>NC_133414.1:71107500-73607500 GCF_049350105.2 Macaca mulatta
AGTTTTGTTTGTTTTCCAAGTCCAGACCAGCAGTGGACGGGGAATCTGGAGGCCTGCTTCCTAGTCCCATGTCTGACACTCTGTTACCCAAGAACAAGGCTCCTGATGCCATAGGATCTCAATTTTCCTGTCTATGACACAGAGGGAGGTAGTGGATTACACGCTCTCTTGCCTCTGGCCTGAGCATGTTCCTACTATATGAAGAAGAAGGAGGCAAGACAAGATAAGAGGTCTCGCTTCAGCCGTTTCCTCCTTCAGGGTCTGGTCTGGGTCTCCTGATACCCAATACCAAGTGGTCCCTCTCTCCCCCTCCCCTGGTCCTGAAAGCTGGGGCTTTGTGGCAGGTAACACAACTTGCCTTGTGTTCTGCACTTGAGTGCTCTTGAGTTTCTGCTCCCCAGAAAGATCAGTTTCTTGCCAATGTCATCACTTTTAGCCAGCAGAGACCTATCAGCGGCTCCATCAGGCACTGGGGGCCCCAGCCCCCCTTGGCTTATAGTCTGAGCCCTGGGAACACTGGGGAAACTTAATTCTAGAACACCTTCCACTCAAAGAGCCACTGTTCTGCAAAACCAGTGCTGGCCCCTGTATTTCAACAGCTTTCGGGTGGGTTTCCCACCCCAGACGTCGATAGGGCCCGAAACGCCTGTGAATGTATTGACCTGACTTCACCCGCAGGCTCAGTTTCAAAGGGTTGGCTCAGCTCTGAACCCGCCCTCATTCCGTCTGAGGCTCAGCTCCTGGAAACCTCAGGCTGGATCTCAGTTACTGGGAAGCCTTGCTCTGAATGTGGGTTTTCACTCAGTGTTTCCCGATGAGCCATTTCTTGTGGCAGGACGCCCACCTCTTAGGGGAAACAGCCTTCATTCTGGGAACTTCTTGCTTCATCTCTCCTTCTTTCTATGCCAGAGGTTGCTATGAAGGAGCATGCGCTTAGCCGGCAGGAGAAACGGGGAGCAGCTGTGCATGCCGTTCTTTCTCACTGCCACTGTGCCACCTTGGACAAGTCATTTCTCCTCTGTGGATGTCAGATTTCCCCTGGGCTTATAGCAATAGATCTGTCTTCCTCATTGAGAGGGATAAAAGTGCTTTGTAAATAGGAAGCACTACATAATGCTATTGGGGAATCCACTCAACAAGCAGTATTGGGGACTTTTTGCTATTTCCCTTCCTGTGACTGAGAAATTAGCAGGCACAGATTGTGAAAAACCAGTCGGCTCTTTGGAATTACAAATGTGCACACACCATCCCACTGAGCATCATTTTCAAAAGGCATATTAAGCAGTAGAGACCACAGGGGGGACCCATGTAAACAGGCCTCAGATCCTGGTGAAAAAGGCTCCCAGAAGCCGTCGTCTACTGAGCTGTTAGGGGCTGCTCCTGCTTTCTGCCCCCGCCCCTGCAGCCCTGGCTGGTGAGAACTCATCTCCCGGGGAGATGGTTCAGGTTCATGGTGAGGGGCAGGGTCCCGGTGCCATGCAGGACTAGTGCTGCTCCAGGTCCACAGCATGCCTTCAAGACCCAAATCTCCCAGGGCTTAAAGCTCTCTAGAATCTCACCCCCAGATACATCTCCCAAAGTCATGGGCGGCACCCCATGTTTTTTTTCCCTGTTACCCCACGGCAGCCCAGGGGGAATGTTGCCTGTATTGGACCAGTGAGGACGCTGAAGTCCCCTGAGTTGAATGAACTGGCTGAAGACCAGGCTTCCTGTTGCGACGCTGGAATTTGACTCAGAACCCAATCCCCAGCCCTTGCTGTTCCCTCCATGCTCCCTGCTCCCTACAGATGCACAAATGAAGACCGAAGTCTTGAAAGAAGCCAGGGCCAAGCATCATTAAATCCAGGAGTCCTGTGCTGATACAAGGCAGGATCTCCCTGGATGTTGAGGCATCCTGGCTGTGTTGGGCAGAACCCCTGTTTGTCAGCAAAGGTTGTGGAAGTTCATGCTCACTCCTAGGGGCCATGGTGATGCAGACAAGTGAGGTTCACGGTGTTTGCCTGAGCTGCTGCAGGCTGTGCTGGTCAGGCCCCTCCTCCCTCCTGGAGTGACATCCCACATGACCAGCTTCACAGGGCAGCTTTCCGGAACATGGGTGAGGGGGTTCCTTGGGGGTGGGGATGCTGCTGAGGACTTCCAGGAAGCAGCCAGGGTTCAGGGCTCAGCACCACCATCCCACTGCTGGGGAAGCAAGAAGAGAAGACTATAATTCAGCTCAGGGTGGCTAATGGACAGCTTCCCAGATGACGGACAGGAGGGGAAAGATTAATTCTGAAGCAGGAATAGATGTTATTTAGGAAGGGAAGGGCATTCAAGGCAGAGATGAGGTGAAAAACAACATCGATCATCTACCGACTACGAGTAGTTGAATCTGACTGCGGTAGAAAATGAAGGAAGCAGGGCTGGGGAGTTGGGGTGGGGGCATAGATGAGGCTGAGGAGCAGGCAGAGGCCAGATTGTGGCAGTCTTTGTAAGCCAGGCTGAGAGTCTGAACTTGGTCCTTAAGGCGGGGAAGGGTAAGAAGAACTTTAAAAGAAGTAGTGTGGCTAGAGGCAGGTTCTAGAAAGACCACTCAGTGGGCAGGCGGGAGATGTTCATCCCTGTGCAGGCTCTGGGAGCCAGTCTTGGTCCTGTGAACCAGAGGTGTCCCTCTAATGAAGTGCTAATTGCAAACCAGTCAGTCACACTCTGGGATGCTCTGGCCCCAACACCCGGAGTTCGGCTCTGTTCCTGTGAGTGCGGGTGTCTACCAGGAAGTGGGACTGGCCTGTCTTCTCAGAAGAAGCAGCAATTAAAATGCAACCCTGAGACATCAAGGAGTCAGCCAACTCTGTTTATTTTTATATACTGATAAAATCCTCAGAAAGGGAAGCCAAGTTTTCAGAGCAGCCTGCTCATGCCCACCCAGCTTGCTGTGGATCTGCAGGGAGCCCCTGCAGAAGGGCAGTCAGTGGCTGTGTCAGTGACCATCTCAGAGGGTAAATATGAGCTGCTCTGGAGGAAGTGGGCACGTGGGTCTGAGGGAATTCTGAACATGACTGCAAAGCCCAGGGTCCCCAGAGCTGCAGCTGAAGCCAGATTCAACTCAGTCAGCACAACACAGAGCACCTACTGTGTGCAAAGAGATCTTTTGACGGCCTTGCTGCACAGGTAAAGGGCCGTCAGGGAGGGGAAGGGCCATTTTGCTGCACGTGGTGTTCGGATGGAAAGACCAGCCGAACTTCTCACTGAGCGGAACCTCTCTACATGCATTTCATAATACATTCTGCCCCTGGAATTCCCGCTAGAGGAACCGAAACTTCAGATCCCAATCCCCCCTTACCCATTTCTTGCAGGAACAGAAAGTCTAAATAGTTTAGGATGCCCAGGCATGGGAAGCAGCCTCTTAGGGGCCCTCAGGATCCCTGCCTTTTAGCATTCAGCCCCGGATCTGTACCACAGTTGGTTGGTGTGACTGATTGCATCCAGCAGAAGTGTGGCATGTCACTCCAAGGGTGAGGTATAAAAGACATTGGTGTCTTGGTCGTGCTTGCTGTCTTCGGCCATTTGTTCTGGAGGAGCACACTCCCAGGTCAGAAGCATGATGGAAAGCCCACATCATGCAGAATAGGTGCCTTCTACCAACAGCCACCAAGTGAACTAGGATGTACAGTGCCCCAGCCGCATTAAGCTTTTGAATCCCTGCAACCTCAGCCAACTTCTTGACTGCAACTTTGTGGGAGAGCCTGACCCAGAATCACCCAGCAAGGCCCTTCCCAGATTCCAGACTCTGACCTCAAACTGTTTTCTGACCTTAAAACTGCTGTTTTAAGCTGCTGAGTTTTGGGGTAATTTGTTACACAGCCATGGGTGACTGATACACCATGGGAGACATTTTACTATCTAGAACATGGGTTTACAGAGATGGACATGGGCCTGGGTCCACACCAACCTTGTGATCTTGGGCAAGTTACTTCACCTCAGTGACTTAATCTTCTCATTCTTAAAATGGGGTTAGTAACAGTGGCAACCTCATTTGTTGTTGTGATGATGAGGCCAGTGAATGGTGCATTAGTTCTGGTCCCAGGACGTAAAGTGTTCAATAAACAGGACTAAGCATCAACACCATTTTTTAAAGCCTTTCCTTCCAGCTATAACAAACTTCTTACAGATCTGCAAATGTATGACTCACACCTTTTCCTAGCTCTGGGCTTGGCTGCCTGTTCCTGTGCAGCTGCTTCTGCTGGAGACCTTTCCCCCACCTCTCCACCTGTCACCCTCACCCATTTGGGTTGCTCAGGTGTCTGTTTGCTCTGGGAACAAGTTCCTCTAGACAGAGATGATCATTCCTTATGGACTCCCACTGTGCAGTGAAGATTGTCCTGGTGTTTCTTAATTATGTTTTATTGTCATTTTTCTGGGGCCGTTTGTGTCTTCAGGGGCATGCAGACAGTAGGCATTCAGGGCAAGTGAGTTGCACCAAGACTTTGTTGGATTTATACAAGAATGTCCTGCAGGGAGGAAGGCCAGCCATGCTGCTGACCAGCCATTCAGCGGCAGCCTCTGGCAGCTGTAAATAGTCAAATCCTCATTCGAGTTGTATATTTTTTTTCACTCTTTTGTGTTTCCTTTTGCCACCACAGGCAGCTCTTACTATTTTATTTAGTTCCTCCTTAAAGCATATCTTTTGACTTTTATTTTATCCCCTTTCATAATTTCATCTTATTTTTTAAATAGAAAGTGTCTGTATACTTGAGACTAAAAAAGCACACATTAATTAAAGGAGTTGACATAACTTTATTCCTTTAACTGTGTTTCCTTTAATCTGGTCCTGATTAATCTCTTCACTCTGAAGTCCATAAGCATTGATAAAGTGGAGACTCTTACCCTGTACTTCCCCGCCAATACAGAGAACACTGGGCAGTGGGGCCACATCACATGGCTTTTTAACTTCAAGAAAACTCTGCTTCTAAGGGAGGAAGGAAGCCCCAGCACCAAGAGGCATAACCTCAAATACACCCCAGTCTCTGTGTTACATGAGGGACCCAACGTTCCATAGCAAACAGGAATGCCAGGAATTACCCAACTTGGACTTTAGCCTAGGCACCACCTCTAACTCGCTGGGGACATAGAACATATCACCCAGCCCTCAGGACCCTCAGCTTCTTGGTCAATATAATAGGGACAATGACACCCTCAGGGGATTCATTTGCCCAGTAATTCTTGGGTACAGACTAAGCCATGCTCTGTGTTGGGTCCAGTGTCCACCTAGAAAGAGGCTGTTCCGTGCTCTACAGGGGACACAGCTGAGAGAGGAGCAAGGTCAACATTCAGATCCTGGTGACTGCATGGACTGAGAGAAACAGAGGGCATGGGAGAACAGGGAAGAAGGATGGCCAGGCAAGGCTGGGAGCACTCAGGGAAAGCTGCAGGAGGTGGCACCAGAGGTGATGGAAGTCTTAAAGGTGAGGAAGGCATGATGGGGACAACCCAGGCATGGGGCTGAGAAGCAGCAGTGCAGATTCCTGTGTAGGTAGGCGCCTGTGCACATGGCATAGCTAGGGGATGAGACGTCTGGCAGTTTGGCCTTCCAGGTACAGAAAGCATGGAGCAGGAACAGGGAAGCTGGGTTGAAAGGGGAGCTGGAGAGCCTGGCATGAGCCAGGACATGGAGGAGAAATACAACACGTCTGAAAGCGCTTTGTAAACTCTGAAGACCTTGCACGAATGTGAGTGCCATCCATTGTTTCAGGACACTTAGCTTTCCAGCTGCCATAGCCCATCCTTACAAAAAACATGCTGAAACCAGCGTCTTTTTTTTTTTTTTTCCTTAAATGATCCTCCTTTCTACAGACTTGCAGAGTACAATCAAGTATGTGAGTGTTCACGTGTTGTCATATAATCAAATGATTGGTGATTTTCTTTTTAATTTCTCTTTCTTTACCCGGTTGTGTTTCTACTGATTTCTCATTTCAGGAACATAAACGCAGTGTCTCCATGTTTTTAGGATTAAATTGGGAAGTGCTCACTTAATTTCACTATCCAAGAAACAAAATCACTTCTCCCTCCATGCAATCCTGCAATCCAATCACCTGCGGCAGGAGATGAGAAAGGAAATTACTCTGCTTTTCTTTTGCTTTTTTCCTAACTAGTGGTATTTGAGAAAATTAAGTATGTTTTATTTTACATTCAGGGCCCAGATCCTCAGAGACACTTGGGGACTGAAATACGAGAATGCCAGTTGGTTACAGAAGCAAATATTTCATTGCATCCCTCCCCAGCCCCTATGAATGTCTTCGTAAATGAAATAATAGATTTTGTTTTGACACTACCTTAAATATTTCCGCTAAGGCAAGATTCAGAGCATTGTAAATAGTCCCTGTTTATCACAATTGTGGAAATTTCACTTTTCTCGGTAGGACTGTGGAGCAGGTGTTCTGAGCTTAGGATTCCAGTACCCTTGGCCTGAGCTCTGTCTTTGGCCATAGTGTGAACTTGGACTTAGACTCCCAGCTTGAATGCGGGCAGCTGTAGAGTAATAGAAAGGGCATTGGGCATGGAAGCAAATAGAACAGATTTGAACTACAATTCTGCTGTTGACTAGCTATGTGACTTCAGGCAATTTACTTAAATTTTCTGAGCCTTGATTTTCTCATTTTGTTAAATGGGGATAATAGTGCCCATTGTGCTGGACTATTGTAGAAAGTTTAAAAATGAAGTGGCATATATAAAGTGCTGAGGTAGTGCCCAGTATCTGGTGCTGCTCTATACAGTTGCATGGTTTCTGCACTGAACAAAGATGTCAGCCAAGGGGCATACGGAGCTGACACCCTGCCTTGCTTTTCTAACTTGCTGGTCTGCCATACAGGACACTTGGAAAAAAAAAAAAAAAAAGTCTGCCCAGGGGAGAATATTTGGAACATGTATGTGAATTGCTGGGAGAGGGGTCCCTGAGCACAAGGAGATAAATCTTCAACCCACTCCATTGGATTGGACTCCACCATCCTCCTGCAAAAAGCCATACGGCCTCAGCTACAAATCTGTACAAAAGCAGAGATGGCACCATGTCCTGAAGCAGCACATTCATCTCCACATGACTCTGTGAAAAGTATTGTTTTATGTTTGAGCTGAAATCTTCCTTTATTCAACTTCTCTTTGGTTATCTATGGACTCTTTGGGGCCCTCATGAACAAGTGAGTCAGTAAATACCAAGTGCTCATTGGCTAATTTATTAAATAGCATATTGCTTAGGTTAGGTTAGGTTGGTTGCTGTGCTGCAAGAAATAAAGCTCTGTGGCTTAGCACAGCAAAAATGTGTAATGTGAGTTCACTACAAGTAGCAGAGAGGGGCACTTATGCAGGCCCCAAACCCACGAAGACTTCACTGTGTGGACACTGTCATCATCGGTCCTGGCAGTGAGAGAGAGAGGCTGGAGAATCCAATATCTGCTTTTCCCTGCAGCAGCAGAAGGGATGCATTTCACTCTGGTTGACATTTCACTGGCCAGTCACATGACCCTGCCTATGTATAAGGGGTCTGGGGAATGTGGAGGAGCAAATGGATAGTCCAGTGAACATCGCTATCTCTGCAACTTTCATAACAGTGGGCTGATTCAGTTAGGACCATGAGCAGGGTGCTGGCCTTCAGTATACTGGGTAGCTGTGGGCAAGCCCCTGTCCATTGCCAGGGCCCATTTTGTCCACGGGAAAAATGAAAGTGTGAATTACCACACTGACTACAGATAGGGAATAGGACTTGGGTGTTCCACAAGCCCTAGCTCTCTAACACTTGCCTCCGTGGGCTTGAGGCATTTGAAAACACAGCTGAGAAAGACCCCAAAGCATACAGGGGCACGTGAGAATAAGAAATCTGTCCAAGAAGCTAGCGCCCCTTTTCAAATGTTTGGCTCTAGAGCCCTCCAAAGCAAATTATGAGTGTGGAGAAAGAAGAGGGTCTTTCCGTTCCTATTTCACCAGAGCCTGTGTTGCCCACAATGTGGCCTTACTTTTAATAGTGCCTGGGGTGGGTGGAAGGGCCTGGTCTGTGGCCACAGAGAGCACTTTTGTCTCCAGGGGTGTCCAACCAGCCTCTATCCTGAGGATTACCGTAACTTTTTAATTAAGGCAAAGTTTGCAGGGAGTTTGGCCTTTTGATGTGGCAGCTGTAGCTGGGAAACAGGCCTGCACTGCAGACTTTACTGCCTGCCGATGGCCCAGGAGCTGCCACCCACATCTCACAGCCCACACCCCATAAACAGCCCAGATCATGTGTCTTTAGGGCAGGGTACATGAGAGGGGTCAGGACCACCACGATGTGAGAAGACCGCCTTTGCTGATAGTCTCACAGGGCCTGGACCACCCCAGATCCCCCACAAAATGAGAGTAGGGGTTTGAGATAGCAGAGGAATGAATAAGGTGATCTTCGATACACATGGCAAAGTTGACAGTCTTGGCCTCGGCCTCGGTGTCCTACAACACCCAGGCAAGAATGGAGTGGGGAGGGGCATGGAGCCAGGAAGTCCCTGCAGCATCTTCACACCAGAGTGCATGTGTCTGCTTCCTCTGGACAAGGGGAAGGACAGGGACCTGCCTCACTCACCTTGGTATCCCAGAGTCCTACATAGAGTAGGCCAGCCCTTTAGATGCTGACAGAACTGAAAACTGTCCCTTTGGGGACAGTTACAAAGTGCACTTTGAGCATGTTGCTTTATTTGTATTTGACATCTATTTATTGAGCCGCTACTATGTGCCAGGTAAGTGTCCCAGGCACTGAGGATTCAGCAGTAAATAGCAACCCCTGCCCACAGACCTGCTATTCTGGCTTAGGATGTTTATGACACCACTGAAGTTTATAATGTTTATGGCACCCACCAGGATTATCCAAGTCACATAGCTAATTTAGTGCAGAACTGAGATAAAAACTTGGGCTTACTGGTTCCCATAAGGGCAGCACTTTTCAAACTTTCTCACTGAAAAACCCCTAAAAGAGTGTCTCAGGGAGGGCCCAAAGCAGCCAGATGCAAGTATGACATTTCTTTGACATTTCAATGCTTTACTTAAAAAGTTTATACAAATGTTGAATTCTATACCATATTATATCCATAGTTGTTTTACTATAGTGTAAGTTAATTAACATATATATCTGTAAAAAAAAGTTTTCACCTCATTTATCCTGCATCTCTGTATTTCTCTTGGCACACAGACACATACTCAGCGCGGGAAGCACATTGTGAGCTCACACGGACTCTCCTAAATTTCCACCAGGTCTTGTGGGCTGGCTTCTCTTTGCTGATGTTCTCGAATGAGTTACAGCATACATAAAGTTAAAAACAAATGACAAACTAGGAAAGAATATTTGCAAATGATATGTCCTTGATCCCTCAAATACGTATCCTATAGATCAATGAGGAAGAAACAAGACCAACAGTGCAATACAGTTGACAGCCATTTATATGAAGGGATATACCAGTGGCTGTTAAATGTATGAAACTCTGCTTCACCTAATTCATAATAAGATAAATGCACATTTAAATCACGCTGAGATGCTCATTTTTACCTATAGTATTGGCAAAAATCCCAATGTTGGTTATCACATGGTGCTGGGGAAGTGTACAGAAACAGTAGAGCTCATTCATTGCCCCTGCTCCAGGTAAAAAGTGGCACAGGCCCTATGGAGGGCAATTTGGCAATATTATAGAGAAAGCACATTTATAAACAAGGTGCTTTTATTAGGTCAATCCCTTTGTTTTGAGTGTCATTTATGTATTCAGCACTGGCCAGAAGCTCTGTGGGAATAATGAGGCACTTGCACAGGGCCTGCCCCCAAGGAGCTTGTGACCCTGCCTAGTGGCGCTGGAGACAGGACATAGTAAAAATAATGATATTTTATATCTCTCATTTATCAAGAACTTTCAAATGTAATAGGTCATTGAGCACCACAGGCAACCCTGCAAGGTAAATTTTTATTTCCATTTTCCAGTCCAGAAAGCTGAAGCAGAGCATAATTTGCCCAAGGTCACACATAAAGTAACCCTAGAGCCAGATGAAGAAACAGGGATTCCCATGTACTTTCTGCTGAGGCCAAGCAGCCTGCTCAGGGGAGAGTGTGGCCTCTAGCAGCACCAGACTACGTGCAAGACATCCAGAGAGGGTTCTAGGGAGTGGGAACCAGCGCAGGTGCAGGTCACTGGAGTCTAGCCTGGAGGCCCAGATGGCTTGTGCATCACTCTTACCTGGGTTCAAGGGTTGGTGCTATTACTTGCCACCTGTGTGACCCTGGATGAGCAGCAAAACCTCTCTGAGCCCTATGCTGTTTATGCATAAAGTACAGGCAATAATAAGGTTTTTGTGGGGATTAATGAAGACATTAATAGTATTTTTAAAGTACTTAGCCTATTGCCTGCTACATGGTTTGCACTCAGTAAATAGTGGTGATGAAGGAAGAAGAGGAGGAGAAGACAGAGGAGGAGGAGGGGGAAACAAGGGGAGAAGGAGCAGAAGCTGGGGGTGGTGATTGTCAGCTTCATGGGAAAGGGGAGGTCTGAGCCTTGAAGGATGGGTGGAATTCACACTAGCATGCACATGTGTGTGTTTGTGTATTAGGAAAAGGGCTCTTCTCTGAATTGGGTCCTTGATGTAACTCAAAACCAATTCAAAAGCGAAATGCATCTGATGGCAGTGTTTCTGGTGGTGGGTTCATAGGCTGGCCGAGGAGCCACCATGTTTCAGACCTGCAGGACTGAGGCACTCAGAGCTGGTCAAGCCAGACCTCTGCTTTCCACCAAGTGGGACCGTGACGTGCTGGAGGTAGCCAAACCACCAAGGGTGCAGTGGAGGGGGAGGGAGTGGCTCACACAGAGGGAGCCAACGTCCTTGCCCCAGCCAGATCACATTGCACCCCTTTTCTCTTGGAGCTCAACAATTGAGCTATTTAGAGGGGAAATCTCATTCATGATGGGAGAAAAGGGAAAATACCTTTCCTTGTAACTTCCCATAGAGGGTTAAGCACTAATGGAATTCAAGGTTTCTGGTCAAGCCCCCAGAATCTCAGCCCCTGAACCTCCAGCTAGAGGTGAACTTTTAACTCCCAGAATGATCCCAGAAAGCTCTTTTCCCTCCTCCCTCAGCTGCCAAAATGACTCCCCAAGTCTGTCCTCCATATAAAAACACAATAAAACCTTATACAATCAGGAAAGTATTCAAGGCTCATAATAAATAATTGCCCTGTGACTGGTGGATTGGATCTCCTGCACACCCTCAACGGGCCTTTTTCTTTAACAGAACAAATAAAAGGAACAGATGCAGGGACTCTCCCACCAACACTGCTGTGGCCTCTCCTCAGGGCCTGGAGGGTCACAGGGGAGCAGCCTCCCCACACTGGACACGTGGGAAGAGCAGGACAACACCTGCCCCAGAATGCTGCTCTAGAGACACTGAAACATCTTTGGCAACAGCAGCACTTTCTTCACAGGTCCTCGTGGCTGTCTTCCTCTTTTGCTGCTAAGTGGGTGAGTCCACAGCAAGAAGAATCACCATGCTCCAAGCGGAATCCCAGCATTCCATGACCAGCTGACCAGCCTCATCAGCTCTCCCATGCACCCAGCACACATGCTCCCTTGGCACTACCCCCTTTGCTATCTTTCATCTCACTCCCATTTTTGCCGCTCGTTTTTTTTCTTTCCTGCTTCTCTCTTTCTCTCCCTCCCTCATTAGACTGTAAGTTCTTCACAGGCAAGGCCAGCCCCTGATGAGGCTCGGTGTTCTGGCACAACTCCTTGATACCAGAAGAAGCCAGTAAATATCTGTCAGATTAAAACATGAACTGGAAAACACAGTTTGTTGAAAAACAGGAAATGAAAGGCCACCCTACCACGTGCCTGCGTGTTCTTCAAGATTGATCCTAGCACATTTTGCCACTTCAGGTGTCTCTGCTTCAATTCTTCAAGTGTTTCCTGACAATCTCTGACCTGCCTGGCTCCTCTGAGTAGAGTCACGTGACACAGAGCCCAAGGCCTTTCCTATGCTGTGCTAATAGCACACGGTAGCTGCAGGGGCCTGTGTTGGTTCTACATAGCCAGCATCCAGTCCCCTTCTGATCTGAGCACCTCTGGCTCCTCTCTGGGGCCAGCCCCCTACCCCTGGCATGCAGATCTGAAGGTTCCCTGACCTCTCCAGCACCCAAGCCTCAACCCAGCCAATCCCAGCATTCTCCCAAGACATTCACATCCCTTTGCTGATGGTAAACAGGCAGAAACTGACTGACCTGGCAGTGGCACTTGGAGGAGATTGCCCTTAGGTCTCTGCACACCCCACACTGGAGCTGCCCCTCTCCTGCTCTCTGAGAAGTCTGCCACATCAGTTCTTCCCTCTATTCTCTCCTTCTAATACGTTCCCTTTGATACTTAAGTTCACTGGAGCTGGGTGCTTAGAATCCAAACATCCTAAGTTCAGATTTCACCTTGGGATTTCACCCTAAGTTCAGTTCACCTTGACACTATTGGCATTTTCACTGGATAGTCCTTTGCTGTGGGTATCTCATTGGTAACCAACATGGCAGATGACCAGTGGATGCTGGATTTCCTTGATGCCTTGGTGCAGCCAGTGCTCCCATGCCAAACCTTGGCACTATCAATATTTTGGACTAGATAATTCTTTACTGTGGGCACTGCTCTACACATTGTAGGATGTTTATCAGTATACCTGCTCTCTATCTGCTAGATCAAGGGTCCCTAACCCCTGGGGTTGCAGACTGGTACTGGTCCGTGGCCTGTTAGGAACCGGGCTTGACAGCAGGAGGTGAGCAGCAGGAGAGCATTACCGCCTGAGCTCCAACTCCCGTCAGATTCACACAGGAACGCAAACCCTACTGTGAACTGTGCATGTGAGGGTACAGGTTGCAAGTGCCTTATGAGAATCTAATGCCTGATGATCTGAGATGGAACAGTTTCATCCTGAAACCATCCCTGCAACCCTGACCCCATGGAAAAATTGTCTTCCACAAAACCTGGCCCTGGTGCCAAAAAGATTGGGTACTGCTGCACCAGATGACAGCTGCACCCCCTACTTGTGACAAATGTCTCCACACACAGCAAAACTGTCCCCGTGGAGGTAAAACCACTGCCATAGACTGATTTAGTGGTTGAAAACCAGCATCCCTAGATGGACTTGGTAGCTGAGTGCACATCACTTGGTATAAGGCGTTGAGTCAGCATTTGGGGGACCTGGGGTCACCTTGCCTGGACCTTTCCTTCACTTTGCCCTCCCCACTTGCTCTACCTTCTTCCCAGGACCAAACCTGAGCCAGAGTGGAGACAAGCTGGGAGAAATCCGAAGGACTGCACAACGATGACACTGGAAGATCCATTACCATGTCCCAGCGAGTCCTTACTTGTCAAAGAAGTCAAAACCTGCTTCTTGGCCAGCTGGCTGAACTTGCTGATAACTAAGGCAAGTGAATAAACACCCAGACCAGTGGAGTCTGTCTGAAGTATCGACATTTCACTTATCATATTGGGTGGCATTCAACAGACAACAGAGAAATTGTTCTTGCAAAGACAAACCTGTCTTTCTTCCATCAAGTGCTCTTTCTGCCATAATGACCAGCATGGCGGAGCGGGAGGAGAAACAAGCTGAAATTATAAACCTTGGAGATACGGAGCTCAGAGGCTGCCCTTTCAGACAAAGCAAAGCTCCTTTCTCACACTTCAAATGGAAGCCTCTTTGAGCCTGGATAAGATGCCAGTGGATGCTTTGTTCTCCCCTTCTCAGGCCCCGGTTGCTCACCTTGGAACTTTCTGAGGCCACTCAGGTGCAGGTCCACCAAGGACATCTGGCCGGTCCAGTTCCAAATAGGTAACTCTTAAAATCCCGACCTTTGCCCTCTGTGCTCTTCCAGCTCTCAGGCAGAGGAAGGGAGGGCATTGAGTGTGGCCTGGGAGTCAGGACACTGAAGATGGGGTCCCAGATCTATCACTAACAGCCACAACTTGGCAACACCTTTCCCCTCCCTGGGCACCTGTTTCTCCCTTTACAAACTAGTGTTGGAATAAATCAGTGAGTCTCAAAATTTACTTTGGTTTATTATAATTACTTTGAACCCTCCCATGGAGTATGTGCACTTGGGCACACTCCTATGGATGCATAATTTCATAAAACACATGAAGATGCCCGGAGTCTCTCACATCCACACAGTCCAGGGTAAGGCCGTTGGACCAAATGTCCTTGAAGAGCTGCTGCTTTCTTGACCCAACTTTGGTAACTCAAGCCCATCAGTTTAGCTTGTGTGATGGCGGACAGGACATGAATTTTGAAATCAAACACATCTGCTTTGGGATCCCAGCTCCTTCTCTTATTAGCTCTGTGATATTAAGTTTTCTAACCTTCCCAATCCTCATTTGCTTTGCTTATAAAACAGTGAAATAATACTCCTGTAGTTCGTTCTAAGCATTAACTTATGTAAAGTGTGTGACCACCACACACCTAGAGAATTCTTCATTCATGTCTGCTTTCCTACCCTTTCCTCCTCCCCCTTGTCCTTTCATTGGTGTTAGGCTCGTATTAAAACAGGAAGAAAAGCAGTTAGTATATCAGATTATTTTGATGTCTGGGCAGGTCCTGGGGAAGGTATGATTATGTATCTACTGTTCACAGCAATACACACACACACACACACACTCACATATACAAAATGTTACATATATATGGGGAAGGTATGATTATGTATCTACTGTTCACAGCAATATATACACACACACACACAAAACGTGACATATATATATATGTATATGGGGAAGATATGATTATGTATCTACTGTTCACAGCAATACACACACACACATAGATATACAAAACGTTTTATATACATACACACACACAAAAACGTGACACCCACGAGATAAATTTACAGTTTAGGAAATGACTCTTTATAAGCTGTGTGGCTGTGGTTAATGGGCCTACCCTCTCTGAGCCACATCTATAAATGGGGATGATAATGCCTCCCTAACAACCACCCACTCAGAATTCCCTCTGGATACCAGACACTGGACCGAGCATTTACATATCACTTTACATCATTAATGGCAAGTCTATTGTGAGGATGGCATGAAATAACCTACTTGGAAGGGCTTATAAACAGTGAAACATGAGGCAGATATTTCATTTTCCCTATTATTAGTAGGTCTCAAGTGCTTGTTTTCCACTGTGAAAACAGGAGGGACTTTTCCAGTCAGAAGGGCAAGTGTGTGTGAATGAGACACATGTACCAATGAATGATGGTGAGTCACGGGCTGTTTCAAAATTAAAAGGTGAGTGCCGGCTGGCAGCTTCTTTCCTGGAGCTTCGGTGAGACATACAAGGAGGACAGAACACAATATAATTTCTCTTCCTGCATGTTTCACAGAACATACAACTAACTCTCCTTGCTGAAAGTCTAATTTACCCAATTCTCATTTAGTGCTCAATTTACAGGATGCTGCAGCACAATAGCCCAAATCCTGGATGAAATGATAAATCTAGTAATAAAATATCTAAATGATGGATAAACATGGTTTAGGGAGGCTTTGGTAGGTAAGGCCACACTCAGCTAGTCTAAAAAAATCCCTGTGCTTTGTAAACTCTCCCCAAGACACCTACATCCAGCACGTAGACCTTTTTGTCTTTATTGAGCTGAGCTGCCAACTCCAACGTGTGCAAATACAGATTTAACAGGCAAACGTGGAGCTGACTCCAGGACTGTAAGTGTTTGAAACTGCAGATCTGTTTGATGAGCAAATAATGCGCGATCAATAAAGACTTGTCGAAATGAAACGAAAGGAGAGCAGCTGTTTGCTGAATCTACTCTGGGGTAGATAGTATGCAGACCAAACCACAAGGAAACGCAATGCAGGGGTGTCAGGTCCGAGCAGCATGTGTTAGAGAGAAAATGCTGGAATTTTTGACTAACATGGACCTACATGGGCTGAGAGACAGTCAGGCTGAAGGCAAAGGGGGCCCTGCTTGGAGTCACCCCGTGACTTCTTGTCAAGAAAAGAAAGAATGATCAGGAGCTGACTGGAGGACTAAGCCAGGTTTGCAAAAATTAACATCTTGATTCATAATAGTCAAAAGGTGGAAACAACACAAATATTCATAAATGAATGAATAACACGTGGTATATTCATCCAATGTGACTACTCTGGGTACCTCATATATGTAGAATCATATAAGATATGGCTTTCTGTGACTGGTTTATTTCACCTAGCCTGGTGTCTTCAAGGTTCATCCATGAGGAATTTCCTTCCATTTTCCTTTTCTTTTCTTTTCTTTTTTCTTTTTTTTCTTTGTTTTCTTTCTTTCTTTTCTTTTCCTTTTTTCTTTCTTTTCTTTTCTTCACTTTTTCTTTTCTTTTTCTTTTTGTTTTTTTTTTTTGAGATGGGGTCTTGCTGTGTTGCCCAGGACTTAAAAGGAAGGACATTCTGCCCAGAGTGGCTCAGGCCCGTAATCTCAGCACTTTGTGAGGCGAAGGCAGGAGGTTCACTTGAGGCACAAGGTTCAAGACCAGCCTGGGCAACACAGTGAGACCTTGTCTCAAAAAATCAAATAAAAAAGTAGCCGGGAGTGGTGTTGTGTACCTGTAGTCTCAGCTAGTTGGGAGGCTGAGGAGAGAGGATCTCTTGAGCCCAGGTTTTCCAGGCTGCAGTGAGCCATGATTATGACACTGTACTTCAGCCTGGGCAACCGAGCAAGACCCTATCTCAAAAAAAAAAAAAGAAAAGAAAGAAAGAAAGAAAAGAAGAGAAAAGAAAAAGAAAGAAAGAAAAGAAGAGAAAAGAAAAAAAAGAAAAGAAAAGAAAAGGAAAACGGAAATAAACTCCTCACGGATGAACCTTGAAGACATCAGGCTAAGTGAAATAAACCAGTCACAGAAAGTCGTATCTTATATGATTCTATGTATATGAGGTACCCAGAGTTGTCAAATTCATAAAGATAGCAAATAGAATGGTGGTTACCAGGGGCTGGGGAGAGGAGAGAAGGAAGAGTTATTGTTTCATGGGTTCAGAGTTTCTAATTAGGCAGACAAAAAAATGTTCTGGAGACAGACAGTGGTGATGGTTACATAACGACGTGAATTTACTTAATGTCACTGAATTGTACACTCGAAAGTGGCTTAAATGGTAAGCTTCATGTTATACATATCCTACCACAATAAAAAATAATGTCCTATAGTGTTTTTCCATTCCGACTTAGATTTGAATTGTCAAGTGTCAATCTGCACCATCAGATGGTGAATAAGTTGGTGCCAAGGACTGAATCTGATTTACCTAGCATCCCCCACTGTGTCCAACACAGTGCTTCTCAAAGTGTGGTCCAGGCACTTCCGAGGGTCCCCCAGACCCTTTCAAGAAGTCCACGAGGTGAAAGCCTGTCTGCAGTGTTACTGAGATACGATTTGCTGCTGGCTCTGGTGGTGTTGCTGCAATGCATTGATGATGCAAGGACAGTGGCTGCGGTAAATTGCTGGTGCCTCAGCAAGAATCAAAGCAGCAGGCCTAGACTGGACTAGTAGTCATCATACTCTTTTGCACTCAGTCTTTAAAAAGGTACTTAACAATGTCTTTGATTAAGCAGAGCAACACATTAAATTAATTTAAGTCTCAACTCATGGGTAGACAGCTTTTTAATATTTTGCATGACAAAATAGGGAGTCTGTGTCTAGCACTTCTGCTCCTCCTGCAGTACAATGGTTACCTCAAACATCATTTATTTATTTAGAGATGGGGTCTTACTCACTCTGTCACCCAGGTTGGAGTGCAAGTGCAGTGGTGCAATCTTGGCTCACCACAATCTCTGCCTCCCAGGTTCAAGCGATTCCCCTGCCTCAGCCTCCCGAGTAGCTGGTATTACAGGCATGTACCACCATGCCTGGCTAATTTTTGTGTCTTTAGTAGAGACAGGGTTTCACCATTTTGGCCAGGCTGGTCTCCAACTCCTGACCTCAAGTGATCTGCCCACCTTGGCCTCTCAAAGTGCTGGGATTACAGGTGTGAGCCACCATGCCCAGGTGGAACATCATTTTTACTTGAAAACATGTCTGATAGGCAAATTAAGATTACTCTGATTATTCAGTATCTGGTAGATGACACTTTCTCAAAATTGAATGCAGAGAGTCTCTCGTTTCAAGAAAAACAACTGATGGTGTGGTTACCAAAACTAAAACTGAAGTGTCCCCAGGAAACTTAGGGTTTTGGACAACTCATTCAGCAGCATGAGCTTGAGTGTTTCCCAATACTTACAGGATTTTCTGATGAGATCAGGGGTAATAAAAATTAATTTGATTTCTTGGATGTTATATAATTAAATGGGTCAACATTTCAAAACATCTCTGGCTGGTGAACCAATATTTTCTAAATGACCAATGCATCATACTCCAAAATTGTGCATGTATAAAAGGTCCATTTAAAGCACAAGACAGAAACATGGAATTTAAAGTAAATCAGGTACCAAAAGTTCATTGATATAGTTTCAGATTTCATATCACAACTAAACTAAGAGACTACCACATGCTGAGTTTTGGTGTAGTATCAAAAGAGAATAGCCACAGTTATCCGAAAAGGCAATACTACTCTCTTTTCCAACTACAAATCTGAATGAGTCAGGATTCTTTCCACAAACTTCAACTGAAACAACAATTTGCAACAGATTGGATGCAGAAGCAGATATAAAAATTTAGCTGTCTTTTATTAAGCTAGATGCTAAAGAGATTTGCAAAAAGGTCAATACCATCTTTCTCATTAATTTTTTTCTGTTTTAAAAAATAGTCATTTTGAATAAAAAATATTTACGCTAATGTAGAGTAGGTTTTTATTGCTATTGCTAGCTGCATTATTAAATAAATCTTTTTAACGTTTCTCAGTATTAGTTTTTCATATTGATAGATATAACCTACATAAGCAAAAGCTCTTTGGGCTGTCAGTAATTTTTAGGAATAAAATGGGTCCTGAGATCAGAAAATGTGAGATCCTCTGACACAGTCTTTAGCCCTTATCTTGCTAGGTAAATGTATGAATGAGTATACAAATGAATGAATGAATGCATAAATCAAGATGCTGCTGGCAAAAGTATGGTTACAAGTAGCGAAATGGAAAGAGATGGGTTGAATGGAAGGCTTCCAAAGGACCATTCAAGGTAGACTATTAGTGGTTCCTGATTTGGGGATTACACAGGTGGATAACATTTTCAAATTATTTTGGGGCTCTACATAGAGTGGCCAACTTTTTAACTGGTCAAGTAAGGGCATTAAAAATAAAACTACAAGTCTACCATCCTCTTTATTTCATAAAAGTCAAGATATTTTAATGGGAAAGGAAGGATGGATCTAACCTTGATACAAAGGGCAGTCTGGAAATTGAATAGATTTGGCTTTGTTGAAAACTGGACTCCTAGTCCTTGTTTTTCCAGCTTTGCCATGGCCCTGTAACTGTATCCTGTGTCAGACTTTGTAACCATCAATCTAGAGCAGGAGTTGGCAAACTTTTTCTGTAAAGGACCAGATAGTAAGCATTTCAGGCTTTGCAGGCCATTCAGACTCTCTTGCAACTACTCAACACTGCTGTTGTAGCACAAAAGGAGCCCTAGACATTACATAAACAAATATGCGGGTTGTGTGCCAATACACTTTTATTTACAAAAACAGGTGGTGGCTGGATTTGGCCCATGGCCAAACCCTGATGTAGAGAGCTGCATAGGGACATCTGGGTGACTGGAGAGACACCATTCCTGCCCGGCCACCAAGGACTCTGCAATTGCCAAAACTGCTGGGTATACCATTTTCCTGGCAAACAGATCAGGAAAATCAGCTCAAGAATCTAGCTGGTCCACAGGAGTAAACAGAGCCTGTCGTTTCTGGCATCTGAGGAGTACGGGAGTAGACAGTCATCAAACTTCCCCTGTAAAAGCATAGTAAGCACAACCCCATTGGTATCCAAGTGGCCAGCTAAAGAAATGGAAGACAGGCAGGTGAGACGGCCTGTCCACAGCGACAGGAGAGGTAAGTGACAGGCCATCACCTGAACCTGAGCTCTCTGCCGCATGATGCTGCAGGTCCAACACAAGGACACTTCCATCTTGCTCCACACTCTCATGTGGAAAATAGAATCTTGGTTTGATTTAGAGATGCATTTAAATGCCCCAATTTCAAGAAAACACCAAATCCATTATTTTCTTTCAGAACAAAGGAATGCATTCTTAGAAAGTAAATCTCCATTACCATCTTCTCTCTTCCAGGGCATCAAGATTTGCCAGGCAGCCTTCTGCCAGCCGTGGGCATGTCCTTCCCCCAGCTGCCAATCTGCTGGTCAGATTAGGGGCACACGCGTATGGTGGCAGAGGCAGGGAAGAATGAGCCGCATCATTTCTGACATGTGAGCACCAGAGCTGTGAGCATATGGCCTGGAAGCCTCTCCAGGAATTTCACGGGACATTTCATGCAAGTTGAGACCGACGCATTCAGGAACCTGGATCCAGAGAGAGAAAAAGAGAAATTGCAGAAAATATTTCCCTTTGAAATATTCTCATCAAATGTGACGGAGAAGAGTTAATATCTGTAAAGAGCTCACTGGAATCATTAAGAAAAAGGTGAAAACTTCAAAAGAAAACTGGAAAATAACATGAACTTATGATTCATAAAAGAAGCACAAATAACCAGTATACTTAAAGTGAAATTTATCCTTGCTGTTAATAAACAAATGCAAATTAAAATATGACCTTTTTTTACTTACATTTTAAAAGAATAACATTTAATGTTGATGTGAATGCAGTGAAAGGAACATCCTTTGTATATTGCTGGTGAGCAGGAAAATGGGTACATACCAGCTGGAAATCAATCTGGCAATACATACTAATAGTTATAAAAATAGCCATAATCTTTAACTCAGTAATCCCACTTCCATGAATATGCACAAAATAAACTAAGATCATCACTTACCTCTGACAAAACATCTACCTCTGTGAATATAATTCATGCTGCTGATAGCTTTTCCTGACAGTTCCACAGGTCATTTCTTGTATACTAGACTGAAACTTAAATGCCTCCTTTTTTCCTCCACAAATGATGCTGGGAATTCATATGTGTATAGCTCCCCTCCTATTCAAGTATAGGTTTGGGGGATCCTCAAGCAGAACCTTGTATTTATTTTTGGTTGAGTCAGCCCATCATGTGATCATTTGAATCCTACACTTGTCATTCCAAACAGCCTCAGCTTTGCCCAGCTTCGTGTCAACTTCGAATGACCTTTGTCAGCCTGCCACGTGCACCATCACCCACCTTCCTAGGGGGTGGTGTAGTGACACAGCTGAGGACGGGCCCAGTAGCAGGCCACTAGACACCTCCTTCCCTATTGACTCCTATCCACTAAACAGCTAGTGGAATTGTTCCGCCAATCACAAATCTACCTTATTTAACTAGGATTTAGACACATTCCTCTGTTTTGTCCACCTGGTAACCACGAAAAGTAACATCAGGCCAGGCGCTGTGGCTCACACCTGTAATCCCAGCACTCTGGGAGGCCAAGGTGGGCGGATCACCTGAGGTCAGGAGTTTGAGACCAGCCTGGCCAACATGATGAAACCCCGTCTCTACTAAAAACACAAAAATTAGCCAGGTGTGGTGGCGGGTGCCTGTAATCCCAGCTACTTGTTAGGCTGAGGCGGAAGAATCACTTGAGCCTGGGAGGCGGAGGTTGCGGTGAGCTGAGACCATGCCACTGTACTCCAGCCTGGGCAACAAGAGCAAGACTCCATCTTAAAAAAAAGAAAGGAAAAAAGGAAGGAAGAAAGAAAAGAAGGAAGGAAGGAAGGAAGGAAGGAAGGAAGGAAGGAAGGAAGGAAGGAAGGAGAAGAAAGGAAGGAAGGAAGGAAGGAAAGAAAGAGAAAAGTAATGTCAGATGTCTTGCAGAAGTTCAGCAGAAGCACAATTATAAAGGGCAGGAGAGAAGAGCATGCCTCCAGGGGAAATGCCCCCTACTGTGCCTGGCACTACAGCACTGGCTTTTCTAGGTCTCCATCCACCCAGGACTCCCACTTCCCCTCTCCTCAACTCAAACCTCCTGCCTTTCCCCACAGGGCTTTGCTCACCTCCCTTTCACCTAACAATGGACATGTGTCATCTGCCTCTGGCTGCAAGGTGAGCAGAAGGGCGTCTCGAGTCAGGGATTGGATGCCTCACTCTACCATTTACTCCTACTTGAACATGTCCTTAACCTTTCTGATCCTAAAATCCCTCACCTACAAAACAGACAGAATATGCCCTGTTCTTCCCTCCTTCAAGGGTATTTGTAAAACTCGAAGGAGACAGTAGATGGAAACATGCCTTGTAAACCCAAGGACTAGGCAAATGGAAGGTAATTGGTCATTGTCACCACCACTACCACTAAAATATTTTCTCCTTGCTATTTGGTGTAGGGGAAAGGGCAAAGTCTTCCAGAGTGTTCACTAAGTGTGTGAAGGACGAGGGATCAACACCAATGGCTCAGCGGCCGAAAGCTTCTCTGTAGACTTTATAAACAAAAGAGATTTGACACTGGAAATGACTGGACCAAAACCCTAGAATCCTTGAGTGTAGGCCCCTTGAGAGCCAGCCTGACTGGCAGCCCTTGCAGATGAGAAAGTTTCAGTCCCAAAGTGGAGGAGGATGGGTTGAGGTCACACCAAAAGTCAAAGGGAGATGGGGTCCTAGTGCTTTACAGCTCCCCAAACTCTTCTCCTGTCATCAGCCTTCAACAACACTCATTTGAGGGTCCACAAGGAGATTCCAGGAGATGAATTTAGAAGCTACAAAAACATTGATCTTCAGGCCGGGTGTGGTGGCTCACACCTGTAATCCCAGCACTTTGGGAGGCCGAGGCTGGCAGATCACGAGGTCAGGAGATCAAGACCATCCTAGCTAATATGGTGAAACTCTGTCTCTACTAAAAATACAAAAAAAAAAAAAAAAAGCCGGGCTGGGTGGCGGGTGCCTATAGTACCAGCTACTCGAGAGGCTGAGGCAGGAGAATGGTGTGCACCCAGGAGGTGGAGCTTGCAGTGAGCTGAGATTGTGCCACTGTACTCCAGCTTGAGCGATAGAGTGAGACTCCATCACCAAAAAAAAAAAAAAAAAAGGATCTTCAAGAACATATATGAATACAAAATCCAAGGGAACAAAGCCACCCTTAAAGGCTCCACCTGCAGTTCATTAATATTCACTCAAGTGGTTTGTCATAGTAGGTTGGCATTTTGGGGGGCAGTGGGGAGGGGAAGTCTGTTCCACACCTTCCTTTCCAGGGAAACTTCCCCAATCTTGAATCTGCCTGGGAAACCTTGAGTCCACAGTCTTGTTTCTAGGTGAGGAACCTTGGAGTCATCTGTAATTATCCTCTCTTCATTCCGCAAGGCAGGAATCCTTGGTCCCTGGTGACCCTATAGATCCTAGACCTGTGCCTGATTCACTGCAGCACTCAGTGAATCACGCTGCTGCATGAATGCATTTGTTGACTGAGTCCCCAAGGGGTTAACTGACTTTCCCAAGCACTAGGTGGCAGGGGCTGAGGAGAAAACTGCTTCCTCCCTCCTTCCTCTTATATGCAATTCATAGAATCACAGGATGTTCAAGACAAACATACCTGTGTAGATCATATTCTTCCCCAACATCAAAGACCTTTGATTTCCTCAGGTACCTTTCTTGGCAGCCACACTGAGCATTTTCAGTCACTCATCATTCAACAAATATTTGAGGAGTGCTTATTTTAAACAAAGAGGAAAGTTAAGTAATGCAACATCTCTGACCTCCAAATCCCTTTCCACCTCTAACATCCTCCGGGCCTGAGATGAAAATCCCAATGGGTTTGGTAACCTGCCTGCAGCTGCAGCCAGGCACAACATGGGAATCTCAGCAGCCAGTGGTTGTTCTGTCGCATGTCAAGCTCTGGCTTTTCTGGGGAAGATATTTTCATCAGGAAACTCCATTTGGCCTAAAATGCTGAACCTTACATAGGGATGGGGGTGAGTATTAGCAGCTCTGCCCACAGAGCTGCATTACAATTTGCAGAGTTTCTGAGAGGAGGCTGGGAACTGAGTGCCAGGGTAGTGACAAGCCCTTCATCTTGGGGATACAGCATCCCCCAGGGCCTGGAAGCATCAAGATAGGTCCGTGTAATTCCTCACAATGACACAACTCAAACCTCAGAGCCACTGGCTTCCTATACCCTGGCTGGGGAACCAAGGTTTAGTATTAGCATCCATCAAACAAAAAGAACTCCAGCAAGGCTTCTTATGCTAAACAGGAGGAAATCCAGGCCCAGTGAGGTTAAACAGCATGCTCTGGCCACAGCTCAAGCAGTGGAACAGACAAGACCTCTGCACCATTGGTTCATTGCTGTGTCAAATGTCACCTGGACACATGGACACCCCGTTTTTCAGGGGTAACATGGAGCTGTATAGTTTCACTTCAAGCTATGTGTGAGTATCCTCTCTTATTGGTATGTGGTTGAGAAATTGTTCTTCAGTAAGAAAGGATTAAGTCCATTTTGGGACATCCTATGATATATATAGCCAATAAAAAATAACATCTTTAGAAAATATTTCAAGGCATGTGACAATATTCATGATCGAACGTTAAATGGAAGTAGCAGGAGGCCAAATTATATATGCACAAGGAACCCTGAGATTGTGGCTATATACCACATTTCCTTCATTGTAATGACATTGATATCAAGTGGTATCATTGACTTAATAATATTTCAGAAAAAAAGGAAAACATTAAATCAACTATAAGAAGCATTCTGATTTTGAAAACATTAAAATACAAAGAATGTGCAACCAAGAAGAAAGGAAATGTAGCATAAATTCATCACACAAATGTATGTATGTGTGTGCATGTGTGTGAGTTCATAGGATTCACAAGAAATACATAAAACATGGAATGATGATTATCTCTGTGGGAGAGATTTTTATTTTATTTATTCTTTTCAGTATTTTTCAATTTTGTTTCTGATGTGTATGTATATACTAATTTTTCCAATCAGAAAAAAATAAACTTTGTCTGTAAAACAGTCAAAGCTAATATAGGGAAAATACATGTGATTTTTAGACGTACCCAAGGCAGTTTCCATTTTCCAGTCTTTATTTTTTTTAGCGTTTCATTTCGTTATGTTTCTATCCTCTGGTTTTTAGGCACAGTTTAGCATTCCCTCTTCCATGAACCATAATAAGCCTCCCATAATGCCTTTCCCCACTCTGCTGCATTTTAGCGGTACCAACATCTCTCACGAAAATCAGGTACAATGTCATAACGCAGGTGCCACCAGCATGTTTTAAGATCCCACCCTGCACTGCAAGCAGAGTTCTTTGTCAAATGTCCACCTGGGAAAAATTATACAGACTTCAGTGCTAAGAGACTCTGCTCTTTTTTGAGAAAATATTATCTTGACTATATAATCTTTCGTTTATTCCCCACCTGGTAAGAAACTCAGAGTCAAATTTGAAACTCACTATGGTAACTCTGTTGATCCCTAGGGTGGGGTTTTTGTGCACTTTTTTTCCTTTGGTTCTGATTCTTGAGATAAAAGATTTGATTTGATTTTCTGTGTTCTTTTATAAGAAGCTGCAAATCATTAATGGAAAAGGCAGGAAAAAATAAATACATAGAATTATTTTTTGTGAAACGTTTCACTTCTCCCATTTTAGTACTCACTATATCCTGTCTACTAATCAATCCTGTCAGTTACACTTCTAAACTATGTGCCATATATGTCCACTTTTGTCATCTCTTCCGCCACCCTCCTGGTCCAAGCCACCAGCATCCCCACTGGACAGTAATAACAGTCTTCTCCTGCCTTTCTGCGTTTTCTCTTGTCCCTCCTCTGTTCCATGTATCTCCTCAAAGAATACCTTTGGCCACCCGTGAAAAGCCACACCCCCACTCATCCTCTCTCTCGGATGTCACCCTATTTTACTACCCTTGTAGTGCTTACAATGCTTGAAATAATCTTCATGTGTTTAATTGTTTGTTTTCTTTTCTCTATCTTCTCCCCATCCCCAAAATGAGAGCTCCATCTTGCCATTCTCAGTGCCCAGGACCACCTGGCACATTGGAAGTTCTCAGTATTTGCTGAAATCAATGAAAAACCCTCTCATCTCCAGCATCCCCCTAGCCATGGGCAGGAATTCCCCAAGCACGTGCGTGCATTTTCCAACCATGAGCAAATCTCCCTTCTGCTAGCCCCTCCAACCTCTCAGCAAGGGGCTCTCCTAACCTGTCTGTGGTGGGAGAGTTTCCACAATCTGTGCCTCATGGGAGACCGGACTACAGACGGGTGAGGGAAGCAGATGACAGTGGCGATGAGGACCTGCTCAGGACCCCGTCAGCAGGATCGGGATCTCTGGAAAGGTCCAGAGAGGCCTGCAGCTCCACACATTATCCCAAGGATCATCCCCTATCCTTTCTCATTAATTCATTTGCCAGTCATTCAAAAACCACATTAAAATTCTTTGCCCTAAAGGAGCAAAACTTTGCAAAGAGACCTCACACACTCTAAGAGACTTGCTCCTGGAGAAGAATTTTCTCCAAGGCAATAAATAACCAAGTCCTTCTTTTCCCTGGCTGTTTCCTCCTTCCAGGAACTGGATGTGTAGGTTCCACTAAGACCAGAGCTCTTGCCCTGACATTCCCTTTTTGCTAAGAAGCCTTCCTGTTCATCAGCTTGCAGGAACCCCTCTCTGCTCTTCTCTGGGCCCCAGGAAGACATTTATTGGGGTTCAGGGAGAAGCCCCCCAACCTCCTCCCAGAAGACGTTTTACCCAGTTATTCCAGGGACTACAGAAGATCCCTAATTCCTCTTTATATCCTCTTCTTTTGGGCCTATCAGTGCAAACACAGGCCAAGGTATCATCCCAGGTGACCTGTGGTTTCCAAGCTCAATATGCCAACCACTGTGGTCTCCCCACATTAAGTAACTTCCCTGGGAGATTGTTGGGGCAGTGACTGGCCTGGGGGTTGTGGGCCCTGGAAAAATCCCCTTTGTGTCACAGGAATATCAGTACTTGGAGGAGGATCGGAGCAGCTGAGAGAAGAGTGCTAAGGGTCGGCCCCATCTGTGAGCATGTGAATGGGATGGGGCAGGAGAGAGGGCCAATGCTTTGTCTTGGGCACTTGGAGATTTTGGATCTCAGAGCATTTGGTATGTGAACCCCAGGTAGCTTCAGTACCTTCCTGGGCACCCCACCCCTCCCTCCGACCCTAGGCACTGCCCAGAACTCCAGGAAACTCTTGAAGGGGGCTCTAGTTCGGGCTCACCAATTTGGGGGACTTCAAAAACATGGGTAGGTTAGTGCTAAACATCCACTGCCCCCAGATACAGCTAAGGCAGCTGAGACAGAGAGAGTTATGCAGCAGCCTAGGAGACCAGCCTAAGTCCAAGGCTGCACTGAATCTGGGTATGAGATTTCCATTTCCCTCTCTCTTTCTGCAGGGCCCAGCTGAAATCTGTGTCATACACACGTATGAAATATTTAAGCCTCTCCCAAGGAGCATCATGCCACTTCTAAATCAATTTATTCTAATCTAATCCTCATCTGCCATGGTTTTCTGGGCCAGCGCCATCAAGAAAACCTCTTGGCAGGTGAGAGAGACTGAAAACACAGGGCATTTGTTTTTAATAGGGCCTCTACAGCCAGCAGTTTCCAATATAGCAAAGTACACACACACACGAAATACGGCTGCTCTTTGGAGATGACCCCTGACGTGCTCTGAGACCTATGCAGAGTGGTGCTTGCCAAACTGTGAGCATAAAGTCGTCAGAAGCACCTTAAAACTACAACAAGCACCAAGGTGAAGTGATGCAGGCGAGGATGCCTGGCCAACAGCAGGGGGAAGGCTGGAGGAGGCCTGTTGTCTTGTTACCAAGTGGCCTTTTAGTATCTTCAGCCATAAAAGGCACTGTTTACTCCATCTTTGCCTGGGCTTCAATAGGATTCGCTTTTTCCCGGCTCTTTTTTTTTTTTTTTTTTTTTTTTTTTTTTTTTTTTTTTTTGACAGCAATGCTCCAAAATGCAGAAACAGGCCGGGCGCGGTGGCTCAAGCCTGTAATCCCAGCACTTTGGGAGGCCGAGACGGGCGGATCACGAGGTCAGGAGATCGAGACCATCCTGGCTAACACGGTGAAACCCCGTCTCTACTAAAAAATACAAAAAACTAGCCGGGCGAGGTGGCTGGCGCCTGTAGTCCCAGCTACTCGGGAGGCTGAGGCAGGAGAATAGCGTAAACCCGGGAGGCGGAGCTTGCAGTGAGCTGAGATCCGGCCACTGCACTCCAGTCTGGGCGACAGAGCGAGACTCCGTCTCAAAAAAAAAAAAAAAAAAAAAAAAACCAAAACAAAATGCAGAAACAGGCTTCACCTTGCTTTTCCAGCAGGCACAGCTGTGGAACTCTAGACGCAGTTGGGCTCAAGGCACAGGGAGCTTCAGGAGTTCTCGTGGTGGCTGCAGGGCCCTGTGTGCCAGGGGACGGACTATGGGAGCATCTCCCACTGGACCCAAAATTCTCTGACCAAAGATTCCTTCTTTAGAGAGCTGTCTGCTCCTGCTGTGCCATCGCCAGCCCTTCCCAGCCAAAATTCCCACCGGGCCCCTATGCCTGCGTCAGCTGAACACAGGGCAGGAGATACATCCACAGCTCTGCCCAAGGGGTGGGGCTGTGAGGGACCCTCAACATCAAACCTGACAGCCTGGCAGAAATGAGTCTGGGACTTCTGAGTCCGACTTATCCGTGCTGGGCCAGCCTTGCTCAAAAGGTAGGGCTTCCTCCGGATAGGATCTCCTTGACTACAGAAACCCTCAAATTCTGTTTTCTGGGGTGAAGGGGATTGAGGTCCCACCTGAAAACCAAACTCAGTGAGTGGCTGTGTCTCTTGCAGGCTCAGGGACTCTCCCAAACTGTCAGGAACCTGACACCTCCCTCAAGTGGGAATTTAATGTTGGAGAACCTAGGCTTGAACAGAATAAGGTAGAATGGAGTTCAAATCTCATCTCTGGCACATCCTGGCTATATGTTAGGAAATCACATTTCAGGGCCTTAGTCTGTCTATCGGGAAAACAGGTGTAATAACACGAATCTCTAGCTGAGAAGTAAATGAGATCGTTCACAGAGGGTGCTCTACACGCTGCCTGGCAGTGGAAAGTCTCTCTACATGGCAAGGATTATGGGTGTCCCTTCGTGGCACAAAATTCAGTTTTTCTCTCCTTTAGAGGCATGTAGAAGACATTCCTGCCCCTGATAGTCAGTGACTATTGGCTATTTGGTGGCGATCTGTGTCACCCGAGTGTAGGGTGTGTAAGGACAGGCATGCTTTTAACATAGTCTCTCTGCCTTCCTTGGTGAGCCACCCTTTGTAATGGCAGCATCACTAGATGATGAGGGTCTCACTAGGCTGGATCTCTGAGAGAGTACCTGGAGCAGAGCCCTTTACCAGCTCCTGCAGGGACTGGCATGTAAGCCAGAAATAAAACTTTATTGTATTAAGCTACGGAGTCTGGTTACCTAAGCATGACTCAGTGCATCCTGCAAATACACAATCCGATTCCCTAGCAACCAAGTCAGCACCAAGCCTTTGCTCTCCATTCTGCATTTTGGACATAGGGCTTGGAGGCCCTGTGCCCTCCCTCTCCCCCTCCTCCCTGACAGTGAGCTGTAACTCTCAGCCACCCCCCACCCACATTGCCTCCCCTCCCCACTGGCCCTCATTGCTGAGGTCTGAGCAGGCTTGGGCCTGGACCAGAGGAAAGGGTGGCAGGAGAAGCAAGGAATAGCGCTGTCTGGAGCTCCAGATGGACCTGACCCTCAGGGGCTAAAGTGCTCTGCTTGACTCAAAGCCCAGGGCAGCAGAAGTGCCCAGCACAGGCTGGCTGCATCTGCAACCCTCTGCCCCTGGCTCCCTAGTTATAAACTCCTTCCCGTAGAGAAGCAGAGAAAGGTCACACTGACCTCTTGTTTCCTCTGAGTCAGCCAAATTTTCACTCTTCTGTTGAGGTCTGAACGCTAAACAGTGACTTTTACGACTGAAGATATTTTCCACAGGGCTGTAGAAAGTGAGTTAGAGGGACTGTCCACACCAATTCCATGGTACAGAGTAGGAAACTGAGGACTGAAGAAGGACGGGACTTGCACAGTAGCAATTATTGTCATGAGACCAGAATCTTGCTACCAGCATAAGCACTGGGCACAAAAGTCAATTAATCTGATTTTTCTAGAATCTGGAATTTGCTTGTCCACAGCTGAGTGGTTTAGCCAAGGAGATAGTGTCTACTGACCAGGGATGTGATGTCCATTCTGAAAAGACCACAGTTTGTCCTAGCCAGAGGACAAATCCAGAGAGGCAATCTGCATGGCTGAGCCTGCCTGGCTGCCCAACAGGGCATGAGTTTTCTGTGTGCTCAGGAGGGAGGTCCTGTGGTGGGTCCTTTGCATCACCACTCCCAGTGTTCTCCACTTATTCTGAATCATTTCTTCCAGCAGTAAAAACGCCCCAAAAGTAATGACTCTGAGGCAAGAAGAGCCCTTGAAGACTGCATAGATGGCCGCCACTTGGAGCCTCTCCATGGCCCTCTCACCAGGCAGTCATCGAGCCTCTGGCTAAAGCCCTGCTGTGATGGGCAGCTCACTACCTCCCATGGTAGTTATTCCATCGTGGGCTTTGTCTCAATATCTAAGTGAGATGTCCCCTCTCTGCTCCAGATCTTCCCTTTGGGCCGTGCTAAACTCCTCTACCCCTTGATAGCCCTTCTAGAATGGGAGGCTCCTTGTGAATCTTCTCCACCAGGGCATGAACAGTCCAAGGCTATCAGCTTTCTTCATGTAACTCAGTGTCCCATCTCCCACCTCCAGCCCCCTTGCTCCTCAAAGAATGCTCTGGCAGCGTGGATATCACCTGCGATCGTGTAGAAATGCAGAGTATCAGGCCCACCCCAGACCTCCTGAATCATTATCTACATATTAAGATCCCCAGGGCCCAGTGTGGTTCTCATGCCTGTAATCCCAGGGCTTTGGGAGGCTGAGGCAGGAGGATTGCTTAAAAGGCCAAAAATTCAAGACTAGCCTGGGCAACACAGCAAGATGTAGTCAACACACAAAAAAATTAAAAATTAGCAGAGTGTGATGGCATGTACCTGTATAGTTCCAGCTACTCAAGAGGCTGAGGAGGTTAAGGTTGCAATGTGAGCCATGATTGTGCCACTGCACTGCAGCCTGGGCTACAGAGTGAGACCCTATCTCTAAAACAAACAAAAACAAACAACAACAACAAACAAGATCCCCAAATGTTTCCTGCCACATGAAGTGTGGGAAGCACTGGCCTAGACACCTCCCACTGTCCATGTAGCTCTTAGAGTAGAGGTTCCAGAATGCAGCTCTCTCTCAGGTATGAAGGGCAGGACTCTCACCTTTCTCCTAAGCATTCTTTAGAGCCGCAGAATGCTGACAACACAAAGGATCCTGGGTCCACCCAGATCTCAGAGTCAAGTCGTCTTCACAGGAACTGTTCCCATGCTGCATCTCCCATTCTGGGTCGGTGGGGGGCGGTTCGTATGTGTTGGGTCAGATATTGACACTTACTGGCCAAATTAAACATCACTGTTCTTTCAACTGTGTCTCACTTACTATTCAACCCATCAGCTTTCAAATCTGTCTACACGTTAGGATCACCTGATGGACTTTTGGTACAATCTCTGATGCCAAGACCCCATTCCAGAAGACTTGAATAGACTCTCTGGGGAGTCTATTTTGTGGGTGTCAGGTCTTTTTTTTTTATGCTTCCAAGGCAATTCTAATATGCCATTAGGATGGAGAGCCACTGGTTTACTACAGCTGTTAAGAAGTGAATTTTATTTATTTATTTTTCAACCATGCTCTGGGATCCATCAGTGTAGTCAGCTCACTTCTGATAGTGACTCTGGGCTCATGGGCCAGGTATCTGTTGGCTACTGCCACAACATTGCTGTGTAACAAACAACCACAAAATCTGAGTGAATACAATAATAAACACTGTGCTGGCCAACATAGGCCGTGGTGGCTTGGTGGCCCTCCCAGATTGTGGAACTGGGTTAGCCATGCTTCTAACTGCAGGTGTGTGGGTAGGGCAACCCGCTTTTCCCGGTTTGCCCAGGACTTTCTTAGTTTGAGTACTGAAAGTCCCAACTCCCAGGATAAGCCTTGGTCCTGGGAAAACCGGGATGGTTGAATACCCATCCATGGTTGGCCTGGGTAGCTCTGTTACCTGTGTCTCATCCTCCTTGGACCAGCAGGCTAGCCAGGCATGTACCCTTCAAGACGTTGGCAGAGACTCGAGAGAGCAAGTGGGCCCAAGAGAGACCCAGCCTCGGATGGGCTCACTGCCACGGCCCAGCACAGGTGAGCTTTGTCCACCATGTTGGCCAGAAGTCTCCAGTCCCAATTAAACTTCGTCGTTACAGACTTAGCCTGGCTTCAGGCTCTGGCCATCTTTCTGGATCTTTCTTCAGGCATCTGGCATGTTGTCCAAAGCCAGTTACACAGCTGAGCCCAAAGTGAAGGGGCATGGAAAAATATTCCGCCCACGATGAGGCCATGGCAGGCATGTCAATGCAGAGAGGGCTAAATAATTGGGGCCAATCATTCCATCTCCCACAGGCAGAGAGGCTCTGGCTTCCAACTGTGGATGACCTTAAGTCCTTCCTTGACTGCCAACTCTCTTTGGGGAACCCGGTTGCAGGGCCAGAGACCTTCTCAACTCCCACTTCTGCCGAGCTCCTAACACACATATTGCTCTGGTGCCTCATTGCCTGTGTGGCTTCAACCCTCTCTACCTCTTCCTCTCCTCCTTCCCTTGCTTTTTCTTCATCAGGTATTTAAAGGCTCCTGGAAAGGGAGGGATGATCTTGTGTCAGCCTCATGAGCCATCTTGAGCTGTGCCAAGTAAGTTTCAACATAACAGACTTAGCCCCGCTTCAGCCTGGCAGGCTCTCTTGGATCCTGATTCATTCACCCTCCAGTACATTCCCAGTTGCCTCCAGCTCTGCATCCTGCCCATATTTTTCATGTATCAATAACCCAGATGTCAGCCAGGGCTTTTGGGCCCTGAGTACTCAGGCGCACTTGGCTGTAACTCCCAACTCCAAGACATGTAATCCTCCAGAGATCCCTGGCCTTGACTTTTTCCACTCCCAGAAGAATCAGCAGACATCCCCAGACCAACCTGGTACCCCCAGAAGCTCATATGTCATAAATGTAACTGTGCTGAGGTCACTGTGGGAAGGACAGGGTCACATCACTAACCTCACAGTCCACCAAACACCCCAAGCTCTAGTTCCTCTATCCCCGCTTTCTTCTCCTTCCTGGTCCCCTCCTGCAAATCCCCTCCCTGTTCCTCCTGTTGGGTCATTCCACCTCCACTCAGACCCATGGAGAGCTCAGCTTTTGTCCTGAAAGGAACTTGGGGAAATGCTTCCCTGATCTCATTACATGTCGATTATTTCTGACCATGTTTTAGGTCCCTGGGCTCTATCTTTCCCCAGCCACCCAGCAAGCTTCTGGGCTCTGATCCCAATTAAGTGCGGTAAAGCACGAAGAATGGGTAGGCCTTCAGGGGAAGAAAATTGAAAAGACCTTCATTGCTTTAAACATTATGTGGGCTGACTCACCCTGCATCCCTAAATTTATGACTGTGGTCTCCACAAAATAGGAACAAAAGGATGCTGACCTTATACCCCAGTCGGACACCTTCTACCCTCATTCCTGCAGCCCACCTACAGTTTGCCCCCAACTAACAAGCCAGGGCTGGACCACAGAGTCAGGGTAGCAGTGTATGTGAAGTTCAGCACTTCCAAGCCTGGATTCAGGTCCTGGCTCTGCCACTTAGAGGCTGACTATGCCTGGAATAGTCGCTTACCCTCCCAGGATCCCACTCGTTGCTGGGGTGACACCCACTGGGTGGAGATATTATGGAAAGTGCATCTCAGAAATAGCATCAGCGGAGGTGCCTCAAAACCTGAAAAGCACCACACCAACGCGAGGCACTGTTCTTCCTGTATGCTGAGTTCAAGAAATTCAGCTGATTTCAATACTCCCCTACCCGCAGTAAGTTTCTAACTGGAAAGGAGATCCACTGTCACAAAAAAACACATGTCCCATCCCCAAGCCAAATAACATGGGTTTCTGGCTGGGCCCCGCTGGTGGCATGTGACGGGGCTCCTGCCTCTCTGGCAGAGCTGACCAAGAGGGCGGGCTCCACTCTCCACTCCCCAGCCTCTGGGTCTTGGGAGTGCAGGGGGCCAGGCAGCTGCAGGCAGGAGGGCAGGAGGATTTGAGCAGCTGGGCTAAGGTCAGGCACAGAGGCTTGGGCTCAGCAGAGACAGCCAAATGCTCAGCCCAGCTGCTACTGCCTCTTTCTGGGCCCTGTGCAGGAGGCAGACTCAGTCTGCCAGGCTGGCGGGCTCCCCTCTGCAGCTGCAAGGCCACCCGGGCCCAGGGGTCTGCTCTTCCCTCTCCTCCTACTGAATGGCATTCTTTCCTTTTCTGTCTCTATCTCCTCACTCTCTCTTTCCTTCTGTTCCTTTTCTCCCTCTGTCTCTTTGTGTCTTCATTTCTGTCTTTGTCTTATCCTATGTCTCTCTTCTTTGTATTTTTTCCCTCCCTCTCTCAGTTTCTTGGCCTCTCTTCATCTCTCTGTCTCTGGGTTAAAAGTTGGAGGAAAAGGATAGGAGGTGGGGCCCAAGAGGAATCCCAGATGAAACTGAGCTGAGGTCCTACTACGATTTGAATGTTGGTGTTTCCCCAAAATGTATATGTCGATCCCTAATCTCCAGTGCATTAGTGTTGGGGGTGGGGCATTTGCAAAGTGACTAGGTCATGAGAGTGGAGCCCTCATGAATGCGACTAGCGCCCTTATAAGAGAGGCCTGAGGGTACTATTTGCCCCTTCTGCCATGTCATAGCTACAAGGTACCGTCTACGAATGTCTATGAACAAGAAAGTGGGCTGTCATTAGACGTCGCAACTGCCAACACCTTGACCTTGAACTTCCAGCCTCCAGAACTGTGAGTAATAACTTTCTGTTGTCTATAAGCCACCTAGTCTATAGTATTTTGTTATAGTAACCTGAACAGACTAGGACAGATCCCATCCTGTCCCAATCAAGAGAGACTCAAGACAGTGTCTGGGAATAGGCTCAATTTTGGGGTTGGGGGCAACATAGACCTATGGACTTCTTTAAAGACATCTTTGAAGAATGAAGCCAGGCCCCTGCACTTGCTCCTGGGACATGGGAAGTCCCACAGTATTCAGTTCTCACTGATACCATAAGGACTCTCTCATCAACAAACGTTCTTTGGGGCTTTTCTAAGTCCAGAGCATGTGCTGGGGCTGGGAGATGAGGAGGGATGAGGCAGGGGCCTTGCTCTGACAGAGCTCCCACATGCATGGCAGGAGAGAGTTAAATGAACAGCTACGTAGTTAGATGTGCCCTGCAAATGGTACCCAAGGGGGAGGGCCACGACAGGGGTTGAGCCACTTATGCACACTGGAGAGGCAATGTTGAAGCTGAGCCTAGAATTATTTAGAGGAGTTTTCTAGGCCATAGAGAAGAATCTGCCTGGGAAGCATGGACATTTTCTCCCACGTAGGTGCAGAGGAGCAAGGGGGTATGGCAGAAGATAACATGGGAAAGGGGCTTGAAGTCCCATCTTGCAGTAAGGACTTTCTAAGGCAGAGGTAATGGGTAGCCCTCAAATGCTGGGAGCCATAGGGCTGTGGCAGGGAGGCCCTTGCCCGTCTGTGAAATGAGAAAATGATCCTTTTCCTCTCCCCCTCCCTTCCATGGAGCAGGAGAAATGAATAATGAGGCTGTGCCGCCATTGCCGTTGGCCAAGCAGAAGAGGGAGGGCGTGGGCTTGGCTCTCGATGCTGGGAAAGGGCCTCATTATGAGCTGGTTTCATTCATAAAGGAGGTTGTCATGGACCACACAATGGGGCTTAGTTTCTAAGTTAGGAGGAAAACCTAATTTTAAAGTGGCTTCTTCTGTAACTGGGAGGAGGAGGTGGCGGCTGTGAGGCCAAAGAACAGAATATTAGTGAAGGATGAAATAAAAGTGGTGCCTTTGGCAATCTGACTTTGTCCCAGCTTTGGGGCCATTCCCCTGTCCACTGAGCCTGCCCTGCTATGTCTATCCTTGCCCAGGCATGCACCCAGAGCTTTACCTCCCTCCCTGCTTCAAAATGGCTCTAAGATATGAAGAATGAAGAGGTAGCCAAAGCTATCATTGTACAGGTGGGGAAACTGAGGACAAGATGGGGGATGATTGTTATCCAAGGTCACAGAATATGGTAGAGCTAGCTCTGTGATGCATAGGTGCATCTGTCGCCTTCAAGGGTAGTGCCGCCCCTGGCTCCCTTTGGGTGTTGGACTTGTGTGATTGTAAGTGGACCTTGAGCATGAGCTGAGACCTGAATGTCATCCATGCTGGGAAATCCAACTGTGGAAGCAGAAACTGCTTCTGAAGATCACCATGGATGCCTATAGCAGTTCCCTTCACTGTCACGCTCACTGACACTTTGGTCTGTACAGCCTCCCAGTGAGGACAGTCCCCATGTCTGTATTCCAGATGAGGAAACTGAGGCTCATGGAGGGTAGGGGTCCTGAGTGAATGCTGGGACTCAAACTGGAGACTTTCAGCTCTAAAGCTCTTAAAGCCTTTTCTCCATCCTGTCAGATATGTGTGGATATTTTCACTTGAACATTGTACATGTGATGTGGGCATAGACAGTATATATGTATTTATAATATACACACATGCATGCACGTACATGCATGTGCACACATAGAGTTTTTAAATCTCCACTGGCTGCCCTTGCCCTGTGTTGCACAGAAAATTAGTATATTGGTGCAGTCACTAATCCCTTTCATTTGGATGCAAGCAAATGACAGGATCAGTCTCCATCACTGCCACGGCTAAACCCCAGGGCTCCCCTGGTGCCTTGAATAAGAGTCAAGATGACCCACTTTCTCCAGCTATTCCCTGTCTCTGGGCTGCTTTGGGTGGGAAACTGTCAGTCTGGTAAATATCAGAGGCTTAGCAGAGCGGGTTCCTGCTTCCAAGACTGCCCCTTTTTGGCTGTGCAGTCTGGCTTATAGGACTAAGCCCCAGGGTCCTGCCCCAGTGCTAGGGTTCAGCTGCCCACATGCAGACAGGGCCTGGTCTGCCCAGCACGCCGGTGTCCACAGAGATGCCCACGTAAGACTGCGGGCACTCATTGCCTTCACAGGCATTGCCTGAGTGTCCAGTCTGTACAAGCGCTCAGGATAAGAGCTTAAAAAAGACACAGGGTCTGCCCTCGTGAAAGGAGGTTGTCATGAAAACAAACCCAGAAATAAATGGCAGAGCAAGCCAAGTATTCTCTGAGCACAGAGGAGGGAACAATTAATTCTGCCAGGAGGATCAGGGAAGGCTTCTCAGAAGTCTCTGGAGTGGAGACTGGAATGTAAATTAGAATTGCCACATGGAGAAATGAGGGAAGGGTATTTCAGTTGGAAGGGACAGCATGGGTCGAGTCAGGCAGGCAGGAAAGAGCAAATGCAATGTGAACAAGAGTGGCGGAGGGCAGCTGCAGCTAGATCCTGACAAGCCTTAGACCCTGGAGGAGGGGAGACACTTCTGTCCTCTAGGCACAGGTCAAAGGATGCAGAGCAGCTTTAAGCAGAGGAGCTGCAAGATCCAGGCAGCCTACCAACAGACCCTGGCCTCACCTCGAACCTCAGTGCCAGCCCATACCTTAGCCTTCTTCTACCCCAGTGACCTCACTCCCCACCAGTGGGTGCTCTGATGCTCTCCCCTTTCTTCCTGGAACTTTCCTTCTCATTGAGTATGGAGCATTTCCTTTCAGATACCAAGCACTGCTCAGTGTGAATGTTGGTAACTACAACTTTCCTTGCAAGGACATTTACTTGAGGCAGGAGAGAGGGAAGGGTGCCCAGAATTCCCAAAGCCTGGTGCTTCAGGGTACACTTTCTGAGTTTTACAAGGACTGCAGGCCCCAGGGCTAACTTTGGACCTCTGGCCTCAAGCCTTCAGGAGCCAAGGTTAATGGGGGCAGTGGTCTATGTTGCCTGTTTCTGTGTTGATGGGGCCTTCCTGGAGCAAGGGCCAGCCACCCCTTAAATACCACCAGGTTATTTCGGGGACAGGTGGCCATCTCTGAGCCTGGAGCCAGAGTGCTGTCTCTGAGTAGATGGCACAGCTGTTCCATTCTGCAAGGCCTCCCCACCAAGATGGACGTGTGGATGTGGAAGTGTAAATAGGAACAGGCTAAGGAAGCAGCCTTGATGCCTTCTGACTCAGCAGTTCTCACCCTCAGGGAGAGCCCTGCAGGTGCCCTGGGTAAGGCTCTCTGGCCCTGGTTAGGTGAGTGGCCATGGGCCTTGTACATCTTCCTGGTTCTGAGGGAACCAGGATAAGCCATGAAGGCTCTGGAGGAGGAGTCAGTTGCTTTCTTAAGTCAAGTTTTATAATTTTAATATAACGAACCACAAAAAGCATACTTTGACAAGCTCAAATAAAGGTAAACATCTATGCACCTCCCACTACAATTAGAATTCAGAACATTTCCTGCACCTGTCTCCCTGAAGCTCCCTCCTTCCCCCTTGCATTCAATCTCTCTCTCCACCTCTGGCCCCAGACAACCATACTCTGCTTTCTGTCACTATGGATTAGATTGGACTTTTCTAGTTTCATGTACATGGAATCATACGATATTGCTTGTATTCACTGGGGCCCGGTTTCTTAGGTAGGCTCAGAATTCTGTTTCTGAGATTCCTCCTTATGGACTATATCAGTTATGCACTCTTTTTCATTGCTGAGTAATATTCTATTGTGCAGCCATACCACAATTTGTTTATTCATTCACCTGTTGATAGACAACCAGGTTGTTTATTGCTTTTTGGATTTTTAAAAATAAAGTGGCTATATGAACATTTACAAACAAGGCTTTGTGTGAATACACATTTTAATTTTTCTTGGGTAAATATACAGAATGATATTTCTGGATCACATGGTACGTGGATGTTTAAATCTGTAAGAAACTGCCAGTCTGTTTTCCAAAGGGGTTGTACCATTCTACATCCCCACAAGCAGTGTATGAGAGCTCCAGTTCCTATACATTCTTGCCAATATGGGACATAGTCAGTATTTTTAATTTGAATCATTCTATGGAGAGTGTTTCATTGTGGTTTTGACTTGCATTTCCTTGGTGACTAGCGATGTTCAGTGTCTTCTCACGTCCTAATCTGAGTCTTGAGTCTGCCACTTTTCAGTTTCATGCTTGCACAAGGCACTCTACGACTCTGGATCTTAATTTCCATGTCTGGAAAAGCTGAGTACCAATCCCTGCCCCATCTCCTTCTCCAGGCCTTTGTAAAAATGGCATCAGGTAATGTGTGTGTATGCACCAAAGTATGCAAAAGTATTTGCAAGGTGTAAACCCCAACCTGCAAATCCTATAGCACTCAGCTCACTGTCTCGTTTTAAATATATTTCCCTGCAGGAGCTTCCTTACTAGTTGTCCTGGCTCTAGTCATCTCAATCTCATCCTCCACATGGTAGCCACAGTGGTTTATCTAAAGCAACTGCCAGAACTTGGCCTTCCTTTGTGCTTAAAATCATCCCCCTGTCTTCCCATTGCTGCAGATACCATTTCATTCTTTCCACTAACACTGATTGAAGACTTGCTATGTGCCAGGCACTCTTCCAGGTGCTTGGAATAAAGGGTTAAACACAGCAGATACGTCCTGCCCTTTACCCATTTTCCTTACTTTGTAAAGGTAACACAGGCCCATAGAGATGAATGGGCTGCCCCAGATCACACAGCAAGCCAGTGACAGAGCAAAGACTAGAACCAGGTCCCTGCCCCAGTTCTGAGATCTTTCTACCCTTCCAGCAGCCACTCTTTCCACTGGTCATTCTCTCAGAGCCACAGCGGGCCAGAGAGAAAGGGAGGTAGCCTGCAGGGAACACCATAGAGGTCCACCCCTTCTCCTGGGGAGCCATCAGGAAGCTTCACTAGGGCCCCCCAGCTCAAGTGCCGCTTTCTTCAGAAGTGTTGGCGTGAATAATCACCTCCTGTCGAGTGCAGACCTGGGACTAGTTGGTAAATGGTGCCACTTGCTCCTGCCTCCTTTCCCCGAGGCACCTCTTGCTTTCCAGCCTGCGAGATTCTCTATCTGCTAAGAGAAGGGGCAGAGCGGCAATCTCATTAGGTTGCTTGTGGCTGTCAATCTCCCTTTAAACAGGAAAGCACTGCACGGTGACATTTAAAGAGGGCTCTGCTCTAAATCTCAGCCTGCATCTCCACTACCGACAAGCTCCCTTGGTTATTGGAGACTCAATGCCACAGAATGTCACAGATGAGAGTGGGACTGATGGGGATGCCTGAGTCTAAGGAAGGGGCACAGAATGGCCAATGTGCATGCATCACGTGATAAAGAGAGATGCCATTAGAAACCCCGATCACCCATGCCTATCTCCACATCCTTTCCTCTGTGGCTCTCAAGAAGAAAAAACTGATGGCATCCCATGCTTTTCCCAGGATCCCAGGTTCCTGCCTAGCAACCCACTCCTGGAGAGGAATCTTCTCCAATGGCCTTACTTCCCTTCCCTCATTGGGCCACCTATCAGTCCGCGTGCAGCAGCAGGTCACAGACACTACGCTGGCTGGCTTCACCAGAAAGGGATTTAATGCAGGGAATTAGGGGATTATGACCCCATGGAAGGGCTGGGGGAGGAGGCTGCAAGCTCAGCTTCCAGGAACGAGTCCCGGAATGTCACTGCCAAACTTGCTTGCCAGGGAAGCTGCTCCCTCCACCATAATCAGAAAGCTGGGGGACCCAACTGCTGTTTCCAAGAACTGCATTGTTTCTGCTATAACCTGGAGATTAGATGGATGCTGTTATCCCAGGGGCTAGCTGCAGGACCTCACTGCCTCCAGGAGGCTAAGATATTGGTGAGCAAGCCAGTCTGTAACATCTGCCATGGGGCTCAAGGGTTCCCCTAGGGAAGACACAAAGACACAAAGTTCCCCTTTCGCTACGTTCAAAAAAACTTTTTGCCCATGTTTGAGTTGATGGAGAGCTTTATGTGTTCTGAGCCTATGTCTTGAGCTATAAACTTGTAAATGGAGGTGAGGTACAGAATAGAGCTTAGGACAGAGCAGAAAACCTAGACTCACATTCAGGCCCTTCTGAGGAGTGCAGCCCAGTGGGTGGGAGCACAGCCTCTGGAGACTTCTGCTGGGTGTGTGTTCTGGTTTGACCCATGCACCTGTGTGGTACCTGGTGACACTGACTCTTTCTGCTTCTTGGTTTCCACATCTATGCAACAGGGTGATAGTAGCAGTACTCAGAACGTACTTAGAACAATTCTTTGCACAGAAACAGCAGTGACCTAAAGGGAGCTATAATTATTCTTGCAAATGTTCTAGCTTTGGGACTTAACACAGATTATTTGAAGACTGAGCCAAGTTAAATCCCTTTCTGAACCTAGATAAGGGTTTCTCAAAGTGGGCACTATTAACACTTGGGGCCAGATAATTCCTTGCTATGAGAGGCTGTTCTGTGACTTATAAGATGTTTAGCAACATCCCTGGCCTCTATCCACCAGGTGCCAGTAACATTCTCCCCTCTCCCTAGTTGTGACAATCAAAAATGCCTCCATATATTGCCAAATATCCCATGAGGAACAAAATCATCCCTGGTTGAGAAGCACTGCTGCAGAAGATGGGGATAATGTAATTTGTTCACAGCACTGCCATGTATACTAAACAAGGAAAGGGATGTGACAGTTATTTGTAACCTAGAGGTCATCTGGGTCACCCACCCCTTGAGTAGTAAAATTAGCTCAAACCTACCTTCCACCCTGTAGGAGGTTCAACGTCCTCTCCAAGATTTCTGAAAATTCTTGAGAGTTGGCATTCAAGGTCATCTCTTGTTTCAGTTTCTTGTTTCTGAAAAATTGTCAATATCCCTACTTTTATCTTTGCATTTTGGATGGTCTCTAATGTGGAAGATAGACCCTTTTCATTTATTTCCCCAAAATACTACTCAAAGAAGGCAGTTGGACATACCAGGGCTGTTCCTGAATGCCATGGCAAGGACAGCCCAATCTGCTGGGTCACTTGGGTTTGAGTATTAGCCATCCCCCATAGAAGTCCTCGTGGCCACATGCCTCTGAAGTCCCCCAGTGCTATCATGCCGCTCACCTCTGTTCCTTGGGATTATCCTCCCAGGCCTCTCTTCTCAGGCTCCTCCAGGACTCCTGCAATTCAGCAGTCTTGCTAGCTGCTCAGGCCCAAGGGCAGCCTCTCCAGCCAGAATCACCATCCACTCTGCTGTCCCTGCAGCACTAAGCTGCTAGGGAAGCACCCTCCCCACCTCCACCAATACCATCATGCCCACTACAAACACGGTGAGTTGCCGGCTAACATATAACCCAAGCAGATTTATGACCACATTGGCGAACTCAAAAGCAGAAAGGAAACGTTCTCCCATGCCAGAAACAAACAAACAAACAAAACTCTCAAAGCCAGAGCAGTGAGCAGGAGCTAACACCAAAGTCCCACAGAGGTACAAGAGCTGGATAAAATGCTCCTGGTTTAGTATCCATGAGGAACAGGGGGCCTACACAACAGGCCCTGAGCACAAAAGTGGATAGCAGTGATCTTTCTGCTTAGAGGCAGGAGCCTGGAAAAGCTGTCCCTTCAGTAAAATGAGAACAGAAAACCACCACCCACCACTCACAAAAGTGGGCCTACCTCCCCAGGCCATGAGTGAGAGAGGAGACATCAGAGAGAAATCTGGACTCTAAATCTGTACCACAAATGTACACAGGGAGAAGTGGTGAGTATATTCATGGAAGCACTCTTCATAATAGCAAAGCCATAAAAATAGTCAAAACATCAGAGGTCCCTAAAGCCATGCTACTCACAGGGACCCAGGTATGAGACCCCAAAGAAAATAATTACAATAAAACCCGCCTGGGTAGGGAAACCTTTCCAGCTGTGGCAGAGGTGAATGTGAAACCTGCACCTCGCAGGTGTGGGGAAACAGTACCTTCTGAACATGACCTCGGAGTAAAAAACAACCAAGCAGTAGAGGCAAGTGGAACCCAGAACAAGGGTTTCCAACTATGTCTAACAGAAGTTCTCAAGGTAGAAATAGAGAAGGTGGAAAGAAGAGTTATTTGAAGTTATTTGAAGAGTTATCAGCTGATAGTCCTCCAGAATTGAAGAAATACATTCGCTCTTATATCAAAACTGTGGCTTGAGTTCCAAGCAAGGTAAGTATCAACAAATACTCACATTTGAAGAAGGAAATCAACATATAAGAAGCCGAGAAATCAGGCAATCAGTGGAGAAGAATAGTATTTAAAATATAAAAGAATAAATTATAATATACCCAAATAAGACATTGGAGAAAGGTAGAGGAAGTAAACTGACTTCCCTTTGTTCTTGGTGAGCGTCTCTTTAGTCATAATTCAATAAATAAGACATAAAAGAATATTGTATGTAGTTACAAGGCAACCACTAAAGGAACTAAAAATACTCCAAAAACCTTCTTATTAGAGGGAAAACCAATACATAAAGCAAACTACGAAAATATGGACCATGAATACAGGATTTTTAAAGGAAGCATTAAAACAAAAATGCATAATGTAAAGTGTAATAGAACTGAAACGAAATCTACGCTGTTTTTATCATTAAATATAATAGGATAAATTCTATTATTTTTTAAAAAAATATTCTTATTTTTGGATCAAAGAGGGAAATAACAAATATAGGCTTGTAGAAGATGCCTCTTATTTCTCAATTAAATCTTCTCATCCTTACCCCTGCTTTCTACCACGCTGGGATAGATAGTTCCCTAGGGCTTGGACTAACTTCAAGGCAATGGCACCTGCATGCAACAATCATGTGCATTTTTTCCCTCCGCTCCTGGGCTCCACTGGTACAAGTGGGAGCTCTCAGGGTCCAAATATGTGTGCAGCTTAGAAGTGCAGGGAAACTAACATTCCCCAGAGGAAACAACCAATGTTGAATGAAACCCATCTATGATGAGATGCTCAGCCCCACTGTGTCATTAGGGAAATGCAAACCAAGCCCCAAGTTATGATACTGATGTATACTCATTGTAGGGGCAAAAATCAGAGACAGTCCATGTAAAAGAATGGAGATATTATGGATCAACAAAACCTTTAATATGTTACCAGTAGAAATACAAATTTGTAGGGCCATGATAACCACTTGGCATTATCCTACAAAATGGAACATTCCAGGCTGGAGTGCAGTGGTGCAATCTTGGCTCACTGCAACCTCCGCCTCCCAGGTTCAAGCAATTCTGCCTCAGCCTCCCAAGTAGCTGGGATTACAGGCGCCCACCACCATGCCTGATTAATTTTTGTATTTTAAATAGTAACAGGGTTTTGCCATGTTGGCCATGCTGGTCTTGAACTCCTGACCTCATGATCCGCCCGCCTCGGCCTCCCAAAGTGCTGAGATATGGTTCGACTGTGTTGCCAGCCAAATCTCATCTTGAGTTGTAGGTACCATAAGGACCCAGTGGGAGGTAATTGAATCACGAGTGCGGTTACCTTTGTGCTGCTGTTCTCATGATAGAGAGTGAGTTCTCAAGACATCTGATGGTTTTATAAGGGACTTTCCCCACTTTTGTTTTGCACTTCTCCTCACTGCTGCCATGTGAAGAAGGATATGTTTATTTCCCCTTCTGCCATGATTGTAAGTTTCCTGAGGCCTCCCCAGCCATGCTGAACTGCGAGTCAATTAAACGTCTTTCCTTTATAAATTACCCAGTCTTGGTTATGTCTTTGATAGCAGCAGGAGACTGGACTAATACAATTCTCATAGCAAGTTTATGCTTCAATGTAATTCCAAGAGATATTCTTGCAAATGTACTGAGGGAGAATTGGTGAGTATATTCGTGGAAGCATTCTTTATAATAGCAAAACCATAAAAACAATCAAGATGTCCATAAACAAAATAAAGGCTAAATAAGTTGTAGCATGTTTATACAATGAAATATTATGTAACAGTCAAAATGAATAAACCATGGTCACATCTAACAATACGGTCATATCTACAAAATGTCATATTGAGTGGAGAAAGTAAATACTAGATGATATACTGATAGAAACATAATAAATTTTTATTAAAATTATTAAAAGCAAATGCTAAAAAAATAAGTTTCAGAAGAATAATGACAGATGCAACAAAACTACATTCAAAACAGACGTGGGACAGTTCAAATTATACTTAATGGTGAAAGACTTAAGACTCAAGATTAGAAACAAGACAAGGATGTTTACTTTCAACACTTCAACACTAGAAGCCAGGTGCAGTGGCTCACACCTGTAATTCCAGCACTTTGGGAGGCTGAGGCAGGCAGAACGCTTGAGGCCAAGAGTTCAAAACCAGCCTGGCAAACATGGCGAAACACCATCTCTACAAAAAAATACAAAAATTAGTAGGGTGTGGTGGTGTGCTCCTGTAATCCAGCTACTTGGGAGGCTGAGGCAAGAGAATCACTTGAACCTGGGAGGCGGAGGTTGCAGTGAACCAAGATCGTGCCACTGCACTCCAGTCTGGGGAACAGAGTGAGACTGTCTAAAAAAACAAATAAAATAAAATAAAGTAAAATAAAATAAAATAAAATAAATTTCCATGTTGTACTGAAAGTGCAAGCCAGAGCAATTAAGCAAGAAAAAAAAAGGCATCCAGATTGGAAAGGAAGAAGTAAAACTATCTCCATATGCAGATGACATGATCTTGTAGAGAAAAAATCCTGAAGAAGCCAGTAACAATCTATTAGAATTAATAAATGACTCTAGAAAAATTTTAGGATACAAGATCAATACAAAAATCAATCACATCTCTATAAATTAGCAATAAACAATCTAAAAATGAGATTAGGAAAATAATTCCATTTACAATTCCACCAGAAAGAAAATATCTAACAATAAATTAAACAAAAGATATGCAAGACTTACCAAATGAAACTTCAAGACATTGTTGAAAAAAATGTAAATGGGGAGACATATCATGTTCATGGACTGGCAGACATAATACAGTTAATATGACAATATTCTCCAAATTGGTCTAAAATTAGATGTTGGTGATGGTTGCACAACTGGTTGTGAATGTGTGAAAATCATTGAATTGTACACTTTAAATTGGTGAACTGTAGGGTATATAAATTTTATCTCAAGTTGTTTTTAAAACAGGGTTGGGGAAATAAAGCATAAGCACAAGATTTTAATGAGCTCAAATGAGGTGAAAAGCAACAGGGGACTGGAGTAAGACAGGATCCCAAAGCTAGAGTTGAGTTTCCACTGGAGTTCTAATGACTCATTGTGTGGTAGGTTCACAGCTTTTTGTTTAGTATTAAAAGCAAACAACCAACAAATAAATACAGAATAGAAAAGCTCCATGCATGGATCAATCATGTGGTATGGCTATGCCACATCTCAGCACCTGTGGTCCAAACAAAAAAATTAACAGTGAACATCCAGGAAACAGCAACAATAAGAACACTGCCTGTTATTACTCATGGCTACAGCTAAGGCAGTGCATGGAAGAAACTTCACAGCCTTAGTTTATCTCATTAAGTAGGAACAAATGAAAATAATTCAATTGAAAATTACACAAAGAACAATATATTAAACATAAGAAAAGCAGAAGGAAGGAATTAGTAAGGATAAAAGCAGAAGTAAATTAATTATAAAATAAGAGACAGAGGAATTAGTACATTCAAAAGCAGATCCTTTGGGGGAAAAACCCAAAATCGTATTTTCTATTAAAAAAACAAAAAAACTGAAAAACCCCAAATCTTTGGTTTTTTTGAAAAAAATAAAACTAGGCAGAGTAATAAAGAAAAAAATTGGTGAAATCACAAATACACAAAAGTAGTAATGAAAATGCAGACATAATCACAAAGAAAAATAAACAAACCATAAGAGATGAAGTCAACGCTGAAAATAAACCTGAAAACCTGTGTGAAATGAGTAATTTGCTATGTAAGTATAATTTATAGAGTTAGAGTTAGAAAATATAATGAGACTAATTATCAGAGAATAAATTGGGAAAATGTCAAAGAGCTATTATTCCACTCTCCAGAGTACCAAATCCAGAAGTTTCATAGGAAATTTTTAAACTTTGTAACATTAATCATTTTATTCCTGTGTTATTACTTATTTTTAAATTAAACTTTTTGAGATAACAGTGGGCTTGCCTGCAGTTGTAGAAATATAATACAGAAAGATTCCCTATACCCTTTACCCAGTTTTCCACCATAGTAACATCTTGCAAAATCTAGTACAATATCACAATCAGGATATTAACAGTGCTACAATCAAGATACAATCAAAACAATATAGAGCATTTTCATCACTGTAAAGATCCTTCTTGCTGCCCTTTTACAGACAAACCTACTCTTCTTTGCCCCTATTCCCACATTAACCCCTGAAACCACTAATCTGTTCTCCATTTCTATAATTCTGTTATCTCAATAATGTTATATAAATGGAATCATGCCATATGTAACTATTTGGGATTGTATTTTCTCACTCAGTGCAATTCCCTGGAGATTCATCCATGTTGTTGCATGTGTCAATAATCTATTGCTTTATTATATTACCAATATTATATTAATTATATTATATTATATTAATGTATCAAACTTCATTTAACCCATTAAGGAATATATGAGCTATGTCTAGTTTTTGGCTATTATGAATAAAGCTGTGAAGAACATTTATATACAGTTTTTGTGTAAACACATTTTCATTTCTCTGGAATAAATGCCCAACAGAGCAATTTCTGGGTATTATGATAGTTGGACATTTAATTTTGTGAGAAATTGTCAAGTTGTTTTCCATTTTTCACTCCCACCAGCAATGTAGGAGTGATGTAGTTTTTCTGCGTCCTCATCAGTATTTGGTGTTTCACTATTTTTATTTTAGCCTTCTGATAGGTGTACAGTGATAGCTCATTTTGGTTTTAACATGCATTTCCCTAATGGCTAATGACATTGAAACTCTTTCCATGGGCTTATTTGCAACTTACACATACTCTTCAGTGAAATGTATGTTCATATCTTTCAATAAATGTTCATTAATTAAGTAGAGAGAAAACAATATGTCTCTTCATTTAATTAAGCCTTCTTTAACTTAACAACTTTTAGCGACACATTGTAATTTTGAGTATACAGATCCTGTACATGTTTTATTAAGTTTACACCTAAGTATTTCATTTTTTGGAAGTAATTATAAATAGTATTGCGTTTTAAATTTTGGTTTTCAGATGTCCATTGCTAGTAGGCAAAAAAGTGACTGATTTTGTGTGTTCATTTTGCAGCCTAGGATCTTTTGAACTCACTTGTTATCTCTAGCAGGTTTTGGTGTTTTGTCTTTTGTTTCTGTTTTTGTTTTTTGTTTTTACATTTCTTAGGATTTTATATGTAAATTATCATATATCTACAATTAGGGACAGTTTTCTTTCTGTCTTTTATTTCTTTTTCTTGCTTTATTGCAATGAGTAGGACTTCCAGTAATATGTTGAATAAGAGTGGTGAGGGCATATATTAACTACTTCTCCCTTTCTCTTAATATTAGAGGGAAATCATTCAAGCCTTCACTGCTAAGTATGATTTTAGCTGTAGGTTTTTTGTAAATGCTCTTTATCAAGTTGAGAAAGTTGTCCTTTCTTCCTGCTTTACTTCTCCACCCCTGAGTTTTTAATTTGTCATGAATGAATGTTAGATTTTTATGAACTACTTTGTATCAATTGATATGATCATCTGATTTTATTCTTCAGGCTGTTTTTATGATGGCTTACACTGATTGATCTTTAAGTATTGAACCAGCCTTACACACCTAAAATAACCCCCACTTGATTATGGTATTCACTTCTATATGGACTTTTTAAGATTTAATCTGCTAACTTTTCTTTTTTTTTTTTTTTTTTTTTTTTTTGAGATGGAGTCTCGCTCTGTTGCCCATGCTGAAGTGCAGTAGCATGTTGGCTCACTATAACCTCAGCCTCCTGGGTTCAAGCAATTCTCGTGCCTCAGCCTCCTAAGAAGCTGGGATTACAGGCATGCACCACCACGCCTGGTTAATTTTTGTATTTTTAGTAGAGACAGGGTTTCATCATGTTGGCCACGCTGGTCTTGAACTCCTGACCTCAAGTGATCCGCCAGCCTCTGCCTCCCAAAGCGCTGGGATTACAGGCATGAGTCACTGCACCAGCCTAATTTGTTAACATTTTGTCACAAATTTTGGGGTCTAAGTTCATGAGAGATATTGGTCTGTACTTTTTAATGTACTCTCTTTGTCTGGGTAATATATTAGTCTGACACAATGAAAAGTGTTCTCTCCTCTTCTATTTAAATATTTGACAGAATTCACCAGTGAAGGCATCCGGACCTGGAGATATATTTTAGGAGATTTTAGGTTATATATTTAATTTTTTATTTTATTATTTATTATTTTGTTTGAAATAGAGTCTCACTCTGTTGCCCAGGCTGGAGTGCAGTGGCACAATCTCAGCTCACTGCAATCTCTGCCTCCTGGGCTCAAGTATTTCTCCTGCCTCAGCCTCTCGAGTAGCTCTCATTACAGGGCCCCGCCACCAGGGCTGGCTAATTTTTGTATTTTTAGTAGAGATAGGGTTTCACTATGTTGACCAGGCTGGTCTCAAACTCCTGACCTCAAGTGATCTGCCTGCCTCGGCCTCCCAAAGTGCTGCGATTACAGGCGTGAGCCACCGCACCCAGCCATATTTAATTTTTTTAATGGTTGTAGGACTATTTGTATTATTTATTTCTTCTTGGTTCAGTGTATCAATTTGTAGTTTCAGAGGAATCGGTTCATTCAAAGTGGACAAATTTATCAGTGTGAATTTATATGTCCTCATAGTTTTAATGGTTGCAGTATTTGTGGTGATAGCCCCTGTTTTTTTCTGTATTGGTGATTTATGGCTTATCATTATGCCTAAAGGTTTATCAATTTTGTTATTGTTTTTAGAAGGCTAGCTTTTGGTTTTATTGATTTCTTTCTATTGTTTTTATATTTTCAGTTTCATTGCTTTCTGTTCTGATTTTTATTATTTCTTTTCTTCTGCTTGCTTTCAGTTAGTTTATATTTCTATTTTATTCTCATTTCTTGAAGTGGGAACTTAGATTATTTACTTGAGTTTTTTTTTCTGTATAATTTAAGCATTTCTGTGATATAAAATTTCCCTCTAAACCCTGCTTTAGCTGCATCCCACAGGCTTTGATATGCTTTATTTTCATTTTCATTCCATTCCATGTATTTTTTAAACTTCTTTTGAGACTTCCTCTTTGACTCATGGGTTATTTAGAAGTTTGTGGTTTAATTTCCAACAGTTTAAAGACTTTAAAAATTATCCTTCTCTTACCGATTTCTCATTAGAGTTCATTATAATCAGAAATCATATTGTATAATTTTAATTTTGTTAAATTTGTTGAGGTTTGTTTTATGTCCCAGGATATGGTCTATCTTAGTGAAGATGCCATGGGCATTTGAAATAAATGTTTATTTTTCTGTTGTTGGGTGGAGTATTTTATATATGTCAATAAAATCCTGTTGACTGATTGTGTTGAGTGTTTTTATATCATTGTTGATTTTTTGTGTAGTAGTTCTATCACTTGCTGAGCTTGGGATGTTGAAGTCCCCAACTATAATTGTGGATTTATCTATTTCTCCTTTAAGCTCTATCGGTTTTTGTCTCTGTATTTTGAAGCTCTCTTGTTTGGTGCATACACTTTTATGACTGTTGTGTCTTCCTGATAGATTGATCATTTCATTATTATTTAATGTCTCTCTGTCTGTAATGCATTTTCTTGCTTTCAAGTTAATTTATCTGATATTAGTAGAGCCAGTCCTGCCTTTCAATGAATTTTTTTATGGTATAACTTTTCAACCCTTTTACTTGCAGCCTATCTGTGTTTTTGTATTTGCAACAAATTTCTTGTAGGCAAGAACTCTTTGCTCATTTTCTAAATCTACTCTGCCAATTTCAATCTCTTTCTTTTATCTGGTCTATTTAGACCATTTACATTTAGGGTAACTGTAGATACATTAGAGCTTAAGTCTGCTATTTTATTAATTTGTTTTCTGTCCATGTCCTATGCTTCTCATTTCTCTCTTTCACTTTCTCACCTTCTTGTGGGTTAAATATTTTTTAGAATTCCATCTTGATATGTTTTAGTGATTTTTAGTATATGGTTTTGTATAATTGTTTTAGTGGTTGCTCTAGGTATTTCAATATACATGCATGGTTTATCACTGTCTACTAATATTGACATTTTACTACATGAGTGAAGTTTAGAAATCTTACTTACATTTTGATTTATTTACCATTCCTACTATTTTTGTAAGTATTTTCTCTACATACATTGAGCACCGCATTAGATGGTGTTATAATTTTTGCTTCAACCATCACATATTATTTAAGAAACTCTTGAGAAGGGGGATCGTCTGTTATCTTTACTCATTACATTGTTTTTCTTTTCTGAAGTTCCAACACTTGTTCTGTTATCACTTTCTATTTAGAGCAATTTCTTAAACCATTCTTAACGGTAAGTTTGCTGACAAAAGTTCTCTTACTTTTCCCTCATTTGAGAATTTTATTATTTCCCCCTTAATTCTTGAAGAATATTTTCTTTGCCTATACAATTTGCAGTTGACAATTATTTTCTTACAGTTCTTGAAAAATGTTGCGATACTTCCTCCTTGCCTCTGTGATTTCTGATGAGGACATTCTCTGTTGTTTAAACTGGTGTTTTCCTAGAGATAATGTGTTGCTTCTGGATACTTTTAAGATTTTTTTTATCTTTAGTTTTCACAAGTTTAATTATGATGTGTCTGTCATGAATTTCTTTGGCTTTATTTTATTTGGAATTCACTCTGCTTCTTGAATCTGTAGGTTTCTATCTTTTGCCAAATTTAGGAAGTTTTCAGTTTTTACTTTTTCAGTGTTGTTGGGGCCCAGTCTCTACTTCCTCTTTCTAGAACTCCAATTATACACATGTTAATTCTTCTGTTATTGTTGCTCAGATCCTGAGACTTTGTTAAATTGCTCAGTCTACTTTCTCTCTGTTTACTAGGTTGGGTAAATTCTATTGATGCTTCTTCAAGTTCTTTAATTCTATCTTCTGTCATTTCTGCTCTACTATTGCACCCATCCAGCTAGAATTTTTAGTGTTATTGTATTTTTCATTTCTATAATTTTCATTTGGTTCTTTTTTTATAAGTTCTGTTTCTCTGCCGAGAGTTTCAACTTTTTTTATTTGCTTTAAGGGAATTCATAATTGCTCATCCAAGCATCTTTATGATGGCTGCTTTAAAGTCCTTGGCAGATAATTCTAACATCTGATTCATCTCAGTGTTGATTGTCTATTCTTATGTATGATATAGTTTTCCTGGTTCTTGGTATATGAGTAATTTTTTTATTGTATGCTGGACATTTTGGACATTATGTTATAAGACTGTTTATCTCAATTAATTTTTTCATCATTCTTCAGGAATTAAGGAGGAAATAATAAAACTCCCTTTGCGGTGTAACAGAGGGCTGTGTGGGTGTTATGTTCAGCTTCCTGTGGGGCTTTGATGCCACAAGGAGGGCCAAAGCATAGGGCTGACTCACACTCTTTTATTGCTGCAGGTTGTGGGAGGAAGCTCAGCTACCCATTGGGTCCTGCTGACACCATGATAGCAGGGAAGGGAAAGGAAGCCACTGAAGTGCCATCTAGCCCTGCCCACCCGACGTCATTCCCTCTCATGATGCTAAGTGGGGCGGGAGGCTCAGCACCTCTCCAGGACATACTACGCCAGGATAGGAGAAAAGTGAGGTGTTGGCTATTTCCCCTTGTACCACCTCATACCCCCTTGTTGTGGGTGGAGGATCAGCTCCCCACTGGAACCTACTGATGCTATGCTGGTCAAGAGCTAGAGCACTGACTGCTTCCACTGGGCAGAGAATTGATGATTGGCTTCCTACTCAGCCCAGCTAGCACTAGCTTGGCAGGAAGCGGGAGCACTGTTTAGTTCCACTGGGGAAAATGGAAGGTTACCTCTCCACTTGGCATCTCCCTGAGGGAGAAATTAAAGCACGTCTGCTTCAGTGATGTGGAGGGGGACAGAAGAAGGAAGGTGCAGGCTCAATTTCTGGCTCTGTCCTGCTAAAAGCCAGGGTGTGGGTGGGTAAGCTGTTTCCACTGGCATTCAGCTGGAGTAAGGCGAGTATTGCCAACAAGGTTTTCTGTTGTTAGGTCGCTCCTGTCCTGGTCCTTTTCCTGGGATAATAGGTTTTCTTGGAGCCTTTTACTTTTTTCTGTGCCTGTTGGAAGTTCTGGATTGGAGGCTTCTGCAGCACCCTGGCTGGGACACATGGGAGGCTACAAGGAAACCTGAGGGACTCACTACCAGGCTGCTCCTCAGGTGCTAAGGACCCTTCCTCTTCCCACCCGTCTGGGTCTTCCTGTGCTTGTTTGTTGTGCTTACGGCAGTTGTTCTTTAGCTGTAAGAAGGACAACCTGGGAGAAATGGGGCTACTCCATCTTAGCAGAACTGAAACCTGGAATTTTTTAAATGTATACTTCTTTTTGAAAGTATAATATACTTATGGGAAAAAGGTACAGATTGTTAATGTCTGCTTGATGATTTTTCACATACTGAACACATCTGTGTACCTAGCGCCCAGTTCCAAACTCATCATGACTGGCAGCCCCATGAGTTTGTCTTGTGCCCCTTTTAAATACGACAGTCCTCTCCTCAAGAGTGACCCCTCTTTTGACTTCTCATGCAATAGATTAGTTTCACCTGAGAGAACTCACCCTTCTTCCAATGATCAATAAAGTAGTGACTGATTTTTTACTCCAATCCAGGGTAAAGGCAGGATTTCAGCTCTGGTATGGTTTGGTCTACCTCTAATTTACCCTTGTTTCTTGGGAATAGTTAGTTCTCCAGGTGACAGTGCTTCTCCTCAGTCAACTCTCTTGACAGCATATATGGGGTGTCTTTCCCAACCATCAACTCTCTGATTCTCTGACACCAGCTGGATGTCCAACAATTCAATTCATTTCTCATACAAACTACCCAGGGTTAGTAAAGACCCCAGGGATTAAGGACTTAGTCCCACAAGACTGCCCCCACTGCAAACACCAGTTGCAAGCCCTGGGTCTCCTGTAGTTTTGACAGACAAGCTATAAATTCAGAGATTTCCACAACATACCTGGTCCCAATGCAATCATTCACTAGAATGACTTACGGAATTCAGGAACACCCTTTACTTATGTATTCCAGTTATTATAAAGGGTGTAACTCAGAAACAGCCAAATGAGAAGACATGCATAGGGCAAAGTATGAAGATAGACAGTGACACGGAGCTTCCAGGCCTTCTCCAAGTAAGCAACCCTCCCAGGACCTCCATGTGTTCACCAATTCAGAAGCTCTCTAGCCCTCTCATTCAGGGGTTTCTGTAAAGATTCCATTACAGAGGCATGACTGATAACATCATTAATCATTGGTAATTGGGCCCTATCTGTCCCTCCTTGCTTCTCCTGGAAGGTCTGAAAGTTTCAACTCTCAAATCATGCCTTGGTCTTTCTGGTGACCAGCGCCCATCCTGAAGCTCAAAATTTATTTATTAATTTATTTATATCCATATGAACTCCTGGATTCCTATTTTGTTCTAACTTGGAATTTGTAACTGTCATTATGTATCTTGTTCTTGATCTGGCCTTTGGCTTTTGTGTCCTTTAGAAAGGCCTCTTTCATTCTTTGAATCCTTTCTTATTTTCTGGCACAACAAGATGTTTCAGCCCTAGAATCAGCCATTGCTCCCAGGCCCCTTTAATGGAGAAGGGGATGGTGGGCAGAATAACACCCTCCAAAGATGTCCACATCCTAGTCATCAGAACCTGTGAATATGTTATCTTACACGGCAAAGGGACTTTGCAGATGTTATTAAGTTAAGAGGAGTTTATCTTGAAATGGGTAGTTTATTCTGGATTACCCAGATAGGCTCAGTGTTACCAGAAGAGTTCTTATCAGTGAAAGAAGGAGCCCGGAAAGTCAATCAGAGATGTGAGGAAGAAAGCAGACATCAGAGTGAGGCCTCTGAAGGCAGTGAAGATGGAAGGGACCACAAGCCAAGGAATGTGGTGGCCTCTAGAAGCTGGAATAAGGAAAGAAAATGGATTCTTTCCTGGCTAGAAAATCCATTTCTTTCATGGCTAGAACCTCCAGGTTGAACTGATGTTCCCTAGCTCTACGAATGTCTTGATTTTTAATCAAGACATTTTGGATTTTTAACCTCCAAAACTGTGAGATAATAAATTAGTTGTTTCAACTCACTTAGTGTGTGGTGATTTGTTACAGCAACAACAGGAAACTATTATGTTGGTGCATAATACAGATGCTATGTAGAAGCCAAGAACTGCTGCTAGGTGTGCTCATTGCCACTGGGGTGTCACCACTCCCAGGCTCTTTCAGTGAACAGAGCTAGAATATACTCACCTCACATACATGCACATATACACACTTACATTTATACATTTGTACTTAACTGCTTAACCATGAGTTCACCACAAAACCTTTTGTTCCTATCCAGTTTTACAAAATCCATTCTGGTTTTCTCCTTTTCCATAGTTGCAATTTTCTTCTCTCACAGCCAGAAACCTGGTTTCCATTACACTTAAGAGATTTACTTATTTGACCTGTATGTAACCAATCTCTCGTTCTGGCCACAACCTCCTCCCTGCATGGACGTGCTCCTCTCCTGGCCTGTGCTCTGCTTCCCCATGGCAGGCCATCCCCTTGCACAGATGCCCTTCTCACTTTTTTAAAGCTAGACAATATTATTCTACCTTATATATGGAAAACAAGAAACTTTGCAGCACAAAAATTATGAAAATAGGAGTGCTAAGAAGGAGTGACTCCAATTATCCCATAAATCTAGAATGACTAAGTATTATATATTGGCATATTAACAAGATGCAAATCAATGGGAAAAAGTTCTAATTTTTTAAAAAGCTTCCAAATAATTTAGTGTATTTAGTGTATGACAAAGGTGATATCCTAAATTAATGGGAAAATATGGGTGATTCAATAAATAATGTTGGGACAATTGACTAAGTATAGGGGAAAAAATTAAGCTTTTAAGTCCCTATGTTACTTCTTACTCCAGAGTAAATTCCAGGTAGACTAAATTAAACTAAAAATTAAAACCACAAAAGTTATACAATAAAAATAAGTGATTTAGATATATTAGGTTGGTGCAAAAGTAATTGCTGTTTTTGCCATCAAGTTATTGCAAAAATCGCAATTAGACACAGCACACAAAGATAGAGATAAACATGTATCTAGCTAGCTTTAAATTTGTAGAACATATGAAAAAGAATTCACATTCTTAATAAATAAAGTATACTGGTAAATTAATAAGAAAAAGACCAACCATGGTAATATGAATGGCTTGTGACAATATGAAAAAATTATGCAAAGCCATTTCTAAGTAAGTAAATAACAATCTAAATAATGAATAAAATATTTCATTAATTAACAGTAAAAATTAAAAAGTTTGATAATACCTAATGTTCACAAGGGTGAGAGTATAAATTGGTACAAGGGTAATTCGTCAGTTTCTTTTCAAGTAAATATATAAATATCACCTTGGCAATGCTCCTTTTAGCAATTTAACCTGCTGATATACATCATCAGTGCAAAGATGAATATCAATGATGTTCATTACAATATTGTTTATAAGAAAAAAGAACACTGTAAACAATCCAAATATCCAACAAAATCTGACTACTGAATATATTGGAATATATTGGAATATTACCATGAAATCTGACACTATGTATACAATTAGGCTTTCTAATGGTATAGGCTCAGTGCCTGAATCCTAGCATGTCTTCAAAAGGCACAAGAAAACATTTGACACCTGGAAAAAAGTTTCCTAAATTTGAAAAGAAAACTGCAAACTCAAAAATTAAAGAAAGTTCAATTGTCCATGAAATATAATGTGTCAACAAAGTACAACTCAACTTTGTGGTAAAATTTAAGGAATAAAATGAATTATTGATCTATTTATTGATTTCCTATTCCTTAGGACAGAGGCTGGAGTTGATCATACTTGACCATTCCAGGGAGACTCTCCCATTCTGCCTTCTCTTGTTTTGTTTATTCTTCACCATGCGTGGTTCTCAGTCCCTTTCCTCCTCCCATGGTAGAAACACTTCTAATGTGTCTGATGTATCACTCTTCTTTATATAGTAAATTTTGTGATTGTATGGGCTTTAAATTTACGTAAAAGCATACTACATATCTCATTCTATGATTTTTATTCACTCAACATGATTTTGTTTGAGATCATGTTTCTCCATGTGCATTTTTTTTTCTTGCTTGTAACTGCTGCATAGCATTTTCTAGTAAGTCTGCTCAAGGCCCTGGCATAGACCCCTACATAGCCTCTATCTCTCTACTCCCACAAACATGATTCAGTGAATGGCCTCTAGGATTGATAGGAAGATGAGAGTAGATTCTGGATCATGGAGTATCTAATCATCATCGAATTTTCATATGTACAAACAGACCATCTATACTTCCCAGAACAGTGGATAAGCATTCCCGGTTTTCTACATTTTGGATCAAATTTTATGTTCACCAACTTTTGACTTTTTGGCCAGCTAATGTGAATGAAGTCACACGTTGGTCAAATGTGTATTGCTGTATTGCAGAGTGATCCACAATTCTTTGTCCCCTGGGTTTCTCCTTTTGTGCTCCGCCTACTCGCAGTCTTTGGCCATTATTCCCTCTTGTATTTCCTATCTTTTTCTCACTCATAGGCAAAAATTTCCTTGTACAGTCTTGCTATTGATTACTTCTCAGGTTTTATTAATTTTGTCTATGGTGACCTTTATTGAATAGAAATCCTTGATTTCAATCTGATGGGATCCACGGATTGTTTTTCCCTTGGGGCTTGTGCTTTTTCAGTTTTGTTCAGAACATCTTCCTCTTCCTCAAAAGACACAAAGAAATTTGCCCGTCTCTTCATCCACATATATTTATATTTTATCTTTTGCATTTAAGTTTTTAATTCATTTTGAACTTACCTTTGTTCATGCTGTGAGATAGAGATCCAATGTTGTTTTTACTCACATAATAAATAATTTTCCCCACAGTCCTCCAGTAAACAAAAATCTGCCCTCTAATTTGTAAACGGTTTTATCATGTATAATTTCATATACATGGGTCTATTTCTGAGCCCTCTGTTCTGTTCACTCCTCTGTTCTATAATATGTCACTACCTTTTTGCTTCCTGTTACCATAGCATTATAATGTACCTACTACATGGTAGGATAAATTCTGCCTCTTTGTTTTTAGTGTTCAAAATTGCTCAAAACTTAGTTCTTTGTATAATGATACTCTTCCACATAAATTTTAGGGTAATATTACCAAGTTTCTCACAAATTTGTGATGAGTATTTTTTATTTGGAATTGCACTGAATGCACGGATTTATTTGAGGAGCATTGACATAGCTATAAAGCTGTTCAATCCATGAATATGGCTCACATATAGAATTGTGTACGTTCACTTGTGCACTCCAGTAGGGTTTTAAACTTTTCCTCCATAAAGTCATCCTGCAATATTTTTAGGCCAAATTTTAGGCATTTTGTAGTTTTCATGGCTATAGTGAAAATTATAATATTTTCTATCATTTTGTTTCATTGTTTGTTGTTGGTATTGAAGAAGAATGCTATTTGTTTTAGTAAGTTGTGCTATTTATTTTGGTAAGCACATACATAGATTATTTCTGAAAGTATATCCAAGAAGTTTATGAGAATTGTTGCCTCTAGGGAGGAGGACTTGGGGATCAGGCGTAAAAGGGAGGCCTACTTTTGATCACATACTTTTTAGGAGTATTTGAATTACTCTTTCAATAAAAACTAAACTAGATATGTTGAACATATTAGTATAAATACAGTTGACCCTTGGACAACACAGAGTTGAACTGTGCAGGTTCACTTATACATGGATTTTCTCCCACCTCTGCTACCCCTGAGACAGGAAGACAAGCCCCTCCTCTTTGCTACTCATTAAGTGGAAGTGGATCATCATAAAGGTTTTTGTCCTCGTTGTCTTCATGTTGAATAGGCTCATATATTTTCTCTTGCTTATGACTTTTTTTTTTTTTTTTTTTTTTGAGATGGAGTCCTGCTCTCTCTCCCAGGCTGAAGTGCAGTGGCATGATCTCGGGTCACTGCAATCTCCACCTCCCAGATTCAAGCCATTCTCCTGTCTCAGCCTCCCAATTTGCTAGGACTACAGGTGCATGCCACCAGGCCTGGCTAATTTTTTTGTATTTTTTTTTAGTAGAAACGGGGTTTCACTATATTGGTCAGGCTGGTCTCGAACTCCTGACCTTGGGTGATCCACCTGCCTCGGTCTCCCAAAGTGCTGGGATTACAGGTGTAAGCCACCGCACCTGGCCATGATTTTCTTAATAACATTTTCTTTTTTAAAGTTTACTTTCTTGTAAGAATACAGTCTATAATACAAATAAAATGCAAAATATGTGCTAATCAACTGTTTATATTATTGGTAAGACTTCTGGTTGACAGTAGACTATTAGGAGTTAAGCTGTGTGGGAGTAAAAATTATATGCACATTTTTGACTGCACAGGGGGTTGGCACCACCCCCTACACACAGAGAGACACACAGATAAACTATAGAGAGAGAGAAGAGCAAAAGAGGAAGAGAAAGAGAGAGAGAAGAGATCAGAACAGGCAAAGATGAAAGCCTGCATACACCACGCATGTTTCCCCCATGATGGAAAATGCCTCAACAGCTACACTTAATAACACATAGTGGCTGGGCACAGTGGCTCACGCCTGTAATCCCAGCACTTTGGGAGGCCGAGGCGGGCAGGTCACAAGGTCAGGAGATCGAGATTATCCTGGCTAACATGGTGAAACCCCGTCTCTACTGAAAGCACAAAAAAATTAGCCGGGTGTGGTGGCAGGCGCCTGTAGTCCCAGCTACTTGGGAGCCTGAGGCAGGAGAATGACATGAACCTGGGAGGCAGAGCTTGCAGTGAGCCGAGATCGCGCCACTGCACTCCAGCCTGGGCGACAGAGCAAGACTCTGCCTCAAACTAATAATAATAATAATAATAATAATACATAGTAATGGCCAGCAGCCACTGTCTACTGTCTTGTCATTTGCTTGCATTCAGAATCCTGCATCTTAGTCTAACTTGAGCAATCCTTCCTGTTACTTTCCTCATTCTTACAAATATTCCTATACCTGGCAAAACAGTGGAGCAATAAATATATGTGAATTGGAATTACTCTCAAATCTTTTCAGTCTTGGCAATCACCAAAGTATTTTTTGCACATTTTCTTTCTCTAATTGTCTGCATGTGACAGAAAAGAAGTTTTATAAAGTTTCTAACACACATGCGCTTGAGGCTTATTCACCCTTCTTACCTGTTAAAGTCCCACACTGAGGAGTCCAGAATTCCAGCTAATACATGCTGAGTGATATACATGGAGAGAATGTGACCTGAGACAAGGTCAAAGCGTTGTGAAATGCTCATGGTTCATCCATTCCTTGGAAATGAATGTTGAAATAGCACTCTTGTCTGCTTAGCAATGGGAGTGGATATCTTAGCAGCAAAACCGTATTTCAAAGAAGTCTTAGGGAGAACACCAATTGTGGTTGAGACTGTGTAGAGTTTACCGAAAACTCCATCTAATCCTCTGCATTTGACAGCTCCCTTGCAGTTAGGTAGTACCACATGACTACTTCTGGCCAAAGGACTCTGATACCAGTGAGTGTGACAGCTGTTCTGGACTAAGTGCTAGAATAGCCAGTGTGCGAGCCCCCTCCACCTGTTTCCTCCCCTGCCATGGTCATGGAGCATGGTCCCCATATGCTCCAGATGCTGCAGCTTCCAGATGGCAACATTGCTGTCAGCCTGAGTTCCAAAGTGACTACATGGAGCAGAGCCTCCCTACAACCCTCTATTGACCAGTGGCAGGAGTCAGGAATAAGTCTCTGCTGTGTTAACCAGCAGGTTCTTACCAGCACACCACAGTATAACCTAGCCAATTAACAAAACATGTCGATATTGTGAATTTCCACATGCAGCAAGGTGAAGGCAGAAGTGCCACAGCCTGACCTGTTCCTCTAGCCTTCAGCATCTTCTCCACCTCCCGTCAACCCTAAGGCACCTCTGGAGAACTCTAGAAATGTGCACAGTGCATCCCAAAAACCAGTGGACTCCTCCTTGTGTATTTAGAAATCAAACAATTCTGTTGTAAATAATCCATGTGTCAATGAAGAATTCTCAAGAGAAACTTAAGGCATATTTTCAACTAAATAAAAATGAAAATACAACTTACCAAAATTTGTGGAATGCAGTGAAAGCACTGCTTAGAGGGAAATAAATGGCATTAAATGCATATATTAGAAAAGAAAAAAGATCTGAAATGAATAATCTAAGCTTTCGCCTTATAAAACTAGAGAAAGAGCAAATTTAACCTAAAGTAAGCAGAAGAAATGACATAATAAATACTAGTGTAAGAATCAATAAAATTGAAGACAGAAAAGCAATAAAGAAAATCAACAAAACCAAAAGCTGTTTCTTTGAAAATATCAGTAATATTAATAAACCTATAGCCAGGCTAACTGAGAATAAAAGACAGAAGACACGAATTACCAACATGAGAAATGAAAGACGGTCTATCACTACTGATCCCATGGACATTAAAAGGATAATAGGAACAATTTCAAAAACACCTCTATGCCCACAAATTTAATAACTTAGATGAAATCGGCAAATTGTTTAAAGACATAAATTACCAAAATGCACATAAAGAGAAACAGATAACCTGAATAGCCCTCTATTTATTAAAGAAATTAAATCTTTCCAAATGAGTAAGCTCCAAGCCCAGAGGGTTTTACTGGTTAATTCTACCAAACACTTAATGAAGAAGTAATACCAATTGTCTACAATCTCTTCCTGAAACTAAAAGCAGATGGAACACCTCCTAACTCATTCTACAGGCTAGCATTACTCTACTACCAAAACCAGATAAATACGTTATACGTAAAGAAAACTACAGACCAATATGTTTCACAAACATTATGCCTAGAAATCCACATAATATTAGCAAATCAGAGCCAACAATGTATAAAAGAAGTACATCTCACTACCAAGTAATTCAAGTATGCAAGGCTGCTTCAGTATTTAAAAGACCACTCCATGTAATTTATTAACCATATCAACAGGCTAAAGAAGACCATTTATAGCATATTAATTGATACAAAAAGCATTTTACAAAATTTAACACACATTCATGATTTAAAAAAAAACTCATAGCAAACTAGAAACTATAACTCCAGCAAACTAGAAATATTGGCAAAAATTTCTAAACTTCGTAAATAACATCTACAAAAAACCTATAGCAAACATCATATTTAATAATGTACACTTTCTTTCTAAGATTTGGAACAAGGTAAGAGTGTTCTTTGTCAGCAGTCCTACTCAATATTGTACTGGTTTATTTATTTATTGTACTGATCCTACCTGGTTTAATAAGACATGATAATAATCTGGTTTATTATTGATTTATTGTACTTGTCTATCTGGTATAATAAGACAAGAAAAAGAAATGAGAGGCAGACACATTGGAATGTAAGAAATTAAACTGCCTTCATTCACAGATGACATGATTGTCTGTAGAATAACCCAAATGAGCGACAAAAAACTCCCAGAAGAAATAAGTGAGTACAGTAAAGTCACAGGACACAAGGTCAATATGCAAAAGTCAATTGCTGTCTTATATACCAGCAATAATACTGAGATTTGAAATTAATAAAACACAGCGATCTCAAGAATTCCTTTGCATCGTCTAGGCTCAATACTTCATAATGTTATAGCCTAATTCTCCCCATTGTATATTCTAAGATATATGATTTGTTTGTATCCCTGAAATCAGACGAGGTGGCCTGCTGTCCTTTGAGATCCAAATAAATTTGGCAGAAATTTTTTCACACATACAGTGTCCCATGCATTTATCTTAATATCTCTAGGAATTCTGAAGGAAGGGTGTATTAATCATGACTCTTGGGTTCACATAGGAAAAAAACTTAATTCAAACATGGGCCAAATACTACGAGTACTGAGAAAGGGCCTTCGGATTTAGCAAGATCATTGGTGACCTTAACAAAGTGGTTTCAGTTGAGAGGTGTGAACAAAAGACTGAATGAAATCCTCCAGAACTCTATCCTTGGTCTCTCTTATTCTCAATCTACTCTCGTTACTTTGAAAATCTCAGAGATGGAATTGAGAAAGGCCCTCGTCTTAGGGCTTTAGATTCCATCTATATGTTGATGATTCCCAAATTCATATTTCCACCTGAACTTTTCTCCCTAAATTCCAGACCTCTATACCAACTGCCTCCTTCACATTTCATAACAGAAATCCTCACTGTCTCTACTGCTACTCCCATCCAACTCATCTTCAAGGGTTGCTAGAACTATAGAAGTAGTCTCCTAATTGGTCCGTTTGCTACCACCCTCACCTCCCTCACAATCTATTATCATCCTAGGATTCAGAGCCTTGACAACTGCAGAATCAGCTCCCTCCTCTCCTCAAAATGCAGCAGCAGTTCTTCAATTCACCCAGGAACAAGTCTTGGTGAAACTACACAAAGCCCTATACCACCTGCCCCTCACCTTTTGTCCTGCCCTGACCTCATCTATTACTTACCACATAATAGTTGCTCAGTAAATATTTCTTGGAAGAATTATTCAATGAATGGGCAGGCAAAAACAACAAATGCTCACCACTGGTGGCCAATATTTTTGTTAGTCATATCCGCATGGAAGATTTTGCTTCCCTTTATTTAGACTCGGCATGGATATTGCCATCTAGAGAGAAATTAAACTCCCTCCCTTGATACTTGATACACATCAGTGTGTACATGCACATGGGCATGTATGTGTGTACACACACACACACCCAACACACACACAAGCCCCCTTGGGCACAAAGCAGATATGACTGAAATTAAGAGGAAAAAAGGGCACAGGATGTCAGGATATCAAACTAATGCAAAAAAAAAATTAAATATTAGATACTGCTTTTAAAAGAGTGCCTTGATCTTTTCAGGAAATATATTGCTTTGCCTCCTCTCACCTTTGTTTCTTCTCGCCTCTCTTCTCTGCCCAACACTCAAATGTCTGATCATCCTTTTCCTGTGCACCAGTTTAGCTTCTTTTTGTTTCTTCCTCTCTTTCCCACTCTTGCTCTTAAGGTTTTACCTTCTTCAATCAAGCAATTTATTACTTTTTTTTTTTTAAACAAACACTAAGATAAACTTTTGCCTCTGGTGTTAAGATGATAACTAATCCTTTCATCTCACCACAATTTATCTCACTTTCTAAAATCAAAGTTCTAAAGCCAATGATTCTACATGTTACTTCCTAACAGCATGTGTTCTAAAATGAGCGTTTTGGGGATTCTGTCTTTCCTTCCGAGTGGGACATCTGGGGTAGATGACTGAGTGTCCACAGTAGCTTTTCCCTTGCCCTGTGCAGCCTCAGGTGTCCAGGGAACTGCTTCACCTGTGAATTCTCTACAGTGTACAGGGGAGGGAGGAGCATGGGCTCTGGAGCCTGATGTCCTGGGTTTGAATTCTGGTTCCACTGTCTGCTATCTGTGTGATGTTGGGTGAGCTCCTTAACCTTGCTATACCACAGTTTCCTCGTCTTTAAAGAGGAGAAAGTAACAATGACTACATCAGAGAACTGCCATGAGGACGCAATGAAATAACAAGCACAAACACCCAGGAAAGTGCCTGGTACACAGTGAGTGTCCAGTAAATGGCAACAATGGTGACCAGTAGCACTTCCTTGGACAGGGTTGGGACAATAATAGACACTCCCCACATTTGGCATTAACGGACAGCAGTTCCAGGTCCTCCCACTATACCACTGTGCTTTTCTCTTGTCCAGTATGATGTGTCACTGAAATGCTGTACCGTGTCACGTGGTGTAGGCTCCAGCACTGCTGTATGATCTTGGATAAGCTGCTTTTCTTTTCTGAGGTTCAGTTTCTCCATCTCTGAGGTGAACACTTGGGGCTAGATTATCTCTAAGGCTCTAGTTTTGACCTTAGATAGGTACAATCTAAAAGAAATAAACAATGACCTGCGTTACACTCTAAAGAAAACGCTTCCCCACCAGAGCCTTGTGGCCAACTGGATGGTTCTAAATACACAGACTTCATAGAGCTTAGAAGACATCTCCTGGAAGAGTTGACACTAAATGTCATAGTAAACATTGCAGAGTGTGGTGTAGCCCTCTGCTTCTCAAATGCAATGAGCACATGAGTCACGTGGGGAATTTCATTAAAATGCAGACTATGATTCAGCAGATCTGGGGTGGGACATGAGATTCTGCATTTCTAATGAACTTCCAGGTTTGTTGATGCTATTTGTTGGTGAGCCACACTCTGAGAAGCAAGCAGTTTAACACAGTGCTACTCCAGAACTCCAGGGAACACGGAAGACCAGAGCAGTAGGTAGCTTGGGAAAGGAGACATTCCTGCACCTCTAAAGGCAAACTCATCTCCCTGTCCCATGGTGAGCTTTGCTTGTCCCTGAGCACCATAATCTACATCCAGTGGTGTGCAACCACCTGTGCCATTCATTAAAGTCCCCAGTCAAGGACCTGGCCTTGCATAGACAGAGCATGATGCTCTCTTATCTTTGGGGCAGCATTATCCAATAAGACTTGCTGTGACGATGGAATTGTTGTATTTCCTCACCTTCCAATATGGCAGCCACTAGCTACACGTGGCTATTGAGCACTTGAGATGCAGCTGGTAAGACAGAGGAACTGAATTTGTTCTCTCATTTCATTTTAGTTACTATAATGTGACCAGCCACACCTGGCTAGGGGCTACCATATCAGCAAGCAAGTTTCATATATTCCCAAAAGAAATGAGAGGGAAAAAAAAAGATAGCTTTAGAGGACACTTCTATATTGTGGTTTCTGTAAAGAAAATAGACTTTAAATCTTAAAGTCAGTTGGCAATGCTTCCAATTGCTATCTTAATGGCTTTTGGCAAATCATCAGTCTTGGCATTTTGCTCATTGGTAAAATGAGGATGAGCACCCCTAAACAGCAGGACAGACTTCAGGTTTTTATATCTATGTATAAAACTCCTGGCACCAGGCACAATTCATAGTGGATGTCCCCCAAATAATACTTCTTATCATGTGTGTCTTCACCACAGAGACTGTCGAGTCTCCCAGCCTAAGTCTGGTACCCTATTATGAATCTTCTGTGGTCCTCTTGTGATACTGAGAGCTGTTCTGGCCCCACTTGCCAGAAAGATTCAGTGGGGAAAAAACATACCCATTCCCTCCAAATTGTGGGATGTTGGTGGTGGCGGAAGTCAGAGAGGGGCAGCTGGCTACCTAAGGTCACACAATAGTCAGAAGCATGAATGCTAGTCTTCTGTGCCCCAGCTCATGTCTCTCTGTTACATTGATTTCTACTTAAAATTAAAACATTACTATTTATTAAGTCCTGATGCTGTGCCAGGCACTGCCTGCGATCCTTCATCTAAGTTATTGCTGCCTTCACAATGGCCCTGAAGGATTGCTGTGATGAGGATCTCATTATTCCAGATAGAGAAACTGAGGCTTGGAGGAGAAAGTAATTTGGCTGAGGTCCCACAGCCATTTAGGGCTGAAATGAGGGCTGGAAGCCAAGTCCATCCAACCACACAGCCTGCCTTTCAGTATGGCTTCCTTTTCACCAGGTATCTGCTGTGTGTTCTCATTCCCAGCCTGGGCTGTCTCCTCCAGCCCCACAATTCCTTGCTCTTCTCTTGCCCACTCCAATCCCACAGGCTTGCACACAGGTGCACACGCATGCACGCACACAGCAGGCATCAAGACCCATCAGCCCTTATCCTGAATGACAAGGAACCATCCACGCAAGATCTGGGAGGTATGTGACCCAGGCAGAGGGAAGAACAAGCACAGAGCCCAGGTGGGGGCATGCTGCATGTCCCAGAACAGAGTGGCTGGAGCGTGGGGGCCAGTAGGGGTGCGACACGCTAGAACATGGATGCAAGCCCCATGGGAAGCAATCTGGACGTTCTTCCAAGTTCAACAGGAAGTTACTGAAGAGTTTAGAGGGGGATGATACAATCCAGTCCATGTATGAGCGCTGAGAGCTCATACAGCCTGCTGGAGTGGAGACCCAGGGCCATGCAGGCAAGTAGGAAGCTGTGCCGCCAGCTGGCTATGCGATGATACCAGCATGAAGGGAAGAAAAGCAAAGGCGGATGCACTGGGGAAAAGGAACTGACAGAGGACGGTTGGGTTTGATATGAAGGAGAAGAGAAAGCAGACCACAGGTATCTCCCAGGGTGTCTGGAGTGAGCAACTGGGAGACTGTGTTGGTGTGTGCTGTGTGATCTCCGTAAGGGCTCTAATTCTGCCCTTATCACCGACCCCTGTGTGGTCCCCCTCAAGACTGAAGTATGTGCAGGGGTCTTCACAGCCCTGCTGGTCCTTCTATAGTCCTTGCTGTCATGAAGCCTGAGCCTGATCTGAACATGCAAATGAGGCAGCTAGCTAATGACACCCTAATGAGAGATGTCCACTGAGACTCCAATGAGTGTTCTAACACCTGCGGATTGCAAGCTTTACTGTAGCTGTTCTACTAAACACAAACTGGGATCTCTGCTCAAGCTCCCATGTAAGGGGCTTATCTGGACCTTGCAGCAAGGCTGGATTGGCAGGAAGAGGCTGTACCGTAAGGGCCTTCTTGGGCTCCTGGACCACAGAACCCTCCACAATTACCCTTGATCCAGGGCAGGGGCAGGAACTGGATATTCGGGGAAATCGAATAACCTGAGGCTCAGATCCTATTTCAAGTTCAGCAATGTCCATGCAGCAAACATCACCGAAAGCTGAAGAAGGCATCCCCCTAAGCCCAGACATCTCTGTATGCTGGGGAATGTGGGACAGACACTCCAGGCCAGGGCACAACCTGGGCAGTCACTGAGAGATGGGACAGCACAGCATGTCTTTGGCCTCTGAAGCGCAGAGCATTTGGATGGGGTCGGATGGAGTAGTGTGACCATTCTTCGTATCTTCCAAAAGAAAACTGAGCAAGCATCGCAAGCTGTGTGGAAGAAAAGATTCCACAACCAGATCAAATTGACACGAGCTTCCAGTGCCACGCAGTTGAGTTTGGTCTTTGTTATGAAGCACCATGAGAAACCTGGAAAGCTATTTTCGTGCGTGCTTCTGATGAGAAGTAGGAGGCGGGGAGGCAGGGAGGGATGATGTCATCTGAGCTCTGCTCTGTTCTTTGAAAGGGTGCTCTGTCGAAAGCATGGAGGAGGTACATTTGGCAAATCAGTTTCCCTGTCACTGCCCACTTAGGTGAATTAATCATTTATTAGAGGCTGTCTGGGAGGAATCCTGAGACTGATGGTAAAGTCTGTAGGGGCAAGGGAGTGGTATGGTAGCCATGCCAAGCATGTGGCATTCTTGGCTCAGAATAAGGAGAGACTGGAGGAGGTGAGCTCCGGGAAGAGACCACTGCACTAGTCCCAGCAGAGGGCAGAGGGAGCGATGATGAAGGGAGGGGCATGGCTGAGGGGCCATAGCAGAAATGGGAACAGAACAGAGTTCTTTCTTCCTAGGGTTCCAGTTATTCTCTGCACTCTATTTCCCCTTCAGGTGGTCAGGGATTCTCCACACCCACCTCCGACCATGGACCAGCAGCAGTGGGCTCATCCAGCTCTCCCCCGTGATGGGGCCCAGTGGGGTGGGAGGCCTCAGGAAACTGCCAAGGCAGACGACCACCAGCGCTCAGGGAACAAGGCCATCGAGTTAACACTTCCTCCCCCATGCTAGTTTTTCCAAGAACACAGAGGTAACATTGTACCACATTTTATGAAATGGAAAATATTTGCCTGAATCCACAGAGACCTGCTCATACTAGTCACAGCTGCTGGGAGATCTTGAATGCTTTCTACAGACACTCTGTCACTCTGACTGCAGCACAGGTTATTTCATGCAGGCTCCTGCCTGCTGCCCATGCTGGGCCAGTGCACTGTGCAAACTGTGCTCCATTAGATCAGCGGCAAGGAGGAAAGAGCATGTGGTGGGATCAGGAGACCTAGATTCTGAGGATGACAAGCTCAGGGTTGAAGGAAACCTAGATTATTTAATTTATCAGCGTCCCTGTCAAGTGACCATCCAGCATTAGCTTACATGCTTCTAGGGACAAGGATCTCACTACCCCTCAAGCACCTGGCTTCCATCATTACACAGTTGAACACTTGGATGTTCTTTCTCACATCAAACAGAAACCTATCTTCATAGAGTTTCTACCGTCCATCCCAGCACTGTGCTTTAGCGAGCTCCCTCTTCGTCTGTGCTGCTTTGCAGAAAGATGGAGGGAGCTTTCCACTCCCACTCCTTCCACGCCCCTGTTCTTAAGCCAGAAGCCCAGTTCCTATAGCCACCACTCACCTGCAGAGGCTTCTCTCTGACTGACCCTTTTGGCCCCCATTTCCCTTACAGTGGGCTGTGTTGCCCATGTGCTTGGTGACACACAGCCCAGCCACCTGGCAGGGTTGTGGTGAGGATCCAATGGGACCGGGAGCCCTTAGTAGCCAGGGACCCCTCATCACACAGATGCCCCAGTGCAGCATGGGATAATCACTGACCAAATGCAATTTCTGCATCATTGATGGGATCACTAGGGCCAGGTAAAGGCATTTAAAAGCACTTTGCCTTGAAAAGATTATGTGCCTCCCATATATAATGTAAAGTGAATTAACTCTAATCTGTTAGATATGTGCAACGACATCCAACAACATTATAATTTTTCCTTTGACGAATATGTCATGTCCATGCTATCTGTGAAATTATAAAATTCTTTCAAAGATAGTTTTTTTCTTTAAAATTGTTTTGTTTTTGGTGCCCGTGATTTGCTGGTGCTCTGTTAAGTTCTTTTTTTTTTTTTTTTTTCTTGCTGTGTCACTAGGCTGGGGTGCAAAGGCACGATCTCAGTTCACTGCAACCTCTGCCTCCAAGATTCAAGCGATTCTCCTACCTCAGCCTCCTGAGTAGCTGGGACTATGGGTGCACACCACCACACATGGCTAATTTTTTGTATTTTTAGTAGAAACGGGGTTTTGCCATGTTGACCAGGCTGGCCTTGGACTTCTGACCTCAGGGTGATCTGCCCACCTCGGCCTCCCAAAGTGTTGATATTACATAAAGGCACGAGCCACCGCACCTAGCCCTGTTAAGTTCTAAGTCTTCCATCCAGTCGAAGAATTTAAAACCCAGAATCAAAATGTGGACAACATACCTTAGAATTTGGAGCTCAGAACAAGAGGCCTCATAGGAATCCTTGGACCTGGTTGAGTTCACAGGGTTCATAAATTTACAGAAATCACACGCAGAATTATAAGTGTATTTCTGGGGCAAAATTCCACAGCTTCCATCAGATCATCCAAGGATCTATAGATTCATGGAATTAGAGGTACTGCCACATAGATCCTAAAAACCAGTAATATAAACTGGTGCAACCACTTTGGGCAACTGTTTGTCAATAGCTCCTAAAGCTGCAAGTACTTACTCATATGCAATGATTCCATGTTTCCACTCCTCGGTTTTTGCTCATCAGAAATGTGCACACAAGTACAAAAAACCCAGCAAGTACAAGATATTCATAAACAGCTTTATTCATAATAACCAAAAACTTGAAACCCTCCAAATGTTCATCCATGATAAATGGATACCTAAATTTCACTATGTTCATACAGTGAAATTTCACAGAGCAGTGAAATAAACAATCTACAACAGTATCCAGTGATGTTGAATATCACATCATAACATCGAACAAAAGAAGCCAGACACAAAAGACTGCATAGTGTGTATGACTCCAGTCATATGAATATAAAAAGCAGCAGCATTAATCTACATTGTTTCACATCGGGATGGTGCTCACCCTGGTTGGGAGGAGTGATTAGAAGGGAGAATAAAGGGGGCTTCCATTTCTTAGTCAGGGACTGCTTATATGAGTGTGTTCTGTTTGAGAAAAGTCATTGAGTTGTACCGTCATGCTTTTTGTATTTTTCTGTACGTACGTTACAATTCAATGACAAGTTGAAACTGTGAGGTCTGCAATGTGATCCACATCGGATGAAATGGCCTTTGAGGCATTCCTCAAGCTGACTTCAACTTTTGAGCCCAGAGTCTCCCAAAGGCCATGCATAGCTCTTATAGTGTGGAGTTAAGATTATCTGGCCTTTCTCTATCATCTCACTGGAGGCCAGTGACTGCAAAGTCCTATCTTCTCCTTCTGACAGGTCCGGAGCCCTTCCCCGAGCAGAGCAGGTGCTCTGCCACGTCTGCTAAAAAATGTGTTGCTAATGTGATCCCTTCGAGAGGACATGGGAAAAGCAGGACCTGGGAGCCTGAGACTGGCCTTCCCACCCCAGCTGAGAGTCAACAGGCAATTGGCCTGCTCGGATTACAGACAAAGGGGCTGGGGGGGTGGGGCGGGAGCAGGTTCACAGGGGGGTGAGGCCCAAATGAAATCACAGCTGGAAAAGCACTTTATGTGCTGCACATTGGCCTACCCATGCGTAGGATTATTGGTATTGTCATTGTTGTGGATAATGATAATAATAATAATTATTATTATAAATTAAAACAGTGTATTTCGTTCCCCTAACTGGAGGGCCCATTTGGAGCCCGGGGGAATAGCATGCAGGCTACTTCCAATTTTTTTCCAATTTGGCTTTAAAAAATTCAGCATGAAGAGATAGATTGGTCTGGGCAGTGATGCAGACAACACACAAAAAAGAGAGTGGGGGGCGGGGGAGGGCTGGGAGCCCTACTGGGCTTTCAATCATCCGGCTGCTGAGTGCCCAGAGCCAGTGCCTGATTTCCGGGGGCAGCGAAACCTGCACACTCATTAGCACAGGCCTCCACCGGCTTTCAGGTTCAGAGTGGGCGATTGTTCTCAGCTCTCTATGGAGGAAGGAGAGGAAGCTTGTATTTACCAGGCTCAGAGACTGGCCCCAAAGAGCCTCCCATGGGTGGGCAGGAAGCCCACAGTCGCTGGGGTTCTGGGGTGACCTGGCTGTGTGAGAGCCATTTATTTTCAGTGGGAGGGAGCTGACTTCAGTCTGCCCTGTGGGGAGGCCTGGAAGCTGCTTGTCTCTGAAGACAGATCCCAGGTGCTGCTTTCCCTCCGGAAGCAGCTAAGCGGCTCGGAGCTTCGGGGCAGGGGAGAGGCAGGGAGTGGTTGTGGGGGAGGTAGAATAGATACCAGGCCCAGACTCTGCCCCAGGCCTCAGCACAGGCCCCAAAGTGGGAGGCAGAGGGTTCACTCAGGGTGCCAGGCAGCCAGAGGCGCCGGTGGTCTGGTCAGATCAAAGAGCTTTGCAGCAGGTCCCAGGCATTTAGAGGCCTTTCAGGGGTTGGCTGGGGGAGTTGAGGGGATGAAGTGCAAGAGTTAGAGGAAGGGGGGAAAGAAGGGAGAGAGGAAGGGAGGTAAAAGTGAGAGGCAGGGAGGGAAGGGCCGGGGAGGGAGGACAAGGCTGGACCTGCAAGCATCTGGGCTGTGTCCCTCTAGACAGCCTGCTGACTCCCTCAGACCTTCATTTTTCTTCATTTTTAAAATAGGGAGGGACAGCTAATGTTTATTGAGTATTGACTGCCTTCCAGAAATGGCTCTAAGCGCTCTGTACGCTTAACTTGCTCGATCCTATAAACCGGAGACCACCGACATCCCCACTAGGTGGGGGAGAAATTGAGGGCACAGCTTGGGAGGTGATGCACTCAGGGCCTGGCAGTTAGAAATTCACAGAGCTGGGATTTGTGCTCAGGAACTCTGGTCCCAGAACCCCATCTGCGCATCCACACCACACTCCCTGTCAGCTCAAGGCTGGGGAGCACCTCATTCCACACCCAAGCCCCCATAATTCTCATGCCACAGAACATAAGCCCAGGAAGGAGCTCCTGGAGTCCCAGGAGCAGAGGGGATAACAACACACACGGGGCCCTTCCACGCCACTATCCTCTGCACGAGCTGTGCCTTCAGCCTGGAGCGCCTTCCTCTGGCCCCCACGCCTCCACCTCTTCCTCTAGGTGTCGGCTCCCCGAGGTCTCCGCAAAGCCTTCCCTGACCAGTTGGGCCCAGCCTTCCAGGCCCACCACGTGACTCCTCTGGTGCCTAGTGCCGCCCTCCACCCCACGGGGTGGCCATTTGCACATCTCCTCCCCCCGCGGACTCACTGATGCTGCAGTGATAATCCTGTCTCGTCCTCTTTAATATTTCCAGCACCTGGCATGGCAGTAAATTCATGAATAAATGCCCAAGGTCACAGAGCTAGGATCAGAACCTGAGGCCTTCGGAATGTCCATCAAACTGTCCCTTCCTGACCTCTCAAAATCACAGAAGCAAGGTCAGATTCTAGGACTGAAAGGGGAAGAAAGAGAACGTAAGTCCAGTGCCCCAGGTTAACAGAAGAGGGAACAGAGGCCCAGATAGGGCAAGACCCACGTCCAAGTCCACAGAAACACTTAGTTCTGGCTGAGCCAGGCCCCTGACTCCCTGCCCACCCTCCTGTAATCTTATAAAACTCATCCCTTTGCTACCTGCAGGGGACTAAGCGAGTGCCTCTCTCTGGCTGCAGCTGGGTGGTTTTGTAGAGGATGTGGCTGAGAGGACGTCAGCTGTGGCCCCGCTCAGACAGCTCTCTGTCCATGGGTGGCTTTGTACTGGAGTGTGCTATCAAAGGACTTGACCTGGATTGAACCAGTGGCCAATTACGCCTTCCCGTGGTGCACCGAGCTGAGCTTACTCCAGGCTGACAGGCTGAGGGGATAAACAACAGTGGATGGGCATGCCATCCAAATGACCCTACCTATCCAAGTCTGGCACTGCAGCCAGGCATCCATTAGCTATGTTACTCGCTGGCTCTCCTTCAACCATCATTAGTCACTCTGTTGTAAGATGAGAACAAATGAAGTTCAGAGAGGAGAGGTAAGCAGGCTAAAGTTACACAGCTGGTAAGTGGATAAACTGGGATGCCAAGCCAGGCCTGCTGGAATGCAAACCCATACTCTCCCTGCTTTACAGAAATCCCTACATTCTGCAAGAGAAGCACTGAGTCTCCTCATCTAGCACCTGTCTGTGGTGCCTCACTTTCCTCATCTGTGAAATGGGTAGGGTATGAGAAAAGTACTCACTGGCCAGCCAGGACAAGGCACCAGTGGCAGCCAGGCTGGGGGCTGAAAAGAATCTGAGCCAAGTCAAGAGCTCTCCCATCATTTCCAAGGGCACAGTATTAACTCCCACATTTGCCCCTCATTTGTTCAAGCAAAACCCTGTTCATCAAGGCCCAGTGAGGGTCTGGATGCCCAGAGGAGACTCTGGTCTAGAAGGAGGAAATACTCTTTCTATACCCATAAAACCAGTGAGCACAGAAAAACATGCCAGGTGCAATGTTCCCTGGCAATGTCTCCCAGAAAATTCCAAATCCTTCAGTGCTGGGTGAAGAGAAAAGCAGATTTCGTGGATAACTGCGTTAGGAAAACCCTGAATTGACTGAAGCTCAACAGATGACTGCAGGACTTTTCAGAACCTTTAAAATGCTAACAAGCTTTACAGTTCACCAAGAGAAGTGGAATGTTTTCTAAACATACTTGATCATGCAAAGAGTTTCAGAACATTTCAGAAGAACAATGCCTGTGTCGTACCCTTTAGAAAACCCTGTGCTGGGGAAGAGGAAAGTAGGAGCTACAGTACGTAAGTATTTAATTTACGGTAAAGAGGCAAGTAAATAAAAGGAGGACATAAATTACCAAATGGGGGGACAGCTTTTTCAGAAATGTGGCATTAAAAATGCACAGGCTATGTTCAGGAAGCAATGATGCCTCCGAACATCTCTTCCCCACACTAGCATCCCCAGGACAGCCCTGTTTGTATTTGGTTTGCATGTCTAGCTTCCAAGAAAGATTTTATTTGACAAAAGCGTTCTGCCACAGAAGGGGACATCTGTTGTTTTTCCTGCCCAACATCCATTCTCCCTGCTTCTGGTAATAGCATCTCAGTTTTCTTTAGGGAACACACCTCTTCCGCATTCTGTCCATGTGGTTTAGGGCACTCCATGCCCCAACCTCCTCCACCAAGCCCCAAGCCTGCCAATCAATTTATCGCACCTCTAACATCATCTAACCTCCACCTCCGTGACTGGTTCACAGGTGGACATATCACTCACAGTGGTCCAATGAGCCTCGAGCCAGAACTTCTGCTGGGATTACTGGAAAAAAAGACTCATTTATTGCCAGAGTTCCTGCAAGCTCGGAGCTGCTAGAGGCCATCTTTGCAACCTCGTGGGGAGATCTTTTGGGAAAATGAAACCATCACAAAGGCAAGCAGAGTCTAGAGACTGAAACAGATTTCTGTCAACATCCTATGGGCCCTTGCTCCCAGCCGTGCCTGAAGTTGGCTGTACCTCCAGAACCTAGACATTTCAGTTACTCAAAATAATAAATTTTCTTGTGTCCAAAACCAATTTGAGTTAGGATTCTGTCACTGGCAACTGACAGAATCAGCTGCCTAACAACAGTTATAAAACATGGCCCCATACAGGTTTTTTGTTGTTGTTCTTCATGCACATTATTTACTCATTCAAAATAATACATATTGAACATATATCATGTCCATGTAACCTATACAGGTAAGGCTGCCAGGTACAGATGTTCAAGTTGTGCACTACACAACTCCAGGGGATTGCCCTTCATGCAGTGGCCCTCTTGGGTTACACAGTGTAGCACCCTTGGGCCATGGGAATACAGGAATATATAAATCAGCCCACCACACAGAAAGGTTCCATGTCTCACTACACCCTCTCAACCCTGCCATTCTCTGGAGTGGTAAGGAAATGAAGAGACTCATAGTAGGAAAAACATAAGGTATGGTATTAGGACACCTGGATTGGCATCTTCAATGTATTATTTACTAACCAAGTGACCTTGGATAAGCCAGTGAAGCTTTCTTAGCTGTAGCTTCTTATCTGTAAAATAGGAATGATAATATTACCATCCCTGTTGAAATCCTTTCTATCCTTCAAAGGCCAACACAATCACCACCTCCTCCAAGAAGCCTTGCCTGATTGTCTAACTGGCCACAAAGTGGTGACTCTGGAGGAAAACAGAGAAGTAAAGGCGCATCACGGGTGAGGAAATGACCTGGGAAGTTGAAATCCCAGCCCGGCCCGTGCAGCCTGTTTTTCTTAGTCCTTCCATGCAGCGGGGCTGAGGAGAAACCGGCTGTGAGCACTCAGTGGGATGATTTGCAGATCGCCTCCTGGACACCTCCGAGTGCTGCCTTGAGTGAAGGGAGAACAGCTGTCCTCTCATCTCATCACCCAGAGTAAGAGAGGCCTGTGTGTTACCTGCTTCACCAAAGCTTGAGTGCTGTCAATTTGGGAAGAAGTGGCTGTAGTCATCATCCAGACCACTCTTAACTCCCCAGGGAAGAAGGCTCCATTATTCTCACCTCTACCTGTCTTTCCCATGGGTTGGGGGTGGGGATAAACTGTGGCAGGCAGAAATGACACCCCAGCTTGTCATTGTCCCCCAGATTTCAGGGTATAGGGACTCTCCCAGTCACCCAACCTGTCTGCTCTCTGGGGCTGGCCTGTCTTCCCACTAGGACCCCTCCTTCCCATCCAGGCCCTTCGGCTGGCCCCTGAGCAGGAGGAAAACACCCTCCAGCCCATAGGATTTGTTGCTTTCTTTCCCTCTCCACGGGGACCTGATAGGCCTCCAGTCCAGCTCTGTTCCAAAGCCTTCCAGACTCCCTGATGTCTGTATTTGCATGGAATCCAATCTTCTACACATCCCCCTCACCTCCACCCCAGCCCTTTCTTCAGACCCCCAGCCTAGGTAAATAGCAAATAACCCTCATTAACATTTCCTAGATGTTGTATTCTGCTCTCTTCTGTTGTATAAAACACGATACAAAAGACAGCCCAAAAATAAACAAAATGTCCTGTTTGTGTGTTATTTACAGCAGGCCTCTTCTAATCTAATCACCTTTCTTCTTCCCCCCATCCTCTCCCCAGCCCACTGCAACTTTGCAGGGTTTTATGAAAATGAACACGTTGCTCATGCAGCCGGGCTCCCTCCCTTGCAGGCCTCAGCATAAATAATTTATCTGAAAGCTGATTTGGTTGGCTACGCTTCTATAATTGAAGGCCATCCCACACACTTTATTGGCGAGCACGGGGGCTCGGGTGCGCTGACCCTGGATGGAGGGATTCAAAAGCCCACCATGGGCCCCTTCAAAGCCCCGGAGGCCCTTCTTCTTGATGTCCACTCCCGCCCTCTCCCTCTTCAGCAGGCCCAGCCCCCTCAGCCCTCAGTCTGTCAGGAGACTGAGCTGCCAGGCTCTTCCAACCATCCTCAGCTGGTTACAGACCGGTCCCTACCTGATAAACTCCCACCACCCTGCACAGACCTGCCTCTGCGCCATCCCGCCTGTCTGGCATCCTCTGAGCCCAGGGTGGCCCCGGGGTGTCTCCCAGGGCTGGCCCATGACCGAGTCTGAGACTAGCCCTGGGGCACAGGACAGGCCTGGACACCCCCCATTTTAAACATGAAGGAGAGGCTGGAGTAAAGTGGTCTACACCCTGTCTCATGCCCTTGAGCTTCAAGGGGTCCCATGCTCCTGGCAATGCCCCAGTGTCTTCTTGACTCACCGATCATCTCCCTTGCAGACCACCAGCACCTCCTTGCCCCACTTCATTTAGTGGAGGGCCTTGCTGATCTTGGGAACTTGCATGCCAGCCCGCAGCACCGTGCACCATACACTGTCCCTCCTTCTGGCTGGACACAAGTCCTCTGCTTGCCCACTCCACCCCATTTCATCTTGCCTTCCCCAAAGAAAAAAATCTCCAGGAATCCTCTTGCAGTTAGCCTGCATCATCAATTTTCCTCCCTCTTTGAATTTTTGTCAGGTATAAAGATGCAGATAGCATGGTTGTTAAAGCATAACCTCAGAGCCATGTGACTGAGGTTCAAATCCTAGGTCTGATCCTTAACTACAGTGTGACCTTAGGCAAGTTACTTAACCTCTCTGTGCCTTAATTTCTTCATCTGTAAATGGGTAAGCAAAATAGTAACTACCTCATGGAGTGCTTGATGGATTAAATGAGTTAATACATACAAGGCACCTAGAACAATGTCTATCCATAGAAAGTGTACAAAATGCTTCCTATCGATATTATGCTGAAAATAAAACTTTTTACCCCACCTTCCTCTCCAGCTATCATCCCGATTTTCCTGCTGCTCATTTGTAGCAAAGTTCCTACAAAGGGATGTCTACATGCCCTGCCTCCAGTTATTCTCCCCTGCTTCTCCCTTGATCCCCCTCCCATCAGGCTTTCTCACCCTCATCACTGCTCCAAAGCACTTCTCATCAAGATCACGGTGGCCTTCACAGTGCACAATGTCATACTCAGTTTTGAGTCCATTCTGTACCAGACCAGTAGCAGGTATTTGATACAGAGAGTCAGTCTCCTCTTCATGCATGGTCTTCACTTGGTCGAGGACACCGCTTCCTCCTGATGGCTTCTCCTTCACCTCCTCTTTCTCCTCCTTCTCCCTGGCTTCTCATTCTCAGTCTCTTCTGCTAGATCTCCCTGACATCCCAACCTCTACATGTTGGATGCCACAAGGGCTCGATGCTATGACGTCTCCACTCCCTGGGCCAGTGCTTTTCAGTGGAGATACAACACAAGCCACGGATATAACTTTGAATTGTCCAATAGCTACATTTAAAAAGTACCAAGGAATAGGTAAAATTAGTTTTGATAATAGATTTCATCTAACCCAATGTAATCAAAATAGTTTTGCAACATGTAAGCAATATAAAAATTATCAATGGGCTATTTTACTTTTTTTTTCTAAATCTTCCAAATCTGCTGTGCATGTTACCCTTTCATGTAACATGACCCCTGCAGACCAGCCACATCTCCAGTGCTCAGTAGCCAAGTGTGGCTGGTGGCTTCCAGATTGGACAAGACAGCCCTAGGGGATCCCCTCCATCCTCACTGTGTGAATGTCATCTGTATCACCAGGACACAGAAATCTTTCTCACCAGTCTGGATCTCTCTTTTGAACTCCAGATTCTTGTATACAGTTGGTGCCCCAAAGATACATTGAACTTCAAGTGTCCAAAAAGAACTCAGTCAGAGGCCACTGGAACCTGACCATTCTTTAAGACAAGGACTTCAGAATCACTCTGACTCCTCTGGTTCTCTCAAAGCCCACACCCAATTCTTCAGCAATCCCCATGGCCTGCATCTTACAAACAGATCTGGCCTCCAAGCCTAGGTGTCTTCCTTCATCCACGGCGTTGTCCACACTTCCAGCACCGCTCCCAGAGCAACTGCAACAGCCTCCTGCCTTACCTTCCTGCTTCCACTCTTGGCCCTCTGGTTGTTTCTTTACCCTGAACCTGAGCATCATTTTAGAATAGACATCAGAGCTTGCCATTCCTCCACCCTTACTCCCTTGACTTCCCCGACTCACACAGACCAAGAGTAAACACCTCGCCACTCTCTCCCAGCTCAGCCCCCTCCTTCCTATTCTTAGGACATGCCAGGCTTGCTCCTGGCTCGAGATGGGTGTACTTACCCTTTTACCCACCCATCAGGCTTTCCCCAGGACAGCTGCAGAGCACATACCCTCCCTGCCTTCAGGTCCCTGTTCAAATATAATTTCCTCCCAGGGTCCTTCCCTGGCCATGCTATATGAACTTGCAAACCCAGCCCACCCCACGGTATTCCCTATTTCCTTTCCTTTTAAAAATATTTTGTCATGGTATTTAGCACCAGCTTACCTACTGTACGCTTTGTTGCCTGCTTTTCCTGTTAAAATAGAAGCCCTTTGGAGGAAATTGTTTTGTCACTACTATTTTTCCTTGCACAGAATAGTCACAGTCACATAAAATGTACTTGATAAAATGTTTTGGATAGATTAATAAATGGTTGGGAAAATCAGCCATTTTCATATCAATATCAAGAGGTAGAAAAGAGTTAGAGACCTTGTTAGCCCTGGAATAAGATCACAAGTAAGCTTTGTTCCACATGTAAGGTGCACCCCTCCTAAATGTGTTAGGAGCCCCAACAGCATATTAAAATAGGTGGCTGATAAATGCACCCCCTGAGGTGTTAAACCCTGTCCTACCCAGCTCACCCCACTGCATGGAATAATAGTAATTATTGTAACCACCAACAGAGAGATGCTTACTGCAAGCTGAGCACTTTACATGTGTCACTTCATTTGAATCCAACAAATTTCCATCGTGACCAGGCCAGGAGAAGGGAAGAGTCTGAACCACTCCCAAGTCCCCCTCCCCCAGGTAGAGGGGTCTGGACTCACCCTGTGCCTCAGCGATTAAGCCCTCTGCCCAGCCTTGGTGTGCAGTCCTTGGGCCAGCTACATGGAGGGAACAATAAATACTCCTTTTCCTTGCTCATCCCCAGCCCTCCCCAGAGTACTCCACCCAGCTTGTATGGAACCCTGCTTAGTCCTCACTACTCCCTGCTATTCCCTGAGGGGCTGATCCTGTCCTGGCCTCCTGGAAGCTGTTTGGGATCTGATTTGAACTTAACCTGAACTCCATCTGTCTCTTCATTTCAGAATCAGGATGCGGTTTCCAGTTTCATGATGGCATTCGTCACTGTCCAAAACTTCCTGGTAATAGGACTCACCCTGTAGCACCATGATGGGTGTTACCGCCCAGGTCCCCCTTCCCAGAAGGGTTCTTTGCCTCTCTTCAGAGAGCCGCCTTGCCCAAGGTCATGACCTTCTTTGGATGGCTTACACCCAATGACTGAGGGAGGCAAGATGCAGAGGCCTGGCTGCCTGAGCCCCACTTGAAATGATGCTGAGGGGCTAGATGAGTTCCAGCAACTCCGTGGTGTCAGTCAAGCCGCATCACAGCTCCACCTCTCCCCTGCCCCATCCTGCCTTCCCCCCTGTTTCCCACAGGTGTTTGTCTCAAGGCATTCCTCTTAAGCGTCCTGCTTCATAAACTCCTTCTGAGAGTCTGCTTCCTGGAGAGCTCAACCTTCACCACCCACCCCCAACAAGATCCAACTCATAAATTCTCCTGGACACAGTGATGGGGCAGCTGGCTTTTCTCCCTGGCACCAGGACCAAGGAAGCCAGGCTTTGCCTATAATTGATTTCTGGCTCTGGCCCCCTCCTCCTGCCAGAGGCCCATGCAGCCCAGAGGCTCCAGTGGCAATGACCACGTAGAGATGCTTAAATCCAGCCATTTTGGTCTTTTCTATTATTTAAACCTTGGGGGCCATGGTGTCCAAGACCCATAGACCCTGGGTGCCCAGTGATAACAGCTCCCTGTCACTCTGCCCCATGAACAACTGATACCAGCCCTGGGCAGCCCTTCTTTCCCCTACAGAGGCCCTTGCTCCCTTTTGCCTTGGCAAGAGGCCCCACCTCAACCCAAGAGGTGCAGGAGGCCAGACTTTGCAGAGTAGCTGGCCAGAATCAAGAGACCACGATTAATTTGTTTCTAATGATCACTCCTTTCTGCTTAACCTGAGCTTGCCAGTAGAAGGGTCTGCTAAGACCAATCTGAGTGAGTCATTGCATCTGGGAACCTGTACTGTCTCCTGAATGTTCTCAGGTGATAGCCCAAACCTGTGCTGAGGAAAGAAATAAAGACAAGAAAGTTAGACAGGGCCCTCACTGTACAGAGGATGACTGGCCAGTCCAACACTCCAGATTTCAATTTCCATTGAGACTAAAGGGCCACAGCATAGGAGAAATAGGCAGCTGGGCCAGAGTGGCCTCAGTGAGTCAATGCAGGGATATTCACTGAGCATGTAGCTTGGGCCAGGGACTGCTTAAGAGGAAGCTGCTGGGGGAACACAGACCATGGTCCTCAGCACAGCAGGAAGCTGGGATCCCAGGAGCCATGGCAAGCTCCAGATGAGAGGTGAGTACAGACTTGCAGAACAGACAAAGAGTGAGGGAGCAGGGACTAGGTCAAAAAGCTGAGAGTGAAGCAGGCTTCTGTCCTTCAAGGCCCAGCCCAGGAGACCCTACGCCCAGTGATATGAGGTTCTCATCACTCTGCCCCAGGAACAACTGGTATGATCCCTGAGCAGCGCTGGACAGGGCAAATACCTGGGCTTTGAGTACTGAATGAGGTGTGATGCAAAGTCCCTAAGAATCATGACGTTATCCTTAGAGTGTCACCTTAAGGTAGCCCTGTTTGGTCCTTGCCTCTCATCCACCCTCCACACAGAACAGTCAGTTTAAAAAATGGCTTGGCTCAGGAACCCCTCAAGAGCAAAGACCTACCTCCCCCACTGCAGCCCAGCAACCTGTAGGGTTTTCCTGCAGTTGAACAAGTGTAGCTGGAATTGCATTCACCTACCTGTTCCTGAGTTCTCCTGGGACACAATGTTGGATTGGTGGGCACTAGGATATTCTTTTCACAAGTGCTGGAATATCACTATTTCAAACAGCTTAATGATCATTGTACATGTGCCCTGAGCAAGGCTGCATGAATAACTAAAATGTCAAATGTCTTTGTTTTAGCTGTGATTCTATCAACTCTGCAGGTCTCATAAGCATGAGCCACATGCCAATTAGAATCTCTGATGGTCAAGTATAAATGTCTTTGTTTCATAAAAATGAAAGAATGAGTTCATTATCACTTAACTCCCTCTAGAAGAAATAATCTTTTAAAAACTTAAGATCCATAAGGAGGAGGGATGGATTGTTAAAGCAGGTCCTCCCTAAAGATTGCTTCCTTGCCTGTGAACAGAATGAATCCAATGTCATCGTTTCCTAGGGCCAAACTTGAATTTCCTACTGGAACTAGAATTCCAGAAAGCCCTGGACGTCATTGTATATGTCAAGGCTGCAGACACACACACATCAATTCTGAGAGAGGGAGGACCTCAAGAGTGATGGTGCCTGCAGGCCTTCTGAGATAAGAGGAGGAGTCTTTCTGGTTTCCAAGGGGAGGAACCCAAGCTACAGTCTCACTGGCACCAAGGATTAGAGAGGGTAGTGGTTGAGGGCCCAGGGAGGCAGCTGCTCTCTGAAGACTTCCCTAGTGGAGCTATACCTCAGCTACAAAAAGGCAACCACAAATCTGTGTCCAGCACAGCTCCAATTCCAGGAAATTTCATTCTCTTTCACCAAGGAAAGTCTATACACATACACATGTATATACACACTTGTGTGTATATGTGATTATATATGTGTGCATGCATATATACACATATGCATGTGTATAAAAATGGTATTTGAATTATAGACTTAGACCTGTCTTTTCATCAAAATAAATAAACATGAATTTACCCATCAGAAAACTTCAGTTGTCAGGACCTGTGTCTGATATTTACCTGGGGAAATTTCCCGTCACTGGGGTAATGGATGTTGCCCCAGAGCTGAGCCCTGGGCTGAGGGGGTCGTCAGGGGATGATGAGGATGAATCAAGGCTGTTCCACCACTTCCTCCAGGGCTGTGCTCTGGGACCATGTGTGTGTGTGTGTGTGTGTGTGTGTGTGTGTGTGTGTGTGTGTGGCTGACAGGAGTCATGGGTCCCAAGACAGGGGTCCCTCAGAGACTGAAGCTCTCCAGGGCAGCCTGAGAGACCTGGCAGAGCTCTGGCGGGGCTGCCTCAGGTTTATGAATCACTGCCATATGGTGCCTTTGGGGTTAGATAGCTCTGCCTCCTAACCCCATCCCTTCACTCACTAGATGTGTACCTGGGTTTCAGTTTCCCCCATCTGTCATTGAGGGCAGTCATACTGACCTCAGTGAGGGATCAGGTGAGATCAGTGTGATGATGGCCAAAATGAAAGACAATTACTGATCATGTGCAGAGGAAGTCTAGAAAGGGGGGAGTTGGTCCACAGAATACTGTGTGTCATTGAAGGACTTAGAATCAAAACTCGAGTCTTGGGTTCCCAGGCCAGACCTCCTTTTACTGCACCAAGGATTTCAAAGTGGGATCCACAGATGTACTGTCAGGGGCCCTTGAGTGATATGAGAGTCTTTTCTAATCTGATATTTTAATTTCAAAAATTGAAAAATATTAATGAGACCCTATTGGGGTTGTGTGTGGATGATCATATTATCACCAACTAATGCTTCAGGAATGCAGAGCTCACATTTGCATTTGGGTTTACTATCATGTTTTTGCAAAATGAAGCCCAAATGACTTCATGGACTGCTGTACAAACAAAGGTTTAGCAATTGTTCAAATAGAGATAAGTGGAGGGAGGATTGAGTCATCAAACAGAACAGGGGACACAGACAAGCCACAAATAAGCTGCTCTGCATTGAAACTGGTAGAATTGTAGTCACTGCTTTGCAAGCAGGTGCCTGAGTGAATGCCACCTTGGTTTGCAACAGCTTGCAAGACAGCATTAGCAGCCGGAAATGATAAATGGTATACGGTCTTACTAAATGGTACATATTTGTATATATTTTAAGTTGTTATATTTTGGGGTGCTCTATTAAGTTGATCGCTCCATCAAAATTCTAGGTCTGTGTTTAGAAGTGTGTCCATTGTAATACATGAAAAATATAGTAATATTGATAACAACTCTAATGATGGCCCAGCATGTCCAAACATCAAAACGATCTAGTTGATAACAAGCAGAACTTAAACGGGAATGCATCCTTCTATTATTAAACCCAACATTGGTTGTTTTACTTTCAGCAAAACATCATCTGTCACATTAAATTAATGCCATTAATTTGAATTTTAATGGTTTTGTAGCTTTATTTGCATTTAATTTGTAATCGTGTTTTGGTTTTATAGCTGTGTAAGAGCTAAAAGCATAAGGGATTTATACTTACTTTTATGTTTGTATATATTTAAGTAACAATATGATCAAAATAATTGTCATCAACACTGGGGGTCTGCAATGATAGCCTTCCCTTTAGAAGGCATGTATTAGTCAACTTTAGGAATCACTGAGACTGCGCCACAGCACACTGCTCATTGCACAAGAGGGATTGCATTTGAACAGTCCTAGGTGGGATTGGATCTTGTCCAGAGTGTTGTGGGAAGGGCATGTGGGGACAAAATTCCCCTGGGAATTTAGGTCCAGGCTTTTCAAAGTGCTGGGTTACTTCGTCACCATCTCAGATGACTCGGGGACCCCAATCGGATACCAAAATCTTTTGGGTCTCTTTCCGCTGTTCCTTTACTAAACAATTCTGTGTAATTCGGTGCTAAACCACTGAGAGTCCAAACAGAGATTCTTAACCTGAATCCTGTAACAAACTTTGCTGGAGGAGAAATCCACAGTGTTCACCGGAGTATCACCCCCATGCTTCCAGTATCCTCAGAGGGTGGGCCAGCCCCAAAATGCTGTAAGCAATGGCTGGTGTGTCCCTGGACCTGACTCTGCAGCAGGCACTTTTTTCCTTGCCTTCCACTCCCACATAAAAGTCAGTAGAGGAAACAGGCTGGAAAAGGCTGGGTCACTTCCCTGAGACACACAGCTGGGTAAGTAGCTGAGCAGGAACTCGAACTTGGGTCCACAGGACTCCAGAGCCTGGGCTCTCTCTGGCCCAGTGGCTGTAGGTGAAGGGAGAGGAAAACAGAGCCCATGCCTCTTGTGCTCAGGGAGTTTCCAATCTCTTACATCTAGGACTTGTTCTCCTAAGGGACTGGATGGGAGTGGCACTCCTTCCACTGAAACCCCAAAGCCCAGGACAATAGGTGTCAAATACTCCTATAGTTCAAGGGGTATAGCTACCAGGTTCCTTCCTCCTGGATTTGTTAAGAGGCTTCTACACTGCCTGCTCCTCACCTCCTCAGCCCACATCCACCCTGTTTAAGCAGAAGAAAGGGAATTGATGTGAATGTGGAGGAAACTTTACGTAAAATACTGTGACTTGGCTGCTCCGTGCACTCCTGTAAGTTACTAGCAGGGGCTCCAGAGAACCTCTTGCAGAGACTGGGGTGCCTGCAGAGAGAGAAGACTCATGTTTCCTTCCCCAGTTGGAGGCCCACTGCACTGCAGAAACTCCAAGCCCACCCTGAGGCACAGAAATTTCCAGAAGAGTTTATCACACGTCCCCTGGGTTGCGGGGGGAGGGGATGGGGACTCAGTGAGAGTAGGAACTGAACCTGTCCCACCTTAGAACTCAGGACAGGAGGTTAGCTGGAGTGGGGTGAGGCCAAGGGCAGCTGCAGCAGCCTGCAGTCCCGCCTTTGCCCTGGAAAGAGAATGTGAGCTTCTCCAGGGCCAAAAGGAGGCCATAGAAGGCGAGCAGTTTCTGGCACTGTGATGGGAACCCACCCCCGGGGGTCACAGAGGAAGGTTCACAGAACACCCAGCACTGGGGCACCTGCCTCGACAGAGACCTTGAAAGCCTCTCCTTGAACTGAGGCAGCAGCAGTGGCCATACAAAAAGAGTCTGCTTTTCTCCAGCCCCTCATTTGCCTGGCCCCGGGGAAAGCAGGAGGAAGGTGGATACATTCATTTCTTAGAGCTGTCAAACAAACCCCGCAGACTCAGAGGCTTAAGACAACTGAATTTGTTGGCTCACAGTTCTAGAGGCCGGAAGTCCTAAGTCAGGGTGTGGGCAGGGCCACGCTTCCCCTAACGGGCCCAGGGGATGGTCTTCCTCTCCCATTCCACCTACCAGCTCAGAGATGTGTGCTCCAGACCCACGGTTGGTTGCTCCCCACTCATCTCCACGTTGTCTCCCTCTCTGCTTGTCGGTCTCCCTGTCCAAATTGGCCCCAACACCCCCGTTTTTTTTTGTTTGTTTGTTGTTTGTTTTTTGAGACGAAGTCTTACTCTGTAGCCCAGGCTGGAGTGCAGTGGCACGATCTTGGCTTACTGCAACCTCATCCTCGTGAGTTCAAGCGATTCTCCTGCCTCAGCCTCCTGAGTAGCTGGGATTATAGGTGTGTACCACCACACCTGGCTAATTTTTGTATTTTTAGTAGAGACGGGGTTTCACCATGTCGTCCAGGCTGGTCTTGAACTCCTGACCTCGTGATCCACCCGTCTCAGCCTCCCAAAGTGCTGGGATTACAGGTGTGAGCCATCTCGCCGGGCTCAAATTTTCCCTTTTTATAAGGAAACATCATATTGGATTAGCACCTCATTCTAATTGGATCGCTTCTGTAAAGACTGTTTCCAAATAAGGTCACACTCTGAGTCCCTGGGGGTTAGGACTTTAGCATATATTTTTGGGGAGGACATAAAGGAAGAGTAAGAAAGAACTGACCACAACCCATCCCCGGGCCACCGCAGGCCTCCGCCCACCAAGCTGCCGGGAGGGAGAAACTTTGAACTGGATGTCCGTGGAGGCTGTGCATGGGCCGGATAGGACCCGTTTAATATCTGAGAGGGAAATTCTTTCTATTCCTGAATGTGACTGGGAGGCTCTGGTACATGCCTGCAATGCCATCAAGGGGGTGGGGAAGATCCAGCCAGGCATGTTTGAAAGCAGCCAAGGGAGAGAAATAAAGCCATTTCCTGTTCGTGCCCCGTCGAGTTCAGCCCATTCAATATATGGTTATGTATACAAGAGGCAGCTAGGGACTGAGGCAGCATAGTATAACATCAAGTGAACTAAATCAACTGTGGGGGGAGAGAAAGTACCAAGAGAGTCAGGGAGGGAAGACTCAGTGAGGGCCCCTGCAAGAGAGGGGTCTGGGTGGTCCTCCAAGGATGGGTGGATTCTGCTGAGTGGGCAGAGGGAGAAGGTGAGAGTGGACAGGACGTGTGTGAGCAGAGGTGCAGAAGCCTGCCCCAGTGCCCAGCTGGAGACAGCCTGGATTCTATCCCGCGAAGGTCTACGACCCTCTTAAAGAACTTTTATGTCCCCCATCCTGGGCGGCGGATGCAGATTTTATGGTGTCTGCAGGAGGCTAAAACTGTCTTCAAACACGAAATTATAATGATCAGATGTCTGTCTGAGGGATGGGAGTGTTTCCTCTAGCTGAAAGAACATGGGCAGACAGTGCCAGAAGTGGAGTATAAATAACCCACTACCACTCCGCTCCTTCCCATTGCGAGGCTCCTGGCCCCAAGTCTCTTTCTCCCACTTGGCAAGATCCCAGGTTGGTTTTAATGAACAGTTTTGCTTTCTCGGCTACACGCATGTAGGTTTTCCAGGATCTGGAAGATATACTATTCTTTTTCTTCTCTTCTGGCTTTTGAACAAAGCAGAGGCTCTCCGGGATCTTAGGATGGTGAAGAGAATAGAAAGGTGCCACTCTCCTGTCAGAAAGGAGTGGTCAGAGGGAAACTGCCCACAAAAAAACAAGAGGCCAAGAGCCTGATGTTTTGCAAAGAGGTTCTTTCTCTTCCAGGCTTCCATCCTCATTTCTGAACTCAGTGGGCCACAGGAAATCAGTCAAGAGGTGTCTGTAAATAGGGGACCCTTTGCAGAGACCATGTATTCTGCTGTGATCACACCCTAACCTATGAGAACAGATCTAGCCTCTTTTTCCAACCTGATGTGCCTCTTCTCCCTCTTAAGTACACCGCCAAATTGGACACCGCGTGCTGTTCACACCCACTACCCTCAAATGCCTCCAATGCTGGCGCTGGCTTTTCTGCAAGATCCTTCTCCCCCAAGTCCCTACCTCCAAAGCCTCGCCCTCCCTTAGAGCCCAGGACACACACGCCCTTGCCATAAGCTGCCTCCCTGGGTCCCCACAGATCCAGCATCCTTTGTCTGTTCATCCTTCCCAGGGATTATTTTCTAATGAGCATCAGAGCCTTGCTTTCCAGAAGGGTGTTGAGGAAGCCAAGGGATGCTTGCCATACTTCAGATAAAGGGCCAGTTAAGACCAAATTAAGTTAGAGGACCCTGGATTCTGCAGCCTTCTAGGAGAGTAAACAAGATACGGCATATTTACAGCTAAAGATTCCTACAATAATGAAACATGCTCGATCTCCTTTGACTCAGCATTTCCCAGGCTCTCTGACCACAGAACCCTTTGTTCCCATAACATCTATTAATGGTCCCCAGGCGTGGTGGGTGGTGTGTCAGGGACCCGCTTTTGAAGAACTCTATGAGGCTCTGGTGTGCTGCACATCCACCCTCCCCTGGCTGGTCCTTGGGGTTCAGGTAGGGGTGGATCCAGGTCTCACATCTGGTCTGATTGGCCTTTTCCTTGACACCTTGACCTGTGTGTTGTTGATGACAGCAGTAACTGGGGTCACTTTCACTCACTCATGCAGAACAGACTCGGGGAGATGGCAGATTGTGTGCTGACGTACAAAGAAGACAGGAGCTCACCCTCTGTGATTTAAACACACTCCCCACTAACCCACTGCGTGTCTCCTCCCTTCTCCAAAATGGGAGGGATGCAGTGAACTTCTCCAGGGGGAGGACAGACTTTAGTAGCCACACAAAACCTCCCAGACAATGAGGTATATTGGGAATCTTGTGGGCTTTGGGGGCAGACAGATGAGATCCTACTTTCTTATTTCAGTGGGTGATATGGACAAACTTCTCCCCTAAGCCTGGCACAAGAGGAAACCAAAACATTGTGGTTCTGAATTGTGTCTCGTGGCAGAATTCCTTTTGGTGACCCACAGCGCGTACATTTGGGTCTTCCATATTCCCCCTATAGTCTTGATTAAATTACTAACAGATTTGGCAGGAGCAGGGCTGATTGGAGGGCTCCGTGGCAGGGGTCCTGGTGGCTTTCTAGGGGACTCCTTCTGTTTGTGGAGCCTGCTGGAACAGATAGATCAGAGCTGTGGTGGGAGGATGTCTGAGCCTTCACTAGGAGGGCTGGACTGGCAGGTTACCCTGCTGGGGGCGTCCCACAGCCCTGGGATGGAGACCTGGAGGATACCTTGGCTCTGTTTCCTAATCTGTGGGCCTGGTGTGACTCTACCCCTGAAACCTCTGCCTCTGTCTTTGTACACACAGAGTTTTAGCTAGGTCCTCCCTTTCTCACCAAGGCCCATATTCCTAAAGAACCTGGAGGTCTCTCTAACTACCCGGGGGAGGGGATGGAGCTGCAGGAAGCAGAGAAACTAGACATCTGTTTCCAAAAAGCCATTCCTAATGGGACTGCTGGTCTCTGATAAAAGATGTGGAGGATACACAGTGAGTAACAGCAAGTGTCCCCGCTCCCGTGTCTGGGTTTCCCTGAGGATTACCAGTGCAAAGGAATTGGAAGAAGAGGTATGAATGGAGTTGTCAGTGTGTCCTAGTGAGATGAGCCCTGAACACCCTCTCTGGGAAAGCCCCATAACTCCCAAATAGATTGGTGAAATCAACAAGAGGAAGGCCCATACGCCCCACGGCCCGGAAGGAGCTAGGGAGGAAGCAAAATTCTGGAAAGGGAACTGCAGGATATTTCTAGGCACAAGGGGCAACTCAGGCAGCTTCGCAGCATTTCATGCCCCATTGGGTAGCTGAGGCAGCAGCAGGATTGTGTGGGTGGCCCAGCCTGGTGTGGAGGGGCAGAGAATGCTCCCAGGCTTCAGGGGACTTACAGACATGTGAGGAGTGCCCTACCTCACCTACAGGATCACACCTGAGGTCCAGGTACCTGAAGGACATGCCTGTGGAAGCCAGAGCACACAAGGACCCAGCACCCCACCCACTCCTACACTTGTATAAGCTCCCAGAACTCACACATCTGAGCAAGGAGAGGTCATCCATGTACGGGGTCCTGGGTCTAGCACCTTGGTGGAATGGGGACCAGAAACAGAAATTGAATTGTATAGGAAAAGTGAGAAAATTCCATTTTTCTTGCACACCTGAGCTTTTCATCAACATTCTCAGCCACTGAACCTAGTGAAGTTTCAGGACCATGTTAACACGACTGTCTAAAATACCCTCATCCAGAACAAATCTGCTGGAGACCCTCTGGGACCATGGAGTATTGTCTCCATCATCTTCTACTTCGTTTTGCACTGGAAACTAACTTCACCCTCTGAGTCCCTGAGGCCTGGGGCTTTGTCCCCATTGGGTTACGTGTCCTTGACATTAAGGATTAAGTGAGATGCCATATAACATAAAGCTCCTAGTAACGTGCTGTTGTAGACTAAGCAAGCCCTCAATATGTGGGGCTCTTGTTTTTATTATACCCCTTTCTGTCTTTCCCTTCTCCTTGGAATGCCTCTGGCTCCTACCCTTCCCCCTACCCTCCCACATGGGCCACCACTAGTCATTTCAGTTTGTGCTTGGCAGGTGGTAACTGACACTTCACATTTCTCCTGGCCGTCATTTTCCACTGAGGACAAGTCAGGGTTGTTATACTCCCTGTCCACCATGCTGGGCATCAGGGCAGAGGAGGGAACAGTAAACAGATGGGGGGAGTGAGTCCCACAGGCCCACTCAGAGATGGAGATGGGTCTGCCTCTGGTCACACGTCGGAGGACGCCAGAGCTAGAAGGGTTTTCAGACAAAAGGGTACTCGTTTTGCAGATGGGGAACGACAGCCCAGAAGGGATGGGGAGTGCCCCAGGCTTCACTCTGGGTGAAAAGCAGAGCCCAGGCTGGAAGCCAGGCCTGGCCCGCCTAGCCCATTGCCTCCTCCTGAGGCTGGACTCGGTGCACAGGAGGCTCATGGAGGAGGAGTGGCAGGATTACTGACTCCTTACGCCTAATGATGGGATCACTCACTTCCTTGGATTGAGTCCCAAAGGGGTGGTCCTGGGAAGTCAGGAGGCGGCAAAGCAGCCAGATAATCCCTCTGCGTGCTCCCTAGAGAACAGCACCGAGCTAATGGACTCAACTCTGCCTCCTTCCCCGGGCCCTGCAGAGCAGCAGCCAAATCCCTGCAGCTGCCTGACAGCTGGTAGAGCCCTGGAGACCTGATGAAGCCTGATCAAGTAGGGAGGCAGGAGGGATATGGTCCCTGTCTCACCTGCAGATCCTGCCGTGGAATATCCTGACCAAGAGGGCCCTTAATTAGTGCCACTTGTGGGCCTGCCCTGTGCCAGGCATGGGAGGGCTACAGGGAAGAAGGAGAGAGGGCCCTTTCCCCAGAAGCCCACAGCCTGCTCCGACCCCCATCCAGGAGCCCCTGCTTCTGTGGATGGCTGAACCTCAGCCATTCCCCTTCCTGCTCCTTCTCTTTGCCTTCCCATCCTGTTCATGCACAAGTCTGAACCATCTGACGGCCTCAGTGTCCCTGCTGCCATCTGCACACTCAAGGCCACTGTATCTATTGCCTGCAGGTAAGAGCCTATCTGCCCCTGCCCCTGCTTAGTCGCTCCTGCACACACCTGCCTTGCCAGGTGGCCAGAAATCTGACATCCAGGTGATAATCTCTCCTGCACCATCACAGTTACTCTAATGAGCCCTAGTCACCTGCCTTTGTGGTGGTGATAGAGCCCACATGGGCTTGTTCCAGACCTGAGGGCAGCACATCCTCCCGCTAACACTCTGCTTCACTCCCCATCCCCACTGGGTTTTGCTGATTTAGTTTCAGATCAAGGCGAGGGATCTGGCTGCTGCCTCCTTCCTCTGACAGTTTTTGCACTTGTGACAGATCCTGCTCAGGCCAACTGTGAGCTTGGTTATACAACAGAAATTAGAAGCTCGTCACAACAGGGCAGCAAGAAACTACTGCACTGGTGATAGGGAGAACCTTGAATGCTGATGCAGTCTAAGGCATAAGAGGCAGTGATGCACAATGGAATGCTACACAACAATGAGGAGAAACAGCACAGCTACACTCAACAGTGTGGCGACGTCTCACAACTTAATACTGAGAGAAACAAGCTAGATGCAAAAGCATCCCAAGGTCTGTGGAATGCTGGACATGTTCTGTTTCTTGATTACAGTACTGGTCACACAGATGTATTCCCTTTGGGAAATTCCATCAAACTGGACACTTACTATTCACGACCTGTTCTGTATGTATATTATACTTCAATTGGAAGTTTACAGAGAACACCGTTGAGCCTGCAGCACCCGTCTCTTCTGGCCTGGCAGATCCCCCACTTTGTGCAGGAGTAGTTGAGTCCTGAACTTCAGACACACTTTGAAAGTCAAGATGTACAAAGACCCATATTTACTGGCTTGCAGCCCTGCTTGTTTGCTGTTCAACAGCAAATTGAATTGGGAGCAACCACAAACCAAGTCCAAGTTATTGTCACTAGTCCTTTAATCTAGACTAGACCTGATTGTCTGGTTCCACTCACCAGCAGGGCAGCCTTGAGACCTCAAGGGCAGGACCACTTCCTATGAGGATAAAGCGGGTGCAACTCAGCTTCTCTGTAACCATCAAACCAACAAACTGCATTCATCACTCAGTATCTCATGCTCACTCTTGTATAAAACAGGATCTATCAGAACCCCTTCCATTTTAATAAATGAGGAAACTGAGGCTAAAGACGGAAGGAGCCTGCCCGCGGTCCTTTTGTAACTGTCATCCCAGTGGCCTCCACTGTGACCAGCACAATAGCCCCTCAATAATTGTGAGTAGGTTTATTTAGAGGCTTCCTTCTTTTAAAATAAGACTTCTTAACAGCCAAAGCTTAAACCAAAAGAGGGTCCTCATCAGGTGGATTTGGGCACACTGGAGAAGTGAGGTGTGCTTTAAGCAGGCGGGGGGCGGGTCTCTGCTGCTTCCGAGAGGATCACAATGTGCTAACAGCCTTCAAGCCCTCTCTGCATGAGGCAGGCACAGACGTAGACCCAGAATATGTTCACAGAGCTCTTTAATACAGGGCAGTGCTGTCAGAGGGAAAGGACTGTCCCTTCCTGGCCCTGTGTTGCAGCCCCAGTGGCCTCTAGAGAGACACCTCTGCATTAACCATTTAGGGACTGCTGGTTGGTGCAATTCTTGGATTGCAGCTGCATCTGGCTGGAGGTGGCAGTGGGGAGAATAAGGGGAGTGCTTTGCTTGTTACCCTTCCAAAGCAAAGGAAGCTCAATGTCCTCTCTCCTTAGCTCATCTTTTCTCACCTCTTACTATTCATTCATTCACATCCTACACACTCTGCTTCATCCTTCAGGCCACACTCATCCTTCATTACTTCTTTATTCATTCCTTTATTCACTTGTTTACTTACCCTTTCATTTACTCCTTCACCCCTTGATTCTCTCTTCCTTCATTCTCTTCTCCCTTCTTTCAGTCATTCCATTGATCCATCTCTTTTTCCTGCCATTCATTCATTTTCCTTTTCATATACTGTGGTAGGTATTAGCACTATTCAAGTATTTTCAGCTGTCCACCTACTATGCAGTGGCTGACTTTTACTTCCTGGACTCTCACTTCCTGGACCCTGGGGTCACATGATCAAATCTGGCCAATGGTCACCAGTGGAGTTGACACACATCTCTTCTGGACTAGAGCCTTTAATTACCAGTGTAAGATCCTCCAGGTTGTCTTTTTCCTCTGTCATGGTAACCAGCAGCATTCTAGACAGTGGGTTCTCTAAAAAGCCTGGATTCCCGAATGAGGAGTGCCTGCAGTCGAGCTCCCAGCCAACCACAGCAGCCATGGAGGCATCCCTCTCAGAGGCGGCTTCCAGAGAGCCTCCCTCTAGGCAGAGCTGACCCACAGCCGCCAGCTGTTCCCTGTGGATCTCCCTCTGTCCTCCTCCCAGGCCACACTGGCTTCCCTTGGCTGTTCCCTGCAAATGGCTGGTATCCATGACTTGAATACTAGAACTCGCAATCCTGCTTGATGTGGGATTCTGCTAATGAGCAACTTTGGTTTAGGGACTTGCCATCAGCCTGGTCCAAGACTCCACAGAACCATGCTGCAATCCCAGGCTTTTCCTTCCCCATCTTTCCTTCTCTCTCCTTTCCCAGGTGTCAGACCTGCACTGTGGTTAAAGCTTCTCTCTGCCCTCTCCTGCTCCCCCACCCTTTATCCTTCGTAGGCATCTCCCCTAATAAAGCCACAGCTACTCCCATGTGGGAGCCTGTTTCTCAGACGACTTAACCTGGCACCCAACTCACAAAGGTCAGGCAGCACAAGCACAAAGTAACCCTTTGTCATTTGGTTTTGCCACAGTATAACCTAGCCTCACTCTCTCATTCATTTTCTCACCCAGCTACTCAACCTATACTTGCCAGCAGCTGTTTGTCCCCACTTGTCACCTATTCATGACTGCAGTCCCACACCTGCACACACCTGTCACATGCACAGCTCTGGCCCTTGGTGCAGAGGCTCCCTTGGCAGCCTAGGTTCCTGACCCATGTGAGCCCCTATGTCTGCTCCACCCCGAAATTTTCTGGTGTCTATGGGACTATGTAGAAAGTGGAGTGCATGCCTGACCCAGCTGATTGGAGTGCAGGACATCAATCCTCCCAGAAACAAACAAACAAACAAACAAACAAACAAAAAAAACACCCAAGTGCAAACTTAATCAATGCCAACCCAGTCCCGGAAAGGAAGGGGCCCTGCCACATGCTGGAGATGGAACAAACAGATGTTGGTGCAGACGGCCGAGCAGAGTTTCAGAAATAAGACACAGCAGGAATCAATACCATTAAATCAGTCCCTCATTCCCCTCTTCCTCCCTCTAACGGGTGGGCTCGTTCGCAGTTCCACCACACACCTCTGGCTTCATTTCCCTCCTCATTAGCTCATGAGGTGAGCCTTTTATAGGATGGAGTATTTGGGCATCCAGCCATCTTCCCAAGACTCATGGGACCTTACTCCCCACTCTTTCTGCCTCCCTTTCCTGGGGATGCTAATTGAGGTTGGAAAGAAGATCAAAGAATCAGATGATTGAATCCCCTTGCCCCAATCCACCCTCCACGGGGCCTCCAGAGTGTCCCCCAAAAAGATCCATTCATATCCCATCAAGAACCCTTAATAGCTCTCATCACCTTAAGAAGAAAGCCTGAACTGCTCAGCATATTTCATGGCCTTCCTCAGCCTAACTCCAGCAAGCTCACCTCCTCCCACCTCCCCTTGCCTCCCCTGACACACACACACACACACACACACACACACACACACACACACACTCTCCTGTCTATGCATATCCAATTGCCCTGGCTGCTTTCTTGCACTGAGGGAGCCATGAACTTGATTGGCCTTCACTCTTTTGACTTGTTTGTTTCTTCCATCTGCCTGAAGCACCTTCCTTGTTGCTTCTCCACCTGACAAAGCCCCCTCGTTCCCAAGAACACCGTTCAAAGGCTGACTTGCTTGTGACCTTTACTCAGCTATCCTAAAACACATGCATAGGTCTCTGGCTCCTGTGAGGTTTGGTTAATGCTGGAACAATCCGTTATTTACCTACCTGGCTCTCTCATGGACATGGGTGTGGAGAAAGAGCTTTTGACTTGACGTCAGCTGAATTCAGCATTGAGTCACGGTCCTGCCACCTTGAGAAAGTTACTCAGCCTCTTTGAGTCTCTGTGTCTGCATATATAAAGTAAAAATACTACTACTAACTGACTCATAGAATGATTGTGAGGACTGAAAAAAAAAAAAGCACTATGATCCTGTTTTGTACTTAAGTATGAGTGTCCCTAGTCATAGGAAATGGTCCGGAAGAAAATCCAAGCGCTAACCGTGGTTGTCTCTGAGTGGGTGAGATTTATGGGGATCATTTTTCTGTCTTTGTTTTCCTTGGCTGTGTTTTCTGTATATATATTTTAAATAATAAGCATGAGCAGCTTTCATAATGAGAAAAAAATAAATGTATTTCAGGCGAGAAAAATGAGCAAGTGAACAAGCCCGGCTTGTAGCAGGCTACCTGGCTCCAGGAGGGCTGTGGGCTTGTCTTCGTGTCTTTGTGCATCTTCAGCACCTGAGGCTGGCACATGGTGGCTGGTACCCAGTGGCTTTGATGAAGTAATCTGGTCCAGCTCCCTCATTTAGGAGATGGGGAGCCTAAGAACAGAGAGGCTAGCCCAAAGCCACATATGAAATGGGTCTCTTTGGAGGGGCCAAACCCAGACCTCCAGCCTCCCAAGCCAGGCTCTGTCCCACTGGTGGGAGACCAGGTGGAGAGAGAAGATTGCCTGGAGCCCATCAGCTCCTTTCCTTCTGCATCCTCTGCTCCCCAGGTTGAGTACCAGGCCTCAGCCCCACGCCCTGGCTCTGCCCATCCTGCTCCAGGTTGGATTGGTACTAGCTCTAGAATGGTGACGACCATTGCCCCTGAATTTTATGGCAAATATCATAAGATCCATCAAGGTATAGGGGCACATCCATGGGGGAAAAATTGCCGAGACATGCTCAGGCTATTGTCTTAGGATTGGAGACTCCAGAGAAGTAATGCCACCACACCGCAGGGCAGGACGAGAGGGAATCCAACTCCTAGACTCAGCCCTGCTTTCTCATGCCACTATAACTCTTCCTCTTCACCCTCCTCCTCCTCCCTTCTCCTCTTTCTCCTCCTTCTCTTCTTCACGTTTGGATTACCCTCAGGAGGACTCATTTAAAATAAATGCCAATTTCACAAAAATTACAGGACATTTCACACTTGAAAGTAACATCGAATTTTCAAGGGCAGCAGAACAGTCTCTCCAGTTTCATTGAATCAGGGGCAGTGAGGAGCTCTCACTCCCCCTTTCTTGACAAAATCCTAATAAAACATCAAGAATTCCTGGCATTCAGGAGGCTAAGACCTGCTTGGATCCTCTACGTTTTCAACCCTAAGGAAATGGATCTGTTTCAATACCAATAACCATCCCCCGACCACACCATTGACCCCATATAATTGACAGTGCTGGGATGAGGGGGATAGTGCTGGAGCAGGTGGGGAAGGGTTGCCCTGGCACCTGGTCTTTGGGGAGCTATGAAGCCCACATGCTTGGACATCACATATAAATAACCATCCCCCAGTGACCGCCTGAATTACATCTCGAATGTAGCTAAACTGAGTTCTAATATCCAGAGGCAGGGGGATGACCAGAGTCCACCCACAGCACTAGTGGCGTCTTGGATTCCTTCTGGCATCCTCAACTTGTCCAGGTCAGCACTGGACAGCATCTGACCCGCAGCCCAACAGAAAGAACCAGGGAGCCTGGGCAAGCTTCCCATCTGAAGCTCTCTCAAGCAGAAAGCATTTTAGGTAGGATCCTTCTCTTTCTCTGGAAGAAAAAGAGATGAGAAGGGAAAGGCAGTTGCAAAGAAAGAGCATGAACTTACGCAAGAAGATCTGTTAAGGGCTGAACTGTGTTCCCCCCAGATTCATATGTTAAAGCCCTAATGCTCAGTACTATATTTGGACATAGAGGCTTTAAAGAATTCATGAAGTCAAGATGATACCATTAGGGTGAACCCTAATCCAATATGATTAGCATCCATATAAGAAGTGGAGACTAGGGGCTGGGCATGGTAGCTCATGCCTGTAATCCCAGCACTTTGGGAGGCCGAGGTAGGTGGCTCACCTGAGGTCAGGAGTTTGAGACCAGCCTGGCCAACATGGTGAAACCCCGTCTCTACAAAAATACAAAATTAGCAGGCATGGTGGTGCACACCTGTAATCCCAGCTACTCGGGAGGCTGAGGCAGGAGAATAACTTGAACCCAGGAGATGGAGGTTGCAGTGAGCCAAGATCGCACCATTACACTCCAGCCTGGGCAAAAAGAGTGAAACTCCATCAGGAAAAAAAAAAAAAAGAAGAAGGAGAAGGAGAAAAGAAGAAAGAAAAAGAAAGAAGAGACTAGGACATAGATATGTCCAGAGAGAAGATGATGGGAAGACACAGGGGGAACACGGCCATCTGGGAGCCAACAAGAGAGGCCTTGGAAAAAGCCAGCCTTGCAAACTCCTTGATGTTGGACTTCCAGCCTCCAGAACTGTGAAAAAATAAATTTCTGTCGTTTAAGCCACCCAGTCTGTGGTATTATTACAGCAGCCCAAGCTAATACAAGGTCTGAAGTTCGCTGTCATTTACTTAGGGACACATTATAACTTCATCAGAACTTTGGCAGGCACTTTTCCCTTCATGGAAAAAAATATGTAATTCTTATGTTAAATATGTACCCCCATAAATATGTAATTCTTGTTTTAAAACTGCATTGGTGTAAAGACGAATACATAAATATGATATATTGAAAGATTTTCTTCAATCTGAAAATTTATTTTTTTCTTCTGATTTTAAAAGAAATAAAAACATTTTTGAGAGTATCTGCAAGTATTCTGGGCAGTGGGCACCGTGCCCACTGTGCCTGATGGTGCAGTCAGCCCTGCACATGCCTCGCCGGGCTCCTACTGCCAAATGCACACCTCTGAGCCCAGGGAGTCTGGCTCAGGCAGTTCTGAGGGTCCAGAGCTGAACTGAGCTCTTGTGCAAAGGTGCCTGGCCTGGCAGGGGTGTCAGCGTCAGCTTCTAAACCTTGGCTGAGAAAATAAAATGCATTCCAGCTCCGAGGCTGCACTTCTCTGCCTGCCTCCTGCTTCCTCACCAGTGACCCAGAGTTTGAGAAGCATGCCTTGTGGGTCTGCCTGACTGCTCTCTGATGGTTTCAAAGCACTTTTTCTCCTAGGTAATGGCAGGCAAAGCCAATGGGAAGAACAAACTCCTGCCTTCGCAGGCGGTCTCCTCCATTCCTCTGCCCTGACCCCATTTGGCTTTCCCACAAATCTCCAGGGATTCCACAGTATAGAGAGGAGGCCCCAGTCCTTCCTGCAAAAATGCAGTACTGGTCAATATCATGACTTTGGAAATATTTTTCCTGCCACAAAAACTGTTCTTCCAATAAAATACTCTGTGGGGACCCAGTGGATTAAAAGGATGAGCAGAAAGCTGCCCTGGTTAAATCAGGGGCAGCAGCTAGGACCCTCCTCACCCCGGCACATACCCTACAGTTCCTCTTTGGAAACCAAAGGTCTCCAGGGGACAATTTTGGAAAATCACAGGGTGGATACTCTCTGGGCTCCAAAGTAGAGAGGGATGGCCTAAGTCGTACAGAAAGTGGTCAACAGAGTTCTGTCCTTCTCTTAGGTCAGGGAGGCCAAGACTGGGGGATAGGAGGAGGCATGACCAGGAGCCAAGGAAAGATACACAGAGTACCGCCTTATTGGGTGGCAGGACTGACAACAGCTACAGTAGGGCCCTGTCCTAGTAGCTACAGAGGGACTGAGCCCAAAAGTACACAGTACTCTTAAACACAGTAATCCCCCACACACAGTAGCAATGGACACACATTCACAGGCACAGTGGTCATAGGAGCGGTGGTCAGGGACACAGAGACCACAAACATGGCAGCCACAGACACAGCGGTCATGGGCACAGTGGTCACGGACACAGTGGTCACAGAGTCCAGTGTCATGGACACAGCAGTCAGACACACAGTGGTCATGGACACAGCAGTCAGGGGCATAGTGGTCAGGGACACGGTGGTCACAGACACAGTGGTCACAAACACAATGGTCACAGACACAGTTATCACCGACACAGCAATAAGGGACACGGTGGTCACGGACACAGTGGTCACAAACACAATGATCACAGACACAGTGGTCACCGACACAGCAGTAAGGGACACGGTGGTCATGGACACAGTGGTCACAAACACAATGGTCACAGACACAGTGGTCACCAACACAGCAGTAAGGGCACAGTGGTCATGGACACAGTGGTCACAAACACAATGGTCACAGACACAGTGATCACAAACACAGCAGTAAGGGACACGGTGGTCACGGGCACAGCCATCATGCACACAGCAGTCATGCACTTTGGTCATGTAAAGCCTACAGGGGCGCTCCTGCTGAATCCATTAGCAGGCTGGTGAGCCAGGCCCCACTCCTCCATGGGGGCTTTCTGGCAGCTAATCCCTGCATGACTGGAACATGACATCATTGCTTCCTCTGCCTGTGGGCTGCCCAGGTACATCTGGCTTTGGTTAGTCTTCCCCATTGAATAGAAACATATGTGGGCCCTGGCACTCTGCTGAGGTGGGCGTCTGTGCGTACAGGCTTCTGGGGTGGGTGGGGACTGAGGGGCCGTGAGGAGGGATCTAAGGCATCCTTTCAAAACTGTGTTTTTTGACTGGGCGCAGTTGCTCACGCTTGTAATCCCAGCACTTTGGGAGGCCAAGGCAGGCGGATCACGAGGTCAGGAGTTCGAGACCAGCCTAGCCAAGATGGTGAAACCCTGTCCCTACTAAAAACACAAAACTTAGCTAGGCGTGGTGGCGCGTGCCTGTAGTCCCAGTCACTCAGGAGACTGAGGCAGGAGAATCACTTGAACCCAGGAAGCGGAGGTTGCAGTGAGCTGAGATGGCACCAATGCACTCCAGCCTGGGTGACAGAGTGAGACTTCATCTCAAAAAAAAAAAAAAAAAAAATGTGGTTTTTGGCACACAAATGTTCTGCGAGGTGTAGTTAGGTTCCACAGAAAAAAAGGTTTTCTCAGTTAAGTAAATTTGGCAAACTGTACTGAACCAAAGTAAATAGAGGATCATGGGATTTCTCAGAGACTTTACTAGGTGACCCTAATGGAGAATAGAAAGTGTGGTGTTCCCAAACATTCTTTGCAGTGTATCAGGAAGGGTCCTTTTTGCTGCTGGTGAGCAGGAAATCCAGCTCGAAATAGGTTACATTTTCCAGGACAGCATTAGCTTACAAAATAGCAGCCCAGATATGGGCACTTCCAGGCTTCAGCAGCCAAACAATGTCACCAAAGCCACATCCCTTCCATCCCCTTCGCCATCAAGTGTCTTCTCCTGGGGGCAGTGGCCCTCTGGGTCCAAGATGGCGGCTGCGGGTCCAGGTCCTACACAGACTCTGCAACAGCCCGCAGCAGAAGGCATCCTCCCCGATAGCTTTGATAGGGGGAGGAGACCCTTTTCTAGAAATCTCTCAAAAGACTTCTCTCCACATTTCATGAGCCGGAACTACATCACAATTTCTTACCTAAACTGATGATTAATGGTTTCGAGTCCACACTATCCCAAACTAAGGGCTGAGGCATCCCAGATTGCCACAACAAATTCAGGGGTGCCAGGGAATATTTTAAGCTTTCAAGGAAAACTCAGTAATGCTGGACGTCTGTTGGACACCACTTGAACTACTTTCTTTTTATATATACATGTTTTCCAAGACGGAGTCTCGCTCTGTCACCAGGCTGGAGTGCAGTGGCATGATCTCGGCTCACTGCAATCTCCACCTCCCAGATTCAAGTGATTCCCCTCCCTCAACCTCCCGAGTAGCTGGGACTGCAGGCACGTACCACCATGCCCGGCTAATTTTTTGTATTTTAGTAGAGATGGGGGTTTCACCATATTGGCCAGGATGGTCTCAATCTCCTGACCTCGTGATCTGCTCACCTCGGGCTTCCAAAGTGCTGGGATCACAGGCGTGAGTCACTGCACCCAGCCCCCTTGAACTACTTTCTAGCTCAGGTTATTCATGGTTTCAACATTAATCATTCTACAGACATTTGATGATATCGTATGGTTCAGAAGTTTTGGTGATTGCTGAAATAAAACAAGTATGGAATGAAAATCAGTGTGGAATGTGAAATGGGGGTGTTGGTGTCCAATCCAAAAACACAGTGTGAGAAGATGCAGTGCCCAACAGGTGCATCCATTCCACTAGTAAGCGATTGTAGTAGAATAAAGTAGATATGTTGTATAATATGGTGACATAGTTCATAACAATTGATTATATACTCGAAAGTTTCTAAGACAGTACATTTAAGTGTTCTCATCACAAGAAAATACGTATGGTGAATAATGAATGTGTTATTTAACTTGACTTAGCAATTCCACAATGTACACGTATATCAAAATATCATGTTGTGTACCATAAAAACATGTTTTTTGCCAAATTAAATAAAGTTCCACTTGCTTACAGAAAAAAATTTTTAACAAGTTTCTAAAATTAAAAAAAGAATAAATTAATTAAAAATATATCTTTTTTCTTCCAGTTCATGTATAGTGTCTTTACAATTGGCTAGTTGCAGTAGGCTAGGCTGTTAGGACCTAAATACTTACTAAGTTGTTTGGGTCTAACTCAGCAGAAGGGTTAGATATTTCTTTCAGCTTAGGGGCACAGTGAGAAAAATTGCTGAGACTAAGGGCCCCACACATATTGGAAATTGGAGAACTTCTAGCTGAGGCTGATCATGGTTCCTCCTTGATCAGTCTTGGGGCAGGAGCTGGGACTGGGGCCTGCCTCACCTGAAGCCCATGAAGAGTATAAACCTGAATAAACTCTTATAAAGAAAGGAGGGGAATGCATTAGGAATACCACTACAGTGATAAGGTTTGGATCTGGTTCCCATCCACATCTCATGTTGAATTGTAATCCCCACTGCTGAAGGTGGGGCCTAGTGGGAGGTGATTGGATCACAGGGGCAGATTTTTCCCCTTGGTACTGTCACGATCGTGAGTGAGTTCTCACAAGATCTGGCTGTTTAAAAGTGTGTGGCACCTCCACCTCTCTCTTCCTCCTGCTCCAGCCAGATGAAGTGCCAGCGCCCCCTTTGCCTTCCACCATGATTGGAAGCTTCCTGAGGCCTCCCCAGAAGAAGCAGCCACTCTGCTCCCTGTACAGCCTGCAGAACCATGAGCCAATTCAACCTCTTTTCTGGCAAGGCATGGTGACTCACGCCTGTAATCCCAGCACTTTGGGAGGCCGAGGCAGGTGGGTCACCTGAAGTTGGGAGTTCGAGACCAGCCTGGCCAACATGGGAAAAACTCATCTCTGCTTTAAAAAAAAAAAAAAAAAAAAAAAAATTAGCTGGGCATGGTTGCCCACACCTGTAATCCCAGCTCTTCAGGAGGCTGAGGCAGGAGAATCGCTTGAACCCAGAAGGTGAAGATTGCAGTGAGCCAAGATCATGCCACTGCACTCCAGCCTTGGTGACAGAGCAAGATTCCATCTCAAAAATAAAATAAAATAAAAACCTCTTTCCTTTATAAATTACTTGGGCATTTCTTCATAACAATGCGAGAACGGACTAATAGACTAGGGAACTGGTATTCTGCAGAGCACACTTGGAACTGCGGATCCAAACCAGCAGTCTGCTCTGTAGGTTTCTCTCTTTCTGTTCTGTGTCTCCACCCCAACCTCCCCTCAGAATGCCTATGTTATCTGGGAAGGCTCCAAAGGTAGGTGATTTCAGCAATTTACATCCCCTGTCCTTTGACTTCACCCTCTCTGCTCTCAGCACACCAGAGGCAGATGGAAACCTTTCAGACACGCTGTGACATCGATGTCCACCTTCCCACCAGGCCTGGGTCAGGCACCTGTGCCCCAAGAGAGCCCACATATCAGCCTGTGCTGCCCAGATTCCTGCCTGGGCTCACAAAGTGTGGGACATCTGTGGAGGCTGCCCCCGGACTCCTGCACGGCATCCAGCCTGAATGTGATGGAGCATCCAGCACTGGTGCGCCCGGCTCAGCCTCACAGCAGGCCCTGCTACTTCCCCGTGGCATCCCCTCCCCACTCCCACCACACTCAAGATCTTGGCACTTGTGGTTTCCACAACCTGGCAGGTGCTGTCCACCCCTGCCTCCCTCTCATCCTCAAACAGCTCCCAGCCCAACCCACACCATTCACTTGCCCTCACACTGCACTGTTTATTATCATCTCCATGTGAAAATGATCCTGCGTGTTTCTTTTGCTTGTCACATGGCTGCCTGCCCCGTTAGAGAGGGAGAAGTGTGTGCACAGAGCCCCTGCCTAGCTCTCTCATGTTTCCCAGCTCCAGGAATAGTGCCTGGCACTTAGGGAATCAATACCCATGAGTATTTGTTTGATGAATGACTAATGTTCACCAGTGGACCTGGGAGGTAGGAGTCACGCCCTCATTTCACAGATAGGCAGATGATGCCCACAGAGTCAAGCCCCATGCACCATGCCACAACCTGGTCAGGGACAGAGCTGGATCTCTTTCCCCTCTCTCTACCCGTCCATTTGACTTCAGTGCTGGTCTCTTGTTGTAGGGAAATGCAGAAGACAGGCCCGGGTGGGAACACATTCCGGATTCCTACAGACATGCCCAGGCTTCGTGCCCTCAGGGGTGCACAGCTCCCCAAGGGGTTTGCTAGGACAGGTACAGTCCAGCATGGGTGGCAGGAATCCAGCATGGGTGGCAGGAGCCTGGCTCAGCAGCTTCCCTTTCTGTGACCTCAGGAAGACACCCACATTCTGTGGGCCTCATTTTCCCTATCTTCGCAATAGGGGTGCTAGCTAGACTTCACACATCATTTGTCCTCTCCTGATACCAGACCCAAAGTCCCAGATAATACAATGCATTCACACCAGGAAGAAATGAGAGGAACCTACCACCACTGGCCCCTCTAATCCTGCATTGTCCTTTCTCATCCAGGGACCTTCCCTCATCCTGCCTGGACTCCAGAACCAGCTGCACTTCGTTCTTTTAACTGGCATGCTGTAACTTTTCTGTGGACAAGGTCATACATGATCAGCCCCATTTACAGATGAGGACCCCAAAGCCCAGAGGGTGCTCACCTCTCCTAAAGTCACACTGCCAGCAGGTGGCAGGGCCGGTGTTTGAGCCCAGATGTGCAGAGGGCCAGCCCCATGCTCTGACAGCCACCGACTGTGAGCTGTGCGGTCCCCACCAACCCCCCACACAGCCTCACTCCCGCATTCCCCTCTCGGAGCCTCTCATCATGCCAGGCTGCCAGCGTATTGGACCGTTTTCTCTGTAGGTGGTGAGTATGAGACGGAGATGTTTCTCAGCGAGTTATTTCTAGAGCTCCTGGCAAAGGCAGACCTCTGAAGCATTGTGTGTGTGTGTTTTCAATGAACTTCCATTGAGGGTGGCGGGCTACAAATGAAAGGGGCCATGGAGCTCAGGAAATGTTCCTCCTGTGAAGCTGGAGGGGCTTGCAGCCCCACCCACAGGTGTCTCTGTCCTTCCCCAGACCACATGTTTCCTGGGAAGGGAAACCTTATTGGAAATTCAGAATATTCTGGCATCTGCTTTTCTGAATGCTTTGGACTTCCTCTGGGGGTTGGGGAGTCGAGAGAGCTGTGCATGCTTTTCCTCTCTTTCCCCTGCTCTCAGACATGCTGTGCTGGGCTGCAGGGCCTTCAGATGAGCTGATTTCCAGATCCATGTTGGACTCTGGGCAGGTGGACAGAAGCCCAGTGTGTCTGTAGCCCTGGAAAGGTCTGATGGTCTTTCTGTGGTTTCTGTTTTCTCAACACAGACACCTACAATAGACATAGCACTGAATCTTGTCGATTGCTGTCAGCTACAGGTCCTCCCCAGCCTGAGGAGCCAAACTGGTTATCACAGAGCTTTTCGAGGAAGGAACCCAGGCCAGGAGGTCAGAGTCTTGGTTTCCCATGATGGCCGGACTACTGAGTTGCTGTGTGACCTTACACAAGTGATTCGGGCTCTCTGAATCTTCAAGGTAATTTCCTGGTTTGATTGAAGAGGAAATAAATGTGTCTTCCTACTTAAGAATATATCGGCTCCACCGTAGTCTGGGAATCAGGAAGCTGGGGTTACAGAAATGAAAGAGATTGTGTTTTTGCTCTTGGATTGGGCACTCTCAGACGTGGCCAGGCTTCAGCATGGGTTTCCTGCCAAGGAAAGAGGCCTGTTGTCATGGAGCTGAGTCCTGGAGGAGAGAGACCAGAGACAGGCAAAGGGAGGGCAGCAGGCAAGAAGAGACCCTCCAACGAAGACCACAGAGGGGGCAGGAATGCAGACTGAGGGCAGAACTGACCCATGGGGCCCAAGATCTGTCTTCAATTCCCTGGGGGACTAGTCCCTAAGAAGGGGGACAGATTGGCCTGGGAGTCTTTGTGGGGCAAAAGCAAGGTAAATATGCAGTAGCTAAAGGAGACAGATGATCTATTCCATAGAAGGAAGAACTTTCCGGCATCTGAGCAGTGTGGAGTTGGGGGAAGTGAACTTGGGGTTTCTGTGGCAGCTGGGCTGGGCGTGCTGATTTACATGAGGTCTTTAGCGAAGTAGCCTCAGTGTGAAAAGCCGCCATGGCTGAGGTTTCTATTGTGGACACCGGTGCTGTCGTTGGACACTGCAGAACTGCAGCAATTCACATTTATGTTCCAGGCAGGTCCCTGGAATGAAACATCTCAATCTTTGGAGCCTTTCCTGGGCCCTCAGAGACATTCAGCAAGTACATTTTATGTTCCCACTCGGATTCCTGACACAGGATCTGTCTGGAGGGAGAGAGGCACTGTCCCTGACCCAGGAGCTTCCTTGGTGCAACCTAGAGACTATCTTTAGGCTGAATCCATGCTGGGTCAGGGGAGGAAGTCTTCATCCCAGTGGGCAAATGAGGTGACAGTTGTCAGTGCCTGCCCCCTGGGCTAGTGAACCCTTTGATGGCTATGCGAGGCAGGAAGGATCAACTCGTTTCCCAGGGAGGCCCGGAGGGATGTGGCTCCTCACTCTGCCTCCCCCAGCTACTCAGAAGTGAAAGCAGCACTTGAGCTCCAGTCTGCCAGACTCCAAATCTCATGGCTTTCCACTGGCCAGGCTGCCTCGTCTCAGAGGCTAAGGCCCCAACTCATCAGCTGTGGGCTGGGCAGCAAGGGAAAAAAAGGTGAGGTGAGCACATACATTGCCCATCGGCTGGGGACAGGTAATGCCCCAGCCCTCCTCAACAGAAGAGATGTGCTAGTCTGCTGGGACTGCTACAAGGATATGCCAGCTGAGCCACTCCTCTAAGCCTAGGAAAGACTCCCTCAGCCCCCTTCTACCATGGACTCAAATCCCTCCACACCGTCTCCACTGGGCAATCTCTGCTGGGGCAGCAGAGTGTCCCAGAAAGAATGAGGATTTGCACTCTGGCTTGAGCCCTCATTCAAGGTTTGCTCAGCCTCCCCTCTGTGAGATGAGTGTCCAATACCCACAAGGAGGAGCTAGCTGCAGAAAAGCTTAGTTGAGGTCACAGCTACAGTGAGAACTTGCCTGGGATCCAGCACACGTTCAGTAAGGGCACAATAAATGCCACACTCATACCCACACACACTGCCACCTGTCCAATGACAGGAAACTTGCTCCCATTGCAGGGCCGCCATTCCAACTTTTCACCCAGTTCTGACATGGGTGACATCATCTGAGCATAAAAAGAAGCCTCATCTTTGTCTTTTGGCACAGTGTATGCCTTTGGAGTCACAGGTTTTCCCCCTGCCCCGTGACAACCCTTCAAAGGCGCGAAGACAGGGAAGGACTGAAATTGGCACCCACACCTGTGCCTCCCCAGGCTTCATCTCCTGGATCCTGCAATCTTCTTTCAGAGGAGGTGGTTTCTAGAGCCTACATCAGTTTGATTACCTTCTTTTGGATTGGCATCTGCATGCCCCCTCCACTGCTGGCCAGCAGAATGTAAGGGAGGCTCTCAGCCCTGACCCCAGCTGCATGCACAGCCTGCCCAGGTCTAAGGAGAGAGCAGGGGGTGCCCCGAGCAGAACTGGGGAATGTCCGCAGGGGCAGCTGGGAGATTTCACTGCGGCACCAGTTGCTGGAGAGGATGGAATCACTGTGTGCTCTGAGACCCCCACTCACACCCCTGTGTCTGGAGCCAGGGCCCCAAATCCTCCGTGCAGCCATTTTTCCAAGAAGCCAGATGCTGTGCCGCCTGCCTGCCTGTGCTTTATCAGAATGCAGCAAAAGGACATAAATAAATAAACCAAACTCTGCTGAGCTCTTTCCCCCTAACAACCGCCAACGTGCAGATGCTTAAAGAGACATTTTTCTAGAGAACAATGGATGAGAGGTGTCCAGACCGTGGAAGAATTTTGTGTCAGATATTATTGTTAGTTGCATTTTTTTTTTTAACAAACCCAAGTAGACAGGACCTCATTGAGATTTCTATCAGGCCCAGGAGGTTTCCTGCATTTCAACTTTTGATTATTTGTTTGTTTTTGTCAATACGTTAGTGTCTGAAATTTGTAAGGAACTCACTTGTAGCTAGAAAAATTCCTCTGTTGGGGGGCAGTGTTGGAAAACACAATCTTTTTAATTTTCTTCAGCTGGACCTCTATCACTGGATCTTTCGTTAATATAGATCCTTATTTGTGACCGACCCCTTCCCTTCTCTCTCTGGCTAATTAGCCCATTGGACATATGGAATTGTTCATGCTTAAGTGGTTAGCAAGGCCAGACTGGCTGCAAGAAATGTAACACTTTTTGGGCAACCCCCTCTAAGCCCTATTGGGCTCCATTGGGCAGAACCCCCATGGTCCCAAGGATAACCCTCCTCTGCTCAGGGAACACTGTGCAGGGCCAGACAGGTATTTTCCCAGAGGACACAGGGCAGGGAGTTGGGTGGATGGAGGTTGCTTCTGGCTTCATTACTACGTGCTGTGTGGCCTTAGCAATCCTCTTCCCCTCTCTGGCATCCTTCTGCAGTTGTCAAGAACAGGGTTAGATGAGAAGCAGGACAAGTCCTGAAATAGGCAGACAGCACAGGACCCGTTGATAGGGCATGCTCATGACCCAGGATAGCCCCTGAGCTGGTCCTCTCGTGCAACGGTGCCAGCAGTTCACTCAGGCTGACACATTCCATGAGAGGGAGAGGAAATTGGGGGTTTTGTGAGAGCAGGTCTGACTCATTGATCCCCGACACGTCTCCATGGACTCTGGAGGTGCCTGCCCTGCCCTGCCCATCACGGGACAACAGGCCTGATATGAAACAGGAAGAATCCACCCCCACGGACGTAGTGGGTCCTCCACTGTCCCTGGCCCTACCCGTCATCTTAGTGATGCTGGCAGGCAACAAAGGCCCACAGAGGGTCCACCACCCCCACACCCAGGGCACAGGATTGCTGGATAAAATACAGGGTGCCCAGGCAAGTCTGCATTTCAGTTAAAGAACAAATAATTTTTTAGCATGTCCTAATATTGCAATGAGTCATGCTTATCTTAAACAATTTTCATGGTTTATCTGAAATGAAAATTTAACTGCGATTTCCACTCGTTTTTGCGAAATCTGGCAATCTGGCCGGGACACGGAGTATGTAGGCACGCAAGCTGGGACCAGAGTTAGTTCCCATCCCCAGCTCTCACCTCCTGCCCCAGAACCTCTTACCTCCCTCCCTTCCTGTATCCTCCACTCCCAAAACTCTAGAAGAAGCAGGGTTGCTGCAGTGATGCTTGAGAGGAACTGTCCTGATCCTCCCCAACACTGAACTTTTAAAATTCTGAAGCCAGAAGTGTTGTTCCCTGAGCCCCCTGCAGACCAGCCCATAATGCGTCTCTGACCTGGCCCTGTCTCTCCTTTGCAGAGTCAGTAGAGCCACTGAAGCGGAGAAGGGGTGGGGGAGGAGAAGTCTGCAAGTGTGCACTGGACCATGTCCTAAAGTGCCAGCCAGATGGCCATCTGTACGCTTTGGCCTCCCCAGTCCTGCCAGGGAAGGAAGTATGAAGCCAAAGCCAGATGAGAATGAAGACCTGGCCAACAGCCTCTCTGCAGACCCTGCCAAGCACATGCCACCCCTTCGGTCATGTGCACACACGCACCTGCACACACGCACTCTGCTCAGTCCTCTAGCTGCTCCCTGTTCCCAAGCCTGCAGAAATCTGCTCTCTGGGAGCACCTCCACCAGACCTGGCTGACCGTGTACCTGAGCCAGAAGGGGATTAGAGGCCCCCACTGAGCTGGAGCTGGGGATTTGGAACCTAATATCCCCTCCCTTTCAGCTCGGCAAAAAAGAGAAGGAGCAGAGCCAACAGCCCCAGGGCTTCCTGAAGAAACTTTGCACCAGGAGCCTCCCATTTCCTGGGCTTCTGCTGACGGAACAAACTTTCCTTGGTCCTCAGTGGCCCAGATTCTGGCGCAGGCTACTCTGAAGTCAGGCACCATGTGGGGGCAGGGGTGTCAGCCGGGGATGGCAAGGACAAGGCCCCAGCCCATGCTGCTCCCCAGTCTCTCCTTCCACCCAACTTGCTCTGTGGCCTCCCGCAAGGCCCTTCTCTTCCTGGGGCCTTAATTTCCTTAGCTGTAGAATGAGTCAGGGAAATAAGATTGGTCCGGTGAAACGTCACAGCTGAATGGGTCTTAGAGAAGCAGATTCTACATGGAGAAGGGGTGTGGGGCACCACGATCTTTTCTGATTCTACTCTCACTTCCCAGCTCTCGCCACCTTAAAGCAAACTGCGGCTGCCCAGACCTCCACTGTGTGCCCTGGGCTCTGGACCTTGGCTGATCTGGTAAATGCTGCCCCCACACACCAAAGGACAAGAAAATAACTAAGAGAGCCCCCAAGGCCCAAGGCTGGAACAATTTGAGCAACAAAATACATCATGAGAGTATCAAATGATAACTCCTAGAATAAAATAAAATTCCATGAGTCCACATGGTTATAAATAAGTAACTGAATAAATAAATAAATGAAGGCAGCTCTTCCTTACAGAAGAGTTCCAATTAATAAATGTGACATGAACAAGGGAAATAAAAAAATACCATTAGAACACCACAGTAATAATTATTGCAGACAAGATGCACTGATGTATGCTAAAATTAATGGGTGAAAATTTGAGGAGAAGCAGCATGTTCGAATTGTCTCAAAGTATCTCCCCCAAGAGATTTACTAATTATAAAGGGGAAAGAAAATACAGTAATCTGCAGTGGAGAAGCTCAGTAGGTGCCACCTTAATCAAGTGACCAAGTTAATGTCACCAGTAATAAGACACAGCGACTCACCACATGCCCGATAGGATGCACAGAGAAGACACTTCATTTAAATAGTATCCTTGCCAAAAAATGCGTAACATCAATTTCATCATGGAAGGAAAATCAGACTGAGGGGCAATCTACAAAATCACCCATCAGTACCCTTTCAAATGTCAAGGTCATGGACGGCAAGGATGCTCTGAGGAACCATCACAGATTGGAGGGGATTAAGGAGAATGACAGCTAAATGCAACATGAGAGCCTGGATTGGATCCTGGAACAGTGGAAGGATATTAAGAGAAAAACTGGTGAAATCTGAATCAAGTCTGTATTTTAGTAATAGTACTGCCCAATGTTAATGTAATGGTTTTGATAAATTATATAAGATGCTAACATTAGGGAAAGCTAGATGAAGGTATACAGACACCTTCTGTGCTATATTTGTAACTTTTTAATTTCAAATAAAAAGTAAAAAATAAAACTGTTTCATTGCATTTTCTAGGGCTCTTCATTGATGCCAATCAACAGTTTGCAGCGTTTCTTCCCCTAGGTCCACCCTTGAATAAGTGGTGGGCCCTCTGGGCCAGGCACTTTACATACACAATTTCATTTGAATCCTCATAATGGCTCTCTGAAAGAGGTATCAGTAACCCCATTTTATAGATGAGAAAACTGAGATCCAGGGGCACACATTAGAACATAGAGGCTCTAAATTCAGACTCTGTCTGGATGCAGAGACTATGACAACTGATGCTTTTACTCAGTTGTGGTAGCTTATGGAGGAGGTCTCAGGCATATGGCCGGCAGCAAGGACAATGCCTTTTGGTCCTTTGGAGCATGACTTTGAGATGCTACAACGCTTAATCCAAATGCAGGGCTGATCCTTTAACAGCAGAGTAAAAGTAAGGCTCTAGACTGCTTGGGCACAAATCCCAGATCTGCTACTTATTTATTGTGTGTTCCTACAAAAGTTACTTAATCTCTCTGTACCTGGGTCTCCTCTCATATAAAATAAAGGTAATATTTAATACCTGTCTAAAGCCTGGCTCTGAGAGTCAAGCACTCAGATCAGTTTTACACACTCCATAAGTGTTAACCATTGATTTTGTCTTCGCCTTCTGCATCTTTCCCCAGCCACCTACGAAGTGCCAGCTTGCTGGCTAGGATTTCCTAAACTAAACAGCGAGTTGAGGTCCAAGAAAAGCTCAGAACGCACTGCAGAAAGAGAAGCAGAGGGGCACTATCTGACCATCAACAGAAAGGTGCAAGATGTTATCAGCCTAAAATCCTAAGCTGGGTAGCAGCTAAGAACCATATAGAGACACTGTGGAATTAGAAAAGTATCAAGGCAGTCAAGGTGCCCTGGAATGATCCAACTCCTTGTTAATTTGAATGTGCTCCACTGGTGGAGGCACCTACCTGCCCAAATGTGACCAATCTAAGGTTAACTTTAAAAAGGGAGAAAACAGAAGGGAAAGAAAGGGAAGGGGAGGAAAAGTAACGGGAAGAAGAAAGGAGAAACATTTTCACCAAACGAGCTCCTGAAGGAATGAATCTTAGAATCTCTTAAATTTTGAACATGAATCAATAAATCTCAGAACACTACCGAATACCAAAATCTAGGCAATGTTTGGCTCCTGCTGGCTTGGTGAAAATACTGTTTTTTTAAATGCATGGAATGATTGAAATCTGAGAGCCACCCTTGCCATGTAAACCTGAAGGAATTGATATGAGCATTGGCAGAATGCACCCTGTGGTTCTCCAGAGTGCTGAAGTCTGTTAAATAGCAGAATTCTCATCAACTTGATCAAAACCAACCAATGACTCACACCAGGTCTATAGGTGGGCACTTCTGTAGTAATAAGGCTGATTGAACTGATTTTAGGGCTGCAGAAATCCAGTTTTGCAAAGCTATTGGGTTGGTCTTTGCTCCTGTATTTTTGAGGATGTACACCATGCATCCAAGTTCATTGCAGGCCTCCTGCCACAACTGCAAATGCCTGAATGCCAAAAGACAGCCTCCTGGGAGAACATATATCCTACCCTCCTTCCTCTATGCAGAGTCTTTTGCAACAGACTGAAATTTCACTCGCATTTGCCTTTAACTCTTCTTCACTTCAGTGGCCTCAGCTGTAAATTGACAGGGTTGGACTGGGTCAGTGGTTTTCAACCTTGGGTGCTCATTAGAACAGTAAGAAAATTTTAAAAAATCTTAATGCCCCTGTTCTGACCAAATCAAAATACGTGTAGTGGGTCTCAAGTATTGATCTTTTTCTTAAAGAAAAACAAACAAAAATAAAAATATTAAATGTCTCCTCTCAGTCATGATAGAGTGATAGTACCAGAACAGCTCTCCCACTTGTATTAGTTTCCTATTCCTGCTGCACGTAAACAATATACATTTATTATCTGATAGAGCTGGAGATGAGAAGTCAAAAAGAGTCTCAGTGGGCTGAAATCAAGGTGTCAGCAGGCTGTATTCCTTCTGGAAGCTGCAGGAGAATCCATTTCTTTGCCTGTTCCAGCTTCTGCTTCCCTTGGCTCATGTTTTCTTCCTTCTATCTTCAAAGCCAGCAAGGTTGGGCCAAATCCTTCTCACACTGCCATCCCTCTGGTTCTCTCTCTTCTGTCTTCCTCCTGCACTTCTGGGAGCCTTTTCAATTATAATCCAAAATAACCTCCCTCTTTTAATGTCAATTTACTAGCAGTCTTAATTTTATCTGCAATCTTAACTCGCCTTTGCTACATATCATAACATATTCACTAGTTCCAGAGTGAACATCTTTAAGGGACGATATTCTGCCTACCACATCATCTAAAACAGGGGGGAAAAATATGGACAAATATGTAAAACGACTGTTCTCAGACATTGAACAACAAGCATCAGAGTACTGTAGCGACAAAGAAAAAGAAAACAAAGGAGGTGTGCCCTGTGATTCTGCAGATTTCTGCCTAGAACCATTTAGCAGACATGGCAATTGTTCACAAGAACCCAAGCATGACGTGCAGTCTCCGTGAGCTGAAAAGACAGAGATGTAGGTTTGGGAAGGCTAAGGCTGCTGGAACTTGTGGGGCAGAAAACTAAAGAGGAAGAGGCTATGCAGAGTAGGAGGTCCAGATATCTTCATGAAGATCCCCTGAGTCTTTGACTGAAGGCTAAGCTATAAATGTGTAAAGACTCCATTAAGCCAAGCAAAGAACAATCACCAGAGAGGGAGTAACTACTGGGGAACTATAAGCTGAACAAATACTAACGCTTGGTATGGTTGAAAGACATTTGAGTTCTGATCAAATAAAGAGACCTTATCAAACACTTGGAGCATTTCGGAAAAGTCTCATAAAAGGCACACCTTGGAGGTATAACTTAGCTATCCTTCGAGTAAAGACTACTTCAGACCCTATGAAACAAAACCAAGCTCAAAAGTGCAAGATGACCTGAAAGTCAACTATTGGCTATCAGAACACAACTCAATGTGCTTTATGGGGGAAAAAAAAATCTAGACACTCAATAACTTCAAATACACAATGTCCAGCATATTATTAAAAATAACGAAACATACAAAAAAAAAAACCATTAAAAAGTAACCCAACAAATTTCAAACAATAAACCTATAGAATCAAAGCCAGGAATTATAGAGGTAATGGAATTAGCAGAAAAGAACTTTAAAACAGCTATTATAAATATATTCAAGGCTTAAGAAAAACATAGCACACTGAAGAGACAAAAGGTTTTTTTAATCAAGAACACCTAGAGCCAAAAAAATTATAATATCTAAAATGGAATATTCACCAGACAGGCTTAAGAGCAGATTAAACATTGCAAAAAGAAATTGTAAATAAGATTGAATAGAAGGCAAGAAATATCCAAATAGAAGCAAAGAGATTTTTTTTAAAAAGCTAATAAATTAAACAGAGTCTCAGTGACTTAAAGGACAATATTAGTGACCTACCATTCTGAAGAAAAAAACACATTGTTTTTTGTCTACCCTCGCACACACAACACAGAAAACTTCTGTGTCCAAAATGTGTGAAGATTTCTTTCCACAAACAACCAATTCTTCGGCAGATACCAACTGAGTGTCCTATAATTCAATTCAGTTTGATACTATCTACCTGGAGGTAGGGTCAGATCCCACAGGTGAAGGACTCAGTTCCACAAGACTGTCCCCATCAACTTCAGATGCTAATTGTAAGTCTGGGTTTTATATCTTGTGACTAACCAGATCTAAACTAGGTGGTCCCATGACCTTCTCCTCAAGTTTAATTAATTTGCTAGAGGGCTCATAGAACTCAGGGAAACATTTTATTATACTTACACTTACCCATTTAATACAAAGACTATTGTAAACAACACAAATGAACAGTCAAATAAAGAGACAAATGATTCAGAAAGGTACCAAGCACAAGAGTTCTGTCTCTGTGGATTTGGGGCACACCACCTTTCCAGTGCATGAATGTGTTCTTATTGACCAACCTGGAAGCTCCTCAAACCCTGTCCTTTTGGGTTTTTATGGAGCTTCATTATGTAAGCATGATTGATTATATCATTGAGTGATTTGGTAATCAACTCAACTTTTAGCCCCTCTTCCCTCCCAGAAGGTGAGGGAGTGGGGCCAAAAGTTTCAACCCTCCAATCACATGGTCAGTCCCACTGGCAACCAGCCCCAATCCTGTGATTATCTAAGGGCTTTCCAAAAATAATCACCTCATTAATATAAACTCAGGTGTGGTTGTAAGAGACCTGCTGTGAATAATAAAAGACATGTTTTTCACTTGTATCACCATGCAGCTATTTCAGGAACTGAGGACAAAAGTCTAAATTTTTAGCAAAAAAAAATATGCCTATTGCTCTAGTCACTTGGGAAATTATGAGGGTTGTAGGAGCTGGGAACCAGAAGCTGTGCCAAAAGCCAAAATATGTATTTTTTAAATTATATCACAATAGCACAACTATATTATATAATATAAAGTCTTCAAAGAAAAGGAAGAGAGCACTAAAATTATTTGAAGAAGTAATGGCTGAGTTTTCTAAATGTTTCTGAAAGTATAAGTTGACATAGTCAACAAATTCAAGAATACCCCAGTCAGGATAAATACAAAGAAAATCATATCAAGGCATTTCATAACCAAGTTTATGAAAATGAGAAAATCTTAAAAGTTGCCGAGAAAAAATACTCACATACAGAGTAAAATAACTAAAAAACAATCATGAAACTATGCAAGCCAGAAGACAATGGAACATCTCTAGTGCATACAAAGGAAAAGAAAAGAGATTGTTGATCTAGAATTCTATAGCCAGTGAAAATATCCTTCAAAGGTAAAGACAAAACAAAGAATTTTCAGACAAATTTTCATTATCACTAGCAAACCTGCATTATAAGAATTATTAAACAAATTTCTTCTAGCTGAAGGAAAATATCAGACAGAAATCAAGTTTATACAAATGAATGAAGAGTCCCAGAAATGCTAAATATGCAGGTAGGTTAAAAAAAACTTCGTGTTTTCTAATTTATTATTTTCCTTAAAAGGTGTTTGATGATTTAACGTAAAAATAATGTGGTGTGGGGTTTATAATGTATGTATAAGTAAAATACGTGACAATAAGAGCACAAAGGACAGGAGGGAAGAAAGGAATTATATTGCTGTAAGATTCTTATACCACACATAAAGTGGTACCAGTAATTGACAAAACAAGGAGACAGAAAATCTAAAAGGATATAGGAGACTTAAACAACATATCAAGCAGCTTAACCAAATAGAGCTTTATGGAACACTCTACCCAACAACAATGAAATACATATAACTTTCCAGTGCACCTGGAATACTTACCAAGTAGACCATATTCCCAGTGTTGTGCTGGAGCTGGCTTATAGCAGCTCACAAAATTGTGCACATTTCTTTCCAGTAGTACATTTAGCAACATCATGTTGAATTTGGCCATGGTGCAGGCATTTATACCATGAAAATTGGCAAATGCTACAAATCCGACCTTTTGTTTCCATAAGACCTGATTTACCTGTACATTACCACATAGTCTGGTGTGCATGACACAGGTAATTGACATAAAACAAATACCAATAAGTTTTAAAGTACTGACATAGTACTGTGTATGTTCTCTGGCCACAGTGGGATTAAATTTTAAATTCATAATAATAAGATATATGCACAAGCTCAAAATATTTAGAAATTAAACAAGGTACTTTTAAATAACCCATAGCTCAAAGAATGAATTACAAGAGAGAGTTTTAAATATTTTAAACTAAATGAAAATAAAAACAAAATATATGAAGTTTGTGAAATACAGATAAAGCAGCTCTAAGATGCAATGACAACTTTGTATTGATATCAGAAAGGACAAAGTCCTAAAGTCAATCATTTAAGCCCCTATTTGATGAATGAAGATAAAGAAGGACAAAATAAACCCAAAGAAAGTAGAAGGAAGAAAATAGTAAAAATAAAAACATGAAACACTGAAGTAGAAAATGACAAACACAGGGGGAAATGAGTACAAAGGCTGGTAGTTCCACAAGGTCAAAAAACTAGTACCGTTGACAATTGGTAGGCCTCTAGCCAGGCTAATCAAGAAACAAGGAAGACGCAATTTACCAATCTCAGGGAAAAAAAGGACATCACATTACAGACCCTACTTTAATTAAATGGCTTATATGGAAATAGCATGAATAATTCTGTGTCACAAATTCAACAACTTAGAGAAAATGTACAAATTCCTTGAAATGTGCAAATTACCAAAGCTCACTCAAGAAGAAATAGAAAGCATAAATAACCCTATATGTACTAACAAAATGGAATTTGTAGTTATAAACCTTCCCACAAGGAAAGCACTAGGTTCCAATGGTTTCACTGGCAGATTCTATTTTTAAAAATTTGGTTAAAAATATCAGACCTATCAAATTATTTTAGAAAACAGAGAAAGAAAACTCTTCCCAATTTGTTTTATGGAGCAAACTTATTCTGATAACTAAACCAGAAAACATATATTATTAAAATAGAAAACTACAGACCAATACCCTTCATGGAGCACAAATGCTGCTAAAATATGAGTAAATTGTATTCAACAATACATTAATACAAAAAATGGTAATACACTATGACCCAGTGGGGTTTATCCTAGGAATTAAAGGTTAGTTTAATATTCAAACACAAGTGAATTTATATGATTATCTCAATAGAATCTTGAAAAAAATTGACACAATTCAACATCATTTATGATAAAAAAAAAACTCGCAGTGCAAGAATATATATATATATATATATATATATTTGCTTCCAGGCTGCTCTTCTTTGCACTGAGGCTCAAGGTATTGGTGCTTTCTTCCCTGCACTGGCCCCCTCCCCAGGACCTCAATTACACTGCAGCCCAGCAGTCCAAAGTCTAGTTCTATTCAAGGGAGCTTCTCTACCACCTTGGTGTAAGCCCTCAGCACCACATGGGCAGAGCCATTGCGTTGGGGAATCAGGGTTTCCCAGTCAAGGGAAAAAGCTTTGATTTAGTCAGCACTTATTTTTGTCTGAGCATGAAAGAAACCCAGCTCAGCCTGGATTAAGCCAAAAAGAAGTGTTATCAACTCACATGACCAGAGTTAGGCCTGGTTGAACCCAGGTGCTGGGTGGAATGATTAGTTCTGTTTCTCAGCTTCTGTTCTTCTCTGTGGACTTCATCCTCAGGCTGGCTGTCCCCACATGGTGGCAGAAATGGCCCCAGCAGCTCCAGGCTCACGTCCTACTGTGTCCAGAGTTGGTTCCTTTTGGTGGGTTCTTGATCTCTCTGACTTCAAGAATGAAGCTGCAGACCTTTGCAGTGAATGTTACGGCTCTTAAAGGTGGCACAGACCCAAAGAGTGAGCAGCAGTAAGATTTTTTGTGAACAGCAAAAGAGTAAAGCTTCCACAGAGTGGAAGGTGACCCAAGCAGGTTGCTGCTGCTCACTCGGGGGGGCGGGGGGCAGCTTTTATTCCCTTATTTGTCCCCACCCATGTCCTGCTGATTGGTCCATTTTACAAAGTGCTGATTGGTGCATTTACAATCTTTTAGCTAGACACAGAGGACTGATTGGTGCTTTTTTACACAGTGCTGATTGGTGCATTTATAATCCTTTAGCTAGACACAGAGCACTGATTGGTGCATTTACAGTCCTCTACCTAGACAGAAAAGTTCTCAAAGTCCCCACTCCACCCAGGAAGTCCAGCTGGCTTCACCTCTCAATCCCAGCACTTTGGGAGGCCGAGGCAGGTGGATCATGAGGTTAGGAGTTTGAGACCAGCCTGGCCAAGATGGCAAAACCCCGTCTCTACTAAAAGTACAAAAATTAGCCAAGTGCAGTGGTGGGCGCCTGTAATCCCTGCTACTCAGGAAGCTGAGGCAAGAGAATCACGTGAACCCGGGGCAGGGGGAGGTTGCAGTGAACTGAGATGGCACCACTGCACTAGCCTGGGCGACAGAGCAAGACTCCGTCTCAAAAAAAAAAAAAAAAAAAAAAGAAAGGGAAAAAAAAATGCTATACGAGGCTGGTAAATAGGGGCAGATCACTTCCCTGGTGAATGAGCCTAGCCAACTCCCCAGCATCTTCCATTCTTGAAGGAGGAGTTATAGACTATGCCAGCCACTTGGGAATTCACAGCAGCCTTGGGATGGGGCTATTGGGTGTGGGTTTTCCCTGGTGGAAAGAGTAGCTACTTAAGTGCCAGGCATTTTACCAGACAGACGTTCCACATGCATTCCACGTCTCCTCAAGACAGTCTAGAGAGAGGGACATTGTTCTCATGTCATAATCAGGGAAACCAAGTCCCAAAGACTTAAGTGATTTCACAAAGTCACGAAATACTGGTGATAGATTCCATTCTAGATCTAGAAAAAATACGCTTCCCATAGCACCTCTATCTTTTCCCATTAACGTTAGTAGGTGTTCAATAAATATGCATGAGATAGGGAAGAGAATTTGAACTGTCTGCTGCACGCTAGCCATTTGGCCAGTAAACTGGAAGGCGAGTATATGGTCCCCGTATACACTTACAGCATGTTGAGAGAAGCAGGGCTTCCCAGATGAGCGAGGGCTCTTTTCAGGAAGGGTGGAGCAGGCTCTGAGCAGCCTGGCTTTTTAAACAAGCATCGGAGGTGATTCTTGTGATTAAGCGTTGTCGGCAGCCGTGCCACAGGGACCCACAAAAGACAGAAAATGGCCATGACACTTGTCTTACTCAGACTGCAGTGGAGGGAGCAGAGCCGCATAGTTTCTGGAAGAGGGCAGCCTATTCTCTCTCCCTTGAAGCAAGTGGAGGCTTGAGAAGGGTGGGGCCAGAGGAGGTGAAGGAAAATTACTGCTGCCCGGAGCAGCAAACAGAGTCTTGTCTTTTCTTTTCTTTTCCTTTTTTTTGAGATGGAGTCTCGCTCTATTGCCCAGGCTGGAGTGCAGTGGCGCGATCTGAGTAGCTGGGACTACAGGCGCCCGCCACAATGCCTGGCTAATTTTTTGTATTTTTAATAGGCTTTCACCATGTTAGCCAGGATGGTCTCGATCCCATGTTGTGATCTGCTCGCCTCAGCCTCCCAAAGTGCTGGGATTACAGGTATGAGCCACTGCGCCTGGCCCAGAGTGTTTTCTTTTTCCTCAAAGCAACCAGTAATGACCAAGTGTTTCTCTGTGCCTAGACGGTGGCCAGGACTGTTGGTCTGTGCCGTTAAGCAGGTCACACTACTTGGAGAAATATCACATGCGTGTCTTTGATTACCATTTCACTTCTTTGACCCGTCTCTGCTGCAAAGGTGATGAATAGAGCTTTAGAGACATTGACTAAAAGCTCACAGAAGAGAGTAGACCCAGGGATGCCTCAAATGTCTGCTGCTAACGTCCACTGCCCCATCAGACCAGGGAGCCTGATATGTGTCAATCACATGTATGACTCCCCCAGGGCCATTGCAGGGGGGCTGTAGGAGACCCCTCTACGGATGGGTCAAAGCAGCCTTTACCTGCAACTACATTCGCCTGGATGTGGGGAAAGGTGTTGGCCTCCCTTTCCACATCTGAAAATGGGGGTAATCATTGTATTTCTCATAGTCTTCCTTTGATGATTAAATGGGTGTAAATAATGCATATAAAGTACCTGATTTAGCACTTCAAAATGTTAGCTAATATGATATCTGTTGTTGGTATTCTCACCCTCATCTAAATGCAGATTCTACCTGCAAAGATTCATTGGTTTTTTACCTGACTCAGAGCACATAATTACATAGTGCCAGGGCTGGAGAAGAGGCTTCTAGAGGTGCCCTATTCAGTCAAACCCCTTTATTCCACAGATGAAAGAACAATGAGACCCAGCAAGAGTCAAACTCTTAAAAAGGTCACATAGGAGTGTGTCCAGAGCCAAAAGAAGCTCCAGCCCTCCCAGCCCTTAAGTCCCCACCACCCCACTGGCAATCAGCAGCTTCTCATACTGCAGACGTGGTAAGTCCAACAAGAATTTTGGTGTATTTAAAAAAAAAGATTGATTTTGATGTTTTGAGGCTTCGTGAAACCAGCAATTTTAATCAATTTTTCAAAATTGCTAATTTCATCCATCCAAGGAACTCACACACAAACAGAAGGGCTGATTGAAATTTAAATGGCGGCTGGCGTGTTAGCTGCAGGCACAGGCTGGGTATTTTCATATGCAAGTCTGGAACTGTGTCCCGGCCTGCCAGCAAGAGGAAGCAATCTCCCCGAGACACTCAAAGGCATTAAGAATTCAGGCAGCCAAAATGAGAAGCAACAACAAGAAATGATAAAACAAAGACAGATCATTATTAGCGCCAACATAATGTGTTCCAGTGTCCTCAAATCTCATTTAGAACCTGGTCCGTTGTCTATTGAAACTGTAATTAGGCTGATAGGAACCAGAGGATTAAAGTAACTTTCTCCCCCCAATTGCAGGGATTTCAAATGAGCGAGATGGGGAGAAGATAAACCTGAGAAAGATTTTAATATTCTGAGCCGCAGCTCCTGGGACAGCACAGGCTGACAAACAATGGCTATTCCCGCCAAGACAGCCCAGGGAGGGATGTGACATCACTGCCTGCCCCTCCTCCAGCATGGGGAAGGTGAGTCCCCCCAACTCCCCAGCCAAACCTGGGGCACTGGCACCAGCACCATGGTCCTTGACGCCTCCCTCTCCTTGACCCCTCACTGATCCATCCCTCCTCTCACTTCCCACATCCTCTTTTGGGACAGTTCCAACACACCAGTCTTGCCCCAGTTGTTGCAAGGACCTCCTGACTGACCTGGGAGAGCCAGGAAGGCAGTAGCTCCCCTACGTCTTCCTTGCTTCAGCCTCTGGTGCCTTTAGTTAGATGCCAGTTTCCTCACCTCCATCGGGCCACCAGGTGACTTTTGCAACCACACACTTGATCTTGTCCCTTCTCTCTTTAAACCCATCCCATGACCCCTACCACATCCAGAGAATAAAGGCAGACCCTTGGCAAGGCATTGAAGTCTCTTCCTCACCTGTCCCCATGCTGCCTCTCTGGCCCCTCTTGTCTCAGGCTCTGGTCACACAGGACCCCTTGTCCACCCTAAATATACTGCAGGCTTCACCCTCTGGCTGGCGCACATGCTGTCCTCTGGCCTAGAACACCCTGCCACCCTCCTTTATTTGGCACCATTCAAGCAGCCTTCACGGTCTTCCATACTTCCTTCTTGGCAAAGTCTTGATTGGAGCCCCTGCAAGAAGGAGTCATTCCGTCTTCAGGGCACCCAGAGGACCCTGTTTAGACATGTGTCTTATTAGCCCTCCTCCAAGCTCTGCCCCTCCATGTTGGTGACCACACAGTGACCTTCCACTGAACTATAAGCTCTACAAGGGAAGGGACTAGACTGTGTTCACCCTGACACTGGTGAGACCTGGTGCTTGGCTAGAAATTCAGCATTAAAGTTTATGTCAACACTCATCAGCTGGACATGTTATTTGGGACTCCAGTGGCAGGCAGCTTGGGGACTCCTACTGCCTCTCCCTGTATCTGCTTTTACCTGTTACCAACCTGGACAAGTTTTTTTGTGTGAGTCTGTAGACAGAGAGAGAGAGAGAGGAAAGTGTGTGTGTGTGTGTGTGTGTGCACGCACGCACGCACGCGTGCTCCCACGTGTGCCTGCAGCAGGTGTACACTCATGAGCACAGCAAATCCCAATGAGCTGGGTAAAGGGGAGCGCTCATGTCCTGGGTGAGGTGTTGACACAAGGCAGGGAAGAGTGGTCGCATCACCCAGGACTAGAGGAGCAGACCAGCCTCCACACTCCCCGCAATCCTTGTACGAAATTTAATATTGCCTTGTCGAGTCCCTCATATTCCAAGTCCTCAAAGCCTCATGAGCTGCTTGGAAGATGGCAGAAGAGCAGCATCTGACAGTCATTCCACCAGTGTCCACTGGGGAACTGGCAAGTGACAGTCATTGTTCTAAGGGCTCGGTCCTTAATCTTCCTGTGCCTCAGTTTCCCCACCTGTGAAATAAGGGAGAATCTTTCATGGTGTCAGTGTGTGCAGCTCTGACAGTGTGACCCTTACGAATGTCCCTTCAGGGTGTCACTGCCACATTTCCCCACTCAAGCCAACAGGGCATGGCTTGACCTTGGAATAGGCTCTGTGACTGGTAATGGGGAATTCAGCCTTAAGGGGGCCCACCCAGGACTCGTCTGAACAGCTTCCCATCCCTGCATCGGATGATATGATACCCACAGAGGCCATGGGAAGGGGCTGGAAAGGAGTTTTATCCCCACTTAACACTTGCAGAAACTGAAATCTAGATGGGTAAAAACACCGAGCAGTTCATCCCCAGAGAGATCCTCACTAGGCCCCCAGCCACCTCCAACCTGCCCTCTTTTGCTTTTGCTTTTCTGCATAAAAAGCTTGTCGCCTTTGAGAGTTGTGGGAGATGACAGAAAGCAGCTAAGAACTGCTGGCTCACTTTCCTGTTCTCTCCTAGAAAAGATAGAATTTCTTTGCTCAGAGAAAGAGCTGTGTAAATGTGAGTTTTCTCACTATGTGGATTAGCCTGTTGTGTATGTGTGTTAGCACGTCCATCTGAGAGGGAGTGTGTGTGTGTGCATGTGTGTGTGTGTATGTGTGTGAAGGCAATTTGATATGGGCTGTGTCTATAAAGTAGTCTTGTGGGTATGTGGGTGTGAGGACACACGCAGGTGTACGTGGGTGTGTCACATGTGAGCATCATGACCGTCTGTTCATACGTGTGAGTAAGGATGTATGTAGACAGGTGTGTGGGCTTTTAAGAGTGTATCCATAGTCGGGCGCGGTGGCTCATGCCTATAATCTCAGCACTTGGGGAGGCCAAGACGGGCAGATTACTTGAGGTCAGGAGTTTGAGACCAGCCTGACCAACATGGAGAAACCCCATCTCTACTAAAAATACAAGATTAGCAGGGCATGGTGGCACATGCCTGTAATCCCAGCTACTCAGAAGGCTGAGGCAGGAGAATTGCTTGAACCTAAGAGGCAGAGGTTGAGGTGAGCCGAGATCGTGCCATTGCACTCCAGCCTGGGCAACAAGAGTGAAACTCCGTCAAAAAAAAAAAAAAAAGAGAGAGAGAGAGAGAGTGTGTGTGTATCTATGTAGATATATGTGTGTTCATTGTGTGTGTTGTCTATGTACATTGTATTTGAGATTGGAGACAGAAAGAAGCCACAAAATACACATCTTTCCTAGGATGAAAACCACAGCCTGATCCCAACCTCAAGAGTTGACGTTTTGTCCCCAGACCTCTGCCATATAAAATCATCCTCATTTAGGCTACCTTGTAACCCCGAACTTCAGACAAGTAACTTGCAGATTGTGTTGCATGCTGTTCCCCATGTCCTGAATGGGTTCATTGGCTTCATGGCACCAAGGAAACTACTGTGAGTTCCTTTGAGTTCTAGTCGAGAGATTTACTTGGAGTCAGGCCGACTTCAAGGCAGCTTCTTGATCTTTAACTGGATGGACGGTGTCTACGTGGCAGGGCTGTGGTGAGGGTGCAGAGAGACGGCAGATGCGTGAGGCCCAAAGCCAACACCCTGTGCATCATAGATGCTCAGCCCCCATCCCCAGCACTTCATCCCACATGACAGCCAAGGGGACTGGGCTTCGGCTGCCAAATGCTATTCACACTTGCTCCTCTGGTGCTGGACCAAACAGGCTTTGGCAGGTTCCTCTGGGGCCCACCTCCCCCACCCGTAGCCCCTGTCATACATGCCCCATTAGTTGCAGAGTGCCCCTAAGTACAAGAGAAATGTTTCCTACGCCGTTTCCTCTGCTAAATGCCTCCATGACAGCTTCCTGGCAGGAGGAAAGCACCAAAGTTAGCACATGCTAAGAACATGTGTTGCAGGCATCCCACCTCAGCATGGAGGCAAGAGGGGGCCTCACCTCATTGTGGCCTTTCCTGTTCCTGCAGCCCATGTCACTAACTTCCCAGGTGTCCCCTCGGCTTCTCCCGGGAAGCCACTGAGGAATCTCAGCCCAGACATATCTAGATGGGCATCTCTCTGCTCAGAACGCTTCACATGGCCTCCCTGCCCAGTGACCTCTGGCCTCAGCTGACACATCCTGCCAACAGGGACTTGCCACTGCTGGGGATGTCAATAGCCCTTCAGCACTATCCATGGGCCAAGCTCTGAGTAGGCCCTGGGAATAGATTGTGAAAAAGACACAGCCACACCCCTGAAGGCCTGACAAGTTTCAACTCATATCATGGTGAGGGCAGGGATCACCTGTCCCCTCAGAGTTTGAGCTCTAGTTTGCCAGCCAGTCCCAGTCCAAGAAAGGGCAATGATTGGATCATGTGGCAGGCCATGGTCTGTGGGTTTGTGGCTCTACATAGCACCTCTCTCTATTATACTATAGTTTTACCTTCTTTGCTTCCAAAATCCAGGAGCATCATAGCTACATCGACATAGTTGCGTTGGCCCCAGAAGCCCCTGTCTCCTGGAAACAGGATGGCTTTCCTAGAAGGGCAGTGATGGGGGCTCCAGGTCCTCTAGAGCTCTGATATCATTTGGTCACTTTGCAGATGTGGAACTTGTGGCTTTGAGAGGTCACATGATTATCCCAAAGTCAACAGCTAAAGGAATCTCAGTCCTGATTTTGAATCTAAGTCAGCATGCTACAGCATCCCAAGGTTTGGCCAGTGAAGTCAGGATGGATAGTGGCTTATCCAGGAGGTCAATTTCAAGAGTAGTTTTCACTGGGCATGCTGCTGAGAACACCCTCTTAAGCTGTTTCATTTATGAATTCCACATCTATTAGCATCCCATGAAATGCATCATTTAGATGAAAAAGCCCACTGAATCCATGCTGGGTGACCAGTCTGTGCTCAGAGCTGCCAGGCAGAGAACAGTGGAGGTGGAGGGAACAAACAAGATGTTATATTAACATTGAGCAATGCTAGCTGCTGCAGCAGAAAAAGCCCCAAATCTCAGAGACTTAAGATGATGGAGTTAGTTTCTTGCTCATATTACATGTCTAATGTAGGGCAGTGGGAAGCTCTGATCCACACAGATTCAGATAACTAGGCTGACAAAGGATCTATCATCTTATAACTGTAGCATCTGGATCACATGGCATCTGTGGTTGCTGTGGCATAGAAGAAAGGAATGGAGAAGGATTTCTGCCAGCTCTTAACTGCCTCAGTCAGGAAGCGACACATGCCACTTCTGCTCACAGCCTACAGCTAGTCACACGGCCCCATCTTCCAGCAAGAAAGGCTGGAAACGTAGGAATGCCCATAAGAGGTTTAATGAGTACTCACTGTCTCTGGCATAGACTTTTGGTCACAGCCCTCCAGGGACTTGCAAATTAGCCAAAGAAAAGAAAGAGGCCCACCAGAGAAGAGAAACTTGTCTGTGTGGGTTTGTGCAATACTGGTGATCAGAGGTGGAGGTCAGAGGAGGGAGAAGACAGTGAAGAACGTAAAGATATTAATCGTAGGGAAAACTGCCTATAGGAGGTCAGCTTAGAAAGAAGTATTCACCAACACCAAAGTGGGGACAGACAGAATCTGTTTGACTAGTTTCTGAAGAAGGAAGATGGAGGTCAAGGTCAGGGAGAATTTGGCCAGGTCCATGGGGCCAGAGAATGAGGCCCTTGGAAGATAAGCCTGGGGAGTGAGGTTGGGAGGGGTGGGCAGTTAGGACAAAGCAGGCAATTAGCAAAGGTAAGGCTTGTGGTGTCCCCAGGACAGGCTGGGAAGGATCCGAAGTAGGGACATATATATTGAGGGGATCTTCCGGGAATCATGGAGAGAAGAGAGGAAGACAGAGGAGATGCCACCCAGCTGGTTAGACAGGAGAGGCATCTTGGAGGGAGCCAGAAGTCCTGAAAACTGTCACTGAGCTAGTGAGAAAATGCATCTGAGCCCATAAAATTTTGACCTCCATTCCACATAAGTTTCCGGAAAAGCTGTAGCGTTAAACCCAATGGGAATGCCTGTTCAACAACTGCCCTGAAAATTAGATGATTTGATTTCAGAAGGTAAAGTACTTCTTGAAGTTAAATTCTTGGCTCTACTTTGAAATCCTCTCAAGTAGGCTAGAACAGCTGGTTCATCCTTAATGGATGAAGTTAGGCACTTCCTTCCCCTCCCAGCCACTTGAGAGGTGTGAGGACACACTAGGTCTCCCTTTTCATAGCACATCTCTCCCATGCACAGAGGAACAGATTGAACTAGGTTTGAAGGTTAAGGGGGGATGCCTGTCGACCTGGATTCTAGAAGGCAAGAGGGAGCAGGCAAACCTCCTCTGCAGAGGGTCCCCTTGCGTTTCAGTTGGCTTCTGTTCTGGTGCCAGTGATCCTCTTATGCCAAGTCTTGGACCGTGTCCTGAGGAATGTGGGAAAGTGGCGGGAAGGGTCCTAATGTCATGACCAGCAATGTACTGGCAGATGTTTGCTTGGAAGGTCCATGGTGTGGACTTCAATGGTCCAATTGGTTGATTAACATCATATGCTTGGCCCTGTGGGGTAAAATTCCAGCTGACAAGTGGGTTCGTGGAATTTACTGGAAGGCCAAATTTTCCGAAAGTTGAACTTATCCACCAATGGAGTGAATAGGAAAAGGACTTAAACTTATTCACCTTTAGGAAAAGGCCTGGTGTTTCCATCACTGGAAAGCCCAGACAACCATCACTTACTCAGATGGCATAAAGAGGGGACAGGACCACATCTAAAGCCTGGGTAGTTCTGACACGCTAAGTTGCTTGTTTATAATCCTGGCTACCAGACAAATCTACACTTTGTAGTAAAGTAACTAGTCCATCTTGGTTTGCCCAGGACATTCTCAGTTTTAGCAATGAAAGTCCCATATCCCGGGAAATCCCTCAGCCCCCAGCACACAGGGATAATTGATTACCCTACTTTGTAGGCCCCATAGGTGACAACCTCATAACTTACCATGTGTCACTATTATTTGTTATAAATACTAGGTTTTGTTAAAAAAAAAATAAAAAAAGACTCAAACTTCTGGCAGACTTTTTAAAAACTAAGAGTGAATTCAAGGTTGTCCACATATAAACCTTATTCTAACCTACATACATCTTAATATGCCTGTTAGTGGGGGACAAAAAGAGGCAAAATAGCACGCCAGGAGGCTGCATTCCCAGCAGCTGTGATGAGCAGCCTATGCTGATGAGCCGAGGATGCATTCCTAGAGTTACCATCCTAAAGCATACTTCATTTGAATAAGGAGGGAAGTGCCACCCATGAAGGATTCTTGTCAAAAGAATAGAGCCTGAACCTAAGCCTTTGGACCTAATACTTAGTGTAAGGAAATACTAGGATAGAGGGAAAAGTTCAACACCACCACAAGAAGGGCGCCAACCAAATCCCAAATGCAGGGTGCCCCATGGAACAACGAACCCATATTCTTCACCAAGTCAACAGCATGAGAAATAAAGAGGGTCAGGGGAGGCTGATCTATTCAGAGCTATAAAAACCAACTACGGAGACAGGGCTGAGTCTGAACTTGATTCAAAGTAACTAGGGTGGGGGGTAGGCATCTTTTCTGGAATAACAAGAACATTTGATTAAGGATCATGCATTCGAGTACTCTACTCAATTCCCTCTGAATTATGAGATTTTTTTTTCCAGCCTAGCTGGTGGGAACAGGAACGATTCACACCCCTGTGGGCCTCCACGCTGTCCCCTCAAACCCTTTCAGATGTTGTTTTTTTTTTTTTCCTGGCCTCAGGTAATTTCCTCACACGTATGTGCCGACCAGAACTCTGCTGAGTACTTGGCGGAGTCTCTGCAGCTCTCTAGGGGTGTGCGTGTGTCTTGTCTCCGGTACTCTGTCCTCTGTACCATCCCGTGAACTCTTGCCACCTGGGTGTCCCTTCACTCTCAGCTCCATCTCATCAAATCAGGGAGTCCACTGGGCTCCATTTGGGTCCACCTCCCTGTGCTGCAGCCTGGGAACTCTCTCTCCAGGCAGGTGCCTAGGGCCATCCCAGGGCTCAACTCCTTGTTTCCCATCTCTGAGAAATCACAGTACTTCACTTCTTGATGCCCACTGTCTTGAAAACTGTGGGTTCATAGATTTTGTCTGTGTGTTGCTGTTGCTGACATTGTTGCTGCTATTTCAGGCAGGAAGCTGGAGACAGTTCCTGTGATCCCACTTTGGCCAAAAGTGAAGTCCTCCCAGTGGTTTCATCAGGAGGACGGTGCAGAAATGGCCGTGTTGCCTTCACAGACTAGGACCTGGCACTCTGAGAACGGAGCAGTCTGGCTGTGCAATTAGCCCCAGGCTCCCATTTCAGGGCCCTTTCCACTGGAGAAGTCTCCTCAGGTAGGTTCCTAGGCAAGCATCATGTTCAGCAGGGGGGCTGCCCTGCTGGGAGGAAGCACGTTCTAGCACTTCCCACTAGGGTCTAAAGAGCTGGCACTAGCCTGTGCTATTTGTGAGTTTCCATCAGCATTTTTTCCCTGTTATCAACACTAAATAAAATAAACATTTGTCTGACTTGAGGTTTTTGGCTTTCACGGACTGTTTCCCATCTGTCTCTTTTCTCCTTCCCCCTGCTCTATTCCCTGACTCTCATTCTCAGCTCCTGCCTTCCCCCCACACCACACCACCATTCCCACTCACCCCCCAACACACACATGTGCCCTCGCACACACACGCTAGACTGTGTTCTTTGTTTCAGGAAGCACTTGTAATCTCTTTCCTGTCTTCCCACTTCTTTGCTTTTTTTTTTTTTTTTTTTTTTTTTTTTTGCCCTTTTGTCCCATATCATACTCTTTTTCTGAGTATCTTCCTATTCTGGCATCAAGCATGAGAATTCTAACGCCAACTCTGCTCTTGCTGTGTGACCTTGGACAAGGTACAAAAAACCCTCTAAGCTTTTATTTTCTCTAAGTTGTAAATCCCCATTAGGTATTGAGGATATGAGCCTAGAGATTTGTACTGGAACCACTTCCTGCTGACCAGCAGCGGCAGCATGGTGTGAGGCAAACCTGGTCTGGAAGTCCGAGTTCCAAACCCAGTATGGCTGCTCCCTGACTGTGTGGCCCTGCACAAGTCACTGGACCTCTCTGAGTCTCCAGTTTCTAATCTGTAAAGGGGAGATCATTGCTCCTGCTAGCAGTAGAGGATAGGACTAAAAGCTCTCTGCCTTCCTCTCTGGGAAGGAATATTTATGGGGTCCTGGCTGCACATAGACACATGTGACAGGAATGATCCCCATCAAACAGGCTCAGGAAAGGGAGGGTCCCTCTGGGGACACAGCCCTGACCTAACACCTTCCTGTGACCTGGTTCACACCATCTACTGGCCCAATTTGCCTGACTTGAAGAACAGTGTAAACCCACAGTTCATAGCTATATAATTATTCTCTTTCTGATCATAGATGTAGTTCATGTTTACTTTAGAAAATTGAAAAGATACAGTAGAGTATATTAAGGAAAATTAAAAGTAGTCCATAATCCCTTCATCCAGAGATAACCAATAAACATTGGTTAATTTTCTTTCTTTCAGTTTATATATTAACACACATAAGTACACATATTTTGAAATTATGTACAGGAAGGATAACATATGGTGGTGAGATTTTCATAAGCCACATAGGCATGTACACAAAATATATAATTTTCATTATTTTTCTATCACTGAACTTCATTTCTCTCTTGAGCCTCATTCTCCCTGAAAGCAGAAATTTCCACTCTAGTCAATCCTGGATAAATTCAGTCACTTCAAGTTTTTTCTTTGGTAAATGCAGATTACAAATCAGTCAACTGAGAATTTTTCTCCCTCCATCTGGTCTTTCCTGAAAGGCTTGTCTAAGTCGCCGGTGAGGATGGGGTAGGGGGCTTTGGGCAAGGATGGAGAGATGACATCTGGTCAGCTGCCCTGCCCTGGCACTCGGCTGTGGTCATCGCGGAACTGTCCATGGCCTTGCTAACCCAGGCCCCTCAGTCCACTCTGTGTCACCCTGCAGCACCCCTCCTCACAGCCACAAGGCTCCTGCATGGGCCACCACCTCCTCTTCACGTGACCTCCCCACTCATACACACTCTGTTTAAAGGACCAGAGAATTGAGCTGCCTCAGGTGTCACACAGGGTTGTGGGAGAGGAGAAGGAGCTGAGGTATGCAGAATAAGGGAAATATACTGGTTACTCCCTTACAAGGCCCATGCACTGTTATCAATACATCTACTTCTCCATCTAGCTCCTTCCATCCCTATGTACTGATTATAGTAACAAGCACTTACTTAGTGATTACTAGAGGCCACACACTGTTCTAGGTGTTCTGTGTGTAATAACTCACTTTGTCCTCGAAATAACCCTGTCAGGTATCATGATTACCCCTATATTATGGAAGGGGAAACTGAGGCCCAGAGAGCTTAGGCATCTCACTCCAAATCAAAGAACCAGGATACTCCAAACAGAACTCAGCGCCCACACTCCAGTCGTGACCTCCAAGCCTCCCCAGTTTCTGTGCCCTGCCTCCACAGACACACACACACGTGGCATGCGTGCACACAGCACGTTTCACACCCTGCTTTTTCATTTAAGATTATAGGACTAGAACAATTGTTCTCAAGTTAGGATTCCAGTGAAGCCCATGGGAAGGGTCAGAGTCACAGATTCACTCCTTTGCCCCTTGTTTGGCCAACCAATATGAAGCACCCACTTGCTCTTGGGGGCTGATGGTATGGAGCAAAATTAGGCATGATCCTCACCCAGGCAAATCCATGCCTCTAAAGGGGTATCTGGGTATGAAGACAAACGAGGCCTCCCTGGGATGGGATGGTCATCGGGGCCTCTCTCACAAGGCTGGTGTGCAGATGAGATTAGATAAAGCGTGTAAGTGCTCAGCTATGAGACTCCATGTGGCATTGGATAAATATCAGCTATTAACAGTATTTTTAAATGTCACCACCCCAATGAGCTGGAGCAAAGAAGAGAGCTCATGCTTCCCTGAACAGGCTGGATAGACGGGTTACAAAGGGGGGACATCGTGGGAGCCAGCACCAGAGCGCAGACACTCTCAGACAAGGGACCTGCCCACAGCACAATCAAGGCCAGCCAGAGAGCCCTCTGCAATGGGTGCCACAGCACCCAAAATCCACTACCATTTGCCAGCTCCCCTCAATGTTAAAATGCAAATGTTCCCCAAAGGGTGGCCCATCAAGGAATCCAAGAAAATCATCTCAGGGCACATGGCATCTTCCCCACTCTCCTGAGACACTGAAGGGAAAGGGATTCGGGTTACCCGGTTCCCAGACCCATCGCATTGCCTCCACTCTTGGCTCATGCATGCTGTCCTTCATCCATGTAATCCATAAACATTTTGGGAAACTGAAAATGAATGGGCTGTGGAATTTGCCCTCCAGGTTCTCATGGTCTGGAGAAGGCGAAGGGCCCTGGAGGCCTGTCCCATGATACTATCTTCGGTCACTTCACACCCAGTGGCCTAGGATGCTGAAGGAGCCCAGAGCAGGGGAGAGGTCTCCTCCTTAAAGATAGGCTCCAATGTGGCCTGACTGAGGAAGCTTCTGGGACCAAGGCACAGAGGAAGGAAGGCAGGGACTGAGATGGAGAAGATCAGCCTGTAGCAGGGAAAGAGCAGTGAGGACGTCGGCTGGGGGGCCAGTGTGGAGAGCCAAGAAAGCCATGCAGAGTTGTCCCATCAAATTTTCAAGTGAGAGAAAGAGGATTATTGAGTAGTCACGGGCACTGGAGAGAGGCTCTACCAGGAGGGGAGTCTTCAAGGACAGTGGATAGGCACCGAGGACTGCCACCTCCCTCACCTTCTGGGCCCCAGGTATCTACAGATGACACTGCTCATCCACACAAGGGACCAGGACAGAGGGCTGAGACCCTGTCCCCCACAAGGACCTCAAGCTGGGTAGTACACAGGGCCCTCGTTCCTTATCATATAGTCCCTTATGTTCCTGCCAACTCTTCTGAGACACCCTGCCCCTGGTACCTGGACCCTATTTGTGGGCACCCTAGCTAACATAAACCCAAACGGCATCTATACATGTAACACCTACACTGAATTGAGCCAGCTCCACCTCAGTAAGATGCATTGCACTCCAAGGGAGGCAGGGAGGGGAGGGGGCAGGAGCATGGAGACTGCTGTGGGACCAGAAGACCTAGGACCCCCTCCTGTGCTGTTAAGGTGGGAAGTGGGCTCTGGAGCCCAACTGCCTGGCTTCAGACCTGGCTCAGCCACACATGGCTGAGTGACTGGCAAGTTCTCAACCTCATAGCACCTCCATCGTCTCAATCTTAACTAACAATCATGATCCCCATCTTGCAGGGATGTGGAGTGACTCTCTCGGGTGATGGGAGTTGTAGAACACAGGCCAGCAGGGTCTGTGCGCCGAGCCTCCATCCCTGTGCAGCATGAACGGAGACAGTGCATGTTGGCGTGCCTCCTAAAGGATGATGCTTCTATGCAGGTCCCCTTCCTAGAGGCAGTTAACAGGCATTGGTGTGAGTTCCCGGCCCAGCTCACACAACTGGGAGCAGTTGGTCCCCTGTGTGGATTAAGGGGCGCTAACAACCATGCTCCCGTTTTTCAGCCAGGGCCATGCATACAGAGGCTGGTTGCTGGGTCCCTTCAGGCCTCCATGAAGTTGGTCTTCCCGCTGCTGAGAAGTGCTTGACACAGAATGACTGGAGCCCCGCCAGAAGCTCAGACTGAGCCTGCTTGGCACCAGCCCCTGGGAAAGAAAGCTGCAGAGCGCAGACAGTTCCCAGAAACCGGAGACCCAGGGTTTCTGATAAGGCCAGGCTGCTTTCCCGAGCCTGCCAGCCAGCCCCAAAACACACACAGGCAGGGGAGAGGGCACTGTTTGTGGCACATCCAGGCCAAGAGGCACCATCTCAGAGGCCCTGAGAACTGATGCATTGGCACTGGGGAGGCACAGGCCAGCTCCCTGCCTTCCCCCAGTAGCTTGGGGCTGTGCAGGGCTCTGGGGCATTGGCCAAGACTCACCCAGGACAAAAGGGCTCCATGGCACGGGAGCAGGCGGGAGCTGCCCCTGCCTGTCCACAGAGCCAGTTCCCATCCCACATCTTTGTCCTCAGAGCAACTGCTTGAGGAAAGCTACACACAGATCAGCATCCCTGGGCAACACCCAAGGAAATGGAGGCTCAGAGAAGGAGGGCAAATTGCTCAAGGTCACATCAGTAACAAGACAGGACTCACGGCTGGTCTCCAGCTTCGGCCCTTAATGCCTTCCTCCTTGTCTCGTGGCCAACCCCTTCTAGTCCTCCTGACCTGGTGTTAAGGCCACTGAGAGCTTTATGTGATTTGCTGAGATGAGTGGGATGAGTACCTGAGAGGGACGAAGAGGACGCGAGTTCCGGTCCTGGTTACACCACTGAATAGCTGTACAGCCCTGGGCAAGTTTATTTCTCTCTCTGGTCTGTCTCTGTTACATAGGAAGGATACCAGGCATCAAGCACACTGACTGGGCTGTGACAGACCATGGGAGCCCAGGTACAGACTGGCCGGGCCACCATCACTTCCTTGTGCTCAGTGTTGAGATACAGAACCAGCTGTGGATGAAGTCAAGCTTGCCACTTCCTCTTGCAGGCCACAGTGAGCCCAGTCACCCACCTTTCTGTGCATCAGTTTTGTTGCCTGTAAATGGACTCAATGAAGCTCAGAAGGTAGTGTGCGTGAAATGCCCTCGGGAGGGGTAGCTGTTAGCCTACACATTGCCCCATTTGAGATGGCTGAGTAATCGCATTTGATTTCTCCAGGTCATGAGTATAACAAACATCTCATGGTACCATGTTTAATATTTAAAAGGCTGTCCTGGGCTGAGACCACCCCATACCCAGCCCCTGAGCTAGGTGAGGTAAGTGAGGGGGGTAGGTAAGGTAAACACAATCATCTTCAGTTTCCTCCACTTACAAAACTGAACACAGAGACCTACACCACCAGAGATGACTGAGCAAGCCCTGAGACCAAGATCCAATTGTCTCAGGGGACACGAGGAGGACCCAGGGGTGCACCAGCTTTACACCTACAGGCAGAGGTACCCAGGGGTGCACTGTCTTGACATCCACAGAAAGGAGTTCCCAGGGATACACTGACTTCACACCCACAAAGAGGGGGACCCAGAGGTGCACCAGCTTCACGCCCACAGGAGAGGGACCCAGGGGTGCACTGACTTCACGCCAACGGTGGGGGAGGGCCTGGGGGTGCACCAGCTTCACACCCACAGGCAGAGGTACCCAAGGGTGCACTGGCTTGACATCCACAGGAAGGAGTGTCAGGGGTGCACCAACCTCACATCCACGGGGAGGAGGACTCAAGGGTGCACCAGCTTCATGCCCACAAGGAGGGACCCCCAGGAGGGAGTGAACTGGCTTCATGCGCACTGGCTGCTGGAAAGGGGAGTTCTTCAGAGCAGCTTCACAATGAGCTAAGCTGGAAACGGAGAACCACCAAATCCCCCAGAGTGGAACAGACAGGCCCAGTCAAAGCCCCTCCCCCAGCCCCCAGTGGCTCAAGCCCAACTGGCAGCCATGGAAATGGGGCAGGAATGTTTACCGGCTGCAGGCCTTGGCCAGGAAGCCTGAGACTGCCCTGCCGCCCCCGCAACATCCAGCCAGGTGGGGTCGATCATGGATGCTGTGAAGAGGTCCAGCTGGGCCCTCCCTCGTCTCCCTAGGTGGAAATCAGGCCTGCTATTGCCCTGAATCGTGTCTGGTATTTCGACACCGTGAGAGATCTTGGGGGAGGAGAACAGGGAGAGCTGGGTAGGGACTCAGCGACCCTGGAAGTGGTGGGTGGAGCTAGGCAGTTCATTGGCCCCTGGGTGTGTCAATCACCACGGCTCTGCAATGATGAGCAGAGGAGCGGCAGAAAGGAGGGCAGGCGCCTAGGAGGCATCTTAAGAAAAAGACCTGCTCCTGGGAGCTGTCGGAAAGATCAGAAGGGATGCAGACAGACTCTGGAGAAAGGGTGTGAGCAAATGCATGGCCTCTGTTTCTAGACCTGCCCGAAATGAAACGTTAGTACCGAAGCCTTCCCCAGCATGAGGTAGCTTTGCCAGCGAGGCCATGGCTGCTGTGAGGCATCCCCAGGACTGGCCCCCTCCCTTACCCAGGGGCTCAGCCAGCGACCTAGGAGTCCTCTGACACCCCCCTCTTCCTCACCTACCTGCCACAGCCAACATTCCATCAAGCACTGATGAATTCTTCTATTCTCTGTCTTTGGACTCCATCTACTTTCCCTGGCCCCACTACCACGCTCCGAGCCCACCCCACACCATCTCCTACCTGAACATGGCCCTCACTTTCAACCTTCTTGGATTTCCCCCAAGACTTCTATAATCCATCTCACTCCCCTATTCCACACTACAGGAGCTCCCCACTGCTCTTCCGTAAGGGCAGGGGCAGTATTTATTCTCCTCACTCCAGGGTCCCCCAAGACTTAGGGCATTGCCTAGTATCCTAGGAGGCATTGCAAGAAAGAATTTGCTGAACAAGAATTTGTTGAATGAATGAAAGGAAAGCAGGAAGGGAGAAAAGAGAGGAGCAAGGGCTCCTTGCCAAAGGGAAGTTAGACCACCAAAAGAGCAGAGTAAAGGGAGGCTGGGAAGGTTGGTGAGCACCAGGACAGCCACAACAATTTGTTCCCCTCCTTTTACCCCAGGGGGTTAAAATCTTGCTACACCAGGATGGGCTTGTCTCTTCTCAGAGTCTGAGAATCAAACATGGCAAGGGGTCTCCAAGGTCACCTGGTCCCTTCTCCTTCCATGGGAGCCTCGCTGCAGAGCCTAGATGGGCAGTTAGGTCATCTGCTCAGCCACCTCCAGTGACAGGGTAGTCACTCCCCATCAGGATCACCCATGTGGAGTAGCCTCTGCCTCCCCAGAACTGGAACCATCCCAGAGAGAAGGATTAGGAGCGTGGGCAAAGTCCAGCAATGCACTCAGCCACCCGGCATCCTCAGGGTGGAAGCCAGCTCTCCAGCCCCCGGGTCTCCTCCCCTCGGACGACACTTGCACTGCTCTATCAGGAGTTGGCGTTCCTTCCCCACTCACCCTGGCTGTCTGCTCTGGCCTCGCACCAGTCGCTTAATGCCACTCCTTGAGTTTGGAGCCCAGAACAAAACACAGCTCTCCCAGGAGTCTTGGAGGGAAACCGGCCAAATGTGAAGGAAGCTGAAGAGGAGAATGAATGTGCCCATGCCCATGCCAGGGATGGACTTCATTAGCTGGAGAAAGAGCTGCCACTGGGCTTGACGAAGGCCGGTCTCAGGCAGGGCATGGGGCTTGTCCCATGCCCCATACTGAGGATCTATCATCTTGATTTTCCAAGCCCACCATCAAGCTCCATCTGGAAAGAATGGAGAAAAGCCTGAGCTAGGAACCTGTTATGACCCCACCTGTTTCTCTTCCGTCCCTGAAAGCAACCCCTCTACCCCACATTCCCTCCCACAAAAACAGAATCTCAGGAGAGACGATAGACCTCAGTCTGCCTGGGGTAGGTGATTAATAACATCTTAATGCATCATCCTTCGAGAGGGATTAGCATTGACAGGATCCAGGATTTAAGCTAAAGCAGCAAAGCAATAATGAGGGAATTTCAGGCCCTGACCAGCAGCTGGGGATGAAGCACAGCCCTGGGAACCTTCCCAGCATCTTTGAGACCATTCAGTAGTCATCAACAGTAGAGACGCTGGCCTGGGTTTTTTCAGGTTGGCCACTTGCTTGCTGTGTGGACACATCACTGAACCTTTCTCACCCAGTTTCATCTGCGCAATGCGGATAATACTTCTACTCTCATCAAATCGTTGTGAAGAGCAAATGAAATAATTGAGGTCAGCCACCTGGCACAGAATGAGTGCTCCATCACCATTTCCTTGCTTCCGTCTTCCATATACTAAGCATCTAGACCATTTTCATGGAGTGGACAGTACAGGGACCAGGATGTGTGTAAAGGCGTTGTACCTGTGCACTTGGACCTAGTTATTCCCCACAGTCTGAGGAAACTGGACCTTGAAACAGTCCCAACCCTCCCTCTGTCTTTTGCCCCAGAGCAGTGTGCAAATTGGAGAAAGCATCTCAGAGGCTAGCGGGCCTTACAATGGAGATCTTGTGGTTCCCACCTCCAAGTCCCTTCCTCTACATCCTGAGAAATCATAGGCAGGGGGCTCTCTGGAGTCACCCTTTGGAGACAGAGAAGTGATCAGCAGTCACTTCTTCCTCCAGTTGGCACCAAGTCCAACTTGGTGTTCTGTTTATCTATTGCCACCACAAAACTTGGTGATTTCAAGCAAATATTTATCACCATCTCTCACATTTCTATGGATTGACTGGGTTCAGCTGAGCAGCTCACACACCAGGTCTCACATGGGATTACAGTCAGATGTCCGCTGGGGCTAGCATCATCTGAAGGTTTGACCAGTCTGGGTATCCCAGATGGCTCACTCACCTGGCTGGGCTGTTGTGGGGAGCTCAGCCAAGGCTGTCCACCAGAGCACCTACACATGGCCTCTTGTATGGCTTAGCCATCTCATAGTGTGGTGGCTGGCTTTCCAGAAGGAGCATCCCAAGAGAGAATTCTAAAGGACCCAGGCAGAAGCTGCAAAGCTTCTTATGGCTTAACCTTGGAAGTCTCAGAACATCCCTTCCATCCCACTGTATTGATGAAGTAGGCTCAAGCCCACATTCAAGGTGGGGGAGATAGGAGTCTGCATCTTCATGGGGGAGGGGCAAGTTCACACTACGGAAGGGAATGTGGCACGGAGACAGTGTGGTGAACATCTCTGGAAAGTACCATGTTTCATGTGCATCAACCTGCCCCTCCCAGGCAACAGAATGTGTGCTAACTGGGGAGAAGAGCAAGCACTGTCCGAAGAGTCAGACCAGGGCATATCTTGTAGCTGCCTGGGGCCAGCCAGCTGTCACTTATACCAACAAAGTAGCAGCTAAGTCCCAACAGGCTGCTAGTATCTCCCCATCTGCTTTAGGGGTTGTAGTAAGGACAAAAGGAGATTAGCTGCTTCTTCATTCTAATCTGGCAAGCATTCACCAAGCATCTTGTTCATTCATTCCTTCAACAACTGTTTGCTGTAGGTCTACTCATGCTGGCCCAGAGATGACTCCGACATGGCCAGAGGACACTGAGTTCAATGGAGACATATGCTTACTCGGGTGGTTACAACACACTGCTTAGCACAGGAGACCTGGGTTAGACAGTCAATGGGGGAGGTCACAGGAAGGGCTGGCTTTGGTTAAAGAAGGAGAAATCAAGGAGGGATTCTCTACCTTCAAATACAAACTGAAGGACCCATGTAGGACTCCAGGGAGGTAAGGAGGAGAGAGCAGAGGTCCCCCAGGAACAGCAGGGGAGGAGAAGCTATGGCAGGTTTAGCAAATGGCAGGCCATCTGCAGTGTCTGTAAGGTAGAGAGGAGAAAAGTGGGCATGGCCGTTTGAAAAAGTGATCAAGAGGAGGAAAGCAGGGGTCTGAAGGCCACGGAAAAGTTTGAACTTTCAACAGAGCCTTTGAATGACTTTACTATAATCAGAACTGACCTAGAAAGATCGCTAAGGTTGTGTGATGGAGACAGCCTAGAAGAAGGTGACTCAAGAGGTAGCACAACTGAGTCATTATGATTTTGTTACTTATAGACTAGATTCCAGGCCCTATTTCACACTCTTTGCACTCATTAACCTATTGAACTTCATTCCAACTACGTAAATTAAGGACTGCTGTCATCACCCCCACCTTTTATTTATTTATTTTTTTGAGACGGAGTTTCACTCTTGTTGCCCAGGCTGGAGTGCAACAGCGCGATCTCAGCTCACTACAACCTCTGCCTCCCGGGTTCAAGTGATTCTCCTGCCTCATGTCCCGAGTAGCTGGGATTACAGGTGCCTGACACCACGCCCAGCTAATTTTTTGTATTTTTAGTAGAGACAGAGTTTCACTATGTTGGTCAGGCGGGTCACGGCACAGAGAAGGTAAGTTTCTTGCCCCAAATCAGAACCCAAGGGAGTGGTTGAGCTGAGAGCTGAGCCAAGGCGGTCTGGCTGTAGGGTTTGCCTGCTCCACCACGTGGCTTGCTCTGCTGTGGCTGTCATCCAGGCGGAGACATGACAGGGCCTTTGCAAAGGGCATCAGAGAGGCAGGGGCCATGCTTCCTGTCCCTGACTGAGTGCCCAGGGGCTGAACTAGAGGCTGGCAGGGAATTACTACATGCGAGCACATGAATAAAGAAGAGGCAAGGCCCAAATGCCCACTATAAGCCTCTGCATCACTGAGATTCTTAACAGTCTTTTCTTTTTCCTTTTCTTAGACACAGGATGTCGATCTGTCACCCAGGCTAGAATTCACTGCAGCCTCAAACTCCAAGGCTCAAGTGATCCTCTCATTCAGCCTCCCAAGTAGCTGGGATGCAGGTACAGTCCTAACCAATTTTTTAGAAAAAAAATGTTTAGAGTCAGGGTCTTGCTCAGGCTGGTCTCAAATTCCTGACCTTAAGCGATCCTTCTGCCTCTGCCTCCCAAAGCATTGAGATTACAGGAGTGAGCCACTATGCCTGGCCTAACCTCCTTTTCTTGAAGTAACATGACCAGTAGCTATCTGGCTGCTTGTCTCAGTGGCTGCACCCCCTGCCAACCCAGCTCACCAAGTGCTGGGGGCATTGATTGAAAAATGAGGTACTAGGCCGGCCTGCAGGCTGATGAGTCAGCCTCCACAGGCATGCACAGACAGACCCTGTGTGCCACAGCATCCCAGAAACCCCGAACCAGGCCCACTGCCTCATCACCCTCCATCCACCACCGTCCCTTCCCATCCCCTGCTGAGTGCAGCAACTAAAGCCCCTGCTGAAGTTCACATTAGGATTCAGAGCTAGAAGCCCCTGCTGGAAGGCTGCTGGCAGCCAAAGTGAGCTGGGAAGGCGTCGCTTTGGAGCACACAGGGGGCCTGCCGAGAATTTCCTGAAGGGTTGGTGCTGAGAGAAGCAAAACAGATGCTTGCTGGGGACAAGTTGCACTTCACAAACAGCTAGCGCCAACCCAGTCCTGGGGACACAGAGAGAGCACTCATTGGCATTGGAACTGGAAGTGCTCAAATCGTCCTCTCGTTAAATCCTCAGTCACTGTCCTGCCTGTCACAAGGCTCCAGCAAAAGCTCAACTCTCTCTGGCTTGCTGCTCTCCTGTGTTTTTTCTTTCAAGAAGTGCTGGGGTGGCCTAATGCACCAGGCATTGGCCTTCTGATCATCTGCTCCGTGACCCAAGCTTTTGCACACCACCTCGTCCCCCTGCCCGCTGGCATTTAGCCCTCCTAACGAGTAAGGGCATGAGAGAGGTGTAATCAGCCCCATGCAGCAGAGCAACAGGTAGGGAAGACGAGAAAGTGAAGCAACTAGGCTCAGCAAATATTCAGTAGAGTCAGGATTTCAAACCCAGATGTTCTGACTCCAAGGCCAGTGCTCTGCCTCCCTCATACCTTTCATTTTTAGTTTTTTTTTTCCCACATTATAACAAGGTTATAGTTTATACTTTGCTAAATATTTATAAACTGAATATACCCATTTAACCAACACTTGGATTAAGAAATAAGGACATCACTGCATATGATGTATACATGTGCATCATATATGTATATGTATGTATATGTATATGATATCTATATGTATATGATGTAGATGGTCTCCAATATATGACAGTTTGACATACTGATTATTTTATTTTATGATGGGGAGAAAGTGATACATGTTCAGTAGAAACTGTACTTCAAGAAGGCTGAGCACGATGGCTCACGCCTGTAATCCCAGAGCTTTGGGAGGCCAAGGCAGGTGGATCACTTGAGGTCAGGAGTTCAAGACCAGCCTGGTCAACATGGCAAAGCCCCATCTCTACTAAAAATACAAAAGATTAGCCAGGTGTGGTGGTGTGCACTTGTAATCCCAGCTACTCGGGAGGCTGAGGCAAGAGAATCACTTGAACCCAGGAGGCAGAGGTAGCAGTGAGCTGAGATCGCACCACTGCACTCCAGCCTGGGTGACAAAGCGAGACTCCATCTCAAAAAAAAAAAAAAAAGAAAGAAAGAAAGAAAAGAAACTGGACATAAAATACTTATACAACCATTCTGTTTTTCCATTTCAGTACAGTATTCAATAAATTACACCTCAAGTCTATCTTTCTCATGACACCATTCTGGGGGAAGACCTTACTAAAGGTCAGGCTTTGGGCCAGTGGACATAGAGAAGGACACGTTGCAGAGAAAGGCCCCTGCAAGGAGAAAAGTGAAACAGAGGACTTGGTGTTGGTGAGCTGTGAATACCCCAGCAGGTCAGAGCTTCCTTCTTGAGGCAAACAGCATGGAGGAGCAATGGAGGAGGCTAAGAAGTGACTTTTTCATCCTCAACCAGTCACCTGGACTAGCGACCAGAAGCCTGCAAAGCATGGCCAAGCAGAAGGTCTACTGAAAAGCTGGGTCACCTCAGTCTTGGGGGCATTTACTGCATGGGCCACTCACCTATTTCTTTGAAGGAAGTTCTGTATCTGCAAGCAACAGAGGCACTAGGAGAGAACACAGACCTAGATTTTATATCTGAGCTCATGAAGCAGAGTATAAATATTCAAAAATGCAAGAGCAAGTTTCAGAATCTGCTAAAATACATGTCCCCAAATCTAACCCTTTTATATTCTTAGATACTCCTGGGCGAGATGCCACCAAGCGGCTTCCACCAGATCTATAGATCCGCCCTGTCATGTCAGTCTGACCCTGGGACCACATTTGGCTCCTGGGACACTGTCCAAGGACACCTGCTGGGGACACTGATGGACCAGGCAGGAAGCGGTGTGGCATATTGCAGCAGTGGTGGGAGCTCCAGAGCCCAGGTTCCCTGCGTCTGTTTCTGTGCCCAGCATATAGCAGCCACACGGCAGTGTGATCCAGGCCAAGTGTCTTTGTCTCGTGCGCTTGCTCCATTCTCTATCTCAAAGATTCCTCTGGGCACTGACATTCAGTGATTCTTATCACACAAGGCCCTGGCCAACCCTGAATCTCCAGAGAGATGTCCATGGACAAGACTCTGGATGCTGAACCCACGGCATCAGCTAGGCCCAGAGATTGGGGCAGGCTGGTCCAGGGGCTGGCCAGGGTGACACTCATTTTGTCCAGCTGGCCACTTGGGCTGAGACACAGACTCCCCAGGGCCAGAAAGTACCAAGTTGCATGGCCTTGATTTTTTAATCTATAAAATAAGAATTTATTTCTTTGTTTTATCATAAAACAGTGTTAACTGTGTGGAGATGAGAGAGCCTATGTCAAGCCCCAACAATTATATGTCCCCACCTTTCCTGTTCTTTCTGGATTACCCAGTTTTCGACATGATGAGTGGAATGGTTGTTGTAAGGATTTTGAGATGGGGAAGGCTTCTTGAAGATCTACCCCTGGTTGGCTGTGGACCATGGGTAAGTCATCTGATTCTCACAACCCATGAAAAGGCCAAGCCAGAGTTATCAGACCCACAGATTAGTCAGAGTCCCTTTGACTGCTAAAAAAAATATTCAAGTTCACCAGCTCTCTAAAAAAGAGGGGTGGTCCAGACTCAGGAACAGTGGGATCCAGGCACCCAAGTACCCTAGGATGCTTTCTCTAACCTCCATCTGTTTCTCAGACTGCTGACTTTATTCTTCCAGTTTCAGCTTTTCAAGAGGTTGAAACACTGGCCACAGGCATCTCTGGCTTATATCTAAACAGCTTTGTACGAAAAGGATAACAAGCTCTTTGGGCCAGCTTAAGTGGCAAAAAATTCCAGGGAAAGGATCTGATTGGCCTGGCTTGGAGCCCATAGCCCCCATGGTCACTAGGAAGAGCAGATGGTCAGGACAGGAGAACGCAAGGTTAAGGGCAGGGGCAAAGACAGTAGCCACCACACCCCAGTTGGCAAAGCAGGCTGGCTGAGCCCTAAAGAGGGTAAAGAGTGAGGAAAGACTCTGAAAAACGGCAAATGTCACTGGAGGAGGCTATGGTCTCCTGGGTGCTGGGCCAGTCTGTCAGAGGCATACGAATCAGCCCCTTTCTCAAGTGTTCCCAAAACTGTGTTCCCAAAGTGGTGACCAGAATGAGGACAACTTTTATTTTCTCAATTTCATCATCTACAAGGTCCCCAGAGTCTGAATAGAGCAGCACAGGGAAGAGGCTGCCACAGTCCTGCCCCAATCCTGTCGGCAAGTGAGCAAAGGAAAGATTTCTGAGCAGAAAATGTCATGGGCCAGATCACACAGGTGGAGAAGCTGTGGCGGGTATAGAGGTGTGGCACAGCGAGGGCTCACAGGCTGGCTTCCCAGGATTCCTGGGCATCCTCTGCTGCTGGCTCCAGGGCAGGCACAGCTAGAGCAGGGTCTGCACTTCTGTGCTGGTGTGTCCTGATCAGAGAGAAGTAGGACCACCAGGAGGCTGCTCACTTCTTGTTTCTCCTACCACCTAACCAACATTCAGACACATTCCTCTCTCTACCTCTTGTTAATTCTCCTTGCCCTAAGGGCATTGGCTTTCAACTTGCCAGAAGCAGTGGGGTGCAGTGGAAAGACCATGAGTCCAGAACCAGGAACCATGTTTCTATTCTGCCTCCAATTTGCTGGGTGACCTAAGGCAGAAGTCATTCCCTCTCTGGGCCTTATTCACTTCCTCTGCAAACCAATGCAGGTGGACCAGTCAGGGTCTGAGCCCTTCCCAACTTTTTCTGGGAGGACATGGTATAGTTGGGCCTGGCATTGCTATATTTAACCTCTCTCCATCTCCCTTCTCTACCACTTATCAACTCTGCCACACTTACTTCCAGCATTTCCAGCTTTAGTTCCTTAGAAGCTTAGCCACCCTACAGACCAGCCACAGGCTATCACATTAGCTTGGTAATGATGAAAGGGAGAGATAAATCATAGTAACACTCTACCCTGTCACCCTCCCAAACCTCAGGGCAGGAGACATCTGAGCTTAGAGAAGCTATAGACCAGCTCAGCTAACAGAAGGCCTCTCTCCCAACAAGGGCTCTCTTCCAGGGTTTGGTGAATCAAGCAATCTCCAAAGATATGCATTACAGGGGCAACACACTTGAGGTTGTTCTTGTTCTAAAGCACCCATTGTACAGATGACAACATCAAACCCCAAAGAAGGGAGATGACTTGCCCAAGATCATAGAACAAGTCAACGTTAGAGCCAAAGCTTGATTCTAGGTTTCCTAAGCCTTGAATCTGGGCTGAACTCTGGGCTAAAACCAATGCTACCTTCTGGATAGACCATGATACAACCAGAGAGCACGCCAACCCTCCCCTCTTTTCTCTTTTGTCTTGCTCCAGAATATACTCCATTTGCTCCAATCAGGCTGAGCTTCTTCCCATACCTTTTTTCCTGCTGTTGCTCCTGCCTGGCTCTCCATACCCTGAAGCCTTTGTGCATGCAGATTCTCCCTGCAGAACTCACCTGCCTCCTTGACTTTCAAGGCACCTTCCTTGACTCCTGCAGTTCTTGGTAATCTCTCCGGTGACTTGGCATCACACTCAGGGTAAAAGCCACAGTGCTTACCGTGGCCAATCTGACTTCATGGCCTGGTCCCTGCCTAACTCTTCAGCTCCTCTCCCCATCTCAGGTCCCTTCTACCCTGGCCACGCTGGCTCCCCTGTTGTCCCCAGTCCCCTGCAGTGTGTTCCCACCCAGGGCCTGGCACCTACTGTCCTCCCCAGCTCTCCACACAGCTCACCCTGCACTTAATTCTGTCCCTAAGTCACCTCCCTAGAAAGGCCTTCCCCACCATCCCATTGAATCTGACATTGTGCCCCTGAACTTTGTATCCTAAACTAATTCATTTTCTTTCAAAAGACTTGTGATTGCCTGAAATTGTATTAAGTATTTGATTAGCGGTTAGTTTGTTGTCTGTCTCCCCCATGAGAACACACACTCTACAGGGGTAGAAACTTTGCTGCACCCACTGCTGTGCCTCTTACTCCTAAAACAATGTCTGGCCCATAGGGGGCCCTCGACAAATAAATCAATAAACAAACTGTTGTAATAAAATGACGTCTCAGAATTCAAAGATGCTAGGATGCCCCTAGTGTGTGTAAGGCAGATCTTATTTTGAAGTTTTTGTCTAAACAAGTCATAAAAATCAGTGCATCAGCATCATTCATGAGCAATCACATACTATCCCACAAAAGAAATATCATATAGTGAACAATCTCAAAATGAAACTAAGAAAACAACTTCATTTACAACAGTGTCAAAAAGAATACTTTGGAATACATTTAACAAAAGAAGTGCAATATTTATACTCTAAAAACTACAAAACGTTGTTGAAGGCAATTAAATATCTAAATACATGGAAAAATATAATATGTTCATGGGTGAGAAGACTTAATACTGTTAAGATGCAAATGCTCTCCAACTTGATCTACAGATTCAATGCAACTCCAATCAAAATCTCAGCTGGCTTCTTTGCAGAAATGGACAAGCTGATCCTAAAATTCATGTAACAATTCAAGGAATCTGGAACAGAAAAAAATATATATTGAAAAAGAACAAAATTGGAGGACTCACACTTCCTGATTTCTAAGCGTACTTCTAAGTTACAGTAATAAAGACAGTGTGGTACCAGCATAGGAGCATAGGATAAACATGGAGGCTAATTTAACTGGCTTGAGAATCCAGAAATTAATCCTCACATTTAAAGTCAATTCATCTTCAGCAAGGATGTCAAAACAATTCAATGGGGAAATAATAATCTTTTCAACAAAATGGTGCTGGGACAACATGCAGAAGGATGAAATTGGATCCCTACATGAAACCGTATGAAAAAAATTAACTAAAAGTGGATCAAAACCCCAAACAGAAGAGCTAAAACCATAGACCTCTTAGAGGAAAACATGAGGGTAAATTGTTGTGATCTTGGATTGGACAATGGCTTCTTAGATGTGTCCCCAAATGAACAAGCAACAAAGTTAAAAATAGAAAATTGGATTTCATAAAATTTTAACTTTTAAAAGTTTTAAAATTTAAAACTTTTGTCCTTCAAAGGCACCATGAAGACTATGAAAAGACAACTCACTAAATAGGAGGAAATTTTTGCTAACTATATGTCTGATAAGGGACTGTATATAGTATATATAAAGAAGTTTTATGACTCAATAATAAAATGACAACCCAATTAAAAATGAGCAAATGATCTGAATAGATATTTCTTCAGAAAATACTTACAAATCACCAACAAGCACATAAGCAGGTGACAAGATGTTCAATGTCATTATTGAGGGAAATACAAATCAAAACCACAGTGAGATACCACTTCACACCAACTAGGATGACTAGCAGCAAAAAGACAGATAATAGTAAGTGTTGGGCAGCATATAGAAAAATTAGAACCCTAATACACTGCTTTCAGGACTGGAAAATAGTACTGCCACTTTGGAAAAGAGTCTGATTATGTAACATAGAATTAACACATGACCCAGCAATTCCACTCCTAGTGGGTTGCTGCAAAAGTAATTGTGGCTTTTGGCATTAAAAGTAATGGCAAAACCACAATAATTTTTGCACCAATCTAATTGATATATACTCGAGACATGAAAACCTGTGTCTTTACAAAAACTTGTATATATGTTCTTAGCAACATCATTCATAATAGCCAAAAGTTGGAAACAACCCGAAGGTCTATCAATGGACAAATGGATAAACAGAATGTGATACATCCTTACAATTGCATATTATTCAGCCATAAAAAGGAATGAAGTACTGATTCTTGCTACCCTATGGGTGAACCTTGAAAACATTATGTTAAGTGAATGAATTCAGTGACGAAAGACCACGTAATATATTATTCCATTCATATGAAATGTCCAGAACATGAAACTCTGTAGAGGCAGAATATACATTAGTGGTTGCTTAGGGCTAGGGGAAATAGGGGAGATGAGGGGGTGATGGCTAAAGGGTACAAGATTTCTTTTCAGGCAATAAAAATGTTCTGAAATTGATTGTGGTGATGGGTGCACAACTCTTGAATACACTAAAACCCATTGAAAGGTCACTTAAAATGGGTGAATTATATAGTGTGTGATCTATATCTTAATAGTACTGTTATTTAAAAGAAAAGGGAAAAATACTATGCTGGGCAACATAGGTAATCTACTCAATAGTTTGCCCTTCTAGAATTGAGCCGGGAACAGCCCCATAGACACAAATCCCACAACCTACCCGATTTGCAGGGGTGGGAGAAAACCAGCCAAGTGAAAAAATGAGGACTGCGGTTAGCTATACATTTTCTGAAAACTTGGAGAAAGGCCCTGCAAAGCATGGGAACTGGGCAGAAGCTGGGCTTGTCCAGATCTAAGAACAGGAGCATCTAGAGAGATCACATAGACCTAGATGGAAAATCTCATCTGGCGAGTTTGATCAATTGCAGGGCCCACCTGGAGCCCATGTCAGGAAGCACTATGAATGAGACAATGTCCAAACTCCACCAGAACGTGTCTGTTCCATCGATAATGTCTGCTAGGGACAGGGAGTGCTAGTATCTGAACCACACATTTGACAGGTGTGTGTCAGTTCACCCCCTCCTGGCAGAGGAGAAACTAAGTCACTGGGAGTAGTGGAGTGGCCAGGGACCTAGAGCCCAAGGTAGATGAAGTCCAACCTTGGCCTGGGCTCTGGTCTCAGCTCTCTGGACGTGCCTACCAATCCAGCCTCACATCTCGTCACACCCTTACTCTTGCTGATGCTGTCGCTGTGTGCATTACAGCCTGGACAGCATAGAGCTGGGCCTGAACCCAGGCAGGCAGTCTGGCTCAAAAGTCTGTTCTCTTAACCACCACACTGTCCCTCAAACAATACTGAGGCTCTGACCATCTAATCCATGTCAGACTCTTCTACAAACCTTTTCTCATTGAAGCCCAGAACTACCTTGGGAGAGAAATATTGTTATCCCCATTTTAGAGATAACAACCCTGAGTTCCAAGTACTTGGCCCAGATCACACTGTGGCAGAACCAAAGATTCTAAACCAGGTCTGTCCAACCCCAATGCCCATGTCATCCCACAGTCCCAAGAAAAGAGCAACTTTTCCTTCTCTCTCTTTAGTCCCAGCACACAGACATATAGACACACTCACACAAGCACACGCACATACGCACGCGCGCGCACACACACACAGTCTGAAGGAAAGAAAATTTGGAATGCAAACCCTGAAGTCCCTCAAGTTCACCATTATCCTTGATCCTTGCACATTCTTCATCCTCAGTGAGTTCTCCATTCTGTGTCTACCATTGGTTATTGTCAGATTCGTTGTCTTTCCTTCACAGCTGACAATCCAGAAAAAAAAAAAAATAATCACTTATGCCATTGTCTCTGCTTCTTCACTGCCCTCTCATTCCTCAGCCCAGTGCAACTTGGCTCTGACCCTACCTGTCCGCTGAACCCCAATGCAAACCCAACTCTTTCCATCCTGGACCTTTCTATCTAAGACTTCTCCATGACAGGCAACCTGTCAACCCATCCTCCTTCTTGAAACTCACTCTTTCCTTGACTCCTTTAGCAAATACTTTGTGTGCTCCATGTCACATCTTTTTGGTCCTCCTGACATCAGCACAGCTGAGAAAGACAGCTGCTGCCAGCGTTTCACTTCAAGTGTGCTGATGTGACTCTCTCCCTTTCTGTGTCAGGGTGACCCCTTGGCTCGAACACAAGCATGGCCAAAAAATGGAGGAGTTAACACCCCCAGGGGCAGCTCCCAACCAGTGGAAGATGGGAGTGGGTGAGTCAACTTCCCATCCTTGGGAGGGAGAGTTCCAAGGCATCTTCTCCACAGTTCCTTAGAGGGTGCTAGTGGGCTTGTGTTCAGTTGCCCACAGTAATTACGCACTCTTTATTCCCCTGTTCTCACACATTGTCTCTCTCCCTGCTCCCTCACTCCAGCTTTCACAATCACCTGACAAATAAGCTGCCTGCACCTGTGTTTGTGCAGGCTCTAGGCTCTACTCTGGGGCACCTATCTTTGTCTCATTGTCTTCCTTCAGCTTCTGACCCATTCATTGCCATCTCCTTATGGACTGCTCCTTTAAGGGTGAACCCCTTCTCTGTTGCTGCTGCCTGGCTCCTCTGCTAAGCCCTGCCCTGTGCCCTTCCACTCACTTGCCTGGTTCACATGAGTCCCTTCCACACGGCCTTGCCTCTGTCCACGAGGGACTTCCTGCCCACAGCACCATGGCCTCTGTCTCTTAACCATCAGGTGAGCACCTCCCCAGCTTGCAACAAGCAAATCACATCACCCCTCTACTGAGCCTTTCCCAATGCTCCCCCAGGACCAACTGCTCCCACCTGAACAACTACAACTTGCTGAGGGCGATTCCATACTGCATCCAGTGGCAGCCCTTCCAATAGGCTCTTTGCTTCCTTTTACTGTAATGTAATCTCCCTGAGAGCAAAGGCTGTGGAATTTTTACTTCATATCCCCAGAAGTCAGCCCTATCCTGGCCCATGATCCATGCTCAATAAATGTTTGTGGATAAAGGAAAAAGCATTCACGCTACTTTTATCAGACTTGGAGCAAACTTCTCTGCTCCTCCCTCAGTAGGATTTGGGTCCTTAAGTACATGGTTTTCCCTGCATAGGGTGGGCACATCCATTAGTTTCAGCAGGGAGATGGGAACTCAGCTACCTCTTGCAAGCGCAGTCATTCCTGGGTAGCCACTAGGGACTGGTTCCAGCACCCATCATGGATACCAAAATCCAGGGATGCTCAAATCCCTAGTTTAAAATGGGATAGTATTTGCATTATAACCTATGCACATCCTTCCGTATACTTTGTCATCTCTAATTACTTATACTATAGTAGCTAATACAATGTCTACACATCACTGCATTCAGCGTAGGACTCAGTGCACAGCAAATTCAAGTTTTGCTTTTGGAACTTTGTGGATTTTTTTTTTTCCCTGAGTATTGTTGATCCACAGTTGGTTAAGTCCATGGATGCAGATCCCATGGATACAAAGGGGCAATGGTACTTCAATCCCAATGTTGTAAGGCTTTAAACTTGTAAACACCCCCAGGTCTCTTTAAGGAGCAGGAAGCAGGCACGGAGCCGAGAATATCTGCCTTCGATTCCTCTCCTGGGTCAGCACCTGAGAAGTGGGGCTTCCCCCATATGCACCTTCTTGTGAGATTTTCCTGATGAACCAACAGGAAAAGAGAAAGACCAACAGGCCCACCTGATGGCATCTGTGGCTTGTGATGCTGGGAAGGACCCAGGGATGGCCACAGGTCAGCCAGAGTGAAACGGACGTCCATCCAGGTCAAGCTGGAAAAATGCCAAATCAGAGAGCATTGCCCACCACCTCCTGCAGGCCGCGCCTGTGCTAGATGCCAGAAGAATAAAAGGAGATCCCTGTCCTCAAGTGGAACTTAGTCTAGTGGTAAAATACACCTAACCTCAGCCCCTGACTTCACCAAAGTTCCAATCGAGAATCATAATAGTAAGTAAGAAGATTAGCTAACATTTTATGGAGGGCTTACTCAATATGTCAGGGTTTTCTGAACATTTGGAAAACATTCAATGATTTACCCCCCACAATAACCCTGGGGTGGCATGCTGGAGCCAGCTTTTACCGGCTCACAAGAGCCAATTGTTAAATTTTCAGGAATTTTACAAGCTGGGTGTTAAATATGACTATTATTTTAAAATTAAATTACATAAATTCAAAATAAATTATGCTAAAAACAAAAGTAACAAATCCTCCCAAAACTCATCACTTCCAAATGATCTTACTGCACTTTATTTATTATTCTCTATGCTACCAGGGCCATGTGCTTCTATTGTATTTCTGTGGTGGAAATGCCATGTCATGGTGGCTACTAAGCCTCTCTTCCCGGTGCTGTGTTTAGTGATGTCACTATGAAAATTGTAAAGGCTTAACTTATCTTTTACTGATTTTTCTAAACTTAAAAAAGTGATGGAGAAAATATTAATTTTCCAAATGAAACTTAAAAGAATGTCTGTGTCGGGTCTATAGTTGTTGGTTTGTGAGTAGCCCCCCAAAAAAGATTTTTTTCTGTATTTAAAAGCTATCATCCAATTCAGCAAAGTCATTCACGCTTTTGACAAGCGAATGTCAAGTCTGTACCTACCTCTTCATTGTTTCGCGTTCCCCTCAGTCACTGAGGTACAGAAAAATACCAACCACTTTTTAGGTTGGAACTATACTCCAAGAGCCGGTTGCTATGCACTGACTGGCCTTGGAGGTAAGCGCTATCTGTAAGCCCCATTTTACAAAGGAGGAAACTGGTTAGGAAGGGCCAGAGCAGGATTCCTACCGGGGAGCCCAGCACCACACCCCAAGTTCTTTTTTTTTTTTTTGAGACTGAGTCTCGCACTTTCACACAGGCTGGAGTGCAGTGGTGCCATCTCAGCTCACTGCAAGCTCCGCCTCCCGGGTTCATGCACTTCTCCTGCCTCAGCCTTGCGAGTAACTGGGACTACAGGCGTCCGCCACCACACCCGGCTAATTTTTTGTATTTTTAGTAGAGACAGGATTTCACCGTGTTAGCCAGGATGGTCTCAATCTCCTGACCTCATGATCCGCACACCTCGGCCTCCCAAAGTGCTAGGATTACAGGCTCGAGCCACCACGCCTGGCCCACACCCCAAGTTCTTAACACATGCAAGGGAATAGGAGACCCTGGTCACCCCCAGTTCTCCCAGGCAGTCCTGGGAAAGCCCTCAGGGAGACCTGGTTTCTGGTACCTTCTGTCAGATTCCCCCACCCCAGATAAGAGAATAGCCCTGTCCCAGAGAGAGGAGTGCAGAGCAGACATGGGGATGGGGATGGGATGGGCGGCGTTCAGCCTGGGCTGAGATGGTGCTTCCCAGGACAAAGCCGCGGGCCTGGATTCTGGAAGGCAGGTTAGGTCCAGAGGATGCAAAGCAGAAGGTGGGACATGGGGCCGCCTAAGACTCCCAGTGCAGAGGTCAACTCCATAGGTCACTCTTACGGGGACTGCAGCCTCAGGCAAAAGCCAGGAAGTACCTGTGATGCCACCCAGACTTGGAAACTTGCCCACCTCCTGCCAGACATGTCATTTCGGGCTCCCTGGTGCACCCTCACCAAGGAGCACCTTCCAAGAAGGCTTAAGGGCAGGCCAAGATCAAGAGATTCAGTGGCATTTCGTGAGTAAGAAAAGCTGGCCTGGATGGCTCATTCTCATGGTGACAATGGAGCCAATCCCCATTGTCATACCAGGTCTTTTCCTCTGGCTTAGGTCCCTTTCCAGGCTCTTCTTCAAGTAGTGCACATTCCAGCCACACAAAACTTCCCACTGTCCTCCAGATGAACAGGGCCCTCTCCTACCTCTGACTCTGTGCATGGCTTGACTTCTCTGGATGGGGAAGTTAGGGAAGGCTTCATGAAAGAGGTGATGTCTATGTCTGATATGCCCAAATGAGCTAAGGTGTAGGGGAAAGGGATTGAAAATAGCCTGTAGCACCCTCTTCCATGTGCACAGCCTTCATTATATAAACAGCCCTCCTGTAATATTATTAGTGCTGTAATAGAGGACACACCGTCTCTCTGGCGCCCAGTAGGTGCTCCAGTAAAAGTGCAGGCTGCATAGCTTGGGCAGGTTGCCCGGCTTTGAGACCTGCAGTCATGCTAGCTGTGAGCCACAAGCAATTGCTGATACAGAACTATGTTTGACCTACAAAACTAGCAATTTCATATGTTCCAACCTAATAGCCTCTCTGTGACTCTGTAAATGGGGTTAATAGCACTACCACTCTCACAGGATTGTTGGGGAGATTAAATGAATTAACACCTGTGTGAACACCTGGGCTGCTGCCTGGAACATGACAAATAGGTGGTAACAACAGCTAACACTTACACAGCACCTACTATGTTCCAGGCACTGTGCGAATCATGCTGTCTTATCAACTCATGGGCTCCTCTAGCCACTCTCTGCAGCTAGCCCTATTCTTAGGCTCACTTCTCCGAGGAGGAAGCTGAGCCACAGAGACATGGAAAACTCACCTAAGTTTGCACAGCAAGTTGTGGGGAGCCAGTATCTGAAGCCAGCAGCCTGTGCTGTTATGCTATAATTCAGCCTCTCTGATTGGGTCAAGCTGAGCTATTATTACTCGAGGATGACTCCACTGAATGTGTAGGTGTTAAGCAACTAGTCTTAACATAGCATTTGAGTTTTTAGTGCTTACACAGATGCAGGTGGGCTGGGCAGATCAAGGTTTGGGAGAGGACCAGAGGAAGGCACCAACAACCTGAAGCACAGGAACAGGTGGGTAGGTGGGAAGGAAGTGGGGGCTATGGAGGCTGCTGCCTCTGGGGGACCTGCAGTTCAGCACTTGGCGGCTACCTCGGGGGCCCCCACTGGTGAGGTGGGTAAGGCCAAGAGTCGGAAAGATGAATGGGACCCTGGACACCTGTGGGCACTTCTGCATCTGTCATCTTGTCTGATGGTCCTGACCTTCTGAGAATGATTAATTCTTCTCTGCTTTCACCTTCCAAATCTCCCACAGCTTCACATGTGGCGAGCCCTAACTCAGAACCCCAAAGAGAAGGGGACGTGAGGAAATGCAGACCCCAGCCTTGTCCAAACCTGCAGAACCCAGTCTACTGCATATGGTAATCCTGGGATGGTGCCACCACGAGAACCCAAGGAAGGAGGGATTGGGCTTGCTCAGCATGTTTCTCATTCCCCTTCTCCTGTCCACAGAAGTCCACTCTCCTAGGGAGATCCCATTCCCCAGCATGGCATTCAAGGGCCTGCCCTTGGGCATCAGCCTCTCAGCCCCTTCTCCATCTGACTCCTATCATCTCCCAAACACACAAGTCCTGATGCCAACCCTTAACATGGCCTGTTCCCTCAGCCAGAAATGCCCTTCCATGCATCTTCCCCTCCTCTGATGTGGACTCTCTTCATTGCTACCCATCCTCCCTGCCTTCTGTCTGGCCTCTGTTTGGTTCTGTTATCCCCCACCCCTGATTCCCCACACAACTCAGTGGCTCAAGGGCAGTTGATCTCATCCTCCCCAGGGGTGGGCCCTATTATTCTAAGTCAATCAACACAGGGGACTGCCATGTGACTTAATGGTCCAGGGGTAGGTTCTTTTCCAAAATTGTCTGATCCAATTATAATTTACGCTTGGAAGAGTGATTCCCCTCTCTCTCACTAGACAAGGACAAGGGCACACATAGCCCCCAATGTTGCTGACAGCCATCGTTTGACTATAGAATGCAATCAACACTGTGGGTGACAGAGTAGAGAAAGAACCTGAGTCCCAGATAGCATCTGAGAGCTGCTGAATCAGCCAGCCCTGAAGTCTGCCCTACCTCTGTTTGAGATTTTCTTTTCCTATCACTGTAATTCGTAGAGTATCCTGGCAGATACACTCCTACCAGGTATACTCTTGACCAGCTACACTCCTACTCATTCCCTCTGAGCCCAGTGTAAATGCTACCCCTCTGTGAGTCCCTCCCTCATGTGCCCACCCATAGTGCCCTGAACCTCCATCTATTCCAGCTCTTTGGTCCATTCTTCATCCCGATCCCTGAGGTGACATCTCCCCTGTGAGCTGCTGAGCTCTTAGACAGCAAACCATCTCATGGATGCTAGAGCAAGATAAGTGTATCTGTTTAATCTAATTCATTCCACATTCATTCAGCAAACATTTACTGAGTGCCTTTAAGAGAGTGAGTGCCAAGACAGGATGGGTTTTGCATACACATCTGTGCAGGGAGCAGGGGTGCATTCCTGCAGGAGACAGAGAGACAGCAGGGAAGAGCAGGACACCACCAGACATGGCATGAGTGGTAGGCAGGACTTGGCTTAGTGCAGGGGTGGGGTTGACCTCGGGCTTTGGGGCTTTGACCCTCTTTCTATATAACTCTCCTTTTAGGGAGGGGGTGCAGGCAAACAGGGGACAAGGAGGATTGGAAGGCTCTGGAAGGAAGCCAGAATTGCTAGGACATGTCTAAGACAGAGGCTGCATCCTCCTCCACTGCTTTGGAAGAGAAGTGAGCTTAGCAGAGCTGAACATGCATGAATTTATGCATTCGTTCATTCATCCAGCTCACATTATGATTATGAAGTACCTCCAGTGTACCAGGCACCACATTTGGCACTCAGGATTAATCCATGAACGCAGAGTAAATGGGCCTTGTTCTGGCTCAAGGGTCAGACGTTCTCTCCCTGAGATCTGGAGATATCCATGTTCCTCCTTCAAGGTGAAGACAGAAGATGTTAGAATCTGCTTTTGGAGTCATGAGTCCAACCCCAGGCTAGGTGACATCTGAGGATCAGGAGTTTCCCTTTATATCCTTGAGAGTCACTGATGAGCCTGTACAAACTTGTCCCCTGCAGATGGATCCTGTCTGCACCCCAAATCTCTGAACGGAACCCCCTTCCCCATGCTCCCCTGCCCAGTGCCCTTGCAGCTGTGCATAGTGCCATGCACGTGGGACCAGCCCTGTAAATATCTCATGAGCATATGAATGGCAAATGCTTCCACATGGGGCATGTGTCAGTCAGAACTCATGTTGCCAGTGACAGAAATCCAACTCAAACTAGCTGAGGCCAAAAGGGGAATGTATTCACTCACAGAATCCAAAAGAAGGTTCGATGATCAAACTGAGGAAAGGCAGGAAGCAGCTGGGCCTCAGAAAGACAGGAACCAGAATTGGAAGAGAACGTCCTCCCTCCATCTCTCATCTCTGATCCTCTCGGCAGGGTCTTCATTCCCTCTCACCTGCAGGCCAGCTCCTCAGCATGGCATGCAATGCAGAGGCCAAGTGCTCCTGGCTTTGACCACTCTAGAGCCTGCATTGTGGGGAGAGTCTGGAGACTCCCTTTCAGCTCCATCTTAAAAATTTCAGGCCAAAGATTTGCCTGGGATAGGCCCAGCTTGGATGCAATGCTCAGCCCTGAACCAATTATCCCTGGCCAGATGGGAAAAAGCATTGAAATTGGCTCAACTTTGGTCACATATCCATGTCCAGGCCAATCAAGTGAGGCTAGAAAAGTGGGGTCCTCTGCAAACATGGCAGAATCTGCAGGAGTCTAAGGGAGGAAGCAAGAACAGAAACTTCTAGAGGAGGGAGGATGTTTAGGGGAAGGGGGATATCCCAGGTAAAGTGGGCAGGCACTCGTTCACGACAGTCATCTGTTATAGTCCAGAAGTTGAATCAGAGAAAAGATTTCTAGGTCACTTGCAAAATTCACCCCCCTTTCAGCATCGCTGTCCATTCAGTATCTGATAACTGAATTATCTGACTATATGAAAAACTGCCCTGAAGCTAGAGTCAAGAAAACTAAGTTTAAAACTGAATTCTGCCACTTACTAACATAGGCAAGTCACTTGACCTATCTACCTTGATTTTCTCATCTGTTAAATGGGTTCAGTACCTGCTCCTCACAGGTTTAAATGGACTGTGCAAGTGAACATCATCAGCACCATGTTGGTAGGTGCTTCATCAGAGTTTGTGAAAGGCCTTAATCCAAACATCAGCTACAGGTCAGCCAAGCAGATCGCAAAGCTCCTAGTGCACAGCTTCGTTCCTCACAGCCATGTGTGTCAGCCCAACAAGGATAGCTAGAAAATGTCTGCTCATTTTATCTTGCACACGCTCCTTCCTCTATAAGTTTCTCTTCTCCTTAATCCCACCACTAGACTCCTGCAGATGCGGCCAAGTTTTTAGAGGACCTCACTTCTGGGGTTGATTGCTTGGTGCATGGGAATGGAAGGTAAGCATGATCTGGCTTCTCCTACACAATGGACCAATGTGTGCACCTGGAGAGGTTCCTTTTCCCTGCAGTGGCCAGGCTGCTCCAAACAGGAGCGCTTCCTCCTGCTCATGTTCTGCTAGGCTTGGCCAGAAATGCCCTTCCGTGCATCTTCCCCCATGTCAAAATAGTCCTGTGTAGCTTTCCTGTCCAGCAACAACAACGGCTCCCGCTGCTACCAACTCTACCTGGACCTCAAGCCCTCTGAAGTCAGGGACCAGACTTGGCCCTCAGCTCCTTCTCCCACAGCTCCTCAACACCTTGCTCCTTGACATGTACCCTCCTCTCCCCTCCACCTACCCCATCCTGCCCGTTCTTGGGGACCTTGATCAGCCCTCTACCTCTCAGGGAAGCTGACCTCTGTACGCTCTTGCTGACTTCTGATCCCCTCCCCTCTTGCAGCCTTAACTCTGTACACAGAGTGATGCTGGCTACATTCCTTACTGGAGTTTTCATGCGTGGTCACCAGGACACCTGCTCTCCTGAAACTTAAAATCAAGTTGGGAAGACAGTAGGATCTGACCTCAGCATAGCCTCTTTGAGAGGTTAGATAGCATGAACACAGGTTAGCAGGCAAAATTTGGGAAGATAAGAAAATACTATTTGGAAAACAGGTGCCAGATACAGAGATTTGCCTTTAGGAATGGCAGATACATGGCACACGTGCTGTTAAAGCCTCCTATATTATCCATGGCAGACATCACTAACTGATTATAGCACTCTTTCCAGTGAACCTGGACCTAGACTCAGAATCTACAGCCTAGCACTCCAAGCAGGCATAACCAATCAGTTGGAGTTGGCGAATGAAGTAAAATCCATTTTCCAATTGTGGTATAATACAAAGTACATATTTGGTTTTTGAGCTTCAAAAACCCATAGAATTTCTTGAGTGATAGGAGTGTCTTTTATTATTCATAATGGGCCTTTTGGTTATACCTAACTTTGTGAGGTGATTCAAGGTGGGACCTTAGATAGTTTCAAGAGAGGGGCTGGCCACACCAGAAACACTAAGCATGTGATTAGAGAGCTAGAACTTTCACCACCCCCACCAACCCCTGGGGAGAGAGGGTACAGCTGGAAATTGAATTCAGTCTCATGGCCAATGATTTCATCAATCATGCCTACTAATGAAGCCCCAGATAGAAACTCTGAAACAAGGTTTGGGTAACTTCCATGCTGCTGGTAGAGTGACACACCACATTCCACTGGGAGAGAGTATGGAAGCTCTGCAGCACTCTATTTGTGAAATGTATACACATAAAATACAAGAGAATGCAATATTTTCCTGAGGCTTGGAAATTAAACAGTTGAAACTTAAGGGGAATCTGGGAGGTATAATGTGGTTTTGGAGAACATTTCCTGATGTGGGAGTCAAGATCGTCAAACTTTTTCTGTAAAGGGCAAGATAGTCAATATTTTAGGCTTCACGGGCCCCTCACTCCCAAGACCTTGCCTGGTGAATCTGTTCATTTGTATCATTTATAATAAAACAATAGTCATAAGGATAGCACTTTCCTGAGTTCTGTGAATCATTCTAGCAAATATTCAAGCCTGGAATGGGGATAGGGGAACCCGGAAAATTGTAGTTGGCCAGGCAGAAGTGCATATGAAATAGAGGTTGAGCCCTTAACTTGCAGGATCTGCCTTGGGAAGTTTGTATCAGAATTGAATGAATTGTAGGACACCTAGTTAGTGTCATACACTGCTCTCAGATGTGTCTATTAAGAAACCTATAAAAACAAAGTAGGGTACCCACACAGACCTGGAGCAGGGACCAGTACCTACGGCCAAACCCAGCCCACCACCTGTTTTTCTAAATAAAGTTTTATTGGAACACAGCCACACCCATTCCTTTACATGTTATCTAAGGCTGTTTCTAACTACAAAAGCAGAGTTGAGTGATTGCAACAGAGAGTGTATGGCCTAAACTATTTACTGTCTTGCCTTTTACAGAGAAATTTTGAGGACCCTGTTCAAGAGCACCAGAAGATGTTATCCAAAGCAACATTATAACCCCCAAATCCCTTTCCAGTCTCATGTTTTATTTTGAAGCTTCAGGTGAATGTTGCATTCTCTTCTATTTTATGTGTATACATTTCACATAAAAGCAATGTTTAAACTACTTACTGCTTGTTAAGTAACAAATTCTGTTTGCTTAGTGAGTGGGAGTCATTCTTCATTTCCCTAAAAGCTTGCAATTTCAGGATGGGATATACAGTACTGGTATGAGACTGGGACTGAGCGGTGAGGGTTCTTCCAGAAAAAAATTTAGGAATAACAAGGAGATTCAAACTCTAGGTTGAAGCACTGATTCAGATATTCATTCTAAGACTTGCTTTTACCCTATAAAAATGAACAGTTGCTAAGGGCTTCTCAAGTTCTGCCCATCTTGTCTCCAAGATGATGGTTTCAGCAAAGTATCTGCTGGTGTGTTCAATGGGTGGCTGGGATCTTGTCACTTATTTGTTCTCAAGGAAAACCATTTGCAAACTGTGTTCTGTGGGGCCCTAGAGTTCCCACAAACGTTGAAGAACTACTGGGGTAGAATGTGGGGTCCAAGTGAGTGGGATTCCAAGTCCATGCCAACCTTAACCATGATATTCCCAATAGATGTTCTCTATTGCCCATCTCATCTGTTTGAGAAAAGGCATCTGCTGATAAAATAAGATTTGAACATCACAGGTCTAAAGAGTTCACTCAAGTTCAAACACAAACAGGTATGGAAACAGACAGGTAACATAAGTGAATAAGTCTAGCAAGGCATGGGATGATAGGGAGTGGTAGGACCTGTGGCAAACTGTCTTAAAAGAGCAGGTGCCCCTGAGATCTAGCCATACAGAACTACAAATTTAATGTGTCCAAGTCTTCCAATTTCTCAGTAAATCTGGAAATGTAAGTGTCTATTTCCCAATTATTAAGACATGTGCAGGTCAAACAGATTCCTACCTACAAACCAGATGCAGCTGGTAGACAGAATGTAACTGCTGGCTTGGACATTGCCTTTAAGAAAACCAGCCAGGAAGGGCTGCTATTTCCTTGAATTCACTTAGTAGGCCAACATGGAACAGCAGAAAAACCCACAAAAAAGACAAGCATCCTATCCTGGCACTAGCCCTTGCTAACCGTGTGAACCTGGATAAGGCCCTGAACCCTTAGCAGGTACCTGCCCAAATGTGGTGATCATAGCAAATCCCAGGCAAGTGGCAGGGAAGGAAGAGAACACACTGTGGGTGATGGCATCCCTGGCCCAAGAGGCACCAGGTGGGCACATATGAAAGGTGTTCTCTGCTGGCGACAGGAGGAATGCCCAGGGTGAGTGGTACATGGGGCATGGGTGGATCCTGATCAGCCCTAGGGATGTGGCTGGCCCAGAAAGCTTGAGCCCCCACTACTAAGGGAGATGAAAAATGACCACCTTCCATCTCCACTCTTCTGTGCACAGATGAGGAGCGAGAGAGGAGCGGGCGCCTGGGCCCGCGGCTGTCGAGCGGGATCATTAATAAGATAGATGTTCCTAATGGCTCCAAGAAGGATCATGGAGCTACTCATTATCAGGGGTTGAAATCGCTAATTATTCGTTTCTCTGCAGCTGTCACTCGCCGCGCCCACCCAAAACACCGGTCCCAGCAGCGGTCCTTTCTCTCATGGCCAACAGGGGGCCGCAAGCATGCATGGCCGGGCCTCAGGGCTGAGGGCAAAGTCTCCATCGTGCATTAAATACTTATTAAACTTGATTAGAACTCAATGCACCATAAAATCTCTTTCAAGTCGGTGAAACGCCTTTGGCTACAGATTTTTCCCCCCCAATTCTATCCAAAAGGAACTCCCAAGCACTCAGAGAGTATTGGAAAAATTAGATGATGGTTGAGGCGGGGGAGTGTGGCACCGGATTGGGAATGGGGGAGGTGGATTTGGAATATTTATGGGAGAAGACAGCAACGCCTGGAATGAGGGGCATCAGGAACGAAAAAGGGAGTGTGGATTCAGGCGGGTGGGAAGGCTGCCGGATGCACATATTTTTAGGAACGATATTACCCTGGACCTAAAAATATGAGACATGGCTTTCTTTAAAAGCGATCTAGGTCCTATTTACATTTCAGAGCAAACAGCATATTGTTTTCATCAGGGGGAAATAAGCACTCATGTTTACCTTATGTTTCCTTCAAAATATTTGCATTTCAAAGCCTTCTGAGCTTTAAGTTTCAGAGCTGTTCAAAATGTGGCACCTGGGCTTCTCCCAGATGGGCCATGTTTACAGCCGAAATCCATACCACCCAGCCAGGATGACACCCCAATAAGGGACAAGGGCCCCTTTCAGGGGCATAATGCATCCCCCAAGGGCACAGCAGCTGGGACCAAAGCTGGTGGCCAAATGAGCGATGGGAGAGCCAGACAGCCCAATTCTCAAAACCTCTCTATGAGGTTCTGTGAGTCTTCCTCTTGCCATGTTCTTTTATCCTCTCTGTGGATGAAGGAGGAGAAGGGCTGGTCTGCACAGAGCCTTTGGGGGCCTGTTGGGAGAAGGAGGAAACAGGCAGTGCTGGAACCCGCAGGAGATGTTCCAACAGAGGCAACAACCAAGTGGGCAGGGTAGCAATCCCAGTGCCAGAGGGTTGGACTAAATAACTTCAGCTCCCTCTTCCTGTCCCCAAAGTTTCATTCATTCATTCAACAAACAGTTATTGAGGGCCCACTCTGGGCCAGGATTTGGGCTCACGACTGGGGCCACAATGATGAACTAAACCAATCAGAGCTCACCTTTACTGGATGCTTCCTCTCTGCTAGCCACTGTTCTTGGCTGCACATGGCAGCCATCTAGCAAACTTTTAAAAATCCCAAAGCCCAAGCCACACCCCAGACCAGTTAGATTCCAGTGTCTGTATCTGACACAAGCCTTGCTGTTTTTTACTTTCTCCAGTGCCCAGGACCAACCCACTGCACCCCCCTTTCTAGAGGTTCCCTGTGGACCTTGGTAGAGGGACAGCTGCTGGTCAACTTGACCAAAAGCACCAAATTCCCAGGGAACCAGCTTGAGAAAGTCCAGGGTAAATTTCAGGGTCCAGGCACCATTAAATTTTCAAACTCCCCACATGATTTTAGCCTGCAGCCAATTTTGAGAACTGGCATTCTGTGCTTCACATATATGAACCCACTTACTCCTCAAACAACCTTCTGAGGTAGGTGAGAATGCTTGCCTCTCCCCCTTAAATGATGAAGCGCAGGAACGTTAACTCAGCCACAAGCAGCAGAGCCGGGATTTGAATTCCGGCAGTCAGGCTCCAAAGGGTGCACTCTTAAGAGCTCTGCAGTGGCGTCCCTGGTGCCAGCTACTGTGCTTAGGGAACTCTCGCTCCAGAGAGAGGCCAATGAACAGACACTACACAGAGGGATAATGTCAAGGCATTGCTGCCTTTCCAGCCACCAGCCATTCCCAACCCTGGTCTTTGCCTGACTCATCCAGAGACTAACTGTCCCTGCCTCCCTTGCAGCTATGGTTCTGGCCAACAAGATGCAGTGGGAAGCCTGCTTGGAGCTTTTGGAGAGAGTTTTGCTGCAAGGTTAAAGGACAGGGGTATGAGAAGGAACCTTTTCCAATCCATGCTCATCCTTCCACCTGAGATGTTTCCATGTGAGAATGTGATATTTGCAGCTGCAGAGGCCATGCTGTGACCACAAGGAAAAGGCTGAGAGAATCATAGTCACTGATCAGACTGTCCAACCATTCCGGAACAGGCCCCCTCCAGATGTCTTGTTAAAAGAGAGATCTAAAATGTCTTCCTTACTTTCAGATATTCAATTACTTGCCCCTGCATCAATTAGAATTAGATTTGACTGTGATTAATAGAAAACCCCCAAATAACAGTGGTTTTTGCAAGATAGAGGCTTATTTCTCTTTCATATATAAGAAGTCTGAAGATAAGCAGCTCAGAATGACAGGGGCAGCTTTAAAGTCATCAGAGAGCCAAGCATCTTTTCTCTCACTGCCCTGCCATTCTTAGCATGTGGCTTCCACTCACAAAGAGGGTTGCCCAGGCTCCAGGCATCACATTTGCTTTCCAGCTAGCAGGGAGGAGGAGAGATGAAAGAAGTATCCCCTCTCCTTTTAAGAACACCTCCCAGAAACTCTTCTGTCTATATCCTATTGACTAGAATTTAGCGACATGACCACATCTGGCTGTAAGGTAGGCTGGGAGCCACATTTGTCCTGGGAAGCCATAAACCTAACCAAAAAGGGGGATTCCATAGATAAGAAAGTAGGATATTTGAGAAAATAAACAGTCTCTTTCATACAATTAAGGCCATCCTAATTAAGAAAGATAATGTCTCTGATGAAGAAGGGATAGGAGTAAGCCAAGACAAAAGAAGGAAGAACAGTGTCCCAGGAGCAACAATTCAGACATAGGCCTAGGAGCAAGACAAAGTGAAATATTTGGAGAACTGAAGAAATCCTGTGACTAGATGACAAAGCAAGGTTGGTGGGCGATGAGGTGGGAAAGCATCAAGAGAGCAAGATTTGCAGGGCCCTTACATAACACCGCCCTAAGGAACTTGGACTTGGAGACCCACTGGAAGGTGTTTGGCAGGAAAGCAACATGGCCGGGGTTGCATAGAAAACACACTCTGGTTGCAGGGTGGAGGATGCTTTGGATTGGAAGACGATAAGATTGGAGGCAGGGAGACCCAGTGGGAAGCTCCTGGAGGCCCCTAGAGAGGTAATGTTGGCCTGGGCAGCACAGAGGCAGATCCCATCTCCACTGGGAGGCAGGCAAGAGGTGGTGGAGAGCAGTGTTATTCAGAGGGCTTGTCTGCAGTGGCATTCGAAGCTTGCACTAAAACCTGAATCCATGCATTGCTGCCTTCATCGAGTGTCTTATAATACAAATTATAGGCATGTGTGTTTCGGTGCACATATAAGCTGAATTAAGTATGTGTTTAGTGTTGTATTTGCTTTACGCTCTGATGGAACCTCCTTACTCCTTCGTGGACCACTAACAGTTTGTGAACCAGCAACACGGATCTGTGAACCACTTGGAACATCACTGGTCTCAAGGAGAGAAAACTGAATTCCTCGTGTAAAGCTGCCCTTCTGTATCTGAAACAGGCCTGGCTATTCCTTACTTTCTCTAGTGCCCCGAACCACCCCACGGCACCCCTCCAGAAGTTCCCTGTGGCCCTTGGCAGAAGGACAACTGCTGATCAACTTGTCTAAGAGCCAAATTCCCAGATAACCAGCCTGTGAAAGGAGGCTGGCCTGAGGGTTCCTCACCACCCGCAGGGAGCCCGAGGGGCCTACAAAGCCCTCCCTAGCCAAGCTTTTCCAGGAACAATGCGATTGCCTTAGGGAAGGCAGAGGGAGAAAATGTCCTCAAACTCACTCCCTGGAGAGAGGCCAATGCAAACTGTGGGATTAACTCCTGGGGGGCGTCTCAATTCTGAGGCCATTCTAATAGGAAAGAATGAAGGGGCCCCAGTCAGTTCTCCTGAAAGCAAGAGCTCCCCTCAGCCCAGTGAAAAGGGCTGGAGACCCTCAGGGGCTCCCCAGCCTCCAGGACCAGGCTACATTGAGCACTCCCTCCCCACCTGTGCTGAGACTTCAATGTTGGGCTATCCCCTCTCTCCCAGCTCCTTGGAGGCAGTGGCTGTGCAAGTGTTTCCGCGTCTGCACAACCATCTCATGCCACCATGGCCAATGAGCACCGATGGCTCTTATGTGCCGAGCACTCATCAAACTGCTTCGCATGTATTAGCTCATTTAGTGCTGACCCTCAATACATGCATGTCACATCAATTCAGCAAGTAATCTGAATGCATCAGTACTTGGAGGTGTTGGCCTGGTCACTCAGCAGCTTGGTCCAACATCCCTCTGGCAAAGACCAACATGCAAGAGTGGGCTCCCAGGATAGGAGCCTTCTGATTTGAGCTCAGAAGTACAGGCAGTCAGTTCCCTTAGGGGAAGCCTGTGTCCACACAGGCTTCCCTGGGATATCTCAGTGGCCAATTTATCAGTCACAGAATCTGAGAGAAAGACAGCTTCAGACTTTGGGCAGAACTCCAAGGAGAGCTGGGGTCTGGAGATCTGCAGGAGCATGGGGACAGGATCTCAGACTCTCGGACTTTCAGAGCAGGCTCTGCCAAGGGCATCCAGCCCACGTGCTCGGGGGCAGATGGCAGATCTGAGGTCAAGAAGGGGAAGTAGTGGGTCCAGTGTCACACCAAGGAGGATAGGGCTGAGGCTGGCTTTATCCCCAACGCACTGCCTGACAGGGATGAAGCAGCTGACATGGTTCTGCTGAACACACGGGATACACTGAGGCCATGACCTTGAAGAGGACACCAGCTCCTAACTTAGGCCCTTTGCAGTGCTGACCAAGGAGTGGGGCTGGGGAGCTCGCAATCCTTCCTCTAAACATGACACCGAGAAGTCAGGCCAGGGTCCTGGAAGCCAGTGGAGGGACACCGGAGGACCAGGCCAGCTAGCTGACCCCACAGCCAGAGCTAAGGCACCCATCCCCAGACCTGGCCTCTGGGCCCCTCCGCCATAGGGGACAGCCCACCCTGGGCTCCTCCACCCTGGCTAGTGGAGCCCTGCCCTCTGTGCAGGCCTCATCTCCAGCTTCATGTTTTATGTAAAGGGAATTGGGGCGCAGGAGGGGTGGGTAGCCAGTAGCAGACCAGAGAGGCAGGAGGGAGGCAGTGAATAAAATTCTTTGTTTAAGGAAGGCGTGAGCTATGCGTCCGCAAGTCCGGGAGAGGCATGTCATTTTGCTGGAAATGCGATTTTCCCTAACAAGTACAGAATTCTACATGACATGTTGAAAAGTGTATCTCTTTGAGAAGCTGCTCTGTATCTCAGAGGCATCGTCAGTACAGAAGCGTGTAATGTGGCAGTTGCCATGGCAACGCCTCGTTTTCCATAGACAGGAAAATCAGAGTGGCTACGTCGATTGAAAGGCCCCAAATAATGTCTCAAGACCAGGCTGAGATCTGGCGAAGGCTTTTGCAGAGGCTGAGGTGCTATTTGGGGGTCTGGGGGCCACTTTATATGTGCTTTGTAAAGAATCCCCAATATAATGTTCAGTGCCTCCTCCTAATTTGACTGAGTCAATGGGATCTGTCCAATGCCACCCAGAAGGGCAGTGACAGGGCCAGGGTGATAAAGCTCCCACTTTGTGGATAGGCGATGCCTGTGGCTGAGGTGATGTTGGCCCCTGCTCCCCTCCCTCCAGCGACCCCTTCTATCACTGTTTCTACTAAAGAAGTAGTTGTCTTGAAGACAGACATTGCGCTTAGCACCAGACAGTAGCAGCCGAGTCAGAAGCAAACATGTTCCCCGCATCTACCCCCATATGCACCACCCACTCATGCGTGCCTATGGTGCACGTGCTTCCAGTGTGAGCACAGGGACAGACTTACCCAGAGTAGGTGCTCCACCCATGGGTGCAGCTCTAGCTTTCATACCCATACCTGGGCCCCCCAGGTACAGAGGCTACAGCCCCATCACCCCAGGGCCTGGCACAGTGTCTAGCAAGGGTGGATGTGCACAGATGCGACACCCTGAATTCAACACACACATGTGCACACTCACAAGCATGCACACACTGCAGCCAAGGCTCTGCCCCAACCTCCTGCCCCCCTACATTGACAGGCATCAGCATGAAGCAGGGTGGCCTCCTCCCTCAGTATAGTGCCCTGTGGTTTGCAAGGGGCAAGGGCAGGACTTTCAGAGGGAATCGGCCGAATTTGGAACCCAGCAGGAATGAAGCATCCTTCCACTGTGGGTTCCTGAGTCACCAGGGCTGGCTCTGTGCTGCTCCCCTCTCCCACCTGAGGGAGCTCAGGTTCGGGGCTCCCTCCCTTGTCTGTTGGCTGTGCACTCCACCCTCCGCCTCCCAGGAGGTGACTGGCAGCTAACACAGGGCAGGAACAAGAAAAGCATTCATCCTGCTCCGTCATCTCCAAACACAAGTTAGCGTGGGGGACCGGGGAGTTACAGTGAGGGGAGAGGCGAAGGCCCCCCTCAACTTCCCAGAGGAAAAATTTTATATAACTGTCAGAGATGTAATAGAACTGTCAGAAGTACAGGAAACCAGCTCCACAGATTACAAAAACACATGTCAGGGACCTATTGGTTTAGTGACAGTGTGAAAATCACAATTTTTCTGTCAAGATAGAAAATAGAAACAGAGAAAAACCAGGAGCACCTCAGCATACACCCACTGACAGTGGCTAATGCAGCTCACCATATTTGGGACACCCCCTAGAAGCAAGTCTGAGTGCTCCAGGCTTCCCTGCCCCAGCCCCGGCACTGAGCCACGCCAGCCTTCACCTCCCAGGAGAGGCGCCTCGCCCCTTGGATCCCTCTCTCTGAGAAAGTAGAGGCACGGCCCTTCCCACTGCAAGGTCAGCTGCTCCCCATTGCGCCATGGTCGCTAGCTGTCCTCCAATGACAGGTCCCAGACAGAGATCGGGTCTCACGGTGGTAAAAGAGCCAGTCTCAATCCCCTTTCATTTAAGGTCAGGAGAAAGCCAGTGCGCCCCAACCCTCCGACTCTGGGCGTGCAGGAGGAGGCCAAGTCTTGAGCAAAACCATGGTGCTGCAAAAGTTGTCCACACATCTCTCAGCTGTGTGGGGGTTCTGTGGCCCGCTCTAGAGAGTCACGGCCCCGCACGGTGGCTCACGCCAGTAATCCCAGCACTTTGGAAGGCTGAGGCAGGAGGATTGCTTGAGTCCAGGAGTCCAAGACCAGCCTGGGCAACATAACAAGACTCGATCTCTTAAAAAAAAAAAAAAAGATAAAAAATTAGCTGGGCATGGTGGTGCACACCTGCAGTCTTTCCTACTCAGGAGGCCAAGCCAGAAGGATAGCTTAGTCCAGGAGGTCAAAGGTCAAAGCTGCAGTGAGCTATGATCGCGACCCTGCACTCCAGCCTGGGTGACAGAGCAAAGCCCTGTCTCTAAAAAAGTAACTAAATAAAAATAAATTTTAAATAAATTTTAAAAATGGAGAGTTGCCTTTTCTCTATACAACTTCGCATCCCAGGTCAGTCAGCCTGACAGCATTTCCCACTGTTTCAACTGGAGTGTGGGTGGAAGTATCCTCCTGCCAACTGGAGCCGAGGTGACAGGTTTTGATTGTCCCTTGGCACATGAACAGTGTCTAGACACCCCAGAAGATTGGGACACACTTTGCCGTCAGACAGACCTGGGTTCCCATCCCAGACCCAAAGTCGATGCACCAAAAGTGGTGCATATCTGAGCCCCTCTCTCCTCCGGCGATCATGGAGACAAGTGCACTTCCCTTTCTCCACCGGGGGGATTTTATGAGATGGAAAGTGTGCATTCAGGTTTCCAGGAAGTGGTTGCTCCAGCACCTAACCCCTTCCACAGCCATCAACAGGGCCTATTTTCAGAAGTCATGTTGCAGTTTAAAAAGTATTTTGCATCTAGAACTTTGTGGAGACTTTGTTCGCTTGTTGTAAAATGGAAATCACAATTTCACCCTCACACTTTACCCAGAGGCCAGAATGAACCCCCTTCAATTCTGAAGCACTTCCTGCTTGTGTTAGTCTGGGTCCTACAAGAAGCAGACACCCATATGGGATGCAATGTGTGAAGAATTTATTAGGGAAACGTCCATGTGCGAGAAAATGGAGAGGGGGTGAGGAAAGGCTGGGAGAGCTGCCGCCAGATCCCAGAGCAGGTCTGACCATGAGTGAAGAAAAGATGCTATGCAGTCTCAAGAAGGCTTGGCAAGGCCAAATCTAGGGGTCAGGGCACGGCCCTTGTCTACTGGGACACGCCTGTGCACTCAGTCGCTGGCTGGGAGCATAGACACAGCGGTGACATCAGAACGTGGCAGCTGGAGCTCTCATGGGGCTGTGCTCCCACAGGGAGGTCTTCAGGGCACCCCTCATAGCCACCACAGGGTCCCCTCTTATGTGCCATGCTCCTGCCGACAATACTCCTTTCCACTCTTTGCCTGACGAATCCTGGCTTGTCCAGTGAGTCTAGAAGCAGAGGCTCTTTCCTCCAGGCAGCCCACTCTGATCTCTGTCCCTTTTCTCATCGGACATTGACTGCCATGTGCTGCAATTGTGTGGAGACTCCTCCTTTCCGCCACTACATGGTGTGTCCTGCTGTCACTTACCCACTCCCCAACCCCAGCTGGCCCTGGGCCTGGGACTGAGCCAGAGCTCACAAATATGGACCAATGGTAAAGCCAGATAGATGCCCCCAAGGCTGGCAAGGGTGTTTGGATTTGGGAGTGCTGATTCTAGAACCCCTCGTCTGTCCCATTATGAAGCCCTCCAACTCATATTATTAGTCATGGGAAGGGCCTGGGCACCAACTGGTCAGAATGGCAGTAGACATGAGCAGATGTCTGCCCTGCCGCTGCCTCAGCTCACATCCAGGATACTGGGGCCCATGTACCCCTGTGCCAGGAAATAGACAGGTACTCAGGGTCCCTCTGGATGCTGGTCCAGGAAAGATGGATCCAGGAAGCAGAGTTCCACATCAATAAGCAGGGAGACAGAGTCACCAAGTATCCACTGCAAAAGGGACATCTGAGCTCATCTACCTGATAGTCCCCGCTGGTGTACCCCACTCACTGAGCTGTCAATCGCCTTAACCCTCCTGATCACCAGAGGAGGTTTTGGGGCACCCAGGGTCTCCTAATCTGGTCACTCGTTGCCTGTTGATGCTGTAGGCTTTACGAATTTTATCCTACTGTATGCATGCCATGACCTTATAAAAAGGCCAGGAGACATTCTAGTCTGACCCCATTATGCGGAGGAGGAAACTAAGGCCCAAGAAGAGAAAGGATACCTATTCAGAAGCATCAGGAATGAGGAAGTCTGGGATCTCATCCCAGAGAGCAGCTGGATCCACCATCCTAGAACATCTCAGCTCTGCTGCTACCCACCTTAATACCCCGTCAGCTTCAGCTCCATCTGGGCCTCCATCCCCAGAGCAGCTTCCCCTCCTCCCACCAACACTGTGGCCCAAAGATCCCCACATCCCTCCTGACATTCTCTGCAAAGAGTGAGCTCATCTCTCCAGCAGCCACCTCCACCTTCTCTGGTTTCCCATCATGGGAAGGCCTCGTTGGGGAAGGCATCATGCCGGAATAGGATGTTCAGCTAATAAATATGTATGCAGGATTTTTATTACTTAATAGTTGTAAGGTTAATCGTCGTGGTGAACGCCTATATTTAATGTGTCAATGGAGCTGCAAAATGCCAAACTGAATAGCTTTAACACACATTAGTTCTACTTGTGAATCTACAAATAGGAACCTTGTCAGAAAAGTATTCAAACCGAGATCAGTATTGATTGTGGTCCTCGGGAAAGGCACTGGACTGTGACAGTTTAAAATGATAAATGTCTAGAGAATTATTTGCCTGTATTGATAAAAAGAAGCAGATATAAAGCTGACAGTCTCAGAGGAGGCAGCGCTGGTGAGTGTGGCCAGCACATCCAGCATCGTTAGGGACTTGGAGCTAATCTCCCCTTTGATATGGAGACGATCCCCAAGGGGTCTGGCCCTGCCCTGTGCTGGGGCTTGTAGTAATTGCAAAGGAGGGGGCTCTCTGGGCATGCTCAGTCTGCTCCTGGGTCCCTGCACTGGCCAACCCACTGTAATTTTGGAAGGGAGCCTTCTGCAGAGACCCAAGCGCTTTTCATTCCATTGCTCACCTCCTGCGCAGCAGCCTTCTGAGGCTCACCAAGCAAGACTGAAGTCCTCAACCCAGCCTTAGAACTCTCATCCCAAATAGCATTGTCTCCTTTCCAACCTCACCACTCAAAGCTCACCCCCAGAGTCTCTGTAGCAGCAGGACTGGCAGGTTGCAGCTCCCGTGAACTCCTCCCCGAAGGCTTCACTCACACTCCCTGTCCATCAGAGCTGAGCAAAGCCAACTCATTCTTTAGGACAAATCAACCCCCACATTCTCTTCAGGTCTCTACTCCAATACTACCCCCTCTAGAAGCTTCCCCGGGCTGCCCTAGTTGGAAGAGCATCCCCTCTCACTCTCAGTCTCCTTACCCTGCGATGATATCTTCTGAGCCTGCATCACCACCTGGAATGCATGTTTATACGTTAGTTAAGGTTTGCCCATTTCCCACCCACAGTGTAAGTGCCATGGGGAAGACACTCTATTACATTCATCACCATGAGCAGTGTCTGGCACATGGAAGGTGCTAGATAAGCCTTTGTTGAGTTAATGAATGAATGAATGAATGAATGAGTCCTTCAGGAAGCCTTCCAAACCACTCCCAGCTCAGTGATTACCCATTCCATCCTTCTCTTTAAAATCACTCAGGACCTTTCCTGTCTCTCACCACTCACATCCGTGTTCAAAAACCACCCATGGCTCCCTACTGCCTAAGGACCAGGCTTGAATTCCTGAGCCTGACCTGCAAAACCATATCCCATCTGGGGCCACTCCCAGACTCCACCTCTGCTCCTCTCTTCTGCATCTCAGGCTAGGTTTCTACTGCCCTCCTGCTTCACAGGATCTGGCTACGCTCTCTCTGCATACCACCGCAGGACTGAGGCTTCTTTGGACATCCTGCATGACCCAAGTATGGCTTCGTATCATGGTTGGCTCCCAGTTATACAGCCAAGGACCTGTCCTGTCCTGTCCCCACCCTGGGGTCTGGGTGGCACTGCAGAATCCAGTCTATATCTGAGCTCTGCTTATTTCATGGGGACCTTAGTCACAAGCCTAGGGGCAGGCACTCATGTTCACATGTGCTTCTACAAGGGAACATAGTATCCGGGACGGTGCCCAGATACTACTTTAAAATCTCATCTCAGATGGCCTGTTCGTTGCTGAGTTTTCTGCTCTCCCTTTCCTGTCCCTTGCCGCTGTGCACCCTTGTTTCACAAGACGCCGGCTGCACAGGGGAAAGCAGAAGGCACCCACGGGATGTCCTGGCTTTTGTTTCCACAGATATAAATCTGTTAGAAGATGTGGAGGCTTTGCAGAGAAAGAAAGCAGGACAGCCAGGCTCTTAGCAAGAAGCAAGGGATCTTGGAAGAAACGTAAATGTGGAAGTATTGCTCCCAGACCAAAAGGAGATTTCCCCAAGCTGGAGGGAGGAGAGTAGTGAAAGCTGTTCCTCGAGAGAGGGACTCTGCCTTCTCTTCTCCTGCTGAGCAACAGCCTACAGCAAAGGCTCCTGGGGAGACCTCTGGGGGCCAGGGCTGGGGACAGCCACAGAAAGGAGCCTTGTGCCTTAGTCAGGTCTGGAAGGCAGCAGAGAGCAGGCTGTGCCCTGGAGGGGCCTTACAGGCAGGGAGAGTGAGGGCCCAGGGGCCTGAGGGGTGATACCCAGAGGACCCTCCCTCTGACTCCTGGGATGAGCCATGCCCAGAGGGGTAATTTGAGAGGCAGGAGGACAACCCCAGAGGAGCCGAGGTGATGAGTTTCCACCAGCCCCACAGAATGGATCGTGGAAGCAGCTGTGGGACAAGTGATTTGTGTCACCAGCTGAGTGAGGGGACTAAGATTCATGACCTCAGCAGCAGGTACTGCTGCCTGTCCCCCCAGTCTACATGCCCTGACAGCAGGTGCTGAGCTTCCTCCTGTCACTTCATACCTGCCCAGGTTGGTGCCAACATGAATAGGTGGGAATTTGCTACATGTGGAGGGCCGACTTTCTGTACTTTGGGAGATGTTTCCTGCCCACTTCCCATCAAGGAGGCATTTGTCACAAGTGGATCCCTAGGAAGAACCATGGAATGAAGATACAGAGCATGGAACTGCTCACTGCCCCAGCGAGGGCTTCTGGGAGGGGCAGCAGCAGGCCCCACACTGCACTCACTCTGGGGCCTTGAGACGAGGCCATGTGGGGAGAAGGAGCCGTCATGGTCCTTCTTTCACGAGAACACCAGGGTCATCCCGTCCTGCTCCACGTGCTCTTGTCTGCTACCACAAGCTTCTCCCTCATGCCTCGAGGAAGATCCTGACATTACCTAGAGCAGAGGGACCCTGAAGAGGCCTTGACACTTCCCAGAGTCAAACCACTCACTGTAGAACTAGAGGTGCCAAGGCCCAGAGAGGGCAAGCTGCTCATCCGACATCACACAGCCGCTTAGCAGATCTGAGACCACAACCAGGTCTCTTGCCTCCCAGGAAGTTACTTCCTCTAGCACCCCACAGTATCTTGCAAGAGTTTGTTTGGGCCTCCATGTAACTGCCAGACCTCCACAGCCACAGCAAGGGTCCTCTAGTTAATGTACCTGCCGAGGGACATGTGGTTTCAGCAGGAGTGATGAGAAGTGGACTGAGAATCAGAGACCTGGCTTCTAGGGTCACCTGTGGCATGTCCCATGCTGGGGCCTCCAGGAGTCTGGAAGGCTGATCTCCTCAAGAAGGAAGGGAGGGTCATGGACTAGGCCAATGTGAGTGGGAGTGGGGGAGGCATGGGTGCACGATAAGAAAGACTCCAGAATCCACCCCACTATGGTCCTCCAAGAGGCTTGCTTCCAAGCAACTTGTTTTCAGATGTCTTTCACTGGGGCCTCTGCTTACAGTCATCCCAAAAGGGATTGCACTATTAAAATAAATAGGTGACCCGGCAGCCCCAGCCTGGGCAGACTCTTTCAGAGATTACACTGTGGCTCAGTGGGAGGAACTGCACTTGGGCAAAGGATACCCCAAGAGAGCCTTAGCCTCCGACTCAGCCACTGTCCCAAGGCAAAGTTTTGGGAAGGAACTGAAAACCAGCAATCCTTGCAGGCAATGTGTGGACTCAGAAGGGGGCTGCCAGGTGCTCTGTGGGACCGCGGTGGTGCTGCCTGGGAAGAGAGCTACCATCATCTTTTCTTTAAAAGGTCACATCCAGGGCCCTCAGCCTGGCTTGAAATAGCTGCCCCTTCTGCAGAGCAGGCCAGGAGCTGCTGCCAAGGAGAATAGGCTGGGCTGGAGTCCAACAGAGACCAGAGAGACACATCTGGCCAGCATAGCCTGGGTGTGCAGGGAGCACTAGGGGAGTGGTGTTTCTGAGATTCGGGGATGACCAGATTGGAAAAGCCACCAGGCCTGCCCTCACCTTTCCCCAGGCCTGGGCTGACACAAATAGAAGGTCAGACAGAAAAAACATTTCTTTTCTTTCTTTCTTTCTTTCTTTCTTTCTTTCTTTCTTTCTTTCTTTCTTTCTTTCTTTCTTTCTTTCTTTCTTTCTTTTTTTTTAATGTATACCTTGGTTGAAGACTCACAGACACCAGCACTGAACCTCACACAGGGAGCACTCCATAAGCCAGACTCCAGGTATCAGGAGGCATCTAAAAGGTGATGAAAAGGAGGAGGTGTGGAAAAACTCCAGAGTTTAGAAGGGACAGCAGTGGACCCTCCAAACAAGGGGAAATGCTTTCAGCAGCTTCTCTCCCTGGACTGTCAATGACCAGGATCACTTCAGAATATAGGGGCGCAAAATTTTCAAAGACCCAAAGGTGAGGAAGAAGGGGAGCCTTGGAGCTTGAAGCGCCTGGCGAATGAGGCAGCGGATACAGTGAGCCTTACAGTCTTGAGAGCCTGAGACCCCCGACCCCAGGGGAAGACGGAGCGACTGCAGGAGGACCAGAGACAAATCACAGGGAGTTTTCAAGAGGCTGGGGAGCAAGAGGTCAGCAACAGAGAGGCTGCAGCAGCCTCCACCGACAGCTCAGGCAGTTGACGGATGCCAGAAGGAGATGGATGACCAGCCTCCATGTGGATCGGAGCCGGAGGGCTGCGCACCCCGCTCAGAGATGACAGCCAAGGAGGGTGGAGGACCCAGAAGAAAACAGCTCTGCTGGTTCAACACAGGGAGGACAGCCATCCCCCCTGCCTGGGGCATTCCCAATGACTTGGAGCCCCAGTGGGCCTGGGGAGGTGGGCTGTGGGCAGTTGGCCCCTGGTCACTGCTTTGCAAGAGCCATTCTTGCCCCTCTGCGTCTGACTCCGTGGCATCCTCACACTCCCTCAAGTCGCTCTCCCTGTCTGCACAGATGCGACTGTTTTTCTGGAGATATCAAATTCAGCACAATAAAGCTAGTTATGAAACAGACACTTGTTAAAGGACGTAGCAAAATCTGGTTTTCCGAACCTAGTACCTTTACCATACAAACACGAGAGACTCTAAGTGATCTTGGAGCCCAGTTGTGGTCCAGTGCTTCTGGTAGCAGAAAACTGTTCTTCATGTATAACCTTCCTTAGAAAACTGAATGTAGGACCAATGAAAGAAAAGCCACTGTGGTTGGGGTAAAGGAGGTGGGTCTCACCCCTGCCTACCCGCTTTCCTCTCCCCATCCCTGCCAGTGAGCCCCAGGGTTCCACAAATCAGAGTTTGGAAACTGACGGATTTGTCCAATCCCCTAATTTTACAAATAGAAAAATGGGATCACAGAGAGAAAAGGGCACTTGTTCGAGACCACACAGTACTCCAGAATTTGGGACCTAGAACACAGTAAGAAGGAACAGTCCTGGTCATTATTTTTCTAGTATCAGAAAACCATGGTGCATGCAGTGTGTGAACAGAGGTCCCAGGAGTCCCTAAACAGTCTCAGGCAAAGCTCCTTCCCCTTGGAGAAGCTGCACACCCTCCAGTAAAGAGAAATCCTCTTATTGCTGCAGAAACTGCTCTTCTCCTTCCTGGACTGCCTTCTTGGGTCTTTCCCTCCTCTTCTTTTCAACAGTCAGAGCAGACGCAGCCCCACACAGTTCCCCGACGCAGGGCCTGGAGCCCTCACTCCCTGCCTCTAATTACCCTGTGATAGATGTTGGCGTTGCTGCTAAAGGTATCTGCGTTCAGCCTTTATGGTCATTTTCCAACAGCCCAGACCTTTTAAACTCTCTTGTGGGAGCAGGTTAAGATGATTATGCAGATGGATGGACCCCGGTGCAACATTATGTCAGCGATGGAGATGTAGGAGCTGCAAATGGGCCATGATTACCACCAAGAGGAGGCTGCTGCAGCCACTGCAAGCCGAAGGGAAGTGCACAAGATCCCTGGGCTCTAAGAGCAGCCTCAGACACAACACACACTCACACACACTCCTCCTCAGCCTCTCTAGTTAGCTGTCTGGCTACAGTCAGACTCTGTTCCCATGGAAACGTGAAATGTCAACCATGGCTATTGGGATGCCAGGAAGACACAGGTCTCCTGGAAAGAGAAGCAGCCAGAACCCAGGAAGGTCCTGCTCTCCAGCTGGCTTGATGGGGCTGGGGAGAACCAAGTCAGATGCAGAGCTGGACCCCAAAGGACAGCACAAAGAGCAGTTCTGGGGACCAGGAGGCTCCGGTCAATCGTTAGACAAGGGCGAGGTTACACATCATGGTGTTGATGCTTCAGTCCTGGGCACCTCCTAGAAATGGGCTATGCATTGGGCTCTGTGCTTCCTAGCAGACAAAGCAGAGAGGAAGACACAGTCTCATTCAGCCTGGTTTCCATAGATAAAAAGGAACTCTCCATAATCGGCCCTCCTTTTCCTGGTTCTAAAGGTGAGAAAAATGTCTCCCAGCAATTTCCTTGGCACTCTTCCTCCTGCAATAAGCACAATAACTAGCTACTTAAGGGCTGCTTCTCCCAACATCCGGCCTTCAGCACAAGCCCATGGTACCATACCTAAGTGGAGCTGGGCGGTGAGGCAATGCTACCTGGAACAGAACACATGGCAAGGTAGGAGATGGTCTGACTTTAAATGAAGGAAAGGCGCGGGCTCTTCTGGGAGATGGATGGGCAGTACAACCTTCTGGTAACCCTCCAGAAACAGAGGGACTCCTTCAGACTGCAGAGTTTATGGTTGTCATCTTGGAAGGGAACCAGCAGGGCAAACATCCTGTGTTCCAAGCAGTGGGTGTGGGTGATGTGTGTGGAGCACCTGGAGAAAACAGGTCCTAAACGCAAGACTTACAGCAGCAGGAGCATTGAACACATGATTGCTCCAGGCTCACCCTGGCCTTGGTCTTTGTAACTAATCTTAAGACCACTTGTGAATGGGGTTGACGTTCCATGCTGAAGGACCATGTCTGAGCTAGAGACCCGGGGCTGGGTTGAGCCTGGGCCTGAGAAGGAACAGCCATGGGAAGCCAGGGGGCAGTGATGGGGGAACCAGGACAGGGTGGGAAGCCAGTGGGCAGTGATGGGGGAACCAGGACAGGGTGGGAAGGCAGGAGGCAGTGATGGGGGAACCAGGACAGGGTGGGAAGCCAGTGGGCAGTGACAGGGGGAACCAGGACAGGGTGGGAAGCCAGGAGGCAGTGACAGGGGAACCAGGACAGGGTGGGAAGCTGGAGGCAGTGTTGGGGGAACCAGGACAGGGTGGGAAGCCAGGAAGCAGTGATGGGGGAACCAAACAGGGAGGTCACTGCCTTTCCCATACAGATCCCTCCCCTGTGTCTGAGTTTAGGAGCTTAAGGAAGCCTAGGACCTGTATCTTCTGAAGCCAGGAACTAGAAACAGACAGAAGTGGATTCTTTCTTGTAATAGAAGCAGGGAATCAACACCAACTCACATCGTCCCGCACCATGATTAGAAGCCCTCATTAGCCAGGCATCCAGTGACAGGCACTGTCCTGAGTAACGTGTGTTAATCACACCTCTCTATGCCTCATAATGAGCCTGCGAGGGAGATGTAATTGTTCCTAGTTTATAGTTGGAGATACTGAGGCCTAGAGAAGCTGTAAGACTTTCCCAGGGGTACCCAAGGTACAAAGGGGCAGGCCTGGCAGAGGGAGCCTTCATAGGAGCCCAATAGACCAAAAGAATCAGCATCAAATGGCCCAGCCTTTGGAGTCAAGCTCATATGGACTGGAAACCCAATGTGGTTAGTTCCCTAACTGTGCGACCTCAGCCAAGTGATTTAACTGCTCTGAGCTTCAGGACCTTCATCTGGAAGTGGAGGTTAATTATACCCATCCTCAAGAGTCATTGTCAAGATGAATGAGGTGATGCAGGAAGTGCACCTAGACCCACCACGGCAGGTGCCCACTAACTGCGAGAGAGGGTTGCACTCTGGGAAGGTGAGGGCTGCCCTGTCTAGCGCATCCCTGTACCCGCAGGGTCTCTGAAGGCTGGCACAAGATAAATAGGCACTGGTGAAATAGCTGGGGAACTAACGTGGGCTTTTTTCTTCTTGAAAAGCAACATATGCTCATAGAACATGAGAAATGGAAATATGCATTTTTTAAATGTCATGCCAGAGTCCCACCTCCAAAAAAAAATAATCCCTGTTCTGCTTTTTCTTTTAGGTAAATCATTCGAGTCCTATGGATTCCTCACTCCCAGCCAAGACTTCTGCCACTAGTATTTTAGCCAAAGACTTCCCCAGGCTAACCAAGCCAGGAATTGTCCTGATGCTCATGTCCCTCCTATTGGAGATAGGACCCAAAGGGAGCTACCTCGTCCTCCGTCCTGCTCAGGTCTCTGCTGCCCACCTATCACCCCCACCTGCTCTGCTGCAGTCAATGTGGGAAGTCCTCCCCTCTCAGAAATGCTGGTGACTCAAGTGCTTGCAGCTTAAGGGCTGCCACCATGTGAAGAAAGTGTCCAACTAGACCCTTCAAAACAGAAGCCTTGGGGTGGAGGGAGGAGTGCCCAACAGCTCACTCTGACATGTTTCTGGGAAGTGCTCCCTACCATGGCACGGTCCCCAGGACCTTTCATGACCTGCTCCCTGCCTGTCCCTCACGCCTTCCCATAATGTCATCTCCTCTATGTTCCAGTCACACCCAGCATCTTTGCATTCAGCCCCCGCTTTCATGCTTCAATCCCTCAACATAAAATGTTCTTCTTGGGTCTGAGTGGCAAACTCCTACTCATCCTTCAAGGTCCCACTCAGACACCACCTCTTCCAAGCCAGGAAGCTTACCCTAAACCCCCAAAGTTGGTGAGTTGGCCCTGCCCTGTGTTTCCACATCCCTGGGCTTGCCTCCACTACGGTCCTACCACTCTAGTATCACGGCCTGGTCACTTGGCAGAGCAGGAGCTCCTGGCAGATGTGGTATGGTAACTGGTAACTGTTGGAGCATTCTGCCACCTCTGGGTGAGTGCACTGGGAGCTGTCCCATATCTATGCCCCCCAGGGTTTAAAGCAGGGCCTGGGACAGAGTCAGGCTCACTGAATGTCCAGGGTAGGAAAGTAGGGAGGACATAATGGGGAGGAGGACCACTGGATGGGAAGACAAGAGGAAGTTGAGTGGGACCCTCCTGTGGGTCTGGGGTTGGCTACTTGGGCCCATAATGTGATGAAGAAACACCAACTCCACGCTGAGAAAGCTATTGACAAGCAGGGCCAGCTGGCTGTCTATGGGATGACCACCAACTGCCCTGTGCTTCTTCTCGCCCCTGTCCCAATCTAGAAGCACTCAGGAGAGGCAAGAGAAAAAACTGCTGAGTCGTATGGCCTTGCGCAAGGGCAGAATTCATGGTGAGAAAAATGCCCTCCTCCCCTAAGCCAGGCAGGAGAAAGGCCTCCAGTAGAATCATGCCTAGAGACAGGAATGCCTCCAGGAAAAGGAGATCAGCGCCTCCCCACCCCAGCTGGACGCTGGCTGAATGCGGAAGTGGGAAGTGCGGCCTAGGGGAGGGCACAGCATACTCCCCCGGAATGTGAACACAGGAAGTGGTGCCTTCTTGTCTGGCAGTCTGTGCAGGAAGGAGGCTGCAGCTTGCTGTAGAGGCCTGCACTTGCAAAATGAAAACAGACCAAAGCTTAGAGGGCTGGGAATAGGATGGGTGATCACTGACCCCATGCTTCCTGGCTTTCCCAGGAGAAAGAACCCATGGAGAGGACCTTGAGGCTCCACATACGCAAGCACAGAAGTTAGAGCTGGGGCGGGACGTGTGGGCTGCCCAGGTGGCTGCCACCCAGATGAAGTCCTTCCTGGGGGCACACTCAGGAATGAGGGAGGCAAAGTGAAGCTGGACACTGCTCCTGAAGACCCCCCACTTCACCTTCTGCATGGAGACTACCACTAGAAAGGGGTCACCACTGAGATGGGCAGATGCACACCAGGCAGATGCAGCTTTATCCAGCCCAAGCAAAAGCCAGCCATCTCACTGAGAGGAGGCGAGTGAAGCAAGATGGTCTCCACCCTTCCCATCCTGGAAAACCCAAGAAAGGAGGAAGAAGAGTGGACTCAAGACGAAAAGCCTGTTTCTCCTTCCCCACTCCACGGAGACAGGTTTGACTCAGCGGTGAGACTGCTGTTTTGTATCAGACCAGAGGAGGTCCTGATACATGAAAGTGGCCAGAAGTTATGGGACAAAAGGAGTCAACAGAGTGAGAGGGACAGGAGAAAACAAAACCATGTAATAACTCCACTCCACTGTGTGGCATCTTCACTAAACTAGTTACAGGGGGAAGAAAGAGAGGCAGATGAAAGAGGTGCTGCAAGAAAGGAAAAGAAAGAAAGAATGGGACAGGAAGGAAAGGTAGACTTGGGCATTGGAAGTCAACACTCAGAAGCAGGTACTAAAGCCAGCACCCAGGTGTCCACATCCTGCTAGCTATTGCTAATCCAAGCTGAACCTCTCAGCAACTGGGCGAGAGCTCCCCTGGAAACAGGCCTGCGTTCCAGGACAGGGCCCCCACTCAACCCAAGGTGCACATCAGGGTCACCTGGAGAATCTTTAAAAACTATCTACCCTGACCCTGCTTCAGCCCAACAGAACCCAGCCTGGTCAGAGGGCTGGGAAATGATCAGTTTTAAAACTCCTCAAGGGATTCGAATGTTCACCCAGGATTGAAAACCATAAGACAAGATGACTCGCAAAGGGTGGTCTTTGGACCAGAAGCAGCAGCAGCACCTGGGAACTTCTAGGAATTCAGATTCTCAGGCCCTGCCCCTCCTCCACTGAATCAGAGTGGGGCCCAGCAATCGGTTTTGACAAGTGCTCCAGGTGATTCTGACACAGGTCAAAGTCTGCAAACCACTGGACTAGAGTCTACCTGAAGAGAAAAGGTGAAGTGGGGGAGGAAGGAGGAAGTGGTGGTGTGGGCTGTGGGGTAAGGAGAACTGTGGGAGCATGGGGCAGTGATGCCCTTTCCAGGCAAACACACCAGGTCCCTGACATCCCATCCAGGCCCACGTCCCCACGTCCCACTCTCTCCAGTTCTTCAGCTCCCCAAAGACCCATGGGGAAAGCCATGAGCACAAGGCATCCTGTGATGCAGACGGTCTTACTCCAGCACAAAATGCTGAGCTCCTGTGAACACGGTCCATGGATTCACTCTTGGTTTCCAAGGCACATCAGGAGTGAGGGGAACTGCTAGCGCTCCCATTAACCAACCCCGATTAAATCAGCTGAGATTCTCAAAGGCTAGCACCACACAAATGGAAACTAATCATAATAATTTACTAATTGTCTCCAAGCTGGAGTCACTCTAATCTCCATGGACAAAAGACAGCAATTAAAAGTCTTCCAAATTCTAAGAGCTGAGGCTGTACCCTTCTCCCAGCCAGGAGGGTGCAGGTGGCAGGGAGTTGTTCTGAGGACCAGAGAAGCAAGGCAGAGGGAAGGGTACAGGGATGGATGCTTCCTGGATGGGGAGGTAGGCAATGATGAGAAGGTCCAGGAACTGAGGAATGGATGCCACCCAGGCTTACTGCTGGGAGTCCTACAAAAGCTCAGCTTGCAGTGGTCAAACTCGCTTGCCCTGGTTTTTATGCAGCATCTAGCTTCTCTGCCACCTCCTCCAGGAAGCCTTCCCAGGCTGCTTCGTGAGAGAATGGGCTGAGCACACAGGTGTGGAGTTACACATTGGAAATTATCTATTCCTATGCACCAATGAGCTTTAACCGTGTTTTACCGTAGAAGAATCTGAGGCTCCAAGAGGCACCATGACTTGGCCAAGGTCACACCTGGAGATACAGCTGGGATTAAAACCCAGGTCTGCAAACACAAGACTCTTCTCTGAGGCAGAGTTAGAGGAGCATGTGGGAAAGTAGCTGTTCTTTTAAAGCACTTTCTACCCAAGTGTCATCTTTTCAACTATTTTTAAGGTAATAAGTTGACAGGAGAGTTGTTTTGACTATGGTGAGAAGTCATTAAAGAAAGCAGTGTAAAAACAAGCCTGTGAGACACACAGAGCAGACAGGCAGAGGGGTTGGAACTTTCTACACGCTGGCTCCCTCTGAGCAATGCACAGGACCCGCCCCCCGGGACCTGCCCCCAGGCTCCCTCCTGCTCACCTCTAAAGCAGCTTCTCTTCTCCAGAAGCCCCCCTAATCTCCTATTACCAGTTCCCAGACCCACTTATGTGAGACTTGACAGCTCCCTGTCTAGACTGCAGACTCCTAAAGTCTTAATTGCTCTTTCATCAACAGAGAAGGGCTGCTTCTTCGTCAAGCAGCCAACCACTCAGGAGTCCTTGTTGAGCTCCTACAGGGTACCAGGCTGCACAGGGATTCAGAGATGCCTGAGGATTTGATGGATCATCTGGGGTCAGAGGAGGACAAGTTCAGACACTGCTTGGCCCAGGCCTCGTGCCAGATGTGAGGCTCCCAGCAAAAGTGAGACTCAAGCCTTCTGGATGCTGCACTAGCCCCCCTCCCTGCCCAGAGGGAGGGTGGGGAGAAAAACTGGCTGCAAACAGCCTCCTCATGTTGCCTTTCAACAACCCGTTCTCAAGGTGCAATGGCCTCAGAGTCCTCCAGACCAATGCCTTGGCACACACTCCCCTCAGCAGGGATTCCTGGGCCCTCACTTATCACTCCACTCCTGTATTGAGCACTAGTATGTGCTGGGCCCTGTACTCAGCTCTGGGAGAGTGGACAAGATCCACACGGCCCTTGTCCTGGAGTGTAGCCTCTAGTGTTGTAGTGATCTGCTAATTTAAGGGTAGGCGTTAATGGGTTACTAATGCTCCATGGGTCCAGCTCCCACTGGCTGCCTGCTTTCTCCCTATCCTGTCTTCTATACTCACCCCCGACTCTGAGCCCACATAGGCAGCTGCCTCTCCCATAGCAGTCAGCTCTGGGCACCAGCGCCGCCTTTTCTCCCACCCACCCACTTCAGCCTCCGTGCAATGTACTTGTCACCATCTGGCTTCATGAGCTGTGGCTACAGCTGAGTGATGATGCCATGTCTCCTGGGGAAGACTAAGGCAGGGGGTCCATGGGCACCTTCAGTGCCTGTCCCCAAAGGATGGCACTTCAGGGCTTAGTGGAACCACAACCAACCCCTCGCATCCAGGGCAAAAGACAAGAGTCCTTCTCTGTCATCGTTCTGGAAAGGATGGCTCCCTGGGGACAAGGCTCTGGGTTGTCACAAACAGAATTGTCAAACCAAGAGCCATTTACTCATCGCATAATTGCCTAAATGTCTCTGATTTTTTTTTAAATCATTGATTGTGCACAACATGTCAAGCCCGTCACCGGCTTCCACCTTGAATCCCCACCACCACCTTCTGCAGTGAAGAAGCTGGGTTCAGGGTGGGAAGGGCACTGTTCAGTAACCCAGCAAGCCCAGAGATGCTGGAATCCAGCCCCAGCCTGGGGCAGACCCCTGCCCGTGGGCCCCTTGCCTGCAGTCGCTACCTTTGTCACTACTCTCTCAGCTTCTCCAGGCAGGGGAAGGCATCAGCGTTGCTGCAGGAGCCCAGGGGATGTACCGTGGATTAACTACCTGAAGTTGTGCCTCGCTCTCTCTCCCAGCCACCACTGTGGCAGCAACTGCAGTCAAGATGAAATAAAGCCTCGGAAAAACCAGCAGAGCCGAGGCCATAAACCATCTCTCTCTGCCAGGAATTGCCCAGCGCCTCTCATAGGAGGGGGGACGACTGTCTCAGGATATGGCAGCTAGAATAGGAGAGGGGAGAGTGAAGGGGTCCTTCCTTGATCCACACCATACTCTGGGAGGTTGGAAAGGGGAGAGGGGGAAAATGGATGTTCTGCTAGACAGAGGCCAGATGCTGTTCTATGGACTGCAAGCAGGGGAAGGGTGGCGAGTTGGGGGAGCCAGTCCCATCTGCAGCTGTCTGTATTGAGGGACCTCTGGCATTGGCCATATTTCTGTAGGAGAGCCCCACGGTGGCCTAATAACAGAATAGTGAGAGCTCTGCTGTACTGATATGTCCCTCAAATCTGCCTGAGGGGGGAATCATGCCTTCCAGAGAGGAGAACAATGGACACCCAGCTGAGGATGTGTGTGAGTGTGTGTGTGTACATGTCAGCATTCTCCCAGACACTGCCAAAGGAAGAGATCAATTTAGAGAATTAGAGGCCAGCCCACTTTGCATGGCTTCTAGGAGGCATGTACGGTAAATAAGGATTCCAGAAAAGAAATGTTGCATCATTCAATTAATTTTAGCCTTGAACCACAGTGGCTGGGTGGGGGAGATCGTGGGGAGAGAGTAATCAATACCAAGCATTCAGCTTGCTAACATGAAGCACATTTCATACAAAGCTGGACATTTTTCTCCTTGTCATACAGAATTATCTTAATTATTGTTTCAAGGAACAGCCTTATATAGCATCATCTAGTAGTCCAGGAGGCGGCTCCGAAACTCGTCACTGGAATAATTTATGATTTTTCTTTCTAACATCTTGGTCTTGTTTGATATGCTTGCCATTTCTCCCTGACAGGGAGGTCGATTAAATCACATTTATATTGTAAACGTATGCATTGCTTTTTACCCAAGGCGCTGGATGAAGAGATACAGGGGCCCCAAGGGAGGGAGAAGCCAATCCACTTTCATACTGCAAATTTCTGCTGTTCGGAAGAAATGAATGGTTGCCAGGGAGAACTGGGAATTACTTGAGGATGCAAAATGTTATTTTAGAATCCTTTTGAGAGGGTTTTTCCCTCCCCCACCTCCTCCAGCATTTTCACATCTCTGGCTGCTAATGGGGGACAGCACCAGTCTCTATACAAATGCCGAAAGAATGCACTTCACCGGCATTCTTCAGGGGATTGGCCTGAGCCAAATTTGGGCTGGCCAACCTTTAAACAGGCTGCCTCTTGGCCTCAAAGCCGGGCGGGTGACGTGCAGAGAAAAAAGGAGCCATTCACACTCTGCAAGGCATTTCATCCTTCCATCAGAGGCTAGATGGGGCCACACTCCGGAAGCTGGTTTTTGGATTTGTGTTGGGAGGGGGCTTGTAAATAACACAAAGTGTTCAAAATGAAGAGTGGAAAGGTCATTAACGGGACCGGGAAGAAGTGACGCTGCACCATCATTAACCTAACCGAACTAATTAGGAAACATTCAGGTTTTATAAATTATGCAAGACGCTCAATTTATACTTTTTCAAATTCCTACCATAACATAGATAATGAGGGAACATTTACAGTAACAGCGTAACCTAATCAAGAAACCCTTTCATTAGCATGAAATCTTCCAACACGGTGTTTGCGAGCACAACAAACGGAATTATAGATGCCAGGGGAGGCCAGGCGGAAGGCTGGATTCGGGGGAGGTTGGAAGGGGGTGCTGACTTCACATTTGGCCAAGCCCAGGGCTCTAAGATACCTCCCCCTCCCACCCTCGACATGAAATGGTGTTTTCCCCAGGTTGAGTCTTCCAAAAGAGGCAGAAAGGTTCCACTCACTTTCCAGCTCACTCTGTGTGTTTTATAACCGCCTTCTCTGTACTGACCCTTTAATACTAGAAGACTGATAGCCACAGCTCAGACCAGCCCTTTCTCCGGGCCAAAAATACCCCCAGAGGTCATGAGTCAGGCTCCCATAGAAGGCGCCATCCTCCATAAATGCTAGACACGTGCCTTCAGTTCCACTGCCAGTGGTTACTTTGCCTGGTGGTTTTGAGCCTGCTGCCAGTGGACAAAAGGCAAGGGGCATGGTCCAGGGGCTACCATGCAATCACAGAATTCAAGGGGACCCCATCACATTGTCCCAGATCTGTGGAGCCCACTGAACCCCCTCATAAGAACTCAATGCCTCCTGGGGAAGCGGCGTCTATGCCGGAAAGTCAGAAAGGCTCTCAAAGGCTTCCATGGGGAAGAGAAGAGGAGCATTGGCTGCCCCTGACCACTGCCCCTGACCACTGCCCCTGACCACCACTGGCCTGCTCCATAGTGTGTTGAATGGTAGTTCCTGTATTAGTCAGCTCAGGTTGCCATTAAAAAAATACTATAGACTGGGTAGCTTATAAAACAACAGAAATTTATTTCCCATGTCCTAGAAGAGTCCAAAATCAAGGTCTTGGTCAGGTAGCTTTCATCCTGAGGCTTCTTCGCATGGGCTCATGGCAGCCAAGTTCTCACTCTGCTCACATGGCCTCTTCTTCCTGCAAGCTCTCTGGTCTGGTCTCTCCTGTAACAAGATCACTAATCCCATCACAAGAGCCCTACCTTCATGACCTCCCTTAACCCTAAGCACCTCACAAAGGTCTCATCTCCAAGTGCTATTACACTGGGGGTTAGGACTTCAACATATGAATTTTGGGGGGATGCAGACATCCAGTCCATAACACCCCCATACTCAGAGCATGTGCATGTGACCTTATGTGGGGTAAGAGTCTTTGCAGATGTAATTGAAAGGAAGGATTTGGGTGATATCACACTGGACTGTCAGAGTAGGCCCTCAATCCAAATCAAGACATAGAGGAGCAGGCCATGAGAAGACAGGCAGAGACTGCAGTGATGAGTCCACAGCCAAAAACAGTACCAGGATTGCCAACAGCCACCAGGAGCTAGGAGAGGCAAGGAAGGATTCTTCCCTAAAGCTGTCAAACAGAATGCAACCCTACTATCTTTTTCTTTTTTTCTTTTTTTTGAAATGAAGTTTTGCTCTTGTTGCCCAGGCTGGAGTGCAATGGCCCGATCTCGGCTCACTGCAACCTCTGCCTCCTGGGTTCAAGGGATTCTCCTGCCTCAGCCTCCCAAGTAGCTGGGATTACGAGCATCTGCCACCTGGCCCAGCTAAATTTTTTGTATTTTTAGTAGAGACGGGGTTTCACCACATTGGCCAGGCTGGTCTCAAACTCCTGACCTCAGGTGATCCACCTACCTTGGCCTCCCAAAGTGCTGGGATTACAGGCATGAGCCACCGTACCTGGTCCTGCTATCTTGATTTTGGATTTCTGACTTTCAGAATTGTAAGACACTACATTTCTGTTGTTTAAAGTCACCAAGTTTGTGGTCATTTGTGACAGCAGCCCAGGAAACCTATATACTCCCTAAGCCTTAGTGTCTATCATCTGCAATGGCAAAAGTATGCCCCGCACATGTGCAGCACTCAATCAATGTGAGCAGTGATATTGGGGGACCCCAGATCTGCCTCTGAGTTCTAGGCATTGGCCTTAACTCTAACCCGCTAGTGTCTGCTGCCTTCAGAAACTTGAAGACAGGAAACTGTTATGCTAACCATTAAATACCTCTCATTCTTTCTACTGCCTTCTGGATGACATAGTTGAGCATCACCTCACTATTCTGACCGCTATCTTCTGGGCAAGCCAAGGTGTAAGCTATGAGATGAACACAGGTGGAACACAACAGAACTGTCAATTCACTTATTCTAGAGTCATCCATTTATTCACCCATCATTCATTCATTCATCCATTGAACAAAAAATATTAAAGATCTCCTAAGTGGCAGGAGCCATGCTTGGAGCCAGGGATATGGTGCTGAAAAAGCAGAGTCCCTCCCTTTGTTGAGATTATGCTTTAGGCTCGCCTTCTTCCTACTTCTACTACCCAATGAGGACCCCATTTTGTGAGTAAGGGCCCAACTTAGTTCTAAGTTTCTGGAAACCCTGGTTCCTTGTATGGGTCCAAGCCCGAGCATCCCTGATTCTGTTTCATTCATCAGTGTCTGACTTCCCCGCCACTACCCTCCTCTCTGTGCACTGGGGATATTTCAAATGCTGCCATGGAGATTACCTTTGCTATAACCATTTGGGGCATGAGCTTCAATTACCCCATCTCTGGTTCTTTGGCACAGGGAAATCCACGTCAGCACTGGGGAATGTTCTCTCCCACATCATGACCCAGGTTTCCATATTCCCTCTAGTAATTTGCAAGCTGCAGACTATAAATTCTGCCAGGTGGAGCCAGGGACTATGGAGTCCTGCTTTCCCTCCTTAGCCGTGTGGGAGGGATGGTTCCAGGGCTTTTCTCCCTCTCCTCTTACCACTTGCAAAGAAAAAGGAAAGAAGCAAAATGTTTCCAAAATTACTCCCAAATGTTCCTCTAAAAACCTTCAGCTGACCCTGAATGCCCGTGAACTATTCATAAGGTGGCAATTTCATAAATCTTGGTCAGTGAGCATAAATCTCTGGTTTGGGGGTGGGGTGGTTATGGCCTCAGTTTTGGCCAGTCATAATACAGATATTCCCAAACTTGTAACTGTTTGACAGCAGAACAGCACATCTGCATAAGAGGTTAAAGGTTTCACATCCAGAGGTTTGGAGGCCAGGCCAAGACAGCGCAAGCTAGTAGCTGAAATGACTGCCTTTCAGGGGCATCCCCTTTAGCAGCCGGTGGAAGAAAAGCACCCGAGTCCCATGCCTGGCACCAATTCCCCCAAGTTCGCAGAGCCAGCCAGTAGAAAGAGACCTCTCCATTTTATAGATGAGGGAACTGAGGCCCCCAGAGGCCAGAAAAGGAAACAGCTTAGAATTAACAGATGTCTTGATTAGATTATTTTTGAGGCTAGATGGGGAGATGATGTGATCCAGTGCGGTCAGCAGGACACAAGGGTCATCTCCATCCAATGGCAGGGCCAATAGAGGCCTGGTGAGATGCTGTACAGAACTCGCAACCATCATCAGTCATTACAAAACCAGGGATGTAGACCCAGCCATAGCTCTTGCCTCCACCACAACCGCCTCTCCATCCACCGGTCTATGGTGAGTTTGAATATTGCCCAGCTCTGAAGGAGAGAAGAAGAGGTGTGTATTCACCTCTGAACATTGGGTCTTAGATATTTCGTGGGCACAAGTGAAAGGCCGGGAGGCAATATAGGTTTTAATTGCATCATTTTGGTACTTTAAACTTAATAAGAATAAGAGGTGAGGGTGCGGGGTGGGAGGAAGTACAAAAAGGGCTGTCTCTTAAAGTCTAAATAAGGTTGAGCCTGCAAAAGGAGAATAAGCAAGGCTGGAAGTCCATACAAGTCAGCACGGAAGAGGCTCTTCTGCTTATTGGCTATTGCTTATGGTTGGTTGAAGTCCCTGGGCCTTAGTTTCTTCATCTGTAAAATGAGGAGAATAACCACTACCCTTTAGGGTTATTGTAAAGCTTAAAACACTATGATATGAGCAAAGAGAAAAGCACAGTACCTGGTGTATTCTAAGCATGCCAACATTGTTGGCCAGTACTTAAGGCTGCAGCTAGAAAAGACAGTGTGTGGGATAGCAGGGAGGAGGTGTGGCCAAAGCAGTGGAGGGAGTGCAACTGATAATGTTGTACACATGCAACCTTCCAATGCCACATGGGGAGTGTCAAATTGATACAGTGGGAACACATGACTCACCTTGAGCCTGGATGGTGACAGGATGAAGCTGCTGTTTGGGGGTTATAAAGGGTTTTTGAAGGCCAGAAGATCTTGGTCCACTCCTGAAGACTACTTGGTGAGTGCGTAGCAGTTGTGGTCCTCTCTCTCCCAAGGCTATGCCTTGGACACTGGTTGACTTTACACTAGTCCTCCCCAAAGCCACACATGGTATCCACCTTTGGTTCCTCTGCACAGCATGTGGTCGTGTATGGCTCTGGTTAAGCAGATATGACTTACTATTAAATACATCTATATCTATATATCTATCCATACATATATAAAATTATGTGTGTATATATGGATATAAAATCTCCTTTTCTCTTGCATTATAAACTATAATCTAGAAAGTGGTGCTACAGAACCATTTCAACTGTCTGCCAAAGAGATTCCACTCTACCATCCATTATCCATCATCCACACTTCATCCATCCACCCATCCATCCATCCATCCATCCATCCATCCATCCATCCTCACATGCTTTTAGCTATCATATGCTGCACAGTAGCTACTCGTGTATAAAAACCAGTGTTGTAGAATTCTCCCTGCTTTTACCTAGCCTCCTTTAAAATAATCTGCCTCACCCCAACCACCATTATCTAAAAGATCATCTTCTGTACCACCTGACCCTGACCCCCTAGACACCAAGTCCTAGTGCTGATCCAAGAGTACTGCATCCATTCATTAGTCGGCAACCTTTGTTGTATTGAGTTGGATTATAAATTCCTTTTTTAGAAACTGAGATCCAAGGAACTAGGAAACTGTGAGAGGTAGCAGAAGGACCAGGAGCCCAAAGTTCACAGGCATGTAATGGAGAAGCTCAGCCAAATTGGGCTTTGACAAACCCAAGTTTCCAGGGAGTGGAAGTTATGAGCAAAAGAAGGAAGCCAATCTGAGGATGGAGTAGGGCAGAACCAGTGTGCAGGGAGAAGCAGTAACACCTGAACAGAAGAAGCTGCTCCACACAGCACTGTAATTCCTTACCGGGCTCAATCCTGTGAGGTCCCACTAGGATGCAAGTTGTGCGTCTAGAACCCCATGATAGCCTCATATTCTCCAATAAACATTTTTCAACAGGTGCTTGAGCAGGTCTCTATCCATAGCAATTAAATGAGCCCAGCTGAAGGTGCCTGTGATTATGTCTCCAACCAGTCTTTACCAGTACACAGGATCCATCCTTTCCTCCTCCAAGATACACAGGAGTAACAACTTTCCAATGCACAGCGCTCTCTTGTGATCTCTGTGTCCTGGCTACAAGTGAAATGGAGAAGTCACGGCATAGAAATGCCCAGATCCATGCCAAAGTCATTAGCTGCAATGCTTTATTGACAGTCACAGCTCACCTGCTGATGAAATGCGAGTTACTGCGCCATGGTGGGACACACTCTGAGCTATTGGATTTTTGTTACAGGCCAGGGACACAAAAGTAAACAACATTGAAGATGGAACAGAGGAGCAAGCAAAGTTTGTTGGGGGCCAGAAGAGACAGCAACCAGGGAAGGTCAAGGAGGTGTCCCAGAGGGGAGGCCTTCTTAGCTAGACCTTGATAGAATATCCCCTTTGGGAAGGGTGGGGAGAGGGCAGGAGGGGCATTCCGGGCAATGGAATGGCATAGGTTAAGGTACGGGGGCATGAACACATCGAGTTTATCTGGAGAATGCTGATGTATCCTATCGACCTCAGCTGGATTCATCAGCTATCAGCTGTGGCCATTAATACCTCTGGGGAACATGGGCAGTAGGGGAGAAGGAAGAAATGCAGGCATATTTCCTTTCAAATTCTGTGCTTTGGTCCTGTCTATTAAAGGCCAGTGATGTCACCAGATGTTATTGTTATATGATACAATATCCTGGGGATGGGCTCCCTCCAAATTTTACAGCAGAGGTGATTGTGGCCCAGAAAGGTGAAGTAATTTACCTGAGGTCACCCAGCAAGACAATGAAACAGCCATGACAAAGATCCATTTTTGCTAACCCCAGACCCCTAGCATCTTCCACTAGACCCTTCCCAGGGCAACCAGCTGTGAGCATCTTTTGATTCTCTCCCAGTGGACTCTATAGCAAGGCCTTCCAGGGCTTGGCCTTTCATTATGTTTAATGCTGTTTACATATGAGAGAGAAGATACCAAAGGCAGTCAAGAGGTATAAAAGGGCACTCTGTCCAACTTCAAGCCCCTGGAGGCCACATTCTCTTCCCTTTCCTGCTCTACCTCTCCTCCAAATCCTTCTGGTTGTTAGGAAAATAATTGAGGCCTCCATCTGACTCCCATCTGAGGGCTGGGGCTGGGTCAGGGAACTGATGGCCTCTCCTGGCAGTGATGGAGAGGCTGGAGGCAGAGAGGGTGAGAAATGCAATTTCACAGATGAGTTTAAGGTGCGATGGGGGAGGGGCTGTGGGGCAGAGGGGAGAGGGGATGCCTTATCGCAGGAGGAAGGAGCGATTAGTGTGAATTGCTGCAGAGGGCTAGAGCAGCCTCTGCAGTCAAGCTCTGGCTGCTCCATGGAGCCTGCAAGAAATTGAACTCTCTTGCCCATGGGTTTCTACACAGAGTTAGTTCTTTCTTAGGGGAATAGCTTTTCCCCCTACTGAGTCTCCCTGTCCTTTAAAATTCAGTTCACTTCCCCCAGGAACCATTCCTTGACACCCCTCAAGGCTGAGCTACAAACCCCTCCTCACCTGCAGTCTCCAGATATTCATCCACCTCATCTCTTATTGCATAGTGTTGGAATTGCATGCACACATGCATGTGTGTGCATGTGCATGCATGCATATGTGCATTTGTGTGTGTTTGTGTATGTGCGTGTTGATGTGTGTGCGTTGGTTCCTCACTGGACATAGGCTGCTTGAGGGGAAGCACGAGATCCATGCCATTTCTGCATCCCAAGAAAAAACCTCAAACTGTGAAGATTGAACAAGTGAATGAAAAAACTTAAGGGGGAGACTAACAAATGAACTATCTTCAGGGCACCAGTTGGAGGACAGTGACCTGCTCTGAGATGATCTGTCCATCCCCACTAGCACCTAGCTTTTCTGAGGGTAGGGATTTGGTCCAGATCTGTCACCTCTGGGAGCCCACTGTGTAGAGCAGGCTTTCCCAACCCCAGCACTATTCACATCTTGGGGCAGATTGTGCTTTGCTGTGGAGACAGATTCTGTGCTTTGTAGAATGTGTAGCAGCATCCCTGGTCTCTACCCATTAGATGCCATAGTAGCCACTGCCTCCCAGCTGTGTCAATCAAAAATGTCTCCAGACATTGCCAAATGTCCCCTGGTGGGTAAGGTTGGGGGGAGGGGCACAAAATAGCCCCTGGTTGAGAACCACAGGTGAGACTATACCTGGCACAGAGTCAGTAGCACCTAATATTGTTGACTAACTGGCTGACCTTTCACAGAGTGGGGCCATCACAGGCTTGCCCAGAATGCCTGCCAACCCAGGACATTGGCACCTGGGTCAGGGCTGAAATGCCAGAGGAGTGTGAGGGCAGAACTTTCAGTCCCCATCCGCAAGATCAGAAGCCTGCACTGCACAAAGATAGGTTGTGGAATCTGGGCTAGCTGCTTTGAGAGAGTTGCCAGCCTCCCCCGGCAGGCAGGAGCCACCTTTGACACACCCCAGCCTGGGCCTGAGATGGTAAGGATGACACTTCCTCCTCCATCGCTCAGCATTCACACACCTAACGGAGACTGACTCCAGTTCCTGAACAGAGAATAACCACCCCCATGGCTCCCCTGTGGAGCCTGTTTCTCCAACGGTGCCTGAGGTAACACCCAGCTCTCAGGTTAGCTCAGCTAAACTAGGCCAAGTCTTTTGGCATTTTTCCAAAATGCCTCCCTCTGAGATCAATGTGTAAATGTTGTCTCAAGAATAGGCTACCAAATTCTCCAGCCCCTAAGCCACAGTGGATGGTAAGCGATGGGACTTGGAGGCTCTCCACTTGGTGGGAGAATTGAGAAATTTCATGCGTGTGCACGTGTGTATGTGTGTGTGTCCCATTTACCTTTCCTGAGAGGGTATGGGACTGAGACCAGAGGCTGAAGGCTGCCAGGACAATGTCCCAGGGGGTGGGGGTGGTGAGGAAACAGTTATGACTTGGCTGAGGCCGAAAATTGCAGAAGTACAAAGTAGAAGCTGGGCATGTTTTCAGAAATTGGACCACCCATCAAGAAAAGTGGAGAATGAGAAGAGCCAGAGGGCTGAAAGGCCTTCTTATGCAGTCCCTGCACCAATCAGCATCAGCATGCTGGGCACTCTTACTGGAACCAGGAATACAGGAACAACAATGGTGATCATTGCAGGGCTGAGATTGAGAGGCCATCTAAGGACTCATTCAACTGAATCCGCTGGTGTTTTTCCAGCAACTACATTGTCAGCATCTCAAGGACAGGGACCAGGCACCTCACATTATGTTATGTTATCTTCCACAGTGCTATGCATATGGTACAGAGAGTGATAAGGGTTTCTAGATCCATGTTTGGTGGGTAAGACACCCGATGCACATTTACTGAGAAAAGTGGGCTTTTGGATACAGTTGGACCCCTTTGACTTTCTGGCTTTAGGCCAGGTATACCTGCTGATTCCCAGGAGACAAGAAACAAGAGGCAGTTCTGACCATTCTTCCATTCAAAAAATAATCCTGAGAACCTTCTGGGCCACCTGGACCCCCTGCCATGTACATCCACCCTCTACAGAGAGCTGGGGATACATGATAATAAGAGAGATTCCCTTCCTCCGTGGTGCTGAACAATCCCCAGAGTGCTAGGGACACAGCCACTACTTGGGAAGGAGTGTGGATGGAAGGGATGTACACATGTCAGGAAGGCACCAGCTAGACTAGCTGGAGGGCCCTGCCGCAGCAATCCTTCTAGAAAGAATCACAATATGCACCCCATCCCTCCCACTTCAGCTCCCTAAAATAGCCCTTCTCCCCCAACCCTGCCTGCTGCACTCTGGATGCAGATCTACCTGCAGGATCTTCTCCAGTCTCCAGAGGACTGAGATGCCCAAATTACATCCCACTTTCTGTCTAAGCCATATATTTACCTAACCAGAAGACCCCTATGGACTTACCAGTAACTGCAGTGATCCATGATCCACGGAGCTCAGGCCCCACAAAAGGCTTTTAACTGTGCAAAGGCCCACACACAAAATTACATGCCTCTATAAACAACCTGAATCGACCTATATAAGAAGTAAAGAGACTGAATCAGTAATTTTTAAACTACTCACCAAGAAAACCCAAAACTCTGATCGCTTCACCACTGTCTTCTACCAGTCATTCAGAAAACAACCAATACCAATTTTTCATAAACTCTTCCAAAAACATAGAGGAGGAGGGAACACTCTCAACTCATTTTATGAAGCCAGTATTACCCTGATACCAAACCCAAAAACATTACAAGAAAACCAGAGCAATATCACTTATAAATATAGATACAATAATCAGATCTTCAGCAAAATACTAGCAAACCAAATCCAGCAACATATAAAAAGAATCATATACCGTGGACTAACTGAGAATTATCCCAGATACACAAAATTGGTTTAACATCTGAAAAGTCAATTAATATAATACATTGTATCAACAGAACAAAACAAAAATCACATGGCTGTCTCAATAGATGCATAAAAATCATTTGAAAAAACGTGAACAATTTCACGATCAAAAACATGAAACAAACTAGGAATAGAAAAGAACTTCCTCAGTCTGACAAAGAGTGTCTGTGAAAAACCCACAGCTATCGTCATTTATTTTTTGAGACAGGTACTGTCTTTGTCACCCAAGCTGGAATGTAGTGACACAAACATGGTTCACCACAGCCTCAACCTCCCACCTCAGCTCCCCAAGTAGCAGGGACTACAGGTGCATGCCACCACACCTGGCTTATTTATTTATTTATTTATTTATTTATTTATTTATTTATTTAGTAGAGACAGAGTTTTGTCATGTTGCCCAGTTGCCCAGACTGGTCTCAAACTCCTGAACTCAGGAGATCCACCTGCCTCGGCCTTTCAAAGTGTTGAGATTTTAGGTATGATCCACTATGCCCAGTCTTACTGCATATTTAATGGTAAAAGACAGGGTGCTTTCCCCCTAAGATCAGGAACAAGGCAAGGATGTCTAGTTTTACCAGTCCTATTCAACATTGTACTGGTGATTCTAGCTAGGGTAATTAGGCAAGAAAAAGAAATAAAATTTATCCAGATTGGAAAGAAAGAAGCAAAACATGAAGATGGCATGACCTTATGTACAGAAAATCCTAAAGAATTCACTAAAACTATTAAAATTAGTAAACAAGCTCAACAAGGTTGCAAGATACAAGATCAATATACAAAAACCAATCATTTTTCTATATACTGTCAATGAAGAATCCAAAAATAAAGTCAAGAAAACAATAATTCCATTTGCAATAGTATCAAAAAGAACAAAATACTTAAGAATAAACTTAAAAAGAGAAATGTAAAATTGTACTCTGAAAACAAGAAAATATTGTTGAAAGAAATTAAAGATCTAAATAAATAGAAAAAAATTCTCATGTTCATGAATTGAAAGACTTAATATTGTTAAGATGATAACACTCCCCAAACCAGTCTACAGATTTAAACCAATCTCTATCAGAATCCCAGCTGGATTTTTTGTAGAAACCGAGAAACTGATTCTAAAATTCATATGGAATTGGACAGGATAAAGAAGAGCCAAAACAATCTGGGAAAAAGCAGCACAAAGTGGGAAGATTCACAGTTTCTGATTTCAAAACTACTGCAAAACAACAGTAATCGAGACATTGTGGTCCTGGCATAAGGATAAACATATATGTCAATGCAATATAATTAAAAGTCCAAAAATAAACCCGTAAACCTATCATCAACAGATTCTGGACAAGGGTTACAATGTGACAATTCCATGGGACAATAGGAATAGTCCTTTCAACAAAACGGAGCTGGGAGAGCTGGCTAAGCACCTGCCCAGGAATGAAGTCAGAGGCCAGGCACAGTGGCTCATACCTATAATTCCAGCTGTTTGGGAGGCTGAGGTGGGCAGATTGCTTGAGCCCAGGAGTTTGGGACCAGCCTGAGCAACATGGCAAAATCCCTATCTCCACAAAAAATATAAAAATTAGCTGGGCTGATGGTGTGCACCTTGGTCCCAGCTACTCAGGAGGCTGAAGTGGTAGGCCGAAGTTGGAGGATTATGTGAGCCCAGGGAGGTCAAGGCTGCAGTCAGCCATGATCGTGCCACTGCACTCCAGCCTGGGTGACAAAGTGAGACCCTGTCTCAAAAAAAAAAAAAAAAAAAAAGAATGAAGTTAGATGCCTACCTCACACCATATGCAAAAATTAACTCAAAATGGAGCAAAGACCTAAATGAGAGAGCAAAAACTATAAAATTCTTAAAAGAAAACCTAAGAGTAAATCTTTATGATCTTGAACTTGATAAATAATTCTTAGATATGACATTAAAAGAACAAGCAATAAAAAATAGATAAATTGAACTTCATCAAAATTAAAAGTTTTTGTGCTTCAAAGGGCACCACCAAGGAAGTGAAAAGAAAGCCCATATAATTGGAGAAAATATTTGCAAATCATATATTATTTGATAAAACATTTGAATCTAGAATATATAATGAATTCTTACAATGCCATAATAAAAGGACTAATTACCCAATTAATAAAGATGCAAAAGATCTGAATAGATCTGTACTTCAAAAAAAGTTACACAAATAGCCAACAAACACATAAAAGATGGTCAATATTACTGGTCAATATTATTAGTCATTAAGGAAGTGCAAATCCAAACTATGATAAGGTAGTACTTATACTCACTAGCATAGCTGGAATTTAAAAATCAGATAACAGTGTTGGATGTGAAGAAATTAAAACTCTCATACACTACTTATGGGAGTTTAAAATGGTGTGGCCGCTTTGGAAAACTGTATGGCAGCTCTTCAACTGATTAAACTATAAAGCTACCATATGACCCAGCAATTCACTCCCAAGTAGATACTTGAGAGAAATGAAAACATATGCCCATATAGAAACTCACACATCAATGTTTATAGCATCATTATGTATAATAGACAAAAGGTGGAAACAACCCAAATGTGCATCAAAGGACAAAAAGATAAAGAAAATGTGGTATCTTTATATAATGGAATATTATTTAGCCATAAAAAGGGATGAAGTACTGATTCATGCTACAATGTGGATGAACTTTTAAAACATTAGGCTAAGTTTAAAAAACAGTCACAAAATACTATATGATTTTGTTCATATGAAAAATCTGTAGAAATAAAAAATAGGGGCCAGGCACGGTGGTTCACACCTGTAATCCCAGCGCTTTGGGAGGCCAAGGCGAGCAGATTGCCTGAGCTCAGGAGTTTAAAACTAGCCTGGGCAACATGATGAAACCCCGTCTCTACTAAAAATAGTTTTTAAATTAGCTGGGCATGGTGGCGCATGCCTGTAATCTCAGCTACTGGGGAGCCTGAGGCAGGAGAATCACTTGAACCTGGGAGGCTGAGGTTGCAGTGAGCTGAGATCGTGCCACTACACTCCACCCCAGGTGACAGAGTGAGACTCTGCATCCAGAAAAAAAAAAAAGAAAAGAAAAGAGCTTAGTGGTTTCTTAGGGCTAGGGGTGCAGGACAGGGGTACAAGGAGGTAATAGTTAAAGGATACAGAGGGGGTTTTTTGAGATGATGATAATGTTCTAAAATTGTGATGGTTACACATATCTGTGAACATACCCCAAACCATTAAATTGTATCATTCAAATGGGCAAATTGTATGGTATATAAATCATGTCTCAATAAAGCTGTTTTACAAAACATTTTTTTTTAAGAAAAGAAAGAAAAAACTACATGCCCTCTAACACATGGGATGGGTTAGAATTTTAGCAGAGACATCTTCCACTCTAACCTTGTCATTTTATGAATGGGGAATCACGGGGGCCCAGAGAAGGGTCTTAACCAAACCTAGGTCACACAGCATGTAGGTAGCAGGGCCAGAATTAGAACTGTTCTCTAACTACCACAGATTTGAGGCTGCATAGATCCTCTGACTCAATTTCCCTATTTGTAAGACGGAAACTCTCCTTCAGCCTTTATCCCCCAAACCTGGGCTCTAGTGCTGAAAACAGAGAGGGTGTGCATAAAAGTTCAGGATTTCAGGGAAGGAGGAGCATTGCTCCTACAGCATGGCTTGGGGTGTCATACTTACTTCCCGTGTGCCTGAGCCTCAGCCTCAGGCTCCACCGCTTCCTGGAATCATCACCTAGGGCAGGTTAACCATAATAAGCGATTCTCCCGATCCTGATTCCCCGGACAGCGTCTCACAGACTCACTGGGTTCTTGTTTCTGGAGAGTGGCCATGATGTATTAGTGATGCCTGGAAGCACTTTACAACAAGCGACAAATCATCCTTAATTCTTGTGTTCATTAGCGTGACATTAATCCTGATAGACTCAGTTGGGGTATAAGGTGAGAGCACTCTGCACACCCAGTTCTCCCTGAACCACCCAAGTCTCATTCCAGAATAACTGGGAAACCCTTTTCTTTAAAAGTCCACCTGGGATTCTGCAGATAACTGTCTTTATCAGGAGGTGGAGATGTAATTGGGAGACACGCTGTTGTCTCAGTGTCCCACTAAGGAGTGGAGGAGAGAGTCGTAAGGCCCTCCGTTGGGGAGGGAGAGAGGGAGGCAGCAGTGTGGGAGGTAACAATGCTGGCTGCAGTGGGCCAGCCCGTGCCAGGGAGGCCTGTGCTTAATGGAGAGGTATGGGGTTCTGAGATCCAGACAGCAGCCTGGGCTCCAGCCAACACTGGGCCCGACCTGCAACCCACAATTTCCTCCATAGCATACCCGGGATTCCCAGACGTCAGTGTTCTGCCCTGGGCCTGCAGGAGTTCCTTGTCATCCACAGGGTTCCATCCAAGCTCCTCCAAGGGCCCTGGACCACGTGACAGGCAGCCTGGCATGGAATCACGCTGCGCCTCTCACCCTGTGTGCAGCCCAAGCAGGCAGCTTCTACTCATAAGGCTGCAGTTCCCTCATTCTTCAAATCGAAAGAGGGGCATGGTTGGAAGCTAGGACCAGTAAATCACATCAATGGGTGGAGTGGAGGAGACTGGGGGTAACTGGAAAATGCAGGCTGTATCTAAAAGATTTTGAAAATTAACAAAAGTAATAATAATAGTTAACATCAGGTGAGCCAAAGAGATATCTGCAACGTGCACTATCTGGTCTAGGGCCACCAGCTGATGATCCCCAACTCTAGGCTTTTCCCAAGGTCCCTTATAACTTTGATACTCTCTGGTCTTAAAAGCAATCTATTGAACCTCCCCAGCCCTGACTCTGCCCATCCCTTCACTCCCATATCACCAGGCTGACTTGTTCTCTATGACCCTCTGCACCAAGTTTGCCACCAACCAGCTCTATGCTGTGCACTCGTCACACACACCCCTTCTCTCTAGGGCCTCCGTCCAAGCCCTCCCTCCCTCCCAGGCCCAGGTCAAGGCTGACCTTGTCCCACCAGCCTCCCAAGGCCTGAATAGCCTCACCTGATTCTCTTGCTGTGACTGCAGATGTGACTCCCAGAGACACATTCATCATTGCAAACTTCTGACAGCACTCATGTGGGCCCTTGGTGACGTGATGACAGGAGCCGCATGCTAAGGTCCAGAGATGCACCAAGGATGATGCAGAGGCCCAAGGCGCTGCTCACTGATGCAGCAAGGAAGAACCCACCCCCAGCCAGGCAGCGGCCTCGTGTGAGAACATGGGTCTGTGTGTTCCTCCACGTTCAGCCCCTTTAGCCTCACAATAGTCCAGCACGTTTGTTCTTTTACCCTAATTTTACTCATGAGGAAACTGAGGCCCTAAAAGGACCTAAGAAAGGCAAAAAGGGATCCAAAAATATTGGATCAACATTTGTCTTTGTGTTTTAGTAAAACAAAATGGCCACAATCTCCTCTTCCCAGCTAGAGCAGAGAAAGGAATGGGAATGGAGAAATGGAATTCTCACTGGGTCAGGCAAAGTCATCAATATCCTGTTTAAGAGAAATATGTGGTTAACTAATTACGACATATGAGGAAGGGAATGGAGGCAACAGCATCCAACTCTCCTTAGCAATCCCTTCTTCCCACAATATCAAAACATTTTGGCATCTTTAAGATTAAGGCAGGAGACAGCCCCTGGCCTCTAATTGCTCTCAGTCAAAGACTGTAGCTAACATGTTATTAAATATGTAAATAATATGAAAGCCAGAAGAGAATTAATATTTCATATCTAATGAAGTTAAGATGAATTCTCCTGTGTCTAATTTTCTGTTTTTAAATACATAATGCACTGTGGAGTCCAAAGTGATTCATGGTATTTTATATTGGTTAAAGACGTTCGGGGTTTCTCTGAAGCAGCTTCCTAAATGATTAACCTGAATATTATTATTACAAATAGGATTTGTTTTTTAAAAAATTAATTTTGTAGTTAATCAGAATGAAGAGCATGGTGTTCTATGCTGGTGGGCCAATTTTAAATGGGGAAAAGGAACTGAGAGGGGTTACAAATCCTAACGCCTAGAGGGGCCTGGCAAGTAAATGATTGAAGCAGGCTGGGTGGCAACAGGGAAAGGTAGAGACTATGGCAAATTGTGAGAGCACATGCCCTTCAGAAGTAGAGGCCAGAAATTCAGATTCTTTTTTTTTTTTTTTTTTTGGTGAAATTTACTGATACATAAAGTTGGCTGTTCACACCAACACCGCACATGTATACATATGTAACAAACTCGCAGGTTGTGCACATGTACCTTAGTACTTAAAGTCTAATAAGAAAAAAAAGAAAAAAAAGAAGTTGGCTGTTAATTCAAATATATATATGTTTGAGACAGAGTCTTCCTGTGTCACCCAGGCTGGAGTACAGTGGTGCTATCTCAGCTCACTGCAACCTCCACCTCCCAGGTTCAAGTGATTCTCCTGCCTCAGCCTCCAGAATAGCTGGGATTACAGGTGCACGCTACTGCACCTGGCTAAGTTTTGTATCTTCGGTAGAGATGGGATTTCACCATGTTGGCCAGGCTGGTCTTGAACTCTTGACCCCATGTGATCTGCCCATCTCGGCCTCCCAAAGTGCTGGGATTACAGGTGTGAGCCACCACATCCAGTATAATATATATGTGTGTGTGTATTTTAAAAACAGAGTATCACTGTGTCACCTAAGCATGCCATTGTACAATCCTAGCTCACTGAGGCCTCAAACTCCAAGACTCAAGCTACCCTCCTGCCTCAGCCTCCTGAGTAGCTGGAGTTGCAGGTGTTAGCCACTGCACCTGGCTTTACTTCAAATATTTTAAAACATCACAGATTCAAAAGAAGATGGTTCATGGCTTCCAGTTTACAACCTCCAGACTGCGACATGTGACTTGAGGGAAAGTTGCTACCAAAGACAGGTCCTTCAATCTCTGGTGCAAAGAGTTTGCTCTCACATTGACAATACAATAAACTGGTAAATATAAACTCTGATTAGTCAGCGTTTTTGGAGGGCAATTTGGCAAAATGCACAAAAGTGCAAATCCTTCAACCCACCAGTTCTACTTCAGTTCAACTTCTAAGAATGTATGCTAAAGCAATAATTAAAAATTGGCCAAATTTTTCACTGTAATGATGTTCTTCATTGCTCTGTTTATAATAACAAAAAAATAGAACCAACTTTAAGACCCCCAAATCATGTCTGATTACTGAATTATATTGTAGAGCAATTAAAAACATTAAAACTATACAGTCTTTGACAAATATGAATACAGATTTACAAATATGTTTAAAGCATGGGTGAAACACATTTGTAGTGTAATCATAGTATTGTTTTCAAAAATGGACATACATCTATCTGCCCAGGGAAAAGAAGGGAAGGTAACATGCCAAGTAATCAGCAATGGTTGTCTCTGGTTAGGTGGTGCAATTACTAAGTGAATTCCATCTTTTCTCTTTTTGTTTGTCTGTATTTGATGAATGATTTCACATGAACTTTCAGTGCTTCTGTATAAAGTCAACAAAAGAAATAAACTTTGCATGACGTAGTAAAATGTTAAAAAAAAAAACAAAAAAAAAAACCCAGTAGTCTTTGTTTGGAAGCTCACCAATCTAGATTCAATATTTACTCCTTCACCGAGAACTTTCACCTCCTTGAAGAACCTCACAGTTCTCATCTGTGGAATGAATCATTAGGCTACATGATTTCCAAGGTCCCTCTGTGATTTGAGACCACAGTTGAGGGACTTTGGGAGTAGGCCAGCTTGCCTATGTTTTCACGAGAATTGATTGACTGCCAGACAAGCCTTGTGCTGGGCTCTGGACTCAAACTTGCCCTCCAAGAACACACAGGAGAGAGGAGGGGCAGCACCCCCTCTGCCTTCCCATAGCGTGTTTATATACAGGAGTCTACAAGAATGCAGAGGAGGCACACTTACTTTGGGGACTGTTAAGAAAAGCTTCCTAAAACAAATGATGTGTTAACTGAGTTGGAGAAGTTGAGAAGGAATTAGCCATAGCCATCTAGACAGAGAGGAGGCAGAGAAAGGCATTGCAGGACAAACAGAGAGTGTGCACAAAGGGACAGAGTTGGGCGTGGGGTGCAGAGTGGGGGAGAGAAGAGGCTGCAGAAGAGTCAGGAGCCTGGATCATAAAGGTGCCCCGTTTGAGAGTTTCAATTTAAAACTGGGGTGAAGGGACCCTTGAAGGTTTTAAAAATTAGGGAATTCATTGAACTAGATTTTTGTAAATCCCTGTGGCAGCAGGGAGATGGATTGGAAAGAACAAGGTGCCGAAGAGCCTGCTGTCCTATTCCAGGTTGGAGATGGTGGCAGTGGCTATGGAGGAGGTCAGGCTTCAGGACCTACTGTGGAGACAGGCAGAAGAAGGAAGCAGGGAGGGCTGTTGAGTTTCTGGCTTCCACGGCTGGTGGATACGTACGCCATTGACTGAAACAAGAATGACTAGACACGAGGACAATTCAGGAGAAAGGCCATGTTCAGTTGTAGGAGCTTGTTGGATATCCAAGTGGACATGTCAACTAGGCACATGGATGAACATACCTGGAATTCCAGAAAGAGGTCTGGGTTTGTGATTCATCAATGATGGGCTGCAGAAGCTCATGGTAGGGATTAGATGGCCAAAAAGAGAAAACATGAACTGTGCATGGAGCTCTGCAGACCATAGACACCCAGGGGCCAGATGGAGAGACAGTCCCTGCTCCAGCCTTTCCCACTGTGCCATGGCACTCCACCAGCCTCTGCCAGGGTGGGGTCGACCTTGTAGCAGCAGGAAGAGCTCTGCACCTGGAGTTCCCTAGGCCTGAAAGGAAGCCATGGCTCATGTAGCAGCCACTAATGCTGTTCTTCTAATAGTTCCAGTTCTCCACCTTCTGGACACTTAGTAGGACTGACCATCCTGGCCCTTGTGCTTGGATCAGGGCAAGTGACCAGTTTGACCAATGAATTGTAAGCAGAAGTGATGTGTGTGACCTCCAGGCCAAACAAAATCTCCAGCATGAGACCAATGCCTCAGATGGCTACAGTTTTGACAGCCTAGGTCCCAGAGGAAGGATGGCAAGATGCAGAGCCCCCAGCCGACCCCTGATGTACAGATAACATGAGCAGGAGCCAAGCCCTTATTGTCTTGACCCACCGAGCTCTGGGGGTTGTTACAGCAGCAAAACCTGGCCTATCCTGATTGATACAGCCTGGCTCCAGGACAACCTTGGGCAAGCACCCATCCCTTTGAGGCCAGCATCCTCACCTGCAAAGCTAGGGCATGACCATCAGCTGCCCTGAGAGCTGGTGTGGATTGGAGGATGGGGAGCACCTGACATGAGCCTCGCTCACACACAGCAGGCACGTGTTAAGGGCACCATGCTTCCCATGGCAGGAGGCAGTGCCCCTGGGGCATGCCTATTCCAGGAGCCACAGAATTCTGACAGGGACACAATTTGTCCTCGGGCTCCCCCTTGGCCCTCCCAGAACGTGTTCGCTCCTTCTTCCTTATGACAGTCATTCACAGATTTTAGGAAATGTGGAGTGTGTGTGTGCATGTTTGAGAAAAAGAGAGATGGAGAGTTTGAAGCTACCCAGCACATGCGGAGCCTTGTGCTGGGACTGTCACACACCTTATCAATAATCCTCCCCTTGGGGTTGTGCAGTGAGTAGGACAGCAATCATTATAGGGAAAGAAAAGAGGTGTGCTGGTATCCTCTATTCTCCCCGGGCTGCCCCTCAGTTCCTTGCCCTTCCCTTGCCCTGCTCCAGCCTGGGAGGTGGCCCCTATTGACTACATCAGTGGCTCCCTCCAGCAGCTGGCAAGGATCTAGAAAGGAGTAAGGAGAGAGCTTGTGCATTTCCTCCCCTCTTTCTTCCTGCTCAGGCCGCCTTCCAGGCAGTGGCTGCTGGCACCCTCTTCTGTGAGTCTGGCTCTCCTGGGGTTCGGCTAGCACAGTGCCTCCCACCCCCACTGACCCTTCAGCCTTAGGGAGGGTCATGTCATGCCACTGTTGCTAGTCAATGAGAGCATCCTCATCTCTTGGGAGTTTCCCTGACGCTGCTCACACAATGACCTTGTCTCTTCACTGGAAGCATCTGGAGTGAATTCTGTTTCCTGCTAGAGCCCTGAATTCACACCCAGACCTCTGCTGCCAGGCCTTGCCTCTCTTATCCCCCAGCCCACCCCTGCCTCCCTTCCAGGGCCCCTGCATCTTCTCTCCTCAGCAGACACATCCAACCCACCCACCGTGCTTGTGGGACACAGTCTGGAGGCCCCTCCCTCCTCCACCTTGCTCCCAGGGTGTGGAAACTTGGGCAGGGGAAGGCTGGAAACAGTGTGTGGGTACAGCTCTGGGAACCTCAGAGGTTGCTCCCACTCTGCTCCTTCTCACTCTTTCCCTGGCCTGCACCTAGATGGGTGGGGACCTTGGGTACTTCCTCTATCCTGGCTGACCCCAGAGCTCCAGGGCACCAGGATCCTGGCCAGGCCTCAGGGCACAGCATTCTGGGAAGGCTCAGAGCCAAGGCAGCCGGGGCCAAGGGAGGCCAGGCCTGTTTCCAGTTTGGCCTTCCTTTGTTTTGCTGTTTCTGCTGTGGCCAGTGTGTCAGATCAATGTCATCCTTAAATCAACAACTTGCATGGAGCCATGGCCCTCATTGACCATCAATTACCACAGGCCTGTCACCTTTGAAAGCATGTCAGCTGGCGCTCAGCATCTGCTCCTGCCACCTGCACACTGCAGCTGAGCAAACACGGAGTGACCAGAGCTCACCAGGGTCAGCCAGGGGTGGCTTCATCTTCCTTCCCCTCCGTGGCCCGATCCCTAAACCAAGGGGAAGAAAGCTGGCTTCCTTGTGGGAAAGGCCCTAAACACTGCATGGGAGCAGGTCTCTGAGTAGCTCTGGGAGTGATGGAAGCAGTTAGCTCAGGGAGAGATTTCTGGGTCAGGCCTATCTCTGTCACTTATTAGCTTTGGGATCTTAGACAAGTTTCTCCACTTCTAAGCCTCATCCTCATCTCTATTTCACCAAAAATGAAGAGAGTCTTGACTCTTAAGAGCTGCTGTAAGGTGCACACTCGGTAACCATAATAATGTAAATATTTCTAGAATGCCTCCCACGTGCATAGCACTGGGCTGAGCACTTGAATTCCACCATTTGATTCCTCCACCATCCCATGAGGTTTTGCTTAGTGAGAGCCCATAGAGCAGAGGAAACAAGGCTCAGTGTGGCCAAGTGGCTTGTCCAACATCTCACAGCTAATGAAGAGCGAAGCTGAGATCCCAATCCTGCGCTCTCTGATTTCAGAGCCCTCGTTATTTTTAATCTTTTTTCTTTTTTAGGCTTGCATCTCTCTGGTCTTACTTTTTAAGTTTTTGCTATGGATATTTTCAGAGATGCACAAACATAAAAGAATAATACAATGAACTCCCATGGGCCCATTACCCAGCTTCTGTGATTACCAACACTCTGCTGTTCTTTCATCTATCGCCATTCCCACTCTTTTTTCTTTTAGGGCATTTTAAAACAAATGCCGGGCATGGGATTCCACCAGTAAATACATGAGTACCACACAGCCTCGATTCTGCATCATTGTCTGACCCCCTTGAATCACTCTCCATCAAGGCTCTGCAGACGGGCAGTGCAGAAAGATCAGAGGCCAATTCAGACCTGGGCTCAAACTCAAGCCTTGTTATTGTGTCTCTGTGGGCCTTTAATATGTCACTGCACCTCTCTGACCATCCAGCTTTTCTGTAAAATGAAGACCATGATTGGAACTTCTCTGAGGTATCATGTAAACAAGATAATGAATGCTGGTGGGCCAGCATGTGGGACAGGCTTAATACACGAAGTTCCCCTTCCTGGGCCCAGTGTATTTGTTTCCCAGGGCTGCTGTGACAAAACACCACAAACTGGGTGACTCAAAACAACAGCGATTTATTCTGCCACAGTTCTGGAGGTCCAAAGTCTGAAGCTAAGTTATCAGCAGGGCCATGCTCTCACTGCAGGCACCAGGGGAGGCTCTGCTTGGGCCTCTCCTGGCTTCTGGTGGGTGCTGGCCATCCTTGGCTTGTGGCAGCACCACTCTGACCTCTGCATCTATCTTCACATGGCCTCTCCATCTGTGTGTCTGTGTCCAAATTTCCCTCTTCTTATAAGCACATCAGTTATTGGATTAGGACCCACCCTGATCCACTGTGGCCTCATCTTAACTTGATTACATCTGCAAAGACCCTATGTCCAAATAAGGTCACATTCACAAGTTCAGGGTGGACATGAACCCAGCACCCCCAAGCTGCTGCCTACTGCTCGGGTCTGGGGGAGCTTTCTAGGGCAGGTCTGGGGACCTCCCATGCTGCCCGCTTGAGACTGAGAAACTCAATTCCCAGAGGAGGGAAGAGTCTTCCTGATGCCCTTTGCCCTGCACCAGTCGTCCTGGTCTCCAGCTTCCCAGAAGCTCTGGCACTTGCGAGAAGGAAACCCATCCTCAAGGTGGCTGCCTGCCACATGCCTTTCCACCACACTCAGAACAAAGTCCTATTTCCTGGTCCATAGCCCTTGCTGGGTTCACCTCAGCACCCCCTTTACCCCCTGCCACCCACATCAGCCTTCCTTGGGGCCCTAAGTGCCGTGAGCCCAGCTGCCTCCTGTCCCTCGCTTGTGCTCTCCGTCTCCACAATCCTTCACCTGGGTAACTCCCATCATCCATTGGGCCTCACCTTAACCATCACCCCCCAACACATACATGGAGGCCTTCCTGATTCCACTCAGCAGTCCTTCATGCTGTCCTTTCTTGAAACATCCTGTTCTTTCTCTCCAATGCACTAATCACAATATCTATCCATTCTAGTGTTTACGTGTGCCCTGACTTTCTCCCCTACTATAAACCCCATGAGGGCAGTAACCAGATATTCCATTTACCTCTGCATCCAGCACTCAACACAATGTCTGGCACACCGCAGATGCCCAATAAACATATACCCACCCATCAATAATGAAGTCACTCTTCAGAACCTTCTAATTGTGCAGGGGAGAGAGGTCAAAGAGAGAGGGATTCCTTCTCTTGCTGAGAAGGTAGAGCCTCCATCTGGAGGCCCACAAATGCACCTTTGTTGGAAAATCTCTGCTTCTCATGGGCTCCACACACAGCTCTGGGCTTGGCCTCTGGAGTCACACAGAAGCCCCAGCACCTCTGCACCATCTCTGCCTTTCCTTCATGAGCAGATGGCTCCATGCTCCTCCACATGGGCCTTTCCTTCCCCATCATGGCAGCCCCAGTTGGTTCTTTTCCTCCCCTTCCATCAGGGTCCAGGCTTCACCCCTTCTCCTTCTCTGCTCCATTTCCTCCATGTCCCACCTCAGGTTCCACGTCCAGATCTGAGACCTCACAGGGAGGCATTCCAGGCATTCAAGATGGAGGGGCCCTTTGGCCTGAGCCACCAAATAAGCCTCACAGGGAGGCGTTCCATGCACTCAAGATGAGGGGGAGCCCTTTGGCCTGGGCCACCACACCTCAGGTTGGCCTGGCCCTTATTTTAGGCTGGCTTCCCCTTGCCAATGTGTGGGATTTCTGGAGGGGAGGCCCTGGACCCAAAACATGAAGTTGGCGATAGGACTGGCCCTAGGCAGCAGATGAGTGGGAGGTGCCTATGACCCTTGCATGGGAAGCATGGGGACAGTATCTTGATGTGACCCACCCAGAACTCAAGGCATAGCATGTGTTAGCGGCACCCCTCCCACACCAAGCCCTACAACCCAAAGATGCAGCTTATTTGGCTGCCACACGACATTAAGACCCCATGTGTGCCTACCGACCACTGGAATCCCAAACAGAAAGCCAGAGGACACAAAAGCACCCTTTTATGAGGACAAACTCTTTACAATCCAAATTAGACCCACAGGGTCTAGCTGGGGCCGAGTTCTACAACCTTGAAGGTGAGGCCTGCACATGATCCCTGATGACCAGATAGAAACAAGAGATGTCATTCCCCGAATGCATGGCATGGGAGAAAAATGACTATATAGGGATATTGAGCTGGAAAATGCCACAAACATTATCAGATTCAGCCCTCTGCCTTCAAGTAACAGAGGAACCCTGATAAGACACCTGAGACCCTCACTGGGGAATCATCCAGGCCAAAATGCCCAGCGAGTTCGGGTGGCAATCAGGGCCCTGTAAGCCCTGGACAGTGTTTGCTCCACCACTGCTGCAGGAAAAGGCAGCAGGAGCCCATACCAAGGAGGAGGTGGAGAGGATGGGAAGACCTGGCAACACCCATTTACACCTCTGCCAGCACCTCTGGGCACTGTCCAGGACACATCCTCTACCCAACAGCCCTACTCTACTGCACTGGGAAGGCTGCTCCCAGTGATTTCTCGCCCAGCAAAGTGAAATTGACCATGACATGCTAAAAATCTAAAAATCCAAGGAAATGGCAAACAAAGGGATGGAGACTTCAGCCAGTTTTTAAGTAAACAGAATCAGACCTTGCACCCCTGGGCCTTTGCTGGTCCTCTCCTCCCTGGTGCAGACATCTTCACTCCCACTCTCTTGCCCTGAGTGTGCCTTGGGTGTCACTAGAAAACCTAGGCTGTTTAGGGAAAGACCCAGCCCTCCCCAGCTGCACCCCCACAAGGCAGATATGGATGAGTTTCAAGCAGGCGTCATGGAAATGTCACTTCCACCAGCCGCACCCCTTCCATTCACCCCCACGCAGCAGGGCCCTCTTCCCAATCCTGCCTGTCTGAAATGGGAGGCCAACCCTGGAACTTTTCAATCAGACAGAATTCCCACTGCTCCGCTTTTTGTTTTATTTTCTCTTTCTCTCTCCCTCCCCAGCATTAGTAATAACTGGCTTGGATGCTGGGATGAGTCAGCCCCACTGGAGGACCAATTAGCTCGCCCACAGGCAGCCTATTAACTCTTCCCAGGACCCCAGGTATCAGGCAGCAGGCTCCCCTCTTCATGAACCCCAAGGGCTAGTGCATTCAGGGGCTCCTCCTTCGGGCCCTCTCCAGCCGTGGCATCTAACCCATTTCCCTCGCCTCCTGCCACTGCCTGGATCCAGGTCTCATCACCTCCTCTGGACTTGTTCCCCACCCTCTAACAGGTCTCCCTGCCTCAGATACCATCTCCTGCCATTCTCTTCCCTCCCTAACTGCTTGTACAGTGACTTCATAAAACCAGCTCTGCTCATGGCACAACCCTGCTCAAAAACTCTCTGTGGCTCCTTGTTGCCCAAAAAGGTAATATTTATTCTTGCCAGACTTGCACTTACCGTCCACTCTAGAGTCTGTTGTCCTCCTTTTCTAACCCTCTCTGGAGCTGGTCCCTTATGTGAACCCTGCCCAGGGCCTAAACACCTACCCAACCCCAAGGCTCTGCACCTTTGCTGCTGCTGGTTCTTCTATTTCGAATACAATCTCTTAACCTGTGGAAATCCAGCCCCTCTCTCAAAGCTTGGCTTCAACCCTACCTACTCTTTAAAGCCTCCCCACTACCCTTCATTCGAAAACCACTCCTTCCCTTCAGAACTCTATTGCATTTCTGCCACTCAGCACATAGCAAGTTCCAATTGTAATTTCATGGAACTACTCCTCACAGGCTTGGTCTTCTCAACAAGATTCGAACTGTCTTATCATCAACATCAGTATTCAACAATGGGGGATCATTTTAATAAATTACAGAATATCCTAACAGTAGGTTAAAAATAAGTAACGGAAGAAATGATTGAAGATTGATACAAAAAGATATTGATTATATATTAATTTGGAAGAAAAAAAGATTACAAACAAGGTGCGCCTGAAGTGTCCAGTTTTGCTTGAAATACATGCATGCATAAGAAAAGAGTCAGATTCTTCAACATAAGGTTGAACAGTATTTTTTAAACCTGGATAGTGATATTATGAATCATTTTCTACTTTTAATCTGTATTTTCAATAGTAAATATGTATCATTGTATAATAAAAAGCAATAAAATGTGTGTTTAAGATTGAGGGATTAGACATTTTAAAGTACTTTGGGACCAGGAAGATGAGTTCTTCAGGCTCTTTTCGTATTCATCACAGGGCCGGAAATATAGGGCACACTCATTTTGTGCGTGCATTGGCAGTGCAGCTGTTGAGGATTATGAAGATCTAAACTTTTCAGTGTCCATCAGTCCCAAACCCTTCCTTTTGAAGTGGAAGAAGCCCACGGTCTTTTCATCCTACTCTTGAGCATTTCTCTGGGCCAGGCCGTTTGCTGGGAGCTTCACCTGTAGTCCAAAATCCACCACTCAGGACCTGCCTCCTGGCTTTGGGAAAAAAGCCAGGAGGGTTAAGATCTTCTTTTGTTCCCACCTTTTTAGTTTTTGATCTGAAAAGTGAGAGATGCTATTACCAGCCTGATTTAAAGATTGAGAGAAGCAGCACACACAAAATACAGCCAGGCATACAGAGTAAGCAATAAATGTTTGCTATTATTGCTATAATATACTTGTGTGGTCCTGACAGACTCTAACTGGGCACTTATCACTGTCATTTTATACTTAATGAAAACCAAGAGGAGTAGAGAACTTAAAACTTATACACATGGCTGGGTGCAGTGGCTTATGCCTGTGATCCCGGCACTTTGGGAGGCCAAGTCAGGCGGATCATTGGAGGCCAGGAGTTTGAGATCAGCCTGGCCAACATGGAGAAATCCCATCTCTACTAAAAATACAAAACTTAGCTGGGTGTAGTGGTGTGCACCTGTAGTCCCAGCTGCTCAGGAAGCTGAGGCACAAGAATCGCTTGAACCCAGGAGGCGGAGGTTGCAGTGAGCCGAGATCATGCCACTGCACTCCAGCTTGGGTGACAGAATGAGACTCTGTCTCAAAAGAAGGAAAGAAAAAAAGTACACACACACAAATCAAATGCACACACAAATAAGCAAAAATCCTGCTCAGAGCACTGCATCTCAGAGATAGAAGAGGCAGATTTCACATTCAGGTCTGTGGACTGTATGGAAGCTATGCTTCCAGTGGTAAACTGCTGTGATATCAAGGGTGGGGCTAGGAGAAGAGGGGTGACTTGTCCAAGGCCACACAACTAATTAGGGGCAGAGCTGGGATTAAGCCCAACATACACTTCAGCAAGTCATTTACTGAGAGGGCTTCAGGATGGCTGAATAGAGGTGCCTGGCACCAGAGGAGATAACCACAGGTGGACTAGCATGTCTAAGACAGAATGGTGGAATTCAGCAGGGAGGCAGCAAGGAGGCTCAGAGGCATGGAAGAAGAAGGAAGTGAAGCAGCTGGACTGGCCAGGATCAGCTCAGAGCCTGGATAAACTCCCCACTGCAATGAAAAGGTAAGGAGACATCCCAGTAGCCCACATTCCCCTCGTGGACTCCTGCAATCCTAGCCACGGGAGAGCCCCTTGACCTTCATGGGCCCTGAGACGAGTAGAGGGAGCTGTATGGAATCTGCATGATGGTTTTGTTCCAGAGAGACAGCTTGTGCTGGGTGCCACACACCCCTGAGATGCAATCAGCTGCAGCACAGCACCATGTTGAGATCCTAGCCCCCACTAGACTGTGTCCTGTCCTGGGGCCCAACATCCCCTGCATCTCCACATCCCTGAAGCCCCACTGACATCCCTCACACATCCACCCAGAGACCTGCAGCATTGTGATGCCAGGACTTGGCAAGAGTGGCCAGGTCTCCAGCACTCTAGCCCACACAGTGTGCTACACCCCATGGCATGAGTGGCACAGCACCCCAGGAAGGTGTCCCCTGAGCCAAAGGAACTGAAGCACGTGCTCCTCAGAGCCAACTGCCTGGGGATAATGTCCCTAACAGCAACCATGACCACTCCAGTGGCAGAATCACTGGGCAGCTGCATGTATCTTCAGGGAGTCTAGAGATTGGCATATATGGATGCCACCCTAGGGCCTGAGGACAGGCTGTCCCCACCTGTCACTGCCATCACTGGACTTGCATATGCCATTTAGGGTCCTGAGGACATCCCCATGGCACTCACTGCCACCACTGCCAGTATCTGTGCACACTACCTAGGGTCCTAGGAATCAGTCCACCTCACCTGCCACCACTGGTACTCTTGCACACCTTCCAGGGTCCTAAGGACAGGCCTACCCTGCCTGCTGAATTGACTCACCCTGCCCACTACTGCCATCAGCACCCATGTGGGTTGTCTTAGATTCCAGGGATTGACCTACACTGTCTGCTCCAACACATACTATCTAGAAGCCTGACAACAAGGTTGACCCACCCACTGCCACCACCGCTAACATACAAACACACCAGCTGGGGGTCTGGGGATTGACTCACCTTGCACACCATTCCCAGTGCCCACACACACCTTCCAGGGACCTGAAGACAGGTCCGTCCTATCCACCTAAACTGCCTGAATGCATTAACTGGAGGCCTGGGGATTGGCCCACCCTGCTGGCCAGCAGCACCCATGTGTGCCTCTCAGGAACCTAGAAACTGGTGTATCTAGTCTGTCTCTGCCACCACCAGTGGCGTCCACCTGCACACCACTGCTCATGCCTGCACATGCTGCTTGGAGGCCCAAGAGTTGGCCCTCCACCACTGCTGCCTCCACAGATAAATACTGCACACACCAACCAGGGGCTCAAAGACATGCCCACCTACCTGGTCCACTACTGCCAATTCTGGCATTCAAGCAAGCTGCCTGGTGGCCCAAGGACTGGCTCACTTGGACCCAACACCAACACCACCCACATACACTATCAGGGGCCTGAGGACCAACATGCCCAGCCTGCTGCCACCACCACTGGGTACCCAAGGACTACTGGCCTGCCTGACATCCCTGTCCCTAGTAAAGTCTTGCCACAGCCTCCACTAATGACCACTGCCTAAGCCACCGAGGAACTCACAAACACCACTGATGCTGATTACAGATGAAAAAATCACACAAAGACCACACTATTGCAACTATCCAGAATCAAAGCCAAAACACCCTACCCAACCAACACTATAGATACACCTATGGAAAAAAGTCTTTTCCTACAAAAGTCAATCCATAAAATTGGAAGATGTCATTATTAAATTAGATCTGCAGAAATCAGTGTAAAAACACATGAAAATCCAAGGAAACATGACACCTCCAAAGGAATACAATAAGCCTTTAGTAATAGTTCCCAACATAAAGGAAATCTATAAAATGCCTGACAAAGAATTTAAAATAATTATATTTAAGAAATTCAGTGAGATATAAGAGAACACAGAGAAGTAATACATGTAAGTCAGAAAAACAATTTATTATCTGAATGAGAAGTTCAACAAAGAGATAAGCATAATTAAAAAAAGAAATTCTGGAAATGAAAACTTCAATAAATAAAATTGAAAAACAATTGAGAGTTTAAACAATAGGCTAGATTAAGCAAAAGAAAGAATTTTGAAATAACCCAGTCAGACAAAAAAAGAAAAGAAAAAAGAATGAAAAAACCTACATGATAGATAAGACACCATAAAGTGACCATATAGTCGAATTTTAGGATTTACTGGAGAAGATATGGGCAATGATATAGAAAACCTATTTAACAAAATAATAGCTGAAAATTTCCCATGTCTTACAAGAAATATAGACAGATACAGGAAGCTCAAAAATCCCCAAAAAGATTAAACCCAAAAAACTTCTCCAAAGCATATTATAGCCAAACTGTCAAAAGTTGAAGATAAAGAGAGAATTCTAAAAACAGCAAAAGAGTCAAGTCACATATAAGGAAGTTCAATTCAACTAACAGTGAAGACTTCTTAGCCAAAACCTTACAGACCAGGAGAGAATAAAATGACATATTCAAAGAGCTGAAAGAAAAAAAAAAAACTGCCAGCCAAGAATACTTTACCAAGCAGTTATCCTTCAAAAATGAAGGAGAAATAAGGTCTTTCCTAGACAAGAAAAACTGAGGGAGTTTATCACCACTAGACCAGGCCTATAAGAAATGCTCAAGGAAGCCCTACATCTGGAAGCAAAAGAATGGTATCTACCACCATAAAAACACACAAAATATAAAACTCACTTGTAGAGCAGATATAAAAGTGAGAAAAAGAGAAAGAGAAATGATTCAAATATTACCACTAGAGAAAACCAGCAAACTGCAAAAAATCAATAAGAGAAGAAGAAAGGAACAAAGGATATACAAAATAATGAGAAAACAATTAACAAAATGACTTGAATACATCCTCACCTATCAACAATAACCTTAAATGTAAACAGATTAAACTCCCTACTTCAAAGATATAGACTGGCTAAAGGGGAAAAAAGAAGCATGAACCAAATATATACTTGCTACAAGAAATTAACTTAACTTACAAAGATACACACAAACTGAAAGTGAAGAGATGAAAAAAATATATTCCACACAAATGGAAATAAAAAATGAGCAAGAGTAGTTATATGAGATAAAACAGACCAATGATCTTTGTCTCTTTTTACCATTTTTGACTTAAAGATCATTATATGGCTGGGCGCGGTGGCTCACACCTCTAATCCCAGCACTTTGGGAGGCCAAGGCAGGCAGATCACGAGGTCAGGAGATTGAGACCATCCTGGCCAACACAGTGAAACCCCATCTCTACTAAAAACACAAAATATTAGCTGGGGGTGGCAGTGGGCGCCTGTAGTCCCAGCTATGGGAGATTGAGGCAGGAGAATGGTGTGAACCCCGGAGGCAGAGCTTGCAGTGAGCTGAGATTGTGCCACTGCTCTCCAGCCTGGGTGACAGAGTAAGACTCTGTTAAAAAAAAAAAAAAAAAAAAAAAAAAAAAAAAAAAAAAAGATCGTTATATGATGATAAAGGGATCAATTCATCAAGAAGCTATAACAATTTTAAATATATATATGCCCAATACCAGAGCAGTATTACTACAAATAATAAGAGTTGGGGATTTGAACACCTCACTTTCAGTATTATACAGATCATCTAGACTGAAAAATCAACAAAGAAACATTGGATTTAAACTGCACTTTAGGCCAAATGGACCCAACAGACATTTACAGAACATTTCATCCAACAGTAGCAGAACACACATTTTTCTCATTAGCACATGGAACATCCTCTAGGATAGACCATATGTAAGAACACAAAACAAGTCTCAATAAATTTTTTTTTTTTTTGAGGCAGAGTCTCACTCTGTTGCCCAGGCTGGAGTGCAGTGGCCTGATCTCAGCTCACTGCAAGCTCCACCTCCCAGGTTCACACCATTCTCCTGCCTCAGCCTCCCAAGTAGCTGGGACTACAGGCGCCTGCCACGACGCCTGACTAATTTTTTGTATTTTTAGTAGAGACGGGGTTTCACCTTGTTAGTCAGGATGGTCTTGATCTCCTGACCTCGTGATCCACCTGCCTCAGCCTCCCAAAGTGCTGGAACAAGTTTTTAAATATCAAAATTACATCAGGTATCTTCTCAGACAACAATGGAATAAAACTAGAAATCAATAACAAAAAGGAATTTTGGAAACTATAAAAATACTTGGAAATTAAATAACATGGTCCTGAACAACCAATGGACCAATGAAGAAATTAAGAAGAGAATTTTAAAATTTTTTGAAACAAATGAAAATAAAAACACAACATACCAAAACCTATAGGATACAGCAAAACATTGCTAAGAGGGACATTTATAACAATAAATGCCTACACCAAAAAAAGTAGAAAGACTTCAAATAAGCAACCTAGTGGTATACCTTAAGGAACTAGAAAACCAAGAACAGATAAAGCACAAAATTAGCAGAAAGAAAGAGATAATAAAGATCAAAGCAGCTAAATGAAATAGAGACTTATAAAACAATACAAAGAATCGATGAAAAACAAGTTGATTTTATAAAGCGGTAAACAAAATCAACAAACCACCAGTTAAACTAACCAAGGAAAAAAGAGAAATGACCCAAATATATAAAATCAGCAACAAAGAAGACATTACAACATGATACCACAGAAATACAAAGGATTATTAGAGACTATCAGGAATGCTAACAAACTAGGGAACCTAGAGGAAATGGTTAAATCCCTGGACACATACAACCTACCAAGATTAATCAGGAAGAAACAGGAAACCTGAACAGACCAATAATGAGTAATAAGATTGAATTAGTAACGAAAAGTCTCCCAACAAAGAAAAGTCGAAGATTTTTCTTTAAAAAGTAGCTTTACTGCTGAATTCTACCAAACTTTTAAAGAACTAACACAAATTCTTCTGAAGCTATTCCAAAAAATTGAAGAGGAGTAAATTCTTTCTAACTTATTCTATGAGGCCAGCATTGCCCTGATATCAAAATCAGACAAGAACATAACAAAAAAAGAAAAATACAGACCAATATCCCTGATGAACATAGGGATTCTGAACAAAATGCTAACAAACTGAATCCTACAACACATTAAAAAGATAGCACACTATGATCAAGTGAGATTTAGCCCAGGGATGCAAATCCACATGTGCAAATCAATAAATGTGATACATTACATTAACAAAATGAAGGCAAAAACCATATGATATCTCAATAAGTGCAAAATGCAGTTGATAAAATTTAGCATCCCTTCATGATAAAAACTCGACAAACAAAACATAGAAGGAATATACCTCAACACAAAAAAGGCCACACATGACAAACCCTAAGCTAACATATTGAGAACTGGAACAAGACAAAGATGTCCACTTTTACCACTCTTATTCAGTACAGTACTGGAAGTCCTAACCAAAGCAATCAGGCCAGAAAAAGAAATTAAAGGCATTCCAGTTAGAAAAGAGAAAGTCATATTGTCTCTCTTTGCAGATAATATAATCTTACATCTAGAAAATACTCCACCAAACAAACTCATAGAATAGATGAACAAATTTAGTAAAGTTGTGGGATACAAAATCAACATTCAAAAATGAAAAAAAAAAAATAGTTTTTTCTACCTGCTAGTAAACTAGCTGAAAAAAGAAATCAGGAAAACAATCCCATTTACAATAGCTACAAAAAAGGATAAAATGCCTAGGAATAAATTTAACTCAGGAGGTGAAAACCTCTACAATGAAAACTACAAAATACTGATAAAAGAAATTGAAGAGAAAACAAACAAATGGAAAGACATCCCATGCTCATGGATCAGAAGAATTAATATTGTTAAAATGATCACACAACTCACAGCAATCCGCAGACTCAATGCAATGCCTATCAAAGTGTCAATGACATTCTTTACAGAAGTTTTTGTGAGACACCAAAATTCCTATGGAACCACAAAAGACCCCAAATAGCCAAAGCAACACTGAGCAAAAAGAACAAAGCTGGAGGCATTATACTTCCTGACATTAAAATATATTATATCTATGGTAACCAAACCGGAATGATATTGGTATAAAAACAGGTAGACAGAGCAATGGAACAGAACAGAGATTCAGAAATAAATCCATGTATTTACAGCCAACTGATTTTCAACAAAGGCACCAAGAACATACCCTGGGGAAAGGGCACTCTCTTCAATGAATGGTGCTGGGAAAACTGGATATCCATATGCAGAAGAATGAAATTAGCCCATATCTCTCACCATACACAAAAATCAACTCAAGATGAATTGAAGACCTAAATCTAAGACTCAAAACTTCAAGATACTTAAAGAAAACAAAGAAGAAACACTTCAGGACATTGGTCTAACAAAGACCTTATGTCTAAGACTTCAAAACCACAGGCAACAAAAACAAAAGTAGACAAATAGGACTACAGTAAGCTAAAAAGCTTCCGGACTCCAAAGGAAACAATCAAGAGAGTGAACGGATAACTTATAGAATGGGAGAAAATATTTACAACTATTCATTCAACAAGGAAGTAATATCCAGAATATACAAGGAACTCAAACAACTCAACAGCAAAACAAATAATCCCATTAAAAAGTGGGCAAAGGACATGAATAAACATTTCTCAAAGGAAAACATACAAGTGGCCAATAGGTATATGAAAAAATGTTCAACATCACTAATCAACAGGGAAATGCAAATCAAAACCACAATAAAATAGCATCTCATCCTAATTAGAATGACTATAATTTAAAAAATAACAAATGCTACCAAGGACACAAAGAAAAGGGAACTCTTACACACTGTTCGTATGAATATAAACTAATACACTCATACAGCCATTATGGAAAACAGTCTAAAGTTTCCTCAGAAAACTAAAAGTATAACTACCCTACAATATCACAATCCCAGTACTGAGCATTTGTCCAAAGGAAAGGAAATCAGGACATCAAAGGGATACCTGCGCCCCCATGTTTAGTGGAGCATTATTCACAGTAGCCAAGATAAGGAATAAACGTAAGTGTCCATCAATGGACAAATGGATAAAGAAAATGTGGCATATATACACAGTGGAATACTATTCGGCCATAAAAATTAATGAAATCATATTATTTTCAGCATTATGGATGGAACTGGAGGTTATTATGTTAATGAAATAAGCCAGGCACAGAAAGAAAAATACCACATGTTCTTATTCATATGTGAGAGCTAAAAAAAACTGATCTCATGGAAGCGGAGGTTAGAATGATAGCTATCAGAGGCTGGGAAGGATAAAGAGGGGAAAAAGAGATTTTGGAAAATGGGTACAAACATACAGTTAGAGGAAGTAAGTTCTAGTGTTCAATGACACAGTAAGGTGATTAGAATTAGCAATTATTAGGCCGGGCGCGGTGGCTCAAGCCTGTAATCCCAGCACTTTGGGAGGCCGAGACGGGCGGATCACGAGGTCAGGAGATCGAGACCATCCTGGCTAATACGGTGAAACCCCGTCTCTACTAAAAATACAAAAAACTAGCCGGGCGAGGTGGCAGGCGCCTGTGGTCCCAGCTACTCGGGAGGCTGAAGCAGGAGAATGGCGGGAACCCGGGAGGCGGAGCTTGCAGTGAGCTGAGGTCCGGCCACTGCACTCCAGCCCGGCGACAGAGCGAGACTCCGTCTCAAAAAAAAAAAAAAAAAAAAAAAAAAAAAGAATTAGCAATTATTTAACGTATATCTCAAAATAGCTATAAGAGAAGATTTGAAATGTTCCCGACAAAAAAAAAGGATAAACATTTGAGGCAATAGATATCCTAAATAACCTGATTTGATTGTTATACATTGTATCCATGTATCAAAATATCACGTGTGTGTACCTCATAAATGGGTTTAGCCTGTTTATGTTTAGCGTTCCAATAATGGAACGCTAAGCATGTGGGAGTTATTTATATCCTACTGCTGAAGGTCATCGCCAAGGTCCGTTTGCAAAAATTTAAAAAATTGAACCTCAGGCATAAATGAGTTAATATATATGATTATTATACATCAACTTTAAAAGACATTTATATTCATATGTCTTTCAGTGCATTAATAAAACAATCGGGGTCATCCTTTTCACGAAAAACTAGTCTTTCAATATTGTGGCCACAGAGAGCCAATTCTGGGTTTTCTAGGAATGGGTATGAACTGGGCCAGATCCCCAAGGGGTGGGTCCGCTTGGAAAGCTTGTGGACACCATGCCTCAGCCATGTCTCAAGGAAGTGCTCAGAAAACAAGCAGTGTCAGGGATGGACACAAGATGAGCCTGCAAGGGGGTGGACACCGTCCCCTAGTGATGACCTTGTCCTCAGGAGATATGAGCAAAGTCCAGTGGGCCAGGCAGCTTACATAAAGTAAGGAGACCACCAGGTCAAAGAGGTTTAGACGCCAGCTGCCTTTACACCCCTAGATTGGTAGAGGGACAACATCTGCACTCAAGGGTCCACCGACACCTGCCATGAGAAGACATGTGTGGCTACACCTCAGCCAAGTACTCTTGCTCTACACTTTCTGCTGTGTCAGCCATGGCCAGTCAAATATATGACCAGGGTAGTTAGAACTTCAGGTTGATTCTGCTGCTAGCAATTTGTAGGAAAAGGAGAAATCGAATATCCCTGAGATCTCTTGTCTGAGACACTGTGAAGCAGAGAGAGTTGTTCTCCACCCCCAGGTTAATTCTCAGGACATAACACTACTCTCCCCAACTCCTATCTCCCCACTCCCCACCCAGCCATCATCCCTGTTCTTTTGTCCTGGCTCATCTGTGAAAGCACTCCTGCACAGTGGAGTCACGTGCACACACCATATGAGCCAACGTGGGAGTTCCCATCAGGGCCCAAACCCACACATGAAACCTTATCTGTCACCACTACATGTAAGTCTGCAAATAAATTTCAAATGTCAGCAAGCAACTAGGAGATGAATGGGTGAATGCAGTCACAGGTTCCTTAAGTTTTGTACTATAAGATAGCACTATATCAGATGCAGGGAGAGAACCATTCATTTGTCAGACTTTGATTGAGCATCTGATGTGTACAAGACACTGGGAGCACTCATCCTTTTCCTGCCCCAGAAAGCAAACCAGAAGGACATCAAAGTCCCTGCTTAGTTGCCCATCCAACTTGGTGTTTCTTGAAGCTAAACATCACTTATGAGAACAATGAGATATCCACAAAGCTGTGATTTTCCCCCACTGCATTAAAGACTGTCACTTATTAAAATAAGCACTGTGCTTTACAAAGCAAGCTTCAGGACTCAGGCATGCATAATGCAATGCATCCGGCAGCTTTATACACTCAGCATCCTTGCATCTCTTTCTGATGACCAGCCACTGTGTTACCATACTTTCCTGTGCCTCTTGGTAACAAAGGAATGCCCGTCCGGGGCACATGATTGCTGTTTGCTGTGATACTGCAGTGAACAACCCCAGAGTTCTATAGAACCCCAACTCACTCTATCTTCTCTCACTGTCAGCCTCAGCACTCCTTCCTTCCTATCCTTACAGGTTCATGACATCCATCAGCAGAAATACATAATCCCTGCCATATTCTTGTTACCCAAGTTCAGTACCCATTCATTCATTCACCAAAGGCTCTCTGAGCACCTGCTCTGTGCCAGGCTCTCGGAGATCCCTAAGAGATCAGAAATGAATAAAGCCTGTCCCTACCTCCCTTCCAGCCACATTTGCAAACTGGGGCAAACTTACACCTGTCAGAGCCTCAGTCTCTTTCTCCACCCAGGTGGGACGTCAAAGCTGAAGCAGTCCTTAGAGATGATCTAGAGTGAAAGTCCCCAAACTATGACCAGGTGGCCAAATCCAGCCTGTCATAAAGGAAAGTACCTAAGATCTACATAGTCAAAGAAAAGAGCCCTCCACCTGACTCCCAGGTGGCCACCTCCACACAACCTTCAGGCTTCCTCTTTGGGCCTGGAGACCCCCTCTTCCATGTTCGATCTCAGCCAGGGAACAAGGATACAGGAGGAGGGACTGTGTCTCGCTCCAAGTGTTCCTGGAAGCCAGGGATGCCTGCCTCCCTGTTGTGGGCACTTGGCCTCTCTTTTGTGCCTGAATTCTTAATGTCTGCCCCAGATCTGACTGCTCCAAGGGTAGAGTGAGCCTTTGGGGTGTAACTGCCTTCTTCTATCACCTGGTCTCACACTCAGCCCTAGGCCCATGTGCCACACCCCTTCTCTCTAGGATAAAATTACAGCCACAGACAAAGGTTAGAGGTTAGGAAGGGATTCTCAGCCCACTACAACATGAATACTCCAGGAAAGTTATTTTATAATCTCATCAACTAGAGAAACATTCCTTTATGCCCCCGAACACACAGGTCTGAAGTCCGAAGGGGGTTGCTGTGTAATGACTGCGGGAAGTACAGAGGCTTTGCACTGCTTCCAGCGGTGTAGACTTGAGCCTGTACATTACCTCTCACTGCCTGAAGGAAACCAGGACACAAATAAGAGGCATTTCACAATGATGTGCTGGGGGTTAATGAGATTACAGAGGCAGAGGCCTAGCACAGTGGCCAGCACAGGGCAGATATTGAGTCAGCCTGAACCTGCTCCCTGAGACACGTGCACACACCACCGCTGGATGTGGAAACTGCCGGCACCGCAAAAGCAAATAAATAAGTTGCCCAAGGTCACATAGCTAGTAAATGGCAGTGCCGGGGTTTGAACCTATCTCCTAAGATGGCCTGTGCTTGTTACCTCTTACAGGTAGACAGAAATTAAATCAGTAAACAAATGAATGGACAAGGTAGGGATAGGTGCTGTGAAGAAAACAAGTCAGGTGGATGTGATTGCCTCATGGGGCCTGCATTAGATTTGCTCGTCAGAGCTGGTGTTTGAGCAGAGAAAGAGCCAGCTTTGAGAACATCTGGGGAAATACCTGTAGACAGAGGAGGCAGCAAGTGCAAAGGCCCTGAGATGATGCAGTGAATATTCATCACTCTCAGTTGGGACTCCCCTTGAAAACCAGGGCCCTCCATAGGACATAAAATGCCAGATACTTGTTTTGTCAATGATATGGTTTGGCTGTGTCTCTGCCCAAATCTCATCTTAAATTGCAGCTCCCATAATCCCCATGTTTCATGGGAGGGATCCGTGGGGAGGTAATTAAATCATGGAGGCAGGTCTTTCTCATGCTGTTCTCATGATAGTGAATAAGTCTCACGGGATCTGATGGTTTTATAAATGGGAGCTCCCCTGCACAAGCTCTCTTGCCAGCCGTCATGTAAGATACATCTTTGCCATCCATGATTGTGAGGCCTCCCCAGCCACGTAAGACTATGAGTCCGGTGTTCTTCTAGAAAGAAAAAGAATCTCTTTTTCTTTTTTAATTATCCAGTCTTGGGTATGTCTTTATTTGCAGTGTAAGAACAGACTAATACAGTCAGCCTCTCTTGCAGCTAGCACATGGCTCATTTAGGCTCCTCAATCAGACATGCTGACCCTAGACCTTGAGTCAGAAGTGAGTGACACAAAGGAGCTGGGGCTGTGCAGGCTGCAGGCTGACAAGGGTGTCCCTAATGCAGTAACCATGTCCAGTCTCTGGGGCAGCTATGGCTATGGCTATGTGGCAGAGTCCATGTTCAGTGCCAGCACTGTTGGCAGGGGTGGTCATGGTGTCTTTACCCAGGAGCAACATCTCAGAGCTGCTCTGCAGCATGACTGGGGGTGCTATTTCTAGCTGCATCACCTTCAAGCTTAGTTTTCTGGCTCTTTAGGCGATTTAGTAAACTCCATAGTATGTTTTAGTAAATTTATTTTCTGCTTGAAACACCTAAATTCACTTTCCATTGCTTGCAATTTGGAACCCTGACAGATACATGCCCAGACCATGAGTGCCCACCCAATATCCATGTGCTCCTATTCAATGCCCATGCCTCCCCTGCATTTGCGCTTGGGCTGTGTGACTAGTTCTAGCCAACAGACTGTGAGCATAAGTGACAAGTGTCAATGCTGGACCAAATAAATTTCCCACCAGGGCCACATTGGATGCCACATTTTGGGCCAGTGGCATCATAAAACGGAGGGAACCTGTATTCCTGAGTCACTAGGTGGAGAACAGACCTGCCAGCCCACATGAATAGTCCATAAAGAAGAATCAAACACATAAGGAGCCGAGCCACTGAGATTCCAGGGTTTGTATGTTACTGTAGCACAGCCCAGTCTATCCTAACTAGAGGCCAAGTTTAAGGGTGAGAAAAAGGTAGCTGGCATTGAGCATGGTGAACAATGGGGAGAATGGTATGAAATAATACAGAAGTGACTACTGACTTGGGAAAATTTTTCTTGATTTTATTTTATTTTATTTTATTTTTTTGAGACAGAGTCTCGCACTGTCACCCAGGCTGGAGTGCAGTGGCACAATCTCCTCTCACTGCAACCTGCACCTCCCGGGTTCAAGCAATTCTCCTGCCTCAGCCTCCCAAGTAGCTGAAATTACAGGTGCCCACCACCACACCTGGCTAATTTTTTGTATTTTTAGTAGAGACGGGGTTTCACTATGTTGGCCAAGCTGGTCTTGAACTCCTGACCTTGGTCTCCCAAAGTGCTAGGATTACAGGTGTGAGCCACCATGCCCAACCTTCATGATTTTATACCAATTGTGATGAAAAGCCACTGGTAGGTTTTAAGCAGAAGCAGGCATAGCCAAACACCAAGGCAGATTGCCTTCCACACAGCTTGTAGACACAGGGAGCTTAAAGGGGCCTCAAAAGGCATTTCATCAACCTTCAGCTACTGTCTCACACTCTCCCATGTTGATGCTTATAAGGAGTTTCCTGCCTCTTCTTGCGCATTTCCACTGATAGGAAGTGCACATCTTTCTAGGACTTCTCATTTTATTTGGGTATTGTGCTGAACTTTTTTTTATTATTTCCCTGTGACCTCTCTCTACTGGTAAACCTCAGCAAAAGTGAACACATCCCCTATTCCTCAGCAGCTAGCTCAGCTCTTCACAGAGCTTGCTGCCCTGGTTCTGCTCTGCTGAACACATAGCCACTGGCCATTGGCCTCCCAAAAATCTATCTCTAGCAGAACTGGATTCTGAAAGCAGAGTAGAGTATGGGATTACGGATCCAGGATCTCTGCACTGAGAGCATAACCAGCACACTGTGCAACATTTCAGTGATGGATTCACAGGATCTCTTATGTTTTCATCACCCTCCTCACCCCCTGGAGAGAACACAGGGGACATTTGAATCTCCATGTCTAGTTCCCTCTGCCTGCCCTGGCCCACGTCCCTAGCCTAACCTTCAGCTCCATGAGCTGATGCAGCAGGAATTTATTTACGAGCTCATTATCCCTGTGAATCATGTCCAGCTTGAGTTGGGACTTAACAAGGAGCTGAGGAGTGGTCCTTCAAGCAGCTGAGCACGTGAGGCCTGGGGAGAGGATGGGCCAGGACAAGCAGGGCCTCACTACACCAGGAGTCAAGAGGGCAAATGGGAGCAGTGGATGGGAGGTGGCTCCTGCCAGTCCTGGAGTTTGTCCTGGCTCCAGCAGTTCTAGGGCTTTTCCAAACTCTGGCTTAATTCCAATACAGAGGCTGCAAATGGAAGATTTGGCTGGCCATTCATTCTTTACTTCTAAGTCCCAAAATACACCAGGGAATCCGAGAGGGGAGAAAAGCAAGTGACCAACGTCTTTCTGACTTCTATCCCACCAGAGCAGCCCCTGCCCTCTGGCCTCTGCTCCAGCGGTCCCCAGGTGAGAAGATTTCACAGCGTGGTGTTATTCAAATGCAGGATATGATCATTAATCTATCCAAACTTCTTTTACAGCCATTGTTTTACCTGATGGCTGCACATAAGTTTAACCATGTCCATTTGAGAGAGAAGAGCTCAAGACTCTGAGGAGATTGGCCCAAGGTTGACTTGCAATATGTGGCACAGTCCAGGACTTAAACCCAAATCCTTAACCCTCAGCCCACTACTTAATCCAAGTCTCAATACCTGCCTCTTTAGTGAGCCTTTGTGCATTAGTGAGCCCAATCAAGACCAGAAATACAGAGTGATGTTACATCTCCAAGGTTTGCTCAGGGAAATAAAAACTCTCTGGGTCTTTGAAGCAGGAAGGTTATTTAATATAAGAAATAGATGCTGTGGTAGACTGCAAAATTGGCCCTGATGATTCTTTTCCCTGTATCCACGTGAAATAAATTTGAATTTGGCCTGCTCTTGTAAAATGCATTACTGAGTCCAACCAAGACCAGAAGAACCACTCAGCTGTGCCTAGCACAAATTCTGATCCACAACCTTGTGAACTAAATATATAATTGTTGCTTTAAGCAACTAGGTTTTGGGTGATTTGGTATACACCAAATGCTATACAGCACTTAACAGAACTTTTGGAATAGCTGGAAAAATGAAGGTCATTGGATATTTATATAATAAAGATTCTGTACAAATTTTCAGAAAGCAGAAAAGTTGCAGGATCTGCAGCACCTCCTGCAAGGATCACAGATGCCCCCAACACTGTTGCTTCAGGAAAATTTTGAAGGTTGATTTAAAATCAGGCATCTGCCAAAGCCCACAACTTTACTCACCACAGCTGAAGGTGAGTAACTCCAGGGTTGGCAGGAGCCACCTCTCATATGGCTTCATCTTCTTTTCTGCCTTCTGAATCTCATGCATCTGCTTCTCATGGAAAGATTCTAACCTGGAACCTATGTTGCATGGGTTCTTGGAAATACAGTTCTCAGGCCTCTAGCCCTTTGTGCAGAGAGGAGAGTGTGGAAGCATTGAGTTGTTAGCCAATAACCCAGGTCCAAGAGCCTACTCTTCCAGGCATCGCTTCTAAAGATGCTTAGTATCAGGAGGGACTTTCTGTTCCCCTGTAACTCCCTCTACTACTCCTGATTGGCACTAGTTCTCCCTTTGGAAATACATGGGCATTGTTAGCTCATTTGATTATCATTTAAACTGGTTTGTCAGCTCCAACTCTGGTGAACCTCTATGAAGGTAAGAAGATTTCACCTGTGTGCCTGTTATTCTCCAGGTTGAACAATAGAAGGAAGGAACAGAGTGCCTGGATGTGTTCACTAAACCCTATGCATTAAAATCTCCTTGCTTCCTCTCTCATCAGGCTAGTCTAGCACTCACCGCAACCAAGTAGTGGCTGCGGATGCAGGCACCCAAAGGTGCAGAAGGGTTTGGATAAGTCCCCAGAAATGAGGACAACCTGCATCACTTCCTCAGCTGTCACTCTGCTGACTCCATCCTTCTTGTGTCTATAGTAACAACTTTGGGGCGGAAGCAGCTGACAAAATCCAGTTCTCCCTTTTGTAGAGATGGACACTGGTACAGGGTGCGGTAAAGTGTAGCAATGACAAGGTAACAGTAAAGAGCAGGGGCCTTTAGATATCCTCTCTTGGCCCATAAGCCACTATGTCATACTAGGGTCTAATCATAATAGCCTGGGTTCAAGACAGACAGACAGGATTTGAGGAGAGGGGAGGTTTCTCTTGAGGAGAGAAACCAGTTCCTCTGAGAATTTCAATCTGTAAGAAATCTGGACTGCTAGGTGTCTGCAGAACCTCTTTAGCAGAATTCACTTCCCTGCTCCCCTGAAGGGTCAAGCTACCCAGGGTTGCCTTGATCTTGACCCTCTCTGAAAAATCCCATACACTCTTATGAGTTCAATTACCATTGAAATACCCTCAGCTCCCAGATCTATCTATTCGGCCCACATATTCAACTGCCTGTTGAATATTGCGACTTGGATTGCCCACAGAGTCCTCCAAGTCAACATGATTCAAGCTCAGGACTTACATCTAAATCAGTACCAATCATCAATTCAATTAGTGGCATCGTCAAGTCAGCCAAGCCAAATCTTTCCCCATCTCCCAGTTTGATTTCAATAACCAGCTCTCCCTAATCTCTTGGCTTCCAGGCTTGGCTTCTCCAACCAATGAATCCTATCACTGCTAGAGGGAGCTTCCTAAATGCACATTTGTCATGACACTCACTTGACAGAAACACTCTGCTAGCTCCCTAGCCCCCATAGGATAAGACCTCAACTCTTTGCTCTGGTGTTCAAGGCCTTCCCTGTGATGGTCCCTACCAACATCTTCAACACCATCAATTCTCATCTCATTCCCTGGCCACACCAGACTGCCTGGGATGCCCAAAGCTGGCTGGCACCTTCATGACATTAGCCTGCAATATCCTTCCCATGCCCCTATCACCCCTGCCCCTCAATCTGGACTAGGTGCTCCTCCTGTGGGCTGTCATAGTACTCTGTTCTTACCATCTCTCTTTGTAATAATCTCTAACATGCCTGTTCTACCCCACAGAATTGGGAGCCCCGTGAAGGCGGGGACATACCACCAGACTCATCTCCGTGTCTCCAGTCTGTTAGGAGTAGACACCAACAAATGATTGTTAAACATGAGTGCCCCCAGCACTGTGAATTTCATGGCAAAGAGTGTGTGTATTCAATCCATAATAATAGCTCAATACTTTTGTACTTACTATGAACCAAATAGTTTAATTAGCTCCTTTAATCCTTACTACAACCTCAAGAGATATTATTATTACTCTGATTTATAGATAGCAAATTGAGACTTAGAGATATTAAATAACTTGTCCAGATCATTCAGCTAGCATGTGGTGAAATCAGGATTCAAAAGCAAGTGGTCCATGCCCCTAACCATTAGACATATAGCCTCTCTAGTATACATTCTTCACAGTAAAGTCAGCTTCCCATCACAACAGGGTGAGAGCCAGGGTGGGAAACTTTTCCTCTTTAATCACCTTTTCAACAAGTATACCTTATTCCACAAACATTTTAGGGAAGTGCTTGTCTACTTAAATAAGCTTTCTTGCTGCAAGACTTATCAGAGCCTTTAATATGCCAACGTGCATATTAAGACAAAAAAGATAAGTAGCATTTCCTGAACTCATTGGATCACAGAGCATTTTATTTTCTCAGGCATCTGCTAGGAGTAGAAAACCATGGAACACACTTTGGCAAATGCTGACTCCTGGGTCCTATGCCTCAGGAGGCTCAGCAGCCCTTGTCTTGTGTGAGATAAACCAGATTCTTTCCAGTGAATTTCCTTCCCTGCTGAAGTTAACTCAAGTCAGTTTCCATTACCTACAACAACAGAACCTTGACTGAGTCATGCCCTCACTTCTCAGAAAGGCCAAACCTCTGGAGCCCGCTGGGATTACATGCAGGATAGAAGGCGAGGGAAGTGTCTAGGGAGGCACCAGCCTGTCAGAAATGGTCATGGCAGGCTTCATCTGAGACCCACCACTGAGGGGTCATCCCCAGAAAGGCACGCTAAAGTGCTTTTAGCTCTTTTTTGTTTTTAATTTTCCTTCCTAATAAGAAATTTGCCATTTTTACATAAGAACTGAGACTTGTGTTTTCAGATTCCTGTGGCTAAGGTCATGTCCTTTGGACAATTCTATCCTGTTTCTGGCCATTGCCAACAGTTCCCCTCCCTCTGGGAAGTTGAGGGAGGGGTTCACATGTTCCTCTCCCCTACCCGCCAACTCACCTCAGCTCTGATGCATACACACGCGAATGCCCTACTTCTGCTTAATTTCCCTCCAAGCATGTTCTTTAGATGGATGAGGGATTTGAATGCAGGGATTCTGCCCTCCCACAACCAGTGAATATTCTGTGTGGGTCTGATGGAAAGCCAGAAGCTCTGGCCATCAGAGCATCCCCTCTCCAGGTAATCAGATAGCTGAAGTTCTGTTCTGGAGGCCAGCACAGCCTACTTCAAATACAAGTTGAGCTGGGTTGGATGCTGCCAAGGTGACTTCTCAGAAGTTCATCTAGGAAAATAGAATTGTGCTAGATTTCTCCAACCCTCCTCTTTCAATCTGTCCTGACTGCCTAAGCCATGCTGTTTGGACACTGTGCTAGTTCATTGTGTGTTGCTGTAACAGAATACAACAGAATGGGTGAGGAGAGAAAGAAAAAAAGAAAGAAAGAAAGAGAGAGAGAGAAAGAGGAAGGGGGGGGAGGGAGGAAGGAAGGAAGGAAGGAAGGAAGGAAGGAAAGAAAGAAAGAAAGAAAGAAAGAAAGAAAGAAAGAAAGAAAGAAAGAAAGAAAGAAAGAAAGAAAAGAAAGAAGAAAAAGAAAGAAGGAAAGAAGGAAGGAAGAAAGAAAAGAAAGAAAGAAAGAAAGAAAGAAAGAAAGAAAGAAAGAAAGAAAGAAAGAAAGAAAGAAAGAAAGAAAGAAAAGAAAGAGAGAGAAAGAAAGACAAACATTTATTTCTTAGAGTTTTGAAGGCTGAGAAATCCCAGATTGAGGGACCCGCATCTGGTAAGGGTCTTCTTGCTGCATCATCCCGTGGAGGAAGGCCAATGGGCAAGAGAGTATAAGAGAGCAAGAGGGAGCCGAGCTCACATTTTTAACAAGTCCACTCAAACCATTACTATCTCACTTTCATAATGACATTAATCCATTCATAGGACTGAGCTCTCATGACCTAATCACTGCATATTAGACCCCACTTCTTAACACTGTCAAACTAGGGATTAAGTTTTCAACACATGAACTTTTGGGGACACATTCAAACCATAGCAGTCCTTCTAGGAGCAAAGGCAGTGACTTGAGGACAGAGCCAGACCTGTGACCCTGCCTCAAGGGGAAGACACTGCTTACCTGAGCCCTGGCTGGCCAATCATTCCCACACTCTCCACACCCCAGGCTAAGAATGAGTCCATGCCTCTCTCTCCTCACCATGACCCACCACCATATGTGGCGTTCCCCCCTGCTCCTTGAGGCTCATACTACCTGGCTGCAGAACCCATGCTCCAACATCTTATCTGTGTCATCCACTAGTCTTCAAGTCCCACCCCAACATGATGGAAGACATTAGCATCAGGTTTACAGCCTTTATCTCCACCCAGACCTCACCCTGGTGACTTCAGTTTCCACATGGATGTGCTGCCCAACACCCTAGATGCTCAGTTTCTTAACCTCATCTCTGATGATCTGTTCTTCTCTCTTCTCCAGCCACCCACATCTCTGGCCACACTCTGGACCTATCATCATCCAGGACTGCTGTACATCTGAAATCATAATTGTAGATCATCCCTTTCTTTAAAGAGTATCTCCAGTCCTTCTGCATCTCTCACTTATAGATGATCCAAGATTTTTAATCACACGGGGACCTAGCTACTCTTGTCCATCAACATTCTCCCAAACTATCCCTGTCTTGGCCTTACACTTTTTTCTACCCTGTGAAGACCCCATGGTTCTTTCTCTTGTCAGTACCATTTACTCTTTGCCTTCTTCTCCTTCCTAATAAAACTCTAACCTCAGATACATTCCAGGCTCTGATTTTCTTTTTATCTCACACTGGAGATGCTGAGCATAATCAGGAAAAAGGTCATATACAACCATGATTGTGGGTGTCACTGCAAATCTGTGGACTCTGACTTTGAATGAGCCCACTCATCTTGGCCCTGGTTGTTTCTTTCTCTCTCTCTCTCCACAAATATGTCAAAATTCATACATTCTCTATAAACGTACTACCTACCGCCACCGTAAACCCTCTTGTCTAAACAGAGAACCTCACTTCCTTCATCATTCAAAAATCAGAGCAATCTAGCACTCTGCTTTCTGGTCCCATCCATCCACATCTAACCTACCCTTGCCTTCTTCCTCTCTTCCAATGAAAGGGGTGCCCCTTCCTGCCCAGAGCTATTCTCATCTCAATGCTCTGGATCCTAATCCTGTTGGTTTTCACAAAAAAAAAAAAAAAAAAAAAAAAAAAAAAAAAAAAAAGCTCACTTTCTTGATGATCCCTATGCTGTCAAGAAGCTCGAGCCAGCCATGTGGAGAACTCACATGGAAAATGAGTGATGCTGGCCAGACCCCAGCTGTTCCAGCCATCCCAGCCCAGGTGCCAGACATGAAGAAGCCATCTTACATGCAGAGAAAAATTGAGGCACTCACACAGCGCCAGCCACCCCCTGAGTCAAAGGCATCCCAAAGGAGGCCTGTACATTGTAGAGCAGAGACAAAGTGTCCCTGCTGTGCCCTGTCAGAATTCCAGACACAAAGAATTGCAAGTATAATAAAACAGTGGCAGTGTTATGCTTCTAAGTTTTGAGGTGATTTGTTACACAGCAACAGATAACCAGTCCCCTCTGACTCCTGTAACTTGCAGGGATTCTTCTTTACTAGCTTGCTATCACTAGCCAAACATGCACACTTTGCCTCTTTTAAATAATAATAATTATAATGAGGAGGAGGCAAGGAAGGGAAAGAAGATGGGGACAAAGAAGGAGAGGGGAAAGGAGGAAAAGGAAGAGGAGGAAAAAGAAAAGGAGAAGGGAAAAATGAGAAGGAAAAGGGGCAAGAGAAGAAGAGAAGGAGAAAGGGAAGGAGGAAAAGGAGAACAAAGAGGAGACAGGAGGAAAAGGAGAAGGAAGAGAGGGAGTAGAAGGAGGAAAAGGAGGAGAAGAGGAAAAGCAGAAGGAGGAAGAGAAGAAGAAAGAGACACCCACAAGCTGCCCTGTCTTCCATCAGCTTCCACCTTCTCATCTTCCTTTCATGACCAAGCTTTCGGAAAGTGTTTACTATATCCGATTCTGCACACTTCATTCTCTCCTAAAGATTGCATTCAGGCTAACACAGTCACATACTCAACTGAATTGAACCCACTCTCACTGAGGTCACCACGGACCTGATGAACACACTGACTGCACATCTCCAAGTCCTCATCTAAATTCTTAATGTCTTTGCAGCATTCAGGCCAGGGTCCTAACTCCTTCTTGAGAAGTTCTCCTTGGTGGGCTTCTCCAGTGCAACTCTCTTCTGCTTTCTCTCTGAAACTCCAACTGCACAGGCTTAGTCTGTGTCATGGGCTCCCTATCTTCTGCTCACTCTGTTGTTTTTGTGGGGAAACCCTATAGAGGTAATGTATTTTCAATTTCCAAAGGTATAAAAATGTGTATAGCAAGAAGTTTCCCTTCTCACCCCTGCCTCCCAATGATGAGGTTCCTCTCCCCAGAGACAACCAACGTTATCAGTTTCTTATATATTCCTCCACAGACATATTAAGTAGAAGTGTGCATGTATGCACACATATATCTACAAATTCTTCCACACAAACACCTTTACTTTTTCACAAGAACGGCAGTATGCTATGCACACTGAAGTATGCCTTGCTTTCTTCACAACAACCTAGCTTGGAAATCTTTCCATATCTGTACATCACAGGAATACTCGTATATGCATGCACCTGATTTATCTTAACATCTCTCTTTTGATGCCTGTTTGGGCTGCTTTCAGTGTTTGCCATTATAAACAATGTAACAACTCATCTTACATGCATCATTTTTCATGTGTGGGAATGCATAAATTTCTTTCCAAAGCATAATTTCTTACAAGTGGAATTGTTGGGTCAGAAGCATTTGTAATGTCCGTAGATATTCCAGATATCCCCCCATTGAGATGTGCCCCCCAATTTTCACTTCCATCAGCAATGCATGTCTGTTTTCCCTTCCACACAGTTATCCACTGTTTGATCTTAAGCAAACTGAGATATGAAAATGATGTCTCAGTGAAATTTTAATTATATTTCTCTTATTATGCATAAAGAGGCATTTTCTCCTAGAATTTGATAACTCTTTATATCTTGTCCATCTATCTTTTATGTTATTGATCTGTTTTATAGTGAATTGTAGACACTTTTTATGTTATGAGGAAATATGCTTTTTGTCAGCGATACGAGTTGCAAATCTTTTCCAAGTCTGTCTTTTAGCTTTGTGTATTTGGGTTTTGCCATGCAGTTTTGTTTTAAAGGTTAAAATTAGCCAGGTGCGGTGGCTCACGCCTGTAATCCCAGCACTTTGGGAGGCTGAGGCGGGCGAATCATGAGGTCAGGAGATCAAGACCATCCTGGCTAACATGGTGAAACCCCATCTCTACTAAAAATACAAAAAATTAGCTGGGCGTGGTGGGAGGTGCCTGTAGTCCCAGCTATTCGGGAGGCTGAGGAGGGAGAATGGTGTGAAACTGGGAGGAGGAGCTTGCAGTGAGCCGAGATCAGTGGCGCGATCTCAGCTCACTGCAAGCTCTGCCTACCAGGTTCACACCATTCTCCATCGTGCCACTGTACTCCAGCCTGGGTGACAGAGAGAGACTCTATCTCAAAAAAAAAAAAAAGTTAAAATTATCAGTCTTTTCTTTTATGGCTTCTGGGTCATGTGTCATGCTTAGAAAGTTCTTCCCATTCTGAGAGTTTTTAAATTCTCACGTTTCTGGTACATTTATTATATTATCATTTTGTTACAGTTACATTTTTGTTTCTTATGGAGTTTATTCTAGTATAAAGTATGAGATATGGATCCAACACTTTTTTCTAGATGGTTCTTCAGTTGTTTCAACTCCATTTATTGAATAATGTATATGTGTAATTTCTGGAATTGGATTTTGTTCTGCTGTGTTGTGTAGTACCACATTGTTTATGTAATATGGCTTTATAGTATGATTTAATATCTGATAGGGCAAGGTAGCCCCCACTCCTTACTGCTCTTCTTTCAGATATTTGCTAGTTATTCTTCTTGTCAAGAATTGTGAAGGGTGTAAGAGGGTTTTTACTCTGCCTGCAAACCAACAAGTTAGCCTGTCCTGTTTCTGTGATGGCAGAAGACACAAGACTTCTGGGTCAGAGACAAAGGACTTTATTATTCATGGCAATAGCAGTAGCCAGAGTGTCAGCATTTGTGATGGTTACACAAGTCCCAAGTGCCACAGTATGACAGGTGATACCTGCACAGGCAGTGAGTTGTGTTACAGGAGAAAAACCTTGAGTTTAGGGAACCTAAATATTTTATAATGTGCAGTAAGCTTGCCTGATTTTTACCCTAGAAGGAGACATTATCTTTGTTATACTGGACAGTAAACAAATTGCCCTTTGCTCCAGAGGAAAACACTATCTCTATCTTCCAAACATGTTCACTAGTCTGTCTTTGCAAAGACAGTCTGGAACAGAGGTAGTCATTACTTCTGCTCATGCAGAAACATGAGAGGTCCACGGAGAATTGCCTCTCAACACTTATTTATTTTTCCATATAAATGTTAGAATCAGTTTGTCTAAACAACAACAACAAAGGCTTCATTTTTATTGAAAACCTTATTAAATTCTAAATTATCTGAGGGAGAATGGACAATTTTATGATGTTAGTTTTCCATCCAAGAGCATTATTCAAATGCTTTTTTGTCCCTTGGAAGCATTTTAATGCTTTCTCCACTTAGATTTTGCACATTTCTTGTTATGTTGATTCCCAGGTTTTTTATCTTTTTTGTTGCTGTTATAAATGTGTTCTATTCCCATTTTATCTTCTAACAGGTTGTCATTAATTCCTGCTCTTTAAATGAATGGTTTCCCTCCAGAGTCCCTCCTCTCCCTTCTTCTCTTCTTATTTCTAAGATTTCCCCGATGATCTCATTCTTTCCCAAAACTTCAATGAGCATCTGTCAGCCGATGCCTCCCATACTATCATCTCCAGCCCTGGGCTCTCTCAGAAGCTCCTGGCGTCTATGCCCTGGACGTCCCACAGGCTCTTAACATCCAGCCAGCTTTGAAATTAAACTCCTCAGCCTTCCCGCTAGACCAGCTCCTCCTCCTCCTGAACTCCAGTCTCAGTCTACCGTGCCACCACTCACCAGGGTGCCTCCCAGAAAAAGGGGGAGGTCTTCCTTCACTCTCTTTTCCAGTCACTCATCAAGTTCTGTCTACGCTTCCTCCTCAGTTTCTCTTTAACCTGTGCCCTGACTCCATCCTCACCGCGTGGGCTGAGCTCCACACCATTGACTGGGAAGTCTGCTAGATGACTACCCAATCTTACATCTCCTCTCTGGAATTTCTTCCTAGCCTGCTGCAGGAGTGGTCTATGGTTGAGATTATGTCATTCTCCAGAGGCTCTAGGATCAAACAAGCTAGCACAGAATCGTTGGCTGGCTATTGGTGACCTGGCCTCATTCTCCAACACCTTGAACTTCAAGTCTTCCATTCCTACACTATCCTGCACCTGCACTTCTGTACATCCCTGTGCCTTAGCACTGACCTTCACCTGGAGTATCGCAACCTGCCACTGCCCTCTCTACCTGGCTCCCTTCTATACCTCCCTAAGGATGCAACTCAGGTGTCAACAACTCCAAAATACTTCCCAACACTCTCATCTGGATGAGATGCCTTTCATTCATTCATTCATTTATTCATTCATTCATTTACTTCAGTAGGCATTTAATTGATTTTCCATTTGTCAAGCTGTTAGCTAGGTACCAGGGACACCAAGATGAACTGAACACAAATCATTGCCCTCTAGGGACTCGCTATCCAAGTATTTGTCATTTAAAATATAGTCCTGAACCAGCAGCATTAGCACCACCAAGGAGCTTGTTAAAAATGCAGAGACACCAGACCAGACCAGCTGAATCTCCATTTGGAAAAGATCCCCAAGTGGTTCATGTGCATGATAAATTTTGAGAAGCATTGGTCTGGGTGGTATGTAAACAGAGAAATACAACAAATGAGGTAAGTGCAAAATCAAGGCAATATATGCAGGGTGCTCTAAGCAGAACATGACAGAAGGTAACAAACTGAATATAAAGAGAGGCTGGAGGGTTAGGATAGCTGAGCTCAGGACAGAAAGCAGAGTTGGAATTGTGGGGAAGGGGGTTTCCAGGCAGAGATCACAGCTTGGGCAAAGGTATGGAGGGGAGAAAGTGTGTATGCTAGGTGGGAGTGAAGGGTCCACTGGCTGCTAAATGTGAGGTCTGGCAGACACAGGACGGTCAGAGAAAAAGCACACATCCAGCTTTACTTCCTAAAATTTCACCCTAGACCCATGGCTATCCTTTCAGCTGCGCACAGTGACTGCCAGGTTGTGAAGCTTAGACGTGCACGTTAAGTGTGGAGTGACACAGTGTGCATTTCAAAGGCAGCAATAAGACTAGATTTAAGTTTGAGGAGCCTGCAGCCTGGGAACCTGGCTAGGGGCCACAAGTGTGTAGGCCAGAGGCAACACCAAACCAAACCAGAGCAGAGGCACCCTGGGTGAGAGGAGAGCACAAACTCCAGAGATATTGGGGAGGTCAAATTAACAGGACTGAATGTGTGGAAGATGCAAAGAGAGGAGCAGGAGTAATTCTCAGCATCCTGTCCTGGGTTGGTGAAAGTACAAACCAACCAAGGTGGCAGCAGTGGAAGGAAGAACCAGCTAAAGTTAAAAAGCACTGGTATTGACTGAGCACTGGATCTGTGTTGGGCACCAACTCTTTGCTTTGTGTAAATTTCCTCAATTAATCCTCACTGGGCAATCCTCAAAACTGGTACTATTGTGGTTCTCAGTTTGCAGAGGAGGACACTGAAGGCACAGAGGGCAATTACTTGCCCAGTGTGACCCAGGGAGGGAGTAGGAAATCTGGCATCTGAGCTCAAGCTATACCCACTTTGGACACCCCACCTGAGGTCACCCCACTCCACAGACTGGCTTTGGACATGCTGAGAGTCAAGGACATGCCAGATTTCCAGTGGAGAAGAATAAGTGAGACAGATGCTCAGGTGAGCCATTGGGCAGGGTGTCAGCCCTTGGAGGTAGCTAGAGCCCTTGAGTGGATGAGATGATGCAGGAGTAAGGGGCGCCAGGACTGGTGGGCTGTGGGTGGCACTAACATTCACATAGCTCCCCACTGCCTCTTGGGCCATTCGCTAGTTTAGCCAGAGCCTGACATCATGCGGACACCCAGAAGCTTCAGGAACTGGCCTCTCCCTCTGTGAACCAGGTGTCCCCACCAGGCCAGAGGCTGAGAGGAACAATATCAGAGAGGGGAGACAGATGTGCCAGAGCCAGGCAGGAACCTTGAAGTAGAGGCACCCTGCTCCCCCTCTCACCCTTCAGCTACAGTGATCGCAAGCCCCATCTGCACTTTCCAACTAGGTAGTTATATCATTACTCCCAAGCCGCTATCTTCTCAACTGTAAGATGGAAGCACTAGGGCTATCCTCCCGGAGCTGTCAGCAGAACCACATGGTCCTTGCGTGAAGAGGGTACTTTGCAGACTGCAGAGGGATTTCTTATGGCTGGCAGCACCCCCAACATCATACAGTGGGGAGGGTCTCCTTGCTGTGGACATCAGGGCTAAAGCTAGTTAGCACAGCTCCAAAGTCAGGGATAGGGCTGAGGCTCCACGTGGGAACTCCTGGTTAGGGAAGAAGGAACCAGCATGGGGAGGGGGCCATTGGGTGGAGGTAGGGGAACTTTAAGCACAGACTGAGGCGGGCCCGGCAGCTCAGCCCCAGCTCATTATGGTAAGCTGGGAGTATGCCTCAATTTTCCCGGGCTTCTGATTTTGCAAAAGAAGCCAGAAATCCAGACCTATAGGTGAAATCTCCAGGTTTTTTATGTAGTTTCTCAAAAGCAACTAATTTATAAGTAGTGTAAACACTGGGGAAGAGGGGTACCGAGTCTACATTAGATCCTTTCTCAGATCTAAATTAGGCGTTTTGTCCCTCCCTCAACCTTTGGCAAGGATAAGGGCCGCACCTGCTGTGCCTGTGAGTGTATATATAGACGTGCCCATGGGTGTTCCTACATTTGAGTGTGTAAGCAGCGCGTGGCTGCACGAGTCCACACGTGATGCGTGTGCCTATGTGAACACACGTAAAGACATTTTGGAGGTAAGTCTGTGGGCGACCACTGCCCCCACGTATGCGTCTGTGAACATGCATGAACGAGCACGGGTGTACAATGCATGACAACATGTGTGACCGTGGGTTCGTGTACCTGTGCGTGAATGCACGTGCCTATAGACTCCGGTATGGGCCCGTGTTTGCAGCCACTAGTGAGGCTGGCCTGGGACAGAGAGGCATTGCTGTTCCCTGCACTGCCCCTGGCGGGTAGCCGCGTCCTCGCGGGCTGGCGGCCAAGGGAGGGCGCGGGAGGACGCGCATGCGCGCTGATGGGGCGGGGCGGCCCGGCCTGCTGGAGGTGGGCGGCCTTGGCCCTTCGGAAACCGGGGCATCGATCCTGCCCGCCCCGCGCCCCCGCGCTGGTCCACCGAGCGGAGGGAAGGGAAGGGGAGGGGAGAGGAGGGGGGAGGAGGCAGCACGGCAGCTGCGCCCCGGGCGCTGCGGGAGGGAGGAGCGCGGCGCGCAGCCGCGGCCATTAGTCACCAGATGTCACCTTCTGCTGCCAAGGCGGCGCCGGGCGCAGACAATGGCCGCGCGGGCCGAGAGGCGGGCTGTGCCGACCCCAAAGCCGCGCCTCTGCTGACACCTACAGCCCCGCTCCACGTTCCGCCGCCCCTCTGGGCCCCTTTGCCCAGGCAGTTCCCGCCGCCGCGCCTGGCCAGCGCCAACTTCCCCACGTCCCTTCCCCCAAGTCCGCATAACGCCTCATCTCTAGGGCACAGCGCAGGTGTCACCAACTGCATTTCCTGGCCGTCCTCCTGCCCCTCCTTCCATTCTCATAGCCCCTTCTTCCAACTCGGATACCCAAGAGGGGCTCCCCTGCTTCCACAGACTGGGCTGTGTGAGGTCCGCAGGGATCGTGCTTTCTTCTTGTGCACCTGGCACTATGCCTGACACTCAAGGCTGGTGCCTGGGGTGACACTGGTGCCTTCCAATTTGCAGAGGAATCACTCTAGATGTTGAAGTTCATTGCCACCCATACATAGCTGCACTTGACCCCATGCTGAGATAAAACCCCTTCACCCTAGTAATCCAACAAGGATCACTGAGCTTTTCCCTGGCCACAGATATCCCCCCAAAATATAAGTGGGAAAGTGAGTCGACCTCCCTGTGTAGCAGTGCCCTAATTGTGGCAGACTTTTTACAGCTCATTTTTAAAATGCCCCCCATCACAGTGCTTTGATTCCGCAGTCACAGCTCGTATGCAGCCTTGGACCACCAAATATGGAGGATGAAGACGTGCAGGACCAGGAGTTCCTCCTTGGACCTCAGGACCCTAAGCTAGGAGTCGTCAACTTGTTCTCCAAAGGCCAGGAAGTAAATATGTTAGACTTTGCCCAGCCACGTACGTTTCTGTCACATAATCTTTGAGTTTTGTTTTTACAACCCTTTAAAAATGTAAAAATCATTCTCAGCTCAGGGACCATGCAAAGGCAGGCAGAGGGCAGTATTTGGCCCTAGTTTGCCTCACCTGTCCTAGAACGGCAGAACAGTAGCCAGAGAAGCAAGATCACACAGAAGCACACTAGGGTCAAGATCAGTGTCAGAGAAACCTGAGCTGGAATCCCAGGTCACCCTGGGCAGCCGGTGATGCTGGGTAAATCATGCCACCGCGCAAGCTTAAGGGTAAATGGGAACATCATTAGAACCTACCTTGCAGGTTTGCTGGAAGAAGAAGAGTTTCAAACACAGTGCCTGGGTGGGTGCCCACTAACTGTTTTTGTCGCTCTGTCACTCAGGGTGTATGTGTCTGTGCACATACGCACACACACGCGCACGTGCACGCGCGCACCTCTGGCAAGAAGAGGCTGATCCATGATCTCTGGAAATGCTGCCACAAGATAAGGAAGTCATCCAAGCAGACAGATTGAAGCTGAAATCTTGGCTCTGCCCTTGCCTGGCTGTGTGACCTCCAGCAAAATACTGAACCTTCCTGAGCCTCAGTTTCCCAATTTAAAACCAATAGAATATCAGTACCAACTTAGTCGCAGCATGCCCATGGTGACTTATCAAAGTTACCTGTGAAGGCACTGAACACAGTGCTTGACACGTGGGAAGATGGGCAGATGGGGTGATTCACTGCGGCTGTCGTGGTGTTAGCCTCCGTGGTGGGAAGGCAGGCTCGTCCAGGAGAGGGACTGCTTATTCTGGCACTCCCAAAGGCCTCCAATGTCAAGAATCCAGGGCTCAGCCTGTGCTCCAGGGCATGGGGTCCTTCTCAAAGTGGCCTTGAGGCCTTCTTTCTCAATGCTGGTGGCCTGTCATTGCTCTCTCTGCTTCCCCAGCCCTTGGTCCTCTTGGAAGAGTACTGCCCGGGTCGTGGAGACACAGGCACTCCCGAAATCCCCAAGAAACCCAGCCTCATTTCTGTTTGGTTTTGTTTGTTTGTTTCCTTTTAAAAATAATGTTTATTTTTAAAAATTTGACTCCAAAAGGCATGTGTATGGTTAGAAACAACCTGGAAAAGAATAGGAATTTTTAAAATTACCCTTTCACTTACCATCACTGAAAAACAGTGTGACCATTTCGTGCAAGTTCTCCAGGCTTCTTCCTATGTATAGCACACATTATATACGTAGATCCACATTTTTGTAAAAAAGTGGGAACATATGCTGTATTCTGCAATCTTTTTTTCTTTTCACACAACACAGCTTGAACATCTCCTCATATCCTTGTCTCCTACATCATTGTTTTTGATGCCTGTGTAATATTCTATCATAAAGAGAGCTAAACCATTTTATAAATCAACCATCTATCATCAGATATTTTAAATGGCAAAGAGTCAAGAGGATTTCCAAGACTCATGAGCACATCTGTGAGGGAGATATTCAACCCAGAATGGGAAAACGGGGAGGGGTCTGTATGCAGAGAGTATTTCCTTCACTTTCTCCTTGAGAGTCTCAGGTTTTCCACCAGCAAAGGGCCATATTGCTCTCCTGGACGCTCCAGGAATGCCCCTGCAGCTCAGCTGCTCCCTGAGTGAGGCTTGTTAGCCATAAACATGAAGTCAGTGTGGTAGGGAGGAGGCAGGTCTCCCAATTAGGGGACCAGTGGCCACCCTGCCATGCCATGCCACACAGCCTCAGTGCCTTGCCCCACTGCCATGTGAAACATGGTGCTCACGTGAACCATCTCCCTCCAACACAGCAAAAGGAACCCAGTTGTGAATGCTGGGGAAACAGAAAGAAAGTGAGAGGTGAGGCCAGCTGGACTTCCCGGGTCAGTGGGGACTTGGCAAACTTTTCTGTCTAGCTAGAGGGTTGTAAATGCACCAATCAGCACTCTGTGTCTAGTTAAAGGATTATAAATGCACCAACCAGCACTCTGTAGCTAGGATTGTAAAAATGCACCAATCAGTGCTCTGTGTCTAGCTAGAGGATTGTAAATGGACCAATCAGCACTCTGTAAAATGGACCAATCAGCACTCTGTAAAATGGACCAATCAGCAGAATGTGGGAGGGGACAGATAAGGAAATAAAAGCTGGCCACCCCAGCCAGCAGCAGCAACCTGCTCCAGGTACCCTTCTAGGCTGTGGAAGGTTTGTTCTTTCACTTTTAACAATAAATCTTGTTGCTGCTCACTCTTTGGGTCCGTGCCACCTTTAAGAGCTGTAACACTCACCAAGAAGTTCTGTGGCTTCATTCTTGAAGTCAGGGAGACCAAGAACCCACCAGAAAGAACCAACTCAGACATGAGAGACAGAGAGGGAAAGGAAGGAGGAAGGGAGGGAAAGAGAGAGAGAGAAAGAAAGAAAAAGGAAAGAAAAACTCTGTGCAGTCAACAATGCTACAGTTGCCAGTGCAGCAAAGAGAAGTGTGGCAGGCAGGCCAAGGCTGGGAGCGATCTGAGGTCTCTCTGCTGGTCTGAGCTCTCCGGCCATGAGGCTTCAAGCTAGAATTGGCCATGGGGCTTCAAGCTAGAATTTCTAGTCGCATGACCTTGGGTGAGCCATTTCTCCTCTCAGAGCCTCCATTTCTCTGAAAGTAACAAAGAGGTGTAATATCTACCCACAATCCCTGCTTACATTGTAAGGCTGTGTACACAGCAAGGACTTCTTAAAAGTTTCTCACTGACCTGCCTCCACTTCCATGCTGGGCCCTGACAGTCAGATGCCAGGTATCTACTGAGTGCCACTATGTGCTGGATGCCTGGGGTGCAGAAAGGAGGAAAACAAATGGAATGCCTGCCCTCGCAGCACTCAAAATTAATGAGCAAACAAAGCATTTCCAGTAAACAAATGATTGTTAAGTGTGTGATATGCTATGAAGAAGTATTACATACCCTGAGAGTACCAATCACCTCTTGTGGTGGGAGACGGGGTATCAGGGAGGATTCTCTGAGAAGCAGTCATTTCCTTTTTTTTTTTTTTTTTTTTGAGATGGAGTCTCAATCTGTCGCCCAGAAGCTGGAGTGCAATGGCATAATCTCGGCTCACTGCAACCTCTGCCTCCCAGGTTCAAATGATTCTCCTGCCTCAGCATCCTGAGTAGCTGGGATTACAGGCACACGCCATCATGCCCAGCTAATTTTTGTATTTTTAGTAAAGATGGGGTTTCACCATGTTGGCCAGACTGGTCTCAAACTCCTGACCTCAGGTGATCTACCCGCCTCGGCCTCCCAAAGTGCTGGGATTACAGGTGTGAGCCATGGCACCTGGCCAGAAGCAGTCATTTCTACAAAAGAGAAGGATTAGTAGGAATAATATACAGAAGAGAAGTCTAGGAAAGGGTGCTGCATGCAGAAGAAGTGGCCCTGCGGTGGAAAAGGGCATGGCCTGAGCCAAGGCTGACCACAGGCCAGTGGGGCTGGAGTGTCAAGAGTGGAGGCAAATGGGTAAAGATAGGGCTGGAGGAGGCAGGGCCTTGCCGGCCGTGGAGCTGTCTTGCAAGAGTGTGTATCAGGCAGGTATGTTTGAGGAACAACAAAGAAGCCACCAATGAGCAGAGGTGAGGTAAAAGGGCACAGGTCAGACATAGTCTGAAGCTAGATTATTCACAGCTTCATACGCCATTGTGAACATTTGGGCTTTTGAGTAAAATGGGAGCCATCGAGGGTGGGGAGAGTTGAGGGGAGGAATGGCACGGTCTAAGAAGTTTTAAAAAGAACACTCTGGAAGTTCCTCCTCCAGTGGAGTGGAGTGAACTCTTAACAGATATACCCTCCCACAAATAATATCTATAAATTCTGGGTATAATACAGAAAACAATTGCTGGAAGGCTCTGAAATAATCAAAATGTTCAAACGACCAAAATGACCAAAAGCAGGCAGATTTTGGAAGGATGTTGAAACTTGTAAGAAGGGACCAGCATGTGGTAAGTTTTCCACTTTGATGGCTTTACCCAGAGGGCAGGCTGCAGCTGTGGCCTTGTGCAGGGCTGCTAAAAGTCCAGTAGAAAATGCTGTCTGTTTGGCCTGAAGAACCAGAGGACAGAATCTAGAGCAACCAGAGCCCCTGGAAAGGAAGGGGGATTTTCTGGAAAGGAAAGTGCCAGAAAAGGCCCAAATTCTGTTAGTAAATTCTGATCAAGTATCTGGCTCACTTCTGAATCACACATGCATAGACAAGATTCAAGACAACATGCAACTAAGGCTTGAAGAACTGAGCTGTGATTTGAGGTGCAGCCCACTAAAGGCAAAACAGTTAGTAGTTTGAGTCTAACGAAGTGAAATGCCTGCTAAAACAAAGACATTAGCACTCTTTGGAGGAATATCACCAACTCCAGAATCTCTACAACATGGCATTTCCGACGTCCAGGATAAAACCCAAAATCAACACACAAAAAATTAGAAAAATATAATCCATCCTCAAGGGAAAAGATAGTCAATTGAGATCAACTCTCAGATGACTTAGAATTTGAAGCTGTCAGACAAGTACCACGGTTATTATAATTGTGCTAAACAAGGCAAAAGAAAATACATTCATAATGAATGAAGAGATAGTAAACCTCTAAAGAGAAATAAAAATATAGAAAGAACCAAGTGGAAATTTCAGTAATTTCAGTACTAAAAATACAATAGCTGGAATATTTTAAACAATTACTGTATGGGCTTAAAACAGAATGAAGATGGCCAGGCATGGTGGCTCACGCCTTTAATCCCATCACTTTGGGTGGCCGAGGGGGGCAGATCACTGAGGTCAGGAGTTCGAGACCAGCCTGACTAACAGGGTAAACCCTGTCTCTACTGAAAATACAAAAAATTACCTGGACATGGTGGCATGCAACTGTAATCCCAGCTACTCGGGAGGCTGAAGCTGGAGGCCTTGACCCCAGGAGGCAGGGAGCTGTGATCATGCCACTGCACTCCAGCCTGGGTGACAGAGCAACACTCTGTCTCAAATAATAATAATAATAATAATAATAATAATAATAGCTATCTGTGAGCTTAAGTTGATCAACAGAAGCCATTTAACCTAAAAAAAAAAAAAAAAAAAAGAGGAAGGGGAAGGGGGGGGATAAAAAAATGAACAGTGTCTAAGAGGCCTGTGGGATAACATCAAAGATCTAATATATGCATAATTGGAGTGCCAGAAGGAAGAAGAGAAATAGGAGAGCATTTTTTTTTTCTTAAGAAATAATGGCAAAACGGCACGGTGGCACACACCCACCTGCTCAAGAGGCTGAGGCTAGAGGATCGCTTCAGCATGGGAGTTCAAGACCAGCAGCCTCCTCAGAAAAAAAAAAGAGAGAGAGAGAGAAAGAAAAAGAAATAGTGGCAAAAAAAAACAGCAACACCCACTTTCCAAATTGGTGCAAAACAAATTTACATACACTCATTCAAACTGCTAAAAATAAAAGATAAAAAGAAAACCTTGAAAGCAGCCAGAGAAGAAAAGACACATTACAAAGATGAACAAAGATTCAAATCACCACAGACTTCTTACCAGAAACTATGGAGGCCTGAAGCAGAACACAGTCATGGGACCTCAGATGGAAAATAGTTTTCAAAGATAAAATATAACAATACAATGATAAAAAAGAGTAAAAATTTTTAAATGATACAACAACTATTTACATAGCATTTACATTGTATTCGGTATTATAAGTAATCTAGAGATGTTTTGAAGTGTATGAGAGAATGTGCAGAAGTTATATGCAAATACTACACCATTTTAGGTAAAAGACTTGAGCATCCATGGATTTTGGCATCCATGGGGAGGTCCTGAACCCAATTCCCCGTAAGTATAGCAGGAGTACTGTAACATCATTTAAAGGGCAAAGGAAAAAAAAAAAAAAAAAAAAAAAAAAAGCTGTAACCCAGAATCCTAAATCTAGTGAAAATATTAGTTAATAAGGAAGACAAAATATATTTTCATTTAAAAGAAAATGTATGGAATGTGTCACCAGAAGACCTGAACTATAAGAATACTAAAAGAAATTCTTCAGAATGAAGCAAAATAAAATCAAAGAGGCACTGGATCCTCAGGGAAAGAAAAAAAAAAAACATCAGAAATGGTAAATATTTGCTAAATATATAAAATTATAAGTTAATTTTCCTCTTAATTTCCTTAGTATGCAGATAATTAAAGCAAAAATGATAACATTGTCTTATAGGGTTTATAATGTATATAGATGTCATGCATGTGAAAACTATAGCACACACAGGGAATGGCAAATATTTTTAAGAGGTTTATATTTTACATAAAGTGATACAGTATTAACTCTAAACTGTGAAAAGTTAAGGACGTATATGTAATCTCTAGAACTGAAAAAAAAAAAAAACCACTTTAAAAAATGTAAAGTAGTATAGCTAAAAGGACAAATAGTTGCGTGAAAAGTGGAATTCTAAAACAATCTCCGTGGCTTCTATGCAAAGGGTGACAGGAGGCAAACTAATCAGGGTGTTACTGAAATAATCCAGGTGGGTGATGTTGCTGGCTTGGACTAGAAGGGAGCTGTGGAGATGGTGAGAGGCAGTCAGATTATGGATGGATTCTGAAGGTAGAACCCGGAGGATTCGCTCATAGATTGGGTTTGTGGTGTGAGAGAAAGAGCCAAGGATGACCCTAAGGCTTATGACCCTACAAGCTATAGGGACAGAGCTGCGTTTACTGAGACTACAAAGAAGACTTTTCTCCTCCCTTGCCCTCCCCGCTTCTCTGTGGCTTCTGAGACCTGCAGCAGCTCCGTGTTTGGGAACGAGCTGGGCTGGAGGCCCAGTGAGGAAAGAGAGGGACAGAGTCAAATGCCACCCAGCCTAGCCCTCAAGTTGGAGCAGGGATGACAGAGCATGTGTGCCTCTCGGCAAGGTTCACGTCAGATCAAAACATCATCCTTATGGCTTCTTCCAGCTTCCAGAGCTCCATCTCCAAGAGTCCCTTCCCAATGAGAAGTAATTGAGAAATAATTGCTAATATTTCACAGAGATGGCAGAAGCCTCAGCCCCAGCCTCTGGAAACAAATTAGAGATGAGGATGAGGTTTAGAAACGGAGAGCAGCCCTGCTTCTCATTAGCAATTGCAAATAAGATTACAGAAAAAAATGTTTCTGCCATGAGGATGGCGTCTGCCTGGAAAAAATTAAACCAGTTGCAGGGTAATTTAGAGACCCTGGACCAGGATTCAGATTCTGGGTTGGGGGTAGGGCTCTAGGACTGACTTGCCCCAAATCAAAGAGCAGATCTGCGGCAACCTGTCTGAGCCTCAGTTTCCATGCCTGTTAGATGGGAAGAGGCTGTAGGACTCAACTCTGGGGCTGGACAATGACTTATGGGTATAAGTCACTTTGGGCAGCCAGTCAGCCCGGGCCCCACCAGCACAGGTAGCTCAGACTCACAGAGATGCGAAGACAGCAGGGATCACTGGCCTAGAGGTCTTTGCCTTCCCTGGCCTGGCCTAAAGCCCCTGTATCCTGGCTCCATCCTGAGTAAGAATGGCTGACATTTATCGAATGATAGCACTGTTTGGAATTCTTTGTGGGTGTACATTTATTTAACCCTCACAACAACCCTGTGAGGTAGGTACTATTAATATCCCCACTTTATAGAGAAAGAAAGTAAACTACACAAAGGCAAATTAACTTGGCCAAGGCCAGACAGCAAGCAAGATGCAGAGCCAGGAGAGTGAACTCAGTCTAATTTCAAAACCTGTGCTCCTAACTGCCAGCCTATGTGATCCTTCGAGGCTTGTGGGGCTCCCTAGCTCTGCCCGCTGACTTCGAGACTGCAGAAGTTTTGGCAGTTACTCCACAAAAAGTCCCAGGCTCTGAAGGCCCCATAGACTTAGGTGTGAGTTCTGATTCTATCACTTACAGCTGCACAACTCTGAGCCCGTGTTTGCTTGAGTGAATTTTTTTTTTAATTAATTATAGATTTGGCACAGACTTGCTCTAAGGAAGAAAGAAGACCTAGATATAAGAAATCAGGCCGGATGCAGTGGCTCATGCCTATAATCCCAGCACTTTGGGAGGCCGAGATGGGCAGATCACTTGAGATCAGGAGTTCAAGACCAGCCTGGCCAACATGGCAAGACCAAATGCAAAAATTAGCCAATTGTGGTGGCACATGCCTGTAATCCTAGCTACTCGGAAGGCTGAGGCAGGAGAATCACTTGAACCCAGGAGGCAGAGGCTGCAGTGAATCGAGATTGTGCTACTGAACTCCAGCCTGCGTGACACAGTGAGATTCTGTCTCAAAAAAAGAAAAGGAAGGGAGGAAGGGAGGGAGGGAGGGAGGGAGGGAGGGAAGGAGGGAGGGAGAGAGAAAAATCAGGCCCTGTCTAAGGGTCAGTTGCTCTCCCTGCAGCCCCATCTCTGGCCAAGAGCTAAAGGACCCTCAGGGCTCCTTGAAATACTCTCACCCCTCCAGGCTTGTCAGTCATCTTCCTGACCCAGCCCCAAGGCCACCCCTGAGTGAATCCCTCCTCTGTTCTCCCAACTCAAACCCAACCCCCAACCCACACGTAGCACTCCTTCCCGGGCACCTGCCACTCCAACTGTCACCTGTGTGGTCCCCTTTCCATCCTGAAATGTAGCACCCCATGGCTACCTGGTCTTCAGGTGTTTTCCCATCCCTCCTTTGCCATTAAAGGTGGTGTTTGAGGATGGCCAATTCTGCAGCCTGGCTTTCAAGGCGCTCCCTACCCTAGCTCTTGCACTCTGGAGAAGCTGACCTCATTTCTATAACCTCCCCAGGGTTCATTGCCCCTACACACACTACAGTCTTTGTCCAAATCCCTCTCCCCAGCCCCCACCCAGAAGCTAGGAGAAGGGAATGGATTCTGAAGTACCAGAAGAATATTCTGGCCACAGCTGCCCTGGAGACAGTCCATGAAAGGGAATCCTGAGACCAAGGCAGAGGGGTCGGGTTACTGGAGAGCTAATCTGATTAGATCCAGTCAAAGGGGGAGGGGGTGGGCAGTGGGGACCGGAGCCTTGAGACTGGAAAAATAGAGTAATAGACCAGGATGTTGACGCCGGTTATGGGTACAGGGCAAGGAGAGGACAGAACACAGAGGGAACAGAAGGACCTGGTTTCCAGTCCCAGCTCCAGCACTTACCTGTGCCTATAGGTGGGTGGCCCCGCATAGGCCACCTAAGCTCTTTGAGGCCCAGGATCTTATTTCAAAGTCAGGCCAATCTACTCAGTGCCCCAGGATTTCTGGGGATTCTTTAAGAGAGCACAGGGGACCATGGGCTGGGTGCTGAGCTTGGCCCTGCCAGGGCTTTCTAAAGGGAACTTCCCCTCATCCCCTCTCCATGCACAGAGCAGGACAAAGTGGCCCCCATTGCACCCTGGGGGCTGGCAAGGACCCTACAGCAGCCAGCAGCTGGTCTGTCAACCTGAGAGAGCCTCTGCCCCCAGGGAGGCTCCTAATTTAATCAGCTTTGCAAATCAGCTCGATGGGCTTAATTGATCTTTTTCACTCCTAATATTGTCGCTGTCACTTTCTGGGTTGTGCCTCCCCCAGCCACCCCCTGTGTCAGCCAGCTGGAGAGGGAAAGGGAGCCCAGAGGCCACAGCAGGAGGGAGCTGTGAACGGGAGGGTAAGGAGGGCAGGGAGAGTGAGAGAGCACCCAGACTGACACCTCAAGCCAGACTTTGGGGACTGCGAAATGCCGTGGTGGCAATGGTGGGGGTGGAGAGCAGAAGGGCTTCTAGAAATTCACCTGGCTGGGGCATTAAGCAGGTCACTCTAGGGCTCTCTGGGGCTCCACTTCCTCATCTATAAAGATCACAGCAGTATTCTGCCTCTCCAGATCCATTCATTCTACATGCGTTTGTTGAACACCTACTATATTCCAGACATAGTGCTAGCTAGACACAGGGAATGGTGGTTAGCAAAAATAAATCTGTCCCAGACCCCGTGGGGCACTCTAGACAGGCTGTCCTCCCCTGGGTGACATCCCCATGGAGCACAGACTAGTGGGGGTCTGCCATCAGTGGAATAAGTAGTTGAGCACATGTCAAAGTGCAGCAGTGAGAAGCGCTATAAAGAGGAAGTCCCTGGTGCTGTATGGGTGGATGCTGGGTGAGGGTGGGGGTGAGCAGGGCCAAGGAGGGCTCATGGAGAAAGCAGTGCCTGAGCTGAGATTGAAAGAATGAGGTCAGGCTGGGCGCAGTGGCTCACGCCTGTGATCCCAGCACTTTAGGAGGCCTAGGCAGGTGGATCACCTGAGGTCAGGAGTTCGAGACCAGCCTGGCCAACATGATGAAACCCCGTCTCTACTAAAAATATTTTTTAAAAATTAGCTGGGCATGGTGGTAGGTGCCTGTAATCCCAGCTACTGGAGAGGCTGAGGCGGGAGAATCGCTTGAAGCGGGGAGGCAGAGGTTACAGTTAGCTGAGATCGCGCCATTGCACTCCAGCCTGGTCAACAAGAGTGAAACTCTTTCTCAAGAAAGAAAGAAAGAAAAGGAAAGAAAGAGAAAGAAAGAAAGAAAGAAAGAAAGAAAGAAAGAAAGAAAGAAAGAAAGAAAGAAAGAAAGAAAGAAAGAAAGAAAGAAAGAAAGAAAAGAAAGAAGGCGAGTAGAGGCAGGAACAACATTCCAGGCAAAAGCCCTGTGTCTTTGACTAAAAGCTGAAAGGGGCTTAAAGCTGACCATGTGACTGTGAGCTAAGAGGCAGGGGGTGTGGGCTACATGAACTTAGATCAGGAGCTCCTGTATGACTGAATTCCCACATTTTTTATGATGCCCTATGGTAAGAAACACATTTTGCATGCTGACCCAGAACACAGAACACACACTTGTGCATACATGTATAATTACCTGCATATATCCACTTCAAAAAGACTGATGAAACAGTTATTCTTGCCACCTTAAATGTGACCTCTCAGAGTTTCTATTCTATTTCTATTGTAGCTCATTCTATGTCTTTGCTTTAAGGTCACAAGGCCATGACATTGATTTCTCAGCCCCCTGATAGCTCATGGCTGCTGGTTAAGAGGCCGTGTGATTGGTAGGGTCTGGTGGGCTGCATTCAGGAACTACATCCTTACCCCATAAGCAATGGGAATCACCAGTTCTCTGAGACACTCTATTGAGATTTGCCTGCTGAGGTCACCCTGGCTGCTGCCAGGGGGAGTCATTTGGAGGGACAGAAGGGGAGTCAGGGAACCAGGGAGGAGGCTACTGCAGTAGCCAGCCCAGAGATGGGGGCAGCTTAGAGCTGACTGGTTTGCAAAGCCATTCAGGTAACAGGTATGAAAAACGGTGCCAACTAGAACAATGTTTTATGAAAAGCTGCCCAATGGCACTGCAAGATTGCCGTATCTAGATTCAGGCAACCCAGGTACCAAGACCAGCTGCATCATTTCTCACTTGTAATCTTGGAAAAATCACTTTGCCCCAGTGGGTCTCACTTTCCTAACTGTAAAATGGAATGTAAGAGTCCCTATCCCTTAGAGGCATTGCCAGATTAGATATAATGCAACATGCTTGGCCAAATGCCTGGCCTGTAGCAAGCACTAGATAAATCATAGTTATTAATATGGATGGATATGTTAGAACTCATTCAGTCATCAATGCATTCAGTGCCCATTCAGTGCCAGGTGTGGAAGAGATGATGGGGAATAAAGTCACACAGCCCCTGTTCTGCATTCCTGGTCCGGGGAGAATTTCTAGAACCATAATAGATTTATTTTGGTCAAAACCGATTTTTAATCTGACAGCTGCCAAGCTCACCTGGCTATGCTCTCCCATTTACAAGGTGCTCTCTCATTGCAACTGGCCCAGACCAGTTAAGGTTCCTTTTAAACAGGTTGCACCTTCATACAAACACTTACCTAGTGCCTGTTGCCTGAGCTCAATTTATGCTTGCAGAGTAACATGACCATTCTGGTGTATCTGGTTTGTCTGTGCCATATCTCTTAAACATGTGCGCTCCCTCTCCTCCTCCCCCTCAGAAACTTCTGAGGGGCAGAGTTGTGGGGAGGCCAGAGTGACAGCAGGCTGTGCAGCCAGGAGCCAGCACAACAGAGCAGGCTCTCTGCTCCCTGTAAGCCAAGCTCGAGCTGGCAGATGGGGATCAGGGCTGGTCCCTTCTTGACAATGATCATCGCCACCGCTGAGGCTCAGTAAAATGGCCAGGGGCAGGTGGGTGCAAGATCTGTACTACCCACTCTTGAGTTGGGCTCTGGATACCTCATCCAGGTGCAGAGGGAAGGCTTGGCCTTCACTCCAGCACCCTCTCTGCAGCCACAGACTCACCAACCCCAATTTCCAAGCCATGTGCCGACTGACCATCAGGGAACTGACTCTCTCAAGGTCTGCCGGGCTTCATCCAGCAAATTATTTTCTCCTCGCCTCGGCTGGTCTTTCTGGGAATAAGAGACTTTGTGTGGCTGGCTCTGTCTCTCTCCTTGTCTTGCTATCTTCATGCCTCCATGTGCATGGGTTAACATCTCTCCTGCATCTCTGCCTTCCTAGGTATCTGGGTGCATCTCTCTGGCTTCTCACCTGTCTCTCTAAGTCTGGACCACTCTCTCAGGCCTCATTGGACTTGGATATTTCTCTCTGGCTTGCATCTCTGTGGATGCTGGTGAGCTCTTCTCTCAGTTGCCCCTGTAGCTCCCTATGTCTTGGGCCAGTCTTCATGTTCCTTTTTCTGTTTGTTGTCTCTGTGTTTATCTCTTTCTGAGGTTTCGTGTGGCTGAGTCTGTCTCTCTCTGTACCCCACCTGGCATGGGGGAGTGAGGAGGTGTCTCTCTCTGAGTCTCAAGGCATCTGCCTCTGGTGACAGGCTGACCTTGAAATGAGCCAATTAGACTGCAAAAGTCATCTCTCCACCTTCCCATCCCACCCACCAGCTCCCACCAGCACACACAGAGACACACCTGCTTCCCTAAGCTTTGTGCAGACAACATGCCCAGGAGCCCTTGACTCTGCTGAACAAGTCTCCCCTCCCGCCCCTAGCAGTTGAAGTTCTCACTCTGATCCGTAGAAAGCAGCCCTCAAATGCTGCCCCTGCATCCCACAGCTGTGTGACCTTGGGCACGTCCCTTAACCTCTCCTTCCCCTGTTCCCCCAAAAAAGGTCTCAGTACAGCATTATGCTGCCTTCTCAACTGACCCCTCCAGGAGAGGATGATGAGGACTCGATACCCATTGGGAAGTTCTTCCCTTTAAAGGAGGAAAATGTCGAGTTTGCCAGCATGAGAGCACTCACCTCCTCCCAAGAGGAGCCTCAGTATTGGGGCAGTAACGGCGCTCAGGATCAGAGGTGGGATCAGCCATTTCACCTGGAGAAGAGCAGGGCTGTCCTTCCAGCTCCTTGCTGGACAAGAGGGGAAGAGATCTGCTCCTTAAGAGGCTGTTGCTCAATGAAGGATAAAACTAAATGTAGCCATAGATAGCACACTGATGGTAGGAAAATCTTACCTGACCCTCCTGATTCTGTGCCTTTCTGAGGGCAAGAGGAAAATGGAAGTAGCCTTATCTGATGATTCCTGTCTAAGGAGGCAGGAAAATGCCAGCTGGCAATAGGTCCCTACTTTCTTCCAGACATCCACACAGATGCTCCCAGTGTCCAGGAGAGGCCATGTGTGGAGCCTGCAGGAGAAGGGGGCAGTTTTTATAGATGAAGGGCCTGGACTACGGGGTCTGCAGAGTTGCAGCAGATGTGTGCAGACTCTACCCTCTGGACCAGGGGCTGTGCTGAGGCCAGTTGTGATAGGGAAGGCTTTTGGAGCACAGCTGCACACCAGGCACTTGACATATGATGCCTCATTAGTGACCACAGCCTCTGATGAGGTAGGTGTCATTATTAGCCCCCATTTTACAGATGAGGAAGGTGAGGCACAGAGAGGTCAGGAACTGGCCCAGAGTCACTCAGTCCCCTAGCTAGACATGAATCCAGGCAGTCTAATTCCAGAGTGTGCACTCTTAACTACTGTGTGATGTATGTGGACTAGAAAGCAGGACACACAGCCAGCAGGGAAATTCACTCCATGTGGTGTGGGCACTTAGCATGACTTCTTGGGAACCAGAGAGGCTCCCACTATCGTATTTTGTTTCTATTAGTAATGGCTTTATAAAATGCCAACAATCACTTGAGCCAACTTCTCATAATAAATCCTTTATATTTAAAAAAAAGGTCAAAACAAGGTAACAACATCATGGATGATTTTAAATGTTTACATTTCACAAATTAATGCTTTTAGCCTTATCAATACAATGCAATAAAAATTATGCGTTTTCAAAAATAATGTGATTTCAGAGTACACTCAAGTAACGTGGGCTGGCGATGGGGCAAAAGATGTAAGCCGTGGATGATCATCTCTCTTTGAATGTTGTTGCTCTGAGGCTACAAGTCTAACTATCCTCTTTAGAGGATAACATCAAAAGTCCAATCTGGGAGGAATCAGCCCGATGTTGCTGGCTTTGAAGATGAGGGAAGGTGGCCATGAGCCAAAGAAAGGACTTCTGTTCCACAGATTTGTAAGATAATAAATGTGTTGCTTTAAGAAAAATAAAAGAAAGTAAGTAAGTAAGTTTAACCTGGAGACCCTTCATGAACCTAGCATTTCTCCTCTCCCACTCCCTTGGAAAATACTAAGTATTTACAAAAAACAGAAGTAGTGTAGGAAGGAGGTGTGATCAGTCTGTCATGGGGAGGGGTTGGGAATTAATCAAGGATGGTGTCACAGAGGTGATGACCACGGAACAGGGGTTCTGCAGGCTAAATAGGAGTTCGTCAGGCAGATAAAGGGGGAAAGAGCATTTCCGACAGAGGGGAAAGCCTGTGTAAAGGCTCAAAGTTAATGAGCAGTCTGTGTAAGGCCACCAGCCATGGTTCCGGACTACCTGATTAAAGCACAGAGAGAAACTGTGGGTGATGGGAAGATAAAGCTCGAGAAGAGATTTTGCAGGGCCTTCATGGTAAGGCCTACTCTGCGGAAAAGAGAAAGAAATAGAAGAGGCTGGAGTTCACTTCCTTAGAGGAAGTTTCAAATATCCTGGAAATGCTTAGGCTGGAGGCTAAAGATTTAGGGGAAGACCAGAGTGTGATGATATCTACAGGACAACTTTCACATTTTTGTGAAGAATTTTTCATTCCACCCAGATGCACGGGGCTAAGAATATGCATGAAAGTTAACAAGTGGTAATGATAATCAAAGGTGTCTAAGAATGGAATGGGCCACAGAGGTAATGAGTTCCCCATCATTGGAGGTATTTAAGTAGAAAGCAAAGGGCTGCATGGCGGAGATGTTGACAGAAGACTCAAACATCAGGTGAAGGCTGGACTAGTTAATTTCTGAGTTTCCTTCTAGCCCTGAAAATCTCAGATACTATTTTGCCTTGGGGGGGGAAATAGTAATCAAAATGTAAATACCATGGGAATAATAGATTTGGCCTAATTATCAGCGATTACTCAGAGTTTGTCATTATTTCCGTACAATATATCCCAAAGTTCCGGAAAACAAATCAAAGAAAGTACCACGGTTGATGCCATTAATAGAAGCAAAACACTTCAAGACGAGAATTTAATTTACTGGGTGAGTTCTTGAGGCACATTTTTGTTGATGAATATTTATAAAAGTGGATTAGGCTGGACCTGGTAACGATTGTGAAATATTTTAATGCTGTCCCCCTCGTTAATTTACTTTTAATGAATGACTTGGTAAAGCGTAACCATTTGTACGTAATGATTTCATTAATGGCTATGGCATATGCAACCGTTTTTCACACGTTTGAATGTCACTTGAATAAAATGATACCTTAAATTATACAGTATAATAAAGTATGTTTGTTGAAAAGTGACAAGTTTCTGCCTCTTTGTACTCGGGCTCCAAGAATTGGTTGCATTTGGAATAGCAACAGTTTAATGGGACTCAAGTGATGGATTACTTTTTCCATTTCTGAGTTTTCTCTCAAAACCGGTTCCTGTGAACCCTGCGCATGAAAACTTAGAGCCAGAGAACAGCAGTGAGCCTCCACCTCCCTCTCCTCTTCTCAGTCTTTGGGATTCACTTAAACCCATTCCTAGGAGTATCAGGTCAGCCAGATTATCCTATGTAAGAAGAGTGCCAGTGGGCAGAACCAGGCCAGGGGAGGGGCCATTATGGGGATGGGACTCAGACAGGGGAGGAGTCTGGGAGGGGTGTGGCCTGGCCAGGAGGCTGGGCCTGAGGGCCGTTGCGTGGTGAGAGCAGCACACCAGAAGATGCTTCCCTTGGCTCACTCTTTCTGTTCATCTCACTGTCTGACTCTCATCTGTGTCCTCTAAGGACTTTCTAGCCTTGGTCATACAGGGTGCCATCCCAACATAGGTCAGCTTTGTAGAACCAGCTTGGGAAAACAGAGAGGCCTCCACCTATTTAAAATGGGTCTCCTGTCTGTTTCTCGCAGAGTGCTTATCCAGTATGCACCTGCTGGATTTATTTGTTTGTTGCTTATTTAGTGCAGGGACCACACTGCTCATGTTTGCTGTTGATTCCCCACCCCTGGAACACTAACAAGTGATCCGAAAACATTTGTTGGCAGAGAGAGAGACAGACAATGAGGAGGGAAGGGAGGAAGGCAGGAAGGGAGGAATGGGAAGAGAAGAAGGGAGGAGTGGGGAGGGAGGAAGGAGGAAGATGGACTGAATTAGATTTGAAGCATAAAGCAAGGCAAGCCACTGGCCAGGAAAAGAAAAGCTTAGGACCAATGCCCTTGGCTCCGTAGAGCAGCCATGTCCCTTCCTGCCACCCACCACCCCGCTCCCACCAGGCCGTGTCCCCTGCCTTCTTCACCTCTCCCCATCCCTGGTTTCTTATTCCCTCATATCACCATGAAAGTGATTGGGAAATGAATCACGTGTTTGAACAACAATGGAGACCATATTCCTCTGCAGGTGTATGCTGGTATGTGGTTTTCAAAGTGCTTTCCCATCTTTGATCTCTTCAAATTCCTGCCCTTCCTGTCTACCTCATAGGGTTGTTTCATTATTCCCACTTTTTTCCAGAGGAAACAAACTCTGTATAATTGAATGCTGCCTCAAGGTCATGGAGCCAGGAAATGGCTGAGCTAAGACTTCAACTCAGGTCCTGGATTATGCGGCTGAACAGCTTTTAAAGTTTCTCAGCCACTTAATAGGTTACCTCTCCCAGGAGTGTTTGCATTTTAAAAGAGGACTAAAAGAAAGAAATGTATAATCCAAATGAATGAATGGTGTCTAGTGCAAAAGCAAGTGCACAGGTGATACTTTGGCACAAGGGCCAGAGGGACACAGTGGTCCTAGAAGACTCTTAACACATAGGCTTTCAGGGCTAACAGATCTGGGTCCAGATCGCTTCCATTCCACTTACTAACCCAGTGATCTGGAGCCAGCTGTTTCTATTTCCTGAGCCTATTTCCTAATCTGTGAAATGGGGATGATAATCGCACCTCGAAAGGTTGATGTAAGGCTGACAGGTGTGCAAATTGGCATACAATGGGTGACAGCAAACAGCATCACTACACAGAACACCAAGAGAACAGGGCCCATCCACAGCTGGCCGCAGCATGAATGAGGGTGCTGAGCAGGAGCCGGGTCCTCACCCTCCCAGCTCTGCAGGGGAAGGAGAGAGGAAGACAGGAGATGGTGAGCCCAAGACTGCTTCTCCAGGCCCATCTCGGTGCCCAGCTCTGGGCTGGAACCACCTACATTTGGGTTAATTCCTCAGTTATTAGGATCAAGCCCAGACAGGAAGGGCCAGGGTACCTGCAACTACATTGCAGCCCTCATCTCGGAGTCTTCCCCCACCTCCTCGGAAAGATTTATGGAAAGATTAAGGGGCCTTTTTTTCAATATCTATTAATATTCATGGCAGTCTTCACAGCCATCTGCTTTTAACGATTTTGTTTGCAAAGACCTGAGATTAAAATATGGCCTGCTAGTGCTCTGAAGCATCTGAACTGAAGGCGATAAAACAAAGGCCTTTTCAGGAGCTCCTGAGCCCGCCTGTCACTCTACCTGCAGCGGGGGAGACTAATGACTAGTGGGAGGGAGGCTGAGATTGGATCCTGGGCCAGTGCTCCCCTCGGGCAGGCAGGGTTAATTGTGGGGGAATGAACAGCCCCAGCTCCCTCCTCACCAGCACGCAGAGGGGCTCTGGGGACAAGAGGGCTTAGACAGGGCAGAAGGGAGATGCTGCTAGCATCACAGGGGACACTCAGAGCTTTGAGGGCTCTGAAACCCTGAGATCAGCATTCTGGAGAGAAGGCTGTCAGCAGTGGATGTGCCCAAGGGTTGAGAGAGGGCAGAGGGAGCCCCTTACTGTGAAACTGCAACCCAAATCCCACCAGTGTGGGTTTTAAATGAGATCTAAGAAGAAAGGGAAATACATAATCCAAACGAACAAGTTGTGCTCAGTTCAAAAGCATGTGGGCCGGGTGCAGTGGCTCACACCTGTAATCCCAGCACTTTGAGAGGTTGAGGTGGGTGGATCACTTGAGGTCAAGAGTTCAAGACCACCCTTGCCAATATGTCGAAACCCCATCTCTACTAAAAATACAAAAATTAGCCAGGCATGGTCGTTCAAATCTGCAATACCAGCTACTCATGAGGCTGAGGCAGAAGAATTTCTTAAACCCGGGAGGCAGAGGCTGCAGTGAGCCAAGATCGCACCACTGCTCTCCAGCCTGGGTGATAGAGCAAGACTGCATCTGAAACACACACTCTCAGACACACACACACACAAGCATGTGCACAGGTGACACTTTGACACAGGGGTCAGAGGGACAAGGTACCCCAGAAGATTCTTAACACAGAGGCTTCTAGGGCCAAAGAGGGCATCAGTGCAATGCAAGCTAAAGCCTAGTGTCTTTGTCCAAACTTCCAAAGGCAGTCACCTCAATATAGCTCTGACTTGCATGGAATTCCCCCTTAGTCACCAATATCTAGGGGTGCCTTGGCCAATCTGGTGACCCTCACTTGGCCTCATCCAGATGATGAGTTTTCAGTGAGCTTCTAGGACGTGGCTTGGGGACAAGGGCAGGACAACCAGTGGAGTGGGCCAGGGCCAGCCTGTGTGGCTGGGCTGATTGTGCCTTACACAACTACAGGGGGTATCCCTCCTAGCCTCTGCAGCTGTCCTGAGTGGGCCTGCAGGCCTCCCACCTGCAGCAGCCCCAGGTCTTTCTACTTTATGTGAGGAGGAGGCTCATTTGACTGAAGGCTCCTGCTGCTTTGGAATGTTTGCAAAACAGCGGAATTCCATTCACTCCTCCCAGTGCACAGACTCCTCTTCTCTCTGGCTCCATTCGAGGTTGCACACTTCCAGAAGAACCCAGCAGGGCAAATGCCTGCTTCCTAGAGCAGGCAGGTGTGGTCAAAGATGATGGGATTCCATGTGCCTGGCCTGGTGTCCTTCTTGTGCCAACAGGGTCACCTCTTAGTCCAAGCCTCAAACTTCCTGCCCCAGTCTCCTGCTTTCCAGGGTATAGAGTCACCAGTCTTCTCTACCTGCCTGCTTCTGTGGGTCAAGACCTGACCACAAATACCAGGAAATCCCCCTTGCTGATTGTCATGGGAAAGGGAGAATTTGAGGACAGGATCTCCCCGGAAAACCACTTCACGCTAAGGGAAGAGACTCTGTGACCTCATGAGGTTGGGATATTCTCGCTTTATTCTGGCTCCCTCCCTACTTATTGTGTCCACTTGTGACTCTAGAGTCAGGCAGCCTTTTTAAAATGTGGCAGACCCCACCTGCCATGGGTCTCCACGGCCTACAAACATCCATGCAATCTTCTGCCAGGCTTCCGAACCTGAAGGAGGGAGAGTGGCAGCCGGTGAAGCCCCCACAATCCTGCAAAGGGGTTTGCCATGTTTTGCCCATAGTAGTACTCCACCTCTTTTGTCAAATCCGATTAGACCCAAGTGGGACCCGTCAGATTCTCTCCCCAGAGAACCCTGGTTCCTCAGTCTAGGTTGTGGCAAGCTGAGAAGGAGTGGCCGTTTTCCTCACAAGCCAGCCAGCCTCAAGTAGAAAAAAAAAAGAGCAAAAACGGTATGAGAAGAAAACCAGAGGTTGACGGGTCCCCCAGGCTGGCCAATTGTGCGACCAGCAGCTCCTGAAGGCCAACAGCTCCTCCCGCCCTGGTGCCCATAGGATACTTTGTGGAGCCTTCCTGAACCTCCCTGCCTCCACTGGAGCCACTTTGTGTTACCGTCTAAAACAAGACCAAGGTCTCCAAATACCCACACCTTCCTAGCCTTGCCCCTCCAGGTCTCACTCTCTGAGCTCCAGGCAGTCAAAACGGGTCCCAAGCACATCCTGAGCTTCTTCCTGGGCCCAGGCTATGCCCTGTGCCTGGGATGTTCACCTTCCCTTTTCCCCAGAGGCCTGGCTCAGTCTACACACGCTGCCCCTTCCAACCAAATGGGGTGTCACCTCTCCCTCACTCAGCGCCCAGGGACCTTGGCGTCACCTTCCAGACAGTGTCTGTCCTCCAGGGACTTCCACTGTAACAGGAGGGTCTGGGGCCAGGAGGGAGCAGGACAGAGATATCCTCTCCCACTCAGGTTTGAATCCCCTGCAGCGCCTGGCTCTGTGCCTGGCACTCAGTAGACTGTTATCCCAAAACTGCTTTTTGCTTTGAAATGAGCTCACTGCTTTGTGGGGGGCATTTCTAGCACACACTGATGTGATTGCTTAGCCCTCATGAAGACCCTAGAACAATCTCATTAGATGGGCTCTTGGAGAACAAGTTCAATTCTCCCATTTTACAGCTGGGGAGACTGAGACCAGAACCAGATGCCAGGTCTCCTGCCCAAAGCTGTTGCCAGCCCATGCTCCTCTACCTCAGAGGCACTCCCTTCATATCACAGAGGAGCACATAAGGCCTCCAGAGGTTTATTTTGGCAATTTCCGCCATTAATCGCATCTCTGCCAACCCACTACCAGGTAATTGAGGAGTCAAGAGCCACTGCAGAGAAATGGAGTTTCACTTTAAAAGTCCACCTACAAGTGCCATTTGGGAAACAAGAGGAAAGGAAAGTTTGTGTGCATTGGTGTGGAACTGTGAGCCTGTGGGTGAGTGGTTATGGACACATGTAAGTGTGCGTGTGTGTCAGTGAGTGAGTGTGGGGGTGCCCCATGACCTCTCAGAACACCCTGGTCTCTTATTTCCAGGCCCAGTCCATGCCATTCCCACCTGCCCCCTGATTCTCCACGGCTCCCCCCATCTGACGGCCATGCTCAACAGACCACAGCCCTTCAGCAGCCCCCAGCTCCTCAAGGGAAACTCCACCCTCAATGAAACCCAAGGTCTGTCGCCACTCAGGTACATCCTGCCTACCTTTCCAGAACCTTCACCCATCCATTTCTCCTCCTGATACCTCACACCGTCCTCCAGTCACACCAGATGTTCACCACGGATGGGACATGAATGCGCCGCCATGCCTGTAAGTCTTTTCACAAGCTGTTTTTTTCTGCCTGGGATATATGCTCCTTTTCCTCTAATCTTCAAGGCTGCAAATTCAAATATCGCCTCTTCCATGAAGCCTTTTGGTAACGCCAGGCCACTCCTCCTCAGGCAGAGTCAGTCACTCTGCACACCTCTAAATGACAGCTAGCATTTGGGGAACACTTTGTCTGTGTTACTTCATGTACCTCATCTTGTACCTCCTCCTTTCCAGGACACCCTATTATTGTCCCCATTTTACAGGTGAAGACATTCCAGCACAGAGAAGCCGAATGACTTGCCCCAGGTCACACAGCTACAACAAGATAGCGCCAGAATTCAAACCCAGGGAGCCCGGCCCACAGCCTGTGCTCCTGCTCCCTCCACCACATGGTTCTTAGGTGCCCACATGGCACATGACACCTGTGCAGTGTGACACAAGAGAAAACAGAAAACGAGCTACTGTCTGCCTGTGTGTCTTCCCTGCTGTCCCGCTACCCTGAGAGGACTCTCTTTCAAGCCTGTGTCCCTGGCACCAACTGGGGGCATGGGAGGGGTTCTGAACCATCCAATGAAGAAAGGAGTACTCTACTCGTGTGTGTGTGTGTGCACGCGCGCGTGTGTAGCAGAGGACTTTGTGAGAGGGTTATGAAGGTGAGTGCCCATAACCACATGTATGGTGTGCGAAGGGGTCTGGGAGCAGATCCGAGTGCGTGTGTGCGTGTGTGCATGTGTGAGTGTGTGAGTGTGTGTGTGCATGCACCCTCAGGCATGCTCAAGCTTTCCAGCGGGAGGGTAGAGGCCCCATCTCAGCCACATGAATACTTAAAGCCCTTAAACCGCGCCGCTTCATCACTGATATTTTTACAAAGTTGTCACAGAGAAATATCATTTTTCTCCCTCCTTTATTTCATTTTCTTTGGGATATAGTAATTAACAAAAGCCGTTAGATGCCAGCAAAACTGTTTCTTTTGAAGTTTCTACATGGCTGTCACCCGGGAGATAAAGGCAGATTATTCAATCTTGACATTATAATTGTGGATGCCAGATGAAAGCCTGGATTAGACACTTCACAGCCCACTCGGAGGGGAGGCTGAGATCACCAGGCGGCGATCCTCCCTCAGCTGGGAGGGCAGGGGAGCTGGGCGGGGGGCAGAGGGCACCCCACATTGGGGAGGGGGTGGCTCACTGCATGGCTTGGCTTCTTTCATTTGAGTTGGATGGTCCCCAAATCACACAGTGTTAGACAGAAGGAACATATTCCATACAGAGGTGGAAAAATCCAGAAGTCAGGAGTAGAACCCTCAAGCTTGGTCTATTAGCTCCCATGCCCCAAGGCTGCCTCCCCCACCAACCCACACCCCCTCCTTGATTGGCAGGGACTTCTTGGCTCCCTGACTGGAGGCCAAGTTCCTCAAATGCAGAGGGGGTCCGGATCCTCCGAGGCCGTGGACCCTGGGTTCCAGTGCTGACGACTCCCTCACGTGGCTGGGCTGTGGAGAAGGCTGGAGAGGTCAGGGGAGGGAGAAAGTCATTTGCCTGCATGGAGCCCACCCAATCCCCCTTCATAAAAGAAGTCACCAGGCTAGGCACAATGGCTCACACCTGTAATCCCACTTCCCCTTTGGGAGGCCGAGGCAGGCGGATGGCTTGAACACAGGAGTTCGAGACCAGCCTGGGCAGGTCTCTGTTATAGAGACCTTATCTCTATAAAAATACAAAAAACAATTAAACAGGCATTGTGGTGTGCCTGTGGTCCCAGCTACTTGGGAGGCTGAGGTGGGAAGATCACTTGAGCCCAGGAGGTCAAGGCTACAAGGAGCCATGATCATGTCACTACCCTCCAGCCTGGGGTGACAAAGAAAGGCCCATTCTCAAAAAAAAAAAAGAACCACAAATCAGGGAGAGGGTGAGCAGGGCAGGGCCAGAAGAAGCCCCAGCAGTGGAGAACGAGAGGTCACATTTCAGTGGAGGCAGAGGGGCCAGATGCAGATGCCCTGGAGAGTATACAAGACTGGAAGCTTCTACAGTGACTGATACTGTCTGATTTCCTAGGTCTACCCTGAACCAAATTATAACCTGGAATCTTCACACCCTATCCAGCCACCCACAGACAAGATTTTTGCTCTTCATTATGTTCATTAATAATAATGTCTGATAATAAAATTATGAAATGTATCAGTCAGGATCCAACCAGGAACCCAAAAACCATGGGAAGTATTTAAAACAGAGGGAATTTAACATGAGGGCTGGAGACTCAGGTGAGGAGAAACCAGCAAGGCAACCCAGAGATCAGCACCAGCTCCAGCCCCTAGGGAGGTGAGGAGGGAGGAAGGTGGTGTTGGTGACGAAACCCAGGAGCCAGGATGACCCAGCCACCCTGGACCCTCAGTAGGTCACAGAGAGACATAGCCAGGCCCTGAGAGCAGAACAGGGGATGTGGAAGAAGGGGCTCTGAGGACAAATTGAGCAAGGGCTGGCCGACTCATCAACATTTGAAATCCCAAGCTGGATTTCCAGTTTCTCTGCAAACAGCAACATCAGGCCTGCTTTCTCTGATGGCCACAAGCATCTGAAGGGGTAGAGGTGGTCTCCTTCAGATAGGGCATGCTCCTCTATGGTTTTTCCCAGGGCCCACCAGGACTGCCTTATTCACTGATGGTACCTATGAGTATTTGAATTTGCAACCCCTGGTTTCAATCAGTGTACCCATTTTGTAGAAAGAGAAGCTGAGACCCAACCAAGAGAAAGTGACTTACCAAGGTTACAGGATGGGTCAGGAGCAGAGGCAAGACCAGAACTTAGAGCCCCCGGATTATTTTAAGTGCAGAATTGATTAGCAAAGATGGAAAGCATCTGTGGAGTGACCGCATCTGTCAGCGGGGAATGACTCACCTCCCTTGCTGTGGCCGGGCTGTGGAGCAAGCCAGAGAGTGGTACTTGCTAGACCAGCAGTGCCGTTGCTCCTGTGTGCCCTGGCCATCAGCCTTGTCACGAGGGCCAGCAGGAGAAACACCAGCAGTGATCACGAGGACACAACTCAGGCAGGAGAGCCTGTTCTGAGGCTGGTGAGGCCACTTAGGTGCTGTGTGACCATAGCAGTATCCCTCTCTGTGCTCCATAACAAAAGGTGGTTGGGCCCGACGCCCTCCTGGAGCCTTCTCCACTCCACCAGGCTGGAATTCTATTTCCTGGGGAGAGGTGGGAGGAAACCATCCCCCCATAGAAGCCAGCTGAGTGCATGAGGGTCCTTAGAAAGGAAGGTCGAGGGGGAGACACTGGGAAACATAAATCTGCCGGCACAGCTCTCTCAGAAAGGGTTTTAATTAATTGTTTTTATACGACATAAGAGCAACTCATTACCGAACAGCTTTGATTTGTGACACCTGCATTATAGATGATTTTTAAATTAACATTTTCCCAATAAAAGGTGTCAGTAGAGAGCTGAAGGCGCCCAGAGAAGTATAAAAGGATAATAGTATGAAAATACAAATAAACACCAGCCCAGCCTAACAAAGGGGGCTGCTTAATCAATTTTACAATTAATTAAGGCTGCCTGGGATGGCTGGGGCCCTGGAGGCAGTTCAAGGTACCGGGTTGAGGGGCTCAGGCATCAAATGCTAGGACAAGGGAAAGTGTTTGGGGCTTGCGAGAGAAATGCAGTGAGAATGTAAGACACTCTGCTAGGCTTCCCTGGAAGGGGAGAGAAACAGGAGGCAAATCTGTCCCGGTGAGTATCCTTTCTCCCTTTGTTGTCCTGGATTTGTCATGTGTGCATTCGGCAAATATTTAGAGAGCTCCTACAAGCTATGGCAGGCAGAGCGGAAGCATTCAGGTGAGAGGGAGAAGCGGCACACTGGAGACGCTGAGAGCTCCATGTGTCTGACACAGAGTGAAGGGCAAAGGAGGAGAGAAAACTGGCAGGGTAGGCAGGGGCTAGACTATCACAGCCTCTGAAAAGGGTCATATGGTATTTGGGGTTGTTTTCAGATGTCGATTGCAGAGTGTAGGTAAGGGAACCACATGAGAAGGTTTCCATTTTAGACAGAGGCTCCTGGCTGCCATGTGAATCATACAATGGAAGAGCAGAGGGAGAAAAGACAGGTGACCCAAGCAAGACCTGCTCATGAATCTAGTTCAGACAGCGGTAGCTGAGGGACAGGAACAGACCCAGGAGAGGCACAAGAGCTGGAGCCCACACACAGGTGTTGCTGCTGTGTGGCTGTTGGAGGAGAAGGGAAGGGGAATTGAGAATAATTAAAGCCAAGGACAGTGCTGGAGAAGCAGCTGTGAACAATGCACAAATAAGGTCCTTGCCCTCAGGGATTTTACATGGTCAGGAGAAACGGGAAAAAGACCCACAAAGGAATGAGCAAAGGACTTGGTAGCTCAGGACTGTAATTCTAGCACTTTGGGAGGCCAAGGCAGAAGGATTGTTTGAGCCTGGGAGCTCAAGACCAGCCTGGGCAACAGAGTGAGACCCTGTCTCAAAAAACAAACAAACAAACAAAAAAATTAGCTGGGTGTGGTAGTGCTCACGAATAGTCGCAGCTACTCAGGAGGCTGAGCTGAGAGGATCACTTGAGCCTAAGAGTTCAAGGCTGCAGTGAGCTGTGATTGTGCCATGGCACTCTAGCCTGGGTGACACAGCAAGATCCTGTCTCTAAAACAAGGAGAGACAGAGAGAGAGAGAGAGAGAGAGAGAGAAAGGGAAAGGAAGGACAAGAAGACAAGAAAGTCAAATCAGTTGCTGTGGCTGGGACAGGTGAGAGCAGCACAGTTTGGGACAGGGTATTCAGACGGTGATCACGGAAGGTGACATTTGACCTGAAGGCTGAGGAGCCAGCCAGACCAACACCTGGGGAAGGGGTGGTCCAGGAATTCATGCAACAAGTGCAAAGGGCCTGTGGCTGGGATGAGTAGGAGAAGGCACCAAAACAATGCTCATCCTCCCCCATTTCTACTACACTCTCTCTTAGTTTTATCTTTCTTTTCCTCTGGTTGACCAAGAGGGGTTATGTAATTGGTGCCTAATTGGTATATAACATGAGGACTGTACATAGAGGCTGTGGAGCATTGAGAAAAGTTTCCAGTGCTCCATGCCAGGCCCTATCCACTCCTCTCTGAAAGACCTGAGCCCTCCAGAGGAGCCCGTCTCCACCACTATACCTCCGACTTCCCATCTTGATCACTACCTATCCTAGACCTCCCTCCTGAACTCCAGATCCACCTGAGGGTCTCGCAGGCAATCATCTTCCTCCCAAAGTCCATTTATCCCTCTGTGTTTCCAATCTTAATTAAAGATGCCACCACCCACCCAGACACTCAAAAGGGAGACCTAAGAACAGCCGTGATGCTCCCTCTCCCCAGATCCAAGTCCTGTGGGCTCTTCCTCCTTAGAGCTCTTGAACCCATCTCAACCCATTGCATGTCATTCTAATGGTTCTAGCTTTCCACATGTCTTACCTGGGTGACCTCAGCAGTTTCCACTCTCCTCCTATCCGTGTACCCTGGACACAGCAGCCAGAGGAGTCCTTCTAAAGTGAAAACCTGTCCTGCTGTACAGCTGCCAGAAAAGCGTTGGGGGCTTCCCTTGCCCTCCAGCTAAAGTTCAAACACTATTGTCACGCTTTTTGGGGCCCCTAGAGTCTAGCCCCTCCCTACCCCCTCAGAGCACCACATTACCCATCCCCATGCTTTGGTATCCAGACACAAGCATCTCCCTTCAGCTCTCCCACCTGTTTTCTTTTCTCTCTGCCTGGAACATTTGGGGTGCTCTGCCCTATACCTTGGCCTTCACCATTGTCTGGTCACCTTCAACTCCATAGCCCAGGCTGCAGGCTCATCATATCAAATCCTTTTGTATTTGTTTGTTTCACTGTGTAGCTCCTCCCAGGCTATAAGCTCCACTAGACCCGGAACTATTTCTGTCTTATTTGCCCCATATTCCCAGCACCTATGGACAGACCACGTACACTGAATGGAAAAGGAATTGATGAATGGATGAATTAAATGATGTTACATACCACAACATGCATGGCTGGCTCACGTCTTCACGTGTTCCCTAAGAGCATCACTCTCCCAGGGTGGTCATTGATCCATCATTCGCATGGTGACAGGAGGAGGGGACAGAGCTCCACTAGAGACAGCATTTCCTGCTTCCACAAAGCCAGTGGGCAATGTGAGGCCAATAGAATGTCTGCACGATCTGTGGACCAGCTGGTTGCTGTGCTCTCCACGTCACCCCAGGGTCCAAGAGGACGTGGCTATCAACAGGGGCTCCTGGCTGGGAGATATGGGTGCTTTGTCTCCTTTGCATAGCAGGGATGTGAGATTGGTGGCCTCTCCCAGGCTAACCCCAGAACAGGGCACCTCCAGCCCACACTTATGGGATGGGAGGAGCAGAGCTCGTTGTGTCCAACACCCAAGTCAAACAAGTGAGTGTGTTTGAATGGGCTGTTAAGCAAGGGTGCCTTAAGGCAAATGTTGGGACCTGGGGCTCAGGGAGGGTTAAAGCCAGTAAGTGGGGCTAGTGTCGCCAACAGAGCTATGATGTGTGTGTGCATGTGAGGCCCGTTCACAGAGCTCCAGGTGGGGTTAGGATGAGGGTTAGGGTTAGGATCAGTTATCAGAGTGGCTACACGGAGTTTACCTCTAGCAAATTCCCCAGGCAGACTAGAAAGTAGACAACAAAGGCTGGGATAGAGGTCAAGTTTAAATACATGGGTCCCTAAGAAACAGGAGAGATGGCCTGTGACTGAAGAAATCTAGGAGGGCATCCTAGAGGAGGTGGGCTTGCACTGCGCCCAGAAAGCCTGGGAAAGTTGGAGAGCAGGAAGTTCATAATCAAGCCACTGCTTTCACCTTCTTCAAAACCTCCCTGTAGAAGGAAGCACCTGTGAAGAGCAGTGTTCTCCTCCGAAGTCAGAGACTCAACCATCAGTGGTGCAGTGACTGAAAGTCACAGTGGGAACAGCCCGTGGAGTCCAACCATCCACTTGACACATGAGAAGACTGAGACCCACAGAGACAAACCAAAGTCATCCTTTGCCGTTGAGCAATGCTCTGAAATGGGCTTCTCCCCACAAACCTGAACAATAGGTTTTACTCTCCTCCATTTGACAAATGAGGGGACTGAGTCCCAGAGGGGTCACAGGGCTTGTGGAGGTCACACAGGACCTGTCAGAACCGGGGCTGTCAGAACCCAGGCTGGCCTGACTCCATGTCTAACACCCTTAAGTGAATTTTTCAGTCTTTGGTTCTGATTATTCTGAGACAGAAAGAATAATTGGCAGTCGATGCTAAAAATATGTGTAGCTGTTTTGATTGACAGTATAAACTCAGTGATGTACAAACAGGGAATGATTCTATTTTTCTCAATAACTGATATCAGCTTTGCTTGCCAAGCTCCCACCCCCACATTGGGAGTTGATGGGGAGGAGGGAGGGATGGAGAAAAACACTTTCCAAATAATGGTATCTTCATTCCTTCTGACAGATTTTTTGGTCACATTTTATATTTGTAGCTGTCACTTTCTAATTATTAAAAATTGTCGTTGTCTGGTTGAAAGCCACCTCCTGCATGGTGTCCTTGAGCTCTAGTGGCAGGGATGGGGTGCTACCACCTGTCTCCCGGTGCAGCCACTGGTTCCTTCTGGATGGCAAGCCTCTAGCCCTGGGAGGTCAGCTTATAGCTCCTCATCTGGCATTGCAGAAGACCTTCCAGGGATGATCTGACACTTTCTCCACAATCTGCTGACATCAGAAGTCCCCCACCATGGCTTCTCCCTCCCCTTGCTCCTGAAAAGTTTGGGAAGACAGGCATGGCTGTTCCCCCTCACCAAGTGAATTCTGCTCTTCTCTCTGTACAGAGAAGGGGGCAGGGGGCACCCTGCTTTCGCTAGAACACCTCTCTCTAAGAAAGCCCTGCATTAGATGTAGTGGTAGAGATCACTCACTCTCTGCCAAAATCCAATCTCCCCTAACAAAGTGTGACCAAGCCCAAAATCACCGTCCAGACCAGGAGTCAGGAGTCCACAAGCTGTGACCCACCAGTCAGTTCCAAACCACTAGTTAGTTTTGAATGGCCATGAGCTAGGAAGGGCTTTTACATTTTTGAATGCTTGGAAAAAAAGAGTATTGATGACACATGAAAGTGACATTAAATTCAAATTTAGGTGTCCATGAATAAAGTCTTATTGGAACACAGCCATGCCCATTCATTTGCATATTTTCTATGGTCTTTGACAAGCTACAAGGGCAGAGTTGAGTACTTGCAATGGAGAGTGTATGGCCCTGCAAAGCTGAAACTATTTCCAGTCCAGCCCTTTACAGAAAGCATTTGCCAACCCTGATAAAGACTATACTTCCCAGGCTCCCTTGCAACTAGGTGAGACCATGTGCTAAGTTCTCACCAGCGGAAGGGGAGTGGAGATGACTTGGGACATCAGGTGCCCCTCCATGCTCTCTTCCAGCTGTGGCAGAACCAGGCATGGCACCTCCCTGCTCCAACACTGAGATTACACCAAGGGTCTCAGGGATGGTGGGGCAGTGGCTTGGAGGACCCCAATCCCTGGATGGCTGTGAGGCTCAGCGCTGCCCTGCCAACCCAGGCCATTCATTTTAGAACTGTGCAGTGAGAAAGAAAGAAACTTCGATCCTCCATAAGCCACTTACCTTATCCTTACCCTGACTAGTACAGATGTTTATGTCCAGCTGGGCACTGTGTCCAGAGTACTTTACCCATCTATCCCTGTTATATTTAAGAATATTGTGGGCCGGGTCTGCTGGCTCACATCTGTAATCCCAGCACTTTGGGAAGCTAAGGCAGACAGATTGCTTGAGGTCAGGAGTTAGAGACCAGCCTGGCCAACATGGCAAAACCCCGTCTCTACTAAAAATACAAAATTCAGCCAGGCATGGTCGCACACGCCCATAGTCCAAGCTACTCAGAAGGCTGAGGCACAAGAATCGCTTGAACCCAGGAGGCAGAGGTTGCAGTGAGCTGAGATCATGCCACTGCACTCCAGCCTGGATGACAGAGCGAGACTGTCTCAAAAAAAAATTAAAACAAATTTTTTAAAAAGGATATTGTTCTTTTGCAGCCTTGCTTGATAGATGGGGTTGAGCCCCACCTCACATTGGTGCTATGCTATAGAGCTGAAAAGATAATTGTTCACATTGGAGTTCTTCTGTTTCTAAGGAAGAGAGAGGCTGCTAGTTCAACCAGAGAGACTCAAAGAGAGAAATTATAGACAGTCCCCAACTTATGATGGTTCCACTTGGGATTTTTTTACTTTACAATGGTGCAAAAGCAATACACATTCAGTCTTCTCCTGAACTTACAATGGGTCTACATCCCAATAAACCCATCAAAAGTCGAAAATATCTTAAATAAAAAGCGCATTTTTTTTTTTTTGAGATAGGGTTTCACTTTGTCACCAAGGCTGAAGTGCAGAGGCATGTCTCGGCTCACTGCAACTTCCACCTCCCGGGTTCAAGCGATCCTCCCACCTCAGCCTCCTGAGTAGCTGGGACTATAGGCATACACCACCACACCCAGCTAATTTTTGTATTTTTTGTAGAGACGGGGCTTCGCCATGTGGACTTAAGTGATCTGCCTGACTCGGCCTCCCAAAGTGCTGGGATTACAGGCATGAGCCACTGTGCACAGCCCAAAAGTGCATTTTTGACTTACAGTATTTTCATCTTACCATGGGTTTATTAGGACATGGCCCCATCGCAAATCAAGGGGCATCTGTAGTTCGACATAAAGCACATCCTCACCAGAATACCTCAACAGGAGGCCAGGAGCAGCCTGACTCCATGGGAGCCAGCACCCTGAGACTGCTGGGAAAAGCTGCTCTTCCAGGCCTGAGGTCTCTCTCCAGGCATTCATTTACCTTTCTGTCTCCTTTCTCAGCCAGCTGGCTTCCTCCAATCACTCATAGCTGGTTATCATGATGAGTCTCCACCCCTAAGTCAAGCTTATCAACTCTCCCCACCTCCAGGCTCAGCTTCTTCTATACCCTTCCCCAGATGGAACCCAGATTGGCCCAGCCCGCACTTTTGAGCCAGATCACTCAAATTATATGGTGTGGACAGTCTCTGCCTCAAGTGTCCACCCTGGATAAATCAGCAGGTGTCCAGAGGACACAGACCTGTGGCACCAACACAGCTGCCACCCACACAGCACACACTGGGGAACAGGGGTTTCCCTTAGCCAGGAAATCAACCTCTCTAAGAGGTCTAGACAGTGAGCTAGAATGCCGGGTTTGTATCCACCTCTGACATGCTGCGTAGCCATGGGCAACTTGCTGTATTTGCTGCTGCTTTTTTGAAATAGGACTCATAACAAAAACACCCGTATCGCAGGATTGTCAGGAGGATGAAATGAATGAATACATGTGAAGCCCTTTTAGAACAGCACTTCCTGACACCTAGTAAGCTTTCAGGGAAAGTTAGTGATGCGAATTACTGTCATTATCTGTAAACAAGAAGGAAATAATAAGTCAAGGCTCTATTCCTTTCCTGTAAAATCTCTCAATGTGTGCTCAGTGAATGGTCCAGGTCAGCCTGAGGAGAGCACGATGGTTTGCTCACAGACCACCTCCTTAAGTAGCACAGGGGCATAGGCACTGCCATCTGCTGAGGACCCACTCTCTCCATGCCATCCCCATGCTTGGTCCCCTTTACTACTGTGCATTCAGCCTCACCTTGAGCCGGTGAGGATAAAGCTGAGAGAGTCGATGAGCTGCCCAAATTCACAGACTTAGGATTAATTCCACTCACTGTTTCCATCAGAATGGATGACCCAAGGGGTCCACTGCAGAGTGCTTGCTTGCGGAGTCCAGTCCATTTGGAGATGCTAAGGACAGAGAAAGGGGTTCCAGGAGCAAGGTATAGCAGGACTCCAGTGGGAGTGGGAAGGGTGGAATGATGTGGATGGGATGGGAGGAGGCCCAGAAATGGCAAAAGAAGGGCAACACCCTCTTGGGAAAAGAGGGTAAGATTGGGGCAGGCAGAGGACGTGGCCATGAGCTTGGTCTCTCCTCCCACATTGGGCTCTCCAAATGTATCTGGCAGAGTCCCCATTTAGCAAACAGAGCCCTGGCCAGCAGCAAGGCCAGCAGCCCTGGGTGCTCATCCCAGCTCTGCTTCCCTGTCCCTGTGTGACCTTGAGAATGAGGCCCTGCCCCTGTCCCAGTCCCAGCCACAGTAGCCACATATAGTAGACCAGATGATCCAAAGGGCCTTTTAACTCTGGGTCCCACTGTGGTGATGTCCTAGTTTCTGTTGTGTTCTTAGGGCAGATCCAGAGCACTGGCTACCCCGTGACTCCCATCCAAACCTGGGCCCATGGCGTTTCACTCCCCAATTTATTGTATGCTTAAGAGTCATGGAAAAAAATAAATAAAACTATTATCCTCAAAACCCCAGTAGGTCTCTTAATGACTACTCCACTAATTAGTAGCAGCTGTTAATGAAGTGTGCAGGTACAAGCCTAACCTCGTCAATTAATCCATACATGCTCCTGGGCTGCAGTAATATTTAAAGGGGAAATCGATACTTGACAGCTGGGCCTGGGGAGGTCTCTGTCCGGGTGGGCAGGGAAGGTGTAGCATTTCAAGGAATTTGTAACTAAAATAGCTTATGCTTGGAGCATAGTGCAGGGGCCAGAAATGAATACAGCCCATAAGGGGCACAGGAATGCAGGCATGCCTGTGGGGAGCTGAGGGAAGCAGGGGTTAGGTGAGCAGGGTGAACAGGCATCTGCTCCCCCCATAGGTGGGCAGACAGGCCAATAGGGGCACACCTTTCAATTATTTTCCAGTTCATCATTGACATAGTTTGGCTGTGTTCCCACCCAAATCTCATCTTGAATTGTAGCTCCCATAATTCCCACATGTTGTGGGCGGGACCCGGTGGGAGATAATTGAATCATGAGGGCCGTTTCACCCACACTGTTCTCGTGGTAGTGAATAAGTCTTATGAGATCTGAGGGTTTTATAAGGGGAAACATACTCAGTCTTGGGTATGTCTTTACCAGCAGTGTGAAAACAGACTAATACGATCATATAACAAAATTCACTTATTCCTGGGGGTAAGGGGGTTGGAGGGGGGTTGCTATACCTTCTCTCGGCACATGTCATGAGCAAAGCCACCAAATGAGGCATTAGGTCACCTAAGGTTGCCAAGCAAGTAAAAGTAACAGTCACTTTTCTGGCTTACACTGGGCTAAACACCTTACATGCATCATCTCATTTAATCCTTATGCTAGCCCAATGAGATGAGAAACGTGATTCCCCACTTTTAGAGCTGAAAATGCTGCAGCTTTGAGAAAGCTGGTTATTGGCCAAGGTGGTATTCAAACCCTCATAATCTAAGCTTATATGCTTAACATACACAGACTCCTAAGTAGTGATAAGCCTTGAGCCCTACAGAACAAAATCCAAACCTCTTGACATGGCTTACAGCATCCTGAAATCTGGCCCCTGACATTAGATTCCAGTTGCTGCTATAACAAAGTACCACAAACTTAGTGGCTGAACACAACACAAACCTAGTATCTTACAGTTCTGGAGATCGGAAGTCTGAATGAGTTTCATTGAACTAAAAATGAGGTGTTGGCGGGGCTGTGCTCCTTCTGGAAGCTCTAGGGGAGAATCTGTTCTGTTGCCTTTTTCAGCATCTTGAGGCCGCCTGAATTCCTTGGCTCATGGCCCTTCCTCCGTCTTCAAGCCAGCAATCACATCCCTCCAACCTGTGCTTCCATTGTCCCATCTCTCTCTGACTCTCTTCTGCCTTCTTCTTGAGAGAGCTGAGAAGCCCAACGGGGGCTTTGGAAGCAACTTAGAAATGAGCAATAACAAGAAGCAACCTTTCTGAACCTTCCCCACTCCACTCACACAGACACATGTGGTCAAGGTCAACAGCCCCTCCTCTGAGCTGCAATAACCTCATGTCAAAGAAATGGCTGAGGTCCGTGAGTCTCTGTCTGATCCATGGTGCGCCCTCAGCACTGAGCCCAGAGCCGTGCACAGAACAGTTGCTCAAAGAAAGATTCCCTGGGGCAGGGCTCCTTCCTCCACACCAGAGGTGAGGGCACCGCCCCAGCCCAGGGCTCCCAGAAGAGGTCATGGTGGCAGTTAGGCAGATAAATAAAATGCATTGGCTCAACAGCTGACCTTGGCTGCTGAAAGCCAGGGCTGCTGTGTTGATGTGCACTTCACTGCCAATCTCGTGCTTGGCCACACCAGACTCACCTATTTGGAGAAAACAGTGAGGGGCAGACAGATCACCCCCTATCAGGGAACAGACCCTGGGCCAGGGGTGCGGGGTGCTTGCTCTGAAGGGTCTGGCAGGAATCTGTCCACGATGCAGCTTGAAGGAAACACTGAGCTTTTTCTTAGCTTAAGCAGTTGAGGCTGGCTTGTTACCATGCAAGAGACACAGGGCAACACCATAATTAGAATCCTGGATTAATAACCTTCCCTGATTGGACATTTCCACAGCTCCTCTCCCCCAGCTGTTTATCTTGAGATCGCTGCTCAAGGGGAAGGGAGGAGACTGGGAAACTATACCAGGGAGGAAGGGAATGGAAGCAGAAAGGAAAAGGGGTAGAGAAAAGAGCCCAGAAGTAGGCTTTACCAAGCAAACCTGGGTCAGGCCCAGAACAGGACACCTAATACCATGCAGTGATCTTACCTCTCCCACCCACCCAGAGCTGCAAATCATCCCCACCCCGCCCTGGGACTAGGTCTCCTCCAGGGGCCCCATCCTGGTTAGGGTCCCCACTCTTCCCTCCCTGCCAGCAGGCTAGATACCCTGGAGTGGCCCTGGACTCTTTTCTCCCCAGAGGCCCTCTCCTCACACACCAGTCAATCGGTCACCGGGCCATAGCCATTCCAGCCATCCTCTGTCCATATCCTTAGCGCCGCAGGCTTGATGGAGCTCCTGCTACCCCCTCTTCTGGCTTCTTCCAACAGCCTGCTAGTGAGTGGCCCTGCCTCTGGCCTCACCTCATAATCTACTCTTTTCTTTTTCTTTTTTTTTTTTTGAGACTATTTTTGCTCCCGTTGCCCAGGCTAGAGTGCAATGGCGCGATCTCAGCTCACTGCAACCTCTGCCTCCTGGGTTCAAGCAATTCCCCTGCCTCAGCTTCCCAAGTAGCTGGGATTACAGGTTCCCACCACCATGCCCAGCTAATTTTTGTATTTTTAGTAGAGACGGGGTTTCACCATGTTGGCCAGGCTGGTCTTGAACTCCTGACCTCAGGCGACCCGCCCACCTCGGCCTCCCAAAGTGCTGGGATTGCAGGCGTGAGCCACTGTGCCCTGCCTCCAGCTGCCAGGATTGTTTTTCTAAAATAGAAATGATCACACTAGCCCTTACCTAAACCCTTCATGGGCCTCCTGCCACATCCAGGGAAATTCAAGGCCTTCACAGCCTGGACCTGACCTCCCTCACCAGCTCCTTCTCCTCTCACCTCCTCCCTCCTCCTACCCACCTCCCTCACATCACTGTCCAGAAACTTCATCAGTTCACTCATGGACACACACACACACATGCTAGTGTGCACACAGGCCCACATGCACACGTGCTCTCACACACACAATGCACAGGCACACATGCACACACATATGCGCACACACACTGCCTTTTCACGTTTCCACTTGCTGTTTTCTCTGCCTGGAATTCTCCCCTCACCTTGTGCAGAAGCTTACAGTCTGAAGAACCTTTAGAAATTTGATGTAAATCTCGAGTCTCTGCAATTGCATTCAGGAGTCAGCCTCTGTGACCTCCCCACCCTGACCCCACACTCTCCTGCTGCCCCATTCTGCTCCTCTACCTGTCTCCACCTGGTTTGTGCCTTACCTCCGTAACTAGCTGTGAACTCCTGGCAGAAAAGACCTCCAAGACCACCTCAGGGCATAGCATGGGGCTGGACACCAAGCAGAGGCTCCCACAGCCTCAGGGAGTGAGGGGGAAGGCTATCTACAGAGAGGTCCCACACACTTGGTGGGGGAGGAAATCGGATGTCTATTCATAAGCATTGATGTTCTGCTGCATTTTCCATCAGGATCCTTCCTCCTTTTAATGTCCCTGGTCGGTCCCACAGTGACCTGAGTAACAGAGGACAGCAATCAGTTCTGGTGTTTACTGAAGTTCAGGAAATGTTACTGACATAGATATGGTTTGGATGTTCATCCCCTCCAAATCCCATGTTGAAATGTGATTCTCATTGTAGGAGATGGGACTAGTGGGAAGCGTTTGGACCACAGGGTTGATTCCCTCATGAATGGTTTGGTGCTGTCCTCGAGGTAATGAGTGTTCTAAATCCGTTAGTTCAAGAAAGAGCTGGTGTATTTAAAGGAGCCTGGCACCTCCTCCTCTCCCTTGCTTCCTCTTGCCGTGTGATACACTGGGTCCCTTCCACTTTCCACCATGATTGGAAGCTTCCTAAGGCCTCACCAGGAGCAGATGCCAGTGCCATGTGGTAAAGACTGAAGAACTGTGAGCAAACATAAACCTCTTTTCTTTATAAATTACCCAGCCTCAGATAGCAATGCAAACGGACTAACACATCTTAACACCAACCAACACCATGGGAAAAGAGTATCCTCCTTCTCGATCTTATTTCAAAAGACTTCATTTGAACCTAGACTCTCTGAAAAACCCACTCTCCCTTTGTGAGAGGTCCAGTTCAGCCCTGCCATCACCATGACAGTTACACCCCACAACAAAGCATGATTATCAGGAGGCACAGGAGGGGGCAGCCTGCCAGGGTGGTCCTTAGCATAACTTCAGGGTCATTTTTATCATTTTCTTGGGAGCTCTGGGCATCCTACAATATTTACCACCCACCCTTGGGCATTGCAAGGTCTTGAATGAATGTGAATTTGGGCTTGGATGAATTACTTGACATCTTGCCACGTGATTCTTCCCCATGACAGGCGATCAAGGAGCCATCCATCTGACTGCCATTCACTCACTGATTCTTCAGATATGCAACAAAAGCCTACTGGTTGCTGCAGTCCTCTAAGGGCTTTGGGTAGAGTAGCAAACCCAGCAGTGAGGTCCCCACCCTCACAGAGCTGAGATTCTAATGTGGGGAACAGAAAGCAGTAAACACATGGTGCAGAGATGAAGAGAAGCACTACAGAGAACAATAGACAGAGAGAGGGGGGTGGGAAGGCTGGTGCATGGGTGGTTTACAATGTCACAAGAGGACAACTATTCCAATCCCAAGGGGGTGCAGCTCCCGCACTGCATAAGAGCTAACGAAAAGTAAAATAAGAGAACTGAATAACAGTGTCTAGTCCTGGAAAAGAATGGGGAAGAAAAGGTTACCCCAACATACTGCACCATAAGTGGAGAGCTGAGGCTAGCACCCCCAGATGCTATCCGTGCTCCCCAGTGCTCAAAACATTGAGACCCAAACACCCCTCCCTCAATGTGCCTGCACAGAAATACCATCTTGTATGGAGTGTTCACCTGCACACACTCCACCACACAGATTTGCTTTCTTTTCTGAGCTTCTGTGCGCCCATGCATTGACCCAAACTGTTCTCTGCCCTGAAATGATCTTTCTTCCTTCTCCTTCAAGTGCCAAGCCACTCCAGGCTCAACTCAGCACCATCCATGAAACTCTTTCTGCTCAGGCCTCTTACTCCTCTGAGTCCCCAGGCCGTGGGGCCCTGGTTACTTCCTGCTCTGCAGCAATGGCATTTCTGGACACACACTAACTGCCCTGCCATGGGTCTGTTCATGCTTAAAGACAGTGGCATTTTCTGAATGGCCTCATGTCCTCTGTGATGTCTCAAATGTTGCTGTGTACACAGAGAGAGGGAAGGAGGCAGGTATGGGGGGAGTCCCACTCTGTGTCAGGAACACTGCCTCGTTCATCCTCGCAGGATGAGGCATGTAGGGTGCATGGCCACATCGCTGGGGTGAGGAGCCATCTGTGCAGGCCCACACCAGTTAGTGATTAAGCTGGGTGCACGGGGAGCTCCCCTGACTATAGACTTCTTTCCACTCTCTCATGCCACTTGGTCATCAGAAGTGCTCGATAGATACTTGATGAGCAAGAGTGACTCAACAAGGAAACAGACACACTGTCTCATCCCCAGTCCCAGATGCCTTCCACGGGCCTCCAACTAGGCACATGGCCAGGCTAGGCTTTGAGCTCAGCCCACTGCCTTGCCTCCAGGGAGGAGAGCTCTTCTGGTGCCTTCTGCAGTGTCGTATTTTGAGGGAAGGACTTTATCCAACCACTGATTTGGCTTCTTAACTCTGTCTTCTAGAGAGCTTTCTAGACCCTTCCTCCAACACAGAAAATGGGAACCCAGTTTACAGGTTCTAAGGCTGTACTCAGTAATAGCCTAGAATCAGCAAGCGTCAGGTCTAACGGACCAGCCCTCTGCTCTCTTTGTGAGGAAGGGATTTGACCCCAACCGCACAGTTAGCAAATGGCAGGCTGGGCCCAGGCCCCCCAGCTCCAAACCTACTGTTCTTCCAGCCGTGCCTGTGCAGAGCTCCTACTCCCCTCATTTTAAATGCGCTGGGCAGGTACTTAACTAACTGTGGTGGGCTACACTGGAACTTCTTGACCCCATCCTATGGCTGAGATAAAACGTGGCCATTGTCTGCAGATTCCAGAGACCGTGTGGACCGTGGGACTGTTCATTTGCCAGCTAATGTGAGGAAGCTTTCATCATGCAGCACAGGACACAGACTGTGGATGCTCCCTGAGCATAATCAGACCAGGGCTGTCGTTTCACAAGAAACGGGGTCACAATTATGTTAATAGGAGGCACACGGATTTCTCACCTATCTGAAGGGGAGCTTGAGAAGGAATTAATTCTCACAGTGGTGAGGCAGATTTGATTGCTGATGGTTCAAGAGAAATCAGCCCCAGACTGCAGTGGGAGCCTCTGTACTCCCTGCTCCCCAGCACTCTCCAGCCTCACCCCTCCTCAGAGTGGACTCAAGCCTCCCTCTGCCAGCAGAAAATGGGCAGAGGAAAGCCACTGACAGTCACCAGATGACAACAGAATTTGCAAGATGCAGGAGTAGGAGGAGAGGAAACTCATTACTCTGCAGGGAGGAGTAACTCAGGAGACCCTCCAAAGATGCAGGGAGCCTCCATGTGGCCACAGGACCCAGGCACTGCCCTGTCACCCCTCTGCAGGTCAAGGGGGCAAGATGCCCAAGCAAGGCACAAGGCCTGATTCTGCTCTTTCCCTCCCCTCCTTCCTCCAGACCCTTCAATATATACTTGATTAAAAGTTCATCACAGTTGCAAGTTGTGCTTGATTCGAGAAGGAAGACAGAAGTTGGCTTTGAGAAATGGGGACTTTTCATGGCTCCCTAGTGGGCACTACAGCCTCCTGCCTAGGAACTACTAGGTAGTGGCAAGTAGCTTCCTGAAGACAGCTGCAAGGAATACCCCACCCACCCACAGCCCAAACAATCCCTGACAAGGGGTTCTTAGGGACAGGCCACATGAAACAGGACAGAAATCAGCCAGTCACAAGGATTATAGCACTAGTTTGTTGTAGGATTCAGAGACCTAGGTGAAATCTCTGTCCCATGCAGAGCCCAAGACAATGTTAGAGGAAAGAAACCTTGTGAAGCCTACCTACACCATGGCCACCCCCCGAGGCAGGGCGTATGCTCTGCGCCAACCCTGCTAGGCTGTGAGGGCAGCTGAGGATGGGGCAGGGAAGGAGATCCATCTCCCACACTAATCGTCAAATCATAGACCTATTTCAAGAGGCCTGATCTCCAGTGCCCACTGCCAAGCTCACATAGGCCCACCACTCTAAAGAGCTCATTAAAACAATAACCTCTAGACAAGGAGTCCTGCCTGAAGATTGCCCACCTCAATTTCATTCAAGCCAGAAACCCCAGACTCAAGATTTCCCTCTTGCTCCCCACCACACCCCCTTTCATCTTGCCGGCTCACTTACTGACTCAGATTATTTGCTATTGGGAACCTACCATCTGCTAGGCACTGTTCTAAGTGCTGGGGATACAACTGTGAGCCATGGCCCCTGCCCTCCTGAAGTTTACAGTCCCACAAGGGGTCCAAGTATGCAACCAGCATGGCCATGCAGCTGGAAAGTACTCTGATGGGGGAAAGGCAGAGCAAGCATTGCAAAGCATGGGAGAGAGTTGGAGGGCTGGAGAGAAAGGAAGAGAGTACTCCAGGTAGTGAGGATGCCTCTGCCAAATCCTGCGGGTCAGAAGAGCTGAAAGGTCAGCACACCCAGTGGCCAGCATTTGAGGTGGAGAGTTGCAGGGAGCTAGGTAGCGGTCAGATCGTAGCCAGCCTCCTAAACCACTTTAAGGAGTTTGGAATTCTCCCAAGAACAATATAGTCTTCAAAGGCACTAACATAATCAGATGCATAATGGAGAAGGATTTTTCTGGCAACAGAGAAGAGGGGAGATCAGAGAGAGGTGCACAGAGGAGACCAGTTCCAAAGCTGTTGTCACAAGTGAAGGGAGAGGTGAGGAGAGGATGGTGAAAATGGAAAGAGGGCCTTAAGAAAAAGTTAGAACTTGTAACATGCGGTAATGAGTAGCCACAGGAATGGGAGTGGAACCAAAGATATTTCCAGTAACTATTGAGCACTTACAGTGTGCCAGCCACTGCCATAAGCTCTTAGCGGCATCATCTCATTCAATCACACAACAGCTTTGTGAAGCAGATATGGCTAATATCCCCACCTTACATATGTGGAAACTGAGGCTCAGAGAGGTTTTCCTCTCTGACTTACTTTAGGACAAAGAGCTAGCAACTGGCAGGACCAAGATGATTCAAGGTTTCATGAGAACCAGATGGGCGTGCGTGTCATTGCCCTGAAAAGAAGAAAGGACCCAATGGGCTTGTCTGAGGACTGGAGGACATTAAGGCAGCAATGAGCAGGTAAATATGTGAGTTTCACTGAAGCTCAAGGGTGAAAGAGGTAGCTTTGGGAGACTCTGTGTCTAGAGAAAGGAAGCTGCCATGGAGGAGGAGGTGCTCCGTGTTACACATGTAGAGTAAGAAGAGCAGAGACCAAGGTCAGAGCTCTGGGAAACACCAGCATGTTGGAGGTGGGCAAAGCAGGTCGAGGAGGGAGCGGGCCAGCTGCATGTCTGCAGTTCATTCTCTACCTGTAGGAGGGACACCCCGGGCAAGACAGAAAGATGACCCCATCAAATCCCCTCATAATCCTTCCAGGGACAGAGCCTCTGGCAAACACTCTAATGATGTTGGCCAGCAGAAGCGCTCTTATCTATGGAATGCTTTTAGCGAGACGTGCCCTATCTGCCTAAAACCGCTCATGGTAAACAAACCTGGAACCTATGGATTTATGGCAGATGGCTCCCTGGAAAATGTTGTGCAAGCTATGAAACTAGCAGAGAAAAAAAGTGAAGATGTTTCAGGACCCAAATAGCTCCCCTTTCAAGAAGGATGGCTTGCATGCAGTACGTAGAGACCCCTAGTGATAAATCTGGGCCAGGGCACAGCGTAACGTGGCAAAAAAAAGTCCTGGGAGCTGTATGGTGGTTCAGACTTCACACTGTACCTGGGCCTTACAATTATTTGTACCCTTGCAGTTATTAGTAAGGCTTAGTACTGGGTAAGATCTCTGATTCTTATGAATCCAACTTGACAAGCTGACCCTTTTTATTTTAGCTCAATGACAGAAACTTAGTAAACTGTGCTACGATCATTTGAATTTTCTGCCTAGCCCTGGTGCTGAGCCAGGCTAGTGGAGTAGCTATTTGATTATTGTGGAGGATAAATACCTACAGGCAGAAGAGGAGCCAGGCTAAAGTGTAGATTTTGTCCAAACAGAAGCAACAGGACACTACTAAAGGCCTGAATGGAGGGGAGTGACAAGGTCAGAATGAAACTGTTCTTAAGTCACCGTGTGAAAAATAGTGAGAGAAGGCACACTTAGAGGCAGAGAACTCAGGGAGAGGCTCATCCAGAAGAAAATTTGGGGGTCCTGGACAGGGCAGGAACAGTGGAAATGAAGAGCAACTGGGAACTTAAGACCTACATAGGGGTTAGAATGTACAGGACTTGAAGAGTGGTTGGGTCTTTGGCAGGGGCAGTGGAAAAGGAGGAGTCAAGTTTTCTCCCTTGCATAACTGGTTGGGCAGTGGTGCCAGTCACAGGGAAGAAGAACATGGGACAGCAAGCATGGACATGATGAGAAGTTCTGCTTTGAATGTTTCCACTGCCTGGCACATCCTCATGAAGGTATCTTGTAGGTAGTCGCACGTGCGGTTCTGAAGCTCAGGAGCAATGACTGGGCTGGAGATAGAAAGTGGACTTGTCTTGGTTCATTCATGCTGCAACAATAAAGTACTTGGGACTGGGTAATTTATAAGGACAGAAATGTATTCCTTACATCTCTGGAGGCTGGGAAGTCCAATATCATAGCATCGAATCTGGTGTCTGGTGAGGGCTGATCAACTCTGCTTCCAAGAGGGTGGCTTGCTGCTGCATCCTCACATGGCAGAAGGACAAAAGGCAAAAGGGGCCCAGATGCTTCCCTCAAGTCTTTTTAAAAGGACACTAATCCCATTCATGAGGGTGGAGCCCTCATGACTCACCACCTTCTAAAGGCCCCACCCATTAACACTATCACATTGGGTCTTAGGTTTCAACATACAAATTTTAGGGGTACACATACATTCAAACCTTAACATTCTACCCCTGACCCCTCAAAATTCATTTTCTTCTTAAATGCAAAATACATCCATTCCATCCCAATAGCCCCAAAATTCTTAACTCATTCCAGCATCAACTCAAAAGTCTAAAGTCCTAAGTCTCATCTAAATGTCATCTAAATCAGATACGGGTGAGACTCAAAGGTGTGATTCATCCTGAGGCAAACTGCCTTCTACCTGTGAGCCTGTGAAATTGAACAAGTTATGTGCTTCCAAAATATAATGGTGGGACAGGCATAGGATAGATGTTCCCATTCCAACAGGGAGCAACAGGAAAAAAGAAAGAAGTAACAGATCCCGAGTAAGTCCAAAAGCCAGCAAAGCAAACAGTGTTACATCTTGAGGCTTGAGAAGAATCTTTTTTGACTCCATGTCCTGCCTTCTGGACACAATGAGTCAGGGGTTGGGCCTCTGAGGCTCGCCACCAAGGTTGACAGCCTGTGCCCTCTGAAGTGGCAGCCCAAGCTGTACCAGGGCTCTCTTGAGCCACATTTGAGCCCCAGCTGGGGTGGCTAAAGAGCACTGCATCAGAAATATGAAGCAAAAATTGGAGGTAGCTCTGGTCAGCAAGCCCAAGGTCCCACAGGCACACTGAGCCCCTCCCTTGAAACAGTTCTACCACCCTCAAGGCTCTGGCACTCTGGGCCTGTGATGGGTGTGGCAGCCCTGAAGATCTCCAAAACGCCTTTAGGGTCATTCTTCCAGTGTCCTGATGGAAAGCATCTGGCTTGTTTCTGTCCCTACTAATCTTATCAAACAGCTGCTTAGCCACACTGTAGCTGTTCTCTCCTGAATACATTTTCTCAGGTGTTACAGGCTGAGAATTCTCCAACTCTTTGAATTCTGTTTCCCTTTTGATTATCAATTCTGTATTTAGTTTGCTTCTCTCTTCTCACATTTTACTCTAAGCAGTCAAGAGAAGTCATGATGCACCTATATGAGGTGTTGGGCCTGAGATCTGACCTGCATTTTAGCAACCACCCTGGATGATTTTTAGACACCTCAGAAATCACTGAGGTAAGGAACAGGTGGAGGGAGAATATTCCCAGTCTGAAAGGGAAGAGGAGGGATAAGAAAATCAGGATAATTCAGTGTCATGAAAACCAAGGAAAGAGGTTTTGCAGGAGGGAACTGTTGAGGGTGTCAAACGTTTCTGCAAGTTTAAGTAAAGTAAGGACTGAAGTATCCCTGGTTGTGGGAACGTGGAGGGCACTAGTGACATGGTCAGACCAATTTGGGAGGAGTATAGGTGGAAACCCTGTTGAAATGGATATGGGACTGTGTGGGAGGAGAGTATAGCTCATTATCTCAATAAGTTTAACTGCGAGTTGAGAAAAGAGTGATAAGGCAGAAGCTAGTGGGTGAGCTGCAAAGGAAGGGGAAGAAAGAACTCCATTGTAAATGTGGACAAGATGCAGACATACCTAAATCCTGATGGGAATGGCTTTGAAGATAGAGCAATGAGTGTGACCCTTTAGACCCTTAAGGAGCACGTGATTCCATTAGCCTTGGTCAGTCAGAGGCCCGTGAAACCAGGACAAGGAGGCAGACAATTTTTTAACGTTTAGAGTTTTTGTAGTGAGAAGTTGGTGTCCCCATCTACCATCTTCTATTTTCTCTGCAAAGCAGGAAGAAAAGTTAACTGCAAAGAGTCAATGAGGTGAAGGTGATAGCAGAGATGTAGAGAGCTAAACAAGCAACAGAAGTGAGGCCATGCAAATGATGTCCCCAATTCCAACAGTGAGTATACTTTGGCTCAGGATGTATCATGGATTAGAGATGATTTTGTCCAGGTCAACAGAGCCTAGCCAGAGTGATGTTCTGCTTTCTACAATTACCATACTTGCACCCTTCTACGTCACATAAAGTCATAGACCCTGTAGTAAATAGAACTTCCTTTCTCCACTTGTCTCCTCGGAGGGACCAAATGAATGAAACCCACTCTTGATCCAGAAGTCTTGGGAGAAGGATCAGAGGAGGATTCATCCCCAACCTTGGTGCAGAGGATTTTGGGGCGCTGCTTCTGTGCCCAGCCTTGGTCATTTAGAAACCCTTAGAGAGCCAACTCACAGCCTTTCCAGTAGCAAAAAGCCAAGTAACTGGAATGGTGGTCATTCCGGCCAAATCCTGGCCCCCAGAAGGTCGTGACAATTACATCCACCCTAAGTCACCCTGTCCTGGAAGCAAAGCCCCAGTGGCACAAGATCCAACTATGGAGCCAGAAGCTGAAGATTCAGAGGAAGAACAATGGCCAGCAGTTCTGTTCTCTTTTTGTTCACAACTTCCAAATAAAGAGACCCTTTTTCCTTCTCTAATGTCATTGTTGAGGGTTTAATTTCATGAAAGCCTACAGGGGGTCTCAGGAGAATTAAAGCGGGCTCCGTGTAAATTACTCAAGTGAACACAAAAGTCAATCGGCAACACACAGCGAAGAAGCTCAAAGGAGGCAGACAAGGGGGCCCACAGGCAGCCGGAGAGGTGCGGTAGCCTTGTGCAGGCCCTGAGTCTTAGTCTGGCTGTGCACCAGGCCTCCCTGAGGAGCTATTCAGTAGAAGGGCCTGGTCCCACCTGACCTCATCAATCAGAATCTCGGGGGGTAGGGCCCTTAGACTACACTGATACACTCCTGACCTTGAGAACCTGGGGTCAAGGCCTGACCACGCCCCGCAAACCAGAAACGCAGTGTCATTGATGACCAGACTTGACAGGCTCCAAGATGCTGACTCATAGCTCACAAGGACGATGAACAAAGCCCAAATGCCGGCTTACTCATTGCAAACGGTTGCGCTGCCTGACCAGCACATTCTCTCCCCATTGGCTAGCAAACACAGGAAGCCAATGCTTTCAGACATTGCTGGAGGAGCCAGTGGCATCAGGCTCTAGCGTGTTCTTGTTCACAACTGACAGAAGCCCATAAGGCAGTCCAGACATTCCACAGGAAGGCATGCCTCTGGGCCGCCCCATTTTCTGTGCTCCTATTGGCTGCCAAGGCTCCCTTCTGATGGACATGGCCTTCATGTACATTCAGGAGTGATGTCTAAGCTTTCTGGGCCACTGCCCCTTGCAGGTGACTTTGTGTCTTTCTTCTGCTCCTTTTGGTGGGTTAATGTCTTAGTTGAGGACTCAAAGGGCCATTATATTCCCCTGACATCCAAATTCTTGGAGACATTTCACATTTCAAGTGTAGTGCTCTATCCCCATTTCACAGGTAAGGAACAGAGCCCCTGGGTAGGTGCCAGTTCCAGAGCCAAATGGCTTCCTCCTAAGAAAGGCTGAGGTCTGAGCTAAGCAGGTGGTGGTGGAGTTGGAAAAGCAGTAAGAGGCTGGATCACATCAAAGAGAGGGAGGATGACGGCTTCCAGCTTGGAAACTGGGTCGGTGGAGTGATACTGACAAGACTGGGATGGTAGGAGAGTGTGCAGGCGGTTGGTGAGTGGTGAGGAAGGCTGTGCTGCCCCTCAATCAACCGGACAATCAGCACATTCACTGAGGACCATGCTGGGAGCCGCTAGCGGGGTGTGGAAGGGGACAAATGATGTGTGCCTGTTCTGACAAAGCTTTTAGAGCACAACGGGCCTATGATTAACCCTGTCAGTTTATGACTGTTGTGTACCTGTTTCTGGTGAGAACTCATCTGGGCTGTGCTGATAGGACAAGAAAGAGCTCACAGCTGACTATGGCAGTCTCTCTGTGGCTCAGGCATCCCTGTGGAGGGACTCACCTTGCCAGCATCATGTCAACTATCATTCAAGACTCTGACTTGCAGCTTAAGCTGGCTTAATCCAGAAACAGAATGGAAGATTTCATATAGTAGAAAAGTCTCCATGTAGGTCTTCCAGCTTCAGGTCTGGCTGGATCCAGAGGCTCAGACCCCATCCTCTGGACCTGTTTTCTCTCTCTCACTCTTTGATCCTCTCTCTGGTACACTTCTTAGCTTTGTTTTCCCTCTGTACTATACTCGCTCTCAGCACACTCTCCCCACTTGCACTCCAGAAACTCCAGCTTGACAGCAAGTCCAGAAAGAGAGTTCTTTCCTCTGTACAACCCCACAGTAGACCCAGAATGGACTTTGCCCATAGACCAATCCCTGAACCAATTACTGTGGCCAAGGGAAATCCGATGCACTGATTTGCCAGGCCTGGGTCCACGTCCACCCTGGAGTTAATCCACCCAATGCACCTGGACTCAGAGTGGGGCTAGAGTAAATTCCCGAGGAAAAAGGTGTTCTGCTGCCAGAAAAGGGAGGTGAATGTTGGGCAGGCAATGGATGCCTACTATTGTAACAAGCAAAGAGCCCTGTCTAGGTCCAAGGCGAGAGAGATGATAGTCAGAAACCCTCTGGGCCCAGGACCGCACCCTAGGAACCCACCTCCCTCTTTACAGTGAGGCTGCTCTGCTAGCACCTATAGGCTTCACCTCTCAGTAGAAAAGACCCCAAAGATTTTATGGGTGGAGTGTTTGTTAAGGGGGAAAACATGGAAAGCTGAAAGAGATGGGACAGGGCTTCTCCCAGCAGTCTTAGTCCCATTAAAAATTACAGCAAGAAGGAGCTGGTTTGTCAGAATAAGGTCAGTATCAGAAAGAGGCACAGGTGGGGGTCCTTTGGGGCAAAGGAGAAAGGAAGTTTCTGATAAAGCAGGTCTGTAGGGGAGGAAGAAGAATGATGACAAGGGGAAAGAAATGCCATGGAGGAAAACCAGAGAAATGGGGCTGGGTTATGGGTGCAGCCTTTTCAGAATAATGAAAACAGAAAACTTTCCGGGACCTCACTGCCTCACAGCAAGGAACCGCATGGCTCAGATTGCACACCTGGATTTTCCATCAATTCCCCCTTGGCTTGTGAATAGCAGACCACAGGATGGAGAATGAGATGAGAGCTAGGAAAAGCTAGGTTAGTGCTGGGGCAGCTCCACTTCCCATCTAGGGCCAGCATGGGCCCCTCCAGGAAGCCTGCCCTACACACACACTGTTCCCCAACCCTGGAGAACCTTCCTCTCCTCTCAGTTCCTAAGCCCTCCCCAGTTTCTCTACTACATCCACATTTCACAGAAAATGGTCTTACCTGCTCCACTGGGTCTTAGAAGACCAGTTCACAATACTGTGTAGTTCAGAACTAACTAGGGGTAAATGTTAAAAATACAGATCCTCGGGCCCATCCTTGGAAATTGCGATTTGACAAGGCTAGGGTGGGCCCCAGGCAACTGTATTCTCAACAGGCTCCTTGGGATCTGCTAATGTAGAGCCACGTCAGAGAACCACTGTCTTACCTGGATTGCTAAAGCTTAGAGGGAACTTCTCCTCTATGAAATGACAGCTGTCGACTAGAACCTGGGCCAGCACACTGTGTCCTGCAGGCCCAACCCAGCCTGCTACTTGTTTTTTAATCAATAAAGCTTTACTGGAACACAGCCACACCCATTCATTTACTTGTCTTCTGCCACTTCTTCCACAGTATCATGGCAGAAGTCATGTGGGCCAGAAAGAAAAAAATAATTTACTCTCCAACACTTTCCAGAGAAAGTTTGCCTCCTCCTGAATTAGAAGGTAATCTCTGAGGTCCAGAAATGTATCTCTCTCTTAGTCAGAGATTTGGAACCCAAAGAAACTGCTTTTTCCTCTTTTTGTCCAGTGGTCTCACTGCCGCCCTGTGGCTTGGGATGTGTGGAGGGCATTTGTTGTTTCCTCTACTCAGAATCCATCATTCTTCTGAAAACAACCTCTTAACCGTGGGGGAACTCCTGGCCCTCATTGGATAAGATCTCAATATAACTGTCAATCAAAACACCCCGCCCTCTCCTTGGGCATGGGACCCAAGCTGAGCCAATTCTATGTTCACTTACTGCAATTTAAATCTTGAGCTGAGAAAAGAGCCATTGACAGCCATTAGGTCTCCTTCCTTTCACCACGGAGCCGGAAGGGAGACCGCTTCCAGGTCCCTGCAGTTGCCCTGGTTATCTGTCCCTCGGACAGCCAATTTCTCAGCCTTTTCTGTGATTCTATGGGCAGCTCCATCTCCTCCTAAAATATTCCTCTTGATAGCAAATTAGACAGAATTGAAACCAGGTGTTTACACCCCAGAAAAGCCCAGCGGATGCCAAATGCAGGGATTGGATTAGGTCATGAGACATGGATCTGCCCATTTCACAGATGGACACACGGCCTCCAGGGAGGAAAAGAGGCAGTCAGGACAAGAATCCAGACCTCTGTCCTGTTCCCATAATTCCTCCTATCCCAATGTCACCCTTGATCATTCATAGTCAATAGCATTAGACAGCATCAATCCCAAAATACAGGCATCATTTTAGAAATTAATAAATACGTAAGGAGGAGCCCTCCTCACACAGAGAGCAGTGATGACAACTCTATAGAAAGAATGATTCCCAACGAGAGCTGTGTGTGTATGTCACATAATATCAGGAATTAAAAAGTGTCAAAAGATCAAGTGGGAGGAACATTAAATATGAATGGGATGAAAGACACATTTCTGTGCACGGAATAATGACTTTAATGAGTTTCCTCACCCAAGTCACGGCATCATAAAGTACAAAAGCTGGGAAAGGGATTGAGGAGGGGAACAGGGAGTGCAGGGGAGGCTTTGTGTGTGAAAGCGAGATGAGCAGGTAGGTAGGGGAGGAAAAACAAGAGCTGAAAGAACTGTCAGGGTGAGTTCTGGGCCCTGATGAAAGTCACCACATTCCCAGGAGGTGTCTATGGGCACAGAGCAGCAGGACCTCCGGCCCCAGGTCAGCTGACAGTCCCCAGAGCCCCACAGAGTCCCACTATGACTCAACCCTCGCCCCAGCCCACCTGGACAGAGGTAGTGTGGGTGCCAACCAGTTGGCAAAGCACCTCTGCTGACCTTGGCCACCCAGGGTAACCAGATGGTAGCCATGCTTGGAAGCGGTGGTTTCCTCGGTGGGGAGGAGGAGCTACACACATACTATGGTCAGAATGCCTGTGTCCCTCCCAAAATTCATGTCAGAATCGTAACCCCCAACGTAATAGTATGGTCAAGCGGGGCCTTTGGGAGGGGATTAGGTCATGGGGGTGCAGCCCTCATGAATGGAATTGGTGACCCTATTTAAAGAGGTCCCAGAGAGAACCCTGACCCCTTGCTGTGAGGCCACAGCGAGAAAGGGACCTCTATGAACAAGGAAGTGGGTCCTCACCAAACACTGAACCTGCAGGAGCCTTGGTCTTGGACTTCCAGACTCCAGAACTATGAGAAATAAATTTCTGTTGCTCATAAACTACCCAGGCTATGGTATTTTGCTGTAGCACCCTGTACAGACCGAGATAACACAGAAGGACATGACATAAGCTTTAAAGGCAGACAAACCCTGGCCACCAATCCTGGGGCTGTCACCTCCTGGCTGTGAGGCTCAGAGCAGACAATTTAACATTCCTTCAACTTGAGCTTCCTCGCCTGTGAGGTGGGATGCTGTATTTTCCTCACAGTGCTGTTGGAGGATTAAGTGAGAGGACACACAGAAGCCTGGTCATGAAGATGTCCAGTAACCATCAGTCCTCTTGCCCTCACCCTCCCTCAGGCCTTGCACTCAGTGGCCATCCAGGAAGTAGTTGTTTCCAATGTTATTCAGAGTCCACTATCTTGTGCCATATTCACAGTAGCTCAGGAGACCAGGAAAGCTTGAGTGTCTGTTCACACCGGCAACAGAAAGCCACAATGCAGGCTGGTGGTGAGGAAAGATGTCTACCTTTGTCCAGCCTCCCGCTGACCCAGGTGAAGCTGAAGTCAGTGCATGGTAGGCCCATGCAGAGCCAGCCCAGAGCCCAGAGTGTAACAACTTGGAACAGGTGCATTTCCATGACACCCTTCTGCTTCCACAGTCATTGTCATCTTCCTCCTGTGTAAGAAAACCCCCCAAAATGCCCAGTCAACATCCATTGACTTCTCAGCCTCCAGCACTCAGAAGCGAGGCCTGCAGCACTGCAGGCATGGCTGAGTTCCATGGAGCTGATCAGGCAGTCCACGAGAGGCAGAGACAAAAGTTCCTGCCTCATCTGCATCATCAGGCTGACATGCCAGGACAATTGTAACAGTAATAATGATAGAAAGGCTTAAATGGTACTAACTGTGAACCAAGAACTCTGCATATAATAACTTACTTAATCCTTACAGTAACTGTGCTAGATAGATATTGTTACGCCCATTTTATAGAAAAAGAAACTGAGGCACAGAAATGTTAAGTAACATACCCAAGGTCATATGGCTAGTAAGTGGCAGAGATGGATTCCAACCTGGGTCACCTCATTCTAAAGTTCATGCTTCTAACTCTGAAGAACTTCATGGAAATAAGCCTATCAGAAGAGGGAGCTGGTCAGAAGAAGGCTGGGAGGTAGTGGGTGGTAAGTACCATTTAGAAAGAAAGCAGAGTGTGAAGCCCAAGGAGCCTTTTGTTTGCCATCACAGATGCCACTCAGGAGAGGCAGCGCAGGGACTGGCGCTTTGGCAAATGACACAGTCCTAGAGCCTTTGCTACATATCAGGTTGTTCTTATTGTCCCCTATTTCTCTGCAATGACCAACAGCAAAGCAGTTAACAAGGAAGGCATGTGGCTTACCAAGGAACGAAGTCATGGGGCCACCATAACCTGTCTTGCAGCCCAGCTTGGTGGGGTGTTAGGGAGGGATGCCACAGATGTCCATACCCCACGCAGGAGCCAGGGCAGGTTCGGCTGGGGCACCAGGTAGACTTCAGAACTGGGGCAGGAGATCCATGTCAGATCTGGATTCCAGCTGTAATAATAATTTATTCGTATCATTGTAATTATTTGTTTCGCATCCCCCAATTGGCTCTGTGTGAGAAAGTGAGTGAAACTATGTCTGTCTTGTTCAGTTCACATCCCCAGCTGCTGGCTTAGAGCCTGGTGTACAGTAGGTACTCAATAAGTATGTATTACATCAATGAGCAAAGAAAATAAGTATAAGCCAGGGTTTCTCAACCACAGCACTATTGGCATCTGGGGCTGGATAATTCTTTGTTTTTAGAGGCCTGAACTGTGCACTGTAAGTTGTTTCAGCAGAGTCCCTGGCCTCTGCACGTTAGATGCCAGTAGGACTCCCTCCTCGACGTAAGAAGCAAAAATGTCCCCTGGGGGGCAAAACTGCCCCCAGCTGGGAATGACTAATATAAACCAATATCCTTGGCTAGTGCCACTAATTGAAAGAGAGAAGCCAAATTTAATCTGCATATGCAACAGACGGGAGGGAATCTGAGCCCTAAAAGCCAGGAGGGGCTGAGAGGAAGAAGGTGTGAAAGCCAGGGCAAGCCACTGAGCTCTCAGATGACTACCAAGTGCACCCTGCAGTTTGTCTCTTGGGTTGTAAGGCATGAGGGCGATTTGTGCTGACTTTAACATACAGAATAGGATAGGTGGGAATGAAGGGGGTGATGGCAGCATCCAGGAAAGAGAGGCGAACCCAAGACCAGACACGAAGGCAGGACAAAAACAGCCCCAGGCATGGGCCTGAGAACAGATTGGGCAGCAGAAATCCCTACGCATTTCCCGAACAAGGAATCTTTTGACAGGTGGCCTTGCAACAGCGACCCTCTCTTGTCTCTACTTTGAAGGCTGCCCTGTGCAACGTGGCCTCACACCCAGGAGGCCCTCAGATCAAGGTGGTCTTGGCAGATCCGCCAGGAAGGATTAGACCGTGACATTACAGCTACATGACGGCCTTGTTCTTATTACACATACACTCGCCCTGTCTAAGCTTGTGAACTCTGATTTGTTTATTTCTGAAAAACCATCTCCACCAAGACACCAAGCTGGGCTGCGAGAGATAGCACTGACTCAGCCATTTCCCCATCCTCAGCATAAAAGGATCTAAAAAGAATAATTTAAGCTTCTCTGGAGTGAGATCATTTAATGAATCTTCTCGATGCTAAGAGGTTTTATATGCCTTTTTAAAAACCCTTCCCCAAGCACGGAGCTATGATATTACCTTGGAGAGCAGAGAGATGAAGTGATACACGTATGCACGGCACACAGGAGGAAGGAGGTGGTTTCCTTGGCAACAACATCCATGTTCTGGCTTCCCTCGGCTAAATTGGAATATATTGACATATCTGCTTTGGGCGCCTCTATTGCGAAGGGAAATGAGTGGTTTTCTATTCAGGCACTCTCAGAACTGCAGGCCGGCAGCTGGGGAGCGATGTTCTGTGAGTTCGATGCATCTGAATGGGGCAAGGCCGTTAGCAAGCTGGCAGAAGTCCCCAGCCTTCCTTTGCAAAACCAAACCATCATTTCCTCAGCCAAGAGAAAATGAAAGCAGCGAACACATGAGGTTCGACTGGCCGGACAGATAGGCTAGGACTCTGTCTCACACAGTCTTTCTATGGCCACTGCTCTGTAGCTTTCCAAACACACCCAGCTCGATAGATCAGACTCCAAAAGTCTACTCATGATGTGTTTAAAATGGAGAGTGGTTGTAAGAAAAACATAGACCTATTGAAAAAAGGTCCTCAAATCTGATGTGCTCAAAATCCTTGACAATAGGGAGGCAGCTATGCCCCCAAAGCACAGTGCCTGGCACCCAGGAGGATGTTAACATCGTGTTTGTGGAATTGGACTTGGACTCAGGCTGACCTCGGTTTTGGCCCTGGCTTCACTATTAACATTCTGCATGACGTTGCACATGTTCCATAAACCCTCTGGCCTCAGTTTCCTCCTCTCTAAAGCAGAGACGAGCATCCCTTCCTATAGAATTGTTGTGAAGATTAAATGGGGTGACCTGTAAAATGCCTGGCATGAAGGAGGCATTCCGTTATGGTTACTTTTCCCCACCAAGAAACAAGGAGCATTCTGCTTCTTTCAGATAGGTGAAATTTACAGAAAAGAACAGTGTCTTAGGGAGAGCAGGAACAACCTCACCCAAGGAGCCGAACTCTTTTCCATTTTTATTTACAGGGTGCTTTTGGAGAGCTGAGACAGCCTAGGTTGGGAAGTGTCTGGATTGGGAGGTCAGAAGGGTCAGCTCAGTCATAACCACAGAACCAGCCACAAGCTTCAGGGTAAATGGGACAAGGAGATAGCGAGGGGCTGAGGTCTCAGCAGGCCAGTGGCAGGTAGCACCGCAGAGACCAATGGCAGCATCAGCCATCAGCCTGGGACAAGGAGGGGATGCTGAAAGGGCAGGGAGGTGAGGTCTGCTGGGGAGGAGGACCAGCCCCACACATCAGGAACACAGTCTTTATAATCGGCTCTCTATTTAAAGACCCTCACAGAAGATTGTACACTATGTTTTCTTGCAATAGCTCATACCTGCCACTCCTAAGAAGGTCTTTCACAGGACTCAGTTAGAATAGTTGCTTCAATGTAAACACATCAGGACCAAGGATTTCCCATTAGAAGCATAGACTTTAGAACTAATTCCTAGACTGTCATTCTTTCTAAAAAGCCTTATGAATACAAAACAGCATTTCAGTTGTATTTCTAACATTTATTTGTGTGCCTTTGGGGGAAAAAAGTCTTTTCTAAGCTTTGTACTTGTGCTCTACACAATGACTGTCCTTCCTAAAGTCATAGGACAGCAGTGAGAGTAAAATTAAAAGGCAGGCAGCATAGTGAGTGGGAACACACCATCTGTGTCTTTATATCATATGCGTTTATCTCTTCTGAGCATCTGTGAAAGAGAGGTTTGCTACTTAGCTGAAGAATGTACAAGCTCAGGCCCTTTCCCCCTGGGAAGGTAAAAAATAAATAAATAAATAAATAAATAAATAAATAAACAAAAAACACAATAATAATTCAAAAGATCCTCTAGAAAAATAAACTTCTACTGCTCACTTTCTGAAAAAAGAACATCACTAAAGGGATATTTGTTCTGCAAACTTTAAAATGCATTCTAAAGCTACAATAATTAAAACAGTGTGGTACCAGCAAAAAAAAAAATTAGCAGAGGGAACAGTGAGGCAGACTCAATACATAATATGTTTAAACTTTAATACACTTTTAAGATAGAATTTCATGTCATTATGGGAAATATGGACTATTCAGTGAATTATGGCTTGAGGATAACTGACCAACCCACTAGGGAGCAACTTTAAACTCTATCCCTACCTCACACCACACTTTTTTTTTTTTTTTTTTGAGACAGAATCTCACTCTGTCGTCCAGGCTGGAGTACAGTGGCGCAATCTCGGCTCACCACAAGCTCCACCTCCCAGGTTCACGCCATTCTCCTGCCTCAGCCTCCCAAGTAGCTGGGAGTACAGGCACCCACCACCACACCCGACTAATTTTTTGTATTTTTAGTAGAGACGGGATTTCACCATGTTAGCCAGGATGGTCTTGATCTCCTGACCTGTGATCCGCCTGCCTCAGCCTCCCAAAGTGCTGGGATTACAGGCGTGAGCCACTGGGCCTGGCCCCTCCCACTTTTTTTTTTTTTTTTTTTTTTGAGACAGAGTTTCACTCTGTTGCCCAGGCTGGAGTGCAGTGGCACGATCTTGACTCACTGCAAGCTCCACCTTCCAGGTTTATGCCATTCCCCAGCCTCAGCCTCCCAAGTAGCTGGAACTACAGGCACCTGCCACCATGCCCCGCTAATTTTTTTTGTATTTTTAGTAGAGACGGGGTTTCACTGTGTTAGCCAGGATGGTCTTGATCTCCTGACCTTGTGATCCACCCGCCTTGGCCTCCCAAGGTGCTGGGATTACTGGCATGAGCCACCACACCCAGCCCACACCACACTTCAAAATAAATTCCAGGCCAGGCACAGTGGCTCACACCTGTAATTCCAACACTTTGGGAGGCCAACAGAAGAGGATTACCTGTGGCCAGGAGTTCAAGACCAGCCTGGGCAACAAAGCAAGATCCTGTCTGTAGAAAAAATTTAAAATGTACCCAGGTATGGTGGCACAGGCCTGTAGTCCCAATTACTGGGGAGGCTGAAGTGGGAGCACCACCTGAGCCCAGAAGTTTGAGGCTGCAGTAAGCTGCAATTGTGCCACAGTACTCCAGCCTGGGCAACAGAGCAAGACCTCATCTCAAAAATATAAAATAAAATAAAATTCCAGATAGGTTAAATATTTTAAAAATAGAATATTAAAAGGAAATATGAAGTAAGATTCACATTATCTTCTAGTTGTATGCCAGACATCTTTTATGCCCCATGTCGCACCCTCTCAGCTCCTCTTTTTGTTTCACCACCCCAGCCATGCCACATCTCCCTCTCTCTCTGCTCCCAGCTTCTCTGGCCCAGCTCTTTGGGATAGCTGCTGCCAGTGACCAACTCTGCCATTCTGCTGTGCACACAATACTGGGAGTGCAAGGACTCCACATCCGCCAGGGCAGCCTTTGATCCTTGTGAAATAAAAATCTTCTTCCCTCTGCCAGGGAGCCAATTCTGAGGCATGTTCTCCAAAGTTCCTGACAGGACCCCAGCATGACTGAGCCCTATTTCCCCTGTGTTGTCCCCCCCTCATGTCCTGTCTCCCTCTTTCAAGCCTCCCACTCCTCTTCCCTGGGAGCCAATCACAAAATAAACTCTGCAGATAGACCTTTGTCACAGGTTCTGCCCTTTGGGGGACCCAAGCTAAGATGGGTAGGAAAGGCCTAAGTATCGAGCTAAACTGACAAAACATGAAGAGAAAGGTCAATAGGTTTACTTTCTTCAAAATGTAAAACTTCTGTACATCAAAATATTTCACATATATTCTTCCCTTTCCTTCCAAAACAATTTAGGCTAGAAGCCACCAGGTGGGATTAAGCAAGGTTGGCTCTAATACAGTGGTGGCAAGGGTGTCCCTAGGGCAATGGCAGTGATAAGGGGATTGGTTACATACAAGGCATTTGATCAAATGACCAAATATATTACAGATGATGAGATGGGAGCCAGCTTTTTCACTGTCACAGAAGACAGTTATAACAATGGCCTGGTGTGGTGGCTCAAGCCTGTAATCTCAGTGCTTTGGGAGGCCAAAGCAGGTGAATCTCCTAAGCTCAGGAGTTCGAGACTAGCCTGGTAAACATGGTAAAAACTCATCTCTACTAAAAATACAAAACTTAGCCAGTTGTGGTGATGGATGCCTGTAGTTCCAGCTACTTGGGAGGCTGAGACAGGAGAATTTCTTGAACCCGGGAGGCAGATGTTGCAGTGAGCCAAGATTGCACCACTGCATTCCAGCCTGGGTGACAGAGTAAGACTCTGTCTCAAAAAAAAAAAAAAAAAAAAAAAAAATTCAGTTACAACAATGGAAAGGGAGAAATGCAAAATGTATCCTACGGTGTGTGATCAGTATTGGAGGCATTAACATGAACTTTGACATTCCACAGTGCCTCCTCCCTAACCCTGGCTCCTGTCCCACCTTACACAGATGCCAAACTTGTGTATATATAGATATATGATAACCACTAACAATTATTTTACAAATTTACTCCACTATGGCAACAATTTAAAAGTAAGCAAATATGATTTAATGAATATGTATTAGTCCGTTTTTGTGCTGCTGATAAAGACATACCCAAGACTGGGAAGAAAAGGAGATTTAGTTTGACTTACAGTTCTGCATGGCTGCGGAGGTCTCATAATCATGGCAGAGGGCAAAAGGCACTTCTTACATGGTGACGACAAGAGAGAAATGAAGAAGACGCAAAAGCAGAAACCCCTGATAAACCCATCAGATCTCGTGAGACTTATTTTCTGTCATGAGAATAGCATGGGAAAGACTGGCCTCCATGATTCGATTACCTCCCCCTAGGTCCCTCCCAAAACACATGGGAATTCTGGGAGACACAATTCAAGTTGAGATTTGAATGGGGACACAGACAAACCATATCATTCCAACCCTGGCCCCTCCAAATCTCACGTCCTCACATTTCAAAACCAATCGTGCCTTCCCAACAGTTCCCCCAAACTTTTAGCCCATTTCAGCATCAACCCAAAATTCCACAGTCCAAAGTCTCATCCAAGACAAGGCTAGTCCCTTCTGCCTATGAGCCTGTAAAATCAAAAGCAAGCTAGTTACTTCCTAGATACAATGGGGGTACAGGCATTGGGTAAATACAGCAGTTCCAAATGGGAGAAACTAGCCAAAATAAAGGGGTTACCAGGCCCATGCAAGTCTGAAATCCAGCAGGGCAGTCAAATGTTAAAGCTCCAAAATTATCTCCTTTGACTCCAGGTCTCATATCCAGGTCATGATGATGCAAGAGGCGGGTTCCCATGGTGTTGGGCAGCTCCACCCCTATGGCTTTGCAGGGTATAGCCTCCCTCACAGCTGCTTTCTCAGGAGGGCATTAAGTGTCTACAGCTTTTCCAGGTGCACAGTGCAAGCTGTTTGTGGATCTACCATTCTGGGGTCTGGAGGACTGTGGCCCTCTTCTCACAGCTCTATTAGGCAGCACCCCAGTAGGGACTCTGCGTGAGGGTTCTGACCCCACATTTCCCTTCCGCACTGCCCTAGCAGAGGTTCTCCATGAGGGCTCCACCCCTGCAGCAAACTTCTGCCTGGGCATCCAGGTGTTTCCATACATCTTCTGAAATCTAGGTAGAAGTTCCCAAACCTCAATTTTTGACTTCTGTGCACCCACAGGCTCAATGCCATGTGAAGGCTTCTAAGGTTTGGGGTTTCCACCCTCTGAAGCCACAGCTCAAGCTGTACGTTGGCCTCTTTCAGCCATGGCTGGAACTGATAGGACACAGACCACCAAGTCCCTAAGCTCCACACAGCATGGGGACACTGGGCCAGGTCCATGAAACTAAGTTTTCCTCCTGGGCCTCCAGGTCTGTGATGGGAGGAGCTGCTGTGAAGGTCTCTGACATGGCCTAGAGACATTTTCCCCATGGTCTGGAGGAGTCACATTAGGCTCCTTGCTGCTTATGCAAATTTCTGCAGTTGGCTTGAATTTCTTCTCAAAAAAATGGGTTTTTCTTTTCTACTGCATCATCAGGCTGCAAATTTTTCGAACTTTTATGCCCTGTTTCCCTTTTAAAATGGAGTGCTTTTAACAGTATCCAAGTCAGCCGGGCACAGTGGCTCATGCCTGTAATCTCAGCACTTTGGGAGGCCGTGGCGGGCAGATCACGAGGTCAGGAGATCAAGACCATCCTGGCTAACATGGTGAAATCCTGTCTCTACTACAAATACAAAAAATTAGCCAGGTGTGGTGGCGGGCTCCTGTAGTCCCAGCTACTCAGGAGGCTGAGGCAGGAGAATGGTGTGAACCCGGGAGGTGGAGCTTGCAGTGAGTCGAGAGCATGCCACTACACTCCAGTCTGGGTGACAGAGTGAGACTCCATCTCAAAACAACAACAACAAAAAAAAAAAAAAAAAAACAGTACCCAAGTCACCTCTTGAACACTTTTCTGCTTAGAAATTTCTTCTGCCAGATACCCTAAATCATCTCTCTCAAGTTTAAAGTTCCACAGATCTCTAGGGCAGGGGCAAAATGCCTCCAGTCTCTTTGCTGAAACATAGCAAGAGTCACCTTTGTACCAGTTCCTGACAAGTTGCTCATCTCTATCTGAGACCACCTCAGCCTGGACCTTGCTGTCCATATTGCTATCAGGCTTTTGGTCAAAACCATTCAACAAATCTCCAGGAAGTTCTAAACTTTCCCAAATTTTTCTGTCTTCTTTCTGAGCCCTCCAAACTGTTCCAACCTCTGCCTGTTACCCAGTTCCAAAGTTGCTTCCACATTTTCAGGTATCTTTTCAGCAATGCCCCACTCTACTGATACCAATTTACTGTGTTAGTCCATTTTTGCACTGCTGACAAAGACATACCCAAGACTGGGAAGAAAAGGAAGTTTAATTTGACTCACAGTTCTGCATGGCTGAGAAGGTCTCATAATCATGGCGGAGGATGAAAGACATTTCTTACATGGCAGCAGCAAGAGAGAAATGAGGAAGAAGCAAAAGTGGAAACCCCTGATAAACTCATCACATCTCATGAGATTTATCCACTATTACGAGAATAGCACAGGAAAGACTGGCCCTCATAATTCAATTACCTCCCTGGGTCCTTCCCACAACATGTGGGAATTCTGGGAGATACAATTCAAGTTGAGATTTGAATGGTGACACAGCCATACCATATCAGTACATGTATACATATATAATATAAATGTAAATGTGTGAATGTGTGCTTACATGTGTGTGTCCACTGAGAGAACCTGGGAGCCAGAGCCGTGACACTCCAATAGTAATGAGCACACCTAGGATCCAGATCTTGTCTTCTAAATACCATTCTCTGCTAAAAGGAACAAGGGCTCCCTGGAGTAACAGCTGATTCCAAGGCTAAGGAGGAGTACCTCGGTTTACCAAAAATTAAAGAATGTTCAAAAAATGATGGGGACAAAATCAAAAAGATACAGAAGCCCACTTGAAGGGGCACCTACTGGTTGAATCTAGGACAGATTGAGCATCAGAATAAATAATGATATTAATGAATTATAATACATTGCATCAAATAGAAATTCATGAGTTTATATAGACAAAATATACAAATGAATAAATTGAAAGTTTAGGAGGAACAAGATATTTACACAGTCTCAAAGTACCTCTTCATTTAAAAAAATGTATTAATTACAAACGGGAAAAAGTAACTTTACAGCGGAGAAAACTGACAGAAACCATCTTCAAGTGATCAAAGCTTCACTCTCCAGTAAGGAGAGAAATCAAAATCCCATGTGATATGAGGGGATGCAACAAGGAGAATTCAGCATCACTTCTGATATTCCTGCCAAATACGAATAAGATGAAGCAAGTCCTGAAAAAATATCAGAAAAACCCACTGACAGATGTTCAAGAAAATAACTGACCTGTACTCTGCAACAGTGCCAAGGTCATGAAAGTCAAGGAAAGCCTGAGGAACTGTCCCAGATAAAGGAGAATGAAGAGACATGACAACTAAATGCAAACGTGATTCTGAACTGGATCTTTCTGCTGCAAAGGACATTGTTGGGGCAATTGGCAAAAGTTAAATGGTGTCTGAGGAATAGCTAGTCCTAACATACAAGGTCAGCATCCTAATACTGATGGTCATATTAGGTTAGGTAGGAAAATATCCTTTCTTGTAGGAAATGTGCACTAAAGTATCCAGGGAGGAGGAGGCATCAGGTCAACAAATTACTGTCAAATGGGTTTAGAAAAAAAAAGTTCTTTGTACTCTACTTGCAACATTTTTTTTTTTTTTTTTTTTTAGACAGTCTTGCTCTGTTGCCCAGGCTGGAGTGCAATGGTACAATCTCAGCTTATTGCAACCTCTGCCTCCTGGGTTCAAGTGATTCTCCCCTGAGTAGCTGAGATTACAGGTGCGTGCCACCGTGCCCAGCTAATACTTGCAACTTTTCTATAAGCTTGAGATTACTTCAAAATAAAAGTAAAAGCCGGGAGCAGTGGCTGATGCCTGTAATCCCAGCACTTTAGGAGGCCGAGGCAGGCAGATTGCTTGAGTTCAGGAGTTTGAGACCAGCCTGCCAACATGGTGAAAACCTGTCTTTCTACTAAAAATACAAAAATTAGCTGTGCATGGTGGCGGGCGCCTATAATTTCAGCTACACAAGAGGCTGAGGTGGTAGAATCACTTGAACCCGGGAGGCAGAGGTTGCAGTGAGCCGAGATCACGCCACTGCACTCCAGCCTGGGTGACAGACCAAAATGTTGTTTCCCAAAAGATAAACAAACAAACAAAATAAAAGTTAAAAAAACATAAACATGTAACTGACACATTGGAAAAAATGCAAAACACAAGATAGAAAAGGGGTCACACATTGTTCCTGAGAGGTAGGCATGGAGGCTTCACTGCCAGCCTCCTCAAATAGCAGGCCCTCTGCCAGGCCAGCCTCTGAGAGGGAGAAAGAGAGAGAGGGGGATGGCTGAGCCGGGCCCCTGGGCCTGTCCTTCTTTGATTCCACTACACCTGGCTAAGGTTCCTCTGCCTGCCCCGCACCCAGTTCCCACCCGTGCCCCCAGCCCTGGGGTGAGTCTCCCTGGTACCAGCTCTGCTTCCTTTTCTGTGTTTTATTTAGACAAGAGACAGGAATGAGGTGGGAGGTGGAAGAAGGGGGAAGAAAGGTGAGTTGAGCTGCCTTCCCCAGCATTAGAGCCCGGATGGACTCTGTGCAGTCACTAGAGGTTGAAGCCAAGTGGAGTGCAGGGAGGAGGGAGAGGGAGGTCACTGGAAAGGAGGAGAGCCTGCTGGGGCCCACCATAGAGGAGGAAGGCAAGAGAGGATGGAGGGGGTGTGGCAGTGGTTTTGGCAAATGCTAAAGAACTCTTGCCTCCCCATTTCCCATCTGCACCTCTTCTCTCCTCCCCAAATCAATACACTAGTTATTTTTATCCCTGAAAAAGAAAACAGGGGGTCACAATCTCAACATACAAACAATGCTTCAAATTGTACTAGAAAAAATATGAATATCCAGATAGAAAAACACAGCAAAAGATATAAACAGATAATGCCAAAAAATTAAATGTCTTATAAACACATGAAAAAAATTTACTTTCTTCTGAAACCAAAGAAATGCAAAAATGAAAATGAGAAATCATAATTTATGATTCTTCGATATGCAAAATATATTTTAAAATCATATCCCATCTTGGCAAGAGTGTGAGGAAACAGGTATTTTACTTATCGCTGGTAAATATGAATTCACATATTCCTTCTGGATGACATTTAACAATTCACATCAAAATCCTTAAAATTTTGCAAACCCTTCAGCAAAAAGAAATAACACCTGAAAAAAAATTTGCAAACCCATTACCCTAGTAAGTCTATTTCTAATAATATTTCCTTAGGAAATAGTCACGAATGTTCACAAATATTTGTTGTAGAGTTGCTTATAGAGAGAAACAACTTAATATCCCAACAATAAAAGGATCAGATAAACTAACTTCAATGCATCCAAACAACAGAATACTATGGCAACCTTTTAAAATTATTTAATAAAATTGTATTTAGTGACAGCTGTGCATATGAATGTAGTCATACCAGCATTATATTCAAATCTTAGTAGCTCTGGATCCTAACTGCCTAACTGAAGAGCGTTATCAACTCCCTTGGAAAATCTTCCTGAGTTGTTGAAAGACATCGCAGGCACCTCATGTGCTCAGAAGCAAGTCTGGCCGGCCCTCCTGTGGGGCTGTGAGCTAATCAAAGAGACACCTGCAGACAGGGCCATCCATCTGGCTTGGCAAGGACTGCACCACTGAGGGACTGCTGCCTGGCCCCCATCCCATATTGTCACTCAGTTCTAGCACTGACCTGATGCTATATTGGCCCTGGATCCCAACATGGGCTGTCTCCTTGAGCTCAGAGTCTCCCCAGCCATTTTCTTAACTCCATTCAGGCAGTCTCTGCTCCATTTGCTCTTTCATCAGGGCCAAAATCCAATTCTTCAGGCCAGGCGGGGTCTCCCCTCTTGTCCCACCTATGTGCTCCAGAAAAAAAAAAAAAAATCTCCAAAACCGTTTCTCTCCATACACAACCACAAAAAAAAAAAGAAAATCCTTCCATCCCTACAGAAACAACTGCTGGGGATGGGAGAGGAAGGAAACTAGGTCTAGCCCCAGAAGAATCAGTCAGTCCCAGCTCTGTCTCAGCCTGGACACATCCATAGGTAGAGACTGATGCAAATCAGCAAACATTGAACAAATACAATGAGTCCATAAAACCCTGGAATGACCCACACCAAAAGATGGCCTGTATTTGTGTATTAGTCTGTTTTCACTGTGTTTGTGTATTGGTCCATTTTCATGCCGCTGATAAAGACATACCCATGACTGGGCAATTTACAAAAGAGGTTTAATGGACTCACAGTTCCACGTGGCTGGGGAGGCCTCACAAAAATAGCAGAGGGTGAAAGGCACATCCCACACGGCAGCAGACAGGAGAAGAGAGCCAAGCAAAAGGGGTTTCCCCTTATAAAACCATCAGATCTTGTGAGACTTATTCACTACCGTGAGAATAGTATGCAGGAATACTCCCATACTAGGAGAAACCCAGTTTCTCCCACTGGGTCCCTCCCACAACATGAAGGAATTACAGAAGCTGTGATTCGAGATGAGATTTGGGTGAGGACAGAGCCAAACCATATCAGTTTGTCTCCTAGGGGAGAGATAACAAGCAACTTATTTTTTTTTGATTATTAATCTGTTACTTTATAAAATAACCACACTTAAAATCTGTTACATATTTATTGTATTGTAAAATAACAATTATAAAATATACGTAAGGTTACAATAAAAAGGCCAGGTGGAATGGCTCATGCCTGTAATCTCAACATTTTGCAAGACTTGAAGCCAGAAGTTCGAGACCAGCCTGGCAACACAGCAAGACTCTACCTCTAAAAAAATAAAAAGAAAGTTTTAAAAAGAAAATAAAATATATGTATATAAATAAGAATACCCATAACCCACCCATATACCCACCACCCAGCTGAACAAACTGAACTTGATCATTTTGGTCCCTTGTGTTATCCACCTGATCCTCATCCCTTTCCTTCCCATAGCAGTAACCGCCAACATCACCATCCTGAACTTTGTTCTTCTCACTCCTTTGCCCTTCTTTGTAATTTTAGTATACATTATTTGTATCCCTAAACAGTAGTTTTGCATGCCTTTTTATTTCCTATAAATAAAATCACGCTCTGGGTATTCTTCTGAGACCCGCTCTTTTCACTCAACATCACATTCCTGAGATTTATTCACATGTAGCTGTAGATCGCTCATTCTCCGTGGGATGAACATACACAGTTTACTGATCCGTTCTACTGCAATAAGCATTTGGGTTGTGTTCAGTAATGCGGCACGAACATTCTTACTCGTGTCTCCTGGAGCACGGGTCCAAGAGATTTTCTGTGTACTACTCCAAGGGCTCTCTGGGTCATAAGCTGTAGGCTTCTCAGACTTTTCTGGATAATGCCTAATTGTTTCTCATAATGGTGAGACAATTGACTCTCCCCCTAGCAGTGTTCAAACATCAAGGCTGGGATCCTTTTAGAAGTTCAAAATGAGGACTGTCTCTACCACGAAAGACCTCCTAGGGTACATCTTCTCTGGCTGTTGGAGTTGCTATCAGGCACCTAGAGTAATTCAATGGCACTTCTTTCCTAAGAATGCAAATGGCATTTTAGAATAACTTGAATCATATCCTACTCTCCCACATCATCTTCTATGGTTCTTGTTCTCTCTGGGCTCTCTGAGCTGTGTTCTTGGTAGAGCTCTTTGCTCTCTGGGGCCAGAAAAGCCTCTCTGAAGCACCATGGGAGGAGTCCTGGGATGGACAACAGGAAACCAGGTCCATGGGCCAGTCCCTGCCCCCACGCACCATGTGGCCTTAGAGAAGTCAACTCCTTTCCTGGGGCCTCTGCCTCCTCTGGGGTGAATGAAGCAAAGAGATCGGCTGGAGAGTCTCGGAGGCTCCTTCCTTCAGGCGGCACGACTAAGTCTTCCCACCCCTCTGCACCGGCCTGATGAAGTCAGTCACAAAGTGAGAACCACTGCCGGCCACATCTAGTGCCTCACCAGTGCCTCCAGCCAACACACCACAAAAGCTGTCATTTCCTAGGGTCACATCTCTATCTGGCCTCTATCTGGCCAAGGGACAAAAGCTGCATGGGACCCATGTAGTCATCCTCCCTGCCCTCGTTCCCCTGAGCTGTCTCTTACCCAGAGCCGTTGGATAGGGACTCCCAATGAGAACCTTTTTTGTTTTTGTTTTCGAGACAGTGTCTTGCTCTGTCACCCAGGCCTGCGTGCAATGGCACAACCTCAGCTCAATGGCACAGTCTCAGCTCAAGCAACCCCTGCCTCCCAAGCTCAAGCAGTTCTCATGCCTCAGCCTCCCAAGTAGCTAGGATTACAGGTGTTCGCCACTACACTCAGGAATTTTTGTATTTTTAGTAGATATCAGGTCCTCACCATATTAGCCAGGCTGATCTCAAACTCTGGCCTCAAGTTGATCTGTCTACCTCGGGCTCCCAAAGTGCTGGGATCACAGGTATGAGCCACCGTGCCTGACCCAAATGAGAACCTCTATGGCCTCCTTCTCTTACTGTGTTTAAGAGTGGAATAACCATACCTGGATCTGAATCCTGGCTTATTCTGCCTTTTTGGACTGTGTGATCTTGAATTAGTCATTTAACCTCTCTGAGCTTCAGCTTCCTAGTATATAAAATGATGACAATACCTGTCCGACAGATTTGTTGTGAGACTTAAATGAGATCACATACCTGGAGCACTTCACATGGTGCTTGGCACATAGGACATGCGCAATGAATGGTAGTTACTAGTAAAATAGGCTCCCTTGGGACAGAGTATGGACCCCATCCGGGCACTAAAGTTAGCCAGAGCTTAGAGAATTCAGCTCTTCCTGATTTGCTCCTATTTGCAGAGAAATAATTTTTGGAAATGTCGGCCTGCTGTTCAGTATTGAAAAGAATGGAAAATGGTTTTATCCTGTTGTTAAGAGAAGGACAGAGCAGCCAGAGAGATGGCAGCAAAGACCAAAGGGAGGCCCACCTAGGGAAGCAGAGACACCTGAGGTCCACACAATGGCCCGAGAGGTAGCACTGCAGCACCCCGTAAGAAGCTTTCATGGATATGATGTGAGTTTTGTTTCCCAGAAATTCTCTTCACACACTGTGTGTCCCACTCTTAATGCACTAGTGGCAATCAACCATCTATTGACTCAGTCCGTGTGTGTATGTGTGTGTGTGTGTACATGAACATACCTTGCATGCCCCCATCCTCATCTCCTCATCTTATGTAATCCGCTGAATGCAGAGATTGTGTTGGATTCATTCCTGGACCTGTTAGGAGACTAGTCCAGAGGTTTACATGAGAGCACTCATCAACTCTCATCAAGTGTGGATTGAATGTCTATCTTGCCATGGGTCTGGGGTTTGACAGGTGCTCGGAACAGCTCCTAGCCTTGGGGACTTCTCAATCCAGCAGGGAAGGCAAGACCGTAGTCAACTCTGAGAGCTGTCAGGGTAAAAGCATTCTAGAAGGAAGCCTCAGTCAGAGCAAAATCCTCTATCTCCAAGCAGGCAATTCCTTTATATGAATGAGAACTCTTGTGCCCCAGTGCGGGAAAAAATAAATAAATTTAGAAAGAGACCAGTAAGACTAAAAGAGGGTCTTTTCATCATGCATCCAGCATGGTGAGTTGGCTGGAGCAGATGCAGCATTGGCTACATGGAGAGGCTTAATGTGATGACTCTGGAGAAATGTGCTGGGGCCCACAGATCATACCAAAAACACAGGACTTCTCCTGTAGGCAATGGAAAGCCAGTAAGGCTTTAATATGATAAGTCTGTGTTTTAGCACACTCTCTCTGGAGCTGTGTGAGGGATGATTTGAAAATCAAATATAGTGCCACAATAAACATACGTGTGCATGTGTCTTTACAGAAGCAAGATTTATAATCTTTTGGGTATATACCCAGTAATGGGATGGCTGGGTCAAATGGTATTTCTAGTTCTAGATCCTTGAGGAATCACCACACTGTCTTGCACAATAGTTGAACTAGTTTATGGTCCCACCAACAGTGTAAAACTCTTCCTATTTCTCCACATCCTCTCCAGCACCTGTTGTTTCCTGACTTTTTAATGATCACCATTCTAACTGGTGTGAGATGGTATCTCATTATGGTTTTGATTTGCAGTATATTTATTACGGCACTATTCACAATAGCAAAAACTTGGAACCAACCCAAATGTCCATCAATGATAGATTGGATTAAGAAAATGTGGCACATACACACCATGGAATACAATGCAGCCATAAAAAAGGATGAGTTCATGTCCTTTGTAGAGACATGGATGAAGCTGGAAACCATCATTCTCAGCAACCTATCGCAAGGACAAAAAACCAAACACTGCATGTTCTCACTCATAGGTTGGAATTGAACAATGAGAACACTAGGACACAGGACAGGGAACATCACATACCGGGGCCTGTTATGGGGTGGGGGGAGTGGGGAGGGATAGCATTAGGAGATACACCTAATGTAAATGATGAGTTAATGGGTACAGCACACCAACATGACACATGTATACATATGTAACAAACCTGCACATTATGCACATGTAGCCTAGAACTTAAAGTATAATAAAAAAGAAAAAAAAGAATATCAAATATATAAAAGAATAAAGCAATAAAAATAAAAGGATTGGAAGATGAAGTTGAAGAGAGATTTCAAAAAAGAGTGCAAAAATTCAAAGGGAAAAAATTAAGAAGACAGATAAAATTAGAAGATCAATCCAAGAAATCTAATATATAAACTATAGAAGTTCTCAGAAAGATAAAAGCAAAAAAATAAAGGGAAGAAAGTCATCCAAGAAATAATTTAGGAAAATTTCCCAAAACTGAAGAGCATGAGTTTCTAGACTAAAAGTTCCACCAAGTATTCAACACAAAGGATAAATATGAGTTTTCACCACAGCACAGCAAGATTATTTTTCAGATCTCTGGCAACAATGAGAAGAGCTCACAAGCTTCCTAATAAGAAGGGGAAAAAACAGGTAATATATAAGAGATTTAGGAAGCAGAATGGCATTGACTTATTTACATCACTGGAAACAAAACGATAATCATGAAAAGTTCATTTTCAAAAGAAAAAGCTCACTCCTAAATTCTATATCCAACCAAATAATCAAGTATGATTTTCAGAAAGGCAAAATTTTTGTCTCCCATGGATCCTTTCTGAGAAGCCATTAGAGGATGTGCTCTAACAAAACAAAGTTGTAAACCAAAATAGATGGAGACTGAACAGGCAGGAAACTCTGACACAGGAGAGGAGGGAAGGGCATCCCTAGGAAGCTGATAAAGGGAGATCCCAGGATGAGATGAGGCCCAGACACCGAATGCTGCCTGTTCTGAGGGCACCAGGTCAGAAGACTGTCAGGGAAACTCTTCAGGACAATGAAATTGATAAGCATCCGATGTGGGTGAAAATATTGGAATAGACAATCAGCAAAGACTCTGGAGTTGAATTAGTGATAAATACACAGAAAGGCAAACAAACAAAAGAATAAAATAGTTATTAGCTCCTAGGAAAACAAAAGTTATACAGGGAAGGAAAAATAAAGTAGGCCACATGGAACTCTTCACCTCTTTAAACTATAAACATGCATACCTTTGACAAAATTTTAAATGAAAACAGTAAGTTTATTAACACATATACATCAGGGTTATCCTGCCCCAACCCATGCTGCTTCCCCCAAAGTGCCCCCACAGTATAAACTGAACCCAAATATCTTCCTCTCTCCATCTCCAAACAGGCAACTTCCCTTCAGGAATGGAAGCTATTTGGCCCCAGAGGGAGGAAAAAAAGAGAAAAATAAATTTGAAAAGAGACCTGTAAAACTAAAAGAGAGAAACCTGGTAATTAGTGCTTCAGACAGATAATAAATTCTGAATCTCACAAATAAGGCTTTACGAATTGAGAGTATATAATTGATACCCCAGCCTGGAGAGCCTATCAGATCACCTTAATCCCACTTTTTGTCTTGTGCATTTTAAATTATTCAGTTCCTTTGAAACCTAGAAATACTGCCTTTGTAGAATCAGACAGCTCACTCTATGGGGTGCCAATTTAGGATCTCCACAGTGGGTTCAGCCAGAGATGCTTGCCCTGAAGTCTGGAGATACGTATCCAGTCAAGCCACAATGACAGATGCCAGAGCTCAGGGCTGTTCTGTTCTGTTGGCATTCTGAGGACCCCTCCAACCTGGTGACTCCACCAGAAGACAGCCATCTGTAGGGCACCAGGAAGCATGAGAACGTTACCAGGATGAGGCAGTTGAAAGGCCCAGAATGCTGCAGGCTGCTCAGATCACCCCTCAAGGACCATGTCCAGCCCCAGCCACCATGTTCGGCAGGGAGCAGGTGCTAGTCACTACAGGCTGGGTGCAGGACTTGGTGCAGGACTTGGTACCTTCCATTCATGATGCCATTTAATCCTCACAACAGCCCTGTGATGTGATACTATCAGACTATTTCACAGATGAGGAAACTGAAGCTCAAAGAAGAAAAAAAAGAAAACAGCCTAAGACCCCACAGTTAAGCAGCAGTAAAGCTGGGATTTGAATGCAAGTCTTCCTGACTCCAAAGTCTACTTTACTCTGTTGCTTTTGAGGACCTCCACTGACCCAGATCCAGGGTTGGGCTGTGGAGATTTAAAGACTAAGATGAGGTCTCTGTCCTTAAGGAGCACATCTTGTGGGATAGTCAGGGACATAGACCGTTCCAACACAATGTAGTGAATTCCTTGATGGAAGGTCTGTGAGCAGAGGCCCAGAGAAGAATGATTTGGGGATGAAGGGAATGTGTAAGCAGCTACTCTATGCTCCCTTATTAGGGCTAAGAAAGAACAGACTTCAAGGCACAGGAAGCTGTCCTAAAATCCCTGAAAGGCATGGTCATCTGAACAACCTCCAGGAATCCCACCAGATCCAGTGGAAGGCCAGTGGGCTCTGTGGGAAGAATGCTGGCAGCCTGAGCCAGAAGGGGCCTCTTTGCACGAGGGCAAGGTCGCTGGCGTAGCCAGATGTACGTTGTCAGAAATGCAGCTCAGGGGATTCTTGGGCTGGGAGAAGAGGGCAAGAGAATTTGTTCTCAGTTCTGCTTCAGCCTCCCCTTCCCAGAACATCCATTACTGCTCTCAGCCAGCTCTAAAATTAGGAGGAGAACAGCCCCTCCCCCACCCAGTGGCTGGGAAGACTAAATGAGGAAACCAGGGCTCAGAGAGATTTCACAATTTGCCCAAGGTCACACAGCATTTGAGCAGGGGACAGGGTGTCCTTCACTGCATGGTCTTCTTTTTAAATCAGTCACGTCATTGCTTTTTCCAGATGATCCCATTGTGGAATGACTCAGCTGTGCTCCAGGTACAGGGGTGGAAAGGTGGTGCTCAAGGCAAGGGAGAAAGAAGACTGGAGTCTGAGCTCTCTGCCTGGCAACTGATCCAGAATCACATCGCACCCATACACGCCGGCCCAGGCTTAAGCCAGCCCTGAGCTCAGAGAATTCTGCAGGCTGGTACTGCAGGAAGAAGGCCGGACTTGAATTCAGACGACATGGTTTACACCTCACCTTTTCCACCTACTAACTCCGTGATCTTGCACATGGGTATCCACCTACTAACTCCATGATCTTGAATTCAGAAGACATGGTTTACACCTCACGTTTTCTACCTACTAACTCCATGATCTCGCACATGGGTCTCAGTTGTGCACCTGCAGAATGGGCGTAATAATTCCCACTCTAAGAGACTGCCAGGATTGGCTTACACTTCCAATGAACAATATGTGTGAAGGCCCTCTATTAGCTAATGTACTTGACGAACATGAGGAGAGGAGGAGGGAACCACGGTGAATCGAAATCCTGCTATGCGTCATGTCACATGACATGAAGATTCACGTGCAAGCATTATGAAATTGCTCCTGGGAGGACCCAGAAAGGGAGTGGGGAAAACAAGACAGGGAAGAGAAGGAGCCACGCAACAATACAATTACAGGTGAAGTCCCCGCCAAGGCCCGATCCTGCAGGGAGCTCTGTAGTGTAAATTTCATCTCTGAGTTTGGCCGCCTTGAAGGAAAAGAGCTGGGCTTTCATCCTCCCGCCTCCGGATCACTGTCTGCAGGCCTCTCTGGGACACTTCTGGCTCTCAGCACCTTTGAGCGATGCAACTGCAATAGCCTGCAGGTATCTGAAGAAGGTTGCAACTGCAAGCTGTTAGGAGAGAAGCATGCAAGGGCTGCGGCAGGAATGCATCGAGCTCATAAAGGACATCCAAGAGGATCTGAGGGCATCAGGGCAGAGAACTGGCAGCTTCCACTCCGCAGATCCTCAGAACACATGTTGTCATTTAATTAATATTCAACTCAATGAAGGGGTATTAGTCCTACTTGACTGATAGGAAACTAAGGCTCAGGAAAGTGGCTCACTCAAGGTCCCATGGTGCATCAGAGATCAATTCCATCTGCCTCCAAATTCATGCTCCCACCAATGATTTTACTGTACTGTCCCTCTGCTTCACTCTCCAGATCCCTTGGCACTGGTCACCTGGACCCTGCTCCCCTCAATGGCTCCAGTCACTCCGCTTATTGCATCACTCTCACATAGGGACCACAGATCCATGGACTCTGACAGCAGTGAAAGTTTTCAATGCTGGTGCTTTCAGATTTTTAAAAGTAATGTCAAAGAAGCAATGTGCATACTATAATGGTCAAGGTCCTCACTGACATGGAAGATGTGGAGACAGTGGTGTTGGTGGCAGAGAGGGTGGTGATTGTAGTAGTAGTGAGGGTGGCAGTCATAGTTCTGATGGTGTTGAGAGAGACAGTGACAGGGATTAGATTGGTGTGGAGGTACCAGTGAAAGTACTGGGATGTGGTGATAGTGGGAGTGGGGTAATGGTGGTGAAGATGGTGTTGGTTTGGCTGAGTGGAGTTAGTCATGGCAGTGGAGACTGTGGTGGTAGAGGTGATGATAGCGGTGGTGGTGGAAGTAGCAGTGGAGGTGATGATGGTGATGAGGATAACAGCTGTGGGCAAGGTATCACTAGCACAGTGGAGGTGGTAGAAGTGATGGTAGTAATAGATATGATGGCAGTGGGGGTGGACTTGGTGATAGTGCTGGTCAGAGTGATGGTGGGGATGATTAGAGTGGTGGTGGTGGAGGTGATGATGGTGACGTGATAATATTGGTTGTGGATGTATCAGCATGATAGAAGTAGTGGAGGTGATGATGAGGGAGGTGGTGGTAATGGAAATGATAATGTTGGTGATGGTGGAGGCGATGACGATGATGCCGATGTAATAAATAATAATAATGGCAATTATTGGTGAAGGTGGTATTATGAGGGTGGAAATACTAGGGGTTTTTTTGTATTTTGTTTGTTTGTTTGTTTGTTTGTTTTGAGACAGTGTCTCGCTGTATCACCCAGGCTGGAGTGCAGTGGCGCGATCTCGGCTCACTGCAAGCTCTGTCTCTGGGGTTCTGGCCATTCTCCTTCCTCAGCCTCCCAAGTAGCTGGGACTACAGGCGCCTGCCACCACGCCTGGCTAATTTTTTGTACTTTTTAGTAGAGATGTGGTTTCACCGTGTTAGCCAGGATGGTGTTGATCTCCTGACCTCGTGATCCATCCACCTCAGCCTCCCAAAGTGCTGGGATTACAGGCGTGAGCCACAGCGCCTGGCCAGAAATACTGTTTTGATAGTGGTAATGTTATTATTGGTGATGACAATGACTGACCAGGAAGATGGCAGCTGTCAATCCTGCCTCCCCAGGTACATGAGAAAAACGGAGCCCTCTGCGGGACCAGGGCTGGAATGATAACGCAGCCCGCCATCATAAAGCCAAATCTGCCATGTACCACCTTCACCAGAGAGCCAGAAGTCTGCAGAGGGAGAAGAGGATAGCAGGGTGAGCCAGACAGTGGAGTGAGTCAGTCACACTATATTTCAGGAACAGCGTGTAGCTGCTTGTTAGCAGAGATCTGCTTTCCAACGGCAAATAATAAAATTATGCTTTTTGTGCGGCTAATGAAATGCAAATTGAAGCTGGATGCGCATTAATGCAAAGAGTTGAATATCCATTTAATCAGCTCCTCCCTGCAGGGGCCAATGATAAAAATGACAGAGGAATTGCATTGCTAATTCTAGGCCTGTCACATCTTATACGTCCTCACCTTGTAAATCCACTACTCCTGGCTGGCACCTGCCTGAAGGGCCCAAGGTTTATGTTGATCAGGGTTCTGAAATTCTGGGAATCCCTTTAGGGGTGTGGACTAGGATGGGGCTGGGGGGAGCCTGAAGGGAATAGAGTGAAAAGATTGGATCTTTCCTGTAGTCCCAAAATAACTGTGGATGCTCCTTCTGAGTGCCCCCACCAGGCCAGCCTCTGTCCTACAGGGATGAGTGGGGTGAAGGTCAGGCTATTTCTTCCTGTGTTAGAAATCAGAGCCCAGTGATCTAATACTAACAGCTAACATGTAGCAACTGTTTACTTGATGTGCGGTTCTGTGCTAAGTAATTCACCTGCATCCTTTCAGTCAGCAACCGTGCGGTAGGAACCTTTACTCCTGTTGGCAGGTGAGGAAACTAAGACTCAGAGGTGAAGTGCTTGCCACAGCCAGGAAGAGATTTGAACCCAGACAGTGTGAAAATGAAGCCCATATTCTTAACTAGCACATTATACTGCTTCTTCTGAGGAAAGTGGCACCCATGGAAATAATCCACAGCAGACCACTTGGTGCTCAGAGCCCAGAGATGAGGAGGAGCTCAGAGGAGGGAGAGGTGGACAGAAGGCTAACTGAAAGAGGTGAGACTGGCTCTGGGAGTAAATGATGGCAAGTTCTGCCTACATAGTAAGAGGTGCTGGATGTTGTGTTCGTTTGATTCCCAGTCCTGCCCAAGCTGGCAATTTGTGGGTGGAGGAAGCAACCCAGTCCATCAGGAGGGGGCAGAGGGGAATCAGGCCAGACACTGAAGCCCACATCACGGCAAGTCTTGAACGCAGGCTAACGTGGGAGAACCTGACTGTGCAGGCAGGGCCAGCCATGCACTCGGTCTGCCCAGGAGAGAGACAATCCATGTTGACCTGCAAGTCAATGATTCCCGTGACAGCGACGAAGACAGATTCAAGGGGACAGGTCTGGGAGCAGAAGGAGCAGGGAGGGCTTGTTACAGAGGCAGCGGCAAGAGGTGATGGGCTGCAGGAGGGTCTGCCTGGGAACATCCCATCTGGGCCGCCACTCTCTCTTGCCAGAGGCATCCAAGGACAGTGAGAAAGCACTTGGGCCTTGGGTCCTCTCCTCCTCCTTCTCCCAGCACAGAAAGCAGCTTTGGTGGGCTCTGAGGGGCTTCAGTGTACTTGTTTAAGCATAGCCAAATGACAGGGGCAAGAGGTTCTTAACCTACCCCAATGGCTCCTCCGAAATAGGGGCAGGAGCAGGCATGCTGCGGAGTGACCCACTCTGCTTTCACAGAGCCTCAGCCGTGACAACTTGTCTCAGGATTCTGATCCAATCTGCCAGGTTCCTTCCAGCCATCACACCACTGCTCGGGCAGGAATAGTTTCTCTCTGACGGAGCACACATGAGGAGATATAAGATCCCAGGTATATGCTGTAAACAAGAACTTCATTCTGCCAGCCCCAGAAGCTCCAGGGGAGATGTCGGGTCCTCCGAGCCAGCCCCGCAGCCCACACCTTCACAGACACACTGATGCCACTCACCTTAAGGAGTCACCATTTCTACCACTTATTGAGCACCTACTCTGTGCCAGACACTGAGCAGAGGGCTGCAGACTCAGCACTCCTTTGACTTATCTCAGCCACAACCCTTTCAGGCAGGGACTATTATTGTCCCCATTTTGCAGCTCTGAAAACAGAGGTCTCCAAGCTTACCAAGAATGTGACTCTACTAACTCCAGAAGTCTGTGCTCCGCCATGCCATTCCCAGCCATGGGCAAGGCCTGAGGTCAGCTAAGAAGAAAGGAGCATAGTCACTGTTCTCAAAGACCTTGTGAGTTTATTTAGGGTGAATGTCTTTAAAAAAGAGTGACTATCTCACATGTCACACAGGTATCTTGTATCTTAGAGCTTAAAACACCACTTAAAAAGCAAAGCACAAAGCAGTGTGTTCACTATGCTACCACTGGTGCAAAAGGAGAGAAATGAATATATGTGTTTGCTTTAAAGTAAACACATTCAAAAGAAACTCTTCAGGAAGTAGGAAACTGATAGCAGTATCTAGCTAAGAGGGAGGGAATGGACAGACGGGGCAATCCTCTTATTTTATTTTTGAATATGTAAATATATCCACTATTCAAAAAAATCAGAGTTTTTAACTAAAAAATTAAACGTCCTCAGCGTGAATTTTACAGAAAAGGAGCCTGAAGCTCAGAAGGAATGGCTTGGGGCTGTGACTCACAGCTGGCCAGCCAGAGACCCAGGACAGGCCCTACCCATCCATCCCCTCATTCCACAAGCATTGGCTTTCCACCCTGGCGCCCACTGGGCCTCACGCATAGAAGGTCTCACTTCCATTACCACCACCCTCATCGCCTCTGTTGTCAACACCTCCGCTACTTCCACCACGTCAATACAACCATGGCCCAACCTTTGTTAACGCCATCACCATCATCACCTCCACCACTACCTCTACTACCACCGTAATCATTTCTGGCGCCACCCTGCCCCTCATGACCTCCAATTCCATCACCACTACCACCATAACTGTCACCATCATCACCTGCATCACCTCCAGCATGCCAGTACGACCTTGGCCAAGAGTTTGTCATTGATGTGCCTAAAAGCGATAAGACAGAGGTGGACATCGAGCTGCAAAACAACAAGATGAGGAAGGGAGAAAAATGTTCACAAAAGTTTTGAGCCAGGGCTTCTCTACCAACCTACATATTCTAGATCCTGGCTTGGGATGGGGTGTCATGAAGAAGAATGAGACAGGCCTCCCCACTCATCAAGGGAAGTCAATATAAAAACAGTACATGTAAAAGAAGGGAGAAGTAACTTTGGATCTCTCCAGTGGGGAAGAAACTTCAGAAAAAAGAGCAAGCTTTCTTTCACTGCATTTGTTCAAGACCAGGTCTACACCACATAAGCAATCTACTACATACGTGAGCTGTAGATTCTAAAGCAACACTGTCCTGTGGAACATTCTGCAGTAATGGAAATATCCTGTGTCTGTACTGTCTGACACATGTGTGGCTACTGATCACCTGAAATGCATCTAGTGCAACTAAAGAACTGAGTGTTTAAATTTTTTAAGTTTTTATTCATTTAAATTTAAATAGCCACATGTGTCTCAAGACTACTGCATCAGACAGTGCAGCCTTAAAGTTTCTAGAAGAATAAGAGTGAGAAATGCTGCCAACATGCAGTAGTCACTTGGCTGTTATGAGAGGAAGAGATTTCTGAGGATTGAGGCTAGTCAAGGAGAGAAGGTTAGCACTGAGGAACTTCTAGACATCAAGCCAAGACTGGGGTCAAGCTGACCTCACCTACCCAGGCCAATCATGGACCATCTGATTTCCCCAGAAGCCCAGGACAGTGGCTACCCCTGAAATCACCACTGAACCAAGTTTGGGGTGGCTTGAATTGTCTTTGTTTGGGGCTGTTTGTTTTGAGTGGTGTCATTATTTTATTTTTAAATTACCTATAATGCACCCTTTAAAAATTCCCTAATTACAGATAGGATAAATACATAATTGCAGACTTTTTAAAAGCACATATTATTTACTCAATACTCCATAATTACGGTCTTTTCCATGAAATGTATTATTTCCTGGATGGTCCGTAATCGCTCCTTTGCAGCCGGCTAGGGAAGGGCGAATTGTTCCTCAGATTCAGTTCACGGGTCACTGGTCCCATCCCATCAGGCAGTTTATGAGCCACTGCCACTGGCTGCCGGAGCCCAGCAGGCCCTCGCCACAGGAAACACTGAGCTTGGTTACTGTACAGGCAGCTCGCTACCACCAAGGGCACTGGTCTGGCTGAAGTCGAGTGGGGTTTGGGGTTTGAGGTTGGGGCTGTCCTGTTTCTTTCATAGTTCTTCCAATGACAAGAGGAGTGGCTTGTTGGTCATGAGCTCAGGCTCAAGGTTGGCCGGCCTGGTGTGTATCCCTAGGCCATCTATTGTTAACCCTGCAATCTTGGACAAGGGCCTTAGTTTGGGTTATACCAGAAGCAGCCCCTGAGCCCAGGATTTGGGTGAAGTGATCCCAGAAAGTCCAGATGAGAACGAGAGAAAATCAGACAAGGAAGACAGAAAAGCCACACTAATATGCACATGTGAGCAGGTTACTGCCATGCACACCTCAAGAGACTGCCGAACACACCTAGGAATTGTCCCCTAATGGCAAGGAAGCTGGACTGTTTATCAACTCCCCTCTCCCACTTCCTGAGGGTTGTCACTCTGGGCATTAACTTCCCGGCATGCCCAGGCCACCTTGTACACAAGCAAGTCAGCCACTGTCCACCATGGCTACAGGTGACCTCCAAGAAGGACCAAAGGGTTGTGAGTGAGGCACCAATAGTATCTGCCAAAGCACATCACTTACTCTCCCCCGGCCTCAGCTCTCTCATCTTCAAATGAAGATAAAAATAATATCTGCCTCTTAGATCACAGTGGGGGAAAGTGAGTTTGAATAAATGGAAGTTGCTATTTATGTGCACCACCATGGATAAGGACTTAGTTCAGCTCCTGGACTGTTCTTACCCAGGCCTCCATCTGAGCCACCTTTCGCAGACTAGATGTCAGGCAGCACCAGCCCAGAGAGGCTTTCAGGACTAGCCGAAAACTTTTATCAGGCCCTGCAGAGCAGAGCCTGGCATGATGGCAGATTCTTTGCTATGTTGCTGTGTCCTTACACCCCATTACCCTGAGTCAGACATTACTAGCTGATTCACCATCCCACCCCCCTTCTTCCTCACTCGGACCTCCAAGTTAGTCCAAGTATGAGTGGTTTCGGGAGGACAAAGCTGGGTCAGACTCAGCCAATCACAGTAATTCCATTCTTTTCTCCCCCAAGTAGTTAACCTAGGCATTTGACCCCTTTCCAACCAATGAAGTGTCAAGAACACCACTGGAGGAAGTTTTTCTCTCCCCAAAAAGAAGAGATATTCTGTCTTCTGGCTCTGGACAGTGACGCTTGGTTCAGCTGCAATCATCTTGAATAAGGAAGGCATAAAACTGAGAACAAAATCAACACATTGACAGTGGCAAAGTAGACAATGGAAAAAATTTGATACCTTGTTTACATCAGTGAACCCCGAAATTCATAAGCCTTGGAACCATCCCAACTCTGGTATAAATAGACAGCCAACACTAACATAGCATTTCCCATGTGCCAGGCACTGTTCTAAGCATTTTGCATTTGGTAACCCATTTAATCCTCACCAGAGCCAAGTGAGCAAGGTACTGTTGCTAGCCCCATTTACAGATATGAAAACTGAGGCCCAGAGAGGTTAATTAACTGGCCCAAGGTGATTACAGCTATGATTTCACCTAAGACAGTCTGGCTTTGGGCTCTGAGCTCTGCCTTAATCACTAAACTTTACTATCACTCTACTGTTCTTGTAATGTGCAAAAATAAACCTCCTTTTTCTTTAAGTCATTCTAACTTGGTTCTTCCGTTACATGCAACTGGAAGTATCTTAATTGATACACCTCATTGAGATGAGCCAGAAAACAGAATGTAAAATTAAAGGGGCCTGTATAAGTCTCAAGCGTGCATCAAGAAAGTGGCATCCAGGAGCCCATGTCTCATACACTCCACTGGCAGGACCCTCCCCGTGTGATGTTAATGTGAGTGATCAGCCTGCTGTACTATGAGCCAAAACCTGTGCTCAGCATTTATGTAGACCATCTCATTTAACCCCCCAGCCAACTCTGCAAGGCAGACACTGCCTCCCTAGCTTACAAATTAGGAGGTCATAATATTACTATCTAGTATGTATTGAACCTTACTCTGTGCCAGCCTCCAGGCTAAGCACTTTCACGCCTTTCTCACCTAAACTTTGCAACAATCCAATAAGGTCACCATCATCTTACAAATGAAGAAATCAAGGCTCAGAGAAGCTAAGTATCATGAGAAAGGTCACAAGATGATAGGGAGGGCAACTCGTTCCATCCCACACACATGGACATGTCCACACACAGCACGTGGGCCCAGCCTTGTTCTATGGAGGAAGCAGAGACAGATGAGCCAAACCCACCCCATTTCCTTGCCCCAGCCATGAAGGGTGCCCCTCACCGTGAGCTGAAGCTGGCTGCCTCCTGCCTCAGCCCAGGGGTAGATGCCCCAGCCACCTGCCCACTCTCCCCTGCAAGACAGCATTCCCGGAGCCCTGCTCATAAGCCTCCAATGACCAGCCATGGGTTAGGTGACTCCCACAGCCAGACATGCCCATTTCCTTGTGGGGCTGCTGGCAGCCAGGCAGCACTGCTAATGATCTCTCCTCCGCAGGGAGGTGAGTCGTGAACATCTCACCAAATCTCTTCCAGAAGTCCCTCAAGGGGTGCTGAGCAAGGAGGTTCTGCCTTCTCTCTGCATAAGGACAGGGCCAGGGGTCTCTAAGACCCCTCCCAGAGCTAACTGTCTGTGGGTGTGTGAACCCTGCATAGGGATGATCCAGCTCCAAGTCCCATTTCCAAATAAGCCCAGCTGCTGAAGGGCCTCCGCACAATGAGGAGGGGGTGGACTCTGGTGTAAGAGGCTGCTGGAGGGGTCAGCCTGGGGAATCAGGGGACCTGGGTTCAGGTACCACAGCCACTCGCTCACTCACTGTGACCTTGCACCCCTGTTAGGTCCTCCAAACACCTCAGTCTTGGACCAAATAGGCGTCGATGTTTAGTATAATATGAGATCGGTCTCCACAAACCCCCATGTAGGAATGCAGTGAACATAGCAGAACCCAAGCTGAAGCTGGGAGTAGGGGCAGCAGAGCCTCAGGGTCCATCCTCAGTCCCTCCACTCCCCTGAACCCCATCATGTTCCTGGGGAGTCTTTGGAGGAATGCATCACCTCTGCCCTGTGTGCACGGCACGGCAGAGTGCCAGGGAGTAAACACACCCCAGGAACAACCTTTACCGAGAGAGACAGGAACTGGTAAGTGCCCACCTGGGCTCCCTCACCCCACAATGGGGCAATGGCGAGGTGCGTCCCATGCATCCTCTCAGGCACCCACGGTGGGGCTAAGCCTCAGTTGCCCACTAGCCTTTGGCAGCTATGGTGTAGCAGGTGACCGGGCTCCACAGGTCAGAGACAGCTGCCTGGCAATTTTGAATCTGAGCTGAGGACACGCAGGTAAAAGAGGTTCCATTCTTCTCATGGCTGCAGCAGCTGCACAAACATCCTGTTTCCAAAGGCCACATGGCCTCAAGGCCACAGAACTGTCCAATGCCCTGGCCTGGCAATGTCCTCCCAGACAGCCTTGTGGCAAGATTGCGGCTGTGTTCCTGCCTGCCATCCGGGCCCCCTGCCTCCTGCCTGAACTTGGTTCTTTGGGCTTCCGGCAATTCAGCGAGTACACACTACTTTTTCACTAAACCGTCTACTTACACCAGCCACACTCCTTTTTTGTGGCTTAGAACTAAAACCCCAGCTGATAGACACACACGGAACAATGCAAGAATGACCACAAGGTCCCCAGGTCTCTTTCCAGATCCAAGAATCCTGGATTCAAATCACAGTAAGAAGACAACTCTAGAGAGAGGCGAGGCGAGATGCTGGGGTCAATTCAACCACAATTACGGGCCAGCTCTGCTAAAAGGAAGCCCAGCCCTGCCTTCAGGGAACGCCCATGAAGGAGGGAGACAGGCATGAAGGCAGATCATCCTACAACCCAGGTGATGGCACAAAATCAGAGGGAATCTCGAAGCAGAGGAGGGGGCTGGGGTCAGGGATCAGGGAGGACTGGCCAGAGAGATGATATCTGAGTGTGGTGAAGTGAAAAAGAAAAGAATAAAGGGGATGGAAACAGAGTGGGCACAACGCTTCGCAGTCATGAGCAGTCTCGCCCAGAGTCCATCGCAGGATAAACCACAAGCCAGTGCCTGCTCTAATGAGAAACCTGAGGAGATAAATGGGGTGCTCAGGAGGGACCATTGCTCTCTGGGAAGGTCCCCAAGTTTGTCTCTAGCTTATGGGAATTAAAAACATGTCCATTTGTGTGGCCAGGGCTGTGTAAATCTGCATACACACACACAGGTCCCAAGGAAGGGCACAAAGGGAAAACGGCCATTTGCTGCAGACGCGTCTTGGTAATGAGAATTGGTGATTGGGACAGCACTCAACCCTGTCTTCGAGGTAGGAACTTCAGGGAAGATAGCTGCTCAGCCCAGAACCAAGGCAACCTCTCTTAGGAGCAAGGTTCCTTTCCCTTGCTGCTGCTGTCAACAGCAAAGAGAGACGACAGTGTGGGAGGACACGGGAGTGCCAGCTTGTGAGGCGGGCCACTGGCCTTCCAGCCTCAACTTTCCTGAACTATTTGGATGACCTCAAGAGAGTCTCCTTCCCTGTCTGGTCCTCAGTTTCCCCTATGTGTACAATGTGGAGGTTAGCCTAGATCTGCAATGGCAAAGAATTGTCAATTTGTATACCAACTCTAATCAATTGATAGTGACTTCTTGGAGCACTCAGATGAGAAGAATTCTGAGCTTAGTAGAGACACAATTGATTAGTGATGTCTGCCATAGGCACAAGTGGGAGTGGAGGTGGCATGTGTGCTACTCCATCCTTTATCTTCTGAGTCTTGACACCGTGTGGGTCTCTGACCTGACTCCTTGGGTTTATACTGAATTCCAACCTGCAGTGTGCTGGAGGTGGCTCACACCCACTCGTGAGACTCAAGTGTGCTCATCTCTTCCCAACTCTGCATTTGATGATATCACATTGGTATTGTGGAGTCGGTCATGATGGGGATGTTTACCAGGAACCATTAAACATTTTTGAGCACACTAGCTCTATCCCTCCCACAGCAGGCCAGGGCTGGGAGAGAGGGGAATCCAGGCAGCCCCCAACAGTCCTGAGATCTATGGGAATCCATGTCCCCTAGAGAGTGGCCAGTGCCAACAAATGCTGGAGTCCAGATTGTTCTATCAGAGACTCGCAACCCCTGTAGCCCACTTTATTCACAATCCTTATCACAGATCTTGCTGCACACAGCCCCATTCAGGCACTCTACCCCATCTACGTGGGCACCATTCATTCCTTCTTCCTCCAGGAAGCCTTCTGAGACTGCATTCACAATTATTCCTCCCCCTATGAGCTCACATTTCACTGTCTGTCTTTGTTGGTTCTGGAATGAAAACTGCCTCTTTAGGACAGCTTCTCAGTTGAAGACTTACATCTCCTCCTTCCCCAGCACCCCCAGTCAAGATCCCACATAGGTCTAGCCATGGAATAGACACCCAGGGAGACACCAGCTGAGTCATCCACCACCTGGGGCACAGTCCTGACATGCCCACTGTCGTCATCCCAACTAGCTCCTCATTTCCCAGAGGGAGAAACGGAGCCCCAGAACAACATACAACTGCCTGAGCAGCTGAGCTGACTCTCAAAGTGAGGTCTCCAGACTCCCATTGTGTCCATAGTTGGCTCCTTCCGGTGGGTTCTTGGTCTTGTTGACTTCAAGAATGAAGCTGCAGACCTTCGCGATGAGTGTTACAGCTCTTAAAGGTGGCACGGACCCAAAGAGAGAACAGCAGAAAGATTCACTGTGCAGAGCAAAAGAACAAAGTTTTCACAATGTGGAAGGGAACCCTAGCAAGTTGCTGCTGCCCATTGGGGTGTCCAACTTTTATTCCCTTATATGTCCCCACCCACATCCTGCTGATTGGTCCACTTTACAGAGCACTGATTGGTCCACTTTACAGAGTGTTGATTGGTCCATTTTACAGAGTGCTGATTGGTGCGTTTACAATCCTTTAGCTAGACACAGAGTGCTGATTGGCATGTTTTTACAGAGTGCTGATTGGTGCATTTACAACCCTTTAGCTAGACACAGAGCGCTGATTGGTGCATTTACAATCCTCTAGCTGGACAGAGAAGTTCTCCAAGTCCCCACTCGACCCAGGAATTCCAGCTGGCTTCACCTCTCACCATCACACTGCCTGGGGCACCCTCCCACCACACTGCCTTGGCGCCCTATCACAGAGGCTACAGAAACAGAGACTGAAGCCCACGGGGATAAGGGATCTACCCAAGGTCACAGAGCAGCCTGGGAGCAGAACCAGGGAGAAACCCAGGTCGCAGCAACCCTCTATGCCAGCACCCTTGCCTTTCCCTTCACACCACTCTCGTCTGCCAAACCAGGCCTTGACAACCCAGGGCAGGGCTCTAGGACACATTCTCCACCTTTCTCTCCACCTCCAGGGTTAGACAGCACCAAACTACAGGGTCACCCAGCAACCAGGGGGCCACTCTCTCCAGCAGGCTGCAAGGCCCGAGCTGCATTTGGGGCCGGGGCCATCTCCTCCCATCTCTTTCTCCTCCGGCTGCTGCTTAACATGCACACAGGAACCTCTACGCTGAGCGTATAGATTTCTCTTTGTCTTTGGTGGTAATTATTAGCTGTCTCGGCGGGTGAATGCAGGCAGAAACAAAGGCAGCAAGGGTTGTAAAACCTTTTATCTCGATCAGGCCGCATTATTTGATAAGGTGCTAAGCTAATAGCAACGCATGTCAAATTGTGTTTAGACAGATCGAGGGGCTGGGAATGGAGGGTATATTTGTCTCCGGAAACCTGCACCTGGAAGGATAAAAAGAAAGGCACACTGATATTCGCAGCCCCGGGCTGAATGCAGACAGCCCAGCCTCTGGGACTCCTGGCTGAAAGACTCGTGGAAAGGGGGCAAAAATGAGAGGCTGAGAAAGGAGACAGTAGGCTGGTACTGTGCTTATTCCCATTCAGGCCCACCTCGGGACCCTTGCCTGGAGACCCACAGGTCCCCACCAAGGATAGCAGCAAGGGTAGATTCAAATCTGGGTTCCCTGGCTTTCTTATCTCAAGCATTTATTGAACCCCAAACGTGTATATCTGTCATGTGTGTAACATTGACTGTTACTACCCACAGAATGTGTCATGACCCATATAGAATTAGTACCAAATCACGTGCAGCCTCAAGAGGCGGCCCACAAGGCAGGAAAAGTCAAGGGAAGCTTCCTGGAGGAGGTGATATTTCAACTGAGCCTTGTAGAATGGGAAGAGTTTAGAACAGGAACCTGGGAAGAAGCACCCATCAGCACTAAGCTCTAAGAGCCTCCCTATGAACTCCGGGTGGATATTCAGCTGTCTCCCTGCATCCTGCCATGTATTCCCTGTGTTCTGCCTTTCCCTGTCCCTGTGAGAGAGGCTCATTCCAGAGCATATCCAAGGTTGGCCCCGCTGTACCCTCTGTGGGAGGCAGGGCAGGATTAGAACAAGATGAGAAGGGGAGAATGCAGGTGCCACAAAGTTATCAAAGCCTTACAATGATGCATGTCTTTTGAACCAGTGGCTTTATGTCTAAGACTAGTTTCTAAAGCAATAATTTAAAATGTACACAGCCATTGAGCTAGAAGGATGTCCACCACGAAACTGTTTATAATAGTGAAATGTCCAGCAATGCAGGATCTGTTGAGAGAAATATTTAGGACATTCACATGGAGCCATTAAAAAGTAACCACTGATCAGTTTTAGTTGAGCTTCTTTCCGGAGCAAACCCAGGACTCTAATGCAGGAAGATTTAAATTTGGAGAGGTGAGTAGGGAGGAGTGGGGAAGTGAGACAAGGAAGGAGGGCAGCCAATAATGGGCATATTTTCAAGCCAGCTACTACAGTGGAACTGGAGCCTGATCCCTCTGGGGAAGCACAGGGATCAGTGTAAAACACTTGCCTCAAACTTATCTCACCTGAGAGGTGAGGGAGCTGGGGCTTCTCTACACCAATCCCTTCAATCATTGGTTGAGGGCTGCTGGGGCTGGGGCACAGAGAGCACCGGGTCCCCAGCATGCTCAGCCTGCCACAAGGCAGCCCCACAGGTCCCTGCAGCAAGAGAAACCAGACTTAGGTAGAAAGCACAGTTTTTCAGCAGGTGGAATTTCACCAGAAGCACACTGAGCGGCAGGGCCAAGGGGATGTGGGTCAGGCACTGCCGCTGTCTGCTGCAATCTGTGTTTCCTACACCGCAGCCCTCTAAAGCCAGGCTAAATGAAGACAAACTTGTTTCTTTACTTCAGGACACCTCTTGACATACTAATGGGCACTGGTGAATTTCCAAGAGCATTTCAGTGAATCTATTCGACTGTACATTGAATGTATTCAACCGTACACCTGCCCTGATTTTTTATCTCCCTAGGTGCACCTATCAGGTTTTCCCAGCACACAGCGCTGTCCTGAGCACAGTTTGGGAAATGCTGTCAGAGCTGCCTTCATATTAGCACAGAAAAGTGGAGAAGGCAGATTCTTATGGCAGTTGATCCAAGGTGCTCCCATTTTCTTAATGCGTGTAAAAAGAGAGTAACTAGCCATTTCTCATCTTGGCTTTGACCCTTAAGAAGCTTTCTTACCCAAGGAGGCACATATGGGAGCACTGAAAGGCAGCATTGCAGTCACACACACACACACACACACACACACACACACACACACACAGTGGATGCAATCAAAAAGTCTATCACAAGGGAAATGCCTAAATAAACTCTGATATATGCATGCAAAGGAATTCTACCCAGCCGTTAGAACAAATGAGTTAGAGCTCTAAACACTGACACTGAGAGGACCCCAAGACTAATAGTTAGGTGACAAAATCAAAGTGTAGAACAACACATGCAATATGCTACCATTTCTATTAGGAAAAAAGCCCATCCAAACACACTAAAAGTAAAACCACATATCTCTATATGATATGAATGTGTGTGTACACTTAAAAAAAATCAGGAACGACATACATCAAAATTAGAACCGTGATTACCTCTGCAGAAAAGGGAAGCCCAGTTGGGGAGGGAGAGAGGCGACTTTGGCTTGATCTGTATTGTTTGAATTTTTCTAACAAGAATGTGTTCCCGTATTACATGTGTAATTAAAAATAAATGAAAATGTTTTACAGAAGAAAAAGGAAAAGCCCGGTAGTATATTCACCAACATACCAAAATATTTACAGGGTTTATCTCTGAGTGCTGGGATTATGGGTGTTTTTAATTTTCTTGTTTGCTTATCTGTATTTTTAAATTTTCTACAAAGAGCATGCATTGTTTTTGTAATAAGAAGGGAAAAAACATAAAGTAATTTTTAATTAAATATCCACTACACAAACTCCTCATCTCCTAAGCTGGTTTGGACTTCGACTCTAGGCTTCCTAGACATTGCATTCCCACTGGGACGCCCCAAGGACAGAGGGGGCTGACCCTCCTAAGGGCCAGCTTTGTTATTCCCTCTCTGTGTGACCTCAGGTCCCTAGACGCCCTCTCTGGGCCTGGGTTTCCTCCCCTACCCAACAACAATCCTAAGACCTGCCCTGTTTTCTCCGCATGATGTCTGGGACACTGAGGAGACGATCACTGGGCTTTTTATGTAGAGCCCTGTGCTTGTATGCAGGTCACAATTCTGATGGCCAACAGAAGGAAGGGGAGCCTGACCAGGAGCCATCACCACCCACCAAGTGCAAGGACCCCAGGCCCTGTCCAGGAGGCTGTGGGTCAGTTCCGGGGAGCCAGCTGGAATTCAAAGTAGTCGGGCTGCTCAGAGAAACGTGCAAGATGCAAATCAGACACGTGAGTGGCGCCCGGCTGGAAGAACTGTGTCTCCCTCCAAGCGGGGCTCTGAGTGTCAGATTTTCCACTCTGTTTCTCTGTAGCATGTTCTGCACATCCCAGTGCTAAAAATAACTGTGGCGCGTGAGTGGGGGAGCAGCCCCAGAGTGGCTCCAAGAGCCGCCGGGGCGGTTTGGCACGCCAACCTCCTTCATCTGGGTAGTACAGGCCCCAGTGGCAGAGGTTGGGGTCTGTTCCCCCAACATGAACCCCTCTCCCTTTTCCTGCCACCTCCTTCCCTGTGTCTGGAAATTCTTCCTCCCTTTGTGACCCCAGGGACCCAGAGAGCTGGCAGCTCTGGAAATTACAGGGATAGAAAGCCCAAAAGAGGTCATCTCATCCACCTCTTGGGAGAACACAGTCACCCCTAAATCCTTAAGGACAACAGAGAAAGTCCTCTAAGTCTAAAACCAATCACTGAAATCCAATCTGGCAAATGGCGCACAGTCTCTGCTACTTGGAAAGTTATTCCTTGAGTCTAGCTGGGATCTCTGCTGCTACAGCCAAAGCCCAGCTCCTGTTGTTCCCACACTAGGGAGAGGAGAAGAGAATTGCTAATCCCAAATACAAATTGAACTGAACATAGGAGACATGTGTGGACCGGTGGCCTCTACTGTCCTGAGAGCCTGGGATTCTCATACCACAGCAAGAAGGAATTATGTGTTTCTCCCTACTGAGGGTGAAACGCCAGCTGAGCCAGCCGGTTGCCACGTATCACAATGCTTTACTCTGTTCAACTTTGCTGAGCACCAGCTGCCCACCAATGCAGCCGTAAGATGCATTGCCAATGCTTCTGCAGGCCTGGGGAGGAAGTCAGGAGACACAGAAACCCAAGATGGCACTTGCACCCTTAAAGAGCTTAGGGTTGAGTTTGGGACTCAGGGTTCATGCCTGGAAAGAAAACTTACATTGCACCCAACCAATGGCTGAATGAGACGCAGCAGTCAGTGCATAGCCAAGGGGTGAGAGGTTGGGGGTGTCCCTGGAGAAACAGAGCTCTGAGTTGAGAGGTCTGAGCAAAAACAGGGAGGGTGAGACCATGGACTCTGTGGGCACCAGGGACTACCGAGGGGAGGGCAAGGGCTCTGGACATCCAAGAGAGGCACGGTGGAAAACAAGGTTGAGATCTGATGGTGAAGCCGTTTGGACGCCAAAAGGAAAGATTTGAACTTCATTCCTCAGACCACATTTCTTAGAGAATATCCCAAAATGGGGTATTAAAAAGTGATATCATGAAACAAAAGAAGGTGCATGGGGGTGTGGCATCATTAAATTTGGCAAACTGAGAAGGAAGGGACAAAGGAAGCCACGTTTCCCAAACTATTTGACCATGAGGCCCTTTCATCGCAGAGCTCCTGTGGGACTGCCATTCTGGTGAACATACTCCAGGAAAAGGGTTTTGAAAAAGCCGGGAACATCATGGCATTATCGCTTTAGGACGTTGGTCTAAAGGGCTGCTGGAGGTGGTGGCAGCTGCAGTGCAGGGCAAGGTGAGAGGGGTAGGAGAGGTGCAGGCAGCGGGCAGACCTGGAGGTGGAATGATGGCAGGCCCAGGACAGGCAGAGGGACCGTGAAGAGTCCGAAGAGCCACAGTGAAGCTACATGGGACCCTGTGCCTTCTCCAAGCCTCAGTTTCCCCTCCCGTGGAATGGGATGGCCTCTTTTCACAGGCGAGTTGGGAGGACCCTTGAGTCTGTGTGGGTGGAAGTCTGGAAAACTGGAAAGAGTCCAGAGCTCTTCTATCGACATTCAGAGGAATGGAGGCTGGCAATGGAGCGGTCGGATTAGGACAGAAAAGCCAACGATGGATTCAGGAGAGAGCAAGTAGCATGAGGCTGGAAGCCCCCAGTACCTCGATTTCCCTTCTGCTGCCTCATCTTTGTGTTGTTTCTTCCTTTCCAGCCCCTCTGACCCTTCTTCCAGCAATGCAGAGCCTCAGAGAAAACAGTGTGCAATTAGAGGGAGACTGCTGGTCTTCCAGGCCGGCTCCGGCAATTCCAAGCTGTACATCTCTGAGCCAGTCCCTCAACTTCTCTGAGCCTCAGTTTCCTCATCTGTGAAAGGAAGAGAAGGGCGATGATAATAACAACGCATTTGAGGTCTCTCCAGGTGCTGGGCCGCGTTCTTGCTTTATGACAACTCAATGAAACAGGAACTATTACCACTCCTGTTTGACACGTGGAAACTGAGGTGCTGAGAAGTGAAGGGAGTTGCGTAGGGTGACACAGGGAGTGAATAAGCCAGGACAGGCCCACTGCAGATGGCTTTTGGGAAGGTTGGATGAAATCATGGAAAAGAAATATTCTTAAGACTGGCATTTGCTTGTCATCTTGCAATGCCATTAGGATGCTGTGGCAGATTGCATTTTCCAAAGATGCCCACCATACCATCACCCATCCCACAGGCTTTTTGGCAATATGACCTTCCCCTCCTCTATAAAGAAGTGGGTTCTATTTCTCTGCCTTCTTGAATTTGGGTGGGTCATGATGATTTTTTCCAAAAGAACAGGAGGAAGAGACCTTGTGCCAATCCAAGCCTAGCCCTTAACTGGCCTGACAGCCTCCACTGGCTGTGTCCTGGGAGCTAGCTGCTACATAAAAAACATAACTACCCTGAGCCTACACTGCTGGGAGAGGCCCAAGCCACGTGAAGGGCCCTGGAGGATGAGATGCTGCAAGGAGAGAGGCAAAGACCCCAAGAAGCCAGCCTCAACCACCACATGAGAGACCCAGGTGAGTCCCAGACAACCCAGAGAACAGAGCAAAATAAGAAGACATTGCTCAAAGCCCCTCTGTCCTGGGGTGGTTGTTACACAGCAGTAGAGAACCAGTCAGATGCGGCCCTCTTTCCACTTTCAGCTCTAATGGAGAAGGTCGCCACAAAAAGATGAGGAAGAAGAAAGAAGGGGGTGGTGGAGTCAGGACTGCAAGGAGCTAAGGCAGGGAGCTCCCCTCTGCCTCTGCCTCTGGGCCCCAGCCTCAGAATCAGCCCAGCTTAGAGCCCTCAGACAGTGGCCAGGCCATGACTTACGATGGGGGGGGGCGTCAGGCTACTGGCCCCTCTGGGCTGCCGTCTCCTCTCCTGTTATGTGGGCAGCTGTGGGCTGCCCTCCCCTCTCCTGTTATGTGGAGAGCTGGATGGAGTCGATGACCCCTGAGGGCCACTGCAGCTCTTGCATTCTGGATCTCCACCGTCAGCGGCGGGGAGGGCACGGGTTCATTCTGGCTGTGGTTCTATCCAGCAGAGCCAGGAAACACTAGGGCTGGACAGACCCCAGAATCCTCAGGACATCCCCACCCCTGGGCCTTCATACCCCTAGAGAGGCCAACACCGCAGGCCTGAGGGCCAGCAAGCCCAGCCCAGCCAGACAGTGGAGCTGGAGAGCAGGAGGCCACACCTGCCGACTCTCAAACAGACACACTGTGGCCCTGAGCCTACTGGGCCCATGCCAGGAAAGGCCCTTTACATGGAAGAACCTACTTAATCCTCACAGTCATCCAGAGTGCCAGATAATGCTATTATCTCATTTCTCAGATGAAGAGTCTGAGGCTCAGACACCAGCAACGGTCAAGATCACACCACTGCAGTGTGAAGCCAGAATTTAAACCTGGAGGTCTGATTCCATGATTCTCCCTCCCTTCCACTGTGCTTCCGCTGGCGGGCACATCCACAGACACAAACACACCACCCTGCTCCCCACACGGCCCGACCTGCCCTGCTCGCTCACACACATACTTTCATGTGTGATGGCGCACACACGTAGACACATCCCATGCTGGTACACCCCAGTTCATACTGAAACCCACATTCACACGGGTTGTGTGGGTCGCACACAGACACTCCCATCCATACACACGTAGACCCAGGCACCCAGGGCCCTGATATGTGCTCACACACACACCCCTACACTCCAGCCCCACAGGCTCAGGTGCAGACATCTGCATGCATACATCCTCATCACACACGTACGCACACAAACACTGCACCTTGTTTAATGATGCCCAGGAAATGAGAGTCATTTTTTTTTTTTTTTTAAAGAGCCTCTCAAATGCCAATAGATTCCAGCATGTTTTTTCAGTGCTAAAAGGTTTCACAAGCAAAAGTCACCCAACAGTGCCACCTGCTGAAGGCTGGCTATTCTCTTCCCTCCTGCCTCTCTCATCCTTAGCAGGGTGAAACCTGTCCTCAGTTTCCCCCAAAGTGCTCAGGACTTGGGAACTGGGTGGGGGAAGGTGGGGGAGAAAGTGGGTGCAGGTGGACACAGGAGAGGTTATACTGAGGCAAGGGCACACATGGAGAAGGACTTCCAGAGCAGGCAAGGAGAGGAAGACGAAAGAGTCAGGGAGACAGAGAGGCCAGGCAGGTAGCGGAGAGCAGACCATGGGACTAAGAGAATAAGAGAGAGAGCACAGATAGAAACGACTGGGGAGGGAAAGTCTGGCATGCAGGAAAGTAGATGGGAGAGATGGGGAGGGAGGACGAAAGAGACTCGAGGAAGGACTAGAGGGGCAGCCAGAAATGGCGGAGAGCCCTCCCCAACATCGGCCTCCTGGACCCACAAGTGGCAGGAGTCTGGCAGCTGGCCCTCCCGCCCTCCCTCCCTCCCTCCAGGGGTGCCTCTGATGCAGGGGCCTGAGGTTGCAGTGTTGTCCTGGAGGTGGGGATGCCCTGAAGCTCCCCTCAGCCCTCCAAACTTTTTGTCAAGCAGCCCCTGTCCCTCAGGGGCTCGGCTCCCCACCGCACACCCTGACGGCAGGTCAGGATGAGCCAACTGTCAACAGGAAAGGGCTCTTACCTGAAGTATCTGGCTTCTAAGGTGCAGAGAGACATCCAGAGAGAGGATTTGCTCAAGGCCACACAGAAAATTAGGAAGAGTCAGCTCTAGAAGCTTCAGGAGCCCAGGCACAGGCCTCTACCCACTGTGTCAACTGAGATGAGGATCCTCACCCTCTTCTTTCTTGATAGAATCATGGAGGAAAGAGAGATTCGAATCCCCATTCAGTGGCTCCAGACCATAGGAGAGCAGGGGATTAACCCCAGGGCCCCAGGAGGAGACCGAGGCCACATTCTTGTGTCACCATATCACTACCCACCCCTCTGGAGTCAGATGGGTCAGAGCAGGACAATCATCACTCCAAGAGAAAACCACTGACCTTCAACTCATGAGACATTGGCACTGAAAGCCCCCACTGATCCCTTCCCATGGGGACACTGAGTCCAGGGGAGTGGGGCATGCTGGGGTGAAGCAGAAGGCCTGAGCAGAGGGCATGAGAACCCCCCACCCTCCCAAGCCGGCTGCCCACACCAACCTCTTGACACTGATGGAACCAACTCCTCAAAATCCTGAGGTCTGGGCTCGCTAGAAGGTGGCAACTTTGGGGGCTTCATCCTTCCCTTCTGAGGCCTAAATTCTGGTCCTCTTCTGTCTCCCAAGGGGACACTTCTTCCAACAGAAAGGCCCCTAGCAGGGAAAGTCTTGGGGTAATTTTCTTTTTTATGAAGCCCCTGATATGTCTTATAGCTCAGCTGGAGTCACAAGGAGGCACCTCTCTCACCTTTGTAGAAATACACAGGGCTGCAGAAAGCTGGCTGACTACACAATGCAGAGCAGGTGCCGGCTTGCATCTCATTTGCATATGTTTGCATATGCTTTCTTACTTCTCAAAATACCAGGAAACTATCCTCCATTCTCCATCCTATAGCTTCTTGGCATTTACAATCTCTCCTGGCTTACACAGGGCATCTCAATGCTGTGGACTTCCATTTGCTTAGCTGGAGAAGGACTTGGATTATAAATCCAACACAATCTAAACTCCTTAAAAGAGGCATCCTGGCACCAACCTGCTCCCTTCCCTCCTGCCAGGCCAAGACCATTCACCCCCTCGCTAAACATACCCTGTTCTTCTGTGCCAAAAAGAGTTGGCTGATGCTGTTCCCTCTGCCTGAAAGGCCCTTTCCTCTCCTTCTCTACCTGAAAAGCTCCTACTCAGACATCAAAACTCAGTTCAAATGGAACTTCTGCAAAGCTATGTCTTGTGAGTTTCTCTAGTTTCTCCAGCACCTCCAAGCAGAATAATCACTTCTCAGTGGGCCCCAACCCTTTGGCTCATTAATGGCCAACAACTAAAGGGAAAATTTATTATACCACAAAATGATATTATTCAGCATATGTCTTTCCTATTAGACAGTGAATTTGTTGAGGGCAGGAACCACAGGAGACGCAGCCATCACTACATAGCCTATAGCTCCTAGCTCTGGGAAAATGACTGCGTAATCATTGTTTGATGAATGGATGAATGAATGATTCTCTCCACGGGTCTTTATGCTCACAGATTCTGTGATTCTTCCTGCTTCATGGCTAGCTCAGACTAGGTTAAAGAGCAGTGATATTCTACGCAATATTTTACAACTTGAAATAGCACGGACAGAGGGTCCATGTGGACCCTGTCTGCTTTTGAGCACCAACCCTTCACAAACAGAACCCCAATCAGGGTCTGCAACCCCAGGTGGGGCCTTGGGCCCAGAGGTGAGGGAGGCAATGGGGCCAAGGCTGCTGTTTAGGAAACAAATAACCAAGTGGGGAAATTTACAGTCAGATAATTGGCAGCTCTGGTGCACAGTCAAATGCAGTAAATTAAGTGTTTTCCTGTAAATCAAGTTTATGATTTGCACTGGAGATGTAATTGTTAAAACTGTTCATTTTACCCACAAATAGCAGTTGAAAGAAACCAATTTAGGAGTGACAGATTGGTTTTGATTCTAACTGTAGTGCTAAAACAGTTAATTTTAATAACATCCTTTGGACAGGAGTCTGCTTGTTACTTAATATCATAGTCAACAATTTGAAAACTGCACGTTCAGCCACTGCTGCTTCCGCTAAAAATTAATCCCATTTTTCCCCCGAATGGAGGCATTTCTCAGCAGGAAGCAGCGTGTCCATGCAGACGGGCTTTCCTCATTTGCGGGGTTACAACCCTTCCACTCTGGGGAAGGGAGGTCATAAGAAGGTGAGTTATAGGCTAAAACAAAACAGGTCCTGGAATGTTGAGGCCAATGGGGACCCTCCCCAATGTAGGAACCCCTTCAGTGGCAAAAGGGATCACAGTCTGAAGCTCCTGCCTGCACACCTCCATTGACCAGGAGCTCACTCTCGCATGCCTCCTCTCCCCTGGGGTTCTACCCAGCTCTGCACCCTGAAACCATGTAGACATCAACTCCACTAACCATGGTCCAGCCCCCCAGTAACTAGAAGGCAGCCTCCAGGTCTCTGTCTCTCCCATGTAACATCTTCCCTTCTCCAGGTTAAACATGCGCATGCCTGGTCCCCTCCTCACCCCTTGAGAAACAGAGGGGCAGTGTGGTGTGAAGGAAGACCCTTGGGCATGCATGGGTATCCACTGGATAATTCTGAATAAACAGGACAGAGTCTATCTTTCAGACTTGTCACCATCCTCCTTCCCATCTCAGGACACATACCTGAGTCTCTCAACATTCAAGTCTAGTCTATGGTGTCCAAGACTGGATTACTTTTGTCACTCACCAACTTGGATCCTAAGCACCCAGTGGGCTCACAGATCCCAGGACTAGGGCGCCACTGGATTACGGGAACTCATAAACACTTTCAGCAGTTCACTCTGACCCCTGACAGGCTTCTAGCTCTGCTTCCAAATAGTCAGAGCTTCCCAAATATGAGCGTGTATTAGAATTACCTGGACAGCCTTCTCACACAGATTGCTGGGCCCTACCTTCAGAGATTCTGATTTAGCAAGTCTGGGCAGAGCCAGGGAATCTGCATTTCTAGCAAGCTCTTAGGTGATGTTGATGCTGCCAGCCCACAAACCTGGCTTTGAGTAGCACTGATGTCGGAGATCTATGTTATTACCATTATCACCACCCCACCATTACAGAGGAGGAAGCTGGGGCCCAGCGGGGCAGGAAGGAGGACAAACAGCATCAGCAGGCACAACCTCCAGGGCCTTCCTCCTGGGCCCACTCTGGGAGACTCATCCTTTCCCAAGACATTCCTGGGAGGCTCCAGACTCCCAGCAAGGAAGATGTGTGAATCAGCCCATTTACCCAGTTTTTGTTCGATTAATTTCAAGAGGTATTAGAAAGGAAAACTTTTGTAAAGAAAGGAAAAGCTGTTCATTTTCATGGCCAGCACTTGGAGGAACAGTTCTTCTGGAGCCTAGGCAATCGTTTGTAGAGTCTATTATAAAGGGAAACCTAAATCACATTTATGGCTCATACTGTAAGGCAAATGTAGGTATTAAAATTGTTCCTTTTAAATGATAAACATCCACTGAAATGGTGCAATAGAACTGCATCAGAGACTGTTTTCACCCAAAACAAACTGACTCAGGAAAGGCAGTAAATAGGGAATTTGACTGCAGTCCCCATAACTGCTATTTACTGTAAGGAGTAGGGAGGGAGGGGCCATGGAGAGAAATTAGCTCGTGGAGACCATGTTTGTTTTAGCCAGTTTAGCAACTTAACCTTGCATGGCTCTGTCTTCTCCAAGATCTGAGTGCAACAATTTCTCCCCAAAAGGGACATGGCTCCTTGTGGGGTAGATATTTTTGTTTTTTTTCTAGCCCGGTTTCAGATAGTGGGGATTTCATTTTACTGTGCATATCACAATCGTTGTGGTTTTGCTTTTGAGAGAGAAGTAATAGAAAAAATAGTTAATCACCCATTCATAATCTCTTAAACATTATTTTTAAGCTGATAGTAGCAAAACAAAATGCAATCTTTCTAACATCTTCAAGCAATTACTTGTCATTTTTCTGGTTTTCATAATAAAAGGAAATTAGTTTGGGGGAGGTGGAGTGGGGGACAAACTCCTGACTTTGAGCTTTGGGAAAATGAAGAACAGACTTAGGGTAAATCCTACCCGGGTTTTCCTGATGAAAATGAAAGCGGGAGCCAAGCAAGGGCAAGGGGTGCAATTGGGGGATGAGGCTTCTCCTGGCCCTACCCCCGACAATATGATATAATTCAGACTTGCCTCTGCCTGAAGAAATTTGGGGAGCATACAGACATCTCTCATCTACCCCAACAAAGCTCAATGAATGAAGAGTCACAGCCAGAGCCAAATTTAGCTCCTCTGAGCATCCGCCATGAGGGGTGAATTCATGTTGGATGGATGGATGGATGGATGGATGGATGGATGGATGGATGGATGGATGGATGGATTGGTGGGTGGATGGGTGGGTGGGTGGATAGGTGGATGGATGAGTGGGTGGATGGATGGGTGGGTGGGCGTATGGGTGGATGGGTGGGTAGGTGGATGGGTGGATGGATGAGTGGGTGGATGGATGGGTGGGTGGGCGTACGGGTGTATGGGTGGGTGGGTGGATGGGTGGATGGATGAGTGGGTGGATAGATGGGTGGGTGGGCATATGGGTGGATGGGTGGGTGGATGGATGGATGGATGAAAATAACCACTGTTTCTTGAGATTTCCTCCATGCTGAGTAAGACTTCTCAAACTCTAAGTGTGGAAGAACCCATTTGTTTCATTTCCAGTCAATTTATTTTCCAATTTGTTGGAAATGCTTTCATGAAATAAGTTAAAATGTCACCATCGTGTCAAGCTGCTGTACAAGTATTCTTACTCTCCATTTCTATCATGACCAGTCTGCAGATGGCACCAGTCCTGGGCCCCACTAGGAACAGAACTGTTCTCAGGCTGGCTGCTAGGCACATCACACACATTCATTCACTGTCTTGCAGTCACTCTCTGAGATGGGTGCTTTTATACCCACTTTCTGGATGGAAAAACCTGAGGATCAGGGAGAGTTTGTGAGTTGCCCAAATTCTAAAGCCGATGGCTACAGAGCTAAACTTTAAACTCAGAACTCTTGGGCTCCAAACCTGTATAGTTTCCTGATGCTGGGCTCTAGAAGCAGTCTCAAAGGACATAGGGTGGAGGGACGCCCTCCCAGTTGGAACCTAGGGAGGGTTCCTCCGAGGCCTCGGGTCAGGAGCTAGGAGGGGAAGGAGATGCTTGGCAGAGGCCAGGCCCCCACAAAAACAGAAGCAGGAGTGTGCAGTGGGAGGTTCAGAGAGTCATGGACCAAGCTAGAGCTGGGCAGGGAGAAGGGATCAAGGGAGCCTGGCCCTGTGGCTACTCTCTCTGGAAGCGGGGTGAGAAGCAGCCCTTGGCCCAGAGCAGAATGATGAGAAAAGTCAGCCACCCAGCTCTCTGCACCTTGATCTTCACTCTAGAGCCTGGGCTTCCCATTCTGTAGAGCAGTGACTGGCATTTTGTTTTAAATGTAAATCTGCCGGAAGACACTCCCATCAGGGTATTTCTTCCTTTAAAAGAGTTTAAGGGACTAGAGGGGTCAGAGCACTCTCATTTCCTGCTGAGCTGCTTCTGTGAAGCTTTGAGCACCAAGGATGGAGGGCATAGGGCCGGATGTTCAGAGAGGCCCAGAATGAAAGGGAGGATCAGAGAGGGCTGTGCCAGTTGCCCTAGCCGGGCCCGGCCATGCTCTCTGGGGCACCCAGGGAGGGGACGAGGCTCACTTGGAGGTACAGAGGCCTCAAACTAAGCCCACATACAAAATCAGGCCTGGGAAATGAGAGTTAACATCTCACTGTGTGTCCTAGGGACCACCTGCCCAGCTCTGCCATTCAAGATTCTATTGAGAGGCTCCACAGATCCTGAGAGCACGGCCTTCCACTCCCACGCCCACCCGCATCCTGACCCCCAGGAAATTGCCCTGATCTGAAAGTCCAGAAATCCCTCCCGTTGTCTCACCTTAGAGTAGTTCCATAGGCAGGGAGGCTGCTCTGCCAGGCTCTATGCTGCAGTTGGGGTGAGGCCCCTCAGACCAGGCCTGGTACTAGGGTGGGTGAGACACGGGTGCCTTAAGAGAGGAAAGCCGGTGTTATGCCCAGAGGACTCTAACCCACTTGGGGGCAGGGGTGGTCAGGGAAGGCTTCCGTGAGGAAGGTGGAGTGGGGGAAGCAGGCCTACCTGAAGTGAGTCTTTCCTAGGGGAAGGAGGAAGGGTTGCATTTTAGGTACACCCACACAGACTACCACCACCACCGCCGCCGCCACCACCACCAGCATCACCACCAGCACCACCGCCACCACCACCACCACCACAACTTTGAGTGAAAGTCTCCTTTTTCTTTTCCTGGTAAAGAGAAACAGAATAATTTTCATAATTTTTTGGAGCTGTAGACTAAGCCCTTTACTTCCCAGGTAGGGAAACTGAGGCTCAGAGAGGTGAGATTCTGCACCCACTGTCACACAGCAAGCAGGGCATGGGGCCAGAAGCCTCCCCGCCGCTGTGATTCAAGTTGTTCCTCCCCAGCCAGGCATTACTACGCAGAAGGGAGAGAAAGGCCTCTGGAGGGAGCAAAGTCATGGCTCCCCCTCGCCTGGCTGCTCCCAGGAGAGAAGGAGCTGGGGGAGCAGCCTGTCCTGCGTGGTCCCCAGGGAGAGTATTTGCCAAGTGAAACAGCAGGGAGGCACAGCAGAAGCAGCAGTCACAATATTAAGGTCCCTCACGGTAAACAGGAGCTGTGTTGTTCCAACATCCCCCGCCACTCACCTGCCCCTCCCAGAACTACCCCTCGTGGGGAGAAGGGCGCTGCCTCCTCCCACGGGGCTCTCCTTCCCTCTCCAGAGATCCCAGCACATACATAGCTCCCTCCTCAAAACCTGGCAGCTCTGAGACCAATAATGGCAGCAAACACTCACACAGGCCTTAAGGGAGGCTGGACCCCCGTCCCAACCAATCTCAGACAGGGTACTCACATGATCTCCACTACAACCCGGCCAAGCAAAGGCTGACAACATCCCCACTGCGAAGAGGAGGACACTGAGGCTCAGAGAGGGGAGGACACTTGCCCCAGGTCACAGAGCTGGGGAGTGGCAGAGCTGGGAATTGAATCCAGGCATTTTTCCTCCCTTAGCCTTGGCTGTGAGGCTGGGGAGGTAAAGGGCCTGATCCAGGCACTCTGCACCCTCCAGGGAACTGAGGCAGGGAGAGACAGTCACAGCTGTGCCAGGAACAGAGAGAAGTGGAGGGCCCGGATGGCGGGGCAGCCTGCAGATGGGACCTTGTAGAGGAAGAGCCTGGGCTGTAGGGCACCCAGAGGAAAGAGCGTGAATCCAGAGGGATTCTGAGAACCAGGCCCAGTCAGGGGGCAAGTAAGGGGTCTCCGATTCAGAGCAACAGCAAGAAGGCATTTCAGGCACAAGTGACAGCAAAGGCTTGGCGATGGAATGTTTCACTGCACAGAATGCTTTATCTTTGGAGTCCTGGTGCCAGGATGGGGGCAATGATGCTGGAGAGGTAATGAAAGTACTGGCCACACTTCCAGAGCATGCACAGGCCAGGTGCTGGGCAGGTACCAGGTAACTGGCACGCACGGCATCACCCAGCCCTCACCACAGACTAGGGCGGTGGCTGGATTCTCACCCATCCTGCAGGGAGAAGCTCCAAGCTTAGAGAGGTGAGTGCCTTGCCCCAGGCCAGCTGCAGAGGTGGTCAGGGTGGAGCAGGGTTTGGGTCCAGGCGATCAGGCCCCGATCCTGCTCTCTCTTCCACACCGTCCCATCCCCACACCAAAGGCAGCACTTAAGAACATAGGTTGGAGAAGCAGAAACCAAGGCACGGAGGAAAGGAAGGGGCAAGGACAAGGGCACAGCAATATGAGGCCACACCAGGACTCAGTCCCTGCTCCAGCTTCCCATCTTGGGAAAAGGGGCAGGGCTTCCTAGAGGCCCTATTGTGGTCCATGTGCCAGGGTGAGGGGATGGGGAGGGCGCAGGGAGCAGGCCGGTCACAAGCAGCTGGGGCCACCGTTAATGTCATTCCTGGGGTGATGATGAGTGATGCAAAGACCCAGGCAGCGGCTTGAAAAGATGATCCCATCCCTGCAGAACTGCCCCTGTAGGGAGAGAAAGGGTCCCTGCTCCATGTCAAGCAGCGAAGCTGTATCATTCATTCAGCTGACGTTGCCTGAGACCCTGCTCTGAGCTGGCCCTGGGCCTACCACTGTGCAGCCTCGTCCAAGCCCTTCCCCTCTGTGGGCTTTGTCAAAGGGCTGGACCAGATCCTCTCACTGATGCATGCATACGTGCATTCTCTCCTTCCTTCCTTCATTCACCAAGGGCAATACGGACCACAAGACCCAGGCCCTACTCTCAAGATACCCAAGGCTCCCTTTCAACACCAAGAGTTCAAGTTTCCCAGTGCACTGAATAGAGCCCAGCCTGCGGGTCCAGAGACGGAGACCTGGGTTCCTGTTCTGCCTGCCCTTGACTTCCCACATGACCTTGTTTTATTCTTGCATTCCACAGACATTTACTGCACGCCTATTATGTGCCAGTCCTGAACCCTGGGGCAAGCGTTAGTCCACAGAACAGTCAGAGGTCCTACCTTCCTAGAGCCTTCGCTGACTGGGGAGACAGACTATACAAAAAGAAAAAAGTAGCCTCCCCGCTGAACCTCAGTTTCCCCAACCTTACAGTGAGATAATGTCAGGTGGGACTGATGAAGCATGTACTATGTGGCAGAACAAGATGACACCAGCAGCCAGTCACCGTCTATGCCTCTAACTTGATGTGGGACCTCAGGAAAGGCCCTTCACTCCTCTGGACTGCGGTTTTCTTATCTGGCAGAATGGGCATGTTGCATTTCTGTATCCAGTTTAAAAAATATATCATCTATTCTTCATCACCTAAAAGCAAACATGGATTTGAGTACAGGAGGTCTGAACCCTGCCCACAAGCTCTTTCATTGATCCCTCCAGTCTCATCTCAGCTACTCCTCTGTGATCCCCAAATCTGACCCCTCGCTACTCTCTCTGACCACTCCTGCCTCTGAACATTTGCACACACTGCTTTTTTCCGCCAGAATGCCCATCCTCCAGCTCTTTTCTCTGCCTGGGTGATCCTTTAAGGTCCAGCTCCAACGGAACCTCCTCGGTTACCTTTCCCAGCTCCCACTTTACCCCAGACAGAAAGAGATTCCTCCCTGGTGGTTGGTCAATTTGTTTTCGTTTATTCTGAAATAAAAGTTTTAAAAATGCCCATGATAAAAATTTTGAACTGTTCATTAAGATGTAAAATAAGATGTATCTCCTTCCAAACCTCTCTCAATAACAAAACTAGCCCCTGCTAGTGTTCTGTGTTCTCCCAGAATATAAAGACATATATATGCATATACAGTAATAATAACAGCCAATGAGGTCTTACTCTGGGCCCAGCTCTTTTCATGTTCTGTCTATATATTAGCACATGAGACCTCACAGCAGCTCTATGATGAGACGCTATTATTAGTTCCAGTTTACAGCCTAGGTAACGACTCCCAGAGAGGTTAAGTGACTTGCCCAAGTCACACAGCGGGTAAGTGGTAGAGCCAGGGTTCACATCACCTGTCTCTTATACACAAAATGTGTTCATACACAAACTGCTCTGCTCCTTGCTTTATTTTGCTGAAACTGCATGTCTGAATCTCTCCATATCGGCACATATCTCCATACCTACCCCATTCTGTCCTAGAGCCGTTGGCATGGAAGCACCACGTCTCACACACTTAGCCCCTTCTGACGGACGTTTTGGGGGTTTCTAGTTGCTGTTGCAAACTATTTTGTAACCGTCGGGCTTGCATCTGTATCTTGATGCACTTTTACAAACTCATCTGTGGAATGTGGCCCTGGAACACCTGGGCCAAAGAGCATGAGATTTTCAAGTTTTGATAGATGTCGGGGGTGGGGGGTATGTTTGCATTCTCACCAAGGCTGATGTGCCCATGGTGTGGGTACCCACTTCTAGGATGCCCAGGTTGGATGTTGGCCCATCAGGGTCCCCTCCCCAAGCTGAGCTCACTCATGGAGGGGCTAGCACTTTTTCTCCCCCAGAACACATGGATGGAGCTGTGGAATTATTTGAAGGAAGATCAGGACCTTTTAAGGAGAACCATCTGGAGTCAGTTTCATGCAACAAATGGCAAGAATTTTTTTGGCACCTACTATATGCCCAGTTTTGGTATACAGGAGGCAGAGATCAACCAGGGTTCCCAAACTCAAGTGCCTGCTGGGGCCAGGCAGGTGGCACAGAGGAGAATAATATGGGCTATGTGAAGGGAGGCTGGGAGGGTGCCACAGCTCAGTGCCAGCCAACAGCTGCCAGGTAAGAACATGGGGTGGGGAGCCAAATCTGACCATTTTTCCAGAATGCCAGAAATCTGGATATTTTGATGAATTTATCCTGACTCTCAGCTGGACACCTGGCACTTGAGGACTCCATAGTTATTAAATGAATAGAAGAAAGAAAAAATAATTCCAGGCTTGGCAGGGTGACCCATGCCTGTAACCCCAGTGCTTTGGAGGCTGAGGCAGGAGCATCACTTGAAGCCAGGAGTTCAAGATCAGCATGGGCAAGATAGTGAAGCGACCCTGTCCATACAAAAATAAACAAATAAAATTAGCCAGGCATAGTGGTGCACAACTCTAGCCCCCAGGTACTAGGGAGGCTGAGGCAGGAGGATCACTTGAGCCCAAGAGTTCAAGGCTACAGTGAGCTATGATTGCACCACTGCACTCCAGCCTGGGCAACAGATCAAGGGTCTGTCTCTTAAAACAAAAAAAATAAGTGAATTCAAAAAATCAACCTCAAAATATGGAGGAATATTCATCTTGTTTCCCCATCCTACCTTCAGTAACCTTCAAAAAAGCAAGGATCATACCTTACTCCAAATACGTGTCAATTATCCAAAATTACTTAACTGTAAGTATGTGTGATTAGTCTCCATGATTCCATGTTGTGGGTGATCAAGACTGAGATACACCACGGTGCAATGCCTGGGCTTGGACAGTGGGTTTGCTGATCCTTCCTCAAGCGTCACTACCTCAGGAGACCTGGGGCAGAATGAAGTGTGCCTTCAAGGTTTGCCTTCCAAATGTGCAGCAAGAAGCCCTTGAGGCTGAGAGCCCACGAGCAGGCAAGAGCTGGACAAGCTGAGGCAGAGAGAGGGCAGTGACAGTTTGGACACACTCCAAGAGGAAATCACCTGGGCTGGGAGCAGGAGCACCCAGGGAGCCTGGAGCTCAGCCTCCATGGAGTTCCGTGTCCCCAGACAATGCTCTTTGGCTCTCAGTACCTCAGTTTCCCACATATAAAGGACATATTTACCATAACCATGTAAGTTATCAAACAAACCAAGAGCTATTTCTATATTTAGATTAAACCATATGAAATTGTTATTTGGTCCATCAAAAATATTTAAATATTGGCAGCAGCACTCAATCCAACCTCAGAATATCTGCAGGACATTGGGCGTAAATTGGGACTATCCTGTACAATCCGAGACATGCGGCCACCCCATGGCTCATGACCATGCCACCTGCTTTTCCCCACTTACTTGCAATCCAAAGCCCCCCTCCCACCACCCAGCCCCTCTGTCATTAGGCTGAGGTATAAAGATTAAGTTAATGGCGGGCGGAGAAAATCGGCTTTGTTGGCAAATTGTCTCTGATATTTATTTTGAACATTAAAACGAATCATTCGGACTAAAGAGGGCTGTAGTGCGTGGCCCATTAAAATGCATGCATTATGTATAACTCTCCCAGCTTCACCTCCAAGTATTATCAGCCTAAAAAGCAAACATGGTTTTTAAAGCCCCTTGTTTACGACATCCCATGACAGCTGATTAATGGCCACACTTTCGAGATCTGAAAGCTTAGTAACCCAAGCTAGAAAATTCAATCTTATTCTAATATAGATGGTGGGGGGGGGTTAGTGAGAGGAGGGGGAGAGTGTAGCAAAACAGGAACAGAGCAGAGCTCTTCACAACAGATGCAAGCAGAGGGTCATAATCACAGGAGCAGTATGAGCTGGGGCTTCTCACGGGGCATTGTAGTGTTTCCTAGGGCTGCCACAGCAAATTACCACAAACTTAGTGGCTTAACACAACAGAAATGCAACCTCTCACAGCCCTGGAGGCCACAAGTCTGAAATCAAAGTGTCAGGAGCACCAGGCTCCCTCTGAACGCTTCAATGGAGAACCTTCCTTGCCTCTTCCAGCTTCTGGGGGCTCCTGGAGATCCTTGGCTTGTGGCTACATCACTCCAATCTTTGCCTCTGTCTTCATAACACCTTCCTCCCTGTGCCTCAGCGTCTTTTCTGTTGCTTATGAGGACACTTGCCCTTGGATTTAGGGACCAGCCTAATGCAGAATGATCTCACCTTGAGATCCTTACCTTAGTTGCATCTGCAAAATCCTTTATTCCAAATAAGGTCATATTCTGAGGTCCCAATAGACAGAACTTGTGAAGGTACCCCATTCAACTTCCAACCTGCTGCAGGTTTCTTCCGACTCCCAGCATGGCCCTCCTTTTCTTAGGATGGTCTTGGGACCAACCAGGCCTTCAGGTTCTACCAGATCCAAGGAAGCTCTGCCATCTGTCCACACTTGCACATCCTCCCTGCCACCTCCTTAAGTCTGGCTTCAGCCAAACTCAGCACTAGCGTCTCTGCTGCCTCACTCACCCCCTTCCAGTGTGCCCCCTTTAAGGAGTCCATCTGGTCCTGTTGCTTCTCCTCTTGGCCACACAATTACTAGGATGGCATCTTATACTTAGCCTTCATGGCCTCTTGCAGCACTTCATTAGTACGGTTCCTTGTTTTGTCAACACTTACATGTTAGACTGTTATGGCTATCATATCCCTCCCGGAGCACTTGCAAAAATTCCAACCACCAGGCACAGCCCTGCGTGATGGGTCTCGCCCCTCCACCGCAGCCTCCTCTCCTTCCCTCCTCTCCTCTGATCACTTGCTGGGCTCCAGCCACAGCAACCTCCTTCTATTCCTCCAGAATGCAAGCCCAGACCTTCCTCAGGGCCTTTGCACATGCAGTTTTCTCCGTCGGAAGTGCTCTTTCTCTAAATCTTCCCCATCTGGCTTAGGTGCACCAAGCAAGACTCAGTTTAGAGGGCACCTTCTGGGAGAGACCTTTCCTGACCCTCTTTCCACCAGTCCGCACAGCAATCACTCGTCCCCTCTTTTATTATCTTCATAGCAATTATCACTACCCCAGGTCATCTGGCACCTCTGCTTTCATTTTCATTTTGGTTTTGGTTGCTTTCTGATTTATCCTCTGTCCTCCCCAACGAAAAAAGTAAGCTTCCTGCAGACAGGGACCTTGACTGTCTCTTTCTCTACTCTCTCTCGGAGGCCCAGGATGCTTCCCCATCACCTCTGCCATCTGCTGGATGAGCAATGAGGGTTTGTCTTCCACAGATTCTATAAACTCCGTGAGAGGATTAGTGTGATTAGTGTGTCCGTGTCCCTGGAGCCTGGCTCGGTTTCCAGGACAGAGCAAGCTCTTCACAAATTCACTGCCTGTAGCTCTCTCTGTGTTATAGGTGAGAAAGCACCCTTGGGAGAACTTCTAAGATCATCCAGGTTTTCATCTAAAGGCAGCACTGTCAGCTTCTCTCTCTCTCTCTCTTTCTCTCTCACAAATACACACACACACACACACAGTCTCTCTCTCTCACACACACACACACAGTCTCTGTCTCACACACGCACAGTCTCTCTCACACACACAGTCTCTGTCTCACACATACACACACTGTCTCTGTCTCACACACACACACACTGTCTCTCTCACACACACAGTCTCTCTCTGTCTCTCTCACACACAAACATATACACACACACACTGTCTCTCTCTCTCACACACAGTCTCTCTCTGTCTCTCTCACACACACACATTCTCTCTCACACACACAGTCTCTCTCTGACTCACACACACACTGTCTCTCACACACACACATACACACACTGTCTCTCTCTCACACGCAAACACACACATACTGTCTCTCCCACACACACACATGCACACACAGTCTCACACACACAGATACACACACTCTCACACACACACACACACATACTCTGTCTCTCTCTCTTTCTCTCTCTCTCTCCTTGGAAGTCCCCTACATTTATTCACATGTTCCTTTTTCTAACATTTACTGTGCACTTGCTGTGACTCAGGCTCTACTCTGACCGTGGAGGTGCGATGCTGAGCAAGCCAGTGCAGCCCTACCCTTGCAGAGCTGACATCCTGGTGGAGACACCCCTTTTTGTCTGTACCTATCCTAAACCATCTCTGGCAGAGCAGCAAAACACACCCCTTTTCTGAGTCTTCGTTTCCTTACTGTCTGATGGGAGCAAAATCTAACCGATCAGGCTGGAGGCCCCAGCGCCAAATGAGATCTGAGAAATTATTTTGGAAAAGAGAGTCCCCATAGTGTCTCTGGCCTGTCCCTTTTCCTAGCCCCGCTCTGCTCTCTGACTACACCCTCTCCTGTCTCTGCCCATATCCTAGTGTCCCCATAAGACGGACAGACCTGAACTCAAACCCACCTCTGTGTGTGAACATAAAAAATCACCTAGCCTTGCAAAGCCTGCACTTCCTCATCTGCAAGATGGAGATAATATTGTTCACACACCACTGTGGGAAGGATAGAACGGGACATGCTTCATAAAGTTCCTGGCAGTCTCCAGGCACTCAGTCATGTTTCTATTCCCCTGGAATACCCTCATTCCTCCAGCTGCCTAACTCCTGCTCATCCCTCAAAGTCCAAGCCAAGTGCTCCTCTCGAGAAGCCCCCTGACCCCCTTCCTGGAGTCCCTCACGTGCCCACCTACTGTCCACACGGCCCAACCCTGTTAGCCACTCTCCATTTTCCTCCACGGCACACGTTTGGAGCAATGATCAGACCACTCCTCAGCATCCCCTGCAGTGCCTGATGCTGCTGGACACCCGGCAGGGGCTCAGAAAGAATTGTGATCACATCCGCTCCCTGACCACCTACTCCCACCAGGCCCTGTGCCAGGTTCTGGGGGCACAGCAATGATGCGGTTTCCAAGCCAGAGGCACTCACATCTAGGAAAGACGCAGACACACTAGCAAACCCCTCCCGTGCAGTGTCACACAGGAGAAATTGGGAGGTCTTCCTGGAAGAGCTGGGCTTTCAAGGAGCCCTTCTTGGCTGAGTGAAAACATTCACTGTATCAATGTGTTCCTGGAAAGGTTCAGAGCGATTAGCGTTCCCACTGGCATCTACAGTCAGTCCACGAGTCCTTAATCCTGACTTCTTAATTGGTGACGGCTAGGTTCTGGTTGTCTGGTCCCTGGTTCTTGATCATGTAATTTAAGATCTGTGAACACACAAATGGGATAGAATCAGAGACTGTTTACTTCTGGGACCTTCATGCCAGTAGGACGGTTGCTGACCTCAGTCACCCCTTCCTTACTAGGTTTGTTTGAAAAACTAGAATTGTGGCCGGGCGCGGTGGCTCAAGCCTGTAATCCCAGCACTATGGGAGGCCAAGACGGGCAGATCACGAGGTCAGGAGATCGAGACCATCCTGGCTAACCCGGTGAAACCCCGTCTCTACTAAAAAAAATACAAAAAACTAGCCGGGCAAGGTGGCGGGAGCCTGTAGTCCCAGCTACTCCGGAGGCTGAGGCAGGAGAATGGCGTGAACCCGGGAGGCGGAGCTTGCAGTGAGCTGAGATCCGGCCACTGCACTCCAGCCTGGGCGACAGAGCAAGACTCCGTCTCAAAAAAAAAAAAAGAAAAGAAAAAAGAAAAACTAGAATTGTATTGCTTATATATTTTCCAAAACACTCAAAAGGCAGAATGTTTGTCTTGAAAGCTGTTTCTTATCTAATATGAAAACATTTTATCCACACCGTCAATGTCATTTTCCCCATTTGTTGGAGAGGAAGCTGAGACAGAGAGAGGAATGACAGGCCCAAGTTTCCCCAGTGGATCAGTGCTGGGCCAGGGCCAGAACCAGACACCTGTCGTGCAGCCCAGGACTCTACCCGCATCCTCTGCCCTCATACCAGCGCCCCTGGGAGGGGAGGCCCTTGCTGTGGGTTCATCTTAATCAACTCTTTCCTCCCTCCTTGAGAGGAAGACCTTCTCCCTTCCCAGCCAATGGGGAAGAGCAGCCCTTCCATCTTCTGCAGGCCAGGGAGGGAGGCGAGGTGACGCCAAGGGATGAAAGCGGAGCTCCCAGCGAGGTCTGAGAACTGATGGAGGGTTGGTGCCACCGCTGAGCTTGGGAGGCAGTCTTTAGCTTAATAACTGTGAATTGGGGGCTGCAGCTGTGACACAGCCATCCCGGCCCCCCACAGGGAGACCGCCGAGCTGAGCTCTTAGCAGGGCCACCCCTCCCAGGGTGCCCTTTGTGGGAAGAACAGCAATTGCCTGCTTTTGATGTCTGTTCTTATCTAGTCACTGGAGCCGCAGCCCTAACAGTCATCTCCTGGTATCTGTCCCAAATGCAGGAGCCATTCACACCACCCCTGCTGGTCCCTGCAGGCCCCAGGGTCTGTGTCATCAGGACATGCCACAGAGCTGGCCAAACTCGGTACAGCTCCGGTGGTGCAGGCTCACATGCATTCTGCCCACCGGCAGAAGAATGACAGCAGCCAGGTAGTGAAACCAGGGCCCTTAGCATAAAACCCAACCTCCTGGGCTGGCACTCGAGACTTTCCCATTCTCCAACCCCAGCCTGGCTTCCAGCAGTCCTGGCTATGCTGTTCTCCTTGTCTAGAATGCCACAGCCCTCACCCACTGCCATATCGAAGCCCTCTACCAAATCCTAGCCCTAGAGTCTGCCACCAGGAAGACTTCCATGATTGCTCCAGGCCACCAAGCTGTCCCTCTCCTGTGAATGGCAATAAAACTTTCTGTCCCACTTACTTCAGACTTATGACATGTGTGTCTTATTTTCATTTCATTAGTTATCTTTCACGTAGGCTCACCAAATGCTGACCTGGGCTGTGAGCTCCAGGGGAGCAGGGACTTAGTTTGATTCACCTCTGAGTCCCCAGGGCATTGCATATGGCTTATCACAAAGTGGCACTCCACATATATTTGCTGTTTGCCTCAATTGGGCAGATAGGCCATGCCAATTTAAACTCAAAGGAGAAAGATGGTACGAATTCGTTCCACAACTGAATTCTAGGATATCTAAAAAGAAATGCAGGTTATTTCTTTTGTGCACATGAACAGAGACTTACCTCATGCCTCTTTCTAGAATCCCCTACCCATTTTTCCAGCTGGAGAACTCCTGATCTACCCTCAGTGCCCAGCTTGAACATGAGTCTCTCCAGGAAGCCTTCTTGGAATCCTCCAGGCTGACTCATCACGTCCTTTTTATGACCTACAGAAAAACCTGTGTTTGAGTTCTGTTATGGGCTGAATTGTGTTCACCCCAAAAGATGTGGAAATCCTAGCCCTGGTATCTGTAAATGTGACCTTATTTGGAAATAGGGTTCTTGCAGATGATCAAGTTAAGGTGAGGCTATTAGGGTGGCTTTAATCCAGTATGACTGGTGTCCTCAGACACAAAGACAGAAACACATAGAGGGGAGACAAGGTGAATACAGAGAATGCCATCTACAAGTCAAGGAGCGCCTGAGGCTACCAGAAGTCAGGAGAGAGGCATGAAACAGATTTTCTCTCAACCCTCAGGAGGAACCGAACCTGCTAACACTTCGATTTCTGACTTCTGATTTTCAGAGCCATGACACAACACATTCCTATTGTTTAAGCCTCCTAGTGTGTGGTACTTTTGTTATGGCAGCCTTAGCAAACTCATACAAATTCTGCATTTGCCTCTTACTAGCTGTCTGACCCTTGGCAAGCTACTGAAATCTCTGAATCTCAGTCTCCTCTTTAAAACGGGCACGGCAAATCTCCTTCAAGCCCCCTTCTCTTTTCCCATCACCACACAACCAACCTACATTCCCAGCAACCCTTGCAGGTAGGTGTGACCAGGTGGTTAAGTTCTGACCCATAGACCAGGGGGTGGAAGCCATCTGCCCAGCCCAGCCCAGAAACTCTCCACACAGTCCTCCACACTCACTCTCGCTTCTTCATCTGCCGGCAGAGAACCATGTGGCCCTCGGAGGTGGCAGAGCTACAAGATAGAAAGAACCTGGGTCCCTGATTGACTGCAAGGAGGCTCCCCCTGTGGAGCACTATACTGAACTAGTTCATAAAATGCTGAAGTTTATGCAAAAGTTGTTAATATACTCTAATATAAATATTAGTCAGGTAATAGTCTCATGAGCATCAGAAATGTTATGGTAGGCAGTTAATACCATGTTTTTAATATGTTGATACTCGAACTGCCCCACCATCTAACACAAACCAGCATAAAATAGGGTATGAAAAATGCTCACTGAATTTTTTGTCAGTTAAAGAGCACTGCCATGGGTGCAACTGTCCGGGGCTGGTGTGGCAGGCAGTAAAGGAATTCACCAAGACAGTCATAGGTAAAGAAAGGCAAATTTATTAGAGAAAGGGTTGCAAAGGTGCAAAGGGCTGCACAGCAGAGAAGGGGCCGTCTGCAAAGGGGCTGGAGGGAAGTTTTATAAGGTCATGCTAGAGAGGTTACATGTGGAACAGGTGTTTGGGAACAGGATGTTGTGCTAGCAGGTTGTTTGTGATGAGCTGTCTCCCAGAACAATTGTTCTCCCCCGCCTAGAATTCCTTCCTCCTTGTTGCTTCCTTATCTTGTCAGGATTCCACAAGCACTAGCATCAGGAGTTCTTGGTTGGTTCCAGCTCTGCCCCAAGTTTAGGCCAAAGGCTTAACTCTTCTGGCCCTCAATTTCTTTGCTTATGAAATGAAAGGGTTAAATAAGACCAAAAATCACATCCATGCTACAGCTCACTCATCAATGAAAGCTTGCTTTCCCCCCACCCAGCCAAGACTGCCTCAGAATCCTTCTTAACACAGAGCCCTAGAGAGCCCCTCCCGGCGTGAGCTGGCCCTCTAGACAATACACATTAGCCATCTCTGAACACCCGCAACCCAATTCTGGAACTAATCTGCCTCAATATCTACTCTGGGGGTAAGAACCTCAGTCTTCAAACTCAAGCTTACAGGAAGAATCCCATTTAGCCTTTTCCATAAATCACTGTAGCTTTGAATTCTGGAGCCCTCCTTCTGCAATGCTCCCTGGAAATGTAACCCTAGTCCATCACGGCCAGGGGCTCTTCCCCGCAGGCAAAAATTATGTGAAGGTCACAGAGTCTTACACAACATGTAGGCTTTGGGAAGACCTTGGGGTCTCAGGCCCCTCTGCCTGCTTCAGAAACAGTCGCTGTTCCCAGCCTTAGTCTTTTTAGGTGCCCTGCACTCTGCTTTTGTCCCACAATTGGGGCTGGAAACCTTCAGGGGTGCTGGAAATCACTCAGCCATTCCTCCGGGGTTGCTGCAGGGAGAGGTGGGGTCCCACTACTTACAAAACCTGCACCCACTGGAGACATCTCCTGGGGCCAGGAAGCACCTTTTCTCCCTATTCCTATTTCCCTTGGAGCTCTCCCTTTCCCCTTCTTCCTCCTCCCACCTCCAGCATCATCCCCTCAGGGTTGGCTTTAGAAAGGAAAGCCAGGGGAAAAAAATTGTCTTATAGACAACTCCTCTTTCCTCTTGGCCACAAGCTACCCCTAGGTGAGAAAACTGGGAGCGGCTGCCTGATTTAAAATATATATATATATATGTGTATCTCTGGGATTCAAAAAATATGCAGCCTCAAGCTGAGAAGGTAAAGGCATTAAGTATTGTCAGGACAAATGGGAACAGGCACATAGTTGCCCTTGGAGGTCGTCGCCTTTCTGATCAGTTTTACTTTTTTTCTATATTGATTGGGCAGAGTCTGTACTGAGCTTTGATGTCCCCCAAAATGCCAGTGAGAGGTAGAGCCAGGCATAGTTTGCCACGACACTTTGTGCTAAGAGCCCTGGGGTCACATCGCATGCAGGTGACCCAATCAGGTGGGAGATGTGTCACCGTCATTTCATATAAATGCTGATTATTGTAAATGAGTTATTATTTTTACAACTGTCACTCCCATGCTGATATGCTTGCTCCCTTTAGTGGGAGCAAAAGGAGTAGGGGTATTTCACAGCCATTTCTGGGGAAATTCCACAGGACCCAGTGGGAGAGAACCAGAGGTCTTAAAGTCAAGTGTCTCTCCGGCCCAGGTAGACTCCAGATGTGTGCAGCAGGTGGGGAGCCCGGGACTGGAGCACACTCACCTGCCCAAAGGGCATAGCCGCCACTCAGCCCCCTCAGCTCCAGGGTGCTGGCCATCACTGCGGCTGGAGAGACTTCTCATTTTTCTAGAGAAAGTGAAAATTCTGAATTATTAGTATGCAATCTCTGGCTTGTGAATTGTTGATAGTTCAAAACTTTAAACACTGTGAGATGAAACAAAATTCTTTTCAAGGTGGAATTTGACCCATGAGTTACCGGATGGCCTCCACCGGCACCTAGGAAGCACCTCGTGTAGGTGGAACTTCGCTGGTGCTGGTGCAGGGGTTTGGCTGACAGTTGTGGTGCTATGCATGTGTGCATGGGTGTGTGAGGGGCTAGTGGGAGGCTTGGGTGAGTTCAAGTGGCAGAGTAAGAACAGATAAGAGTGAGGGGCAAGGTTCTTAAAGATGCTGGGTAAATGTCACCTCCTCTTTGAAGCCTCCCTGCATGCAGCCTCCACTGTCCCCTACTCCATCCTCAGGCAGAAGTAGTCCCTGCTCTGCACTGCCCCGCCCCCAGTATTTTGCATTAAAATTAGTCATCGATGTGTCTAAATATTACACAGGATGCCGAGGTTGGTAGATGGCATCTCTTACTGCAGGTCAGTGAACATGCTGAGGATGGCAGGAATGAACGAATGCATGAACAACTTCTCAATGGAGCATCCACTAAAGGCAAGGGCCCTGCTTGCGTCTCTGCACACCTGATTCTGATTCCCACAACATGGCTAGGTGGGCACAGCTACGCACAGGTCCGGGGAGCAATGCATTCCCCTTAGCCAGGCAGCCTTGCCCAGCCTTGATGTGGTGAGGCAGGTGGGACCAGGCCCTGCAGAGGCAGAACCACTTCCAGTGCCACTGTGCGGTGGACCTCCCTGGTGGGCTAGGCTGAGGGCAATCTCTTCAGTTCTATTCAAGTGGAATCAGTTCTGTTCCACTTGACAAGCATGCATCAAGCCTGCTTCCTGCATGAGCCCTCAAAGGGCCGAGGAGCGGACACACCCAAAAGCCCAGGCAGTGGCACTTCTTGCCTTGCTGACTAGCTGCGCTGGGGGAGCAATGCAGGAACAGAACACAGCTCATTGTCAGGCAGAATAAGAGCACTGATGTCCTCTCGCCTCAACCCAGCCCTGCCAGCTACTGCTTTGGTGTTATCCCTAGGCAAGTGACTGAGAGCTCTAGGCCTCAGCATTCTCATCTGCAAATTGGGAGTGATTTAGAACTTATCTCAAAAGGCTGATGCGAAGATGAAATCATACAGTGCTTGGCCCAGGCCTGGCTCATATTGGGTGCTCAATAAAAGGCACTGTTAGGAGTTTCATTGATCTCACTCTTCACACATTGTTTTTGTTTAATCAAGAAAGGCTGTGAAGTATCACTGTTGCACCATTTTAGAGTTGTGTTAACTGAGGTCAAGAGAGAGGGCCTGCCCCAGTTGCCCAGCTAGTGGTGGAAGGACCGGTGCTTCACCTCCCTTCTCTGGACCAGGCATTCCATCCTCTGATGCTTATGGTCCACTCTCTTCCCCTCCTCCTAAAGCTCCATGATGCACTGTCTCATGTGGCTGCTGCATGCTCCCTGGGGGTCAGTCTATCTTGCCGCCACAGCAATTCTGTGTCTATTCCTATGGTCACACCTTCCTCAACTCCCTGTCTCCATGTTGTAGGCCAAGGAGTAGGCTTATGGAGTGGAGGATGCAGTTGCACTCCATAGAGATTCACCAGTGGGCCCAGATTCCAGCCTCAGAGAACTATTTTTTGATTTTGCTGTGCATGAGAATCACCTGGAGGGTTTTTAAAAACCTTGATTGGTGGACCCCACCCCCATAGTTTCTGATTCAGTAGATCTGGGGTGCAGCTGGAGAATTTGCACCCCTGGTGATTCTGATGCCACAGGTCTAGGTTAGAGCCAGTGGGAGAAACAGGCCCAAGATATTTGAGTAATCAGACAAAGATGCAAACTCAAGTCATATCCCAGCGAAGGAAACAAACAGGAGGCTGAGACAGAGAATACCAAGGAGAGCATTCACTGCTCATAGGCTGGTCAGGGAAGGGGACAAGGGCAGGCAAAGCATTTCTGGCAGAGGGAACAGCACCTGCAAAAAGGCCTGAGTTAAAAAGAGCATAGGCCCTTGGATGGATCAGTGGCCAGAACGTAGTTAAGTGAGGAGAAGGGTGGGGAATCTGGGGTCAGAGGTAGCTGGGCCTTGGCTGTCTAGCTGGACAGCATTTCTGGCCTCTTGTGTTTGTGACTGAGGTCTGGAATGCGGGTGAGAGTGATGTCTGCCGCTTCCAGTCTGGCACATTAAGAACATCCTGGTTCCTTTTTCCCTCCCCACAGTGTGCACCAGAGAGATGAGGACAATGCCCTGTGAGGAGATGGGAGAGAAATCAGAAAGAGGGCCCCTGGAAGACTGTGAGGGCCGGGTCAGCCCGCCACCTGGACATTATTCTTCTAGCTACTGATTTGGCTTATTTTTGTCTCGGCAGCTGAGCTTACCATTGCTAATAAAGCCCGTTCACCTAGCCCTGGCCTTAAGTCCTATACAGGTCCTGGCTGGAGTCCTGGGATTCCAGCTGTTTCCTGTGTGGGACTGACTGCGGCCTCTGGCAATTCACATGGCCTCTCTAGGACTGGGATTTGCAAAACTGCCTCCAGGATGGCTTAGACCACAGCCTCTCAACCTTAGACGGCAGGACTCAGAACCCCACAGAGGTTTGTTCAAACCAATGGCTGCAAGAATCTGTATTTCCTTTTTTTTTTTTTTTTTTTCTGGAGATAGTCTCATTCTGTACCTCAGGCTGGAGTGCAGTGGTGTGATCTTAGCTACTGCATTCTCTGCCTCCTGGGTTCAAGCAATTCTCCTGCCTCAGCCTCCTGAGTAGCTAGGATTACAGATATACACCACCACACCTGGCTAATTTTTGTATTTTCAGTAGAGATGAGGTTTCACCATGGTGACCAGGTTGGTCTCGAACTCCTGACCTCAAGTGGTCTGCCTGCCTCGGCCTCCCAAAGTGCTGGGCATGAGCCACCGCACCTAGCCCAAGAATCTGTATTTCTAACAAGCAGCCAGATGATTCCGATGCTGCTGGTCTAGAATGCTTTAAGAGCCACCATAGACCAGACATGGTGGTTCATGCCTATAATTCCAATGCTTTGGGAGGCCAAGCCAGGAGGATTGCTTGAGGCCAGGAGTTTGGGACCAGCCTGGGCAACATAGTGAGTCCTTGCCTCTACAAAAAGTAAAAATGAATAAATAAATTAGCCAGGGATGGTGGTGTGCACTTGTAGTTCTAGCTACTCCAGAGGCTGAGGCAGGGGGATCGCTTGAGAACAGAAGTTCAAGCCTGTGATCATGCCACTGCACTCCAGCCTGAGCAACACAGCAAGACCCTGTCTCAAAAAAGAAAAACCTCACTGTCTTATGTCATCTAGCCATAATGTCATTTAAACTCGGGAGGTAAACACCATATGTGTAGGCAGGCCCTGCCTTGAAGGAGTCAGAAAAATTCACCAGATCTGAGATGCAAAAGGCTTAGATGAGGAAGGTGTGTGTCCCTCTCAGTCCCCTGCAGGAGAAAGACCACCAATAGGAAAGTTGGAAGTCCTGAATTCCATTTCTAACTTGACATATACTCAAAGTCCCCGAGCCTCAGTTTCTGTATCTGTAGAACGGACAGACATGACACCTACTCTCTATTCCTCACAGGATTATTATACGAGTCACATGGAAGAATCAGGATGGCTGGGTGCCTCCACCAGTCCCGGAAGGAGAGAAAAAGCATAGTCCTTCTGAGAGCTCCACATCCCTCTTGCACGACAGTGGGGGCCTATGTGCTGAGGATGGGGGAGTAAGAAGCCAGAAGGAGCCTCGGTCCCTGACACATGGGCTGTCTTTCCAGCCCTGGGCTCCACACCAACAGACTTCTTTACATGAGGAAGAAATTAACTTTGATGTGGTGATGTTTGTTTCATGCATCTGAATCATAGCCCTCTAGCTCTAGGCACTGCTCCAGCCTTCTGCTCCCTCCATCTCATCTGAGAGCAGTTTGCCTTTACTTTTCATCTAGTAAAGGTGAAAGATCGTTGTGATTTTGATGGTTGTCTCAACGACCGGTATTGGATATGGCAGAAAACCCAGGTGGCTAATATGCTGAGAGCCACTCACACCCACTGGGAAACTTGTAGTACTCTGGGAGAGGCTCCCTTCAAAGGGAGCTGGGAAGATGCAAGAGGGAGATGGTCAGCCTGCAAGGCTGAATGGTGAGCAAGGTCACCTCCCCCATTTCATCCAAGAAGGGCTTCTCAACCCCACTGCTACTGACATTTGGGGCTGGATGGTTCTCTGTTGTAGGGGCAGTCCTGCGCACTTCAGTGTTTAGCAGCATCCCAGGCCTCTACCAGCCAGATGCCAGTAGTACTTCCCCAGTTGTAACAATCAACAACGTCTCCAGACATTGCCACGTGTCCCCTGGGGGACAAAATCACCCCTTGTAGAGAATCACCGCTCTAAAGTAGCAGTTCTCCCCTTAGCTTCACAGTGAAATCTCTAGGGAGCTTTAAAAATATTTACTGAGACCTGGGTCCCACACTCGAGATACTGACTTGATTGGTCAAGGGTGTGGCTGGGTATCGGGACTTTTTGAAGTACACCAGGAAACTCTAGTGGGCAGCCAAGGCAAGAAGCACTGCTCTTATTCTTCCTTGGTAGTCAGTTGTCATGGTAGTGGAGAGAAGGCAGGGACTGGGGGGACGGTGATGTGCTGAGCCTAGAGATTCAATAGGCCCATGAGAGCCAGGACAGGGACAGGCTATCATCTACCCCCAGGATGTCAGCCTACATTAGAACATAAAACAGTCTCCGATTCTGTACACCTGACCGGGCTCTGCCTTCTTCAAGTTCACCCAGGTCCCAGGGTTAATCCAACAGGACAGGGGTTCTAGTGAAAGCAACAAACCAACTTGGCCCTTCTTAGCCCATTTCCTCACCTTTGAAACAGGGAACTGTTTTCAGGTGGTACCTCCAGGCATTTCTCTGAGGCTCCCTGTCAGCGAAGGCACTTTGACAAGTGATTTTGACAAGTCATTAAAAATGAGTACCAAGAGGCCCATTCTTCACCTGCCAGGAGCCCTCCCCAGTTGGTCTCTATAAGTCTCGAGCCAGACATGGCGGGCTCCATCTAGGCATGGCAATCTTTATAGGGTTGGTATGGAAGGCATCATACCCAGCTGGAGCTGGCCAGGAGCCAGAGTACAACCATCATTTCCCCAGTTCATGGACTAGTGGGTCCAGGACCGACTCACAGGCTCCTGGAGGGCTTAGTGTGGCCTAGAAGTAAACAGGGAAAGGGCTGGACTCACTGGGTCAAGCACTAGGCAGGGTGTCCTGCCCTGTCTTATGTCATCTAGCACTGTTGTGCCAGATGGACACACTGTTCCCATGGAATCAGTGTGTCCGAGCCAGACAGTTGACCAGGTCCAGGCCTTTGTAAACGCAGGAGCATGGACCAGTGCTGAGCCACTTGCATCCACACTACCAGGGAGCTTGCGGAAGACAGTTCCAGGCCTCACCTCCAGAGATCCTGATTCTAAGCCTGGAGTAGTGCTGGGGAATCTGATTTTTCAAACTCCCCAGGTGGTTCTGACACAAGGTCTAGGAAGAACACAATCCTAATGCATCCTTCCCAGAGAGGAAATTCCCTACGTTATCATGCCCAGGATGTCAGCAGCCTGTGCTTGGTCACTTCTTTGGCCTGCCCAGATCTCTATACCATACGGCATCTTATCTTCCCCGTTCATAAAAGACCTCACCATCAGGAAGCACTATAATGTCTTTCTTGGCTCAGAGAGGGTAAGTGACTGGCTCTGGGTTGCCCAGCAAAGTGGATGCAGAATGGGAACCAGAAGCTGGTTCTCTGCCTGCCTGGGCAGTGGCATTGCAATTCAACCAGCACGGTTGGCACCTACTCTGTGCCAAGGCCCACAGCAGCCTGGGAAGTGCGGGAGGCTGTTTATGCAAACTGACAGCCTCTGATCCACATAAGCGCCTGCCTCCAGCTCAGCCTCTAATAATAGCTCTTCCTCGGAATTCCTCCTGTCTTGGTGGCAGCGGAATATTTAGACATATCAAAGATTCTCTCCCCTTCTTTCATCGGGCCAACAGTGATATGAAAAGAGTACAATAAAAAGACAGGTCTCTATGACAAGCTTCAGAGAGCAGCCAATTCCCTGACATCCCTCAAGACTCCAATTGACTCCACGCTCTCTGACGGGAGTCAGCGCGGTTACATAATAATAACACCTTCCATTTCCGTGGCGCTATTATGGGGCTTTCACCAGAGTGCTTTCACACGCGCTCGCTTATTGAGCCCACAAAGCATCCGGGTGGCAGGCAGGGCAGCGATGCTTCGCCTGGTTTTACAAATGAGAGAATTACAGTGCACAGAGGTTAAGTGACTTGCCTAAGGTCACACAGCAAGTGAGTCGCTGATTGTGGAGTCCTCTGGCAGGTGGCAGTCTCTAAATCATCTTCTCAGAAAGATAGAGAAGGGTCCTCCCTCATCAGTGGGCCCAACTGTGTCCCAGCCTCCTCTCTCCTCTCAAATCTTCTTCCAACCCTGCTCTCCAATCACACAGAATTCTTCTTGGTGTCCCCAAACCTGCTATCCTTTTAACACCTCTGTGTCTTTGCACCTTGCTCCCCCCACCTCTGCTTCTTCTCCTTCCTCTTCCTCTCCTCAGGACCAGCTTCTCTTTATTCTGTTGCACCACCGCCTCCTCCAGGTAGCCTTCCCTGATGCCCACCTGACTGAGCCAGGCACTCCTTTCTCTGTGCATACTTCTGTCCTGTATAGTACTGTATTACAGTCAGCAACCTTAGCATATCCCTCACCTAAGAACCCCCTGGACTAGTGAGCTCAGGCTACCATAACAAGATGCCACAAACCGGGTGCTATAAAAAATAGTCATTTCTTTACCCCCCTCTGGAGGCTAGAAGTCCAAGATCAAGGTGCCACTGGGGTTGGTTCTGAAGTGGGCTCTCCACCTGACTTGTGGACTGCCACCTTCTTGCTGTGTCCTCACATGGCCTTTGCTCTGTGTGCTCACAGAATGAGAGTGAGCTTTCTGGTGTCTCTTCCTGTTCTCATAAGGACACCACCAGTCCTATCAGGTTAGGGCCCCACCCTTACAACCTCATTTAGCCTTCATTACCAATTTTTAAGTAAAATCACATTAGGGGTTAGGGCTTCAACATACAGATTTGGGGAGTGGATACAATTCAGTCTGTAACACCCCTCAAAAGTGACGACTGGGTCTGGCTCTTTTCCAAGGAGGTGGTGTCTAGTCAAGGCCTGGCCCACAGTGGGGCTGAATAAATGTCCGATGCAGAAATCCCTTTTTACCAGTCCTTGATGTCACCCAACATCTGTCTGACAACCCTGACAACGGGGAGCTCACCATTTCATTACTGGTCAATGGCATCATGACCCTATGGGAAAGCAGAAGAAAGAACAGGTATTAGAAGGAGCAAGATTAAATGAAAAAGTAAATAATAGCAATAAAAGAAGGAATAGGTAAGAAAATGTAGGGCTGGGTGCAGTGGCTCACACCTGTCATTCCAGCATTTGGGGAGGCCAAGGTGGGAGGATCGCTTGAGCCCAGGAGTTCGAGGCTACAGTGAATTATAATTATGCCACTGCTCTCTAGCCTGGGCAACAGAGCAGGAACTCAACTCAAAAAAGAAAAGAAAATGTAGTAGGAAAGAAATTGTACTATCACCTTATAACATCTGCCCACAAAGCCTAGTTCTTCCTGCTGAAGCCATTGGAAAAGTCATCTGTCATTCTTGTTATTGGAAAATAGCGTCATTCTTTCCTGAGTCTTGGCTTTTCGAGCTCATCACTCTTGGCTCATCCAACAGCCCAACAAGTGCCCGCCCCTTGTCTGCATCCCTGTTCCCATGAACCCAACCCAGATCTGTGTGTGGAGCTTAACAGAACCACCCAGAAGCACTGCTCTGTAGGCCCTTCTTCCTCACTGCTTGGGACAAAACGCAGGCACTCTTAGGCTCTTGAGGTTTATAGCAAGGCCACGCCTTGGAGATGATCTGTTCCCTCGCACAGTGCCTGCCCAACACAAGGAATCATCTCAGATGCAGGTTCCTCCAGGAGATGCTCCTGATTCCCCCTGAGTGCCCCCAGCACCCCAGCACTCCCTTCTTGTGTATAGCATAAATCCCACACCAGTGTGCATGTTGCCAGTCACCTATCCCCGCCACCGGGGTCCTTGAGGACAGAGTCAGTGTCGTGTTTCTCTCTGGGCCTCCAGCACCCAGCCTAGTTGGAGGGTCTTCATCTGAGACATGAGGAGCCACAGTCCCTGCCACAGGAGGCTGTCCCCTGAGCAAGGACACAGGCTTGGCAGAATGGCCAGGAAGCCTGCGTGGGACCAGCCCCTCAGAGCTCACATGGGTGGCCCCCTGGCCTTTCCTCTCACCCTCACCCCCAAACACGCTGCCCATGGATCTCACCACTTACCTGCGGCTGAATTTTAACAAATACTCCAAGAGATAATGGTTAATTTCACAGAGCCGTGAGTGGAGGCTGTTAACATGTTAATATTATTTAAATTGTTTTACATTTTCGACAGTTTGAGCTGCAAATATAAATGTTTTCTGTGCTTTCCACGGAGCTGAGCTCACAAAAATGATTGATGAGGCACCCAATATGGAATTTCCCACTTTAAATTAAGAAACACGACGTGAAGGCAATGAGAAAAATACTACCCCGCCATATGTAGTCCCCGTAGCTAAATCCTCAGCACGGAGCCTGGGGCCAGATCGTTTGTCCCTCTGGTCCCTAGTGGCTGCGTGGCCCTGAGTTCCTCGGTTCACCTCCCTGGTCCTCCTGTCTTCTTCTGGAAACAGAGATCACACCTACCAGACCGAGGCACCCCAAAGGTTCCACAGTGGGCTTCAGTTAGCAGGCACTTACCACAGCTGGCACTGGGCACTGGGTGTTTCCTCTGTACCGCGTCCCCTGCCCTCCCGGCAACCACCTAGGTATGTGCCATTTCATACCCATTTTACACAATGTGCCCAAGACCACACACCCAGGAACCGGGGGCGCCTGACTGTCACTAAAGCCCGTGCCTCCCACACCTTAGTAGGTAACTAATAAATGGTGTTTCTTCCCCACATCCCACCTTCCTCACCCACACCCACATTCCAAACCCTCCCTGGGCCTCTGCTTCCCCATGTAGGTAATCTCAGTGTGGCCCAGTTCTAACTTTGGCTCCATTCAAAGGAAAGATGAGCTAACGGTGAAAGCTCGGCCTCCACATGCCCGAGGCCAGCCCAGAGGGGCATGGGGAATGTCTTGCCCATGTCCCCACTTGCGTGCCTGGACTGTAGCCCCAGGGCTCATAGCACTCCTGATTGCCTTTGGCTCCATTCAAAGGAAGGATGAGCTACTGGTGAGAGCTCAGCCTCCGAATGCTGAGGCCAGCCCAGAGCAGCGTGGGGAATGTCTTGCCCCTGTCTCTTCTTGTGTGCCTGAACTGTAGCCCCAGGACTCATGGTCCTCCTGATTGCAGAGCCAGGTCAGCTCCACCCGCTGTCTCAGAGAAGCTTGCAGCCTGACCCCAGCCTCAAGCCCCAGAGGGAGCACCACCTTATCCTCCTCTGTGCCCAGCACAGGGCTGGGCGCTGCCCAGGTATTATCTCCAGGGCCTCTCAGGACAAATTCTTGGTAAAGGAGTTGTCATTATCCCCATGTTGCATGCAAGCAAACAGGCAGGCAGAGGCCACACAGCTTGTATGCACTGGGGTCAGTTAAACTCCAAACATCACACCACCCCCCCGCTGCTAGGTTGTCACCTGCGTCTGAGTCCCTGACCCTTGCTGCACCTTGGGGGATTCCTGTCTTAGCCGTATCAGGCATCATTCATTCAAATCATGCAGCCATCCCTTTCTGGAGGGCCTGCTGTGGAGCAGCCCCCATGTTACTCTAGGGGAGCAGTGGTGAAGGGGGCACACTCGCTGCCCTCCTGGAACTGATGGTCAATAGAGGGTGACAGACATACAGGAAAGAAAATGGGACAGTGCGTTTTGTGCAGTGTTGGGATGAAGCACATAAAAGCTATCAAGGAGGACTCCCTGGAAGAAAGGTGTTCTGCATTGGAGTTTGAACGACGAGCAGAAATTCACCAGCCAAGGAGCAGCGGACAGTTCTCTTGCCGGGAGCACAGCACAGCCGAGACCCCAGCACAAGCAGGGGGGCAGCCACCAAGAGGCGGGTGGGAGGGTCCCGGGGAGGCCAGGCTGAGTGCAGAATGTGGGCTCCATCCCATGCGAGGCAGTCAGGTTGAGTTTTAAGCGGAAGAACCAGAGGGCAGACATGGGCTCTAGAACAATCCCTCTGGCTACAGTGGGGAGAAGAAATTGGCAAGGTGAGGCCAGAGACCAGTAGGAGGCTGGGGCAGTCCCCCACAAGAGGGGCTGTGACGTGGAAGGAAAGGGGGTGAGATTGTGGATTCAGGAACATCTAGCTCGGAGAACCAAAGAGACTGGCCCCTGATTGAATGGGGGCCCTAGGGAGATGGGGGAGCCCAGAGAACTTGGTCTGGCTGCAGTAACCAGGTGGAGGGAAGGAAAGAGTGCCTCTACACATGGACCGCTGTCCTGCAATTCACCCTGTGCTGGGGTCCCCCATCCTGCCCTGGCCAGGGCTGTCCTCCATGGGACACTGACTACTAAAGGTACTGTGCTGCTCTGGCCCCATCCCACTGTGGGGTACCTGATCTGCTCCACCCCATCGAGGAATGCAGAAGGGTGGAGGGGGCTTTCAACTCATACCCCTGGGCTCAGTGCTGCCCTAGCGCCTTCAGAGTGGCCATGGCCCTCTTTGATGTGAGGTTCCACATCTACTGAAAGGTAACAACCGTACCTATCGACGATCATGGGGTTCAGTGAGATAAAATCTGTAATGTGCTGAGGTCTGCCTGGGCACACTGACATTCAATACATGGTGCTCTTACTAGCATCACAGCCATGGCTGGGTATTGCCCCTCTCCTCTCTCTTCCCTGGAGCCAGGGAATGCAGGCTGAGGCCAAACCCCCCCTGTGAGCAGGGCAGGGAGGCAGGCGGAGGGAGGTGGCCTGATGGATGGTTTTCGGCAGTTCTGTGATGCGTCAAATGTTTAATGGAAGTCAGCCGAGTGAGTCAGCCCTTCCTGCACCACGGGGCACGGGTTTGGGGGCATTCCTCTCCCGCCTCGCTGATGTTTGCTGATGTTCCCTGACCTTCCGGGAGCGCAGAAGGCACTTAGGTGCTTTACTAAGGAGGGAGAGAATACCAAATGAAGCTGAGACCTCCTTTCCTGGTCTCACCAAGGACGCACACGCTCCTTCAGAAAAGGAGAAGGAAACTGGGCCAATCTCCCCCAAAGATAAGAGGTCAGAAAGGAGCTCAATGCTGGTGGCCTGTACGCTCCACCTCTTCCCGGCAGTGTGACCTCGGGCAACGTTCAAGACTCCTCCAGGCCTCAGCTTCTTCGTCTCTAAAATGGGAACAGCAATGCTCCCTACTTGATAGGCTTGTCTTAGGACTAACTGTGGAAACCCATACCAAGACTTAGAACAGCGCCTGGTGCACAGAAGTGCTCATCAGAGCTAGCTTTCACAACAGGAGAAAGAGACAGGAGGCACAAAGTGCGGTCCTGCCCTGCTGCTGACCCACCGTGTGGCTGAGTGAGCGCCCTGCCCTTGCCCCTGAGGGTCTCGGTCTCTAGGATGCTTCCAGGGCTGCACAGCTCTGCTCTTCAGTTCTGCTCCCCTCTAGCCAGATTCATCCTCTGACCAGCAAGGACGCCAGATGTGTGCAAAGCAACCAAGAAAGGAGGGGCAGGGTTCCACCACCTCCCACCCTTCTCTCCTCCTTCTCCCCAGCACAGCGCCTCACCTCCCCTCCTCTCACTGCAGGCTGGCTTCCCCAGCCCTCCCTCTCTGCTTGTTCTTACCTCCAAGCCTCTCCTCTCTGCTCTCCTTCATTCCTCCGCTCTCCAAATCCTCCCCACTGCTCAAGCCCAGTTCAAGCCACACCTCCTCCAGGCAGCCTTCCAGCTCAAATAGACACTCCCCTTCACAGCCTCTCACAGGACATCACCTCTCACAGGTGGTCATCAGCACCACAGATTTCGAAGGGAACAAGATAGAGTGGGGCAGAATTGGGCAGAACAGGACAGGGCAAGGAGGGGTGGGGCTGCTGACCAGAAATGACATGCCAGAACCTGAGCAATGGGCCATGTTCCCCCAGTTGTGAGTGAGACGGAGCGTGCCATCATCACAGTAGAATCGTATCCATCCTGTATGGGGCACAGTCCACCTCTCAGGCACGGTCCACATTCAGCTCACGTGGTCCTTACAACCCGTTTTGCAAGTGAGAAACACTGAGGCCCCCGGTGAGTGAGCTGCCCGTAGATTAAAAGCTAGCACGTGGCAGATGAGTTTTCTCAGGATTCCCACAGTGGTCAGCACAGGCCCTCACGCCTCCCTCTCTAGAAAGCCTAGAAACACAGCTGGTGCCAGAGGCAGACCATGAGCTCAGGCAGGGGAGGCTCAGTCAAGGCAATCGCCCTGACTTCTCCTTGCTGGGCCAGTTTTCGTCCAGGGAATTTCACCCACTGGGTCTTAACAGCCACTTGGCCTCTGACGAAAAAATACTATGGCAATGACTTCAGTACATACTCAAAAAGATGTTTCCAAAAGAGAGAGACAATGCTGTGTGCCCCTTCTTCCCCCTTCACAACTTTACAGGGCATTGCCTGCTATAAGGTGGTTTTCTGAAAACCCACAGACCTCTCCCACCTCCTCCACATAGAGCACCAACAGGTGCGGTGTGGGTTCACCCCTCAAGCAGTCGACAGCCTGGATTCTAAGGGCCAACTTCAGTTCTCTCCCCTCCCTCTCTAGCACCTCTCTTTTCCCCAGTAAGTAATCCTAAGCTGGCTGTCCTGATAAACCAGGGGCTTGGGGACTTTCTTCAAGTGCCTTGTAAATGGAGGCATCTCAGACCAACAGCTCTGGGTGTTCAATGAGATTATATTTCTTATTTAAATAGCTGATTGGAGAATTGGTTTCAAAGTAAGATGCTATACGCCCATGGCCTCCCCTGGGCTCCTGGGGAGAAGCAATATTGTGTGGCATTGTGCAGCGGCAGGAGCCTCTCCTTCGGAGCTCCCCACTCCCATTCAGATGCCTCCAGGACGGGGGGAGCAGGCCACGGTGGGGGATGAAAGCTGCCTCCCCTCCTGGTTTAAGGGAGCCGGAGATTATGCCTTTCATTCGAGAGTGCCTTCTCCAGGGCTCCCCACCACGCTCTGTACCAGTTGTCTTCCCCTCTCAAAGCGATGGGGAGATAAAAGGCAATGTGTTCGCTTCATCCCACCTCCGGGGAGAGCTCAAATCAGGCTTTTGTCAGCTGAGGATAAGCGACACCTATTTAGGAAGGGTTGTTGTTCAGGGAGCTCTGTTGGAAGGTTTTGTGCAAGCTTTATCCACCCCCTCCCCACAACTCGTGCCACGGTTCCCCTGGCCCCATGCTGGGCTCTGGGCGGGCTGATGCATCCTCTCTGATCGGTGCCCACAGTCGACCCTGAGAGGGGTGGCATCGCTGTGGGGAGCCGGCAATCCCTAGCCCTTCAGGAAGAGTGAGGTTTCACAGAACCAAATCCTGCCTGTATTGTGCTGTACGAATCCTGTGAGGGCCCGAGCTCTTAGCTTAGAGCAAATTTTGCAGTTAATTGTGTGTCAAAATAACGTATTAGAAACAGCAGCGTCTGGACCGTGTGCAATTCTTCTCCTTTCAAGCCTTTGTCTGCCCAGGGCCGGAGGGGCTTGTCAGGGCATCTTTGAGACAGGCTGGTGGCCCCCGTCAAAAGCAGCCCAAGGATTTCGGTGACTATCCCAGAGCCTTGGACAAGATAAAAGGCCAGTGGTGGCCTTGAAGAATGCCCGGCTCTGTCCGCAGTGCTGGGCGGGGCCAGTGATCTTCATTACCAGTAGCTGCGGCACAGAGGCGGGCGGTTTGGTATGCCAGGCACATCCAGCGCCTCGTGCATCCAGGGACCGCAATCAGGTAGCTGATGGGGATGCAAGTCACATCGCCTGGACCATTGCCGCAGTGAACTGATTCATGCTGCTACTTTGAGGCAGGGAGAAGGGACAGCGGGGCCCTGAGACAAACCAGCCCGGCTTTATTATACAGCTGCTGTTTTCAAGCTGGAATATTCCAGCCTCCCCTGCTCCTTCCCTTGCTGCCGGGCCTGCGCTGACTGCCTACCTGCAAAGAAAGTGCTCGTTCTGGCCCCTGGCTCTGGCTGAACAATGGCATTATGCGATGCATAAAGAGTACCCGGGCAACGGAGACAAGCATGGCTTAATTCGCTCAGTGCCCAGTGGCTTTTGAACGCCCCTGCATTCAGCCTTTATCCCGAGCAGCCTGGGCCTCCCTGGCCTTTATTCCCCAGCCCTCCCCATCACAGTCTTCCCCCAATTTCCACACAGGTCTGCAATGGAGCTGATGGCCATGAAATGAGAGGCACAAAGGAAGGGAAGACAGGACGCTCTGTCTCTAACCAGGGAAGATTCCTGCTTGTGGGTGAGGAGACCCAGGTTTTGGTCTCAGTTTTGCCATCAACTCAAGGAGTGGCCTTGGGAAAGTCCCGTTCTGGCTCTTGGCTCCAGGTCTATGTTTGCAAATAGGAGAGACAGAGACAAAGTTCCAGAAATGCTTTTCCAACTCTGACATTCTGCCATTCGGATACACACAGCTTAGCTCAATGGCATTGTTCTGGCCTCACATATGATGGTGAAGGGTCCTCCACTGTATCAGTGACATTCTCCTTGACTGTGACCTAAGACCAGGCCACAGGTCAGGACAATAAGTGAGTGACGCAAGCCAAGTGATTTCCGAGGCACGCTGGGGTCACCCGCCCTGCCTAGAGCAGCAACCACTGCCCAGCTCCAGCTTACAGTTGCCTTGTAGGAGTAAGAAGCCCAGTCTTGCAAGGTCTTCCCGTTTTTTAAAAGAAACCAGAAATGTGAAATGTTATGCAAAGTCTCACAATTGTAAAATGTTAGCTCAATTTCTTATCAACGCTGGTAGGTCAAACAAAAACTATCAGAGGACCTTATCTGCTCAGCAGGCTACCAGATTGTGAAGTCAGGACCCAACAGGGTGTATCAGTCTGTTCTCACATTGCTATAAGAAACTACCTAATCCGGGGTAATTTATAAAGAAAGAGGTTTAATTGCCTTGTAGCTCCATGGGCTATACAGGAAGCATGGCCGGAGAGGCCTCAGGTAACGTACAATCACAGTGGAAGGTGAAGGGGAAGCAGGCATGTGCTGCATGGCTGGAGCAGGAGGAAGAGAGAGGAGGGGAAGGTGCCACACGCTTTTAAACAAACAGATCTGGGAGAACTCTATCACAAGACAGCACTAGGAGGATGGTACTCAACCATTAGAAACCACCCGCATGATCTAATCACCTCCCACCAGGCCCCATCTCCAACAAGGGGGACTACAATTCAACATGAGATTTGAGCAAGGGCATAGATCCAAATCATATCACAGGGCTACTATGTAGCTCAAGTCCAGGAGCTCTGCCATAACACCCTAGTATTATGCAATGTGGGGCTCCCAGGACTGTACAAATTAGACTGGGTAAAGATACCCCTATTTGTTTTATTTTAAGGAAAAAGAAAAGAAACCAAAACTGGACCTAATAACTTTAGATCTCCTGCCATCTAATATCTGGATTAACTCCAGACTGGGCCCCTTTCCAGAAGTGATGGAAATGCTCCAGCAGGATCTCACCTCCTCACTGCCCCATCACCCAACCCAGTGGGGCCAGATGATGCCCCAGATTCCCAGCAGCCCCACTCCTGCATGGCTGAGGAAATGCTTCCACCACCTGAGCTTCTACCTTCCCATCCAGACTGGCTCCCTGCCCTTAGGCCCTCAGTCTCCACATCCTGCCTTCCTGATACGAGCTCTCCCAGTAGGAGGCCTCTGCAGGTACTGTCACCCGGAGAACCCAGGACCTGGAAGGGACCACAGGACTCCAAGCAGAGCTCTGTCCATGGAGCCCACACTGGCTGCCACGTCTCATCAGCCCAGCTCACAGAAATACATCCTAAGGAAGAGATGCCACATCTACTATACACAGAGGTCTCTGAAGCCACAAGTTCATATTGTTTCAACAAGCATTGAACAACTAATATTTGCTGGCACTAAGGAAAAATATTAGGTACAAGGAGCTCCTTGAAGGCAGGGAGAAAAGACAGACCCTCATACACACGTTCAGTTAGATAACAAGCCGTGAGCAGGCAACTGGGATTAAATGCAACCATCTTCTCTATTGATAGAGGGATCACTGTATTCCAGCACCACACTCAGATGTCAGAAACGTCTTGGCCAGACACAGCATTAATAGAGGAGGCATGAAGCTGACTCCCTACTCTTCACTGCAATCCAAAGTCAAAAAGCCTCTATAGCTTTCCCAGGACATGGATCAGATTGTTATGGGAGGTGAGAGAAGAACGAGATGATATTTAATCTGTTCTCTAAACATACACGAAGAGACAGGAGGTGAAAGGGCTTAGATGGTTCACTGGGGGAGTGGTCCCAAACTCCAGAGTAGTTCAGGCTGGGTGAAGCAGTGGGAACATGAAGAAGAGAGTTGAAATTAAAGTGAGAAAGTTCGATTAGGACTTTCTCCAAATCACAATGGACCCCCTGGCAGACAGAAAAGTTCGAAGTTTATTCTGTAAATCATAGGGAGTCACTGAATGTTCATTGAGGGGGAATTCCATCAGAACTGCGATTCAGAAGGAGCCTCCACTGGCTATGTGGAGAGCAGACTAGGGGCTAGGAGAGTGGTCAGGAGATGAAAGCAATGCACCAGGGAAGAGGATGATGGCCTGAACGAGGGCAGTGGTGATGGGATGCACAGGAGGTATATGTCAGAACTCATACAGAGAAAGAATCCAAACAGCTTGGTGGATGGCTGAACATTCTGGGTAATGATCAAAGATGCCTGAAGTGTTGGGGAGGATGACAATGTCGCCTTCAGAAGGAGGAAGAACAGGTTTAGAAAGAAGCAGATTTCAGACTCATGCACTGGGTGGATGATCAAAGACCAAGGAGCAACCTCAGGGCTTGGCTATGTGGGTTGGAGTGCCCTGGAAGAGCTTGTTGCACAGGAGGAGTGGTCTGGGGCCCAGGGATACTGGGCTGCAGAATCTCACATGGGCACCATGGAGGAACCAGCAACCCAGAAACACTCCCCAAGGCCCTGTCTAGTGGTCCTGGGCCAAGCTGCGAGCTGCAGCCTCTGGGGCCTGTGAAGCCCTGAGTGCCTTGTGGGGACTGTAAATATTTGCCTGGTTAAGAACCCCAACCGGAGACTCAGCAACAGCTCCTCCACACGCGGTAATCGACGCATCTTCCGTGGAGGGCTTAGAGAGGGGAAGCCATCTCAAGTGATGGCACTTCACACTCAGCACTTGACATTCCCAGGCACTCCACAGGCATTAGCTAATTAGTCCTTGAGTCTGTTTAGCCCCCAAAAGAACTCCCAGAGGCTCCACTTATGCCCCATGTGCGGGGAGTTTCACACCCTTCTGAGTCAGGATCCAGAGCATTGGGGAGACAGCCTTGCAGATAGCCACTCGCCCACTCACTCCCTTGCAGAGAGATCAAATGTCTGCAAGGGAGCTGGAAAGAAGAAGCTTTCACTGTATCATATTCTTCCTGGGAAAAAGATAGGAGACGGAGAAAGGGACAGGAGACCAATATCTACTCAAATCCCTACTAGTAATGCTCACTGCAGTTTATTTTTCTCTGAGCATTTTAAACACATTCCCATTTAACCCTCCAAGTTATCCTATGATATACAATGTGTTTTTTAGATTGAACTCTCCCAGGAGGAGTCACTGGGGCAAGGATTCAGGTGTAAGCAATTTATCTGGGATTTGAACCCAGGAAGCACCAGTCAGGAGAGGGAAGAAAAGAAAAAGAAGGGAAAGAAGCCAATAAAGTATGTTTTGGAGCACTCCACTACTGCAAGCCTGTGAGGCTCCATCACCCTGGGCCACTCTGGAGATGTGCACAGCACACCTCAGTCATCCCACTGAGGGGTGAGGGAGCTGGGGGTGTATCCTCCCACTCCTGCCAGTCATGGGTTGACAGTTGCTCCCAGTTGGGAGAACAGATTAACTCCCCAACAATGCCTGGCCTGTGCCACATACACACATACTTAGAACAACCTGAAAGCCCTTAGACAAATATCCACAGGTGCTTGTGTCAGAAGTCTCCAGTTTGAGTGCATAGGAATGGTGATTGCCAAGAGATACGGACAAAGCAATGATAGTATCTTTTACTATGCCACTATTCCATTTTCAAAGATGAAAAACCTGAGGTTCAGACATAGGGCCAAATTTGGCCAAGGTCACACAAGTACAAAGTGATAAAGCCTAAATTTAGACCAAGCCAGTTTGCCTCCACATTTTGGCTCATTTCACTACACACCACTGTCTTCCAAGCCTAGCTTCCCTCTTCTCCTTTCTTTCTCCTTATCCAGGAGACAAAGGACAGGGCTGTCTGCTAACAGTGTCTCCTCTCCCTGAACATGCCTCTGAGATGCCTGACTCTTTCCAGCAAGTGTCCTTGAGATAAGGCTTGATGACAGATCTGCCTATTGGCAAAGTCTGAACCAGGTGGAGCACCCTTTCCTCTGCCACGCTTACTGCTGCTTACCAAATCCCCTTATCTTTTCTTTGGTCCTTTAATTCATTTGATAACTTTGAGATGCACAGACCTCAGGGCTCTCAAAGGACAGTAAATTTCCCGTCCCCAATGCCACAGCCCTTGCTGCTGGGTTTGTGCTTTGTTTTTGCTTGCACACGCCAGTGGTGAGCATTTATCGCTGGTTGGAGAATTGAATTTGGCAGGAGAGATTTCTGTGCATTTGGGGGATTAATTTGCCAAGCACCTTCGCCAGCAGAAATGCTAAGGATGGCAGCCAAGAGTAGGGTAGTGCAGGCAGTCTGGCAACGTAGGCCAAACCCTCTTTTGTAGCTGGTTCTCTCTAGCCCTGAGAAGAAATGCAACATCGCTCAGCTTTCACACCCCAGAAGCATGGCTTTCCCTTAGACACACTATCTTCTCCTCCCCAAATTAGCACTGTCTCATCAGGGCCCAACCCAACAGGGAAGCTGGGGTTGAGAAGGTGGTGGGGTGGCCAGACAGAATGAGGGGACCTGGGGACTAGGCATGTTCCCTTGGGTGGAGCACATACTTGGGGCCTGCCTGAGAATAGCAAATTCACTGGTGTGACAGGAAGTGAGAGAATGAGCCAGGAATGAGCATCAGAGGGGATCGGCTACAGGCAAGGAGCAAGAGAGTCCTCAGAAGCCTCAGAAATGCAACTAGGTAGAGATCTGGCAAGCAGACTGGTGGGTATAATAGTCATTGTCATTCATAGGTGTGCTAAAGACAGCTTATACCACTTCTCTAGAGGCAATTGTTAAATTTTCAAAAAGTTTGCAAGCCAGTTGCTAAACACAGCCATTATTACAAAGTAAAATCTATAAATTTAGAGTTAAATAAATTATATTAAAATCAAAAGTTAAAGGATATTCAAAATATATCACTATGCTTTACTATGATCTATATTGTTGAGTTTACCTAGGACTCCTATGTCTGTGTGATGGGAATTCTGTACAATGGTGACTGTCACATACACATCTCTTCCCCACCCCAGGTTCAGCATCGGCACATTGGTAGCTTGAAATTGACCATGTTGGTAGTATTTACACCAAGGAAATTGGCAAACCCTAAAAATTAGGACTTTTTTTTCATGAAAGCCAGTGTTTAGTAGAATTTACTGACACACTACTGGCAATTGCTACCCTGAATCAAGGCAGTATCTACCCTGCATGATGCTAAATGTCTCACATTCGTTATATTATAACGTAGGCAGCACACACCTGTATGGCACGGCAGTCGTTAACATATTGAATCACTTTCACGTTGGTTGCTAAACGGCTTCCGTCCCAAGCCCCTGCTTGTCCTCCTTCCACCCTAGCCACCACTGCCCTCCTCTGATACCTCTAAAGGTTTGTGCCTAATCCTGTTCTAGGACTGGCTGTCTGGCCCGTGCTCACACAATACAGCCTGTTCATATTTTTACCATAACCTCCGCTTACATTTATCCTACAAGGTGGATATTATTATCATCCCCTTTTTACTAATGAGGAAACTGAGGCTCAGAGAGAAACCAACTTGCCCTGAGCCACACAGCTAGCAAAATACAAGAGCTGAGACAGAGCCTAAGTTGACCTGGGTCTACCCAGTGTTCCTAACCATTGGGACACATCATTTCTCAGCAGCATGGAGGTCTGGAGGCTGATGGCAGGGCCCGGGCCCATGAGGCCAGGGCAGTTCAAGAGGTCTCACAGCTGGGCCACTAGACACTGTAGGAGCTGAAGGGATGGCTAGGGATGGCCAGGAATTAGATACTCCTCCCCTCACTTCCTCTCCCCTCCTCTTCCCTTCATAACATCTCCTCCCCTCCCCTTCTGTGCCCAATCTGAGTCCTTAAATGGCAAAGTGTAAAACACCATATCTGCCCTCAGGAAGCTTACAGTCTGAGCTAAGTAGAAACTGCACATACCTATGAACAATATAAATACTAAATATTTGATTACAACACACAAGCCAAGTAACAAAGCAGGTGTCACGGCTGAGAGACAACAGGAAAGCTCTCAGAAACTGAGGGCCAAACACTCTCATCTATTAGGCAATGCAAAGATTTTCCCATTGCTGCAATTCTTGGATATAATGTGCACTATTGTAAGAGTGAATCACTAAGTTAGAAGCTTCCTGGAGGAAAAATACTGCCTCATTAGACATATGCAACAATGATAAGAGCCATCCTGATTTCAGAAATGTGCATTGTAAGGCAGAAAAATATATCCTCATGCTCCAAGGTCACTAGGACAATGGATACAGCAGAAAGCCAGTCCCCTCAAATCTTCCCTTGTGATTCATTCATTCATTCATTCATTCATTCAACAAATATTTTTGAGAACCTGGTGCTGGAGACATGGCAGACAACAGTAAATGGGAGACTGGCTCCCTGCTCTCCCAGAGCTCCCAGCTGAGTGGAGCAGACAGCTGTTATGTTAGTAATGCAACATACAAATATGCACTTACAAACAGGAATATGTGCTAAGAAAGAACAGAACTGGATGTTGTGAGACAAAGAACAAAGAGGAAGGAAGAGCTTTAAGTGGGTATCCAGGGAAGGCATCTCAGAATAAGCTCCCCTGCAAAGGAGGTTGGGTGAGGAATAAGCTCCAGGAGAGGGAGAAGATGTGCCATGGACCCGAGGGGCAGGGAGTCCAGGGCGTGCTCCATTCTGAAGAAAGGCCAGTCCAGTGAGTGCAGCAGAAGCCACATCAGCTCAGCTGTATGGCCATGGCAAGGGGTTTTGGTTTCAATCTGAGTGCAGTTGGGAGAATTTAGGCAAAAGTGACATGCAGGGAAGTGGCATAGGCTGATGCGATTCTTGGAAGAATCCCTCTGGGTGCTGGGTTAAGAATAGGCCCACTGGGACCGGTGGGAGGAGTAGAAGTAGATAAACCAGAGACAAGGCTAGTGCGGCGCTCCCAGCAAATGCAGTGATGGCAGCTGGGACTAGGGTCGTGGCCATAGAGAAGAGAGTAGGTTGATTCAAGCTTTGAAGAGAGCCCGGAGCATGTTGTGATTGACTGTGTATGGGAGAGAGAGGGGTGCTTCATGGGCATTGCCCTCCGGTAGGCGGAGTTGCTGCTCACTGAAAAGATGCTTGTGTCGGCAGACCTCCTTCTCGTCCCATCCCAGCAGAGGTGGAAAAACGACCAGGAAGAGAAAACACTTGCCGAAGCCTCAGGAGAGCCTGAGAGAGCAGTTACTGATGCTGACTGAACCCTTCACTTGTTTGTCCTCTACGCAGCAAGACCCACAATGCACGCTCCAAGGAGTAACATACAAAATTAATGCTGTACAAGCATATAAGATGAAGAAAACACAACTCTGGTGTGGTCCTGGAAGGCTTCATGGAGGAAGCATTTTCTCTCTTAGATATAGAAGGACAATAGAATCTAAATAGGTGAGGAGGATAGGAAGGGCATGCCCTGACAGAGGGGACAGTGAGGGAAAAGGTGGGCAGGTACAAAAGGAGGGACATTGGCATTGGAGTCAGTAGCCTGTTCCATCTCTCCCTCTTCCCCTGGACAGCCAGTCACTTTCTTGGACTATTTTATCTGATCCAGGTGCTGCTGTTAAAGTCTTATCATCTCTTTCTTTTCTAACAGCATACTTAGGACATATAATTGACATATAATAAATGACATAATTAAAGTGTACATTTTGGTAAGTTATGACATATATAGAAACCATGAAACCATCACAATTAAGGTAATGAACATATCCATCACCCCCAGAAATTTTCTTCCACCACTCACTGCCAGCCCCTTGCCCTCAACCCAGAGGCAAGCACTGATCTGCTCTTTGTCACGATAGACAAGCTTGCATCTTCTAAAATTTATATGAATGAAATACATATCAAACTAGTATTACTCTTTTTTCTGGCTTCTTTCCTTATGCATAATTATTTTGATATTTGTTTATATTATTGCATATACCATCAGTTAATTCCTTTTTATTTCTGAGCAGTATTCCAATATATGGACACATCGCAGTTTGTTTATGTATTCACCTGCTGATGGACTTTCAGGTTGTTTCCAGTTTTTGGCAATTACAGTAAAGCTGCTATGAACATTTGAGTACAAGTCTTTGTATGGACACACGTTTTCTTTTCTCTTCAGTACATAGCTAGCTGTGGACTGGCTGGATCATAACTGTAGGTGCACATTAAACTTGATAAGAAAGTCAAGCTGTTTTTCAGTATTTTACTTCCCAGGGGCAGTGTATGAGAGTTTCAGTTCCCATATTCTCACCAACACCTGGCATGGTCAGTCTTTTTCATTTTAGCCACTCTAATAGGATGTGTGGTGATATCTCATTGTGATTTCAGTTTGTATTTCCCTAATGACTAATGATGTTGAGCATCTTTTCGTGTGCTTATTAACCATTTAAATATATTCTATAGTAAAATGTGCATTACAATCTTTTGTTTGCTTTTTATTAGGTTGTCTTATTTTTATTGTAAGCTGTTTCTATATTATAGATACAAGTTCATCAGATACACGATTTTTGTGTATTTTCTCCCAGTTTGTGACTTGCCTTTTAATTCCTTTGACAGTGTATTTCAAAGAGCAGAAGTTTTTCATTTGGATGAAGTCCAATATATTATTTTTTCTTTTGTGGATTATGCTCTTGGTGTCATATTTTAAAACTCTGCCTAAACCAAGGTCACAAAGATTTCTCCTGTTTTCTTCTGGAAGTGTTATAGTTTTAGGTTTTACATTTAGATTTGTCATCCATTTTGATCTAATTGTTACATATAATGCAAGTTATGGATCAAAGCTTTTTTTTTTTTTTTGCATATGAGTATCTAATTTTTTTATCATCATTTGTTTAAAAAAGACTATCTTTTCTCCACTGAATTGTCTTTGCAACTTTGTCAAAAAATCAGTTATCCGTATATGCATGGGTCTATTTCTGTACTCCCAATTCCATTTTGTTGATCTATTTGTCTATCTTGATGCCAATACTACAGTGTCTTGATTACTGTAGTTTTATAATAAGCTTTAAAATCAGGCAGTGTTAGTCCTCCAACTTTGTTCTTTTTCAAAATTGTTTTGGCTATTCTAGGTCTTTTTCATTTCCATATGAATTATAGAATCAGCTTGCCAATTTCTACAATTTCCATACTGCTGCATACTCCCTCTTTCTACTTGCATAAGAAAACAAATAAGAGGGAAAATCTGAGCTGGGTTGGATACCATGACTCTAAACAAAGCAGATACTCAGGAAGACTGAATTGAACTGAAGAGGCGATCTCCCCATCTCCAAGGTGGAACAACAGTGGTTTTGTCCTTCAAACAAAGTATCATGGAGTCAAAGATGTTGGACTCATAAGCCCTCAGCAAGGCTGTCCCCTTCCTGAGAATTGCTCCTTTTTCCTCCATCAGAACACACTTTCTTCTGCTCTAGTCTTTCCTGGCTGTTGGGTATGGCTCCCGCCCCTGGAGAGCTCTCAGAATGTACCTGTTATCTTCTACATCTGAGTAAACATAGACTCAGAACAGAAAACCCAGTCCTCAGTGGATACTGGGGGGGAAAGATAGAAAGAAAAGGAAGAGTGTGTACTGGGAAATTCAATGGAATAGCAATGGAGGGGTGTTGGCTTAATAGCTTCAAGAGTTTGTTTTTATGGGTTTCTAGAAATAACAATAGTAGCTCCCATGTAGAACATGCCAGGCTAAGCTTTGCTTTGCATGAATTTTCTCATTCAGGCCTTGAAACATCCGGTGGTGGACGAGCATAGTCATGCCCATTTTCCTGATGAATTGAGGCCTACAGAGATTGAGCAACTTTCTCAAGTCATTGCTAGCAATGGCAGTGCTGGAGCATGAATTCTGGTCTGGTCTGACCCCAAAGCCCACACTCTGGACTAAACCCCAGGGTGATTCTGCCTTCAGGGATGGGAAATGGAAAAGCCCCATAAATGTATGCAGTCAGATTATTAACATGATTTAATGAGCCACTACAATGAGCCAGGATCGTACCCAGGACCATCTGACACCGCCATATGTGATTCCACACCCAGGGAAGATGCCTGAAGCCTCTAGCCAGCTAGAGAAGCTGCCCCCGATGAGAAATGGGAGGTCTTAGGTGATGGATTTGAAACCAGGGAGGAAGACCTGGAAGACCACTTCCTTTGAGAAAAGCGTCATCTAGCAGAATCTTAACCCCTAGAGGTTTCTCTAACTGGCTTAGGCACAGAAGATCTATTGTTTCAGGTACCAAGTGGCCAGGATGGTATAGCTTTGGGCACAGTTGGATCAGGATGGGAATCATTCTCATCAGGTTCTTTCCAGGTGACAGATACATAGCCACCCACACCTTCAGGCCTACATTTCCCCTGCGTAGAAGCCTCCTCACTTGAAGAGAGTTTCAGCAAAAGCCCCAAGTCACAACCTTATTGTCCCAGGTAGGCTCATTTCACAACTAATCCATGAGATGCTATTGGGCCAGGCTTGAGTTCTACATCCGCTCTTCAAGGCAGAGGACAGAAGCCAGCGCAGTCCAACCCCACTGCCTGAGAGCAGGAAAGTCATGAATCCCCAAAGGAAAATGGAAACATCATTGCCAGAAGATGGGTAGCGCAGCAGGCAGAACATCAGAATACCCCTCTGACTTCTCTCTGACCACCTGCTCAGTTCACAAGGCATCAACCACTAAGACTGTCTTGTTTTTTTGGCCACTCCCAATATTGATTTTCACCAACTCTGAGACTTGCTGGCTTCAAGTTGCTTGATCCCCCTTCTCTGTCCTCTTCCAGCCAATGGATTTCAAGATCTGGCACCTGCAACCTGCAGAAGGCAGGGGCTTCTTTCTGATTTAACAGGGATCCTATTTCCAATGTACGTATTTCTGTCCTCCATACATAAAAACTGTATTTTCTTTCCTAGACTTGTGGCATATAACTTGATCCGAACTTACAGAGACCAGTAGGGATGATGAGAAGAGGTATTGGGGATTAGAAATGTCTCCAAGCACCTAGGCTGCACGGTCACTATACCCGTTGCCCTCTACCTGCGCAGCATTCAGACACGGCCAGGAAACAATGCTTGTATCAGCAAGTTCTTAACCCTCTCACCAAATGTCCTTGCAGAATCACCCCTTGTTCTAAGCCCCAACAGGGCTGAGGGGTTTCTCCAAAAGCTATTGTTGGCTCCAATTAACTGGCCAATTTAACAGGACAGATGAAACCGAGTTGACCACCCGGACATCCATGACGAGTGACCAGGCCCAAAACTCCCGGGTCTCCTCAGACCCACCGCTGCCCAGCCTCCAGGGCAAAGAACCCCAAACAGTTTGAAGCAGATGCCTCCCTCCTGGGGATAAACGACTGTGTAAGATGTTTCACATGCAGCAGCAGTAGCCACTGCAGCAAAAAAGGCAAGTTCAAAGGTAATTGGACGAGGAGTTTTAAGCACGGCTGTTCCCGTAGCAAACTGTTTCATGAATACCCATCGGGATCTGTCCATATGGACAGCAGAAGGGTTCCTGCTGTTCTTTTGCTAATAAAAACTGTTGTGATTACATTTCCAATCCTCTTGGAATGGGGCCTCCGTGGGGCCGCAGCGTGACGTGCTGAGAATTTGTCTTCCGAATGATGGGCAGCACTGTTCCCTGCCACAGAGGGGTGCAGAGATTCGCGCCCACTGCGTGCAAAGGGAGGGTCCTTAGGGCAGCGTGGGGCTGAAGAAGTGTGTGAGTATATCTGTGACCGTGTAGTCTCACACACCGTGCACACGCACAGGAAAATCTTAATTAATGGAACAACCTTCTATAAGTGGTTCCAGTTACTGGCATTTTCCGGTTAATTAGAGGTTAACCTGGAATCGCTTTTTTATTTCAACCTCCTTGTTGAAGTGCATTCGTTAAATTTCACCCTTACCATCATGCCTGAGCTCTGGCTGTTGTCTCTGGTAGGAACAGCCTCTCCTGAAGTCTCTATCAAAATCCTACCCCATCCTCCCTGTCCTGAGTCAACTAAAGTGCTGTCTTCCCTGTGAGGCTTCGCTGACTTCTCGCCCTAAGTGGGAAAAATTTCCCTTCCGAACTTTCTTAGTCCTCTGGGGGATCCCCATACAGCGCTTACCGCTGTCTTACTGGGTCACAGAGTTCTGGGTTCTTGTCTTTTCTCCCTTAGGAAGTTCCTTGGTTCTTCAAGGTCATTATCAGTACTTTGCCCCTGAAGCCCAGGTGCCTGGGACACAGTAGGCACACAATAATTGCTCATTAAATAAATGAATTAATACAACCTAAAGGTTTAGGAGCCTGGGTTTGAGAAAAATTCAAGACTTTCAAAATACTAAAAATTTTATAGTTTAAAAAAAAAGATTCCTACTTTTCCTTACTTTCTTCATTCTTATAAAATGATTAAACATTATGAAAAAGCTCAATTAATTGGGTATGTGTTGATCAAGAATGCATTGTCTGTAAATCCAGACACTTGGTACACACATACCCACAAGGCACACCAAAATATGCATACACACCTAAGTATATATGTACACAAAAATATACATGGCATTACTATTTTTTAAAATCTTCAATATACAAAAATTCTAGTTTGCAAAAAAGAGAAAGCCATTATTCATCTTCTTAAAAAGTTCTTATTTCACTTAAGGACTCATCCCCATTCCCCTTTCAGAGCTGGCTCTCCTGCTACATTTGAGTGTTTGTTTATTGACATTAATTGCTTGACTACAGGGTGAATTTCACTTAAGGATAATCAAACTGATGATGAAGCACCACTGAGAGAATTGAGCAAAGCCAATGGGCAAATGAAATTCTCTTTATGAAAAAAACACTCACTTACGTACTTGTTAAGACCAAGGTTATAAAGTCTAGCTATGCCACGAAACCAGCCACATGACCTTAAGTTTGTTACTTAACCTCTCTGAGCCTCAGTTTCCCTGTGTGTTGAGAGAATCAAGAAGATTGGTAAGGTAACTGATGTTCAGCATAGGAACTGCTCCCCAGAACACAATATAAATGGAACTTGAACAAAAATATTTGCCAGCATCTAGGAAACATTAGTATCCTCCCATGCCATTACCATCAACTTTTGCAGGTATCTAATGTTCACTTTGCAGTGTAAACCACCCCAAAATCTCTGTGACTAAATGCAACAAAGGTTGGTTTCTTGCTTCCGGAGCCAGCTTGAGGCTGAGGTGGGCTCTGCTCCACATAGTCACTCAGGGATCCTGGCTGGCAGACTCTTCCACCTAAAATGCTCAGCCTCTTCTATCACTGCAGCAGGGGAAGAGAAGTTGCAGGATATCACACCAGCTCTTCCATATTGCACCCCAGAAGTGACTCACTTTGCTTCTACTCACAGAAGCAGAAGAAATCACACGGTTCTGGGAGAGCAGATGGACTCTCAGTGATGTGATCACCACTGTCTCTGCCATATCCTAGGCCACTCCTACCTCCCTTCTAGAGTCAGCTAAGTTACTCCCTCATCTACATAAAGTAAAGCCAGAATAAACTCCTTAAGGTTATCCTCCATAAGAAAACCAGCTGGGCTATTCATGCTCCCATTCACCGGGCCAAGGTTGCCAGCCCTTGCCATAAGACCAGTGAAGCCCTCCCCTACAGGACAAAAAGTCTGGTTGGATGCCAGCTCAGAACTAAACCAACTCAGCCATTCCTAGGCATTCACTACTTCTAGGCCAACCAGGTCACCCTGCTACAAAGGACTACTCCAGTCAGACCCCTGCTTCAGGCACCTGCTATCCTTGCCAGCTCCCTGCCCCTGTCCACTGGGAGCACCTGTGCCTCCCGGCACCCACTGGCCATCCCTGCCTCAGATCATAGGCTCCCAAGGCCCCCTCCTCTCTAGTCTCCAGGCCTCTGCCTGCAGTTCTGATGGCAAAAAGGGAAGGTGACCAACTTCTCTACCAAAAAAGCAGAGAAGTTTCCCCTTCTGCAGGCAAAGAGTGGCTTTAACCATGAGACAGGGAAGATGTGGACTGGTGCCCACCCTTTTCTGATGCTCCCAGGTGAGTCATATCAACTCTGAATGGATAAGAGAATGAGCAAATAAATTAATGTCACAGGACATTCCTAATTAACATCCATTTGTTTATTTTTTGTGTGATGTCAGCTTATGTCACACATCAACTGATCTTTGTTCCTGCTAGAGAATCAGTCAAGATTGCTGAGTAAAGAATAAGAATATGGGCCAGGCATGGTGGCTCACGCCCATAATCCCAGCACTTTGGGAGGATGAGGCAGGCGGATCACAAAGTCAGGAGACTGAGACCATCCTGGCAAACATGGTGAAATCCGCCTATACTAAAAACACAAAAATTAGCCAGGCGTGGTGGCATGCGCCTTTATCCCGGCTACTCGGGAGGCTGAGGCAAGAGAATCGCTTGAACCACAGAGTGGGAAGTTGCAGTGAGCGAGACCATGCCACTGGACTCTAGCCTGGTGACAGAGCAAGACTCCATCTCAAAAAAAAAAAAAAAAAAGAATATGTGTGGCTAATTTTTTAGCATTCATAATGCACTGCGCATAATATACATGGTCTTCATTTGCATTAGCTCTTCTGATCCTCACACCACAGCCTCATGAAATAGGATTATGATTATTCCCGCATTACAGGTGAGCAAACTGAGGCCTAGAGTTGGTTATGAGAATAGCCTAGGTCATCCAGCCAGAAAATGGCAGCACCAGGCTATGAGCTCAAGGATCTGTCCAATCTCAAACCCTATGTGGGATCTGGGAACCATCTAGTTACAGCACTTGGTTGGAATTCAATTCAGTCAGAACTTAAGCACCTGCTACATGGTCATGAGGTCTTGACAAGATGACATAGGGAATATGAAGAGGAGTTTGTGAGCAGTAGAGGAGGTATGATGTGCACATAGGAGCTATGACAAACCATACTCCACCCCCATGGCATTCTGCATTGTATCATGAAATGACCCATGAGTTCACATTCATCTAAAAGAATCAGAAAGGGCTTCCCAGAGAAGATGGCATTTGAACCAACTGCAAAGCCTCAAAAAAGAAGGATTTGTGCAGGCAGGTGGTGGGGCAGGATAGGCCAGGGACTTAGAGATTGCACAATTACTACAACAATGACAACTTAACTGAGAGAACCCTGACCTTGGAATCCCACAGCCTAAGTTCATGACCTCGGTCACTCACACAGTGCCTTTAGGCACGTCCCTGCATTTCTTGGAGTCTCAGTTTCCTCATCCAGAACACAGGGATAGTGATCATGATGCCACACTCCAGACCCATCGGGAGGATGCAATAGGAGATGGTTGTAAAAGCACTGGGTAAACAGGAAAGGCTGAACAAATGTGGATCATCATGGTTGCTATGGCTACACAGAGGGCACCGAAGGGAGCCACACTCCCAGCCGTGAGCATCACGATGAGGCAGAAACCACTGGTGTTACAAAGGAGGCAGGTTGTACCCCGCCTGCGCCTTCATCACAGAGAGCTTGAGATAGAGGCTCCGAGGAAGGGGGCCCCGTTGCTCCTGGGGACACCCACAAATATAAAACACAGCTTAGGCAAACCTGAGGTGTTCTTTCTGAACACCAGGACTAAATCCCAGTGACATGGGAGGGATAGTGGGATGCAGCTGTGTCTCCTAAATATAGCCTGACTTCAGCTCCCCATGGAGCCTCGGAGCCTGAGCCATCTTCCAGGGCTGGCTCTAAAAATAAAACTGCAAACAGCCCTTACACTCCCCTCACCTGTTCAGGGCCCATAGGCTGACAGTCTGCACCTGAGGGGTTAGCAGAAGAGGGTGGAAATAAGACACTGGACCATGGGCTGACTCTGTGATCCCTGGGACATTTCTGAGGATACAGGACTCTCTGGTCCTCTCTAAAAAGCAAAGTTGACGAATAAATACAACGTCACTGACTTCAGTAAGGATATTCTCTAAGGACTGCACTTAGTGTCTAGATTTGGCTAAGTGCCAGTAAGACATCTCAGTTCACCTAAAGTATCCATTACTCCCATTTTACAGATGAAGAAACTGAAGCTGCCCAGTGCAGTGACATGACTCAGCCAGGGTCACACTAATAGGAAACAGGATGTCACTGCATCTTCCTAGACCAGACCCCCTGAATGTTACAGCACACAGCCTGCCTTCACCCTCTGCTCTCACACCACTCACCACCTCCATCAGTTGCACTTGCCTCCTTCTTTGCCTCCTCATCTCACACCCCAAGCCACCCCAGTCTTCTGCAAACAGGCAAGAAAGTGATGTGGGCTGTAAGGTCCACGAGGGAAGGGATCATATGTGTTTTGTTATCTACTATGCCCCAAACCTCTAAAAAAAAATGCTAGGATAGAGACGGCACTCAATTAATATTTGTTGCATAAATAACCCCTCTCTCAAATCCCAGATCCAATCCATTATGAATCCTATAGGCTGTAGATTCAACACATATCCAGAACACTCACTAAAATGGCTCAAGTTTAAAAGACTAGGCATAGCAAGGGTTGGTGAGGATGTGGGGATTGATGCTCTCATATGCTGCTTATGGGAAGGTAAAATAATACAGTCACTCTGGAAACAGTTTGACAGTTTTCTGTCAAATTAAACACTCACCTACCATGTGATCCTGCCAGTCCACAGCTTACTATTCATACAGGAGAAAAGAAAGCATACGTCCATACAAAGACTTGTATACAAACGTTCATAGCAGTTTTACACATCATTGCCAAAAACTGGAAACAGCCTGAATGCCCATCCACAGATGAATGGATAAACAAACTGTGGTGCATCCACATATTGGAATTCTACCCAGTGCTAAAAGGAATGAACCACTGATGCGTGCAACCACACGAATGAATCGTGAAATAATTAGACTAAGTGAAAGCAGTGAAAGAAAAAAAAAAGAGTACCTAGTGTATGATTCCATCAGTACAAAATTCTTTAAAAAAAAAAAAGGCAAACTCCCCTACAGTGATAGACAGAAGATTAGTGGCTGCCTGGGACTCGGAGGAGGGTGAAAGGCAGGGTGCAAGGTACAATGAGAATGAGCAGGAGAGAGGGTCACAAAGGGCACAGGAAACTTTTGGGGGTTATGGAAATGTTCATTATCTTCATTACTGTGATGATTACATGGATCTATACGTGCACATGTTAAAAGTTATCGAATTGTACACTTTATATGCAGCTTATTTATTATATGTCAATTATATCTCAATAAAGTCATTTTAAAAAATATATTCAGGCTGGGTACAGTGGCTCCTACCTGTAATCCCAACACTTTGGGAGGCCTGGGTGGGAAGACGGCTTGAGTTCAGAAGTTCAAGACCAGCCTGGGCAACATAGCAAGACCTTGTCTCTACTAAAAATTTAAAAAAAAAAAAAAATGAGCCGGGTGTGGTGGTGCACGCCTGTAGTCCCAGCTACTCGGGAGGCTGTGGTGGGATGATCGCTTGAGCCTGGGAGATCAAGGCTGCAGAGACCTATGATCACACCACTTCACTCTAGCCTGGGTAAGAGAATGAGACCCCCTCTATGTGTGTGGCCGGGGGGAGTTTATGGGTGTGTGTGTTGAAAACCAACTATTTCTCGCCACCCCCATGGCAAGCTACCCTGGTCCAAGTACTACCACCACCTGGATGCCTCACTTTGCAGGCCCCAGCCCTACTGAAATTGCTGCTGCTAGCAGAATATGCCACTCTCTCTGCAGTGGATGCTTACCGGGTCCACCCACTCCCAGATGATAACAATTCACAGCTGCTCCTTCTCCAGAAAATTACTCTGAGCTGACGGAAGTTACCTTGCCAGGGAGGTTATTCCCACCCTAGGGATGGACACCCACAACCCCTGACTGATAGAGGGGTACAAAAGTCTGGCCCCCTTGCTTCAAGAGCAGATGACGTTGCAGAGTGATTAATACTCCACAGCCCCCCACCATGGATCAGGCCAAGCCTGGACTCTGCCTTGCTCAGCTCCTTCCCCTTCCCCATCCTAATTTACTTCCTCCTCTCCAGGTTTTTTTCTGAAGAGCACTCTCTCAATAAATCGTGGGAACCTGAACCCCTTCTCAAGCTCAGGGAACCCAACCCAAGGCAGTTGGTGCCAGAAGTGGACTTAAGAAGCAGATCCAAGGATGGGATTCCGGGATGGGCCACTCACAGGCCTGGTGGCAGGTGGAGAACTGGGCGTCCAGAGCAGGGGGCAGCTGTGTGGCTGCTGAGACTTTCACCTGTGCTGGCAGGGATGGGGCACAGGTGGGAAGTACACAGACTCATGTGGTACCTCAGAAGTTTGAGAGACAATGGAGAAAGAGTCAGTAGAAGGATCGTCAACGTGGGTGGTTGTTGCTGAATACAGATGCTTTGAAGAGAGAAAATGACAAGCTCAGGACAATCAGGCATCAGTGTAAAGCAATTGTGAGAGGCAGAGAGCTTCTTCAACAGCATTTAAAGGGAACCTGATCTCTTGCAATTGGACGGCAGACCCAGGTAAGGTCTGGACACAGGATATAATTGTCAGAGTAGCAGAACTTCAGAGAAAGTTGCCTTCTCCACCTGACAATTCTCATACACCAAGTCAAAGTCCTAATGGGAAGAAGTGAGACCCTGAAGTCTGAGAGAAAGATATCTACATGGGATACACTTGAACTCTTCAATTCCAAATCCTCCTGGACTCCCTGGGCCTGCAAAAAATGCTCACCCCTCATTGTTGGAAGAATCCTCCCCTGCCCCCTGACTTGATTTAAGTTTGCACAGAAGCCTCAATGAGGCAAGTTCCTTAGAGCACAATGCTAGCCCTCTTCACGAGGTATCCCTGCCTCCCTTCCTGACCACCAGAGCCATAACCACGACCAAATCACAGCCTGGTTTCACTGGGCAAGTGCTTGACCTACTAAGGGAAGAGAGGGATTATGCAGCAAAGGAACTATAAGACCTGGCTAATAGGAAACGGCAGAAACCAGGAGAGTGTATACGGAAGTGGATGCTGAAGGTGTCGAGTCAAGAGGAGAAACTGAATATAAAGCTGGATAAGAAAAATTTTGTTGATATAGGGGCACACCTCTTATCACAGGATTTAACACCCTGGCAATGACTCCAGGAGATGATTCTAATACATTGCTGGGATGGCTTCTGGAAGCTGCTACACAGACTGTGAGAGGAGTCCAGAGACTCTTATATTATTATATAATGCCATATGGCCCTCAAAATCTAAAATATTTACTTTCTGGCTTTTTACAGAAAAAGTTTGCTGACCCCTGATATATGGTGTTGGTTAATAACAACATGATGTTGCCATGATTCAACAAGAGTATTGCTTAATCTATAGAATCTGGCCGGGCGCGGTGGCTCACGCCTGTAATCCCAGCACTTTGGGAGGCCGAGGCGGGCGGATCACAAGGTCAGGAGATCGAGACCACGGTGAAACCCCGTCTTTACTAAAAATTACAAAAAATTAGCCGGGCGCGGTTGTGGGCGCCTGTAGTCCCAGCTACTCGGGAGGCTGAGGCAGGAGAATGGCGTGAACCCGGGAGGCGGAGCTTGCAGTGAGCCGAGATCGCGCCACTGCACTCCAGCCTGGGCTGGGCGACAGAGCGAGACTCCGTCTCAAAAAAAAAAAAAAAAAAAAAAATCTATAGAATCAAAAGAGATGGAGATTCAATGCAGTCCCTATCATAGTCCCAATGGCCTTTTTTACAGAAACGGAAAAGCCAATCCTCTAATTCTTGTGGAATTACAAGCAGTTTAAAGTAATCAAAACAATCTTGAAAAAGAAGAACATATATTCAAAACATCCTAGTCACATGACTATAAATTCAAAGTGGAATCACCAAGTAGTTTGCACTACATTTCTAATATGAGTGTAGGTGGGTATCAAAACAAGACAAATGCTGTTCAGGGAAAAAAATTGGCAAACTTAAGGTTAAACAAAAATAAAATTGCTTTACATGTAAAAAAAAAAAAAGAAAAAAGAAAAAGAAAAAGAAGAACAAAGTTGGAGGACTCAAACTTCCCAATTTCAAATTTTACTGCAAAGTTACAGTAATCAAAACAATGTGGTACCATCATAAAGACAGACAGATAAACCAATGGAATAGAATTGAGAGTCCAAAAATAAACTCATACTTTCATAGCCCATCGATTTTCAAAAAGGGTGCTAAGACCATTCAATGAGGAAAGGGCAGTCCCTTCAGTAAAGGACGCTGGAACAACTAGATATCCACATGCAAAAGAATGAAGTTGGACCCCTGCCTCACACAGTGTATAAAAATTAGTTCAAATGAATTAACTGCTTAAATATAAGGCAAAAAAATTGTAAAATTCCCCTGAGGTAAATCTTTATATCCTTGAATCAGTAATAGATTCTTAGATATGACAGCAAAGACAAGAGCAACAAAAGCTTTACCAAAGTTAAAATTGTTTTTGCAACCAAGGACATTATCAACAAAGTGAAAAGATGACCCACACAATGGGAAAAATATTTGCATATATCATATATCTGATAAGAGTCCAGTATCCAAAATATACATAAAGAACTCTTAGAAGTCAATAGCAGAAAAGACAACCCGATTAAAAAATGGGCAAAGTGCTTGAATCCACATTTTTCCAAAGAAAATATACAAATAGCCAACAAATACACGAAAAAGATGCTCAACATCATTAGTCATTTGGGATATGCAAATTAAAACCACAGTGAGGTACCACTTCACACCCACCAGGAGGACTATAATAAAAAAAAACAAGTGTTGGCAAGGATGTGGAGAAGTTGCGACTCTTGTACATCGTTAGTGAGAATGAAAAATGGTTCAACCACTGTAGAAAATAGTTTGGCAATTTCCGAAAAAGTTAAACATAGTATTGCCATATGACCCTACAATTCCACTCCTAGATATATACCCAAAATAATTGAAAACAGGTACCAAAAAGTGTAGGTACATGTATGTTCGTAATAGCACTACTCACGGCAGCCAAAAGTGAAAACAGACCAAATGTCCATCAATGAATGAATAGATAAGCTGGGATGTATAGATATAGATGTACAAATATCAAGATATATACACACACAATGAAATATTATTCAGCTATAAAAAGGAATGAAGTACTGATACAGGCTACAACATGGATAAAACCTTAAAACATTATGCTAAGTGAAAGAAGACAGACATAAAAGGTCATATCTTTTATGATTCCATTTATGTAAAATATCTACAATAGATAAATCCAGAGAGACAAAATGAAGATTGGCAGTTGCTACGGGCTGAAGTGGGGAGAAAAACTGCTTAATGGATGGGAGGTTCTACTGTGGAATGATGGAAGTGTTTTGGAATTAGTGATGATAGTCATACAACGTTGTGAATGTACTAAATGCCACTGAATTGTTCACATTAAAATGCTTAATTTAATGTTACTTGAATTTTACCTTAATAAATTGTCAAAGGAGAGATGGAGAATGGATGAGCTAGAGACTGGGATTAGAACACTAGCCAATTATGGCCCTTGCAGGGCCCAGAGTACATGCCATCTTCCCAGTGGATAAGCAGTGCACTGGTGAGGGGACAGTGGCACTGCCAATAGACTCAGTACTGCCTGTCCTCAGTAGGCTTGGACAGAGTTGGAAATGTTGCTACAGAACTGGGATCCCTAGTGGCAATGAGGGTGCTAAACTTACGATGTAGCTGAGACATGGTGGTGGCACTTGACTTTCAAAAGCAAAGTCAGTGGATTTACCCTGTGTGCTTCTAAATTGGAATGGCAGCCAAGAAAGTAGGGCCCTGACCTGCAGACATCTATGGCAGGTATCAGCAAACCACAGCCCTGCAGGTCTAATTCTGTTCACAATCTGTTTTTATAAATAAATTTTTATTGAACACAGTCATGCCCATTTGTTGCATATTATCTATGGCCGCTTTTGTACTACAATGACAGAGTTGAGTAATTGCAAAAGTGATTCTATGACCTGCAAAGCCTAAAATATTTACTATCTGGCCCTTTACAGAAGTTGCTTGCTAACCTCTAATTGATGAAAATAGCTAATAAAATGACATTCTCAGTTTCCAACCAGGGTATCATTTAATATATAGAATCAAAAGAGTTCAAGAATGGATAAGCAGGAGACTGAGATTAGAAACCCCATTGGAAAGTCATGGTCCCATGTCCAGTTTCCAGATCTAAACCACCTCTCACATCCTGAACCCATCAACTGAAAAGGAGGCTAGGTCCCCATAAGAAAGACCTCTGCAATGCCACAGTAAATACGTATACTAGTTATTTCCAATTGGATCTATGGCCATTAACTGAAGAGAAAGGGTAATTACAATGGGGAAATGGAAAATCCATACCTTCTGAGGGATGTTAGATACAGGATCTAAACTGGTACTGAGACACTGAGACCCAAAACCTCATCATGGTTCCTCCATGGTAGTAGAGGCATATGGGGTCAGGTAAAAAATGGAGTCCTGGACCAAGAACTGCAAGATCATTTCCAGTTCCAGAATATATGATTGCAACATATATACTTACCAGTTGGCAGAACATCACCATAGTTTCTTGACCAGTAGATTAGGAGCTCCTGTACTACAAAAGGTCAAATGGAAGCCTTTGAAGATGCCCCTATCCCTGGGCCAAGAGGGTAAACCAAAAACATTATCACTTCTTAGGGGAATGGCAGAGATTAGCATCACCTCAAAGACAAAAAATGCAGAGGAAGCCGAGCATGGTGGCTCACGCCTGTAATCCCAACACTTTGGGAGGCGGATTACCTGAGGTCAGGAGTTCGAGACCAGTGGGGCCAATATGGTGAAACCCCATCTCTACTAAAAATATGAAAATTACCCAGGCATAGTGGCACACGCCTGTAATCCCAGCTACTCAGGAGGCTGAGGCGGGAGAATAATTTGAACCCAGGAGGCAGGGGTTGCAGTGAGCCAAGATCACACCACCGCGCTCCAGCCTGGGCAACAGAGCAAGACCCTATCTCAAAAACAAAAACAAAAAAATGCAGAGGAGATGGTCCAGATCGTATGTCCCACTTAATACACTAGCCTGGCCCCTGTCATGGCAGATGACAGTGAACTATGACAAACTTAACCAATTAGTAACCCATGTACAGCTTCTGAGCTGGATGTGGGAATTACCCAGAACAACTTAACATAGTTGGAGGTAAGTGGTATGCAGCTATTGATCTGGCAAATGCTTTCTTTTCCGTGTCCAGCAGAAGGAAATATCTAAAACAGTTCACATTCATACCCATGGGATGAACAGCAGTATTCACTCAGTGCTGCCCTGGGGGTCTGTTAATTCTCCTTGATTCTGTCATAATATATCCAGAGGGGCTTGGGCCATCTGGACATTCCACAGAGCATCACAAAGGTCATGCTGATGGCACCCCTGATGACATCACATAAATCAGGCCTTACTGAGTAAGGCGTAACAAGTGAGACACGAGTACTTACAAAAGCAGGAGGTCAATCCTACAAAGAGCCAGAAACCTGCCAGTTATTGTTTTTAGAGGTCTCAAGGTCTTGGGGATGCTGAGAACCCCCCAACCAAAATAAAGAACAAGTTAGTGTGCCCACCTTCTACCACTAAGAAAGAAGCACAATACATCAGAGGTAGCATATTTCACACTTGGGAATATTGCTCCAACCTGTTTGCCCAGTGTTTCAAGAGGCTCCTAGTTTTGAGTGAGGCCCAGAGTAAGAAAGTACTAGGCAACAGATTCAGTTGCCTCGTACTGCAACTGCTGTGATTCAAGCAGTATTTCTACTTGGACCATGTATTAGTTCAATCTCACGCTGCTCTAAAGAACTGCCTGAGACTGGGTAATTTATAAAGAAAAGGTATTTAATTGACTCAGAGTTCTGCGAGGCTGGGGAAGCCTCAGGAAACTTACAATCATGGTGGAAAGGGAAGCAGACACGTCTTACAGGGCAGCAGGTGAGAGAGTCAAGGAAGAACTTCCAAACACTTAGAAAACCATCATGTTGTGAGACCTAACCCACTATCATGAGAACAGCATGGGCGAAACTGCCCCCATGATCCAATCACCTCCTTCCATTGTTGCTTGGGGATTACAGGTCTCTCCCTTGACGCATGAGGATTACAATTTAAGATGAGATTTGGGTGGGGACACAGAGCCAAATTCTATCAGGCCATATGATCCAGTAGACTCCATAGTATCAGAGATATTTGTGGTAGAAAAAAAAAAAAAACATCATGTAGAATTTCTGCAAGTCCTAACAGCAGAGTCACAGGTGGACCTATAGGATTCTAGAACAAAACCATGCCATCTGCCACAGAGATGTATACACAGTTCCAAAAACAGCTTCTAGCATGCTGCTGGAAAAGACTCTGGTAGAGACAAGAGTATTTGATCATGGGACTCCAGGTAACCATAAGACCAGAACTGCACCTCATTCAGAATTCAGCCCCACTGCTAAGTCGAAAAGCCAACAATACATCGAACATAGAAGTGGAAGATCCAAGATCAAGTTCAGACAAATGCAGAGGGAAGAAGTAACTGAACAAACAGGTGGCTCATACTCTATGTCACCAAACACATTTGTGTCAATGTCTTCCTCAGCTCACATATGGTACCATGGAGGGTCCCCACGACCAGCCAATGGAGAAAGGAAAAGTTCAAGTTTTGATCCTAGATCTTGGCACAAGCTGAAAATGGAAATTGCTGCACTCCAGCCCCACTCAGGGGGGCTCTGAAAGACAGACAATGCACCTAGTCACCTGAAAGACAGTGGGGAGGGGAAATTCTTGAAATGGGAAGAGCTTCAGACAATGTACCTGGTCACCTGGTCATCCACTTTGTGCAGAGAGAAAAGTAGCCTGAGGTAGGAATATACATAGACTAGTGGGAAGTGGCAAATGCTATAGCCTGTAAGTCAAGAGTCTGAAATGAACAAGGCTGAAGATCAGGAACAAGGAAGTCTTAGGTAGAGGTGTGTGAATGGGCCATGGGAATGGACACATATGTCTCTGTATTGTATGTGAACACACACCAGAGAGCATCCACTGCGAAACACTAGACAAGATGACTTAGCCAGGCAATATTAGCCAGTCTCAGTTCTTGGCCACTGTTGTCTTGCACAATGAGCCCATAAACAAAATAATCATAATGGCAGAGATTGAGTTATGCATGAACTCAATAGCATAGACTTCTCAACAAGATTGATCTAGCTACTACCACTGCTTCTTGGGTTAGCAAATCAGTAGGCACAGGAAGGGTTGCCATAGTGTCAGGGGTTGTTGGCCCTGAACATCATAAGGAAGTGTGGCTTGCTGCCACATGAGACCATGGAGAAATGTGTTTGGAATTCAAGTGATCCACATCCACTGGATTGTGCCTTGGTACTCCTGTGCCCAATGTTATCTATACATAACCAACCATGACCTAGTAACCAGGTGCACAGGCCCCTTAGAGGTGATTGACTGGGTCACCCCACTAGGCAAGCCACCCAGCCCAGCAGAAGTGCTAGCCAAGTATATGAAAAATCTAAAGCAGGTAGTAGAGGAAGACGATATTGATTATCAATATTGGCCTTGAGAGCAACTACAGCAATAGATATAGTGCACCCCACTAATTCTCCTCTTGTAGGTTTCCTCAGAAGTGTAACCACAGAATTCTAGAGAAGCTGAGACCAGGTGGAGTGAACTGAATGTGAGAATCAAAAGAATCTGAGAGGTGCACGTGGTGGGTTGTGCTACATGTTGTTGGTGCCTTGCAGAGATCCTCTTTTACAAGCAGGGCACCCATCTTCCAACCGCTGTGAGTGTTGGTTACTAATAGCTCGCAGCTGCCCCCTTTCTCCAGCAGCTCTTCCTTAGTTGATGGGCAGTGTTGCTTTGCTCAGAGGTTATACAACTCTTCCCAGAGAATACAGTCCACAGGCAGTGCCTGATTGACATAGAAGTATAAAAGGTTACTCCTCTTCCCAATGGATAAGAGAGGGCTGCAGTCTGAGTTACAATTCAGGGCTCCATTATCCTCATGGATCAGACCTAGGCAAGACTTCACATTGACTTTTCCTCCTTCACTATCCTGTTTTACTCCTTTCATTAAAGGCTTTTCCTAATAGCACTCCCTCCATGATTCACGTGCATCCAAATACCTACCTCAGCCTCTGCTCTAGGAAACAGGACCAACACTTTCTTTTGGCTGTGTCTTATGCATCATTGAAGCCTCACCACCTAGTATCATGATGCCTAGCACACAAATAAATCAATGCATGTCTGCATGCATGAATTAATCAATGAAATAATGAAACTCAGATGGGGAAACTCAGATGTCAAAGGTTTGCCCGAGGTCATCCACATCATAAGTAGCCAAGCCTTAAACTTGCACCTTTTGGAGACAGCCCCTGATATAGTAATGCCTACATGAATGAATGAATTGCAGAAGGAATTTGTGCTTAAACAAAGGTTGTCCTTTAGAAAGACTCATTCTAGGCCCCTATGATTGACCAACTAATACAAATGACTCAAAGTCTTGAAAGCTTTAAAAGGGGTATGGAAACCAATATTTTTCAAACCCTTCTATGTGCCAGGGAAATAACTTTATTTCAACTTACTTGTAACTACTTTGGGTAGATTTTCTTAGTATCCCCATTTTTCGGATGTCCAGTAAATCAGGGATTTCAAACTCAGATGTCCATAAGAATCAGGTTGGTATGAGGTGAGCAAAGAGGCCCAGTTAGAAGGCATCTGGGAATGGTGGGGACAATGACAAACCAGAGAGTGCTTGTCCCATCAAAATGGAGCAGCCTCTGCTCAGCTCTAGATGAACGATGAGCAAATCACTCCTTCTGATTATTCAAAGGAACTGGAAATCATGATTTTTATATGCAGTCTGCTAATTTGTAACTGTTAGTAACTAATTAGAGAAATTACAAAACACTGTGGAGCCATATCTGACCCGTGGACCACTGGTTTTCAACCTCAGTAGTCAAGGATTTAAGCATTAAAAGACTTTAGAATAAAAGGCCTTAAGGGTCCTTAACATCCAATATTCTGTCCTTCTGTGTCTTCAAAGCACCTTCACTGCTATGACTCCAGATCTGTACAGAGAGGCTGTCTCCTCTCCTTTCCCAGGTAGGACCCCCCTTTCCCATAATTTTTGCCCACAAGCCTAGAGACATCCTAGTGCTTCCAGGATCTAGTTTCACTTCCTCTAGGGGAGGGAGGAGTAAGCATTCCAGGCCAGAGAAAAGAGATGTCTAACCCCTGACATCGTCATCGTTCCTTGTGCCTTTTGAGGAATTTCCACATGCCCTGACCTCTTCTGTCCCTCAGCGTGGCCAAGTGGGTGTTACGACCTTCCTGTCAGGTGCAGAAGCTGAGGCTCAGGTAAGTTTGATGACTCATCTAAGGTAAGACTACAATGTTGCTGAGACTAGACCTGAGTTTCCTGAGGTTTCATCTAGCGCTTTTGTCACAAAACCACACCATCCATGATAACAGCTTCCCCAGAACAGAGCTGGAGCAGCCACACTGAGCCTTAAGCCCAGGGAAATCCAGCTGTCATCATCATGCACCCCAGAGCTAAAGATGGCTCTAAGGGCCCTACTGCCCTCATGTTAGGTCCTTTGGGAACACCCCACACACACACACACACACACACACACACACACACAAATGGAACACTAGATTGCTGACTTTCATCATGGCCCTGCTATCTCTCCCCAGTCCCCAGCTGGTAGTGAGAGGTTCATCTGCTTACTGAAACCCCGGGCATTGAAATGGCCAAGGAGGACTTCGTAACCACTGACTGCTGCTGTTGCTAAGAAACGGGTCCTTTAAATTCAATTTACAAAAAAAGATAGAGCAAGCGAGCAAGTGAGCGAGAGCAAGGAAGAGATGTTTGAACATCTGGTTATCTTTCCAGCTGTCTCCAGTGACTATGGAAATGAGATAAGGACATTCCAAGATGGATGCTGCCCCTCTTCAAGCCAACTTTCCTCTAGGCTAATATTTTAGTTCAACACTGGGTTTGCTGGGGTGGGGGCATAAGAGTCTCCTTTCAGGAAACTCAGTAGGTTGAACAAATTCTGGTCACATTCCCCCTTCAGGGCGGATGCAGGATCCCCCCCAAAAGTGAGCTCCCTGGTCCTTCTGTTTGGTGCCCCCACCGCTTCCACTCTCAGAATAAATCATTCCGCGTATTTGTATAATCCTCTTCAGCTTACTCAGGATATTCACACATGTTACATTAGCTCTTATGGAGTCAATATTATTTTCTGCAGATCACAGATGAGGAGGGGGAGGAGTATGGTGGTTGGAAAACACATTTATCAGGAGTGGATGGGACATGAGTCCTAATTCCTGCTCTGCCAAGAATGGGTTCAGCTACTCCCTTCCCTCTTTAGGCCTCAGATAACTCAGCTATAAACTGCAAGGTAGGGTTAGATCATGATTTCCCACAGTGTGGACCACAGAATAATGCTCCCTGGGAGGTTACAAGGTGCTTGCTGAAAAAAAACTTCTCTGGTCATGCAAGTTGGGAAACACTGTGTTAAAGTCAAATAGGTCTTCTCATGCCATGAACTGAATGTTTGTGTCTCCCCCCTAAAATAACGTATGTTGAAACTCTGGTCCCCAATGTAATGGTATTTGGAGATGGGGCCTTGGGAAGGTAATTAGGCCACTAATGCCCTCAAGATGGCATTAGTGCCCTCATAACAAGAGACAGGAGAGACCCTGCTTTTACTCTTTCTCTACTCTCCGCCATGTGAGGACATGGCAAGAAAACAGTTGTCTGCAAACCGGGAAGAGAGCCGGTTACCAGAACTTGCCTGACCATGCTGGCATCCTGATCTTGGACTCCCCAGCCTCCAGAACTGTGAGAAATAAATATCTGTTGTTTAAGCCACCCAGTCTATGGTATTCTGTCACAGCAGCCTGAACTGATTGAGATACCCTTACTATAAGATTACCCAAAGCCTTTAACGCTTTAATGTGTTGTAAGAATCTCCAAGAGCAACTATCTTGGCTTGGGTTCCCCCCAAAACAGACTATAATGCAAGGAATTTAGTGTAAGCAGTTTGTTTGGAACATGATCTCAGGAAACTTTGGTAGGAAAATGAAGAAGAGACAGGAAAGAGAAAGCAGTCATAAAGGATGAGTACCAAGCAAGTTATCTCTGTGAAGAACTGGAACTTAATTCCACCAGGGATCTCTCGGCAGTGGTGGGGAGCATGTGCCTCAGAGTTAGTCCACCCTAGGAGAGAGGGAGCTGGGGTATTTATACACCATTGCCAGCCAGTCATTGCTTGAGGGCTGTTCCGTCAGGAGGTGAGAGGGGTGTCATTAATTGTCTAGCACTTCCCCTTGTTTCTGAAGCCTAAGCAGAAATCCCTCAGGCAAAGACGCAGATACTGACAGTTGAAAATCTAGCCCAGTCCACCATCATGGCAGGGAAGGAGATATAGGCAAGACCCTAACAGCAGCTGCTATAGGAAGATGGAGTTGCAGTTTCCAAGGATTATTAGGGGAAAAGCTCCCAGAAATCATGTTCCATGGAAGAGTCCATGGAAAGCTGAAGCTAGGAGCTCTCCAACAGCTAGACAACTCTAGAAGTCTGAGGCAATAACCTTATAATGACCAAAGAGTCACTTCTACTCACCATCTGCTGAAAGCTTGGTAGACGGATCCCAACAGACATAGGACAAGTTTGCCTCTGGCCTGCTCCAATTCATCTTTCAGAACATTCCACCCTAGTTCTGAGACCCTGGTCACTGATCCCAGTTTGAACCATTCTAGCCTGACCTCACACCCATATCATAAATTCCTGCTAGGGCAGGCTTATGGTATTCCTGCTCCCAGGGTTCACTATGCCTCCCAGGTTTCTTGGGTCGACCAAACACTGGGAAATGATTTTCTACTCACTTCTCTCCTTCCAGCAGTCAGTAGGACCTGAAGCCTTATTTCTGAAAACTAACTAATCATACTAATATTAAGAGAAGTGGTAGCAGGGTGGTTAAGAGTATAGGTGCCTGGGGTCAAATTGTAACTCCACCATTCACTACCTGTGTGGCCTTCAGCAAGTTAGTTAACCTCTCTGTGCCCCGGCCTTCTATAAAATAGAGATGATGATAATACTTTCCTTATAGAGTTATTATTAAAATGCATTACTTATTATTCAAATGTAAAGCACAGTGCTTGGGACAGTAAGTTCTCAATAATGATGTCATAACCCTATGACAGCAGTTAATGTTTAGTGAGGTCTTACCACATTCCAGGCACTGTGCTATGCATTTAAATGCTTAGATCATTTAATCCCAGCTACCTACCCTACCTACCTATCTATGCTATTGCTCTAATTTTATTGATGTAAACCTGATGTTCAGAGTAGCCTCATCACAGGCCCAATGTCACCATGTGGGTAAACAACCGGAAAAAAAATCCTTTAAGTCACCAGAAATAGTTGTCTGATGGTGGAATCTCAGGCATCATGAAACAAGGTTTGGTGTTGCTCAGAGGCTACTTGAGTTTGCCTTCCAGCTGATCTCACCATAGCTGATCTTTTCTTTTCCCTCATCCCAGAAATCACGGTTTTTCATGGGCCCCAAGATAAATACCTGATCCCATTTGGAAGTAGAAGCTTTCCACCTCTATCCTCTCTGCCTTTCAAAGCCTGACCTGTGACATAAGGCCCTCTTCTTCCATGAAGCCATCTATGATTCTTTCTACACCCAACTGCAAAGAAGTCTCCCTTCCCCCGAACCCCCACTAGAGTACTACCCTCATGTGACACTCCTTTGGCATGTTGACCTTCTGACACCTTCATGTGGCTCTCTTCTCACATTTGATCTCATGAGCAGATGAGTTTGCTGCATAAGGCAGAGGCATTGCCTTAAACCCCAAGCTACAGTGCCAAACCCAGCTGCCATCTGTCACCGTTGGTCAATAGAGTCAAGCATCCTAACACTGAGAGGGTCCTGAAAACCATCAGGCACCTCCCCACACACTCTCTCCCTGAATTTTATAGGAATAAAACCCAAGGTCCAGAGAGGCTCCAACCTGCTCAAGTCACCTAGCAGGCAATGAAGGAACCAGACTCAAATCTAGGACTCCTGACTCCCGGGCCAGCGCCCTCACTCTCAGGACCCAAAGGACTGTCTCCAGCATGGTTTATGATATTAAATCAATAGATAATATTTCTAGCTCGAACACACCCCGCTTCCCAACGCCACCACCCATCAGGACCCTGAGTCCCCTTGCATCAACCTGGCCCACTTGCTCTTCCTCTCCTTCTTGTGACTCCTCTGTAATTTCAGTTCAGTGTCTGCAGGTTTATGTCCTGATGTGAGATGCTGGAATGTCAGCCATTAGTCTCCATTCTCCACACTTTCAAATGAGAGGGTTAAGATTAATGAAGCATCTTCTCTCAATCAAGAAGTCATTTCAGGCTGTGCTTTTAAGCCCAATGAGTTGTGCAGATAAATTAATACCATTTGATCTTTGTATTTTCCACTGAAAGATTTGTTGGGCTCCTCCCTACCCCCATTCTCATCTGAGGAGTGAGCTTGCTTCCAGCTACTTCTAGATCATCAGCCACAGAGGGTGGGACCCAGGGGAAGACATCATTTCTCAGCACTGCAGTCATGTCCTGGGTAGTTACTCATAGGAGCAATTGGGTAAGCGAGAAGTAGGTGATGTAACTTCTGGGGTCTTCCCAAACTCAACACATCCATGCCTAACAGGACATGAGAGACCCTTCTCCCTAAACTGGCAGACAGAGCCTAGGGAGGCAGAGGCAATATTAATCACGTGGGCCCAAACCAGCAGTAATTGCAGAATAATAAGCCCTTCGTGTGTGGTGGGAGGCACAGAACTGAGCTTTGAGCTAAGTCAGGGCAATATTCAAACTAGCTGATAACAAAGTACGGCACGAGCACCAACCGATCAGGGCAGATGCCCGCCCTAAACCACGTAAGGCCATAGGGCAAATCCAGGAACTATCAGCTGGAGATGGCATGTGTTCTTCCCAAGAGATGAGAAGGACTGGGGTATTGAGAGAGAGAGAATGAGTAAAGAGAGAAGAGTGGAACATGGTGGAAGTTTAGAACCCAAGTCATAGAAAGAGTTGAGATTCATTTTAAGAAAAGAAAGAAATGTCTAATCTTAAATTCAAGTTGTGTGTGTTTTTGCAATATAAATCACTTCTTCACACACCATCAGTGAAGGCATCTATGCACACACATGCCTTGAGAAAACGGGGTGTGTGTGAAGGGGAGGAGTAATAAGGGAAAGAGCTAATCTACATCAGGTTCCCCATATTTGTGGACAAAATACACATGAGGGTACCCTAAGTCATCACTAACCTGAACTAATTCAACAGAAGCTTAGAGCCAGGTAACCATGAGCCACCCAGGAATTCTCTAAACTCTTGGTGTCGCATTTGCTTTTACAAATCCATTCAAGTTTCAAGGAAGCTTGGGCTCAAGGAAATCTTCTCCAGATCTTAACAGGTAGAGTGATCCAAGGTAACATGTAGGTTACATATGCAAGACTGAAGCCACCCTCTCCACCACCAGCATCCACTCCTTCCCCCAACATGTAGCTGAATGTCATCCCCAGCCAGCAGGGCCAGCATCTGGAATCATCCTTGATCTTGTGTTCTCACTGCTGGTGGCCAACACTGTCAAATGCCCTCCCAGCATCCATTCCCCACTGTTAGATCCATTCCCCACCTCTTCCCAGCTACCACAGCCCTGATTTGCTTTAGCATGGCACTGTGTCCAGCGCAAGGAAATGGATTGCAACTGGTCTGAACCAATCACAACAATCCCATTGCTCACATTCCCTGCCTTCCTTGCAGTTAGGAGAGGCCACATGACCCAGGTCTGGCCAAAAAGGCCAAAGTAAAAGTCTGCCAAAGATAAGCCTGAGCATTTAGTTGGCTCTTTGATACAAGGAACTGATGGGCTGGCACTCCCTTCCTCTTCTTCCTGCCTGGGATATAAAGGAGATGTTTGGAACCCTAGTAGCTATCTTGTGAAGTCAATGACACAGTTGAAAGGACATCAGAAACATAGACTCTTACAGTATTCAGCCACTGAACTGCTGCCTACAGCCACCTGTTCTCAGATGTTTGTCACATGAGAAAATGAGCCCTATGTCTGTAAGCCCCCATCAGTCAAGGCTTCTGTGTCTTACACCTGAACACATCCTAAGAGATGTGCTCCCCTTTCCTCACATCCAAATGGTCACCAAATTCATCAGCCCAACCTCCCTTTGAGTCCCTTTGAGTCCCTGCTCTCTACCTCTGCTCAGTCCGGTCCTCCACACTGACTCAGAGAAGTCTTTTAAAAACGCAGATATATGTAAAAGTGCTGCGGTGGCCCCCAGTGCTTTATGAGAGGATTAAATTTAAGCTTCTTAATATGGCATTCGGGGTTCTTCGTGACATTAACCCATCTGTCTGCAAGCCTCATCTCCCATTATGCCCGCACACTCACCCACTGTGTTAGTCCATTCTCACACTGCTATAAAGAACTGTCCAAGACTAGGTAATTTATAAAGGAAAGAGGTTTAATTGACTCACAGTTCTGCATGGCTGGGGAAGCCTCAGGAAACTTACAATCATGGTGGAAGGGGAAGCAAACACATCCTTCTTCACATGATGGCAGGAAAGAGAAGTGCTAAGCAAAGAGGGAAAAGCCCCTTATAAAACCATCAGATCTCATGAGAACTCACTCATTATCACAAGAACAGCAGCATGGTGGTAACCGCCCCATGATTCAATTACCTCCAACTGGGTCCTTCCCATGACACATGGGGATTATGGGAACTACAATTCAAGATGAGATTTGGGTGGGGACACAGCAAAACCATATCATTCCACCCCAGCCCCTCCCAAATCTCATTTCCTCACATTTCAAAACATAATCGTGCCTTCCCAGCAGTCCCCCAAAGCCTTAACTCATTCCAGCATTAACCCAAAAGTCCAAGAACAAAGTCTCATCTGAGACAAGGCAAGTCCCTTCTGCTTACAAGCCTGTAAAACCAAAAGCAAGTTGGTTATGTCCTAGATACAATGGCATTGGGTATTAGTATGGGCATTGGGTAAATACACTTGTTCCAAATGGGAGAAATTGGCCAAACAAAGGGGCTTTGGGCTCATGCAAGTCTGAAATCCAGTAGGGCAGTCAAATCTTAAAGCTCTGAAATCATATCTTTTGATTCCATGTCTCATATCCAGGTCACACCAATGCAAGAGGTGGGCTCCCATGACCTTGGGCAGCTCTGTCCCTGTGGCTTTGCAGGGTATAGCCCCCCCTCCCAGCTGCCTTCCCAAGCTGGCATTGAGTATCTGCAGCTTTTCCAGGCACATGGTGCAAGCTGTCCGTGGATCTATCATTCTGGGGTCTGGAGGATGGTAGCCCTCTTCTCACAGCTCCACTAGGCAGTGTCCCGGTGGGGGCTCTGTGTGGGGGCTCTGAGCCCACACTTCATTTCCACACACCCTAGCAGAGATTCTTCATGAGGGCTCCACCCCTGCAGAAGACTCCTGCCTGGACATCCAGGCATTTCCATACATCCTCTGAAATCTAGGTGGAAGTTCCCAAACCTCAATTCTTGACTTCTGTCCACCTGCAGACCCAATACCACGTGTCAGCCACCAAGGCTTGGGGCTTGCACCCACCAAATACTTACCAGCCACATCAAACCACACCCCATAACCCAGATACATGAGGTTCTCTCACGCCCCATGCCTTTGCACATGCCATTCACTCCATCTAAAGCCCCTCCTGCTCTCTTGCTTTTGGGGGAATCAAAGAAGGCTTTATAGAGTAAGGGATATTTGAGCTGGACCTGAGAGGACGAATAGGAGTTTTCTGGTGTGGTGGTCTCTCCCTTGTGCTTCAATAGCAAGTCTGTTCCTATTGCTGCTGAAGCACTGGCACAGCTCTAGAAGCATCTGTTTACACATGTCTCTTCTTCTAGAATGTGATTCCTGGCTGGAAGGGTCCCACTCCTTCCTTCTCTCCATCCTCAGCACCCAGCACATGCTCAGTCCAGAATTGTTGCTCTATCTGTCATTCCCACAGGGATAATGCAATCAACCAGAAAAGCATTAGAAGGCAAAAGCAAAGCTGATAATTAAAAAAAAAAAGGTGGATGAGAGGCCACACGCAAGATGGTGTTGATGAAGGTCATCTTTAACATAGAGAGTGGCAGAAGACAAAAATGTGGGGTGGGATAATGGCTAAAGTCTTCAAGTTCAGTGTCTCTTATTTCCTGAGTGAAGCTTGTCTATGCTCTTTTTATGGGAAGATCCCATGCCTGCTAAATGGGTCAGTGTTATCTCACAGGCAGGTTCCCATACCCACAAATACTCATGCATACCTAATAACAACAATGATCATGATGATTATGACGATAAGGGTATAGGCAGATCAGCATTTGTTTTCAAGCTGAGAAGCATCATATCTATACCTGGTGCTACCAGTTCCCAAAAGAAGCTAGTACTTGAGTTTTTATTTATTCATTCAGCAAACAGAGCCCCTCCCATGTGCCAGGACCTATGCTGAGTGCCAGGGAGACTGAGTGGATTCAATGCAGCCCCACTGATCTCAACAAGAGAAAGCAGTTGGTTCAGTCAGGAGTCACAGGAGATTGTTTTCATCCAGAACACGTCAGAGGAGCATAAAGAGGAAAGGAGGAAATGACATTTTAGCTGAGCCCAGGAGAGATGGGATGTGGGCGGGAAGAGGAACAAGAGGGACATCCTAGACAGAGGACACAGCATGACTGACAACCCATCTAATTTTCTGCTTTATTTGGCACTGCTTTCATGGCTTGTCAATAAATATTTTCTGTTTTAAAAAAATCAAATGGCATTTAGAGCCTGGAGTGAGCTAGAAAGGTTAGAGTGATAGATGGACCACCAAAGGGAGAGTGCAGTGGGGATGTGGACAACATTTCCAGCCAGGACTGCCTTGTCCAGGGAATTTGGACTTTATTCAATGTGAAAGCATGGAAGTTTTCTGAGCCTGGTGACAACCACACCGTCCTGGACAAAGGGGATGAGGCCAGGGGCAGGGAGCTGGCAGTTTCTTTGAGGCTGTGAAGACTGCCACCTGTTTCCAACCCGCTTCTTGCTCCCACCCATTGTTCCACGGCTCCTTCTGAGGCACCCCGCCCTCCTGTGCAGACGCTAGCATTTGGGAGGGGAGAAGGGCCAGGAAATACCATGCTCACATAAAATCATCCCTCTCCTCAGTGTTTCCCTTTGCCAAAAAAAAAAAAAAAAAAGCCTTTGGTTTCTGTCCACAGTTTTGCTGCTCACACATGTTCATCCTGGTGGGGACAAAGGCTCTGCGGCAAAGGCGCTGGGGCTTCTTCATAGAGACCCACACTGGCTGGGTTGGAGGGGCAGAGATGGCAACACCTGTCCACAGCAGAACATGGCGAAATGCATCACTGCAAGTGGATCCATCTGGGAAAACTCCATACACTGTGACGTGAGACTGAGGGAGAGCAAAGCTCAGAAAACCAACCAGCAGCAGGTGAAATCCAGTCCTGAAAGAACCGGAACCCAGCCTCTGGCCATGTCCCTAGGTTGACTCACAATCCAACCGCCCCGTCTAATTGTCTGTCTTATTTGGTGCTGCTTTAATAACTTGTCAATAAATATTTTCTGTTAAAAAAAAAAGTTTTGGCTTTCTTACAGGAAAATGTACTCTCCTTATATCAAAACAGCTAAATTTTTATGATGCAACTTTTTAACAAGCTGATAGACATCCAAAGGGGAAATATATCCTGAAATATGCAAAAACATGATGCCCCCCACCACCAAAAAAAACCCACAGCCCACAGCAGCACACTCCAAACTCCCCAGACCCCTTCTCCAGAGCCCTGGAAACCTCTAACCCTTGGCAGCCAGGCCGTGGAGCCCCCCTTCTCCACCCCAAATTCCCACCATCTGGCATTTTTGTCTGCAAAGCATAGGCCCTTCCACCCTGGGCTGCCTGCCCACCCTGTGGATGGAGCCCAGGCGCTGGTGAGGGCTGCCCGGACTTTGCCTCCCTGCCGTGGAAACAAGACACACACACACACACACACACACACACACACAGAGATAACACTCTGAGCCTCCCAGTCCTGCCACAGCCAGCTGGGGCAAGGCCCACCACCCTGACCAGCTCTTTCCTAACCCCATGTTCCCCATACAGCAGCCAAGGGGGGCAAATGTTAGGGAGGGAGAGAGGGAGGGAGGAAGCGCCGCAGGGGCTCCAGCAGGACTGCTGGGAGGAAGCAGGCCCTAGGGAGGGCAAGCAGGCAGGTGGCAGAGGGGCCTCATTTGCTGGACCATCTGTCAGGAGCGAAGGAAAGTCCCCCCGCTCCATAGCCCAGGCCCTCCGCCTGCACACACACACACATGCTCACACTCACACAGACCCATGCACACATACATATGCAGCCACATGCACAACATGCGCACACATCCACAGAATCCCACACACATGAAGTTTCACTCCTACACATGCATTCTCTCGTGAATACACACAAATGTGCACAGACACAAATGCACACATACACAAAACCATGCGCACACATAGAAACATGCCTCCCCAGCTATACAGTCATATGCACACTCACAGTCATCCATACACCCATACACAGATATACACAACCATACACACTCATCATGCCGTGAAGTCAAATATGCATGTGCAACGTACACACATAATCACATAGCCCCACACTCTTAAATTCTCCCTCACGTGCACACACACACTCCCAAACACATATACATAAACAAGTGTACACACACTCATGCTGGCAAATACACACTACACATGCATGCACACATGAACAAATGCAGCACGTGAGCACATATATATCTATTCCTGCCCACACTCATATGCACTCATAGAACACACAGATATACCTATACACATATATACACACACACAATTTATAGACATACACAAGTGCTCACATACATACACAACTGTGTGCGCATACACAAACACACACTTATATATGGTCATGCACACATGCACATACCCACACATATTCACACAACCACATCCACACACATGCTTATATTAACACAAGTACTTATGTATATAGCCAAAAATATATGCACTTGTATACATACACACCCAAAACTATATATACATACACATGCCCATACATACCCATGCACAAATACATACACATACACATGTTCACATACATGTGCTCGCACATATACAAACACACACATATACTCATGCACATACTCTCATGCAATCACACACACACACAGATACACTCACATTTTTTCACACACATATATACATTCATACACAATTTATACAAGTACGTGGGGCACACATATGAGCACACAAATACTCAACCACATGCATGCGCACACACACGTCTATACCCATTCTGTCTCTCTCTCTCTCTCACACACATGAGTGTGCGTACACACACACACACAGAGGCTCAGGCTGCTGGCCGTCTTTATTTTCCCTTAAAGAAAAATCAGGCTGGGTGCTGTGGCTCACATCTGTAATCCTAGCACTTTGGGAAGCCAAAGTGGGCAGATCACTTGAGCCTGCGAGTTTCAACATGGCGAAACTCCATCTCTACAAAAAAATACAAAAAATAGTTAGGCATGATGGCAAATGCCTGTAGTCTCAGCTACTTGGGTGGCTGAGGTGGGGGGTTCTCTTAAGCCCAGGAGGTCAAGGCTGCAATGAGCTGTAATCGCACCACTGCACTCCAGCCTGGGCGACAGAATGAGACACTGTCTCAAAAACAAAAAAGAAAAAGGAAGAAAGGAAGAAAGAAAGGAAGAAAGGAAGGTGGGGGGGGGCAGGGGGGGAGGGAGGGAGGGAGTGAAGGAAGGAAGGAAGGAAGGGGAAAGAGAAAGAAGAAAGAAAGAAAGAAAAGAAAGAAAGAAAGAGAGAGAGAGAGAGAAAGAAAGAAAGAAAGAAAGAAAGAAAGAAAGAAAGAAAGAAAGAAAGAAAGAAAGAAAGAAAGAAAGAAAGAGAGAGAGAAAGAGAGAAAGAAAGAAAGAAGAAAGAAAGAAAGAAAGAAAGAAAGAAAGAAAGAAAGAAAGAAAGAAAGAAAGAAAAGAAAAGAAAGAAGGAAAGAATCACATTATCACATTATTAGCCACCTGTAAGCCAAGAAGAAAGAGAGAAAGAAAGAGAAGGAGAGAGAGGAAGGAAGGAAGGAAGGAAGGAAGGAAGGAAGGAAGGAAGGAAGGAAGGAGGGAAGGGAGGGAGGGAGGGAGGGAGGGAAGGAGGGAGGAAAATCACATTATTAGCCACTTGTAATCCCAGCTACTCAGGAGGCCGAGGCAGGAGGATCACTTTAGGCCAGGAGTTTGAGACCAGCCTGGCAACATAAAGACAATTCATCTCTACAAAAAGGAAAAGAAAACAAAAGAAAAATCATATTGCTCCCAATACTCAGGAGCTTCCAGAGGGACCTCAGCACTACCTGTGCCTGAGCAAGAACAGCTACCGCCATTTCCCTGCCAATGCCAACACAAACTCACATTCACCCTCCTCTGCTTCTATCTTTCAGGCCTCATCTGCCCACCAGGGAGATGTCGGGTTCAGTTTTCCAGCCTAGCCACACCTTACATCACTCAGGCACTGCTCACCTATACTGCCCTAGAATCCCACCCTAGAACTTCTGATTTAATTGTTCTGAGGTGGGGCTTAGGCATTGAGGGGTTTTTAAGTTCTTCAGCCTTTTGGCATAAATCCTCTTTCTTGATCCATAACCCTAGGAAATTTAAACTACTTAAACCCTCTGGCCTTAGTTTCTCTATCCCTAAAATGGGAGAAACAATCGTCCCTATTTCATAGGACTGTTCTAAGGACCAAGTTAGATAATCCATCTGAAACACATAATACCTGGCCCATAGTAAGAGTGCATAAAATGTTAGCTATTGGTCCTATTGTTGACCTTATACCACCACAGTGTACCCCTGAAAAATAATGAATCCAAATCACAAAAAGTGAAAGTATCCCCTGAAATCTGTATAACCCAGAAACCATGTGAGACCCTTTTAGTCACCCTCCTTCTGACTCCAGTCCCCTACAAAACCAGTGGTGCATTGGTGCTTCTACTGCTCAGAAGTCAGTTTAAGAGGTCAGGAATAGCCTTCTCCTGCTTTTTATTTTCTTCTCCTCTTTCATTTTTAGTGCAAATAACAACAAAGACACCACCCTTCACATGCCCTCAGTTGCATGGTCCAGAGTAAACTACCAGCATCACTCCAGCCCATCAAGGGTATCCAACCACCATCTATGGGGTTAGGAGGCAGAGGCAGAGATTGCTAAGAGAATTGCACCAAGTCACATAGCTATCAAGTGGTGGATACCTCTGGCTCCATGGCCAGAGCTCTCTCCGCATTGTCATCCTGCCAAGTTCCAAGTCCTTTGCCTCTATTCTCTGTGCTCCCTTCATACTCTGTACCCCTTCTTGCCACTCAGTGGTCCTCCACAGCCATGCCAGGCTGTCGCTCTTGTAAAGAGAGCACAGGGTGGCAGAGACTGGGTAAGAGTTTAACATAAGAGTGAGAAGTGCTGACGGCAGCCCTTCTTCTGGGGATGCTAAAAATGGAAGGAGGAGAGGAAGGCAACTAACACGTACCTATGGCTTTCTAACTTGACTTCTGTGCTAAAAACAGGACAAGAGGGAAGGCAGGTACAGACCTGCATTTCTGGCTACTTCCTTTGCCTGAGGCACTGTTAGGACACTCTACTTGATTACTACAGGGAAAATAGTAGGATGCTCCAGTACAGAGCACTGAGTTGATTCAAATCCCAGCCATACCACATCTTGTTGTGTGATCTCAGTTTCTTATCATCTTTGAGCTAAAATGGGATCATACCTTCATTGCCAGGGAATTGTGGAGTCTGATGAAATAATGCCTGAAATGTGGTTACCTGGTGCCTGGTACGTGCTGAGAACACAATAAGCCTTAACTATTTTAATCTTATCAACTATTATCTGTATTTCAAAGTTTTCTTTAAAAACCATAATCCTGGCAAGAACTCTAGATTATCTCAAGGCCGGACTCTGCTGGCAATACTTCCTGGAGGTACTGAACTTCCACAGTTACGTGATTATCTTCCCCAGGTGTAACCATGGAGGAGGCATAGCCCCTGCTCCCAAGGAGCTTAGATCATCCTAGAGAAGAAAGACACGTTTAGAAATAAACACAATATAAGAAAGAAGATGAAAAATGAAGAAAACAACCCATGCGCATTTGCAGGTAAGGAAAATGGAACTCTGAGAAGCAAACTGACTTGCCCAAGGACACACAGGTAGTAAAGGGTATAGCAGGGACTGAAGCTTGGGTCTGTCTTGATGTCAAATCTCATGCTCTTTCCACTGTGCATGAGATCTCAGAGGATTCCCATTTTACAGGAAATACAAACTCGGGCAGGTTGGGGTGCTGGGCTTCTCAGAACATGGTCTAAACCTCTCACAACAACCCAGATTTAATGAAAATAAAAAGACTTTGAGAACGAACAAAGAAGATAAAATGAGAGATCTTAAATCTCTCCTCCATAAACACAGCAAAATATATAAACAACCCAGGAATGACCCCCATAGGAGATAACAACACCATCCATTTTTACAGAGGGACTTACAAGACCCGAATAAATGGGGAGGCACACCATATTTCTAGATTTGGAGAGTGACTATGGAGAAAATATTCATTTTTCCAACTTAGCACATGACTTGAACCAATTCTAATCAAAATCCTGTGGGAATTTTCTTTAGAACTTGGAAAGATGATTCTAAGTTTCATCTGGAAGAACAAATAGATAAAATGGGGCAGAAAAATATTGAAGAAAGGAACATCGTGATAAAGAACTATGCATATTGGCTATGAAACTTATTTACACATCTACAACATTTTTAAAAGTAGTGTTAGTGCAAGAACACACAGGTCAAAAAAGCAGAATATGTAGCTAGAAACAAGCGCTAGTGTATGCGAGAACTTAATATCAAATCAAGGCTGCATCACAAACCAGTGAGCACACGATGGATGATTCAATACACAGAGTTGGGGAAAGTGGATACCTGAGAAAAAAATCCTTTCAGAGCTTCACCTTGTAACATTATATCAAAAAAAAAAAAAAAACCCCAAAACTCAGAGAAAATGAAGCTGAATATTTATCTAGGTTCTTTCTAAACATAAACAGTGGGAGGAACCACGATGGAAAAGCTCAAGATTGAACTATGTACAAATTTGAAACTTCTGAAAGTCAAAAGTCAACGTATGACAATGGTTGAAACCAGATGATGGGTAAGGCAGGGAGGGTGTCATTATACTACTCTCTGCTTTTGTGTATGTTCAAAACTGTCCACGGTTAAAAGCAAACTTTTTTAAAAGTTTTAGAAATCAACACAGATCTACAAGGCAAACAACCAAAGCAAAAAATGCCTTTACTACCAATATAGCACAAGAACCATTATCTTTAAGGTGCAAAGAGCTTCTGCAAATGACTCACATTCACTTAAGCATCAATATATAAGAATGACCATTTGTTGATTATACTCTCAGCCTCCAATCCCCCTTCCTATTCCTCCTAGCCCTTGATTTCCACTGAAGGACCCATGAGGTTCGAGAGAAGCTGACTCCACCCCTTATACCCACTCATGTGACCTGGCTCTGCCAATCAGGGCATCAAATTCCCTGGCCACTGTGATTGGCTTAGGGTAGGGGCACATGACCAAGTGAGTCCAAACAACGAATTTCAGGGCTTCTGTTGGGGATTCGGCGACAAAGAAGTTCTCTTTCCTGCTGGACTTTAATGTAGTCCCGGGAGATTCTGGGAGAAACCTGGCACGTGGGAGTGGGAAGAAGCCCCCTGAGAATGACGCCAACACCAGGAAGCAGAGCCAAAGAGTCAAGAGCTAAAGCGGGCTCTGTGACGGTTTTTGAATCCTGGATCGAATTCCACTTAAAGCTAGACCTACTTCGGTATAAAGACATTAGACCAAAAAAAACAAAAAATCCCTTTTTTGAGGGGCTTCTGTGACTTGCAACCAAAAGCAACTAAACTAAAATAAGCTAAATGAGCCTAAATGTGTACAGATCCGCAAGCATGCCTGCCCAGCAAAGAGCAGAGGACAGATTTTGCATGATCCCCACAGGTGAGCAAGGAAGCTCCCCTCTCTCAGAGTGAGGTCTCGCCTGCTCTCTGGTTTCTGCTGTGAATTGTCTCCAGGCCGCTTGCAGCCCCCTTCTCTCCCTCTCCATCCAAGGGAATAGACTCAGAGAATAATTGGGCTGGAATTACCTGGAATTACCACAGAAGGACAGGCTTCCCTCGGTAACGTGCTTTGCTCAGCCCAAGAAAGCAGGGAGGCACCTGGGGGCAGGTGCTTGTGGGTTATTCAAGTAAAGACCCAGAATCTGCCATCTGAAACTTCCTCCTCGTGTCCCGAGATTGGAAAGCAGATGAGGAAGCCTTCCAGCAGTATGCAGCTTCTGTGGGAGTAGTCAGCACTGAATGGGGGTGGTCGGGAGAGGAGGCAGATGTCACCTGCCATCCGACTGTGGCCTCTTCAACTTTACAAGGCCAAATTGAGCCCTTCTTCAGACACCCAGAGAGGTCCAAACTCTTGGTGACAGTTAAATAAGAACACTTTTGGACAAACTTGATGGCCAATATCCATCCACAGTGGTGGCCCTCTCTTTGTAGACCTGGAGCACTCATCCCTACAAGCAGGGCCTCTCCGGGTATCTCAGCCCCTGAAGTGGCTTAATAAGTGTGATATTGGGGCCAATGGGGCTGTAGATCCTCTCCATAGTGTAGGGAGGCCCAGTGATCTGAGCTGCCCACTGTACGTGGCCTATCTAGAGGACCTAGAATGCTCAATGCCACCACCTGAGATTCCCGATCTTTGGACACTGCACAAAAATGAATTTTGCTAAATTTGCTTCCAGAAATCGTGCTTTTATAAGCTAACTTGTTTGCATAATCACTTTTGTCTGTTTTTAAATTATTTCCTTTCCTAGTTTTTATTATTTGCATTCTTTCTAATTACATTTTAGAAATATTTGGTAGAGAAGAGAATGAATGTAACACATATAAGTTAAAATATGTAATATTAAAATGACTGCCCCTCAACTCTGCAGCCAACTTAAAAGCTAGAACATCACCAGTAAATTGCATCCACCTACCCCATCCCCAGACATCCCCCACCCAAAGTAGCCAAATCTTGAATTTTATGCACATCATTCCTTTATGTTTTGTACATAATGTTTTCTCATATAAATGAATTATAAAATTGGACTCATACTACATGTAGCCTTCTGCAGGCATGCTTATTTTACTTAATATTATGTTTCTAAGATGCAACCACATTGTTCTGGATAGCTGAGATTCGTTCATTTTATTTGCTGTATAATATTCCTTTGTGTAAATGTATCCTAATTTTACATATCCATTGGCCTGCCTACAGGCATTGGAGTTGTTTGCATTGTTGAGGTTTCTGTGCTGTACTCACATGCTACTGTAAACATTTTTGTACACATCTCATGGTGTCCATTCATATGCAAGAGGCTCTCTGGGCTGTACACCTACAAGCAACATGGCTGGATCAATTGATATTCAAATGAATTTCACAAGGTACTATCCAAAGCATTCTCACATTCTCTCTTTATCTGCCTGCAATGTTGTTTCCCATTATCACTCTCCAACCTATAAGAGCATTGATTATAAATCCCTGCCCACACCTATGGCTTGCAGCGCTTTGCTGTGTAGAATATACCTCCCTGCCACATGACTTGTGTTAGTTGGTGGAACATGAACAGGTGTGACAAGTACTTTATCTAAGCCAAAACTTTAGGAACCGCCACAAAGTTCTGCCTCTGTTCTTTTTTCCTCTGCCATGAGAACATCATGTCCTCAATGAGAGCCGTTCTACCAGGCTGGATCCTAGGATGAACATACCTGGAACACTGTTGCAGCCAACATACATGACAAAAGAGAGTAGTGAGAAATAAATTTTTATTGTCTTAAGCCATTTAATTGTTTGTTACTGCATCATAATATAGCAAAAGCTGCCAGATACAAGACATTCAACAAATATTTACTGAGCATCTCCTAGGTTGTGCTAGGTTCTGTAAAAGCATGAATTCTTTGAGACAGACAAGACCCATGGCCCTATAAAGTTCACACTCTCAATAAACAGCAGGTCCCAAAGGCCCTAGAGACTTTCTAGGATAACTCCCAGAGAGAAACTCATCAGTTAGGAGCCTTTCTGTTAAAAATGACATACTTGATAAAGAAACATGGGAACTGGACACACAGTGGCTCACGCCTGTAATCCCAGCACTTTGGGAGGCTGAGGCGGGTGGATCACGAGGTCAGGAGATCAAGACCATCCTGGCTAACATGATGAAACCCTGTCTCTACTAAAAATACAAAAAATTAGTCCGGCGTGGTGTCAGGTGCCTGTAGTCCCAGCTACTCTGGAGACCGAGGCCAGGAGAATGGCGTGAACCTGGGAGGTGGAGCTTGCAGTGAGCCGAGATCACATCACTGCACTCCAGCCTGGGCGACAGAGCGAGACTCCGTCTCAAAAAAAAAAAAAAAAAAAAAGACACATGAGAACTGATTGATTCTTATAAGCAGGGATAGATCCCGGAGCAAACAATATTATCAGAGCCCATTCTCTCCATCTCCCAGTTCAGTTTTCTCTATGTTTGTCTCCACTCTCAGACAACCATTCCTTTTATGGTGGCAAACTGGCTACTCCTTCATAATTTAAAATCCTGGGCCTGACTCCCAGAGCGGAATTGAGTCGCAAGCCCATCCCTGAACCAATCAATGTCCAGGGAGATGGGATACACTGATGGTTCAGTCCCGAGTCATGCGTCATCCTCAGAGCTGATGAAAGCGTCATCATACCCAAAACTCATGGGCCAAGAATAGGGTAGGAGTTGATGCCTTGTGGAAAAATCGGGGCATTCTTGCCAGAAGGGGAAATGGATGCAGGACAAGTGAACCACACATTTCCACACAGCAAACTCATTCCCCTTTCCAGTGGTATAGTGGAACTGGCTCATATTGGCCTGTGAAAGACACATCTCTTCCAAACTCCACATTCAGTGACATCACATTGGTAGCATGAAACCAACCACTGCAGGAATGTTTACACCATGGAAATAGGCAAGCGCCACAAATCAGGTCTTGAATTTTCCCAGAGAACTCGTTACACACTTACCAGCATACCACAGCCCCCAACACCAAGTGTCATGTTGGTTATATTTCCAGCTCTGCCCCATGACACAGTGTCACTTGGACCAGCCCTTTGCTCTCTCTGGGCTTGATTTTTTTCAACTGCAAAGTAGGAAAGTTGGGCTCACTTCTTCTGAAGTTGTATTCAACCTCTGACAGTTTGTGAGTCTATGAGGCCCTGGAAGGGATGTGTGTGTGTGTGTGTGTGTGCATGCACGCTCTTGTGTATATGCACATGCATGGGTGTGAGCTTAAATTTGCTTTCCCTGCGTCAGAAATCATAAATGCAGGCATTGGCTATAAACTCCAATACAATTTGGTGAGCTATACCTCTTCACTTGGGCTATTAAATCATTTTCCCTCCAAAGGTACACATGTTGTGGCATAAGGAGCAAACTGTTGACAGATGGTGGAGAAACTTCACAGGCCCATAATTGAGACTTATTTTCATACATTCGTGCCAGTTTGAAATCTAATTGCCAATAAAACAATACTGTGATACTGCCACATCTAATACCTCCGCCACTCTCCAAAGTTACACTTGAATCCACTAGTAAATTCTAATCTCCCAGAGAAAAATATTTCCCCCTCTCCGTCGGAAAAGCAGCACTATAAATCCACGTACAGTGGTTCATTTTCAAATGCAAACCTCCTTTCCCTGGTCCCCAAAGAGCCCTTACTTGGCTAATGTTAGTGCCTGCCTGAGAGCAGTAGATATTCTTTGTTTACTTGACAGAAGCACAAATGTGGCTTGGTAAGCCTGTGGTGGGGTCTTTTGCAAAGAAACACTTTGATAGGCCAGAGTAGCCTCCCCACCCCTTCAAGTGACTCAGTACTCCGCTTTGGTGCTATTTGTTTCAACAGTGGGGAAATGGCCCGAGATCCACCACTACTTGATGAGCAAGGGAAGGTGGAGGAGCCCAACCTCCCCTCCCTGCTCTTCTATTCTCACTCGCCTGATGAAAAGGTTTGAGGATAGATTGATCCAGATCAATTTGAAACTGTAAATAAAAAAAAAAAAACGGGCTTTCAGTGGGAAGAAGGAGCATGTGGGCTAGGTTGGTTTGTGTGCCCTGAGAAACACAAACTGTCACCTCAAATCACGAGCCTGCTAGAACCAGTAATAGCCACCCTTCTCAAATTAGAGCTGTGCCAGTTTACAAAGAAATAATTTTTTGTGTTTTGGATTTTTTTTTTCTTTTTGAGACAGGGTCTCTCACTGGTACCCAGGCTAAAGTGCAGTGGTACAATCATGGCTCACTGCAGCTTGAACCCCTAGGCTCAAGCAATCCTCTCACCTCAGCCTTGCGAGTAGCTGGGACCACAGGCTCACACTGCCACGCACGATCATTTTTCTTTTTTTTGTAAAGCTAAGGTCTCCCCATGTTGCCCAGGCTGGTCTCAAACTTCTGGGTTCAAGGAATCCTCCCCTCAGCCTCCCAAAGTGCTGGGATTACAAGCATGAGCCACTGTGCCTGGCCTTACAAAGGAATAGTTCTTGAGGGTTCACTCTGCCGCAGGTCTGTGCCAAGCCCAGAGATGCTGCAGTAAATGTAGCAAATATGGTCCCTGCCCACATAGTCTGTACATTACCCCTAGGAGGCAGATTATTATTTTTCCTGTTTTACAGATAGTAAACTAAGGCTCAGAGAGGTTAATTCTTCCTTCAGGATGCACAGTGATTGGCAGAAGTGAAATGTGAACTTGATCCAAGTTCAGTTCTTTTGTTTCAAGGATTAAGTGAGATAATTAACTAAAGAAAGCTTCCTAAAGTCCAGTTCCCTTCCTCCTACCCCCACCCCACCTCTGCCTGTGGTCCTGGCTCTTCCACTTTGGAACATCTTCCTCACCTTGCACACAACAGACCTTTAACTATCTGAAGATTGTTATCATAGCTTCCTGGAGCTTTTCCCCTTTTGGTTGCAATGTATACTCAGTTTCTTCAGACATTCCCCCAAATCATGGCCTGAACTCCTGACAGGGCTTCTCAACCTTTAACTGGCAGAGGAACCATATGGAGAATTTGCTGAATACAAATTGCAATTCAAAGTTTGCAGTATCTAATATTGCTAGCCACTGGCTACATGTGAATACTGAGCACTGGAAATGTTGCTAGTGCAACAGAGAAACAAAACTTTTACTGTATTTAATTTTAATTATTTAAAATTTAAATTAGGCTGGGAGTGGTGGCTCACACTTGTAATTCCAGCACTTTGGGAGACCACGGCTGGTGGATCACTTGAGGCCAGGAGTTTGGAACCAGCCTGGCCAACCTGGTGAAACATCATCTCTACTAAAAAATACAAAAATTAGCCGGGCACAGTGGCACACATCTGTAATCCTAGCTACCTGGGAGGCTGAGGCACAAGAATTGCTTGAAACGGGAGGCGGTGTTTGCAGTGAGCCAAGATTGCACCACTGCACACCACCTGTGTGACAGAGCAAGACACTGTCTCAAAAATATAAATAAATAAATAAAATTTAAATTAAAAAATAAAGCCGTATAAAATATTTTTTCCCTAAACATAACTTATTATTTTGGTAGGAATCTATTTCATTTTAATCATTAAAAATCGAGCATCTGAATTGAGATGCACTGGAAGTGTAAAATACATACTAAATTTCAAAGACTTAGTACTTAGGGGGAAAAAAGAATGTAATATCTTATTAATAATGTGGTTATATGGATTACATGCTGAAATGATAATGTTTTTGATATCTTGAGTTACCTAAAATATATTATCAACTAGGCATGGTGGTTTGTGCCTGTAATCCCAGCTACTCAGAAGGCTGGGCAGGTGGATTACTTGAGCCCAGGGGTTCAAGACTAGACTGGGTAACATAGCAAGACTCCATGTCTAAAAACAAAACAAAATAAAACAAAATATATTATTGGCTACTAGAAATTATATATATGTATATATATTTATATATGTGTATATATGTATATGTATATTTTTATATATGTATATGTATACTTTTATATATATACAGATGCTCCTTGACTTACAATGTGGTTATATTCTGATAAATCCATCATAAGTTGAAAATATTGTAAATTAAAAATGCGTTTCATACATCTAACCTAACCTAATAAGCTAACATTGTAGCTTAGCCTAGCCAACCACAAATGTGCCCAGAACACTTACCTTAGCCTACATTGGGCAAAACCATCTAATACAATGCCTATTTCATAATAAAGTTTTGACCACTTTATGTAATTTATTAAATACTGCAGTGAAAGTAAAAAACAGAATGGTTGTATGGATTCTCTAAGTACGGTTTCTACCAAAAATGTATTGGTGGCCCACCACGGTGGTTTATGCTTGTAATCTCAGCACTTTGGGAGGCAGAGGCAGGTGGGTCACTTGAGGCCAGGAGTTTGAGACCAGCCTTGCCAACATGGCGAACCCTTGTCTCTACTAAAAATACAAAAATTAGCCAGTAGTGGTGGCACATGCCTGTAATCCCAGCTACTCGGGAGGCTGAGGCAGGAGAATAGATTGAACCCAGGAGGCTGAGGTTGCAGTAAGCTGAGATCACGCCATTGCACTCCAGCCTGGGCAACAGAATGAGACCTTGTCTCGAAAAAATAAAAGTGTCTTGCTTTCGCACCATTGCCAGGTCAAAAAGTCCTGAGGTGAGCCATTATAAGTCAGGGACCGTCTGTATGTCAGTTGTACCTCAGTATCTGTGGGGGATTGGGTCCAGGACCCTAAACACACACATGGATACCAAAATCCGTGGATGTTTAAATCCCTTATATAAAATGGTGTAGTGTTTGTATGTAACATACATACATTCTCCCATATACTTTGAATCATCTCTAGATTACATATGATACCTAATGCAAAGCAAAATGCTATGTAAATAGTTGTTATGCTGTATTTTTTAGGGAATAATGATGAGGGGAAAAAAGTCTGTACATGTTCAGTACAAATGCAACCACCCAATTTTCCTTTTGTGAACATTTTTGAATATGTTGGTTGAATCCATAGATGTGGAACCCATGGACAGAGAGGGCCAGCTGTATACACACACACACACACACACACACACACACACACAAAGGTTTACATCACATTTCTACTGAACAGCTGTGGTCTACATCATACAATAGCCTGATCACCTTCTCTTGGGTCGAGCTCCAGCTTGTCAACATCCACTGACAACATGTGGTCAGGACACTACACTCAAACTGATACAGCCTGAGTCTATGGGGTATTTTGCATGAGTTTTGAGGGTAACCACTTCACATCCACATCTCTGTTATTTTGAATCACCTAGTGTCCTGCCAGGTCTCCCCTAGCCTTCACATGTATGCTCTAGATTTTTGAAATGTTACCATTTTCAAGACATTACAATTTTCCCCTTCAATTTGTGCTGTTTGTTTCAGCCCATCCTCCCTGCCAGTCAGGGTCTCCTTGCATCTTGATTCTGTCACTCAGCATATCCTTCTCAACCTCACAGCTTCCTCATCTTTGATAAGCTTGCCTTCATATCTTCAACCATAGCAGCAATTAACTTGTTGATGGGGATAGGCCACATCTAGAAACTTATCTTTGGCCCCCAGAGTCCTGCTTCCAGGTTGACAGCAGCCCATTTATCAGCACCTTTTGGGTACCATTGTTCATGCTGGCTGGCTGTGCCATCACCCAAAATCTGCTCCTTCCTCTATCTGGAGGAAGGCAAAAGAATTTGTCTGAAACTCAGCTAAAATTCCATTGTCAGGAAATTGCCCTAAGGAAATAACCATGGATGGGCCGGGCGCAGTGGCTCACGCCTATAATCCCAGCACTTTGGGAGGCCGAGACGGGCGGATCACGAGGTCAGGAGATCGAGACCATCCTGGCTAACACGGTGAAACCCCGTCTCTACTAAAAAATACAAAAAACTAGCCGGGCGAGGTGGCGGGCGCCTGTAGTCCCAGCTACTGGGGAGGCTGAGGCAGGAGAATGGCGTGAACCCAGGAGGCGGAGCTTGCAGTGAGCTGAGATCCGGCCACTGCACTCCAGCCTGGGTGACAGAGCGAGACTCCGTCTCAAAAAAAAAAAAAAAAAAAAAAAAGGAAATAACCATGGATGTATGTAAAAGTCAAGCCATAAGGAAGATCATAACAGTGCTGTTTATAAGAGAAAATAGTAAGGAATAACTTGCGTGATGTCTGCACTAGGAATTGGTTAAAACAGAATATTAGTCCACTTACTAGAATGATCTACATATTTTTAAATGATGTTATAGAAAAATATTTAATGACATGGAAAATTGTCCTTAGTATATTTAAGTGCTAAAAGCATATTATAGAATGATACTATTTTAGGTATGTATTTGTATATTTGGAAAAAAGACTGTTACAAAAAATACACTGAAATGGTAAACATAGTTATCTCACAATGATGAAATCCGTTTTATTTTCCAAGCTGCAAGATCTGTTTTCATTGCCTTGTTTAATACTTACAATTCTGTGGAGTGGGTGGGATCATCTGCCTTTTACAAAAGAGACAAAAACTGAGATTCAGAGAGATTACCCAGCCTGTCCTAGGCCCTACAGTGGAAGCACAGGGCCACTAGAGACCCAGTCTTTTCATAGGCAAAGCCAGAGGGCTCTTTGCCAAGATTTACCAACCCCCTCCTAGAGAGTGGGACCTGAAGGGTATGGGATTTCTACCAAACGTCTAATTACAGCCAACCTTCCATGGTTAGATCCTCCCTTACCTACTCAAGAATGTGGCTTCAGCAACTCATCCCCCCCCCCTCCTATATCATGTTCACCTTTCTACAGAATCATCCCTTTCAGCATATAAACATGCTATCGGGCCAGGCAGTGCCTCACACCTGTAATCCCAGCATGTAAGGAGGCCAAGGCGGGCAGATCACCTGAGTTCAGGAGTTCAAGACCAGCTTGGGCAACATGGCAAACCCTGTCTCCACAAAAAATACAAAAATTAGCCGGGTGTGGTGGTATGCACCTGTAGTCCCAGTTACTTGGGAGGCTGAGGCAGGAGAATTGCTTGAGCCCGGAAGGCAGAGGTTACAGTGAACAGAGATTACCACATTGCACTCCAATCTGGGTGATGGAGGGAGGCCCTATCTTAAAAAAAAAAAGAAAGAAAGAAAGAAAAAAAAAAACTATCATAAACTATCATACTATCAGCCGAGTGTGGTGGCTCATACCTGTAATCCTAGCACTTCGGAAGGCCAAAGCAGGAGGATCGCTTGAACCCAGGAGTTTGGGACCAACCCTGGCAACATAGTGATATTCCATCTCTAGAAAAAAAAAAATTTGAATTAGCTAAGTGTGGTGGTACACACCTGTAGTCTTAGCTACCTGGGAGGCTAAGGTGGGTGGATCACTTGAGCCCAGGAGTTTGAGGCTGCAGTAAGTTGTGATTGTACCACTCTACTCCGGCCAGGACAACAGAGCAAGACTCTGTCTCTAAAGGAAAAAATGTTTATTTAAACGCTATTTTCTTTTAATTAAAGAAAAAAAAAACAGCCTCTCCTAACCCCGCTTTTCCCCCCAGTTACCACTCCATGTCTCTCTTTCCTTTTTCAACAAAACTCCTTGAAAATGGAGCACAAAGAAGTCTTCAACAAATGATGCCTGATATGGTTTGGATCTGTGTCCCCACCAAATCTCATGTCAAATTGTAATCCCCAAAGTTGGAGGTGGGGCCTGCCAGGAGGTGGCTGGATCATGGGGGTGAATTTCTCATGAATGGTTTAGCATCATCCCCTTTGACATTGTCCTCATGATAGTGAATGAGGTTTCTCCTTAGATCTGGTTGTTTAAAAATGTGTAACACCTCCTTCCTCACTCTCTTTCTTTTTTTTTTTTTTTAATTATACTTTAAGTTCTAGGGTACATGTGCATAACGTGCAGGTTTGTTACATATGTATACTTGTGCCATGTTGGTGTGCTGCACCCATCAACTCGTCAGCACCCATCAACTCGTCATTTACATCAGGTATAACTCCCAATGCAATCCCTCCCCCCTCCCCCCTCCCCATGATAGGCCCCGGTGTGTGATGTTCCCCTTCCCGAGTCCAAGTGATCTCATTGTTCAGTTCCCACCTATGAGTGAGAACATGCAGTGTTTGGTTTTCTGTTCTTGTGATAGTTTGCTAAGAATGATGGCTTCCAGCTGCATCCATGTCCCTACAAAGGACACAAACTCATCCTTTTTTATGGCTGCATAGTATTCCATGGTGTATATGTGCCACATTTTCTTAATCCAGTGCTCCTACCATTGTGAGCTACTGGAGGCCTCCCCAGAAGTTGAGCAGATGCCAGCATTATGCTTCCTGTATAGTCTGATGACTGGCCACAGGTACCCACCATCGGTGTGTACCACAACCTGTCTAAACAGATGGGCCTCATACCCCTTCACTCTCTCCAAGGATGGGACTCTTTCCCTTGGCTGCATGTGAGTAGGCAGGAGGCAGAATTATTCCTTGCATTTGCTTTACTGACACCTGAAGAGGGTATGTTCTCTGGGTGAGGGCCAACATGGTTGGAGGGTAAAGAATCTGATCTTAGTTTCTTGGAACACAGGAGAAATTCTCTAATGTAATTTTACATTTGCTATACAATTTACATATTGTCACCTGGTAAAATTAACGGTGCCTCAGTGCTATGGACTGAATCGTGTCCCCAAAAATTCATATGTTGAAGCCCTAATCCCCAATGTGATGGTAACTGGAGATGGGTCCTTTAGGGAGTAATTGGGGTTAGATGAGGTCATGAGGTTGAGACCTTCATGATGAGATTAGTGCTCCCTTTAAGAAGAGACTCTCCAGAGACTCTCTTTCTCTTTCTCTCTCTCACTCTCCCTCGCTCTTACTCTCACTCTCACTCTCTTTCTCTCCAACCATATGCACTGCAAAAAGGCCATGTGAAGACAAAACAAGAAGACAGCTATCTGTAACCCAAGGAGAGAGCCCTCACCAGATACCAATCCTGCTGGTACCTTGGTTTTGGACTTCCAGTCACCAGAACTATAAGAAATATGTTTCTGTTGTTTAAGCCACTCAGTCTATGGTATTTTGTTATGGCAGCCCAAGCTGACTAGGACACTCAGTCATTTAATCTGATGTACAAAAAAAACTGATGTGTATAATCATAATATTTTGGAAATACTTATCAAAAATATAATATTTATTAAAACAGTTAATCTTTTCCATCAGTCAAACTTTAGGTGCAAAAATAATGACTCAGCAATTTCTGAAGAAATAAATGCTTATGAGATAGTTCAGTGCTGTCCTCAGGCATCCTGGATCTTTATACAATCCCCCTCCCACCTTGATCTTGGGTGTGAGGCAAGAGCCTTCTTTTAAATTTCCAGGGAAATTAAAAAGAACATAAGTTTTTGAAAAAGACCAAAGCAGACCTGAAGTGGATAAGAAATTAGACCTCAGGAAAGAAATGAAAGAAAACAATAAAATTAATTATGGAAATGCAAACCGTGTTATTATAGAAACAGTAAGAAGTAGGTACAGGATCAAGACATGAAGACAACTTTAGAGAAATATGCAAAATTAAAAAAATCAAAGAGATAATCTCTGTATTGAGGATAGATAAATTACATACCGCAAGTACTTTCTTGATGTTCTTGAATTATTTTTTAAAAAATATTCATAAAGCAGAAAAATAGCCAAAGATATGATAGAAAATGCTATGCTTTGAATGTGTCTCCCAAAAGTTTATGTATTGGAACTTAATCCACAAACAGTGTTGAAAGGTGAGACCTTTAAAAGATGATTAGGCCATGGAAGCACCACCCTCATGAAGGGACTAAGGCTGTTATTTGAAGGTGGGTTAATTATCTCAGGAGTGGGTTCTTGATAAAAATGATGAGTTCAGCCTGATTTCCTCTCTCTGTCTCGCACACTCTCACCCTCTCTTTCCCTTCCTTGTGATGGGATGACCCTCACTAGACACTGGCACCATGCTCCTGGACTTCCCAGCCTTCAGAACCAAGGCCAAATAGTTTATGAGCCAAATAAACTTTTTGCCTCATAAACTACCCGGTCTGTGGTATTCTGTTATAGCAGCAGAAAATGGACAGAGACAGAAGACAACATTCTAAAATAAAGAAAGATCTGAAACTGCAGATAAGATTTGCAAAGCTACAATTTGTGCTCTCAGACTCATTTACTCAAGAAATAAAAACTCCAATGGGCAACCCAGCAAAGAAATCAAGTCAGCTATGAGGGGACACAGTGAGCTTGCCTCAAAGTTCCTCTCTGCAATAGTCCATGTCAAAAGATGAAAGGAAAACTCACAGAATTCAGGGGTTGGAAGTGGGCAGGATATGACTTACAATTTTTATAAACCCAGTCAAAGTGTCACCATGTATGAAACAAATGGGAATTTCTCAGGAAATAGAGCACCAATCAAACCCTTCCTAGTGATAAGATCTAGCCAACCAATAAAGGAAACCAAAAGAGGCCTGGCCTTACTGATCTGATCACTGATGGGCTGGGAATACCAGCTGGGTCAGTAAGAACCAGCTCCAAGGCCTCTGCTGAGGATTTCAGGAAAAGGGTACTCTGTCTTCTGCTGGCATTGTTTAGCTGGTACGATGTACACCTGAAGCAACTGGTGGCAATTTTTGGAGACTCTGTCTGAGAAGTAACCCAACACAGAAGAAGCAAAGCCTCAAGATATTTCTGATAATAAAATAGGGCCAGTAATGCCTGGATTCTCATATTTTCAGTTACTAGTGTCAATAAATTTCTCATTTTTCTTAATCTAGTTGTGTTGAGTTTCTATTATATGAGTTTGTTTCTGTTCTGGCTAGGACCTACAGGACAAGGCTGAATACAAGCAGGAGGGCAGACATCCTTGTTTTGTACATAATCTTGAGGGGAAGCATTCGGTCTTTCACCATTAAGTATGATGTTAGCTGTGGGTTTTTCATGGATGTTCTTTATTAGGTTGAGGAAATTTCCCCTCTGTATTAGTTTCTTATGGCTGCCATAACAAATAGCCATAAGATTCATGACTTAAAATAACAGAAATGTATTATCTCACAATTCTGAAAGCCAAGGTTTAAAAATCTAGGTGTTGTAGGGCCATGCTCCTTCCAAAGGCACTGGAGGTGCCTCTCCTGGCCCCTGGTGACTATGTATTCCTTGGCTTGTGGCTGCATCACTCAATTTCTGCCTCCGTCTTCTCATGAACTTCTTCCCCGTGTCTCTATGTCTTTTCTCTCTTGTAAAGACTCATGTCATTAGATTTAAAGCCCACTAGAATAATCTCGTCTCTAGATCCTTAACAACATCTGCAAAGACCTGTTTTCCAAATAAGGTCACATTCACAGGTTCTGAAATACAGACATATTGGGGAGGAGGGCACCATTCAACCCACTACATCTTCTATTCCTAGTTTATTGTGTAATTTTAATATAAAAGCATGTTGCATTTTAAGTGCTTTTTCTGTACCTACTGATGTGATCATGTGGGTTTTGTTATTCATAATATTGATATGATATATTGCATTGATAGATCATTAGATGTTAAACTAACCTTGCATTCCTAGGATAAATGTTACTTGATCATGACATATAATCCTCTGTTTATGTTGCTGGACTTGATTTACTAGTATTTTGCTGAAGATTTCTGCATCTATATTCATAAAGGATACAGTCTTTAATTTTAGTTCTTGTGATGTCTTTGGTTTTGGTATCTGGGTAATATGGTATCTGACTTCACAGAATGTGTTGGGAAGTGTTTCTTCTGCTGCCGCTATTTTTAAGAGTTTGTGATTGTTACTAATTTTTCTTTAAATATTTGGTAGAATTCACTAGTGATGCCATCTGGCCCTGGTATTTTTTTGTGGAAAGTTTAATTACTAATTCAATCTCTTTACTCATCATAAGTCTGTTCAAATTTCCATTTCTCTTGAGTCAGTTTTTGTAGTTGGTGTCTTTCTAGGAATTTGTTCATTTTACCTAGATTATCTAGTTTGTTGGCATACAGTTGTTCATAGTATTCCCTTATAATCCATTTATTTCTGTAAGACCAATAGTTATATTTTCTTTTTACTCCTGATTTTAGTCACTTGATACTTCTCTCTTTTCTTCTTAGTCAATCTAGGTAAAGACTTACCAATTTTGTTGATCTTTTTAAAGAAACAACTTTTAGTTTCATTGACTTTCTCTATTGTTTTTCTATTTTCTATTTAAAGTTTGTTGAAACTTGGTTTATGGCATACCATGGTCTAAACTGGAAAACGTTCCATGTGTACTTAAGAAGAATGTATATTTTGCTTTTGTTGGGTATTCTATAGGTATCTGTTAGATCTAGTTTAGAACATTGCTCAAATCTTCTATTTCCCTGTTGATCTTCTGCCTTATTGTTCTATCTCTTATTAAAGGTGGGGTATTGAAGTCTTCAACTATTATTGTTGAATTGTCTATTTCTCCCTTCAATGCTGTCAGTTTCTCTTTGTATTTGAGGCTCTGTTGTTAGATGCACATGTTTTTATAATTTTTATGTCTTCATGATGGCCTGACCCCTTCGTCATTATGAATGTCCTTCTTTGCCTCTAGAAGCAAGTCCCATCTTAAAGTCTATTCTATCCGCTAATAGTATAGACATTCCAGCTCTCTTCTGGTTGTTATTTATGTGGTATATTTTTTCCATCCTTTTATTTTAACCCTATTTGTATGTTTGAATCTAAAGTGTGTCTTTTATAGATAGCCCAGTAGTTTACTTTAAAACAAATGCCAAACATCACATCATTTCATCTGTAAATCCTTCTGTAGATATTTCTAAAGGATTGGGACTTTTTACAAAATGTAAACACAATACCATTATCACAAACAAAAAAAATTTCGCAATAATTTTCTAATATCATCAAATACCCAGTCAGCAATTAACATTCATTCTTGAAATTCCCAACTCACAGGCTCCTGGGCATAGTTCTCTCCTGGTCTCTGCTATATCTTGAAGCACTCTCCTCTTTCCATGGGCTACAATTCTTGTCTAAATCTTCAAAAGATATCTCTTTTCCCAGAAACTCTGTCTTCAGCTCTCTGATCTTCCATCTCCACATCCTTTCAGGCAACACATCTTTTTCTTGGGGACCAACAATCAGCTCAATACAAGAGATATCCAAGATTTGTTTGCATGCACGAGTTTCACACTTTCATCTGTGTGATGGAGCATCTGCATGGGAGCCCCACTTCAAACTTCACATTTCTCAAACTTAACACCTGATCTGGCACCCAGACTTGCTCTCCTCCTATCTTCATCCTCGTCACTCACCAGCATCCTTCTAATCAGCTACACTAAAGATTCCTGTCATCTCAGCTTACCTGTTTCCCACATCCCACATGAGCCTACAGGCACACAATCCTGCCAGGACCGCCTGGGGTGCCCACCACTACCTGTCTCTGCCCATTTCCCTCTGGCACATCCTTGGAGTTTCTGCTCTCATAACCCATCCTTCCTGAGGGGGATCCATGTCACTGTACTGCCATTCAGCTTGTCTCATCACCAGCATGTCCTCAATGAAATCATCCTCTCGCAGTCCCTTAGGTTTGTACAGGGTTTGGTATATCTTCTTTGAGACTCAAACTGCAGGTGAGGAAGTAGTGGCCCAAATAAATTAATTCGTTTCTCAAGGATGCACAGCTGTTCATTGGAGGCATTGAGACTTCATCCAGGTCTATCCATCTCCAAGCTGTTACTTCCTGCTTGGTATGAGGTGCTTCACTGGCTTTCTATTAGGTTGGTGCAAAAGTAATTGCAGTTTTTGCCATTACTTTCAAGTGGCAAAAATCGCAATTACTTTTGCACCAACCTAATAGAGGGGATAAAGATGACTAAGCCACAGTCCTTGTCTTCCAGGAGTTCATCATCTTGATGGGAGCCAGAATATAAATAAGAAAAAAGTCTATTTTTCAAAACAGATTTAAAGCTCAGCAAAGCAGCAACATAAGAGACAAGAGAAGGATTCTCCAGATGCTTGGGGGATAAGTCTATATTTTTGTTCCTATTTTATAGGTAAGAAAAAGAGGCTCAGAGATGCTAAATATTCTCTCAGGTTGTCAAGGGTTATAAGTTTTGGAGCCAGGACTTCAATCCCAGCCCATCTGTCCTCTGAGTAATATACTCCACCATTGTCCCTGCTGGGCCATTCCTCTTTGGCTAGTTGCTAGACCCACTCTAACTTTGTTTTCCCTATTTCAGATAGACTCAGTGGCCTCTAAGGTCCTTTTCAGGCCAAGGAGGCAGACAGCATAGTTTGAGTTTGCAGTTCATATAGTGAAGTGCAATGTAAAGTGCCTGTAAAGTGACACCCCTGTAAAGTGACAGCCAGGGAATTAAAAAGGCACAAACCCAAGACAGCAAAGAGAACAGGGATAGAACATTGATGGAGAGAAGATTTCACATATGTCTTGAATATAGAAACTGATTAGAAATTGACGACGTAGAATGGAAGAAGAGGCAGCCTAGAACACATGGGAATGGGGTTACAGCCAGTGCAGAAGCCATCCTGCCATGTCCCATCACAGAGATGTTCGAGACTCAAAGTTGCCAGGTAAGAAGGAGGGTGGGAGGGCAGAATGGGGGTGAAAAGGGAGGGGGTTAAATTGAAGTTTTATGAGGAGTGCCTCCCTTTCCCTTCATATCCAGTTAGGGGATGATGTGAGGAGGAAGTATGTGCTCTCAGGAGCTGGACTAAACTACCTGGGAAGACGAAAGATAGCTCGTGTGAGCATTGTGACCTCCACCTTCTGGTACTGAAACTCTCCCATGGTATTAGTAATTTCCTGCTCACCCTCCATGGGGGAACCCTGCAAGCCCTATGTCCTCAGAGCTTCCAAGCACCTCTTTCTTAAACACAAAATGGACAACTAAGGATCCTCAGCACCTCTTTCTTATATACAAAATGGACAGCTAATGATCCTCAGGCATTTGAGGCAAGCCTCCAACACAAAAGTGAGAGACCAAAAGATAGAAAAACAGATCTTTGAGGAAGTATCAAAGTGGCAAAGGCAAATTTTATTCAGTGCTATTGCAATTGGGGAACAGAGTCCCCAGAATAGAACTAGGCTCCATTCCAAATACAGCAAGGACAAGTGCAGATTTATAGCCAAGGAGCAGGGAGGTCAGTGGACAGAAAATTACTAAGGAGATATCAAGTGTGGGGGAATTCTGGCTGAAACACTCTGAAAGGATTTCTGCTGAAGGCAGGCCAGGTAATCAGATACGCTGGATAGGGAGCAAGGATTTTTTTAAATCAGATTCATAAGTGATCAAGTATCAAGGGTGTGGGATTCTTACTAAACTAACTTAACACAAGGCTCTTTGCCAAAACAGAACTTTGCAAGGAAGTACACAGATGGGCCTAAGAGAAAGTTCAGACACCTACGTTTTGTCAAGCAAAGAATCTCTTTCAGAGCTATGATAATTCAGTAAATGGAAAAGCAGAGACAGGCAGGGCAAGGTGGCTCATGCCTGTAATCTTAGCACTTTGGGAGTTTAAGGTGGGCAGATCACCTGAGGTCAGAAGTTCAAGACAAGCCTGGCCAACATGGCAAAACCCCATCTCTACCAAAAATACAAAAATTAGCCAGGCGTGGTGGTATATGCCTGTAATCCCAGCTAATAGGGAGTCTGAGACATGAGAATGACTTGAACCCAGAAGGTGGAAGTGAGCCGAGATCGCGCCACTGCACTCCAGCCTAGGTGACAGAGCAAGGATCTGTCTCAAAAAAAAAAAAAAAAAGAGGAAAGAAAAGCAGAGAGATTCAAGAAGATATTTAATCCAAGAAGCAAGAAACATAAGACATGAAACAAAGTATGGTGAAAAACAGAACAAGAAAAAGCTGCTGGAAATTTAAAATGAGATTATTGAAATAAAATTTTCCATAAGGGTTAGAAGACAGTCAAGGAAATTCTCCATAAAGTATTTGTGCAAAAACAATTGAGGAGATAATCCAGTGATTCATCCAAGAGGTCTAAAGAAAAAGAGAGAGAGTAACTTCATCAGAGAGATGTCTTCTGACAGTGATGGGACAGGCATTTCAGACAGAGGGAACAGCATGTGCAAAGATGCAGAGGACTGAGAGAGCATGAACTGTTGAGGAGACCACAAACAGTTCTGTGTAACAAAAGGACAGGATTCCTGAAAGGAAAGGAAAGGCAGTGAGATCTGAGGTAGATCCAGAAAGTTATTGTGAATAACACACAAAAGTATTGGCCTTTAACCTACAAGCTTGTGAGGGTTTTTTAAACAGAGGAGTAAGATGATCAGGTTCTCAATAAGGAAAGATCCGTCTAGAGTCCAAAATATAAGACATGAGCTGTTCCAGTTATCAGTTTTTGAGTAACAAATCACCACAAACAGTGGCTTAAAACAAAACAACAATGGTCTTGCTCAGGTGTGGTGGCTCATGCCTGTAACCCCAGCACATTGGGAGGCTGAGACGGGCAGATCATATGAGGTCAGGAGTTCGAAACCAGCCTGGCCAACAAGACGAAACCCTGTCTCTACTAGAAATACAAAAATCAGCTGGGTGTGGTGGCGCAGGCCTGTAATCCCAGCTACTCAGGAGGCTGAGGCGTGAGAATCGCTAGAACCCAGGAGGCGGAGGCTGCAGTGGGCCAAGATCCCACCACTGCACTCCAGCCTGGGCGACAGAGTGAGACTGTCTGCGGGGCTGTTGCGGGGAGGAGTCTTATTTTTCCTTGCAAATCCGCAATTTGGACAGGTCTTGGTGGGGACAGTTGTCTCTGCTCCGTGTGGCACCAGTTGAAGAGGTTCAAATGCTGGGAGTGACTCGATGGCTTCAAGCCTGGAATTAAAATAGCCGCTGCAGCTCCTGCCGTACATCCCCTTCAGGAAAAGTGAGAGAATGGCTTTCCCTAAATTCCCAGCAAATGTCTCATTGAGCCTGAGAGCATCTGATTGGGTCTCACATATACATCACTGAGCCAATCACCATTGCCCAGTTAATACAGTGCAATGATTGGCCCAGCCTTAATCAAATGCTGGCCCCTCACTTGAGCTGGAGAGAAGCCCCACGGTAGCACGGATTGAGAGTGGCAAATGAGAGCATCCCCAAATGATAGGCAGAGGGGAAAACAAGATGGATCCTGGAGGGCAAGCATCAAGCATGTAGGCCTCTCGATCTCCTTGCTACTCCTCTCCCTTTCTGCCTGCTCTTCCATGGAAGGAAGCGCCCTGCTCCCATGTCTTGCTGGGTGGAAGGAATGCTAATTCCTCTAACTGGAGAGCTCTATACTCAGAAGGGCCATTTACACTCTGCTCAATACGACTGATGAAGCATAAACTAATTAATTCTTACAGTGGGAGCATCCCTATCAGGTTTTTCCCAAATAGTAATGAATCATTATCAGCCAAAACCTTAACATCTGCTTAATCAATCCACTGCTAGTCACATGCTATTAATGTCAACTGCACTGTTGTCCCAGTACCAGGCAGCCTGGATCCCCAAGCCCCAGAGTCTCATTAGCCTGTGTGGCCAGAGGACCTCAGGCCTGTAAGAGTTTGAGAATTTTTTTTTACCAGAACTCAGGTGAGGCTTGTTGGGGGATAGCTGAGGGCGCAGTGAAACAGTGACCTATTTCCAACTCTTTATAATCAGAAAGTCTCAGAGCTGAAGGGAACTTTGAGCCAAAAGCTCTTCCGATCTCCTCTTACACACCTCTGCTGACGGGGAGGTCATGATTTCACATGGCAGCACATACCATTTAACACATCTGACTATTAGAATTTCTCAGTCTGTCCAATTAATTAGTTAATTATATCCAAACTTGAGACAGCTTGAATGGTTGTGTCCAACGCCAAGGGGTAAAATGAACAGCAAAATAAATCAAGTAGTATGACTAGCATGATTAACATTAGAAAAGCAAACCATCCCATTCTATAGAGCTACAAATTTGATGTGAAGTTTCCTTGTGGCCAAAAGAAAGAGGAAACCACCATCCCTTACAAATCACAGCATCAGTAAGAAATAAATAAAAGATACATAGATCATTAGACAGATACATAGATAACAAAAAAAAAGTTAAAACAACTTGTTACTGAAGTTTGTTTTTCCTGAACGTGTTTATTCATACTGAACCAAAATCTATCTCCCTCTAATTTCTACACATCAATTTAACTCAACAGACATTTAAGAAAGCCCCAGTGACTATCTTATTCCACAGACTCCCAATGTCTGTGCTGAGCAAGACATCACATGTGCTCTTTGGAGTTCATACTCCCTAACTCATATCCTTTATTCCCCGTGAGACCTTCAGCAAGTTTCTTAACTCATGAGCTTCTGTTTCCTCATCATAACGTGGAAACAGACAGCCCTACTTTGTAGGGTGGGTGGTACAAATGATACATGAGCTCTGCTCCACCCCTCAAAGATTGAGTCCTACTCTACCTGTTCCATCTTATCATCAACCACTCCCTTTCACAAACTGCTGAAGGTGAATCTACCTTCCTGGTATACCCTCCAGTTTTCACTTCTCAGTCTGTCTTGCTCAAGCTGCATCTTCCACTCGGAATGCCTTCCTCCCTACTCCTACTCCCACCTCCAATCTTTAAATCCTGCCCGCCCTTCACAGCCCAACTCCAATGCCAGCTCCTACCGGAAGTCTACTAGGATTCCTACAGCTGCTAATTATACTTACCTTCCCCAAATTTAGCTCATATCTTCACCTGCCTCCACACTAGTGTATCCACTCAGAAATTCTTTTCTAAATTTAAATTTCCTTTCTAAACTTAAATTTTTCAGGAAGTCTAAATGTTTTCCAAATCTCAATTCCCTAAGAAAAACTGAGAAAACAAGAGAAAGTATCATAATTCTCCTGTGAGAATTAGAGCTTATCAATTCAAAGACATTACTGGCTCAAAGGAATTCACTGATGTCGAGCCACTCCCAAAAATAGGAAACGCTGACATCCAGAGTTGAAGGTTAAGTCTGACATCAGTCAATCTTACGTGTAACTGTTGTCATGTTATTGGTGTGTGTTTGTTGCTCTTTTTGCTGTGATCAATGAGTTATTCTTGCAAATGAAATAATATTAACATGTTCATATGCATTGTATACTTTACACAAATTCTATGAATGGTGTTCCAAGAAATAAGTTTTGGAAACAAAAGAGAAGTCCCTAAATTCATAATTTTGATATATGATTCTGCATGGTACTGTTAACCTTGCTAGGAGATCTCAATGTTACATTATTTAAATACTGTCCAATAATGTTCCCTGGCATTTTCCCATGGTTTAATATCCACTACAGGCTACAGTTCTACTCTACTAACTTCGTATTTCTTATTTCTTAAATAAAACTGTATCTATACATAATAATGAGCACACAAAATGAAGGACATTAGTATCTTAAGAATAACTTATGATTTTAAAAATTCCCAAGAAGCCATTGGAGTTCTGATTTTCTTTTCTTTTTCTTTTTCTTTTTCTTTTTTTTTTTTTTTTTTTTTGTTGTTGTTGTTGTTGTTGTTCCAGAATCCTAAAGATTGGTATCACTACATTAAGATACTCCTGCTTTCTATTTTGTGTTACAATTATTCCCTCACTTTCTCAGCTCCTCTAATAGACTGCTGGGTTTGATGACAAGGTTCACACCCAGGCACCTGCTAAAACTCTTACCTCACCTGCACTGCTTAGCATGGACCCTGCAGACAGAAAATCAATATGGAGTCTCAAGATAGAAAGAGCACAGGCATTGGGGTGTGAATGTCAGCTTCATCACACTCTCATTGTCTGGACCTATGAGTGGCTTAACTCTCTAAACTTTAGCTTTCTCATCTGTAAAATGGAGTAATAACAATGTCTCTCTCAAAGGGTTGCAATGAGAATCAAGTGAGATAATGTGTATGAAATGCACGCAATACATATGTTACCTTTCTTCTCAATAAAAGCTCAGTGCTAATAGGATGGATGGTTGAACAGATAAATGACTAAATTGTATTGGAGAAAATGTCAAGTGCTTCCCATACACACACTCCCTCCTCCTACCCCCCCAAGTTCTTGTCTTAATCAGAGAGACTAAGCTAAAAGATTTTAATGAGAGGCAATGACTTGCAGAGAAAGGAGCCATCAAAAGCTAGTGTGCTATCTGTGATGCCATAGACCCAAAAGAAGCAAGAACAGATCCCATGTTCTTCAGCAAAACTGTGGAGATCTGTTGTCTCTTAAAGGGCAGGACCATAATCCTGCTGATAGGGACAAATTTTTTCTTCCATACAGGTTTAGATTGTGCTTCTCTAAAAAAAAGAAAGAGAAAGAGGGAGGAAAGGAGAGAGAGAGGAAGGGAGGGAGGGGGAAGGAAGGGAGGAAGGGAGGGAGGGAGGGAGGAAGGGAAAGAAAAGAAGGAAGGAAAGATTTTGAGTAGTGGGCTCACTCTATTAGTCTCCTCAAGCTGCCATAATAAAATAAAATAAACTGGGTGACTTAACAACAGAAATTTATTTTCTCACAGTTCTGGACGCTGAAAGTCCAAGATCAGGATGCCAGCATGGTCAGGAGTGGGATCTCTTCCAGGCTTGCCGATGGCTGCCTTCTCACTGTGTGTTCACATGGCTTTCCTCAGTGCTTGTGCATGAAATTGCGGGGGAAGGAGAGGGTGCAAAGGAGCGAAGGGAGAGCATAAGCTCTGATCTTTCTGATATCTCTTCTTATAAGGGTTAGTTTCATCATTAAGCCCCAATTCTAGCTACCTCCCAAAGGCCTCATTCCAAATACCATCACACTGCGGGTAGAGCTTCAACATATGAATTTGGAAGATACAAACATTTAGTTCTTAACAGTCACCTAGTAAGGAAATTAGCAGGTCAACAGTTCTCATTTATGGGAAGATGAAATAACAATTAGTGAGCCATGTTTTTTTTTCTTTTCCTCATTGGCGTGAAACTCACTCATACATACACACTAGCCTTCAAGGCTGGGCCATCTCAGACAAATGGGATTAGTCAAGACTCTTTCAGCTGCAAGTGACAGGAATCCAGCTCAAAATGACTTTAAAAAATAAAATGTATTGTCTCCAGTAAAGTCCAGGGTAGACCTAAGTTCACTCAGAATTGAATATAGGAGTTCAAGCCCTTTCTTCAAGCCTCTTTCTCTCCCTCAACTCTCTCTCTCTCTCTCTCTCTCTCTCTCTCTCTCTCTCCTTCCCCCACCCTCCATTTTTCAGCTCTGCTTTCCTCTGTTTTGAATTCATTCTCAGGGATACAGCCTCCCTATGGTAGCTCTTGCCTAGCTTACTTTTCACCAGCTTAGCAAACTCTAAAAAGGGAACTTCTACACTAGCAAAAAAAAAAAAAAACACACACACACAATTAAAAATGAAATTTCCTCCAGGCACGGTGGCTCACACCTATAATCTCAGCACTCTGGGAGGCTGAGGTGGGTGGATCACCTGAGGGCAGGAGTTTGATACCAGCCTGGCCAACATGGTGAAACCCCGTCTCCACTAAATATACAAAAATAAGTTGGGTGTGGTGGCATGTGCCTGTAATTCCAGCTACTTGGACGGCTGGGGCAGGAGAATCTCTAGAACCTGGGTGGCAGGGGTTGCAGTGAGCAGAGATTGCACCACTGCACTCCAACCTGGGTGACAGAGCGAGACTGTCTCCAAAAAAAAAAAAAGTTCTTTAAAATACTTTTTACAGTAGCACCAAAAAATATAAAATACTTTGGAATGAACATAATAAAAGACCTCTTCACTGAAAACAATGAATCATTACTGGGAGGAATTAAAGAAGAACTAAATAAATGGATAGATATACCATATTCATGGAACAGAAGACTCACTATGAATAAGATGTCAGCTTTCTCCAAATTAATCTATAGATTCAATCAGATACCAACCAAAATCCCAGAATGCTATCTGAGAATCTAATATTTATATAAAAACATAAATAACCTACAAAGTAAACAGTCTTTAAAAAATTAGGAAATGTATACTGTCTGGCTTTGAGACTTACTATAAAACTACATAAATCAGGTCAGTGTGATATTTGATTAAGAACATACAAATAAATAAACAGAAGAGAATGAAAAGTTCTAGAAGAAGGAAAATAATCTATAGTGATAAACATCAGAATAGCGCTTGCCTCTGGTGTATGTGTGTTAGGGAGAGGGTGGCATTGACCAGGAAGAGACAGAGGGAACTTTCTGGCATAAACTGGAAAAGAGCCTGTTGGAATCTCTTAGGGTGATTAAAATGATCTATATCTTTGTTTGGGTATTGATTACACAAATGTGTATACATTTGTCAAAACTCTTTACACTGAACTCTAAGGATTTATACATTTTCACCCTATGTAAATCACATCCCAATTCAAGAAAAAGAGAGAGCTTCTCTGTTATAAAGGTCTAATAAGTTCTCAGAGCTGCCTCTCATTGCACAGATGTGACTCACATGCTCATCCCTGGACCAGCCACTGACCAGAACGGGATACTCTGATTACACAGGACTGATTTACCTGTCTGTCTCTGGAACTCAGACATGGAGTCAGCACCCAAGAACCACATGGCCTGGAACAAGGTACTTCTGCAAAGTAAAGCCAAGGTGTTCATCCCTTCATGGAAAGGAAAAGATGGGTGGAGGGAAGGGAAGCTGGAGGTGAAGTCAATGTGTTCTACCTTTCCTCTTCAAGCTGTGTTTCACCTCGAGGATACATTAGATAGATTGAGAGGAAAACCAAGGCCATCCAAAAAACTAAAGACCTACTTCCCATGTCTATTAGCAGGAGTCTGTGCGCCTACAAGAAAAGCCACTCATTTCCAACATGGCAGAGGGTGATGGCACAGTAAGACTGCAGGAAATGGTCTGATGAATGAGCCTGTGGCAGCACCCCTGACACTCCATCAGGAGAGCACATCAAAGTACCAAGAGGACAGAGGCCTGAGATCAAAGAAAGAGGCCACCATGGATAGGAACCTTGTGACTTGAGGACAAATGGCCAAAACCATAGATGCCACCAGCTGTCCATCACCAAGGAGGCAAGAAGAGGCCTGTCATGCCTTAGTAGCCTACAGTCCAGGGAGCAGACTGGACTAGCCCTGGATATGGAGGACACAGTGTGGACCTGAGGCTCCTTATCCCTGCTGTCTTGTGATTACAGTAAACCCCTTAAATACCCAGGCACCATCTTGGAGAGGAGAAGGAAAAAGAGTGAAACTCTGAAAGATGGAGCTTTTACTTAAAGAGTCATTGAGTAATCCCAAAAAGACTATTTGAGTCAGCCCTGATAGCAAGATAGAAAAGCCAGAGTGGAAACATTTTCACTGAAAGCGACTAAACAGACTGGTAGACACTCGACTGGCCTGTTAAGTGTCCCTGTTCTCCTATAGAAAAGGGGCTCAAAAGGAAGGTATGATGAACTAGAGGGGCTACATGTTGCAGCATATTAAAGTATGATTTGAGGAAATTTACAGGTTCTACCATTTAATTTTTGTGTCAGAAAAGCAAAATTCCATGCCCAGGGTCATACAGATGGTAAAAGATGTGAACAAATGTGAACTTGAAAGAGCAAATCCTTAAAGATAGATCCCAAGTGGCTAACTGGGCCTAAATTTAAAACAGAGCCAGTGACCATTTGCTGACTAGAGGTCACATACTCTGAGTTCTCCAAAAACCCACAACTTTTTAACTTTCTGAGTTCACCTGAACTCAGAAACAATCAGAGCTCACCTACCTCAGCTAACCAGGGCTCAGCTGTATTGACCAATGGAACTCAGCTGTGTGAACCAATTAGAACTAAGCACGTTTTAATTCTTCATTTGCATAAAGAAACCTGGGCTGGAAATTTTGCTATAAAACTCAAACCCTGGCCTGGTGCAGTGGCTCGCACCTGTAGTCCCAGCACTTTGGGAGGGCTGAGTTGCATGGATCACTTGAGCTCAGGAGTTTGAGACCAGCCTGGGCAATATAGCAAGACCCCATCTCTACAAAAAATACAAAAATTAACCAGGCATGGTGACATGCACCTGTAGTCCCAACTACTCAGGAGGCTGAAGTGGAAAATCACTTGAGCACAGAACGTCGAGGCTGCAGTGAGCCATGATCATGCCACTGCACTCCAGCCCAGGTGACAGAGCAAGACTTTGTCTCAAAAGGAAAAAAAAACGCTCAGCCCTCTCTTTGTTCTCTGGAATGCACCTTTGTTTTACACTGAAGGCTGCCTCTCCCTGGTTTGCAAACTGTTGACTGGAATAAAGTCTCTTTCCTCCAAATTTATTTTCAGATAACTCTTATTCACAAAGACTAGGCTGAGAACTGAACAAGATCTGCCATGAGCCAGAGATGCATTCTTGATGCTGCCCTATGCCACCCCCCTGCCTCCCTGCCTTCCAGGGTCTGTCCTGCTACATCTGGAACCTTCTCCCACTGTCTCCACCAACCCTGACATGCCTTTCTCTTGAGGGATGTTTCTGCCTAAACTAGACCCTTCCTGTTTCCCACCTGCTAAGGGGATAATGACTCTATGGGCAGACAGCCCCAGCGCTAATGCTCAATGGTAGCCCCAGGAACTGCAGACTCCCAGGCTTCCTATTCCCCCTCATTAGCATGCCAAATCCCACTCCAAATGTTCCCCCATAGCCTGAGAGAGCACAGTCGGCCGGGCGTGGTGGCTCAAGCCTGTAATCCCAGCACTTTGGAAGGCCGAGACGGGCGGATCACGAGGTCAGGAGATCGAGACCATCCTGGCTAACACGGTGAAACCCCGCCTCTACTAAAAAATACAAAAAACTAGCCGGGCAAGGTGGCGGGCGCCTGTAGTCCCAGCTACTCGGGAGGCTGAGAAAGGAGAATGGCGTGAACTCGGGAGGCGGAGCTTGCAGTGAGCTGAGATCCGGCCACTGCACTCCAGCCTGGGCGACAGAGCGAGACTCCGTCTCAAAAAAAAAAAAAAAAAAAAAGGAGTGAGCACAGTCAAACTCCTCAGCCTGCATGCCTGACAACTCCCGATCTGGTTCCAACCTGCCTTTTCTCTTGCCCACTCTGTTCTTACACGTTCTCAGTGCCAATCAGCTCTGCCTACTCTTTGTCCCTGAGCCCTTTGTGTGCACTCTCATCTCAGCACCTTTGCTTGCCACCCTCCTTGCTTCCAGGCCATCCCTCATCCTCGAGTCCCTCCTCAAGACTATTCCACCCAACAACGGCCTCTCCTTCCTGTAACTCCAAAACTCTTTCACTGGGAAATTGTAGCTGGGTGGAGACTTTTGAAAAACAGACGGATCTGGGTTCAAATCTCACCTACTAGTTTTTTGACAATGGCAAGTCACATAATCTCTTGATGCCTCAGTTTGACTCATCCACAAAATTGGAATGCAATTGCTTACCTTAGAGTAGCCATAGGAGTGAAATGAGATAATACATGCCAAGTGTCTAGTGGGGCCTGGCACATAGTAAGTGCCCTTTTGCTACCTCCTGATGAACTTCCTAATTTTATTCTCTTACCCACAAACGAATAATAATGTAAATGTCTTACCTTGTCTACTTTAGAAGGGTGACTTATATCGGGAAAATGGCACAAGATAGCAAGGATGGCTTTTAAAAGTGCATACTTGGGCCAGGCATGGCGGCTCATGCCTGTAATCCCAACACTTTGGAAGTCAAGGCAGAAGGATCACTTGAGCTCAGGACTTGAAGACCAGCCTGGGCAACATGGCGAAACCCCATCTGACATGGTTTGGCTCTGTGTCCCCACCCAATCTCATCTTGAATTGTACAAGATGTTGTGGGAGGGACCCAGTGGGAGATAATTGAAGCATTGGGGAGTTTCCCCCATACTGTTCTCATGGTAGTGGATAAGTCTCATGAGATCTGATGTTTTTATCAGGGGTTTCCGCTTTTGCGTCTTCCTCATGCTCTCTTTGCCTGCTCTGCCATTCATGTAAGGTGGGACTTACTCCTCCTTGCTTTCTGCCATGATTGTGAGGCTTCCCAAGCCATGTGGAACTATAAGTCCAATTAAACCTCTTTCTTTTGTAAATTGCCCAGTCTTAAATATGTCTTTATCAGCAGCATGAAAACAGACTAATACAGTAAATTGGTACCAGTGGAGTGGGGCACTGCTGAAAAGATACCTGAAAATGTGGAAGCAACTTTGGAACTGGGTAACAGGCAGGGGTTGGAACAGTTTGGAGGGCTCAGAAGAAGACAGGAAAATGTGGGAAAGTTTGGAACCTCCTAGAGATTTGTTGAATGGCTTTGCCCAAAATGCTGATAGCAATATGGACAATGAAATCCAGCTCGAGGTGGTCTCAGACAGAGATGAGGTACTAGTTGGGAACTGGAGTAAAGGGGACTCTTATTATGTTTTAGTGAAGAGACTAGTGGCATTTTGCCCTGGCCCTAGAGATTTGTGGGACTTTGAACTTGAGATAGCTGATTTAGGGTATCTGGAGGAAGAAATTTCTAAGCAGTGAAGTATTCAAGAGGTGACTTGGATGTTGTTAAAAGCATTCAGTTTTATAAGGGAAGCAGAACATAAAAGTTCAAAAAAATTGCAGCCTGACAATGTGATAGAAAAGAAAAACCTATTTCCTGAGGAGAAATTCAAGCTGGCTGTATAAATTTGCATAAGTAACGAGGAGCGGAATGTTAATCCCCAAGACAATGGGGAAATGTCTTCAGGGCATGTCAGAGGTCTTCATAGCAGCCCCTCCCGTCACAGACCAGGAGGTCTAGGAGAAAAAAGTGGTTTTGTGGGCTGGGTCCAGGGTCCCTGTGCTGTGTGCAGCCTAGGGAATTGGTGCCCTGCATCCCAACCACTCCAACCATGGCTGAAAGGGGCCAATATAGAGCTTGGACCGTGGCTTCAGAGGATGCAAGCCTCAAGCCTTGGTAGCTTCCACAAGGTCTTGAGCCTGTGAGTGTGTAGAAATCAAGAATTGAGGTTTGGGAACCTCTGCCTAGATTTCAGAAGATGTATGGAAATGCTTGGATGTCCAGGCAGAAGTTTGCTGCAAAAGTGAGGCTCTCATGGAGAAATTCTGCTAAGGCAACGCAGAAGGGAAATGTGGAGTTGGAGCCCCCACACTGAGTCCCCACTGGGACACTGCCTAATGGAGCTATGAGAAGAGGACCACTGTTCTCCAGACCCCAGAATGGTAGATCCACTGACAGCTTGCACCATGCACCTGGAAAAGCTGCAGACACTCAATGCCAGCCTGTGAAAGCGGCCAGAATGGGAGGCTATACCCTGCAGAACCACAGGGGCAAAGCTGCCCAAGGCCATGGGAGGCCACATCTTGCATCAGTGTGAATTGGATGTGAGACATGGGGTCAAAAGAGATCATTTTGGAGCTTTAAGATTTGACTGCCCTGCTGGATTTTGGACTTGCGTGGGTTCTGTAGCCCCTTTGTTTTGACCAATTTCTCCCATTTGAAATGGCTGAATTTTCCCAACGCCTGTACCTAGGAAGTAACTAACTTGCTTTTTGATTTACAGGCTCATAGGCAGAAGGGACTTGCCTTGTCTTGGATGAGACTTTGGACTGTGGACTTTTAAGTTAATGCTGAGATGAGTTAAGACTTTGGGGGACTCTTGGGAGGGGATGATTGGTTTTGAAATGTGAGGACATGAGATTTGGCAGGAGCCAGGGGCAGAATGATATGGTTTGGCTCTGTGTTCCCACCCAAATCTCAACTTGAATTGTACTCCTATAATTCCCATGTGTTGTGGGAGGGACCTGGGGGGAAATAATGGAATCATGGGGGTGGTTTCCCCCATACTGTTCTCGTGGTAGTGAAGAAGTCTCACGAGATCTGATGGTTTTATCAGGGGCTTCTGCTTTTGCATCTTCCTCATTCTCTCTTTGCCTGCTACCATCTATGTAAGATGGGACTTGCTCCTCCTTGCCTTCCTCCATGATTTTGAGGCTTCCCCATCCACGTGGAACTGTAAATCCAATTGAACCTCTTTCTTTTGTAAATTGCCCAGTTTTAGTATGTATTTATTAGCAGCATGAAAACGGACTAATATATGGCCAGAATTGAGCCATTCTGTCAAGACCCATCCTAAGCAGCTGCCTGCAGGGGAAGAAAGCTTAAGAGCAAAAGCCTTTGAGATGGTCCTCCAAGGGTGGTGGTTGAGGGGAATCAGAGGAGGTCAAGTTGAGCCACTCTTGGGGATGTCTAGTGGACAGCCTCCCTTCCTGTGGGATCTCCTGAAGAGCTCATGCATGCATTCCAAGATCAGTTTAGGAGCTACCACATAGGGATTCTTACCAGCGACAGCAAAGAGAGGGCTGTGTGAGAGCCATTAGCCACCCATATTAGTTAGATAGGCTAGACTATGCTAAGTAACAAAGTCCCCAAATCTTTGTGCCTTATGACAATACAGAAATCTTTCTTGTTCATTCTTCATGTCTGTCTCTACTCATCCTAGTGGAATACATGCTCACATGGCATTTATTATATCAAGTCCCATGGCTCCACCTAACTTCAAGGGGACAGAAAAGTATAACCCTACTATGTGCTGGAAGGGCAAAAGAGCAGGCTGTGGCCCCTCCTCATGGCCAGATTCTCAGGCTGATTGGCGGCTGGCCTGAGAGGAAGGGGAGGATGAAATTAGACATGCAATTTCAATTTGAAGCCAGACTAGACTTTCATTTTAAATATTGAAAATGAAAGGAGTCTGTGGGCTCTGCATATGTCTTTATAGTAGCATGATTTATAATCCTTTGGGTATATATCCAGTAATGGGATTGCTGGGTCAAATGGTATTTGTAGTTCTAGATCCTTGAGCAATCACCACACTGTCTTCCACAATGGTTGAGCTAATTAACACTCCCACCAACAGTGTAAAAGCATTCCTATTTCTCCACATCCTCTCTACCATCTGTCATTTCCTGACTTTTTAATGATCGCTATTCTAACTGGTGTGAGATGGTATCTCATTGTGGTTTTGATTTGCATTTCTCTAATGACCAGTGATGATGAGCTTTTTTTCATATGTTTGTTGGCTGCATAAATGTCTTCTTCTGAGAAGTGTCTGTTCATGTCCTTCACCCACTTTTTGATGGTGTTGTTTTTTTCTTGTAAATTTGTTTAAGCTCTTTGTAGATTCTTTGTCAGATGGATAGATTGCAAAAATTTTCTCTCATTTTATAGGCTGCCTTTTCACTCTGATGATAGTTTCTTTTGCTGTGCAGAAGCTCTTTAGTATAATTAGATCCCACTTGTCAATTTTGGCTTTTGTTGACATTGCTTGTGGTATTTTAGTTATGAAGTCTTTGCCCATGCCTATGCCCTGAATGGTAATGTCTAGGTTTTCTTCTAGGGTTTTTATGGTTTTAAGTCTTAGGTTTAAGTCTTTAATCCAACTTGAGTTAATTTTCATATACAGTGTAAGGAAGGGATCCAGTTTCAGCTTCCTGCATATGGCTAGCCAGTTTTCCCAACACCACTTATTAAATAGGGAACCCTTTCCCCATTGCTCATTTCTGTCAGGTTTGTCAAAGATCAGATGGTTGTAGATACATGGTGTTATTTCTGAGGCCTCTGTTCTGTTCCATTGGTCTATATATCTGTTTTGTTACCAGTACCATGCTGTTTTGGTTACTGTAGCTTTGTAGTATAGTTTGAAGTCAGGTAGCATGACGCCTCCAGCTTTGTTCTTTTTGCATAGGATTGTCTTGGCTATGTGGGCCCTTTTTTGGTTCCATATGAAATTTAAAGTAGTTTCTTCCAATTCTGTGAAGAAAGTCAATGGTAGCTTGAAGGGTATAGCATTGAATCTATAAATTACTTTGGGCAGTATGGCCATTTTCACAATATTGATTCTTCCTATCCACGAGCATGGAATGTTTTTCCATTTGTTTGTGTCCTCTTTTATTTCACTGAGCAGTGGTTTGTAGTTCTCCTTGAAGAGGTCCTCCACATCCCTTGTAAGTTGTATTCCTAGGTATTTTATTCTCTTTGTAGCGATTGTGAATGGGAGTTCACTCATGATTTGGCTCTCTGTTATTGGTGTATAGGAATGGTTGTGATTTTTGCACATTGATTTTGTATCCTGAGACTTTGCTGAAGTTTCTTATCAGCTTAAGGAGATTTGGGGCTAAGATGATGGGGTTTTCTAAATATACAATCATGTCATCTGCAAACAGAGACAATTTGACTTCCTCTTTTCCTAATACCCTTTCTTTCTTTCTCTTGGCTGATTGCCTGGCCAGAACTTCCAATACTATGTTGAATAGGAGTGGTGAGAGCAGGCATCCTTGTCTTCTGCAGGTTTTCAAAGGGCATGCTTCCAGTTTTTGCCCATTCAGTATGATATTGGCTGTGGGTTTGTCATGAATAGCTCTTATTATTTTGAGATACGTTCCATCAATACCTAGTTTATTGAGAGTTTTTAGCATGAAGAGATGTTGAATTATGTTGAAGGCCTTTTCTGCATCTATTGAGATAATCAGGTGGTTTTTGTCATTAGTTTTGTTTGTGTAATGGATTACATTTATTGATTTGTGCATGTTGAACCAGCCTTGCATCCCAGAGATGAAGCCGACTTGATCATGGTGGATAAGCTTTTTGATGTGCTGCTGGATTCGGTTTACCAGTATTTTATTGAGGATTTTCACATTGATATTCATCAGGGATATTGGCCTGAGAGTTTCTTTTTTTGCTATGTCTCTGCCAAGTTTTGGTATCAGGATGATGCTGGCCTCATAAAATGAGTTAGGGAGGATTCCCTCTTTTCCTATTGTTTGGAATACTTTCAGAAGGAATAGTACCAGCTCCTCTTTGTACCTCTGGTAGAATTTGGCTCTGAATTCATCTGGTCCTGGATTTTTTTTGGTTAGTAGGCTATTAATTGCTGCCTCAATTTCAGAACTTGCTATTGGTCTATTCAGGGATTCAACTTCTTCCTGGTTTAGTCTTGGGAAGGTGTATGTGTCCAGGAATTTATCCATTTCTTCTAGATTTTCTGGTTTATTTGTGTAGAGGTGTTTATAGTATTCTGTGATGGTAGTTTTTATTTCTGTGGGATTGGTGGTGATATCCCCTTTATCATTTTTTATTGCATGTTTGATTCTTCTCTCTTTTCTTCTTTATTAGTCTGGCTAGCGGTCTGTCAATTTTGTTGATCTTTTCAAAAAACCAGCTCCTAGATTCATTGATTTTTTGAAGGGTTTTTCGTGCCTCTGTCTCCTTCAGTTCTGCTCTGATCTTCCTTATTTCTTGTCTTCTGCTAGCTTTTGAATTTATTTGCTTTTGCTACTCTAGTTCTTTTCATTGTGATGTTAGTGTGTCAATTTTAGATCTTTCCTGCTTTCCCTTGTGAGCATTTAGTGCTATAAATTTCCCTCTACACACTGCTTTAAATGTGTACCAGGGATTCTGGTACATTGTGTCTTTGTTCTCACTGGTTTCAAAGAATTTTTTTTTTTTTTTTTTTTTTTTTTTTTGAGACATAGTCTCATTCTGTCACCCAGGCTGCAGTGCAGTGGCATAATCTCTGCTCACTGCAATCTCTGCCTCCTGGGTTCAAGCCATTATCTTGCTCAGCCTCCCAAGTAGCTGGGATTACAGGTACCCACCACCATGCCTGGCTAAATTTTGTATTTTTAGTAGAGGTGGGGTTTCACCATCTTGGCCAGGCTGGTCTTGAACTCCTGACCTCGTGATCCACCTGCCTCAGCCTCCCAAAGTGCTGGGATTACAGGCATGAGCCACCACACCCAGCCCCAAAAAACATCTGTATTTCTGCCTTCGTTTTGTTATTTACCCAGTAGTCATTCAGAAGCAGGTTGCTCAGTTTCCACGTAGTTGTGCAGTTTTGAGTGAGTCTCTTTATCCTGAGTTTTAATTTGGTTGCACTGTGATGTGAGAGACTGTTATGATTTCCATTCTTTTGCATTTGCTGAGGAGTGTTTTACTTCCAATTATGTGATCAATTTTAGAATAAGTGCAATGTGGTGCTAAAAAGAATGTATATTCTGTTGATCTGAGGTGGAGAGTTCTGTAGATATCTATTAGGTCCACTTGGCCCAGAGCTGAGTTCAAGTCCTGGATATCCTTGTTAGTTTTCTGTCTCATTGATCTAATGTTGACAGTGGGGTTTTAAAGTCTCCCACTAGTACTGTGTGGGAGTCTAAGTCTCTTTGTGCATCTCTGAGAACTTGCTTTATGAATCTGGGTGCTCCTGTACTGGGTGTATATAGACTTAGGATAGTTATCTCTTCTTGTTGCATTGATCCCTTTACCATTATGTAATGGCCTTCTTTGTCTCTTTTGATCTTTGTTGGTTTAAAGTCTGTTTTATCAGAGACTACAATTGCAACCCCTGCTTTTTTTTTTTTTTTTTTTTTTTTTTTTTTTTTTTTTTTTGCTTTCCATTTGCTTGGTAGATATTCCTCCATCCCTTTATTTTGAGGCTATCTTCACACGTGAGATGGGTCTCCTGAATACAGCACACCAATGGGTCTTGACTCTTTATCCAATTTGGCAGTCTGTGTCTTTTAATTGGGCAATTAGTCCATTTACATTTAAAGTTAATATTGATATGTGTGAATTTGATCCTACCATTATGATGCTAGCTAGTTATTTTGCCCATTAGTTGGTGCAGTTTCTTCATAGCATCGATGATCTTTACAATTTGGTATGTTTTTGCAGTGGCTGGTACCGGTTGTTCCTTTCCATGTTTAGTATTTCCTTCAGGAGCTCTCATAAGCCAGGCCTGGTGGTGACAAAATCTCTCAGCATTTGCTTGTCTGTAAAGGATTTTATTTCTCCTTCGCTTATGAAGCATAGTTTGGCTGGATATGAAATTCTGAGTTGAAAATTTTCTTTGAGAATATTTAATATTGGCCCCCAATCTCTTCTAGCTTGTAGGGTTTCTGCCGAGAGATCTGCTGTTAGTCTGATGGGCTTCCCTTTGTGGGTGACCCAACCTTTCTGTCTGGCTGCCCTTAACATTTTTTCCTTCATTTCAACCTTGGTCAATCTGATGATTATGTGTCTTGAGATTGCTGTTCTTGAGGAGTGTCTTCGTGGTGTTCTCTGTATTTCCTGAATTTGAATGTTGCCCTGCCTTGCTAGGTTGGGGAAGTTCTCCTGGGTGATACCCTGAAGAGTGTTCTCCAACTTGGTTACACTTTCCTCGTCACTTTCAGGTACACCAATCAAACATAAATTTGGTCTTTTCACATAGTCCCATATTTTTGGAAGCTTTGTTTGTTTCTTTTCACTCTTTTTTCTCTAATCTTGTCTTCTCACTTTATTTCATTGAATTGATCTTCAATCTCTGATATCCTTTCTTCCACTTGATCAATTCGGCTATTGATACTTGTGTATGGTTCATGAAGTTCTTGTGCTATGTTTTTCAGCTCCATCAGGTCATTTATGTTCTTCTCTAAACTGGTTATTCTAGTTAGCAATTTGTCTAACCTTTTTTCAAGGTTCTTAGCTTCCTTGCATTGGGTTAGAACATGCTCCTTTAGCTCTGAGAAGTTTGTTATTACCCACCTTCTGAAGCCTGCTTCTATCAATTTGTCTAACTCATTCTCCATCCAGTTTTGTTCCCTTGCTGGTAAGGAGTTGTGATCCTTTGGAGGAAAAGAGATGTTCTGGTTTTTGGAATTTTCAGCCTTTTTGCACTGGTTTTCTCTCCATCTTCATGGATTTATCTACTTTTGGTCTTTGAAGTCAGTAACCTTCAGCTGGAGTCTCTGAGTGGATGTCCTTTTGTTGATGTTGATACTATTCCTTTCTGTTTGTTAGTTTTCTTTCTAACAGTCAGGCCCCTCTGCTGCAGGTCTGCTAGAGTTTGCTGGCTGTCCATTCCAGATCCTGTTTGCCTGGGTATAACCGGCAGAGGCTGCAGAACAGCAAACATTACTGCCTGTTCCTTCCTCTGGAAGTTTCTTCCCAGAGGGGCACCCGCCAGATGCCAGCCAGAGCTCTCCTGTATGAGGTGTCTTTTGGCCCCTACTGGGAGGTGTCTCCTAGTCAGGATACACGGGGGTCAGGGACCCACTTGAGGAGGCAGTCTGTCCCTTATCAGAGCTCGAACGCTGTGCTGGGAGATCCACTGCTCTCTTCAGAGCTGCCAGGCAGGGACGTTTAAGTCTGCCGAAGTTGTGCCCACAATCGCCCCTTCCCCCAGGTGCTCTGTCCCAGGGAGGTGGGGGTTTTATCTGTAAGTCCCTGACTGAGGCTACAGCCTTTTTTTCAGAGATGCCCTGCCCAGAGAGGAGGGAATCTAGAGAGGCAGTCTGGCCACAGCAGCCTTGCTGAGCTGCGGTGGGCTCTGCCCAGTTCAAACTTCCTGGAGGCTTTGTTTACACTGTCAGAGTAAAACCACCTCCTCAAGCCTCAGCAATGGAGGACGCCCCGCCCCCCACCAAGCTCAAGCATCCCAGGTCAAGCTCAGACTTCTTCGCAGGCAGCAAGAATTTCAAGCCAGTGGATCTTAGCTTTCTGGACTCCGTTGGGGTGGGACCTGCCAGCTAGACCACTTGGCTCCCTGGCTTCAGCCCCCTTTCCAGGGGAGTGAATGGTTTTGTCTTATTGGCATTCCAGGTGCCACTGGGGTATGAAAAAAAAAGACTCCTGTGGCTCCTGCGGCTAGCTCGGTGTCTGCCCAAACAGCCTCCCAGTTTTGTGCTGGAAACCCAGGGTCCTGGTGGTGTAGGTACCAGAGGGAATCTCCTGGTCTGCAGGTTGTGAAGACCATGGGAAAAGTGCAGTATCTGGGCTGGAGTACATGATACAGTCCCTAATGGCATCCCTTGACTGGAAGAAGGAGTTCCCCAATCTCTTGCACTTCTCAGGTGAGGAGACACCCCACCCTGCTTCGGCTCACCCTCCTTGGGCTGCACCCACTGTCCAACCAGTCCCAATGAGATGAACCAGGTACCTCAGTTGGAAATGCATAAATCACTTGCCTTCTGTGTTGATCTCACTGGGAGCTGAAGACCAGAGCTGATCCTATTCGGCCATCTTGCCAGCAAGGGGAAGCCCTTTATAAAACCAGCAGATCTCATGAGAACTAACTCACTATTATGAGAACAGGATGGGGGAAACTGTCCCCATGATTCAATTATCTCCACCTGGTCCCTCCCACAATTCAAGATAAGATTTGGGTGAATTTGGGTGATATGAAGCCAAACCATATCACCAATCTTCATCAGCTCCTCCAAATCTCTATGAGTAATTCTCTTAGAACTCTTTACATGGGGTGGAGGACAAACTCCCCTCTAACCTCTCCCTGAGAAATCAGGGGAGCCACAGTCACTATCCTCCAAAGACTCCCTAAGCTCTTGAGATAAATTCTTTGAATATCTCAACCAGCACTGTCCAACAGAAATATAATGCAAGATACATACGTAATTTTAAATTTTAGTCATATTAAAGCAGGTAATATGACTATTGGTTGAATTTTAATACTATATTTTATTTAACTTAATTATCTCTAAAATATTGCAATGTACTCAATATAAAAAATTATTAATGAGATAACTTCACACTATTTTATTGGATAAGTCTTCACCATCCATTGTATATTTTACATTTACAGCACATCTCAGTCTGGACTAGTCACATTTCAAATGCTCAACAGCCACCTGAGGTTAGTGACTACCATTATTGGACAGTGCCAGACATATACTTTCATCTGTTAGGCTGGGACTATGTGGGCTTCATGCAGGGCTGAGCTTCAGTGATAGCTGGAGGTAGAAGAACCCATTTGGTAGCTTCTGTGGGGGTTGCCTGCTCCTCTTTGTTTTGAGTATTCTTTATGATACAAGTGCATTCTGCCTCTTCTCCCTACCTTTACTTCCTGATGATCCATTCTGAGACAAGGGGAATTCACCACGCTTTTAAACATGTGAAGTGCTTAGCCCAGTGCTTAGCTCATAGTCCATATTCAATAAACACTATTATCCCACCTAATGCCAAGAATAGGGACAGACACATGGTAGGTGCCCCCAAAGAACTTGTTGAGTGAATTGACTTTTACTTAGTGCCCAGGTAGAACTTCCAAGTTCCATCAAGTTATCCCAACACCAGGTGCAGGGCCAGGCACAAAATAGGACTCAATGAGCATATCCACCCTACAGGGCCTGGTCCTGGGTGCCAACCACAGCAGGTGTTCAACAAGAATACACTTGCACTTCACAACGAAGTGGAAAGGAGCGTTCAGTGTAGAAGTGGAAACTAGACTCCTTCCCTCAAAGCACAAAGCTATAGCCAATTAAGGAATTTAAAACATAGATAACAGTGTAGAATGTCAAAGCTAGGATAAAAGGTCTCTGAAAGGCTGCCTCATCCAACCCCTTTGTCATGTGGAGAGTGGGAAGCTGAGGTCTATAAATTGAAAGGAATTTGTAGACCTGGGAAGGACAACCCAAGTTCCCTCTCAGCAAAGCAAGAGCTTAGTTTAAAATAAAGACTCCAAAATGCTTCTCAGGGCTTTTAATGCAGAGGAAAAGCAATGTTCTGACTTTGTGAGTGGAGGAGCTGTTAGAAGGGGATCTCAAAGCTCTCATCTTGACTCTGCCTCCACTTCCCACAAGATCTTGAGAAAGCTCCTTTCCTCTTGGATACCCATCAGCTTCCAGAGGACAAAGAGAACAATCGAGCAAATGAGATGCTGCCAAGCTTATACCAAGATGTCATAGAATCACACAGAACATCCATCCCAAGTTCCATTTTACAGATGGAAAAACTAAGGCCCAGAGATGGAAAGGGACTTAAATAAGATCACCCAACAAATTAGCAGCAGATCCTCACTCCCACCCTGAGGTTATAGGGCTCTTTCTTCTATGCCAGAAACATCTCTCCAGATAACAGCACTCACTTCCTCTCCATCCTACCTCTTTGATTCTGAAATATTGGGCAGAGGCCGCCACTCCTTTGGAAGACAGAAGGGATCTGGAGGATAGGTGGGCAGTCAGCTGACTTTTCTCAAGATGGCTCTGACACTGGGGGGGAAAAAATGGGAGTTCAGGGGCCAGACTGGGATGAGAGCTGGCAGCCAACAATCAGGCCTAGAGAAAAATGCAAATGAAATGCAGCTAAGGAGAAGAAATGCAAAGATCTGAGGCCAATTCCAGCAAGCTTACACACATACACACACACACACACACACACACACAGCCACAGCCTCAGCCTTGCATCCCACGTCATTCAATTCCCCTGCGTGTTCTAAACCTAGATGATCAGATAATAAGAGGTTGAGTGGTATGCATAACATCAAGTTGATTAAATTTGTTTACTGGTAATTCTTTCAGGTTCCCATGAATATCTTGTAATTTCCTTGCTGTATTTCAAACAGATTTGGGCTAATGCATTATTGACAGCACCCTTGCAGACCATCTCCACAATGTCATTCAGGATAATTATTTCACAACAGATTTCCAGGGCCTCTGGTTCCTGTTGGGATTCACTTGGGCATAAATTACAGAGCCGAATATTTAATCAGGGTCCCCATTAGAACCCTGTGGCTTATTTTTAGGAATTGAGGAGGGAGAGCGGGTGGGAGAGAGGATACTTGTATTATTATGGCATGAATACATTTCTTCTGGGCTGGGTGGGTTGTTGTGGTGGTGTTTTTTTTCTTTTTTCCCAAAGCTCAACCAAGCTGAAAAGCAGCCTGAAGCATCCTTGCCTTTTTTAGAAATAAACACATGCATTAATCTTTGACTGCATTAAATTAAATATTAATGTTAACGGATCACATAATGCGAAGTTAAAAAAACGATTAACATTTACACCACATTCTCTCTTCATGACTTTTCTGTTACGCAAATCAGTCCCTCTCTTAACTAGTAAGACCTAAGAACTGTCATCCTGGAGAGGTAGGACCAGGAGGCAGGAGCTGGGTGATTGTTTGGGGGCATTTCTGAAACAAAAAAAAAAAAAAACAAGGGGAAAGGTGTCCACCGGCAGCCACGAACTCAACCTGCCTCCTGCTCAGGTAGTTCAGCCATAACTCAGGTGTGATGGAGTTGCTTCCTTGCAAGGAATAATCTCAGGGCTAATTAGCAATGCCCAGTCGTGGTGTGCCAGGTCCAGCAGTGTTTGCATTTCCGACTAGCTGTGTAGTTCGAGCAGCAGCATTAATCCTGCCACCATCGTGCCCTAGAAAACCATCACGCCGGGCTGCCATGGGCCTCCTCGCTGCCCATTCCAACCACCTCTCTTCAGCCCTCCACAGACCGGCCTCCTCTGTAGCTGTAGAGTTGCTATTGCCCCTCCTTTTTAAAAGGGTGTGCCCCTGGGGTTTTGAGACTTCTCCCGACCCCTTTTCACTGTATTATGCACTGCCCAGCCCATCAGAGGCCACCAGGCAATGTAGTCTCCCCTACCCTTTTCCCTTCTTTTTTTTTTTGTTTTTTGTTTTCATTTTGTTTTGTTTGTTTTTGAGACAGAGTCTCATTCTGTCACCCAGGCTGGAGTGCAGCGGCGCAATCTGGGCTCACTGCAACCTCCACCTCCCAGGTTCAAGCAATTCTCCTGCCTCAGCCTGCAAGTAGCTGGGATTACAGGCATGCACCACCATGCCTAGCTAATTCTTGTATTTAAGTAGAGACAGGGTTTTACCATGTTGGCCAGGCTGATCTCGAACTCCTGACCTCAAGTGATCCACCCACCTCAGCCTCCCAAAGTGCTGGAATTACAGGTGTGAGCCACCATGCCCAGCCATGGATCTCTTTATTCTTGCATTGCTAGGCTCCCAGGCAGAGTGAGATATTAATCCTCTCCTCAGAGATGGCAGCCAGGACTTGGATTCCTTGATATTGCCCACCCCATGGGCAATATCCTTTATGCTTAAATATCAATTATAACCTTTTTTTTTTTTTTTTGAGACAGAGTCTCGCTATGTTGCCCAGGCTGGAGTGCACGATCCTGGCTCACTGCAACTCCGCCTCCCAGGTTCAAGCGATTTCTGGCTAATTTTTGTATTTTTAGTAGAGTCAGGGTCTCATCTTGTTGGCCGGGCTGGTGTCAAACTCCTGACCTCAAGTGATCCACCTGCCTTGGTCTCCCAAACTGCTAGGATTACAGGTATGAGCTACTGCGCCTGGCCAACTATACCCTTTTCAAAGCTATCCTATCTATTGTCCCACCTCATTGTCAGAGCCCACAGGTGAGGTAGACAGAACAGGTCTTTGTTATTGGCAGGGGAGGTTGATAGGGACCAGACAGCATGAAGGCTGGAGCTCAGGACACTTAAGGGTACATTTGTTATCATTACTATTAACAGCAATAATACAAGCCACCGCTTGTTAAGGGATAGCTATTTGCAAGTACTGTGCTAACACTTCATATAAATCATGCAACTCTGCCATGTAGGTATTTGGATCCCCATTCTAGTAATAAGAAACAAGCTCAGAGAAGTTAAAAAATGTGCTTAAGGGCATCAGCTACTAAGTTCAGAGAAAGGACTTGAATCTAGGTCTGTCTGGCTCCAAAGTGATAATTCTTAGCCATTATATTAAATGGCTCCCACTGTTGGCCACTGCCTAGCTCTCCAGACAAGCGACATAAGCCAGGGTCCAGTGTCACTGGCTGCAAAGTGAGTGCTCTGACTTGCACACTGACATTTAGATTCTCCAGGTGAAAACAGAGCTCCCTTGAGACAAGGTTTTCTTGAGCTAAGCTCTGGTGGGGGAAGGAATTTAATTAGAACACAGGTCTCCTGAATCCCAGCACCAAGACTCAGTGGACAGGCTCACATCCAGCCAGCCACGGAGCCCTGATTGGACGTGCAACTCATCATCAGTAAGTCCTCTCTCCTGCTCTTTGGGCTGTCTTGGAGGCAGAGGGGCTGGCTGGACAGGTGGGAATCGCGATGCTGATCCACTCCACCTGATAATTGGGAAGGATTCTAATTACAAAGCCCTAGGAAGCAAGTCCTGGGGGCAGGTTGGATCTGCCCATTACTGTGCCTGCCCGTACTTTGCCCCAGGGGCAGTGCAGAAAGGGAGCACAGAGCAAAGGAAGGCTGGTCAGAGAAGAGAGGGCCTATCTCTGCCAGTGCGGGAAGGGGATGGCAGTCCCGCCCGGTAGCAAGAAGGACTGGGTTCTAGGAGGCTCAGGTGAGGGCCCAAAAAGCTGACTCAGCCCTTCCCAGTGCTCAGAGGAGACAGAACCACACCCACCCAGCCCAGGGGGACCAATTAGGGCATTTACAGGAAAACAGGGGAGGGGAAGCACCTCCCGGCTCCATCTTGCCGCATTGGTGGAAGGAGCACCTATGACATTACACAGATTAACACTGCACTGAGCAAATTAATCCTTGGGATTTCACTCACTACCTGTGGCTTATACATTTTAATTGGCTCTAAACTGCCACCTGAATTGATGTGAGCGCTTGGTAATGTGAGGGAAGACATCAGAGACAGCACCACCAATGCACACGTGCAGCTTGGGATGGAGGGGAACCATATTCCAGATGCCAAAGGTGAAGGGAAAAGGAAACATCTTTCAGGTTCCAATCCCCAGTATCGCCATCTGCATTCAAGGAGGTGGAGGAGGAAAAAAGGGGCAGCCCCCAGCCTTCTCCCTCCCTCCGCTTGTCCCACGTTCACTTGACAGCTCAGCGAGCTTTGGTGGAGTACCGGTGTGTTCCCCGTCCTGGGCTGGGTGACGGGGAGTCAACCACTCCTCATCATTGGGGTTGCAAGAAACAAAAACTCACTCAAAGTCTCTTGGGTAAAAATGGGGGCAGCATTGATTTGAAGACACCTAGGTGTCATGGGAACTGGAAGTCCATGAGGGCCCCATTCTCTCTGCTTCTGTCACATGCAGGGTGCAGGTCTGTTGCCTTGCTCCCTCTCTCTACACAGACAGGCTTCTGATCTCCCTGCACTCAGCCTTCCCAGCCACCCAAACATGGCAGCCCCAGGCCCTGAGTCTAATGACCTTCCAACTCAGCACCACCTGCCAACTGTCCTTGACCTTGGGCAACAAGCGTGCCCTCCACGTTTAGAGTGTTCCACTCTGGTCCTCCTGTGGCCACACCCCTCTCTCCCCCAAGGTGAGGAATCTGTGGATCCAAGGGTATATGCCCACGCAGACACCATGGGCCCCTTCTAGACCAGCACTGCCTTGCACAACTTTCTGCAAGGATGGAGAAGTTCTGCAGTTGCACTGTCCAGTGGTAGCCGTGGCCTGCATGTGACCATGGAGCCTTTGGGATGTGGCTGCTACTACTGAAGAACTCATTTTTTTATTTTTCTTTAATTCATTTTACCTCCCACTTGGCTCCCAGCACTGTCAGACTTCTTCTGTAGCCCCAGCCCCACTCAATAGCAGTTTTTTAGTCACTCCCCACTCTTATAAAATCCTCTATCACCTGTATTTCAGAATAAAGTCTAACTTTTCAGCCTCATGCCCAAGGCTTTTGTAATACCACTTCAACTCCTGCCATTCTTCCTCCTGCCCCTCAGCACACAGACACACAAAGCAACGTCTGCACCCTTTCTCTCTGTTCTTTGAACAACTCCTGCCCTTTCTCACCTCTGTGCCTTACAAAGACTGTTCTCTCTGCTCAAAACGTCCCTCATCCTACCATCGCTCCAGTGCTAGAAAACGATTCATGCTTCAAGACCCCAAGTGAACTGTCACCTCACCACCCCCCGTGACCTTTCCTGACCCCCTTCTCTCTGCCTGTTGGTCATGCCTGGCTCAGTGCCCAGGGACCAAGCTCAGGCCTGTATAAGCTTTGGGCAGACCTGGACCTGTGAAGACTTAACACTGAGATCACATTCATGTAACTACTCTTAAATATTAATTCAGGCCAGGTGAGGTAGCTCACGCTTATAATCCCAGCACTTTGGGAGGTTGAGGTGGGTAGATCATAAGGTCAGGAGTTCGAGACCAGCCTGGCCAACACAATGAAACCCCATCTCTACTAAAATAAATACAAACATTAGCTAGGTGTGGTGGCGGGCCTCTGTAATCCCAGCTACTTGGGAGGCTGAGGCAGGATAATCACCTGAACTCGAGAGGCAGAGATTGCAGTGAGCCAAAATTGCACCACTGCACTCCAGCCTGGGCGACTCCATCTATCTATCTATCTATCTATCTATCTATACACACACACACATACATATATATATATATATATATTAAATCTATCCAATGTCCCACAGATACACAAGCATCCCTGCAGGCCTCTGCAAAGGAGTAGTTTGTCATTTTGCAGAAATGTGGGTTAGAATCTCAGGTGGGAAGGCTGGCATGCAGGAGTTGTGCAGCAGACACCTGAGCCCAACTAACCACCAGCATCCACATCTCAACACGTATTGGTTATTCTCTAGTCATTATTTATGAAGTAAAGTGATTTTTTTTAACGAAAAAAAATCTTTATTTGTTAAAAAAAAAATGCCCCTCTCATCAACACCAACCAAAAAGAGCTCTGTGACAGTGGTGTATATAAATCCAGATGCAGGCCGGGCATGGTGGCTCATGCCTGTAACCTCAGCAGTTCGGTAGGCCAGGGCAGGTGGATCACATGAGGTCAGGAGTTCAAGACCAGCCTGGCCAACATGGTGAAAGCCCGTCTCTACTAAAAATACAAAAATTAGCCGGACGTGGTGGCATGTGCCTGTAATCCCAGCTACTTGGGAGGCTGGGGCAGGAGAATTGCTTAAACCTGGGAGACAGAGGTTGCAGTGAGCTAAGATCACGAGGCTGCATTCCAGACTCTGTCTATAAAAAAATAAATAAATAAATAAGCAAATCAAGATGGTTTCGGCATATAACCAGTCTCCTGCAGTGGTTCTCAGAGGGTGATCACTACACTGGAGCGCCAGTGTCCCCTGGGAACCTGTTAGCTATGCCAATTAGCAGCCCTCCTCAGCCCCAGTGCATCAGAACTCTGGGGTGGGGCCCAGCACTCTGTGTTTGAACAGGCCCTGCACTGGTGCTGATGCCCGGGTCCAGGTCCATTTATGTATTGTGAGTTTCGGAAGGTGGGGGCTCTGCCAGCCTCAGCTTTCCCTAGCAGGCCCTGGACCAGTGCTCTCGAGTGATGGGCCTTCCTTAGCTTCATATGTATGTGTTCAGTGAGCAAATGAATGCATACATGGTGAATGAACAGAAAGTTCAAAACAAGTGGAAGAGAAATTGAGCATCAGATACAAAAGAAGCTCAGAGCACTCCATTCAGGCATTCATTCAGCCCTGCTGATCCAATGAGGAGGAAGAAAAGGGTGGCAGAGGACAATGTAGGTGTTGCAGACTCCCCTCTCCCACTGGGACCTCACCTCCCACTCCCACCCGCCCTCCACCTTCACACCTGTCCCTGAACTAAGGCCTGAGTGACAACCCTTCACCACTCAACCACTCCAAGCTAAGTCCCAGGTGAAAACTGTCCCAATGATTATTTCCTCAACCCCCAGAAGCAAGGGAGCACTTGGTCCTAAATGGCCTGTGCAGGACCCATAAATTAATTACTTAATATCATTTACAGAAGGCCAGTTGCTCTCCAGATGAATGGAGCTAATGCTGTTCTTGGCATCCAACTTAAAGATTCAAGGCGCCAGAAATACAAAGGAAGGTTTCTTTCAACTTCCAGACTAGACTGCTAAATAAAAGTGGAAGGATGGGATGAGGGCCCCTATTCAAGGAAGGAATAAAGGTTTCTTTGGTGAAGAAATATTAATCTCAATATTCACATGGCGTTAAAATATATGTTTGAGATCTCCAGAATGAGATGTTCATAAATAGATAAGCTCTAAGTGGATGATTTTTTAGCCTTGATTTTCCTTTACTGAAATATAATTAACACTTCCTGAAACCAGCTAGCTTGGAATAATTTAGTTCAATTGTAAGTATGCAAAACACTTAACAATTAGCTCCATGAAATGAGACCAGCAAGCACTGAGCCGACTTCATTAATGCCCTAAGTGCATATGCTCTATTATAAGAGCTTTCAGAAATATTGTATAAATCTGAAATATCCCCACAGAATGGAACAGGGAGGGAGTTTCGATTATTTCCATTCATTTGAAAGCTACATCTCATAAATGCAGCGGTCTGAAACATGATGGCAATTGGTTTTAATATTTTTACAGCCACTTTCAAGGTGGTAAAAAGAAAAGAAACTGAGATATTGTAATGGGGTCTTTAAAGCCAGTGTGACTAAACCTTCCATAAAGAGGGGCAGCTTGGACAGAGGGAAAACTCATGGGTTCTCGGAGTTAGAGGCCCTGGTTTCAGCTGCCTGGCTTCACACACATTCTTCCCCTGAGTTTTCTCATCTGTAAAATGGGGATAATCAGTTACTCTTTAAATAGGTAACCATCAGTAGAGCACGGGCCCTGACCAATTGGAGTGGACGGTGGCAGTAACCTGCTTGCCCGTGCATCCTTGTTGAATCGGAGCAGAATAATAATACCTCACTCAGAGACCTGTTGAGAGCATTGCAGGAAGTAATGAACAGGACAGGGCTTCAAAAGCGAAAAGCCTCTATTCAAATGCAGGAGATCCAGATAAAAAGGAAGGTTAGGGACAAAGCTTTCATGTGATTAAGATCAACTCAGGCTACTTCCCCTTCTAGAAGCTCAGAGTAGAGTGAAAAATGAAGAACTACCAAAGCCAGAATGCAAGCCAAAAAAAAAAACGTGAAGAATTTTCAATGTGTGCATTTACCAGTACATTGTTTTAACCCACCAACCCAAAACAAAGTGCAATGCAATGTGATTTTGCTGGTCATAAAATAAATCCTGTATTCCTGACAAGTATGAAGTCAAAGTCAAGAACATGACAGGTAATGAGGGGCAGGACTGAGGCATGAGTTCAAAACCCCAAGATGTACATCTTCTTTCAGGCCCACCAGCTAAGCTCTGGGAGTGCAAGTATGACCTCATGGGGCAATGACCTCAAAAGTCCATATCTGAAGCCTTTGATAATGTGAGCCCTGAGCTGAATGTCCCATCCATGCCCAAGTGGGACAGGCCCCAGGTGAGGACAGTTATAACATCTGGGTCCCCCAAAACAGGGGAGGTATCAAGGAGCTGTTTCAACCTCAGGAAAGCCCTGGCTAAAAGTGAGCTCTTTGTACTGCCCAGTCCTGATTCTGTCCTTGAGGGGATCCCCTAGACAGGAAACACTCAACATGACCCCCAGAGTCAAAGGGGCTCTCCTAGGGAAGAGAATCCCCAGATGCATCCAAGCCTGGGAGAAGGAGGTAGCAAGATGGATTGGGTGAGAATCTGCCAAGTGCCAAGCCCACCACGTCAAGTACTTTTCCTGTGTTAAACTCTCTACTTTGTAGATAAGGAAACTGAGGCTCAGAGAGGTCAGGTGACTGGCCCAAGATCACACCACAAATGAGAGTGGAGCTGGGATTCCTGCTCAGATCTTCTACATCAAAGCCCACTCAGGCCAGGTGCAGTGGCTCACAACTGTAATCCCAGCACTTTGGGGGCCAAGGAGGGTGGATCACGAGGTCAGGAGTTCAAGACCAGCCTGGCCAATATGGTGAAACCCCATCTCTAGTAAAAATACAAAAATTAACTGGACGTGGTGGTGTGCACCTGTAGTCCCAACTACTCGGGAGGCTGAGGCAGGAGAATTGTTTGAACCTGGGAGGCAGAAGTTGCAGTGAGCTGAGATTACACCACTGCATTCCAGCCTGGGCGACAAGGCAAGACTCTGTCTCCAAAACAAAAAAAAATTATGGCCTTACAGTTCTAGAGGTCAGAAGCCCAAAATAAGTGGGCAAGAGTGCACTCCTCACAGAAGCTCTAGAGGAGAAGCTGCTCCCAGCTTCTAGAGGCTGCCTGTGTTCCTTGGCTCATGGCCCCTCTTCTTCCATCTTCAAAGCCAGCAACAAACCACCCTCATCTTTCTCTGTGTCTGACCTTTGCGTCCATCATCCTATCTTCTCCATCTCAGATCCTCCTGCCTCCTTCTTATAAGGACCTTTGTGGCTACATTGGGCCCACCCAGATCATCTACCACAATCTCTCCATCTCAAGATTCTCAATTGAACCACATCTGCAAAGTCCTTTTTGCCACATAAGTTAACATACTCACAGGGTCCAGAACTAGGACTGGGATATTTTGGGGAGCCGTTATTCAACCACAGACCTTACTAAATGAAATCATAATGAAACCACTCCTATAGAGTTGACAAGAATTGCATGCTGAGTTCTGGGCAGAAATATACTTATAATTAAGCATTAATCAGGCTGCATTTTGGCTCACTTCCATGTTGCTGAAAGTCATGCAGCACTAGATCCTGACCAATTGTATCCCCTTGTTCCTGTAGATGGGATTTCTGACATTAGGATCATAACACTGTTTAAAAATTGACTTGCGGCTGGGCGCAGTGGCTCACACCTGTAATCCCAGCACTTTGGGAGGCCAAGGCAGGCAGGTCACCTGAGATCAGGAGTTCGAGACCAGCCTGTCCATCATGGTGAAACCCTGTCTCTACTAAAAACACAAAAATTAGCTGGGCATGGTGGTGCACACCTGTAATCCCAGCTACTCGGGAGGCTGAGGCAGGAGAATCTCTTAAACCCGGAGGCAGAGGTTGCAGTGAGCCAAAATCAAGCCAGTGTCCTCCAAACTGGGCAACAGAGCAAGACTCCATCTCAAAAAAAAAAGAAAAAAAAGAATTGACTTGCATCCCCATTGTTCCCACAGACAAGGTCTCTAACATTAGAATCATAAGGCTTTTGTTGAAGGATCACTTAAGATGTTTTTCAGTCACCAATTCCAGCACCAGTTTGAAGACTCCGAGAGAGGAATGGGATTGGCACAAGAATACAGCTGCTGCTTCAATCTGCCCAATGACTTCACCCTTTACTCTTCCACCTCCACACTTTGGCCCACTCCAAAACCCTTAAAACCCTACCCCAGATTCCTTGCGGAGATGGATTTGAGGTCCCCTCCCATCTCTTTATTCAGTGACTCTATGATCAAATCTCTTTATCTGCCGCAACCCCATGTCTCCCATGTCTTGGCATGTTGACTTGCTGTGTGTGTCGGGCAATGAACCTATTATGGTAACAACTAAAGAACTTATTCATGTAACCAAACACCACCTGTTCCCCAAAAACCTATGGAAATAAAAATAAAACCTATTAAGATTACAATAATAGCCATGCCTTCTTTAGGTCTTAACCAAAAATTATTGCATTAATCAGACTGCACTAAGTTGCAACAAACATAATTCCAGGTTTTCAGGGTAAGACTCAGTATCAAATACTGGCACTTCTTATCAATAATAATAAAAGTTTAGAGCTACCACTTACATCCTTGGCAATATAATAAGTGCCTTCCAAGGACTGTATCATTTCATCCTTAAAAAACATCCTGTAAACTTAAAATTATGGGTCAGGCACAGTGGATCACACCAGTAATCCCAGCACTTTGAGAGACTGAGGCAGGAGGGTCGCTTAAGCCCAGGAGTTTGAGATCATCCTGGGCAACATAGTGAGACCTCATTTCTACAAAACATAAAAAACACTAGCCAGGTGAGGCAGCACAGGACAATGGCCTCAGCTACTTAGGAGGCTGAGGTGGGAGGATAGCCTAAGCCCAGGATGTCAAGGCTGCAGTGAGTTGTGATTGAGTTACAGCTCTCCAGCTTGGGTGACAGACTTTGTCTCAAAAATAAATAATAATAATAATAATAATAATAATAATAATAATTTACCAATAGGAAGCAGTTATGCTGACTACTGATCAAGTATTGTTAAACAGGATTGTTAAAGAATGTGGACAAATAATATATATGTATAAGATATAATGTAAAAGTAAAATTTAGAGGGGAAAAACTTTGGAACTAGTAAATTCAGATTTGAGGAAGTTCATGTTTGGATCTAATAATTCTCCAAAGGAAAGAACAAGTGGAGAAAAGCATATAGTCCTCTAAAAAGAAATTATAAACAGCTTAAATAGCATTTCTTAAACAATTGCCACTAATAAGCCAGCAGGCTAAGAAGTTAGAGTGGCTGAGATTTGAGCACCGCAGACACACAAAACTATGAAGTTCTGTTAAACTCTTTAAGGAAATATTGAATCTTTGCTAGGAACTATGTGGGAAATAATGAGCAAAACATTCTTACCATTGCAAAAGATCTCAGATGCACTAACATGGCTAGGGAATATTATGACAATCGTTTAATTTATGGAGTGTTCAAAGTGGAGGGAAATTAGATGTAAACTGGGTGCTGATTAAAAGTAAAGCACTCAGCCAAGTTTGCGGGTGAGCTTCTCCTTAGTTCTGGAAATAGCAATGGGAATGGCAAAAAAAGTTACAGAAGAGAACGATGGCTGGCAGGAGCTCTTTCCCTCGGGCAACAGTGAATGTAGCCCTGAAGGAAATAGATAGAAGGTTTTAATGTCACCTCATTAATATTTTCATATTTGAAAATGATGGAAACTTTGAATAAAAAAATAGCTTCACAAAGAGGATTAGAGATGCACTAAATGAAGTAGTTTGAAATTGTTCTTTAGTTCTTTTTTCTTAATGGGACCTGACCCTGGACTTTAATCTCTGATCTGAAATTTACTGACTTTAAGATTTTGGGTTAGTACTACAATCTTTTCAAATCCCACTGTCTCAGTTTCATAAATGGAGATAATATTTACCTCACAGAGGTGCTGTGAGGGATAATGTGGAAGATAAATGTCTCACTTTTAGTAAATGGTCAGTGATTAATAAATTACCTTTGATGACTACTTCTAAAAAAATAAATAATAAATAATAAAATAAAAAATGTCCTGTAATTAGACGTTATTATCCCTAATTTACAAAGTAGAAACTAAGGTTTCAACAATTGCATGACTTGCTCCAGGTCAGACTTATTAAATGGTGGAGCTGGATTTGAACCTCGCCTATCTGAGTTTAGACTGACCATCCAATCAGGAATTGCTGGCTCAGGAATTATGGCCACTGGACAAACAAACTACGCATGGAAGAGAAGGTGCTCTGGAAGATACAAAGAGGGTCTTAATATTAAAGGGAAGCACATGAAATAATATGGAAGTATCTGGGGTCAAATCCCAGTTCTGCCACTTGGGCCTTGATTTCCTCATCTGTAAAATGGCCTTAATAACACCCACCTCCTTGGGTTGTGTGGAGATTAAAATGAGATAATGCATGTGATGTGATGTGTTGTAACAGGGTTCAGAAAGGCCAGGCAGTCTTACGAGCCCCAGAACAAGACTAATCCTGGTCGACCTTGAGCTTCTTCTGTCTGGACCCAAGCCTCCTCTCATATACTGTGGAAAACATGAACTAAATGCTCTCCAAGGCCCTCCTCTTCTGACTTTTGGGAACAAGACCTTACAGGCTTCCTCTGACTCCAGACCAAAGATCTCTGGCTTCCCAACACTGCCAGCTTTTCCTTCCCCTGGTCCCAAGGTGTCCTCAGAATCAATGGGAATGTGTTAAAAGGTCTTAAAGAATCTTGCTCAGAACCACTTTGCACAGATGCCCTTCAAGCCTCTAAAGCAGAATCGTTTGTCAGGCCCGTGAAAATGACTGTGGGGCCTGGAGCCCGGACCCAAACTGCGTATTGCATGTGGATTAATGACTGGTGTGATCAAGTAGGAAAGGCTGGCTAGGGCAGCTTTGTGCTGACGCCCTCCGTGCAGCTCCTTTTGTCCCTGGGAAGAGAAGCTCCATCCCTTGCTGCCTCACACTCTTGGGACAGTCCCATCCATAGCCCAGCTGCAGTGGGCGGAACAGGCAGGTGGGCCAGGCGACCAGCTACCCCTGTGTCATGAGGCCCAGGGCCCTGCCCCCAAGCCGGCAGCAGGACAGTGGCAACATAGCGGCCCCGAGTGCGGGGAAGTGGCTCGTGACTGTCTGCTCTGCCTCTAATGACTCTGTGACCTTGAGCCAGTCACCACCCTCTCAGTGCTTCAGTTCCATCGACTATAAAATAGAGGAAGTAATGTATCTATTTCACAGGGCTGTTGTGAATTAAAATATGTAAGGTGTTTAGAAGAGTGCTCACCCATAGTAAGCACTACACACTATTGGTAGCTACTTACTATCTTAGTAGAACTTGGCTCCGAGTCCCTTGACTGCAACATTAGTGCTCTTTGCATGACATCAAAGCCACCTCTTGCCAGGTTAGTGCTCTGACATTGATAAGTGTTTTCTCTCCTCAGCTAAAATGGAAATCCTGAAGCAACAGGAACCCAAGGTCTTCTCTCATTCTCCCAGCTTATCCAAAATAGGACTGGCCCCTTCACCACGTCCTCTCAGTGGTGGCTTCTGCAGTAGCTCTAATACAAGGAGTTTATCATAATGACCTGGGAGCTTCAAACTAATAGCCAAAAGCTGTCTCTCTATGCAATGAAGGCAACCAGGCAGAGGGGAGAAGGCTGTCACCCAGGTTCCAGAAAGCCAGCCAAGCCAGTTGGTGCCTGCTGGGGAGAAGCTGTCTCGGATCCGGAGGGTGAGAGAAAAGCTGCCGCTTGCTCCCCAGCCTTCTGAGCATCGCGGGGCAGCTGCCACTTCAAGAGGCAGGAGGCCTGTACGGAGGGAGCAGGACCTGGTTGGCTGTTGTGATAGCCAATTAAGGACAGTCACCTTGTCACTTTGCTCATTAAAAGGCCTAATGCCAAGGCCTCCTTTTGTCTCTCTCTCTCTCTCTCTCTCTCTCACACGCACACACACACACACACACACACACACACACACACAGCTTGTTATTCAGTAAAGACATGACTCCAACATCAGGAGAGTCCACAGGGGCACAGGGGACATGGCTGGCAGGGGCAGCTCTGACAAACATGGCCCTGCTCAGCCAGCTGGGCCTGCAGAGCTCCAGACACAAACACAATGCCACAGTGTGGAGGCCAAGCGTACCTGTGACCCCAAGATGGGGAGCACCAGGCAGGAGGAGCAGGATTAAGGACAGGAGGTAGAAATGAAGGAGGAAGGTAGGAGGGGCACACGCAAAAACCCCACTCCCCATCCCCACTTCAATACTCGCAGTAAGCAGCTCAGGTCAAGGCCATGACAACATTCTTCCCCAGGCTGCCCCTTGGCCAGCAGAGATTCATCTTTGCCCAGAATTTTTATATTGTGTGATCAGAGGCCATCAGGCCTGGGCTCCAATTCACATTGTTACACTTACTAGCTGTGTGACCTTCTGTAAGGAACTTAACTTCCCTGGACTTCAGTTTTCTTATTTGTAAAATGGGTTTAAAAGGGAAGTCTCTTGAATTAAATGGGGATATGACTTTTTTAATGGAAATTCTTTCATAGGGTTGTTCTAAGAATTAAAAGGGACACGGGCCAGACGCCATGGCTCACGCCTGTAATCCGAGGACTTTGGGAGGCCAGAGCAGGTGGATCTCCTGAGGTCAGGAGTTTGAGACCAGCCTGGCCAACATGGTGAAGCCCCGTTCTACTAAAAACGTACAAAAATTAGCTGGGTGTGGTGGCGGGTGCCTGTAATGCCAGCTACTTGGGAGGCTGAGGCAGGAGAATCACTTGAATCTGGGAGGCAGAGGTTGCAGTGAGCCGAGATTGCGCCCTTGCACTCCAGCCTGGGCAACAAGAGTGAAATCCCATCTCAAAAGAAAAGGGGTGGGGGGATATGTATATGTAAAACCCTTAGTTAGCACGATCTCTGGTCCGTAGTTAGCTTGCAGCAGCGTTATCCATTGTGCACCATCATATCCCCAGCACAGCCGTGGTACCCAGGAAGCACTCAGTAAGTACTTGACGAACGAATGGATGTGACTTCATTTGTGTAATGGTAGTAATCAGGTCCTTTTTTTCTGGCAGGCTTGTGAAAATGAAATGAGATTCCCTGAGTAAAATGTTGAGCACAGTGCCTGGCATGTGGGAGATGCTCAGAGCAGGGTATTATTAGACTCTTGAGTTTGTGGTTGCGGGTCTCCCACAGCACTCCGTCTTCTTCATGGGCTCCCAGTGACTTGAATTCAAAGGGAAACTCACCAGCCAATGGCTGTTTCATGGTCCTCCCCAAAAACACAGTCTCCCAGCTCAGAGTCTTCAGAGGCAGCTGCCCACTCTGAAGAGATCAGACCATGAGACACTGAGCCCGGGAAGCCATGCTTCAGGTTCTGCCCTCCCGCTGATAGTCTGGAGTGAAGCAAATGTCCTCAGCTAGCCCCCGGTCCAGGCAGATATGTTAAAGCATCTTTGTCTTAGGTGCATCTCTAGGAAGTACGAAGCCATGGTTGTACCACACACTCTCCCTTGATTAGAGATAGATACCTGCCCTAAGGACTTCAAAGCGGATCATCCAAGAGGATGGTTACTCAGAGGAGGAAGGCTGGCTGTGCAGGGCAGTCATCTACAGCCACACCCTCCAGGCCGTCATGGCCATCGTCAAGGCCGCAGGCAACCTACAGACTGACTTTGCCAACATCTTCTGTATGGATGACGCCAGGCAATGGTTTGCAATGTTTTGCACAGTTGTGGGCCAGGGTGCACTCCCTGAGAACCTGTTCAGATGCCACCTGCAAACTGAAGCTGTCCAGCATCATCCAGAGTCTCTGGGCTGCCCATTGGATTTGCTCCATGGGATGCCTGTTTCATCCTGCTTTGGTTACCCATAGGACACCAACTCCACAGCTCAGCTGACTTCCACCTGAATGACCTGGAGTCACAGGGCACAGAGTGACCACGCCCCCACACAACAGGTTGGGCTGTGGAGCTACTTAAAGACACCCTTCATCTCCAGGGACCTACTCTCTTCGAGATGGCTGAGGTGGTGGTCAGCAGTCTGGGCAGCAGTGGACCCACTGCTTTGAGGGCATCACAGCCACCATCTTCTGTGCAGCCTTGAGCATCTGTGGCCTGAGCTGAGCATGAGCTGAATCAGCCCTGCTCAGCCAGCTGAGCACACACCGGAACATGAAGCTGTTTGGCAGCATCTGTGTCAAGTGGTCATGGAAACATCTGTCATCCTCTTCATCGAGAAGAAGGACCTGTGTGAGGAGAAGATCACATGCAGCCCCCACCATCTGCTTCCGCAAGTACACAGGGGTCAGCAAGTCTGACAAGGCCGCCAGCTACATCAGAGTTAAGTGAGAGGGCCTGAATAGTGCAAGGACACCAGGAAGATCCATGCACACGTCACCTGTGCTGTCACCAACACGAAAAACAGAATGTGTAGAGCACGGTTGACGTCACCATCAAGAACAGCCAGAAGGGCTGGGTGTGGTGGCTTATGCTTATTATTCCAACACTGTGAGAGGCCAAGGCAGGAGGATATCTTGAAGCCAGGAGTTCAAAATTAGCCTGGACAACAGAGTGAGACCCCATCTCTACAAAAAAAAATTTTTTTAAATAGCCAGGCACAGTGGCATGCACCGGTAGTCCCAGCTTCTTGGGACTAGGATCCTGAGGCAGAAGGATTGCTTGAGCCCAAGAATTAGAGGCTGCAGCAAGCTACGATCACACCACTGCACTCCAGCCTGGGTGACAGAGCAAGACCCTGTCTCAAAATAAAAAATCATAGCCAGAAGAACTGTGGCCTCTTCTGAGGGGCGATGAGGCTGGCAGGATGGGCCAACTCTGTGCCCCTGGCCCTGAGGATGATGGGGTCAAGAAGACCGTCCTCCTTCTGTCTGTCCCCCTGGCCACTTTCCCAGTGCCCACAACAGTGGGATAGCGCTTCCCATGGAGCATCCCGAAGGAGCCGCAGGGCATCTTCCGAGGCCTCTTGACCCTGGGTATAGACTATGACTCCACACTGTCTGAATGTTCTTCCCAAGGGCCCAAGCCCCACATGCCTGCGAAGATTTTCCGAAATTCCTGTGGGAGTCTACAGATGAGGCCACCACGGAACTCAGGACACCATGGCCCAGCCGTCTTTGAAGATGAGAAGAGAGATGTGTAAAATATTCCTCTCTCTGTTCTTGGCTCCCCCGTCTCCTCCCTCAGCTCCAAAGATGGGAGGCGTTGCCACAGGCCTCCCTGTTTGAAGCCTGCCCTTTTTCTAGGTGCCTGGAATGGCCACAGTACCTCTTCCTAGGCATCCGTTCTAGTTTTTAAACATTGCCTTGCTCTGTGATGGGGAGGGGCACACATGCTGAGTCTCCCAAGGCCTGTGTCTGGAGGGGCACTCACTTGTCCAGCCTGGGCACCCGCTGACCAGCATCCACCCACCCCTTCCAATGATTCTGAGCCTTGAGTGCATCTGTGGGTTGATGCCACCCCTCCCCTGGGGACACCACCCCTGCCTTGCCTTCCACAGAGCTAGGTTCCCAGGGCTGCTCCACATAACAACTGCTAATGTCACCATCAGGCCCGCCCCTGCCCTGGCCCAGTCCCCATTAACCTAAATGCAGCTCCTCAACACTAACCCGGGAGCCACCGCTGCCTCCTGCCCCCATACTCTCACTCCAGGCCCAGGCTTTCAGCACTGGGCACATCCTTGCTTTTTTCGCGTGTTTTATGGAATTCTTCGCCTAGTTTAATATCACAAAATGTAGAAAGAAAAAACAGAATGTAGGTAAGATGGTGATGGCATTTAGGGTTGTGTGTGGTCACGGCCACAAGGGGCCCTCTAGAAAATCAAGCTACCTGCAAACTGAAGCTGGAGGGGGGCGCACAGAGCAGAGAAGCCAGAGCAAGCAGGGGAAGCTTGGCTCAAATTGGAAAACAGAGCAGAAGCTCAGAAATAGGCAAAGAGCTAAGCCACGCTTAGCCCAAGAGAGACAGGAGACAGAGAGAGCAGCTGCTCCCTCTCTGGGGTTTCCAAGATCCAGTTCTCACCAGCCGCTGGCCTCACTGTCCATCTAGAGATCCATTCCTGTCCCACTCCAATAACCGCGCCCTGCCCGGGCCCCCCCACCTGCAACCCTCGTGCCTTGAGCTGGCTCCATAGAATCCCGCCCACAACAATGGGATTGCCCTTCCCGTGGGGCACCCCGAAGGAGCAGCGGGGCATCTTCTTGGCCATGGGACGGGCTATGGCTCCACACTTCTGATTGTTCTTCCCAAGGGGCCAACCCCTACATGCCTGCAAAGACTTCCCTAAATTCCTGTGGGAGTCTGCAGATGAGGCCACCACAGAACTCAGGACACCATGGCTCAGCCGCCTTTGAAGATGACGAAAGAGATGTGTAAAATATTCCCGGAGCCACTACCCTTCACTGAGGAAGTTTCAACCCAGCCACGGCATAAAGAATTGTTTGTTTTGGTCGCCTGGAACTGAAAGCGTCTCCTCAACTAAATAAAAATATAACCTTTCAAGGCCAATCTAGCATTAGCCAAGCAGGCCATTTGGAGACAGAAGACTGGGGTTTAAATTCTGGCTCTGCTACTGCCTATCCCTGTGACCTCAGGAAAATTTCTCTGTTGCTCAAATTTCTCCACTCCCATGGAGATAGTATCTGATGGGTATGGTTTGGAAACGATTTAGTAAAATAATGCGTCTCACGTAAAATATTGAACGAAGTTATCCATCTGCCTGCCTTTCTTTCATTGTAAGTAACCAGCAACAAGTAGGCACTAAATAAACGTGTTGTGATGGGGTGGGTGGGGGTGAACTGATTGGTTTGTTGTTTGGTTTTAAGAAACTCATCTGTGGTGGGGGGAATTCCACCAGAGTGAGAGAAATTCAGGTAGAAGTGTGAATAGTGCTTTCTTTTTTCATAGGAGCTGATCTTTTCCCAACACTTTCACAATTTATGTATTTGCTCATAACAAACATTCTGGGGGAGGCAGAACTGCGATCCCAACTCACAGAAAAAGCATCTGACTCCCGCCTGCCCTTCCCACCTCTCACTGGGATGATCCGACTCCCCTTTGCAGAGAGGAGCCCCACATGGGTGGACCAGTTGTTCCTCTCCTGGGCACTCCCTTTCCCAGCTTCAGGGCCATAAGGAAGTCCCAAGCCTTGGAGCTGCTTCCTTTTGTCTGTGGGTGGTGGGAGGGACCCCTGGAATAGGTCCAGGACGATTAGCACGACCGGACTCTTAGATCTCAGAAAGCCAGGAGGGCTGCCTCTGCCCAGTGAAGGAACAGATCACTTCTGTCAACCCCAGAGCCACTCTTGATGGACGCAGTTCAGAGCATTCCTCTCCTGGGGGGCACCTCACCCTCTCTGTATCACACAGTATGTCCCAGAACTATACCCCATAGTCTGATGCACTGCAATTTGTTCCTGTAGGTCAGCCTGCCCCAACACATAGATTAAAAGCACCCAGGTATTAAGAAGCACCCCTCCCCCTCTGCAGGTGGCTGGCTGTGCTGCCCACTGCCATTAAACACACACATCACAGAGCCTGCTCACAGCTCCCACTAAACCACAAACCCCTTGAGAACAAGAGCTGTATCTTCTTCATTCTGCTATCCTCCAATTCCCACTGCAGGCTCTGCCACAGAGTGGAAGAATGAAGAAATCAATGAATGGTTTCCTTATAGCATGTTCCCCTCCAGAATTATTTGGCTCTAGTTATCAAGAAAATGCATTTAGGCCGGGAAGAGTGGCTCACGCCTGTAGTCCCAGCACTTTGGGAGGCAGAGGCAGGTGGATTGCTTGAGCTCGGGAGTTCAAGACCAGCCTGGGCAACATGGCAAAACCCTGTTTCTGCCAAACAATAAAAAAATTAGCCAGGTGTAGTGGCACAAGCCTGTAGTCCCAGTCACTCGGGAGGCTGAGGGGGGAGGATCACTTGAGCTGAGGAGGTCAAGGCTGCAGTGAGCCATGATCGCACTACCGTACTCCAGCCTGAAAGACAGAGCAAGACCCTGTCTCAAAAAAAAAAGAAAATGTATTCTGTGAGTTCTCACCAGTTGCCTAGAAGAGCCAGGAGCCTAGGTACATGCTTTAGACCGGGACTCCCATCAAACTGGGATGGAGCACACCCACTGTGGACCACGTATCTGTGAATGTCCCTGGGTCACTAGGCAGGGACACTCTGCTTCTTCTGAGCCAATCTCTCTCAACCCACACACACTAGGGAAGAAGGCTACCAACCGACCTCAGCTAGAGGGTCCCAATCCTCTTGGACAGTTGAGTGGCAGCCAGGAGTTGTGGGGAGCTGGCCAGGCCAGAACTCATAGAGATACCTCAGGGTCCACACAACACAGATCCTTTTCCTGAGGACTGTCCTGCCATGTGTAAAATGTCAATGCCAACGGAGATGGATCCAACCGGGCTGCCTATTCAAGGGACCAGATGGAAACCGGGGGCCAAATTCTGCAGCAAAGTCAAGGATTAAGAAAGCAAAGGGAAGTCAAAGATCGAGGAGATTAAGAATTCAGACCAAGAGCGGAACCTAGAGGAAGGATCAGGGTGAGGGCACAGGGGCTGGCCTTATGGTACCTGTCTTACCCCAAATGGTCCCTCCAGGCCACCTCCCATAGGGGAGACTTCACTATCCTCACCTACTGGCAACATGGCATCCAAGTGAAAAGATACCATGTGGTCAGCCACCCCACCCCATCATTAACCCTGTGGTGGGATGAACGGCAGCGGTGAAGGTTTGGTGCAGAGGAGTCAACCACAACTTGCCCATGGATGATTGAAAGGAGGGAGGTGCTAGGAACAGAGTCAGGAAACCAGCCTATCTTTTCCCATTCCCCACCCTGCACTTTTGACCCCAGGAACATGGAACTGCTCCAAGTTCTTAGCACATGCTAGTCCATGCCTCCATGCCTTTGTTCCTGTCGTTTCCTTTCCCTGCAATGCCTCCTATTTCTTACTTTGTCATTTATTGCAATTCGAGACTGAGCCCAGAGATCATCCCTCCCAGAAGCCATTCCTGTGTGCCCAGGAAAGGTGGCATATTCATGCCCTGTGCTTACCTTAGCTCTTCCCATTTCATACTGAGGATCTCTCCTTGGGTCAATGGCTCCCACAGTGCCAAGAGTTCTTTGAGGGCAGCAACCATTTTTGGTTGTCCCTGCATCCCCAGCACCTATCACAGGACTTTGTGCATAGTACCTGCTCAATTGAGTGCTTGTGGGGCAAATTCTTACTATAGAGAAAACACTGGCTTGGATTGTGGGAGAAAGAAGGGAAGGAAAGATGATGAGGTTGGGTATGAGCAGACTGAAACTGGTGGGATAGCTTTTCCCACCTTAGGGAAGAGGTGGAATGGTCTCAGCCCCCTACCTCTGTTTCTCAATAAGACAGAAACAGAGGTCCACAGAGGACTCCTGCAGAGAAAGCTCAGGGCTGGTAGAGGAGACTTGGGGGTCTCCCGCATGGAGGGGATAATTAGAGGCATGGGAGCAATTTGGGTTGGGAGGTGACTTAGGGATAGACATGAAGGGGAAAAGCAGGAGAACCTCATGATGTTTCTAAAATCTTTCCAGTCCTAAACAAACCCTCAGTCTAAATGTGTGCAACAGGATCTCAAGTGGGATTTTTTTTTAACTGTAGCCCCAAGACACTGGAAACAAAACTAAAGGCAAAGATGTGCTCGCTATCACATATCTAAAGAGACCCACCAGTGGCAGACATGTCCCCAAGGTCTTCATCAAAAAGAAACAGAACCAGCCCCTCTAATACCAGGCTCCACTCCAAACCACAAACACACACCGTCTATAGGAAAGACTGGTGAGGGAAGAGAAAAAAGAGGGGGTGGGGGACGTGGTCATGTAGAGAGCCATCATTGTGATGAGAGGAGCTCCAAAAGAATCCCTCATAGAAATGAGGGTGCCCCAGGGAGGGGAGCATCACACACTGGGGCCTGTCAGAAGGTGGGGGTCTAGCAGAGGAATAGCATTAGGAGAAATACCTAATGTAGATGATGGGTTGATGGGTGCAGCAAACCACCATGGCACGTGTATACCTTTGTAACAAACCTGCACGTACTGCACATGTATCCCAGAACTTAAAGTATAATAAAAAAAAAGATATTTTGATATTTGCCTTTTACATTCTTTCAATTTTTGAATCATGTAAATATATTATTTATTCAAAAATTAAATGTAAAAAGAGTCCCCAGTCTTCCTTATCACAGAAAAAAAGAAATGGGGGTGCCTGAAAGATGGAAGATGGCATTTCGCTCCCCAGCCAGGTGCCTGCCGACCTGCAGGATCTGCAGTACCACTCTGTGGCTGCCGTGGGAGAGGAACAAGATCTAGGGAGGGAGTGCTCCCATGAGGTTAACCCAGGACACCTGGAGCTTGGGAATAGATGTGAGCATCGGTGCCCACGTCCCCCTAGAGAACTTGGAAGGCAGAGGGCTTGTGGAAGACCCCACACCACCAGCAGGGTATGGAAGGCACAGGGTAGACTGCTCAGGAATAAAAGAGTAGGGGCCTCTGCACCCCCATTTCACGGCCCCTCCTGTGGAGCCACATGGAGATGTGGAGGTTAGAGGATGGGCTGGAATCCCAGGACAGTCCAGGAGACACAATGCCCCACTCAGAAAGAGGGCTGGGGGAGTGCACCACTCACAGGGCTGAAGAGAGCCCCCAGCTTCTCTTGGAAGGGATACTCAGTGATGGATGATGCTGGCATGAGCTGAACTCTGTCCCAAGGACACCTGCCCCACCATCTACATGGAAACCACCACACCAGCCAGGGAAGCAAACTGTTGATGAAGCAGGGTCACAGTAGAGTCACCTTCCACCCCCACAGGAAGCCCTGCCTCCAACCCCAGACAGGAAGACCCAAGACTCTGGAGTGGGCAGAGGCATGAGAGAAGAGACACTGCCCCTCCCCACTTTCCTCACCCAAGCACACGTCCGGCCTCCGATGGGGAAGGTGGGGGCTCCAACAGAAATGAGCCAGTTTTGAACCAGACTTAGCTATAAGTGACCACAAAACTCTGGACTCTGCTTCAGCTTGGGTTAAGGATAATTTGACAGAGTTCAGCAAAGAGAAGGAGCTGGAGAAAAATTAAATCATTTCACATCTCTATGCCACCAACATGACACTCGTCAATAAGCCAGTTACATGGAGGCCAACACAGAAGCCCCTCTCTAGGCAGATGGGCAAAGTAAAGAGGGAAGAGGTGGAACGATCTCAGCCCCTTACCTCTGTTTCTCAATAAGACAGAACTTAAGTCAAAACCTCCTCAGTCTTAATTACCAAACAAAAAAATAACCAGACGAGCCTCTCACTGTATGTCTTTATTTATACTGTCATCTGCTCCGGCATTTTAATATCCAACTTTCCGTTGGAAGACAGATGCCTGGATGTTCACACCCCGTTCTAATGGCTTAATACCCTGGGTACTGGAGCAGGGAGGGGCTGCGAGGAAGGAGGGGGATGAGAGCCACCAACACATTGAGCACAACTTTGGAGCAAATGGGCTTGAATATTCATTGAACAACATTTAATTTAAACACCCAAACTCTGAAAGCAGCAGCATATGGCCTGTTTTATTTTACATAAACTGAATAGGAGGTTGGGCCATTAGTTTCTGCAGACATAATGTTCATTACCAATGAAGAATGCTTTCCTTTGAGGAGGCCCCCGCACTGTACTGGGCCCACTGCCCCACTCCCCCACCACAGGGTCAGACAAGCTCAAATCGAGGGCTCCGTGGCAGCCCCACTCATGGTGGCACGTTGATCAAATCCCATTAGGGTGCAGATTAGAGCTTCACTGGCTCCTTGGTTTGCACCTGGGGAGAGTGGATTGGGTAGAATTCTGATCCTCCTGGATTGGGCCTCCTTAGTGCCTGGGGGCAGTCCAGATGGCATGAATCTGACCTCCTCTGTCCACCCTGCCTAGAACTTAGAATTGTGCACATGTGTACAGGAAGCGCTGGGTACAGAGCTAGGCGTATGTGTCCACATGCTTGTGTGTGTGAGCATGTGTCCCGGCAGCTCTGTGGGCAGGTATAAGTGTAAGTTGTGTGTACACTTCTGCGGGGGGTGTGTGCACATGGCCCCATGTGCTGCATACAAGCATGTGCATGTACACATGCAGTGTGTCTCTGACATGCCTGTGACTGTGTGCGTGTGTGTGTGTGCACAGCAGGTCCACCTGGAGTGGGAAGAGGTGTCCCCTGTAGCTTTCACTGTGGGTAGGAGAATCCTGGTAGATGCATAGGTGCATATATCTACACAATGTAATACACACACACACACACACACAAGCATTTTTTGAACTACCTGTCACCCAGGGGTTCTTAACTTGGGGTGCACAACCACTCCCCATGGGGTCCATGGATAGAATGCAGGGGTCCCATGAACTTGGATAGGAAAAAAGTTACATCTTTATTTTCACTGACCTCCAAGATTTTTTTTTTTTTTTTTTTTTTTTTTTTTTTTTTTTTTGAGACGGAGTTTTGCTCTTTTTGTCCAGGCTGGAGTGCAATAGTGCAATCTCGGCTCACTGCAACCTCCACTACCCGGGTTCAAGCGATTCTCCTGCCTCAGACTCCCGAGTAGCTGGGATTACAGGCATGCACCACCACCCCAGCTAATTTTGTATTTTTAGTAGAGATGAGGTTTCTCCATGTTGGTCAGGCTGGTCTTGAACTCCCGACCTCAGGTGATCCACCCACCTCAGCCTCCCAAAGTGCCGGGATTACAGGCGTGAGCACCGCGCCCAGCCCTGAACTTCAAGACTTTTGTTTTTTTGGTTCTTTTCTAAGATTTTTCCAACATGAATGTAGATAACAAATCCCTGTACTTTGAGCATTTCCAGAGACTTCGTGGCCAGTAGAAATCACAGATATTTCCATATAACATCACAGCTGCTACAGATATTTCAAATGTCACTAGGGTCTCCATCCCTACTTTGAACTATAGTAGTAATTAGACCTGTCACAAGATAGCTATTATTGCATTAATAAGGAAACATTTATGTTACTTCATCACAAATGTTTAAATATTTTGCTAAGTGTACTTGAACAGACTTGGTTTTCTTTGTAAGTTCATGTTTTTTCTGCATGTATAAATACTCCAGGAGGGAGCCCACTGGTCATCACCCACCAAGGGGCAAAGTAAGGTAAAGAACTCCACCTGTGGGGCAGCAGGAAGCCATCTGTAGCTCTAGTAAGCACATGCTAACAGGTGCCCATGCGGACGTGTGCACAGACCTCTGTCAAAGGCATGATCAGTGCTGTCCCCTCTGATCAATACCCTCCCAAGAGGGTACGTGTCCACGAACAGAAGGGAAGGATAAAAAGCCGGTGACTCTGTAGGAAGACAGATTTCTTTCCATGGCCCCAACAGTGCTAGAAACCATGCTGACAGCCCAAGCTGCGCCACTTTCAGGAAGAAACAGCTCAGAGCATTTCTTGGCACTTGCCCTCCAGGTCTGGTGGGAGAGAAGGCTTCTCAGAGGAGCGGGACTTAGGCAGGACTCTGGAGCACATTTCAAGCAAAAGTCCCATCTGGCCAGGCATAGTGGCTCACCCCTGTAATCCCAGCACTTTGAGAGGTCAAGGAGAGAGGATCACTTGAGCTCAGGAGTTCGAGATCAGCCTGGGCAGCAAAGGGAGACCACCTCTCTACAAAAATAAAACACAATCAGCTGGCCGGATGTGGTGGCTCACAGCTGTAATCCCAGCACTTTGGGAGGCCGAGGTGGGAGGATCGCTTCAGTCCAGGAGTTCGAGACCAGCCTGGGCAACATAAGGAGACCCTGTCACTACAAAAAATAGGAAAAATAAATTAGCCAAGTGTGGTAGTGTGTGCCTATGGTCCCAGCAACTCAGGAGGCAAGGCAGGAGTACCTCTTGAACCTGGGAGGTTGAAGCTGCAGTGAACAATCATCACACCACTACATTCCAGCCTGGGCGACAGAGCAAGACCTTGTCTCAAAAAGAAAATATATATATACATATATATTTTATATATGTACACATATGTATTTATATATATATACACACACACACACACACACATATAAATATATTTTACCAGGCATGGTGGCGCACGCCTGTGGTCCCAGCTACTTTGGAGCCTGAGGTGGGAGAATCACTTGGGCCCAGTAGGTCGAGGCTGCAGTGAGCTTTGATCACGGCACTGCACTCCAGCCTGGGCAACAACAGAATGAGTCCTTGTCTCCAAAAGAAAAAAAAAAAAGAGAAAGAAAAAAAAAGAAAGAGAAAGAAAAAATAGTCACATCTGTCTCTGGCCGTCCCCATCCACACCCACACTTCCCCATGATTGCCTATCACCCAAATATCAATTAAGATTTCTTCCTTGACAATGCTAGGATTAAACAAGGGGCCGTCCAGGAACTTGTCACTTCACTTCCTGCAGATGGGCCTTGCCTCTGGGCTCTGTCACCCTGACACTCAAAGTGCTCCCTACTGCTACACCTTCTCTTGATCTTAGAAAGGTGAGAATTTTCCAGAATTCCTGAGGTTCATGAGTAACATGGAGAAAACCAACAAGAAACCAGATCTTTAGAGCAAAGACCAGGCAAATAAATGATCTCTATCTCATCAGTGATCAGGCCAGAAAAACTGTTTTGGTTTTGCTTCTATTATTCCTCAACTTGGCTATGTGTCTGTCTATAATTACGTGTGATATTTGTGTTTCTGTTCTTTTCTTTTTTTTTTTTTTTAAATAGAGACAGGTCTCACTATGTTGCCCAGGCTGGTCTTGAACTCTTGAGCTCGAGTGATCTGCCTGCCTCGGTATTTCTGTTTTTTTATTGCTCTCAGAGGGTAAGGATAATATAGATCTTATTCCCTATAAGAATATATTATAGAACCCAGCACACAGAAAATCTTTAATACAATTTTTGATGAAAATGGAAAAACTTCTTTTTTCTTTTCTTTCATTTTTGAGACAATCTCGCTCTGTTGCCAGAGCGAGTGCAGTGGCGCTATCTCAGCTCACTGCAACCTCTGCCTCCTGGGCTCGAGCCATCCTCCTGCCTCAGCCTCCCAAGCAGCTAGGACTAACAGATGTGTGTCACCACACCCAGCCAAAAAAAATGCTTTTTCAATAACAAATGACAGATAAACCAACTCAAACTACCTTAAACTCTATACAACATTTATTAGCCCCCATAACTAGAGTCCAAGGGTTTTCATTCTTCAGGGAGGCTTGAGCAAGACTCTGGCTGTTTCCCTGCTGTTCTCTCAGCTCTGCCCTGCTCCAAATTGTCAACTGTGTCCTCAGCCTGGCTTCACTTGTGGTAGCAAAACGTCTGCAGCAGTTCCAAGCCTCAGATCTGCACATCATGACCTCTGGAGCAAGTGCGACCTCTCCAACCATCAAATGAGAGCCTTCTCGCAACTCTGGTTGCACCAGCCTCAATCAACCACTTTGGCCAGGGGCAATTCCATGCACTGATTGGTTCAGGTCTGGGTCATTGCCTATTCCTGAGCTATCGCTACAGCAAGAGTAGACGCCACACTTTCTTGGCTTTGGCCAATCAAGACACACCCCCAAGAAAAACAAATTGGGAGAGCGGAAGGGGAATAGAATGAATTCTTGAAGAGGCAACCAGAAGATCCTCCAAGGTCTGTGTTTCCTCAAACTGCTAAGCAGGCATCTCATCTTCCAAATCGACTGGCAGTACCCTAGGACCGGAGCCATCTTCTGACTCCCTATTCACCAACCCCAAGGTGACCACTGAGAAAAGCACTTTGTTTGTGTCCTCAGTCACCACAACAGACTCTCAACCAGCCACCAAGTTCACTAACAGACACTCACAGTCACTGCCACACTGGTCTTCCCACCAGAGGCATCTCCCCCTCCCCCACAAAGAGAGGAGAAGACGTCCAGCCGGGCACGGTGGCTCATGCCTGTAATCCCAATACGTTGGGAGGCTGAGGTGGGTGGATCATGAGGTCAGGAGTTTGAGGCCACCCTGACTAACATGATGAAACCCCATCTCTACTAAAAATACAAAAATTAGCCAGGCATGGTGGTGCGCACCTGTAATCCCAGACACTCAGGAGGCTGAGACAGGAGAATCGCTTGAACCTGGGAGGCGGAGGTTGCAGTGAGCTGAGATGGTGCCACTGCACTCCAGCCTGGGTGACAGAGCAAGACTCCATCTCAAAAAAAAAAAAAAAAGAAAAGAAAAGAAAAAACAAGAAGATATCCATCTGGGAGACAAGGGGGGCTAAGTTTTGCCCCTAACTTGGTGGGGAATTCCTTTTGTGTACCTCAGTTGCCCCACATGCACTAAGAGGGGATTAGGCAACTAAATCTAAAAGCCTTCTCGAGTGACCGGTTCATGTGCCACAGCAGAGAAAGAGTTTCTAAACTTGGCATTCCACAGCCCCAAGAACCACCATCACCTCCTGCCTGAGTTTCTGCCGCAGCGTCTGCCTCACAGCCCAATCCACTCCCCACACAGCCGTCATTCCGTCAGTCAGTCAGTCATTCAACAAGTATTTATTTAGTCTACTGTGTGCTGTGTCCAATGCATTGTTCTAGGTGCCAGAGGTACAGCAATGAGCTAATTAGGAACACAGACCAAAAACAAACAAACAAACAAAAAAACTGTAACTTCATGCAGCTTCATTTCTAATGGGAAAATATCAATAAACAAGAAAATAATAAAATCAACTGCTGAGGAGGAAAAATTAAGACTAGGAAGGCAAGCCTAAAATGTGGTAGGAGCCGCTGGAGCTGGAAGGTGGTGGGAGGCCAGAGGCCAGGTCATGGAGGATTGTGGGGGCTTGGGGAGGTCTTCAGCATTTGGGTGAGTGAGATGTGGAGCCCTGGAGGGTTCTGAACAGAGGTGCCAGCTCATCTGACTCCGATTTCCACGGTGCACTGCTGGCTGCTGAGTGGAGAAGAAGGTGGAGGGATGAAGCATCCTCAGGAATGCAGCAAGGTGGGCATGACAGTGACATCAGTGGCCCAGACCAAAGAGCCGGGAAGGTGGGGAGAAGCAACGGGATTCCTGGTGGATTTCAAAGAAAGAGCCAAAACACTTCTTGATGGCCTGGATGTGGTATGACAGAGTCAAGGTTGCTGACAAGGCTTCGGCAAGTGGAGGAGCAAGTCGCTGTCCACAGGGTGGAGAGAACCAGCAGGACCAGGTGAGGCAGGCAACATCAAGTCTCCATTTCTGACCAGTGCCCTCTCTAAAAGGCACACCTGGCAGCATTGTTCTCTGTTTTCAGTCTTCCTCCAGGTAACGCCCACCTGTAAATACCTGCCACAGCCCCTCTGCAATCTGCCACATGTCCACACACTCCACGGTCCTGGCATTTCTACCTGCCACACAATCCCCCTGCTTTCTCTTGCCTTCCAGGTCTTCACATCTGTACATCTCCCTTCCTGGGAAATTCTTCCCAGCGCTTGCACTCCAAGCCCCAATTCCCTCATCTGCAAAAGCGGGAAGGAGAGAGTAGTCTCAGAGGATTGTCCAGGTGCCTTCCAGCCAACCTGCTCTGAGCCTGTGGCCTGGGATTCTGAACCTCCCTCACTTGGTACCAGGGAAGATCAGCAGCAGTCAGTGGCAAAGCTTGAAGGAAGAGCACTTGGGAGGGCTGTAAAAGCCACTCCAGCCTGGGTGGCAGAGCAAGACTCCGTCTCAAAAAAAAAAAAAAAAAAAAAAAAAAAAAAAAAAAAAAAAGCCAGGTACCTGCAGGAGTTCAAGCCTCAGAACAGAGGGAGGAATGAAAACATCATGGTCTGGAGTACACAAGAACCCCCACTCCAATCTGCCTCTGCCCCACAGAGCCCTCCACCAGGGCCACCCTTCCCTTCCCTTCCCACTCCTCCTTCACGGCCAGTGCCAGCGGCTCCTTCCCTGCACTAATCCCCAGCCCTCCTCTGCCTGCCCAGGCTTTCTGGCCATTCACCCAGGAGCACTCCAGGCCAAGCCTTAGGATCTTGAGGAGCACCCTAGGCCACCCATGCCCTGGGAAAGCTCACCAAGGCATGGCCTTCACCCACACCACGTGACTAGGAGGTAGGAAAACTGAACTCCAGGGTGCTCTCCAGGACCGTTTCCAAACCCAGCTCAAATCCCCCTTCCCTAGGGTGCCATCCTGCTGCCTCCAGACCATCCCCGATCTGTAAATTGGTTCGTAGTAGACATGTTGGTCTCCTCCCAAGCTTGGGGCTCAGGCTTCATCTTGCCCATCTTGATGTCTTTCCACTCCCAGCCCTGAAAGAGTCCACCTGGAGACTCATGCACCCATATACTGTGCCCAACACAGGAGCTTCCCGCTGGGAGACACCCCTTCATCCAGTGAGCAACCTGCTCTTTACGAGAGGGGAAAGCCAGAAGGGCTGTGGTGCAGACGCTCCCCCAGCCCTGGCCCGCTCCTGCTCTGCCATTTCCTCTCCCCTTCAGGAGGTGAAGAAGCCAAAGAGGTTCCTTCTCGCCTCTCAGGCTCCCTCACCTTCCACCCAGGAATGTTAGGAGAATTAATGGGGTAACAGATGTAATGACTCCAAGGAAACGGACCACATACATCCAAAGTGTTGTTATTAAATTCCAAATTTAGCCCTCGGGATGGGCGAGACATGATGAATCTGGGCTGGGAGAGATCCCAGCTGCGTGAACAGGAAGTCCCTATGAAATCAGAAGCTATGACATACAGGCTCTGGGCGTTCAAGGAAACCCTAAAAATCCCCCAGGACTCTGAACCCAAAGAGTTTCTACAACCGCCTCACCTAGAAAGCAGCCAGGCTCTGCTTGTGTACCACCAGCAACAGGAAGCTTGCTGCTTCCCAGAGGGTAGGGCCCTTCCATTAGCTCCGAGGTTTTCTCCTTTTTTTCTTCTTTTTCTTTCTCTCTTTTTTTTTTTTTTTTTTTTTTTTTTGGTGGTGTTGTTTCTGTTTTTGTCTATTTGTTTGTTTGTTTGAGATGGAGTTTTATTCTTGTTGCCCAGCCTGAAGTGCAATGGCACAATCTCAGCTCACTGTAACCTCTACCTTCCAGTTTCAAGCAATTCTCCTGCCTCAGCCTCCCAAGCAGCTGGGATTACAAGGTGCCCTCCACCATATCCAGCTAATTTTTTGTATTTTAGTAGAGATGGGATTTCATCATATTGGTCAGGACAGTCTCGAACTCCTGACCTCAGGTGATCCACCCACTTCAGCCTCCCTAAGTGCTGGGATTATAGACGTGAGCCACTGCGCCCAGCCTGCTCCATGTTTAAAAACTGCCTGCTATCCAGGCCAAATTATTTCCCCATATGTTCCACACTCCAGGACAAATGTTACCCTTCTTTCACATGATAGCCCTTGACCAAGGGTACCTCTCTCTCCTCATTTCCAGCTAAACAGAGCTCACTCTCCATCATCTCAAGGCAGCCCCCATCAGGATGCTCTTGTATGAGTGGACTCTTCCTCGTGACTTCCAAATCCAACATAACCCCTAGAAGGGGTCCAACGGGAGATAGGGCAGAGCAGAACCTGCCATGCCTTCGCTCCAGATGCCCACCTCCCATGGCGGCAGCTGAGGGCAACATTTGCTTTTTTTTAGCATCCTCATCACACCATGAAATGGGGACAATAATCCCCACCTTGTAAAACTCTTTCCAGAACAAAAGGTAATATATACAATGTGCCTAACACAGTAAATAGTAGGCACTTAATAAAAGGAAGGTATTAGTGTTACATTCAAAGTCTCCTGGGAACCCTGACAGCAGTTTCCAAGGACAGAAAAACCAGGAACTAGGCCGGGTGTGGTGGTGGGCACCTGTAATCCCAGCACTTTGGGAGGCTGAGGCGGGTGGATCACTTGAGGGCAGGAGTCCGAGACCAGCCTGGCCAACATGGTGAAACCCTGTCTCTACTAAAAATACAAAAATTAGCTGGGAATGGTGGTGCACGCCTGTAATCCCAGCTACTCAGGAGGCTGAGGCATGAGAATCGCTTGAACCTGGGAGGCAGAGGTTGCACTGAGCCGAGATCAAGCCACTGCACTCCAGTCTGGGAGACAGAGCAAGACTCTGTCTCGAAAGAAAAGAAAAGAAAAGAAAAGAAAAGAAAAGAAAAGAAAAGAAAAGAAAAGAAAAGAAAAGAAAAGAAAAGAAAAGAAAAGAAAAGAAAAGAGGGAGGGAGGGAGGGAAAGAAAGAAGGAAGGAAGGAAAGGAAAGAAGGAAAGGAAGGAAGGAAGGAAGGAAGGAAGGAAGGAAGGAAGGAAGGAAGGAAGGAAGGAAGGGAGGGAGAAAGAAAGAGAGAAGGAAAGGGACAATCCACAGAATGGGAGAAAATATTTGCAAACCATATATCTGATAAGAGATTTGTATCCAGGATGTATAAACTAACACGACACAATAAAAAGACAAATCACCCCATTTTAAAATAAGCAAAGGATCCCAACAGGCATTTTTCTAAAGAAGACATATAAACAGCCAATAAGCACATGAAATGATGCTCAACACCATTAGTTATTATGAAATGCAAATCAAAACCATAATGAGATACCACTTCATACCTACTTGCATGGCTAAAATCAAGTACAGATAATAACAAGTGTCAGGAAGGATGGGGAGAAATTAGAACCTTTGTATATTGCTGGTGGGAATGTAAAATGGTGCTGCCTCTGTGAAAAACAGTTAACCAGAGAGTCACCATGAGGCCCAGCAATTCCACATCCAGGTGTATGTCCAAAAGAAGTGAAAACGTCCACACAAAAACTTGCACATGAATTTTCATAGCTGCAAAATTATTCAGAATAGCCAAAAAGCAGAAACAACACAAATACCCATCAACTGATGTTGATGTGGCAAATCCACACAGGGAGTGTTATTTGGTGATTAAAAGGAATAAATTACTGATACATGCTACAGTATGGACGTAGCATGGAAACATTATGCTGAGTGAAAGAATCCAGTCATAAAAACCTATATACTGTATGATTTCATTTATATGAAGTTTCCAGAATAGGCAAATTTATAAAAACAGAAAATAGATTCGTGGTTGCCAGGGGCTGGGGCAGAGGTTGAGGGAAATAGGGAGTGACTGCTAATGTCTACAGGATTTCTTTTTGTTGTTGTTTGAGACAGTCTTACCCACTCTGTTGCCCAGCCTAGAGTGCAATGGCAAAATCTCAGCTCACTGCAACCTCTGCCTCCCAGGTTCAAGCAATTCTCCTGCCTCAGCCTCCCAAGTAGCTGGGATTACAGGCACTCACCACCGTGCCCGTCTAATTTTTGTATTTTTAGTAGAGACAGGGTTTTGCCATGTTGGCCGTGCTGGTCTCAAACTCCTGACCTCAGGTCATCTGCTCGCTTTGGCCTCCCAAAGTGCAAGGATTATAAGCGTGAGCCACCTGCCCAGCTAAGGGTTTCTTTTTGGCATAAAAAAAATGATCAAAAATGGCTGGGTATGGTGGGAAGATAGCTTGAGGCCAGGAGGTACAACATAATTTTGTAGAGACTCTGTCTCTACAAAAACTAAAAAAAAAAAAAAAAAAAGGAAAAACAATAGCTGGGCATGGTGGTGTGCACCTGTAGTCCTAGTTATGTGGAAGGCTGAAGTGGAAGGATCACTTGAGCTTAGGAGTTCGAGGATGCAGTGAGCTATGATCACATCACTGCACTCCAGGCTGGGTGACAGAGTGAGACCCCATCTCAAAACAAATAAAAAATAAAATGTTTAAAAATAAAATTAGGTAGTGGTGGTGGTTGCACCACTCTGCAAATATATTGAAACCCATTGAATTGCACACTTTACAAGGGTGAATATATGGTCTGTGAATTAAACCTCAATAAAGCTGTTATTCTTTTTTTAAAGCAGCCACTTGCAGAGGTCTGGGAGTGACAAGAAGGAGAGACAGACAGATGTCTCAGCAGGGTGAGTGGTGGCTGCAGTGGACACATCAGCAGCCCTCCTGCCCTCAACCTTTCCCAGCAGGTGCTCCTCAACCCCAGGTAAGTGGGAGTGGGCTCCATGAGCTGGCAGACCAGTCAGCGTCTTGTCCCTGGGAAGTGGCAAGGAGGATGCAGGTCTAACTAATCTGGCTGGAAGTTTGGAATGGGGAGCAATAAAATCCTGGTTGTGGCAGCCATGGGGCAGAAAGGGGAACAAAAAAGCCAGCCTGTAGAGAGAGAGAGAGAGGCATAGACTCAAAGAGGGGGAAGGAGGGGAGAAGGAAGAGCTGATTTGTTCTGAAACGATTTTCCAGACCCAAATCCAGGGAGGCTGCCAGCACCGCCTACCTTTTGGTTTTGTTAGACCACTCACAGCTTCCCCCTTTTGCTGGGAGGTTTCTGTTGAAAGGATCCCTATGAAGCAACCATTTTCTTCCTGCTGTGGCAAAAACTGGTCATTGTCCCCCAAAACTGTGCTCCCACATCCACCTGAGCTGGAACAAGCCTATATTTCCCAGCCCACCTCACAGTTATTAGGTGTTGCAGGAGACTATGTCCCAGCTGATGGAAGAGGAGCAGAAAAAACATAGGTGACTTCTGATCTGGCCTTTGTGGAGAGTGGGTGGGACCTCCTGCAGGCCCCAGGACTAGGGCAAGGTGCTCTTAGGGTCAAGGAGATGCTGGCCTTGCACTAGCAGCACTGTGGGTGAAGACCTCCTTGGATTTCACATGCTAAGTGCTTCATTGCCTCACCCAGTCCCAGCCCAATGTGATTGGCAACTATCCCTCAGAATGACACCAGCACTGGCAGCAAAGTGGAGAGAGAAAACATCTAGGCCTTCGAAGACGCTGTTAAACTGCAGTGTCCACCAACCCTGAAGGCCCCGGGGCATCCAGGGGGTTCTTACAGGAGCTAATAAGCAACCTCACTGTTCGAGGCAGTGTAAGCTGACTTCTCAGAGACTTGCAGCAGAAGGCCTCCTCCCTAACACACCCTCTAAACCCAGGACAAAGCCAGCTCAGGAGCACCAGTGGGCGATGCTTCAACTCTAGCTTCCCAGGGAACGTTTCTGTACCAGTGACACGCTCTGTGAGATGGCACCGGGCAATGAACTGAACAGCAGGGAAAAGGTACCCCAAGCAGCATGCAGTGCTTTGTTAACTTAAAAATGCAAGAAACAGCACTTGAGTAGCAAACGGCTCACTTGATGTCCGGAGGGGCATGAACTCCGGGGGAAGAGGCCTGAAGCTCCCTCCTTTCCCCAGCATGAATGAGCTGAAGGACTTGGGGTAAGTCATCTACCCTCTCTGTGCCTCATCCATAAACAAGAAAAAGCAGCATGTCCTGCATGCTGCACGAAGGTGCCAGACGAACTCAAGAGCTGTGCTTCCCCGCTCCAAGGAGGCCTGATGGAAAGAGACACCATGTTTAACTTGTTTCCTCCACCAAGGACAGCTGCAGTTAACAATGTTTGCCTATGGGTTGGGCAATTTTTTTTTTTTTTTTTTAAATTTTAGATGGAGTCTCTCTCTGTCGTCCAGGCTGGAGCGCAATGGTGTGATCGCAGCTCACTGCAACCTCCCTCTCCCAGGTTCAAGCAATTCTTTGCCTCAGCCTCCTGAGCAGCTGGGACTACAGGTACCTGCCACCATGCCCGGCTAATTTTTGTATTTTTAGTAGAGATGGGGGTTTCACCATATTGGCCAGGCTGGTCTCGAACTCCTGACCTCATGATCTGCCCGCCTTGGCCTCCCAAAGTGTGGCGATTACAGGCGTGAGCCACCGTGCCCTGCTGGTTTCTAACCAGACTCTCTGAATATCATCATCGACGGTGGGAGCCAGCAGAGGGCTGGACCACTCTCTTGAATTGCCTTACAACCCAGGGATGAGCACATCTATAGCGCTCTGAAAAGGCAGTTCTGGAGATTTCCTGCCCAGGCAGAGCAGTGGCTCAGCTGGGTGAGCAGTCACTGAGAGTATAGGATGCCAATCCCTGGATTAATGAGGTGAATGCCGAAGACCCTCCGAGGCAATGTATTTTTGGAAGAAATACACACTGCAGCAGAAGAGAGAACATGGTATAAATTTTCCTTCTTCCCAACAGTGCAGAATAGAAACCTATAAAAGCAAATCCTGGATGTCTGACGATACGGACTTTTTAAAAAATCTAGTTTGAGAGATTCCACCTTACTGTCTTGCACCATATCACTGGAAATGTTTACTTAAGTGGCTACTGGAGATGCATGTCATGTCGCAGGGCTTACAGCTCCCCTGCAATCCGAGGTCCTTGAGAAGCACAAGGCGGTCTCTTCCTCCACTCCCAGGGCAGGATTTTCTAGTGGAAAGAGATGCTGGCAGCCACCTTCTCAGCACCACTATCTCATCCTACAGTGTAGGAAACTGAGGCCCAGAGGAGAAAGGGGTCTTGCCAGAGATCTTAAAGTGTGGCGGGGCAGAGCTAAGGCTTGAAAACAGGTCTTGGACCCAGCACTGTGGCCCCGGACCCATGCTTGTCAAAAAATAGGACAGAGTCATAGCACTGTAGGGAGAAGGCTGAAGCAGAATCGGGCTGCTGGGGTTCCCAGCCTTCACACCCCCTGCCCCATAGAAACCGCAAGCTGCCTGGCTGGGCAGCTACAAAAGGGGGAATGCTGTTTGCACAGGATCTGCAGAGACCTGGCAGCACGGCTGGGTAGACATCACCATGCACATATGAACAGCAGAAAGCCCTCCAGGTTCAGCTTCCCTACGAGGGCCCAATCCTATAAACAAGATTACCACCCCCATTAGACCTTCTCTGAGAAGAAAGAGTGACCTCTCCAGTTGATCTGGCATCAGGCTTTTTTCACGCTTCCACAAGGGTAGCGGTCTTGACAACAAAGCAGACAGCTTCCACGCCTGTGCCCACAGTGCCCCCTCGTGGGAGTCTGCATGGTGCATCACACGTCTTTATTTCACCAAGTGAAAAGGCAGAGATGGGGCAGTCTACAGCACCGTCCTTCTGGGTCTCCATAGCTGTCCCCCTCTGGAATATCCTCCCCTGCCCTAAGCTCAGTGGTTCTCAAACTTTAGCGTGCATCTGAATTACCTGGAGGGCTTGTCAAAACATAGGTTCCGGCTGGGCGCGGTGGCTCACACCTATAATCCCAGCACTTTGGGAGGCGGGGGTGGGCAGATCACCTGAGGTCAGGAGTTCAAGACCAGCCAGGCCAACATGGTGAAACCCCATCTCTACTAAAAAGTACAAAAAAAAAGAAAAAATTAACCGGGCGTGGTGGCAGGCACCTGTAGTCCCAGCTACTCAGGGAGCTGAGGTGGAGAATTGCACCCAGGAGGCGGAGGTTGCAGTGAAGTGAGATCACGCCACTGCACTCCAGCCTGGGCAACTAAAAAAAAAAAAAAAAAAAAAAAAACAGTTCCCCTGGCCCCACCCACAGCTTCTGATTCAGTAATTCTAGGGTGGAGCCCAAGAAATTGTATTTCCCTGGTGACGCTGTTGCTGCTGTCCAGGACCACACCTGGAGAACCGCTGCCTCAGCTAATCACCTCCACCCATTTAAGGTTCAGGACCATTTCTAGCTCCTTGGCGAGATGTTCCACAAATGCCCCCAGGCTTATCATAGGATGCCACAGTTGTGTAACTTTAACAAAGTCCTTAACCTCTTTGAGCCTCAATTTCCTCATCTATAAAATGGGGGTAATAGTACTTCCCTCCGAGTGTAGGTAAATGAGGCCAGGTGCAGTGGCTCAGGCCTGTAATCCCAGCACTTTTGGAGGCCGAGGCGGGTGGGTCACCTGAGGTCTGGAGTTCAAGATCAGCCTGGCCGACAAGGAGAAACCCTGTCTCTACTATACAAAAATTAGCCAGGTGTGGTGGTACATGCCTGCAATCCCAGCTACTCAGGAGGCTGAGGCAGGAGAATCACTTGAACCCAGGAGGTGGAGGCTGCAGTGAGCTGAGATCGCACCACTGATGCAATCCAGTGCTCCAGCCTGGGCAACAGAGGGAGACTTATTCTCAAAAAAAAAAAAAAAAAAAAAAAGGTAAATGAGATAATCTGAGCAAGACTTAGCTCAGTACCTGGCACATGGTAAACCATAAATGTTAGCTATTCTGCGATCATTAATTAGCAATAGTATTACTGTTCATTTGCCAGCTTCTTGAGGACAGGGACAGTGTTCCCATAAGAGACAGAATTCTCAGAGGCAGAAAGGATCTTACAGACCCTTCACTCCAGTTTCCTAAGCCTGACCTCACCTGGGAAGCTTCAGTCCAGTTTCCCAAGCAGCCTCACCTGGGAAGCTATTAAAAAGTCAGATGCTTGGGGGCTACCCAGATCTACTAACTCTGAAAACTGGGGCAAGAGGCTGGGCATTTGTTGTTTTTGAGACAGAGCCTCGCTCTCTTGCCCAGGCTGGAGTGCAGTGTCATGATCTCGGCTCACCGCAACCTCTGCCTACTGGGTTCAAGCAATTCTCATGCCTCTACCTCCCGAGTAACTGAGATTACAGGCATGTGCCACCACGCCCAGTTAATTTTTGTATTTTTAATAGAGATGTTTCATCATGTTGGCCAGCCTGGTCTCAAACTCCTGACCTCAAGTGATCCACCCACCTCGGCCTCCCAAAGTGCTGGGATTACAGGTATGAGCCACCGCACCCAGCCAGCATTTGTATTTTTAACAAGCCTCCAGCCTGGCCAACATGGTGAAACCCCGTCTCTACTACAAATAAAAAAATTACCCAAGCATGGTGGCAGGCACCTGTAATCCCAGCTACTCGGAAGGCTGAGGCAGGAGAATCACTTGAACTTGGGAGGCGGAGGTTGCAGTGAGCCGAAACAGCACCACTGCACTCCAGCCTGGGTCACGGAGTGACACTCCATCTCAAAAAAAAAAAAAAAAAAAAGCCCCCACGTGCCAGGTTTGGAAACTACTCATCCAGCCTGGATAGCAGACATACAGACACAGAGAGGGAAATAGAAACCCAGAAAAGGGAAGTCTTGCCCATCCATGGCCCCAGCTGATTGGAAGCTGAGTGGAGATCAGGAACTGTGTCTCCTGATTCCTGATCTGGTCCCTTTTGCCGAGTTACTAATACTTGGGGCCAGGCGCAGTGGCTCACACCTGTAATCCCAGCACTTTGGGAGGCCGGGTTGGGCGGATCACCTGAGGTCGGGAGTTCATGGAGAAACCCCATCTCCACTAAAAATACAAAATTAGCCAGGCGTGGTGGCGCATGCCCGTAATCCCAGCTATTCGGGAAGCTGAGGCACGAGAATCGCTTAAACCCGGGATGCGGAGGTTGCGGTGAGGCGAAATCTTGCCATTGCACTCCAGCCTGGGCAACAAGAGCCAAACTCCGTCTCAAAAAAATAAATAAAATAAATACCTGGATGCCATCTCATCCACCCATAACCTTCTACACAAATCACCTCTCCAACATGCATGATGAGCAGCCAGAGTGTTGATCTATTCCCCGCTGACCTCTCCAGCCTCATTTCTTACCAGAACCTCACCTGTACTCTCTCATCCAGACCGTGGGCACTGGGAGGCAGGTCTCATTTCTGCTTCCCCTCAACATCTGGCATGCGGGAAGTTCAAGGGTGAGTGGATGGGGAAGGACAGTTGGATGAATGTACGGAGGTGTGTTCATAGAGCTCTAAAACCCAGGAGAGCCTCTCTGCCAGCATAAATGAGTCAGGTGTCATACTCCTGAGCTCTCGCAGCCAACCTGAAGACTATTTTTGAAATGGAAATGCATTGTGCCAAACTCTGCCCAAAGGCAACAAAGTCACGCAGGGCCTTCCATCTTGGTGATTCATGTCTACCTACCATTCTGCTCCCACCTCCCCAGTCTCATCTTCACTCTTCCCCCCTGCGGAATGACTGGTCTCACCTTGTCCCACACTGCCTGCTCCCATCTCCCTGCTTTCTTTCCTATTTTTCATGGCCTCAAATGACAACTTTCTCCTGTGCATCCAAAGCAGCTCATATCTCTTGCCCCCGCTGGTGTTACAGTAATCCTCCCTTATCCATGGGGCATATGTTCCTAGACCCCCAGTGGATGACTGAAACCACAAACTCTATCTATACCAAGTTTGTTGCTATATATACATAATTAAAGTTTATAATTTAGGCAGATATAAACAACTAATAAACAATTATGCTGTAGTAGGTTGCATGAACTCTTTTCCTCTCAATACCTTACTGTATTCACACTCGTGATGGGAGATAAAATACCTATGTGGTGAGAGGAAGGGAGGTAAATGACGTAGGCATGGTAACATGTGTTAGGCTACTATTGACCTTCTGATGACACTTCAAGAGGATCATCACTTTTGGGTGATCCCAGACCATTGAGCCATGATAATTTTCCACACCGCAGTTGACGGACAGCAACTGAAACTAGGTAGGTGGGGACTGCTGTATGTCTCCTGGAAGCCTTCCAAGACCCAGCCTCCCTGCACTGATCTTCTCAGCTCTCAATTTCTATCATGTCACAGTCATCCACTATGTGCTACTTCACAGAAAGGAACAGAAGCCAAACCATGAGATCGTGGTTAGCTACCTCAGAGCTTTCAAGACAGAACAGCTTCTTTATCCCCAACTTCCAGAACTGGGACACATAGCAGGTGGTCAGTAAATGGGGAATTTGACTAGCCAAATAACACTTGTCCAATAAGCCCACGGCAATTGGCACCCTGCTAGCAGTCGTGAGTTTTATATCCCATTATATATGTACAATGCAAAGTAGCTTAATACTGGAGTGCCTGAAAAAATGCAGTGTCTTGGAGTCCGATTATTGCATTCCAATCCTATCCCCACCACTTGATGGCTGAGACACTGGTAAGATGCTTAACTGCTCCACACCCTTTCCAGCGTGGGTCCAGTAAGACATGCTTCTTCGAGTTACTATGCAGATGAGGCTAGGCGTGGTGGCTCACGCCTGCAATCCCAGCACTCTGGGAGGCCAAGGCGGGCAGATCATGAGGTCAGGAGAATGAGACCATCCTAACACAGTGAAACCCCGTCTGCACTAAAAATACAAAAAACTACCCAGGCGTGGTGGCAAGCACCTACAGTCCCAGCTACTTGGGAGGCTAAGGCAGAATGGCGTGAACCTGTGAGGCAGAGCTTGCAGTGAGCCGAGATTCTGCCACTGCACTCCAGCCTGGGTGACAGTGAGACTCCATCTCAAAAAAAAAAAAAATATATATATATATATATACACACACACACACACACACACACACACACGCAGATTAATGAAGATCATTGTTCATAAAGTTTAGGACAGCACCTGTCTCAGCTCCATCAGAGCACCATGTAAGATGCTGTCTTTAAGGGCAGCCTAAAATAAGCAACTTGCCAGGGAAGAAAGGAAAAGTGCAGAGTTGAAAGCTACCTGATTACATAGGCACATCCAGCTACAAATAGAACTCATGGGTGTGGTGCTAGGAAAAGCTAAAAAAGCAGCACCCCAAATATTCACTGCAGGTACTCTCCCAGAACCACCTCTAGCTTTTCTCATCACTCTTCAAAGATCCCTACTATCTCTCATTTAAGCCACAGCTTCCCATCAGTGCCAAGCGGAAGGATGTGCTCCCCCAATATTGATTCAGCTTAGTCAAGTTTGCATTTTATGGAGGCTCTTCCAAAGCCTGCTGACAGCACAGGGTAGCCTGGTTACTGTGAGGGCCTACAATGTGCTCAATCTGTCCACAATTTGAGTTCCCACAAGTCCGTGCTTCGACACACAATTGCTTAGCACTAGTTTCCGAACTGTTTTCACAGTTACATCCTCAGCCTCAAAAGAGCCTTGTGAGCCAGGGTAGTTAGCAGATACCCTTGGGAGCACAATTTAAATGCAAATTAACCCAAACAAGGTATCAGGTGACTTCCCCAAAAAAAACCCTCGGATGGACTAGATGGAAGAGAAGCAGGCAGCAGGGACAGAAGACCAGAGGGCAGGTAGAAGAGGGTGTTAGCTGGCTGTAGGAGCAAAGGCTGTGGAGACTGGAAAATACCTGTGCCAAGAGACGCAGCCAGCCTGGAGCCCTGCCAATTGTCATCACACAGGAAGGTGGGCTACTATTGCTGCTTCTGATATTTCAAGAGGTAGGAAATCCACACCTTTATGTGTAATTTGCCAAGTTTCCAAATGTTATGCCTAACAAGTCTCACAGCAAGACTGCCACGTTTTCTTTAATATCCCAACCCAAGTGGATCCTCTGGAAAAACATGGCCGAGCCTGAGTTTCATCCCACCTCCCTTCCCAAGGCTACCGGCTGAAAGACTACAACTTCTGCCCTGAGCACAGTCCAACAGACAAGCCTCCCCACTTTGTGACTTTGATGCCAACCTTCAATCATTCACGCTCTCTGCAGCTTTGCCCTTTTTCTTCACATCAGAAACTATTTCCTACCTTTCAGTTCTCACTCACTCAATTACTTCCTTCCACTCTCCCTGCTCAACTTAGCAATCAACCCCAGCTCCATGTCCCATCCTGTCCCTGCAGCACTATCAGGATCCTCACCACCTTGCCTCCGCAAGTTGCTCATAGGGTGCCTTCTCTGCTTCCACACTCCAGCTCAGTCACAGGAAACTGCATCTCGAACCCCAACCTTTACTGCCCCTAGCATTACCTTCAGCCTCTATGCACTGTTCATCAAAAAATGCCAATCACATCAAAGACCCCATTCTTCCACACTAGCAAGCTATTTCCTGGTTCTAGCAAAGGAGTAGCAGATTCCTTAGCAAGAGAACCCACAGGGCCAGAGGCCCTACAAACCAAAGTACACAGCCTCTGTAGATACAAAAACAGAACTCCAACCACTCCCTGGCCAGCAGGCCCAGCCACATGACTTAACTCTTCACAGCCCTGCCCTCCCGTCTGTAGGTGCTCCACACAGGGGCTCTCACCATCTTTTCTCCGCAACATTCCACCACCCTTCCTTCCTGCAACCTCAACCCTTCTGCCTTCATGGTATTGCTTCTCCTGGGTCCCCTTCATGCCCAACCAAGTCTCAGTTCTTTACTGCTTCCTGAGATTTCTCCAGTTTATCTAGACATGCTACTTTTTAAAGACACTCTTAGCCAGACATGGTGGCTCATGCCAGCACTTTATGTGGCCAAAGTACAGCACTTTGGGTGGCCAAGGTGGGAGGATGGCTTCAGCCCATGAGTTCAATCAAGACCAGCCTAGGTAACGAAACTAGACCCTGTCTGGGGGGAAAAAAAAAAACAAAACATCTCACTGTAGCCTCCAGTTTCTGGGCTTAGGCGTAATGACCCCACGCAAGCCTCCCAAAGTGTTGATTACTGTGAGCCACTACACCGCATCCAGAGCGGCCATGGTTCTTACACAGCATTTACAAGTTTGACTCCCAATGAACCCACCTAAGCTATAAACCAATCAGCAAACAAACACCACCCCATGACATTAAGTTTTCACTGAATGCTTCATGGAGCATGTGAACTTGGGCAGCAACTTAAATCAGCAGACTAACCTCCTAGCAGTCCCAATAAACCGTAAATACATTTCAAACAACCAGACACATGAAAGTTTTTAGTTTATTAATCTGCTTGTGAAAAATCCAAAATGGACACAGGTAGCCTTTACTGCAGCACCTTTACTCTTTCGGCTGTGAATCAAGAGAAAGAAGTTTAGTCAGCAACTGCCTTTAAAATTCTTTTAAAGTCTTAAATTCCAAAAGTAGTAACATTCATGCACCACAATTATTAGTAACCTAGAATATCAACTTATTTTGATGTTATATTAACACAATGCAAGCATCAAAAAATAAAACTTACAAACATTCAAGTTAGAAATAAAACAAAAATAATGGGCTAAATATTGCTAAACCTTAAAAACAAAACCATGTCACTATATTTTAAAAGGTTACAACTCTTCAGAATATTTGTAGATCTACTTCTAAATGTACTACACATGATCTGCTTTTAAACTGCTACATCAGTGCACCAAGTAGTCTAGTGATCTACATGACTACATGAAAAGCTTGAATTATACCTGTGATCCAATCTCCAGCTCACTAAATCAGTGGTGGGGAAGGCAAAAAGAGAAAGGAGGGAAAAGAAAGATTTCATTAATAGTCCCTTTTCAAACTCAAAAATAATCTGCATTTAAGTGCATGCAATCAGGTACCTTAAAGTTGACCATTTTGTTCTTTGCAATTGTATACAGAGCACTCCTTAGAGACTCACTGATTTTATTCCTCCCAATTCTGACAATACGTTGCCTGATTACTGTAGTTCTTATGCAAACAAGGTGGCCCAACTTCACAATGAAGAGATCATTAAGCCAATGTGGTACCCAGGATGGCCTTGCCCACTGGTCAGTGAAGTACATACCTGAGCCTCTGCCCCTCTGCTCTGCCCAGCAACACTGTGCTGGACACACATCAGGAACAGATATGAGAATCATTACAGATTCAAGTCTAATTTAACCTCAATGAGAGTGCTCTAAATCATCAGTCAAGTCTTTTAAAAGCTGCCTCAGTTCAATAAAAGATACCATTCACAGCCACAAAAGTAGTACAAGTTAGTATTTAAAGAGAGGTATCAATTTAGCTGAACTAAAAATACAATTGCTCTTCAGAAATGAGACTACTAATGCCTTACTATAAGTAACTTAGTATATAACTCCACTGCAACCAAAAGGCAACAACAAATACCAGTTCTAACATCTGAACAAAACTGAATTAAAAGCACTATTGCTATGGCATTTCTTTGGAGCCAAAGAATTTATGTACTCAAAAACATTGATTTTTCTAGCTGGCTTTTCAGAGCAGTGCTGGTGAGAGGCACCAGTGTAACGAAGCAGGAATAGTGATGGCTCAGGTCTCCACAGGTAGCTCCTCCGTACATGTGGGACTCAAAGGCTAAGCGCACTAACTCGTAGGACTCAAAGGCTGGATGAAGAGAAGAATCAATGTGTTAAATGTCCTTCAGACCTAGGTCAGAGGACAAATTTTGACTAATTCTTTTGCAACTTCTCTCAACAGGTACAATCCTCACAAACAGGGAGCGGTTAGTGAGTAGTTGTGCTGGCAGTTCATTCATTACATACTCCATGGCGCTGGGACGTCAATGTGATTACAGTCCTGGGCAGGCAATCCCAGGTTTACTGCCTTGCCTGGCAGGGAATCACTGCAAAAGGATGCCACAAGAAGAATGGCCTTCATTGATTCAAAATCCCACTATGCCCACCCCACTCCTACCCCACTTTACACATTACAATTTTAGACTGTTCAGATGTACAAAATTTGTTTTAAATGAGGTAACAGGCTGGGCGCAGTGGCTCACACCTGTAATCCCAGCACTTTTGAAAGGCTTAGACAAGAGGATCGCTCAAGTCCGGGAGTTCAACAGCAGCCTGAGCAACACGGCTAAATCCTGTCTCTACAAAAAACTGGCAGGGCATGGTGGCACATGCCTGTGGTCCCAGCTACAAGGCTGAGGTGGGAGAATCACCCAAGCCCGGGAGGTACAGTAAACCATGATCATGCCACTGTACTCCAGTCTGGGTGATGAGAGACCCTGTCTCAAAAAATAAATAAATGAGGTAATGGGCCATTTTAACCAAGTGCTTATGGGAAAAAGCATATCCACCAAAGACTCTGATATGAATAATTACCTCAAAAATTTTCTATTTAAAAAAAAAAAAAAAGACACCAGGCAGAAAGTTGGAGGTTAAGTAATAAAAAGCAATGGAAATGGTAAAAGGCAGCTTTGCACGTATCCAAACAGGACAGAGGCTTTGCCGGATTTCAGACTAGTTTATTACCAGAGCTGCCAGGCTGGTTTCATGGCTCCAGAGAGGACTGCTCCTCGGATAAGACAGCCCTTCCCAAGCCCAGTGTTAACTGAAGCCATTTCCTAAGTATGTGGATACAGCATTCCCCAAGTGCAAGTTAAACGGTGCCTACTTAGTAAAGCACTCACCTTCCTCCAGTGAGTTACTTCACATGTAACATGCATTTTGGAGTTTCCAAAATAAACATGATTTTAAAAGTCTTCTCCTTTGCTCATAATATACTATCTTAAAACATATTAGGTTGGTGCAAAAGTAACTGCGGTTTTTGCCACCGCAATTACTCTTGCACCAGCCTAAATGGCAGTGGCATTATAATCGACCACACTATAAAACTGTCATCCAAAGGCCAACATGCAAAGCATCATCAAAGCAAACTCAGTGAAGGTGATGCATCCCCACACCGTGCTTACAATCTCAGTACCTGCCAGACACTTCATTTCTGATGAACAAGAAATCCAAGAAAGTAGAGAGGAAAAGCAAAAAAACAAAAAAAAGTTCACAGAACACTTGATTATTTGTTAATTTAACAACCCAACACCTTAATTCTATTCAATGATTTACAATGTCCAACTATTTACAGCTAGCAAAGCTGGTAAAAAGCTGCTTAACGCTAAAATCACTTGTCTTGGCCAACTGGAGAGGAAAGCAATCCTGAGATCTCAGTTGCCTCTCCAGTATGCCAGGAAAACACGGGCCACATTGATCCAACTGCTTCTTAAACCAGTGTCCATACTAACGAGTAAAATCACAGGGAATGAGATCCGCTCTGCATTGAAGGTTCTATGCCAATTAGTAAAACTAAAACTTCTTGTGATAGGCTTGAAAGGTGCCCACCAGGATCAATGAACCAATGTGGCCCCCAGATTGTGCTGTGAGGTGACAAGGGGTGGGCCAAGCTACTCTACTGAGGTGGTTAAGACACTATGCTACATAATTTCTTAAAACATGTTACCTTCTGTAATCCAGAAGAAGAGGGAAAAGAAAAAACATTAAGAAACGTTATTTAAAAAATAAATAAAATTCCTTCTTTCCTAGAAACTAAAGACCTACAATTAATGATGTTTCTGTATTTTCCTTGATGAACTATACCTTTTTGCCAGCACCAACATTGGCCTTTGCAGTCCCCCTGACTTTCTTCATTCTGTTCTTGCGTTCCTTTCGTTGCTTTCTTGAGGTCTTTTTCTTCTCATACAGGCCATGCTGAATGAGAAAACAGTACATCCAGGTGACTTGCAAACATTAAAATCATTACCCACCACTCTGGTAGGGAAACGGACCCAGTCTGCGCTTAACACAGCTTTCTAAACCAAAACTTTACACGTATATTCAATACATGTTTTTGCTAGAACAGAAAGCATCACCAAGGGATTTTAAGTATAGAATAGCCTCACAGGAAAACAAATGGTCCACTCAATACTCTCTGAATAGGAAGTTCGGGAAACTGGCTGTTCTTGTCCAGACTTGAGCTCACAGATCACTATTTTTTTCTTCTTTTGCACTACCAAAACAAGCCACCTCCCAAGTGGCTGAGGGATCTCTTCCCATTGCAACTCCCCATTACTCCCTGCTGACAGAGAAGCCTTTACAACCCCCACACCATGGAGATTCTGATCTACTCATCGCCACTCTGCCCACCTTTGCACTTGCTATTCCTGGGGCCTACAAGACTGTTTCTGTATCTTTACAAAGACTACTTTCAAATCTTTACAAGGATCTCAGCTTCAATGTCACCAGCTCAGCAAGGCCTTCTGAGAACATGAATGCAAAATCAGTTAAAAGTAGTGCAGTCTCGGCCGGGCGCGGTGGCTCAAGCCTGTAATCCCAGCACTTTGGGAGGCCGAGACGGGCGAATCACGAGGTCAGGAGATCAAGACCATCCTGGCTAACACGGTGAAACCCCATCTCTACTAAAAAATACAAAAAAAAAAAAACTAGCCAGGCGAGGTGGCGGGCGCCTGTAGTCCCAGCTACTCGGGAGGCTGAGGCAGGAGAATGGCGTAAACCCGGGAGGCGGAGCTTGCAGTGAGCTGAGATCCGGCCACTGCACTCCAGCCTGGGCGACAGAGCCAGACTCCCTCTCAAAAAAAAAAAAAAAATAGTGCAGTCTCAGCTGGACGTGGTGGCTCACGCCTATAATCCCAACACTGGAAGGCCGAGGCGGGCGGATCACGAGGTCAGGAGTTTGAGACCAGCCTGACCAACACGGTGAAACCCTGTCTCTACTAAAAATACAAAAATTACCCGGGTGTAGTGGCACATGCCTATAATCCCAGCTACTCAGGAGGCTGAGGCAGAAGAGTCAACATGGGAGGCAGAGGTTGCAGTGAGCCAAGATTGCGCCACTGCACGGCAGCCTGGGAGCTAGACTCTGTCTCAGAAGAAAAGAAAAAAAAAAAAGTGCAGCCTCTATCTACGACATCACCAGAATTTTCCCTCACAGCTATCCTATGGGAAGGTTCATCTAACAGCATGGGGTAAAGTGAGTTAAAGGAACAAACAAAAGAAGCATTTCAAGGTAATGCTTCTTACTAGAATGTAAACTGGGGAGCTAGCCCAGATCACTGCTATAGTTCACTCTGCAGTGTTTGACACTCAGTATACAATCAAAAACCTTTCCTGGTTCCTGGCTACTTATGGGTTTAAGCCCAGACTCAGACTTAATCCAAACTAAACGAATTTGGTGCCAGGCTACCTTTCCAAACACATTCCCTTACTTCCCCTCTGGAAAACAACCCTTACCCCAGCCCAACTCCAAGAACACTACTTCAGCTGCCCTTCTGAACTCAGCTCAAATGCCAGACTTCAATTTTGAACCTCCGTACTCCACCTGTGCATTTTATCAAATAACTTTTTCTTAATCCCTTCAGAGTTGTCTCCCAGATTGCTTGGTCTTGCCCATTTTACCACACTCACAACACAACGCCATTGAAAAAAATAGGTCTTCAGTAGCTGATGAACAAATGAAAAGACACCTACTCTTGCAAGTCTATGTTTGGGTTCATTTTTCTTTGCATAATCCAGGGAGTCATAAATCATGCCAAAGCCAGTTGTCTTGCCACCACCAAAATGAGTTCTGAATCCAAATACAAAGATGACATCCGGTGTGGTCTTGTACATTTTGGCTAGTTTTTCCCGAATTTCTGTCTTAGGCACTGTTGCCTTCCCAGGGTGAAGGACGTCAATGACCTAAAAGGAGATATCAAGTTTAGTGTTCACTATGATAAAATACATCTTCAGAGTAAAGGACAATTAAGCAAAAATTGACATGCCCTTCCTTACCATTTGTTTCCTCTGAAGTAGTCGGTTGGTCATGAACTTTCTAGTGCGGATAGTTACGGTGTCGTTCTGAAAACATATACACTCTGGTTAATAAAACTACTCAAACTTTTATTGGCCTTGCTGTGATTTTTCAAGACCTAGAATGCTGCAGTCCAATTTGTAGCCATTAATCATGTAGCAAATTAAAGTAAAAACCCCCTCGGCAGGGCCAAATTCACAGGATACACCTAACAAATACATAAAACACCAAGAAAATATAACGGTTTTACATGAATCTGTAAACTTACTTCACTAGATTATGTGTATCTCTGGGGCAGGGTTTCTCAACCTCAGCACTACTGATATTTCCATATGGATAATTCCTGTTGTGGGGACTGTGTGTTTTAGAATAACTATAAAAATCCCAGCCCTCTAACCACTAGACGCCAGAAGGACTTCCCACCTTTCCCAGTTGTGACAATCAAAAATGTCTCCAGACTTAGCCAACTGTTCCCTTAGGGGAAAAATCACTCCGAGTCGAGAATCACTTCTCTGGGGTAAAAACTGCTGTGGCTCATATAAAGGTCACACTCAATGAACTGTGTTTATCATGTCTTGCACAAATGTGACCCAAGCCTTGTACTCACTACGTGCATGTCATCTATCCTTCTAGAATGACCACAGCAGAGATCAGAGAAAACGGTATTCCCTTCTGAAGGACTGAACTGCACCTTTACTTAATACCTAACAAAGAATGTAGGCATTAAGCAATTTACGCTAACAATTTTACCAAAAAGGAGGCACAAGAGACTTTCATAGCAGCAAATGACTTGCTAGAGTTTCTCCATTTCACTTTGAGAAACCACACCAAATTAAATCCACATCAGTGGTACTCAATTCTTGGGCGAAAAAAAAAGATTGCAGATAAGGTCAAAAACGGATGCTGGAGAAGCTAATAACGCATGACTAAGGGCAGGACTACCTTTTTATAACATCCCTTTCCAGGGCGTGTTTCCCCAGTATGAAACATGAAGATCCACTCAGCTGACAAGTTTTCTAGCTTACACATGGGAATGGTTTCACTTGCCGCAACTCGCCCAGGCGCTGCCGGCACCTTCTTCACCTCTTGGGCTACCATCACCTGCAAGCCGCCTACCTAGCCCAATTTGGAACTGCAGATGAGATGTGCCTGCCAGTGTCCATCTATCCCACCCCGCACCCCCATCCACTGTGCTCCACGAAGTCAACAAGCGCCAACAGTTCCTGCACTGCCCAGGCGCTGTAGCCCGAAGCCCAGCGTGTCCGGGTCTGCAACGCAGCCTGCCAGCCCGGATTCCCTGCCAACAGCCCCAAGCCTCTCGACAACCATCCTCCGACAGAAACGGCCAGAGAAGAGCAACCGGCCTTCGCGCGCCTATAGCTCAGATACTGGGACCCGGGGACGAAGGATGGCTCGGATACGCAGCAGATGACTGCACCGGCCCGGGGAGACTCACCATGATGGCTGCCTATCTCCGGACAGTCAGGGAGGAAAAGAGAGCCACTATTCGCCGGCCAATCATATCAACGCGCACGGAAGGACCCCGGGAAGCGCCGGCGTGGGGGCGTGGCCGCGCCGCGAGGCTGACCGCGGCGATGCCTGATTGAAGCTGCCTACGGCCCCGCCTCACAGACCTTTGGCCACACCCCTGGAACTCTAGACTGGCCAATCCGCAGGCAGAACAACTGGAGCCGACTAGGTTTACGCAAGCAGGTGTTCAATTTCAGTTCAATTTATTATGTTGAATTGTACGTATTTGAATTCCGGTAAACCAAATTAGTTTAAATTGCCGGCCGGGCGCGGTGGCTCAAGCCTGTAATCCCAGCACTTTGGGAGGCCGAGACGGGCGGTTCACGAGGTCAGGAGATCGAGACCATCCTGGCTAACACGGTGAAACCCCGTCTCTATTAAGAAATACAAAAAAAACTAGCCGGGCGAGGTGGCGGGCGCCTGTAGTCCCAGCTACTCGGGAGGCTGAGGCCGGAGAATGGCGTGAACCCGGGAGGCGGAGCTTGCAGTGAGCTGAGATCTGGCCACTGCACTCCAGTCTGGGTGACAGAGCGAGACTCCGTCTCAAAATAAATAAATAAATAAATAAATAAATAAATAAAATAAATTGCCTTCTTCCGAGTTAGCGGTGGGTAAACTTGGAAGGCATCTTAGGATATCCTCTCTAACAGTCTCCTCTTTATACAGCTAGGGAAGCTGCAGAAACCCTGACTCTAAAACCTTTGTCATTTCAAGTACTTAACATTGCCCATTCTAATTTATTGTTCGTAAGTATTATTTTTTGAGACTTTTATGATGAGTTTTTCATTTAAAAGATCTCTTTAATTTGTATTTTTCTGCAAATCTTGGTCCTTATGCAAAATTAGTGTTTGAAAAATATTTGGCTGGGCGCGATGGCCACGCCTGTAATCCCAGCACTTTGGGAGGGCGAGGCGGGCGAATCACCCGAGATCAGGAGTTCCATACCAGCCTGGCCAACACGGCGAAACCCCGTCTCTACTAAAAAAAAAAAAAAAAAAATACAAAATACAAAATTAGCCGGGCGTGTTGGCTAATGTCTGTAATCCCAGCTACTCGGGAGGCTGAGACAGGAGAATCGCTAGAACCCGGGAAGTGGAGGTTGCAGTGAGCCAAGATCACGCCATTGCACTCCAGCCTGGGCAAGAGGAGCGAAGAAAATCCGTCTCATAAAAAAAAAAAAAAAAAAAAAAAAAAAAAAAAAAAAAAAAAAACTAGAGGCCGGGCGCAGTGGCTCACGCCTGTAATCCCAACACTTTGGGAGGCTGAAGCGGGTAGATCACCTGAGGTCAGAAGTTTGATACCAGCCTGGCCAAAATGGCGAAACCCCGTCTCTAATACAAAAAAAAAAAAATTATCTGGGCGTGGTGGTGCATACCTCTAATCCCAGCTATTGGGGAGGCTGAGGCAGGAGAATCGCTTGAACCCGGGAGGCGGAGGTTGCAGTGGGCTGAGATGGCGCCATTGAACTCCAGCCTGGGCAATAAGAGCGAAACTCCGTGCCCTCCTCCCTCCCCCAAAAAAAGGAAGAAAAAATTTGGTTGCTCCAGAAATATTTTCCTTAACGTGAAACAGACATGTAAAGAATGTAAATATACATATTCCAGAGAAACAAGAAGAATAATTTCCCAAATGTTGGTGCAGATGAGGTGTCCAAGGTGCAGGCTTTGGGGGCAGCTTTCCTCTTTTCTTTTTTTTCCCCCCCCTCCGAGACCAAGTCTTGCTCTTGTCACCCAGGCTGGAGTGCAATGGCTTGATCACCGCTTACTGCAACCTCCGCCTCCCGGGTTCCAGCGATTCTCCTGCCTCAGCCTCTGGAGTAACTAAAATTACAGGCCTGCGCCACCACGCCAAGCTAATTTTTGTATTTTTAGGAGAGACGGGTTTCACCATGTTGGCCAGGCTGCTCTCAAATTCCTGAGTTGCAAGTGATCCGCCCCCGGCTTGGCCTCTCAAAGTGCTGGGATTACAGGCGTGAGCCACCGTCACCAGCCGACTATTTTCTTTTTATTAGTTTTTTTGTTTTATTTTATTTTGTTTCGTTTTGTTTTGAGACTGCATCTCGCTCTGTCACCCAGGCTGGAGTGCAGTGGCGGGATCTCAGGTCACTGCAACATCTGCCTCCCGAGTTCAAGCGATTCTTCTGCCTCAGCCTCCCGAGGTGACCAACTATCCTTCTTAAGAAAATAGTTGGCTGGCCTGGCACAGTGGCTCACGCCTGTAATCCCAGCACTCTGGAAGGCCGAGGCAGGCGGATCACGAGGTCAGGAGTTCAAGACCATCCTGGCCAATACGGTGAAACCCTGTCTCTACTAAAAATACAAAAATTAGCCAGGCATGGTGGTGCGCACCTGTAGTCCCAGCTACTTGGGAGGCTGTGGCAGAAGAATATTTATAGAGTGATTGTAATGTGACTGTTACATTCTAATTACTTTTACCTTCATTTTGCTATTTAACCTTCCCACTGACTCTAAGAAACAGGATACATATTACTCATCCATGTTATAAATGGGGAAACTAACACACAATAAGATTATTAAATAACTTTCCCAAGTTCACACTTTATATATATTTTTTTTTGTTTGTTTGTTTGTTTCTTTGAGGCAAAGTCTCGCTCTGTCGCCCAGGCTGGAGTGCAGTGGCACAATCTTGACTCACTGCAACCTCCGCCTCCCGGATTTAAGCGATTCTCCTGCCTTAGCCTCCTGAGTAGCTGGGATATACAGGAATGCGCCACCACACCAGGCTAATGTTTGTATTTTTTAGTAGAGACAGAGTTTCACCATATTGGTCAGGCTGGTCTCGAATTCCTGACCTGGTGATCCTCCCACCTCGGCCTCTCAAAGTGCCAGAATTACAGGCGTGAGCCACCGCGCCCGGCCTACACAACTTTATTTTTTATTTATTTATTTATTTTTTTCTTTTTGAGACGGAGTTTCACTCTTGTCGCCCAGGCTGCAGTGCAATCGTGTGGTCTCGGCTCACTGCAACCTCCACCTCCCAGGTTCAAGCAATTCTCCTGCTTCAGCCTCCTGAGTAGCTGGGATTACAGGTGCACACCACCACACCCAGCTAATTTTTGTATTTTTAGTAGAGTTGGGGTTTCACCATGTTGACCAGACTGGTGTTGAACTCCTGACCTAAGGTGATCCGCCCACCTCGGCCTCCCAAAGTGCTAGGATTACAGGCATGAGCCACCACATCTGGCCGCCTACACAACTTCAAATGGTGAAAGCTAGACTCCCATGATGGTACTGTGATTTCATAACTTTTGCTCTTAACCTCTAGAAAAGTCACTCGCGATCCAAACCTTGTTGGTATAATATTGTCAACATTAGAGCTGGGTGTGGTGGCTCACACCTGTAATCCTAGCACTTTGGGAGACCAAGGCAGGCAGATCACAAGGTCAGGGATTCGAGACCAGCCTGGCCAACACAGTGAAACCCTGTCTCTACTAAAAATACAAAAATTAGCTGGGCATGGTGGCAGGCACCTGTAGTCCCAGCTACTTGGGAGGCTGAGCCAGGAGAATCACTTGAACCCAGGAGGCGGAGGTTGCAGTGAGCCGAAATTTCACCACTGCACTCCAGCCTAGGCGACAGAGCGAGACTCCATCTCAAAAAAAAAAATTGTTAACATTATTCCATTTTTAAGTGATGGAGTACTGAAATAACTTAGGAAAACCTGATATGCCTTGTTTTTTGTCTGTGACATTGGGTTTTGTTAGTGAGGAGCCATGGCGTCTGAAAATGAGAGAGCATCCCTTCTTAAAATTGAAAGTTGTTAAAACACTTTTGTTCAGTTCTGTTTTGAGTTTCTGACAAATAATGAGGACTTAGTTCTAGGTTGTATAGCGCTGAGCCCTGTGGTGATGTGATTTCCTTGCTAGGCTCATGCACTAATATATCACACTAGGATCACCTCTCACAGGTTGTCACGGACTATAGACAATTTATTTCAAGACATGAATGATCTTTACTTTCCATTCTCCCTTTTCTTCTGTAGATCACCATGGCTGTTTTCGCTCTAACAGATTTTCAGCTGTTTTTGTAATTAAGAATATAAGTTTAATTCTTCCCCCCCTCCCCCAATAACTCCATGAACTGGAAGCGCACGTGCGCCCGTATTTTCTGCTCTGTTTTCCTTTGTTGGTCCTCCAGATAGTGCCCTCTGTTGGATGGGCCGGTTCATTTCAGCCTCCACCTTCCCTTAAACAATTAGAAGCTCTTAATGTAGATGGTACTGATGTTAATGATGATGATTTTCCATTTTATGCAAGTTTTGACCCTCTGCTTGTCTAAAAGTCTTGAGGCAAAGAGTTACATGCAGCTTCTCTGCAGGTGTCTGATTACCTGGAGAAATTGACCATAAATGGGATTTTTAAAATACAGCGAAGGCCTCGGTGCGGTTTCCAGGAAGCGCCACCAGGTGACGGTGCGGGGAAAGGGCAAAAAAAAAAAAAAAAAAAAAAACGGCGTGCCGGAAGTCTCTCTTGACAGACAGACGCCCTGGCGAGTAGCGGAAGAGGAAGTGGACACGTGGGGCACTCTACGGTGGCCGAGAGGATACCGCAGATGTGTTAGCGGCGAGTCCAGAAGCAGCCCCAGGAGGTGCGCGGGGCATCGTTTTTCTAATCTGGCCTCCCGAGTGGCAAGGAGACATCCCGGCAGCCGTCATCATGGTGAAGGAGCAGTTCCGGGAGACGGATGTGGCCAAGAAAATGTAAGACGGTGAAAGAGTGGCCAAAGGACTGAGAAATAGGGCAAGGGGTCCGAGGTTAGCGGTCCGGGGTGTTGGAGGGTCAGAGATAGGGTACAATGGGAAGGGGAAGGCCACTACTCCATAGGTGTGACCAGCGCCCAGAAGTACCAGCGTAGGTCAAAGAGCATTGGTTAGGCTGAGGGGATTTCAGCACCTCGAGAGGTCCCTGGACTTGGGTGGAGAAATCGGAGTGGCCTGAGCCTTAATGATTTGTGCACCCTGGGCCAAAGCTCACGTTCTCCTGAAGTCATACGATGATCCCCGTTCTTCAGCGAACCTATCCCCTGCTGCAGTGAGGGGAGCAATCTTCTGTCAGCCGCAGAGCGTCTGACACGAAGGCAGTAGTTGCTTACCAAAAGGATGGGGTTACCCACTAGAAAGCTGTACCACAGCCCGACGAATGGCAGTGTCAGAAATAAAGTTGCTATATCCGGGCTTTTGCCTTCAGAAACACGTTATTAGGCGGTGGCTTCTTTTAAAGAGTTGTCAGCAAGAAAGTGAATCCAGCCGAGCGCGGTGGCTTACTCCTGTAATCCCAGCACTTTGGGAGGCCGAAGCGGGTGAATCTCCTGAGCTAAAGAATTCGAGACTAGCCTGGGCAACGTGGCGAAACCCCGTCTCTACCAAAAATACAAAAATTAGCCTGGGTGGTGGCGCACGCTTGCGGTCCCAGGTACTCGGGAGGCTGAGGCTGGAAAATCACTTGAGCCTGGGAGGCGGAGGTTGCAGTGGGCAACCTCCTGCACTCCAGCCTGGGTGACAGAGTGATACGCTGTCTCGAAAAAAAAAAAAAAAAAAAAACGTGAATTCGTCATTCTTACAGCAGACACTGAGGAGGGTACTGCTCATTATTCCCAGTGTTGGACGTTAAAGATACGGTCTGAATAAAACTCTTATTGCCTAATCTAGTTGGAGAAGGTACACAAATCAACACTGGGTACAACAAGTGCAATGACAAGGGTAGATCCAGGGGGTTTTGAGAGCACATAATGGGTCCAGGCAAAATAAAGCAGACCAAACTTTTCTTCAAGGAGCAGACTGGAGGGAGAGAGCACAGGTGATGAGAAGGAAGCAGAAGACTTGAAGCTGTGTTAAGAAGGCATCTTGCAGGCAGTGAGGAACCACTGAAGGATTTTCAACAGGAGAGTATCTTGATAAGAGTTCTCCTGGAAAATCTCTTGATTCATGGTGGAAAGAATTAGAGGTTGAGAGACCTTGAGATGGATATACAGAATGCCTTGCTTGGGCAGCTGTGTGGATCGTTGCCATTCATTAGAACAGGTGCCTTACCTAGGTGAATGCAGCATCCTCCCATATGGTAGCTCCACATCAACACTGGCCCTTCACACCCACCTGTACACCTGCACCCAGTCAGATATAATACATTCTCACAAAACAGATCAAGTGCTTCTGTCAAAGTGCAAATTAGGGGTATTGTCAATTTAGTTTAAAATCCTCTAGCAGAGGCTGGGAGTGGTGGCTCACGTCTGTAATGCCAGCACTTTGGGAGGCCATGGCAGGCAGATCATGAAGTCAGAAGTTCAAGACCAGACTGGCCAACATGGTAAAACCTCATCTCTACTAAAAATACAAAAATTAGCTGGGTGCAGTGGCGCATGCCTGTAACACCAGCTACTTGGGAGGCTGAGGCAGGAGAATCGCTTGAACCCGGAGGTGGAGATTGCAGTGAGCTGAGATCATACCACTGCACTCCAGCCTGGGTGACAGATCAAGACTCCGTCTCAAAAAAAAAATTAAAAATCCTCTAGCAACTTTCCATTGTGTGTGCCACCGCACCCAGCAAATTTTTTGTATTTTTAGTAGAGACAGGGTTTCACCATGTTACTCAGGATGGTCTTGATCTCCTGACCTTGTGATCCACCCACCTCAGCCTGCCAAAGTGCTGGGATTACAGGCATGAGCCACTGTACCTGGCCGCATTTACGTTATTTAAATAAATTCCCTACCAAAGTTCCCAAGCCCTCATGCTTTAGCTCCTGTATGCTTCCCTGACTTCATCTTGTACCATTAGCTCTCTATGCTCCAGTGTATACTGATTTCATTTGGTTCCTTGAAAATGCCAAACACGTGTCAGTCCCAGGATCCTGGCCCTAGTCATTCTCTCCACTTCAGATGCTTTTCCTTCTGATTGTCAGTTTTACAGCAAGGCTTTCTGACCATGGAACATAAAGTAATTCATCAGGCTCTACTGCTTACATCACTTCTGCATGTGTTCACATTTGTATATTTGTTTATTTGTGGTCTGTCTTTCCCATCCTGACCTGTGAGCTCTGTGTTGGCAAGGACCTTGTCTGACTTAGCTAATCTGTATCCACAGCCTCTAGGATGGTGCCTGGCACATAGGAAATAGCCAAGTTGTTGGAAAAATGAATGAAGGGACAGATATGGGAGAAAAAGTATTGGGGTCTGTTTTCAATGTGTGCGGTTTGAAGTGCCTGTGAGATATCTAGGTGGAACTGTCCAGCAGGAGGTGTCTATACAGACGTCCAGTTGGGTAGCAGTAGCTGGCCTTCAGAGATAGATTTGATAGGCATCAACATGTATGTGAGTGGCATGATCACTCAGGAGAATGTGTAGGATAAGAAGATAAGAGGATGAAGTTTGTAATGCTAGGTGGTGCAGTACACCAATATTTAAGGGATAGCAGTAAAAGAAAAGACCTCGGAAGAGACTATAAGGAGCAGCCAGAGAAGGGAAGAAGAAAACTCAAAGAGTGTATGGTGTCACCAAAACCCAGAGAAAAGCACTTCAAGAGTGGGCAGGGTGCTGCCAGTGCTGCAGAGGTAAAATGAGGAAGTTCTTATTGTATTCATCAGCAGGCAGGTTGTCTGTGTGGCCTTGGTGAGCACTGTTCCTTTGATGATGACAGTAGAAACTGGATTCCAGTAAAATGAAGGGATGTTTGTGAAGGAAAAGTGAGAGAGGGTTGAATATATTTAATACTGGTAGGAAAAGCCAGTGGAGATAGTTGGAAGGATAGGTTGGTTATGGTGGGCTATGTATGTAATATAAATTTTTGGTCACAGGTTTTGCTGTAATTTTCACCTTTTTCTTCCCACTCCAGAAGCCACATCTGTTTTGGAATGAAGTCACCTGAGGAGATGCGTCAGCAGGCACACATCCAAGTTGTGAGTAAGAACCTGTACAGCCAGGACAACCAACATGCCCCCTTGCTATATGGGGTGCTCGACCATAGGATGGTAAGGCCTCCTGACCCCTCCCGGTACCTGTGTCTTGCCCTGCTGATAAAACTGGTGGCTTATCAGATTGAAAGGAGCAGGGGCTTCCTTCCATCTCCCCAACTCCCACTGCACGTATCAGACTAGGTCAAGAACTCCAGCCTTTAGTCAGCAACCTGTCTGATTCTGAGTCATGAAAATTAAGAAAGAAAAAGAAAAACAGTGGGAAGTGATCTCAGAAAGGAAATTTAAAAAGCAAAAGAAATGATTCTGTGTCACCTGGCCAGGCATGATGGCTGGGCCCTCTTTCCCATCCAGCAGTCTGTGTTGATCATTGGGTGTGCTTTTTTTCAAAGGGTACGAGTGAGAAGGATCGTCCATGTGAAACCTGTGGGAAAAACTTGGCTGACTGTCTAGGCCACTATGGGTATATCGACCTGGAGTTGCCATGTTTTCATGTAGGGTACTTCAGAGCAGTCATAGGCATCTTACAGGTAAGCACACAGGTGCTGATTTCCAAGACATAAGTTCTGGAGTGATTGGTCAGGGACACTAGAATGAATTTAGGAACTGTGAGTGGTGGGGGATACATCTAGGGGACTCTTTTATACTAAATACATAATATTTTCATCTCACACTACATTAAGCCACTCAAGGATTATTTATTTGTCTTGAGAAATGGTAGATACGTGTTGTTAAAAAAAATAACAATAGTGGTAATTCAGACAATACAGAATAGCACAAAGAAAAAAATGAAGTTAACAAAGTCTGGCTACTGGCCGTGAGTACTGCTCATCTGGTGAACACAGGCTTCCTCTCTATGCATATCTATAGTATAGAGCCATTCGCAGATCTGTGTGTATGGTCACTCAGTTAAGGGTACAAGACAGGGCGATGGCATTTTTAAAAGAAAAGAATTTTTCATTCTCCCTTATGCTTTTATCTGTCTCGCTTAATTTGAAAAAGATGATCTGCAAAACCTGCTGCCACATCATGTTGTCCCAAGAGGAGAAGAAGCAGTTTCTGGACTATCTAAAGAGGCCCGGCCTGACCTACCTTCAGAAGCGAGGACTGAAGAAGAAAATCTCTGACAAGTGCCGAAAGAAAAACATCTGCCATCACTGTGGCTCTTTTAATGGTGAGTGGAATGCACAGAAGGCTAAACGATAGCCCTTTTCACTCACTGTCTTCTGTTTAGTTTATTAGGTTTACATAATGTTCTGGAGTCAACTTTTCTCCTTATAAATTAGGCTTAAGAGCCCAACAACTGATGTCCTATTAGGAAATGGACCTCTCATCTTTCACTGCTATAGTAGTTTCAGTACTTTTTGTTAACCAAACTACAACCTCTGGCTAATCTGAGAACCTAATTTTTTAGTTCTTGGTAAATAAATTAATCCTTATAGGTACTGTAAAGAAGTGTGGATTACTGAAGATAATTCATGAGAAATACAAGACCAACAAAAAAGTGGTGGATCCCATTGTATCAAATTTCCTTCAGTCTTTTGAAACAGCCATTGAACATAATAAAGAAGTGGAGCCTCTGCTGGGAAGGGCACAGGTGAGCCTGAGAATGCACGCCCGCCTTCCGCCTGTCACACGCACACTCCCTCCCCCACCTCCACCCCACCCCTAGACACCCACTCTCTTCCAAAATGAGAGGTCCAGTTAGGTTTGACAGCTCTCCAGTAATTCTTCTGTTTTTGTTTATGGTTTTTTTTTTTTTTTTTTTTGAGACGAAGATGGAGTCTCGCTCCTTCACCCAGGCTGGAGTGAAGTGGTGCAAATCTTGGCTCACTGCAACCTCTGCACCCAAGGTTCAAATAATTCTCCTGCCTCAGCTTCCCACAATTCTCCTGCCTCAGCCTCCCAAGTAGCTGGGATTACAGGCATGTGCCACCATGCTCAGCTCATTTTTGTATTTTTAGTAGAGATGGGGTTTCTCCATGTTTGTCAGGCTGGTCTCAAACTCCCGACCTCAGGTAATCTGCCTGCCTCGGCCTCCCAAAGTGCTGGGATTACAGGCCTGAGCCACCGCGCCCAGCCTCCAGCTGCCAATATTTTATGAACATTTTTTATGTCAATTGCTATGTTTGTCTAGTATCTTTTTTTTTTTTTTTTTCCAATGGCTTGCTGCTTTTCCACATATGGATATACCATGATTTTATGTAGCCAGTAAACTGTCAGTCTATTTCCAACTTTTTGCTGTTAAGAGCAATTTTTATTACCTTCCTATTCTGTCACATGGATAAAAAATAACAACCAAAAAAACAGCTTTTGTGAACTTTCTTGTAGCTAAATTTTTGTGTTCATTTCTGAAGTTACACCCCTGGGAATAATTATGACAAGTGGAAATTTTGGCTTGAAAAATTGGAATAAAAGACATACACATTTTTAAGGCTCTTGCAGCATAGCATGTCATCCATAGAAATCTCTGTTGTCACTTATCCTAAGTGACAGATAGGTTAGAAAACATGGTGAAGGAAAACCTTGCCAAAGCTATGGAAAACTAACTTAGTATCTCCATTTCTGCCTTTCTTCGTTTCCATAGGAAAACTTGAATCCCTTAGTAGTTCTGAATTTATTTAAACGAATCCCAGCTGAAGATGTTCCTCTACTTCTGATGAACCCAGAAGCCGGAAAGCCATCTGATTTGATTCTCACACGACTTTTGGTACCTCCTTTGTGTATCAGACCCTCCGTTGTGAGTGATTTGAAATCTGGCACCAATGAAGATGATCTGACAATGAAATTGACAGAAATCATTTTCCTAAACGATGTTATTAAAAAGGTCAGTGTCTCACATTAGCTTGTAAGTTTCGTAGTATATCTATCCAAGAACTTCTGGTCAAGAAAATGTGAGAAAACTCAAACTGACCAGGTTTGTGTCTGTTCGGGCTGTGCTGGTTTTAGCATCGGATCTCAGGAGCCAAGACCCAGATGATCATGGAGGACTGGGATTTCCTGCAGCTGCAGTGTGCTCTCTACATTAACAGTGAGCTCTCGGGTATTCCCCTCAACATGGCACCAAAGAAGTGGACCAGAGGCTTTGTCCAACGCCTGAAGGGAAAACAGGGTACGTTTCCCAGAAGATGTGCAGAAGCTGGCCTGCTCTCTTGGGTTCATTTTCGTAGAATGTCTGTCCAGCTTCCCTGATTGGAGGTCACAGGCTTTCCTCAGTCTCTCTGTTCTTATTATTCCCATCAGCCCATGGTATGCCATGGGGACCTATGACTTGTTTTTGGCTATTTAGGTCGATTTAGAGGAAATCTCTCAGGAAAGAGAGTGGATTTTTCTGGCAGAACAGTCATCTCTCCCGACCCCAACCTCCGGATTGATGAGGTAGCTGTGCCAGTTCATGTGGCCAAAATTCTAACTTTTCCTGAGAAGGTAAGTGACCACTCAGCTGCTCAATTCTTTGTTTTAAATTCAGTCTTTTACATTGTATTTTGGTATTGCAAACAGCAGGCAGTAGAAAGTCCCCAGTAACCCACTCGACGCACAGTTTGGTTTATATGAGTGTATGTGTCTTCCCAGTTTGTTTTATACATATATGGTGGTATATATTCTCTAAACCATCTGCAGCCACAGTTGTTTCTGGCTTCATGTGTATATATTCATATATGTGCTATACTTTTTTGCAACGCTTTTTTGCAAGTAATAACATCTTGACCGAGCATGGTGGCTAACGCCTGTAATCCCAACACTTAGGGAGGCCAAGGCAGGTAGATCATCTGAGCCCAGGAGTTCAAGACCCAACCTGGGCAACACAGTGAAAACCTTGTCTCTACCAAAAATACAAAAAATTAGCCAGGAGTGGTCCCAGGCACTTGTGGTCCCAGCTACTGGGGAGACTGAGGTGGAAGGATTGCTTGAGCATGTGAGGTGGAGGTTGTGAGCCAAGATCACGCCAATGCACTCCAGCCTGGTGAAAAATTCTAAAACAATTTTTTTAGAGATGGGATTCTCAGTATGTTGCCCAGGCTGGTCTTGAACTCCCAGCCCTGTCTTAAAAAAAGAAAAGAAAAAAAACTTAAGACACTTTTCTATGTTGGTTCATACCTCATATTTTAAACTAACTGAATGGTAAACATTACCCTAGTTAATATCCTTGGGATAGGTTTTTATTCTTAAAACCTTGCAGTCACTGAGTCAAAGCATTTGAACATTTTAAGGCTATTGCTGCATGCCGAGAAAGGCTTTTTTTTTTTTTTTTTTTTTTTTTTTTTTAAGAAACAGACTCTCACTCTGTCACCCAGGCCGAAGTGCAGTGGTGTGTTCGTAGTTCACTGTAACCTCAAACTCCTGGGCTCAAGCCATTCTTATACCTCAGCCTCCCGAGTAGCTAGGACTGCAGGTGCACACCACTATGCCCAACTAATTTTTAACAAATTTTTTTAGAGACGGGATTCTCAGTATGTTGCCCAGGCTGGTCTTGAACTCCCAGCCTCAAGTGATCATCCCACCTTAACCTCCCAAGTCACTGAAAGTCACTGAGATTACAGGGCCCTATGCCCAGCTACTACTTTTTTTTTTTTTTTTTTTTTTTTTGAGACTGAGTCTCACTCTATTGCCCAGGCTAGAGTGCTGTGGCACAATCTTGGCTCACTGCAACCTCCACCTCCTGGGTTCAAGTGATTCTCCTCTCTCAGCCTCCTGAGTAGCTGGGATTACAGGCACCCACCACCACGCCCAGCTAGTTTTTGTATTCTTAGTAGAGACGGGATTTCATCATGTTGGCCAGGCTGGTCTCGAACTTCTGACCTTAAGTGATCCACCTGCCTTGGCCTCCCAAAGTGCTGGGATTACAGGCATGAGCCACCGTGCCCAGCCCATCCTTTTTTTTTTTTTAATTGAGGTCTAAATAACAGAAGGGCATGCTAACAAGAGAATATTGATTGTCTTTACCCGTGAGACTCACAGTTAGCCCAGATCATAGATGTTCCTGGTCAGCTTGCGTCGTGTGTCCTCAGTTGAGTTACTAATGATCCAAGAGTTTATTTCTCCAGAATGGTGTCCCACAAGACAATTGTTTAAGAGGTTGCAGAACACATTCAATGCAAACCAGGGCTTGTAGTGCTGGTGTCACAACTTTTAAACCTTACAAGACCCCAGTAAGTTATTGCAGATCGAGTTACCACCTGTTTCTAGGATCACAGAAGGTCCCTATAGATCAATGTAGCCTACCCGTTTTACCAGTGAGGAAACCAAGCACCAGGAAAGGACTTGACTGTGTTACCCGGTGAGCAAACAGCTGAGTTGACACTGGAAGCTGGGGGCTTGTTTACCAGTCCATTGTTCACATTATACTCAAGACCATAGGCAGCAGACTGCCCAGGATGCCTCTCTTTCTCCTAGAATCTGTACAAGGAAAGTAAAGATTAAGACACATTTCACTATCATTTGTTAGCTTCTAGATACCTGAGAGTAACATTGTGGTTTTTCCCTAATGCAGGTAAACAAAGCAAACATCAGTTTCTTGAGGAAACTGGTTCAAAACGGCCCCGAGGTTCACCCAGGAGCAAACTTCATTCAGCAGAGACATACACAGATGAAAAGGTAATCTTTTCCCAATCTAGTTGGATTTAACTACCTTTTCATGGCAAAGTTCACTGTGGTCACACTCAGTCACAGAATGCAATCCAGAATACAGTTTGTGTGACATTTTGGCATGTGGAAAATATCTGTTTAAATTTCCGTGAGCCGAGGTATGTCATTTGCTCTGTTCAGTCATTGAATATACATGAAATTCTCCTTTGTTCGCAGGCTTATAATGTTATTGGATCCAGGAGGACAAAATACCATGGATACTAAAGTCTAAAGCGGATCATTATGGCTGGGCTTGGTGGCTCACACCTGTAATCCCAGCACTTTGGGAGGCTGTGGTCAGATCACTTGAGGCCAGGACTTCAAGACCAGCCTGGCCAACATGGCGAAACCCCTTTTCTACTTAAAATACAAAAATTAGGCCGGGCGCGGTGGCTCAAGCCTGTAATCCCAGCACTTAGGGAGGCCGAGACGGGCGGATCACGAGGTCCGGAGATCGAGACCGTCCTGGATAACACGGTGAAACCCCGTCTCTACTAAAAAATACAAAAAACTAGCCGGGCGAGGTGGCGGGCGCCTGTAGTCCCAGCTACTCGGGAGGCTGAGGCAGGAGAATGGTGTAAACCCGGGAGGCGGAGCTTGCAGTGAGCTGAGATCCGGCCACTGCACTCCAGCCTGGGTGACAGAGCGAGACTCCGTCTCAAAAAAAAAAAAAAAAAAAAATACAAAAATTAGCAGGCATGGTGGCGCACGTATGTAGTCCCAGCTACTCAGGAGGCTGAGGCACAAGAATCGCTTGAACCCAGGAGGCAGAGGTTGCAGTGAGCTGAGATCACACCACTGCACTCCAGCCTGGGCAACAGAGCAAGACTCTGTCTCAGAAATACAATAAATAGGCCGGGCGCGGTGGCTCAAGCCTGTAATCCCAGCACTTTGGGAGGCCGAGACGGGCGGATCACGAGGTCAGGAGATCGAGACCATCCTGGCTAACACGGTGAAACCCCGTCTCTACTAAAAAATACAAAAAACTAGCCGGGCGAGGTGGCGGGCGCCTGTAGTCCCAGCTACTCGGGAGGCTGAGGCAGGAGAATGGCGTGAACCCGGGAGGCGGAGCTTGCAGTGAGCTGAGATCTGGCCACTGCACTCCAGCCTGGGCGACAGAGCGACACTCTGTCTCAAAAAAAAAAAAAAAAAAAAAAAAAAAGAAATACAATAAATATATAAAGTGGATCATTGCCTGTGTCACCTAGGCTCTCAGGGCTTTTAGCATTTCTAAAATTAGGATATATCTTTTTTCTTTTTTCAAGACGGAGTCTTGCTCTGTCACCCAGGCTGGAGTGCAGTGGTGCAATCTTGACTCACTGCAGCTTCTGCCTCCTGGGTTCAAGCAATTCTCCTGCCTCAGTATCCCGGGTGACTGGGATTACAGGCACCTGCCACTGCACCTGGCTAATTTTTGTATTTTTGGTAGAGACGGGGTTTCACCATGTTGGCCAGGCTGGTCTCGAACTCCTGACCTTGTGATCCACCTGCCTCAGCCTCCCAAAGTGCTGGGATTACAGGCATGAGCCACCACACCCTGCTGGATATACCTTAAGATCAATTTATCATAGCTTTTTGTTTTTGTTTTTGTTTTTGTTTTTGTTTTTTGATGAGGTCTTACTCTGTCACTCAGGCTGGAGTGCAATGGCACAATCATGGCTCACTGCAGTCTCCATCTCCTGTGCTCAGGTGATTCTCCCACCTTAGCCTCCCAACTAGATGAGATTACAGGCACACACACCCCACCATGCTTGGCTAATTTTTGTATTTTTTGTAGAGACGAGGTCTCACCATATTGCCCAGTCTGGTCTCTATCTCTTGGGATCAAGCAGTCCACCCATCTCAGCCTCCCTAAGTGCTGAGATTACAAGAGTGAGTCACCTCACCCACCCTGTCATAGTTTAATAGGGAGCTTTTTTCTTGGCATGTAAAACTACGTGACATTAAAACGGAGGCGTCTTAGGTTTGATGAAATAACATGTTAAACATTGAATCCTGATCTAAAGAGGGAGAAACTTGGTGAGAGAGCTTTGTTTTCACAGATCATGTTTATTGTTGCACATTCAGGTTTTTGAAATATGGAAATCGAGAAAAAATGGCTCAAGAGCTCAAGTATGGTGACATCGTAGAGAGGCACCTCATTGATGGAGATGTGGTGCTATTCAACCGGCAGCCGTCACTGCACAAATTGAGCATTATGGCTCATCTGGTGAGTAGGACTGCTTTTTTAATTTTCCAGCATGTAGAAATTTGCCATGACTGTTCAGTGCTAAACTCTGGACTTCTAAAATTAAAATTGCCTGTTATCTCAAGTTTTCATAACTTTTTTTTTTTTTTTTGAGACAGAGTCTTGCTCTGTCACCCAGGCTGGAGTGCAGTGACACAATCACAGCTCACTGCAACCTTGGCCTCCCAGGCCCAAGCAAGCCTCCCACCTCAGCCTCCAAAGTAGCTGGGACCATGGACATGTGCCACCAAACCTGGCTAATTTTTTTTTTTTTTTTTGGGTTGAGATGGGGGTCTCACTATTCTGCCCAAGCTAGTCTGGAGCTCCTGGGCTCAAGTGATCCTCCCTCAGCCTCCCAAAGTTCTGGGATTATAGGCGTGAGCAGCCCCCACACCTTGCCCAAGCTTTTATAACTATTGGTCTCCCTCTTCTCTCACATTTTAGTTTGAGTGAAACTTTTTAATTTCAAGCTTCCTTTTAGTAAGCTTTAATTTTTTTATATTAAATTTTTAATCTTTGCAATGTAATATTTATACAAAACACTAAGAGAGGATTTAATTGAAAGTGACTAGCATGATTTCACAAAAACATACACATGTATATGTGTTGTGTGCACAAACTTATATAAAATAGGTATGGCAGAAAATTGACTTTTTTTTTTTTTTGGAGACAGTCTCACTCTGTTGCCCAGGCTAGAGTGCGGTGGCACAATCTGGCTCATTGCAGCTTTTACTGCCTCGGCTCAAGGGATCCTCCCACCTCAGCCTTCTGTAGCTAGGACTACAGGCATGTGCCATGATGGCCAGCTCTTCTTTTTGAGACAGAGTCTCACTCTGTTGCCCAGGCAAGATGTGCAGTGGTGCAATCTTGGCTCACAGTAGCCTCTGCCTTCTGGGTTCGAGTGAGTCTCCTGCCTCAGCCTCCCAAGTAGCTGGTGTTACAGGTGCATGCTACCATGCTCTGCTAATTTTTGTATTTTTTTTTTTTTTTTTGAGACGGAGTCTTGCTCTGTCGCCCAGGCTGGAGTGCAGTGGCCGGATCTCAGCTCACTGCAAGCTCTGCCTCCCGGGTTCAAGCCATTCTCCTGCCTCAGCTTCCGGAGTAGCTAGGACTACAGGCACCCGCCACCTCGCCCGGCTAGTTTTTTGTATTTTTTAGTAGAGACGGGGTTTCACCGTGTTAGGCAGGATGGTCTCGATCTCCTGACGTTGTGATCCACCCGTCTCGGCCTCCCAAAGTGCTGGGATTACAGGCTTGAGCCACCGCGCCCGGCATAATTTTTGTATTTTTAATAGAGGCAGGATTTCACCATGTTGGCCTGGCTGGTCTCAAACTCCTGACCTCAGGTGATTCCCCCACCTGGGCCTCCCAAAGTGCTGGGATTACAAACATGAGCCACCGTGCTCAGCCTTTTTTTTTTTTTTTTTTAAAGTAGAGGTGACGTCTTGGTGTATTGCCCAGACAGGCTGCAATCTCCTGTGCTCAATGGATCCTCCCAGAGTGCTGGGATTATAGGTATGACCCACTGTGCCCAGCCGGAAAATTGACTTTTAATTTAACTTTGCATATTAACTAAGCAACTAAAATGCTTAAAAGATTTTTTCTTTACAGTAGTCCTCCAACTAAGACCTTAAACCGTATTTTTTTGGTGATTTAGTTTTGCGACAGCAGCAGTCCCTTTTTCTGGAGATTTAAAATGGAAATGAGACACAGCTTTAATTTGTTCAATATTCATAGATTCTCCTATCTGTAAAGCTGTTAATCCATGAGCCTTTGAAAACTGTTTAAGCAGCCTCTTATGGTAATATTGTTTTCTAGATTCATTTTGGGGTAGTCTGGACACATTATATCAGTCTGTTTACCTAACAGTAGAAATAACTAAGAAGTAGTTTGTGATTATGGGATTGTGATTGTGAGTATGTAGAGCGTTAACTAAAGCCTTCTCTTTCTGGAACGTTTTGCTTGGCTTTGGAACATTACAAAATGTAATTATTAGTTTTTTTGACTGGCAATGGCACACAGCTGTACCCCCAGCTACTCAGGAGGCTGAAGCAGGAGGATCGCATGAGCCTGGGAGTTCAAGGCTACAGTGTGCTATGATCACACCTATAAATAGCCGCTGCACTCCAGCCTGGGCAACATAATGAGACCCTGTCTCCAAAAAAAAATGTAGGAATTTTTTTTGTTTGAAAATTTTGAGGCCAGGTGCGGTGGCTCATGCCTGTAATCCCAGCACTCTGGGAGGCCAAGGCGGGTGGATCACTTGAGGTCAGGAGTTTGAGACCAACCTGGACAACATGATGAAACCCCATCTTTACTAAAATGCAAAAAATTAGCCAAGTGTGGTGGCACGTGCCTGTAATCCCAGCTACTCGGGAGGCTGAGGCAGGAGAATCGCTTGAATCCGGGAGACAGAGGTTGCAGTGAGCCGACATTGCGCCACTATATTCCAGCCTGGGTGACAGAACAAAACTGCATCTCAAAAAAAAAAGAAAAAGAAAAGTTTCAAATGTACACTAAAGTAGAGAGAATGATCTAATGAACTTACACATTCCCATCCTCTATATGCAATAATTTTCAAGATTTAGCCACACTTGTTTTGTCTTTCCCATTTTTCTTCAATGAACCCACATGTGTGTCAGTTTTCAATATGTATTCAGTTTACGTTTGTAAGAAAAACTTACATAACCACGGTGCTGTAATCATACCTAACAAAACTAACAGTCATCTCTTGGCATTGCCAGGTCCATACCTGGTTCATATTCAGATTTCTCCATTTGTCTCAAAAATGTTTTTTTGTGGTTTGAGTCAAGATGCAAGCAGTGAATTCATTCTAATTAATTCATTTATCATCATTGCCTGTGTTATTTTATTGGGCTACAAAATGGAAGCCCACTTTTTGAATCTATCATTCATTTCACATTTATTATCTAGAATTCTTGTAATGGAAAATACCCCCTTGTTAATTAGGTCTGTTTGCTTGCCCAGAGGTGCAGCTCTTAAAGCAAAAGCAGTGTAAATGGTTAAGTCTTTTTCCTTTATTGTCATTTTGAGTAGTAAGAACTTAGTGCTCTCCTGTGTTCGTGTGCTTAGGAAAAAAAATTTTTTTTTTTTTTTTTTTTGAGACGGAGTCTTGCTGTGTCTCCCAGGCTGGAGTGCAGTGGCGTGATCTCGGCTCACTGCAAGCTCCGCCTCCCGGGTTCACGCCATTCTCCCGCCTCTGCCTCCCAAGTAGCTGAGACTACAGGCGCCCGCCACCACGCCCGGCTAGTTTTTTGTATTTTTAGTAGAGACGGGGTTTCACCATGTTAGCCAGGATAGTCTCTATCTCCTGACCTCGTGATCCACCCGCCTCGGCCTCCCAAAGTGCTGGGATTACAGGCTTGAGCCACCGCGCCCGGCCAAAAAATTTTTTTTTAAAAAAGGACTGGGCACGGTGGCTCATGCCTATAATCCCAGCACTTTGGGAGGCCAAGGTGGGTGGATCATGAGGTCAGGAGTTCTAGACCAACAGTGAAACCTCATCTCTACTAAAATACAAAAATTAGCCAGGCGTGGTAGTACTCGCCTGTAATCCCAGCTACTCAGGAGACTGAGGCAGGAGAATCGCTTGAACCCAGGAGACAGAGGTTGCAGTGAGCCGAGATCGCGCCATTGCACTCCAGCCAGGGCAATAGAGTGAGACTCTGTCTCAAATAAAAAAGGGGATTAGTGCTCAGTAACTTCCAACAAGTTGGTTGGGGTTTTTTTTGTTTGTTTGTTTGTTTGTTTTGAGACTGAGTCTGGCTCTGTCGCCCAGGCTGGAGTGCAGTGGCCGGATCTCAGCTCACTGCAAGCTCTGCCTCCCGGGTTTACGCCATTCTCCTGCCTCAGCCTCCCGAGTAGCTGGGACCACAGGCGCCCGCCACTTCGCCCGGCTAGTTTTTTGTATTTTTTAGTAGAGATGGGGTTTCACCGTGTTAGCCAGGATGGTCTCGATCTCCTGACCTCGTGATCCGCCCATCTCGGCCTCCCAAAGTGCTGGGATTACAGGCTTGAGCCACCGCGCCCGGCCTGGTTGGGGTTTTTTGTTTGTTTTGACTTTCTCTTTTTTCAGTGTCATTATAAACACATGGGTTTTTATTTAGTTAGTGTATTTTAATCAACTTCTGTTAATCTTTTTGATACTTGAAACCATGACATCCTTGGCCAGTAGAAGCCTTCACATTGGCACCTTTGTTGAAATTCACTGCTTTGGTTCAATCTAATAAAGCTTCTCGAATGAGTCTTCTTTTTGTTCTTCTTTTTTTGAGATGGAGTCTCGCTCTGTCACCCAGGCTGGGGTGCAATGGCACGATCTTGGCTCACTGCAACCTCCACCTCCTGGGTTCAAGCAGTTCTCCTGCCTCAGTCTCCCAAGTAACCAGGATTACGGGCGTGTGCCACCACGCCTGGCTAATTTTTGTATTTTTAGTAGAGACGGGGTTTCACCATGTTGGCCAGGCTGGGAATAAGTCATAAATGATATATATTACTCGACAGAACATACTGGGAATCTACTTTCTTAAGCCAGTGCCAAGTTTTCCAGGAAATCATTTTTAATGTTTCAAAACGAGGAGCTTTTGGATAAATGCCTAAGTCCTCTTCCTGTTTTGTTTTGTTGTGTTGTGTTTTGTGTTCCATAGGCCAGGGTGAAGCCCCACCGGACCTTCAGATTTAATGAGTGTGTCTGTACACCCTACAATGCTGACTTTGATGGTGACGAAATGAACCTTCATCTTCCTCAAACAGAAGAAGCTAAAGCAGAGGCCCTTGTTCTGATGGGGGTATGTAGGGTGGCACAGCCTAGCTTTTGCATAACAGCTCCTTGAAAGGAGGCAAAGGGGAACTTATGTGAAAACACCACCACAACTAACAATGCCAAAGAAGCCAGGCTCTTTCTGTTCTTAAACCGACCACTAACTGCCTATATATCTCTCTTTTTATTGGTTTCTTTTGAGCCTTTGAAGAATCTCTCTTGGAAATTATAGTGTATACATGAGTTAGGGTCTGTAACAGATGTGTTGAGGGGATTTTCTGGCCTATAAATATGGATTCTGGGGAGAAAATGTATACATGAGGGCCAGTTATGACAAGGTACGAAAAGAATATATGAATATCCGTGTTGGATGTAACCAGGGACGAAGACGTCCTACCTAAGTAAATTTTCCAGTAGCTGAAGATTCTTTAAGCACCGATACATTTTATTGAACGTTTTGAACGGAAACCTTCCTAAACTATATTACATGCTTCATTTTCTTAAAGGATGCAGTATTATATGTAATGATAATAACTCTTACCACCATTTTATTTTACACATGCGTAAGGAGTGCCCAGTAGGTGCTTCAGGAGACTGGTGATAGTGAGGCACATGCCTGCTGTTAAGGAGCTTACAGTTGGGCTTTCACTGTTGGCACAGGCCAGGCGCGGTGGCTCAGGCCTGTAATCCCAGCACTTTGGGAAGCCTAGACAGGTGGTTCACTTGAACTCAGGAGTTCAAGACCAGCCCGGACAACATGGCAAAACTCCATCTCTACAAAAACTACAAAAATTAGCCAGGTGTGGTGATGCACGCCTGTAGTCCCAGCTACTTGGGAAGCTAAGGTGGGAGGATTGCTTGGGCCCAGGAGGTTGAGGCTGCAGTGAGCTGTGATTGCACCACTGCAGTTCAGCCTGGGCAACAGAGCAAGACCCTGTCTCAAAAGAAAAAAAAGAAAACAAACCTGTTGGCACTACATGTACTATACACTCCTGACCCAGCAATAACACAGTGGGATGTGGCACCTGCTGTGTAGGATTCTCCCCTCCTGAACTTCATGATCCCCAGCTATTGAGTATTTAAGAGCTTTAGGCTTTCTTTTTTCAGTATTCCAGCTTCCTATATTAGGAAATGGTAAGTCTTACAGTTGTAAGTGTCCCTACCTCCAAAAACACTTAACCATTTCTGATGTGATGCTTTTAAACCTGTTGGTTTAGGCTTTCAGTATCACATGCATGGTTTTGGGGTTTTAAGTTGTCTGTATGTTTAGATTTATTTTCTTTATTTTTTATTTATTTATTATTTTGAGACAGAGTTTCACCCTTGTTGCCCAGGCTGGAGTACAATGGCGTGATCTCGGCTCACCACAACCTCCACCTTCCAGGTTCAAGTGATTTTCTTGCCTCAGCCTCCCAAGTAGCTGGGATTACAGACATCTGCCACCACGCCTGGCTAATTCTGTATTTTTAGGAGAGACGGGGTTTCACCACATTTGCCAGGCTGGTCTGGAACTCCCAACCTCAGGCGATTAAAGGCGTGAGCCACTGCGTCTGGCCTTAGATTTATTTTCTATAATGAGCATATATTATTTTTGTTACAAAAAGTAATGTTTAGAATGCTGCTAGGAATAATAGCCATCAGCTTGCAACCAACCATTTAGACTTCGCTGTTGACTCTGCCATTGAGGATCCATACTGTGGACATTGTGTTATAACTACATATTCATTGGTTACAAATGGCAATAATAAAACAAAGGCTCCAAGGATTTGGGGGTAGAAGAATCCTTAGTTACCATGTGGACAAGTTTCCTCAATTTCAAGTGAGAAAATGCCTGTTGTTCTGATTTAGGGTGCTGTTCTCAATGGAGTTCATAGGGCTCTAATTTGGATGTGGCCCCAAATTACCCAGGAGACTTTCTCAAAATTCACGAATCTCAGCCGCTTGCACTCTGCTTCTACCTCTAGACTACCTGTATCCCACTCAGAGAGAGTCTCTAAACCAGGAGTAAGAGCAGTCAGGCAGTGTGCAATAAAGAGGCACATCTGGCTGAACAGCTGTCTCCCACTCTGGTTGAAGGGTCCCTGCTTTGGATAGTGGCTCAGAAGTAGGTGGTAATAGGCCTTTGTCTGAGAGGACCCTGCTTTCTGGGTGAAAAGGCCCAGAAAACCCACAAACATGTGCATTTTCATATCAAGATTAGAGCAAATGTACTCTGATACACACACAGCCTTCTTTATATAAGTTAATTATGTTTTACTACCCAACACCCTTTTTTGCCCAACATAGCCCTCATTAAATGTTTAATTAAATTCTGTTATTGGATTGATTATTATTAGAATTTAATGTTTTAACCAAGGGACATTTAACAGTTCGGTAGTTATTGTGGACAAGTGTGGAACTGGTTGACTTCAGAGGTAACAATGCTCCTCCTCATTCACAGAAATGAATTTTCTTTGGAGAAGTGCATTTAGTAATAACAATAGGGCTGGGTCCAGTAGCTTATGCCTATAATACCGGCATTTTGGGAGGCCAAGGCAGGAGGATCAGTTGAGCCCAGGAGTTGGAGACCAGTCTGGGCAACAAAGTAAGACCCTGTCTCCACAAAAAAATGCAAAAGCTTAGCTGGGCATGATGATGTGGGCCTGTAGTCCCAGCTATTTGGGAGGCTGAGCTGGGAGGATTGCTTGAGCCCCACAAGGTTGAGGCTGCAGTGACCCGTATTTACACCACTGCACTCTAGCCTGTGCTATAGGCAAGAATCTGTCTCAAAAACAAACAACAATAAAATCTTCTTACATGGGTAGTGTTTTTCATAGAATTCTGAAATAACTTCAGTTAGTATTTCATTTTGGTGTTGGTAGGAACCTCCTAGGTCAATCTTGCTGGTTTTTTTCTTTCCCCTTGACAGATAAAGGAACTGGGAGTTAGTGACAAAGCTGGGATTCAGACCCCTGGCTTTCATTTCTCAGCCTCATCCTTCTGCTACTCTGTATTTGTTCATAACTATTCAAAAACCTTGCGATTCAGGCTTTGGGCTGCATCATCCATCCAAGAACAGCTAACTGACTGCGCTTACTTTTCCCACAGACTAAAGCAAATCTTGTAACCCCGAGGAATGGGGAACCACTGATTGCTGCTATTCAGGATTTTCTAACAGGTGGGTTGGTGAAGTTCACTTGAAAGGAGACTTCTGACTGGAACACAGTGTTCCTCGTTCATAGTGATTCATGTGATGACTTGAAAAGCTATTTAATCGCCTGTGTTTAATTTGGATTTTTGTTTACTAAGTTTGATCATGAACCTCCTTGTGTGTTTTTTTTTTTAATTGGTTGGTTATTCATTAATTCAGCAAGTCTTTAGTGAGCTCCTCTCATGGACTGGGCATTTTCTAAACCTAGTGTCTGGCTTAGAATCTGTGCCCTTTGCCTGGGAATACAGCAGTGAACAAAACAAAGTCATATTCCTGTGGAGGTAGATCCTAGTTGAAGGAGAAAGCCAGTAAGCGGCTGTTTGTTTTAATTCATGCTGTTGGTCATGGTTCAAGTTTATTTTAAAATTGAAACCTTGCAATATTCTCACAATTTCATTCCTTTTCTTTGTTTTGTGTTGGTCCCTAATGCTTAGGTGCCTATCTCCTCACTCTCAAGGACACTTTCTTTGATCGAGCCAAGGCTTGCCAAATCATTGCTTCAATACTGGTTGGCAAGGATGAGAAAATTAAAGTTCGCCTCCCACCGCCTACGATCCTAAAGGTGTGTGCGGGAGCTGTGTGTCAGTGCACAGGTGTGTGTATGCGTTCGTGTGGGTGGACTGGTGAAGTGAGTGGAACTGTGTTGGTGCCAGGCTCGAGTGCAGTCCCTGGGCCGTCTGGCTTTGTCTACTGAAGGGGGATTGAGACCAGGCTCAGCCCACTGACTCTCAGGCTTCCTCCCATCCCTCAGCCTGTCACCCTGTGGACCGGAAAGCAGATCTTCAGTGTCATCCTCAGGCCTAGCGATGACAATCCAGTGAGGGCCAACCTGCGAACCAAGGGCAAGCAGTACTGTGGCAAAGGGGAAGATCTCTGTGCCAATGATTCCTGTGAGTGGATGGAACTCGGGTGGGGAGGAGGAAGGACGGGACAGAAAAGCAAGTGGCTGGTTGTCAGTTTTGCTGGTACCTTCACTTAACAAGCAAATTCAGTGTTTCTCTAAGCCTTAGGTGGAAAGCTTATTCTTCAGGAAAACGTAGCTGGTATTTCTTCTCTCAGATGTAATTCCCCATTTCTCTTAAAAGTAGAGATCATGTAGACACGTGACGCAGTAGTTAGAATGTTCTCTCTAAATGTGTTTTGTCTTAAGTGACTAGTTTTTGTCACTTAGTACAGTTTGTCTTTATTTTGTCATCTTTTTTTTTTTGGTCATCAACAAGGATTTTATTATTTAAGGCATTTAATTTTTTTTTTTTTTTTTTGAGAGAGAGCCTCGTTCTGTCCCCCAGGCTGGAATGCAGTGGCGCAATCTGAACTGACTGCAACTTCCGCCTACTGGGTTCAAGCGATCCTCCTGCCTCAGCCTCCCATGTAGCTTGGATTACAGGCACCCACCACCATGCCTGGCTTATTTTTGTGTTTTTAGTAGAGACAGGGTTTCACCATGTTGGCCAGGCTGGTCTTGAACTCCTGACCTCAAGTGATCTACCTTGCCCTCCCAAAGTCCTGGGATTATAGGCATGAACCACTGCACCCAGCCTGGATTGATTTTTTTTTTTTTTTTTTTTTTTTTAAGACAAACAGGTTCTCCCTATGTTGTCCAGGTTGGTCTCGAACTCCTAGGCTCAAGCAATCCTCCCACCTCAGCCTCCCAAAGTGCTGGGATTACAGTTGTGAGCCAGCACACCCAGCCAGGGAAAGAATTTACATGCAGGTCATCTGAGTCCGTCTAAACCAGTTCAACCCGAAGTGCAGTCCACAGAGCACTGCTGTTTAGCCAGCATCCATTGAGTTACTTTCTGACGTGAGCACGTTAGCTCACCCAGACCACTACCAAGCAGTTCCCCAGCAGCCTAGTTTGAGTAGCACTGATGTAGAATGGGCTTTGCTAGCGAGACCTCGGGACTAGAAATGGAACTCCAGGACTCTACTAAAGAACTGAATTGCAGATTCTTCTGAAGGTCAGGATTTCTGCTGTCTTCTAATGAAGAGCAAATGTTTTGAAGGGCACTGATACTCCTCAGGCTTATTTCTTTGGAAATATGCTCTCTGATCTTTCAAATACTTCAGCTTCTTGTTTTAGACTATATTTTGTTTCTTTTTGTATATGAATTTCATTTTGTTGTTGTATAGGCTGTACATGATGGTACCTTTGTTCATTTTTAATATATGAGTAACAAATTGTTTACAGTTTATAGAGCACTTTACTGTATGTTATCTCATCTGATGCTCAAAATATCCCATAACATAAAGATAACAAGTGCCTGATACTGTTACCCACAGTTCACATGAGGAGAGTGAGGGTCAACTGGTATATTTCAGGGTTAGGACTACACACTAACTGGAGTTTTTTTGTTTGTTTGTTTTTGTTTTTTTTTTTTGAGACGGAGTCTCGCTCTGTCGCCCAGGCTGGAGTGCAGTGGCGCAATCTCGGCTCACTGCAAGCTCCGCCTCCCGGGTTCACGCCATTCTCCTGCCTCAGCCTCCCGAGTAGCTGGGACTACAGGCACCCACCACCTCGCCCGGCTAGTTTTTTGTATTTTTTAGTAGAGATGGGGTTTCACCGTGTTAGCCAGGATGGTCTCGATCTCCTGACCTCGTGATCCACCCGTCTCGGCCTCCCAAAGTGCTGGGATTACAGGCTTGAGCCACCGCGCCCGGCCTTGGAGTTTTTATATTTTTCAAAAATTCCCAGGTTTTCCTTCAACCGCCACCCCCCCCAAAAAAAAAAAAAAAAAAAAAAAAACTTTGAGAAGAATTTCTATTTGTTTTGCTTTAACTGTCAGTATGGGAACATATTTTCTCAATTGTCTCAAATTCATTTTGGAATTAAAGCAAAGTAATAAATAATTGTTTGTCTAAATACATAATCATTCTTCCAGATGTTACAATTCAGAACAGTGAGTTGATGAGTGGCAGCATGGACAAAGGAACCCTAGGGTCAGGATCCAAGAACAATATTTTTTACATTTTGCTGCGAGACTGGGGACAGAATGAAGCTGCGGATGCCATGTCACGGCTCGCCAGGCTGGCTCCTGTCTACCTGTGTGAGTATCTCAGCATCCTCCTTTTAGTTAAAGCTGTAGTTGTTACAGTCTTAAGGGTTTATGTTATTTTGTTCTTTTATTGCCATTTCATCCCCACCACACATATACACACAGAAAAAGATACTTGTTCCAGGCTAAATCACGTGTGCTGTTATTAATGAAATTAACTCTACTGAATAGTTTCACAACAGATTTGAATTTGCTTTTCAGTTCTCTTCTCAAAACCAGCAGTAGCTCCCTACCGTCTTCCAGACAGGGTTAGATTATAAAACATCCTTAATGGGCTGCTTCCAAGATACCTGTGGAAGCACTAGAACACTTGGGGCTGTCCATGATTCAGTTCTCCAGAATTACTCAGTGTTTGCCTACTATGCTTTCACTGCTCTATTTTGTTTGTTTGTTTGCTCATGCTTTGAGTGTGCCATGTGTCAAGTGATGTTTGCATGCCCCAGAAATCTGTATTCCACTGTTACACTTGCCTGGGTATACTATTTTAGATTGAAAATTATTTTCCCTCAGAATTTTGAAGGTGCTACTCTACTTTCTTCCTGTTTTCAGAGTTGTTGTTAACGGGTATTGTCATTCTTATTCTCCAGTTTTTGTATTTGATTTTTTTTTTTTTTTTTTTAAGATAGGGTCTTGCTCTGTCACTCAGGCTGGAGTGCAGTAGTGTGATCTTGGCTCTCTGCAGCCTCTGGCGCAGCTGGAACTACAGGCACGTGCCACCATGCCCAACTAAGTTTTGTAGAAATGAAGTCTTACTATGTTGCCCAGGCTGGTCTTGAACTCCTGGGCTCAAGTGATCCACCTGCCTCTGCCTCCCAAAGTACTAGGCTTACAGGCATGAGCCACCATACCTGGCCCTTGAATTGTTTTTTTCATTCTAGAAACTTTCAGAATCCTCTTTTTTCTCACTCTGAAAGTTCACAACAATGTACCTTTGATGTGGGTCTTTTTTCATTCATTGTGCTAAGCACCCAGTAATCTCTTTTAATCTGCAACTGTGTGTCCTTCCATTCTGGAAATTTTCTTATGTTATTTATTTAATAATTTTCTCTCTTTTACTTTCTCTGTTCTTTCTTTTTGGAATTTCTGTTAATTACATATTAGAACTCCTGGATTAATTATCTAATTATCTTGTTTGCCATTTCTTTATTCTAGATTCACTTTATCTTTTAATACTTCCATTGATTTTTAAAATTTTATCACTATTATGTATTTAATTTCCAATATTATTTTTCAGTATTCCTCTTCACAGGCAGTGTTTTGTTTTGTTTCTTTTTTTTTTTTTTTTGAGACGGAGTCTTGCTCGGTCACCAGGCTGGAGTGCTGTGACGCGATCTCGGCTCGCTGCAACCTCCGCCTCTCGGGTTCAAGTGATTCTCCTGCCTCAGCCTCCCGAGTACCTGGGACTACAGGTGCCTGCCACCATACCCGGCTAATTTTTGTGTTTTTAGTAGAGACGGGGTTTCACCGTGTTGGCCAGGCTGGTCTCGAACTCTTGACCTCAAGTAATCCACCCACCTCAGCCTCCCAGAGTGCTAGGATTACAGGCATGAGCCGCTGCACCTGGCCTGTTTTGTTTTTAAAGCTTTCTTGTTTTGATTCCTGAATGTATCTTCTCTGATCACACTGAGATAATAATCATAGTTTTATTATATTTGCTTCCTGAATTTTCTGTGTCCTTTTAGTTTCCTTTTGCTGAGCATCTGTGTCTTTTGTCTTCCATGTTAAAATCTTTCCTCAAATATCTGGTGGTCCTTCAGGAGTAAGGACTGAAACACTGATTGGAAATGGAGCTGACTGGTTGATGGTCCTCTCAGTTTTTTTTTTTTTTTTTTTTTTTTTTTTTTTTTTTTTTTTTTTTTGAGACGGAGTCTCACGCTGTTGCCCAGGCTGGAGTGCAGTGGCGCGATCTCGGCTCACTGCAAGCTCCGCCTCCCAGGTTCCCGCCATTCTCCTGCCTCAGCCTCCTGAGTAGCTGGGACTACAGGCGCCCGCCACCGCGCCCGGCTAATTTTTTGTATTTTTAGTAGAGACGGGGTTTCACTGTGGTCTCGATCTCCTGACCTTGTGATCCGCCCGCCTCGGCCTCCCAAAGTGCTGGGATTACAGGCTTGAGCCACCGCGCCCGGCCTCAGTTTTTTTATTGAGGAAAAAAATCTTTTATTGAGAAGCTACCAAATATCCTTATTCATAACACTTTTCTCTAGGGAACCTTGATTTCCCAGAGATGTCTTTTGCAGTCTCCATCTCCTAACTTAGGGTAGAGACCTGGCTGCTGGGATTCCGGGAGCTGACAGGGAATCAGGCTTAGGGTTCTCAAGCATGGAATATACCGCCTTTCTCTCAGTGCTCTTGTTTACAGTTATTTCATCTGCCTGGTATCTCCAGACCCAGAGCCTCTCTGATTCCATTTCGCTGGGAGTGAACTCCCATCTCCTACAGGACTAAGGGCCTGGAGCCTTCCTTATACAGACTTTCCACTAGGTTTCCTTGTTCCCAGCACATTCATCATCTCCAGCATTTGCAGAACCTAATGATCTCATTTCTGAGCCTTTCCAGGCCCATTAATCCTCTCATCTGCAAGTACTTGTTGGTCATACCTTCCTATCCTGCTAAGCCAGAAGCCATCATTCACTCACTTTATTTCTACATACAGTATACTGTGGCTAGGATCGATGGTGGCACCTAGTTCCATCAAAGGTGTAGAATACTTTGTGTGTGTGTATGTGTGTGACTCAGGGTCTTGCTCTGTTGCCCAGGCTGGAGCGCAGTGATGTGATTATGGCTCATTGCAACCTCCACCTCCCAAGTAGCTGGGACTACTGGCATGTGCCACCATGCCCAGCTAATTTTTTAAGGTTTTTGTAGGGATGAGGCTGATCGCAAACATCTGAGCTCAAGTGAGCCTCCTGCCTCAGCCCCCGAAAGTGCTAGGATTACAGGCCTGAGCCCCTGCACCCAGCCCTCAGGCCACACTTTAGTGTTTAATGTCACTCTGCTTTGGATAATAGTTGGATACAGTATTGTGTTTCCCCACCAGTTCGTAAGGTCTCGGAGAGAAGTCAGTTGAGTCTTAGTCATTTGTGTAACTCCCTAATGACTGAGAAAGAAAGCCATTATTTAACTGAATTGTGATGAATTCTGTGAAGATATAAACTTTTTTATACTTTAAACTGTACATAGTTTATATATAGTACAAACTGTATCTAGCAGGCATAAACTATATTTAGTAGGTTTACAGAGTCTCATTTATGGCCCTTTCTTCCTGCTCTACCAACTCTACAGCTAACCGTGGTTTCTCAATTGGGATCGGTGATGTCACACCTGGCCAAGGACTGCTGAAGGCCAAGTATGAGTTGCTGAATGCCGGCTACAAAAAATGTGATGAGTACATCGAAGCCCTGAACACAGGCAAGCTGCAGCAGCAGCCTGGCTGCACTGCTGAGGAGACCCTGGAGGTGAGCCCGGCCCTTTGGTTCAGGGTCGCCCCTTTCTGTGCACAGTGGCTAAGGTGGTGCCCTCTGGGGTTGGGCTGAGCCCTGAAGAGAGGTAGCAAAGGAGTGGGCAAGTCAAGGTAGTGGCGTCTGTCCTGTTGGGGCCCTGGGCTCACTGTGTGTATCCTCATTTGTTTCCTGAGGGTAGGGCCTTTCATCAGATCCTCATGTCCCTCCTAGCTTTCACATCCAGGTGGTGAAAACATGGCTATCTGTTCATTCAGCCACACGGGGTTGCTCTTGTTCTGGTGGCACACTCAGGTCCCTTCTCTAACTGGTACTTGAGTGCTCCTGCCTTTTCTATTTTCAGCATCCTTCAAGTAGAAACTGACACCACAGCTCTTTGGTTTTTGGGGGTTTGGTTTGTTTTTGTTTTTGTTTTTGTTTGAGACTGAGTCTCGTTCTTCATAGTTTTATGAAGCACTCCAGTATGATCTTGGCTCACTGCAACAGCTGACTCCCTGGTTCAAGTGATTCTCCTGCCTCACCCTCCCGAGTAGCTGGGATTACAGGCACATGCCACCACGACCAGCTAATTTTTGTATTTTTAGTAGAGACGGGGTTTCATCATGTTGGCCAGGGTGTTCTCGAACTCCTGACCTCAAGTGATCCACCCACCTCAGCCTCCCAAAGTACCGGGATTACAGGTGTGAGACACCATGCCCAGCCAGTTTTTTTCTTGTTGTTGTTTTGTTTTAAGATGGAGTCTCACTCTGTCACCCAGGTGGAGTGCAGTGGTTCAATCTCAGCTCACTGCAACCTCTACCTCCTGGGTGCAAGCAATTATCCCTGCCTCAACATCCTGAGTAGCTGGGATTACAGGCACCCACCACCACGCTCAGCTAAATTTTTTTTGTATTTTTAGTAGAGCCGGGGTTTTGTCATGTTGGCCTGGTCTCGAACTCCTGACCTCAGGTGATCCACCCACCTCGGCCTCCCAAAGTGCTGGAATTACAGACATGAGCCACCACGCCCAGCCTCACCACAGCTCTTTGAATGTATGGTCTTTGAAAGAGACTTGGATGCAGAAGAGGGAGAATTCATGTCTAATAGTCACATCCCCAGTCTGCTGCCCCTCATTTGAAACTATTTTAGCTAAGATCTCAACCAGCAGGGGTCGGAATCAGAATCACCACCAGCCTGTGAGAACCTGAAAATCCCTGAACAACCCAGGTCAGCAGTCTGAGTGCACCAGGCTTTCGCCTGGCCATCTTCTGCCTCACCGATAGCCTGTGGCACTGAGCTCTGACTCACCTGATTGTGGAAGAAAGGCTGTTTAAGCACTGGGAAGTTTTCTGGTGAAATACATTTTCTAAAGCAGGGAGAAACCAGAATTGTGTGAGGTATTTACCATTAGCTCATTCTTAATCTTACTTTCTCTGAGTCTTAAAGAGGGAGAAGAGGATATCCCTCACTGGTACCTCCTGGAAAATTACTTGAGGCCTCAGCAGCAGCAATTTTTCATGGAACCAGACTCCTAACTGATTCAGCATCCTAGTTTGTAAGTTGAGGAGTAACTGTGTGGATGAGCTCATGAGCCGGAATATTCTTGTGAAGTCACCTCATCACATGCCTAGCTTGTGGACATTCAGATGTGTGCCTGGCAAGAATAAGTAGAAAGACAAATTTACAAACAGTGCAAGCAATTCTCTTTTACATACCACATATTATCTTATACATTCGTATGGGGTGCATGTGTGTGTCCACACAGCTATTTATATACAGATATTTTGTTGGATAGCATACACAAAGCCATACATTCCACCTTATGGGCCATTTAAAGGAGTTTTCAAGTTTTTATTACTGTCAATTTTAGGCCAGGCTTGGTGGCTTATGCCTATAATCAAGGCAGGAAGATCCCTTGAGGCCAAGAGTTCAAGACGAACCTGGGCAGCATAGCAAGACCCCATCTCTACAAAAAAAAAATCTAAAAATTAGCCAGGCCTGGTAGGGACATATACCTGTAGTTCTAGCTACTCAGGGGTCTGGGTCAGGAGGATCTCTTGAGCCTGGGAGTTTGAGGCTGCAGTGAGCTGTGATTATGCCATTGTACACCAGCCTCAGCAACAGAGTAAGATCCTGTCTCTAACAAAAACAAAAAAAAGAAAAACTTTTTGCCTTATGCACCGATTTTAGAACCTTGTAGAAGATGCACATGTTCATATAGCCAGAGCATTTTCCTCCTCTAAGGTTCTGAAACATTTATTGATCGGAAATCGGGCATCTTGCCTCAGTATTTTCAAATTTCTTTAAATGTTAGATTGAACATTTGTAATCCACAGAGGCAATGAGGACAACCCACCAAGGATCTCCTTTTCTCCCACTAGGCACTGATCCTGAAGGAGCTGTCTGTGATCCGTGACCACGCCGGCAGCGCTTGCCTCCGGGAGCTGGACAAGAGCAACAGCCCCCTCACCATGGCTCTGTGTGGCTCCAAAGGTGTGCATGCCCCTCTCTCTCCTGCTGGCAGTGTGTTCTCCGTACAGGCTGTTTGACTCCAGAAAATGTGATAGTCACAACTCCAAACAGGCATTTCATTTATTTAAGGGGATCTTTTTAAATCAGGGAGACTTAATTATTTGCATTTTGGGAAATTTAACTGCTTTGGAGGAACTTGTTGGTAATGTGTGTAGATTCTGAGTTTGAGGGTGCTTTGAGCAAACGTGGTCTTTAAAAAAAGATGAGGCCACATGCAGTGGTTCATGCCTATAATCCCAGCACTTTGGGAGGCCGAGGCCCATGGATTGCTTGAGCCCAGGAGTTCGAGATCAGCCTGGGCAATATGCTGAAACTGCGTCTCTATAAAAAAATACAAAAAAAAAATTAGCTGGGCATGGTGACTTGTGCCTGTCATCCCAGCTACTCAGGAGGCTAAGGTGGGAGGATCACTTGAGCCCGGCAAGTCAGGCAGGTTGAAGAAGAAAGAAAGCAGGGATTTTTTAATGTACTTAATGATGTGGCAGAATTCTTTAATTTTGTAGATACTGAGGCCCTCAAAGCATTTGGTTTTATGATAATACATTCAATTCAACACCTCTGTGCTTCTATTTCTATACACTTTTTTTTTTAACAGGATAAAGTCCAGTCTCTTTAACTTTGCTGCCTTTCACCCCATTGCTCTCCTGCTTCCTGCCCTCAGGACATAGCCCACACTTTCCCATTTCTCTGTCTTTGCTTCCCACTTTCCCACCCACTTTGGAATTCCTCCCCCTCTCCCTTTATGTCCAAATCATAATGTCCTCCAGGAGTCCAACCTGGACTTGCTGAAGCGTCCTTGAAGACTCGCCTGTCACTTCCCCAGCCTTTCCTCCAACCCACATATGCTCCTGGCTCCTCTCGCCCTCATTCCGCCTTTCTTGGGTTTCTGACAGCTCCTTGTTGTCTTGATTGTATTTCTGTCTTCTACTGTTCCAGGACCATGACCTTGTTGAGCATAAGGGCCTATTGCTGTTTTACCCTTCCATTCTGCATGCACTTCAATTAGTGTCATTTTGGTAAATGAATGTTACATTTCTGGCCCATGTCCCCAGGTTCCTTCATTAACATATCACAGATGATTGCCTGTGTGGGACAGCAGGCCATCAGTGGCTCTCGAGTGCCAGACGGCTTTGAAAACAGGTCCCTGCCTCACTTTGAAAAACACTCAAAGGTAAGCGGTAGCAGATCAGGTAGAACTATGAAGACCTCTTCATGTATACTTCCCTCCAAGGAACACAGACCTATTCAGATCAAAGACTATTGGCCAATTTCATATGGAGTTATATATATATATTTTTTTTTTTTTGCCATTTTATTAAGATACAGTTCTGGCCAGGCACAGTATCTCATGCCTGAAATCCTAGCACTTTGGGAGGCCAAGGCGAGAGGATTGCTTGAGGCCAGGAGTTCGTCTGGCCAACATAGCAAGACCCCATCTCTACAAATAAATACATATATATATATATTTCATATGTAAGTATTACAATTATACTTCATATGTAATTTACCCATGTAAGGCATACAGTTCAGTGATTGTTAATATACTCACAGAGCTGTGCAGCCATCACTACAATCTACTTTTAGAACATTTTCAGTGCCCAGAATGAAACCCTGTAGATATTAACAATGCACGGTTATGTTTTGGAGGCGGGCAGGTCTGGCCCACAGGAAGGATGTGTTGAAGGTGTCATTTCCCAGGGAACGGGCAGGCAGCCTCCATCCACAGGGTGTCCTCTGAGGTCCTTGACTGCTTGCCTACTTTAAGGAGAGCAGCCGGATCTTAGGTTTCCCTCTCCTGTGCCACTTGCCTGCCACTGGCACCAGCACCAGCCCGGGCTGGGCCCTCATTCTCCTTGTCCCTGGTATAAAGTATTTCTCCGTCAGGAAAGGCCATAGAAAGCCTGCCATTTCGTAAGAATATACTGGCCAGGTATTTATAGTCTCAAGGTGGGGCATTTTCTGATTTGAGTGGATTTCAGAATCGTGGGCCTTGAACTTTTTTTGTTTGATTTTTCTTTTTTCTACCTCTCTTTAGCTCCCAGCTGCCAAAGGCTTTGTGGCTAATAGCTTTTATTCTGGTTTGACACCAACTGAGTTTTTCTTCCACACAATGGCCGGCCGGGAAGGTCTAGTCGACACGGCTGTAAAGACAGCTGAAACAGGATACATGCAGGTAACCTGAAGAAATGTAGGCCATTAGCAACAGAGCAGGACAGGGCTCTGTGGGTTTTGACTATTGAGTGTTTGCATGTTTTGCACATGAGCTGTAAGGTATATAGTCTTGGGTTAAATTTAAAAGGAAAAAATTAGAAAGGTAGATGCCCTGGAAATGAACAACCAAAAAAATGTTGTATGTTCCAAATCATCTTATGATGATCAAGACCAGGCCAAAGCCACGCATAGCAAAGCGCTGTTAGAGGAGAACGTGACTGGAAGTACATCGTGGGATATGTCATTCAACCTCACTAAGCCTTGCTTTACTAACACGTGACAATGAGGGTTATTGCGAGGCCTCTGCCTCTCTCTTTGCAACTATTTATGTAACTCATTATTAATATCATTCTAATTAACTCTAATGACCTATTCCAGTGCTTGCTGCAGGGCTTGGATGCTTAGAAGGAAAGCATTTCCCCAGAGAGTGTATAGCTCTGAGATAATAGACTCTGGGGCACAGGGCTAAACTAGAGGCTTCTCAGCATTTATGCTTCTCAAACTTTGCCACAAAAGTACCCCTAATGACCGAGGAGTGAAAAATACGTCTTCTTATGTTCTTCCATAAGACCACAGGCAAAAGATGTCTTTTCAGTCCCTGTACTCCCTATTCAACAATTTGTTCATTTTTTTAAGTAATGTTTTTGATTACTTAAAACACCAGATAAAGTCAACGCTACAAGTTGCTGGGCCATGAACTTGCTGTAGCTTTGTGTCTTCTCTCTCGCTACTGTTTAAGCATGGCCCTTTGCAAGCGGGAAAACCAGGGTAGATAAACCAGAGATGTGAATGAGTGGGCCAGAACAAACACTGTGATTAGGGTGACAGTGGACACCTATTTCCAAATCAGTAGACGCCTATTTCCATCATCTTTCCTGTACCTCGTGTATCATTGTCTGATACTTTTAATCATCTTTTTTTGTGTGTCATTCACGGAATACAATTAATCATCTTTCGAAGGGAAATTGCCCTTCAGTGTTGGAGCATGCTGCTTTTGTCAGAAACTCAACAGACTGTGAAATACTTTTACCACTCTTGCCATAATGTGTGTTTTGACTTAATTTTTTTGTCTTTACTTTTTGAATTAGAGAGTATGACTTTGCCAGAGCAGTGTGTTAACGTAAACCAAATTAGTTCTGGCATAAGGGATTTTTGTTTTGAAGTTGCCTAGAGGAAGATTCCTTTCTCTTTAATTCACTGAGCCACCATAGCATTGCTGGCTGGAGTGTTCAGCTGGTGGACGGTTCTCCCTAAGCAGATTTGAGAAGCCATTGCTGCCTGCTGGTTCTAACACAATACTGTTCCTGTTCTCTCTTCTTCCCCCTCTGTCCCAGAAGAGGGCCTGCACCTGATCCTTTGTAATTCATATTGAAGTCTGCAGGGGTCCTGGCTTAAGTTCTGTTTAGAAATGCAAAGCTATTGCATTAATTTATACCTTAGGGAGAAAGAGAAGGAAGGCAAAACAGCCTAGGAAAACAGTGTTTGCAGAGTCCTTTGTGGGTGATGGGGCTTAAGTTGCATGTGTTCTGAAATACACTAAAATGCTGGAAGTTGGAGCATATTCCAAATCCCACTGCACAGGCTAGTAAGGCATTCTTGCTCTTGTTCTTGGGGGGAGAGATCTGTTTTTAAGGGATTTCTAATAAAGTATTTTTATGTGATTAAAGTGCTTGTAACCTTGAGACTCCTGAGTTGCATATCTTATCCTCTCCACATGTGACTAGTCTTCCCAAAGCAGCTGAGCTTTTTCCTCCTTTTCCTTTAGCGAAGGCTTGTCAAATCTCTTGAAGATCTTTGCTCCCAGTATGATCTGACAGTCCGAAGCTCTACTGGCGATATTATCCAGTTCATTTACGGAGGAGATGGCTTAGATCCTGCAGCTATGGAGGGAAAAGATGAACCTTTGGAGTTTAAAAGGGTTCTAGACAACATCAAAGTAAGATTTAGCATTATATCTGGGGTTAGAGTGTTTTTAAGGATGTTTCTTTAGGATGGAAGTACTGTTTGGACTATCACTTGCAGTTAATAAATACTTCAGTATTTATAATCCCAAGCACTGGATTAGTATCTTTTTTCTTTGTGTTACTCTGTATAATTTTCCAATATTAAAAGGGAAGGGCCAGGCACAATGGCTTATGCCTGTGATCACAGCACTTTGGGAGGCCAAGGCAGGAGGATCACTTGAGGCCACGAGTTTAAGAGCAGCCTGGGCAGCAAAGTGAGATCCCATCTCTATAAAAAAAAAGAAAAAAACAATTTTTTTTTTAAATTTCCAATATTTAAAGCAAAAAGGCCAGGCGCAGTGGCTTACACCTAGAATCCTTGCAATTTGGGAGGCCAGCGCAGGAGAATCACTTGAGGCGAGAAGTTTGAGATCAGCCTGGGCAGCAGAGTAAAAACTCGATCTCTAAAAAAATATTTTTTAAAGCCGGGCGCGGTGGCTCACGCCTGTAATCCCAGCACTTTGGGAGGCCAAGGCAGGTGGATCACGAGGTCAGGAGATCTAGACCATCCTGGCTAACACGGTGAAACCCCGTCTCTACTAAAAATACAAAAAATTAGCCGGGCGCGGTGGCGGGCGCCTGTAGTCCCAGCTACTCAGGAGGCTGAGGCAGGAGAATGGCGTGAACCCAGGAGGCGGAGTTTGCAGTGAGCCGAGATCGCGCCACTGCACTCCAGCCTGGACAACAGCGTGAGACTCCGTCTCAAAAAAAAAAAAAAAAAAAAAAAAAAAATTAGCCAGGCGTGGTGGTGGGCACCTGTAGTCTCAGCTACTCGGGAGGCTGAGGCAGGAGAGTGGTGTGAACCCAGGGAGGGGAAGCTTGCAGTGAGCCGAGATTGCGCCACTGCACTCCAGCCTGGGCAACAGAGCGAGACTCTGTCTCAAAAAAAAAAAAATATATATATATATATATATATTTTTTTAAAGAATTAGCCAGGCCGGGCGCGGTGGCTCATGCCTGTAATCCCAGCACTTTGGGAGGCCGAGGTGGGTGGATCACGAGGTCAGGAGATCGAGACCATCCTGGCTAACACGGTGAAACACCGTCTCTACTAAAAAAAATGCAAAAAAAAATAGCTGGGTGTGGTGGCGGATGCCTGTAGTCCCAGCTACTCAGGAGGCTGAGGCAGGAGAATGGCGTGAACCCAGGAGGCAGAGCTTGCATTGAGCCGAGATCGAGCCATGGCACTCCAGCCTGGGCGACTGAGAGAGACTCTGTCTCAAAAAAAAAAAAAAAAAAAAGAGAATTAGCCAGAGATTGGGCGGATCACAAGATCAAGAGATGGAGACCATCCTGCCAACATGGTGAAACCCCATCTCTAGTAAAGATACAAAAATTAGCTGGGTGTGATGGTACGTGCCTGTAATCCCAGCTACTCAGGAGGCTGAGGCAAGAGAATCACTTGAACCAGGGAGTTGGAGGTTGCAATGAACCAAGATCGCACCACTGCACTCCAGCCTGGCGACAGAGTGAGACTCCATCTCAAAAAACAAAAAAAGAATTTGCCAAGGATGATGGCATGCACCTGAAGTTCCAGCTACTCAGGAGGCTAGGGCAGGTGAATCCTTAAGCCCAGGAGTTTGAGGCCACAGTGAGCTGATCTCACCACTATATTCCAGCCTGGGTGACAGAGCAAGACCCTGTCTTAAAAAAAAAAAAGAGACCAAAAAAAAGTTGTTTTCAGTTGAAAGTCTAGTGTTGGTAGTAATCAAATGCCAACAGAAGAGGACTGTTTGGTTTCTCTCTGTGTCAAGTAGAGCGCACTAGAGACCAGTTTTGTAAGTCATGGTTATTGGAAAGCAGGCACACTTCACATACTTTGAGAATATAACTTGGAACAACCTTTTTGGAGAGTAGTTGGACAGTATCAGTCTGAGTTTTGTTTTGTTTTGTTTTGTTTTTTTTTTGAAACGGGGTCTCGCTCTGTCACCCAGGCTGGAGTGCAGTGGCCGGATCTCAGCTCACTGCAAGCTCCGCCTCCCGGGTTCACGCCATTCTCCTGCCTCAGCCTCCCGAGTGGCTGGGACTACAGGCGCCCGCCACCTCGCCCGGCTAGTTTTTTGTATTTTTTAGTAGAGACGGGGTTTCACCGTGTTAGCCAGGATGGTCTCGATCTCCTGACCTCGTGATCCACCCGTCTCGGCCTCCCAAAGTGCTGGGATTACAGGCTTGAGCCACCGCGCCCGGCCCTCAGTCTGAGTTTTAAATATGTGTCCCTTTTGACCCAATAGTTTACCTTACAGAAACTCCTTTTGTCCTCTAGAAATGGTCTAACTATGCCAAGAATGTTTTTTCCAGGCTGCTTACCGTAAAGGCAAACCATCACTAGAGGATAGTTCAAATACATGATGGTCTGTCTATACAAAAGAATAATAATGCAGCCATTAAAACATTGAGTCAACTTGGACAAAGCAGAGGAGAGAAAAAAAGAGGAAATTCTGTCAGGGCTCACACTTATAATCCTAGTTCTTTGGGAGGCTGAGGCGGGCAGATCACTTGAGGTCAGGAGTTCGAAACCATCCTGGCCAAGATGGTGAAACCCTGTCTCTACTAAAAATACAAAAAAATTAATCGGGCATGGTGGTGCATGCCTGTAGTCCCAGCTACTCGGGAGGCTGAGGCAGGAGAATCACTTGAACCTGGGAGGCGGAGGTTGCAGTGAGCCGAGATGGCGCCACTGCACTCCAGCCTTGGCAATCCAGCAAGACTCCATCTGAAAAAAAAAAAAAAAAGAAATTTATGAGCTTGAGAGGTGGGAGAGTATTTTCACTCTTGAAATGTTTGAGTTTTTTAAATAATAGTTTATATTTTTAATGTAAATCTAGTGGGGGGCGGGGAGGTGGCGAAGGCTGGGAAGTTATAATGGGACAACACCTGCTGAATAGCCCAGAAATTTTTGCGTAGGATGGAGTCTCCATTTATCCAGTTTTCATCTTCACATGAAAGGTAGAGTCCACAATCTGTTTTGAAAGAAAAATCACAGGTTGCTAAAAGCTCACCTCGGGTAAGGTCATTTTATCCCTTGTAAGTTCTCACATCTACTCCTGCCCCCTCTCTGTGGCCCCTACACATAATATAATTTTCTTTTAATACTTGAGGCAGTCTTCCCGTGTCCGAGTGAGCCTGCTCTCAGCAAAAACGAGCTGATCCTGACCACAGAGTCCATCATGAAGAAGAGTGAGTTCCTCTGCTGCCAGGACAGTTTCCTGCAGGTAAGCTCTGCCAGGTGCTGGCCACTGCACCCAGCCTCGCTGTTGTAAAGAACTCTGTTTGCCCAGGACTGTCAAGTGGATTTTATAAGCTGGGTTTTTGTTTTTTAAGGTAGGGTTGTTCCTTTGTTAAAAAGTTCAAGAATGGGCCAGGCGTGGTGGCTCACGCCTGTAATCCCAGCACTTTTGGAGGCCGAGTCTGGTGGATCACTTGAGGTCAGCAGTTGGAAACCAGATTGGCCAACACGGTGAGACCCTGTCTCTACTAAAAATACAAAAATTAGCCAGGCATGGTGGCGGGCACCTGTAATCCCAGCTTGGGAGGCTGAGGCAGGAGAATCACTTGAACCTGGGAGGTGGAGGTTGCAGTACACCGGGATGGCACCACTGCACTCCAGCCTGGGCAACAGAGCGAGAGTCCATCTCAAAAAAAAAAAAAAAAATGACGGGCAGTCATTCAAAAATGGCCAAGGCAAAATCTCACCAGCCAACATGCAGAATTTATCTCTTGACTTTCTTAGTTTATGTCTTTCAGTCAAGCCATTTCCCTATTAGAAGAAAAATGTTCTTTTCCCCTTTTAGAAGAAAAATGCTGATTTTGTTTAAGCCCTGTCCCAACACCAGCCTACTACCCACTCTATCCTGTGAGCCAACTCTTCCCCCAATCATTCTGAATCCCAATAATTATTATTAGTATTAGTCTTGTTTTAACACCGTTTAAACTGCTCTTTCTTTTGCCGTTTTATGGATCAAAACTCCATTGAATCAGCCTTTTCTATTCTTCCAGGGAGCTGTTACCTTGATACCCTCTTAAGGTTTTTTGGTTGGTTTGTTTTTTGTTTTTTTTAATGGTTCTGACCTGCTCAGGCAGCTCCTTCATGTTTATAATCATGGTTAGGATCAAAAGCAAAGGGATACAGAAATCAGTAAATGGTTTCCTTTGTGTACTAATTGGTAATTCAAATGTAGCACAAGATCAGCAGGCCAAAGAAGAATGTATCTCTTTCAGTAGATCAAAAATAAAAACAGCAAGTGAAGCTTAAATATTTGTGTTAAGAAAGCTCCTTGCTTCTTGTGTTCATGTGTCAAGGTATGAAAGGTGAAAAAGAGACTCTTCCAGATTTTAAAATCAAGAGTGTGGCAAGGTTGGGTGCCTTTGTCTGTTTTTCTCCTCCAAAGGCTTTCTATTCCTTTTTTTTAGCTAACAAATTAGAGTTGTAATTTGGTTTTTCTTCACGCTTATGTTTACGTATTTATCTGTTTGTCCTCGAAGACCTTAACTGAGACAGGTTATGAGAGCTATAATGAGGTAACGTGCTTAGCATGCTGTGAACGCCAACAGAAAGGGCCCGCTCCAGCAGCACCCCAGCATTTGCCAGCACCAGAGAGAGCAGGTTTCTGTCCCGGTTCTGGCAAACACTGCTTTGCTTTGGACTGGTTCCTTTCTTGCCCTTGAAAAGCTTTAACAGGTGACCTCCTACCCGGCAGCATTTGTTTATTCAGTGAGCACTGGTTTAGCCCTCACCATATGTCACACAGTCCACAGATCCTGGGGATGCAAGGATGACTAAACATGTCCTTGCCACCGGCAGCTCACAATCTGATGAGCTCAGATTTGCCGAGAGGGTCCAAAATCCACTGGCCAGAACAGATGTGTCTGAGCCCGTGAAATGTTCTCCAGCCCTAGCCCGTATCAGAGCTGAGGTGACAGAGGCACTCCTGAGTGGCATTGAGCCCTGGTCCCTGCCGGAGGCAGATGCCTGTGCTCATAGGCCTGCTGTGGAGCATGAGACGCTAACTTCTGGTTAATCGTGTGATGAATTGCCTGCCAGTAGCCATATTGTGAGTTTGTTCCCTCTAGTATGCATGGGTTGACTCAGTGTGAATTTTTAGCAGATTATTTCACTTTTCATTTCCAAAAAGTGAGCTGTTTTCTTTTTTTTAATTTTTATTTATTTATTTTTGAGACAGAGTCTTGTTCTGTTATCCAGGCTAGAGTGCAGTGGCGTGATCTTGGCTCACTGCAAGCCCCGCCTCTTGGGTTCATGCCATTCTCCTGCCTCATCCTCCTGAGTAGCTGGGACTACAGGTGCCCGCCACCACGCCCAGCTAATTTTTTGTATTTTTTTTAGTAGAGACGGGGCTTCACCATGTTAGCCAGGATGGTCTCGATCTCCTGATCTCGTGATCCGCCGGCCTCAGCCTCCCCAAGTGCTGGGATTACAGGTGTGAGCCACCACGCCTGGCCTCTTTTTTTTATTTTTAAACCTAATTTCTAGAACCTTTGTGTAGGGAAAGTCATTCAGCAAACCCATGGGAAGCATGTCCATTGGGGTGAAAGCTGAGCTATGTCATTCCCAGTGCCTAAGCCGGCAGATTGTTTTAGGTGTGTTATTTTTACTCCATATGTGTGCACAGTCCCTTGCAGATGAAAACCTTCTGGGTCTAAGGCTTGGCCTTAAGTTCTGCTCCTGTTTTTCCTGTGCCAACAGGTAAGGCAGCTTTTAACAACTGGTGATCAAACAGCAACATCTGGGCCAAGAGGGCTTTCGGGACCTTTCTCAAAAGGACCCAGCCACTGCCAGGCAAAGCCCCCTCTTATACTGAATATACAGAGGAAAAATTCAGTGGCAGCAAGTGCGAATGCCTTTGAATGTTCTGTTAGAGCCGTGCCAGGAGAGGTTGTCCCACTGCCCTCTCCAGCTTTATTTTTCATCTCTGGTTTGCAAAAGGTGACTGTATCTGAAAACATGGTGTCAGACTCATCATTAATAACAAGGACTCTGGAGAGTTTCTCTTTAAAAAGAGTTTCTTGAGAACTCTAAAGTTCTTGTGAATTACTAAAAGTTCTTTTTTTTTTTTTTTTTTTTTTTTCCTGAGACAGAGTCTCACTCTGTCGCCCAGGCTAGGGTGCAGTGGCACGATCTTGGCTCACTGTAACCTCCGCCTCCTGAGTTCAAGTGATTCTTCTGTCTCAGCCTCCCAAATAGCGGGGACTACAGGCACATGCCACCATGCCAGGCTAATTTTTGTATTTTTAGTAGAGACGGGGTTTCACCATGTTGCCCAGCCTGGTCTCGAACTCCTGACCTCAGGTGATCCACCTGCCTCAGCCTCCCAAAGTGCTGGGATTACAGACATGAGCCACCACACCCAGCTGGTAAAACTTCTTAAATAAAAAGCCCTTTCTATGTAGAACAATGATTGGGCTGCGGGGTCACCCTCTGTGGGTCTCTGCACTTTCTCAGTGGGAAGAAAGAGAGTTGGCCAACACAGGCAGTCATGAGAAAGCAGTATTCATGGGAACTGACGGCCAGGATGTGATGGGCCCCTGAGGTAGCCCCTTGGCTGCCTGGGCTCCTGGGAGACAGACGGAATTTCCCAGTAGGCAAAGATTACATTGAAGAAACCCCTGTTCAGAGAAAAGACTTTGAAGAAAGCATCTGACTTCATGGAGAGGTTGGTTGCCTTGGCCAAGCACTGACCTCATTCAGCCCTTCAGTGCCCTCTGCTCTAGGGTGGTGGGACTAAAGCCATGCCACCTCACAGGGAGGTCTTGCCAAGCTGGGCAGCAGCTGGCTGGGAAAGGCATAAGACCATGTGGACACAGATGCTAAGGCTATTTAAACAAGAACATAAAGTTCTAGCGTTTTGCTTGTAGAAAAGGGTAGTCACTAGAAATGGCTAGTTAGGAGGCTAATGAGATTTCTTTTTGCAAGGTTAGGACAAAATGGGGCTAGGAAGTCTTAAGCTGTCTGTGGGTACCTAACAGGATTTTATTTTTGCGAAAATGGGCTCCTGGTTCAGGCTTAGGCATTTTCAGCCACACAATAGGCTGAGTGGACTTTGGGCAAGGCATGCTGGCCTTCTCTCTGGGGGACCCTCAGCCTACCCCGAATCAAGAAACAACCTCACGAGGCTTCTTAGCCACCACGTAATGCAGTCTGCCCTCACCCTGCTTGTCCTCCACGTGTGGGCGTCTGTACTCATCCACCCCCACAGAGCAGCTGGATGCCTGCATTTGGCCAGAGTGCCACTTAAGCTTACTGCCACTGTGATTTCCTTGCTGCTACAAAGGAGGGGCAGTCTATCTCCTCTTCCCCATATTCTCAGAGACTGTCCTGTCCCTGGGCCACACCAGAGCAGCCGATGCCGGCTCCCAGGATAGCAGGATAATGGCCTCTGGAGGACAGTTGATACTGCATGGTAGGTGCCATCAGCTCACCCTGAGAAGTGCTTTAAGAGCCATTCTACTACCCCGGAGTAGCCCTTGATGATTGACCCACTGTGAGCAGGATGTTAACTGCTCCTCTGTAAGTGCTCCTTCCCTGTGAGCGCTCCCTAGGGGAAGGTGCTGGCTGATCCTGGCTTTAGGAGTGGTGGTGGGCTGGGTCTCTTTCACAGACACACTGTAAATCCTAAAACAGATAGTTTTACCCATTTGAGTGGTCACCAGAAAACCGGAGTCAGGGCTGTAGTCTCTAGCCCTGCTCTGATCTTCCACCTGTGTATTTTTCACCTTCTTGCTCTACTTGGTCATCCTCCCGGGGCTGAGAGTGCTATTCTTAAATACAGTGGGAATCGCAGCATATACCGATGCTTCACATCTGGCTTTGACAGTGGTTTCCAGGAATCCTTACAGACTTCTAATTGTGTGTGGGAAGAGAGCATAGGCCTAGGCCTGTGGGGAGAGGTGGTTACCGGAGGGGAAAAGGTAAGCTGGGTTTGGAGAGTGTTTTCTTTGAAATGAAGGTAAGCTCAAAGGGTGTTTTAAATGCATGAACTGTCAACAAAGCTATGCTTTAGTTGGTAGTATTTAAGCTGATCATAATAGCTTCAGAAGAAACCCTCAAAAATTAATCTACAGAAGAGTATAAATGCTGCAGTTGTACCTGTCCTGAACTGTGTTCTTGTAGCCCTCGTGGCACATTGGAGAACAAGAATGAAGGCTCCCACATGCTGTGTGGGCTCTGTAGATAGTGCCATGAGAGTGGTTGGAAGAGAAGGCCTTAGAGACACCATAACCAACGGAGTGTGTGTCTGGGGTATGGACAGTGTGGTGTGTTCTTTGGAAAACCACTTTGTAGTAGAAGCAGTATCCAGATTGTGTCCTTTATACTATATATGGAGCTAACACTAAAATATGATAGACTTGTCATATACAACTGAGGTTTATGAAATGAATTATGTCATCTGAATGACTGTGAAACTTACAAATGATGTTTGCTGTGTAATCTTTCAGGAAATAAAAAAATTCATTAAGGGGGTCTCTGAGAAGATCAAGAAAACCAGAGATAAATATGGCATCAATGATAACGGCACAACAGAGGTAATATCCCTCCAAGACATGTTAGAACCCCGAGCTGTTTGCAGGTGCTGCCGGCCCTAACTGTATGCTTGGCTTGTATTCTTCCAGCCCCGTGTGCTGTACCAGCTGGACCGCATCACCCCCACCCAAGTAGAAAAGTTTCTGGAGACCTGTAGGGACAAGTACATGAGGTAGGGATGCTTTTGTCTTGGACTGACTGTCATCCACATAGTTCTCACGTATCCCTTCTGTTTCTCCACGTGTACAAAACCCTGCACCAGCTCACTTGTTAACTGATAGTATTTGATCAGGTTCTGTCACATTTTCTCTAGGGGGTCTGATGAATTGCTAGGCTGAATGCTCCAAGATATGGAAATAATTGCAAGGAAATTTCTTAATGTCTTCTCCCCAGGGGGAAACTGCTAATGAATATGGCAGATGCCACTGCTCTGTTTGCCATCAGTACCATTGGTTAGCAGACCATCTAGATTTTCTGCATCTATTACATGCTGACCACAAGTAGCCATGCAGAATTGAGTGGCATTGCCGTCCCCTCTCTGACCATTACTTACCCCTGTCTGCATCTATGCCAGGCTCTTTCTCTGTCACAACCATACCCTTCCCGACCCGAATAGCATCTATATTCTCTGTTGAAAGGTGACAATCAGAAGCCTCTCCCCAGCAGTTTTGCTGGACTTTTCTTTGGCATGCTGCATTCTTATCCATACCTTTGCCTTCTAGGGCACAGATGGAGCCAGGTTCTGCAGTGGGCGCTCTGTGTGCCCAGAGCATTGGTGAGCCAGGCACCCAGATGACCCTGAAGACTTTCCACTTTGCAGGTGTGGCCTCCATGAACATCACCCTGGGCGTGCCCCGGATTAAAGAGATCATCAATGCTTCCAAGGCCATCAGGTGCCTGCTTTCATTTCCCTCTTGTTCCACACATGCCTGTCCTGTTTCTTGAGAAACAATGATCCTCGTGTCACATGCATATGTGTGATATCCTCATAGGACTGTGTCTCAAACTCTGGGTGGCATGCATGCTGTGTTCATCCTATTTTGGTTTTTTAAAAAGCCACTTAAGAAAAAGTCTAAACTGGATACAGTCAAAATAGAAGCAATGTTTTTTTTTTTATGGCCACAAGTAACATGAAGAGAGAAAATGTTAAAAATGACTGGAAAAACTGGAGCAATGTGTCAGTGGAGATTTCATCCTTTTGATGTCATTATTCCAGCCTAACTAGGCCTGACTGAAGTGTCTGCCACTTGGCCTGTGGTCATATTCTGTGAGCCCCTGGTGATTTCGTGATAGGATTTCTAGTTGATCTAAGGCTAGAAGAAATAGAAATGTTTTACAGTGCCTTTGATGACAAAAGTCATGATTTTTACCTGTGATCTATATTTAACAAAATAATGATACATAGCATTAAATGAAAGATAGTCAGCTGGGCGCAGTGGCTCACGCCTGTAATCCCAGCACTTTGGGAGGCTGAGGCGGGCGGATGATGAGGTCAGGAGATTGAGACCATCCTGGCTAACACGGTGAAACCCCGTCTCTACTAAAAATACAAAAAATTAGCCAGGCGTGGTGGTTGGTGCCTGTAGTTCCAGCTACTCGGGAGACTGAGGCAGGAGAATGACGTGAACCTGGGAGGCGGAGCTTGCGTTGAACCTAGATCACTCCACTGCATTCCAGCCTGGGCGAGAGAGCGAGACTGTCTCAAGAAAAAAAAGAAAGATAGCCATACTTGGTTGTAGAACCACAACTGTAGACAACCAGGGTGTTAGGAGCTCTGCCTGCCCCTTCTAGGCTGGTCAGATTAGTCAGTCCCAGGTGTGTATTCTGGGGATCCTGTCCAGAACAGTGAGGACAGAAGCTGATGGCCAGTGATCAGAGGAGTTGGAGGTGTTCCTGGAGAAGCGGTGATGGGAGAGGAGAGGGATGAGGGAAATTGTAATATGCAAAAGGTCACTTTACAGGCCAGGCCTGGTGGTTCATGCCTGTAATCCCAGCTCTTTGGCAGGCCAAGGCTGAAGGATCACTTTAGCCCAGGAGTTTGAGACCAGCACCGGCAACACTGGAAGACCCCAAGCCTACAGAAAATTTAAAAATTAGCCAGGCGTGGTGGTGCACACCTGTGGTTCCAGCTACTTGGGAGGCTGAGGCAGAAGGATCGATTGATCCTCTACCAGGATGTAGAGGCTGCAGTGAGCTGTGATCATGCCGCTACACTCCAGCCTGAAACAGAGCAAGACCCCTTTCAAAAAAAAAAAAGTGTGGGTGGTCAGTTTACACAGGGAACAGAACTAAAATAACTGCTTGTTACGCTTGTTAGGACCAAAGAAAAACAGGTAGGGATCACTTTTTTTTTTTTTTTTTTTTTTTTGAGACAGAACCTCACTCTGTTGCCAGACTAGAGTGCAGTGGTGCGATCTTGGCTCACTACAACCTCTGCCTCCTGGGTTCAAGCGATGCTCCTACCTCAGCCTCTTGAGTAGCTGGGACTTGGCTAATGTTTGTATTTTTAGTAGAGACAGAGTTTCGCCATGTTGGCCAGGCTGGTCTCGAACTTCTGACCTCAGGTGATCCACCTGTCTTGGCCTCCAAAGTTCTGGGATTACAGGCATGAGCCACCGCACCCAACCAGGGCTCACTTTTTAAGGAAGAATTTTCTGAAAGTCTTTTCATTCACTTCGGGAGTAGATTGCCTGGGGACCACCAAAAATAGTAAGTCTAAATGATAATGTATATGAAGCCCTTAGTAGCATACCTGACAGTAAATATTCAGTAAACTGGGGTTGCTAGTAATATTATGATTCTAAATAGCACTTGGGTTTAACAAAGCAGTGGTCTTCAAACAGGCTCCTCCCTTGTGCTAGCGTCATTTTTCCTTTGCCTCTCGACAGCACTCCAATTATCACAGCACAGCTAGACAAGGATGACGACGCGGATTATGCTCGCCTCGTGAAAGGGAGAATTGAGAAAACCCTCTTGGGAGAGGTAAGAAGAAATCCCTATTGATGACAAGAAAACTAGCTCAGCAACATTGCAAGGAAGTGTGAAAATCAGCTGCCATGGATTGACCAGCCTGTGGCGTCCTCACTACTCCAGCTCTTCAAAAAAAGCAAGCAGTCACATGCTCTTAGGAAAGGGGAAAGCAGCTGATTAACACTCTGATCTTTTGACACTCCAGATTTCCGAGTATATTGAAGAAGTGTTTCTTCCTGATGACTGCTTTATTCTCGTCAAACTCTCCCTGGAACGGATTAGACTTCTGAGACTGGAAGTGAGTCACATAATTAAATGTAGAGAGGAAGTCATCCTGTTAGTCCCAAGATAGGTACTGATAAACTAGGGCAAGAGCTAAGCAAGGCAGAGGAAGCATTGCAGAAGCTTCTGTTTGGTTTCTAGTTTTTGTGATTCTGTCGTCCCCTCACATTTTCTCTTTCTAAACCTGACCTTGATACAAATATAGCCATCTAAAGACACACAGGAAATTAGTTGAAATCTTGTGCAGACCACAATAGCAGTTCACTGTGACACGGTGTTATGATAAGTGGTCTTGTTGTCCCCTCTTCCCAGTGTCTGGAAGGACCCTAGGGCTGGCTCTCTTACTCATCTGTGGGTCCCCAGCGCCCAGCATGGCAGCTAGCCTAGGAAGTTCCGTAAATGTGTTTAGATGGGGAGATTAACCTGGCTTCTTAAACTGGAATGCACGGGTAGTAGGCAACATTTGAAAGATGATCCACCTTTCTCACAAACAGACCAACTTGGGGTGCAAACTGAGTAACTTCCCAACACCCTCTTCTTTCTCTTGGGTAGTTAAAGCTGTACTAGCCCTTAAAACACATTCTGGGGAGGCCAAGACGGGCGGATCACGAGGTCAGGAGATCGAGACCATCCTGGCTAACACGGTGAAACCCCGTCTCTACTAAAAATACAAAAAATGAGCCGGGTGAGGTGGCGGGCGCCTGTAGTCCCAGCTACTCGGGAGGCTGAGGCAGGAGAATGGCGTGAACCCGGGAGGCGGAGCTTGCAGTGAGCTGAGATCCGGCCACTGCACTCCAGCCTGGGCGACAGAGCGAGACTCCGTCTCAAAAAAAAAAAAAAAAAAAAAATATTCTGTCAGTTCGTTCTCTCACGCACCAAGGTCATATGTTACCCATGTAACAGATGACTCTGAAATGCAGCAACCTGCTCTCCAGTTTGGGGATTTCTCTAGCCTGTCTCTTGCTGCCTGCCTTGCGGCTCTTTTGCAGAAGAGCTGAGTTGCATCCAGGAATGTAGCAAGTGAACCACTGTGGAAATGTCAGGTAAAGGGGAGGCCCCACAGAAGCTTTTAATCAGCCTGGCCTCCAACCTCCAGCCTCCCTAGAGCTTCCCACAGAGGCTGCATGTGTTGCCGTGAATTGAGCATGAATTTTCAAGGGCAAATATTTTGTTGTGGGTGAAAAAAAAGCTATTTTTATGAGTAACGCACAGATATATATACATAATACATAAAACAGATATGTAGTATATCTATGGTATTAAATTCATGGTGCGGGTGGGAGGTGTTTAGAACAAACCTGACTAAAAGGACTTCTTAGAGGGGCAATAATGAAATAAAGGATGAAAAACACTGGAATCGAAGCCCTCAAACCTCTCAGTAACACCTACTCCTGGCCATGTTGCAGGTGAACGCTGAGACAGTGCGATATTCCATCTGTACGTCCAAGCTCCGCGTGAAGCCCGGCGACGTGGCTGTTCACGGTGAGGCTGTGGTGTGTGTCACCCCCAGAGAGAACAGCAAGAGCTCCATGTACTACGTGCTGCAGTTCCTGAAAGAAGATCTCCCCAAGGTGAAACAGGAGTCGCTTCTCATGGAGACCCAGCATCTCCCTGTGGTGTGACACCCAGGGCTGGGACTCAAGGGCTTTGTCACTTAGTCCCATTTCTTCATTTCTTCTTGTCCGTATCCCCAAGGAGTTAGTCTGTTAGATTCCTCTCTGCTCTGTCAAAAAACTGATGTTAGAAAGAGGCGTAGTCCCCTCCCTTATCCCTAAAACTAGCTCTAGTGTGTCACAGATGACCACTGCTGAAAGCTGGGGTGATCAAGGTGATCATCCCAGGGCATGGCTCACACCGTCCTCACAGCCTTCTCTGTCTCTGAATCCAGGTGGTGGTGCAGGGCATTCCAGAGGTGTCCAGAGCTGTCATACACATTGATGAGCAGAGTGGAAAGGAGAAGTACAAGCTTCTGGTGGAAGGTGATAACCTGCGGGCAGTCATGGCCACGCACGGTGTGAAGGGCACCCGAACCACCTCCAATAACACCTATGAGGTACTGCTTACCCCACGGAGTCGCCTTAGGGTTAGGTTGTCTTCCTTGTGCCATCTGCAGGCCTTCCACTGGTTCCCAGCATACTTCTCTCACCATCCCATTTGCCCTGGGTCTACAACTAAAAATTGCCCAGTAATCCATTTCTGGAAAACGGCACAGGGTTTGCTTTGAACTTGGAGGGCAGAGGAGGAAGTGGAGAGAATTTGCAGTGGCCTCACAAAAGTGGCTGCTTCTGCTCATTCCTTTCTCTCTGTAGGTGGAGAAAACTCTGGGCATCGAGGCTGCCCGGACAACCATCATCAATGAAATCCAGTACACCATGGTGAACCACGGCATGAGCATCGACAGGAGGCACGTGATGCTGCTCTCCGACCTCATGACCTACAAGGTGTGTGGCAGGAGGCCCCCGGGCTGCCTGGGCGTCTCGAAACTCACTTTCAGGAGAATAAGCCTGTGGAGTTTCTAAGACATGTAGAATGCGCCGCTGTGAGGACCATCAGAGAGGGAAAATAAGATGTGAACATTGCTCAAAAACCAAAGTATGCTGATCAGGCTGCGTGTCCTGGTCAAATCCCAGTATGAGAATTACAGCCTCATGGCAAACTCACACCCAGTTGGTGGAGTGAAGAGAGCTGGAGCTTGGTTCCGTTCTTATCCTGAGTGTCATCCATCCTAAAGCAAAATTAGCCATTGCCAAAACCCAGAGAGTCCCATGGCAAGTTGAGGTGTTTCTTTCTTTCTTTTTTTTTTTTTTTGAGACGGAGTCTTGCTCTGTCGCCCAGGCTGGAGTGCAGTGGCCGGATCTCAGCTCACTGCAAGCCCCGCCTCCTGGGTTCACGCCATTCTCCTGCCTCAGCCTCCCGAGTAGCTGGGACTACAGACGCCCACCACCTCGCCCGGCTAGTTTTTTGTATTTTTTAGTAGAGACGGGGTTTCACTGGGTTAGCCAGGATGGTCTCGATCTCCTGACCTCATGATCCGCCCGTCTCGGCCTCCCAAAGTGCTGGGATTACAGGCTTGAGCCACTGCGCCTGGCCAAGGTGTTTCTTTCTTATCAAACCCATCCATCACTCTTCTGTAGCCATTCCCAGGAAAGAATAAGTTAACATGATCTGAAGTTGGGGGCGGGAGGCTGAGGTGGGTTGGTGTTTTGATTTTTTTTTCTCTCTTTTCCAAAAAAATGTATTTCCCTCTAGCTGTGCCTTAGGGCAGCAGGTTTTCATAAGGCTTCCCCAAACAAGTTGATAGTGTATTACAGAATATTTGGAAACCAGGTGAGGGGCCGGTCGCGGTGGCTCAAGCCTGTAATCCCAGCACTTTGGGAGACCGAGACGGGCGGATCACGAGGTCAGGAGATCGAGACCATCCTGGCTAACATGGTGAAACCCCGTCTATACTAAAAAATACAAAAAACTAGCCAGGCGAGGTGGCGGGCGTCTGTAGTCCCAGCTACTTAGGAGGCTGAGGCAGGAGAATGGCGTGAACCCGGGAGGCGGAGCTTGCAGTGAGCTGAGATCCGGCCACTGCACTCCAGCCTGGGCGACAGAGCGAGACTCCGTCTCCTAAAAAAAAAAAAAAGAAACCAGGTGAGGGAAATGGCCGTCGGTTCGACATCTTCTGTGAAGTCCTATTCTCTATGCATCTTTTACTTTAGTTGCAGGAAACTGTGTGTGTGCAGTTTTTGTTCTGACTTTTTGTTTAACATCACAAATATTTTCCATCTTGTTTCATGGTTTTAATAAATATACTTTTTAAATTATGGCATAATATTCCTTTGAAGAGAATTATCTAAATTTAATTATCTTCATACTTGAGGTTTTTACTTTTTTTTTTTTTTAGTTCTTTGAGCCATAAGAAATCTCTTCAGAAGTACTCCCCTTTTTTAAAGTTAGTCTCTGAATTCTAGTTCTTAATTCTTTGTTCTGATGGCATCTGGACACGAGTGTGAAGTTCCATGTTGCCGATGACTGACCACCTCAGTGGCACACAGAGGGCGGACACATAGCTCCCCAGGGCCTTTCACACCTGACGTTGGGTCTTGGAGGATTTTTGTTGATTGTATTGAAGGTGCACCGTGCTTTGGTTTCAAGCTTTTGCCATTGGCGTGAGTACCACCGTGACTCTTTCCCACTTGACGCAGGGTGAAGTCCTGGGCATCACTAGGTTTGGCCTGGCCAAGATGAAGGAGAGTGTGCTGATGCTGGCCTCCTTTGAGAAGACAGCTGACCATCTCTTTGACGCTGCCTACTTCGGGCAGAAGGACTCCGTGTGCGGTAGGTTTGATGTTTCTATGAACAGCATCAAAGGCCTTTACTATTTACGACTTAGACCATGTCTAGGCTTCTAAGGGAATGAAAGAAACTGAGTGGCAGAGCATTTATTTTTTCAAGAATAATGTCATAGATCATGAATTGGAACTGCTGGATCTTTTATCTCCAAAGCCTGACTGTAGCATCCTGCATCCCCATTTACATTTGTTGGATGACTTCCCTCTGTCAGCACAGATGGTTTTTGGTCCAAGAAGAAAAGAGCAACCCTGAGCATGTAAGAATTTTTCTAGCCCTTGACTTTGTAGTTAGCCACACTTCTCCTGACCCCTGTGTATGACACCAGGGCTGACAGGAGAGGGTACTGGCTGGGCACTGGGCAGAGCAGAGTGTCCTGCTGTCCTTGGGAGGTAGCCATCGATGCCTGCTCAGCCCCTGTGCCAGGCATCATATGTGCTAAGTATGTCAACCCACTGTTGGGGTGTGGATATTAAGCCCTTTGACAAGTCAGAAGACCCAGGTGACCTAGCTTGCTGTCGAGTCTACCAGCAGAGCTTTGCTCTGCACCATGCCTCATCCCCACCACTCAACAAAGCATGGCTCTGATGGGGCTGTACTGGCCTGCGGGAGAGGGAGCATGAGGGGAATTCTCCCCAGTGTCTGGCTTCCCTGCGTCTTCCATGAGACCACCACTGACTGCTGAGCTTTGCTCGAGCCTTTCTGATTCCACAGGAAGACCCTGCAGGCCTGCGGTGGGAGCTGGTGAGGGGCTGGAGTTCGGGAGGGTCAGCAGCCTGCCCCAGGGCACACGCTAATCAGGCCCACAGAGATTCCAAGTCTGGCTGCCGTTTCCAGGCCAGAGCTCTGCTTCCCAGTAGCCCTTTGCTGTCTCACCTGCTGCTCTTGTATAGATTGGCATCATTAGAGTGTATACCTATTTTTTGCCTCTAAGATTAACTTTCTCCTTTCAAAAGGGACATGGATTGGAGATGGAAGGAAAGAAATATTACATAATTCTTTAAGATAAAGAAGGATGAGAGCCGGGCATGGTGTTGCTGTCGTCCCAGCTACTCAGGAGGCTGAGGCAGGACAATCACTTGAGCCCAGGAGTTTGAGGCCAGCCTGGGCCACATAATGAGACCTCATGTCTATTTAAATATTTTTAAAAAACAAGCGTGGGCCAGGCATGGTGGCTCACGCCTGTAATCCCAACACTTTGGGAGGCCGAGGCGGGTGGATCACGAGGTCAGGAGTTTGAGACCAGCCTGGCCGAGATGGTGAAACCCCATCTCTACTAAAAAATACAAAAATTAGCCGGGCACAGGGGCAGGCGCCTGTAATCCCAGCTACTCGGGAGGCTGAGGCAGGAGAATCTCTTGAACCCAGGAGGCAGAGGTTGCAATAAGCCGAGATCGCACCACGGCACTTTTAGCCTGAGTGACAGAACAGGACTCCGTCTCAAAAAAAAAAAAAAAAAACGAGCATGAAGGGAAAGAAAAAGGAGCAGCAGTTAGAGTGGGGCAAGAGGGAGGTACAGGGAAGACTGGAAGAAGGCCCAGGGCCAGGAGAAGAACGAGTCTGCCTGACAACAGGGCTGAGACCCAGCACTCAAGCCTGACACCTGGAAACCGGACCTTTGCTGCAGCCACGACCTCTCTCCACCGCCAACCTCCTCGACTGCCTGGCTGCCACCCCACCCGCAATTTGAAGTTTCCCCTCCTCCTGGTCTTTCAGCACATTGTAACCCCGTGTTCGCCCTCATTGCATGTTGGTCTTTAGTTGTTTGCCTGTCTGGTTCCTTGTTAGCACAAAGTCTAGAAGACAGTAGCCATGTGCTTGCTCGTCGTAGACTCAAGGCTTATGCCAGGTTGACATGGGTTTGGAGAAAGAATCTGCACCACCCCCTTGCTCCTGTAACTCTATAGGTGCCCTGCCTTCCGGGTGTTTCTCATCAGGGCTGTAGATCATCAAGGCTCAGATGCTCTTAAGCCTGGCCTGGCCCCTTCCCCTGAGCACAGCTAACAGCTGCCTGCCGCAGTTTCCGAGGGGATTGTATTCTGCTCACTACTGTCCCAGTTGTTTGCTTTTCTTGTAGGCTCTAAGCTAAGGAAGCACTGGGTGGCAAACTTAGAGTTTCCTGAGCATCCTTTCGTATTCTTGCTAAGCTGTATTCTCAAAGGCACGGCCCTCCCAGGGTGCCTTTGGCTCAGGTGGGAGAGGAGAACTGGTGGAGCTGACTCTCTCCAACAAACTCCTAGGCTGTGAGCAGGCACTGCCCTACCCTGAAAGCACATAATCCCCCCGGCCTGCACTCCACAGCCACCCTTCTTTTCTAGATTGGAAGGAAAGGGATTTTCCAGAGTTCAGCCAGTTGATGTGGAGTGGTGCTGGGACTCACATCCTAATTTTCTGACACTTAAGCCAATAGTCTGTCTTCCTGAAAATGTAGCTTGTGTTTAGAGGCTCTCTGATGTTCATTCTGGTTGGTTTCAGGGGTGTCTGAGTGTATCATCATGGGAATCCCAATGAACATTGGAACCGGGCTCTTCAAGCTGCTCCACAAGGCCGACAGAGACCCGAACCCCCCCAAGAGGCCCCTGATCTTCGACACAAATGAATTCCACATCCCCCTTGTCACATAGTCCAAGGAAAGAGGGGACCATGCCAGACCTTCACTCCTTGTCCTGTCTGCAGCTCATGTGAAGAGTTTTGTGCTCCCTGGGACGGGGGTCCTGAGGTCCCCACCTGTGCCAGCAATCAGAAAAGCCCCCTTGGCATCCCCAGGAGCGGCTCCTCCTCTGATAGGGCGCAGCTCACACCAGTGACCCTGACTGTGCCATACTGCTCGGGAGAGCTGAGGGTTTTTTTGTTTGCTTGCTTGAAACTCAATCTATGGACGGCCCCACAGCTCCTGCACACCCTGCCTACCTGGACTTAAGGCCCAGCCAGGTGTCATGGCCCATCCCAGCTCACTGCATACATCCATCGGCTCCCTGTGGTGTCTTCACACCTGACGGTGAGCCAGGCCTGAGCCCCACACAGGCCAGGGCACGTTCATGGATTTTCCATTCCTTGGTCTTGCTGGAATCTCTCAATGTGACATACTCATGTAAATATTGTTACTATTATTTATTTGTTCCAGTTGAGGGATTTGGAATTTTTGTTATTTTAGTTTTATTTTTGAAACCAAGCATCTATAGAAACCAAGAAAGCCAGCATGTAAGCGTCACTGGAAAAACTGGTTTAAGCAAATAGAGCCATCTGGGATTTGTAACTGAGCTGCAACTGTCATGAGGCCCAGGCAGCTCTGTAACATCTTCTGTAGATGCCCCTGGCTACCCTGTTTTCATCTACCTCAGACCCCTATCATGGGGCTCTACCCTGTGACAAGAGCCAAACCCATTCTCCATGGCCTATGGAAGCCTCACTGGAGTTTGGAGCCTGCTGCGATGGGGATGAGATGTTTTTTTTATAGAATTATACTTACATTCCTTGGATGATCTCTAGTTGATTTCTGAAGTTCTGAGTTGATGCTGTTAAGGTACCTGGGGTAGCCATTGGTTCTTGGATCTGTGTTAGAATGAGTGCTTTCCCTTCATACTGATGAGATTGTGGATTAGGAATTCTTGACCTAAGTGATTTTTGGCCAGTGGTTGGGTTTAACATTCTATTAAAATTTGTAGTTTGGGCTGGGTGCTGTGGCTCACACCTATAATCCCAGCACTTTGGGAGGCTGAGGAGGGTGGATCGCTTGAGCCCAGGAGTTTGAGAGCAGCCTGGGCAACATGACAAAACCCCGTCTCTACAAAGAATACAAAAATTAGCCAGGCATGGTGGCGCATGCCTGCAGTCCCTGCTACTGGGGAGGCTGAGGTGGAAGGTTCACTTGAGCCTGGGAGGTGAAGGTTGTAATGAGCCAAGATCGTGCCACTACACTCCAGCCTGGGCAACAAAGCAAGACCTTGTCTCAAAAAAAAAAAAAAAATAAGCTTAAAAAAATTAATTAATTCTTATAAAAAATTGTAGTTTGACTTTATGATTTCCCTGCATCTATAAGGTAGACCTATTAACTTCTCTTGGGGTATCAGTGACGTGAAAAAATGCCATTTTTCTTAATGTTTAACCCCCCTTTATCTTTCAGTTGAGCTAAAGCCTGGTTTAGGACAAAGGATTAAGTTTGTTAATGAACACTAATTCAGGGCTTCTACTTGAGACCCCATTGAGATCACTGCTTCTCATGTAACCCGGGAAGAGCCATAAAGGGGCACCCCCCACCCCAACTGCCTTCCTGGAAGCGTGCCTGGGAAGTAAGCTGTAGGCTTGATCTGAGCCAGGACCACTGGGATCCGTGCAAAGACCAGGGGAGGGTAGAATTGAATCATGGGAGGGAACTCCGACACCCGTTTTCTTCTGCGGGTGACACACACTTTAAATGGAAGAGAGGTTGTGGCTATAACTTGTGGCTGGGAATAATAAAGATGGCACCGCCAAGGAGCCTCATCTTGCTTGAGTGAGTACTCAGTTGGGTGCTGCAGAGTCTTGAGTCTGTGTGAGACGTGTGTGATTGTGATGGGTGCGGATCAGCATATAGCACTTGGGAACAAGGCAGACCTTGGAGCAGAATGGTTATGTGAAGGGTCACATCACCCATGGGAAATCATACGTCCTGGAGGTGCTGGTCCTCCTCCTGGAACTGCCAGCCTTGCTAGGACTGTCAACATCAACAGCATTGCCTGGTAAACCCTACGGTCTGTGCTCCCCACTGTGTCCCATGACTGGTATTAAAATTCTCCCTACTATGATCATCTGCCCTGCCCAGGCATTGGGCTTTATGCCAGCACAGAGCTCAAAGGCCAGGGAGCAGCACATCTTCAAGCATGAGAGCTCAATCAAAGGGTTACATTTGAGTCTCTGTACCTGCTTGGAAGAAATAAAAATATGCGTGAATTCCATCTCATCCATGAACAGTTACATATTCTTGACTAGCAGTCTGTCCAGTTCTTTGCCATTTTTATGTCTTTTTTACAAGGGAGATTAAAATAGCTCCTGACTCAGTTACAGCCCCCTGCTGTGTTCAGCACTTTAGGAGTGGGAGTGACATTCTGGACTCTTTCAGTATGTTTGTCAGTTAAACTATGGTGCCATGTTTCTATTTCAGGGTTTACCCATGTGTATTCACATTGATTCTTGTCTGATTGAACCTGGCATTGTATGTTTATTTTTCTTGATTTTTGCTATCTGTTGGACCTCTTTATTTTTCAACCACAACCCAAGGGAGGAAATATTTGCGTTACCTAAAACTATAGCAGAATAATCCTTGTGGGTTGTGAAAAAGGATGTTGGTCTTATATGGACTGTAACTCCTAGAATGAGAACCAGGAGCTCACCTCTCCGGGCGCTGGCAGTCAACAGTGAATGCCCCTGTTACCCCCACCCCTGTGACTTAGAAATGTAGGAAATAAAGTGCCCCCTGAGCTAATCCAGCCCCAGTAGGAGGCACTGAAAGGACTCAAGTCTAGAGTCTGGAAGCGCCACCTGGCCAGGATCAGGTGCATAGCTTAACTTTTCTTTTATTCATTCAACAAAGATTTAAGGCCTGCTACTTCCAAGGCACTGTTCTAGGCATTAGGGGTGCAGCAGTAAACACAACAGGTGAATTAGATGTTAATACATCTGGCCAGGCGCAGTGGCTCACGCCCGTAATTCCAGCACTTTGGGAGGCCAAGGCGAGCGGATCACCTGAGGTCAGGAGTTGGAGACCAGCCTGGCCAACGTGGTGAAACCCTGTCTCTACTAAAAATAGAAAAATTAGCCAGGTGTGGTGGCGTGTGCCTGTAATCCCAGCTACTGGGGAGGCTGAGGTAGGAGAATCGCTTGAACCAGGGAGGCGGAGGTTGCAGTGAGCCGAGATCACACAATTGCACTCCAGCCTGGGCGACAGAGCGAGACTCCATCTCAAAAAAAAAAAAAAAAAATGGTAATACATCTAAAAGGAATTCCGCAGAAGCAGGTGAAGCAAAGAGGCTCAGGTTCAATGTGCAGAAGTGTGTCCAGCACACTCCGGGGTGAAAACTGCAGATCAAGGTATTGTGCTCCTGGGGGCACATCAGGCCCCACCAGGGTACAGAAAGGTCCTTCTGTGGCTGCAGCCCTCCAGTTCCAACCCCTCCCCCAGGGCCTCTCATGATGCTAATTTGGCTTCCTTGCCTTAGGCTTGGATTTTGGGGAGTGTGCCCTGGGTGAGGACACAAGCCTGCAGTCACTGGGAAAGGTTGCCACCGTCCTTTCCCCAACCTACTGGCAGTGTTAGCATGTGAACATTTGAATCCATTAATACTTGCTACACTTCTGCTCTGTGCCAGGCAGTGCACTAGGCCCTTGAGGAAGGTCCCTGCATGAATGGAGCTTACCATCTGGTCAGGGTCATCTTGTTATGAGCCTGAGTTCTACAATCAGAGTGTCAAGATTTAAATCTCAACTCCCCCTTTTTTAAATTTTTATTTATTTTTTAATTTTAAATAGAGACGGGACTTGCTATGTGTTCCCAGCCCAGCTGGTCTCGAACACCTGGGCTCAAACAATCCTCTCAAAGTGCTGAGATTACAGGCGTGAGCCACCATGCCGAGTCCCAGTTCTCCCTTTCCATCTGGTGAACATGAACAAATTACTTAACCTCTCCTTGCCTCACTTGACTCATGTATAAGATAGGAATACTGTTTAGTAGTGTTTGACTCATTGGGTCATTGTGAGTTTTAAAGGTGATTACACATAAAAAGGTCTTAGTACAGTGTCTGGCACATAATACACATTAAATGTTTGCAGTTATTAATACAGTGACATTATTTTTTCCTGGAAACATGGTCTGTGAATTCACAACTAAAAACCAATCCTCTGGCTCTTTTTATTTGACCCTAAGTGGAGCTTGGTGGACTTGGGATCCAGCCTCCCTAGACATAGCAACTACCCAGCTGTCTGCTCAATCAGTAGGTTGTGGGAAGTATTTTACATGGGGGAGGAGAAGGGTTAGGGAATGGGATGGATGTTGGCCACTGCGTGGTTGAGGGCTTGAACACTTTAATGCAGGCCATAAAGTAAGTGTGATCTCATTTTAGAGTCACAGGTAGTAAGACCAGAATAATTCAGACAGGCAGGTTTTTTGTAGAGGTGCAGATGTTGATAACACCTATGTATTTAGATTATGTAAGAAGGTATCCCATAAGGGGGAACTTAACATTTTTCTCTCTCTTTAAAAGAATATGTTGCCGGGCGCGGTGGCTCACGCCTGTAATCCCAGCACTTTGGAAGGCCGAGGCGGGCGGATCACACGGTCAGGAGATCGAGACCACGGTGAAACCCCGTCTCTACTAAAAATACAAAAAATTAGCCGGGCACGGTGGCGGGTGCCTGTAGTCCCAGCTACTCAGGAGGCTGAGGCAGGAGAATGGCGTGAACCCGAGAAGCGGAGCTTGCAGTGAGCCGAGATCGCGCCACTGCACTCCAGCCTGGGCGACAGAGCGAGACTCCGTCTCAAAAAAAAAAAAAAAAAGAATATGTTAGGGCCGGGTGCAGTGGCTCATGCCTGTAATCCCAGCACTTTGGGAGGCCGAGGCTGGTGGATCATTTGAGGTCAGGAATTTAAGACCAGCCTGGCCAACATGGTGAAACCCCGTCTCTACTAAAAATACAAAAATTAGCCGGGTAGTAGTGGTGCACACCGGTAATCCCAACTATTCAGGAGGCTGAGGCAGGAGAATCACTTGATCCTGGGAGGCAGAGGTTGTGGTAAGCTGAGATCACACCAGTGTACTTCAGTCTGGGTGACAGAGTGAGACCCTGTTAAGAAAAAAAAAAAAAAGAAGAAGAATGGAACAGCAACTGGGTGACAAGGACAGAGGTAGGAAGTGACTCTAGTTTTTGTTTGTTTGTTTGTTTTGTTTTGTTTTGTCGTTTGTTTGTTTTTCCAGACAGGTTCATTCTCCGTCGCCCAGGCTGGAGTAGAGTGGCATGATGACCTCGGGTCACTGCGACCTCTTCACCTCCCAGGCTCAAGCAGTCCTTCCCACCTCAGCCTCCAGAGCAGGTAGGACTACAGGCACATTGCCCAGCTAATTTTTCTTTCTTTTTTTTTTTTTTTTGCAGTGATGGGATTTCACCATGTTGCCCAGGCTTCACTCTGTTCTGTTGTACCTTTCTAATTTTGTGCCTTCTGAAGGTCTTGCCAATTTTTTTTTTTTTTTAAATCAATACCTGGGCAACATGGCAAAACCCCATCTCTACAAAAAATAAAAAAAATTAGCTGGGCGTCATGGCACACATCTGTGGTCCCAGCTACTCAGGAGGCTGACGTGGGAGGAACACTTGAGCCCAGAAGGTTGAGGATGCAGTGAATCAAGATCACACCACTGCATTCCAGCCTGGGCAACAGAGTGAGACCCTGTCTCAAAAAAATAAATCAACAGCTGATGGTAAAGAAATCCAGTCACCTTGGAGCAAACCCTGTCCCGGAAAGTACTTGAGTGTTCTGAAGGTAGTTGAGTGGTCCCTTCCAGTGATAGCGACGTAAAGCTGGTAGGCACTAGTCACCAGTTAGGACAAGGTGACCAAAAAATGCAAGTCGACAAGCCTTAAATACATAGGATTTTCTTTTCTGACATAAAAAGTCCACAGTAGGCATTCCAAGGCTGATAGAACAGTTCACCAAGTTGTCGGGGAGGGACCCAGGCCCCTCCCAGCCTTCCACTACACCACCCCTCCACCATTCCTCATGGTTCAGTGTGGCTGCTGAGGTTCCAGGCATTCCAGCCAGGAGAAGGGGAAAGAGACATAGCACTTCCCTTTAAGGAAAGTTCCCAAAAGTTACTTGACACTTCTGTTTACATCCCATGAGCCAGAACTTACATAGCCAAACCCAGCTCCAGAGAGGCTGGAAAATGTTTGGACTCTGGGTGGCCATGTGCCTAGCTAAAAATAGATTCCTCTGTTAGCAAAGAAAGAGGGGGAGGGCCACAGGAAGTGGAGAATGATCGTGTCTCTGCCTCTGATGGGCAGGACCTTTCTTTTTTCCTTTTTTGGCTTGACAAAGGTCAGAATATCCCCCTAATCCCTCAGAAAAAAGGGACTGAGACCCTGATCCCTTCATTCTCCCTTTTAGTTTCCCCTTCTTGCAAATTTCATGCTTGAGTTATGGTGGGGTTTTTTGTTTTTTTGTTTTTTAATATATAAACTGACATTTAAATTAGATCACATTCCCTTCACAGGCTGTTTAAAATGTTTCAGGGCTGATGGAAAATGTGACTGTCAAACATTCATTCAACAAATAACACTTTTTTGACCCCCTACTATATCCTGGCCCCAATACCAGGTCCTGGGTTTAGAGTGATGAACAGTATTGCTATGGCTCTTTTCCTTGTGGAATTAATCTAGTCACGGCACTGTCCAGCAGTACTGTAGTATATAGTAATATAGATGACAATAATTATGTAAGTCATATGTAATTTGTTTTTGTTTTTTTTTTTTTGAGATGGAGTCTTGCTCTGTTGCCCATGCTGGAGTGCAGTGGCACAATCTCAGCTCACTGCAACCTCTACCTCCTGGGTTCAAGCAATTTTCCTGTCTCAGCCTCCCGAGTAGCTGGCAGTACACGCACACGCCACTACACCCAGCTAATTTTTTTGTATTTTTAGTGGAGATAGGGTTTCACCATATTGGCTAGGCTGGTCTTGAACTCCTGACCTCACGTAATCCACCCCCCTCAGCCTCCCAAAGTGCCGGGATTACAGGTGTGAGCCACCATTCCCGGCCCATATGTAATTTTAAATCTAGTATTGCCCAGGCATGGTAGCTCACGTCTGTAATCCCAGCACTTTGGGAGGGTGAGGCAGGAGTACTGCTTGAATCCAGGCATTTGAGACCATCCTAAGCAACATGTAAAAACCCTGTCTCTACAAAGAATACAAAACATCATCCAGGCATGGTGGCACGCACTTGTAATCCCAGCTACTTGGGAGGCCGAGGTGGGAGGATCACCTGAGCCTAGGGAGAAGAAACGAGAAATTAATTTTAACAATACATTTTATTTAACCCAACATGCCCAAAATGTCATTTCAACGTGTAATCAATATAAAAATGACTGAGATATTTTACACTCTTATTTTCATACTAAGTTTTCCAAATCCAGTGTCTATTTTGCGCTTAGCACATAGCAAGTTTCACGTGCTCAGTAGCCACATAGCCCAAGGGTTGGCCATTCAGCTCCCCCACTCACTCTCCAAGAACTTTCCAGTAAATGCTTCCTAGGGCTTACATTAACCAGAAATAATTTTCTGTTGCCTGCTAGCCTGGCCCCAAACCTGAGACCTGTATGAAGGTGGATAGTCCACACTCAGAAAAGAGAACCAGAATAGTAGTCATGGAAGTTGGAATCTGCCAAGGAGTATGGAACAACTCACCAGCCAGATGAACTCATCCTAAAAATACAGATCTAATTTTTTTAAAAAAGAAAAGGCCAAGTGCAGTGGCTCACACCTGTAATCCCAGCATCCCAGCACTTTGGGAAGCCAAGACGGGTGGATCACTTGAGGTCTGGAGTTCAAGATCAGCCTGGCCAACATGGTGAAACTCCATCTCTACTAAAGATACAAAAATTAGCCAGGCATGGTGGCGTGTGCCTGTAGTCCCAGCTACTCAGGAGGCATGAGAATCGCTTGAACCCAGGAGGCAGAGGCTGCAGTGAGCCAAAACCGCGTCACTGTACTCCAGCCTGAGCGACAGAGCAAGACCCTGTCTCGGGGGAAAAAAAGGAAGGGAAAAATGGTGAAGAGAGCCCTGTGTAGACAGACCCGAGTCTCATCATCTTCTCAGGAAGCTTTTTGGGTTGCCCAGGCCTTAAGTAGGCCTGTGCTTGCAAATTTCATTTGCTGGAGGAGTGCCAGTGTGCTGGGGAAGTCAGAGGCTAGAAGAAGCATGTTCTTGCACCTTGCAGTCTGTTCCACCACCGAGGAGCGGGCCTGACCCGAGTGGCCTGCAGTAAAGCTCCGAGTCAGGGAGCATGGTAAAATCACCTAACGCTGGTGTTTCAGGTAAATCACAATCTCTCCCCATAGACAACTTGATCTTCCTCATGTACAAGATAAGCTACTTATTCAGTAAGACAGCACTCAGGGAAGTATGAATTTTCAGACCTCGTGATAAATCCACTGGTCTGGCACAAATGGACCTGGACTGGGATAGCCATGACTCCAGTTCTAGCCACCTTTCTGCCTGCCATTAGTAGCATTGCCTGCGGCAGGCTGCCTCCCTTCTGTGTCTGTTTCCCAGTCTGTATAATGGAGATTAAACTCTCAGCCATGCATGTCTGCTTCCAAGCATCCGTGAGGCATCTAGAAGCCAGAAAGCTTTGTACATCGGTTAGGCAGAACATGCAGAGGGAGCTGGTCACTGCTGATGGAGTCTCAAGTCTTGGCTAGCTCCTTCCATACCTCACCCTCTTGCCTTTCAGGAATTGTCCTGAGACCTGAAGCTGAGCCCTGAGAGGGTGCCTGGGACTGACCCCGGCCCTGGTGTCAGTGTGCGCCACAGCTTACCCTGATGTTCTCTAGGCCCCTTCCCTAACACTGAAACTACTCTCTAACCTGGGTGGGTTTTTTTTCTTTCTTGGGGGGGTAGGGAGAGGGGGGACAGTTTTGCTCTTGTTGCCCAGGCTGGAGTGCAATGGCATGATCTCAGCTCACTGCAACCTCTGCCTCCTGGATTCAAATGATTCTCCTGCCTCAGCCTTCCAAGTAGCTGAGATTACAGGCATGCACGACCATGCCCGGCTAATTTTTGTATTTTTAGTAGAAATAGGGTTTCACCATGTTGGCCAGGCTGGTCTCGAACTCCTGACCTCAGGTGATCCACCCGCCTTGGCATCTCAAAGTGCTAGAATTACAGGCGTGAGCCACTGCGCCCAGCCATGGATGTTTTGTTTTGCTAATTGTCTGCCTTTCCCTGGTCAAATGTAAGCTCCATGAGGACAGGGGTTTTGTTTTTTAATTCACTGCTATATCCCCAGTGCTTAGCACACAGTGCCTGGCACGTAGTAGCCACTTTAAACACATCAGTCAAATGAATATATGAAGGAGTGGATTCCATCTTAAATTCACTTTTAGAATTTGACGTCAAGGAGGAGTGAGGGCCTTGGAGCCCAGCAGGCCTGGAGTGGAATCTGTGCTTGGTTACTGCATAGCTCCAAGTTGCCCCCATCCTGATCAGGGTTAAGATGTCCTCCTGGCTGCAGGGTCTCCCTATTTAAGGACTGCACAAGCGTAACTGCCTCTTGTCCTCTCACCACTTCACAAAAGGCTCAATTCCAATTTTGCCCAAAGAGGGCCCCTCACAGGGCCAGACCAAGGGCATCAGGCTCTGACCACCATCTCCCGCCTCCCCACATTTTCTGCCTTCAGGCCTGGGCCCCAACCCTGGCCCCAAACACAAGAGCCAGAGCCAAATGCTTCTAGCATATACCACCACGGGTGATTTATTTAAGGGTCTCCGAATAATCGCTTAAGTGTCACCATGACAACCTGAAGAGTTGCCATGGAGATTGGAGCAGGAAACGTCCCCATGGAGACCCCTGGGAGACGCTCTAGGAAATCATTACCAGGTGGAGGGGGCTTGGGAAGGGGGAGCTGGACAAATAAGGGAGCCCCACGGTTTGTGTGCTGCCACAAGAAGGGGGGTTGAAGGAGCAAAGTGGGAAAGACCAGCCTAGAAAAGCAGGCAAGTTAATGATCTCCAACTCTAGGGTCCCTTGTGATAAATAACTTCCATTATGTCCATAGAAGAGATCTGACAGAAAAGACAGAATCTGGTGGTAATGGTGGCCCCCAGGACGGGGTTGGAGGAAGGAGGTTTCTTTTTCACTTTATACTCCTTTGTACTATTTGACTTTCTGTTATCGTAGGCATGTAAATAGTAATTATTCCAAAATTAAGTAAGTTATTTACTATGTTAAATATTTTATATGCTCAAAACAACCCCATAGGGTAGGTATCATCTCCATTATATGGATGAGGAAACTGCCGTTCAGAAAGGTTCAGAAAGTGGCCCACAAGGCCAGGAGTGGCGGCTCATGCCTGTAATCCCAGCACTTTGGAAGGCCAAGGTGGAAGGATCACTTGAACCCAAGAGTTCAAGATGAGCCTGAGCAACAGAGTGAGACCCTGTCTCTACAAAAATATTTTAAAATTATCTGGAGGTGGTGCACACCTATAATCCCGGCTACTCAGGAAGCTGAGCTGGGAAGATTGCTTGAGCCCAGGAGGTCAAGGCTGCAGTGAACCATAATCTCAACACTGCACTTCAGCCTGGGCGACAGAGTGTGACCCTGTCTCGAAAGAAGAAAGGGAGGAAAGGCAAGAAAGGGAAGAGAGGGAGGGCAGGGAGGGAGGGAGGGCAGGGAAGAGAGGGAGGGCAGGGAGGGAGGGAGGGCGGGCACAGTCATGATGACAGTCGAGAATCAAACCCAGAGCTCCTCGTCCCCTATGCAAGCCTGGATTCTCTGATCTCAACCCAGCTCTGCCACTAACATGTCAGGCACCTTTAGGTAACCCGCATCCCTCTGGGCCTCAGTTTCCTTACCTGTCAGATAGTTTAGCAGTCAGGACTGGATGAAGACGAAGGACTCTCTAGCTTGACATCCTAAGTTCACGAAGAGTTCCCCTCAGCACCATGGAGAATCACAGCTGTGGGTGGGGGGTGGGGAGTAGGGAGTGTGGTGACAGGGAGGAAAGGGGCATAACAACAACCCTCAGGGACCTTGAGAAACCTCTGGATTCTCCCTTTGCAGAGAGTGTAAGAGAAGCAGGGAAGGTGAGCCACCAGGAAAGTGTGCATCAAAACCGCAGTGGAGCCAGACGAGGTGGCTCCTGCCTGTTATCCCGGCACTTTGGGAGGCTGAGGCAGGAGGATCACTTGAGCCCAGGAGTTTGAGGTTACAGTGAGCTAAGATTGTGCCACTGCACTCCAGCCTGGGCAACAGAGAGCCAGTCTCAAAAAACAGAATAGAAAAAAAAAAAAAAAGTTTTTTAAAAGCACATGGCTGATGCCAGGAGCGGTGACTCACACCTGTAATCCCAGCACTTTGGGAGGCTGAAGCGGGTGGATCAGTTGAGGTCAGGAGTTCGAGATCAACCTGGCCAACATGATGAAACCCTGTCTCTACTAAAAATACAAAAATTAGCCGGACATGCTTGCTTGAGCCCAGGAGACAGAGGTTGCAGTGAGCTGAGATCGCATCACTGTACATCAGCCTGGGTGACAAAGTGAGACTTTATCTCAAAACAAAAAACAAAACAAAACAAAAAAACACAGCTGGGTGCAGTGGCTCTCACACCTGTAATTCCAGCACTTCAGGAGGCTGAAGTGGGCAGATCACTTAAACCCAGGAGTTTGAGACCAGCTTGTGTGACAGAGGGAGACCCTGTCTCAGGAAAAAAAAAAAAAAAAAAGGCTGGTCTTGGTGGCACGCCTGTAACCCCAGCAGTTTGGGATGCTGACACGGGTGTATCACCTGACATCAGGAGTTCAAGACCAGCCTGGCCAACATGGAGAAACCCTGTCTCTACTAAAAATATAGAAGTTAGCTGGGTGTGATGGTGGATGCCTGTAATCCCAGCTATTCAGGAGGCTGAACCGGGAGAATCACTTGAACCCAGGAAGCAGAGGTTGCAGTGAGTCGAGATTGCATCATTGCACTCCATCCTGGGTGACAAGAGTGAAACTCCGTCTCAACAACAACCACCAAAAAAAAAAAAAAAACCACCCACACACAATGAGACACCTCCTCACGGCCACTGGGATGGCTGGAATAAAACATATGAACAATTACAAGTATTTGCAAGGATGTGGAGAAATCAGAACCCTCCTACGCTGCTGGTGGGAATGTCAAATGGGGCAGCCACTTTGAGGCACAGTTTGGCAGTTCGTCAAAAAATTAAACATATGGACATCACATGACCCGGCCATTCCTCTCTTGGGTAGTAGACACCCAAGACAAATGAAAATACACCTCCACATGAAAACTGGCATGAAATGTCCAGAGCAGCATTATCCGTGGTACCCAAAAGCGGAATCTCCCCAAAAGTCTATCAACTGATGAATGGATAAACAAAATGTGATATGTCCATACAATGAAATATTATTCAATCATAGAAAGGAATGAAGTTCTGATACACACTACAACATGGGTGAACCCTGAAAACATGCTATGTGAAAGAAGCCAGTCACAGAAGACCACACAGGATCACATAGTAAATGATTCCATTTATATGGAATGTCCAGAATAGGAAAATCAAAAGCAACAGAGAGTAGATTATTGGTTGCCTAGGGTTGGGGGAGAGGAGAAATGGGGGTGAGAGAACAGCTAAGGCAGTGGTCTCCAACCTTTTTGGCACCAGGGACTGGTTTCATGGAAGACAGTTTTTCCACAGACTGCTGGAGGGTGGGAGATAGTTTCGGGATGATTCAAGTGCATAACATTTTATTGTGCAGTTTATTTCTATTATTATTACATTGTAATATTTAATGAAATAATTATACAACTCACCATAATGTAGAATCAGTGGGAGCCCTGAGCTTGTTTTCCTGCAACTAGACGGTCCCATCTAGGGGGTTTGGGAAACAGGGATACCCTAAGTGTGTTGCTTATGCCCAGTCTACTCCATAATCTCATTTTGGTTCACTGCGGAAAACCCTGCTTCACAAGGATAGGATGTTGGAAACAGAAGCAGGCTTTTCATTGCTTTTCTGGCAATCTCAGGACATTCTGCCTTGACTTTAATCAGAACATACAGAGACCTGAAGTTGTCTCAAACATACGTTCAAGGCAGCTGTGCAACTGAAGTATATCGACTCACTTGCCACCATAAAGCCTGCCACTAGATGCAGCTTAATTTTCCCTTGCCACTCACTGATGGGGTTTTGATATGAGTCTGCAAGCAATTGATTTATGATGGTCTCTGTGCAGGCAACCCTCTCTGCTAACATTCATCTGTATTTGCAGCCACTCCCCAGGGCAAGCATCACCACCTCAGCTTCACCTCAGATCATCAGGCATTAGATTTTCACAAGGGGCACAACCTAGATCCCTCACATGTGCAGTTCACAATAGGATTCACGCTTCTGTGAGATTCGAATGCCGCTGCTGACCTGACAGAAGGTGGAGCTCAGGTGGTAATGTGAGCAATGGGGAGTGGCTGTAAACACAGATGAAGCTTCACTTGCTTGCCCACTGCTCACCTTCTGCTGTGTGGCAGGTTCCTAACAGGCTGGGCTGTGGACCATTACTCTTACCAGTCTGTGGCCCAGGGGTTGGGGACCCCTGAGCTAAGGAGTTTCTTTTTAGGGTGATTAAAATGTTCTAAATTGACTGTGGTGATAGGGATACAATTATGCAAATATAGTAAAAGCCAGTGAATTGTACAATTTAAATGGGTGAATTGTATACTATGTGAATTATGTCTCAATAAAGATGTTTAAAAAGGAGAGAGGGACGGCACTGACCCAAGGTCACATAACCACTGAGTGGCCACCCCAAGTGCCCTGCCCCTGCCTATCCTTTTACTTTTCTGCTCTTGTTAAGGAGGACCAGAAGACTCTCCATGGGGCAGCCTTGAAGACTGATTCTAAAATGAACAAGGGCTGGGCGTAGTGTGGCTCACACCTGTAATCCCAACACTTTGGGAAGCTGAGGCAGGCAGATCATGGGCCAGGAGCTCAAGATCAGTCTAGCCAATATGGTTGAAACTGCGTCTCTACTAAAAATACACAAAAATTAGCCAGGTGTGATGGCGCACACCTGTAGTCCGAGCTACTCGGGAGGCTGAGGCAGGAGAATCACTTGAACCCGGGAGGCAGAGGTTGCAGTGAGCTGAGATCGCACCACTGCACTCCAGCCTGGGTGACAGAGCAAGACTCCACCTCAAAAAATAAAAATAAAATAAAATAGAATCAAATAAATAAATAAAATAAAATGAATGGGTAGTCAGGCATGGTGGTGTGCACATGTAATCCCAGCTACTCAAGAGGCTGGGGCAGGAGCATTGTTCGAGCCCAGGAGTTCAAGGCCGCAGAGAGCCACGATCACACCACTGCACTTTAGCCTGGGCAACAGAGTGAGACCCTGTCTCTCAAAAAAAAAAATTAAAAATAAAAATGAACAGGTGCCAGGTGGTAGGGGCCCTCCCATGACTCCCCTCTGCCAGAGCAGAGTTCTTTTAACAGACGGGGCTGCCTTAAGATTTAACTTAGGGAAAGGGTTGCCCTGCCAGAGGAAAAGAAAAGCAAAGGTTTGAAAGCCACTGACAGAGAAAAGGTTAAAAAATGATGGCAAAGGGATTCAGAACCTGGGCTTTGTCTTTGTATTAAGCATGTCTTTATTCTGATGCTTTGACATCTTGGGGTTTTGCTGACCCTGGAGAAGCTGCCCCTCCCATGGCTAGAGATGGTGAGGGACTCACTTGTGAGGGTGCCTTTTGTATACAAACCAACCAATCCAGAGTCCATTTCCCAACTATTCCCTTTACAGGGCCCTTCCAGGGTTCTCACACTCCAGGCCACTATTCCCCAGCCCCTACACCCCGCTGACAAGCCCGCTGAAATTATTCACAGTAGCCAATTCTAGGCCTGCCTCCTACTCTGCCTCGACCATTCCTTCCCTCAGAAACACAGCGAATGCTCCTGCCTACATTTCCCCCTCCCTGACTCCGCCTTCTGACCACCTTGGGGCCTCTGCTCCTGGACCTGCCTGATATGGCCTGCCCTCCCTGCTTGGGAACTGTGAGTAACAACTATTCTTTCAATAGCAATCAGATCCTGAACTCTTGGCCTCACCACATGTGAATATAAATAAGATCTACTTTTGAAAGCTGGCTTCATGCTCCCTGGGCATCAAACTTGCAAACTCTAGGCCTAGAGCAGCAGCTCATGCCTGTAATCCTGACAGTTTGGCAGGCCCAGGTGGGAGGATAACTTGAGCCTAGGAGTTTGAGACCAGCCTGGGCAACCCAAGAAGACCTCATCTCTACAAAAAAATTCCTTAAAAAATTAACAGGGTGTGAGACCAGGTGTGATGGCTCACACCTGTAATCCCAGCACTTTGGAAGGCTGAGGCAGATGGATCATTTGAGGTCAGGAGTTCAACACCAGCCTGGCCAATATGGTGAAACCCTGTCTCTACTAAAAATACAAAAAAAATTAGCTGGGCGTGGTGGCACGTGCCTGTAATCCCAGCCACTCAGGAGGCTGAGGCAGGAGAATTGCTTGAACCTGGGAAACAGAAGCTGCAGTGAGCCAAGATCATACCACTGCACTCCAGCCTGAACAACAGAGTGAGACTCTGCCTCAAAAAAAAGAAAAAAAATTAACAGGATGTGGTGGTGCGTGCCTATGGTCCCAGCTACTTAGAAGGCTGAGGTGGGAGGATGTCTTGAGTCTGGGAGGCCGAGGCTGCAGCAATTCATGATGGTGCCACCGTACTCCAGCCTGAGCAACAGGCAAGAAGACCCTGTCTCAAAAAAAAAAAAAAAAATGCAAACTCCTCACCTCTGTGCTTTGCTTTTCTCACCAGTAAGCCTAGGTTGCCAGCCATGCCTGCCTCAGGGCTGTCATGTATAATAGTGTAGGCTGTACCTTGTGCAAGGGAGCCATGCCAAGGAGCTGAGTGGAGCCTCCAGTGTGCTCCCTGCTCTGCTCTCCAAGCTGGAGTTTTCCCAGAGAGAACAGGCGTCTTTTCCTCATTTGTAAAGAGGCCCAAATGGGCCAGCAGTGGCCTTGCCCACCTTGTGAGGCTGCTGTCAGGACAAAAGCAGTAGAGTCCTGGTGCAGCACTTGGCACTCCAGAAATGGTGTTATCAGGGTCTCCATGGGGAGCAGGGAGCACCTTGAGATACTGCAACAACTTCTAGGAAGGCTTCCATTCTCTTTTCTTTGGGGTAGTGGGCGGCTGTATGTATATTTCAAGTCAATTTTATTGAAATCTCAAAAGAAGGTGACCCGAGCTGGTACCCAGGCTACAAATGAATAGATAGTTGCACACTCATGTCCATAGCCACATTGTTCACAATAGCCAAAAAGCAGAAGCAGCGCAAGTGTCCACTGAAACGAAATGTAGCCTATACACATAGTGGAATATGATTCAGCCCTGAAAAGGAAGGAAATTCTGACACATGCTACATCATGGATGGGCCTTGAAGACATTATGCTAAGTGAAATAAGCCAATCAAAAAAGGACACCTACTGTGTGATTCCACTTATATGACATACCTAGGGCAGTCGTATTTGTAAAAACAAAATAGAATGGTGGTTGCCGTGGGTAGCAGGTGGGGGAAAAGGGGAGTTAGTGTTTAAAGGTGCGCAGTTTCAGTTTCGTAAGATGAAAACAGTTCTGGAGATTGTTTGTATAACAATGTGAATGTACTTAATTTCACTGAAATATACACTTAAAAACAGTGAAGATAGTACATTTTATTTTACATATATTTTACCACGCTTTTTTGTAAAGGCACAGCCAAGTCATACTTCCCAGAAAAACCACCCATATGGGAGTAATTACTGTCCCTGCTCTTGTCCTACAGAAAAACGGCTCAGAGACCGAGCACGGTGGCTCACTCCTGTAATCCGGGAGGCTGGGAGGCTGAGGCTGGTGGATCACTTGAGGTCAGGAGTTCAAGACCAGCCTGGCCAACATGGTGAAACCCTGTCTCTACTAAAAATACAAAAATTAGCAGGTGTGGTGGTGGGTGCCTGTAATCCCAGCTACTCCGGAGCCTGAGGCAGGAAAATCAGTTGAACCCAGGAGGCAGAGGTTGCAGTCAGTTGAGATTGTGCCACTGCACGCCACCCTGGGCGACATAGAGAGACTCCATCTCCAAAAAAGAAAAACGGCTCAGACAACAGTAAGCCATCTTTAAAGTGTCTCTCAATTAGTAAGTTTCCATCACTCCGCTAGACTTCCTTGGGACTGGCCCAGGCTGTGCACTCTCTCTGTCGCCTTGTGGGACACTTGCTCCCTTTCCAAAAGCAGCTATTATCACTTTGTTATATGCACGCATATATATCTATGTATGGGCATTTATCGATTTGACAAGAGAAAATGTTATCTATTTTATTTTCTTTATTAATTTACTTTGAGAGAGGGCCTTGCTCTGTCACCCAGGCTGAAGTGCAGTGATGCAATCTCAACTCACTGCCATCCTCCACCTCTGGGGCTCAAGCCATCCTCCCACTTCAGCCTCCCGAGTAGCTGGTACTACAGGCACGTGCCACCATGCCTGGCTAATTTTCGAATTTTTAGCAGAGGTGGGTTTTGCCATGTTGCCCAGGCTGGTGTTGAATTCTTGGGCTCAAGTGATCTACCCACCTCAGCCTCCCAAAGTGCTGGGATTACAGACTTGAGCCACTGTGTCTGGCCCTATCTATTTTAATTTTTACTTCTTTGTTTACATCTGAGGTTTCAAATTTTGTTGGCTATTTTTCTTTTTTCATGAGTTGCCTGTCTTTAAGGCTAAGACAGCAACCAGGAGAACAAGTGTGTTCACTTGGCGTTCTCAGTCCCACAGGTGTGTCAGACCTCATTGCCCTGTTTTTAATGACTTGCATTGTTTTTGGCACAAAGTGTATTAATCAGAGTTCCTGGTAACAAGAAATAGAAACCAAATCTGGTTAATGAAGTGGAAAAGCTTTGTTTTGTCATGTTTTTGGAAACATATCAGGCAGCTCACAGAATCTTCGTGAAGGCTGGAAACCCAGGATGAGAAAATGAACAAAAACCAAGGGTTACTGGCAGCAGAGTCCAGCTGGATCCCACCCAAGCCTTGGTCTGGTTAGAACACTGGGTTCCATGCCAAGGGACCCAGTGCTGCCTCTGCCCCCACTGCCCAAAGAACATTCTCCCGTTTTCCTTAGCAGGAGCATCCAGTGAGCCACACTGGCCACCACAGAGAGGGAACGGGGAAAGTGAATATCTATCATTCCTGTCCTGGGGAACAAGAAGCAAGGGGAGGCCTTCACACAGTGGAGTAAGGGGGATATAGATGCTGGGCTGTCCCAAAGATGCTGACCACCAAGTTTATGAACTACTTAACAGGGTACAAAGCATCTTCCTGTCCATAAATAGAGCTATCAGTGGCCACCACATGCTGGTGTTGCTACGTAGAAGGCACTAAGCTGAGCATATGACATGCTACATCATTAGCTCTTCTTTTTTTTTTTTGAGACAGAGTCTCGCTCTGTTGCCCAGGCTGGAGTGCAGCGGCGCGATGATCTCCGCTCACTGCAAGCTCCGCCTCCTGGATTCACGCCATTCTCCTGCCTCAGACTCCAGAGCAGCTGGGACTACAGGCACCCACCCCAACGCCCGGCTAATTTTTTTTTGTTTTTTTTTTTTTTTTAGTAGAGACGGGGTTTCACCGTGTTAGCCAGGATGGTCTCAATCTCCTGACCTCGTGATCCGCCCGCCTTGGCCTCCCAAAGTGCTGAGATTACAGGCGTGAGCCACGGCGCCTGGCCTACATCATTAGCTCTTCTAATGATCCTCCAAGGTTGGTATTACTCTCTCTGTTTTGTAAGTAAGAAAACCAAGCTTGGAGTGATTCTATCACTTTCCCCAGGCACACAGTAAACGTCAGAGCCAAAATGCAAACCCTGCTCCATCTGACTCTAAAATCACACCACAGCCAGGCGCAGTGGCTCACGCCTGTAATCCCAGCACTTTGGGAGGCCAAGGCAGGTGGATCACAAGGTCAGGAGTTTGAGACCAGCCTGGCCAACATGGTGAACCCCGTCTCTACTAAAACTACAAAAATTAGCCAGGCGCGGTGGCGGGCGCCTGCAATCCCAGCTACTTGGGAGACTGAGGCAGGAGAATCGCTTGAACTTGGGAAGTGGAGGTTGCAGTGAACTGAGATCGCACCAGTGCACTCTAGCCTGGGTGACAGAGCAAGACTTCATCTCAATAAATAAATAAATAAATAAATAAATAAATAAATAAATAAAATAAAATCATATGCCACAGGGCCTCCCAGGTGGTTGGTTTGACAATCACAATACCCCACCACCACCCACCCCCAGGAGGGGCCAGAGGCTTCCCAGTGAGTGAGTGGCAGAATACAGCCCTGCTAGATTCATTCTCTTTGGATTATCTTCAAGATGCCAGGAGAGCTCCAAATATAAGGGCTCTCCTGATTGCCATAAGGAAGAGACTTCGGTGATGTGTTTTCTGCATGTTCCCCGTTTTAGCCAGCATGTCAAGAAAATGCGTAAAATGTGTATTTAAAAATATATTTTAGGCCAGGAGAGGTGGCTGATGCCTGTAATCCCAGCACTTTGGGTAGATCACTTGAGGTCAGGAGTTTGAAACCAGCCTGGTCAACATGGTGAAACCCCGTCTCTACTGAAAAAATACAAAAATTAGCTGGGCGTGGTGGCATACACCTATAGTCCTAGCTACTCGGGAGGCTGAGGCAGGAGGATAGCTTGAACCTGGGAGGTGGCAGTTTCAGTGAGTCAAGATTGCACCACTGCATTCCAGTGTGATCGACAGAGCAAAACTCCCTTTCAAAAAAAAAAAAAAAAAAGGCTGGGCGCGGTGGCTCACACCTGTAATCCCACCACTTTGGGAGGCCAAGGCAGGCGGATCACGAGGTCAGGAGATCGAGACCGTCCTGGCTAACATGGTGGAACCCTGTCTCTACTAAAAATACAAAAGAATTAGCTGGGCATGGTGGCAGGCACCTATAGTCCCAGCTACTTGGGAGGCTGAGGCAGGAGAATGGCGTGAACACAGGAGGCAGAGCTTGCAGTGAGCCGAGATCTAGCCACTGCACTCCAGCCTGGGCAACAGAGTGAGACCCTGTCTCAATTTAAAAAAAAAAAAAAAAATAAGTATTTTAAAGCCTCTGGTTCTAGGTCTGATGGAGGTGGCTGACGGAGTAGCGGGTATCATATTTATCTTTCCCTGGCCTCTGCTGTGAATGAATATAAAGCCCGGACAAAATATAGTAAACAACTCTTTGCAGATATGCTACATCAACCGGTACAGGGATATGGTCACTAAGAGAGTTCACCCCTGCTTTCACGCTGAAGACATTTTCTTGACGACGGGAAACAGTGTCCAAGGAGAGACTAGCAGTGTTACCAGTTGGGGAAAACAGATGGGAGTGCAAGGCTGCTGAGGCAATGGGGATTTCGGGGAGAGGAAGGAGACACAGAGCAGAAACCCAAAAATTCTGCTTAAAAATTCTTGAGGACACAAGGAAGTTTTTGAGGGATAAAAATATTCTATATTTTGATTGTGGTAATGGTTACACATGTGTTTACAGTCATCAAAAGCCATTAAACTGTGCTCCTAAAATGAGTTTTATTGTAAGTGTATCAATATATTAATTGCATTTTGTATTTATTTATTTTGAAACAGGGTCTCGCTCTGTCACCCAGGCTGGAGCACAGTGGAGTGATCACAGCTCACTGCAGCCTTGTCCCCTGGGGCTCAAGTGATCCTCCCACCTCAACCTTCCAAGGAGCTGGGACTACAGGTGCACACCACCATGCCCGGCTATGGGGCCTCCCAATGTTGCCCAGATTGGCCTCAAATTCCTGGGCTCAAGTGATCCTCCCACCTCAGCCTCCCAAAGTGCTGAGATTATAGGTGTGAGCCACCACACCTGGCTAGTTTTTATTTTTGAAGAATGCCTTTGTCAAGCTCACCCATCCTCACTAACACTGTGAATGAACATTAAAAAAATATTGTCCTAGACTGTTTCCTAATAATTTTACTAAGGCAGTGAGAGTTATAATAAGCTAAAATACGATGAGATTAGCATCGCCCATCCTAAATCCCAACGTACTGTATTTTAAATCAATAAAATTATTGTATTTTATTTTGTTTACTGAGTTGGGGTCTCCCTCTATTGCCCAGGCTGGAAAATAGTGGTGCGATCACATCTCACTGCAACCTCGACCTCCTAGACTCATGCAATCCTCCCATCTCTGCATCCCAAGTAGCTGGGACCACAGGTATGCATCACCAAGCCCCGCTAATTTGTTAATTTTTTAACAGAAATGCAGTCTCACTATGTTGCCCAGGCTGGTCTCAAACTCCTGGGCTCAAGTGATCCTCCCTCCTCGGCCTCCCAAAGTGCTGGGATTACAAACATGAGCTCCCACACCTAGCCAAAGTTGATTATTTTATTTTTTTTGAGTCAGAATCTCGCTCTGTCGCCCAGGCTGGAGTGCAGTGGCATGCTATCGACTCACTGCAACCTCTGCCTCCCGGGTTCAAGTGATTCTCCTGCCTCAACCTCCCAAATAACTGGGATTACAGGAGCAGACCAATATGCCCAGCTAATTTTTGTATTTTTGTGGAGACAGGGTTTTCACCGTGTTGGTCAGGCTGGTCTCGAACTCCTGGCCTCAAGTGATCCACCCGCTTCAGTCTTCCAAAGTGCTGGCATTATAGGTGTGGGCCACCATGCCCAGCCAGAAGTTGATTATTTTAAAATTCTCCTTCTTGAGGCTTCACTGACTCCTAAACTCCCACACACAGGGCAAGACTCCGGCAGATGGAGTAGAGAATAGCCTCTGCAGCTAGATAGCTGAGTTGAAGTTTCAGAGGCTTTTCAGGGCTGGGACAGTTGGAGTTTGGCCCCAGCCAGAGTAGAGAGACTTTGGCGAAGACCTGAGGTTTTCACTTGAGATCCTAGAAAGATCATACACACGCAGAGTGGGCCATGAGTTAGCAATGAGAATGGAGACAACTATGCCCTCTTGGAGGCTGGAAAACAAATGAATGAGTGGCAACTACTTTAGCCGATCCAAGAGAGCTGAGTCCTAAACTGAATAGGAGAAGAAGCTAAAAGCAACCAGATTTACTCTGTGGAATTTCCAAAAGGCTCAGGAATTGGCACCAGAATTAGACGTGAAAGTGGGGCTTAAGAACAAGAGAACTGTTTGAAAATTTAAAAAAAAAATTATATACCCCAAATGCCCTCCTCATATCCTGCCATCCAGAAAATTAGTGGGAGACTAAAGTTTATTCCCAGGAGATGGCTGGGCACGGTGGCTCACACCTGTAATCCCAGCACTTTGGGAGGCCAGGAGTTCGAGACCAACCTGGCCAACACGAAGAAGCCACCTCTAAAAAAATACAAAAATTAGCATGGTATGGTGGCATGTGCCTGTAGTCCCAGCTACTCAGGGAGCTGAAGCACAAGAATCTCTTGAACCTGGGAGGTGGAAGTTGCAGTGAGCCAAGATCATTCCCCTGTACTCCAGCCTGGGTGATAGAGCGAGACTCCATCTCTAAATAAATAAATAAATAAAGTTTATTCCCAGAAGAAAGTAAATTGCATGGTCTCTAGATTAGAGGACTCTGGACTCAGCTAGTAAGAGGGATTTGTACTTACAGCAGGGGATTAAGCAAACATTTACAGCTGTAGTGTGAAACCCCGGCCTGCTTCATTCACTGAGCTCCTGGGGCTTCATGACTCCAGGTGATCAGTTGAAGAATGTATTTTGGAGAATCTGACTACCTAAAAAAAAAAAGATCTAAAGATACTCATAACAATGAATGGCTCAGCCAGATCACCCTGCAATGAAGTTCATAGTCAAAAAGTTCTCCCCATGTGCTCAGACTTTTCAATCAGCTTTTTAGTGCCCCTACTCAGATAACCAACAGTCAGACATCTGACCAAAGTCTCTAACATGGAAGGCAGAGATGAAAATAAATAGAAAAACCTACTTGGAGAAAATTATTTTATGCAAGGAAAAGAGAACTTTTAAAAATACAACAAAAAACCTATCATTATTATTTCTTAGCGAGATCTTAAAAACATGTGTCAGGCTGAGCATGGTGGTTCACATCTATGATCTCAGCACTTTGGAAGGCCGAGGTGGGTGGATCCTTTGAGGTCAGGAGTTCGAGAACAGCCTAGCCAACATGGTGAAACCCCGCCTCTACTAAAAATACAAAAATTAGCTGGGCGTGGTGGCGGGTGCCTGTTGTCCCAGCACATGGGAGGCTGAGGGAGGAGAATCTCTCGAACCCAGGAGGCAGAGGTTGCAATGAGCAGAGATTGTACCACTGCACTCCAGCCTGGGTGACAGAGCAAGACTCCGTCTCAAAAAAAAAAAAAAAAAAAAACAAATCATGCATTTCTGAAACAAGAACACAATACTATCAAAAATAGACATAATACTTATATGGATATTTTTCCCCCTTTCTGATATAGAGTCTTGCTGTGTTGCCCAGACGAGAGTGCAGTGGTTATTGATAGGCATAATCCCACTACTGATCAACTGATCAGCATGGGAGTTTTGACCTGCTCCATCTCTCTCTCTCTTTTTTTTTTAGTTTGGGATATTACCTTTATTAAGCTTATGCACCAGAGTGGAAATAATGCCTGTACAAAACCAAATGTTTGTTACTATAACTTCTGCATCACTGTTAAAATCCAGTTTTTAAAAAACTCTATCAAAACCCACTACTTTGGAATCAATAGCTTCTTTGAAGCCATAGTAACACTTAAACATGGTTAAGACCAGAATGCAGAAATTGGTCGGTTGGAAAGCTAATTAAACTTCCAGCTTGCTCAGATACAATTACAAAAAGACAAACTTGGGCTGGGAGCGGTGGCCCACGCCTGTAATCCCAGCACTTTGGGAGGCCAAGGCAGGTGGATCACCTGATGTCAGGAGTTCGAGGCCAGCCTGGCCAACATGATGAAACCCCATCTCTACTAAAAATACAAAAGCTGGCCGGGCGTGGTGGTGTGCGCCTGTAATCCCAGCTACTTAGGAGGCTGAGCCAGGAGAATCGCTTGAACCTGGGAGGTGGAGGTTGCAGTGAGCTGAGATCACGCCATTGCACTCCAGCCTGGGCAACAAGAGCAAAACTCCATCTACAAAAAAAAAAGATGAAATTGTGTTTTTCACAGAGATACAGTCCACTGGAATCACCATGCTGGACAGTTGGTAAAGTACTTAGAGTCCCGGGATAATAAGGAATCCAGGCAGCCTTTAGACAGTCTACTGTTGTCCTTTCTTCCCCATCAGAGATCTGTGAGTGTGTGGAACGACACTACCACTAGCAATTGTAGCCTTGATGAGAGAAGATGAAGATGAAGAGAATTCTTCATCTTCACAAACAGCAAGTTCCAAGTGACAAGGGGTAATACGCTTTACCTTGAAGTCTTTTGATGCTTTTGCTGCCAGTTCAGGTAGCTCTGCGGTGAGTTACTCTAGGATGGCTATGCTATGCACTGCGGCAGTTGCACCCACATGACCATGACTGGTTGTCCTAGATCTCAGGTGTCGATGAATATGTCCCACTGGGAACTGCAGGTCGGCTCTCTACGAGCCTTTGTCTTGGTTTTTCCAGAGTCCTTCCCAGCCTTATTGCCAGTCGTTTCGAATTCTGCTGAAGCTCAAACAAGCAAGACAGAGAAAGGGCTAATCAAACACCCAGCAAGATCCCACCACCTATTTCTTCAGTGCAATGCAATTTAAACTACCAACCTGCTCCTTTTCTGATCTGGGCCAGTTCACCCCTCCTTAGGCAACCTGATGGTCCTCCACTCCCAGGAGGTCATCATATTGATGCCAAACTTAGTACGGATACCCGATCGGCATAGCATGCTACAGCCCAGAACTCCTGGGCTCAAGCGATCTTCCTGCCCCTGCCTCCCCAGGAACTAGCACTAAAGGTGCAAACCACTATGCCCAGCAAGAGTATAATGTATATAGACATTCAATTTGCAAATATATAAACCTGAGACAAAAACACAATACTGTTGGGGTTTTGGTTGTTTTTGAGACCATGTCTCACTCTGTCACCTAGACTGGAGTACAGTGGTGCGAACATGGCTTACTGCAGCCTTGACCTCCTGGAATCAAGCAGCCCTCCTGCTTCAGCCTCCCACGTAGCTGGGACTACAGGCACATGCCATCACACTCAACTAATCTTTTTATTTTTTTGTAGAGATGGGGTCTCACTTTGCTGCCAGGCGGGTTTTGAACTCCTGATCTCTGTCCTCCACCTCAGCCTCCCAAAGTGCTGGGATTACAGGTATGGGCCACCATGCCTGGCCACTTTTTTTTTTTTTTTTTTTTTAGGGGAACATTCAAAGGACAAAAAGGAGCTCTTTAAACTTAAAAATATAATGTGAGAAATCAAAAACTCAGTAGAAGGATTGGAATATAAAATTGAGGAAAGCTTACAAAAACATAGTCACAGAAAATAGGAGAGAAGAGATAAGAAAATTAGAGGCCTCATACAGGAATTCCACTTTCTGAATAATAGGAATTCCAGAAAAATAAAAAAATAAACAAATAAATAAATAAACAAAAAACAACAGAGAAGAAGGAGTGGAGGAAATGCTCAAAGAAACACCCGGGCTGGGCACGATGGCTCACACCTGTAATTCCAGCACTTTGGGAGGCCAAGGCGGGTGGATCATGAGGTCAGGAGTTTGAGACCAGCCTGGCCAACATATGAAACCTCATCTGTACTAAAAATACAAAAAATTAGCCAGGTGTGGTGACAGGCGCCTGCAATTCCAGCTACTCAGGAAGCTGAGGCAGGAGAATCACTTGAACTCGGGAGGGGGAGGTTCCAGTGAGCTGAGATTGCGCCACTGCACTCTAGCTGGGTGACAGAGCAAGCCTCCATCTCAAAAAAAAAAAAAAAAAAAAAATACCCAAAGAAAATTTTCAAAAACGGAGACATATATTTCCCATTTAAAAGGGCCCAAGATGTTCTTTGCCCAATGGATGAAAAGAGACCAACATCAAGACAAATCATTGTCATTTAGAACACTGAAGACAAAGAGAAGATCCTGCAAGTTTCTGAAGGGAAAGGGGAGCAGGTCAGGAATTAAGAATGGCTTGAATGTCTCAATAGATGCACTGGAAGTTAGAAGACAAGCAATGCTTTCAAATTTCCAAAGGAAAATCATCTCCAACGTAATTCTTTTTTTTTTTTTGAGACAAAGTCTCACTCTCACCCAGGCTGAAGTGTAGTGGTGCAATCTCAGCTTGCTGCAACCTCTGTCTTCTGACTTCAAGCAATTCTCCTGCCTCAGTCTCCCATGTAGCTGGGATTATAGGCATTGGCCACCAAACCTGACTAATTTTTTGTATTTTTAGTAGAGACAGGGTTTCACCAAGTTGGCCAGGCTGGTCTCAAACTCCTGACCTCAAGTGATCTGCCTACCTCGTATTCCCATAGTGCTGGGATTACAGGTGTGAGCCATGGTAACCAGCCATACAACTTAAAATTTTATACCCAACCAAACTATCAATCAAGGTTGAAGATAGAAAAAGACATTTGAGTCATTTAAGGTTCAGTAAAAAATGTTTATATACTCAGGAGGCTCCTGAAGGATGTGTTTCATCAAAATAAGGTAGTAAACCAAGAAAAAGACAAGGGGAAACAGGAATCTGACATGTGATAGACAAAGAGAATCCCCCAGGATGTTGGTAAAAAGAGACTGCAAGATGACAACAATGCAACAGTCCTGTAGGACAACCAGCCTAGACCAGATAAGGTCAGAAATGTCTAAGAGAGATTTCTTCTTTTCTTTTTTTTGAGACGGAGTTTTGCTCTTGTCACCCAGGCTGGAATACAATGGTGTGATCTCGGCTCACTGCAACCTCTGCCTCCCGGGTTGAAGCAATTCTCCTGCCACAGCCTCCCAAGTAGCCGGGATTACAGGCACCTGCCACCATGCCCGGCTAATTTTTTGTATTTTTAGTAGAGACAGGGTTTTATCATGCTGGCCAGGCTGGTCTCAAACTCCTGACCTCAGGCGATCCACCCATGTTGTCCTCCCAAAGTCCTGGGATTACAGGTGTGAGCCACTGTGCCCAGCCATGTCTAAGAGAGGTTTCTTCAAGAAAATAAAATTGGTAGAATATCATCTGAAAGTATTGAGGGAAGATTTCAACAACTGAAAGAGCTTAGCATTAAATACATAGGAAACTAAGTAAATGAAGTGGGGGTGGAGATAATTATTAGCTCCAGGGAAAATAAAAAATTGTGCATAGTCCATCACATGGTAATAGTGTTTACATAGTGGTAATAATGTAAACACTGGCTATTGCTCTAACCAAATTATTGTATGACTATAGTGGAAAGATGGAGGCCAGGAAGGGCGCATGAGTTGTTCGAGTACGGAGGACAATAAATAGTGCCTAAAACTGAAAAAAGTATGATGTAGTAATAAAATAATATTATTGAGGGAAATGGAGATAAATGCCAAAAGAATGAGCTATAAAAATTGAAGATGGCCAGGTGTACTGGCTCATGCCTGTATTCCCAGCACTTTGAGAGGCCAAGGCGGGTGGATCACTTGAAGTCCGGAGCTCAAGACCAGCCTGGCCAACATGGTGAAACCCCGTCTCTACTAAAAATACAAAAATTAGCCAGGTATGGTGGCATACACCTATAGTCCCAGCTACTCAGGAGGCTGAGGCAAGAGGAGAATCGCTTGAATCTGGGAGGTGGAGGTTGCAGTGAGCTGAGATCACGTCACTGCACCCCAGCCTGGGTGACAAAGCGACACCCTGTCTCAAAAAAAAGAAAAAAAAATGGGCTGGGCGCGGTGGCTCACGCCTGTAATCCCAGCACTTTGGGAGGCCGAGGCGGGTGGATCACGAGGTCAGGAGATCGAGACCATCCTGGCTAACACGGTGAAACCCCATCTCTACTAAAAATACAAAAAAATTAGCCGGGCGTGGTGGCAGGCGCCTGTAGTCACAGCTACTCAGGAGGCTGAGGCAGGAGAATGGCGTGAACGTGGGAGGCAGAGCTTGCAGTGAGCCGAGATCACACCATTGCACTCCAGCCTGGGTGACAGAGCGAGACTCCGCCTGAAAAAAAAAAAAAAAAAAAAAATGAAGGTGATTATCTCTGCTAAGGGGAAGGGAGAGGGCTCTTTTTCATAAGTCTTGCACCATCCTTTGACTTTTTAAGCTATGTAAATGAATAACTTAAATAAAAATTAAAACTTTGACCCAATTTCTATATCCGAACGTACAGCCTGAGGCAGGCAAACACACAAAGCAATGTAAAGACAAAGCATCCAAAACCTGAAAAGGAAAGTTAAGTTGTACCCAGGGAAGGACAGCATACACGTAGGTAAGAGGAACAGCAGGACTTCCGGAAATAGGCTGAAAATATTAATGATGCCTCCTTAGACTCATCCAGGAAACCATCATATTTAACATGACCTGGAACTTGACCTTTCAGGATGCAGTCTGTTCTCCCAGGGATGGGAGGTGGGAGCTTCCCTAGGGAAAGTAACGTGGGATGGAAGTTTCTAAAAGCCAAAGCAGCCATCACTGTCCCCACTACTTCCTGTTCCTCTTCATCCATCCTCTCCTCCATCCTCCACCAGCCCCTCAGGATCCCTGCTTAGAGATATTGACCTGTGCTCATGTTTGCGAAGATCAAACTGACTGAGGGGATTAGGACGCGCTTAAGAGCCAGCAGACAAATCTGGCTTTACTTTTACCCCTGCATCCTCTCTCCCCAGCCATGTTTGTGGTATCTGGGCAGACAGCTCAGCCAACCCACCTGCACAGCTTCCCCAGACATTCCACACCCAGACAGTGGTGCCAGGAGTAAAGCGGTAGAGAAAGGGAAGGTATTAGGGGAGAATTAAGGTGAGGAAGTGACTCAGCCCCGCATAAGCCTGCAGGCATCCGGAGGAGTTCTCAGGAGGCAGTGGCGGCTGGGCCGCATTTCAAGCTGGCCTGTGAGTGAGGCTGAAATGTGACTCGCTCTGCCCCACCAGGCACTCGGTGTTGCAGGGGAGGGCTGGCTGTGCTCCTGTCCCCAGCCCAGACTCCCAGAACATCCCTGGTGGTCTGGTTGGGTTTGGGGTCACTGGATTTTGCATGGCAATGGGTTTCTTTCTTCTGGGTTTGTTTGCCTTGCATAGGGTGGAACCAGGTAGAGAGGTGACTACGGCAGGAGCGGCCTCTCCTGTGAAAGAAGCCGCTTCCCTCGAGGACAGAGGGCGGTGGGCTTTGGGGGCCTGGCAAGGGAAAGCAAGCCCATAGGCAGGACCACTGCTTCATACAGAATATGCTGCCTTTCAGTTAGACAATTCAAATTCAGGCTCTTGACACTTGGACAAGATACCAGCCTCTCAGAGACTGTTTATTCATGGAACAAACCCTGGAAAACAAAATTACCTCGATTGTCAGATGCGTTCACTCTGTAACCACCTCTGATATGCCAGGGTCTGGGTTCAGTTTAGAAATAATTTTTAAAAGTAAGCCATCTCACTCCATTAAGATGGCTACTATCCGGCTGGGTGCGGTGGCTCACTTCTGGAATCCCAGCACTTTGGGAGGCCAAGGCAGGAGGATCGCTTGAGCTCAGGGGTTCAAGACCAGCCTGGGCAACACAGCTAAACCCTGCTTCTACAAAAAAATATTTAAAATTAGGCAGGTGGTGCCATGCACCTGTAGTCCCAGCTACTTGAGGGTGCTAAGGCAAGAGGGTTGCTTGAACTCAGGAGGTAGAGGCTGTAGTGAGCCAAGATTGTGCCATTGCACTCCAACCTATGGGACAAAATGACACCCTGTCTCAAAAAAAAAAAAAAAAAAAAAAGGATGGTTACAATGAAAAAATTTAAAATATGTTTAAAAACAGGCTGGGCACAGTGGCTCGCACCTATAATCTTAGCACTTTGGGAGACCAAACTGGGAGGATCATCTGAGGCCAGGAGTTGGAGACCAGCCAGGTCAACATAGCCAGACCCTGTCTCTACACAAAATTTAAAAATTAGCCAGGCATGGTCACACATGCCTATAGTCCCAGCTACTGGGGAGGCTGAGATAGTAGGATCCTTGAACCCAGGAGTCCAATCCTATAGTAAGCTATGATCATGCCACTGCACTGCACTCCAGCCTGGGCAACAGAACAAGACTCTGTGTCTGTAAATAAGTAAGTAAGTAAATAAATAAATAAGTAAATATTTTAAACATAAATAAAAACCAGAAAATAACAAGCCTTAGCAAGGATATGGAGAAACTGAAATTCTTGTGCACTATGGGTGGAAATATACAATCATGCAGCTGCTGTGGAAAAGAGTATGGCAGTCCCTCAGAAAATTAAACGTAGACCAGGCATGGTGGCTCACACCTATAGTCTCAGCCCTTTGGAAGGCCAAAGCAAGAGGATCACAAGAGATCAGGAGTTTAAGACCAGCTTGGGCAACACAGAGAGGCCCCCATCTCTACAAAAAAAAATTTAATTAGCTGGGCATGGTGGTGTGCACCTGTGGGGCCAGCTACTTGGGAAACTGAGGCGGGAGGATCACTTGAGCCAGGTGAAGGCTGCAGTGAGCGCTGATCACACCACTGCACTCCAGTCTGGGTGACAGAGCGAGACCCTGTCTCAAAAAAAAAACAAAATAATGATAATAATAATAATAAATAAATAAACATAGGCTGAGTGTGGTGGCTCATGCCTGTAATCTCAGCACTTTGGGAGGCAGAGGTAGAAGGATACCTTGAGCCCAGTAGTTCAAGGTTGCAGTGAACTGTGATCACATCACTGCACTACAGCCTGGGTGACAGAGTGAGACCTTGTCTCGTAGATAAATAAAACATAGAATTACCATATAATCCAGGTCGGGCACAGTGGCTCACACCGCTCAGGTGGATCACCTGAGGTCAGGAGTTCAAGACCAGTCTGGCCAACATAGTGAAACCCCGTCTCTACTAAAAATACAAAAATTAGCCAAGTGTGGTGGTGCGTGCCTGTAGTCCCAGCTACTCGGGAGGCTGATGCAGAATTGCTTGAACCCAGGAGGCGGAGGTTGCAGTGAACTGAGATGGCACCACTTCACTCCACCCTGGGTGACAGAGTGAGACTCTGTCTCAAAAAAAAAATTGCCATATGATTCAGCAGAGTATTTGCCTAAAATAACTAATTATTTTGATAATAAAATCCATCAGCCTCAGCCTCTCAATGTACTGGGATTACAGACGTGAGCCACCACGCCCGGCCTGGTGTCTTTTTAAAAGAAATTTAGGTCGGGCGTGGTGGCTCACGCCTGTAATCCCAGCACTTTGGGAGGCTGGGACGGGTGGATCACAAGGTTAGGAGCTTGAGACCAGCGTGGCCAAGATGGTGAATCCCCATCTCTACTAAAAATACAAAAAAATTAAGCACTCGCAGTGACAGATGCCTGTAATCCCAGCTACTCGGGAGGCTGAGGCAGGAAAATTGCTTGAACCCGGGAGACGGAGGTTGCAGTGAGCTGAGATCATGCCACCATTGCACTCTAGCCTGGGTGACAGAGCAAGACTCCTTCTCAAACAACAACAAAAAAAGAAGTTTACAAAGTATTATTATTTTAATTATGGTAAAATAGACATAACATGAAATTAACCATCTTAATCATTTCAAGGGCACAGTTCACTAGTATTAATTACACTCACATTGCTGTGCAACCAATTTCCAGAACTCTTTTCATCTTGCAAAACTGAAACTCTGTACCCTGCCTGTTAAGCAACAATTCCCCGTTCTCCCCTCTCCCAGCCCCTGGCAGCCCCTCTTCTATTTTCTCTCTCTGGGACTTGGACTATTCTAGGTACCACAAGTAAATGGAATCGCATAGTATTTGTCTTTTTGTGACTGGCATATTCCACTTAGCATGATGTCCTCAAGGTTTATCCATTGTAGGATGTAAGAATTTCCTTTCTTCTTAAGGCTGAATATCTTACTGCATGTACAGATCACATTTTGCTGCTCCATTCATCTGTCGACGGACATTTGGGTTGCTTCCACCTTTTGACTTTTGTGAACAATCCTGCTATGAAGGTGGGTGTCCAAATAACTCTATGATACCCTGCTTTTAATTCCTTTTTTTTTTTTTTTTTGAGACAGAGTTTTGCTCTTGTTGCCCGGGCTGGAGTGCAATGGCCCGATCTCAGCTCGCTACAACCTCTGCCTCCAGGCTTCAGGTGATTCTCCTGCCTCAGCCTCCCGAGTAGCTGGAATTAGACGCATGTGCCACATGAGCACAGTGGCTCACGTCTGTAATCTCAGCACTTTGGGAGACCTAGGCAGGTGGGTCGCTTGAGGTCAGGAGTTCAAGACCAGCCTGGCCCACATGGTAAAACCCCATCTCTACTAAAAATACAAACATTAGCCGGGTGTAATGGTGGGCACCTGTAATCTCAGTTACTCAGGAGGCTGAGGCAGAATAGCTTGAACCCAGGAGGTGGAGTTTGCAGTGAGCCAAGATTGTGCCCTTGCACTCCAGCCTGGGTGACAGAGAGAGACTCCATCTCAAAAAATAAAATAAAATAAAAATTAAAAAACTAAAATAAAGTAAATGGGTTTCCTCACAGTTCAGTTTACATATATACTGGGCTTGACATGTGGTTCCCAGGTCATCTCGCCTGGGTTTCAGGGCAGTGTTTAGGTATCAAAGGGGATGTAAGTACCAGTTCCTTAGGAAAGGCCCAGGAGAAAGGCTGTAGCCTTAACAAATGAGAAGTAGGGAACTCAGAGAAGAAGATGACAAGCCTACAACAAGAGGGGAAGAAACTTACTGTTTTGTTGGTGATGGTGGGTTTTTTTATCTTCTTTTTTTTTTTGAGACGGAGTCTTGCTCTGTTGCCAGGCTGGAGTGCAGTGGTGTGATCTCAGCTCACTTCAACCTCTGCCTCCTGGGTTCAAGCGATTCCCCTGCCTCAGCCTCCCAAATAGCTGGGACTATAGGTGTGTGCCACCACGCCCAGCTAATTTCTTGTATTTTAAAAGACGGGGTTTCACCATGTTGGCCAGGGTGGTCTCAATCTCCTGACCTCATGATCCACCTGCCTCGGCCTCCCAAAGTGCTAGGATTACAGGCATGAGCCACTGCGCCCAGCTGAAACTTACTTTACTACTCACCATTTGGGCACCATAGTTTCCTAGATGAACAGAGAGTATATCTTGTAATATTTAAAGACATGGCATTGCCAGGTGTGGTGGCTCACGCCTGTAATTCTAGCACTTTGGGAGGCTGAGGCGGGTGGATCACCTGAGGTCAGAAGTTTGAGACCAGCCTGGCCAACCTGGTGAAACCCCGTCTCTACCAGTAATACAAAATTATCTGGGCATGGTGACACATGCCTGTAATTCCAGCTACTTGGGAGGCTGAAGCAGGAGAATTGCTTGAACCGGGAAGCAGAGGTTGCAATGAGCCGAGATCGTGCCATTACACTCCAGCCTGGGCAACGAGAGCAAAACTCTGTTCAAAAAATAAAATAAAATAAAGACGTGACATTGCTAAATACCTATTTTACTCTCCATTTTGACTTGTGAGATGTGTATCTGTAAGTGTGTGTAGTAAGGGCATTAGGCAGACCTACCCAGAAGTGCTTTCCTGAGCAAGGACATCCATAGCAGAGATTGTTCGTTGTCCTGCAAATCCATTCTCCCTCCTTCCTTAATCATGAAACTCCCAGCTTTTAGCTGGGCACACAGCCACCAAGAACAAGGACTACATTTCCCAGTATCACTTGCAGTTTGTTCTTTCTGAGAGATTAAGCTCTGGCCACTGGAATATATGCAGTGCCTGTATGACTTTCTGAAAGTGTATTCAAAGGAAAGGGACAAAAAATTCTTTTTGTCTTTCCTCCTTCTTGTTGGCTAGGATATAGACGTGATGGCTGGAGCTCAAGCAGCTCAAGCCATTTGCAGAGACAGTGGAACAAGAGCAATGGAACCTACCTCATGGAGCCCTGTATCAGTCTGGATAGCTGACTTCAGACCTTCATTGATGTGGGACAGAAATGTATTTCTGTTTTGCTTAATTTGCTGTTATTTGGGGATTTCTGTTACTCACAGAAAAAAATAAATTTTTTTGTTTTGGGGTTTTGTTTTGTTTGTTTGTTTTTGTTTTTTTTTGAGATGGAGTCTTGCTCTGTCACCCAGGCTGAAGTGCAGTGGTGTGACCTTGGCTCACTGCAACCTCCACCTCCTGGGTTCAAGTGATTCTCCTGCCTCAGTCTCCCTAGTAGCTGGGATTACAGGCGCCTGCCACCACACCTAGCTAATTTTTGTATTTTTGTAGAGACAGGATTTTGCAATGTTGGTCAGGCTTGTCTCGAACTCCTGACCTCAGGTGATCTGCCCACCTTGGGATTACAGGCAGGATTACAGGCATGAGCCACTGCAGCCAGCCAGAAAAAAATAATTTTAACTGACTTTCACAGTAGCCAATAAACCTTGGGCTTACTCCCATCGGGGGTCTATGCACCATTTTTCTTTTCTTTTCTTTTTTTTTTTTTTTTTTTTTTTTTTTTTTTGAGATAGGGACTCACTCTGTTGCCCACAGGCTGGCATACAGGGGTATGATCATAGCTCACTACAGCCTCTAATTCCTGGACTCAAGTGATCCTCCTTCCTTAGCCTCCCAAAGTGCTAGTGTGTGAGCCACCACACCTGACTTTTTTTTTTTTTTCCTTTTTTTTTTTTTTTTGAGATGGAGTCTCGCTCTGTCACCCAGGCTGGAGTGCAGTGCAGTGGCGTGATCTCGGCTCACTGTAAGCTCTGCCTCCTGGGTTCACGCCATTCTCCTGCCTCAACCTCCTGAGTAGCTGGGACTACAGGTGCCCACCACCACATCTGGCTAATTTTTTTGGAGTTTTAGTAGAAACGGGGTTTCACCATGTTAGCCAGGATGGTCTCAATCTCCTGACCTTGTGATCTACCTGCCTTGGCCTCCCAAAGTGCTGGGATTACAGGCGTGAGCTACCGCACCCAGCCACACCTGACTGTTTTTTTCTTCCCCTTTCCCCAAACTCTTACCCTGATGAAACCAAGAGAGCTCAATTGGTGTTACCTGTGAGGAGAGAGGACCCTAGTGCTACTGAGTAAGTTGAACTGCAGATGAGATAGTCTAGAAGCAGATGCATTTCAGAAAACAGTTAGGCATTACCTGGGAAAGTTGAAAATCACATACCCCATGACCCAGCACTTCCTCTTAAATGTATTAAATAGATGTGTGCATTAGGAGTCACATACAGCAGCATTGTTAGTAATTGCCAAAGACTGGACACAATCCAAATGACCATCAACAGAAGAATGGCTAAGTAAATTGTGGTATGTTTATACAATAGAATCAGCCATGCAGCAGTGAGAATGTATAGCTATAGCCACAAGCATCGACCCAGGCAAAAGTCCAAAAAATGTTGCATAAAGAAGCAAGCCACAGAAGAAAACGTGTGGTCATAAATTCAAAACAAGGCAACGTCTTGTCTTGTGACATAGACATTCACAGTCAAACCATAAAGAAAGGTAAGAAAATGGCCAGATGCAGTGGTAACGCCTGTAATCCCAACACTTTGGGAGGCCAAGGTAGGCAGATCACTTGAGGTCAGGAGTTCGAGACCAGAGGCAGTCTGGCCAACATGGTGAAACTCCATCTCTACAAAAAAGACAAAAATTAGCTGGGTGTGGTGGTGGATGCCTGTAATCCCAGCTACTCGGGAGGCTGAAGCAGGAGGATCGCTTGAGCCCAGGAGGTGGAGGTTACAGTGAGCCGAGATTATGCCACTGCACTCCAGCCTGGGCAACAGAGTGAGACTCTGTCTCAAAAAAAAAAAATTAAGAAAAGTAAAAAAATGAGCCAGGCACGGTGGCTCACTCCTGTAATCCCAGCACTTTGGGAGGCCGAGGCAGGTGGATCACCTGAGGTCGAGAGTTCAAGACCAGCCTGACCAACATGGAGAAACCCAATCTCTACTAAAAATACAAAATTAGCCAAGTGTGGTGGCACATGCCTGTAATCCCAGCTACTCGGGAGGCTGAGGCAGGAGAATCCCTTGAACCCGGGAGGCAGAGGTTGCGGGGAGCCGAGATGGTGCCATTGCACTCCAGCCTGGGCGACAGAGTGAGAGACTCTGTGTCAAAAAAAAAAGTAAGAAAATGATTCCCCTCAGAATCAGATTAGAAGTTAGATGAAGGCAAGAGGCAGGGAATAATAATGTCATGGAGGGGTCCAGGAAAGGAGGAAAGGCTTCTGAGGTTCTGGTAAGGTTCTATTTCTTATCCTGGGGGCCAGCACATGGGGGTGACTATATGGGTGTTTGCTTTGGAACTGTTTTGAAACTATACACATACATTTTCTGCTGTCTTGTGCCTGTAAGAGAGAAGGAGGGAGGAAGAGTGAAGACACTGTTTTGACAGTGGAGGGGGAAAGAATGAATGCCTTTTTCCCTCTTCCTTCCCTGTCAGCATTCATGACTCATTCCACCACTATTTAGCACTTACTCCATTCTGCTTGAATTACTGTTAGCTGTTAACACGTCTGTCTCCCTCTGTCATTAATTTATTCATTCAGCTGACAATTACTGAAAGTCCCCAAGGTGTCTGCAGGAAAAAGGGGCGACTGAAGAGAGTTAACCAATAAAAGGGAAAAAACCTAGCCCCTCTCCTCCAGCAGCTCAGTCTTGGGGTGGGGGATGGGAGAGACAGATTCCTCTGGAGCTCTGTGGCAATTTGGCCCTGTGCCCTCGGGGCTTGGGTTCTAACAGAGGTGCAAGTGCGAGATCCACCTGAGAACCGGGACTGGTTTCCTGCTGCCCTGTATCCTTTACCACCTGGCACAACCATGGAGACAGCTGGTGTGTGTTAGGGCCTGGTTAAGTCAGTGTGAGTCTCTTCAAGCTTCAAATGCAAGTTTAAATCGAAAGCCTAGTTGACTATCCCGGGAAAGGGATTTCAGAGAGTCCTGGTTCGCTGTCCCGATAAAATTCACCTAGGGTGCTAGTTAAAAATTCAGGTTTTGCCGGGCACGGTGGCTCATGCCTGTAATCCCAGCACTTTGGGAGGCCGAGGTCAGTGGATCACCTGAGGTCAGGAGTTCAAGACCAGCCTGGCCAACATGGTGAAACCCTGTTTCTACTAAAAACACAAAAATTATGGCCGGGCACGGTGTGAGCCACTGCACCAGGCCAAACCTAAACCTAATTTTTTTTTTTTGGAGACAGAGTTTGACTTCATGCCTATAATCCCAGCACTTTGGGAGGCCGAGGCAAGCAGATCACAAGGTTAGGAGTTCCAGACCAGTCTGGCCAACATGGCGAAACCCCATCTCTACTAAAAATATAAAAATTAGCCAGTGTGGTGGCGTGCGCCTGTAATCCCAGCTACTTGGAAGGCCAAAGCAGAAGAATTGCTTGAACTTGAGAGACAGAGGTTGCAGTGAGCCAAGTTTGCACCACTGCAGTCCAGCCTGGGCAATATAGCGAGACTCCATCTCAAAAAACTGAAAATAAATTTAAAAATACAAAAATTAGCGGGGCGTGGTGGCAGCTGCCTGTAATCCCAGCTACTCAGGAGGCTGAGGCAGAATTGCTTGAACCTGGGGTGGGGATGGGTGGGGCAGAGGTTGCAGTGAGCCGAGATCTTGCCATTGCGCTCCAGCCTGGACAAGAACGAAACTCTGTTTCAAAAAAAAAAAAAAAAAAAAAAAAAGAAAATTAGATTTGGCGTGGTGCAGTGGCTCACACCTGTAATCCCAGCATTTTGGGAGGCCGAGGCAAGAGGATCACTTGAGCCCAGGGGTTTGAGACCAACCTGGAAAACAAAGCGAGATCCTGCCTCTACAAACATTTTTAAAAATGAGCCCTATTTGGTGGTGCGTGCCTGTAATCCTAGCTACTCAGGAGGGTAAGGTGGGAGGATTCCTTGAACCCAGGCATTTGAGGCTGCAGTGAGCCATTACTGCACCACTGCACTCCAGCCTGAGTGACAGAAAAAAAAAAAAAAAAAAAGTGTCTCAGACTCTTGTCCTACGTTGAAGCCCAGGAAGGAATCTGGATGTAAAACTAGCCCTTACAGTGTTATGTGTGTTGTCTGGTGATATGTGTGTCCTGCTCTTTTCTGAGTGTAAACTCTATTTCACCATCTGGGAAGCCCTGAAGTGACTGGGTTGGGGGTTAGCAGAGTGGCCTCCTTATTCCCAGGAAAGTGCTAGGTCTGAGGTGGAGAAGGCTTTATTCATATCTCTCAATATCTCTCTTGGGGGTCAGTGAATGTTTGTGGAAGTCAAATGAACTAAGAATAAATGAGAAATAACCCAACATTTCTCTGAAATGTAAATGAATCCTGCTGCCAACTCTGGAACATGCAAAATACTGTTCTATTAGTATTTGATTTTTTCATATTGTTTAGAGACAGGACCTGGCTGTGTCACCCAGGCTGGAGTGCAGTGGCACAATCACAGCACACTGCAGCCTCAAACTCCCAGGCTCAAGTGATCCTTGCGCCTCAGCCTCTCTGTAGGATTACAGGTGTGTGCCGCCATGCCTAGCTAATTTTATTTTATTTTATTTTTTTGAAGAGACAGGGTCTCACTATGTTGCCCAGCCTTGTCTCCAACTCCTGGCTTCAAGTGATCCTCCTACCTCGGCCTCCCAAAGTGCTGGGATTATAAGCATGAGCCACTACGCTTGACCATGTCCTATTACTCATATTTGTGTTCATTTGAAAACATTCTGAAGTGGTACCATAAGGTGTTTGAGAGTTCATCTCTGGACGTGGGGTTTAATCCCTGTTCTTCGACTTGCTATTTGTGTGACTTTGGGCACATCATCTGATGCTCCCTTGACTCAGTTTCCCCATTGTTAAATGGACATGCTAATAATGGTACCTATATGTATCAGAGGGCTGTTCTGAAGACTGAAAGAGTCTATATATGAAAAGTAGTTAATATCGTGTATGGCACACTACTACTAGAATGGTGAGTACTGTGATTTGTGATCCCCTTTGCTTTTGTCTTGCAGCGAGAAGGTGGAGCCAGGCTTGGGTGGAGACAACCTCAGGAAGGGAGAAGGGACTCTTCTAGAGCCAGTCAGCCTCCCTGAATAAAAGAGGCTCAGAAAACCTGGGTGGGGCTTATGCTCCCTGAAACCAAGGAAGAAAAACCTCCCTATGGAGGGCAGAGCTCTGTATGCAGGCCACAACTGGCCTTTCCTGGTTGGGAAGCTTCTGTGGTGCCTAGTAACTCACTCCTGTGTGCATTTTTCCTCCTTTAGCCTCTTCAGTTTTACCATAGATTGAAGTCAGACCCTGCGGAGTGGCTGAAAAGGCTCATGTGCTTGCTTTCCTGGGCAGTCAGGAGGGAGGAAACCAGGGAGCAAGACTGGGTCATTAAAAACCTCTGGAGGAGAAGACCTCGGGTAAGTCAGCATTTTCCTGCTTGGATTCAGGGTCCTCCCCTGAAAAAATGAAGGAACTGGACATGTAGATGTGCCCAGTTATGCTCAGAAAAAGAGGGAGGTGGGTTATGTGGCAGCTGAACTGAGATCAGAAGTGACCCAGGGAGTGGGGATGTATCGGGGGCTCCCCTGCAATTGAAGGCATTTTCCTCCCAAAAGACTTATGTCCAGAATTATCATCCCATTTCACAGATAAGAAAATCAAGTCATAAAACGGGCAACGGGGAGGTATGGAAACAAACGAAGCCCACTCAAATGAAAATGAGCAAAGGCTATTTATTCAGAGCTTGCTATAGCAAGGGAGTCAGCTACCATCACTTGCCTTTGTCAGAGGACTCAAAGGCGGGCAGGGGAGTGAGGAAGCTTTATGGTGGGAAAAGGGGAGGCTTTGGGTGTGCCGTGATTGGAGGCTGTTGACATCGGGGAGCTGTAGGTGGGCTTATTAGAAGCAGGACATCCTATGTAACTGGTTAGGGGAGCATATCTGGCTTCCTTCAGTTGGTCCTATGTTGCACACTGGGGCAAAAATTAGGATGTTGTTGGTCAAGTTCTGGCCATTTTGGGCTGATTGCTGCAGGGGTTGTTTGGCTTCCTGGACTTGGTTGCCAGTGGTGGGTTGGCTTTCTGAATTGGTTGCTACAGGTTGTGGGTTGGAGTCTATTTTTAAATATAGTCTGGCCATTGCCTATTTGTATGTTCAGTCTCAGAGGTCTTCATGGCCCTGCACCCAAGCAACTATCTCTGCGGTGGCCTGCTGCTGCTGCAACACCTCGTGTGACCATGTTTGCTTAAACGAGGCCTCCCATGGAGGAGCTTTTCCTCCAAGGAACTCCTCCAGTAAAGCTGCATAGAGCTGGATGGCTCCCAGCTGGAAACTGAAGGCCAGTGTTCCATCTGGCAGTTGTTTCTCCAGCTGCTGCTTCGACACAAAGGAGGTTTGCTTAAAGGGGGTCAGCCTTACCCACACCTGTGGGGAGTTGTTTTAAGGTGGTTGATTTCATCACTTTCCAGCTTCATGATCCTGAGCAGGCTGACTTGCTTCTCTGAGCCTCAGTGTGGAATGGTGGTACTGCTATGGCTACACAGAGAAGAGGAGGAACAATAGAGAAGGTGTGGGTGAAAGGGACTCTGAATGCTGTGGAATGCTTCAGGGCATTCTCGTCACGTCCAAGAGTCTGATTGGGCCCATGGGCCCCCTTTGCATCTGGTTTCCACGTGCCTGCACCCACCAGCAGGGCAGGCAGGGCCACTGTGGATTTCTGGCTTATTCCCCAGGAGCTGGTTTTCCTTTCTTGGAAGGCAGGGGCAGTTTTTGTTTTTTGGTTTTGTTTTGAGACGGAGTTTCACTCTTGTTGCCCAGGCTGGAGTACAATGGCACGATCTCGGCTCACTGCAACCTCCGCCTCCTGGGTTCAAGTGATTATGCTGTCTCAGCCTCCCGAGTAGCTGGGATTACAGGCATGCACCACCACACCTGGCTAATTTTGTATTTTAGTGGGGACGGGGTTTTACCATGTTGGTCAGGCTGGTCTGGAACTCCTGACCTCAGGTGATCTGCCCCCTTCCCAAAGTGCTGTGATTACAGGCGTGAGCCACTGCACCCAGCCTGGCAGGGGCAGTTTTGATGCATGTACAAAAAGTTCTTCTGGGACTTCTCAGCCACTCCTGAGATTTTCTTCCCCTACAAGATGGGAACCACACACAACTAGAAAGGCTGGGAGGGGTGGCAATGCACAGCTTCAGATCCCTCATCTGTATGATGGAGCTAATGCTTACTGCCTATGGATGTGATGAAGATTAACTGGGGCCTGTGGGCAAAGCACTCAGTACAGTGCCTGGAACATACTTAGTGCTCAGGAAAGGGGGCTGCTTCGATTTGCTTTGTGGCTGGGGTTGTATTTACTCTAGATATACTGGTCCTCTCAGATCTGACTCCCTGGTCTAGACTGAAAAATGGAAGTGTTCTTATGGAGAGTTCCTGAGGACAATTACAAGTACCCAAAACAAGTAATCTCCTCTCCCTCCCTAATTCATTCTTCCAACAAGTAGGTGAGGTTTTTGTTTGTTTGTTTTTATTTTTTGAGACAGGGTCTTGCTCTGTCACCCAGGCTGGAGTGCAGTGGCACAATCATAGCTCACTGCAACCTCGACCTCCTGGGCTCAAGTGATTCTCCGATCTCAGCCTCCCAAGTAGCTGGGACCACGCCCAGCATAATTTCTTTTTACTTTTTGTAGAGACAGGGTCTCTCTATGTTGCCCAGGCTGGTCTCAAACTCCTGGGGTCAAGTGATCGTCGCTCCTTGGCCTCCCAAAGTGTTGCGATTACAGGCATGAGCCACCACGCCCTGCCTCTACCAATAGTTTTGAGCCCCTATTGTGTATCAAGCTAGATACTGGGGATATAGAGGTGAACTGAACAGGTGTTCTGTGGAGCTTAGAGTCTAGCAGGAAGCAGTCAGCAAACACAGAGTAACATAAAAGTAGTATAAAATGTGGCCAGGCGCCGTGGCTCATGCCTCTAATCCCAGCACTTCAGGAGGCTGAGGCAGGCAGATCACTTGAGGTCAGGAGTTTGAGACCAGACTGGCCAATGTGGTGAAATCCCATCTCTACTAAAAAAAATACAAAAAAATTAGCTGGGTGCACCTATAATCCCAGCTACTCAGGAGGCTGAGGCAGGAGAATCACTTGAACCCAGGAGGCGGAGGTTGCAGTGAGTCAAGATCGTGCCATTGCACTCCAGCCTGGGCAACAAGAGCGAAACTCCGTCTCGGGAAAAAAAAAAAAAAAAAAAAAGTATAAAACGTGATGAATGCCGGGAAGAAAAATGACTGCTCATAGAATCCAATTTTGGTCATTTGTAGGGGAGGTGGGAACAAAGTGGGGATATGCAGAAATAACCTTTAAACTGAGACCTAAAGGACAGAAAGATGTGAGCTCCCCTTGGCACACTTTCCCTTGCCTTGGGTTTTTCAATTTTCAGGTATTTCTGAAGGTATTTCAGGTATATGCTTCAGAAATACCTTCCTCTGTCATATGCACTGTGAAGGATATGAGAAAAATAACAGCATAAGGTCCCTGTCCCTAGTATGTTTGGGAGGCAAAGACATCCCAGGCCAAACTTATGAATGATGCAAGGCAATAGATAATGGCAAAAGAGGAAGAGGCATCAGGACTTCGGGGAGGGAAAGGCAAGGTCAGCAGGAGATTCCTGCCCTAGAGAATGAGAGGAGTTTGGACAGGCAAAGAGGAGGCAGAAGTGGGCCCTGGGGGAGAAGGCGCACATTGTATTGGTGGAGGACGGAGAGGGTCAGTAGCTGGAGTATTGGGCGAAGCAATAGGAGATGAGTTAGAAGACAGCAAGTTTTGGATGCCCTGCAGGCAATGGGGAGCTAGTGGAGACTTTTGAGGAGTTGAGGGAGTGGTATGTTGTTCTGAAGAGGTGACTCCCACAATGCATGAGGCATTGTGCATTGGAAGACTAGGCTGACCGGGAGATAATCTGCTTGGCCCACTGGGGTTCACCGAGAAGGCTGTTCAGGCCTCAGGTTAAATTGTCAATCGTTTGGGAGAAGTAACCAGGATGATGTTATCACAGAGTGTCAGATCCTTTCCAGCTGTGACTTCAAACTGGTTCCTGTAAAAGAGACACACCATAGGAGTGTTTTAACAGGGAAGGAGGATGACGGCTGAGGAGCTAGGGCATAGGCCTTGCAGGGTTTCTGCAAAGAATTTAGGCGATAAACTTGAATTCCCACTCTAGTTTTGACAATAAATGATGTGTGGTTTTGGGCAAGCAACTTCTTAGCTCTTCATTTGCAAAGTGAGGTTAGTTAGCCCTAGGGCTTAGCCAAGAACTTGGCACACAGTACGCACTTAATAAATAGTATTTTTATTTATTTCATCATTAATAATTCATTAGTCCTTTCTAAGGATTAATCTGAGGTTCTCAAATGCTTTGAATCTCTCATCTCAGAATCTTGCCTTGTCCTCGGTATCTGGGCAAGATTCATGACTAGGTCTGGGCCTCACTCAGATTCCCTGTCTTGCTCTGTCCCCAGGCTAGAGTGCTGTGGCCCGATCTTGGCTCACTGCAACCTCCAACTTCCTGATTCAAATGATTCTCCTGCCTCAGCCTCCCGAGTAGCTGGTGGGATTATAGGCATGCGCCACCACGCCCGGCTAATTTTTGTATTTTTGGTAGAAATGGGGTTTCACTATGTTGGCCAGGGTGGTCTCGATCTCCTGACCTCGTGATCCGACCGCCTCGGACTCCCAAAGTGCTGGGATTACAGGTGTGAGCCACCACGCCTGGTCAGATTCCCTGTTTTAAAATCCTAGGATATTTGCCTCTGGGCCATTACTGAACTAAGAACAAAAGCAGTCTGGAAGAAAAATGTCTTCCTGATTTGAGAAGCTACCAAGAGCCAAGTTGGAGGTAATTTTTAACAAACAGGCATAGTTCATTTCATAGATACAGCATTCCTAAAAAGGTGTGTACAATATGGCATTTTCCTAAATAGAATTCCATTTTCAGCATCCTGGGGGAGTTAATTCTTTTAAGAAACTCTGCAAGGAAATCCTTTTAAATGTTGCATCTCGGATGTTGGGCCACGTGCAATTTCCCATGTGGGACAGGAAACCCGTCCTAGAAAGTACTGCTCCTCTGCTCACACACATCCATGTGTTCAGACTCATACTTGTGCAGTTTGCACTCACAGACACCCACAGGCACCTGGAAATGGTTCCTCCCCTGCTCACAGTGCCCTCAAACTCTTGTCAATGTGAGTGCATGGACACTCAGGTGTGCACATGCATGCACTAACAGGCACACACAAGTACACATGCTCTTGTTGGCAGCCTTGTGTACTTCCAAAGGAGCTGCACACTCAGAGCAGAGCGCCAGGATCTGTTTCTCCAGGGAACAGCTGTCGCTTATCCATTAGAACATAAAATCCAAGGCCAGAGGCCCCTGGGGCCTCTGCTCACTTAGCCTGCAGAGAAAGCCCTGTATCCAGTGTCTTTATTTGAAAATGTTCCTGTTCCCTCCAGTCACTGGTGGAATAATGGATTCTGCCATAGATAACTTCTCCAAAAGCAAAGCCTGGTGGAAGGGTAGATTTCCATTCTTCCTATCACAGGGTGTTTTTGAGTGCCTAGGGCAGTGTCCTAGGCAGTATCTAGGCAGGTAGGTACAGAGGGTACAATAATAAGTCGATGTCCCTTCTGCTCCCACAGAGCTCTTAGCTCACTGGGGATTGTTAGTCTTCTAATGCCATAACAAAATCCCACCAACTTAGAGCCTTAGAACAGCACCCATTTAAGGCCAGGTGTGGTGGCTCACGCCTGTAATCCCAGCACTTTGGGAGGCCAAGGCCAGTGGATCAGGAGGTCAGGAGATCAAGACCATCCTGGCTAACACGGTGAAACCCTGTCTCTACTAAAAATACAAAAAATTAGCCAGGCATGGTAGTGGCCGCCTATACTCCTAGCTACTTGGAAGCCTGAGGCAGGAGAATGGCATGAACCCGGGAGGCAGAGCTTGCAGTGAGCCTAGATCAGGCCACTGCACTCCAGCCTGGGCGACAGAGTGAGACTCCGTCTCAAAACACAAACAAACAAAAAACCAGAACATTTAGTATTTCACAGCTCTGTAGATCACAGGTCCAGGTCAGCTTGGCAGGTTTCTCTGCTCAGGCTTTCATAGGGCTGATATCAAGGTAGTAGCTGCTGGGATCTTACCCAGGGCTCTGGGAAGAATCCACTTCCAAGCTCATTCAGTTGTTGCCAGAATCCAGTTCCTTGTGATTGTAAGAGTGAGGTTCCTGGCTCCTTGCTGGCTGTCAGCTGGGGACCACTCTTAGCTCCTTGCACGTGGGCCCCTCCATCTCAGAGCCAGGAGTGACCAGTCAGATCCTTCTCATGCTTGGAATCTCTCTCACTTCCCTTTCTACTGCCTCCAGGTGGAGGAAATTCTCTGCTTTTAAGAGCTCACATGATCAGATTAGATTGTGCCTGCCTGGATACTTGAGGATACTCTCCCTATTTTATTTTATTTATTTTTTCCTTTTTTTTCTTTCTTTTTTTGAAATGGAGTTTCACTCTTATTGCCCAGGCTGGAGAACAATGGCGTGATCTTGGCTCACTGCAACCTCCACTTCCCAGGTTCAAGTGATTCTCCTGCCTCAGCCTCCCAAGTAGCTGGGATTACAGGCATGCACCACCATACTCGGATAATTTCGTAATTTTAGTAGAGACGGGGGTTTCTCCATGTTGGCCAGGCTGGTCTCAAACTCCTGACCTCAGGTGATCCACCCACCTCGGCCTCCCAAAGTGCTGGGATTACAGGTGTGAGCCACCATGCCCAGCCTACTTGCCCTTTTTTATTTTATTTTATTTTTATTTTTATTTTCTTGGAGACAGAGTCTCGCTCTGTCACCCAGGCTGGAGTGCAGTGGTACGATCTCAGCTCACTGCAACCTCTGCCTCCCAGGTTCAAGCAATTCTCCTGCCTCAGCCTCCCAAGTAGCTGGGATTACAGGCACGTGCCACCATGCCCAGCTAATTTTTGTATTTTTAGTAGAGATGGGGTTTCACCACGTTGGCCAGGCTGGTCTTGAACTCCTGACCTCAGGTGATCCACCTACTTCAGCCTCCCAAAGTGCTAGGATTACAGGCGTGAGCCACCGAGCCCGACCTACTCTCCCTATTTTAAAGTCCAGAACTTTAATAACATCTGTTAAGTCCCTGTAGCCATATAACAAAACATCTTCACAGGTTCCAGGGACTGGAGCATGGTTGCCTTTTGGGAGCTTGGAAGGGGAGATATTCTGTTTATCACAGGAATATAGAAAACAAACATAATTTTTTTTTTTTTTTTCTTTTAAGACAGAGTCTCACTCTGTCGCCCGGGCTGGAGTGCAGTGACATGATCTCTCCTCACTGCAACCTCCTCCCCTCAGGTTCAAGCAATTCTCCTGCCTCAGCCTCCCAAGCAGCTGGGATTACGCTGATAAACCGGGCACAGTGGCTCACACCTGTAATCCCAGCACTTTTGGGAGGCTGAGGTGGGTGGATCACCTGAAGTCAGGAGTTTGAGACTAGCTGGCCAACAGGGTGAAACCCCACCTGTACTAAAAAAACAAAAATTAGCTGAGTGTGGTGGTGGGCACCTGTAATCCCAGGTACTTGGAAGGCTGAGGTAGGAAGCAGGAGAATCGCTTGAACCCAGGAGGCGGAGGTTGCAGTGAGCTGAGATGGCGCCATTGCACTCCAGCCTGTGGAACAAGAGCGAGACTCCATTTCAAAAAAACCCAAAAAACCAAAAATTAAAAAGAAAAAAAAACAAACAACACGCTGATAAACCTTAATAAATGGAGTAAAAAGTTGCAATGAGAGCATGTAGCAGAGATACCAAACCCTTTTCAAGGAGATTGGTAAGGCATGTATGGCTTCCTAAAGCAGGTTAACATCTAAGCTGAAATGTGAAGAATGGGCTCAAAGAGTTAATGCTCCCAGACAGCACTGTGCTTGCAGAAGGCTTGAGGGGCTGTGCCCTCAGGGCTATATTTGCCTTGGTGCCATCAGTTTAGGTCTGAATTTCTGAGCAAGGGTATCTTTTTTCTTTTTCATTACCCAAAGAAAATATTTTAGAGGCAGAGTCTCACTGTGTTACCCCATTTGGCCTCTAACTTGGGTTCAAGTAATCCTCCTTAGTCACCTGAGCAGCTGGGAAGAGCAGTGTGGCCTGGTAGGCCAAGTTTGTCAGTAGGTCAAAGCAAGACAGGGTGGAGCTCCTGGTGCTTAGCATCCCAGCAGTGGCCACTCTGCAGTGGGCAGAGTTCATGGTCCATGCATGAAGTTCCCAACCTGCCACCCCTTTCCTGCGGCACCAGGGAGAATTTGTGACCTTCTCTCATTTGGCTTCTGATGCTTCTCTTTTTTAATTTTTTATAGACACTGGTCTCACTATGTTGCTCAGGCTGGTCTCAAACTTCTGGGCTCAAGCAATCCCGCCTCAGCCTTCCAAAGTGCTGGGATTACAGGTGTGAGCCATGGCGCCCAGCCACTTCTCCTTTTTGAGGCGCTTTCCTTCCCCATCTTCCCATTTTTAGTTGATATTATTTTGAAGTAGGGCCTCAATGCAAAGCTCTTTAGTTTATTCATTCATTCATATGTTCACCTGTTAATTAAAAAGACTATCTATTGAGCACCTACCACATGCCTGGTACAGTGCTATGGAGATATGGCAGAGAACAAGGTCCTGGGGGCCCCTGCCCTCGCTATCTGAAGACATGCTAAATGGAAATCTTTCAGCTAGAGTCCACAACCATTCATTCATGAAACTAAAAACATCTGTTCAAAACCTGTTGCTACATGCTGTGGAGCCTTTCTTCTCAGAGGGAAGCCAAAAGAACAATGGTACTTACCATGGATTGAGCACTAGTTCCTTTGATACTATTATTGACATCCCTATTTCACACAGGAGGAAAGCGAGGCAATTGGAGGTTTACCCAACATTACTCAGCTTGTAAGTTGCCAAGCCGGCATTTCAATCAGGCATTCTGACCTACAGGAGTTGCCTGCTCTAACATTAGGGAGTTTATATGCCTGCCAGACACCAGGCATTGTGGAGGGCTTTGTATAAGTCCTAGCATTTAATTATCCTAATAACCCTACCAAAGGGTGATATTTATTGCCACTTTAGAGATGCAGAAATTGATGCTCCAGGAAGTATAGTACCTAGCCCCAGGACACACAGCCAGTGAGTGTCCGAGCTGGGCACTGAGCTCATTTCCGTCCAGCTCCCCTGCAGGAGGGAAGGAGCATGGGGACAGAAGAGGATTGAAGAGTCAACCCTAGAGAGAAAGGAGCCAGGCGGGAGGGAGAGGAAGGTGGGGCAACAAGATGTCCCCAGTGGATGAAGCCCAGCAGAGTTGACAGTAGAGGAGGTATGAAGGAAAGGCCTGGAGGTGGCATCAGGATGGGAGACAACAGTTTTCTATGGGGAGTTGTGCTCAAAAGCCTGATTATAGGCGGGGCATGGTGGCTCATGTCTGTAATCCCAGCACTTTGGGAGGCCAAGGCAGGAGGATAGCTTGAGGCCAGGAGTTTGAGCCTAGCCTGGGCAATATAACAGGACTGTCTCTACAAAAATAAAAATAGGCCAAGCGCGGTGGCTTACGCCTGTATCCCAGCACTATGGGAGGCCGAGGCGGGTGGATCATGAGGTCAGGAGATCGAGACCATCCTGGCTAACATGGTGAAACCCCGTCTCTACTAAAAATACAAAAAATTAGCCGGGCGTGGTGGCAGGCGCCTGTTGTCCCAGCTACTTGGGAGGCTGAGGCAGGAGAATGGTGTGAACCCGGGAGATGGAACTTGCAGTGAGCTGAGATTGTGCAACTGCACTCCAGCCTGGGTGACAGAGCAAGACTCTGTCTCAAAATAAATAAATAAATAAATAAAAATTAAAATTAAAAAATACCTAGGTATGATGATGGTGTCTGCAGTCTCAGCTACTTGGGAGGCTGAGGTGGGAGGATCACTTGAGGAGTTGGAGGCTGTAGTGAGGTATGATGGTGCCACTGCACTCCAGCCTGGGAGACAGAGTAAGAATCTATCTCTAAAAATAAATAAATAGGGCAGGGCACAGTGGCTTATGCCTGTAATCCAGCACTGTGGGAGGCCCAGGAGGTGGATCTCTTGAGGCTAGGAGTTCAAGACCAGCTTGGCCAACATGGTGAAACCATGTTTCTACTAAAAATACAAAAATTAAGGCCAGTAGTGGTGGCTCACACCTATAATCCCAGCACTTTGGGAGGCTAAGGAGGGCAGATCACCTGAGGTCGGGAGTTCAAGACCAGCCTGACCAACATGGAGAAACCCTGTCTCTACTAAAATTACAAAATTAGCCGGGTGTGGTGGCGCATGCCTGTAATCCCAGCTACTGAGGAGGCTGAAGCAGGAGAATAGCTTGAACCTGGGAGGTGGAGGTTGCAGTGAGCCAAGATCATGCCATTGCACTCCAACTTGGGCAACAAGAGTGAAACTCCGTCTCAAAAAAAAAAAAAAAAAAAAAAAATGTAGCCAGGTGTGGTCATACACACCTGTAATCCCAGCTACTCAGGAGGCTGAGGCAGGAGAATCACTTGAGCCTGGGAGGCAGAGGTTGCAGTGAGCCCACTGCACTCCAGCCTGGGTGACAGAGCAAGACCCTGTCTCCAATAAATAAATAAAATAAATAAATAGGCTGGGTACAGTGGCTCATGCCTGTAATCCCAGTACTTTGGGATGCCAAGGTGGGTGGATCACCTGAGGTCAGGAGTTCGAGACCAGCTTGGCCAACATGGCGAAACCCCGTCTCTACTAAAAATACAAAAATTAGCTGGGCATAGTGGCATGCACCTGTAGTTCCAGCTACTCGGGAGGCTGAGGCAGGAGAATCGCTTGAACCCAGGAGGTGGAGGTTGCAGTGAGCTGAAATCATGCCACTACACTCCAGCCTGGGTGACAAAGTGAGACTCTGTCTCCAGAAAAACAAATAAAATAAATTTTAAAAAAAGAAAACAAATGCAAGAATTAAAAAAAAATTAAAAGAAGCTGATTGTAAAGCACCAACCAAGCAGTAAGCAGTCTATGAGATGTGGAGGTCCCAATGTCAAGCAATGATTATTTCTGCAGGAGACGTGAGAGGAAAGGGAGGACCCTTGAGAATGAGGAGACTCAAACCTGTTTTTGACAAATGAGAAGGGGCCCAAACCAAAGCAGAAGCCCACTGTATGTGAGCGCATGTGTTGGGGGGAGGAGAGGGATACACAGATTATATCCAGAGCATGGAAGGGCTCTCCTCAAAGACGAGCAGCTCTCTTTTTCTAAGACTGGAAGAAAGTAGGAAAGGTGAGTAAATCTACAGAGATGTCCTTAGGCAGCAGCAGAGTGAAGTGATAGGGTGATTTGTAAAATAAAGACCCCAGTCTTTGTCCTTCTCACCTCCCCACTGTGATGATTCGAGTTCGAGTTTCTTAGGACTGCCATAACCAATGACCACAAACTGGGTGGCTTAAAACAAGAACCACTGACTCCACTGCAGTTGTTTTATTGGCTCACACTTCTGAAGGTCAGAAGTCTGAAATCCAGGTGTTGCAGGGTTGGTTTCTTCTGGAGGCTCTCAGGGAGAATCTGTGCCAGCGTCTCCCCTAGCTTCTGGTGGTGGCCACCCATTCTTCACATTCCTCGGCTTGTGGCCGCATCATTTCAGTCTCTGATCCATCTTCACGTGGCATTTTCTCTGTGTCTCTGCATCCAAATTTCCCTATTCTAATAAGAACACCAGTCACCGGATGAGGACCTGCCCTAATCCAGTATGACCTCATGTGAACTTGATTACATCTGCAAAGACCCTATTCTAAATAAGTCACATTCACAGGTACTGGGAGTTAGGACTTGAACATATCTTTTGGGGAAACACAATTCAAACCACTACAAGGGTGTGCCCCAGAAGGTATAAAATGCTGCAGAAGTACAAGGTCACACCAAGGTCACTGGCTAAAGGAATCCTAAAATTGGTCCAGGTGGTGACTAACATCTGTAATCCCAGAACTTTGGGGGACCAAGGTGGGAGGATAACTTGAGCCCAGGAGTTCAAGACCAGCCTGGACAATGTGGCAAGACCCTGTGTCTACAAAATATTAGAAAAATTAGCCAGGTGTGGTGTCAAGCACCTATGGTCCCAGCTACTTGGGAGGCTGAGGCAGGATAGTTGCCCGAGCCCAAGATATTGAGGCTGCAGTGAGCTGTGTTTGCCTCATTGCAATCCAGCCTGGGTGAAAGAGAGAGACTCTGTCTTAAAAAATATGTTTTTTTTTTTTTTTGTTTGTTTGTTTTTTGAGACGGAGTCTTTGTCACCCAGGCTGGAGTGCAGTGGTGCAGTCTCAGCTCACTGCAACCTCCACCTCCCGAGTTCAAGCAATTCTCATGCCTCAGCCTCCCGAATAGCTGGGATTACAGGCATGCACCATCATGCCTGGCTAAATTTTTATATTTTTGGTAGAGACAGGGTTTTACCATGTTGGCCAGGCTGGTCTCCAACTCCTGAGCACAGGCAATCCGCCTACCTCAGCCTCCCAAAGTGCTGGGATTACAGGTGTGAGCCACTTCACCTGGCTAAAAAATATGCTTCTAATCATAAGCCAAATTAGTCCCCAACTTTTCCTCTTTTCCCCTTCCTCTACTTTCGCCTTCCTTCCTTCACCTAGCTTTCTAGTTCATCCAGCTAAGAATACAAGTGCCAGGTGAAAGGTGCCTGAAAGGTGACTGCCTTGCAGATGATTTAATCTCTGGAGTTGCCCAAAGGGAACTGGCAGCCAGAAAGAAGAACTGTATCTCAGGAGCAGGAGTGGGAGGGAAGAGTCAGGGAGCCTGTCTGGAACCCTGATGCTGTGCAATGGCCAGCCTTCCACTCCCTTAAAACCTTGCTTAGCCATAGAGGGTCAGACTACCGGAGCAGGAAGGTATCTTTAAATAGTTCAGTTCTGCCATATTGGGGTCCCTCTGGAGGCCTTAAAGAACTTGATAACTCTATGGACCTCTTCCCAGTAAAATACATAAATGTTCACAAAAAAGTTGAGATCATGTCAAAAGCTTCATTGACATCCTTAAGCTTATTCATGAAGCCAAGGCTAAGAACCCCTCATCTAATACATTCTCCCTCCACCATTTCTCCTGAGGACAAAACACATCGGCAAGGGTTATTGCTTTGTTCCACCTTGTGCAGCTGCTCAGAGGGGAGTCCAAATCCAAAGTGCAAATTCTGATACTCTTGTTCTTTCTACCATATAATGAGTTCGTTTCCATAAATAAAAACGACTTCTCCCCTTGAAGAAGCAGACTAAGAAGACGTTGCTTTTTCAGGGAAGAGGGGAGGCATGTGGCTGGGACTGGCAGTGTGGGTAGACAAAGTGGCCCCCACCCCCAGCGAGATCCACTCATTCCATCGCAGATGTTTGAAATGGACAGAGGAGCACTGCGGGGTCACTGAGCGCAGTCAGGGTTCTAGCTTTGAAGGACCTTGTCCTGCAGTCAGGGAGGTAAGCAGTATGTGTCCACAAACGGCTGGGCTGTCGTGGAAGAGGAGACATTCTTGGGCTTTAAGGGGGACTGCAGGCCCTTTCCAGGTCATCAAAGGAAGCAAGGTAGTCCGCTGATTTGTCTCCCTCTGAGACATTTAGGGGGAGAGCGCCCCACTTGCCAGAAAGACCAAGGACTGCACCGCAGATGCCCACCTTTCTCTTCCTCATCCAGCGACACACCCTCCTGCCAACATCCCAACTCCTTTAGACTTTGGGAGCAGCTCTTCTCAAATGCTGGCGCGGGGAACAGCCTATTTACCGCAGTTGAGGCGATTTTATTGGGAAATTCTCCACTTAGGTGCTCCTTGGAGAGGAAAAGCCTCATGGATTCGGCGGAGGTGGTAATCTGGAGATGTCCAAATTTAGGGGAAACCTTCCCCACCATTCGTCTCCAGGCTTTAATTTGGAGTTCTCAGTTTAGGACCCACTGGATTGGGGGCAAGATTTGTATGAGGGGGTCTCCAGCAGCTTGTGGGCTGGCCGCGTGCCCAGCCTGACTCCGCGTCCCCCACCTCCGGCTGCGCCTGGGCCTCGGGGGACCGGGAACCAGCCGGCGCCGCGTCCCCGCCTAGCGGGCGGGCCGGGGGCGGGGACCCCTCCCCTCCGCCCGTCCCCCCCTCCGCCCGTCCCCTCCTCCGCTGCTGCCACCTCCCGGAGGGACGGCCTGGGGAGGGGAGAGAGGAGGGACCGGCCGGCGGCGGCGGGGCTGGGGCTATGGCGGAGCGGACGGCGGCTGCGGGGCCCCGGTGAACCGGACCGGGGTGCACGGGGGCCGAGGCAGCCTCCGAGCCGGGTCGGAGCCGTCGGGGGCCCGGGGAACACTGCCCAGGCGACTTTCTCCCGGGAGTTGTAGTCTCGCTCCGGGGGCGGCGCGCGGCCCGGCTTTCGGGGCGAGTTTTCTCGCGGGGCGGGCGGCGCGCGCGGAGGCTGAGGGGGAGGGGGAGCATGCCCGGCTGGAGCCCGGCCTCGGGGCGCGCCCCGGCCGCCGTCCCCACCTCCGCCTCCTCCTTCTCCTCCTGCGTCTCCTCCTCCTCCTCTTCCAGTCCCGCCGCCGCGGCAGCCAACATGGCTGCGCTCCGGAGCCCGGGAGGCGGCCGCTGCTGAGCGCCGCCCGCCGCCCCGGGCCCCCAGCCCGCCCAGGCCCCGGCCCCAGCCCATGGCTCCCGCCGCCTCGCGGCTCCCGGCGCGCTAGGGCTGCTGCCGAGGCGCTCGCCCGCCCGCCCGCCGGCCTCGGGGGGCCCGGGAGGCGTCCGGCGGGGCGGGGCGGCGCAGCCCGCCACCATGGAGCCCCAGCGCCGGGAGCTGCTCGCCCAGTGTCAGCAGAGCCTGGCCCAGGCCATGACGGAGGTGGAAGCCGTGCTCGGGCTGCTCGAGGCCGCGGGAGCGCTCAGTCCCGGCGAGCGGCGGCAGCTGGACGAGGAGGCGGGAGGCGCCAAGGCGGAGCTGCTGCTCAAGCTGCTCCTGGCCAAGGAGCGGGACCACTTCCAGGACCTGCGGGCGGCGCTGGAGAAGACGCAGCCTCACCTGCTGCCCATTCTCTACCTGAACGGCGTCGTCGGGCCGCCGCAGCCCGCGGAAGGAGCGGGTGAGTGGCAGACCCTCGACCCCCGCCTCTGGGACGCGCCCTCCGCTTCTCCCTCCTGCTGGCGGAGGGGGACCTCGCCGGGGCCGCCGCTCCACCTGGCGATGGCCTTGGTGGACTCGTTCCTCTAGCCCAGCTGGGGAGGCGGCGGTGCGCGGACCCCAAAGTCCCGCCGCCTCCCCAAGTCCCGCCGTTCGCTGTGAACAATGCCCCCAGCTGAAGGCCTTCACCCTCAGGTGCCTCGGCGGCAGGGTCCCCGGGGGCCACCAGGTCCAGTAGCGGGTAGGGGGTACCTCGAAGGATGTTCATCAGTCCCTTTTGTGAGGCTCCTAACCACCCGCTAGTCTTCTGGGACCCTGTGCTAGCCTTTAACCAAGGATAACGTCTAAAAGAATGGGACCTGGGCCAGGACCCATACTCTTAAATTTTGGTGCCTGCCATCCTGTGCCGGGGCCACCGCTGCCTTTTCATTTTCTGGCTGTCCCAGCTCCCTTTTCTCTGCTCAGAGCCCAGTCTCGCCCGGACTTGTGGCTGATTGTGCACAATGCCTGCCTGGGTTTCTTTGGAAACTGTGGGCCCTGAAAAGTTGGGGAAGTTGCATTGCACCATGGGAAAATCCTAGTAGTGGCTGTTGGGGCTAAGTTCCCTCCCTGAGAGCACCGAGCTGCTTAAGGAGGAAGGCTGGTGACTGGTTCCCTTGGGGGTGCCTTTTGGAACCCCTGTGTCCTTGGTCTTGGGGATGACTGATTTGTAAGTGTGTGTTTCGGGGCAAGAACGGATACTGGCGGGAGTTTCTGACAAGTGGTAGGCTTGTCCTGGTCTGGTCGCGGAGTGTGGAGCCAGCCTTTCAGACAAGGCAGCTGGAGGAAGAAGACATGGCACTGAGGGAGGAAGAGAACAAGCATTTATTGAGCATCTATTATTGTGGCAGGCACTCTGCCTTGTCACGTTCAATTGTCGTTGCCACTATGTGAGCTTTCTGTTATTCTTTGCCAGAGAGAAGACTCTGACTTGGAGTGGTTAAAATGCCCAGAAAGTATTGGGGACCAGGAATTTTGAATTATAACCTATTGTTTGAACTTGTTCAGAGCCAGGAAACAAAGTGCCATCTTTCTAGGTCTTGTCCTTGTTTTAACAGTGAATCGATAGGTACAGTAAAAATAAATAAAGATATATGTATAAAAGAAAAACAAGTGAACCGAGAGGGCTGAGAAATTGCCCTTAGCAACTTGAAGGTCAAAGGCTGATGGGAGCCGTTTATTTGGCTGTTAAAAGCTCCACTTATTAAGGGAATGATTTTATAAGCCGTTCCTGGTAACAGCTCTCTTATATTGGCCATCTTAACCTCACTTTTTATAGCTGCAGGAAACTGGCAGAGAGACTAAACTGCTGGCCACACAGCAGGTCATTTCATTGGTGGTCCTCCTGTCTCCACTTTGAGCTTCTGACTTGCATCTCTGTCCGTCAAACCTGCATTCTTTCCCCCCAGTTGTGGTCATGTCAGAGTTGCTGGGCAAACCTAATCCTTTCCTGGGATAGTGCTTTGGGAGATGCTAGGAAGGGACTGTCAGATGTGGCCATGAGGACAAGGACAGAGGGGATCCCAACAAAGTAATTTTTTTTTTTAAATTGTATCTGTGTATCTAATCTATCTCTGAAGGAAGAAGTTAAGATCTGTTTCTGGAAGTCTTTCCTAGGAAGCACAGAAGTTAAGAGTACAGGCTAGAAGTCTGCGTTTGGAAGCATGTGAATCAATGCTCACCTTAATCTCTGAGAATAGATTGATTGATGGATCAATTGCCATTAATTAGGTCTCATCCTTTCCGTGCCTGGTGGAGAATGTGGGGCCTCATGGGGCTGAAGTTCCAGGAGCTAGTTGTGACCTCTAAGGAAGGCAGAGATTAGGGTTTGGATTTTATCCCCTCAGGCATTGATTTCAGACCCCAGTTTTACCACAATGCAGAGTTCTGTGACTTTGGAGAGGGTCATGAAATCCTTAGAAAAATAATTTTCAAGGAGAAGTTAAGTTCATTTTATTTAATACATTAAAAAAAAGTTGGCTGGATGTGGTGGCTCATGCCTGTAATCCCAGCACTTTGGGAGGCTGAGGCAGGCAGATCACTTAAGGCCAGGAGTTCGAGACCAGCCTGGCCAACATGGTGAAACCCCGTTTGTACTAAAAATACAAAAATTAGCTGGGCGTGGTGGTGGGCGCCTGTAGTCCCAGCTACTTGGGAGGCTGAAGCAGGAGAATCACTTGACTCTGGGAAGTGGAGGTTGCAGTGAGCCGACATGGTGCCACTGCATTCCAGCCTGGGTGACAGAGCAAGACTCCATCTCAAGAAAAAGAAAGAAAAAAGTTAGGACAGCATTTGGTATGGCAAGATGCCACCTGAAGCCCCTGGCGGAGAGGGTGACATGGTATGTCAGCAAACAGTGGCGTGTTGGGGGCTTTTTTTTTTTTTTTTTTGAGACAGGGTCTCTCTGTGTCACCCAGGCTGGAGTGCAGTGGCACAGTCTCGGCTCACTGCAGCCTCCGCCTCCCAGTCTCAAGCCATCCTCCTGCCTCAGCCCCCCCAAGTAGCTGGGACCACAGGAACATGCCACCACACCAGCTAATTTTTGTATATTTTGCAGAGATGGGGTTTCTCCATGTTGTCCAGGATGGTCTCGAACTCCTGAGTTCAAGCGATCTGCTTGCCTCTGCCTCCCAAAAGTGTTGGGACTACAGGAGTGAGCCACTGCCCCTGGGGTGGGGGTGGGGGGGGCTCCTTTGTGAAGGGTGAATTGCTGTGTTACAGGTCTCCAGTTTTTCGCTTTTTTTTCTTTTAGCTAGGAAGTGTTTCTTATGGTCAAAGCTCAGTGCATGAGAGTGGCTCTGGCTGAAGGAATGGAAGTCTTCTTCCTTGAGGAGTCATAGTCAGGAAAATCCAGCACTTGGTCCTGCCTCCTTCCGCTCCTGAGTGATTTCCACTCTGTGCTCTGGGCGGCAGCTCTGGGTGTGAATTGGCCTCAGTTCGAGGCCATTGCGGAGCCTGAGAGAGGAACCAGCTGGCTCCCTAGGATCCTTAGCATCAATGGGTGCTGCTTTGGCACCGTCTCTCTGGAGCTTCCTTGATGGACACCTTGTGTGGGCTCCTGGTCCAGAGTGCCCATCCCCCACTGGCACTTGGGTGCTGAGGGAGTCTGCATTGGCAGCAGCCTACCACGTGGGGCCTGGAACTGGAAGGAAACTGGGGAGGACACATGCCTGGGTGCTGGTGGGCAGGTGAGCAAACCCAACCCATCGGGGCAACTCTTACTGAGTTAGATCCCCAAACATTCATAACCCACCATGCTCAGGCCTGGGGGTGTGGAGCAACTAGGAGGCACACAGTGTTGTGGTCAGGATTTTGTGTCCTATCTTCATATCTCATTGACTCCGTGGCAGCCCCAGGGAGATGAGTGGTGTCTTATGATCTTCATGTCATTTAGTTCCAGGGCCCTGTCTGTAAGGAAGAAGTCACAGTGCAGAAAAGTGCCGGAGTCAAGGCCAAGCCCAGTGCTCCTGATTCCTTGTCTAGGGGTGGTTTTTCCTGTTCCCTGGTTAGGCCTTCCCACTACAACTTCAGGAGATTTCCAGTCACTGGGGGACTCTGAAATTACGTAGCTTTGTCTTGTCCTGGATTTGATATGTAGATCTGTAGGGAACAAGTGAACACCTTTGCCCCAGCTGGTGGTAGGGGGAGGACAGAATTGTTTACTTCTGAGTGGCTCAGTTGGGTCTCTTGTTTTTCCCAGTAACCGAGTCTAGCGTGGTCACTTGGAGCCCCATGCAGTCCTTTGTTTTTTCTCTTTGATTCAGGGAAACACCTGGGTTTTTTCCCTTGAGGATTCTCAACTCCATGCCCCTGGAGTGAGCCTCAGTATCTTCATCTGTAAGATGGGCTAATGGTGCTACACTGCCTGCCTCTGTCACCAGGTGGGGCTGGGGTATAGATAGGGGCCGGGGTACACAGGATGTAATTCTAGCCCGTAGCTTGCCACCTTGTTGGGGGAATGGGACACTCATGAGAGTGACATTATGAGACAGATCAACTGATACAGATGCACAAATAGGCTTTTTCTTGTATTAAAAACTCAATATGCTACATACTTTCCCCAGATACTCTCATTCACCTCTAGTGGCTTTCATTACCATCTAAATGTGGGACTCCTCAAGTCATTCCCACCAGGCCTCTCTTGGGAGGCAGAAATGGCAGAACTCGGTGAGTGCCCGCTGGACCTCTCCCGTGCTCAGTGCCTAATGTTTCCTTATCGTTCCCACTCCCCACACCTCCCATGCCTCCTCTTTACTTTCTTGGTGAACTGACTCACTTGCTTCATCAAACTTAAGAGAGTGGAGCCCGCAGCATCTGCTGCAGAAGCTGAGGAGAGCTTCGCGAATGTGCTGGGACTTGGTGTTGAAGCGAAGCTCTGAATGCCTGGAGGGATGGAGGGAGGACGTGTGGGCAGCAGAGGCTGAGCTGTAGAGAGGAGCCGTGTGTTTACCCAGCCTGAGCAGAGCAGGGCATTGGCCTTGGCTCTGGGTGGAACGGAGATGGGGATGCAGAGGTAATCTGGAGGACCTTGATGGCTAGGCTGAGGAGGGGTTTGAATTTAGGCATTGTACACTGTCAGAAGTTAGAGCTGGAAGTTTTTTTTTTTTTTTTTCTCCCAAGGAAATAACCCTGCCAGGCTTTTCCAGTGGGACTAGTGCAGTTGGGTGCTGATTGTCAGGTGTAGGTTATTTATTATTCAGTAGAGGTTGCCTGGGCCTTTTGTTCTCTCTCTACTTCCTTCAGGTACCAGCCACCTTTTCTTCATCCCCTCTACCCTGGAGGGTCAGCAGGGCAAGGGATATAAGTAAAAGCTCCAGCTATTGTAGTTTTTCTTTTGGTTCTTTCGTTTGTTTATTTACTTATTTTTTTAGACACAGTGGAGTGCAGTGGTGCAATCATAGCTCACTGCAGCCTCAAACTCCTGAGCTCAAGCCATCCTCCTGCCTCAGCCTCCTTAGCAGCTGAGATTACAGGTACACGCCACCCTGCATGGCTAATTTAGGTTGTTTTGTGTTACTTGAGAGGAAGTGGCAGAGGCATTTGAAATTAATGAGTGAGAAGAGATTTCTAAGTGAAGGGCAGATTTTATCTGTATCATTTCAGGGTACCTTTATTGCAAAATGATAGAAACTTAGCTCAGACCATCTTAGGTAGAAAAAGAGAAATGTATTGACTTAGAATATTCCACAACCTTTGGATGGATGGTGGAAACTGGCCTTTGGGACATTTGACCTCTTGGATCGATGCTGTGGGCTTTTCCCACGGGTCTGAACATGACTTCAGGCCCCTCTGTTCGTGTTCACAGCCCCTGACCAGGGAAGAAAGGGAGCTCTATCCAGTCAGCCCAGGAAAACCTCATGGGAGGATTCTGATTGGTCTGGCCAGCGTTATGTGTCTGTGTGAGTCCCGGTGACTGTGGCCAGGGCTAGAGGACTAAGACTGGCTCAGCTTTGGCCCTGTGCCCAGCAGTGGAACCACAGGGTAAGATGATGGGCTACTATGATTGGCAGCCCATTCCAATACTATGTGGGTTTTTTAGTGAGGCAGAGCAGTTGTGTAAAGGAAGACAAGCAGGAGCGATGTTGCACAGGTAAAAGAGCAGATGAATGTCCACTCCAAGCATTGCCACCTTTGTGCGATAATACAGTTAGCACACGCCGTCATTGCTGGAGTGGGACGGTGGGTCTAGGTAGTGATGATCAGACTTTACAAGGTTTTAGACCTTGAGCAAGGTTTTTAATCCTTGTGAGCTTATCTCCTCTACAAAGTAATGAAAACACTAACTACTTCACTGTGCTGTTTGACAATCCATGGTAAGAAAAGTGGAAGAGCATTTTGTTACCCTGAGCAATATAGCACAACAGTGAGAGTAGTAGACAGCAACTAACCTTAGAGCCAGAAAACCGGGAATCTCCTGGTGTTTCTGAGGTTCTGTGGGAGCTCCTTGTATACTATGCCAAGCAGGTGTCAGAGCTGTCCTCCCTGAACCAAATTTGCTATTATAGTCCTCATTCCCAGAATAGAGCCTGGTACAAGATGGGTGTGCAATAACTTTTTGTTGAACGAATGAATAGTCAGCTGTGTGTAAAGTGAATGATGTATCCTTGTCCAGATCCTCTTCAAATATACATACAGATTCCTAAGTGGTGACCTCATGGTGGCAGAGGCTGTGGGAGAGGAGGAAGGCTTGAGCAAGCCCCAGATGTACACATGGATATCACCGCCCACGGTATGTCTGTGATGGAAGCAGGTGGTGTGACATTGATGTCTGAAGTCCCCAAGGTTGCCCATCAGGTACTGGCGGTGTGGGGCTGGCTGCCAGGAGCCATGTGGAGCACCCACACTGGCTGTTGTAAGAGTAGAGAGTCATTCCCTTTCTACACATAGAATTTGAATGTCAACTTGATGCCCTCAAAAGAATACTGAGGAACTTTTCTTAAAAAAAAAAAAAAAAAAAAAAAAAGCCCTGAACTGGAGATCTGCTCGTAACTGCAAAATCTTGACCTTGGCAGAGCCTTTTAGCTTCCTGGTGCTTGTTTTTTTTTTTTTTTTTTTTCCCCAGTTCAACAGTCAAAACAGAAGAGGTTGAGCATTGACGGGGGACTTGCTCATTCCTGTGGGGTTTTGAACACTTCCCAGGTGCCATTTGGTCCAAGGAGGTTGGGTGATTGGGTTGGACTCGATTTTGGGGGCCCTTCCAGCTCTACATCAGGATTGCTGTTAATCTGATTTAATGTTAGTGTTGAGTGGTTTTTGATACTCTGGCTTTCCATTTCCTGGAAAAGTAAGCAGAGTAGGATAAATATTTTGTCTCAGTTTTTTTTTTTTTTTTTTTTTTTTGAGATGGAGCCTTACTCTGTCACCCAGGCTGGAGTGCAGTGATGCAATCTCAGCTCACTGAAACCTCTGCCTCCCAGGTTCAAGTGATTCTCTTGTCTCAGCTTCCTGAGTAGCTGGGATTACAGGTACGCACCACCACCCCCAGCTAATTTTTGTATTTTTAGTAGAGGCGGGGTTTTGCCATCTTGGCCAGGCTGGTCCGGAACTCCTGACCTCAGGTGATCCGCCTGCCTCAGCCTCCCAGAATGCTGAGATTATAGGCATGAGCCACCGCTGCTGGCCATTGTCTCAGTTTTTTTTGTCCCACCTCATTTCAACCACCTGTATGTTCTGCCTTGTGTGAGGGGGCTCTACAGTCATTTCCTGAAACCCTGGGAAGGTGTGAGCCACAGAAGTAGCAGACGTAGAGAAAGAGGGCTGAGCTGCGTGTTGGCCTGGGCAGTAGGGATGCTATGTGTGTTCAGCAGGGAAGAATCTTAAATGGGATTGTGCTGGGGGGAAATTGGATTTTTTTTCGCCTTTTACCTGGGATAGATTGCATACCTCTGAACTGTATATCTCTATTGATCTTTTTGAGACTGCATTCCACAAAAGAGCTACAGAAGCATTTTAAACCAAACAGAGATGGTTGGAGTGTCCCATGTTGGCAGTCTATCCCTCTAAACCCTTGGTGGATAATTCCTAGTTGACTGTTGACCTTGACGTTCATTTCACACTTCAAAAAGGCTCATAACCCATTTACTTTGAGGATTTAAACAAAATTGTGATAATAATTTACATAACATGAAATTTACCATTGAAACCTTTTTTTTTTTTTTGATACGGAGTCTCACTCTGGCGCCCAGGCTGGAGTACAGTAGCGTGATCTCGGCTCACTGCAAGCTCTGCCTCCCCAGTTTCAGCAATTCTCCAGCCTCAGCCTCCCGAGTGGCTGGGACTACGGGCATGTGCCACCACGCCTGGCTAATTTTTTTGTATTTTTAGTAGAGACAAGGTTTCCCCATGTTGGCCGGGCTGATCTTGAACTCCTCTCTTCAAATGATCTGCCCGCCTTGGCCTCCCAAAGTGCTGGGATTACAGGCGTGAGCCACTGCACCGGCTAGCATTAAGTATTTTTACACTGTTGTGCAAACATCAACACCATCCATCCCTAGAAGTTTTTCATCTTGCAAAATCGAAACTCTACCTTTTGAATAATAACTCTACATGGCCTCCTAGGCCTTGACAGTCACCATTATATGAATACTTTCTGTCTGTTCGTTCGTTTCCTTCTTTCCTTCTTTCCTTCCTTCCTTCCTTCCTTCCTTCCTTCCTTCCTTCTTTCTCTCTCTCTCTTCTTTTTTTTTTTTTTTTTGGAGATGGGGTCTCACTCTGTTGCTCAGGCTGGAGTGCATGGAGTGCAGTGGTACAGTCATGGTTCACTGCAGCCTCGACCTCCCATGCTCAATCAATCTTCCTATCTCAGCCTTCTGAGTAGCAGGGACTACAGGCACATGCCACCACACCCAGCTCCTTTTTGTATTTATTTTTTATTTTTTGAGATGGAGTCTCGTTCTGTGGTCCAGGCTGCAGTGCAGTGGAGCGATCTCGGCTCACTGCAAGCTCCGCCTCCCAGGTTCACGCCATTCTCCAGTCTCAGCCTCCCGAGTAGTTGGGACTACAGGCACCTGCCACCATGCCCAGCTAATTTTTTGTTTTTGTATTTTTTGCATTTTTTTTTTTCAGAGATGGGGCTTTGCCATGTTGCCCAGGCTAGTCTTGAACTCCTGGGTTCAAGCCATCTGGCCGCCTTGGCCTCACAAGTTGTCTGTTTCTAAGAATTTGACTACTTTAGATATCTTTTATGAGTGAAGTCAATACAGATTTGTCTTTTTGTGACTGGCTTACTTCTCTAAGCATAAAGTCCTCAAGGTTCATCCATGTTGTAGTATGTGTCAAAATTCCTTTATTAGGCCAAATAATATTCCTATATATATTATATTCTATATTTTATTTCTTTCTTTACCTGTTGATGGATATACTTGAGTTGTCTTCATCTTTTGGCCATTGTGAATAATGCTGCTATGACACCATGGGTGTACAAATATCTCTTTGAGTTCCTGCTTTCTCTTTTGGGTTTATACCCAGAAGTGAACTTGCTGGGTCATATGGTAATTCTATGTTCAATTTTTTGAGAAGGTACCATACTGCTTACTTTGAGTTTTAATTAAGAAAATCCACACTGTTCACAGCACCCTGACATGGGGGTGGATAGCATTTTCTTTCCTTTTTTTCTTCTGAAAATTGTTTTTGACCAGGCGCAGTGGCTCATGTCTGTAATCCCAGCACTTTGGGAGGCCGAGGCGGGTGGATCACCTGAGGCCAGGAGTTTGAGACCAGCCTGGCCAACATGATGAAACCCCATCTCTACTAAAAATACAAAAAATAGCTGGGTGTGGTGGTGTGTGCCTGCAATCCCAGCTACTTGGGAGGCTGAGGCAGGAGAATTGCTTGAATCCATGAGGCAGAGGCTGCAGTTAGCTGAGATTGTGCCATTGCACTCTAGCCTGGGCAGCAAGAGCGAAACTCTCTCACAAAAAAAAAAAAAATTTTTTTTCTTCCTTCAGATATGGTTTGGAAAGTCTTAGGACAGTTCAGTAGTTATCTGTGACTCTCTTACTTTTTGAGACAGGGTCTTGCTTTGTTGTTTGGGCTGAGTGCAGTGGCGTGATCATGGCTTACTGCAGCCTCAACCTCCTGGGCTCAAGCAATCCTCCTACCTCAGCCTCCTGAGTAGTTGGTACTACAGGCATGTGCCACCATGCCCAGCTAATTTCTTTTTATTTTTAGTAGAGACAAGGTCTCACTATATTGCCCAGGCTGGTCTCGAACTCCTGGCCTCAAACAATCCATTATTGACATGAGCTACCGCACCCATCCTACATGTGACTCTTTGAAGGCCAGACGTTAACCAAACAATCCTAGTGGTATTCATATCTGGCAGCCAAGGAATGTTCACACATTTTCTTTGTGTTTTCAGTACTTACATCTTCATCCCTAAAGGCCTTGAAGTATGTTCGTTATTTCTGCTCTGTGGATACTTCCTCCTTATCCCGTTCAGAATTGGTTTGGTTTTTCAGTCTCAAATCCGGGATAACAAGGCTATTGAGACTTTCTTTCAAAAGGCCTAGATCAGCATTTCCCAAAGAAACATCTTCTAACTGCTAGTTTGCTGGGATGTTGGTGCTGCTATGCCCTAAAAGGGTTCTGTGGTCAAATGCATCCAGGCAGTGCTAGGTTCTTTTCTGCAGGCCCCTTGAGAGGGCTAAGCCAGTGTGCTTTGGGGCTCTACTAGAGTGGCTTTATTAGGCAGTGTTTCCCAAACTGATTTAACCACAGAGTCCTTTATCACGGAGCATCTTGTGACATCAGTGTTCTGAGGAATACATTTTTGGGAAATTAAAACATTAATGTATGAAACTGGAACATCAACATATACCATCATTTTTTTACGTTTCCCCTAGCCCTCTCATTCAGAGCACCAAAACCCTAAACTTTCCTTTTTTTTTTTTTTTTGAGACGGCATCTCACTCTGTTGCTCAGGCTGGAGTGCAGTGGTGTAATCTCAGTTCAGTGCAACCTTCGTTCCCCGGGTTCAAGCAATTCTCCTGCCTCAGCCTCCCGAGTAACTGGGATTACAGGTGCCTGCCACTGCACCTGGCTAATTTTTGTATTTTTAGGAGAAATGGGGTTTCACTATCTTGGCCAGGCTGGTCTTGAACTCCTGACCTCGTGATCCACCTGCTTCAGCCTCCCAAAGTGCTGCGTTTACAGGTGTGAGTCACTGTGCTCAGCCCCTAGCCTTTTGAATTCTGATACCAGCTGAAATAGTCACATGTGATTCTGGGGCCAGTAGTCATTGTTTTATAGATGTGTGTCTTCTCTGGTCCCGTTTCCCCTATGGGGTTTGCCAATAGTGAAGTCTGGTTTTGTGCTTATTGTTCTTTTAGTTGCTCTAGAGACTAGAAATGAGTGAAGAGAACTGGGCTTTGGGCCACAGTTGGGGTTTCTGGGAGAGCCTTGGAAGGATGTGTGGAGAGCCATCCTGGTGGTTTGGCGGCTGCAGATCTGGGACTGGTTAAGTTTTGGGCAAGTCTTTGCTGAGCCCCTGAAAGGTGCTGGGCTGGGAGGCGGGGAAGGTGACCTCTGCTTTCAGAGTGTTACGTTACTCCTGGGAGGAGAAGGACATGGATGAGTGACCCAGGGGGCATTCTTGGTGGGTTTGGAGCCAGGGAGCAAGGCTGCAGGACTAGAGACATCTGAATGTCATGAGTCTATTCTTGGGGACCCCCACAGACCGGGATTTAAATCTTTGCTCTTTACTCCTAAGCTCTGTGACTTTAAGTTGCTTAACCTCCTGGGCCTGATTTCTCTTCCCCATCTGTAGAAGAGTGGCTAATGGTATTCTACCAGGGCTTTGGTGAGGATGGAGATGATTTAGGTGAGACAGGAGCAAGCTGCTGCTGCCGCCTCTGGAGCAATTGGGGGTAGCTTGTCCCTGAGTAGAGAACAAACTCACAGCCCGTGCATGGAATCAGGAGGCATCCCAGGGCATAGGCCATACTTGGAGTTCAAGTGAGAGATGCCCACGGCAGAGGCCTGTAGTGGACGAGGAGGCCCATGCTTCTCTGGGCTGCTCAAAACACACCTTCACAATCCTTTTGTCCTGGAGCCCACATTTTTAAGGAGGGCATTGCTGTGACCTGTGAGGAGTTCAGTTCCAAAAGGACCTTGAAGAGTTGTTTTTTTTTTGTTTTTGTTTTTTTTTTGAGACGGAGTCTCACTTTGTCGCCCAGGCTGGAGTGCAGTGACACTATCTTGGCTCACTGCAAGCCCCGCCTCCCGGGTTCACACCATTCTCCTGCCTCAGCCTCCAAGTAGCTGGGACTACAGGCACGCACCACCACGCCCGGCTCATTTTTTGTATTTTTAGTAGAGACGGGGTTTCACCGTGTTAGCCAGGATGGTCTCGATCTCCTGACCTCGTGATCCGCCCGCCTCGGCCTCCCAAAGTGCTGGGATTACAGGCGTGAGCCACTGCGCCCGGTGGAAGAGTTTGTTTTTGAGGAAAGGAGACTTAGAGGGACTTAGGTGCTGCCCATTTTCAGATGGTGCAGGGCATGTGATAAGACCTGATTCTTTTTGATCCCAGAAAGCTGAACATGGGCTGATTGCCAGAAGTTACTTGGAGGTGGAATTGAGTTCATTTTAAGGAAGAACCATTCTGCCTCCCTGTCTTTCTTCCTTTTAAAATTCTATTAAAGACTTTCAAGAGCTAGGCATGGTGGCTTATACCTGTAATCCCAGCTCTTTAGGAGGTCGAGGCAGGAGGATCCCTTGAGCCCAGGAGTTCGAGACCAGCCTGGGCAACACGGCAAAACCACGTGTCTACAAAAATTAAAAAAAAAATTAGCTGGGCAAAGGGACACTACCTTTAGCCCCAGCTATTCGGGAGGCTGAGGCGGGAGGATTGGTTGAGCCCAAGAGTTTGAGGTTGCAGTGAGCTATGAGTGTACCACTGTGCTCCAGCCTGGGAGACAGAACCAGACCCAGCTCTAAAAAAGTGAAAAATGAAAAAGGCTTTCACACATGTGGAAGAACAGGGAGGATAATGTAATGATCACCCATCTCTCCCAACAAAATCCCAGGCAGCATGTCATTTTTCTTATAAATACTTAAAAATGTGTCTCTAAGAGATGAGGCATTAATAATAATTTCTTAATGTTATCAAGTTGCCCGGGTGATGCTCAGTTTTGCTTGTCTCAAAGATTCATTTTATTGGTGGCTTGTTAAAATCAGGGTTTTAGCAAGGGCCTCACACTGCATATAGTTGATGTTGTCTTTGAAGTCTGTTTTAAAATCCCTGGCTGCTCCCCTTGCCCAGGCCGGTTGTTTCAGGAAGAACTTTGAAAAATGATTGGTGCTATCCAGCTCTGGAATGGACTGTTCTAGGTAGCCACTTGCAATCCTAAAACTGTTTAGCCATGGTTTCCTCACAGGGCTGTTGCAAACAATTAAATGAAATAGCACGTACAAAGTGTAAATGTCCTTTATGACCTAAGTTTTTATTTTATTTTTTTTAGCCATGAGATCTTTTTTGTTAATTGGACTCTTAGGTGAAAGCCAGATCTGTAAAATAGATGAGAGAGGCACTGATGGGGAGGGAGTATAGGCTTGGAGCTTGTCCCTTGAGCTTGTGGCCTTCTTGAGACTCCTCCACAAGGTTCCCTCGGGTTCTTCACAGTTCCAAGAACACAGTTTGAAAACCACTGGTCTGCTTGCTTTTGATTTAAGATACTCCCCACGTGGGAGAGGGAAGCACCACCTGAAAGCCTTACCTTGCTTTGTGTGAGCTGAGCTGGGGTGGTGAGCCACCGCTGGAGCCAGAGGCTGCTAATGGTGTTTTCACTGGGTACTCTTGTCTTCACCTGCTTCCTTTGTAAGTTTCCTCTTGGGATGAACTGTGCTTTTAAAAAAGACAAATAGCCACTTTGTGGCGAGCAAAAACCACTCTCTGTTACTCTGGACAGTGACGTGGGGAGGAATAGAATGAAAGTCCCATCAGAAAGTCAATTGCAGTGAGAAGTGGTTACTTTTTTTTTTGAAAAATTATTCTTGTGGGCGTGCTGGCATGTTCCTGTAGTCCTAGCTACTTGGGAGGCTGAGGCGGGAGGATCGCTTGAGCCCAGGAGTTCTGGGCTGTAGTGCGCTATGCTGCTATGCTAATCAGGTGGCCGGTTCGGCATCAGTATGGTGACCTCCTGGGAGCAGGGGACCACCAGGTTGCCTAAGGAAGTCAGAAATGGAGCAGGTCAGAAATGGAGCATGTCAAAAACTCTCATGCTGATCAGTGGTGGGATCATGCCTTTGAATAGCTACTGTACTCTAGCGTGGGCAACGTAGTGAGACCCCACCCCATCTCTATAAATAAATTGATAGATAGATAGATATAAATAGATAGAAAAAGTATCTTTTTTTTTTTTTTTTTTTTTTTTTTTTTTTTAAGAGACAGGGTCTTACTCTGTTGCCCATGCTGTCATGATCGATGGCATGATCCTAGCTCATTGTAATCTCGAACTCCTGGGCTCAGGTGATCCTCCTGCCTCAGCCTCTCTGAGTAGCTAGGACAACAGGTACCCACCATCATGATTAGCTAATTAAAAAAATTTTTTCATGGAGATGGGGTCTTGCTGTGTTGCCCAGGCTGGTCTTGAACTCCTGGTCTTAAGTGATCCTCCCTCCTCAGCCTCCTAAAGTGTTGGGATCACAGACGTGAGCTGCCACACCCAACCTGTTTATTTATGTATTTTTTTAAAGAAAATGTTATCACTAGTTTGCCTTACCCCTCTATTGCATAAGAGAACTATTCGTTTTTATGCGTAAACAAGCTCCTGCTAACATGCAGCCTACCGTGGGGGCTGCAAGGCTGCCCAGGTGGAAAGCAGTGCCATTTGAGATGGCCCCCTCTGACTCAGAGCTGCTGCCCTGGTGGCTGCCTCAAGCCAGGGTGTGTTTTCCCCACCCGCAGGATTTTTATAGATGTGGCATGCCTCTCAGACAGTTCCCAGACCTCTTCCTCAGAGTCCACGCCAGTTTGCTTGTCTGAATGGTCCCTCCCGGGCTCTAAGATGGCCCCTGAGTCCCCAGATTAAATCCGTACATCATTTGACCATTGCCAATCTGCTATGTAGTAAAGATCTTTCCAGCCAATACTGAGGAAGGTGATAGCAAAACAAAGGAAACAAAATCTAATTCTATTTACATATTTTAACGTAAGAAGTAATATTTAATTCTGGCTGGGCATGGTAGCTCACACCTATAATCCCAGCACTTTGGGAGGCAGGCGAATTGCTTGAGCCCAGGAGTTCGAGACCTGCCTGAGCCACATAGGGAGACCCCATCTCTACAAAAAATTCAAAAATTAGCTGGGCGTAGTGGTGCATGCCTGTGGTCCCAGTTACTTGGGAGGCTGAGGTGGGAGGATCCCTTGAACCTGGGAGGTATAGCTTGCATGAGCTGAGATCAGGCCACTGCCCTCCAACCTGGGTGGACAGTAAGACCCTGTCTCAATCAATCGATCACTCAATAAAATCAATTCTTAAAAAAAATATATATATAGTGGCCTTTTCAGTATTCATGGTAACCTCTATTCTCACTCCAACTAACCTTTCTTCTCATCTGGCCAGAACTTCTTTTCCTGTTTATGTTTTTTTTTTTTTTTTTCCTTCAGACAGAATCTCGCTCTGTCACCCAGGCTGCACTCCAGGGTGGAGTGCAGCGGCGCAGTCTCAGCTCACTTCAACCTCTGCCTTCCGGGTTCAAGAGATTCTTGTGTCTCAGCCGCCTCAGGAGCTGGGATTACAGGCGTGCGCCATCACACTCAGGTCATTTTTGGTATTTTTAGTAGAGACGGGGTTTCATCATGTTGGTCAGGCTGATCTCAAACTCCTGACTTCAGGTGATCCACCCACCTTGGCCCCCCAAAGTGCTGGGATTACAGGCCTGAGCCACCACGCCCGGCCTACATTTCTTAAGCAGCCTATGATTGTTGGGTGCCATGGCTGGAAGGGATCTTAGAAACCACTTCGCCCAAACTCTTTCTTTTACGAATGAGAAACAGCAGTCTTGAGACGCAGTGACTTGACCTTGATTTCATGGCATGCCACTGGCAGAGCTGGATCCAGGATCCAGGTCTCTTCCCAGGCTGGGGTTCCTTCTAAGACTTCTTTGCCAGGAGCAGGCTGGGTGGGAAGTCTCAGATCCGTGGCTGGTTTTTCCTGACCTTTTCCTGGCTTTGTGGGCACCAGCCTTTACAGTGAGGGTGAGCAAGTGACACAGCATCCCAGTTTCTGGACTTGGGCTACAGCCTTTCATTCCTAACAATGAAAAAAATCTTTTTCAGCCTCTGCAATTGATATTTGTCTTTTACAGATGGGCACACTTGGCCAGTAGAGTTTGGCAGCCTGCTCAGGGCCATCCGCTGCTGAGAGGCTAGGCAAGCCCTGGAGTCCTTGTCAGGTTCTTGATAATGACTGCATTTACTCAGTACTGCAGGCCACCCTGTGATCATTTCTGTGGTCTGAGCCTTGCCTACCTCTCCTCTCATCATCACAGCATTCGTCCATTCATTCGGCAGATGTATTCTGAGCATCCGTCACACTGGGGGCTTTCTGGATGCAGACGTAGGACGTGGTATCTAAATTGAGTGCTGAGTCAGGGAATGGGTCTGATGCTGGCAGGAGACCCACGTCTCCTTTTTATGACACAGTGGAAACTCTGGGTGCTGACTGCTGTGGCTTCTTCTTGCTTAGTCACAGGGCAGAGTTCAGGCAGGAAAATGAGGCCACCGGGCCTCTTGTCCCAGGGAGAAAAGCCTTTTATAAAGATAAGACAATAAAGCCCCATGGACACTGAGTTGGGACCCACCCTGATAGCCAACCTCAGTAGGAGCTGGATCCAAGAAAAAACAGGAAAGTAAACAAAACCAAAATGTGCTCGTTTTGAGTCCTCCTCCTGAATAAAACAGAGCTAAACCCGCAGCGATTTAGAGTTTAGGGGCTGTGGGTGTGAGTATATATATGCCTATGTATTCCCCCACTCATTTTCGCTAGAAAATGGCAAACCACCTTTCTGTATCTTGTCATGTTCCCCCCAATTTTGTGAGCCCAGGGAGAGAGAACAAAACAGTGACCAGCTGTCCTTGTTTCTGTGGGAAGTTGTGAAATTTCATGTAATCTTGATCTTTTGTCCTCAGCCTCCCTCATTTTTTTTTTTTTTTAATACTTTAAGTTCTGGGGTACATGTGCAGAACACGCAGGCTTGTTACATAGGTATACACGTGCCATGGTGGTTTGCTGCACCCATCAACCCGTCATCTACATTAGGTATTTTTCCTATTGCTATTCCTCTCCTAGACCCCCACCCCTGACCGGCCCTGGTGTGCGATGTTCCCCTCCCTGTGTCCATGTGCTCTCATTGTTCAACTCCCACTTAGGAGTGAGAACATGCGGTATTTGGTTTTCTGTGACCTCCTTCATCTTAAGTTTTCTTATGAGAACTCAGTGGAACTGGTCACAGTGTCTTCTCCTTGCATGAGATAACACAAGCTTTAGGGTGGAGCCCAGATTCTGACAAGAGTTTATCTGTTCATCTCTCCAGCAAGTACCCGGTCACTGCTCTTTACCAGGCTTGGCTAAGTGCCGAGCATGCAAAGATGAAAAGATATCTACCATGAACAATATCCCAACCTGGATTTGTTCTTTTAGCTGGAACATATATATCCTGCTGTTGTGTTTCAGAAGTTTTCCTTTTCAATTGCTCTATCGTGGAGCTTTTAGAAAATATCAGTCTAGCTTACTGACTTCCTCCTTCTCACCTTCCATTTTGTGCTTTATAGCACATGGCTAGTGTTTTTGTGTCTAAAAATCAGCAGATTCTCAGAAGGGCAACAAAGAAGATGCCTTCTGCCCCCCTTACCCCCAGGAGTTTATTGTCTCTTTGGAAAACTTGTGTCTAGCGGTACAGATTGTGCCGGACAGATGAGGCTGCTTGAAGTTTCGGTGCCTAAGGAAGGAGGGTGTACGGTGAGCTGGGCATAGGCAGGCGGCTGGAAGGAGGGAGGCAGGACTTGGGAGAGAATCCATTCTATAACTGGCGGGTCTGTCGGTAATTCAGGCATTCTGATTGGAGCCTTCGCTCAGCAGGTGCTGGAACAGTGAAGCCAGGCCAACCAGCTTCTGCTGTCCTTCCAGTCATTCTCTCTGGGCTGGTTGTCTTGTGAGGCTTCTGGGGCTGGAGACAGGAATGGGTTGGGTTGGCATGGGGTGGGAGGCTGATGGGTGGTCTGTGATGTGTGAAGGAGGACCCGCTGGCCGCAGGTGGGTAGGTGAGGATGGCCTTCCCAGGATCCCCTGAGGTGTCTGACTGGCTTTCTATGAGTTGCTAGGAGGATTGGAAAGCCAACGTTCTTCCCAGTTTCAAGTCTGAGCGTTACAGTGGGGATGTTTGGAAATCGAGTTCATGTGTCCTCTGGGGAGTGTGGGACATGCTCCTGTGTTGTGGCTGTCTCTTTGGGGAGGAGAAGAGTATGGCTAAGGAGAGAGGGGGCTGAGGGTACCGCTGCTTTCCAGGCCTCATGTCCTCACCTCTCCGATGAGATCCGTGACTGCCCCGCCCTCACGTGGCTGGTGTGAAAGGTAGGTGGCTGCTGCAGGTTCATGGCCACACATGGGTGGTTGTATGCTGTGTAGGTGGTAGGCGTTGTGTTGCATAGGATACTTTATTATTTTTGTATTTATTTTCTCATTTGATCTCACCAGCAACCCTTTAGGGATCCTTACTTGACCTTACAAGTGAGGAAGCAGGTGGGGAAGCCTGGGTTACTCGGGAGTCAGTTTAGGAGAGTAATTAAGAATCTGTACCTGAGCCAAGATACTGGGTTTGAATCCTGAATCTGCCACTTACTATGACCCTGGCCAAATTGCTTTCTCTCTCTGTGCCTTAGTTTCCTCATCTATGGAATGGGGATAATAATAGGACCTTGTATTGTGAGGATTAAAGAAGTTACTAAGTGTTGAGAGCAGTGCGTGGCACATGGTAAGTACTGTGTAAGCATAAGCTCCTATATTTGTGTGTGTATTTGAGACAGGGTATCACTCTGTTGCCCAGGCTGGAGTGCAGTGGCATGATCTCAGCTTATTGCCACCTCCACCTCACAGGCTCAATTGATTATCCTACCTTAGCCTCCTGAGCAGCTGCAACTATAGGTGCATGCCACTATGCCTGGCTACTTTTTATATTTTTTATAGAGACGAGGTTTCACCCTGTTTCCCAAGCTGGTCTTGAACTTCTGGGCTCAAGTGATCTGCCTGCCTTGGCCTCCCAAAGTGCTGAGATTACAGGCATGAGTCACCACACTGGCCCGGTTATTTTTATTCTTATGATTGTCCCAGTCCCATGGCTGTTTAAGTGGCATGGGAGGCAGGAGCCCAGCCATAACATCCAGGGCGGGTTGGTTGGTTTGTCCCTACTCTACCCCCAACTCAGGGTGTGGTCTGCAGACCAGTGCTGGTTTGCAATCTCCTGGTTCCTGGTCTGTGATGAAGTAAGCACAGAGATTGAGTGTTTAGCAACCTTTAGAGCAGCTTGACCTTGTTGGTACTCATTGAACAGGTATAGACTGCTTCAGTGTTGTCAGATCACTTGGTGAGTGGTGTGTAGTGTGAGCTGCAGGTAAGTCATCAATAGAAGGATGATGTGATTGCAAATAAAACAGTGGAGCTCTGGGTCAAGTGTGGTGGCTCATGCCTGTAATCCCAGCACTCTTGGAGCCCGAGTCGGGTGGATCACCTGAGGTCAGGAGTTCAGGGCCAACCAGGCCAACGTAGTGAAACCCTATGTCTGCTAAAAAATATAAAAATTAGCTGGGCGTGGTGGTACGTGCCTGTACTCCCAGCTACTCAGGAGGCTGAGACAGGAGAGTTGCTTGAACTGGGGCGGTGGATGTTGGAGTGAGCCAAGATTGTGCCGCTGCACTCCAGCCTGGGCAACCGAGGGAGACTCCATCTCAGACAAAAAAAAAACAAAAAAACAAAAAACAAAGTGGAGTGCAGCACTGTTGCTGCCCACCCCTAACAGTCGACTTCCTTGGGAGGAACCTCAGCCAGTGGGAGAAGGTGGGATTGATGGCATTTTGCAGGCCAGTGCATGACATTTGTGTTCCAGCAGTCCCTGATGATTCAAGAAAGTGAGGCCTCACAGTGGAGACTTATCAATGAGCAGTTGTTTCCATTTCACACCAGTGACGCTTACTGTGCAAATGCTTTTCCTACGATTCCCTTAGCAGGTATGGTTCAGCCAGGTTTGGTAAGAATCCATACTGGAACACAACCTTGAGCTCATCCTGTTTCACCTCTTAGACTGGTGAGAACTAGAAAGCTGGATGCTGTCTATCAGCAGTGGGTGTGGGGATGCAGAAACTCTTGCCTTTGCAGGTGCAGCTGTCCTGGAGCCTCTGGCAGGGTACCAGCAAAGCCCCGACCCAGAAGCCCCTCTTGTGGGTGTCAGTTCCCCAGGTTCTCATGCAGGTCCTAAGGGGAAGGTCCAGGGTGTTCACTGCAGTGTTGCTTGTGGTGGTGAGGTAGAGCTGGATGTCCATTCCTGCAGAGCTAATGGGTATAATGGGTGGGTATGAGTCCATAGTCCCTCGCAGCAATTCCCAGTGACTGGTGAGAAGCACACGTGGCAGGCAGTGTGATGGATTTAAATGCACAGTGCTCAGTGAAAATGTAAGAAATAGAGCATGGATGGTGCAGTGCTATTATGTAGATTGCTGATATAGAACAATACCCATCTTGCAAGAACACAAAAAGATAAACACACGAGAATGGTTGACTGTGGGTGAGGGAAGGGAAATGGGAATAAAAGGAAATAAATAAGACGAGAGAGGGAAGAGGAAAGAAATGCATCTCTTTCCCATCCTAGAGCTGTCTTTGAGGGGAGGGCCTCGGCTGTGCTCCATCACTCAGTTCTGTGGCACCTTGTGCCTTGGCTGAGCTGGCAGCCTCAGGCAGGTCGTTCACCCAGAAATGGTCTTGGTAAAGAGTTAACCATGCCGTTACGTAGCTGTTAAAGTCACCAGGTGGGGAGGGACAACTTCGGGTCATGTGACAGTTGACACAGTAGGGACAAGGTGTTTTTAATGTAGGGACAAGGATGATTAGGTGATTGTGGAAGGAAGAGGTGCGCAAACACTTGATTTAAAGATGGCATTGGAAATATGCATCAGCAGTGCTTGCAGAAACCCATGTTCTCATCTTGGCCATAGTGAAAAAAGTATGAATGGTCTAGAAAAACCACCACTCCATTCCTTGTGTTTATTGAGCTTATGATACCACATAAGACAGGAAGATGGGCTGGGTGAGGTGGCTCATGCCTGTAATCCTAGCACTTTGGGAGGCCGAGGTGGGAGGATCGATTGAGCCCAGGAGTTTGAGACCAGCCTGGGCAACACAGTGAGAACTCATCTCTATGAAAATATTTTATTTATTTTTATTTTTATTTTTTTTGAGACGGAGTCTCGCTCTGTCGCCCAAGCTGGAGTGCAGTGGCGCGATCTCGGCTCACTGCAAGCTCCGCCCCCCTGGGTTCACGCCATTCTCCCGCCTCAGCCTCCCGAGTAGCTGGGACTACAGGCGCCCGCCACCTCGCCCGGCTAATTTTTCTTGTATTTTTAGTAGAGACGGGGTTTCACCGTGTTAGCCAGGATGGTCTCGATCTCCTGACCTCGTGATCCGCCCGCCTCGGCCTCCCAAAGTGCTGGGATTACAGGCTTGAGCCACCGCGCCTGGCCGAAAATATTTTAAAAAATGACAAGGAGCCAGCAGAATTTTTTTTTTTTTTTTTTTTTTTGAGACAAAGTCTTGGCTCTTGTTGCCCAGGCTGCTGGAGTGCAATGGTGCGATCTCGGCTCACTGCAACCTGTGCCTCCCGGGTTCAAGCGATTCTCCTTCCTCAGCCTCCTGAGTAGCTGGGATTACAGGCATCTGCCACCACACCCAGCTAAATTTTCGTATTTTTAGTAGAGATGGGGTTTCACCATGTTGGTCAGGCTGGTCTCGAACTCTGACCTCAGGCAGTCTACCCGCCTCGGCCTCCCAGAATGCCGGGATTATAGGCGTGAGCCGCTGCGCCTTGCTGCTTAATGGTGATTTTATACAATATTTTAAAGAACTGTGTGTATGAAACAAAGTGTATGTACATTGAGCCATCAGAATGCAAAGGTATTACTATCCCATGTTGATGCTGTAAAAGTTTTGGATTCTGGAGCGTTTTGGATTTTTGAATGAGGGATGCTCAATGGCTCATTTTTAATGGGAGCACAGTCTTGCCCTATGGGATTTATGTCACCAGTTCCCCTTGATTGGAGATGCAGAGATTTCCCGTTTTTTTCTGTACTCACAATGCTGCGGTGCATCTCCTCATGCCGTAGATCTTTGTGTGCTTCTTTATTTTCTCAGGATGAATTCCTGGAAGTGGTGCTGTTGGGTCAAAGGGTGTGGACTTCGAATGGCTATCGATACAAAGTGCTAGGCTGAAACAGCAGTCCTGGGTTCACGCTTGGGGTTCCCCAGGTGCAGTCTTTGGATTGGCTTTTTCAGAGTCACGGGGGAAACTTCTGAAAGATTAAACCTCTTGGCCTCACCCTAGGTCTGTGAATCAGAACCTGGGCATGGGCTGGTCCCCAGGGGGTCCTTTTACTCAGTGGTGTTTGGGAAATAGGCATGGCATCTCCTCAGTGTCCAAGCCTGCTCTGGGAGGGAGACAGAGAGACCACACCTGTCTGTTTCCTCTAAGGGAGAGCTGTGGTGTGAGTGCAGCTCGGCGGCAGCGAGTGAGAGGGGCTCAGTTTAGGGACTTGGCTCTGGGTGCCACTTTGCTCCTCTGTAGAGTGAGAGTTGCCTTGGGGAGTCTAATGTGCTAATACCAGCATACGAGTGAGTATTTCTCTTACTAATGTCATAAGAGGAGAAGGATCTCATGGTTGGCTTTCTGGCTGGGCCAGGCCAGATCTGGGAAGAGTGTGCAGGGAGAAGTGGGTCAGGACAGAGAGCTCGTCTTTCCAGCCCTTCCCCAGGGGGACCTTGGGTTGCTCCACCTTTGGAGCAGGGTGCTGTTGGCTCAGGCCCGCGGTGGGCCCTGGTATCCTTATGTCCAGGTCAGCAAAGAGGAGCTGCTTCTGCCCTTGGTTGCTGCATCCTGTGCCTAGAAGTGAGAGTGCCAGGAAGCTGGGGTGTGGGCTTCCCAGCCAATGTCCGCAGTGCGGAGAGGAGGCCCCAAGGTGCCTCCCCACCCATAAGCGTGGGCCACAGAAGTCGCGCATGCTGCCTTTCTGATGTGATGCAGCAGTCTTCCCTCGGAGGGCCACAGCTGCACTGTGTGGATGTGCTACTTCCTGACACCGGAGTTAGTCCGGATGGGTTTGCTCAGGTGCACCCAGCCAAGGGGTAACTCTTTGCCAGGTGTAACCTCCAGGATGCTACTGTAAATGGACTGTTTACTAGTTGTCCCTGTGAAGGTCAAGTCTGCTCTGATGGCCCTGCTTCTTGGTCTGTAAGTCAGAAGGAACATCATTCATTCACTTCTTCAAGTAAACGTACTGTGCTGTGGTGGAGTCAGGATGAATGATCCATATTAGGGAGCAGACAGCAGCACAGCTGACTTGGGGACTGGTAAGTTGTGCCCTGCTATGGGCACTTTGGAAACACATCCAAGGAAGGGGATTGTTTTTCTTTCCTTTTTTTTTTTTTTTTTTTTTTTTTTGAGATGGAGTCTTGCTCTGTCACCCAGGCTGGAGTGCAATAACCTCTGCCTCCCAGGTTCAAGCCATTCTGCCTCAGCCTCCCAAGCAGCTGGGATTACAGGTGTGCACCACCACGCCCGGCTTGCTTATTTATTTATTTGAGATGAAGTTTCACTCTGTCACCCAGGCTGGAGTGTAGTGGCATGATCTTGGCTCACTGCAACCTCTGCCTCGTGGGTTCAAGCGATCCTCCTATCTCAGCCTCCTGAGTAGCTGGGATTACAGGCACGTGCCACCACGCCTGACTAATTTTCATATTTTTAGTAGAGATGGGGTTTCACCATGTTGGTCAGGCTGGTCTCAAACTCCTGACCTCGTGATCTGCCCGCCTTAGCGTCCCAAAGTGCTGGGATTACAGGTGTGAGCCACTGCGCCTGGGCTTTATTCTTGTATTTTTAGTAGAGACGGGGTTTCACCATGTTGGCCAGGCTGGTCTTGAACTCCTGACCTCAAGTCATCTGCCTGCCTTGGCCTCCCAAACTGTTAGGATTACAGGCGTGAGCCACCATGCCCAGCAAAGGGGATTGTTTTTCTCTTGTGGAAGGGGGCCCTGGGGTGAAGGTCCGTCTCCTGAAGGAGATAACTTGAGAATGGAGCTTTCTGGGCTTAGTAGAAGTCCATTAGGGGACGGGTAGGTGCATTCCAGGCAGGAGGAGCAGAAGCGTGAGGATATGCAGTAATGTAGGACACAGCCAGGTGTGCCAGGTGACCATGGGCACCGTGGTGACTGGAAGTGGCTGGATCAGGGAGGAGTTGCAGGAGATGAGCTGGAGAGGAGGTGGAGGCTGTGCCAAGGACCCAGCCTTGTGGCCTCCCAGATCTGGCCTCCAAATCTGCTTCTGCTTTTGAGCTGTGAGGCTTAGGTAAGTTGCTTAGTCTCTTGGAGCCTCAGCTTCCTCACTTGTAAGATGCAAGTAATAAGACAAACTTAAGAGGGAGTTATTAAATGATATAATACATATACAGTGTAGAGCAGAGAACTCAACACATAGTCAGATGTTCACAAAGTGTTTATCTCCTCCCTTTAAAGGCTGGGGTAAGGCTTTTTGACTTTAGGCCAGAGGGAGCCAGAGAAGGTTGTGGAGCACGAAATTGATAAGATTATATCTATTTGCTGTTATGCTTGGGTGCTGGTGTTGTGTGGAGGATACTAGGCCAAGATGAGGATGAGTGAGGAGTGAGAAGAGCCTTCCTCTTTCATGGTCTGTTGCTGGATTTCTCCTCAGCCATCTCCGGTGGGCTGCGGGAATGGCTTGCCAGGCCTCTGAGCTGAAGTTTTGGAGGAAGAGGCCAGGGTTTAAAATGTGTCCCTGGTGAGCCAGCTACCCCTGAGCGAACCTATGGGATTGGACGCTTGCTGAGCACAAGTCTGGTCATGAGAAAGTGGGATGAGTGTTAGTAGAGGGGCAGAAAGCTGAGCCTGAGCCTGTGGAACTGTGTGTTGTAGTGTAGCCATAGAAAGCATTTGTTGACCACTTGTGTGTGCCTGGGAGGTTGCAAGGATCATCTCATCCCACCCTCATCCCAGCAACTCTAAGATGAAATCCACTACTCTCCCCATTTTACAGACGAGGGAAATGAGGCACAGAGAGAGTAAATCACTTGCCCAGAGTCCCAAGCCAGTGAGTCGGGATTTTGCCCTTGGCTGTTGGAATCCTGAGAGCACGCCCACTGTGCTGGGGTGGGGAATTGGAGCAGGCTTTGGGGAGTTTTCTGCTACCAGTTCCTGCTGGCAGATTTCCATTGCCCACAAGGAAGAACGCTACAGCAAGGAGTGTTGGTCTGTGGTGAGGTGGCTGCCTCTGGAGGTGCTGAGCTCCCCAGTCTGGGAGGGCCTGGATGGCTGCCTGGCCTGGGTGCTGCCATAGTAGAGTCAGTGCCATCCTTGCTAGGGACACAGGTTACATGCTATTCTAACCCTTGCCAACCTCAAGGGTGATGGGACCTCAGAAACCAAGCCTTGCAGGAGGGCACAGATCTGGGAGAATTCAGAGGAAAGCTATCTTCAGATTGGGCTATGAGTTGTCCAAGTACGTGGAGAGTGGCAGGTCTGGGGTGCTACCTGCTGTTTTCCAGCACTGGCTAGTTGATGACAGCTGTCCTGGGCTGCAAGCCTCTTTGCCACATCTGGTTAGGAGGAAAATCCTGGGATTGCTGCCCCATCCCGGCGTGGCTGACTTCGGGTGAGTGCCCTCCCTTTCTGGTCTTTGCATCTAGCATTTGATGACCTTGCACAGCACGGAGCTTCCTCCACTTCCTCACCGCCCGCCTGCCCCTCTCAGGCATGCACAGGCCTGTCAGGAGCCAGGCCGTGGAGGGGGCAGGGGCCCACTTCCTCAGGAGCACTCAGGGCAAGCCCTGACCTGAAGGGATAGACGCGGGGCCCAGCCGCGTGACTCGTGTGCCCTCAGGAGCTGCTCCTGCACTGGTGCCAGGTGGTGTCATCCGGGGTTCGGATTAAAAGATAACTCTATTGGCAGGAGGAGGCAGGCCTTTTCTGGCTTTAATAGCCAAGCCCACAGCCTGCGCCAGGCAGCATCTCCCAGCCCCTGCTTCCATGTGCCTCTGCTTCTCCTTTTGCTCCCCGCGTGCCCGGAAGGCTGGCAGGGGACCCATCCTCAGCTTGTGCTGCCACCGCTGTCTCCCCTACCTTGTCCCCAGCTCCCGTCTGTGGAGAGGTTTTTAAATCCTAACGAGCAATTCAGGATTTGCTTCCCTTTTTCTCTCTTCTTCTCCAAGAAAAGCAAAGTCCCAGGGAACTGCGGAGTCCATGTGTGGTAGAGGGTGGAGATGTGGAAACAGGATCTAGGTCTTTGGGGAGGCCAGGTTGATGGGGGACATGCAGGGCTGCTTTGGCCTAAGCATGGTGGCCGGGTGAGCCGTGTGCCACTTGGTCACCTGCGCTGATGGAGAAGGCTCTTCTGGCTCCTGGGAGGAAGGTGCTTGTGGTAGCAGGAGCTACCCTGAGGCCAAAGCTTCCTTGAAGCCATGTTGGTCTTGAGTAGTCTTTGGTGGTCCTACACTCCTGAATGGGCAATCACAGGACTTTGGAGGGTCTCTGGGGAGCCTCAGGGGCTGTACTGTCTATGGGAAAGGAGATAGACCCTGCCTGGAAATTCTACCACTCTCCAGTGACACAGAGGCAAAGGGACCAGGATATTTGGATAGAATATTTTTAAACTTCTTCACCATGTCTCCTATGTTTGCATAGGCCCTCATTTGGGAATCACATCCTTTTTTTTTTTTTTTCTTCTACCACTAAGAAATGATACAGTAGATTTTTTTTTCTTTTTCCTCTCTTTCTTTTGTCTCTTTTCTCTCTCCCCCTCTCCCCTTCTCCGCCTTTCCCCCTCTCCCCATCTCCCTGTCTTTCTCTCTTTGTAGAAACAGGATCTCACTATGTTGCCCAGGCTGGTCTCGAACTCCTGGGCTTAGGTGATCGACCCACCTCAGGCTCCCAAAGTGCTGGGATTACCGGCATGAGCCAATCAGATTTTTTCTTGAAGTACTGTTTTTATCTGTTTGCCTAAATATTAGTTTATTAAGAGAAAAGATTCTCTTAGGATATTTTCCCCTTTGGGGTATATAAAACATGGCAGCAGTAGCACAACATTACTCACTTGTTTTTAAATCAATTGTTAAATTGCAAAAATGTTTTAATTTTTTTTTTTTGGAGATGGGGTCTCTCTCTGTTGCCCAGGCTGGAGTGCAGCGGCACAATCTCCACTCACTGCGACCTTCGCCTCCCAGGTTCAAGCTATTCTCCTGCCTCAGCCTCCCAAGTAGCTGGGATTACAGGCATGCACCACCGCGTTCAGCTAATTTTTGTATTTTTAGTAGAGATGGGGTTTCGCCATGTTGGCCAGGCTTGTCTTGAACTCCTGACCTCAGGTGATCTACCTGCCTTGGCCTCCCAAAGTGTTGGGTTTACAGGTGTAAGCCACCTTGCCTGGCTTTTTAAGTTTTCGATGCCTATTTTTTTTTTCCCTGCAGTAAGCAACAAATATTTTATAGAATTAATTGGGCAGTGGGATTATTTTTCTTCAAATTTTGTTTTGAACATTTTAATGATACTCTCTTTTCTTCTCTGACATTTTGTTTTGAAAATGTTCAGATCCACCAAAGAATGGAAGGGAAAGTACAATAAACACTTGTTTAGTGTTCACCTAGACTCACCAGTGGTTAACAGCTTACCATATTTGCTTTTTTTTGTTTTGTTTTTTTTGGAGAGGGAATTTCGCTCTTGTTGCCCAAACCGGAGTGCAATGGTGTGATCTGGGCTTACTGCAACCTCTGCCTCCCGGGTTCAAGCAATTCTCCTGCCTCAGCCTCCCGAGTAGCTGGGATTACAGGCGTGCGCCACCATGCCCGGCTAATTTTTTTGTATTTTTAGTAGAAATGGGGTTTCACCATATTACCCAGGCTGGTCTCTAACTCCTGACCTCGGTGATCCACCTGCCTTGGCTTCCCAAAGTGCTGGGATTACAGGCGTGAGCTACCATGCCCTCCCATATTTCCTTTTTTACTTTCTCACTCTGCAGATGTATCCACATAAAACTTGTTTTCTGGATCCATTTGGAAAAAAGTTGTGGACATCAGGACAGTTTACCCCTAAACCTTGAAGCATGCACAAACCAGGACATATTCATACATGACATACCACCATTATTAGAACCAAGAACCTCAACACTGATGCAATTATATCCTCTAGTCTATATTTCTTCATAAATCTCTCTAATTGTCCTATTCCTGCCTTTTATAGATTTTTTAAAAATCTAGGCTCTGAAGAAACATGTTGCAGCTGGTTGTTAGGCTAACGTTATACTAGCCAAATATAATCTGGATTATCCATGGTTGACAGATCTTTGTTAGAACACATTGTTATGATATAGACATTTACACTCACTACCTTTTTTTTTTTGAGACAGAGTCTCCTTCGCCCAGGCTAGAGTGCTGTGGTGGGATCTTGGCTCACTGCAAATTTTGCCTCTCGGGTTTGAGCGATTCTTGTGCCTCAGCCTCCTGAGTAGCTGGGATTACAGGTGTGCATCACCACGCCTGGCTAATTTTTGAATTTTTAGTAGAGACGGGGTTTCACTGTGTTGGCCAGGCTGGTCTTGAACTCCTGACCTCAGGTGATCCTCCTGCCATGGCCTTCCAAAGTGTTGGAATTACAGGTGTGAGCCACTGCGCCCGGCCTACACTGACTACTGATATCCCCAGGATAACCTTAGAATTCTTGAAACTTGAGAGGGGACTGGGAGATCTGGGGAGATCTGCTATCCTCTTTTTACAGAATCCGTGGTCTGAACAGCTGAGGGACTTTTCTAGTGTCCCTGAATTGAGGTTTGCTTCTGTGTTCTGAATTTCTTCACTTATGAAATCTGACACCTTCAAGTCTGGACATTTTAAACTGTCCTGCCAAATTCTTTTCTATACCCAGGGCTCAAATGTACCATTGCCAGGAGTGTTACAGGTTATTTGACATAAAACAGAGAAAACCCAGTAGCATCTTTTACAAAGCTCAGAAACTTTTTCTCTCCTTTCCCCTTTTGGTGTGGGGTCACTGGCCTCCTTAGCTCTGGACACCTTCAGAACATCAGCCAGGGCCACTGCAGACCAAAGCACAGCCAGGGGAGAAGGGAAATCCTGGGGAGGGAGGAAAAGGCATGAGTAGTGAAACGGCGTTGGTGGGGACAGGGTGGAAGAAGAGATGGTTGACGGGCCAGGGCAGTGCTGCCCTGCGGGTGAGGGTCTGTCAGCTGAGTGCCTGCTGTGGACCTCCCATGGGAAGTAGCCTGGGGCTGCAGAGTGAGCACTGATGGACTTGGTCAGACTGGGGTTAAGTCCAGTGGTGTGACCTGCTCATCACTTTTCTTCCTTGAACCCATGTCCAGCTCTCAAAGGTTGTATCGAAGTTCCAAGAAGAAAAGCAGAGCAAGTGCTTTGATGAAAGGACATAGGAAGGAAAGTGGCCCTGCCCTTAAGACCGCTGTGCTGGGGTCTTGGCAAACCCCTTGCCCCGGAACAGTCAGAGACTGGTGCAAGACCTCTGGAGTGGATAGTGCCAGCTAGGGGAGGGCAGGGTGAGGAAAGGCCTTGTTCCCCAGGAGGAAGAGAGGTGCTGAGCTAGCAGCAAGGGCTTCTTGGAGGAGGTGAGATTTGAGTTTTTCTGGATGGGCAGAGGTGGAGAAGGGGTACATTGGCAATCAGGGAGTAGAAAAGGTTGGGCTGCTTTGGGCAGTAGAACTCCTTGCCCATCCAGAAGATCCTAAAATAGACCAGCAGAAAGAGGGCTGCTTCCGTCCTCTGTGTTTAAAGGAAAGGGTTACTTGGGATTCCGAGCTGTTCTTCCTACCCCATTAAAAAAAAAAAAGCTTTATTCTTTGCTGACAATAAAGCATGCACATTCATGTAGAAAATTTAATTAAGAAGAAAAAGAAAAGCACACAAAATCCCAGAGGCAACCCTGTTAACATTGTGCTGGGGAACAATAGAACTTCTCTTGTCTGGCAAGTGTGCTAGGTGTTATCTCATTTTAGCCTCACAAAAATCCTGGGAGGTGGGTACCTTGCTTATCCCTGTTTTAGGGGCAAGGAGAGTGAGGCGCAGACAGAGGCACAGAGTGGTTAAGGAACTTGCCCTGAGTCATACAGCTAGTCAGTGGGTGAGCTGGGATCCCCAGGCAGGCAGTTGGGCTCCAGAGCTCACACAGGTAGCCCCTCTGCAATCCTGACCCCCCTTGTAGATTCCTTGCTGTTTTTGTATGTGCACACGCAGCCTTTCACACACACAGGCTAGGATTCAGATTCTGAGTAGGCGATAGAGATCCAAAACCACCGGGCAGTAGACACGCACCATCTTCTGCCCACAGCTTCCTACATGAGGCCTTCCATTGGTGGCTTAGAGTTTGGGAATGGAGGTTTTGTCCACTGGCTCTGGTTGCCTGAGGGACAGAAAGATCAGCCCATCGGTGGGACAGCCCCACATGGGCTGCACGCAGGGCAGGGAGACAGTAGGGAGTGGAGAAGAGGACTCAGCTCTGGGAAGGGTTCAGGTACAGGGAGTAGGGGGTCAAAAACTGCTGTCCCTTCCCCCATCCCCCATTGATGCAGTTTCCTCCAGGGAGAATTAGAAAACCAGGTAATGGTGTCTGCAATGACTTCTAGTCCGCAGGCTGTGGCTATGTTTTGGTTACTTTTTGCTGGTCCATTTGAACTACTTTGGGCTTCTGTCATTCTGCCCCCAAGCACGGGACAGTCCACAGCAGATGCTTCCCTGTGGCATTCAGGGACTGACTGCGGACTTGGCAAGTCACAGCCTAGCACTGCTGCCCATTGAGACACAAGATTGGCGAGTCTATCTGTTGGGGGCAGGGACTCCTGGAGCCCTTTGCCATGCCCCCAGCCCCTTGGCCTGGCAGCGCCACTGGAGGACAGACACTGCCAATGGCCTCCTTCGACCTTGTTTTCTCTTCAAGAAAGTGGGACTGAGATGTCTGTTCTCATTAACTAACAGGGTTATGGAGGAATAAATGGGCTAGTGGATAAGGAAAATGCAGTGGCATTACTTCCGGTTCCCCAGTGAATACCTTTGTCCCCTGACAGTCCCGCTTAAGTATGCATTGTGTGTTAGGTCTTCAGTGCACTTTCACCTCTTCCTCTCTCTCCTTCCTTGCTGAGACACTGGCGGGTAGGCAAGGTGAGGTTTATTTATCCTGCAATCAAGAATGGAGGAAACTGAGTTTCAGAGAGGGGCTGCTCTGGTGGTCACATGGTTAGCACGCCAACGCCAGTGCCAGAGGCAGGGCTGGGACCAGGCTTGGCCCCCAGCCTGGGGGTGCCCTGTCCCTGCGCACACAGCATGCTGGCCTTGCCATTCTCCCAGTGACTCAGTACCTACTGCATTTAGTCTAAGAGGACAGCAGGAAGCCAGTGTTCCAGATTCAGTTTTGTTTGTCCTTGGCTGCGTGGCCGCCTCTCTGGTTGTTCATTTATTTAGCAATCCTTTATTTTCATTTTAAAAACTTGATTATCCTTTAAAATGGACAAATACTGTATATATTTATCACGTGCATGTATTGTTTTGAAATTCAGCAATCCTTTATTGGGTGCCTCCTGGCTGCCTGGCCCTGTGAGACAGGCTAGGTCAGCAGAGATGAAGGTACCACCGTGGCCTCCAGGAACTCACCGTCTGGTGTGCGAGGTGGCTTGTAAACAGTCAGTGGCAATGTGTGTACAGGTGCAGTGTCCAAGGGGAGCAGGCTGGGGCTCTGGGAACACAGAGGCCTCAGTTTCCCCGTCTGTCAAATGGGGCACTGGACTACTTTATCTTTGGGGTCCCTTCTGTTGACATTCTGTGACTCTGCCTGATAACAGTGCTCTCTTACAAGTAAGAACACATCTAGTGTCAGCCAAAATTTTATGATGAAAGTGCTCCCAAGTCAGATGCAGAGGGAGGAGCCTGTTGCATTCCATACATTTCCCTTTTCACAAACAAGTCCTCACTTTCCCATGGGCCACCTACATTTGTTTTGCACGGCCAGGCAGTGTTTTTCTCACAGGTTGCTTGGCTAATGGCCGTGTGCCCATGCCAGTGGGCTGCTTATGGCTCACGAGGTAGGGAGGGATTGAGGGCACGTGTCAGATGTGCTACTTCAATCAGAGCCAGGACTGGCTGCGATTCCATTAGCTGGGGTATCCCAGGAAGCTGTGCCATCCCTGGTTCCTAATGCCTTGTTTGGCCTGTAGGTGTGTCCGTCCTCCCGAGTCTGGGACTTGTGGGGACCATAAATGCAGATGATGAGGGCAGGTGTCTCCGAGCCAACCTGCAGAAAGAGGCAGGGTTGAGTCTGAGAGAGGGGCAGGGCTGGGGACAGCCAGATCCCTTAGGGTTCCCCCTTTCTGGGCCTCGTGCTAAGGGACTCATTCAAGGTTATACAGCCAGCAAGCGCAGAGCTGGATGGCTCCGGAGTCAGTGTTCTCGCGTGCAGAACGTGAGCTTTTCAGCACACCAGCCCTCAGCCACCTGCCCTGGGAGAAAGTGTTTGAGATGAAGTGCTGAGGGGCTGCATTTTCAGTAGGATCCAGGGACCTTTTTTGTGATGTCCTGTGGGAATGATGTGTAGCGGGGTGGGAAGGAATGTGGCTTTTGGGAATGAGCTGAGCTGAATTGTTGCTTTCTTCACGTGTGTGTGTGTGTGCGTGCGTGCGTGCGTGCGTGCGTGTGTGTGCGTGCGTGCGTGTGTGTGCGTGTGTGTGTGTGTGTGTGTGTGTGTGTGCGTGTGTGTGTGTGTTGGGGGACAGAGGTGAGCTCACCAGCCTATGAATAACGAGCCTGTGTGGGGTGACAGCTGCTCACAGAACAAAGAGACGTGGAGACTCACCACCTTCCCTCCTTTGTTAAGTCCTTACTGTGCCCCAATCACTGCTGCAGGCTGTGAGATGCAGAGATAAACCAAAGCCTCATCCTTGAGAAGTCCCCAGCAGGACCGCATCTGCAGTTTGCAGGCCCAGTGCAAAATGAAAATCGGGAGCTCCTTTCTCCACATAAATCATTGAGGATTTCATCATGGCAGCAGCAGAGTGTGAAGCCAATTGTGGGCCTTGTGAGACTGCACAAGGTCACACATCCATGAAACCACCCTGGTCCCAGCCTCATAGGTGAAGCCAGACCTAGTAGACATCAGTTAGAGAGGCATGCATAGGGAGATAGGGGAGCAGGTCATTCCTGAGTAGGGGGATCTGGGAAACTCCTCGGAGAGGTCTCATTTGAGCTGGGCTTGAAGGGTCGGCTGGGATGTTGGTAGAGGCAGTAGTGATGGTGGAATCAGAAAACCGAATGGGAACACCAGGGAATGGGCTGGGTGTGATGAGCACATGGCACTATAGTCTGGCCAGAGGTATGGGTGGTAGAAGGGGGAGCCCTGGGAGGGTATGGACAGGTTAGGCTGGGCCCATGGAGACCCTCCAGTGCCAGCTTCTGGGCAGGTTTTATTCTGAGGCTACAGAGAAGAGCTGGGGACTCCTGGAAGCTCAGAGATTGTGCAGGATGGGCTCTGGGAAGCTCTCTTTGGAGGTGGCACTTGCTGATATTCCAGTAGCTCAGAATAACTACTCCAGAGCTACCTTGAGACGCCCAAGTGTAAAGCATAATTATTTACAGGTATGTGCCACTATGCCTGGCTAATTTTGTCTTTTTAGTGGAGACGGGGGTGTCTCCATGTTGGTCAGGCTGGTCTCGAACTCCCGACCTCAGGTGGTCCACATGCCTCGTCCTCCCTAAGTATTGGGATTACAGGCGTGAACTACCGCGCCTGGCCGTAAAGTGTAATTATTGACCTCATCCTCTGTGTGCCATTATAGAGGAGGAAGCAGAGGTGCAGAGAGGTATCATGTACCTTGCCCGTGGTGCTAAATGGCACAGCTGGGACCCCAGAAACCCAAGGTGAATCGTGGGGTGGATGAGATAGTTGAGCTGTGAGAGATGTGGCCACATCATGGCAGTGGAGAGGAAGTGACCAGCACGAGAGGCTTGGCGGTAGGACAGGTAGACCTTGGCTGCTGATGGGCTCAAGAGCTCCCTCCAGCTGAAGACTCCTGCTGCAGCTCAGCATCAGTGCTGGCAGGGACATCCCTCTTTGAGAAGCTGCTTGCCGTTCTCATTGGTAAATCCTGCTAGCTGTTGTCTATAGGTTTTTGCCCCAATCTGCCTCTAAGTTCCCCCTTTTCCTCATCACCACCCTTTGGGCATGTTGTATTTTTTTTCTTCTTGCAACTCTGGGTATCCAGCCCTCACCCATGCTGACAGCTCACTCTGTCCATCAGCTCACCACAAAGGCCACTTTTGGCAACAGACTCCATTGGTTCTGCTTGGCACAGGCCTGGGAAGTTACCTGTGGGCTTCATGGCCAGGTGTTCATCTTATACACTGAAATGCAAACACCTAAGGGGAATGGAGATATTTGGAGATTTGAATGTTTCAGTTTGGGCAGTTCTTCTTCAGTTATCTTGATGGGGGTGTCCTCCCTGCCTTCCACATTTGTAGTGGCTTTGTGCTGAGTACAGTGGTTCAGGTATGGTCAGAGCAGCTGGGATAGATGGAACTGACTTCAGTATATCTCAGTGGATGCTCTTGGCTTTGGGATCTTCTGCACTTTGGGGATGCTCACCATCTCTGGCTCCCACCCATAGTGCCCCTGTCTATCATTGTGTCCACTGTACCGTGTCTCCACACATTTCCAAAAACTCCCTAGGATGGTTGTCAACCACTGGCTGAATTCTCAGGTTACTCCTGGGACAGGTTCTAGCCTCCTCCTTGTAACTCCTTTTCTTGTCCTCCATTGTCAGAGGGTGCAGTGCTTAGCATAAAGATACAGAGGCAGATGAAGTAGGCTGTGACCCCTGCTTAACCCCTTTTTGGGTCTAGAACCCGCATTCTGTCCATTCTCCCAGCCTAGCAGGTGACCTGCTGGAACTCAGTAACTCGACACCGCCTTGGTAATTGTCTGCTGAGCTCACAGTGAGCTCTTGTCACCGCCCATCCAGCAGGACCACAGTCCCCGACTGGGCTGACTGGTTCAGCCACTGTTCTGGACACTCATGGGAAACAAGTGGCCTTTGTGGTGAGCTGGTGGACAGAGTACGCTGTCAGCATGGGTGAGGGCTGGATACCCAGAGTTTCTGGGGTAGGCAGCACCCAGGCCAGCCAGCTCAGAGCTGGGAGGCCCAGAACAGACCTCATTTTCTCTGATAATGGGGAGCACAGAGTTGCAGAGACTTTTTTTTTTTAGTGACTTGTGTCAACAGACTCCACTGGTTCTGCTTGGCACAGGCCTGGGAGGTCTTCGTCACTCCCCCTCAAACACACACACACCCCACATATGAAAGACCACACATCTTAAAAGAGCTTGGAAAATATTAGTTGACTTGGTTTAATGAGGTTTAACGTATAAAGCTTGAGAGGAACATGTACTTATTAACAGGGGCTGGGATGGTCCTTACGGGTGTCCTTGCCTGAGAATTCCATTTGCTTGGCACACGGTGTTGGTGCACAGGTGGATTTGGGCGCATTCCTATCTGTCTTTTGAGACTATCTTCAGAGGCTCCAGTGAATGGACTTAGAATGAAAAAGCGAGTGGCCCTTTAAAATGATGCCAGAAGAGTCAGTACCATTACCTAAAACTATGTCACAAAGCTCTGACTGATGAATACTAATACATTTAACCCCTTCTTACCTAATCCTATTCATATGGGAATTCTGCTGTCCTCTGTCGTCATGGTTTTTTGCATGTTCTTTGCTACCATTTTCCTCCCCAGGACCTTGCAGGTCACCCAAGGGAAGAGGTGCTGACACAGACTGGGCTGTCCACGCGGGGGCTGCAGGAGAGGTGCGGAGTGGAGCCTGCCAAAGTCTTTCTTCTGAGGTTGCTGCCCAAGGAGGAGGCGAGGCACATAGGTTCCTGCTGTACTTTGCCTCCTAGTAATTCATTCTGCTCTTCCTGCACTTTGCATTTGCTCTGTTCTCTGGTGCTCCCTGACAGCCCTCCCCGCCCGCCTCTCTCATCTTTGATGTAGTCACCATGGACAAAAAGCTCTCAAAATGAAAGAACAAGTTGTAGGCTCAGAATGTTTGCCCCCGAGGAAAACGCATGTTTGCACAAAATCCTGTCTGACAGTTTCCATTTAAACTAAGAAGTTGGGAGCCCAGCAGGCCCTAGGAAATATGAAAATTGCCGCTTTGTTGGGCTGCGTGATGATGGCAGCTTGGGGTGGAACTCTGTCTGCCATGAGGGATCTGAGTTTTTCGGATGAAAATCACCGGCTGGCTGTAGGCATGGCTGCTGCTGCCGTGAGCACACTCAAAGGCGTGTGGCTCTGGAGCCTGTTTGTCTGTCCCTCAAGGTCTCCTCTTTGTTTTTCTGAAATGTGATGAAATGGAACATGACTTTAAAAATAGATATTTTCTGGAGATGGCCTGGCTGGGATCTCTGGCCTCAGCAGCCTTACTTCTGCCCCATGAGTCTCTTATCTCATCTCAGCTGATGGGACATTGGCAAGGGCAGCTTGTATTTTTTTTCCTTTTTATTCTTAGTAGTCTTTTCAAATATATTCCTTTTGATCACTTCTTTCTTTCCACACAGGCTACAGATTCAATAGAATCTCTTAACCATGTTAGCTTTTTTCTCCTTAATATTAATTTTATTTTCTGACTACCCAAGCAATAGTGCTTATTTAAAAAATAAAAGAAAGAAAAAGTTTCAAAAACTACAGATGATAGCAAGCCAGTGTTCCCCTGAAGTGTCTGCTGGGGGCTTGAGGCTGGGAAAGAAGGCACAGTGGGCTCAGACAGTGTTCATCCGGAGGGGGAGGCCTGCAGCTGCTAAGTGGACCCAGGACAGATGGCAGAGAGGACTGAGGACTCAGGCAGCTCAGGAGCAGTTACAGGCACAGGGCTGGGAGGTGGGCGCATCTGGTCATTTACTTCCTAGCTGAATGATCTTAGGTTAGTTCCTTGATCTTGGAGAGCCTCAGGGTTCTTGTCTGTAAAATGGGGCTAACAGCAATACGTTTGTCCAGGGTGCTGACGTTTTAAGTGAGATAGCGTATGTGGGTGATGTCTGTATTGGAAGGGGCTGCACAGAGCATGGGTAAATGGTTGCAACTATCTTAGTTTGCTAAGGCTGCCATACAGAGTATCACAGACCAGGAGGCTTAAACAACAGACATGGATTGTCTCACAGTTCTAGAGGCTGGAAGTCCAAGGTCAAGGTGTCAGATGGGCAGGTTTCTTCTGAAGCTTCTTTCCTTAGCTTGCAGATGGCCATGTTCTCCATGCAGTTCTTCATGCAGTTGTCCTTCTGTGCATGTCTGTGTCCTGATCTCTTGTTATAAGGATGCCAATCATTTTGGATTAGCCCACCCTCATGGCCTCATTTTAACTTCTTTACATCTTTAAAGACTTTATCTTCCAATACAGTCATATGTTGAGGAACTGCAGAAGGGGTTAGGGCTTCAACATATGGATTTTGGGGGAATACACTTCAGCCCATAAGAGCAACATTACTGGCAGGGTGCGGTGGCTCATGCCTGTAATCCCAGCACTTTGGGAGGCCGAAGCAAGCAGATCACTTGAAGTCACTTGAGGGAGTTCAAGACCAGACTGACCAACATAGTGAAACCCCGTCTCTACTAAAATTACGAAAAGTTATCCAGGCCTGGTGGCGTGTGCCTGTAATCCCAGCTACTCGGGAGGTTGAGGCGAACCTGGGAGGTGGAGGTTGCAGTGAGCTGAGATCTAGCCTGGGTGACAGAGCGAGACTCCGTCTCAAAAAAAAAAAAAAAAGGCAACATTACTACTCTTACACTGTTCTCTAGTGACGACGGTGCCCATTTCTGGCTGAGGGTCAGTGGCAGGGTTCAGGAAGCTCAGAGGGCAGGATGCCCAGGGTGCGTGTGCAGACCCTGGTGGTATTCCCCAACTGAGCCACTCATCAGAGACTCTGAGCAGCATCTTAAAAGCCTGGAATGCTGGAGGTGCTGATTCTTGGGGGTAGGAAGGGGTCCTGAGACATTTTTAGTTTTTATTTTTATTTTTTCCAGCATTTTTAAAGAGCAGCTTGGATGATTCTGATGAACAGCCAGACTGGGAGCCATTGGCCAGAAGCCCTGTTGACCAACTGCCCCTCCCTGTGGCTCTCACAGCCCGCACAGGGTGTCCAGGTGCTTGTTTTGGGGGGACCTTTCTTTACCTGGGGATTCCAGCGCTCTTGCCTTCACTGAAGGTCACTTCCTTCATCTGCTTCCTCCTCTCATCGTGCTCATCAGAGTTGTCGGCTTGTTTCACTCCTGGCACTGGCATCAGCTTGCTGTGTGACCTGGCTCAGTCAGGCCCCCTCTGAACACCTCTAGGATGTCAGGGCTGGATAGTAGAGGGGATGCCTCTTAAACTATGAGAGGGCTGAAGTCTGACTAGAAAATGCAGATTCAACTCTTACTCTTCACACTTTCACTAAGCATTTGCCTTGCTCAGCGGGTAGGGAGAGCAGAGCAGGCATAGTGGTGCAGGCTGGAGGGTCCCAGTCCATTGAGATGAGACTGCCTGCAGAGCTCGCTGCAAATGGCCAGAGGGTCAGGAGCTGCAGGAGGCTGAAATCTTTGGGGGCTGGCACACTTTGATTCCATTTGCTGTACTCCGGAGTCATGGATATGGATTTTGGTTTTTTCTCTTTGCACAAGATAGCGAATGAAATATTTTCCCTTGTTACTCAAGATCAACTTTTCTGAGGGTTACCCATGTGTGAAAGATAATCTACATCCTTTTGTGCATTTGAAATGCTTCTGTGATCTCCTCTTCCATTTTCTGTGGTTGACTTGGGGCAATTTGAAGGCGTTGTGTGTCCAGATTTTGCTTGGAGTGTTTTAGGGGGAGCTCTTGTTTCTGCATTTAAACAAAGAGTAGCATGGGCCTGTTTTCTGAGCACAGGTAGCTAAGAATGGGCTTGTGTTCAACTGAAGGCCCATGTGAGCACTTGAATGTACTGAGATGACAGGTGTGGAATGGGTCATGATGAAAGATTTGCTGTGGGGTTTTAGGGTGAAGAATGCTTGTGCTGTTTTATCTTTATTTGCGGGGGGATAGGAGGTGACAGCCTGAGTGTATTAGTACCCAAAGTCTTATTTAAAAGCTCCTCATTCCTGCTCTGGGTATGACAAAGGTGAACGTTGGATACCTCAGTGGATGTCTGCAGGTGAGTGTGTGCAGCGTCCTTTCTGTAAAACATTGTAAAGAGTCCTAGCAGTTTCAGGAATGGACTTCTGAAGGCCACTGTTTCCAAAATCCACACCAAGTACTGTGAAAATGAGGGTGGACCCTCCTGGACGGTGTTTCTTTATCGGAGAGGAAGCATGTTTGGAACATCTGAGGGCCCATCTTGGATTGGAGGATCATCTGCTTCAGGCAGGGCCTCCCAGAGAGCCTCTGATAGCCAAACTCTAAGGCTTTCTCTTTCTCGGGGCCTCAAAAGAAGTCGATGGAAAAAAGATAATTGCCCTTTTATTTTTCCCCGAGCGCTCTTTGAATCACAGTCATTTAAAAGATGTCAGAGACACAGATTAGATCGCAGAGTTTAATTCCAATCAGTAATTAATTACAGGAAGCCTGCTAAGCGCCGAACACTGTGAACCATGTCTCTGGAGGTGGACCGGCCTGTAGAAACCATGCGCTCCAGGGATGAGGTACTCTTGCCTGACTTGCCCAAGGCAGAAGTTGCTAATCCATTGTGGGTCCTTTCCCAGTGAGCTGAGGTATGGCTTTAGGCACAGTACTCAGGCAGGGGGTGCGATGCATGGCTGCTCTTTCAAGATGCACCTTATGCCTTTTCTGGTCTTATCCAAGTCCTTCAATTCTCAGATGGAGAAACAGGGCCAATCAGTTGCTTACTTAGTTGACTCCATGCATAGCATCTTTGACCTCCAAATGACCAGATCAGATGTTTCTTTGCTTCCAAGTCCTCCCTGGCATTTGGTGTGGCAGACCAGCCCCTCCAGGCTCCCTCCACCCCATTGCCTTCTAGGATGCATCATTCTCTTGCTCCTCCTACCCCTGCTCCGAGTGATCTTTCTGTGTCTCTTCCAGAAACTCATTTTTTTCTCCTGTCTTCACAGGAAGTATTTCCCCAGATTCTGAACTGTATACACTTAGAACAATGTTACTTCAGGCTGGGTGTGGTGGCTTGTGCCTGTAATCCCTGAACTTTGGGAGGCTGAGGTGGGTGGATCCCCTGAGGTCAGGAGTTTGAGACCAGCCTGGCCTACATGACAAAACACTGTCTCTCCTAAAAATACAAAAAATTAGCTGCTCCTGGTGGCAGGCACCTGTAATCTCAGTTACTTGAGAGGCTGAGTCAGGAGAATAGCTTGAACCCAGAAGGCAGAGGTTGCAGTGAGCTGAGATTGCACCACTGCATTCAAGCCTGGGCAACAGAGGGAGACTCCTTCTCAAAGGAAAAAAAATGAACAATGTTACTTCATAGTCACTGTTGAGGAGGTCCATAGATCCAGGCCTCTCCTCTGTTTTTTCTTTTTCTTTCCCAGTGACATTGTTCAAATTGTGTCTTATGTTTTTTTCTAACCCAAGGGCTTCCCATTACCAATGAGTGACTCTGGGCTTGTCACTCACATCCTGCAGGCTCAATGGTGTGACTCTGGAGTGGACTGTGTTAGCCTGAAACTTTCTCCGTGGTGCCACATTCCAGTTTCTGAGTGTCAGCAGGCTGTCTTCACAAGGATTTTCTTTCGTGCATTTCACCTGATGGATTTCAATGATCTCATTCCTCTTTCTTCAATCCTCTGCCTTTGTTAACTGTGTTACCTTCTAAGATGCCCCAACCACAAACCTTAGCACCATCCTCCATTCTTCCCTACCCGTGATCTTGGGCCCTCTCCCCACCCATACCCCATGACCAGTAGTTAAGGACGGCTCTTGTGGGAACATCCTAACTGTTCTCTCTACTTCCAGGCTCTCCCTGCTTCCATCCTTCCAGTTCCCAGTTGCTGGAGACAGGTTCCCGAAGCTCATACCTGCTTGCTGATTCCTGTGTTCAAAAACCCTGGGCATTCTTGAACTCCAAGGCGCAGAAGCTGGAGCTTTCACCCATAGTAATGAAAGTCAGAGTAGAAATTGTGTGAAACTAGGTGAGATGTGGTCCACCCTGAGGGCCCAGAGATTTTGGACACCTCTAATGGAGTGAAATGGAGGTGAAGCTCTTGGGTGTTTTTTTTTTTTTTTTTTTTTTTTTTAAATAGGAGGTTTCACCATGTTGGCCAGGCTGGTCTCCAACTCCAGGCCTCAAGTGATCCACCTGCCTCAGCCTCCCAGAATGCTGGGGTTACAGGCGTGAGCCACTGCACCTGGACTTCTTGCTTTTTAATTCCTTTTCCTTTTGTATGCATGTTTGTTGTTTTTGTTGTTTGTGTTTTGAATAAGAGTAGAAGGAGGAAGGAGTTTCTGGAAGAGAAGAGGTTGACAGTAGAGAGTAGAGAGAAGCATGAAGGAAGACTGGGAAAGATTTGCAGTGGAGTTGGGGACGGAGATAGACCTGAGCCTCCTGAGGAGGCGAAAAATGGATCATTTATTAGCACTTCCTTTATAGTTACGAAGCACTTTCAGCATCCAGTACTTCATTTGCTCTGCAGAACAGCCTGTGAAATACTGACTATATAAAGACTTTTAGCCTCAGTGTACAAATGACACAAGGCTCAGAAAAAGTATTTGCTCCTGGTCACTGATTAGGAGGTGGCCAAAGCAGAGGGAGCCCATGTCCATCCAGCTCCTGATCCTGTGTCCTTTCCACAGTATGGGGTCGCTTTGTGCCTCCCACCCTATGCCAGGGGTCTTGACGAGTTGAAACTCAGCAGGAACATTGTGGTGGGCAAGGGGTTCTCCATGACCTCAGAGCCCTAGTTGCTGCTACTACAGACCCAGGCTGAGTTGCCTTGGTGGTCAGTGATTCTCAAGGCAGCCCACAAAGTAGATGAGGAGGGAAGTGTAGATGGCATTGAAGAAAGAGGGGGCAGAAACAGCACCTGTTTGCTGATGTCTTAGATAAGACCTTTCCTTTGTAGTTGCCCTCTTTGGCCTCTGTGGACAGAGCGTCCCTGACCTGTGAAGCCTGGGATGCCATGTCCTTGCCTAATGCCCAGTTCATGCCATGAGACTTGGGCAGTTCCCAGAGCCATCATTTTCTCTGGCTGATGACTCAGCTTACGTTGAACTGAGATTAATGGAACATGCCATTGTGGGATGGTGTGGCACTAAGGGACAGTGGGGGAGGGACACCTTTACAGTTTTTTTGCGTTTAGTCTAAGCATCAGAATCATAAACAGCTTTCTGAAACTCCATTGGCCCACTCCGTTTCCTGCTGCCTTCTAAAGACCCAGGATGGAGATACTTATCTAGCTTATTTCAGAGGCAGTACTGGTCTCTTCTGAGGGGATCAGAGAAGTCCATAGCCAGAGGAGTGACAAGACCAGAGAGGTTGAAGCCAGGACCAGAGGACAAGGCTGGCAGCTGAGCTGTGACAGAGGTGACTGGAACCCTTCTTTCTCATGCTTCCCTTTTTTCCTTCTGTTGGAAAGATGGCCTTGGCCACAGTGCTGAATGCTGGCCACGAGATAGCACGCCTGCTTGGAGAAGAGCTACTGACCTGCCAGTAGTGATTACTAGGTACCTCCTAGTAATCACTAGTTGTTGATTACTGAGTGTTGACACTGGGCGAGGGGTGCCTGCTTGCATCTTTTCTATCCAGTGGGACAAGGAACTAGTGAGTATCACTTTTTCTGATCTTGTCAGAAAGGAGGAGGTCTGGTCAGGAGTTCAAGACTAGCCTGACCAACATGGTGAAATCCCATCTCTACTAAAATACAAAAATTAGCCAGGCGCAGAGGCACATGCCTGTAACCCCAGCTACTCAGGAGGCTGAGGCAGGAGAATCACTTGAACCCGGGAGATGAAGGTTGCAGTGAGCCGAAATCATGCACTCCAGCCTGGGTGACAGAGCGAGACCCTGTCTCAAAAAACAAAAAACAACAACAAAAAAGGAGGTCTAGGGTTAGTGGATGAGAGTCCTGCTTGAGTTGGGACCCTCTGCTTACTAGCTTTGTGGCCTTGGGCAAGTTACTTGGCTTCTCTGAGCCTACATTTCATCTAGAAGGTGAGTTGATAGTGGCCCATCTTGTAGGATTGCTAGGAGAATTAAATGAAATAATCCATACAAATAGTGCCTTTCCTGTAACAAGTGCTCAATAAACGTTACCTGATGTGAGTAGAGTGTACTGGTACATTCAACAAAAACATGAGCTGTGACATGTAGGATGCCTAGTAGACATTGAAGGCTCTCCCTAATGCTTTGCCTCATTTCCGTCAGCCTCCTTGATAACTGGGGAAGTTCAGGGGGTAGGTGGAGTGCAGATTCAGCTTGATCAGGAGTCGGGAGGATTGTGTCTCTCTCTTACTTTCACCATTAAGCAACATGGACATATCTGAGCACCTCTCCGAGCCCTGACCACATGCAGTTGTGTTCAGTTTGTTTGTTTGTTTATTTTTATTTATTTTTTGAGATGGAGTCTCATTCTGTTGCCCACGTTGGAGTGCAGTGGTGCAATCTCGGCTCACTGCAACCTCCACCTCCTGGGTTCAAGCAGTTCTCCTGCCCCAGCCTCCCAAGTAGCTGGGATTACAGGCATGCACCACCATGCCCGGCTAATTTTTGTATTTTTAGTAGAGGTGGAGTTTTACCATGTTGACCAGGCTGGTCCTGAAACCCTGACCTCAGGTGATCCGCCCGCCTTGGCCTCCCACAGTGCTAGGATTACAGGCGTGAGCCACTGCACCCGGCTGTGTTCAGTTTCTTTACTTGTGTGGTCGACTCTCCCACCTCACTACTACCCACTTCTCCTCTGTCTTCTTGGTTGATTTCTCTTCCCATCCTTTAGCCCCTGGATGCTCAGGTTCATTCCTTGGACCTCTCCACTGCCCTTCCTGTCCGTACTTCTTCCTTGGGTGATTTTATCAAGACCCATCACTTGAAATACTAAGCATATGCTGACAATTCTCAGATTATATCTTTAGTCATGACCTTGTCACTGAACTTGAGGCCTGTACATCCATCTGCCTTCCTGACGCCTCCCTTGTGTGTCTGTAGGCACCTCACGTGTAACCAGGCCCGGCGGGAACTCGTGATTCCCCAACTCCCTCCCCATCCGTTCCTCTTGCAGGCTTCCCCCTTTCAGCAAGGACCAACTTCATTCTTCCAGTTTCCAGGCCAAGAATCCTGGAGTCATCCTTGACTTTTCTTTCTTACCGATTCCACATTGGGCCTGTGAGCAGATCCTTTCAGCTCTGCTCCAAGCCAAATGTGGAGTAGGAAAGAAAGAAAAGCTCCACAATATCCCTCAAATCCAGCTACTTGTCACCAACACCATTCTTGTCACCCTGGTCCAAGCCCCCAGCATTGCTCCCCTGGACTTGTGAGTTTGCTGTCTGAGTTGTTTCTATGCTTCCCTGCTTATGGACAACATTCAACAAAGCATCTAATGAGCCTAGGTAGATGTAAGTCAGATCATGGCTGTCCTCTACTCAGAATCTTCCAGAGGTTTCCCATCTCACTCTGAGTAAAGCCCTGCTTCCTCTCTGTGGCCCATAAGGTCCTGCCTGGAGCTGTCCCGTTGCCCCTCTGACCTCATCTGTATCTTCCTGCAGGTCCCTCCACCCGCAGCAGACAGGTCTCCCCGCATGGGGTGGCCCCAGGGCCTTTGCACTTGCTATTCCTTCCTCTGGCACTCCACACTTTCTCTAGGTCTCTGGGGAAAGATGACCTGCCCAGAGAGACCCCTGCCACCACTGTACAGTAGCCACATCTCCTCTCCACCCCGACCACCTACCATTTAACTCTTGCCACATTTTTCTTCATAGCACTTACTACCCAATACAGTTTATGTTTGTTTATTTCTCCCCCACCCCTGTCACCCTGTTCATGTGAGCTCCATGAGGGCAGGGATTTGTCCATCTTGCTTCCTGCTGCATCCCAGTACTTCACCCAGCATTCACCCAGCGTTTGGCGAATGAATGGGCCTTGTGTTTCCGGGGACAGACATGCCTACCAATGAGTAGCATCTTTTACAGGGCACTGACTGATGTCTGTGTGTGGGTGGTGGGACCCAGGACTGGATGAGTGAAGGTGCAAGCCTGGTGTGATTCCAGGCACACCGTGAGCATTCTGGTTTGTTCTTTGTGAACCAGAGAACCAGAAATCACAAGGCATACTGGGGATGGCTTGAAATTGCCATGGCCACGTGGAATGGTGGGAGGGGAGAGGAAGCCTCCTTATCCACAGGCATAGATAGGGCTGTATTCAGGTATTGAGAGGCGACACTCATGGCTGGCATGAGGGGGAGGCATTAGCTCTTGAGGGAGATGGTTATGGGAGGTACACAGAGTACTCAGTGCAGAGCTTCTATGAGCAAAACATTCCAGAAGTCAAGGGAAGGCTGGGTGACTGTCCTCCAGGTCCCGTCCATAGCATCTGCCGTCTGTGTACACTGCAGAGGCCACCCTATGCCCTGCCTTCCTTAAGAGCCTGTGAGAGGATAACAGTAACGAGAGCTGGTGTTTGTGGATTGCTTGCTGTGTGCCTGGCTCTGTTCTAAGGGCTTTCCCTCTCTTTGCTCATTCTGTTCTCATCACCTATTATTCTTCTTATGTTTATAAATGAGGAGATGCACAGAAAGTAGAAGCAACTTATTTGAGGTCACACAACTGGCGAGTGGCAGGCCTGAGCCAGCTGGTCCGACGCAGAGCCTGCCTTGGTACAGTTGCCCTGAGAGGGTGGAGGGCAGTGTACTCTGCAAGGTATGCGCTCCATCCAGTGTGGGAGGGAGGCAGCCTCTTCTCCATTTACTGACTGGTGGAAACTGAGTGCCGGGCCAGAGCAGGAGGGAGCCGGGGGTGCCTGGTGCATTTCAGAGAGCTGCTTCCTGCCTGTCTGACTTCTGGGGCTTATTGGAAGTTTATTCCAGGGCAGACATGGCCCCCGGGGGATGTCCGGCTGGAGCATAATGGAGGCTTGGCTGCCCCTTGGGTGCCTGTGCTGCTCAGATTTCGTGTCTGGGTTTGGTGTGGCATGTGCTGTCAGGGTGGTGGGGCAGAGGTGCTGCGACCCGCCCTGCTCCGCTCCTTCAGCTGTGCTCCTTGCCTTGTGGGTGCTGTCAGGCTTGGCTATGTTCATTGTGCCCCCTCCACCCACACCTTCCAGGGCATAGCACGATGGCCCCGTCGTCCTCCTGCCGAGTTCATCAGACCCTCTTTGGGCCTCCTCCTGTGCCTTTTTGGTGCAGAACTGTCTCAGCCTGGCTAGGAGTGACAGCAGGGAGCAGGGCTTGGTTTTGGTGATGGAAAGCAAGAACTGAGAGGTGTTCCCACCTGGTGTCAGGTTTGATGGTCTTAGGTCTCCCCACTGCTTTCCCTCCCTACCTGCTTCCATCCCCAGCCTGCAGCCAGGCAGCTCTGAAGGGAGGCAGAACAAAGAGGGTGGCTTTCATCAGACACAGGCTTTGTGCTCATCCCAAAGCCTCCAGGAGCCTTTGCTTTGCTGATGAGGACAAGCAGGCTATCCGACTGTGGACTCTTTTCATCCCTCGAAATTTAACAAACTTCCATCTTTCCTTCATGTGCCAGTTTTTTTTTTTTTTTTTTTTTTTTTAAATCCCTGTCACTTGTCACTTAAAAGAGGAAAAAAAAAAGTACAGAAAAAGACCAAAACCAGTCCAGTAGTTAGCGAGTGAGGGGTCTTGCATGGTACTGAATGATTAATTCTGGGTGCACATGTTTTGTTTTCCCTCTTTTCATATTTTTGCCTTGGGGCATTTTGGGTGGGGAAGGGAGGGGAGTCACAGATGGCAAAATTGATGTGAGAGTTTTCTCAGGTTCAGGCAATTTAGTTCATTATTTTATAAATGGCCTCAAAAGTCCAGTGGGAAGGGATTAGGGAATGTGTTAAGGAATAGACACAAAAGCCAGATGCAGTGGCGCAAACCTTAATCCCAGCACTTTGGGAGGCTGAGGTGAGCAGATTGCTTGAGCCCAGAAGTTCAAGACCAGCCTGGGCAACAAAGAGAGACCCTGTCTCTATTTATTTTAAAATATAGAATTGAAGAAAAAAAAAAAAGAATGGACAGAGAGCTCAGCAAGCATCATCTTCCTTCCTGCCACTCCACACAGATCTCACTGCATACCTGAGGTTAAATCTCCAATTGTCTGGGCAATGCCCCCTCCCCTTTACCTTTTTTTTTCTCTATTTTCCTTCCTTCCTTCCCTCCCTCCCTCCCTCCCTCCCTCTTTCTGAAAAAAAATATGGGGTCAGCTGCTGTGGTGGCTCATGCCTATAATTCCAACATTTTGGGGTGGATCAGTTGAGGGAGGGAGTTCGAGACCAGCCTGGCCAACATGGTGAAACCCCGTCTCTACTAAAAAATACAAAATAGCCAGGCATGGTGGTGCGTGCCTGTAGTCCCAGCTACTCAGGAGGCTGAGGCTCGAGAATAGCTTGAACCTGGGAGGTAGAGGTTACAGTGAGCTGAGATTGCACCACTCCACTCCAGCCTGGGCGACACAGCGAGACTCTGTTTAAAAAAAAAAAAAAAAAAAAAGATGGGTTCTTGCTATATTGCCCAGGGTGGTCTTGAACTCCTGACCTAAGTGATCCTTCTGCTTCAGCCTCCCACAGTGCTGGGATTACAGGCAGAGAGCCACCTCACCTGGCCACCTTTACCTTTTAAAGATGGATGAGCAGTTCTTATAATGACCAGAAACGGGGAATCTACATCATTACTCTAATTTTTTTTTTTTGTAGTACAGTGATGCTGCTTGTTCTAAAACTTGGTGGAGAATACTGTAGCATTATCTCAGTTGAGGAAAACAAATATTAAATCTTAACTTACAAACCGAGAGTGGGGTTTTCCCACCCTTGGGTGGCGTATAAGGCACATGAGCAGGACTTCCTTGATGACATGCCAGTGTCTGTGGCTGCTCCATTCCAGGGCCATGGTCACCCTATACCTCCCTGAAATACTGGGCCTTGTCTGCTTCCAAGTTTGGGTTTCAGTGTCTGCAGCCTTGGGCCATGCTTTTAAAGGGTAGGAGGCTGAGCCCCTAGGGAGGGCTAGGGCTGCCCTGAATGTAGTTTTTGTTTTTTGTTTTTTGTTTTTCTGCCACCTTTCTTCCCACCTGAGAACTGAGCATGGTTCCGTAAGCGGGCTTCCTAGTAGCCCACTAGTAGGATCTGAGCCCTCTGTTTCCCCAGCATCCCAGGAGGTCTTTAAAACAGAGAGGGTGGGCTCTGCCAAAGGTGACAGCACTCCGCAACTTTCACGCTGTCACCTCCTTCCTCATCTCTGCAGTTCACAGAATTGAGTGGCTCTCAAGTGCAGGCTTGCCCATACCCTGCGACTTCCCTCTGCAGCCAGCACAGGCATGGGTATGGAATGGGGTCTATGAAGCCACAGCTCCTTCTTCTCTTTCTTCCCACTTGGGTGGAAGTGGCTCAGCTCAGAATGCCTGTTGAGTGCTGTCTTGGTGTGGGGAGGTAGGCAGGGAGGAGATGAGCCCATTCCCAGGGAATAGAGGCTGGGAAGCCTTGGCCCAAGCCAGCCCTGCTCTGAGACTTCTTACCCTTCCAGAGAAATGGGTTCTGCCTCTTGTCTCCTGCAAGCCAATCTGGCTTCTCATGTGCTTATCCAAGGCCACCACCTTCCAGGGCCAGCTCCAGGCCCCTGCCTCCATGAAGTCCTCTCTGACTGCTCTTCCCTGTGGAGCCAGGCAGCAGTATTGTGTGTAGGATTTGAGAGCACAGGCGCTGGGGTAGACTGCCTGGGTTTGTATCCTGTTTGCACTCTTAGTAGCCCTAGCACGACCTTAAGCAAATTAATTTTTCTAACTCTTAGTTTCTTCCTCTGTGAAATGGCACTAATGACAACCTCTGGGTTGTTATGGAAATTAATGGAGGCAATACATGCAAAGTACTTAGCACAGTCACAGCACTTAGTAGTGCTTAGTACCTATTAGCTGCTATTATTTTTCTTGAGAGTGCCATATACAGTGCAGCGGTTTGCTTGTAGATTGTGTGACTTGTCACTCTAGTACAGCTTTCTATGTAGGTAATTGAGGAATTGAACAGCAGAATTGGAAGGGCCCTCTGCAGGTCTGGACTGACCATAATAACAGCAGCGAACACTTAAGAGTACCAGCTATTTGAGGTGCTGTTTCAATCACTTTTCACAAACAGGCAGAATATCCCTATCTGAAATCCTTGGAACCAGAAGTGTTTTTGGGTCTTGGATTTCTCCAGATTTTGGAATATTTTCATATACATAATGAGATATCTTGGGAGTGGGACCCAAGTCTAGATGGGAAATGTATTCGCGTTTCATATACACCTTATATACACATAGCGTGAAGATAATTTTGTTTTTCCTTTGAGGAAGCAGAATAAACTGTATCGTGTGCCTGCATTTTGACTGGCCCATCACATGAGGTCAGGTGTGGAATTTTCTGCAGTGGTGTCATGTTAGTACTCAAAAAGTTTCAGATTTTGGAGATTTTTGGATTTCAGATTTTTGGATTAGGGATACTCAGCCTGCATTAAATCAGTTTATCCTCAAACAGCTCTAAGAGATAAGCACTTCTATCATCCCATTTTACTGATAAGTATGTGGAAGCACAGAGAGGCAGAGTGACTTCCCTAATGGCACACAGCTAATAAGGGGCTGGGCTGGGAGCTGACTCCAGGCAGGTTGGCCCCAGCTGTGTTGCAGTCATTACTCTTTGGCTCAGAGAGAAGGGCCTTCTTCTGAAGGTTACTCACAGCAGATGAGTAGCCTCCAGGCTCTTGAGCCCCTGGCTTGCCATTCTTTCTCCCGAACCTGGCTCAGTGCCATGCTAGGCTGGGGGCACGTGTTAGAAACCTGGCTGACACGTGCGAGTCCGGGAGCGATTGGGCACCTTTGGTCATTCTGCTGTAGGCTGTGGTTCCTCAGTGTGAACTGGAGGAGGGTGGCAGGATGTGGCAGGTGCCCTGAAAGTGACTGTCCTCCTGGGGCCCAGGCAGCACTTCCTGCTCTGTCTTCAGGGACCCCAGAGTCCCGAGAGTAGCAGCTTGCTTTCTCCCTCCCCTTTCCCTGGGGATTGAGGTAGGGGGTGCTGGCCTCCCCATGACCATGAGCTGTCAGCTCTCTGCCTTTCTGCCTGGGCCCTTCTGGAGGACAGGGAGAACTCTGTGTGCTGGTTCAAGGCTGGAACAAGTTCCTTCAGCCACTGTGGGCTTCACGAAGAGGAAGCGTGAATCACCAGGGCCTTTACAAGCTCCAGGTGAATGGAAGGGGTGTGTTGGGGGTGCGCTTCCATCTCTCTTGGGCCCCATGGGCTGTGGGAGGGGGCCTGGGAGGGCTGGCGCATTCCATTATTGTTCGGGTGATTTTTACTGGAAGTTCTTTTGAAGTGGTCTTTGTGACCCAATGGCGCTGAGTCACAGGGTAAACAGAATTAGCAGGGGCCGGGCTCTTGGAAAGGACACAGACAGTGCCTGTGGGCCAATCCCAGAGGGTCACCAGGCTGGCTTCCTCCCAGTGGCTTTCTTCCACCTCTCCCAGGGTTTTGGCTGCAGCTTCCATGTGCATCCCACCTGTGGACTCCAGCTCTGGGCCAGTGTGTAGAGCATGTGCCCTAGGGGCTTGTGAGAAATGCGTTCTGAAACCCCACCCTTGTCTGCTGAATAAGCGCTTACGTTGCCCAGATAGTTCCTTTGATAGTAAAGAATCTCCTTATATCATGCTCTGGTCCACATGTCCACATCTAAACTTGGCCTCAAGCTCCGCTTTTCTGGAAATGTTTCCACATCATCCAACTCTCCCTGGGTCTCATCAGCACCTCTGCACGGTACTTGGTAGCTTGCATGAGTTTGTGGTGGGTGCCCTCCTCTCGTGTGTGTGTGCGCGCATGTGCGCACGTGCGTGTGTACACACACACACACACAACAGGAGGCTGATCCTACAGTTCCCCTTAGCCCTGGGCACTCTGCGAGGTAGAGAATGTCCCTCCACACTGTTTATCCTTCCACAGCAGCCCATCCTAGGTTTCAGAGCAGGTTGGGTGGAGGTGCCTTCAGGAGAACCTGGGGAAATTGTCTCCTCCTGGATTGGGCTGTGGCAGAAGATGAGGAGCACCAAAGTATGCTTGGCCTAGATGGGACTCCTGTTGACTCCAAATTTGATGGCGAAACCCCAGAGGTAGATGACGCCGACACCTGCCCCTCAGCCCCATGGAAGCAACTGGCCTTGAAAGGACACTGTGTGACTTTGGAGGATAGTGGCTTCTTTTGCCTTTTCCTGACAGTTCTGATCACACAGGACTTTAGGACAACAATAACCGCAGAGACAAAGCATGACTGAGACAATGTCGTCTTTGGGCCTTTTTTCCCCCTTAATGACGTCCAAGGCTCTGGGAACATTGTAAAAACTGGGTCCTGTCCAATTTTAACCACTCCCCCCACCAGCTCCTAGGAGCCCTGCCAGCTCCCTGGGATGGGGGTGGGAGTGATGCCCAGAGATGCACATAAAGATGTCACGCTGCCCTGGTTAGGCCCCAGAGGCCAGTCAGGGCTGCAGGGACAGGGAAGAGGAACAGAACGGGTTGCTTGGCCCGCAGACTCCCCTAGCCAGGGAGGTAGGTGGGCGGAGAGAAGGAAGGGTGTCTGCCAAGCTTAATTAACAGTGGAAACTCGCCACGGGGGAGGAGAGAGACGATTTGAAGAGGAGGGGTAGTTTACTGGAAGATGGGGCGCTGCCGATGCCAACAGTAAGAAAGAGGGGAGCATTCCAGCAGCGGCATCCGGAGTGCAGGCTGCCAGTGTCGTAAGCCGGGATGGGTTGAGCATAGAGATTTCTGGAGGTGAGAGTGGGGGAATTTATTTATGCCTGCTTTCCTGAGTAGACGTCTTCCAGAAACAATCTACCAACCTGCCAGTGGTTAGCCTTCCTTGCCCCCATAAAGAAAAATTACTGTTTAAAAAATGGCAGTTGAGTTTAGAAAATAGACATTGTGTTGGGTTCTTTTTCTTTGAAGATATCAATGCATTGCCCAAATTGCATTTGACTTTATTTCACAGATAATGAAGCAATGTGTAAAGTGTGTGATACAGAAAGAGAGATGGGTTAAACAAACGTGTGATGCAGGCCAGATGTGGTGGCTCATGCCTGTAACTCCTAGCACTTTGGGAGGCTGAGGCCTGGTGGATCCCGAGATCAGGAGTTCAAGACCAGTCTGGCCAACATAGCAAAACCCCATCTCTACTAAAAATAGAAGAAATTAGGCGGGCGTGGTGGTGGGCACCTGTGATCCCAGCTACTCAGGAGGCTGGGGCAGGAGAATTGCTTGAACCCAGGAGGTGGAGGTTGCAGTGAGCCGAGATCACGCCATTGTACTCCAAACCAGGCGACAATGCAAGACTCCGTCTCAAAAAAAAAAAAAAAAAAAAAGGGGTGTGATGCTTATTGTTTTGTTGAGACAAAAATGCAGAGATATTGATTGTACAGCAAAACTAATAGTGTGGGTTGGACTTCAAATATGGGAGGTGGAGCATGGGTTATTCATTTTTTAGCAGGATCGTAGAATTTCAAGACTGAACTGGGTTTTCTGGTTTCATCTCCCTTCAGATGTGCAGACTTCCCCATGACATCCATGCCACTTGAGTGCTGGGCCTCCCTCACTCCTTCACCCTCTCACTCCCAGGCTTTTCATACCTGGCAGTGCTGACTGTGGCCATCCAGACCTGTGTGGAGGTGCAGCTTTCTCCAGCATATACCTGCTGCTCCTGGTTTGGCTGCAGGAGGCCATCAAGAACAAATTTAATCCCTTCTGACAGTCGTATTGAGGGACAAGACATCTACCCACTCCCTAGTCATCCTCTTCAGCCCATGCTCAACGCCTTCAGATTCTTCAGAGAGTCTCTGAAAATGTGATAATGAGGCTACTGGTCATTGCCAGTCATGCCTGTCCTAGTGCTTGCCATTACCAAAGTTGCTTTTTGCTTGCTTGTCTCTTTTTTCTCTCCCACTTCATCTCTTTTTCTGATGGACACACCTGCTAGCTCACCTGCCTGCAGTCTGTCTCTCTGCCCTCCTGCATGGTCCTCACCTCCCCAGCAAAGTCTCCCTGCTTTCCCCTCAAGGTCTCTTCTGTCCCCAGGGGCCTCCCACCTACCGTGCATCTCCCTCCCCCTGCTCCCGTTTACCCCCATTTCTTCATTTCTCCTCTTTTCCGTTCAAAGATGCGTGTAGGGTGGCTAGTCAAGAATTGCAGTGGAAGAGTGGTTTTTTTTTTTTTTTTTTTTTTGAGATGGGATCTCACTTCGTTGCCCAGGCTGAAGTGAGTGGCATGATCATGGCCCACTGCAGCCTTGACCTCCCCGGGCTCAGGTGATCCTCCCACCTCAGACTCCCAGGTAGCTGGGACTAGAGGTGACTGCCACCACGCCCAGCTAATTTTTTGTATTTTTTGTAGAGATGGAGTTTCACCATGTTGCCCAGGCTGGTCTCGAACTCCTGAGCTGAAGCAATCTGCCTATCTCTGCCTCCCAAAGCACTGGGATTATAGATGTGAGCCACTGCGCCCGACTGGGAGCTCCTTAAATTTGGTCCCCACATTTCTGGTTGTGGAGCCCAGGATCTCATTAGTTCTTGGCAGCTTTCTGACACAAGAGCCCTAAGGCTTGTTCAAAGCCCTTATTGCAAAAATTCCGTCTCCAACTCACCCACTTGGCCTGGTACATACTGCTCTTCATTGTATAGTTATTTTGGCTCCAAGAACAAAACACTGGATTCGTCCTTGTTTTATTTGACCTGCCATCTCTGTGTGTTATGCTTTGTCCACTCCCAATTTAGTCTCTGAGTCAGTTTGCCCTCCCTTTTAATTTTATGTCATCCATAGTCTTGAGCAAAGCATACCTTCTGTTTCTGTTAATCATGGAAACGTAATTGCTGAAATGGGATGGGAGAGGGACCTTATAAGCCATCTGGTTGAACTCCTTCATTTTGCAGACCAGGAAACAGAGTTCCAGAAAACAAAAGCTACTTGCTCAGCACGACCCAGCTATGGGCACCTACATAGAGCTAGGTTCAGAAACTGGGCTTCCTGTTGCTGGGAGGGTAACATCTGGTTTTGAAAATATTTGAATTCAAACCAAACCACAGTGGTTGTGTGTCCACTACCAGGAATTAACATTAAGTGTGAACAAAAAAAAAAGTGCTACCCTCTGACTTTGCTGATGGTATAATTGCTTATCATTTTAGGAGTAACTTTTAATATGGGGGAGATGCTAACTAAATTGTTAAGAACTGAGCTTGAATACAGTTAGAACCTAAGAGCAGAGCAGTCAGAGAAAGAACAGATAGTTCAGTTGTTTAATTTCTGCTCTGTTACCCCCGCATGGAAGCCAGAATCATATTGATAGAGATCTGTAGGAAACCCTCACATCCCATGTTTACCTGGGGCATGTCACTGCCTTGCTAAACCTTTCCCCAGATGTCCCAACAAGAAGCCAGCTGACTGACTCCAAGTTCCCCTCTGCGCGCCTGCCCAGAGCAGGAGGGGTGTATAAAGTGAGGTGGGAGGCCTGGCAGAAACACCGAAGTCCAGATCTGCTGAGCGTGCCTCCTCTGCTTGGCCCCTGGATGTGTATTTCTAGTGCCTGGTGCATGTGGCTCTCATGGCCTGGCATTGACTGATGATCAACTGGTCTGACAGTGGCTTGGGGTGAAGACGAGTGACCCCTTGGGATTAGTAACACGGTCTCCCCTCTTTCCCCAGGTTCTACCTACAGCGTCCTGTCCACCATGCCTTCAGACTCAGAAAGCAGCAGCTCCCTCAGCAGTGTGGGTGAGTACTGCCTTCTAGGGAGGACACCTGGTAGGCCAGGGGTCTGGGTGGAAGCCGAGACAGCCGGGGTTCATGGGAGAGGAAGCTGGTTCTCCCTTGTCAGATTACTCACAGGATCATCTTCTGTTGATTTCATTTACATTGTCTCCATCAGCAAAAACCCATTTCTGATGTTAGAAGGGAGGTGGGGAGGTGAGTGCTGGGAGGCACATGTTTTGCCATTGTTCACTTTGTCCAGGCACAGGGCTTCTAGGGGAGCCTGTTGTCCCACTATCCCCACCTCCACTCTACAGGCCTCGTAGTAACTCAGTGGCCACTGCCCAGGAGACTCACCCCTTTTGGAGTTTCCTTGGGGATAGGCATTGCCAGTCCACGCTGAATTGGATATGTTTCTCTGAACATGGGTTTCAGAAAGCCCATAAAATGAGGCCAGCCCTTCTCTGAGTTCACTGAAGTCCAGCAGGAAGGCCGCAGTAGTCTCAGCCTTCCCACACCTCTGTGACCCATTCCCTCTGTTTTAGCACCTCTAGTGGGGTTTCTCATTGCCTGATCTGACTGTGATGGATGCAGACACCTTCAGTGGTGAGTTCCAGCGTATTTGAGCCTGAAGGACTCACAGAAGTCATCTACTCCGACTATTTTCTTTTCACCCTGCAGAGAGATGGGGAAACTGACATTCTGGGAGGGGAAGTCACATGCCTGAGATTCTAGGACTAGTCAGGACGGCTCTTTCGTATGTCAGTTCAAATCCTGAACACCTCCAGTGTGCCAGAGGTGGGCTTGGGCTGTAGTGGCGAATTAGGCAGATGTGGGCCCCACACTCCTGGATGTTAGGGTCTTTTGGTGGGAAACAGTTAAATAAGTAGCCGCAGTAAGGGAAGGCAGTGTGAAGGGAGGGAAGACAGTGACCAGCGGGGGAGTTCCATCTTAGTTTTCTGGGACTGCTATAATGAAGTGCCACAGACCAGGTGGCTTACACAGCAGAAATTGATTGTCTCACAGTTTTGGAGGACAGAAGCCCAAGATCAAAGTGTTAGTGAGGCCACGCGGGCTGAAGGTGCTAGGGAGGGATCTGTCCTGGGCCTCTCTCCTCGCTTCTGGTGGCTTGCTGGTAATCCTTGGTGCTCCTTGGTTTGCCAACATCACACTGATCTCTGCCTTTGTGTTCACATGATACTCTCCCTCCGTGTGTGTCTGTCTCCAAATTTCCCCTTTTAATAAGGATACTGGGCCGGGCGCGGTGTCTCAAGCCTGTAATCCCAGCACTTTGGGAGGCCGAGATGGGCGGATCACGAGGTCAGGAGATTGAGACCATCCTGGCTAACATGGTGAAACCCCGTCTCTACTAAAAAATACAAAAAACTAGCCGGGCGAGGTGGCGGGCGCCTGTAGTCCCAGCTACTCGGGAGGCTGAGGCAGGAGAATGGCGTGAACCTGGGAGGCGGAGCTTGCAGTGAGCTGAGATCCGGCCACTGCACTCCAGCCCGGGCGACAGAGCGAGACTCCGTCTCAAAAAAAAATAAAAAATAAAAAAAAAAAATAAGGATACTCGTCAGATTGGCCTAGGAGCCTGCCTTACAGGTAGCAAGACCTCATCTTAAATTGATAATCTGTAAAGACTGTTTCACCATCAGCAATAACTGCTGTGCGCCTCTCAGGACTCCCCTTTTAGAATGCAGATGTGCCTCGGAAAGGTAATGCTTTGACCTTTCCAAATAAGGTTCACGTTCACATTTACTGGATTGGGACTTTAGCATCTTTTGGGGGGCCACAATTCCACCCATAAAAACACAGTTCCCCCTATAACCCTCATCCTGTTTAGGACTCAGGGCGGGCCCTTCTGGGACCGCAATTCAAAGCTCCTAACGGTATCCTATTACTTTGTTCTGCCTGCTTTTGGTGCCCGGAGACACATCAATGGAATGATGGGATTGTTGGAATTTGGAAGATAGGACTCACCCTTCAGGAAGTGCATGGAGTGGGACAGTCAGGATCTGTAGATGGGGAAGGTGAGGCTTTTTAAGGTGGACTGGGTAAGCCCTGAGCATACTCCTCTGACCTGTCTGGTTTTTCACCCTTCACCAGTATCTGTCTGACAGATCGCGATCAGCAAACTCATTCCCATCGGCATTTCAAGGGTTAAATCGTTACCTTTCCTAGGCACATGTGCATTCTAAAAGGGAATTCTAGAGATGGGTATTGCCTAACCCATAGCAATTACTGCTGATGGCGGAATTCCTAGCCTGAGTAGGAAGATATTTCTTGGGCAGCTGGACCCCAGCCTACTCTGGAAGAAGCGTCGTGGCCGTGACCCACCAGTTGGTTCTGCACTTACCTGAAGCTGGCTCAGTCCTTGCGATGGAGCCGTCAACAGTATCCCCATGCTCTTCCTGGGCATCACAGGCAGGCAGAGGGCAGGGCTCTGATGTGTTTCTTGGAGCAGGCTGGGTCTGTACTGTCTGTGTCTGGATATTTAATGCTGAAATAAGTGGTTGCATCCCTTCTGGGCAGAGCCTCTTGAGTTCACAGGGAACCGATTTTTGCTTCTCTTGCTTTTCTTCTTGAGGTTGCCATTGTCCTTTGGGTGCAGGCATCAGGGAACACCCACTCATACCAGCTTAACCAATCAGGAAATGTATGAGCTCCCATATGAGGCTGTGCTGAGGTCAGCCAGTACAGGGGGATGCAACTCTGTCCTCCTCTGTGCGTTGTCTTCCCACGGTCTCATGGCGGGGTATCTGTAGCGGCAGCTCCAGCCATCACATCCAGACCTGACAGTGTCCGGGTCTGCAGTGTCCAGTATGGGCGCCACTAACCACAAGTGGCTACTTAAATTTAAATGAATTAAAATGAAATTTAAATGTCTAGTTTCTCAGGCAGATCCACCACATTCCAAGTGCTCTGTAGCCATCTGCGGTGAGTGGCAGAAGAAGGTGGGGTTTTTATGAGCAAAGGAACCTGTTCCAGAGTCCCTCAGTATGGCCTCCTCTCAGTGACCACAGTTGGCTGCTTGTTCGTGTCGAAACCAGTGGCTCACAAAGCCTGGTCCCTGGACCACGGGGACACTCATTAGAGATGCAGGTTTGAGCTTCGTCCCATTCCTGCTGCATCAGAAACTCTGAGGGTTTCTACAGCTTACTAGCCCTCCAGTTTGAGATGGACTGGCCCAACCTCATCTCTGGGAAGAGAACCGGAATGTCTGTACCAGGCTTGCACCAGTCCCTCGGGGCGGAATGCCTGGTGGGGCTGGCCCTGGGAGCACTCCAGCACCTGCCAGGGAGTTCCTGCTGGCTCAGCCACACCTGATGAGACGCAGAATTCTACAAGCACACACTGACTGCCCTGGCAGGAGGGGCCACTGGTAAGGTCACATGGTGATCTTAGGAACCTGAGGAAAGGCAAGAGCAAGATCCTTCTAAAAAAAAAATCACCTCCACTTTCCCATTTACATCTCCCTAAATGGAAATGGCTGGGAAAAGAATGGCAGGTTGTATTCGGCATGAGAGGAAATCGGAGGCTGAAGCCTTGGGCGTGTAGACAGCATTCTCTCAGGCGGTCTGTCCGGTCTCAGATCTCCAGCCTGGCCCTACTCTCAACTCACCTTTGCCAACAGCCTTGAGGGTGGCAGGTCTTTGTGCCAAGGCCTCCTCGGGCAGTTTTCATGGGTTTTCATCAGCTAAGCACACACAGCTTCCCTGAGGCCCTCCTCCCCCGCCTCCTGCGCCTGTTGTGACCTGCCCCCGACCCTACCCTGTGGATCTGCCTGGGACTGCGCACTAGTTTCAGGCAATCAATACTGTTTTCCTCCCCATTCATCCTGACCTAATTTCTCAGTAGCCTTTTATTTCTCATCTTGGAAAACTGGGGAGGTTTTAAGGAGGAGAAGAGACATTCTTGGGCATCTCTTGTAAAGCGAGCCTTACATTCCATGAAGATTGAAATAGCAGGAGATGTCTTACTAAATGGAGAGGTCTCCAGGCTTATTGGCAGGAGAAAGAGCTGGAGGGCTTCTCTCGTATCCCAGGGAAGATTCCTTGAAAGTGCTTCTGCTGGTTGACAGGGGAAGGTGGGGTGAGCCATCAGGGAAGTGGGGGCTGCCCACTGACGCCCTGTGACCTCTGATCCTTCATTCCTGGCCCAGACTTTTGGATCAGGGATAACTGTTTGCAAAGCCAATTTAACAGAGATGGGAATGCCTCCTCCTCGTGGGGCAGGTGTTTGGTACTTATAAGGATCGCGGTGAGCATGGCCCCTCATGTTATCACACTGCCAGGGAGACAGGTACTGTCTGGCACGACTGGCTGTTCTGCTCTGTGTAGAGCAGAAAGAAAGAAGTAACCTGGGAAGAAGCAGTTAGTTCTGAGGAGGTGAATCAGAGAAAGTTTCCTGGAGGAAGTGGCCCTTGAGTTGGGCCTTCTAGGAAAGGCGCTCTGGACTCAGACGCAGCTGGGAAGTAGCTGGCCATGGCTGCTTATGGTGGTTTGGGTTCTGAAAAGCAGACCCTGAGTCAAGGGTTCGAAAGCAAGTCTTTGATCTGGCTGGAGATCTGGGGCCTGGACTTGCAGCAATGGAATCTAACCTCCTTTCACTCCAAGCTGGGGAAACACTGATCTGGAGTCACGTACTCATTGACTAAGGAGGAGTGTCCCCCTTTGGCCTTCATTGTTGATGACATCAATGGGGGATTCCTTTAAAGGCAGTGGCTGCTGGATAGCCAGTAAAACAAGGGAGAAATAAGTCCATTCTGGCCAGCAAATGCAACTTTGGCCGGGAACAGAGGTTCTCAAACTGTACCAGGCATCAGAATCACCCGGAGGGCTTTTACAACACGGAGTGCTGCAGGGACTTACTGCCAGGGTTTCTGATTCAGTGGGTCCAGGTGGGACCTGAAATTTTGCCTAGCAGGTTCTCTAGTGAAACTTAGGTGCTTTAAGAAGCACTCGTTCACCCCAGGCAAGGCCTGGGTCTTTCCTGGACGGCTGTGGGTGTCCTGAGTTGTAGGTGAGGATGACTTGGTGCTCTGATGACTGTGCTCTGCCACTGCTTTGCCTCTCCCTGGTAGCCAGGGCCTGGAAGTGGCTAGGAATTTTACCTGGACATCTCTCTGGCTCCTGGAAGCACAGGCCTACAGGGCCTAGAAGCAAAGATGAGACCTGCCCAGCTGTAAGACCAAGGAGGCGCCTCCAGGGTCAGTGGGAGCATGACAGTGAGGGAGCCCAGGACAAAGGGTGGCAGCTGAGAAATCCACCTACCCGCCAGTCCATTTGCTGAGCCTCGGTGGTAGTGACAGTAGCAGCCAGGGCAACTGACACAAGGAGCTGAGGATTCCTGTGATGGGGACACTCCCTTCTGTCCTCCTTCTTACACCCAGGTCAGAAGGAGGCTGGCTGCCCCGAGGTCTTCATGGCTGGAGACTGTGATGGGTTGTGTTGGCATGGCTCTGAGCCCCTTCCTTCTGTCCTGTTTCCTTCTCTCCTTTCTCCAGCTTCCTTCTAAGCCAGGCTGCGTCTTGCTGTTGCCTCCTTTATAAAATGGGGATGAAAAGAGCAGCCACCAGCTGCTCTTTGTCCACCATCCAGAGCCTGTTCCTGGTCTGGTGTCTTCCTCTTTTGGGCCATTTTAGTCCAAACCAAATCCTTTACCTCTGAAATCTGATCCTGAACACAAAAGGAAAAGGAAAATCTGCCTCCTTCTCCAGGGGTTGCCAGACTTGGGTAAGGAAAGCCTGAGGTCATGGGAGAGTTGACAGCTTTGCTTTTGAGTCCAGAAGAACAACTGCACAAGGTTAGAACTGCATTGGAAGCTTTTGTTGACAGCTACTTTGGAGGCTTTTGTTGACAACCCAGCTTGATGTTAGTTTTTGTTTTGCCTGTTTTTAAAAAGTTTACTGTAAATAACCACAGTGACAGCAGAGGAGGTTAGTCCTCATCTCTTTACCTGTCAACATCACTCGTAGGATGATGGCTGCATTCAGGGCATCACAGTTTGGTTTTCTTAAAAAAAAAATGTTGTGAGGCTGGGTGTGGTTGCTCACACCTATAATCCCAGCACTTCAGGAGGCCAAGGTAGGAGGATGGCTTGAGCCCAGGAGTTTGGGACCAGCCTGGGCAACATAGTGGGGCCCTGTTGCTACAAAAAGTAAAATAATAATAATTAGCCAGGCATGGTAGCACACCCCTGTAGTCCCAGCTGCTTGGGAGGCTGAGGTGGGAGGATTGCTTGAGCCCAGGAGGTCGAGGTTGCAGTGAGTCATGATTGTGCCACTGCACTCCAACCTGGGTGACAGAGCAAGACCCTGTCTCAAAAAAAATTTTGTTTTGTTAAGGTTATGTTCATTGAGATATAATTTACATACACTAAAGTGTATTTTTTTTAAAGTATACAGTTCAAGTTTTGACAAATAGTCATGCAACCATTGCTACTTTTTTTTTTTTTTTTTTTTTTTTTTTTTGAGACAGAGTCTGGCTCTGCCGCCCAGGCTGGAGTGCAGTGGCCGGATCTCAGCTCACTGCAAGCTCCGCCTCCCGGGTTCACGCCATTCTCCTGCCTCAGCCTCCCGAGTAGTTGGGACTACAGGCGCCCGCCACCGCGCCCGGCTAGTTTTTTGTATTTTTTAGCAGAGACGGGGTTTCACCGTGTTAGCCAGGATGCCATTGCTACTTTTAAGATGCAGAACACTTCCTTCTGTATCTTAAAAATTCCCTCTGCACCTTTGCAGTCTGCCCTTTTCCCCACCCTCAGTCCCTGGCAGCCACTCATCTCTTTTCTGTTCCTGTAGTGTTGCTCTTCCCAGAATGTCATATCAGTGGTCGTGTGGTCTGTACCTTTTAGAGTTGGGCTTCTTTTGCTTAACGCAGGGCACTCCAGCTTCCCCCACACCCTGCGTGCATCCACAGTTGTATCATTCATCCCTTTTCATTGCTGAGTAATACTCCATCATAAGGACATAACACCGTTGTTTATTCATTCCCTAGCTGCTCTGAACAGCTGTGTGCTGGTTTTTGTATGCACATAAATTCTCATTTCTCCTGGGTAAAATACCTAAGCATGGGATTGCTGGGTGGTATGGCAATTGCATGTTTAGCTTTATAAGAAACTGTCAAACTGTTTTCTGAAGTGGCTGCATGACTTTGTATTCCCATCAGCAGTGTTTGAGAATTCCAGTTTTGAGAATCCAGCTGTATCCTTGCCAGCATTTGGTGGCACTGCTTTTTATTTTGGCCATTCTGATGGGCATATGGTGGTAAAGGAACTTCATGGTTGTCTTCAAATGCTTACAGGTCTATTGCATACAAGAAATCCAGTTGTTCCTTGTGGGCTTTAGGGGTTAGATCACGGGTCAGTGGAGGGAATATCCAGAGACAGATTAATTCAGTAGAGGGCATCATTTTAGGGGGAGAGATAAGATGGGTGCTGCTGGGAAGTAGTGAGCTCCTTCACTGTGGAGTTTGGTCTTAGTGGCCATTTGAGGGATCCTGACAACCATTTGTATGGTAGGGCTGCATCATTTTCAGAATATCTGTCAACCTCTAGATGCAAGTAAAAAGACAAAAACTTCAGTTGAATGGGGATCGAGAGGATTTTCTGCAACCCTTGCTGTTCTTTTGGAACTTCTGGGTGTAGCACATCTTGAGATTGGTCATGAGGTCCCCTGTGGCCCTCCTTGGCCCTCCTCAGCCCCCAACTACAAAAGGCCAGAGGCATGGGCTGCACTTTCTGCTGGGTCAGAGAGCCTGCTGTGTGATGGATCTCGGGTCTGGTTGACCTTACTTTCTGTATATGTCCTGTATGCTCAAGCCTTTGGGCCAGGAGAAATGGAACAGGAATCCTTCCCTATTAGGAGGCAGTATTGTGGGGGTGGTTGAGGTGCTGGCTCTGATGTCAGATCTGAGTCTGCATGGGAATCCCATTTTCCTAGCCATGTAGTCTTTCTGGACGTGATTCTCGAGGAGCGATCCTAGCACAACACCTGTAGGGAGCTGCGGAGATTAATGAGTTGAAGGTGGAGTGTCTTTAGCACAGAACCCAGTGCTTGGGCAGTGCTTGGCACATGTCATTGCTACTTTATCTGTGTGGCCAGCCACCCCCAGGTCCTCATGGCTGTAGACTGAGACGTCTGGAGACAGAGATGGGAAGCGTTGGGATGGTTCTGAGCCCTTCCTTCTGTCCTGCCGCCTCCTCTCCTCTCTCCAGCTTCCTCGAAAGTCAGGGCTGCATCTTTCTGTTGCCTCATTTACAAAATGGGGATGAAATTCAAAATTTCTTATCTTCCCAAAGGCAGGTTACTGGGCCTGATGATGCTTTTCTGTTGTGAAACTGAACATTTGATGTTTCTCTACTATTTCTTGAACTTGATTATAGCATATAATAGCCATTCTGAAAGTGTAGCCTAATGTCCCTGAGGTCCTTTCAGAGGGCTCGTGAGGTGAGACTGTTTTCATAATGATACTAGGAGGCCACTGGTCTTTTATGTTCTCATCCTCACATGGGTGTAGAGTCCAGTTTTCTAAAGGTTCCATCCTGGGTGTGTGACATTACACAGAGATGAGACTCTAGCTGTCTCTGTGAAGCTGGATGTTAAACAGCCTGTGTAACAAAATGCAAAGCAATGGCACTCTTCCTGCCGCATTGTTTTGTTTTGTAATGGAAAGGGTGGTTAATGTCCCATAAAAAATCTTATGTGAATATACAATGGAGTTTTGACTTTTTAAAAAATAAGTAAATATTTAAAAATTCTTCTTGGTTTTGATTTCTAATCTTGTAAATTTTATTAGACATAACGTCTATGAACAAAAGCTCTTTAGAGTGTCAGATAAATATAGCGGTCCTAAGATCCAAAAATGTGCAAGCTTTGAGGTTAATACCTTGGTTTCTAGGATCATTTAGAGGTCCATATTCCATACCTCTGTGACCTGGACACACTATTTAACCTTGGTAAGCTTGTGTTTCCCGATGTGCAAAATGAGGATAACAGTGATATCTACCTTATGAGGATTGAACGGGATAATGTATGAAAAGCATTTCAAAAACTGCCAGGCATGGCCGGGTGTGGTGCCTCACTGTAATCCCAGCACTTTGGAAGGCTGAGGTGGGCGGATCACCTGAGGTCAGGAGTTTGAGACCAGCCTGGCCAACATGGTGAAACTCCATCTCTACTAAATACAAAAAATCAGCTGGGCATGGTGGCACATGCCTGTAATCCCAACTACTCTGGAGGCTGAGGCAGGAGAATCGCTTGAACCCAGGAGGTGGAGGTTGCAGTGAGTCGAGATTGCACCACTGCACTCCAGCCTGGGCAACAAGAGTGAAACTCTGTCTCAAAAAAACAAAAACAGAACAACAACAAAAAACAAAACCTGCCAGGCTTGAAGTGCATGTTACTGATGGTTGTTATTTGGGAGGCAGCAAGGCATGAGGGTGAAGCACATGTGCTTCAAATCCAGACTGCCTGGGCACTTGAGTCAACGACCTAACCTTGCTGGGCCTCAGTTTCTCACCTGTGAAATGGGGATGATGTTATCAGTACACACCTGTGAGGTTGTTGCGACGGTGAAATCAATGCTTGGAACATAACCTCCCCCTGGGCTTGGTTAGAGGTTGAGTAGCAGGCACATTCAAAGGAAGCCCCACTTGTTGGAGAGTCAGGTAGGTTATAGTCAGTCAGATGACTCAGCACCATCACCCACCTGACCCGCAAAACTGCTGGGGGCAGCAGTGAAGCTGAGGGTCTCTTGGCGGAAAGGTGTAGGAAGGCTTCTGAAGCTGTAGAGGAGACCCCTTTGGGGAGGGGAGATGCTGACCCCTGGCCTCACCTCCAAAGAATATTTTGACCACAAAGGTGTGGCCTGGAGCACAGAAATCCTGGTTGTCATGGTACTGGTGGCTTTTAAACACAATCTGTGTTGCTTAATGACAGGGACACATTCTGAGAAATGCGTTGTCATTTGGTAATTTAGTCATTGTGTAAACATGAGTGTGCTTACACAAACTTAGATGGTATCTACCCCATACCTAGGTTACATGATATGGCCTGTTGTTCCTAGGCTGCAAACCTGTGCAGCATGGTACTGTACTGGCTACGGTAGGCAGTTGTAACACAATGGTAAGTATTTGTGTGTCTATACATAGAAAACAAAAGGTGCAGCAAAAGTACAGAATAAAAGATAAAAAATGGTCCAGCTGTACAGGGCACTTACATGAATGGAGCTTGCAGGACCTGAAGTTGTTCTGGGTGAGTCAGTGAGTGAGTGAGGAGAGAATGTGAGGGCATAGGACATGACTGTACACTGCTGTAAGCTTTGTAAACACTGTACACTTAGGCTGTATTCAACTTACAGAAAATATTTTTCCTTCTTCAATAGTAAACTATAGCGTGCTGTAACTTTTTTACTTTATAAACTTTATATATATATTTTTTTAACTTTTTGACTGTTTTGTAATAGCACTTAGCTTAAAACACAAACACATTGGGCCAGGTGTGGTGGCTCATGCCTGTAATCCGAGCACTTTGGAAACCCAAGGCAGGTGGATCCCTTGAGCTCAGAAGTTTGAGACTAGCCTGGGCGACATGGCAAAACCCTGTCTGTACAAAAAAATTAGCTGGGCGTGGTGGCACATGCCTGTAGTCCCGGCTACTTGGGAGGCTGAGGTGGGAGGATCGCTTGAGCCCAGGAGGCAGAGGTTGCAGTGAGCCGAGATTGTGCCACTGTATTCCAGCCTGGGTTACGACAAGACCCTGTCTCAAAAAAAAAAGAATACACACAAATACATTGTACAGCTGAATATTTTCTTTCTTTATATCCTTATTTTATAGGCTTTTTCTATTTAAAAAATTTTAAATTATTTTTGTACTTTTAAAACTTTTTTTGTTAAAAACTAAGACACAAATACATTAATATATTAGCCTAGGGCTACAGAGGGTCAGAATCAGCAAGACGTCATTAGGTGACAGGAATTTTTCACCTCTATTGTAATCTTTTAATTTATTTTTTTAGAGACAAATTCTTGCTCTGTCACCCAGGCTGGAATGCAGTAGAGTGATCTCGGCTCACTGCAGCCTTGACCTCCTGGGCTCAGCCTCCCAAGTAGCTGTGACTCTAGGCACGTGCCACCACACCCAGCTAATTTTTTTGTATTTTTTGTTAGAGACTGGGTTTCGCCATGTTGGCCAGGCTGGTCTCAAACTCCTGAGCCCAAGGGATCTGCCTGCCTTGGCCTCCCAAAGTGCTTGGATTACAGGCATGAGCCACCACTCTTGGCTAAGATTTTTGTATTTTTTTGTAGAGATGTGGTTTAATCTTTTTTTTTTTTTTTTTTAAACACTTATTTCTTTTGTTTATAACTCTATTATAATCTTATGGGACCACTGTCCTACATGTGGTCCATCATTGACTGAAACGTCTTTTGGCACATGACTGTCCTGCATTTCAGGGGATGCTGGAGTCAGGTGGTTGGGGTTCCACAACCAAAAAACACTGAAAAGTGCAGCGCTGGGAGTTGAGGCTCCCCCTCCCACAGTGGTCTGGCTTGTCATGCCTGGCGCTGAGCTCCCTATCCTCCCTGGCCCTTCTGGAAGGCCCCAAGCCACAGCTTTTGTCTTGGGGGACTCTTGGTTTGCATGAACATTTGGCCAACAAGGATCAGTGGGACATGGGTGGTCAGGACGGCACAGAGAGTCAGAAGACCTGTCATGTCGTATGCCCTTTGTGCGTTGTGGGTCCACTGCAGAACAAACACTGTGTCCCCTGACATGAGTCAGCCTGCCAGATCCCATCCACAAATTGGATGTTTGCTGTGAGCTCCTCTGACCTCACCAAGGGTCTCTAGGGTTGGTTGAGGTATCAGGTAGACATATTGACAGGGTTCAATATAAAAGCACCATGGATTAGTCTCTTCTCCTGGGATGAGGTGCTTTCTTCCTAGAAATGGATTTGGATCTTGTCAGAGGTGGTGGTGGCAGCGGTGGCTGTTGCCTGCTAGGAGCATAAGGTGTGGGGCTCCCTGCAGGACACTCAGTCCTAGGGTGGGTGATGAGGGCTAGTGAGGGTTAAGTAGCCTGGAGGCATCAGGACCAACTTGAATGGCGTCACACTGACCTAAGCTGGGAGCCAGCAGCCCTCCTTTTAGCCTGCACGCCTGGGCTGGTTGGGCAGGTCTGTCAGGTGGGTGGATGGCTTGCAAAAAGGGAGCCGTGCAGTGTCCAGCCCTGGTCGAGGAGGGTGGGGACATGACCCTTGGGCCCCAGCTGCCCTGGTCCTTAATAGCGTCACTGGATTTCAGGTGTGCCTTCCTCCTTGAGCTGTGCCTTCCACTCTCCTCAGGGCACAGTTTGGTCTGTCCTGCTCCATGTGCCTTGCTGGGGTGGTTACTGGGGTTGTTGAGTGCTTGGATGCTGGAGCCAGATGCCCTGCACTCACTTTCAGTTCTACCTGCTACCCTCTCCGGCTCAGTGTTCTCATCTATGAAAGGGGAATGGTAAGAGGACCCACTTGTTGGGGTGTCACGAACAGCTAACACAAGACAACAGCTCCGAACAGCACCGGACGCCTCGTGAATGCCAGATGAATGCAAGTTCACTTTATTATTCCCCTTCTACAGGCACTACCGGGAAGGCACCGTCCCCACCACCCCTCCTCACTGACCGGCAGGTGAACGAGAAGGTGGAGAACCTCTCCATCCAGCTGCGGCTGATGACCAGGGAGAGGAACGAGCTCCGCAAGCGCCTGGCCTTTGCCACACATGGCACGGCCTTCGACAAGAGGTAGTAATCACGCCGTCTCCCCTGCCCAGGCCCCATGGTTGGGGTTACTACCCCGATGCTGGTGCTGTCACCCCCAGACACCCCTAGCTCCTGGGGGTCCAGGCTGCACTGCCTGAGTGTCCCCTTTTCCCCACTTCACGTCCAGAAATGCTTCCCAGGGGCAGGACCCGCAGGCTTCTGGGGCAGGTCCCCATCCCACATGTGACGAGGCCCCTTAGTAGTGGTGTGCTTGTGTGCAAAGTCGGCTCGTGTGTGTGTGTGAGAGTGTGTGAGTGTGTGTTCCTACCAATGTCTCCTAGACCTGCCTAAGTTGAGTGAAGCTTTATGTGCTTGGTAAACATATTAATTGCTCCCTGCCACATACGTGTTTTATTTGTTTTCTGAGACGGGGTCTTGCTTTGTTGCCTGGGCTAGAATGCAGTGGCACAATCATGGTTCAATGCTGTTTTGACCTTCCCAGCTCAAGTGAACCTCCCACCTTAGCCTTCCGAGTAGCTGGGACTATAGGTGTGTGCCACCACGCCCAACTATTTTTTTTTTTTTATTTAATTGTTTTTGCTGCAGCAGGGTCTTTTGTTGTTGCCCAGGCTGGTTTTGAGCTTCTAGGCTCCAGTGATCCTCCTGCCTTGGCCTCCCAGAGTGCTGGAATTACAGGCGTGAACCACAGCGTCTGGCCCCACATGATGTGTTTTAAACAGACCACATTCTACCTGGTGTCTCTGTTGCTTTGAAGAAAATGTTTGCTTCTTTTGTTGTGAGTTAGAGGTAGATACCAGGGAAGCGTGGCCCGTAGGGTGGGGCAGAGAGAGAGTCTTTATCTACCTGCATGATCTGAGAGGACGTTCTGGGAAGGAGGAGGGCCACAGAGTGGTTTCTCCTTTAGCTCCCATGCTGGTAGAGGTCTGGAGGGAAGAGGGCTTGGTGTAAACACTTCAGTTTCACCTCTTTCCTTCAGGAGCAAGGGCCTATGCCTCTGCACTCTGTGCCTCTGGGATTATGCCAGGGCTGCAGAGCCTGATCCTTGAGCTTATATTCGTGAGGATCTGCCCCTCAGTCATTTGGCCCAAAGGCAGGACGAGTGAAGACGTGAATGTGCTAGCACATGAGAGTTGGCACACTGTGGCCCACGGGCCCACTGCCTGTTTTATAAATGAAGTTTTATTGGAACACAGCCATGCTCATTGGTTACAAAGTGTCTATGACTGCTTTCCTGCTACAAAGGCAGAGTTGAGTGGTTGCAACAGAAACCATGTAGTGTGCAAAGCCTTAAGTATTTACTATGTGGCCTTTCGCAAAAAAAGTCTGCTGACCTCTGCTCTAGAAAAAGGGTCCTCAAACTTGAGCATGCACCAGAATCACCCACAGAGCTTGTTAATAATGCACAGATCATTGCCTCTCTTTCCCTCCCTTCAGAACACCTGACTCAGGAGGACTGGGGCTGGGGCTAGGCCTGAGAATGTCTATTTGTGACAAGTTCCCAGATGATACTGTGTTGCAAGTCTGGGAACCCTACTCTGAGATCACTGCTCATGGCCAGTATTCTTAACCTTGGTTGCACATTGGAATCCCTGGGGAGTTTTTAAAAATTCTCATGTTTGGGTCTTATCCTTAGAGATGCTAATGTAATTGATCTGGGCATTGGTATTTTAATGTGTACCCAAGATTGACAGTCACTGTTCTAAAGAGAGGAGAGATTTCTTTTATTTAATATTTTATTTTATTTTATTTTATTTTATTTTATTTTATTTTATTTTATTTTATTTTATTTATTATTTTTGAGACAGGATCCTCTCTGTTGCCCAGGCTGGAATGCAGTGGTGTGATCTTGACTCACTGCATCCTCAACCTTCTGGGCTCAAGTGTTCCTCCCACCTTAGCCTCCTGAGTAGCTGGGACTACCGGCGCATGCCACCACACCAGGCTAATTTTTTTATTTTTTTGTAGAGGCGGGGTTTCACCATGTTGCTCAGGCTGGTCTCAAACCCCTGGCTTCAAGCGATCCACCCGCCTCGGCCTCCCAAAGTGCTGGGATTACAGGTGTGAGCCACCATGCCCAGCCTACAGAGAAGAGACATTTCATCACAGGTTTCTGGTGGACTCAGAGCTGTTGTAGAGACTCCTGGGAGCTCCTACAGAACAAGTTGGCACCATCTCAGCTCTCCAGGCCCATGCAGGGAGCTCAGGCAACCATGGCTCCCTCCATCCTGGGGATTCTGATTCTGTGGATCTGAGTGAGGCCAGGATACCTGAGTTTAACAAACACTTAGGTGTGTGTGGTGCATAGGGGACCAGTATTTGGGAACCACTGGGCTGGCCTAATCCAGGACCTGGCTCCCCTGTCCGTGTGAATCCTGGGGCCTGTGTTCATGGGGCCGTTTGCTCTCTGGGCCAGGCCCTACCACAGGCTGAATCCTGACTACGAGAGGCTAAAGATCCAGTGCGTGCGAGCCATGTCGGACCTGCAGAGCCTGCAGAACCAGCACACCAACGCCTTGAAGAGGTGTGAGGAGGTGGCCAAGGAGACTGATTTCTACCAGTGAGTGAGGCCTGCTTGGCCAGGGCCCCCAACATCCACAGACAGCTGCTTTTGCCCTTCTTTTCTCTGGACTTGGTAGCCAGGGGTTCTGGTTCTAGTCCTGTCCCTGTGCAAGCAGCAAGCAGTCTGCCTACAGCAGTTGTATTTGTGCCTTTGGGCCCCAGTTTTCCTAAGTGTAAAACAAGGCTGTTAATCCCTCACATCTTATTGCCAGCTTCAGAGACCTGGCGGGCAGGAAAGTGATTCAGAACATGCAGCAGGAGTCAGGCAGGTCTCTGGGTCTCTGTCCAGGGGCCGTACTGCAGCTTCTTCCTGGAGGATAGGCCCAAGGGGTGTTTCCCTTTGGTCTCCCAGTACCCCTCTGAGGGTCTTTGCCTGCCCACCTGCTGATACCTGCCCAGGCCCCAGTATTTGGAGGCACTAGGTCTGTACCAGAGGGGCCTGTCTCCCTTCCCTGGAGACACATGTGCCCTTTTTGGTGTCAGGTTTGTAAGTGGTGATTTGGATGTTTCTGGAATTGGGCTGTTAGCAGGTTTTGGCTTGCCTCTGAGTGCTACAGACCTAGCTGCCATTGGCTCCTGTCCGCCGTATCTACGGGAAGTGTTGGGACCTGAGGCTGGTGATGCCCTGGGGTGGGGCAGGGTGTGAGGGGCTGGCTGGGGCTCATTGAGCATGTACCGGGTGTTTCAGCACACTCCACAGCCGGCTCCTGAGTGACCAGACTCGGCTGAAGGATGACGTGGACATGCTGAGGCGGGAGAATGGGCAGCTGCTGCGGGAGCGAAACCTGCTGCAGCAGTCGTGGGAGGACATGAAGCGGCTCCACGAGGAAGACCAGAAGGAGATCGGTGACCTCCGTGCCCAGCAGCAGCAGGTAGGCCCAGCTCCTGCAGACTGGCCATTTCTCCCAAGTAGTCCTCATTCCTTTTAACGGAGAATAATATTGAGAAGCAAATGCCAGGTCAGGCACGTTGGCCCACATCTGTGATCCCAGCGCTTTGGGAGACCAAAGTGAGAGATTGCTTGAGATGAGCCTGGGCAACATGGCAAGACTCCATCTCTACAAAAAAAAGAAAAATTAGCTGCACATGGTGGTGCACCTGTAGTCCTAGCTACTCAGGAGGTTGAGGCAGGAGGATCGTTGGAACCTAGGAGTCTGAGGTTATAGTGAGCTATGATCATGCCACTGTACCCTAGTCTGGGCGATGGAGTGAGACCCTGTCTCTAAAAAAAAAACACAGCCAACCAAGTGCTGGATGTGCTTGTAGCTTGGGTTAGCACTGTTTCCCGGCCCTCTCAGTGGAAAGAAGTAGGAAGTAGCTAAGTGTACATGTACACAAGGCCATACACATACATACATACACATATGTATATCTGTATTTCTGTATCAGACATGTAGATTGAAAGCCATGAGTTCACATTGACACTTTCAATTCTAATCCAAGACCACAGGTTCATTGTGGTTTCCACCCTTTTTGTTTGTGTAACTTCCTTTAAAAACATCAGTGACAAGGCCGGGTGCAGCGGCTCACACCTGTAATCCCAGCCCTTTGGGAGGCTGAAGTGGGCGGAACATGAGGTCAGGAGATCGAGACCATCCTGACTAACACGGTGAAACCCCTTCTTTACTAAAAATACAAAAAATTAGCCGGGCATGGTGGCGGGCGCCTGTAGTCCCAGCTACTCGGGAGGCTGAGGCAGGAGAATGGCGTGAACCCGGGAAGCAGAGCATGCAGTGAGCCAGGATTGCACCACTGCATTCCAGTCTGGGTGACAGAGCGAGACTCTGCCTCAAAAAAAAAAAAAAAAAAAAAAAAATCCAATGAAACAACAAACAAACAGTGACAAACGTAATTCCTGTGTTTTTGTTTTTGTTTTTTTGTTTTTGAGATGGAGTCTTGCTCTGTCGCCCAGGCTGGAGTGCAGTGGTATGATTTTGGCTCACTGCAACCTCTGCCTCCTGGGTTCAAGCGATTCTTCTGCCTCAGTCTCCTGAGTAGCTGGGACTACAGGCGCCCGCCACCACACCCAGCTAATTTTTGTGTTTTTAGTAGAGACGGGGTTCACCACGTTGGCCAGGATGGTCTTGATCTCCTGACCTCATGATCCACCCACGTTGGCCTCCCAAAGTGCTGAGATTGCAGGCGTGAGCCACTGTGCCCTGCCGATTCCTGTTATTCTTAATTTGTTTACTTGGTCAATCCCCCATGTGTAGCTGCCTCCCATGCCCTCTGCAGTCCCCCATCCCGTTCCCATCCCCTCCTGACCCTTTGTGGGCTCTCCCACCCCATGCCTTCTCTCTGCTAGGCCTGGTCTCCTCATGTGATGCCAGGACCCCCTCCTCATTCCATGCCAGCCGTGATATCCCCTCTGGGGTGACCTGCCCCAGTGTAGGTCCCTGTCTTGCTCTACTTTGCCTAATGGCTTTAAGGTTTAATTGTTTAGAAAAAAGGAATATTCCATATTCCAATGAAACTGTATTCCATTGAAAAACTTGCTTCTCTTGAAAAACTTGCTGTTAATTTTCTTTTCTCCGGTATTGATTGAGGTTTTATGTGGAGTAACCAGGGCAGGCTCAGCAAGGGACCCTAAGATGGATATACTTGGAGCTATTAGAGTATTTTTTGTGTGCCCTCTGATTAGGGGAATTGGTTGTGTGAGGTGGCTGGGGCAGAGGTTGGTGTTTAGCCCATAGGTCTTGACTGAGCCTTGGTAATGGAAAGCCGGCAACAGGAAGATTGTCCTTCTCGCACCTGCTGCATGGCTCAGAGAAGCTGCGACGGCACCCTTTCCACCCTTTATAGGTTCAGGAGGTGGGGGTGGTGCTCTTGGAGCATTTCTCTAAGGATGAAATGAGAGTAGAAGGTGCCTTGCTAGCTCTGGTTAGTACTGCCCACAACCCGTTCCCCCTGCAGGGACCCTTCCTTGTGCATGTCAGTGGAGCTTCCTAGAGCAAACAGATTTAAAGACTGTAGGTTTTCAGTTTCTAAAAAGGCAAAAATATTTTTAACCTCAAAAGAAATCCTTTGGAAATCTTGCGTGTGAAGCAGGTAAGGATGGCGGTGCTGTGTCGAAACAAAGCTCCCGGGAAGCTGCCCGAGGGGATGGGCCTCTAAGGGTTCGAGCCCCTTCTCTGCCCTGGGGTGTGTGGTAACTTCCCCGACCTGTGGGCAGGCGGCCCCTCCCAGCCTTCACCTGCACCCTGCTGTGTGCTTTGTTTTCTTGCTCTTTTGCCAGCAGTTTGTTCTTCTTGGTCTACACTTGGCTCAGGTAACCTTTTGCCTTGGGGTTTAGTTTGGATTCTATTCTTCCTTGAGAGAGTCATCATTTCAGAAGTGTATATGACTCCACCTCGGTCCACGGGAAGCCCCACAGCCTTGCTAGAAAGTGTGAGGTTGGAGCATCTCAGTGTAGCAGAATTGTCTTATATGACTGTCACGAAGACACTGCGTGGAAGGCGCTGGCGCCGTGTGCCCGTGTGTATGAGGCGCTCAGTCAGTGTTGTGGTCATTAATGATACTGTTCTAATCCTGTCAAGTCTGGGTTTAAATCTGCCTCATCCAGGATGTGTAGAAATTGGAACCTGCATACATTGTGGGTGGGAAGAAATGATACAGCCACTGTGAAAGGCAGCCTAGTGATTCCTCAAAAAACTAAACAGAGCTAACAGCTGACCCCCCAGCGACACGCGTAGGTGTGCACCCAGGAGAACTGAAAATATATGTCCGCACAGAAACTTGAGGTGTGAATATTCATAGCAGCCCAAAACCGGTAACCCAAAGGTCCACTGACTGATGAATGGATAAATAAAATGTGATCTATCCATACAATGGAATATTATTCAGCATAACAAGGAATGCAATACTGATCCATGCTATAATGTGAATGAACTTCAAAAACATGACAGCCAGTGAAAGAAACCAGCCACAAAAGACCACAAACTATGATTCCAGGTACATGAAATGTCCACAACAGGAAAATCTATGTGGACACAAAGCAGATTTGTGGTTGTCTTGGGCTTGGGGTTTGGGAAGTGACTGCTGATGGGTACTGGTTTATTTTGGGGGTGATAAAAATGTTCTGGAATTAGATAGTGGTAGTGGCTTCACAACTTTGTGGATTCATAACCTCGTGAATATATTAAACTGAATTGTACACTTTGTGTGGTATGTAAATTATAACTCAGAGAGGAAAAAAAAAAGACTCAGAAGTTCACCTTGTCATAAGTAGAGAAATCCAGGCTGGGTACAGTGGCTCACGCCTGTAATCCCAGCACTTTGGAAAGACCAGGAGGATCCCTTGGGTCGAGGAGTCCAAGATCAGCCTGGGCAACATAGAGAGACTCTATCTGTACAAAACATTGTTTAATTAAAAAAATTATTTTTTAGGAAGAGCACTCTGCCCTCAAGAACCGTAAAGTTTCCTTGTCTCCTGTTCTCTGACTTTCTTGAGCACCTGCTCAGCTTTACAGACATTCAGACTGAGACGTCCCTCCCACCCTCATCCTCTCTCCCTTTCCTGTCTGCCTAACAGGGGAGGGTCTTCCTCTCCAACCCCGCAGCCCATTCCCTGCTCTCCTTTTCCTACTGCTGTGGTCCTTGGCAGCAGGGGTGGGGGTGGGGATGCATCCTGGTCATTGGGGTCCCCCAGGTCAGTTCAGCTGGACCAGTGCCTCCCAGCAAACACCACCTCCAGACCCCACCAGGAGAAGAGGCCTGGCTGCCACAGGGAGCAGGGCTGGGAGCATCTCAGAGCTGCTGGGCGGCCAGCCCCCTATCCCGGCATCCCGGGCCCTCTTGCCTTCGTCAGGCGTAGGGTGGATGCCCAGGTGGCAGTAGGCCAGCAGCAGAGGAAGCGAGGACATGGGGATGGCCACAGGCTTGCTCCCCGCTGGGCCCGAGGGCAAAGGTCGACCTTGCTGGACAAGGGCATTTTTGTTGCCGGGTTCCTCCCACGCCTTGTAAACTTGAAGAGGCCCTTGCAGGGTAAATGGTGCTGTTTGACTTGCGTGTTTGCTTGAGGGATTTGTGGGGCTTCCCGGCCCCCTGCATGATTTATCTCAGAGGAAATGAGGCACCCTGGGGGAGGGGGCGCCGTGGTTGAGAGCAGCAAACAGGTGTTTTGTCCGTATGTGTGTTTTGCTGGGGAGGGCCTCTGCCTGGCATCCCCGTCTCTGGGTTTGGGCATTCTTCTAGGCTGTGTCAAGAAAGCCCAGGAGAACCTGACAAGGCTTGGTTGGGGAATCTAAGTAGAGGGTGTTTTTGCATCTTTTTTCTTTACTAAAGTAGTGCGTATTCTCTGGTTAAAATAGAAAAAAGTCTTCAACCAATGTGGAAGGCAGCCACCCACCTCCTCAGACCCAGCCTAGCTTTGTGGAAATGACCATCCTCTGGGTAAACCATTGGGATGGATGTGGATCCTTGTAGATTTTTTTTTTAAATGTCACATTTAATACTCATGTAGTTTTGTTTTTTGTTCCCTGAAACCTGCTTTCAAAACAAATATCCTACAATATATCATGGGTTTCCTTACATTTTCTGTGAATTTGCACATCCAAAAAGGTCCGTGCTTGTTTTGTTGTCTGTCAGGTGTTAATCAAATTCTGTGTGGAGCGTCTTGGTGGTCAACATCTTCCCATGTTACAAACCATGTTTCAGTGGACACACATGTCTTTGTGCTCTTTTGCACACACGTTTTGAAGTTTGAGCCTTACAGGTAGAATTCCTGAGACCAGGGCAGTGCACATGTTCTCCTAGGTCCTGCCAATCTATCTGGGCCCAAAGAGTCTTCTGTTTCCTCCTCCTTGCCCTTTCCCCTGTCTTTAAAATATACTTTCTTGGCCGGGCGCGGTGGCTCACGCCTGTAATCCCAGCACTTTGGGAGGCCGAGGCAGGCAGATCACAAGGTCAGGAGATCGAGACCATCCTGCATAACATGGTGAAACCCTGTCTGTACTAGAAATACAAAAAATTAGCCGGGCGTGGTAGCGGGCGCCTGTAGTCCCAGCTACTCGGGAGGCTGAGGCAGGAGAATGGCATGAACCCGGGAGGCGGAGCTTGCAGTGAGCCAAGATCTCACCACTGCACTCCAGCCTGGGCGACAGAGCGAGACTCCATCTCAAAAATAAAATAAAATAAAATAAAATATACTTTCTCTTGTAATTCATGAAAGTCGATTTTCTTGTCCCAGGTATCCTGAATGAATGCCCTTTGATGGGCCTGAAAGAAGGGAGGAGAGGGGTTTCCTGGTTGCTGAAGGGCATCCCTTACAGAGAAGCCCACAGAGGAGTGTTCTGACCAGTGTGGGGTACAGGTAGGAGGGTTGGTCTCTTCCTGGCCTCCCTGCAGGGAGCAGCCCAGACTATGGCTGTCTTTGTGCCTCCCCAGTGTAACTTCCACCCCCTTCTCCTTAAACTCACAGGCCAACTGTCCTGTGCTCAGGCCGGCAGGGCATCATCTCTAAAGACTGCTGCCTGCCTGAGGGGAGAAGTTGACTCTCAGGCCAGGCTCAGGGGCTCACACCTGTAATCTTAGCACTTTGGGAGGCCGAAGCTGGTGCATCACTTGAGTCTAGGAGCTCAAGACCAGCCTGGGCAACATAGTGAGACCCTGCTGCCCCATCTCTACACAAAATAAAAAATTAGCCAGGTGTGGTGGGGCATGCCTGTGATCCCAGCTACTTGGGAGGCTGAGGCAGGAGGCTCACTTGAGCCTGGGAGGTTGAGGTTGCAGTGAACTGTGATCACTTTAATTTTAGAATTCTGGGCCAAATTTAAATGTTCTCTCTTTCATTAGCCTTTGCTGGGAAGCTAAACATTTGACTGTAGTTAGATGTGTGTGTGTGTGCGTGCGCACGTGTGTGTGCATGTACACGTGGAAATACCTACCAAGAACATAATCCTCTAATGGTGACAGGGAAATGTTCTAGACCAATAGATTTAGTTTTTCGGATTCTCCGGAGTTAACCGTGACCTGGTTCCCCAGCTTTGTTCAGAGGCTGTTGGTTAGGTGGCACAGGCCTGGCACTGAGTCCTGCTTGTAGAGAAAGGGTGAGAAGTGTTTGGAGGCCTGCGAGCCTCTTTGAGTATCTAGTTGCTGCCCTGTGGGAACAGGTTATTCTGTTTGACTCCAAGGCTAGAGTGAGAACCGGAGGTTAGGAGTTGCAGGGAGGTGGAGTAGCTCGTGGTGAGCACGACCCTTTCCCAAGGAGCTTTCACCTGTGGAACAGGCCGAGGGTGGCGGTTATCGTGGTGGAAGCAGTATGGGGCCTGATCTCTCTCTCTCGTCTTCTGACCCGAGTATCCCATCATGTTATGAAGGCTGGGGGGAGCAGCAGAAAGGACCTCTAGGTCTGCGCTGGGATTTCCCTGACCCACCCTGTCGCACTGGGAATTCGTGGCCCACTCTCATGGCCCTTTCTGGCAGCCTGATTCCCACGGCCCTGAATCATCCTTGGATTGTCACACAGGCCTGGATCCAGGCCCCTCAAGGTTAGCTGTTCAGGGGACTGCAAAGAGGCCGAACCATGGTATAGACTCCTGATTCTGCCATGCACTGGTGGAGGTGGGCTCTGCTGGGCTACTGCCCAGAACCCGGCTTTGTATCATTTCAAGGCTGCCTTTAGAACGAGATTGTTTCTGAGCTGGGAAGGCGGGAAGCCACTACAGGAGAGCATTGGCTCGTCTCCGCGCGGCTGCCACCTTGTGGGGAACTCAGGCAATGGCAGCCGCCTTTGTTCCCCAGCAAACCAGACTCATTTGGAGCCAATGGGATTCTCACTTGGCTTAGGGGATATTTAGAGAGTAAAACATTTGAGGTAATTTTTTTTTTTTTTTTTTTTTTTGAGACAGAGTATCGCTCTGTCACCCAGGCTGGGGTACAGTGGCACAATCTTGGCTCACTGCAACCTATGCCTCCTGGGTTCAAGCAATTCTCCTGTCTCAGCCTCCTGAGTAGCAGGGATTCCAGGTGCCCACCACCACGCCTGGCTAATTTTTGTATTTTTCGTAGAGACAGGGTTTCACCATGTTAGCCAGGCTGGTCTTGAACTCCCAACCTTGTGATCTGCCCACCTCGGCCTCCCAAAGTGCTAGGATTACAGGCGTGAGCCACTGTGCCCGGCCTGAAGTAATTTTTAATTGGCATTTTTGAGGTATTGCTCACCAATCAGGGCAATCCAGTTTAGATGCTGGACCTTTCCAGACGTGGGTGGAAGGCATTGGTTGACCAGATTTCAGGAGTTTATTGACCAGATTATGGTCATGGGTAAGCCCCATTCCTTTTTTTTTTTTTTTTGAGATGAAGTCTCACGCTTGTCACCCAGGCTGGAGTGCAGTGGTGCGATCTCGACTCACTGCAACCTCCGCCTCCTGGGTTCAAGCGATTCTCCTGCCTCAGCCTCCCGAGTAGCTAGGATTGCAGGTGCCTGCCACCATGTGCAGCTAATTTTTGTATGTTTAGTAGAGACAAGGTTTCACCATGTTGGTCAGGCTGGTCTGAATCTCCTGATCTCAGGTGATCCGCCCACCTTGGCCTCTCAAAGTTCTGGGATTACAGGCATGAGCCACTGTGCCTGGCCAGGCTTTTTTTTTTTTTTTTTTTTTTTTTTTTTTTAAGATTTTAGATGTAGAGTAGGCACTGTCAGTAAGGCTCTGGTTCTCAGTGTGCATTCCTGTTTTGCAACAGTGATGCCATTTTACAAAACAGTGAAGATTTTGACCACCTGAAACACCTGTGTACTACTTTTTCAAATAAATTCTATATTTTGGTGTCCTAGTAAGATTTCCCTTGAGAGAAAATGTTCCACTTTAAAAATAAATGAAGGAAAAAGAATGAACCTGAAACGAACCAATCCTCCCTCCCTCCCTCCCTGCCTCCCTCCCTGCCTCCCTTCCTTCCTTCCTTTCTTCCTCCTTCCTTCCCTCTGTTTCTCTCTTTCTCCTCCCCTTCCTTCCTTCCCCTCTTCCTTCCCTCCCTCCCTCCATCCTTCCGTTTCTCCCTCTTCCTTGACTTCCTCTTTAAGAGTCTACAGTCCTAGGATCTAATGCTTAGGCCTTAGAGGAAGGAGCTTACTTTCTTGTTGCTATGATTCTGACTTTTAAATTAAGCCCTCTTTTGCTTTTTGTGTTTTTCATGTTTATTGAGGGCTGACCCTAGCTCCAAAGAGAATATTCCATCGTCCCAGGTTCTGGATCTCTAGGCTGCAAACATTTGATAACCCAGGCCCCCACTGAATGAGCCAGGGAATTCCTCGGCTGTTGGAGCTGGAAGGGCCAGACAAGCTTACCTGGTCTAGCCTTGGCATTTGAGGAATCCGGAAGCTGAAACCCAGAGAGGTGGAGTGACTCACCCCAGGGCTCAGATCCCATGAGGTGCTCAGCCGAAGCCAGCAGCCCCCCTGGCAACCTCTTAACTCATCTTCTTGGTTTGGTTTTTTCTCTATAACAGCACCCCAAATGAACTTTAGTGCCTGTCATTCAGAGTAGAATGCTGTCTAGCTTAAAACCCTCCACAGCTTCCTGTCTCACTCAGGAGACCGTCTTCACTGTGAGCCCTGCAGCCATGGCCACCCCCATGCCCACGCCCACTTCTCCAGGTCCCCTTTGAATCCACCTCCCGCTGTGCACTGGGCTCCTGCTACTCCGCCCTGCCCCTCCCCTCTTTATCTCTAGAACACACCTGCAGGCCCTGCCTCTGGGCCTTTGCCCCTGCCCTCCCCTCTGCCCGGTGTGCTCTTCTTCATTTGCCTCTGAATTCTGAAGCACCTTCTTCAAGAAGCCTCTTCAGCCTTAGTCTCCCTCACAGTCCTCCCCTCTGCTACTCAGATGGCTCTCTCCAGCCCATTATACTGTTTTATTTTTTCTTTTCTTGATAGTTCTTACCTTGCTCTGAAGTTACTTTATTTGGCCTGTATGTCCACACCCTCCAAATTAGGATAAAAGGCCCATAGGTCACAACCTCTTTCTTTCCCGTCTGGCATCACCAGCACCTAGAACAGTGCTAGACATATTAGGTATTTGCATGGGATGCGAGGGTACCCTACACCATGGAGGGTCACCCTAGGGCTTTTGAGAGTCTTTAGGTCCGATTTACAAAACCTGATTCTGGGCTATGTGACTTTCTGGGAGGACTCACAAGATTCAGTATGTAATTATACTCAATGGCTGACATTTATTACAACAAACGTACACAGAGCAAAGTCGGCAAAGGGGAAAGACGCGTGAGGCAAAGTCCAGAGGAAACTGGGCCCGAGTTTCCAAGAGTCCTCTCCTGGTGGAGTTTCACCAGATGCACTGAATTCCTCCAGAATGGAATCCCAACAACACACGAGAAGTGCTGGCCTCCACGGAGGCCTGTTAGACACTCAGTGTCCAAGTGTCTTACTGAGGGCTGGTCATGTGGGTACCTCTGCCGAGCATGTACCCAGATTCTGTACTCCCAGAAGAAAGCAGGTGTTCAGCATAAGCCACTTTGTTTGTACGGGCTCAGTACCAGAGCTGCTTATATCACCGGAAGAAAGTTTTACATCAGCCTAGAGAACTGTTTACTGTTTGGGTTCCTAGACACCATTCAGTAGGGTCAACCTTGCAAGCAGGTCTTTCTAAGGATATAGAAATCTCAGGTCAGCTGTGTTAACTGTTCTGCACAATACTTAGTAAATACTTGTGACTGAGTGAATCTAAATGAATCAGCCCAGTGTGACTGCAAGGCCTGGAGAATTGGACCTCAAGACTCTCAAAAGCCCTAGGGTGACCCCCCACCTTGTCATCAGTCCCACCCTCAGACAAAAGTGAGAGTGGGAGGTCTCCTCCACCACCTCCCCCAGACCCTTGGTAAGTGGGACTGTCTGGTCTCCAGGTGTTGAAGCACAACGGGTCATCCGAGATTCTCAACAAGCTATACGACACGGCCATGGACAAGTTGGAGGTGGTCAAGAAGGACTATGACGCCCTGCGGAAGAGGTACAGTGAGAAAGTCGCCATCCACAATGCAGACCTGAGCCGCCTGGAGCAGCTTGGGGAGGAGAACCAGCGGCTGCTGAAGCAGACGGAGATGCTGACCCAGCAGAGGGACACGGCCATCCAGCTACAGCACCAGTGTGCCCTCTCCCTGAGGAGGTAGGGCTAGGGCCACGGGGGGCTGGGGGCAAATGGGTCCTGTAAGGTTCCCAACCACCCCCAGGTGATGAGAAGAGCATGAGTTACGATGCTTTTTCAATCAAAAAATGCTTCTGACCAGGAAACCTTTTTTTTTTTTTTTTGACACCGAATCTGTCTTGGGAATCATGGCTCCCTCCTCCCATCTGAACATCCCTGTTTACCTTCAGGTTCACAGACACCATTCAGTGGTTAGCCTTGCAAGCGGGCCTTTCTGAGGATGTAGAAATTTCAGGTCTGCTGTATTAACTGCGCTACACAATGCTTAATAAATACTGGTGTGTTCTGAGCATCCTGTTTCTTTGGTCCCTGCCATGTGCTTCTCCCCTCTGTGGCAGTCACCCACCTAGCAAATAGGAAAGTTAATTCTCTGGGGCGTGTGTCTTCTGTTATCTTTAGAGATGTGATATATGCCCTCAAACAGTGTTTTGTAGAGTATGTGCCTGTGAATCACCAGTTCTCTGGAGCATTTATCAGTTTCACATGAAAAGTGCTCTCTGGCGATAAATAGGTTTGAGCATTGCCAGGTTGAACCCAGACAGATGTCTCTGCTGCAGGACTTCTCAGAGCCTTCGGTGTGGTGGTGTGCAGTAGGTAGACTCTGCAGGAGGCAGCCAAGATGCAGAGTTTCCCAAACAGAAATAATCAGATAATATACTTTTTTTTGGGTCATGGAGCTCCATGTAGAACCAGTGTCTATGGACCATACTGAGAATTGCTGGTCCGGAGCCATGGACTGTGATTTGCAGGCTGCCTGTGTGGAAGATGCCCCCCGGCCTGGAAGGACCGAGCTGTGCTCTTTGAGCGAACTTGATGACCTTGTCACAGGGCTGTACTGTTCGTATCTGTGAAATGAGGCGGTTTGACTAAATGATCGTTAAGGCCTCTTTATGCTGTTATCCTGGCATTGTTTTGTTTTTATTGTTTTTTAAAATTAATGTGGCTTGACTGTGGGAGAAATACGCTGTTGTTTCTAGTGGAGCGGAGGGCATAATGTCCTCAGTTCAACTCCTGGCATTTGTAAAGGGCTGAGAAAAATTCCAGGTCTGGGGGCACTGGTACTCCGTGACTTTTCTCTTGGGGGTGGAGAGAGTGACTTCACTTGAAATTTCATGCTTGACTGTCCAGCACCGCAGAGCTGGCGGGAGGCAGCAGCGCAGCCGGCCACTGACCGGGCAGCGCCCCCGCCCCTCCCACGTCTCGCCGCCTCTCTCCCCAGGTTTGAGGCGATCCACCATGAGCTGAACAAGGCCACAGCGCAGAACAAGGACCTGCAGTGGGAGATGGAGCTGCTGCAGTCAGAGCTGACCGAGCTGAGAACCACGCAGGTGAAGACAGCGAAGGAGTCGGAGAAGTACAGGGAGGAGCGGGACGCTGTGTACAGCGAGTACAAGCTCATCATGAGTGAGCGCGACCAGGTCATCTCTGAGCTGGACAAGCTGCAGACCGAGGTGGAACTGGCCGAGTCCAAGCTCAAGAGCAGCACATCTGAGAAGAAGGCGGCCAGTGAGGAGATGGAGGCGCTGCGGCAGGTAGGTGGGTGAGCTGGTGGCTGGCTTTCAGCCTCTCCTACAGCGTCCCGGGAAGAGGGGCTGCAGAGTGCATGGTGTCTGGATTAGAAGCCTGCTTCCCATTGGAGTAAAGGGCTTCTGATAGAAGGCCTAAGTGCAAGCTGGGTTATCAGACACCACCAAGGTAACTCCTGAGCTCATGCTCAATGCCCAGCTGTAGTCTGGATTACAGGGGACAAGTGGGGAGGGAGGCCCAGACATAGTCGTGGATACCTGGAGCTTACACACCAGGAAGAGTCAGATGACGCGCACTGATACTCTCACACCGAAACCCATTGCTACGTAATTGCAGATCAGTCTCATGCTGAAAGTCAGTGATATCTCAAGGACTTGCTTATTATGAAGCAAGATACCAAGGCCAAGTTCCCAAAGCCATAGATACGTTAGGCCTCTTGCGTCTGGAAGAGTACCCTCAGGGGCCCGTCTCCACCAGCAGTGTGCATCTGATCGAGTCTGCTCTTGAAAAAGTGTTTCAGGCTCCTGCTGGGAAGATGTGCTAGTAGGCTGAGCCTACTAGTTCTTCTCCTGAAGCTTTGCTGCCTGGGGGCCACACCTCCAGGGTTGGGGAGCTGGGATGTTTGATAGCATTGGATTGGGCCACCTAGCTCAACTCCTGGGTGGCCAATGTGGATTTTCTGCCTCCTTCCTACCTGTCAACCTCTCCTCATCGTGGAGCTCCTTGCCCTAGGTCTAGCTGAGCCCTGCTGGGGCTTGGATGGGCCCATGGAGATTCCCTTCAGTCTGTGTTGTGTGTGGCTCTGATTAGAGCTTCTAGACTTGATCACAGCAGATTTTTTCCCCTATCAGAATAGTTCTCAGATATTCACGTCCCTCTATTCTCCTGCCTTTCTGTGCAGGTCAGTTGGAATGCAGCTTTCAAAGGTGGTTTATGAGAAGCAAAAAGCAAGGCGTTAAAGGTCAGGCAGTTTGGCAGGGGTGGTATGCATTGGATCATTACTACCAGGTCCTGCCATACCAAGTGTGAGGCAGGTGATGCCTGATGGGTGACCAGCATGTCTTTCAACTGATACAACTTCTCTTCACGCCCGGGCAGTGATAGGGGATGTGGGGAATGCATGAGACACAGGCCCCTTGCTGAGAGATGGCCCTCCTCAGTCATGTGGTCTCAAACCTCTCTAGGCCTCTGTTTCTTTTTTTTTTTATGAGACCGAGTCTTGTTCTGTTGCCCAAGCTGAAGTACAGTGGCACAATCTTGGCTCACTGCAACCTCTACCTCCCGGGTTCAAGCAATTCTCATGCCTCAGCTTCCCAAGTAGCTGGGGTTACAGGCGTGCGCCGCCACGCCTGGTTAATTTTTTGTATTTTTAGTAGAGATGTGGCTTTGCCATGTTGGCCAGGCTGGTCTCGAACTCCTGGACTCAAGCAATCCTTCCACCTCAGCCTCCCAAAGTATCGGGATTACAAGCATAATTTCACCGCCCGGTGAGCCACTGTGCCTGGCCTCTGGGCCTCAGTTTCTATTTTTAATTTACTTTTTTGTTGAGACAGCCTGTCTGTTCCCCAGGCTGGAGTGCAGTGGCACAATCATAGCTCACTGTAATCTCGACCTCTTGGGTTCAAGTGATCCTCCCACCTCAGCCCCCCAAGTAGCTGGGACTATATGCAAGCACCACCACACCCAGCTAATTCTGAATTGTTTTGTAGTGACGCGGTCTCACTATGTTGCCCAGGCTGGTCTCAAACTCCTGGGCTCAAGTGATCCTCCTGCTTCGGCCTCCCAAAGTGCTGGGATTTCAGGCGTGAGCCCCTGCACCCAGCCAGCCTCAGTTTCTTCATCTGCACAATGGAATGGTGGTTGTAATGAACAAATGATTCAATATAGAAAATACATCATCGTGCCTGCACAAAGCAACAGTGAGTTGAGATGGGCATTCATTATTATGCCCATCTGAATCTTACTACTCTGTTAGGATTAGGGTGAACCTCATTAAACTGTTTCTTTGGGTAAAAATGGGCCAACCAAGTAATGGGAATTTCGTACAAGGAACCACCAAGACTTCTGGAGACCCTTGAGGCAAAAGCCAGTGTGAAGATGAATATTTACTGCAATGAAATTTTTGAAAAGTCTATTAGAATAAATTTTTAGTAAGTGAAGATAATGCATTAGAACTTGGTAATCATCCTAGAAAAACCATGAACTCATGTTCACATCCTGGGATCTGAGCACATAATTGTTGGGGGAAAATGTCAATATCAAATCAGGAAAACAAAATGATGAAGATGGAAACTTGGAAATGACCAAGTCAGTAACTGCTGTGAAATGTCACAGAATATCAGACACATGCCTGGGGAATGACAGCGAGCCCGTGCGGATGGAGTTTTGAGATTTTCTTTTTTCTTTCTTTCTTTTTTTTTTTTTTTTGAAACGTACTTTCCCTCTTTTTCCCAGGCTGGAGTGAAGTGGCACGATCTCAACTCACTATAACCTCCACCTGTTGGGTTCCAGTGATCCTCCTGTCTCAGCCTCCTGAGTAGCTGGGATTATAGACACCTGCCAGTACGCCCAGCTAATTTTTGTATTTTTAGTAGAGATGGGGTTTCGCCATGTTGGCCAGGCTGGTCTTGAACTCCTGACCTCAGGTGATCCACCCACCTTGGCCTCCCAACATGCTAGGATTACAGGCCTGAGCCACTGCGCCTGGCCATATTTTGAGATCTTTGAAGTTAATGGTGAAGACTCTTTGTAGAAATGTAGAAAGCACAGAGATGTACAGAGAACACCTGAGTTCCCCGCGGTGCTGGCATCCAGCAATGAGACCCCCAGGCCTGATGTCCTTGGGGCAGCCGTCGCCTTCCCAGCACTCAGGCGAGCCCTTCAGCCTGGAGCCCGCCTCCAGCCTCCACAGGGGGTATTGGCTGGGCACCAAGTGCAGCTGTCAGCTGAGACAGGGATCTTTTCCAGGCCCCGTTCCGAGTCAGCAGGCAGGAGATAGCCCCCGCTGCTGCCCGTCAGCTCTAAGAGCTGAAATCCTCATTTCCTTCTCAAGTTGGTCTGGCTTCATGAATAAGAGCACTCTCCACCGGCAAGAGCAGGCCAGGAGGGCTGGGCAGTGAGGCACCCTGGGGATTGGCCCTGCCACCCCACTGGCTGCTGCCTGTCAGGGGTCAGCTGTGGGGGGCCTTCTGGCAGGTCTAGCTCCCTCACCACAGAGCTGTCTTCATCCTGCTCAGCCCGAGGGCTGGGCTTCAGTTTCTGGTGTCGTGCTTGCATGCCCCTGTCGTCTATCTGCACCTCTTGCTCCATTTTCCCTTTTCCTTCTCCATGCCCTCTCTCCCTTCTGTGTTCTGAGTGGGCTGAGGCAAAGAGCACCGGGAGGCCAGGGGCCTGTCAGGGTCTTTGACAGGTTGGCTGTGCCCTCACCTCCTTACCAGCTCCCAGAGGGGAGATATCCTCAGGAGCTCCCCCAAGGCCACCCTCCTGCCTCAGGCCAGGAGCTGACCTTGTCCAGCGAAGGCTCATTGCTCCCAGGAGGAGGGAGGAACTGCCTGGGGAGTTGAGGTTGGCACCACTGGAAGCCGTAGGTCACTGCTGCCTATTGCAGAGATCTCCCAGGTTCCAAAGCACTTTCCCAGAAGGGCCCTGCTCACCGAACCCTGTCTGTAGAAGGGCAGCCCCCCACGCTTCTGCCGTCTGCCGCCCTGAATGCAGTTTCACGTCCAGCTACAGGTCCTGGTTGAGGAGCTGAGCTCAGCTGTGGTGGACAGACCGGACAGTGCCAGGGGACAAGGTGAGGCAGCACTGGCCTTTCCAGAACTTAGATGCAGAGGGCTGTTGTAGCAAGAGAAGCTGCCCAGGAAGCAGAGGGAGGTGCCCTCACCTGAGAGCCGTCTGCTCAGGGGCACCACTCCACACTTGGGCCCCATCCTCCCCTGGGACCCTCGAGTGGGCTCTGGCCCTCTGGGGCTGGGTTGCAGCCCATGGGCCTTTCTCACCGGCCTCATGGCTGGGTCTGGCAAGTGTCTTGTGAAGACCGGCCCATCTCTTCCCACGCCTTTGCTCACCCAGCACTGGAAGAAAGAGACTGCAGGTGGCGCTTTTAGAGCAGACTCAGACTGACATCTGATGCCTGGGGTAGAGTCTGCCTGGGGTAGAGGAGCCGGTACTGATCATGAGTCAGCTCTGCAGGATGGGGGAGCCCTGGTGAGTCACTTCTAGATCCTGCGGTTCCTCACCAGTGTGATCAGAATCAATCAGTCGGTCACTTGGGTCTGCTGGGCTTCCAAATTTTACCATTTTTTAAAGGTACCTCTTTCCCCTCTTCCCCCTTCACTAAAACTAAGTATAGTACTTCTTGTGTTCCTTATAAGGAAGCAGTATTTGGGGATGAATTCATTTTGGAGACCAGCAATGGCGTGGGGCCCAGGGGAAGGAAGGGAGCTGTGGGCTGGGGGAGCTGCCCACCTCCTACGCTGCCTCTCCTCCTGTCTGCACCTGGGGCCTCCCTAGATGCTCATCCAGAGCACCATGGAGAAACCTTTCAGGGAATCCACGTGGTAACATGTGTCAGCTCTAAAACTATCCATAAATATATTGTAAAACAGTGAGTATAATGTAAATTTTGAAAAGTATTGTTTATCATAAATTCTTGACTAAATTAATACACTTTTTTTTTTTTTTTTTTTTTTTTTTGAGACCGAGTCTCACTCTGTTGTCCAGGCTGGAGTGAGTTGGCGCCATCTGGGCTCACTGCGACCTCTGTCTCCCAAGTTCAAGTGATTCTCTTGCCTCAGTCTCCCGTGGAGCTGGGACCACAGGCACATGCCACCATGTCTGGCTAATTTTCGTAGTTTTAGTAGAAATGGGGTTTCACCATGTTGGCCAGGCTGGTCTCGAACTCCTGATCTCATGTGATCTGCCTGCCTTGGCCTCCCAAAGTGCTGGGATTACAGGTCTGAGCCACTGTACCCTGCCCCCAAATAATTCTTTTTAAAATGAAAATTTAGGGATATTTTTTTGGAAAATAGCAAACTAAACAAACACGGCATACCATGTAAAGCTGAAAAAATAATCAAAACTGAAATGATTTGAATGACTCCCAGGAACCGTGAGGTCCGAGCAAAGCCAGCCACTGCACTGGCACCCTCGAGCTTTGATGGTCCTTTTTGTGCAAATTGTTTTTCAGCTCCTCTGCCTCTGTTTTGAGAGATGGGGGGATTTATCAACTGACTGTAGGTGTTTTCTTGTCAGCTTCATTCTCTTCTCTTGTTTTCTATGTCTGAGATCTTTCTGAACATGTTTTTGCAGAGGCTGCCATCTCCTGTTCTCTGGAGAATGATCGTTAGAGGGAACGGAAGCTTTCTTCCTGTGCGTGTGTGTCTTCCTGTGTCCTAGCACTTGAGGGTGGAGAGTCTCGGGGCGGGGACACCAGTGTCATCACCGCCTCTGTTGTCATGCTTCTGTTTTGCATGTTTGGAAAGCCTTTGAGCCAGGGGAGGAGTTATTCTTGCAGTAAACACTCACTTTGTCATCCATCATTTCTCCGTGTTTTCTAAGGATTATAGAGGTGTGGGGGGGCTTTTCATATGAGTGCTTCTAAGAGTTTGACTTGAAATTTTAGTGGAGCATATAACTCTCTAGGGATGTGCCAAGATACAAATGCTTCAGATTTCAGCTTTTTAAACGAACTGAGATACACAGCACTTCACCAGCAGGAACACCGATGTATTTTTGTCTTTAAAAATAACTCGGCTTGCCAGATTATAAAAACCAGGATCACAGACACGGTGGGGCTGTGGGGGGGGCGCTGGTTAATAGGACAGTGGCTGTGGGGTGTAGTCACTGGGGGTATGGGTGGCGGGGGTGTGCTGCGATGGGCTCCGTGTTTCCATCCAGCTCCCTAGAGCCTCAGCCTTGACCCCTGCACTGGTGGGAGGCGCTCCTGGTCCATGAGGCTCAGCAGCCTCTCCCTCTCCCTGCCCCTTACTCCCACCAGATCAAAGACACGGTGACAATGGATGCTGGGAGAGCCAACAAGGAGGTTGAAATCCTTCGAAAGCAGTGCAAGGCTCTGTGCCAGGAGCTGAAGGAAGCCCTTCAGGAGGCGGATGTGGCCAAGTGCCGGCGGGACTGGGCCTTCCAGGAGCGAGACAAAATCGTAGCAGAGCGTGACAGCATCCGGTACGGGGTGCCTTCGAGCTGGCATGGGCTCGCATCTCCCCAGGATGCGGGGACCTGCTAGGGTCTGTTGGGAGGGTCCGAATCGTTTGCTGTGTGTCCAGGTAAGGTGGGAGGGACCTGGGCTCCTCCTTTCTCACCCCTAGTTGATGCCCCAGCCTTGCCTCTTAGTTTTAGAATTTTCCATTGTTTCTCCCTCCCATGTCACTCAGCCCTATATGTCCTCAGTATGTACTATGTCCACATGAGACGCCTGTGAAGGGGCATGAGGCCAACCTCTTTTATTTGAGGGCTTCTGATGAGAAGAGCACATCCGAAATGCGTCCTTTTAGCAGTATTCCCCAGGCGCCTGCTGTGTGCCAGGGTCTCAAATCCCTGGAGCAAAGAGACCTCGGGAGAGGCTTGGGTGGGCAGGGCAGTGAGGGAGGAAGATGCGTGACTGAGCTCCAGGGCTGTGGGGGGCATGCAGGGCTCCCTGGGGTGTGGGGAGGTCTCCCCAGAGAGCATGGCATTCGAGCTAGAACTGGAAGCACGCGTGGGGTTTTTCCAGGTGGAAAAGGGGGAAGGGCATTGCAGACGGAGGGGACCTGTGGCGTGTGCTCAGGGCAGGGACATGGATGAGTCATGGGGAGGGCGGGCTGGCGAGATTCCCAGGGGCAGGTGTAGAGGCCTTGAAAGGGAAGCCAAGCAGTGTGGACTTGATCCTGGCTGGGGAGGATCCAGGAGAGGCTGTGGTCGTGATGATGTTTGGGGTGGGGAGAGAGAATGTCTTGGTATTTGGGAGGTTTCCAGAAGATTCCTTGTGGTTGGTCAGGGGAGAGACCAATGTCTCTAGGGGCTGATCAGGAGATGAGGATGGCTAGGTGGTGAGACCCTGCCATTGGAGAGCACAGCTAGGTGCCCAGTGCAAGGGGAGGGAGGCCCAGGGGCTGCTCCCTGTCTGCTTCTGCCCGGACCCCTTCCACGGGTGTCTCTAGGGGGCAGTCCTTAGCCAGGCTCTGACTGAGGTTGGGGGAGATATGAGGCTGTGGAGAGGTAGGAACCACAGTCCTCTGGGTATATCCATTTATGGAGGTGGCACAGAGCCCAGGCCCCTCCACAGCCAGGTCATCTGTCTCCACTTCCTTAGGGTCCTCTTTCGTAGAGTCTCGCCAAGCTTGTACTTTGCACCCTCACAGAGCTAAGAGAGACAGAGATACATGAGGACCGGCTGCTATCTGAAGGGGTCCCATCCCAGTTGCAGGGTACAGGGATAGCTCTAGAAAGCTCTGCCTGTGGGTAGATGTGAGACATGGGGTAGTGCTGGAGCACAGGCCTGCCAAGCAGGTGGGGGTGCTTCATATAGAGGAGAGCCACCCCTGGGCCCTCAAGTTGACCTTAGAACAGTGAGTGTGTGCAGAGGGTGGTCCTTAACCCCAGGCACATTGAGGGTGAAACGGGGCATTGGGAACCTGACACTTGTTGCGGGGTGACTGTGGGGGTATATCTTCCCTGCACAGGTCCTCCACGTTCCCTCTGTCATGCACTGGGGCTGGCCTAGGTGGTCTTACCCCCAGATTCGCAAGCGCTCCTGTGCATCTGGGGATGGGGCACGTGCTGGCAGGTATTTGGAGTGAGGCAGCCAGGCCATCTGCTGCAGACCGGGAGCCCTCTTCCCCGTGCCCCTTCAGGTGACCTTGTCTGCTGCTCCTTCCACCAGGACACTGTGTGACAACCTGAGGCGGGAGCGGGACCGTGCGGTGAGTGAGCTGGCCGAGGCCCTGCGCAGCCTGGATGACACCCGCAAGCAGAAGAATGACGTCAGCCGTGAGCTGAAGGAGCTCAAGTAGGCTGGGATGGGCTCACATCTGGGAGCCCGGGGCCCCTCTCCCTTCTGGGCAAGGCAATGCTGAGTGCATTGGCCAGGGCCTCATCCTTCTGTGTCGACCTGGCTGTTTGTCCCTTCACTTCACTCTGTCTTGCTCTGTCAGTCTGTAGAATGGGTTTGAATGTTATCTCCATGTTGGGTTAATTAGAAATTCTTAGGCCAGAAATTCTTAGACACAGGGCAGGCACTGTGTGCCAAGGCACTAGGAAGGGAGGGCCCTGTTCCCAAGCAGTCCATTCGGGGCAGGCATGCATGTGTTACCCATTCATTCATTCCCCTACTCACTCACTCGCTGAGATTTTTCAAGTACCTGCTCTGTATGGGCCAGCCTCCATTAGAGGCACTGGAGAAATGGCACTGACAAGCATATCAAGACCCTTTCCTCATCGGCTCACAGTGCACACAGACCAAGGTTGGGTGCATCTAAGAGACAAGTAAATCAATGAGTAAAATGATGACAGATTGTGATTTAGAGTTTTAAAGGCAATTGCAACCCCCATCCAGCAGTCTGTTCTGCCTGTGTTATTTGGATGCCCATTTGGAAGACTGTTTGGGGTGTCAGACATCCTCCCCTTGGTTACAGCAGCCTCCCAGGGTGTCATTTAAACACTCAGTGGCCTTTAGTAGTGCATTGAAATACAAAGATCAGGGTTTAAGCATAGAAATTGGCAGAGCCCAATAGGCCATGGTCTAAAACCCAAATCTAGTTGGAAAGCAGTGGCTCTCCATCCATTATGTGACATTTCCCTAGCTGTTAGTGTGGTGAGGGGGCAGTGAGAAGCTCGTGTGTGCGTGCAAGTGTGCAAGCCTTGCACACTCAAGTGATGCCCTTCAGAAGGGAGTGACAGCTTCTCTTCTTTTCCATTCAGTAAAACTCCTAATGAGACAAAGAGCTCCGTTTATTCTGTAAAAATCCAGACTCTCTGGAGCTTGGGTGCTCTCAGGAATATTTTAGGAGTTAAGAGGCAAGGCAGGACTCTTCACAGGGACCATCTTGGGTCTAGCAATGTGATGGAATCAAGGAGTTCTCTAGTTGAAGGGAAAGCCTAGAACCTCTGGGGCGTGAACATGGGATGTTTTGCCTCTTGTTTGGGCCAGAGTTGCCTGAAGCTTGTGCATTCAGCTTGTGTGTTCATTCAGTATGTTTGCGTTTGTGCCTCCTGTCTGCTAAGTTGTCTAACTGGCAGGATGCGGGTGAGGGGGTCTGTGTTGCTGCCTGGGAAGCCTCAGGCACTCCCTGGTAATTCTAGATGAGACAGGTATAGGGAGCATTGAATGCTGAGCTCGGCTGCATTGGCCTGGGGAGGGGTTGGGGCAGCTTGGAAGGCATTGGAGCTCTGCCCTGGAGGCTGAGTGGTATTCTAGAGCCGGCTGGTGAGAGCACAGCCTAGGCAGAGGTGCGGCCCTGGAGCTTGTCTGCTGGAGCAAGAAACACAAGTAGGTCAGGAGCCCAGTGGGCAGCTTTCATGAGCTGGCAAGGCAGCCTGGACCCAGATTTCATGGAGGGTGTCACAGGCCAGTCACCTGAGGATATAATGAGGCTTCTGAGTCTCTCTTTCACATCCTTGTTACTGGGTCTTTCTCAGAACTAGTATTTTTAATTTTGATGAAGTCAAACCTATCTTTTTTTTTTTTTTAAGATGCAGTTTCACTCTATTGCCCAGGCTGGAGGGCAGTGGTATAGTCTTTGCTCACTGCAACCTCTGCTTCCTGGGTTCAAGTGATTCTTGTGCCTCAGTCTCCCAAGTAGCTGGGATTACAGGTGCATGTCACCACACCTGCCTAACTTCTGTGTTTTTAGTAGAGACGGGATTTCACCATGTTGGCCAGGCTGGTCTTGAACTCCTGGCCTCAAGTGATCCACCCACCTCGGCCTCCTGAAGTGTTGGGATTACAGGCATGAGCCACCACGCCTGGCCATCAGTGAACATTTTTTAAGGGATTTCACCATGTTGGCCAGGCTGGTCTTGAACTCCTGGCCTCAAGTGATCCACCCACCTCGGCCTCCTGAAGTGTTGGGATTACAGGCATGAGCCACCACGCCTGGCCATCAGTGAACATTTTTTAAAAGTGTAACAATGGCATTAAAGGAAATGTTAAGAACTACGTCTTCATCCTAATATAACTATTTAAGTGGCATTTCTGTTGCTGCTTCTGTCAGTTTGCATTTCAATTTGTGATATATTGGTGTTAACTTTTATCCGAGGTTAAGGGATTTAGGTTGAGATTCATTCCTTTGGCCATGGATGTGTAGTCGCTCCAGCATCATTAATTGGAGGCTGTCCTTCCTCTGTTAATGTATGCACCTTTGGTAGCTTGGGGCATTCCTGGGTTCCTTATTCTGTTCTACAGACCTGTGTGTCTGTCTCCCTGACAGCAGCACCGTCTTGATTGCTGTAGCTGTATACTACATCTTAAATTGGATAGAGAGTTTCCTCCCACTTAGTCATTTTCAAAATTGTTTTAGCGATTCTGATGCCTTTATGTATACATTTTAGAATAGCCGTCTGTATCTACAAAAAATCTTGTTGGCATTTTGATTTTATTTTTTAAATTAAATTTTATTCTTTTGAGATGGAGTCTCACTCTGTCGCCAGGTTGGAGTGCCATGGTGTGACCTCTACTCCCTGCAACCTCTACCTCCCTGATTCAAGTAATTCTCCTGCCTCCCGAGTAGCTGAGATTACAGGCACATGCCACCACGCCCAGCTAATTTTTGCATTTTTAGTGGAGACGAGGTTTCACCATGTCAGTCAGGCTGGTCTCGAACTCCTGACTTCAGGTGATCTGCCCATCTCGGCCTCCCAAAGTGCTGGGATTACAGGTATGGACCACTGTGCCCAGCTGGCATTTTGATTTTAATTGTGTTAAACCTCTAGATAAATTTGGGGAGAATTTGTCTTTTTTAAAAAAACCACTGTGAAAACTCACAGATACCCCAGAAGCCTTGACCTGACTCTCCGAGTTATTGGGAAACAGCGGGGAAAGGAACCTGTTTTAGCTCTCACGAACTGCCTGCCTCATGAGGTTCAGAGCTGTTACGCGGTGGGATGTTTCACCTCCCAAGGGGCTTTCACCATGGCTCTCTCTCTTCACAGGGAACAGATGGAATCCCAGTTGGAAAAGGAGGCCCGGTTCCGGCAGCTGATGGCCCACAGCTCCCACGACTCGGCCATTGACACGGATTCCATGGAGTGGGAAACGGAAGTTGTAGAGTTTGAGAGGGAGACGGTAAGCTGCCTCTGATGGTTCTTCTCTCCTTCTCTGATGGATGAGGGAGGAGAAGGTGACCCTCTTGCAGTATCTCCCAGTTTCAACAAGTTTGGAGGTTCTCCTTTTCCTCCCAGGAGTGTGACGGCATCCTTTCCCGGCAGCTGTCCAGGCTGGGTTGCAGCCGGGGAAGGGCAGGGTCCTGGGGGGACGCTGACAGGGATGTCTGTCTGCAGTGGCCAGAAGGGGCAGGTTGCAGGTACTCATAGGTTTCCATCCTGGGGATGGAGTGTCTCATCAGATGAGGTGAAGGGACAGTCCCCCACATTGGAGTGAGCAGCTCAGGGGCTTAAGAGCCAAATGTTTCTGTCACTGCTTTGTGAAATGCGTTGCTGTTGCTGCTGTTTTTGCAGGAGGATATTGACTTGAAGGCACTGGGGTTTGATATGGCAGAAGGTGTGAATGAGCCTTGTTTCCCGGGGGACTGTGGCATATTTGTCACTAAAGTGGATAAAGGAAGCATTGCTGATGGGCGCTTAAGGTAAGAGTTGAGGCCCAGGCCCTGGAGGTAAGGTGGGGCCCTTCTCCCCAGTGCGGAGGACCCGAAGAGAGCCAGGTAGCACTTAGGTGAACATTTCCCAGCCTGAGATCTGTCCAAGGCCTGCAGTCTCAGCAGCTAATACTGCTCCAAAAAGAAACAGTGCTTCTCAGTTGCCTCTGAATCTGATTATTCTTTAGTTACCAAGTGCTGTCTTTTGCTCCTTTGGGTGGGAAAGTGCTCAGGGGGTATGTGTGAGAGCCCAGGACGTACATGGCATGCTCATTCAGGGAAATAGTCATGATGATAAAATAGCTAACACTATTACAGTGCTGGCTGACTGCTGAGTACTGGTTTAAATACTTTATAGAAATTAATTGATTAGTCTTTACAACCCTACAAGGTAGGCGTGATTATTGCCCCCATTTTACATATGAGGACATTGAGGCCTGGAGGGGCTGGATCATACAACTAGTAAGTTGTATGATAGGGTACAACTTAGGGTACAACAAGTGGTAGGGCCAGGATTTAAACCCAGGCTGTCTAACCTCAGCATCTGCAAATTTTACCAATGTGCACTCCTGCAAGAGGAAATTTTCTGAACGTGTATGTGAGGCACCCACTCCTTGGCAGTCAGCCCCCTGAATGGTAGTGGTGGGCGGCTAACCGCTGGTCCCACAGCCTGTGTGGGTGCTGAACTGGCTGTGCCCCTTCTCAGGGTCAATGACTGGCTGCTGAGAATCAACGATGTGGACCTCATCAACAAGGACAAGAAGCAGGCCATCAAGGCGCTCCTCAACGGGGAGGGGGCCATCAACATGGTCGTGCGGCGGAGGAAGTCCCTGGGTGGGAAGGTGGTTACGCCGCTGCACATCAACCTCAGTGGACAGAAAGGTAGTGGGCCTGTGGACATGGCAGAGTGCCTCAGGTGGCTGGGGCCCTTTTTTGTGGACAGGTGCCAGGGGTGCCCCTTAGAGTACCTCATTCACAGGGATGAGGGGCCGATGACATTTAAATGTAGCCCATGTGCTTTCCTGGCAGGAGGTCGTCTGGGCCCTGAGTCTTGCTTTCTGAGTGTTTGATTTACCTGGGCAGATGTAAGGGCAGATGTAACTGAGCCCCCAATTGGTGGGACTGGGGCAGGGTGCAGGGGTAGAGAGGGTGCAGCCTGCTGACATCCTCTTTTGTGGGAAGATGGTAACAAAGATGAGGTAGGGTGACCGGGGCTGGGCAGCGAGGCCAGGGGCTACCCAGTGACCTCCTGTGGCTTGCAGACAGCGGCATCAGTCTGGAGAATGGAGTGTATGCTGCTGCCGTGCTGCCCGGAAGCCCTGCCGCCAAAGAAGGGTCCCTTGCTGTGGGAGACAGGATTGTTGCGGTAAGTCTCAAGGCTGGAGCCAGGGTCATCTGCTGTGCATAGACAGATTACATTTGGGAGGTTTGAGCAAGAAGTAATGAGCAAAGATTTTATATTTTCCTTGTTCTGGGCATTGTACTATGTGAACATTTAAACATAGGTTTCTTGATGGTATATTTCTATTTACTGTAGAAAATTAGGAAATAAAAGGTCTAGGAGGGAAATAAGAATCAATTGCGTTGCTACCATGTGTAGATGACCTTTCTCCATCTCTCTCTGTCGCTCAGGCTGGAGTACAGTGATGCAATCCCAGCTCACTGCAACCTCCAAAGGCCTAAGAGGGAAATAAGAACCACTTGCTTTCGTACCACCTGTAGATAACCTTTATTAACTTTTTTTCTTTTCTTTTCTTTTTTTTTTTTTTTGATATGGAGTTTTGCTCTGTCGCCCAGGTTGGAGTGCAGTGGCGCAATCCTGGCTCACTGCAACCTCCGACTCTTGTGTTCAGGTGATTCTTCTGCCTCAGCCTCCTGAGTAGCTGGGATTACAGGCGTGTGTCACCACGCCTGGCTAATTTTTGTACTTTTATAGAGATGGGGTTTCACCATGATGGCCAGGCTGGTCTCGAATTCCTTACCTCAGGTGATCTGCCCGCCTTGGCTTCCCAAAGTGCTGGGATTACGGGTATGGGCCACAGCGCCCAGCTTTATTAATATTTTAAATGTAGTTCTCTACATTTAACATTCTCATGAATGTTTATCAAGGACAGTTTAAAAAATTGACATCATTGTGTTGTGACTTTTAAACACGACCCTTTTTTAAAAAAACTAAATGTAATACCTATTTTTAAATTTTTTTGTTACCAAAGTAAGTCCTATTTGTTGTAAAATAGCCAAGCAATACAAAAATATGTAAAATGAAAAGTGGCAGTCCCTTCCCCCTTTAATCCTGCTCCTAGAGATTGTCCCTGCCCCCATTTGGAAGATAAGTACCCAGCCCACATAAGTGCCCCCACAAATCTATATATACCTAGATAGATTTCTTGGTTTTGTTTTGCTATTTATGTACAATAATGGGATCTGCAATTTGCATCCTACCTTGGATATCTTTCCAAGTCTAGCCTGGCTAATGTTACCCACCTTATGGTATTCTGTTGTTTGATTATATGTAGTATAAATTATCCCCTCCCCCGATGGACATAGAAGTTGTTTGCAGGGTCTGCAATTGCAAACAGTCCTGCATTTAACTTTACCTGTGTGCATAGACCCTCTGGAGACACCTGATGGTATCTCTGAGACTGAGCTACAAATGCCATGAGATTGCTGAGTCATAGGACATGCAAATTTAATACTTCTAACTAACCTTTTAAAATTGAAAATGCCAGCAGGGCGCAGTGGCTCACTCCTGTAATCCCAGCACTTTGGAAGGCTGAGGTGGGTGGATCACCTGAGGTCGGGAGTTCGGGACCAGCCTGGGCAACATGGTGAAACCCTGTCTTTACTAAAAATACAAAAATTAGCCGGGCTTGGTGGTGGGTGCCTGTCATCCCAGCTACTCGGGAGGCTGAGGCAGGAGAATCACTTGAACCTGGGAGGCAGAGGTTGCAGTGAGCTGAGATCACACCACTGCCCTCTAGCCTGGGTGACAGAGCAAGACTCCTGTCTCTAATAAATAAAAACTAAAAACTGAAAATGCCATACACTTTTTCATGGCATACATACAAAATTCCAATAGTACAAAAGGCAAATAGTGACAACAACTCTTCCTCTGGCTAGACCTCTTGTGTACTACTTCCCACCCCAATGGCAATCACTGTTAACAATTTATTATATTATGTCCCAGAAACTTTCAAAACATGTACATCTCACACATTTTTGGGGGGTTGGGGTAACCTCTATGGGATTATAATATACTCAATTGCTCATCTTGCTTTTTGTTTTATTTTTATTATTTTTATTATTTTTTAAGATGGAGTGTCACTCTGTTGCCCAGGCTGGAGTCCAATGGTGTGATCTTGGCTGACTGTAGCCTCCACCTCTCAGGTTCAAGTGATTATCCTGCTTCAGCCTCCCAAGTAGCTGGGATTACAGGCACATGCCACCACACCCAGCTAATTTTTGTATTTTTAGTAGAGATGGGGTTTCGCCATGTTGGCCAGGCTGGTCTCAAACTCCTGACCTCAAGTGATCCACCTGCCTTGGCCTTTCCAAGTGCTGGGATTACAGATGTGAGCCACCACACCCAGCCAGATTTTAGCAGCATGTCTTGGAGGTCCCTCCGTATTCATATCTTTTTATTTTTATTTTTGTTTGAGATAGTCTCACTCTATTGCCCAGACTGGAGTGCAGTGGCATGATCTTGGCTCCCTGCAACCTCTGCCTCCCAGGTCCAAGTGATTCTCCTGCCTCAGCCACCTGAGCAACTGGGATTACAGACCTGTGCCACCAAGCCCTGCTAGTTCTTTTGTATTTTTGGTAGAGATGGGGGTTTCACCATGTTGCCCAGGCTGGTCTTGAACTCCTGACCTCAAATGATCTGCCCTTAGCCTCCCAAAGTGCTGGGATTTCAGGTGTGAACCACCATGCCCAGCCTATATTCACGTCTTTAGATCTACCTTGGTTATTTCCATAACTGCGTGTCATTCCTTAGTGACAGCAGCCTAAGCTGTTGATCAGTCCCTCCCGAGGGATAGTCTGGGCATCTCTGCCTTTACTTACATCTGTGTCGTGCTGCATGGCCACTTCATAGGGACCCAGGAGTGTGCCCTGGGGTACATTCCTGGGGTGAGGGTTTGCTGGGTCAGAGGGCATGAATGTTTAACATCCAGTGAGATCTATCCCCTTTGCTCCAAAAAGGTCATGGCTTTTTCAGTCCTCCCTGCAATGTGTAGGGGAACTCATTGCCTCACATCTTTGCCAATGTTTTTTCAAATTTTTGGGGGAGCCAGAGTATCAAAGCTATATGGCCATTATGAAAAATTTTTAAATGTGGATATGTTATAAGGAAAAAAACCACAAATTAATTTACTACTTCAAGATAATCACTCTGCAGATATTTTAAAAAGAAAACTTGACTTTGGCCAGGCGTGGTGGTTCACGCCTGTAATCCTAGCACTTTGGGAGACTGAGGTGGGTGGATTGCCTGAGTTCAGGAGTTCAAGACCAACCTGGGCAACACAGTGAAACCCTGTCTCTACTAAAATACAAAAAAATTAGCCGGGCATGGAGGCATGCGTTTGCAATCCCAGTTACTTGGGAGGCTGAGATAGGAGAATTACTTGAACCTGGGAGGCGGAGGTTGCAGTGAGCCGAGATCATGCCTCTGCACTTCAGCCTGAGGGACAGAGCGAGACTCCATCTCAAAAAAAAAAAAAAAAAAGAAAACTTGACTTTGAAATGATTATAGATTCATAGGAAGCTGCAGAGATAGTACAGGGGAGTCCTATGTACTCTTCTCCCTGCTTCCCCTCATGGTTGCACATTGCATGAGTATAATATCAAAGCTAGCATATTGACATTGGTACTGTGTGGTTGTTTGTGGTTTAACACATGTTGTTCTGTGTAACCACCACCATAATGAAGATGCGTAGCTGTTCCATCAGCACTGAGGTCTCCCTCCCTCTGCCCATTTGTAGTAACACCCCCTGCTCCCTCCCATCCCTGCCCTTGGCAGCTGATTTGTTCTCCATCTCTGTGATGTTGTCCTTTTGAGAATGTTACAGACATGGAATCATATAGTATGTGATCTTTGGAGCTGGGCTGTTTTCATTCCGCACCATGCCACCAAGATCCACCCAAGAGGCTGCGTGTGCCGGCCGCTCGTTCCTTATCATTGCTGAGCAGTGCATTGTATCACAGTTTAGTCATTCACCTGTTGCACCTACACTTCTTAAGAAGGTCTGCACATAGCTGTGAGGGATGTGGGCAGAGATTCCGGGAGCAGGGTTGAGAGGTTCTTTGTGAACACTCACAGGGCCCCACTTCATGTGGTACTTTCTCTACAAGGCCTTTCCTATCCATGGTCTTGTTTTTAGTCCCCCTGCTTTCCCGAGCCACGTGCATGCATTTATCTTCCATTTCCTCTGTGGAGGCAAGAGGCTGGGAAGTTCTGAGCTGAGGTCCCGTGCCACGTGGCAGGGCACAGCCAGGCCAAGATGTTCCCTCCAGGTCCTCGGTGTTCTGATCCCAGAAGGACACGTTCCTCCCCCAGCCTGCTGTGAAGGCTTTTGTGTTCCTCTACCTCAGAAACCCCTTAGCTGGACTCCTTGAGCCTCATCAGGAGGACCTCTATCCTTTGCCAACTCCTGACGTTGGCACCTTGCATTTGGTGACTGTCTAGCACAGGAGGTTAGGTGGGCAGAGACCCCAACCTGGTAGGCCTGAGGCCGCTCTGCCTGTGGCCTGACGTGCCGTCTGTCCTGCTCTAGATCAATGGCATTGCACTGGACAACAAGTCTCTGAATGAATGTGAATCTCTGCTGCGGAGCTGCCAGGACTCCCTGACCCTGTCCCTCCTGAAGGTAAGGGCTGGACATGGCTCCGCTCTCATAGTCAGGAGTATGGGCAAAGCCCTGACTCCACACAGCCACGCTACTCCTCAGGGTCACAGGATCCTTGAGAACAGGGTGGGGATTTACCGAGTGCAGTGGGGGCAGGAACCCTGACTGGACGCTGGCCTGCAATCAAAAAACCGCAATCAAGGCCATGTTGGGCACAGTTGGGTACATTTGAATCTGGACCTGATAATTAGATGGCCTTAAGGAATTGTTGCCAATTTTCCTAGGTATGATGATGGTACTGGGGTTGTTATACAGGAGAATGGCCTTATTTGGGGGAGGTACAAACTAAAGTTGTTAGAAGTGATGTGTCATGGCCAGGCATGGTGGCTCATGTCTGTAATCCCAACACTTTGGGAGGCCAAGGCAGTCGAATCACTTGAGCCCAGCAACACAGCAAGACCTTGCCTCTACAGAAAATACAAAAAGCCCAGGAGGTCGAGGTGGCAGTGAGCCGTGATCATGCCACTGCACTCCAGCCTGGGTGACAAAGTGAGACCCTGTCTCAAAAATGAAGGGGCTGGGCGCGATGGCTCATGCCTGTAATCCCAGCACTTTGGGAGGCAGGTGGATCACCTGAGGTCGGGAGTTCAAGACCAGCCTGACCAACATGGAGAAACCCCATCTCTACTAAAAATACAAAAATAGCCGGACGTGGTGGCGCATTCCTGTAATCTCAGCTACTCAGGAGCCTGAGGCAAGAGAATCGCTTGAACCCAGGAGGTAGAGGTTGCAGTGAGCTGAGATCATGCATTTGTACTCCAGCCTGGGTAACAAGAGCGAAACTCCGTCTCAAAAAATAAAAAAAGAGAAAAAGGAAGGGAAGTGACATGTCATGATCTTCGTAACTTGCTTTCCAATGTTCTGTAGTATCATTATAGATACAGACAAAAAGACAATTTAGTGAAATATTGTTGAATCTACATGGTACATTTATGGACATTTATTATACTTTTCTACATATTTGAAAAGTTTAATAATAGAAAGTTAGAAAAAATAGGCCCAATTTAGAAAACATCTCTTAATGAAATGGCTGGGCCTATTTTTTCTAACTTTCTATTAAGAGATATTTTCTAAATTAACTCTTTTCAAATTAATTGACTTTTTTTTGGAAACAGTTTTATGTTTATGGAAAAGTTGGGCTGATACAGAATTCTTAGTACTCTCTCAACCACCCCACCACCACCATCCCCACTCCTGTCCCTAAGTTTCCCCAGTTTTGGCATTTTGCATTAGTGTAGTTAGTACATGCGTTACAATTAGCGAGCCAATGTGGATGCATTAGTATTAACTATAATGCATAGTTTACATTAAGGTTCAGTCTTGGTGGTGTATTTTCTGTGAGTTTTGATGCAGGTAATGACATGTACCACCATTATAATATCATACACAGTAGTTTCACTGCTCTGAACATTCCCTATGCTCCCCATATTTATCCAAGCCCCTGGCAACAACTGATCCTTTTACTGCCTCCAGGCTTGTGTGTTTTCCAGAATGCCATAGAGTTGGAATCACAGAGTATATAGAGTGGCTTCTTCACTTGCTAATATACACTTAAGGTTCCTCCACGTCATTTCAGTTCTTTTTAGTGCTAATTAATATTCCGTTGTCTGGGTGTACCATAAGAGATATATTTTTAACAATGAATTTTTACTTTTATGTTTAATATTTTAAAAAATACTCAAGACATTATGCAGGTGATTTCCTTTTTTTTTTTTTTTGAGACAGAGCCTTGCTCTGTCACCCAGGCTAGAGTGCAGTGGTGTGATCTCACTTCACTGCAATCTCCATCTCCCGGGTTCAAGTGATTCTCCTGCCTCAGCCTCCCAAGTAGCTGGGACTACTGGTGCATGCCACCGTGCCTGGCTTATTTTTATAACTTCAGTAGAGACGGGGTTTCACCATATTGGTCAGGCTGGTCTTGAACTCCTGACCTCATGACCTGCCTGCCTCGGTCTCCCAAAGTGCTGGGATTACAGGCATGAACCACCGTGCCCGGCCCAGATGATTTCAGAAAGTGTTCAAAGTTAATAAAACTTTGACTCTTCTTTGAGTTCAGAGTGACCAGGGCCATGAGAAAACTTCTCCATTAGGAAGAAGCACATGTGTTTGTGTGTATGTGCGTCTCTGTCTGCCTGTCTCTTTTTTAAGGGGCAGGTGGCTCATTCCTGACCATTGCTTTACCTGTGGGGACGGTTTTCAGTGGCAGCTCCAAGTCCTGCCATCTCACTTTCTCTCTCACTCCTCTGCAATCCCTGCCTAGGTGTTCCCTCAGAGCTCCTCGTGGAGTGGCCAGAACATTTTTGAAAATATCAAAGACTCCGATAAGATGCTGAGTTTTCGAGCCCATGGCCCGGAAGTCCAGGCTCATAACAAACGGAATTTGATACAGCACAATAACTCCACGCAGACAGACATCTTCTACACGGACAGGCTGGAAGACAGGAAGGAGCCAGGCCCCCCAGGAGGCAGCAGCTCCTTTCTGCACAAGCCATTCCCTGGGGGACCCTTGCAGGTCTGCCCCCAGGCCTGTCCCAGTGCCTCTGAGCGTAGCCTGAGCTCCTTCCGCTCAGATGCCTCTGGGGACCGTGGCTTTGGGCTGGTGGATGTGCGTAGCCGGCGGCCACTGCTGCCCTTTGAGACAGAGGTGGGCCCCTGTGGGGTTGGGGAGGCCCCCCTGGACAAGGTGGACTCTGAAGGCTCCAACAGCGGCGGGACCTGGCCCAAGGCTGTGCTCAGCTCCACGGCAGCGCCTGAGAAGCTCTCCGTTTATAAGAAGCCAAAGCAAAGAAAGTCCATCTTTGACCCTAACACTTTCAAACGCCCCCAGACACCCCCCAAAATAGATTACCTGCTGCCAGGTCCTGGGCCTGCTCTCTCTCCCCAGCCCTCCAAGAGGGCAGGGCCTCTGACACCCCCAAAACCTCCCAGAAGGAGCGACTCCATTAAGTTCCAGCACAGGCTGGAGACTAGCTCCGAGTCAGAGGCCACTCTGGTGGGCAGCTCCCCATCCACTAGTCCCCCAAGTGCCCTGCCCCCCGATGTGGACCCCGGGGAGCCCATGCACGCATCACCCCCTCGCAAGGCCAGGGTCCGCATCGCTTCCAGCTACTACCCAGAAGGAGATGGGGACTCCTCCTACCTGCCGGCCAAGAAATCCTGTGATGAGGACCTCACCTCCCAGAAGGTGGACGAGCTGGGGCAGAAGCGTCGCCGGCCAAAATCTGCTCCCAGTTTTCGGCCTAAGCTTGCTCCAGTAGTGATTCCTGCTCAGTTCCTGGAGGTAGTGCTGAGCCCCAGGGTGCAGGGAGGGGGAGGCCTGGGGGGACAGTTGGCCAAAGGAGGGCTGCTGAGTGGCCCTGCACCAGTGTTCCAGGCTCCTGTTTAGCCTGGTACCTTTGCCTTTGCTGTTGGACTCAAGTGGGAAGTGGCCCAGCTAGGAGGTAGGTAAGTGGAGTGGAAATGTGTGGTAGTGGGAGTGTGACACAAGAGGGGAACATCTTCTTGGGCATAGCATTTGGTTTGCTTTTTTAATAAGAAGCTTTTGAACTTAAACAATAAAACCTAGGGCATGGACTTGCCTTGAAGGGCTAGGGAGATGAGGTGGCACATGTGAGGCTGAGTGGGCAGCAGGACGGCCTGATTGTGTGTGCTGTCATAGTTTCCAGAAGAGTGAGATTGCTGGGGACTGTGGAAAGCATCTCAGGCACCAGTCCACGCTGCTCACTGGGGACAGAGAGCTTCCCACAGGCCTGCACATCAGACAGAGTTGTATGTGCCTGATACACGTGTGCATTCTCACCTTTTACATGATCTCTATGTGAAAGATTCATTCTCTGTGGTTTTCTTCTGAAGTAAAGCTGCTCCCTTGCAGATGTGTAAGGCAACATGAATGGGCAACACTTCTCTCCAGCTGTCCCCTCCTGTGCCCCAGTGGGAGGAGCTGGTTCCTGGGACAGAAACTGGCTTGCAGAGCTGCCCAAGCGCTCTACTGTTTTTGTGTTTGTTTTTTCTTTTTTTCTCCAAAACGGAGTCTCGCTCTGTTACCCAGGCCTGAGTGCAGTGGTGCAGTCCTGGCTCACTGCAACTTCTGCCCCCCGAGTTCAAGCGATTCTCCTGCCTCAGCCTCCCAAGTAGCTGGGATTACAGGCACCCACTACCATGCCCAGGTAATTTTTGTATTTTTAGTAAAGATGGGGTTTCGCCATGTTGGCCAGGATGGTCTCAAACTCCTGACCTCAGGTGATCCGCCTGCCTCGGCCTCCCAAAGTGCTGGGATTACAGGTGTGAGCCACAGTGCCCAGCCATACTCCACTCTTTCTAGCAGACACTCTTGCCCTTGAATCTGCAGGAACAGAAGTGTGTCCCAGCCAGTGGAGAACTCTCCCCGGAGCTCCAGGAGTGGGCACCTTACTCACCTGGGCATTCCAGCCGGCATAGCAACCCCCCGCTATACCCTAGCAGGCCGTCTGTGGGTGAGTCAGCCAGCCAGGGGCTGGGGCTGAGGGTCGGTGTAAACGCGGGATGCCTAGTCTCCAGGGAGAGGGGAGGCAGCATTTCAGAGAGCTGCCATGACTTTTCAGCCCTGAGGTCCAGGGAACTGGGAAATGCTGCCCTGTCTGGGATGGTTTGTCTTGTAGACATGACATGTCTAAGCTTGTCAAAATGCTTTCTCCCCTGGGAAAGAGGAAGCATGAAAGAGACTTCCCCACTTTTTACAGATGGAGACAGGCCAGGAGCCACAGACACATTGTGAATTGATGGTTAAAACTCATCTCCCAAGTCCTTTTCCCAAAAGACTGGGGCTGCGTCCTGGGATACAGGGAAAAGGCTTGTTTAAGTCTAGGGCTGGCTGGGTCCTTTGGGGCGACTCTTCTCACCAAGCGCATTTCTAGGCACTGTTCCCCGGAGTTTGACCCCCAGCACCACCGTGAGCTCCATCCTGCGGAACCCCATCTACACTGTGCGTAGCCACAGGGTTGGCCCCTGCAGCTCTCCACCTGCGGCCCGAGATGCTGGCCCCCAGGGTTTGCATCCCAGGTATGTGAAGGCACCCTACGCTTCTCTGTACCCCAGCTGCCCAAGCCCGCCTGGACATGGAACCACTGGTGCATAAAGAGGCTCACTGGTGGAGAAGCTTCCTTGCCTGACTGGGAGGGGCTGGCTAGAGCAGCACAGGAAAGGGAGCCTTAGGGCTGCTTTCTGAATTAATCAGCACAAGGTTTCAAAAGGTACTGAAGGACACGATAGTGATAGCAACTGATATTTGAGTGCTTATGTCCCAGCCACTGTGCCCAGACCTTTATGAATATCATTTCACCGAATCAACAGCAACCTCATGGGCTAAGTCCTGTTACTGTCTCTGTCTTCAAGATGAGGAAACGGATACTTCATAAGAGGGTGGGCTGGCTCCAGGCCACTGTTACTCATTCATTTGACAGATTTTTTTTGAGCACCTACTGCATGCCTTGGTCTATCCTAATTATAAGAGAATACAATGCTGAACTAAACAGATTAGCTTCCAGCTCATGTGGTGTGGTTTTACAAATGTGGGAGGCAGACAGAAAAAAAATGAACGAAGTGATATCAGATGGTGACGAGAGGCTATGAAGGTGGTCAAACAGGGTGACAGGCTGGGCTGTGACTTGGAAGAGGGTGGCAAGTTAGAGTGGGTGGTCAGAAAGGGCCCTGTGGCAGAGGGGATGCTGCTGTGACCAGAAGGAGGAAAGAGGCCAGCCGCACAAGACCTGGACTGGAGCCTCCAGGGAGAAGGGCCATCAGTGCCAAGGCCAGGGTACCCGCGCACAGTGGTGGGAGCTTGGCAAAGGGACAGCGAGTCAGGAAGAGGTTTGAGGTCACAGGGACCTGCAGCCGTGATAAAAAGTTTGGATTTTATTCTAAGGACAGTGGAGACCACTGGAGAGTTTAAGCAGGGAAGAGATGTCATCTCATTGCATAGCCAGAAAAAGATGCTGTTGAGGCCTGGCCTCAGGGCAGCCTGACGTGGGCCATCCCTGCTCTGCCGTCCAGTTTCCTAGGCACACTGTCCTGAGTGAGGCACATAGGTCCCCTCCCCAAAGTCCTCTGTGCCCATCTTGTCCCTCCTTACCCACTTCCTGGGAGAATAGGTTCCCCCTCCCCGGGCCCACCCAGGTTCCAGAGCCTCTGTTTTTTATCACTTCCTCCTAGTGAGCCTAATCCTGACCCCATGGCTGAAGTGGGTATGACACTGGCCACCCCATGTGTGTGGCCTTTTCTACTGCTTGAAGGCTCTCCTTGGCCGATCATCAGTGGCTCCTGGGCCTCCCTTCTGCCTGCTTGGGAAGCCTTGGCTGGTCTGTGTGTTTCTTCCCAGTGGCCACATCTGTTTCTGTTTCTCTTCCGGAACTCCTCACCTCTTGTTTTTACGCAGTGTCCAGCACCAGGGACGCCTGAGCCTGGACCTGAGCCACAGGGCCTGCAGCGACTACTCTGAGATGAGAGCCACCCACGGGTCCAACTCACTGCCCTCCAGCGCCCGCCTCGGTAACTGCACCATTTGGACTTTGTGCTGCCGCGGGTGCCAAGCTTTTCTTCTCTGCCTGCATCCTAATGTCCAGATCTGTGGGTGGGCTCCCCACACGAGCTCCTGTCACCTTCTGGGACTGAGCTCATTTCCCTACTGAGAAGGGCTGCTTCCTTCACGGGCCAGCGATGCCCATGCTGCTGTCAGAGCCATTGTTTTCGCCTTCTGCTTTCTGTGGGGCCCTTATGGTCATTCAGGTGATCGCTCAGCTAGGAGCCTTGCTCCCTGTCCCTGAGGTTGTTGGCCTCATTCTGGACTGTTTTATATGGCTCTTCATACATTTTTGTATGGAAAGTGAACCCCAGAGGAGAGTCAGACAGAGGTAGCCCTTGGCGATCTTGCGGGAGCAGATGGAGCCGCCGCTGTGTCACTTAGGCTGCTGTTCCGTGGCTGGAAGTGAGACTTGTGTGCCTCTGTTCTGGAGCAGTCTGTGCCTGCACAGTTTATTGAGATAAATGTTAAACGTCTGCTTTTCCTGACTGTTCCACATCAAGGCTCCCTTGGGAGTAAACAGCAGGGCCCAGCTTTGCGTTTATCATCCTGACTGGTAGCCTGGTGGAGAGGGAGGACAGGGTGGTGTTTAACCACAAGGCCTGAAGTTTTGTTCCCATATGGAACAATAGGTTCTTCGAGTAACTTGCAATTCAAGGCGGAACGCATTAAAATCCCATCAACACCAAGATATCCGCGGTCTGTCGTGGGCTCTGACAGAGGTAAGGACTTCTGGACACTCCCATCTGTCCTGCTTTTCCTGCAGTCTGATTCCTCATGGTGGAGTCTCTGGGCTTAGCTGAGAACTTCATAGTCATCTCAGTCAGTCAGTAAAAATTCACTGAACCCAGCAGTAGGCCTGGTGATGTGGGAGGTAGGGGGCAACGCAGAGCCCAGCATCGAACTCCAGACTATGCAATGCAGTGGGGATAGGCTGCCTCTTGATCTTGGCTGGTGGGGAAGTGAGATGGGGGTTCACAACGGCATTACCTGCTCCTCTCTGCAGGTTCAGTGTCACATTCTGAATGCAGCACTCCTCCGCAGTCACCCCTGAACATCGACACCCTGTCCTCTTGTAGCCAGTCCCAGACCTCAGCCTCCACATTGCCCAGAATCGCTGTCAACCCCGCCTCCCTCGGGGAGCGGAGAAAGGACAGGTGAGTGTGGTGTCATCGGTGGTGTGGGTAAACCAGTGGACAGTGTGCACCCTGGCGGTGGGCCCGGGCTCTGCAGGGAAGGGGCTTAGTAGAAGCAGCAGGAGTAGCTTGGGTGTCCCAGCATTTGCCGGTATCACCAGTAAGTGCCATAGGGCACTGGATGCAGGGAGGTGGGGCACGTGTGGATGGCAAGGCAGGGAGCCCAGTGGGCTCACAGTAGATGATGCTGGAAACGACCTGACGGTGATTGTGCCATCATGGCACCGTTTACACCGTCCTGGGCCCTTGTTCAAGCACTTTACATGTGGCTAAGTCACGAGATTCTTCCAGGGACCTTGTCAGTGTCGTTATTATTGTTATCCCTGTTTCACAGTTGAGGAAACTGGATCCAGACGTTGGAGTGACAGACCTGTGGCCACGTGGTTAGCGGCTGGCACCGGGACTCATTCTTACCCTTTGCTTTTCCCTCTCACTCGAAGCTTTCTGTTATGAAATAAAATATACACAGGAAGAAAGTGTATAAAGCATAAATGTACAGCCTAGCTTTTTACTGGTTCATTTTAGAATGCAGGTCCATCTTAGGTTTCAGGTTGACTGTAGGCTTGCTGTCTGTCCAGAGGCACCTCCTCTGTGGAGTCCGTCCCCCCTGCGCACTATGCACACACATCCCTCTGTGTTGTTCCCCTAGACGAAACTTACTAGATTGTGTTTATATTTAATAGCTTCTGTCCAGATTGTAGATCTTAAAGAGCTCTGATTAAAATTAAACTTTATTTAATCACCAAAAGAAACACAGCTACTCTCGTTCATTTGAATCCAGAAAGCTGAGGCCTCTGTAGCTAGGAGCCTCAGCATGGGTGGGCCCTATATTAAGAAAATCTTTTTTTTTTTTTTTGTTGAGACAGTTTTGCTCTTGTCCCCCAGGCTGGAGTGCAGTGGTGCAATCTTGGCTCACTGCAATCTCCGCCTCCCCAGTTCAAGTGATTCTCTTGCCTCAGCCTCCCGAGTGGCTGGGATTACAGGCGCCCACCACCACGCCTGGCTAATTCGCGTATTTTTGGTGGAGACGGGGTTTCACCATGTTGGTCAAGCTGGTCTTGAACTCCTGACCTCAGGTGATCCGTGGGCCTTGGCCTCCCAAAATGTTGGGATTACAGACGTGAGCCACCGCACCCAGCCAGAGAAAATCTTATATTTGACTTGAAAATCTGAACTTAAAAGGCAACAAACCAGAGAACCTGAGGGGTAACAGAAAGACACCAAAACTCAGCGGCCTGGCCCCAATAGGGGAATTGGGTGTAACTCATAGGAAGTGCTGACGGAGCTCTTACCATGTGGCACGTGCAGGAGCATGCTGGCCTGTTTTACTCAGCCCCGGCCCTGGCCACGGAGAGGACGGGACTTTCCCCAAGTGAAGTGGGTTCTTCAGTTGTGGAAAGGGCCTTGCCACCCACCGTCAGGCATTCCCTTAGCTCCTTGCAGGGCATGGAGAGCCAGGACCTGCTCCAGAAGGGAGAAAAATGTGAGTGACTCCTGCCCTCATGGTAGTTAGGATCCGATTGGAGATGAAATTTGACATGTGTGACCTGACTGAGCAACAGCTTTCTTTTTAAAAATAGCCCTGTTTCCCAGATTCTGAAGTATAGTATTTTATATTTGTTATGGAAAATGGGGGACATAGAAAAGTAGGAAGAAGGCTGAGTGCGGTGGTTCATGCCTATAATCCCAGCACTTTGGGAGGCTGAGGCAGGTGGATCACCTGAGGTCAGGAATTCGAGACCAGCCTGGCCAACATGGTGAAACCCCATCTCTACTAAAAATACAAAAATTAGCCAGGCATGGTGGCGGGCGCCTGTAGTCCCTGCTACTCGGGAGGCTGAGGCAGGAGAATTGCTTGAACCCGGGAGGCGGAGGTTGTAGTGAGCTGAGATCGCAGCACTGCACACCAGCCTGGGTGACAGAGTAAGACTCCGTCTCAAAAAATAAAAAGCAGACAAGTAGAGAGAAGAAAAAAGTCACAGATAATCTCTTCAACAAGAGATTCAATTGCCTTTACCCTTTGGAAATATATATGTATATATATTACATGCTTTATTATTTATGTACATAATTACATCTCCCTTAATGTTATGTTTTTAGCTATTTGTGATAGTTTAAGTATACTTTATAAACCTCTTTTGAGAAGCAGCTATTGTTTAGAGAAAACTTTGCATATTATAAACAATTCAAATAATTCAGAAGACTAAAAAGTAAAGATTATCTCTGGCTAGGTGAGATAGCTTATGCCTGTAATCCCAACACTTTGGGTGGTTGAGATGGGCGGATCACCTGAGGTCAGGAGTTTGAAACCAGCCTGGCCAACATGGTGAAACCCCGTCTCTACTAAAAACAAAAATTAGCTGGGCATGATGGTGCACACCTGTAATCCCAGCTACTTGGGAGGCTGAGGCAGGAGAATTGTTGGAATCTGGGAGGTGGAGGTTGCAGTGAGCTGAGATCATGCCACTGCACTCCAGCCTGGGTGACAGAGCGAGAATCCGTCTCCAAAAAAAAAAGAAAAAAAGATTATCTCAGATCCCCTCACCTGGAGACACCATTGCTAACACTTGGTAATGTCCTGCGTAAGAAGCCTCCTTGTGCATAAATCCACGCATACTTGTGTATGCAGATGCAGATAAATATAAGTAAAATGATGCCGATCGGGCCTCCCCACCCCGTGGTGCGTCCCTTACATCTTTGCATGTCGCTGGAACCTGAGAACCTGCTTCAGATCGTCATTCTGTCGTGTGGCTATTGCTGTGACTTAGTCGCTTGCTCCTTTATTGTGATAACACCTGTTGTATGGAGGTGGACCTCTTTCTGCTCTGGGTCTCTGTTTCATCATCTAAGGCTGGAGCAGGAGGGTGATCTGGGTGTGGCTGTGTGCTGAGGGCTCTGCAGCGGTCCACAGCACGGGGCTCTAATCCGTGTTGCATCGAAAGGGACTGTGGGTGTAGGCTGGGGTGGATCTGTCTGAGCTGGAGGGTCAAGGGAGGACTTCTAGAGTGGGCAAGTTTGGGAAGTGGGAACACTTTGGAGGGTGGGATAAAGCAGGGACAACTCAAGAATAATTTTAATCTCCTCTTCCCAAGAGGGCTGGGCCACAGGGCCGCAGGCTGAGAGTGCCAATCGGGAAGCTGCTCTGCCTCCAGGTGGCTGGGGTGGGGTGGTTTAGGTGCCTCCCTGCTGGAATCTATCCCGACCATGTGCTGTAGAGGGGACCTGGACTGGCCCCCTCAGCCTTTGGCTATATGGTTTTATCCTGTGAGGAAAAGCTCAGGTGTCCACACCCTGGAGGAATGAGGCCCTGGGCGGCGTGAAGTCCCGACGGGAGGCTCCGCATCACTCGACTGTCTTTTCCGTTATGTTCCAGGTGTCTCTGATTGTCTTTCTCCTCTGAGCGTCCCTTCTTTCTAACCTTTGTCACCTTCCAGATGTCTCTGCCACCACAGATCTCTTCTGAGGCTGCCCGTGGCCACCAGGCCCAGGCCTTCCACCATGCGGCTGGCTTGCCCAGAGGCTCCCCACCGAGTCCCTGCCCCAGTGCCCTTGGGTACACTGGACAGCCCCAGGGCAGCAAGTGCATGACTGCAACCTTGCTCCTAGCTGCCTCCTCCCTTTACAAAGGCTTGGGTCTGCAGCGGCTTAATTTCCATGACCAGTTTGCATCACTCTGTGTAGCCCGTAAACATAAAAATGGATTATTTTCTGTTGCCCCCTCAGGATGGAATGTCATCCCAAGAGCCATCTCTTTTCCTCGGAGGGCATCTCGAGCCCCCCGGAGTTTGTAATTGCATATTGTGGGGCAGCTTCTCTCCCATAATGAAAATCTGCGTGTATCAGGGTTGATAGTTCACACAGATCGTTCTCTGTGTCTTTGGCCTGGGTGGTTGCGTGTCTGGGTGTGCTGGCTCGTGTTGCGTGAGGCTGTGGGAATGTGGTCCTTTGTCACACAGGGGTAGGCCCACCGTGTCCCCATGTAGCTGTGTCACAATGGGAGCATCCAGGCTTGGGGCCCTTTCTGCACTGCCTGATTGGAGAACTCAGGCTCTCCCCAACCCTTTTGTTTGACCCTGAGTCCCCGAAACTTTTGACTTTTCCTTAGGCCTTATGTTGAGGAGCCACGCCACGTGAAGGTGCAGAAGGGCTCAGAGCCACTGGGCATCTCCATCGTGAGTGGAGAGAAGGGTGGCATCTATGTCTCCAAGGTGACCGTGGGGAGCATCGCTCACCAGGCTGGCCTGGAGTACGGGGATCAGTTACTGGAGGTGAGAGGGAGCTGCCCTCCTGCATGGCGCCCATGGAAACCTGCCCTTCTTCCCCCCTCCTCCTCCTAGGGAACCGCAGTGCTCCCAAGTCCCTAGGGCCTCCTCCCTGTCCACAGCCCCGACTCCATCACTGAGCCCCGACTCCATCACTGAGCCCCTCCTGATGTTTCCCCAGTTCAATGGCATAAACCTGCGGAGCGCCACGGAGCAGCAGGCGCGGCTCATCATCGGGCAGCAGTGTGATACCATCACCATCCTGGCCCAGTACAACCCCCACGTGCACCAGCTCAGCAGCCACTCTCGGTCCAGGTGAGCGCGGGCCTCCCCGGGCCATCTGGGCTGGGGGTGGAGAGGTGGATGTGGCAGCACTCCACTCATTGCAGGGGGACTCAGGGTGACAGCTGCAAGTTCTGAGGATCCTACTGCTGCTAAAGAGAGAATTGACTAGCCCTGGATTTTGGAAAAGGGGCATATAGAGAGAGGCTGTCTTCTCCTGAAATGGGGTGTGAAAACAGATGGCTGTGGTCCCCCTGAACAGCAGCGGCCTCTGGTAGCCAGGAGCTGTGGCCCAGGGGGTGGATTCTCACTCAAAGTGTTTGGCTCCCTGTCCAGGAGCAGATGCTGTACACCTGTCTGTATCTGCCCCTGAGTTGTGGGTGGAAGGGCAGAAAAGAAGGGGAGGCACGCCCGGCAGTGCTGCGTCACAAGCTCAGCAGGAGAGATGGGATGCACAGGCAGAGGAAAAGGGACAGGACGCGCACAGCTCCCCAAGGCCAGATGCCTTTGGAGGGGGCCCCTGAGCTGAGGACAGGTGGAGGGGAGAGGACAGGTGCATGCTTTGGGGTGGATGTCATGGGTCCAGGCTTCTAATGTGTCTGTTCTGCTCAGGGCACAGGGTGCAGGGCTGTGTGACCCGGTCCCCATTTATAGCTCAGACCTAGTTGCCACAGGAGCGGGGGTGGCTCTGGGTATCTTTATACTGCTCCTTATCCCTCCTGTCCTCCGTCTCCAGCTCACACCTGGACCCTGCCGGTACCCACTCCACTCTCCAGGGCAGCGGCACCACCACCCCGGAGCATCCCTCTGTCGTTGACCCACTGATGGAGCAGGACGAGGGGCCTAGCACCCCCCCAGCCAAGCAGAGCAGCTCCAGGTCAGCAGATGTGTGCTGTGAGCCTTCCCTGTGTCCACTTCGGCTGGGTGGGGCTGAGCACATTCTCCAAGTGGCGTGGGCACTGGGCAGCTGGCCTCATATGCTGCAGGCCACACACCAGGTCTTCAGGAATTGGGCTGGGAGCACAGCATTCCTTTTTTCCCTCCCTGCTCTCTTTTCCTTTCTCTTTTTCTCCTGTTTTCTAATTGACTTGTTCTTTCCCCTGCATCTTCTCTTTCTCTTCTCCTTTTCTCATTCACTCGCTTTCTGAGTCTGTCTTTGGACACGTTCCCACAGTCGTCACCCCGCCAGGCCCTGGGCTCTGGCCACCCACAGCAGTGCTTCCCTCAACGAGGTGGCAGACCAGTGCTGGGCACAGTGTGCAGCACAGTCAAAACTGCTGGCCGCCACGCAGGAAGATCACTGGAGTGTGGCAGGGGAGGTGGCAGCTGGATTAAAATGTTCAGGACAGGCAAGAGCCAGGGGTGGGCAAGTCCAGGCCAAGGGAGCAGCAGAGTTCAGGAGGAGGAAGAGCTGTGTCTCCAGCACTGAGAGGCCTTCACTAAGCCCTGGGCAGCATCTCACAGAATGAGGCCAGCTCTGCATTCTCTATACCAGAGTTTGTCACTGGGAACTTACCTGCTGCAAGGTTTTCCTCCCAGGCTGGCATCTCCCCTGAAGCCCTCTTTATCTGTTTCCATCGCTGTCCCATCTCTCTCCCTCCATGTGTTCAGCAGCTTGCTTTCAGCTTCCCTCCCTTGATTGTAAGTGCCTTGATGGCAAGGGGTTCCTCTTCACGAGTTAGCAGTTCCTTGGTCTATAGAAGTTGCTTGGTAGACATTTGCTGAATGCATTGCTGTGCTCTGGACAGTGAGGCCAACTTTACCTTTCCTTAGGAAGAACTAAGGAAAATGGGTGTGATCCCCATGGGAGAGAGGCCATCCTGATCTCTAAGGCATGAGATTGATAGCCGGGCCTGGGAGCCTGGGTTTTGACTCCCCATTCAACTGACTTTGGACCTGGGGTCTTGCCTTCATCTCCAGTGCACCTCAGCATCCTGCCCTGAACGCCGAGCCAGTAGAACTGGCGGCCACCTCTCAGCTCCCTGTGGTTCTGAGAACCCAAGAAGCAGGCAGAAAGCGATTAAGACCCTGGCCACTGCTTTGTCTTTTTGTGCCTCCTCCCTCCTTGTGCACAGTTGAGGAACTTTGTTTTGTTTCCTGAAAGGATTGCGGGAGATACCAACAAGAAGACCCTGGAGCCACGCGTTGTCTTCATCAAAAAGTCCCAGCTGGAGCTTGGGGTGCACTTGTGTGGTGGGAACCTGCATGGGGTGTTTGTGGCTGAGGTGGAGGATGACAGTCCTGCCAAGGGTCCTGACGGCCTCGTGCCAGGGGACCTCATCCTGGAGGTGAGTTCTGAGCTGCTGAGTAGGCCAGGCCTCCATCTACCTGCCCCAGGTGGCTTGCTGCCATCTCAGGTGGCACCAAAGACAGAGGAGTACAGCCTCTCATCTGGTGAGCCAGTCAGGGCTGACTTCTGTTGTTGTTGAGGCAGAGTCTTGCTCTGTTGCTCAGACTGGATTGCACTGGCACAATCTCGGCTCACTGCAACCTTCACTTCCCAGGTTCAAGCGGTTCTTCTGCCTCAGCCTTCCGAGTAGCTGGGACTACAGGCGTGTGCCACAATACCAAGCTAATTTTTATATTTTTAGTAGAGACCAGATTTCACCATGTTGCCCAGGCTGGTCTCAAACTCCTGACCTCAAGTGATCTGCCCGCCTTGGCCTTCCAAAGTGCTATGATGACAGGCATGAGCTACCGTGCCCAGCCTCAGGGTTGATTTTTTTTTTTGAGACGGAGTTTTGCTCTTGTTGCCCACACTGGAGTACAGTGGCACAATCTTGGTTCACTGCAACTTCTGCCTCCCAGGTTCAAGCGATTCTCCTGCCTCAGCCACCTGAGTAGCTGAGATTACAGGTGCGCGCCAACACGCCCAGCTAATTTTGTTTTGTATTTTTAGTAGAGACGGGGTTTTATCACATTGGACAGGCTGGTCTCAAACTCCTGACCTCAGGTGATCCACCTGCCTTGGCCTCCCAAAATACAGGGATTACAGGCGTGAGCCACTGTGCCTGGCCAGGGTTGATTTTTAATCCCTGTAAACCCAGAATTCTGCCAAGCCCCTTTGAGCAGGTCCCTGTGAAGCCAGGTAGGCCATCGAGGGAACCTGAGGGCAGAGCCTTGGCTCAGGCCCTGGGCACCAGGAGGTGCTTGCCCTCAGGTGGTGTAGCTGCAGGACTGTTCTGATGAGAGAGGATGGTTTTTCTCTGTGGTCTCCTGCCTCATGGGGGAGATGGTTTGTGAGAATATAAAGGCACAAGTTGGGCTGGGCTTGGTGGCTCACACCTGTAATCCCAGAACTTTAGGAGGCCAAGGTGGGAGAATTGCTTGAGCCCAGGAGTTCAAGACCAGCCTGGGCAACATAGTGAGACCCTATCTTTACAAAAAACAAAACAAAATTCAGCCAGGCATGGTGGAGTGTGCCTGTAGTCCCAGCTACTCTGGAGGCTGAGGTGGGAGGATCACTTGAGCTTAGGAGGTCTGGGCTACAGTGAGCTGTGATTGCACTACTGCACTCAGTCTGTGTGACAGAGGGGAGACCCTGTTTCAAAAAATAAATAAATAAAAGCACAGGTAGCATCAGCAAGAGGAAGGGCCCTATTCTGAAAAGCCCAGACTTGCTGGTCACCAGAACAGGGTTTTTCCTGGATAAGCTGTCAAGGGCAGAGCAGCCACTTGGCAGAGGACCTGATGTCCAGGGAGCATGCACGGGAGCTGGAGGCTGGGGAGACCGTGAAGACTCAGCCCTTTCTGCAGAGGGGAGGCAGGCAGAGTCTCAGTTAAGGAGGGATGTGGAATTTCTGCCATATGGTCAGCACTGGCCCCTCTCGAATGCCCATGCTGTCCCCTGGCTTCTGCCTTCTGACACATCCACCCCCATCCCTGGCAGTATGGCAGCCTGGACATGCGGAATAAGACAGTGGAGGAGGTCTACGTGGAAATGCTGAAGCCCAGGGATGGCGTCCGCCTGAAGGTGCAGTACCGCCCCGAGGAGTTCACGAAGGCCAAGGGCCTGCCTGGCGACAGCTTCTACATCAGGTACCAGTGGCTGGGGAATCAGTGGGAGATTTGGGGACAGAGGACAGGCTTTCATTGGAGATTCTCTTCCTGGTAAATGGCTGTCTGTTTCTTGCCCCACAAGGCTGGGGCCATGATCATCATTCCTTGACACTCAAATCTGCACACTTATTTATGGTGAGATGATTGTGACTTAGAACAACCTTTAGGGCTTAAAGAAACAGGTGGGCTCCTTTAGGGCTTAAGGCCTGGAGAATTTGGAGGCAGTCAAGCCCCATTTTCCTGTGTGCTGTGCTCCTTTTTTTCTGGTGTCCCCCAAGCCAGGTTTGCAGATCCCTCTGCAGTGTGTGTGGACTTCCAGGCATCTTCAGTGCCCTTACTACTATATGAAATGCTGTGGGCATTTAGGGATGGCAGCAGGCTTTCTAGGAGGAGCTCAGAGCTTTCTTCTCATTTCCTAAGATCCGAGATCACAGAAAGCATGAGAACACTGATGCGGTACAACTCCCTGTCTCTAGGGTAGGAGATGACATGTTTCCATCCTAGGGAGATTCCAGTCTGTGGGAACCAGGGGCCTGGGCTTCGAGGAGGGAGGCAACTGGGAAAGGCCACCTGGAAAGGGAAGTTATGGCCTCAGATCTTGGCGAGTTCTTTCTGATGGGGATGTGCCCTCAGTGTTAGGGGAGCAAAGGCAGTCTTTGTCCCTTTATGTAAAACACAGGGCTCCCCACTTTGAGAATCACCACCTCGGCGGTTCCTGATCAAGTTTGGAGATAGCTCAAAGCAGAATATCAGCCTTAGGGGCCTGGCCACAGAAGGCACCTTGTTTGTCCTCGGTGGCCAGAGCCGCCTGATCATGTTCCCTCTGTGCTGTGGTCCAGGGCCCTGTACGACCGGCTGGCAGATGTGGAGCATGAGCTGAGCTTTAAGAAGGATGACATTCTCTACGTGGATGACACCTTGCCCCAGGGCACGTTTGGGTCCTGGATGGCTTGGCAGCTGGACGAGAATGCCCAGAAGATCCAGCGTGGGCAGATTCCCAGCAAATATGTGTAAGTGTTCTCTGGGTCTGGGGCCGGGTGGGGCAGGGGTCGCTGAGGGCCACCAGCCGTGGAGCTGTCCCATGGGAGGGGGCTGGGGCCAGGGCTGCCGGAGGAGGGATTCTGCTTCTCATCCTAGCTTCTGCTCTCTACGTTTTGACAAAAGTGCTGGTCTAAAAAGCTGCTCCTAGTGTGAGTCAGTGCTGCATGGAGCACAGTGGTGGGTCAGGAGGCGTTACTTGTTTTAGAAAAATGGATTTATGGAGATACTTACGCCTTGCTGCTCCCTCACAGTGTACCATTCAGTGGTTTTCAGCATATTCATAGGTGTGTGCAGCCGCCACCACAGTTAATTTTAGAGCATTTCCATCACCTCAAACAAACCCCAGACCCATTAGCTGTCAGCTGCTTATCCTACTGTCCTCCCACCCAGCCCTCAGCCCTAGGCAGCCACTACTTCACTTCTGATACCCACGGGTTTCCCTGTCTGGACTCCTGTGTGGATGGGATTGCATAGTGTAGTCTTTTGTCTGGCTCGTCACTGAGCATGTTTTTGAGGCAGCCTGCATCCCTGCATCATTTCCCTTCTATGGCAGGAAGTGTAACTCGTCGCCAAGTGAAGGCTGTGCTAGCAGTTCTTTTTGACACTGAGCTGAATATGCTGTAGTAGAAAAAATCACCTGCTCTGAGAGCTTGCCCTGGTGCTGGTGTTCGTGTTGCCCCACAGGATGTACCGAGGGGTCCCAGGGGCATCGGAGGAGATGTAGCCTTGAGACCTGCCAAGGAGTGTAGGGGGAGCCTGGTGCCTGGCCCACCCTTGCTTTTCTCACCAGGAAGGTCGGGTAGGGTAAGGCAGCAGGGTCTCGATGGCCCTGCCCAGCATTGTCCCCTGTGCCACAGGATGGACCAAGAATTCTCCAGGAGGCTCAGCATGTCTGAAGTCAAAGATGATAATAGCGCCACAAAGACACTGTCGGCGGCTGCACGCCGGTCCTTTTTTCGGAGGAAACACAAGCACAAACGCAGCGGATCCAAGGATGGGAAAGACCTACTCTCCTTGGATGCCTTTTCCAATGACTCCATTCCACTCTTTGAAGGCAAGTGGCCGAGCTCATTTTCCAGTGGGCTCTCCAGATGGGGTTTGCTGTGGATCCAGGAGCTCCACAACTGGGACTTAAAGAAAAGAGAGGCTTACTTTGCATTGTGCACAAGTCTGAAGGTGTGTGTCCGGCTTGGTTGGGGGTGCTGCCATCTTCAGAGCCACATCTATGGGGTGTGGCTTCTATCCTCCCGGTCACTGCCTGTCAGTGCAACCAGCACACCCCTGTTTCAGGCAGCGGGAGGAAGGAAGGGGTAAGGCAGAAGTGTGCCTCGGCTGAGCGTGCCTCTTTCAGCAGCTGTCTGGAAGCCCTAACCTGTGACTTCGACTTACATCTCATTGTCCACTCGCATGTGCAAGAGAGGTCAAAAAGGCATGTTTTGGCCAGGCACAGTAGCTCACACCTTTAATCCCAGCACTTCGGGAGGCCGAGGTGGGTGGATCACCTGAAGTCGGGAGTTCGAGACCAGCCTGGCCAACGTGGTGAAACCCTGTCTCTACTAAAAATACAAAAATTAGCCAGGTGTGGTGGCATGCGCCTGTAATCCCAGCTACTTGGGAGACTGAGGCAGGAAAATCGCCTGAACCCAGGAGGCGGAGGTTGCAGTGAGCCAAGATCGTTCCATTGTACTCTAGCCTGGGTGACAGAGCAAGATCCTGTCTCAAAAAATAATAATTAAAACAAGAAGAAAAGGCATGTTTCAGCTGGGTGTATTGCTGGCCTCAGTACGAGGTTCAGTTACTAAGGAAGAATGGAGGGATGGCTATTGGGTAGGCAGAAAGCAATCTCTGCTGAGTGCCTTGCTTGCCATTTGTTTTTAGGTTATTACAGGCTGCTTGGTAGTGACCAAGAGCCATCGGTTTCTGCAGAACGTCTGCATTTCTGGCCTCAGTCCTCTGTTCATTAACAACTCTTATATGATACTTCTGGGGCAAGATGCTAATCCTGGGCTGGAGTTGAGTAATAGGAGATGTCAGACATCCCCTAGTAAACAGTCCTTGTGGAAAGGATGCATTTGTCCTTTAAAGCAAGAGGTCCTTAGGAACATGGCACCCAGGGCCCTGGTGTGTGTCTACTGTCCTAGAACATACCCTCCCTGGCAATCAGGTATGGGGGTGGCAGTGAGCAGCAGAGTGTAGGGCAGCTGGCTGCCTCCCTCCCTCCCTTCCCTTTTCACAATGAAGACCTTAGGCCTAGGGAGTTGAGTGGATCACACTGTAGTTCATGGCCCCCTGTCACTATCAGCTGGGACAAGGGTTGGCAAACTATTGGCCATGGACTGAGTCTGGACCACTGCCTATTTTTAGATGGTCTGTGAGCTAAACATGGGTTTTTACACTTTTTAAAATGTAAGATGTAAAAAATCTGTTAGCCCTTTGCTGCTAACAGTTGCTTAATTTTGCCGTTTTGCCTTCAAAGCCTAAAGTATTTACTATCTTGCCCCTTATAGAAAAAGTTTAGGCCAGGCATGGTGGCACACACCTGTAATCCCAGCACTTTGGGAGGCTGAGGTGGGTGGATCACTTGAGGCAGGGAGTTCAAGACCAGCCTAGCCAACATGGTGAAACCCTATCTCTACTAAAAAAAATACAAAAATTAGCCTGGTGTGGTGGCTCATGCCTGTAGTTCCAGCTACTGAAGAGGCTGAGGCAGGAAGATTGCTTCAGCCTGGGGGGTCAAAGCTGCAGTGAGCTGTGATCATGCTACTGCACTCTAGCCCCGGCAACAGAGTGAGACCCTGTCTCAAAAAAATAAAATAAGATAAATAAATAAATAAAGAAATAAAAATTGCCAACCTATTATTCAAGGCAAGGTTTCTCTCTTATTTTGCTTTTTGGTTTTCCTTCACTCTCTTTGGTCTCCACTCTTGTGCCCTCTGCTCCTTTCTCTGCAGGTGCCATTTCCGGTATATTTGGCATTTGTCCAGTGGTGTTAGCGTCTTTGAAAAATAGCCCTTTGTCTATTCTTCCTTTTAGCTCTTCAGGTCTTTTTCAGTTCATATCTTGAAGTTGTCATGAGGTACATACACCTTTTGCATTGTTATACCTTCCTGGTAAATTGACCTTTTTATCATTATAAAATGCCCTTCTTGATCTCCAGGAGTGTTTCTTGCTGAAAGTCTATTTTATGTGATATTTTTATTGACATTACCAGTTTTCTTTTGGTTATCTTTGGCACAGTTTATCTTTTTCTTTTACTTCAAATTTTTCTGTCACTTTATATTTAAATATCCCTTGTAAGCAGCATGTGGGACTTTTTAAATCCACTGTGGCAAAGTGTCTTTTTAAAAACTTTATCCAAGTGTAACATACATACAGCAATGCACACATTCATTTACAGAAAAGTGAGCAGCATGAGGAATTTCCACAATCTGAACACCCTTGTGACAGTCTTGATTGTTTCATCAGGAGTATTTACCCTATTACATAAAGTAGACATTTGCCATCTTACTATTTGTTTTCTATTCATTCTACCTCATCTATGTTTGTCCCTTCCTTCTTGCTTTTTAAAAATTAATCATGTGTTTGTTTTATTCTGCCCCTATACCATCTACTATTATCCTTTCACATCTACTAGTGTTGTTTCTATTTTATTCTTTTGGGGGTTAAACTAGATGTCACAGCGTGCACCTTTGACTTACTGCTAGGAGAAATCATTGCTTTGACTACTTCCCTGGTAATTGTAAAACAGGAAACCACTAACTCCATTTGTCTCTTTTCTAGCTTTGATACTATTCTCATTTTATTTTACTATTATTTTAGTTTTTGAGGCAGAATCTCACTCTGTCACCCAGGCTGGAGTGCAGTGGTGAGATCTCGGCTCACTGCAACCTCCGCCTCCCAGGCTCAAGCAATTTTCCTGCCTCAGCCTGCCAAGTGGCTGGGATTACAGGCACCTGTCACCACATGTGGTTAATTTTTGTATTTTTAGTAAAGATGGGATTTCACCATGTTGGCCAGGCTGGTCTTGAAACTCCTGACCTCAGTGAGCCGCCCACCTCAGCCTCCCAAAGTGCTGGGATTACAGGCACAAGGCACTGTGCCCGGCCATACTTTTCTCATTTTAATTCTACAGCTACTTTAACTCCGACTCAGTCTATCCATTTGCACATGAGTTATTCATCAGTTTTTGCCTTTTACATTTCCATTGCTCCTCATTCCTTCCTGCAGTTTTGTGCTTCTTTCTTACTTTGTTTTCTTTCTGCTAAACAACTCGCAGAAATGTTTTTCTTATAATGCAGGTTTGTTGGTGACACATCCTGTCAGTGTTTGTGTCTGAAAATGTCCATTTTAATATCGTTTTTGGAGATTTTCACTGGATATAGAATTTTAGATTGGTGGATGTTTTACTTGGGTGCTTTAAAGATACCATTCCTGGTCCATGGCTCTCTTTGTGTAGTAGTTTCCAGTGGCTGCTGTACCCAATTACCACAGACTGTGTGTGGCTTCAAACACACGGGTTTATCCTCCCAGTTCCGGAGGCCAGAAGTCCACACTCAGGACCACTGGGTCAGTCAAATTTTTGGCCAGCCTTCGCTCCCTCGGGGCTTGAGGAGAGAGCCTGTTCCTTGCCCCTGCCAGCTTCTAGTGGCTGCCACCAAGCCTTTGCTGTGGCCACATCACTGTCACCTTCAAATTTCATCCGCTCCGTCTTCACGTCACCTCCTGTTCCACGTGGGTCTGTCTGTCAACTCCCTCTGCCTCTCAGAGGACCCATGGGGTTTTATTTAGGACCCACCTACCCAGATACTCCAGGAAAAGCCCCTCCTCCCAAGGCCTTTAACTGAATTATTGCTTCTTTTGTTGCATAAGGTAATGCTCATGGGATCTGGGGCTTAGGACGTGAATCAGTCTTTGGGGGACCCTTGTCAGCCTGCCATGCTCATTGCAGGTGAGAAGTCATCCTTGCAGGCTCAGTGCCGAAGGCAGTGCCACCACCCGTCCACCACCATGGGTGGGTAGGGTTTTCTCTGCCTTTCTTTCTCAGAAAGAAATTTCTTAATTTCTTACCATACCATGCTTCCACTGTGTGGTTTTCTTTGTGTTTATCCTGCTCAGAAGGTTCTTAGCGCTTTTTACATCTATAGCTTGGTGGTGTGGTCGGTTTTGGAGATTCCTGGCTGCAGTTTCTTTCATACTGCTTCTGTGCTGACCTTGCCTCTCCTCGGGGTTTTCAGTCTTCGACCATACCATGTCTGTGTCCTATCTTCTGGGCTCTTTTTCTCCTGTATTTTCCACTTCTTTCTTTCTCTCCATGATTCAGCCAGCCTGGTTGTTTTTTAGTCACCTTTTTTCATGTTTATTATTCCACTCTTCTGTTGCATCCATTATGTTCTTACTTTCAGAAATTGTATTTTATTTATCACTCTAGAGTTTCTACTTGGTTCTTTTTTACCAGGCTTTAATTCTCTGCTGAGACTTTCCCTCTTGTCATCTGTCCTCTTAAATACTTTAGTCATATGTTTTTAAAGACTGCGTTTGGTAACTGTCATGTGTGGTCATCCCTGAGTCTCTTTCTGTGGTCTTTGTTTTTCTTGGTCCTGCCCCATGATATGCCTGGTTATTGTTTATTGAGATGTCAGAAGTTATGTTTAGGGGATTTTCGGGGCTCTAAGTGATGTTGCTGGCCTCCAGAGAGGGTCTGCCCTCTGCTCTGGAGATAGCCGCTGCTCGCAGATCACCTCGATCCAGCCACAGGCTCAGCTGACCTCAGGATGGGTTGCAGCTTTTGTGCAGCTGGTGGTTCACCCTGACCCTAGGGGGCGGCCCACCGGTGGTCCCAGCCTGGGGTGTTCCTTAGTGCCGCTCCTCACTAGGGAGCCTTGACTTCCAGTTTCTCACTCTTCAGCACTGGGAGGCCATGGAACACTCTACTCTGCTCAGTGTCTCAGTGACTTTCTTAGATGCTTAGCTTCTTGCTTTTCACAGCTTAAGAATTTGGCAAATAGTTTTAAGGGAAAACCTCTGATATCAGACTTAGTTCTTTGCCCTTCCCTTCCTCTGGAATCATGACCCATCAGGTCGTGGCAGCCCTGAACTCCGTTTCGATCTCACCTGCTTTGGAGATTTTCAGAAACTTTTTGTGGGTTCTCAGTCCTTAGCGGCCCTCTGCCCGGGTTCTCAGCCCTCAGCAGCGGCCCTCTGCCTGTGTTCTCAGCCCTCAGCAGCGGCCCTCTGCCTGGGTTCTCTGCCCCTCACTCTCACTTTAGAAGTCTCTAGTTGCTCTGAAGGGGGAAAGGCCTGCAGAATGTCAGCTTCTACTACTCCAATTTCCTTCTCTCCAGGATCTTGGCATCTCAAATCCTGTTTGTCTCTGCCACTCTACGATGCCTTCAAAAAGATATTTCTCATTTTTTACCCAGAGTTTCTAGTTGTTCTCCAAGGGATGATGCAAGCTGTTCCATTATACCTGGGAGTAGTAATACCTATGTAGTAGTTTAAAAGTTACCCCAGGTAATTCTAATGCACAGTGGGTTTTGAATTCCTGCTTTAGTTTATTGCTTCCAGCTGCCACATAGCATCCCTGGTACATCCCATAACCCTGCTGATTGTGCACCCACCCACAATGGTCTCCTAAGTGGACTCAACTCTCCACCGCCCAGAGGACACTGCATGTCTTTATGCTTGCCCCTTTAGGGGCTTGTGCGGGAGTGTCTCAGGAATATATGGAGGACTGGTTTTCCTTTTTCTTAGTCTGCTAGGGCTGCCATAACCAAATACCACAGGCCAGGCACGATGGCTCACACCTGTAATCCCAGCACTTTGGGAGGCTGAGGCGAGAGGATTGTTTGAGCCCAGGAATTCGAGACCAGCCTGGGCAACATGGCAAGACTCCCATCTCTACAAAAACTTTAAAAAACTAATCAAGCGTGGTGGCGTGTGCCTGTAGTCCCAGCTGCTTAGGAGGCTGGGGCTGGAGGATGACCTAAGCCCAGGAGTTCAGTGCTGCAATGAGCTATGATTGTGCCACCCACTTCAGCAAGAGCATATCTCAAAAACAAACAAACAAAAAAACCCAAAAAACCAATACCACAGACTAGGTGACTTAAGTCACAAGAATTCATTTTCTCCCAGTTCTTGAGGTTGGAAATCCGAGACCTGGGTGCCAGTGTGGTTGGTTCTGGTGAGGGTTCTCATCCTGCCTTGTATGCGGCTGCCTCCTTGCTGTGTCCTCACATGTTGGAGACAGAGAGATTGATCTCTGGTGTCTCTTCCTCTTAAAAAGCCACAGTTCCATCAGATTAGGGCCCTACTCTTCTGACCTCATTTAACTTACCTCCTGAAGACTCCGCCTCCAAATGTAGTCACTTTGGGACTTAGGGCTTCAGCATATAAATGTTGAGGGGACACAGTTCAGTCCACAGCACCTTTTAAAGAAAGCCATTGCAGTATGGTCTAAGGTTGGAACCCCCAAGACCATGCCTTTGCTGTGCCCTGATCAGCTGTAACCTTGGATAGGCTGGTTTTCTTCTCCAGTTGGAGTCAGTGACTCATAAGATGCTGTCTAGTCTTACGATTCTGTAATTGTGAGGACCTCTGACAAACAAGATTGTCAGGGAGGAACGGGAATCTCCTAAATTGGTACCCCACAATGTGGAATGTTAATAGTAAGGGAGAATATGATTTTTTTAACCATTAACATTTTAATGTATTTCTTTCCAGTTTTTTACTTAATACAAAAAAACTGAGATTACACTGCATTATGCCATTTTCATCCAGATAATTCCACTATCATATTGTTAGCATCTCCCATATCAGTAATATTCTTCCAAACCATTCTTTTAAGCACTATATTGAATTCCATCCTACAGCGACTGTGCCATAATTTGAGAATATGATTCTTATACCAGTAAATGGAGGGAACGGTGACATAGTGTACATCAGCAAGGAAGTGGATAAGTCGATGCAGAGGAAGTGTTCATGGCATGCCCAAAAGGAGTAGAGAGGCCCACCAGGAATCACCAGGGATGCCTCCCAGAAACACAGCCCCAGACAAGGAGCGAGTTACAAAATATCCACAGACACACTTAAACAATGTATATTTCAGGTTTCCTTTAGCATATAAAAGTCAGTTTATGAGAACTAGGGTACACTTCCAGCTCATAATAGTGGTTACCTTCAAGTGGGCCGGTGGGGACTGGGGTTGGGGAAGGGATATCAGAGAGGAGTTGCTGGCCTTATCCATGAGGTTCGGATTTGTTACAGAAAGGATTTGTTTGTGTAAACTCCTCTCGGAGGAAGTTCTTTGTCCCCTGACTCCTCCTGGGAACCTTCACTCAGAACCACATGGGGTTCCAAGGTGGTGAATGTGACCACCAAACCCTCCAGTTTTAAACAACAGAGCTGCTGGTCACCAGGTTAGGCAATGCTGTGTAAAAGACTGTATGGATGTATGTGGATAATGATCAGTTTTATTATTTATTTATTATTTATTTATTTATTTTTATTGAGCTCTAGTCTTGCTCTGTTGCCCAGGCTGGAGTACAGTGGTGCAGTCTCAGCTCACTGCAACCTCCGCCTCCTGGGTTCAAGTGATTGTTGTGCTTCAGCCTCCCAAGTGGCTGGGACTACAGGCGCACGCCACCATACCCAGCTAATTTTTGTATTTTTAGTAGAGATGGGGTCTTGCCATATTGGCCAGGCTGGTCTCAAACTCCTGACCTCAAGCGATCCACGTGCCTCAGCCTCCCAAAGTGCTGGGATTACCGACGTGAGCCACCACTCCCAGCAGAGATCACTTCTAAAAACACACGTGGGGACAGGGCAAGGGAAGAGGAGAGACTTGACTTATTCCCCCTGAGTTTGCCCACAGGTTGGTCTTCATGGAGCCTGCTGCTGCAGCTGGCACTGTGCTTGTGTTCTCCTGAGACCTCTGCCTCCTGGTCCCTGTGCCTACTCTGCAGTCACTCCTTGCTCTGCATATGCGTACAGATCCCTCAAGGCTGAGCCTCTCATGGACCGTTCCTCCCAAGCCTGCTGCCATCTTGTGCTCTGCCCTCCCTGTCACCTCCATACTTACCCTCTTGCCCTGCTCTTTCTGGAGACACCGCTCTCATCCCACTTGCCTCCTGGGCCTGCTCAAGTGGTCTCTTCACCCTGTCATCCAGCCACAGTGTCTACTGAAGCCTGTCACTCCTGGAATTGCCAGGCAGCTCTTGCGTGCTGTCTTGCTGTTCATGTGTTGCTCTGTTGTGACTCTAGTTAAAGCGTGCCCTTTTTAATGGCAGGAACTCTGTGTTCTATTCTTTATTATGTTTCTGACATGCCAGCACGGTGACTTATACCAGGGAGATGCCAGGAAGATGCTTGCTGGGTTTTAGACCATGTTCTCCCTGCAAGGACTTTATTCATTTGGTGCAAGGGGAGGTTTACTGCATGTATCAACTAGGATATTGGTTTGACTGCTTTAACTGAAACCAAGTAACAGTGGCTTAAGCATGATGGGCAGTTTATTTCTCTGTCATTTATAAGCCTGAGCTGTGGGTGATGTGGGAGAGGCAGTTGTGTTCTGAGGATCATCCAGGACCCAGGTCCCATCTTGTGACTCTTCTATTTCTTAAGGGTTATCCTCAACTGCATGGCCAGAGCTGGCTCACAGCACTCATGCGTTCTAGCCGTGCAGATGGGGGAGGCCTCACCTCTCTCACTGGGCAGGTCTGGGTTACACTGACCACACCTTCCTGGGGAGTGGGAGCTCTCCTGCCAAACCCCAGAGGTTGCCTTGCCAGAGAGCAGAGGAGAATGGAGATGGGGCAGGGGAAGCAGGTGTGGACCCACGAGGAAAAATCAGAGCCGAAGGAAGCTCTGGGATGAGTGGTTGAGACCAGCTGCCTCTGGTGTTCACAGAGGGCGTGGGGGGTGCTCATGCTGGACTCCAGGGGTGACGATGCCCAGGTGTACCTGGGACATGAGATTTTCAGTGCTGAAGCTGGGGGAGTCCCAGGCAAACCAGAGTGGGCAAGGTCGGGGAGCGGGGTACCCCAGCCCCACTCAGGTCCTCCACTCCACGCTGGGTCTGTGACACTGCTGCTCTCTCTCCCTCAGATTCGGTGAGCCTGGCCTATCAGCGGGTCCAGAAGGTGGACTGTGCCGCTCTGAGGCCTGTCCTGATTCTGGGGCCTTTGCTGGACGTGGTGAAAGAGATGCTGGTGAATGAGGCGCCTGGCAAGTTCTGCAGATGTCCCCTTGGTAAGGGGCATGGGGCACCCTCTATGCCTACTGGGTTCTTTGTCTCTATGTCCCTGTGCGCCTGCCTGCCCAGCTGTGCACAATGGGCGGCAGCACTGGGGGGCGGATTTCGCAGTATTTCAGAGCCTCCTGACGTGGGTCAGATTCATGCATGGCAGGACTGGGTACTGACAGCTGCTGAGCAGTATTCTTCCCCTGCTCCCTCTGCTGGGGCTCAGCAGGGCCTGGGGCTCCCTGATTCCTGTGTCTGTGCTTTGCAGAGGTGATGAAGGCCTCCCAGCAGGCCATTGAGCGGGGTGTCAAAGATTGCCTGTTTGTCGACTATAAGCGGAGAAGCGGCCATTTCGATGTGACCACTGTGGCGTCAATAAAGGAGATCACAGAAAAGGTACCCAGGGCTTCAGTCTGAGGGTTAGGCATCCAGTATTAGACCCCCTGTGCACAGGTCTGGGCCCCTGGTCCGTGATCCTCTGCCCCAGCGGCTCTCAGACCTTAAGCCCACCGTGTTGTGTTAGTCTGAGTTCATCTGCGCCTGGGCTTGCCCTCATGGCTGCTGTGTGTTTCTGCAAGCACATCCCTTGGCGGGGGTGGAGGAGCTGCAGGCACGTCCCTTGGCGGGGGTGGAGGAGTTGCCCTGTGTGCATGCCGCCCGTCTCCCTCTCTGGCGGGTGGTGGGGAGTCTCATCTCTGATGAGAGTATTGAGCTCTGTAGAAAGGCCTCTTGCAGAGCATTCCAGAACGGGGTCCCCAAATGCATGTGCCGAACAATTTCACATGCACCTTCTGGGGACAGGAACGTACCTTCCCTCAGGGTCCCTGCCCCTAAAAGGGCTATGTCTCTTGGTGCCTTCGAACATCCTAGGCAACATGAGGGCGGGGACATCTGTGGGGAGTGCTGGCGGAGCAAACACTCAGAGTCGGAGGACATGGCCGCTCCTTGGGCTGCATTTCTCCAGGCTGCTCAGCTTGCTCGCTGGGCTTTGCTTTCCTTCTCTGTGAGATGAAGGTGTTGGCTTCTCACTGCTGAAAGTGGGCGAGCTTTAGTGGGGGGAATGCCCTGGAGGAGCATCTGGGGGTGGGGAGTGCACGGGCCTGCACTCCACCTGGAGGCCTGGGACGACAGACGTACTTCAGTCCCAGCCACATAAAGGCTCACCAGACTCTGGCTCTTCATTTGCTCAGTCTGGCAAAAATAATGCTTCAGAGGCCAGGGTGGGGCAGGGCTTTCAGAAAGTCCCTGTATCTGGGCAAAGGCGGGAAAGGAAGTTTGGAGTTGGGCTGGCCACCCCCCACCGGGCCCCACCAGCCCTGGCTGCCATCCTTGGCCTTCATCACAGCGAGTGGGGTTTGTTGGGAGTTTCCTGGGTACGGTTTCCCCACGGTGCACCGTGTGGCTTTACTGCCTTGTTTGTGGGTAGAGCTCTGTGAGGTGAGGTGGGTCCTGCTGGTGGCAGGAGAGGGCGCTGGCTGCCCCTCCCTGCCCCCCAGGGCTCACTCTGCACCCCCTACCCCCAGAACCGACACTGCCTCCTGGACATCGCTCCCCACGCCATCGAGCGGCTGCACCACATGCACATCTACCCCATTGTCATCTTCATCCACTACAAGAGTGCCAAGCATGTCAAGTAAGTGACTGGCTCCCTGGGCTCCGCCAGGGCCTTGTCATAGCTATGGCTGGGAGCCCAAGTGGGGAGCAGGGTGTGTTGGGGTGGGGGGTTGAGGAATGAGAGATGGGCCGAGGGTCTTGAAATAGGTAGCACATGTAGAAAATGACCCTTACCTCTCGGCCCTGTCCCCCACTCAGAGGTGGTGTCAGCCAAGCGCAGCCCCTTCCCCACGCCCGTCTGCCATTTGGGTGCTGCCACTGTTCCTTGGGCATGGCCAGCTTGGTCTGCGCAGCTCCCCTCCTGCCCCAGCCCCCTTTCCTCTCTACGTGCTGCTTAGGAGCAGGGGAGCCGGTGGCCTGGGCAGAGTCCCACTCAGCCCCGAGCTGGCTCATGACTCAGGAGCTGTTGCCTTCGCTGAGCTTCGGCTCCTGTGCTGGTTGGGCCAGTGGCTCACCAAGACCATGCTCCATTTTGGCTTTCTGTGCTGCTGAGCTTCTGGGACTTGTGCTGGGGCTGCTGGTGCGTCTGCTCCAAGTGCATGCACTGGGGTGCCCTCCCTCCGCCCTCTGCCCAGAGCTCCCCCACAGCCTGCAGACTGTTGCTGCGCTTTATGTGGGGAGCACGTGGGGCCTCCCCCCACAGCCTACCCCTGCCTCGATGGGGCCCCTGTTAGCCTGGACAGAGGAAGGAAAGAGGGCCTGGAGGAGGCTCAGTGCTCAGCCTGGTGTCGGGCTGTTCCCACAGGGAGCAGAGAGACCCCATCTACCTGAGGGACAAGGTGACTCAGAGGCATTCCAAAGAGCAGTTTGAGGCGGCGCAGAAGGTTGAGCAGGAGTACAGCAGGTACTTCACAGGTAGGTGTGCGTGGGCCTGGAGCAGGGAGCAGGCAGCAGGGAAGGAAGCAGAGGCTTCCCAAGACAGTTTTCATAGCTGTGGAGAAGCCCGTGCTGCCTACATGCTCCCAAGTGCCGTCATGAGCACGTTGCTGACAAGTCAGGTGTTCAGATTGCAGCCCCTGGCCAGTGTCAGGATTCTCACGGGTTGAATGTTAAGCTCACTGATCTTGGCCTCAGGTCCTGCCTGGCTTGCCCACTCGTTTCCACATGTGCAGTGGTGGGTCTGTCTCGCAGCACAGGTGCCATTTAGTGCAGCCACAGTGTCCTCAGGCATGGCAGGGACTGCAGCAGCCCCCAGTGTGCCAGCAGTGGCTAGGGGCCCATCTGTCCCTAGCACCCTCCAGGGCAGGCCAGTTTTGCAGTGGGATTTGGCAAAAAAAAAAAAAAAATTGCTGCCCCCTTACCATCTCTGGTCTTCAAAGTGAAACAAACTCAATGAAGTGTGGTTCTATTTCACCTTCCGGCCTTCATTCAGCCTCTTGAGGAAAGTCTGTCATTTGCAGGGTATTAGCATTTGCAGTCACAGAGGATGGGACAGGGATTCTAATTGCATTGTGGAGAGTGTTATGATCTAGTCCGGGGACCTGGACTTGGTGCCCGTGTGTGTGTAGGTATGTGCATGTGCAGGTGTGCATACCTGTGTGTGTGTGCGCATATGTGTACTTTCATTTCCAATTCCTCACAGACTGGTATTTAGCCAAATACACTGACAATTCCTAGAGAGATGAAAATTTTAAAACTCTAAAACTTGGAAAAGGTAAGCTCCATTTTTTTCTTGTTAGATTCAACAGACATAAAATTACGACGTCCCGTTTCCATAGCACTCCGTTAGAAACGTCCCATTTCTAAACACTCACTGTCAGTTTCTGAGCGTGGCTTGTTGCAGTGGGGGCTTGGTTTGTGTCCAGGTGCTGTTCTGTGGAGCACACTGGAGTTCCCCTGGCCTGCTGTCTATAGACCCCAGCGTCAAACTCCTATAGTACAGAGCTGGCCCCAGTTGGAGTCATCATCGTGCTGTGACTCTCCTCTTGGCCATGAGCTGTCTGGCTCCTTAAACTGGTCGTTTCCTGCAGAATCCTGCTAACGATTAGACCACCGCTACATGTCCTCCAAACTTCTTTCTGATGCCCTGGGATTCCCCCAACCATCGCAAACCCAACCCAGGGTATTACTGCAGTGGGGTGGGCAGTTTACATGTGAGTGATCAATTCACGAGGGGCAATTTTCTTTCCCAGTTTCTTGTTGGTGAAGGAGAGTCAGGTGGGGATGGAGCAGAGTGCCAAGTAGCTCAAAGCAGACAGCCACACAGTAGAAAGAGTACAAACTGTACTGCCTTGCCTCAAACCTGGGGTCTTAACTCTGAGCTGAATGACATGTGTCTGGGGGTCTCTTTTGCAGGGGTCATCCAGGGAGGAGCCCTGTCAAGCATTTGCACTCAGATCTTGGCAATGGTCAATCAAGAACAAAATAAAGTCCTGTGGATTCCAGCCTGCCCGCTCTAGGAGAATGCTGTGCTGTGGATGACTGCAGCTGGCCGCCTGAGGGGACGCCAGGCTCAGCTCTTTTCTAGCGACTCAAAGTAGAAGTCTGTCCGTCTATGAACATGCAGGGGAAGGATCCGGAACCAGGACCCAGAAGCACCTCCTTTGTAGACAGAGGGCCACAGCTGCGTGCGGTCCAGGCCCAGGCCCGCACCCTCTGCCCCTGTCACACGTGTTCTTTAACACAAAACAGATAACACTAAAGACGGGTTCAGCACCCACCTTTCTTTAGCCAGCTGATCAGAGATGCTGCAAAGAGAACCTTTTGGATCACTCGTTTACAAACCTTTTCTAAGTATTTGGTGGTTTATGTTTACTTGAACGGCTCCATGTTGCTGGTGCCCAGCCCCTGCCCCCTCTGTCAACCCCTGTCGCTTTGGTGTTGGTTTCGTTCCCGTCTTCAGCAAAACGACCTTGGAACCTCAATGGGGGCTGCTTTGCTTTGGGAGGTTCTTGTTGGTGGGACCAGAGCTTTGACAAAGTTCCTGCTCCTCGGTGGCACCTCTCCTGGAAGGACGTCACAACTGCAGGTGCTCAGACTGCCTGTGGCAGCAGAACCAGTGCCTTTGGCATTTTCCTCCCACACTGGGGAAGGTGACTTTGGTGTTCTTACAAACTCGTCTCTCGGCCTTTCTCTCCTGCCTTCCACAGCCTCTCGTTTCTCCTCCATCTGTGCTTATTACTTGAGCACTGTGTCTGCTCTGTGAGAGCTGCGTGGGCAGGGCCGCGGTGGGGTCCAGGTGGTGTCAGCTGTGCTGATGCCTGCCATTGGGTCCTCCTTAGGCTCTGTAAGTCGTGACAGCCTTCATCAGTGCAATGTTTGCAGGGTAATTCTTAAACCTTTTAGAGGGTGGCAGGTACATCAGTTCCTTTTAATATGAAAACATTCATGTTTCAGACATTGAATTGAGAGCTTTTAGGGGAAGCATAATGGTTATTGTCACTATCAACAGTCTAAAAAGAAAAACTAAGGTCTTTTTAATCTTGGTTACAGCACTCACGGCATGCACCTTACTCAATGTGGGTGTCTTCGTTTGGGCTTTTTTTTTTTTTTTTGCACTTCTGAGGCTGGATATGTCTGGCTGAAGATTTGATGTGGTTCCTCCTTAAGCTGTGCGTCCTGTTAATAATAGGTACTGTATTGGGCTCTGTGTAAGTGTCATTGGGGTAGGACCTATATTTTAATACTGTTCCTAACATTTCATTTTACTAGCGAGAAATCTTTGATTTCATTTTATTCTTTGTAATTCTAGACACTAGATTGTAGTTTAGCCATACTGATGTTTTTTAAAAAGGGATATATTTTCTTGCACAGTTGTTCAAAAAAGAGACAAGTTTCAGTCCTCAATGCTGTCCTTTGTTTTACAGGTACAAGTTTTCTAGCTCAGACAAACTATGAAAAACTGTAGACTATTCTCAAGGTATTAACTCGCAGACCCTCTGGGGGTAGGGGCTGTTTTCTAAGTTGCAGGCAGAGTGGGACTGAGATGGTACAGTGTGCACACACAGGTACTGAGCTGACAGACTGGGATTTTCTGTACTAAAATGTTACTTTGTATCAAAAGTTAAACAGGCTTTAGTACAACAAATAAAGGTCAATTTCTGTAAGGTTGTGTTTGAAGATGCGAGTTTTTAATCTCTTCCTAGTCGGTCAGCTTTCCTGTATTTCTAAACTTGAGACAGCTGCTCTTCTCTGCAGCACGTAGCTGGAGTTGGCTGCTGTGTAGTTTCTTTTTGGCTCACATGACAATTCACGTCCCTGCTACCTGCTGCGTCAGCCTCTCTCTCACTTCTTCCTCCCCTTCCCTGCCGCCCATCTGTCCAGTGTGGCATGAGCTGGTGACTGCAGCCAGGCTGCCCATCTGTGTGAGACCCAGAGCCTGCCCTCTGGCCCTCACATTCAATTCTGCAGGCTTGGGAAAAGCAAAAGGGAGTGAGCTGAGTGCTCTGGGCAGCATTCTCAGTCAGGGCCCTGTCTGGGGCCCCCAGCTGGGAACGGCCCCACCTGAATGGGGGCTGCTTTGTGGCACCTGACAGCATCACATTGGGAGATCACCCAGCATTGCTGGACTCCCAGAACAGGCCACGTGGGCCTGAACTCCATGTTGCAGGCTGGGCCTTTAGCTGCAGGAAGCCAGGTCTGAGGCCTGGGGCAGAGCAGAGCCCTCCTTCTCCAATCCTTTTTCTTGGAGGGACTTGGGGGCAGAATGTTCTCCAGAAGCCTCACTCACACTGCATTGGTGGCCAGGCTGGTGGGGGCAGACTGGTGTGGATGCCTCCCTCATCATTTCCTGCTGGGTAAAGTTCCACCATGGCCCTGCAGTCTTGATCTCACCTATGGGTACGGGGTGTCACAGAGCTGTGCAGGGCTCTGGTAGTTGGAGTGGGCCCTTGTGTCTGTAGGGACAAGGCCTGCCTGTGCCTCCTTGACAGCCCACACCCAGCGCCATCCTCAGAGTGGGCAACAGCGCCATCAATCTTTTTTTTAATTTTTTTTGAGACGGAGTTTCGCTCTTGTTGCCCAGGCTGGAGTGCAATGGCGTGCTCTCGGCTCACCGCAGCCTCTGCCTCCCGGGTTCAAGTGATTCTCCTGCCTCAGCCTCCTGAGTAGCTGGGATCACAGGCATGCGCCACCACGCCTGGCTAATTTTGTATCTTTAGTAGAGACGGGGTTTCTCCATGTTGGTCAGGCTGGTCTCGAACTCCTGACCTCAGGTGATCCGCCCATCTCGGCCTCCCAAAGTGCTGGGATTACAGGTGTGAGCCACTGCTCCCGGTCTAACACCATCAATTTTAAGTCACTGGCTGGGCAGATGGGGGTGTGGGGGTTGGGGCAGTGGCTAGTGGTTTTAGGGCTGGTTTCTAGCTCAGATGTGATGCCAAACCTTCACAGTTGCACTTCTGCCATTGTGATTTTATTTTCTTCTTTAGATTTTTCTGTAATTTCCAGATTTTCTACAGCCACCTTGGTTTTCTTTTATAATTAGAAGGGGGGGGGGAAATCCTATGTCTTTTTCAAATGGAAGGCAGTTAAGTCACTCTTAAGATTAACTCTTAGCTCTTAAGCAACAGTTAAGATTGCTCTTTCTGGACACATGGGCCTTGCAGGGCAGCCCCAAGACATGCTGTCAAGCAGCCCTGAGAGGATTTGTACCCTGGTGGGTTAGAGGCTTATTTACACCACATGGAGACCATGCTGGGCGGCGGGATTGTGGGCACAGCCAAATGGGCCTCCTGGAGATGGTGTCTGTCTCACACTGGCTCATATCATTCTGGAAAAGCAGATTTTCAACTCCAGCCATGAGGCCAAGAAATTGAATACGAGATGACCTCTGCGGCCCCTTCCCATGCTGACAGCTATGATTCTGTGATACGGGTGGGCAACAGGAATCAAATGGAGCTTGACTTTGCTCCTGGCCTAGCAGAGGTTACGGGAAACCCCAGCTTCAAGGCAGGAGGAGACCTCATGCTTATGCGCGGACCCTGAGCGGCTCTGGAGGAGAAGCCGAGCACCAGCCAGAAGCCTCAGGCCTTTCTTTCCAGCAGAGACAAAGCTTTGAGGCTCAACAGCAGTGGACTAACCAGAGGCTTGCTCCAGGAAGCTGAGCTGCCGCCTCCTGTGGGGTTGATGAGACACAGGGCCACAAGAGTCATGATGTCAAGGATGAAGAGAAACGTGAAGTACAGGAAGGGATGCAGAGTGAACATAAACTGCAGACAAGGGCGCACGTGCTCGTGTGTGAATGGTGGACCTCAGCGGATGGGGGCTCTATGGCAGGCGGACCTTCTGTACTGCCCCTTCTGCTACTTTTCTGGCCTGTGGCTTCCCTCAGCCTTCTCTTGTCTGTCCATACTATTTCATTTGCTCTCCCTTTATAGAATATAGTCTCTGGAGTCCTGATGGTTCCCCTTTAGTTTTCCCTATTACTGTGTGTTTTTATCTTTTTTTTCCCCCAACTGTGAAAGATGTCCTACCTAGAGAAGAGCATATCCAATATAAATGTATAGTTTTGCTTTTAAGTAGAGATGGGATCTTGCTATGTTGCCCAGGCTGGTCTTGAACTCCTGGGCTCAAGCAATCCTCCCACCTTAGCCTCCCCAAGTGCTGGGATTACAGGCATGAGCCACTGTGCCTGGCCATAAATGTATAGTTTAAAGAGAAAAATGGATAGTGTTTCCATCTTTAAGGAGCAGAACACTACCACTACCTTAGAAGCACTCGTATGCCTTCACCCAGTTGAATGCCCCACGCCCTCCACCAAAGTAAGCGCTAGCCTGACCTGTAGTTAATAATTTCCTTGCTCTTCGCATATTGTTCGGTTTTAAAAACATTGAGCATGAAGCACAGATTAGCTGTGTGGGGAAAGCACCATGTTCCCAAAGTTGAATGAAGTCCTCTGGAGAACGTAATGTGATCTCAAGGTCAGAGTGGACCTCAGCTTCCCCCAGAATTTACGAGGGGCCCTTCTGGGGAAGCCAGGGAGCAGCAAGGCTTGAATGAGTCCTGGGTGTAGCAGGGCTGCCACCATCAGGGCCGCCCTATCCATGGACGAGACCCTGATCATCTGGCAAGAATGTGGATGGAGGGTGCCGGCTGCCGAGTTCTGTTTTTGCAGTCCCCACAGCTGACCTTTCGATTTCAGGAGGAAGTCAAAGCCGAGCACTGCTGTGGGATGGATTGAGGACTGCAGCTGATCTGGAGGGCGGGAAGCTTTTCCATCATGTCCAGATAAGCCGAGTAGAAGGAATGTGGATGGGATCACCTGGGCAACCTGTCTTCAGCTGAGCTGCAGGAAGCCCGCAGAGATCTTGGTGCCAGTGGCTCCTGACGTGTCTGTCCTGAATCCTTGCTCCAGACCAGAATCACTGCCTTCGGGGTCTGGTGCCAGCTGTCATCTTGACACCTCTTCTCTATTTTTCTGGGAATGTTGACTTCTTTTGATTTTCCTGTCTTCCTCTCCTTCGATGAACCTGTTTCCTGTGAGGAAACACTTGAGGAGAAAAGCTTAGCCACGGATCTGAATTCTTTCTCCACAGGAGGGTTCCTGGGCTTATCTTCTCCTATGCATCTTCTTCTTGAACAGGGCTGGACGAAGTAAAAACTAGCGAAGTGTGGCTGGGTGCGGTGGCTCACGCCTGTAATCCCAGCACTTTGAGGGGCCGAGGCAGGCAGATCACAAGGTCAGGAGATCGAGACTGTCCTGGCTAACACGATGAAATCCCGTCTCTACTAAAAATACAAAAAATTAGCCGGGTGTGGTGGCAGGCGCCTGTAGTCCCAGCTACTCGGGAGGCTGACGCAGGAGAATGGAGTAAACCCAGGAGGCAGAGCTTGCAGTGAGCTGAGATCGTGCTACTGCACTCCAGCCTGGGTGACAGAGCAAGACTCCATCTCAAAAAAGCAAACAAACAAAAAACTAGCAAAGTCTGTTCATCCTGGTGTGTGGATTTTTATGTCTGGGTTGGGAGTCCGGAGGCTGGGGTGGCCACGCAGACCCTGAGAGCCAAAACAGCAAGGGCTGTGGGCATCTGCTGCAGACCGCTTCCCTCTTGTTTCTGGAGCTTCAGTTATTTATGTGCTGGGGATCCGGGACAGTTCCCTCGTTTTCTTTTCTTTTCTTTTTTTTTTTTAAGACAGGATCTTATTCTGTCACCCAGGCTGGAGTGCAGTGGTGCAATCATAGCTCACTGTAGCCTGCAACTTCTGGGCTCAAGCGAGTCTCCCACCTCAGCCTCCCAAGGAACTAGGACTACAGGTACACGCTACCACGCCCAGCCAGTTTCTAAATGTTTTGTAGAAACGGGTCTCACTATGTTGTCCAGGCTGGTCTCAAAGTCCTGGCCTCATGATTCTCCCACCTTGGCCTCCCAAAGTGTTAGGATTACAGGTGTGAGCCCCTGGGTCTAGCCAGCTCCCTCATTTTTTGGTTGCTCCAGTGTCGTTTTGTCATTTTACTCTTATTTTGTGGAGATGCAGTCAACTTTCATCCTTCAGTCCCTTCTATTGAGTTTTTCAGTTTTGCTAACATGTTTTTAATTTCCAAGAACTCTTTTATATCTTCCTGTGCTTGTTTCATGAATACAATATCTTATCTGAGGATAGTATATTTTTTCTTCATCCCACATAATTCCAATTCCTCTAAGTTTTTGTTTTGTTTTGTTTTGTTTGTTGCCTTGGTCTTGGTTTTGCACATGAGAGGCTTTAACCTCAGGTGTCAGGTAATCACTGGGTGTTGACTAATGATGAAGCCTGGGAAATGTAAAAGTCTAGATCAAATGGGTGAGAGTGCGGTCTTTTGAGTCTTTTGAGTTTCACTGTAGGATGGTCTAGCTGGGCTATTCACTGGGGAAGCGCAGCAGTGGTCTCTTTAGGTCTTCAGAGATTTGCCAGATTACCCAAGGGGCCCCTTCCTATGTGACGGGAAGGATTGGCCTGGCCGCATCTTTGAGCCCAGTAGGGGAAGAAGGCTGGGACTCCTCGCACTCAGCATTCAGCATGACAGCATGTGGTCACTTCATCCTTTTGTTTTCAGTGTGGCGCCCATTCTCTGGATCCGTGCTGGCATCCCCTAGTTCCAGACCCCTCTTACACTCTCTAGAGAATAAACCTCCTAGCTTCGGCCATGTCGAGGAAAAGGCTGTAGCTCTGTGGCTTGGAAACTAGGAATCGGTTTCTCGCCCAGCTTTTACCCATTCTGTACTTAAGCGTCCCCTCCACCCCAACTTCTGTGGGGTAAAAATGCCACAGTTCTGTGTATTTAAAGATTCTTAACATTTTCTTCTGCTGTTTTTGGATGTGGTATTATCAGGTCTGTTAAGGAATTTGCCACTGGTCTCTGCTTTTCAGCTTCCAAAATGATTTTGTGATTGTTGCCTCTCTGCTTTCTCTGTATTTCTTAAATTAGTGTCCTTTTAAAAGAAATTCTTTTACTATGTTTACTGTTTTATAATAGGATTTTAATAGGGGAGCAAAATTAAGTTTATGTATCAATTTGTGATTTCTTAACCCCAAAGTAAGTTTTGTCTTTGCTATTATTTTACTATCATTTATTGGAGTCTTGAAAGGCCTAAAATGTATACCTTATTCCTTCTAACAGCAGCATCCCCTTCTAATTTTGGGGTGTGTTGGCCAGGCTTTAATTAGAGAGGAAGAACCAGTATTTTTCATATATATATACAAATTTGTTAAAGGAATTGGATTGTGGGTGCTAGCTAAGCAAGTCCAGAATCAGGGAGGTCATGGGCACAGACCACAGCTATTGTCTATGGGCAGTCAGGAGGGAAGAGAATGAGCAGAATGGAAATCCGCAGGCACAAGTACGGCAGACGCCACTGCGCATGGGTGGAATTTCTTTTCTTTTTCAGGGAAGCTTCAGCTTTTAAGGCCTTTTTAGGCTTCTGCTTTTAAAACTTTTCAACTGATTATGTCGGGGTCAGCCAGATCTTTCAGGATACTCTTTTTTTTTTTTTTTTTTTTTGAGACCTAGTCTCGCTGTGTCCTCCAGGCTGGAGTGCAAAGGTGTGGTCTCGGCTCACTGCAAGCTCCGCCTCCTGGGTTCATGCCATTCTCCTGCCTCAGCCTCCCAAGTAGCTGGGACTACAGGTGCCCACCACCACGCCCGGCTAAATTTTTGTATTTTTCAGTAAAGACAGGATTTTACCGTGTTAGCCAGGATAGTCTTGATCTCCTGACCTCATGATCCACCCGCCTCGGTCTCCCAAAGTGCTGGGATTACAGGCGTGAGCCACCTGACCTCGTGATCCACCCGCCTCGGTCCCCCAAAGTGCTGGAATTACAGGTGTGAGCCACCGCGCCCAGCCTAGGATACTCTCTTAATATCCATCACATCTGCAAAATACCTTCACAGCAGCACCTAGCTTGAATAACTAAGGACTGTCACTGAGCCAAGCTGACACGTACACACACACGCACACACACATCATCATCATCACAGTGGGTTTACCAGTACCTTTCTTCACCAGTTTCCCATAACTGAGCACTTGGATTGCATTCTTGTTATTTGTGTTTACAGACTTATTTAACATTATACTTACAGAAGCTTCTGTGGGGAGTTTTTAGTTTATAGATAAGGACATCAGGACCATCAGTTACAGTAAACTGCCTAAGCTGTTCTCTTATGCTGTGTACTATTAAGAATAAAATAAAATTTGTTCTTTTTCTGAATTGCTGTCACAGATGCGACGTGCTCTGCGGAAGCTTAGGAACATCTAAGCTACTTAAATGTACTCTCACTTAAGTCATTTAAAGATGGATAGAGGTGCTGATAAATAAGTAAATATGACAATAAGAAGTGGGAATGATAGGGCCTTAGGTGCCCACCTGCAGACTAGAGTGCTGTGTGGGGCCAGGCTGTGCCCCGAGCACATCTAGGGTGTGTGGCTGGTGTCTGATACACATCTCAGAACGCAGAGTGGAACAGAACAGAATCAGAAAACTGTTTCACTTTCAGCAACAATGCATGCTGGTGTTGCTTTTCCATAGAAATAGAAAGTGATAAATCTAAAATTACATGATATTTTGCTTTAAATAACAGCTCATTTTTATTAAGATTATCTGCTAATAATAGAATGAAGATAAAATACATTTAAATGCATTTTACAAGTTTAAGTTTTTCTTGATGTTTGGTAACCGGTTTTTACATTTTTGTGTTTGAGATATATTAAATATTTACTTTTGTTAATATATTGTATAATTTCTAAATAGTTCCTCTTGTTCTTAAAAACCAATGTACTTTTTCGAATTGCATTTTTCATAGCACCCTAAATACTTATTACTTTGTAAAAATAGTATTTTTAAGGGCTACAAGATTTGGACTCAGCAGGTGATTCCAGGAGGCTGCTGCTTGAGGGACTCTTCATTTGTGATGAACACAATTGTTTGTTTAAAACCAAAAATCTCAGAGTTGAATCTGAAAGGTGTGTGTCCATGTACATATTCTTGAAGATCAGAAGGCAGGTTCCTTATTTCACGTTAAAGCACAGATAATTGGCTCTTAGAAATGGAACCAATCAAAATGTCTACAAATGCAGAAGACCATGGCGGGGAATCCTACCAGGAGAACATCTTTGGGTCCCCTCAGGCTCCTCACTCCGGTTACCCCAACAATTGGAGAAGAAAGGCCCAGGTATTGGAGAACAATGCCAAAGCAATGCTTGATCCTGGCTGGAGTCAGTTCTTCTGTCCTGTACTGCTGGGCTTGATTTTCCTGTGTGGTGTAATAGATGGATTATATGGTACTGTCAATGTTGCTAGTATTAAGAGTTTAGAGTTACCGCTTATAACCCAACTCCCTGGTCAGCAAAATCCAGTGCAATATCCACGCTGCCTGGGAAGGGAGCTCAGGATGACAAGCCGACTGCAGATGAAGTTGTGTCAATATCCAAATGTATTCCTGATGATACGTTCTTCTGTGCTGTTGTTGGATCTGCAGAAGGTCATTGCCAATGCTGATCAGGTTCAGAGAGGTTTAAAGCCTTCATGCTGTCTATTCACAAGTGGGAATTGACTGACTCAGTTTCTTAATCACAGCTCTGCCCCACCTGTTTATTGATTAGGTCAGCGTGCGGCCTTGGGCTGATCTGTCATAATGGGCATCATTATGACATCATTCTAGAACCCAGGGATGGAACTAGCTGAGCAGGCAAGATGGTGGCTGTACATGCCCAGGTGACAAAAGCCAGCACAGACCCGTGTATGGATGGGACAGTCCCTGCAAGCAGCAGCAGAGATCCAGCCATTCCTGGCTGCAGCGAAAGAGGTTAAAAAGACTCTCAGAAAGTTTGACCTGTGCCCAGATGCCACCCTCATCCAAGAGGTTTCCTAGTCATTCCACAGCAGCCAGTTGGTGGAACAAGAAACACACAACATCATGTGCTGGGTTCAAAGCCCTGGAAAGGAGAGCAGGAACTATAATCACGATATTTCGTGCTTGTCACTGCATCAGCCTGCATGGTCAAGCATGTGGGCTCTGACATGGGGACATCCCGCAGGGGACACAGTGCCCTCAAGCTTATTAGATAGCTAGATATGACAACTGAACCATTCTGTGGGGGGTGAATTCAGGGATGAAAAACAGGCCCACAGTGGGCATGGTACATGTCCCCACAGTGGGGAGCCAGTTCCTCTTCCAAAACTGCAGGCCTCAGATGACCCCCAGGACCAGGTGGAGGCCTGACTTCTTGATTGCATGAAGGATCTCGCAGGTCACACCTCCGAGCTGGGTCGACATAGGTGAATGAAGGACTGGATGATTTCAGTGGGTGGGACTGAAAACCGCCTTGGCTTGAAAGACCACTCTCTGGAAGGATTTGGTGATCAGACCTTCCTGGGGCATTTTTTTTTCCCAAAAATAGAAGGGATATAAAAAATATATACATGAGAGCCCCTGCCCCTGGCCCGCCTGGCCTGCCTGGCCTGTGGCGGCAGTGTGGCTGTGCAGGTGGCCACTCGGTTGTTTATGTCCGTTGCAGGTCTCGCAGCAGCCTTGCAGACTGCCTGATCAGCAGCGGCACCGGCTACGTGCCCGAGGACAGGCTCACCGCGCAGCAGCTCTTCACCAGCGCCAACGGCCTCACCTACAACGACTTCCTGATTCTCCTAGGATTCATAGACTTCATAGCTGATGAGGTGGACCTGACCTCAGCCCTGACCCGCAAGGGCTGAAGACGCCGCTGATCTCCTTCCCTGTGGACACTGACAGAGGCTGACATGGCAATCGGGATGGCTCTGATGGAAGGTATTGGTATCATTCACCACAACTGCACCCCAGAGTTCCAGGCCAACGAGGTGCGGAAGGTCAAGAAGTTTGAACAGGGCTTCATCACAGACCCCGTGATGCTGAGCCCCTTGCACACCGTGGGTGATGTGCTGGAGGCCAAGATGCAGCATGGCTTCTCTGGTATCCTCCTCACTGAGACGGGCACCATGGGCAGCAAGCTGGTGGGCATCGTCACCTCCCGAGATGTCAAGGGACATCTTGCTGAGAGGGACCACACCACCTTCCTCAGTGAGATAATGACGCCAAGGATGAAACTGGTGGTGGCCCCAGCAGGCATGACGTTGAAAGAGGCAAATGAGGTCCTGCAGTGTAGCAAGAAAGGGAAGCTGCCTATTGTCAGTGATCGTGATGAGCTGGTGGCCATCATTGCCCACACCGACCTGAAGAAGAATCGAGACTACCCTCTGACCTCCAAGGATTGCCACAAGCTGCTGCTGTGGGGGGCAGCTGTGGGCACCCGTGAGGATGACGAATACTGCCTGGACCTGCTCACCCAGGCGGGCGTCAACGTCATAGTCTTGGACTCGTCCCAAGGGAACCCAGTGTATCAGATCACCATGGTGCATTACATCAAACAGAAGTAGCCCCACTTCCAGGTGATTAGGGGGAACGTGGTGACAGCAGCCCAGGCCAAGAACCTGATTGATGCTGGTGTGGATGGGCTGTGCCTGGGCATGGGCTGCGGCTCCATCTGCATCACCCAGGAAGTGAAGGCCTGCAGTTGGCCCCAGGGCACTGCTGTGTACAAGGTGGCCGAGTATGCCCAGTGCTTTGATGTGCCCATCATAGCCGATCTTGACCATGGGGCATGTGGTCAAAGCCCTGGCCCTTGGAGCCTCCACAGTGATGATGGGCTCCCTGCTGGCCACCACCGTGGAGGCACCTGGCAAGTACTTCTCAGACGGGGTGCAGCTCAAGAAGTACCAGGGCATGGGCTCACTGGATGCCATGGAGAAGAGCAGAAGCAGCCAGAAATCCCCCCTCAGCGAGGGGGATAAGGTAAAGATCGCACAGGGTGTCTTGGGCTCCATCAAGGACAAAGGGTCCATTCAGAAGTTCGAGCCCTGTCTCATAGTGGGCATCCAGCATGGCTGCCAGGATATCGGGACCCACAGCCTGTCTGTCCTTCGATCCATGATGTACTCAGGAGACCTCAAGTTTGAGAAGCGGACCATGTCGGTCCAGATTGAGGGTGGTGTCCATGGCCTGCACTCTTACGAGAAGCGGCTATACCGAGGACAGCAGTGGAAGCTGAGGTGGTGGAGGGGGTGCACCCCAGTGTCCACCTTCGGGCACAGTCTCCCTCCATCACTGAGTGATCCACAGATTTGCACTACAGGTTCCCCAGCTCCTTTCTAGGGAGAGAGGAGGGGAGGTCCTGAGGGGTCTGTGGCCTCTTGCTCAGCATCCCCTGCAGAGTCAGGACTGCTCCCTGGGCCAGGCTGCCCTGGGAGCGCCCCCAGCCCGGCCAGCTGGACTCTCAGGCCCTGCACCTGCCCTAGGTCTTTCTTGCTCCTCCAGCCTGGCCCCCACCCCAGGGGCAGGCAGCCCCTCCTGGCTTCTCCTGTAGGACGCCTCCGTGCCCCCAGGCCCCCAGGAAATGGTGCTCTCCTGGCCCTGCCTCTGGCCCTTCCAGGGCCGCTGCCCCCTCAGCCATGTGGCACTTCTGAGCTCTTGACCTTGGCCAAGGGGAGGTCTCTGCCCCCTTCCCCAGCCCTGGGCTACCCTTGGGTCCTGCTCCTCAGGCCACTCCCCTGTCACTGGCCCTGGGGAGGAGGCTGCCCTGGTCATGGCCACCTGCCTGTCATTCCTGACTCACCACCGTCCCCAGGTGTACAATTCCTGCTCTCTCCTCAGCTGCAGTTGAAGGCTTTAACTTTGCACACTTTGGGATCACAGTTACATCAGTGTGTATTAAATAATCAGAATAAATCAAGTAGGTTTCAACGCCTCCAAGTATCTATATCTATGTACAGATATATAGATACATATATATAGATATCAGTCTCATGCCACTCTTCATCCCAAAAAGTAACACTATTTTTATCCATTTCTTAATCCCTACTGCTGCTTTCTGCAGATACCAGCTAAATCAAATGTGAATTCCTGCTCCCTTCTTCACACCCAGAAGGTAGCATACATAAATGTTCAGTATCTTAATTTTTTTTCCACATAACACAGAAAACAGGTGTCGTGACCCCATTGCAGTTACTGCTGTGGTGGCAAATGGACTCGTCAGAGGAGGGGAGTCCGAAAATGCAGAACTGCCAGGCAAGGAGCCTAGAGGTAAGAGAACGCAAGTCCATGTCAGTAGGGTAAGGTTCAAAGTGCATCCCGGAGAGCCTGCTTCCCTGGCAAAGGTACTACCAAAACACTAACGAGTCCTCAAGAAAGACAGAGAAGACTGGAGTGTGTGTGTATATGGGGTGGGGGTGGGGGAGCCCTGGGGCTCTGTGGGCTCTTAGCAGAAGAGTTGCAGCCCCTGCCCTGGGAATCACATGTAGTGATTGCTGAGTGTAGAATAGCCATTGTATATCCTGGGGTCATAGGGAATAGAGATCTTCTCCCGAAATTGGACAAGGAAGAGTGCCTGTCTGGGCTCACCCCCTTGATGCTTATGTAATATTTTGAGCTTGAAGTGTTGGATGAGACCTTGAGACCTGAAGGGAAGGGAGGAGCTTGGAGGGAGGGACACCAAGTACTTCAAACGTCCTGGGAAGTGAAGAAAGAAATGTATATTGGCCGCCACCAAGAAGAAGATGGCAGGGAGGTTTCCCCTGAGAACTAGGAGGAGTCGGTGGTCCTCTAGCACTGTGGGTGGAGATGCTGCCTTTGGGATTCACTATGGGTGATGACTGGATGGGACCAGAAAGATAAAAGGTCTGGACTTCTCTGGTCTTGTGCAGTGTGCACCACCATGGGAAAGGGCTCTAATATTTGCAAAACACCTACTACGTGTCAGACATTATACTGGGTGACTTTCATATGCTTTTATATGTTTGCCCAGGGTTAAGGTCCTTTATTTATTTTTTTTAATGGTCAGTATTTCATTGTGGCATTCTTTTATTCAAATTAAAATTAAACTTATTTTTATGAGATCAATGTAATTAACTACATGTCTAATATAAAGAGCAACAAACCTTGTTATTTTAAAACTACAGAACATTATTTTGATATATTGAGCGAAATATGCAAAACTTGACTTAAAATTGCATATTTGACACCTTTGTTTAAGATAATAAATTCTAAATGAAAATCTAAATCATGCTTTTATTGTAAATATTAATATAGGCACATGGAAAACATCCAAGCAGTATAAGCAAGGCATGAAGTAAAAAGTCTGAAGTTCATCGACAGTGTAAACGGTCTCTTACCACCTTAACTGTGATCACGCTTCACTTCTGTAATAATTGTAGACCACTCAAATGAGAATGAGCAACAGCTACTTGTTCTCAGCTTGGTACATCCCCAGAGAGTCAGCCATGGTCGTTTGCCACTGCAGACACTCAAAGGCAATCAGGGGAGTGAGAAAGCTTTATGGTGGGAAAAGGGGAGGCTTCGGGTGAGCCCTGATCAAAGGCTGTTGGCATCTGGAGGCTGTGGGTGAGCTAACTAGAAGCAGGGTATCCTATGTGATTGGTTAGGGAAGCATATTTGGCCTTCTCTGGTTGGTCCTACTAAAGGATTTTCAAAGCAGAGGCAAGAATTAGGGAAGCTGGCAGGTATTGATCAAGTCCTGGCCATTTGGGACCAAAGGCTACAGGAGTTGTTTGGCTTCCTGGACTGGTTGCTGCAGACTGTGGGTCAGAGTTCTGTTTTTGTATATGATCTTCCCATTGTCTGTATATTCTAGTAGATCCCATAATGAAACCACCAGATGAGAGTTACAGCATGAAGTAAGTAAGTACACAGTGTCAATTGGAATGTGTTCTTGCCAAAAATCCTCCACCTGGGCCTTATCAAGGCTTTAAATCCAACTACTGGTTTATAGGAAGCTTAGGGAATGAAGACACAATCAGGCAAATCTAAAATGAAGGATATTCTATAAGACAATGACCTGGTCTCTTCAGTGCTATGGGTTTAAAAAGGGCTGGGGAAGGAGGGCTGGTGGGAGGACTGTTTTCGATTAAAAGAATGTTAAGAGACTTGAATAACCAAATAAAATAAACATTGAAACTGGCCGAATTTTCTCATAAAACTGAAGCTTGGGCTGGGAGCAGTGGCTCACACCTGTAATTCTAGCACTTTAGGAGGCCAAGGTGGGTGGATCACCTGAGGTCAGGAGTTCGAGACCAGCCTGGCCCACATGGCAAAACCCCATCTCTACTAAAAATACAAAAATTACCCTGGCGTGGTGGCATATGCCTGTAATCCCAGCTGCTTGGAAGGCTGAGGCAGGAGAATCACTTGAACCTGGGAGGTGAAGTGTGCAGTGAGCCAAGATGGCGCCACTTCACCTCAGCCTGGGTTAAAGAGTGAAACTCTTGTCTAAAAAAAAAAAAAAAAGAAAAGTGCTCACTTCAGCAGCACATATACTAAAATTGGAACGATACAGAGAAGATTAGCATGGCCCCTGTAAGGATGACATGCAAATTGGTGAAGGGTTCCATATTAAAAAAACAAACAAACAAACAAAAACCTTGAAGCTTGGAAAACTTACATTTGTCTTATCTCAGTTCCTTTCTTGGGAAACCAACCATCAGGCCTCCTGAATGATACCAGGAACTGATTTTCCAGATCACTGCCACTGGACAATGAGGGGCACCTGCTGCTTCTTGACCAACTTCTTATCCCTGCCTCATTCCTGTTTTCCCACCTGTGGTTACAATGAGATGCTGGACCTCCTTATACTACCGCCTGCTGCCTTATTGACCAACTCCTTGTCCCTGCCCCTCTTGTTTTCCCTCCCCACTATATAAACCCTTAATTTTAGTTGGTGGGAAGGGACATATTTGAGGCTGGTCTCCCTTTTCTTCAGCTGACATCACTCAAATAAAATCTTCTTCCCTGGCAATACTTGTTGCCACAGTGATTGGCTTTCTATGTGGTGAGCAACAGGACCTGGACCAAGCCCCTGGTGATCAGCAACAACATTTGGGAAACAATTGAGATTTTTATATGCACTCAATTATATAGTATTGGGGAATCACTTACTGTGTTAGGGTGTTAATGGCATCTTGTAGGGGAATATGTTGAGGCAATGCAAACTCAACAGTTTAAAGATGCAACATCTGAAGTAATTTCCTCTGAAATGGTTCAGTAAAAAAAAAATTATAATGCAGTATGGCAAAATGTAGTTTTAGATGTAAGTGGTGAGTACATGGGTTTTCATGACAGAAAAACAGACTAGTCTATGTTTGTACTTTTTATAATCATGTTTAGAGAGGAGACTTTTGTGCTCTATTTTAAATTCTACTTATTAACTACTGTTGCAGTTTAATGTCTGTATGAGCAAAAAATAGTCCCGTATTCCCCTTTCATATTTTTTCCTAAACATAATTATAATCCACCTACTAGATTTTTTCCCCACCCAATGCCATGGAAATTTTCCTATATCAGACTGTGTGGATCTGCCACATTCTTTTTTATGGCAACACATATAATATTTATTTGGGAGAATGTACTCACTTATTGAGTATTGATAACTTCATATTTTATAGTCTTTCTACTGTTAAAAGCATTATATTACTCTAGCCTCAAAGAAACAGTGAAGGAGGCATTCAAGGAAATAGGCTGGTTGCTTGCTGTAAGAGATAGAACCTAGGATGCTGACCAGGATGGTTGAGAAGGTGGTCAGCCCACCCCAGAGCTGGTAATGGGAGGGGACTAGTGTCTGGAGAAGCAGCCAGGTGTGCTCATCCCCCAAGGGACATAGCATGACCAAGGGAGGTGAAACAGTTTTATTAAACTGTTTCAGTATAATAAAGAAAATAGAGGGGAGACTGACCATGACTAAGAGCCTCTGCTTAAACTCAGCCAGTTTCAGTGAACGTCATGGTTTCCTAAGGTTTAGCTGTGAGACATCTTCATTAGGTTTTTTCAAGGGAAGGCGAGGGTTAAAGAAAGAGAGGGAGTTGGCGGTTCTACGTTCAGCACAAGACTTGCTGAGGTGGGGGACCCGCTTAATGCCAGTGCTCACCACTGCTTACAGGCTGGGGCAATTATAGCCCTGGGTGGGAGGGATCTTGGGGGGCATGTAACCTGGGAAAATGTAGATAACATGTTCCCATGATGAGGTGGTTTGGCCCTTGTTCTGGCTGAATGTGATGTTCTTTATACTTTTTTACGGCAGAATGTAAGAAAGTCAGGTGGTTGGTCAGGCTGTTTCTCATGGCCCAACCCCCCATGGAATGTTTTACTTTAACCAAGATCTGTGAAATGCAGGGGTATGGTGGGTGCGTTTACAGAATGGTGCAGTTTGGACTAACAGTTCTCAGGGCAGGGGCAGCTGCCTTTCCAGCCACGTTATGTCTGCCTGGACATGTGGACCTTTGGGGTTGTGTCTGTGCTGACTGGCTAATGCCATGGCTAGAGGCCTGAGATAGCCAGCCTGGCCAATGCCACCTCCAGCAGACTGGCAGGGTTGCTGCAGCCATTAGGGAAGGGCCAGACAGGGTGTGTGCATGAACCATACTGTGAATGCATGCATGAGTGACTATGGCCCAGTAAGTGTCTTGCAGACAGAGAGGCATCTGTTCTGTTAGGACAATGACACAGATATTTCAAACATCATCTCACAAGGGGCCCTATCATCCCTTACCCTCATCCCCCAGGGCAGTCAGGAAGGGGAGATGATCCATTTCCAAAGTGGGTCCTGTTGACTGTGAGAGAGGTAGACTTCTTAAACATCGTTTTAAGGGCTTATTTTCAAGAATTTTTTTTTTTTTTTTTAAAGAATTCAACCAGAAGTGATTACTAGAAACAGGCAGGTGGCCTGGTGGCATGGGTGCATTTTTCAAATGTTTTGTCAACAAAGCTGCAGGGTCCTGCTACTTCTGTGTGTAGATCGGAGCCCAAACCAGGATCTTTGCTTGGAGGAGAACCTCCAGAGAAGCCCCTTGTAGCTGTGTCCCTCTGCAAGATGAGTGGGCAGCCTTGCCCTGCGAGCTTGGACAAAACGAAAACTCCAAGCTCCCAGGATACAGGGTGGTTCCATGTGCATTCCTCCTGGGAGGCCAGCTTCCTCTGGATTTGTTCTTAGGCTTTTGCAGCCGAGGGCCACTGCAAAGAAAGGTTATCCAGGGAGATGACATGACCGCGAGGGCTCTGGCTGGCCCCATAGATGAGCCTAAAAGATGAGATTAGAGCAGCTCGGTGTGTGTCCATGACCTTAGTGGGGATCTGAACCATCAAGAACACCACCCTATTTGTGGGCAAGAATGTCTGTTCTTGTTTGGGATCAGTGGGTTGGCAGCAACACCCTATGGAAGCAGCAGAAGCAATGGCAGCTTACAATTGTGGCTGGTTCTTAACTCTCACCAAGAGAATGGAGAGGTTTGGACTTTCCCCAGGGGAAACAGGACTGAGCCACTTCTAGCGATTCTTGGGACAACCCAAGGGGACTAGGGTGTTCCCAGGAGAGACACTGGGCCTGCTACTAATCTGGAAAGAAGGCCGAGAGTCCATTTAAATGAAATAGAAAATGCATTATCACTCTGACCACAAAAAGCAGCTCCTCTAATCACACAGAGGTAGGATACAGGTGATCAGATTCCCCACGTTCCTGAGGCTGTCCTTTGGAGGACAGATCACAGGTTAAGTTTCAAAACTCAGACTACAGCAAACCCTGACGGCAAATCCAGAGACATTTTGGGGGGACAGTGTCACTGGCTTCAAATATCTGTGTGGGCGGAGGATTACCTAGGTGCCGAGGCAAGAGACTGAAGGCACAAACTATTTCAGTATAATAAAGAAAATTGTTAGAATAAGAATAGTTATAATACAAATTAGATATAGAGATGATCATGAGCAATTATCAATCACTATTATAAACATTATTAATAATTAGCTTTTAATATTACTCTTTGTTGCATTACTAATATAACCTAGGAATAACCGGTGGGTATAGGGTCAGGTGCTGAAGGGACATTGTGAAAAGTGACCTAGAAGGCAAGAGGGGTGAGCCTTCTGTCACACCCGCATAAGGGCCGCTTGAGGGCTTCTTGGTCAAGCGATAATGCCAGTGTCTGGGAGGGCACCCGTTACTTAGCAGACTGCGAAAGACAGTCTCCTTTCCTTGGAGGAGTCAGGGAACGCTCTGCTCCACCAGCTTATATAATCCAGGCCTGTCCGCAGTCATCCGGAGGCCTAAACCCCTCCCTGTGGTGCTGTGCTTCAATGGTCACACTCCTTGTCCACTTTAATGCTCCTCCCGTACTCCTGGTTCCTCTTTGAAGTTTGTAGTAGATAGCAGTGGAAGAAATAGTGAAAGTCTTAAAGTCTTTGATCTTTCTTGTAAGTGCGGAGAAGAAAACGCTGTTGTGTGCTGACTTTTCTGCTTCAGCTACTTAAAAGGGAAGGGCGCACTATCCTGTAATCACATGACTTGCATCACCTTGTCAATCACTTAGAAGATTCACCCTCCTTACCCTGCCCCCTTGTCTTGTATGCAGTAAATATCAGCAAGCCCAGATGTTCCGGGCCACTACGATCTCTGCGTCTTGATGGTAGTGGTCCCCCAGGCCCAGCTGCTTTCTCTTTATCTCTTTGTCATGTGCCTTTTATTTATTACAATCTCTCATCTCCGCACATGGGGAGAATATCCGCTAAGCCCTGTAGGGCTGGACCCTACATATCTGGACGGCCTTCAGAAGCAGGCCCAAGGAAAGACATTCCAGGAGGCAGACTTCTGATCAGTATGGAGAACAGCTTCCCTGCCACTGCACACATTCCGTGGTGCAAGCAGACCCCGGGCCGGGTAAGGCTGGTCCATGAATTGGCTGGGCCACAGTTTCCTGCCACTGCCTCCCTGACCCCAGTCCAATTCCTTGCTGGGTTTTCAGGTTGGAGCTCCACCTACACACAGAAATAATCTGGGAGAGTCACAAAGGGCCTCTGCTCTCCTTCCCCAGATGTTCCTTGCTGGCTCTTTCGAGGTAGATAGCCCCTCACCCTGGATGTGAGGTCCTTCCCCTACTCTTTTTGCCTTGCAGTCCTGCTGCCCCCACCCCTGCCCCACCCCAGGGCAAGATTGCTTCCTGGGAAGGGAACCCAGGAGAAGGCAGATTTCAAGTTCTCTTCATTGCTGCTGGGAATGTATGTTTGGGTCCATGAAGACAAGTTCTTCTCGGGGGAGGCTGAGGACTCCACCTAGGATAGCTGATGAGCACCTTCTTCTTAACCACGACAACTAAAAGGACTTCTCAATAAGGTCCTAATTAATTTTCATTTCTTAATGAGGCTACTGAAAAGCAGGAGAAACATCAGTGAAAAGGATTGGGGTATTTCTACCTGAGGCTGCCTTCTTGAGAGCCTCAGAATGACAGCTGGTGGCCTGGCTTCCTTAATAAACTACTGGTATGAAATCGGGGAATTCTGACCTCACTTCGGGTGCATGTCCTGAGTAAACTGAAATTTCTTTCTTGTATGAAGAGTGAAGTTATGGCTCTGAGCACAGAAATCCCTTCTAGGTGCCAGAAATGTCTTTTCAAAGGGGTTGGTGTTGAAAGGGTTCTGGCTGTGCCTCTGTGACCTGGACAGAGCCAGCCCGGTTCTTTGGGTCTCAATGTTCCCTTCTGTAAAGACAAGGCTTGGAGACTTTCCCTTGGGATGGGGGAAGGGAACACATGGAGACCCCCTAGGAGGGCAGTGAGCCTCACATGGAGTCTGTTTCTAGAGGAGCAAAGCTGCTTCTGGTTACCTCCTGGGTCGGGGCTGCTTGTTCTGTGATGGGGCAGCTGGCCCTCAGTGTGATGATGATGACACCTCTTGGGCCGGACTGGGATGGGTTGAGTTGGGCTCATCGGGAAAGTTGTGCAGAGGTTGAGCTGTGTCTCCGAGTGTGGTCTGACCATGAAGAGTAGGGTCTGTCTGCAGCAGCTTCACCCCGACTGGGGCTGGGCCTTCCTCCTGGGTCCTGCATTCAGCTGGCGAGCATGGCAGCAGCACCAGTGCTCCCTTGCCTCTCCCCAGCAGCACCTCATGGCGTGAGGGCTGGGACCCCTGCTCAACTGGCTAGGTCCATGGATGGGGCCGAAGGAGGGTCTAGTTTCGACTCCTGGCCTTTTTTTTTTTTTTTTTAATGACATGGAAAGTATTTTTAAGAAACAAAAACCTTTCTCTGCCTAGGTTATACTGCCCGGCAAAAAATTCTTCCTGCGCCTTGATATGCTTTGAGTCAAACATATCTCACTAAAAAACGCACAGCAGTGTGGCCTGAGCTTCAACTTTTAATTCTCATTGAAATTTGAATTTAAATCACAGAGATGGTATATAGTTGTTGTGTTCAAACAACGCAGAAGAATATAGAGACTCTGGAAGGAAGTTCTGCTATCACCTCCACCCCTCTCCTCCCCACTCTCCTCCCCTTCTCTTTCTGGCCTGAGTATCAGGAGACATTGCTTTGAGAGGCCACAGTATGCGGTCTGGGTTGGAGGGCCAAGCCAACGACAGGAGGTGCATCACCTCAGAGAGACTCAGCGGCAGGCAAAGCACGATAACCACAGAAGAGACGGGTCTGTGGTGACCCCCCAGGCCCAGCAGGTACCAGCCAGGACTGTGCCTCTGCCATCCGCACATTGACAGGGAAGAGCCAGCGCTGCCCATCTGCACGCCAGCTCCCGTGGGCTCTTTCCGGCCTCAAAGGGAAGAAGGCATCCGCAGCTCGGTCATAGCAAAGCCCATGACTACGCATGTGGAAACCTCAGTGGATCAGGCTCAGGAGGAAAGCTGCATGACCCTGACCCTGTGGCTGGCGGCATTCAGCAGGGGCCACTTTAGCAGGAAAGAGCAGGGAGGCAACATAAGCTGAAGGGTAGGGATGTGTGAGCCATGAGATAGGTGGCTGCTGTCAGCGAGTCCATTCCAGGGTCTCCTAGGGGGCTGTGTGGGGATCATTCAGAGGTGCCCCGTCTCAGGTGTCTCTCGTCTCCTCCCCACCACTGCATGAGTTGAACATGGACATTCAGAGCTGTGGTGTACGGGATATACTGCGTCGGGGAGCAGGTGTCAGTCCCTTATCTCTGGACTGACGCTGCTGGGCTGCCCTGATTATGCAGCATCCATTTAACTTCTTTAGGGAGCACTGACAGTGTGCCAAGCTCTCTTCTGAGTGCTCAGAATACAGGTTATTGAATCAGACATGGGCCTTGCCCTCGAGATGCTGATAGCAATCTGGTGGTGCTAATGCTAGCAGGATGGGCTGTCACCTTCACGCACACAGCAGACGGCAACACAGCCTCTGCAGGGAGTGTGGAGTATGCACTTTGTTAGGTGATGAGCTCCTAGAGTCCTAAAACACAGTCCTTTATTTATGTCATTGGCCCCACTGCCCCAACCTTTCACCGTGCCCACACTCTCTGGGCTTTTCAGCTTCCTGGTGATTCAAGAGACTCTCATTGGTTGTTTTTGAGCACAGGTAGCTTTTCCCCTCTGAATGACCCTTTGAAAGGTAATCCCGACACCTGCCCTCACCAGTCTCATACAAGAGCCATGGCTCTAATAAACAATCAAGTGGCAATTATCCATTCAAGGATCATCTGTCTTGGCAATTAGTTTTTGTTGTGGTGGTTGTTTCAACTGACTTCTCAGATACTTTCTCTCCAACGTGGTTGGTGAGTTATCGGAGAAGTGAGACTCATTTTACTATTGCCAATACTGGCTGCAAGAGAGAAGCAAAATAGTGAAGTGGAAAGAGCAGGAGCCAGGAGCCCGAGGACTTGTACCCTCGTCTTGATTCTGACGTGAGCTGGCTCACAGGCTTTCATCGTGGGCATTATTCCCATCACCTGTGAGCTTGAGGTTGCAAACCAGCGTGTATTATTTGTGGGAGCACGCGGTGTATTTTAAGTATAAACAATGCAGGGGAGCTATAAGGAACTTAGGAACTGCTGTCAAGGAGGCAAGGAATAGGATACAGGAAGGGAAAACAGTACTTTGGGTCTAATTCTGCTGCATGAGAGGAACAGTTTGTATCACAGGGTAGGGTAACTTGTAACTGGAAAGAGTGGGGAGAAAATGTAGGCCAAGGGGTAGATTGTTTAAATGGATTAATTCTTGGACTGTGCACTCAAGCTTTAGCAAGGCTGTATCTGTGGGACTCCTGTGAGGCCTGGCTTGTGGATGGGTCCTGTAGACATTTGTGATTTGCTTGTGCAAGGTCACCTAGGGATAGTATAGGCTTAGAGACAATTTTTTGAGTTCCCAAAATAGAAGGGTAGTGTATATTTAAACTTCAAAACCCTGTGAGTCCTAGACATTGGTTAATCCTCCCAGCTCAGCCTCTTGAGTAACTGGAACTACTCAAGTATCATGTGACACCATGCCTGGCTAATTTTTAAAAAAAACTTTTGTAGAGATAGGGTTTTGCTATGTTGCCCAGGCTGGTCTTAAACTCCTGGCCTCAAGCAGTCCTCCCACCTCAATCTCCCAAGGTGCTGTGTTGCTCCTAGATAATCCCCAATTTATGTGTCTGTGTGAGGGGTTTCTTAGTTCCAACAACCCGCAGGCAAGGCCAAAGGTTTCTGCCACTTTTCCCTGTGTGGGCATTCAAAGCCATGTTTCCTAAAACAGCCCCGTCCTACCATACCCTTCCACCTTCAAGGCAGCTACGGCAGTCACTTATGCTTCATTCTCCAGAGTTCTGTCCCCTTGGCGTTCTGACTCCTGGGGGTTTCCATTACCTTCCTGCGAGCTCAGCTACGCATTAAAATTATGTTTTGTAAATTGTACCCAACATTTTCTTGGCATTTTGTTGCAGATAAGCCCTTCAGGTTATCTTGTCTACTCTGGTGCCAGAGGAGAAGCCTCATGAACATCAGCAGCATCTGACTTTTTACAAAGGAATCTGAGCTAGGAGAGTAAAATAGTAGGATTTGCTAGAGCTACATACACAGTGTATGGGTGCTCAGTCTCCGGATTGTTCAGTTTGTGGAAATAGTTTCTAATAAACAAAAGGATCCTACTTTGTATCTATGGTCCTTTTTTTTGTTTCTCATTGAGAATAGCTTTAAGTGTTTGAGCAAGTTTCCATCTTGCATCGGGGAAGGTAGGATTCTTTGGGGTGAGAACTTTTCAGCAGTCAGGACAAGAAGCTTACCTTGGTTGATCTTGGGTAATTGCAAGTGACAGACAAAGCCTCCCGGACTTCCCCGCCTCATCTCGGGCTGGATGCTGGTGAGCTTATTCAGCACTGGGCACAGCAAGTCCTGTTCCATTAACCAACCAGCTCTCTTGCCATATGGGCCATCTGTCCATTAATATGGGGTGTGACCATTTATGGAAATGATTACAAACCCTCATCCTACTCATAGCCTCAACATCTATTGTATCTTGGTGGCCAAGTAGGAATAAGTAGCAAAATTAATTTGATTGTGACTGCTTTCTTTATTCTGGTCCTCCCTGTCTTCACTTTATTCAGGTAAGTAAAGAAAACTCCATTAAAGGCAAAACAAGCAAACAAAAAAAGGCAGCCAAGGAGTTTGAGAGTAATGTAGTTTCAGAAACAGCAACTTTGGAACACGTATGATCTCCCATGGTTTGCAGGTATACCACAAACGTTTTTTCTTAAAAGTATGGGACGTACTGTTTGATGTCAAAGTATTGAGAGGAAGATCAAACCCTGCAGATTTCAGATTTCCCTTGATAGTGACTGTTTTACTCTGATATGCCTAAAATTAACATATGTCACATTTGAAAATGTATTACACATATTCACATAAGCTTAAGAAAGGGTATCATGAAACAAAGAAATTGAAACACACTTCAGTGATTGAAGTCAAACAAACATGCATGAGGTCAACTCTAAGATTCTGCAAAAAACAGCTCTAGGCAGTTCACTGCTACGTAAACAAGAAGTTGGAAGTTGGGGGTTCAGCTTCACTTGAAAATCGTGGAGTTGTCACCCATTCCTCTCTCAATACTGTACCCTTATCCTCCACCTCGCCTCTTGTTGTTTCCCTTTCTTTAGTTTCTGACGCTGGCTTCTCGGCTTCAGCCATTCTCAACAGAGGGAACAGCATGAGAAAAGTCAGTTGAGTTTCCCATGGGATTACATCTCCTCCACCTCCTAGGAAACATCCTCCCTATTTTTCTGTAGCTGCCGTTTTTGGAAGGCAGCTTCCTCTACCCCCCTCCACTTACTCATGCAAACTGCTCAGTCATCTCGGCTTCACATCCAGTTCTCCCTCCTCCAGGATCTAGGAGTTTTCCTCCAACTGTCTCTCCATTTCATGAACGGCATCATATTTATTGTCTGTACAACTCATTTTACTCAGGGAGCAGAGGACAGTGGTAACCTCTGTGGACATTGTTCTCTTCAGACAAGCCTGCCATTTGGGGAGGGACACAGTGGATGGGGGATACCACATGGTGAGTCAGCTGAGTCTAATACTCTTTGGAAACCAGTAGGTGATGGATGCCACAGTCAACTCTTTCCCCACATTTAGGTCGCTCATTCTTGTACACAACAGACCCTGCCTTGCTTCACTCATCTCACCTCCATCTCTGCTCTCTTGAGATCCTAAATTTAATTCACTGAAGGGAGGGACCACTTCATCTTTTACATCCCTTTTGACATGCAGCACAGGGCTGGTTTTTCCAGAGGTTACCAGCCAAATTCTTATGGCATGAATGAATAAATGGGTACTTCTGATTACCAAATCAGTCTCCAGCCTTCAATTCCCTATGACCATCTCAAAATTCATAGTTCTCCTATCATCTCTAGTCTGAAATATCTAAAATCCTCCACGTCTATTTTCTGCTTCAAATCTGACCCTCTCAACCTTCTCATATCTCTTAATGATACAGTTATTATTCTCTAATACTCAGCAGAAACCTCAATCATCTTGGAATCCTTCTCTTCTTGGTCCCATTGAGTTAGGTATTCCCTTTTCATTCGCATAGCTACAACCTGGGTTTCATCAACTGCCTAAGTTTAGGCCCTTATCACCCAAGCCTGGACTTTTCTAAGTGCCTCCTGCTTCATTGCCTTGAACAATACAATAAAACCAGGCTAATCTTCCCAAAACATTGTTTTCTTCAAGTAAATGAACTGCATCTAAAAAATAAACATCCATGGCTCCTATAACTAGTGAAATATAACTCAGATGTCAGCCTACACTCAAGGCCCACCGCCACCACCCCACAACTGACTTCAGCTGACTTTCCAGCCTTCCTCTTTCCACCTGGACTTTGCAACGTTTCTGTCCAGTTGGACTGGTTTGCTCACGGGCTCCCCAAGCAGGCCTCTGGCAATATTAAATGTCCTTGTTCATCCTGCCACGTGGCCCTTTTTATTTGGTCTTTCCAAATTCTGCCCAGTCTTCAAGGCTCAGTCAAGGGCGAGTTCCTTCTCTTTGACACCTTCACCAGCCACTTACAAAGACCACAACCTATTTATCCTTGAAGTTCTTGAAGTTTCAACTTCAGGGCCTCACACCCCCGCCCCGCCCAAGCCTTGGACCTTATTTTATATTTGTAACTATATATATATATATATATATAGAGTTTTTTTTTTTTAATAAGTTCTTTCACTATTATAAACTTCAACCCCACATAAACTTGTACCCACCCTTCTGATCATCTGCAACTCTCAGCTGCAGTTTAACTGATCTGCAGGGTTAGAGCTATTTGCAGTGTCTTATTGAGTAAGCCTGAAAACATGCTCAGAGCTCACACTGAGTCTCCTATTTATTTGATTTCCATTTGGATCAAATCCCCAAGGGTATGTTAAATACGTATTTTGAATATATATTTCCATTCGTGTAGACTTCAGAGCTCCTGGATGCAGAGGCGGGGAAGATCTTGCCCTTGGTATCAGGGCACATGTTTTTGGAAGGATTAAATGCAAGCATTTATAAAGGGAGACAGGCAACATGAGTACCCTAAGAAAAGTACAAACAAAGTACTGTAGGGGGTTAAAGAAGAGATGATGCTAGGTTTGGCATTTTACCCATGGTATCCCAACATCCCAGCAAGGTGTGCCGGGTATGCGAGAGAACGGCAGCTGTCTTTTCCTGGTGCCTGGCTTATTCTCCATACCCTTGGCCCCCCAGCGCAGCTAATGAGGCATTCCTTGTGCTCCTAGTTTTGCCACCCCAGCTCCTTTCTGGCTTCCCCAGAAATCTGTGGTCTAAAAAGGTGTCAAAGTGCCTCCTCGTCTAATTTTCCAACATGCAATGCTTTTAGAAGAGCACTTACAGCTTTCACTTTGTGTGTGTTTGAACATTCTTTAACAACAAAGTCTTGCTCTGTCACCCTAGACTAGACTGCAGTGGCACAATCATAGCACACTGCAACATCAACCTCTTTGGCTCAAACCCTCCTCCTGCCTCAGCCTCCTGAGTAGGGACTACAGGCATGTGCCACCACGCCTGGTTATTATTATTTTTTACATTTTTGTAGAGATGAAATTTTACTATGTTGCCCAGGCTGGTCTCAAACTCCTGGCCTCCAGTCATCCTCCTGCCTCAGCTCCCAAAATACTGATAGGCATATGAGCCACTGCTCCAGGTCCTTGTTTTTGTTTTTAAATCCCCATCTGTACCCATGAATTGAGTTTGTAAAGTCAACAAAAGCGAAAACCAGTTTGCCCTGGTGGATGGAGAAAGGGGAGGGAATGTGAGGGAAGGACCTGCAACTGTGCGATCCTGAAGCCAAGCGTCATTAACTTTGCAGTCTTGTTCTTCCTTCTGACCGAAATAGACTCTTGTCTTCTTTGATTTGGTGTCCCTCGCTAGCCTCCCTCTGGGGTAAGACTTCCCTTTGCTATAAATGCTGAATCCTCTGTTTTGGCTGCCCAGCTCAGAGCTACATTTTGTGTACAGTTACTCCAGCGTTTGGAGGCAATTTCTTTGGGATTGTATTTCTCTATTCCCTCTCCACTATTTTTCGGTTTCCCTGTTTTATTCTGTGTTAACAAGCTTTGGTCCGACTATATCTTCATATATTTACACAGGTCAGTGCAAATCCCCATTTCGTCATTGCCCTGGTCATTTCTACCCGCTTGCTGAGAATCCTGGCCCACCCCCCAGCGGGAGACCTATGGTAACATGGCTTTCTCTCCTCAAGGACTTTCTACCTAGCAGCGGCCTCTGTTGGCAGCTCTCCCAGGCCTGGCAACAGCTGTGAGGCTTCTTCAGACCCAGTTTCTGAAAGACAGCTTCAGGTCTTCAAAAAGACCTGCATTTACTGGACTTCTGTTAGGTAGATCTTTTTCCAGGTTTCCTCTCTTCACTGGATCCAGTCACACTGGCCACTGAGTCTGAGAGTCTGGTCTCCGCTCAGGAGGTCTGGTTTCCCTGGCAACATGGGTGGGGCTGAGCCTCCCAACTGCCCATGACAGTTATTCAGGAACTTTCAGTTGGTGCTCACCTGCTTGCTGAGGTTGACGGGGCAGTGACTGTTTAACTGTATTTTACAGAAGCAAGGCAAGGCTTGGTCAGAGTCTTCTAGGCTGGGACTAAAACCCAAGTATCTTTTCTCTGATCCATTTGTGATCTTCCACATCACACTCTGTGGTCATCAATGGCTCCAATGTCACCTCCAGCCCTATATTGGAAATGCTAGGCTTGGGGACATCTCAGGATCCCTACCAGATGGTCAAACATGGCCTGATTCTGATCCAGGGAAGAAATCTAATGCCAAACTTCACCCAGGGCAAGTTTTCCAAAGTGTGGTCACAGGACACCTGAATCAGAATCATTTAGGATATTTGTTTTAAATGCTGAGTCCCAGGCCCCAGTTCTTACCAAATCTCCTGGGGATGGGCCTGGAAAGAATGAAACTAGGCCCCTGTCTCTCACCATACACAAAAATCAAATCAAAATAGATTAGAGACTTAAATCCAAGACCTGAAACTACAAAGCTACTAGAAGAAAACATTGGGAAAATGCTCCAGGACATTGGCCTGAGCAAAGATATTTTTTTCTGTAAGACATAAAAAGCAGAGGCAACCAAAGCAAAAATGATTTTTTTTTTTCAGTGGAGTTTCGCTCTTGTTGCCCAGGCTGGAGTGCAATGGCATGATCTTGGCTCACTGCAACCTTCGCCTCTTGGGTTCAAACGATTCTCCTGCCTGTCTCCAAAGTAGCTGGGATTACAAGCATCTGTCATTACACCTGGCTAATTTTTGTATTTTTAGTAGAGATGGGGTTTCACCATGTTGGCCAGGCTGGTCTCAAACTCCTGACCTCAGGTGATCTGCCTACTTCAGCCTCTCAAAGTGCTGGGATTACAGGTGTGAACCACAGTACCTGGCTTGTTTTTGTTTTTGTTTTTGTTTTAGAGACACAGTCTCACTGTGCCACCCAGGGCCGAGTGTAGTGGTGCAATCTGAGGTTACTGCAACCTCTGCCTCCCCAGTTCAAGCGATTCTCATGCCTCAACCTTCCAAGTAGCTGGGATGACAGGTGCATACCACCGCAGCCGGCTAATTTTTGTATTTTTAGTAGAGATGGGGTTTTGCCATATTGGCCAGGCTGGTCTCGAACTCCTGGCCTCATGTGATCTGCCCGCCTCAGCCTCCCAAAGTGCTGGGATTACAGGTGTGAGCCACCATGCCTGGCCCCCAAAATGATACTTTGGATTACATCAAACTAAAAATCTTCTGCACAGCAAGGAAAACAATCAACAAAGTGAAGAGAGAACCTGTAGAATGGAAGAAAACATGTGCAAACTATCTTATACCTTTCCTCTTCACCTCATAGACAGTAGATTGGTGGTTACCAGAGGCTGGGAAGGGGAGGAAGGGGGGGGAATAAATAAATAAATGTCTTCATTTCCACTAAACTGTACATTTAAAAGTGGTACAGATGGTAAATTATATATGTATATTTTATCTCAATTAAAAATACACAAATAAAAGGTAATTTTTAAAAAAGTTACAGCCTTCTATACCACTGTAGGAAGATTATAGTTAATAACAATATATAGTTTCAAATAGCTAGAGGGAGGATAGTGAATATCCCCAATACAAAGAAATGATAAGTGTTTGAGATGATGGATATGGTAATCACCCTGATCTAATTATGATAACATATCTATTAAAACATCACTATGTACCCCAATGAATATGTATGATTATGATTTATACATATATTTATACATATCTTTGTACTAGTCAAAGAGTCTAATGTCACTCATCTGCTCCCTTCTCTGCTTTGGCTGTGCAACACAGAGCTACATTTTGTGTACAGTTACTCTAGCGTTTGGAGGCAATTTTTTTTTTCAATGGAGTTTCGCTCCTGTCACCCAGGCTAGAGTGCAATGGCGTGATCTCAGCTCACTGCAACCTCTGCCTCCTGGGTTCAAGTGATTCTCCTGCCTCAGCCTCCAAAGAGGCTGGGATTGCAGGCATCCACTCACCACACCTGAATATTTTTTGATAGTCAATCAAAAAATGAAATGAATAAAGCTTCTATGACCATTCAAAATAATGCAAATTAAAAGAAAGGAAATGATCACCCTGGAAAAAATTTTTAAAAATTAAAAGGCTTAGGTTGGGCGCGGTGGCTCATGCCTGTAATCCCAGCAATTTGGGAGGCCGAGGCGGGTGGATCATTTGAGGTCAGGAGTTCAAGACCAGCCTGGCCAACATGATGAAACCTTGTCTCTATTAAAAATACAAAAATTAGCTGGGTGTGGTGGCGCATGCCTGTAATCCCATCTACTCGGAGGCTGAGGCAGGGAGGCAGAGACTGCAGTGAGTGGAGATGGCGCCACTGCACTCTAGCCTGAGTGAGAGAGCAAGACTCCGTCTCAATTTAAAAGAAAATTAAAAGGCCTTGCTCTGCAAAAGCCTTTTTTGCTCTTTACAAAGATGAAAAGGCGAGCTACAGACTAGAAGAAACTAAGTAGAAATTACTGACAAAGGACTCATCTCTCGAATACATAAAGAATTCTCAAGCTCAATGTCATTAGCCATTAGAACAATAAAAATTAAGAACAAAACAAGGTAGCACTACATGGGGAGTCTAAGGCAGTTAGAATTTGCAAGGCAGAGTACTATAGAGAAGAAAGTTATACAAAGAAAGAGCTCAAGAAATCTGCATATGGGTATGCTTGAATCTTTGGCTGAATATGAGTCTGTGCAATTGTAGAGTAAAACTCAAGAAGGCTGGAAAAGAACTACCAACGAAAGAAAAATTTCCAGGGAACTCTAACCCAAACAGTTCTCAGAACTCACACAAAACTGGGAATCGTTTTAATTCCTACAAGCCGGAATGGAGAGACATTGTTGAATACATGGAGGGCTTAGCAGAAACTCCAGAAGGGTAATCATAGTATGGCTGAAATAGCCCTAGAGTACAGGAGAATCTAAGCCTGCCCTAAACAGGTTTAAAAATGTCTTAAAGGCTGGGCGCGGTGGCTCAAGCCTGTAATCCCAGCACTTTGGGAGGCCGAGACGGGAGGATCACAAGGTCAGGAGATAGAGACCATCCTGGCTAACATGGCGAAACCCTGTCTCTACTAAAAACACAAAAAAGTAGCCGGGCAAGGTGGCGGCGCCTGTGGTCCCAGCTACTCGGGAGGCTGAGGCAGGAGAATGGCGGGAACCCGGGAGGCGGAGCTTGCAGTGAGCTGAGATCCGGCCACCGCACTTCAGCCTGGGCGACAGAGCGAGACTCCGTCTCAAAAAAAAAAAAAAAAAAAGTCTTAAATACCTGCTAGAACAAATTCAAACACTCTTTAAAGCAATGCAATGCAATACGGTACTGCCAAATATAATATACAAATGCTATGCCTCCAATTAAAAATTACTAGGCATATGAGGCAGCAAGAAAGCATTACCCCATACCAGGAGAAAACTTCATTAGAAAAAAAATTACATAGATGATGGGTGTCATGACAAGAGCCAACTTGAAGGAATACTCAGTGACCAAGTTCAGGACAATTTAAACAAGAAAATATGATGATAATAGTGAATTATAACACATAGAATAAAATAAATATCCACAAGTCCACACTGATATAAATAAATAGAGGAGAAAGGATTCCTCTTCCTCTCATTAAAAGTCCAATGAACAAAGGTAGAATAAATTATGGAACCAAAAAATTGCCATTTGGGCAACACCATGGTAATAATTATTGCTGGCAAGAATCTTTAACCCTTTCCCATTTGCTCAAGAATATTCACCAGTAGCACTTCCGGCTGCAGTGTTTACCTTGAGATAACTTTACCATGAAATATCTCACTTTCATTCTTTTCTTTTTTTTTTTTCTTTGAGACGGAGTCTTCGCTCTGTTGCCCAGGCTGCAGTGCAATGGTGTGACCTCGGCTCACTGCAACCCCTGCCTCCCGGGTTCAAGTGATTCTCCTGCCTCAGCCTCGCAAGTATCTGGGATTACAGGCATGCACCAACACTCCTGGCTAATATTTCATATTTTTAGTAGAGACAGGGTTTCACCATGTTGGGCAGGCTGGTCTTGAACTCCTGACCTCAAGTGATCAGCCCGCGTCGGCCTCCCAAATTGCTGGGATTACAGGCATGAGCCACGGCTTCTGACCACAATTTTATTATTTTCACATCGCTCTAGTATATCGACTTTGGAAACAGAGACATCATCCTGGGCGCGGTGGCTCACGCCTGTAATCCAGCACTTTGGGAGGCCGAGGCGGATGGATCACGAGGTCAGGAGATCGAGACCATTCTGGCTAACACGGTAAAACCCCGTCTCTACTAAAAATACAAAACAGATTAGCCTGGCATGGTGGCGGGCGCCTGTAGTCCCAGCTGCTTGGGAGGCTGAGACAGGAGAATGGCGTTAACTCAGGAGGCAGAGCTTGCGGTGAGCTGAGACCCGTGTCACTGCACTCTAGCCTGGGCTACAGAGCGAGACTCCATCTCAAAAAAAAAAAAAAAAAAAAAAAAAAAAAAAAAAAAAAAAAAGACATCATCCTATTTATAGCATTCTGCTTTTAGCAGTGATATTTCCATTGACAAAATATAGTACTTCTCAATTGCTAAAAATGTCAAATCCTAGAAAATGCAGGTTTGTTTTTTTTTTTTCTTTTTCAGATGGAGTTTTGCTCTTGTTGCCCATGCAGGAGTGCAATGGCGTGATCTCTGCTCACTTCAACCTCTGCCTCCAGGGTTCAAGTGATTCTCCTGCCTCAACCTCCCAAGTAGCTGAGATTACAGGCACCCACCACCATGCCCAGCTAATTTTTGTATTTTTAATAGAGATGGGGTTTCACTATGTTGGCCAGGCTGGTCTCGAACTCCTGACCTCAGGCGATCTGCCCGCCTCGGCCTCCCAAAGTGCTGGGATTACAGGTATGAGCCACTGCACCCGGCAAATGTAGCATTTCTTTCTTTTTCTTTTTTTTTTTTTTTAATTATACTTTTAAGTTCTAGGGTACATGTGCACAACGTGCATGTTTGTTACATAGGTATACATGTGCAATATTGGTTTGCTGCACCAATTAACTCATCATTTACATTAGGTATTTCTCCTAATGCCATCCCTTCCCCTGCCTGCCCCCCACCCCACAACGTCTATGAGTGATATTAACATTGTTCTCAAACAGTTGTTGGCCAAAGATTCATTTGGTGAATTTGATTTGTCTGAAATAGATGATTCTGATGATTCAGATGATTCTGATGTTAGTTCTGTTTAGAATTAACTCCAAGAACAATTTTTCTATTTTCTTTTTCTTTTTTTTTTTTTGAGATATGGAGTCTCACTCTGTCACTCAGGCTGGAGTGCAGTGGAGCCATCTTGGCTCACTGCAACCTTTGCCTCCCAGGTTCAAGAGATTCTCCTGCCTCAGCCTCTCGAGTAGCTGGGATTACAGGTGCCCGCCACCATGCCCGGCTAATTTTTGTATATTTAGTAGAGACTGGGTTTCACCATGTTGGCCAGGCTGGTCTTGAACTCCTGACCTCAGGTGATCCACCTGCCTCAGCCTCTCAAAGTGCTGGGATTACAGGCGTGAGCTACGGCACCCAGCTGTATTTTATTTTTACATTGAAAATCAGTCAGATTTGCTCCAAACTCAAAGAGTGTGTTTAGGTAAAATTAAATGAGCGCTGGCAACAAGTTGCACTTTTTAATTTTCTAAACAGAAAAAGGGTTAATAGATGCTAAAATTAGTGGGCAAAAATAGAATGTAAAAGAAGAGATTTGACTGGTCTCAAAATATGTCTCCAGAAGATACTAATTATAAAGGGGAAATAGTAACTTTACAGTTAATCAATGTGACAAGCATCACCTTAACCAAATGCTAAAAATTAACATAATGAGTCATAAGACATATTGGCATCTTGTACCTTTTGATAAGATGCACTGAGAAGGGCACAACATGGTTTCTGTAGTGTTCATGCCAAATTGTATAACTACAACCTAATGATGAGAAAATACCAGACATAAGCAAATTGACAAACATTGTGCAAAATAATGTTTTGCAAAAAAGTGTCAAAATTATGAGCTGTCTCAAATTGGAAGAGACTAGGGACATGTGACAACTAAATGCAATGTGGGGGCCTTGATTGGATCCTGGGCCATTAAATAATAAAGAGGCATTGGTGAAATTTGAATAAGGCCTATAGATTCATTATAGTATTGAATCTATGTTAACTTCCTGATTTAATGTGTTGGTGTACAGTTTTTCATGATAGCCTCTAATGATTCTTTGCATTTCTGAGATTTCAGTTGTTATGTCTCTTTTTTCATTTCTGGTTTTATTTATTTGGGTCTTTTTTTCTTAGTCTATCTAAAGGCTTGTCAATTTTGTTTATCTTTTCAGAAAAACAACTTTTTCATTTTGTTGATGTGCATTTTTTAGTCTCAATTTCATTTATTTCTGCTCTGATCCTAGTTACGTCTTTCCTTCTACTTATTTTGGGTGTGGTTCTTGCCTTTCTTGTTCCTTGAGGTGCATTGTTAGGTTGTTTATTTGAAGTCTTTCTGCTTTTTTGACATAGAGACTTATTGCTAAATACTTTCCTCTTAGTACTGCATTTACCGTATCCCATAGATTTTGGTATGTTGTATTTCCATTTTCCTTTGTTTAAAACATTTTTTAATTTTCTTTTTAATATTCCTTCACTGACCCAATGGTCATTCAGGAGCATGTTGTTTAATTTTCATGGATTTGTGTGTTCTCTGAGGTTCTTCTTGTTACTGATTTCTAGTTTTGTTCCATTGTGATCAGGAAAGATACTTGATATGATTTCTATTTTTAGAGTTTGTTCAGACTTGGTTTTTGGCCTGAGATATGATCTGAAGAATATTCCACGTGCTGATCAAAAGAATGTGTATCCTGCAACAGCTGATGAAATGTTCTATAAATGTCAGCTAGGCCCTAGTATGTGGTTTCATTTATTTGTTTGTCTGTCTTTATTTATTTTTGAGATGGAGTTTTGCTCTTGTCACCCAGGCTGGAGTGCAATGGCACAATCTCGGTTCACTGCAACCTCTGCTTCCCAGGTTCAAGTGATTCTCCTGCCTCAACCTCCCAAGTAGCTAGGATTACCGACACCCACAACAATGCCTGGCTAATTTTTGTATTTATAGTAGAGATTGGGTTTCGCCATGTTGGTCAGGCTGGCTAGTATGTAGTTTCACTCCACTGTTTCCAATTTTTTTCTTTTTCTTTTTTTTTTTTTTTGAGATAGAGTCTTGCTCTGTCACCCAGGCTGGAGTGTAGTGGCCGGATCTCGGCTCATTGCAACCTCTGCCTCCCAGATTCAAGCAATTCTTCTGCCTCAGCCTCCCAAGTAACTGGGATTACAGGCACGTGCCACCACGCCTGGCTAAGTTTTTTTTGTATTTTTAGTAGAGATGGGATTTCACCATGTTGGCCAGGTTGGTCTCGAACTCCTGACCTCAGGTGATCCACCCACCTGGGCCTCCCAGAGTGCTGGGATTACAGGTGTGAGCCACCATGCCCAACCTAACTTCACTACTTTTTTTTTGTTGATTTTCTGTCTGGATAACCTATCTGTTACTGAGAGTGGGATGTTGAAGTATCTTACTATTATTTTATTGCAGTCTATCTCTCCCTTTAGATTTATTAACATTTGCTTTACTTGGGAGTTCCAATGTTAGATGCATAGCTTTTTATAATTGTGATATGCTCCTGAAGAATTGACCCCTTTATTATTATATAGTAACCTTCTTTGTCTTTTTTTTTAGTCTTTGATTTGTAGTCTATTTTATCTGATATAATTATAGCTACTCCTAGCGTGTTCTGGTTTCCACTTGCATGTTGTATATTTTTCCACCCCTTCCCTGTCAGTCTGTGTGTGTCTTTGTAGGTGCAATGGGTTTCTTGAAGGTAGCATATAGTTGGGTCATGTTTCTTGATCCATTCAGCCACTGTGTTAGTCTGTTTTGCATTGTTATAAAGCGTGCATCCCAGGACAGCTTTGAATGCAGCCCAACACAAATTCATAAACATTCTTGAAACACTATGAGATTTTTCTGCTATTTAAAAAGTTCATCAGCTATCATTAGTGTTAGTATATTTTATTTGTGACTGAAGACGGTTCTTCTTCCAGTGTGGCCTAGGGAAGTCAAAAGAGTGGACACCCCTGTAATATAAAGAAACACCTGAGACTGGGTAATTTGTAAAGGAGTTTATTTGGCTGACAGTTCTACAGACTATACAAGAAGGACGGCACTAGCCTCTGCTTCTGGTGAAGGCCTCAGACTGCTTCCATTCATGGCAGAAGGCAAAGAGGGAGCAGACATGTCCCATGGCAAGAGAGGGAGAAAGAGGAAGTGCTAGATTCTTTTTAAACAACCAGCTCTTGCGTGAACTAATATAGTGAGAATTCACTCATCACTAAGGGGATGACACCAAGCCATTCATGAGGGACCCACCCCTGTGATCTGAACACTTCTCATTAGGCTCCACATCAAGTGTTAGAGATCAAATTCCAACATGAGATTTGGAGGGGACAAATATTCAATTATATCAGCCACTCTATGCCTTTTAATTAGAGAATTGAGATCATTTACTTCCAGTGCTATTATTGATAAGTAAGAACTTATCTGTCTCATGACCTCCTTTTGGGGAGGTCATGGTTCCCTGTTTGTTTTTGTTTCTTGTGAGTATCCATCTACGTCTTTGCATCGAAGGATTATTTATTCCAATTTTCTCCATTCACTTGTGTTTTTTATTGAATATATCAGCTTAGCAAATACTTGCTAGTAGGTCGCTGCTTCCTTTTCGGCTGTAGATGGCGCCTAAAGCCCAAGTTCGCGTTGGCACTAGTAAATGGTCAGAGTCAAATGAGGGAGGTCCCAAAGGAATTGTCCAGTGTGGGACGGCTGGCTGGGGGTTTGTGCTGGGGAGTCGGGGGTGCTGTGGAATGCACCTCTTACAGTGTGGTGCTACTGAACAGCCACTCTTTGATTTGGTACCTCCTTTGGCTAAGTTACAAAGCACAGTTTCCAAGGCTGGGGATGGTACTTCCACAATCCTCGTTTGTCTCTGCCTGTCCTCAGGGATATTTCTCCTTTCAGGCAGTCACGATGTTTCCCGTGAATTAGGCAAGGACAGGCCTCTACTAGAGAACCCAATAAGGTAGGGAACCTGCTCGACCACCTCAATTTTACTTTTTTCAGTGTTGAAACTGTGAGTTAGGGGAGATTTTATGTGGTCGGTGCTGGGCAGAATGAGAGGAGGGACGTCGCAGATGGGGAAGTTTTTAATTCTCCTCCTGTCTGGTTGGAGTATTTTCAATTCTCTGTGGCCCTGGAAACTCATCTGTGTACCTGAATTCGGGGTTGCTGCTGCTGAAAATCTCTGTGCTGTGTATTTGTTCCTGGTTTTCTGTCAGGTAGAGTGAAGTCAGCTTGCCTCTATGCTGCCATTTTGGAACCAGAAGTCTCTTTCTAGAACACTAGAACTTACTTCTCCTAACTGGCTGTAATTTTGTATCTTTTAGCAAATCTCTTCTTAACTCTTTCTTTCCCTTGCTTTTCCCAGCCTCTAGTATCCTGTGTTCTACTTTTTACCCCTATGAAATCTTTTTAAAAAATATTATTTTAGCTTCCACATATGTGTGAAAACTTAGTATCTAACTTTCTGTTCCTGGCTTATTTCATTCACCATAATGTCCTCCATTTCCATCCATGTTGCCATGAATGACAGGATTTCATTCTTTTTTATGGGTGAATAGTATTCCATGGTGTATACATACCACATTTTCATTCATCCATTATTGTTGAACACGTAGGTTGATTCTGTATCTTAGCTGTTGTGAATAGGGCTGCGATGAAGATGTACGTATGATGTCTGTCTAAAATAATGATTTCCCTTTGTTTGGATAAATTCTCAGCAGTGGGATTGCTGGGTCATATGGTAGTTCTAGTTGTAGTTTTTTGAGGAACCTCCATACTGTTCTTCCCAGTGGCTGTACCAATTTACATCTCCATCAGTAGTGTGTAAGTGTTCCCTTTTCTCTGCATCCCTGCCAGCATTTGTTATTTATTTATTTATTGATAATAGCCATGTTAACTGGGGTGAGATGATACCTCATTGGGGTTTTGATTTGCATTTCCATGATAATTAGTAATGTTGAGAATTTTTAATGTATTTATTGGCCATTTGTATGTCTTCTTTTGAGAAATATCTGTTGAGATCATTTGCCCATTTTTTAAATGGATTATTATTATTATTATTTTGCTGTTGAGATGTTTGGGTTCCTTGTATATTCTGGATATTAATCCCCTATCAGATGAGTAGTTTGCAAATATTTTCTCCCATTCTGTAGGTTGTCTTTTCACTTTGTCGATTGTTTCCTTTGCAGAAGATTTGTAGTTCCATATACTCCTGTTTATTTTTACTTTACCATGTACTATTTGTTTATACCATATATCATTTGCTATTTGTTTATACCATATACTATTTGTAAACTTATTTATTTTTACTTTACGATATACTCTTATTTCTTTATTTTTACTTTTGTTTCCTGTGCTTTTGCAGCCTTATTCATAGAATATTTTCCCAGACCAATGCCTTGAAGTGTTTCCCCTGTTTTCTTCTAGAAGTTTTATTGCTTTTGGTCTTATATTTAGGATTTTGATCCCTTTTGAACTGATTTTTGTATAGGATGAGAGGTAGCTGGGCACAGTGGCTCATGCCTGTAATCCCAGCACTTTGGGAGGCCGAGGCGGGCAGATCACAAGGTCAGGAGTTCGAGACCAGCCTGGCCAACATAGTGAAACCTTGTCTCTACTAAAAATACAAAAATTAGCCAGGCATGGTGGCGCGAGCCTGTAGTACCAGCTACTCAGGAGGCTGAGGCAGGAGAATTGCTTGAACCTGGGAGGCAGAGGTTGCATGGGTGACAGAGTAAGATGTTGTCAAAAAAAAAAAAAAAAAAAAAGGGGGTGAGAGGTGAGGATCTAGTTTCATTCTTTTTCATATGGATATCCAATTTTCCTAGCACCATTTATGGAAGAGACTGTCCTTTTCCCAAAAAGTGTTATTAGCACCTTTGTTGAAAATCAGTTGGCTGTACACTATTCACAACAGTAAAGACATGGAATCAACCCGAATGCCCATCAGTAATAGGATAAAGAAAATATGGTACCTATACACCATCAACTACTATGCAGCCATAAAAAGGAATGAGATCATGTCCTCTGCAGGGACATGGATGGAGCTAGAAACCAGCAAACTGATGTAGGAACAGAAAACTAAACACCATGTTCTCACTTATAAGTGGGAGCTGAATAATGAGAACACATAGACACAGGGAGGGGAACAATACACACTGGGGCCTGTTATGGGGTGGGCAGAAGGAGGGAGAGCATCAGTAATGCATGCTGGGCTTAATACTTGGGTAATGGGTTGATAGGTACAGCAGACTTCCATGCCACACGTTTACGTATTCAACAAGCCTGCACTGCACGTGTATACTGGAACCTAAAATAAAAAACTAAAAAAAAAAAATCAGTTGACTGTAGATATGTTGATTCATTTCTGTGTTCTCAGTTCTGTTGCATTGGTCTACATGTTTTTATTCCAGTACCATGCTGTTTTGGTTATTAGAGGTTTGTTGTATATTTTGAGGTCTGGTAGTATGATACTTCCAGCTTTTTTCTTCATTCTTTGTGCTCAGTATTGCTTTGGCTATTTGGAGTCTTGGTAGTTTCATACAACTTTTAGGTTTCTTTTCCCTATTTCTGTGAAGAATGTCATTGGTATTTTGATAGGGATTGCATTGAATCTACAGATTGCTTTGGGTAGTATTGTCATTTTAACAATATTAATTCTTCCGATCCATGAGCATAGAATGTCTTTCCATTTGCATCTTTTTCAATTTTTTTCATCACTGTTTTGGAGATTTCCTTGTTGAGGTTTTTCACCTCCTTAGTTAAATTTATTTTACATGTTTTATTTATTTGGTAGCTATTGTAAACGAAATTGCCCTCTTGATTACTTTTTAGCTAGTTCATTGTTCATATATCAAAACACTTACAAATTTTATATATTAATTTTGTATCCTGTGACTTTAGTGCTGTAGTGAAATCGTTTAAGAGGTTTTTTTTTCTTTTTTTGGGTAGTTAGGTTTTTCTATACACAAGATCATGTTATTTGCAAACAGGGACAATTTTACTTCCTTTCCCATTTGGATGTCCTTTATTTCTTTGTCTTGTCCAATTGCTCTGGTTAGTACTTCCAGTATTACCTTGAATAGGAGCAGTAAGAGTGGGCATCCTTGTCTTGTTCCAGTTCTTAGAATAAAAGCTTTCAGCTATTCCCCATTTTGTTAAATGTTATCTGTGTATTTGTTATACATGGCCATTATTATATTGAGGTACTTTCCTTCTATACCTAATTAAGAGTTTTGTTTTTTTTTTTAAATCGTGAATGGATGTTGAATTCTATCAAAAGCTGTTTCTGTGTCTATTGAGGTGATCATATGGTTTTTGTCCTTTGTTCTATTGATGTGATGTATGAAGTTTATTGATTTGGGTATGTTGAAACATCCTTGCATTCCTGGAATAAATCCCACTTACTCTTGGTGTATTTTCTTTTTGATATGTTTTGAATTAAGTTTGCTAGTATTTTGTTGAGAGATTTTGCATTAATGTTCTTTGGTAATATTGGCCTGTAAGTTTTCTTTTTTCATTATGTTCTTGTCTGGTTTTGCTATCAGGGTTATGTTGGCCTTGTAGAATGAGTTAGCAAGAATACACTCTGCTTCAATTTTGGGGAATAGTTTAAGAAGGACTAGTACTAATTCTTCTTTAAAAGTTCAGTATAATTCAATGATGAAGCCCTGTGGTCTTGGGCTTTTCTTTGTTGGAAGACTTTTAATTACTGATTCAATCTCATTACTTGTTATTGTTCTGTTTAGGATTTTTTTTTTTTTTTAATTCCTTCTTGGTTCAGTCTTGGTAGGTTGTACATGTTCAGGAATTTGTCTATTTCATCTAGATTTTCAAATTTATTGGCATATAGGTTTTCATAATAGTCTCTAATGATCCTTTGTATTTCTGTGCTATCCTTTGTGATGTCTCATTTTTTTGTTGTTCAGTTCATTTACTAGGGCCTTCTTTCTTTTAAAGTTTTAAATTTTGATGATGTACTATTTAACCATTTTTTTTTCTTTTACAAATTGTGTTTTTAATGCCATGACCAGGAACTCTTCACCAAGCCCTAGATCCTAAAGATTTTCTCCTATGTTTTCTTCTAGAAGTTTCATAGTTTTACATTTAAATTTATAACCCATTTTAATTGGATTGTTCGTTTGTTTGTTTTTTTTGTTGTTGAGATGTTTGAGTTCCTTGTATATTTTGGATATTAATCCTCTATCAGATGAGTAGTTTGCAAATATTTTGAGTTGATTTTCATATAAGTTGTGAGGTTTAGGTCGAGGTTCATTTTTTTTTGCCTATGGACGTCTACTTGGTCAAATACCATTTGTTGAAAAGTCCATTCTTCCTGCATTTGATAACTTTTGCACCTTGAAAAAATCGGTAGATGGTACCTGTACAGGGCTATTTTGAGGTCCTCTAGTCCATTGATCTATGCGTCTATTACTCCACCAATATCACAAAGTCTTGATCACTGTAGCTATGCAATGTCTTAAAACTGGGTTGAATTATCCCTCCTACGTTAGTCTTCATTTTCAAAATTGTTTTAGCTTTTTAGGTTCCTTTGCCTTCCCAAATACATTTTCAAATAATCTTGTTTGTCTCTGTAAAAAACTTACTGGGATTTTTATAGAAATTATAGCAAAAGTATATATTAACAGTATGGTGGGTGTTGTAACCCATGAACATGCTATGTCTCTATTTATTTCTCTTTATTTATTTTAAGCTTTTAATTTTTTTGATCAGCATTTTGTCATTTTTCGCATTCAGTCCTGTATAGGTTTTGCTATATTCATGCCTCAGTATTAGAAATTTTTATTACAGTCATAAATGGTATTTTAAATTTCAGTTTCCATGGATATATAGTAATACAAGTGTTTTTTGTATGTTGAACTTGTATCTTTCAGTCTTACCATAGTTCCTAGGAGTTGGATGATTTTGTTTGTTTGTTTGTTTTGTTTAGGTATATTGCCTGAGGATTTCTATAGATGATCATATGATCTGCTAATAGGACAACTTTTTCTTTCTGATTTTTATGTATTTTATTTCCTTTTATTTTTTTGAGACAGAGTCTTGCTCTCTCATCCAGGCTGGAGTGCAAAGGTGCAATCTCAGCTCACTGCAACCTCTGCCTCCTGGGTTCAAGCAATTCTCCTGCCTCAGCCTCCTGAGTAGCTTGGACTACAGGTGTGAGCCACCACACCTGACTAATTTTTGATTTTTAGTAGAGACAGGGTTTCACCATGTTGGTCAGGCTGGTCTTGAACTCCTGACTTCACAATCCACCTGCCTCAACCTCCCAAAGTGCTGGGATTACAGGTGTGAGTCACCGTGCCTGGCCTTTATTTCCTTTTTTTTAAAAATTTTTTGTTTGTTATACTGCCTAGCCCTTCCAGTACTAGAAGTGATAAAAGATATCCTTGTCTTGTATCTAATCTTAGGGAGAAAGTATTCCGTCTTTTGCCCTTATGTATGATGTTATCTGTAGATTTATTTTGTAGCTGTTCATTATTAATTTGAGAAAGTTTCCCTCTTAAGTATTTTGAGAATTTTTCTTATAAATGAGTGTCAAATTTTGTAAAATTCTTCTTTTGCATCAATTGACATAATCATGTGATTTTTTTTCCTGTAGCATGTCAATATGGTAGATTACCTTGATTGATTTTCAAATATTGAACCAGCTTTGCATTCCTGAAATAACCCTTACTTGATGGTGGTGTATAATTCTTTTTGGATATTATTGAATTCTTTGCTATATTTTAATAAGGATTATATCTATATTCATCAGGACTGTTGATCTGTCATTTTCTCTTTTTTTATAATGTATTTTTCTGGTTTTAGCATCAGGGTCATATTAACTTTACAAAATAAATTGGGATGTGTTTATTTTCTATATTCTGGAAGAGATTGTGTAGCACTGGAGTTAATTCTTCTTTAAAAGTTTGGCATAATTCAGTGGTGAAGGCATCTGTTCCTGGAGATTTGGTTGAGGGAGGAGTTTTAAAATTAGGGGTTTAATTTTCTCAATAGTTACATGGCTATTCAAACTTTTTATGCCATATTAGTTGACTTGTGGTCATGTGTGGGTTTGGTTCATTTTATCAAAATTGTCAAGATTTATGTGTGTAAAGTTGTAGTATTCCTTTATTATCCTTTTGATGTCTGTAGAGTCTGTAATAATGTCTCTAGTTTCACTTCTGATACTGTATTTTCTCTCTTTTCCTTTGTCAGTCTTTTTTTTTTTTTTTTTTTTTTTTCCTGACGAACTCTCACTCTGTTGCCCAGGCTGGAGTGCAGTGGTGTGATCTCAGCTCACTGCAACCTCCGCCTCCTGGGTTCAAGCAATTATTGTGCTTCAGCCTCACGAGTAGCTGGGACCACAGTCATGCACCACCATGCCTGGCTAATCTTTGTGTTTTTAGTAGAGATGGGGTTTCACCACGTTGGCCAGGCTGATCTCGAACTCCAGGCCCCAAGTGATCCACTCGCCTCGATAGAAGTTTGTCAATTTCACAAATCTTTTGAAATAACCAGTTTTTGCTTCATTACTTTACTATGTATTTTTTTTTCCATTTCATTTATTTCTGCTATTGTCATTTTTTCTTCTTTCTGTTTGCTTTTTGTTTCTTTTTTTTTTTTGGGATAGAATCTTGCTTTGTGGCCCAGGCTAGAGTGCATGTGTGGATTTCAAGGATTTAGTGCAATCTTGGCTCACTGCAACCTCTACCTCCCAGGCTCAAGCAATTCTTGTGCTTCAGCCTTCCAAGTAGCTGGGGTTACAGAGATGGGGTTTCACCATGTTGGCCAGGCTGGTCTTGAACTCCTGGCCTCAAGTGATCCACCCACCTTGGCTTACCAAAGTGCTGGGAAACAAGTGTGAGCCACCATGCCCAGCCCCTGTTTAGTTTGTTCTTATTTTTCTAGTTTCCTGATATAGGACCTTATAATATTAATTTGTGGCTTCTTCTTTTCTAATATAACCATTTCACTCAGTGCTATAAATTTCCCTATCAGCACTGTTTTGGCTGCACCACACAAATTTGAATATGTTGTATTTTCATTGTCATTGAATCTTCACGTACGTATTGGTCAGTATAGGGATAGATAGTAAATACTTTAGGCTTTGTGGGGCACATAAGGTCTGTGTCACTCCTCCTCCTTTTTTTTCTTTTTCCTTATAACGTTTTCTAAGTGTAAAAATTATTCTTAGCTTGCAACTTGTACCAAAACTGGCTCGTGGGGCTATAGTTTGCCTATCTCTGCTTTAGACCTATTTCTTACCTTTCACAGTCAGAGTATGTGTCTCTAGCCTAGCATAGTGTATGTCCTGGTTGAACTTTTCAGCTTAAAATGCACACACACACACACACGCACACACACACACACACGATTGCCTTCCTTCTTGCAATTTTTTTACAACCTTCTTTTTTTCTAAGACCCATTTCAGTTCTTACCACTACTTCTATGAAATTTGTTCTACCTGATTCACTCTACATCTGACTCTCAGAAAACTTACTGAATGTGGGTTTGATAATACTATTTTGTGCTGAGCACAGATTGCCATTATTTGCTACTTATGTATTTTAATTTCATGTATTTTGTTTCTACAACTGGATTGTAGGTTCCTGGAGAGCTGGAATTTATCTTAACTTCAACTATAATAATGATGCTTTGTTTTAAAACAACCCCTTCTGGTTTATAAAGCTTTATAAAATGTTGTGTGTGTTGTGTGTGTGTGTGTGTGTCTGTGTGTCTGTGTGTTTTAGTTCATCATGAGAATCCTGTGAAGCAGTTGGGGCAAGGAATTTTATCTATAGTTGACAAATGAAGAAACCGAGGCTCAGACAGTTAACATGGACCGAGGCTCCATGGCTAGTAAAGGACAAAATCAGATCTCAATCTCAGTGCTGGCCCATTGCTCCCTTCAGCTCCCTGAAACCCAGCAGTGGGATGGGCACATCAAACATCCTTGACTTAGCCTGTTGAGTATTAATGTCCATTTCCCTGGCCGTGTCACCCAGTCCTTAAGTCCATACCTCTACTTCTTCCCCTCCCTCTGTACTGTCTTTCTGCTGTCTACTACTGTTGTTTCAATGTGAACTTGGACTGTCATCCTTTGAGAAGACATGGTCAAAGTAGGAACCTTGATTCTTTCATATTTGGAAAATCCCTCTCTAGAGAAAGAGGACTCAATCTGACACTATATTCATTTCCTGGAGCTGTTCTTTTTTATTTTTTTGAGACAGAGTTTCGCTCTTGTTGCCCAGGCTGGAGGGCAAAGGCATGATCTCGGATCACTGCAACCTCTGCCTCCTGGATTCAAGCGATTCTCCTGCTTCAGCCTCCCAAGTAGCTGGGATTACAGGTGCCTGCCACCATGCCTGGCTGATTTTGTATTGTTAGTAAAGGTGAGATTTTACCATGTTGGTCAGGCTGGTCTTGAACTCCTAACCTCAAGTGATCCACCTGCCTCGGCCTCCCAAAGTGCTGGGATTACAGGTGTTAGCCACTGCGCCTGGCATCCTGGAGCTATTCTTGACATGAAGGGCCACGTTCCAGTGGAGGGGGCTTATCACTCAGGGGCTTTACAACAGTCCCCAAAGAAAGACCATTTCCTTGCCATTGCCTTGTCTTCCATGATAGCACATTGAGGATGGGAGCCCAGGCCTGTTGGGCTCTGGCACACGAAATTGGCTCCTTTGGGGCTTCTGCATTCATGCTGAAGAAGTTAGTGGAGAATCTAGGGATGGGATTTTCACACCCCAACAAGTGACTTGAAAAACACAGAAGCAAATGAAGACCTGCTCACTGCTGCTGTGAAACAAATACTCTATACTTGTCCCCACCGTGAGCCGGATGTCCTGAGGCTTTGAGGAAGGTCTTCAGCTTAGACTTGGGGTGTCAGAATAGCCACTCCCCTTCTGGACACCCTAAGCTCGAGCCTGAACCCTGCCTGGTGTGTGCTTGCCAGTGTCCTTGCTGTCTCCACACAGGCACTGGCCACACAGGCTCTGCCTTACCCGGGAAGGGCTTGCCCACCACCACCCCCATCCCAGAGCTGGAAGGCAGCCTGCACACAGACCTTGTCCATGAGTCAAACTCCCCCAAATCTGACTTTCAAAGGAGAAGATAAACGGAACCCAGGCAAGGAGGTTCCCTTGAGCACGTGATGGGAATACTCAAACGCTGGAGGGCTCTTTCTTCAGTGCTCAGCACCCATTAATTCAAAAATAATACATCTAAATTAGCTGGGTGGGCATGGTTCTGTGTGCCTATAGTCCTAGCTACTTGGGAAGCTGAGGTGGGAGGATCGCTTGAGCCCCAGATTTCGAGGCTGCAGTGAGCTATGATCACACCATTGCACTCCAGCCTGGGTGACGGAGTAAGACCCTGTCTCTAAAATAAACAAACAAACAAACTCTAAAAACCCAAAACAAAGATAGCACATCTATCATGCCTGGAGAAGCTCATTTTCCTATAAGGCCCCTTCTTCTGCCCAGTCCTCTACAATCATTCAAATCTTTGTGAGTAACTCCTCCAGGAAGCCTCTGAAGGCTGGATACCTTGAGAGGATAAATAATGGATATCATTTACTGAGCATTTACTGCAGGCCAGCTGTGCTAGGCACTTTCCTTGCATTAATTTACTCCATCCCCACAACAACTTCATCAGGCAGATGCTATTATTCTCTGCACTTTATGGAAGATGAGGCCTGGTCACTTGCCAAAAGTGTGAAGTTTAGTAAAGCAAGAGCCTGGAGTTTGAGTGCAGGTATGTGCTCCTGCACAGTACATCCTACTGGACCTCCCATCTTTCTATCAGTCAAGGACATTAGTTGCAGATAATAGAAACCAATCTTGGCTGGGGTCATCAGAAAATGAACCTCTGAAAGGATAAGAGGTGGCTCATAAAATCTCTAAGACAGTGCTCACATATACCACATACAAAAATTGGGAGAATAAAATTTCTTGGAGGGTTAACCCAGGCTGGATCCTCCCCAGTCCCATTTCTGCTTCCTAAGCACATAGGAAGATGAGATTTCTCAGCCTGCCTTTCATTTAGGCCAATGGAGCATAAGGGGAAATTAATGCATAGTGTTTCCAGGCCTGTCCCTAAAATTTCTTGCCATATCCTTGACTTTCATGGCCCTGTGAAAGAGAAGGAACTGCGATGCTGGAACCACACTTTTAGTAGCCCAGGGCACGAGTCACCGCCTGGAGATGCATTGCCCAGACAAGCTGTCCAACCCGCATCCACCTGTGTATGATTGGAAAGCAAAACTGCTGAAATGTTGGGATTTATTTGTTTCATGGGATGACCTAGCCTATTCTGACCATTAAGACTGGAAAATTAAGCTTGGTGGCTTCATGCTCAAGCCCAGCATCTCAAATCACAGGCTAGAACTGCTTCGGTGAAGACATTAATGCCATCGCTGCTGGCATAGATGCTGCAACTTGCACCACTATCACCGCTGGCCCTGGACAATGGACCCTGGACAGAGCCTGTGCTGGCTGCTTCTGGAGAGTAGGAGCTGTCACCATGCTTGCTCGAATACATTCTGTGCAGCTGGATCATTAAGATATGGATTCTACCTTCAAAGGGCCAACTGTCCAGTCCGAGGAGTGAAAATCCACAAAAAGCCATTGTAATAGAAGAGAAAGTGCTGAGTCTATTGGCAGAGGACAGTTACTGGACTCTGATTCCTGGAAGAAGAGAGGACTTTCGGTCAGGATAAGTTGCCTATGTGGTTTTGGGCTCTTGTGATATTGTCTAAGTGTATGTCGAATTAAGTTACCATCTTTTGAAATTCAAGAACCTAAGGAAAAATATTGAGGATAAAAGTGATACAGAATTAATTTTTACTAACCAAAAGAGGCTTACAATCCCCAAACACATATTCTCAGTGTATATATAGGTATGTATATGTACATTTCTACTCCAGTCTTTACTCTTAGGTCAATAGTTACCTCTTTCTCTTCCAGAATGGCCTTATTTGGCAGATTGAAGTAAAAGGTAACTTTATGTGTTGTTGTTTTAATTATAAGACATTATGGTTTTTTAAAGATCTTTTATTAATGAACCCAAAGTCCTATCCTTTTCCTGTCAGTGCTTTCATTAATGGCACAATAATAACACCACCATCAATTATTTTACTAGTACTTTTTTTTTTTTTTTTTTGAGACGGAGTCTCGCTGTGTCGCCCGGGCTGGAGTGCAGTGGCCGGATCTCAGCTCACTGCAAGCTCCGCCTCCGGGGTTTATGCCATTCTCCTGCCTCATCCTCCCGAGTAGCTGGGACTACAGGCGCCCGCCATCTCGCCCGGCTAGTTTTTTGTATTTTTTAGTAGAGATGGGGTTTCACCGTGTTAGCCAGGATGGTCTCGATCTCCTGACCTCGTGATCCACCCGTCTCGGCCTCCCAAAGTGCTGGGATTACAGGCTTGAGCCACCGCGCCCGGCCATTTTACTAGTACTCTTAATTGTCATTTGGGTTTCGTGTCTGGAATAGTTTTCCAAAAAAAAAAGAAGAAAAATAAAAAATCTCATTGTATTCAAAGGCTTTTCCAGGAAGGTTTATTTAATAGTTAATACAGAGAGCTGTTAACATTGACATCCCCACACACATTCTTGGTTTTTCTTTTTCTTCTTCTTCTTTTTTTTTTTTTTTGAGACGGTCTCGCCCTGTCGCCAGGCTGAAGTGTAGTAGCACGATCTCGGCTCACTGCAACCTCTGCCTCCCGGGTTCAAGCGATTCTCCTGCCTCAGCCTCCCAAGTAGCTGGGACTACAGGCACACGCCACCATGCCCAGCTAATTTTTGTATTTTTGTAGAGACAGGGTTTTACCACGTTGGCCAAGATGGTCTCGATCTCTTGACTTCGTGATCCACCCGCCTCAGCCTCCCAAAGTGCTGGGATTACAGGCACATTCTTGGTTTATCATACTCATCAATCATTCCTTCACACATCTAGTTTCCTGACTGATAACATAAAACATTGCATTTCTTAGTAGCCATTTAAAATGTAATTCCTAATGAAATTATTAATGACATATTAATGTCATACTTTTACTATATGTTTATGTTCCTAATCTTCCTGGGTCCCTTGGCGTTTGCTATTCTACAGGTCTTAATAAGGGATAGCAAAAGATTGGAAACAAGCTGAATATCCATAGAATGGGGACTGCTTCAATTATGGTACATCTCACAGTGGAACACTAGGCAGTGGTAAAAAATAATGAGGAGGCACTTCACGTTCTGATGTGGATTGATCTTCAAGATTACAGTGATGCCCTGCCTAACAAATGTTTTTGTCAGTGATGGACCACATATATAATGGTGATCCCATAAGATTATAATAGAGCTGTCCTGTACAGGTATACCATTTTTAATCTTTTCTACCATATTGTTACTGTACTTTTTCTATGTTTAGGTATGTTTAGATGCATAAATACTTTCCATTTTGTTACAATTGCCTACCGTGTTCTGTAAACATGTTGTTTAGGTTTGTAGCGTAGGAGCAATAGGCATTACCACATAGCCTAGGTGAATAGTAAGCTGTTCCATCTAGGTTTGTGTAAGTACTCTAAGATGTTCACAGAACAACAGACAAAATTGCCTAAGGCCATATCCCTGTCATTAAGTGATGCATGACTGTTTTAAGAAAGACAGCCAGGCTGGGCGTGGTGGCTCACGCCTGTAATCCCAGCACTTTGGGAGGCCAAGGCGGGTGGATCATGAGGTCAGGAGATCGAGACCATCCTGGCCAACACAGTCAAACCCCATCTCTACTAAAAATACAAAAAATCAGCTGGATGTGGTGGCATGTGCTTATAGTCCCAGCTACTCGGGAGGCTGAGGCAGGAGAATCGCTTGAACTCGGGAGGTGGAGGTTGCAGTGAGCTGAGACCCGCACCACTGCACTCCAGCCAGAGCAAGACTTTGCCTAAAAAAAAAAAAAAAGACAGATAGCCAAATGCAGAATAGACTACAGAGAATGATTTCTCTTTTGTTATAAAAGAGATGTTAGGACATGTATTGGTTGTAAAAGCATGAAATGCCTCTGTGAGGATATATCCAAGAAGGAGATAACATCTGTTGGCTGTTGGGAAGGAAATTGTGTGGCTGAAAGACTGTTGAGGGGGAGAATTTTCAGTGGTAATTTATACATCTAAATACATCAATGTGTATTTCCTAAGTGTGAGGACATTCGCTTATATAACCACTATGCAATGATCCAAATTTGGAAATTTAACATGAATATACTATAATCTACCAGCCCATATTGAAATTTCAGTTATCTCAATCATGACTTTATAGCCATTTTCCCCCAGTTTAAGACTGTTTTAGTTCATTCAGGCTGCTCTAACAAAATACCATAGACTAGGTAGCTTATGAACAACAGAGATTTATTTCTCACAGTTCTGGACACTGGCAAGTCCAAGAGCAAGGTGCTGGCAGATTCAGTGTCTGGCGAGGGCCTTGCTTTCTGGCTCAGAGATGGTGCCTTCTTGCTGTGTCCTCACATGGTAAAGGGGTGAGGGGGTCTCTCAGCCTCTTTTATAAGGGCACTGATCTCGTTCATGAGAACTTACCTCCATGACCTAATAACCTCCTAAAAGCCCTACCTTCTAATATCATCACTTTAGGGGTTAGGATTTCAACATTTGATGGTAAGGATGGGAGTTGCAGGGGCACAAACATTTCAGTCATAGCAAGAACCCAACTCAGGATTGCACATTGCACTTAGCTGTCTTGTATCTCAGTGTCTTTTAATTTGGAATGGTTTCTAGGACTTTCTTTGTCTTTCTTTTTGTCAACAGCAGCAATGATTAAGCCTCTTTAAGTGGCTTCTCAGGCAGTAGATGTAGACAAGTGGGAGCTGGGTTAAGAGAGTCAGAGGACAGAAAATGATAGGGATGGCTGTCAGCTTCTGCCTAGTTTGTGGTCTAATATGCAGAACCCCTTTGTGGGCTTCTTGGAATAATGGAGTTTGGAGAGGGTGAGAATATGCCCCTGCTTGGGGAGGCGGCAGATGGGGGTAAAGCTTACAGTCATTCTAAACTGGGTCTAAATAGAAATAGGACCGTATTTTGAGATCATAAGCCGATGAGGCCAGGTAACATTTAGAATGCATTCTTAGGTAGATTTATTTTTATTTATTTATTTTTATTATTATTATTTTTTGAGGCGGAGCCTTGCTCTGTCACCAGGCTGGTGTGCAGTGGCACGATCTCAGCTCACTACAACCTCTGCCTCCCGGGTTCAAGCGATTCTCCTGCTTCAGTCTCCTGAGTAGCTGGGACTATAGGCACGCACCAATACGTCCAGCTAATTTTTGTATTTTTAGTAGAGTTGGGGTTTCACCATGTTGGCCAGGATGGTCTTGATCTCTTGACCTTGTGATGCACCCACCTCAGCCTCCCAAAGTGTTGGGATTACAGGCGTGAACCACTGTGCCGGCCTCTTAGATTTATAAAAGGATATTGCCTATAGCTTTCATCAGTTTTTTAAAAGACTTTTTATTATGTGAAATTTTTAAAAGATACAAAAATAGACAAAATAGTTTAATGAACTTGCATGTACCCATCTCCCAGCTTCAACAATTATTATCATTCTTCCATTCTTGCTTAATCTATTCCCTGACTTTCCCCTGCCTGAAAGAATGTTAAAGAAAATCCCCATATATCATATCTTTTTACCCTCAAATACTTCAGAATATCTTTCTAACAAATCAGGATTAAACATACATGACCACAACTTTATTATCACATCCAACAAATTAATAATGTTGTCTTAATAAGATCTAATATCAATACACATTCCATTTGCAATCTCTCATCAATGTCTTTTTTTTTTTTTTTTTTGAGACAGAGTCTCGCTCTGTCGCCCAGGCTGGAGTGCAGTGGTATGATCTTGGCTCACTGCAAGCTCTGCCTCCCAGGTTCATGCCATTCTCCTGCCTCAGTCTCCCAAGTAGCTAGGACTATAGGCACCCACCACCACGCCCAGCTAATTTTTTTTTTTTTTTTTTTTGAGACAGAGTTTCACTCTGTCACCCAGGCTAGAGTGCGGTGGTGCAATCTGGGCTCACTGCAACTCTGCCTCTCAGGTTCATGCCATTCTAACTGCCTCAGCCTCCCGAGTAGCTGGGACTATAGGCGCCCACCACTACTGCGCCTGGCTAATTTTTAGTATTTGTAGTAGAGACGAGGTTTCACCGTGTTAGCCAGGATGGTCTCGATCTCCTGACCTCGTGATCCGCCCATCTCGGCCTCCCAAAATGCTGGGATTACAGGCATGAGCCACCACGCCCGGCCTCATCAATGTCTTTTTATGGTTGGTTGGTTTGTGTTGAGATTTAAACAGGAGGACTTTCTGGTGTGGCCCTGAAGGACAGTAGTGAAGGAAAATACTCCTACTGGGCATAACTTCAAGCAGTACCCCTGATTGTTTATTTCCCTGAAAAAAGAGGTTACCAGAGATATGGATCTACACTGATTTATGGGCGATGGCTAATGGTTTAGCTGGCTGGGCTTGGAAGGGAACAATTGGAAAACTGGTCACAAGGCATTCTGAGGAAGAGGTGGATGGACAGACCTCTCAGATTGGCCACAAAAGCGAAGATTTCTGTGTCCCATGTGAATGCTCACCTAGAGTAATTACAGCAGCAGAAGATTTTAATAATCAAGTGGGCAAGATAATCTGTCCTCTGGATCAGCTGGCCTCTTTCCTCGGCTACCTAAAGTGTTCATGCTCAAAGTGGCCAAGGCAAGAGTGATGTGAACTGTCCACTTACTAAAGTCTAATGCCTACCACCACTGCTGAGTGGCCAACCTTCGAACAGCAGAGACCAACTGAGCCCTCAATGGTACCTTTCCCTGGAAGAACCAGCCAGTCTTTGCTTTTTCTGCCTGCAATACTCCTGCCAGAACTATTATCCATATATGAAAATAATGCCTTGTTCACCATGGTAGTATGACAATCTGCCTTGCTTCTGATCAAGAAATTCATTTTACAGCAAATAAAGTACAGCAGTGGGTTCATGCTCATGGAAATCCTGGGTCTACCTTACTGTCTTGATTACTATAGCTTTATAGAAAGTCTTAAAATCAGATAGTATAAGTCTTCTTTGTTCTTTTTAAAAATTGTTCTGGCTATTGTAGATTCTTTGTATTTTCATATAGCTTTTAGAATAAGCTTGTGAATTTCTACCAAAAAAAAAAAATCCTGTTGAAATTTGAATGGGATTGCATTGAATCTGTAGATCAATTTGGAGAAAATTGATGTCTTAACAATACTGAGTCTTTCAATCCATGAACATGGCATATCCCTCTATTTATTTAAGTCTTCTTTATTTTATTTCAGCAATATTTTACAGGATTTTATTTTGTTTTTTTTTTTTTTGTGTTAAAAATTTTTAAATAGAGATGGGGTCTTTCTATGTTGGCCAGGCTGGCCTCAAACTCTGCTCAAGCAATCCTTCTGCATCAGGCTTCCAAGTAGCTGGGACTATAGGCTCATATCACCATGCCTGGCTTACAGCTTTTTGTATATGGGTCTTTTGTTCACATTTTGTTAAATACAGTCCTAATTATTTTAACGTTTGTGAGGCTATTGTATAAATGGTATATTTCACATTTTCATTTCCCAATAGTTTATTGTCAATATGTAAGAATACAATTGATTTTTGTATATTGACTTTGTAATTTATGATTTTTATAAGTTTTCTTATTTTAGTAGTTTTGTGTATTTCTTAGGATTACACACAAATATAATTACGTCCTCTGCAAAAATAGTTTTACTTCCCTCTTTCCAATCTGTTTGTTTCTCCTTCCCTTTCTTTTGTTTCCTTTCTTCTTTCTTTCTTCCTTGCTCTCTTTCTTTTTTTTTCCTTTCTTATTAAATCTTTTTATTTCCATAGGTTATTGGGGAACAGGTGGTGTTTGGTTACATGAGTAAGTTCTTTAGTGGTGATCTGTGAGATTTTGGTGCACCCATCACCCAAGCAGTATTCACTGTACCCAATTTGTGGTCTTTTATCCCTTACCCCCTTCCCACCCTTTCCTGTTGGAGTCCCCAAAGTACATTGTATCTTTCTTATGTCTTTGCATCCTCATAGCTTAACTTCCACATATGAGTGAGAACATATATATTTGGTTTTCCATTCCTGAGTTACTTCACTTAGAATAACAGTCTCCAGTCTCATCCAGGTCACTGTGAATGCCATTAATTCTTTCCTTTTTATGGCCAAGTAGTATTCCATTATATATATATACCGTGGTTTCTTTATCCACCCATTGATTGATGGGCATTTGGGTTGGTTCCATGTTTTTACAATTGCAAATTGTGCTGTTATATCTTTTGTACGTGTACAAGTATCTTTTTCATATAATGACTTCTTTTCCTCTGGGTAGATAGCCAGTAGTGGGATTGCTGAATTAAATGGTAGTTCTACTTTTAGCTCCTTAAGGAATCTTCACAGTGTTTTCCATAGTGGTTGTACTAGTTTACATTCCCACCTGCCTCAGAGGTCTCTGAAATGTCTTGGAGGCTTTTTCCCCATTGCCTTGGATATTGGCACTTGTCTCCCTTTTGGTTATGTAAGTATCTCTAGCAAGTGGTTGCTCCATAGAGACTGGTTAAATACTTGTTACCAAAAGAAAATATCTCTAGTAAGTGGTTGCTCCATAGTCTGCTTGGATTCTTCCCTTGAAAAAGCTTTTCCTTTCTTTGGCACATGGCTAGGCTGAAAAATTTCCAAACTATTATGCTCTGCTTCCTCTTTAAATATAAGTTCCAGCTTTGAGTCATTCCTTTGCTCCCACATCCGAGCATATGTTGTTAGAGGCAGCCATGCCACTTCTTAAACACTTTGGTGCTCGGAAATTTCTTCTGCCAGATAACGTAGATTATCACTTTGAAATTCGAACTTCCATAGATCCCTAGGGCATGGACACAATATTGCTAAGTTCTTTGCTAAGGCATAACAAAGGTGACATTTGTTCCATTTCCCAATAAGTTTGTCATGTCCATCTGAGGTATCAGCCTGGACTTCACTGTTCATATCACTATCATCATTTTGGTCACAATATTTAACCAGTCTCTAAAAAGTTCCAAATTTTCTCTCATCTTTCTCTCTTCTTCTAAGCTCTCCAAACTTTTCCAACCTCTGGACATTACCTAGCTCCAAAGCTGCTTCTACATTTCCAGTTATCTTCATAGCAATGTCCCACTCCTTGATACCAATTTTCTGTATTAAGCCATTCTTGTATTTCTATAAAAATACCTGAGACTGGTCAATTTATAAAGAAAAGCAGTTTAATTGGCTCATAGTTCTTCAGACTGTACAGGAAACATAGCACTGGCATCTGCTTCTGGGGAGGTCTCAGGAAGCTTACAATCATGGTGAAAGGTGAAGCTGGAGCAGGTGTCTCACATGGTGGGAGTAGAAGCAAGAGAGAGTAGGGGAGGTGCCACACACTTTAAACAACTAGATTTTGCAGGGAAAGCACCAAGCTATGAGGGATCCACCTCCATGACCCAGACACCTCCCACCAGGCCTGACTTCCAACACTGGGGATTTTATTTCAACATGAGATTAGGGTGGGGACAAACTGTATCAACCTCTGATATAAAAATCCAATAATCAAGCAGCAATATTTTAAGTGCAGCACGGAATCTTCCATGTCATTATTTACAAGACCTGAATCTCTTTACATAATAACAAAATTGAATACAGATGACTTAGCCTTTAAGTCCATTTAAAAAATCTGTCCTTTTACATGGTGACAGATTTTACTTTTTGTTATCTTTCTCCTTCTCTTTATCTTTTGCTCTTCCTTGACTTCCTTTTCTTATGTCTGTGTTTTTTGGCTTTTTATCGATTCCCCTGCAGTACCTGCATGTATGGGTTTTTTTTTTTTTTTTTTTTTTTAACGTTTCTTGTGCTTTTTCTTTTTCTACTTTTTCTTCTTCTTCCTGCTATTCTAACTTTCTGCGGAACTGGGCCTACTACTGTGGCCTCAGGTTTCGCTCCCAGAAGGGCTCTGACTTCTGCTTGGACTCTGGCTCCTCCTATGCCTACCTGTCCAACTGGTGCTGTGTCCAGGCTTTCTTTTGCTTTCTCCATTATCTTTCAGGACCTTAGAAGTGTTTCCTGAAGTTTCCTCATCTTTTACAGATACATTACTTCCACTGTCACTTTCATTATAATCTGGCTCAAAAGCAGCTTCATCAGTGTCTCTAGTTCAGTCAGGGGACAGTCGAGAGGAGTGACTTAACTGGGGTTTAGGGTTGGTAGCATTCTTCTCAACTTGCCCAGTAATTTGCTCTTTCTCAATCTGTGTGTCTGGTGGATTAAGAGTATCAAGTAACTTATTGCCACTTGACTCTTTGTCATTCTTTGCTTGTAATATATGTGTCTCATGATCTTTACGAAGACTTCTACCTATAAATTTTGCCTCTTACCTTGAGTGTTTAGTATCATAAGTGGCTTTGTGATCATGAGGTTTTTTGATCTCTTGAGTGACTACAATTAACTTTTTTGGAATCTCCTCTGCCATTTTTAAGAAACTCTCTTTCCTCCATCAGCTTAATTTTCTGTTCAGATGCAGAAGCTATAGTTTGTTGTTTTTTTTAACTTTTTAAAAATTTTTTCATGTTTTGTACATACTTTTTATTTGTTGAGTAAATGAATATTTGTCAATATGTACATAACCACGTAGAGCGAGCATCAGATTTAGAGAGCAACATATTTGGGTTCTAATATGCAAAGCCACTTACCAGCTATGAGGGCTTCGGCAAAGAACTCAATCTGAGCTCAGCTTCCTCAACTGTAAAACCAGGTTATTTGGACCCATGCGGCCTACCACATAGGCTTATTGCAAGGTTCAAATGCAGAAACATGAAAGTGCTATGAAGACAACTTAGAGCCATACAAACATAACAAGTAACAGCAATGAAATTTCAAGCTGAAATTCACACCCTCGGATCGTACTGATGTACTGATGGAGTCAACGAGAAAGTGACAGAATAGCTGATTACTAAAGAGAACGAATATGCCATTTTTCTGAGTGGGAAGAATTCTGCAACATCCTGTAGCTTGTCCCTGCAATGAATCACTTCCCAAACTTCACAAAGATGTGAGAGACTCACCGTCAATAACTCTCTCACAGAAGCACAAGGGCCAAATGTCCTGCGTTTATTTACATATGAAATGTGTTCCATACGGTTATGATGGATGGAGTGCATAACACCTGACAGCAGCAAGGCCTCTCGAGGAACCGAACGTTGACTAAAGTATGTCATGCAAGTATCTATATATACACAAAAGAATTCCTTTTCTTAAAAATAAATAGTACAAAACATGTTCAGGGATAAATACAAAATATAAAATGCAAAAGAAAACACAAAACGAAGCCAAAAAATAGACCTCTCTCAGATAACTATACACGGAAGGGACAGAAGAGTACCTCTGCTGCATTTTAATAAAGCAGACGTTAAATGTGCTTCTTGAAATGGCTGAACTAAACCCGGGTGGCCCAGTGCTTAAGGTAACGGCCAATTGCAATACACAGGCGGCTGCACTGATAAGTCGGTGGTTGAACTTGTGCATCCCGACTCTAAGTACCAGAACGTTTGGCAGTAGCACCCAGAGCAGGAAACACCAACTCTTTTGACAGCAAAGGGTTAAGTCAACTGATTTTTTTCTGTCAAGAGCCAGAGAAATAATTGATATTCTTAGTTGTGTTTCTGTAATAGTTAACAAATTACACGACAAAAACCTGACTACATAAATCTATTGGTCTAACTACGTATTTGTAACTTTTATAGTAGTCCAGCCCTTTCGTTACTTTCCCTCCTTGTGCTTTTAAAGCCAGCCTTGCAGATCTGCCCAGAAAACCAGTACCATTTTTTTCTTTAGAATAGCCTTCCCCATTCCTCAAAATGGAATTGGGGAAATCAGCATTTCTTATTAGATTCCTGGCTTCAGTTTTTATCCATGCTGGGAAAGGAGCGACCTGCAAGGCTGCTTTAAACACCCTTTGGCGTGACCTGAAGACAAAGGCACGCCCACACTGGAGCGCAGTTGTCTCAAATGTGAAGTCACTCCCTCAGGGCAGGCACACCGAGGAAGTGCTAAGACACTTAAACGTTCCTAGTGTTTTCGAGACCCACAATTACTTACAATTTATGTAGTGAATTCTAAAAATTAAAAACACTAAAAAAGCCATTATTTTAGCAACATACAAAATAGTTTATTTGAATTTAGGAACGGCCCCTGTCACTAAGAACTTTGTTTTAAAGAAACAGTACAAAAAGAAAAATTCTAACCCAAAACAACTCAAATCGTTTTCCACTAAATACTGATACAAACGTGTAACAAAGAGTATAAAAAGTTATTCATTTAAATATATACAAACTCTTTTAAACTCAAATACTGTTTTAATACTTATCAAGGATATATACGACGAGGTAAAGGAAGGTACGTTGAAAGAGAATATATTGCAACAGCCTAGACAGTACTGTTAACTCTATTATACTGCAAACTCTTTGCAACAAAAATGTCTTTTATTCCAATGTGGACAGGGATTTTCCTCATGGACCATCTGTGGCTATTTCTCGGCTGAGCTCATCCTTTTGGATTTGATGAAGGCCATGCTGTGTGTCCACATGTGAGTATTTAAGGCTGCTTCAGTTTCAAAAGTTTTTGCGCATACTTTGCACTTTCTGTCTGACATGGCGCCATCGGGGGATTCATCCTTGTGGCTGGGTTTGTTCTCCTGTTGGTTATCTTCCCCAGCCCCATTTTGCTTGGAAACTGGCTGAGGTTCCTTTAACTTGTGTACGATGAAGAGGTGCCTGGACAGAGAAACGTGAGACGTGTAGCAGAGGCCACACTCCCGGCGCTGGTAGGAAGAACCATCCGATTTGTGCTGAGGGATGTGTTGGTGGAACTGCAGCAGGTTTTTGGTGGTGAAGCCACACACGGCACACTTGTGAACCTTAAAAACATTGATTTTCAGCTCTTTCAGTGGTTGAGTGATTGCTCCTCGGGGAGGCCTGAACTCCAGAACTGGTTCTTCCAACTTCTGCTTGGGACTGGGGACCTTGGTGTCTTCTTTTATTTCTGTTTCCTCCTCATTGGTGGTGTCTGTCATTTCTTTCAGGTCAGGGTCCTTGATGCCATGCATCAGCTGGACGTGCTTCTCCAGCATCAGTTGTTTGGTAAAGGTACGTCTGGAGTCTGGGCAGTGCGAGCAGGCCTACGCTTTCCTGATGCCTTTATGCTTGATCCGGTTGTGCCAGCACAGGCTGTGGGACGAGCTGAAAGACTTGTCACACTGGCAGCAGGGGTGTTTCTTCATTTGCTTCCCATGCTCCTTCCTCATGTGGGATATGTACACATCTCTCTGCATGAACAGGTGGTTACACTCCCAACACGTCCACCCAGGACTGGCCACTTTCTTGATTTTTTCACAGGAAATGGAGATTTCTTTTCCAATTTCTCTTTCCCATTCAGGGATTTGGTGTCCTCTTTGTTCTGATCTGCTGAATTTTGAGTTACAGGCTTAATGCTCAAGGCAAGTTTATACTCAAGTTTGGAGGCCCTTCAATACTTTTCAGTGTTCCATGCATAGACTTGATATGGTCCATCATAAGTTGCTTCTCTGCATATAAAAGAGAACGGTCAGGACACTTGAAAACAGACACCTTCTGGTTTTCAATGTGTTGGTCAAAGTGGCGATACAGCAAGGTTTGCAGGGTGAACACAGTGTCGCACATGAAACACTTTTGTATGATTTTTGGTTCTCCTATCTTGATGCCAGGATGCTGTGTGTAGGCATGGGAATATGTGCTTGGGGCAGACTTAAATGCCATTGGACAAATAGGACACCTGTAGAAGACTTCACAGTGAGAACCTTGAATGAGACTTCAGAGCAGCCACATCAGAGTACACAACATTGCAATGCACACATCGAAAACCAACTCTCCTCGTGTAGTGCAGACAGTTCTTGGTGACATGGGTCTGGAAGTCCACCGACCTGCAGATGGCCCTGCACTCAGGGCAGGTGTAGGGAGATTTATGCTGATGGATTCTTTGGTATGATGCATAACTGCACTGGTTAGGAAGCAGCATCTGGCAGACAGTGCAAGTCTTTTGTCCACTCATATCTGCAGCCTGCTGGAAATGTGTAGCCAGTGACGTCTCGTCCTGGAAGACTTCATTACACTCCAAACCTTTTAGACTATGTTTATGCAGTTTGGAGGGGTCTTCATCTAGGGGCATGGCTGGGGTGATGGGAGTGCTTGAAGGAGCCGATACGACTGTCCCAGTTATGCCAGACTGAATTTTTGTGACAATGTGTGTGCTGGCTCCCACAGGGCTCTGAAGAGTGGAAGTTGAAGTGGAAGTATTGCTTGATGGAGAAACTATCATTTGACCTGCTGGGACTGGTTTTAAAATTAAGTGGGAGCATTGCATTACCACCCCTTTCTCCTTATGCCCACGGGCATGGGAAAGGAGGCTGCATTTGTTGTAAAAAAACGAGGTTCTTTGTACAATGGTTGCACGTTACTTTGATGCACACGCTCCATCTGCCACAGTGCTGGGTCAGACTCTTTTCAAGTGCAAAGGAGTCCCCACACTCCAAGCACTTGTATCCACACGTTGGTAACATGATCCCTGCATTGGCGGGAGGACTGAGGTTTGGGATGTAAACAGGGACTGGATTGACACTGCTCAGCACCTTGTTGAAAGCTTCTACCACAGAACTCTGCAAGGACAACACTACCTGGACTCGAGACACCTTTTTGGGGGGTTGCGAGGCTGCTGCATTGATTATCGCCTGCTTTATTTGTTGCTGAGGTTTGGTTAGCACTTGGCGGAATACAGAGGTGGCCTGGGCACCCTGAGGCAAAAGGTTAAGGTTGTCAAGGTGCACAGTCTTTGGCACAAGTTTGGCGTTGGTCAGGCTGGATGCCGGCACCATGATAGTTTGCTGCTGGATGGCATTGGCGGCTTTAATGATGGTGCTGCTGGCGCTCTGGACAGAGGCAGCAGATATGACCGTGGCTTTCACCGTGGTGTTGTTAGTGAGCTTCAAATTAATGACTTGGGATCCTGTTGTCTCACAGCAGACACTGGGAGGAAAGCAGTAGCCACAGGCTTGATTGTGACCTGTTTGGTGGTAAGCTCTGCGGGGGAAACTGCATTGGTCATGACCGCGGACTGGAGAGGCGCCCTGAGGGGAGAGGAAAGGACGGCGGCTGATGCTGGAGATGACAGAAGGGATGTCACAGAGGCCATCACGGACACCGTCTGCTTGGAAGATTTCTTCCCAGAGTCAAGATCCATTTCTGGCAATACCCTAATCACTGTTCTCTTGATTTCCCCAGAAGACGTCTTAATGGTTTTTATGAGGACTTTGAGGATTGCTGGCGTGGACTCTGTGGGAGGCCTGCTACGCTGAGGCCTATGACTGGGGGTGTGGGCCCAGGCGGCGGCCTGTTGTTGTTTTTAATAGATAACCTTTATTAGGTTGAAAAATCTTAGTTTTCTAATACTTTAATGAGAGTTTTTATTGTTGTTGTTTTGCAGTAGGGTTTCCCTCTGTCGCCCAGCTGGAGTGCAGTGGTACAATCTTGGCTCACTGCAGCCTCCACCTCCTAGTTTCAAGTGATCTTCCTGTTACCGGGGGTCCTTGCTCCCAGAGCTCCCAAGATGGTGGTGGGCCACTTCCAAGATGGCAGCCCGCCACTTCCAAGATGGTGGCAGGCCTCGCGTTTTATGACCTGGGGTTCTCGGCCTCACTGATTCTAAGGAATGGAATCTTGGGCCATGCGGGGAGTGTTATAGCTCTATTAGAAGCCATGGGTCACGGAAGAGAACCGTGGAACCCAGTGACTAGTGTTCAGCTCGATTAGGACGAACCCAGGCACTTAGCCATGCAGGAACAATGGCAAGCCTTTAGCCTGATTGGGAGTGGCGATGGGAACCTTGCTGGATCAGGAGCACAGTGGACACCCTGCTGGATCTGGAGGGATGGAAGTCAGCGGTGGGTCTGCGAGGCGAGTCTGCGACCGTGGCCAACGCAGGGGTGGATGGCAAGTGAAAGCTCAGCTCGAGCCATAACAAACATGGACCAGAAGAGTGCAGTTGCAAGATATAATAGAGTGAAAACAGAGCTCCCATACAAAGGGAGGGGACCCAAAGAGGGTAGCCATTGCTGGCTCCAGTGCCTGGGTTTATATCCCGACCATTGTCCCTCCCACTGTGCTCTCAGGCAACAGATGATTGGCTATTTCTTTACCTCCTGTTTTTGCCTAATTAGCATTTTAGTGAGCTGTCTTTACTATCTGATTGGTCGGGTGTAAGCTAAGTTGCAAGCCCTGTGTTTAAAGGTGGAAGCAGTTCCACCTTCCCAGCTAGGCTTACGGATTCTTAGTCGGCCTAGGAAATCCAGCTAGTCCTGTCTCTCACTCCCACCTCAGCCTCCCAAGTAGCTGGGACTACAGGCATGTGCCACCACATCCAGCTAATTTTTTAATTTTTTATAGAGATGGGGTTTCACTATGTTACCTGGGCTGGTCTTAAATTTCTGGGCTCAAGTGATCCTCCCACCGTGACCTCCCAAAGTGCTGGGATTAGAGGTGTGAGCCACCACACCTGATGAGAGGTTTTTTTTTTTGTTTTTTTGTGTGTGTTTTTTTAATGTCATAAATGCCTGTTTCTGTTTTTTCACATCTCTGAAGATTATGATTTTTCTCTTTTATCCTATTAATGTCATGAGTTACACTAATTTTTTGAAATATTAGACCAACTCTGCATTCTGGGATAAGCGCCTCTCCCCCACGCCCTGCCAAGTCACATGTATTATCCTTTTTCTGTTTTACTATATTTGATTTGCTAATATTTTGTTAAGGATTTATATTAATAAGAAATACTATTAGCCTGTATTTTTCTTATAATGACTTTGTTTTTCTTATCAGGATAATACTGGCATCATAAAATGATATGGCAAATATTCTCTCCATCTCTTGTTCTGAAAGTGTTAGTGTGATATTGGTGTTATTTTCTCCTTAAATATTTTATAAACTTCACCAGTGAAGTGATCTGTGTTGGTGTGTTCTTTGTGAAAAAACATTTTAAAACTATGAGGATTTCTTTCATAGATATAGTATAACTTAGATTATGTCTTCTGTCATTTTTGTAATTTTCCTCTTTGAAAAAAGGGGTAATTTCATTATATCCATAAATGTATTTGCATATGTTTGTTTACATTATTCCTTTTTTTATTTTAATGTTTATAGGACTTGCAGTTATGTCTCCTTTTAAACTTCTGATATTGGTAATTTTTGTTTTTTCTTGAGCAGTCTAAAGGTTTATTGATTGTATTATACTTTTAAAAGATACAGCTTTTGCTTTAATTGGGTTATCTCTACTGTTATCCATTTTCTATTTCATTATTCTTATTCTCACCTTGATTTTATTCTTTTCTTCTGTTTATTTTCAGTTTAATCTATCCTTTCTAGTCCTCAATGAGGAAGCTTAGTGATTGCTTTTAGACCTTCCTTCTAAGCACCACTTCACCTGTTCTACAAATGCCTTTTTGTTCCCCTTTTGCAATCCTAATTGTTCTATTTGTCCCTGGAGGACACTGGGAGTTTCAAGTGTCCTGCAACTGAAGCTACTTCCATTAGACTCTTCATCAGATTTTAAAAAGGGTTTGTGACCAGAAAATTTCAGACTATTTGACACCAATTAAGTATAGATTTTTAGGTTCAATTTCTTACATAAACTATCAATTGTACACTTCTATGTAGTAAGGCCTAGAGCAGTTGACTGAACATTGTGGGGGAAGAAGATGTGTGTTTCATCTTTTTAATTCTTTCTCTCCCACTTCAGGAGAATTGTTGCTGCATAAGGCCTCTCAGGTCAGTGCCATTTCCCTCCTAGTTTTCTTTATGTGAAATAGCATAAATTCTGGCTATGCCCAAGCTTGTTGGTGAGCAGAAAGTTAAACTCTCCCTTCAGACTCAGTAAGTTTGTTAGAAAAACTGATATCTGGGCCAGGCGCGGTGGCTCACGCCTGTAATCCCAGCACTTTGGAAAGCCGAGGTGGGCGGATCATGAGGTCAGGAGATGGAGACCATCCTGGCTAACACGGTGAAACCCCGTCTCTACTGAAAATACAAAAAGCTAGCTGGGCGTGGTGGCGGGCGCCTGTAGACCAGCTACTCGGGAGGCTGAGGCAGGAGAATGGCGTGAACCCTAGAGGCGGAGCTTGCGGTGAACCGAGATGGCGCCACCGCACTCCAGCCTGGGCGACAAAGCGAGACTCCGTCTCAAAAAAAAAGAAAAACTGGTATCTGGATTTGGTTCTAGTCTAGCATAGATTAAGAAGTAGAAATATGTTGAAATGAGGATAAAGAGCATTTTAAATGAAAACAGAGATCCAATATGATGAAATAGGAGTAAATTCTTTTTTGTTTCATTTTCCTCCAATTTCATTTTAAAACAGGTGATTTTTTAAAAGAAGATGGTTTTGTTCCAGTAGGCATTTGACGCATTAGCCTTCCTTGGCTTTCCCAGCAGAGATATAGACCTAGCTAAATGACCTGGTAGTGTTTTCTCTGAGTCAAGTTAGCATTAAATGTGGTCTCTGGATATGGGAAGAGATGGAGAATCTAATAGTCTACAGATGTCAGAAACTTTATTCTCACCTTTTCTCTCCATATTTTAAATTTATATGTCTTTTTGAAAAACATTTAGACTGCCACCTCCAATTAGGATATAGAAAGTTCCAAGAGATCATTGCTCTCACTGAAATAATGTGAGTAAGCTGGACAAGCTACAGAAGTATAGTTGTTAAAAACCCAAGCTGAGGATAAAGAAGTGAAAATAAACTAAATTCCAGAGTGCAGAGAGCCCTTGCTAGGAAAGTGAGACCCGAGGCTGCTTTCCTCATAGGGGTATGGTGGATGGAAGATTGAACCCACTATAGATGGGAGGTTTTGCAGATGCAAGGAGAAACTAGCTGAACTTTTAACAAATTTGCATGAGCTGGCAAAATGTATTAAAATCCCCCAGAGTCCCATTCTTCACTGAGAACCTGGCAGCAGCAAGAACAGGGAAGGAGAATTAAGAGAGACTTGCTCAGGGCACACCTGCCTACTAATTCTTCTTAAATGTGCACATAATTAAATAGAGAAGACATGTTTATAAAAAACAAGAAGGGCTGGGTGCAGTGGTTCATGCCTGTAATCCCAGCAATTTGGGAGGCTGAGGTGGGTGGGTCACCTGAGGTCAGGAGTTCAAGACCAGCCTGGCCAACATGGTGAAACCCCGTCTCTACTAAAAATACAAAAAGTAGCCAGGCGTGGTGTTGCACACCTGTAATCCCAGCTACTTGGGAGGCTGAGGCACAAGAATTGCTAACCTGGGAGGCGAAGGTTGCAGTAAGCTGAAATCGCACCACTGCACTCCAGCCTGGGCAACAGAGTGAGACTCTGTCTCAAAAAAAAAAAAAAAAAAAAAAAAAAAAGCAGGAAGATGTAATGAATAATCAAGAGAAAACAAAAACAGAATGAGGAATGACCCAGATGTTGAAATCAGCAGACAAAAACTTTAAAATAAGTATTACAACAGTGTTAACATGTTCACTGGAAAAGCCAAGCAAAAGCAAAATGTGTGAACAGATTGTAAATTTCGGCAGGAAATCTGAAACTCTACGAAAGAATAAAATGGAAATTCTAGTCCTGAAATGAGAAATTCATTTGAAGGACTTATCAGCAGATTGAATAGAGCACAAGAAAAGATATGTAAACTTGAAAATAGGTTAATTAAATTAATCCAAACCGACGCATAAAGAGAAAAATTAAAACTCAAGCAGCATAAATACAAAGAAAACCATACTAAAGCACATAATGGTCAAATTGCTGAAAACCAATACTAAAGAGAATATCTTAAGTGCTATCAGAGAAAAAGGGCAAATACATTTAAGAAGGTAACAATAAGAAAGAATGATGGCTGAATTCTTATTAAAAATGCAGACGACAATGTAATGGCTTCTTTAAAGAATTAAAAAAAGCATTCAAAATACATACTTCAAAAATAAAGGCAAAATAAAGACATTTGTAGACAGGGAAAAGTTGAGGAACTTAGTCCAGTAAGTAGACTTGCACTACATAAGTCTGCAAATTATAAAAATTTTAGGTTAAAAGGAAATGATACCTGATGATATGGTTTGCATCTACATCCCTACCCAAATCTCATGTTGTATTGTAATCCCTGTTCTTGGAGGTGAGGCCGCCTGGTGGGAGGCGATTGTGGGCCGATTCATCATCAATAGTTTAGCACCATTCCCTTGGTGCTGTTCTTGTGATTATGAGTGAGTTCTCATGTGATCTTGTTGTTTGGAAGTGTGTAGCACTTCCTCCCTTGGTTCTCTCTCTTGCTCCTGCTCCCTCCTTATAAGATAGCCAGCTCTGACTTTGCCTTCTACCATAAGTATAAGCTCCCTGAGGCCTCCCCAGAAACAGAAGCTGCCATGCTTCCTGTACAGCCTGCAGAACCATGAACCAATTAAACCTCTTTTCTTATAAATTACTCAGTCTCAGGTATGTCTTTATAGCAATGGAAGAATGGCCTAATACACCAGATTAATCCTGGATCTGTAGGAAAGAAGAGTGTTGGAAAGGGTAAATATGTAGAAATGTGTGTATGTATATTTGTGTAGATGCATGTGGATGCTCACATACATCAAGATACTATTATTATTTTATTTGCTTAATATGTATGTCTTTATATATTATATAAATATGTATATATTATGTATGTGTTTAATACATATTAATATGTAATTAATATATTAACATGTATGTATTTATTAAACAAATAATGTCTTGATGGATGTGAGTATGTACATGCAGGCACATACATACATATATACACACATATACATACATACATATACTCATATATAAGTAATATATATGTATACACACACACACATATTACTTTCTTGGCTCCAAGCTGAAGAATGAATACTGGTATACTGGTGGTGAACTTGCTCAGATTTTATCTGTTGAATATATCTTTAGTTTGTACTTATTGTCGGTGAGTTTTTTTTCCTGGGTAAAGGAAATTGTAAATTTCTATGTTAACAGGTAGGTGTATTAGGCCATTCTGGCACTGCTATGAAGAAATACCTGAGACTGAGTAATTTATAAGGAAAGAAGTGCAGTTGCCTCACTGTTCCGGTGTCTGTATAGGAAGCATAGAGGCATCTGCTTCTGGGGAGGTCTCAGGAAGGTTTTACTCATGGTAGAAGGTGAAGCAGCAGCAGGCACTTCATATGGTGAAAGCAGGAGCAAGAGATGGGGAGTGAGCAGAGGTGCCACACACTTTGTTTTTTTTTTTTTTTTAGACAGAGTTTCGCTCTTTTTGCCCAGGCTGGAGTGCAATGGTGCAATCTCAGCTCACTGCAACCTCTGCCTCCCGGGTTGAAGTTATTCTCCTGCCTCAGCCTCCTTAGTAGCTGGGATTAGAGGTGTGCACCACCATGCCTGGCTACTTTTGTATTTTTAGTAGAGACGGGGTTTCACCATGTTGGCCAGGCTGGTCTCAAACTCCTGACCTCAGGTGATCTGCCCACTTTGGTCTCCCAAAGTGTTGGGATTACAGGCGTGAGCCACTGTGCCTGGCCAGGTGCCACACACTTTTAAATGACCAGATTTTGTGAGAATTCACTACCACAAAGACAGCACCAAGCCATGAGGGAAACACCCCCATAATCCAAGCATCCTCCACCAGCCCTGCCTCCAGCACTGGGGGTCATAATCCAACATGATTTGGGAAGGGACAAATATCCAAACTATATCATTCCACCCCTGATTCCTCCTAAACTCATGTCCTTTTCACATTGCAAAATGGAATCATGCCTTCCCAACAGTCCCCCAAAGTCTTAACTTATTCCAGCATTAACTCAAAAGTCCAAAGTCTCATTTGAAACAAAACAAATCCCTTCCACCTATGACCCTGTAAAATAAAAAACAAGTTACTTGCTTCCAAGGTACAAAGGCATTGGATAAACATTCCCATTCCATAGGGAGAAACTGGCCAAAAGAGAAGGGCTACAGGCTCCCTGCATGTTCGAAACCCAGCAGGGCAGTCATTCAATCTTTTTTTTTTTAATTTTTTTTTTAATTATTATACTTTAAGTTCTAGGGTACATGTGCACAATGTGCAGGTTTGTTACATATGTATACATGTGCCATGTTGGTGTGCTGCACCCATTAGCTCATCATTTACATTAGGTATATCTCCTAATGCTATCCCTCCCCTCTCCCCCATCCCCACAATAGGTCCCAGTGTGTGATGTTCCCCTTCCTGTGTTCAAGTGATCTCATTGTTCAATTCCCACCTATGAGTGAGAACATGTGGTGTTTGGTTTTCTGTTCTTGTGATAGTTTGCTGAGAATGATGGTTTCCAGCTGCATCCATGTCCCTACAAAGGACACAAACTCATCCTTTTTTATGGTTGCATAGTATTCCATGGTGTATATGTGTCACATTTTCTTAATCCAATCTGTCACTGATGGACATTTGGGTTGATTCCAAGTCTTTGCTATTGTGAATAGTGCCGCAATAAACATACGTGTGCATGTGTCTTTATAGCAGCATGATTTATAATCCTTTGGATATATACCCAGTAATGGGATGGCTGGGTCAAATGGTATTTCTAGTTCTAGATCCTTGAGGAATCACCACACTGTCTTCCACAATGGTTGAACTAGTTTACAGTCCCACCAACAGTGTAAAATTATTCCTATTTCTCCACATCCTCTCCAGCACCTGTTGTTTCTTGATCTTTTAATGATTGCCATTCTAACTGGTGTGAGATGGTTTTGATTTGAATTCTCATTGTGGTTTTTATTTGAATCTTAAAGCTCCGAAATAACCTTTTTTTGACTCTATGTCCTACAACAAGGGGACACTGGTGCAAGGGGTGGGCTCCCTAGTCCTCGGGCAGCTCCACCTCTGTGGCTTTGCAGGGTACATCCCCTGTGGCTGCTCTCACAGTTGAGTGTTTGTGACTTTTCCAGGTGCAGGGTACAAGCTGCCAGTGGATCTGCCATTCTGGGGTCTGGAGAAAGGTGGTCTCCTTCTCACAGCTCCACTAGGCAGTGGCCCAGTGGGGACTCTGTGTGGGGGCTCTAACCTCACATTTCCCCTTGGTACTTTCCTAGTGGAGGGTTTCTATAAGGAAAACCTGTCCCTGAATCAGGTTTTGCATGGGCTCCTGGGCATTCTCATACAGCCTCTGAAATCTAGGCAGAGGTTGCCTAGCATTCTTCACTCTTGCATTCTGCACATCTACAGTTTTAACATCACATGAAAGCCGCCAAGGCTTATGGCTTGCATTCTCCAGAGTGGCAACCTGAGCTGTACCTGGGCCCTTTTGAGCCAGAGATGGAGCTGGAGTAGCTGGGATGTGGGGAGCAGTGTCCTGAAGCTGTGCAGGGCCACTGGGCCCTGGGCCTGGCCCATGAAACCATTCTTTCCTTCTAAGCCTCTGGACCTGGGATGGGAGGGACAGGCACAAAGGTTGTCTTCAAATGTCTTCATGGCCTTTTCCTCATGTCTTAGATAAAGGTACTTGGCTCCATTTAGTTATACAAATATCTTATACAAGTGGTTATTCCACGGCCTGCTTGAATTCCTCTCCCAAAAAAGCTTTTTCTTTCTCTGTCACATGGTCCAGCTGCAAATTTTCCAAACATTTAAGTTCTGCTTCTTGTTTATATATAAATTCCAACTTTAAGTCATTTCTTTGCTCCTGCATCTGAATGTGGACTGTTAGAAGCAGTCAGGGCACATCTTGAACACTGCTGCTTAGAAATTTCTTCTGCCAGATGCTGTAAATCATCACTTCAAACTTCCACAGATCTCTAGTGCAAGAGCAGAATGCAGCCAATATCTTTGCTAAAGTTTAACAAGGGTGACCTTTGCTCCAGTTCCCAGTAAGTTTCTGATCTCCATCTGAGACCTCATCAGCCTGGACTTTGTTGTCCATATCACTATCAGCATTTTGGTTACAACTATTTAACCATTCTCTAAGAAGTTCCAAACTTCCCCTCATCTTCCTGTCTTCTTCTGAGCTCTCCAAACTCTTCAAACCTCTGCTCATTACCCAATTGCAAAGCTGCTTTCATATTTCTAGGTATCTTTATAGCAATGCCCCATGCTAGGTACCAATTTTCTATATTAGACTGTTTTTGCACTTATAAAGAAACTCCTGAGACTAGGTATTTATAAGAAAAGAGGTTTAATTGGCTCACGATTCTTCAGGCTGTGCAGGAAGCATAGTGCTGGCATCTGCTTCTCGGGAGGCCTCAGGGAGCTTTTACTGATGGTGGAAGGTGAAGCAGGAGCAGGCACTACACATGATAAAATCAGGTGCAAGAGAGATGGGGAGAAGTGACACACACTTTTAAATGACTAGATCTTGTGAGAACTCATTATCATGAAGACAATGCCAAGCCATGAGGGACCTGCCTCCATGACCCAAACACCTCCCACCAGGCCCCGCCTCCATCATTGGAGATCACAATTCAATATGAGATCTGGGTGGGACAAATATCTAAACAATATCAGCAGTTATTTTCTGTTGGTAAAAGCTGAGTGTTGGGAGAAGCTGAGGCAGGGCTTGCATGTATAATATAATGTAAAAAAGTCTTGGAACATGTCCAGGGTCCAGGGTCTAAAACCCTTTGTGGTCTTTGGAACACCAAGCTCTGTGCTAAAGGGTGGGAGGCTACTCTGATGCACCATAATCTAAGCCCAGGGCATAAAATCCCTCGTGGCTTGAATAGAATCCAGGGCTCGTGGCTCTGGAATGTGTCTAGACTTGCTGGCTCCTTGCTCCTTGCTCTCCCAGGATCGATTGTATCTTGAGTTAAAAGAACCTGCTCTCCATTATCTCAAGTAGCAGAGCAAATGCTAAACCATCACAACTGTAAATCATGTGCTTAATGCAATGTGCCATTTTGACCTTCACATTCTCACCCCCTGATTCTTTGTTGGATTACCAATAAATAGTGTGGGCTTCCGGAGCTCAGGGCCTTCGCAGCCTCCATACACTAGCGACGGCCCCTGGTCCCAGCTTTTTCTCTCTCAAACTGTCTTTTTCTCAATCCTTTCACTCTGCTGGACTTTGTCACCCCCACGACCTGGTGTTGGGTCTGATCACCCAACAATTTTCTTTCATTGCATTGAAATGGTCAGTCCACTGTCTTCTAGCTTCCATTGTTTCTTTTGAGAATTTAGCTGTTACTCTAACTGCTGCCTCTCTAAAGACATCTTTTAAGGTTTCTCTTTGTCTTTGGTTTTTTGCAGTTTCACTATAATGTATTTACATGTTGATTTATTTTTAAAATTTTCTGCCTTGAGATTTATTCTGCTTCTTAAACACATGGTTTGATGTCTTTAATTAGTGGGGTTTTTTTCGTTGTTGTTTTTTGTTTTTTTTTCTGAGACAGGGTCTTGCACTGTTGCCCAGGCTGGAGTGCAATGGTATGATCTTGGCTCACTGCAACCTCCGCCTCCCAGGTTCAAGCAATTCTCCTGCCTCAGCCTCCCAAATAGCTGGGGTTACAGTTGCGTGTCAACATGCCCAGCTCATTTTTGTATTTTTAGTAGAGATGGGGTGTCACCATATTGGCCAGGCTGGTCTCAAACTCCTGACCTCATGATCCGCCCACCTCAACCTCCCTCCCAAAATGCTGGAATTACAGGCATGAGCCACTGTGCCTGGCCTTTTATTAGTTTTGGACAATCTCTAGTAATGATTTATTCACATTTGCCTCTGTTCCCATTATTTTTTCTTTAGGAATACCAATAAAACATACGTGTTAGACTGTCTTACCATATCCTCTGCATCTCGATCTGTCAAGAAGCAATTATTTTCATGTCTCTTCACAATTAGGACTTTCTGAGCAAATGTTATTGATATTTGAGTTAAAGAAAGTTAGAGGGTGTTAGGACTAAAGCCATCTGCTCCCATTCAAAGGGCAATAAGATTTATCTTCTTCTAACTCCCACCCACCCAACTTCAGGCCAAATGCTTGCATTCTGTAGTAGAGATGTTCCCGTTTTTCTTTCTGAGACTATTAATTTACATTTCAAAGGGGAATAAAACCTGGAACCATGGAGCCAGTTGCTTCCATTCTGAAGGACTGTAAATGACTGGAGAGCAAAGGTGTTTCTCTCTGAAAGAGAGGATTGTAGCTGGGAATGGTGTAGTCTATATGAATTACGTTCTTAATTTAAACTGTTAGATTCATAATTTCAGAATTTCTCTTCTATACTGCAAAAACTCCTCTGCATAGGCAGGCTTATCAAACTATGCACTTTAAATAGGTGGATTTTATTGTATGTAAACTGTACCTCAATAAAGCTGTTAAAAAGATAAAATCAGACAGAAAAAAGGTTATTGAATTTTTAATTTTCATAATGTATTTTTCAATTCTAAAAAAATCTATTTGGTTTTGTGAAAGGAATATAAATCTTGGGGCCCCCAAATCACTAAGTTAAAGGCAAAAGTTAAGTTAAGCTGGGAACTGCTTAGAGTCAACCTGCCTCCCATTCTACCCAAAGTCACCCCTCTGCTCACTGAGATAAATGTATATCTGATTGCCTCCTTTGGAGAGACTAATCAGAAACTCAGTGCAACCGTTTGTCTCTTATTTACTTATAACCTGGAAACCTTGCCCTGCTTGGAGTCTTCCCATCTTTGCTTTGAGTTGTCCCATCTTTCCAATGCAAACCTGTGTTCATCTTGCATATGATGTCTCATGTCTCCCTAGAATGTATAAAACCAAACTGGGCTCTGACCACCTTGGGCACATGTTGTTAGGACCTCCTGAGGGTGTGTCACAGGCACGTGTCCTCAATCTTGGCAAAATAAACTTTCTAAATTAATTGAGACTCATCTCAGATGATCAGGGTTCACAGTTTCCTTACACATCTGCTATGTCACTTTTTATGATTTCTAGTTTTCTGCCAAAATGGTTTAAATAAACTTTTATCTCCTTGAACATAGTAGACCTATTTATTTTATGGCATCTACTGATGATTCCATTATTTGCAGTTCCTGTGGGTGGGTCTATTTGTTGTTTCTGTTCATTCTCATCCATAGCATTTTTAAATTTTTTTTTTTTTCAGATGGAGTTTCACTCTATCACCCAGGCTGGAGTGCAGTGGCACGATCTCAAGTGATTCTCTTGCCTCAGCTTTCTGAGTAGCTGGAATTATAGGGGCCCCCCACCATGCCCGGCTAATTTTTGTATTTTTAGTAGAGATGGGGTTTCACCATGTTGGCCAGGCTGGTCTCAAACTCCTGACCTTGTGATCCACCTGCCCCAGCCTCCCAAAGTGAGCCATGGCAGCCATGGCAGCCGGCCCCATCCATAGCATTTTATCTTCACGTGTACTTGGTTATCCTTGACTCTGTGTTAGACATTGTGCTTGGAAAACATAATTTAAGGCCTATGCTGTGCCCTTGTCGTCTAAAAATAGTTTTTTATTCCTTTTGCCAGGTGACTGGGAGCACTACCAACACAGAATTACCTTAATTCAAGTTCAGGCCTTGTTGTTTTCTCCACCACTCAGATTTTTGAACCACATTTTCATCTATGCGAGGATTGGTTTGTTTTTTGTTGTTCTTACTTCAAGTGTGCAGCATTTTGGGGTCACATCCCAAAGCCAGATCATATATTGGGTCTGACACTTGGTGGGCCCTGGATGCCAACTTTTTTCCCAGAGTACCTTGAGGCCACCAAAGCCCAGAAGCACAGCTAAACTTGGAACAATAGAGGCCAAGTTGTTTTACTAATCTCTCTAGATTCTGGGCCTCTTTTGGAACTTGGCCAGATAATTTTTCACTATCTTCCAAGCTCTGTGATGCTTGTAAGGCCAAGGAGGGAGGATCGCTTGAGCCTAGGAGTTCAAGACCAGCCTTGGCAACATGGGGAAACCCTGTTTCCACTAAAAATACAAAAAATTAGTCGGGCGTGCTAGTGCGTGCCTATAATCCCAGCTACTTGGGAGACTGAGGCAGGAGAATTGCTTGAACCTGGGAGGTGGAGGTTGCAGTGAGCAGAGATTGCACCGCTGCACTTCACCCTGGGCAACTGAGCGAGACTCCGTCTCAAAAAAAAAAAAAAAAAAAAAAAAAAGGGAAATGAAGTCTCAGAGCCTCTGCTTGGGAGCTTGAACAGGAACCAGAACCAGCAAGAACATCCCATCAACAGACCACCAGAGCCAGCCGTGCAGGATACGCCTTCAATAGCGACAACGTGTGGCAGCATCCAGCAATGGCAGCATAGGGCTGGAGTTGTTCTTTGTCCATCTGGTGCCAGGGAGCCGGACTGAAGAAGCAGAATTCCTGGACAATACAGGGGAGGAGGGAGGGCCCAGGGAGGAGGCGCTGGACTTCCTTTGCATCACAGTAGGCGAGTGCTCAGGCAATTATGAGAGAAGGCGAGCTCACATCTTTGCTCTGCCACAGCCTGAGGAGTTGGCAAGTCACTGCATCTCTTTCTGCCTCAGTTTCTTTATTTGCAGAATGGTGACAATAATAGAACCTATCTCCTAAGGTGGTTGTGAGGATCAAATGAATTAGTGCATGTTGAATAGTGCCTGGTACATATTAGGTGCCTGGTAAATGTTGGAGGTTGCTGCTGTTGTTATCATTATTATTAGAAAAGATGAAAAGGGATGAGACAATGTTGGCACCCAAATTAGCTTATGCCATAAGATGCAGAAGTAGATATCATAATTCTGACTTTACAAATGATGAGACTGAGTTTCAGAAAATGCAAATAATTTACTCAAAAGCAAACAGAACTGATCACACCAAATCTTTCCCAGAAACTGAATTTATTGCTGGTAGAGATCATATCTGCACTGAAACTCTGGTCTTCCCATCTGACTTGTGTTTCCCAGAAGTTTGAACTTAACCTAAAAACCAGATCTCCACGATGCTTCAGCCAGGATGAGAGTCAGATGCAAAGTTTTGTGGCAAATGAATCTGAAGTTCAAGTGAATCACACAGGGGGGAAAAACCTCATTTTTATTACCTCTGATTTCTTTTTCTTGAATCCATTTTCTCTTCCCATCTTCAGTGCTTCTGCCTGAGTTAACCCTCATCTCCTGCCTGAACTCTTCTTCTTCTTCTCCTTGTCCTTCTCCTTTTGAGATGGAGTTTCGCTCTTGTTGCCCAGGCTGGAGTGCAGGCGAACAATCTTGGCTCACTCCGCCTCCCAGGTTCAAATGATTGTCCCCACTTCAGCCTCCAGAGCAGCTGAGATTACAGGCACCTCCACCATGCCCGGCTAGTTTTTTGTATTTTTAGTAGAGACGGGTTTCACCATGTTGGCCAGGCTGGTCTCGAACTCCTGACCTTGGCCTCCCAGGGTGCTGGGATTACAGGCGTGAGCCACCATGCCTAGCCCCGTCATCTTCTACTTAGTTTCCTTTCTCCTAGCACTGTTGCCTTCTAGCCTGCCCTCCATGCATGTAGAAGGGTGGGGTGGTTTTCCTAACTAAAATATCCTCCTACCTAGATCCTTTCAGAGACCTCCCTGCCCCCACATCTCCTGTAACACTGCACAGCCTCCTTAGCTGTGTTCAATCTGACCCTGTCTCCCTGCTGAACTTTTCCTGCTGCTATCTCAAGAGCTGGGTTCTCTTTCTTTTTGTTCCTGAAGCATTTGGGAACACTCCTACAGTAGCACTCACCATGTTTTATTTCAACTATCGTTTGCACTGAATCTTCCCAGGAGACTGAATTCATTGCCAATAGAGATCATATCTGCTCCCCTGGTGTCCCCTTAGTAACTAACATGGTGCAAACTAGAAAGTGTTGATGAATGGGGCAGATTATCCTTGGGGCTCATTTAGGACACAGAGGTGGCCACTTGAGTTTAGGATCAAATGCAGCTCTTCCTTATATTATGGGGAAGTAAAAAAAATGGGAATGAAAAATAAATGACCATTACATGCTATATCAATGTGACAATTTTATGTATGCTAAGAAACCTCAAATAATGCAGTTTGGCTATACACCAGAGCTCTGTAATCAACAAGTGAAAGAAAAGATATTATCATGGCCAGAATTTACAGAGGTACTTTCTTGTGATATCAGAGAAAAACAGCTCAAATTGGAAAGCTTAGGCAGGTCCCAAATGGCAGGTTAGAAGACCAGAGTACTAGAGTAGTCTGCAGATTTATGGGGGCATGCTGGGAGCATCAGCAGCAACTCCTTATTCTTCTGGCTGTTGGTGGGACAACAGAGAAGTCAGGCATTCCTAACTGAGCTACTTGGATCCAATCCTAACTTAGCTGTACTACTAGCTGTGTGACCTTGGACAAGCTCCTCAGCCTCTCTGTGACAAAGTTGACTCATATGTAAAATGGGGTAGTCATAGCACACCCAGCGTTACTGTGAGGAGTTAATACTTACAAAGTGCTTGGCGCAGTGTCTTAGTCCATTTCTGTTGCTATAAAGGAAAGCCCAAGGCTGGATAACTTATAAAGAAAAGAGGTTTATTTGGCTCACGGTTTGGCAGGCTGTGCAGGAAGCATGGCACCAGCATCTGCTCCTGCTGAGAGCTCCAGGCTATGGTGGAAGGTGAAAGGGAGCCTATATGTGCAGAGATCGCTGGTGAGAGGAAGAGAAAGAGGAGGGAGGGGGTGCCACATGCCTCTAAACAAAAAGCTCTTGCGAGAACAGAGTGAGAACTCATTTATCCCTCCACCATCCCGCAGGGAGGGCATTAATCTATTCATGAGGGATCCACTCCCAAGATCCAAACACCTCCCATCAGGCCCCACCACCAGCCCTGGGGATCGAATTTCAACATGTGATTTGGAGCACAAACATCCCAACTACAGCAAACTGTGTCTGGCAAATAGTAAGCAGCACACGTGTTAGCTCATGATGTCACCCATCCAGGAATCAGTCCTATTCCAATGAAGGCTAACCCACAACATCAAGGTGTCTGGGAGAGAAGGGTCTGGTTTCCTTCCTCTCACTCTGATGCTCCTCACTCATGCATGTCTAGTTCTTGTGTCACATCAAGTAGCTCTGGTTTTGAAAACTAGTCCTCATTTCCCTTTTCCTGGAGAGCTGTGGTCAACAGCTAGGCTCGTTAACCAGCCATCGTTCCTCTGAGAATAACTGAATCTGGACCGTCTGATCAGTATATCACCTGAATGCATTTGGCTCCCCTCCCTGAGAATTGGCTCCCTTGTCTTACCTCCTTGGCATTGCAAGTTTAAAAACAAAAGCTTTCTGGGCTTTGACTTATGGCCGCCTGCTGTCTGTTGCCCAGCTGACACTGAAGAATGTTCTGTCTTAGGCGCTTCCATTATTGGCAACAAAGATTTTTTCCCCCTCATATATTGCTTAAGTTGCATCAATTGATTAATGATCTGTAGAGTGCATTTTCTAGCACTTTTCCATCGGTGTCTCCTGAGTGGGCTCGTTCATGAGCAAAATGTGTCTGCTTTTCTCTCTCTCCCTTGCCTCACTCACGGCTGCATCTGGGTGGTGTGGTGGGCAGGGAATGGGGTTTTATGGCAAGAGAGGAGCTGGATCCCAGGATTCATCATGAACAAGTCCCCTCAGAAGACACCAGTGGAAAAGTGCTAGAAGATGCAGTCTATAGATCATTAAACTCATGCTCTTAAGGTCCCTGGAGCCTGTCCTATTAGGACACAGATCTTAAGCTTTTAAAAAAATGTTCTAATGCATTGAGCTTCTTCTTTTACTTTAAATCAACTCTGAGTCTTTTTTTTTTTTTGCTTCAGTTAGCTAGAGTTGATGTCTGTGGCTTAGAGTCAAAGAGCCCAGTGAACACCAGATGGGAAGGGTTTGGCCAGATGAGCCCTAAGGCCCCTTCCAGCCTCGCCACTTTGAATAGATGAGGGAATGAATGAATGGTTGATGGAACTGAACCAGATCCCTTCTAGTTTGAGCTCTGAGAGAAAGTCAAGTGAAGGTGGTGGGAGGCAGGGGGAAGGTGAGGAATGTGACCACTGCAGATGCTGATCCCGGAATGACCAGAGTTCTGCATGGACCAGGATTGGGACACGCTCAGGGAGCCTGCCCCTGCTGAGAGCTTCTTTGCTGACTGGCTGGGTGACCTGAGGGAAGCCATGCAAGCTCCCAAGGTCCCATTTTCCTCTCTAAGGAGAGGATTATTCTGTGCTCTTTGCTCCTTCCTCTTCTGTAGCTAAATTAAAATGCACGCGTGACTAACAACAGTGCTGGGGTGGTCTGCGTGGAGTGCCGCCTGTTGGGCTGTGAGCAATTTGCCGAAGAAGTCTTCATCCTGGTAATTTGGGCCAGATGCTTCAGTGCAGACCCCGCTGACTCATCAACAGCCCTGCCTTCCTGAAGACTGAGCTGGGGGTCAGCTCTCCGCTCATGCCATCTGCCTTTCCAGAAGCACCCTGCTGGGGGGGTGCGGGGGAGTGGGGGCCAGGAAGAACATACACTTAGGGAGACTACTTGGTGTGGGGGGATCCGAAGGATGGGGAGTTATTCTAGCTGGCATGAAGATTTATCGGAAGGAGGAATTGGTATAAGTGAGTGTCTATGTGTGGGACTCAGGGGGCTGTGAAACTTGCATGCATTTGGAAGAGGAAATGTTCAAAAGCACCAGTTCATGATATTTTCACAGCTGTTTGGGAAGCAGTCTGTGGGCAGAAGCAGCAAGCTCAGGGATGAGAGGGAGCTGGTAGTTTGGCAGGATGGGCAAAAGGCTCTTTATAGCTTTGTACCCTTTTTCTGCTGCTCTCAGCTTCTCTTTCCTTTCATTTTTCCAGATCCTCTGGCCTTCTAGGTTTCCGCCTCTTGTTTCCATAGGTCACCTTCTGTGGCAGAGCCCATTTTAGTTGCAAGTGACTATTCCCCAACTTGTAACAACTTGGGGACCGAGTGGGGCTTTATTGGCTCCTGGAGTCAAACCCTGAATTTGAACAACCAAGTCTTAGAAAGGGAAGGCTGCAGCTGGATTTCAGGAATGGCCGGAACCGGGACTTGAACTCTGCTGGCAGAGCTTCATCTTTGCTTCTCTCTATGTAGTGGTTTTATTGTCTCTTACCATAGACCAGCTTCTGCAACACGGTCGGGAATGTGGTTGCCAACAGGACCCTGGTTCACCTGTTGTAATTCTGACTGCTGGAGAGGGACTGGCTTTTACTTTCTCTATCCCAAGTTGAATTAGGGAGAAAGCTCAAGACTAAAAATCACAGCTCTGCCAATGACTACCTGTGTGACGCTGCAAGAGTTCATCGCTCTGAACAGCAGTTTTCTCTCCTGAGAAGTGGGAATGAATATGGCTCCCAGATCAGAGAGGCAGGTATTGCCTGGTGGTTGGGAGCAGAGGCTCTGGAGCCAGAACACCTGGCTACAGTTTCAGTTTTGCTGCTTAGATGCAGTGTGACTTTGGTCTGGGTCCCCAATCTGTGAATGTCCCAGCTTTCTCATCTCTAAAATAATGGGGATGATAATGACACCTACTTGTAGAAGTAGTGTGAGAAGTAAATAAGTCAGTGCTCATAAAGAATGTAGTTCACTGAATGGCATTTGGCAAGCAATCAGTGCTAGCATTTACTCCTTGCCGTCTCCACAGTTCTTGGTAACATTTCTCTAGGGCCTCCCCATGGCTGCCGCTTAACCAGGACAGGCTGTGAGCTCTGGGCCATTCCCTCTGCAGCCAGTGGCCCCTCTGCTTCTTTCTCGGCTACTCCAGAATGGAAGTAAGAACTGAGAGTGCCGTTCTTATATTGAATCTGTTCTGATTTATAGTTTTAAAAAGTAACCATTCTAGAGCCTTTGTTTCCTATTATGAATGGATTGGTTTTAAGAATAGCTTCTATTCTGAGCACTGTGTCAAATGCTCCACATTGATGATTTAATTGTAAGAACAACACAGCCAGGCAAGAGTTCCTAACTCCCCCACCTTTTTTTGTTAATAGGTTAAGGAAATGCACCTGTAGTTAACTAGTCAGAGATCATGCTTACCAAAGCGGCATGATTAAAACCCAGCTCTGTCTGGCTGGAGGCATCTTCTGGGGAAGGCTGAGCCGAGATTGAGCATGGAGACCACGTTTCCTGGAGCCCCAAGGCCTGGGCATCCTGGTGGCCTCGGCGGGGGCTTCTCATCTGCCTCAGTCTCCCCTGCTCCCTGAGTCAGGCAGGCCTGTTTGCATAGAAGCTTAACTTCTGCTGGCTGGTATTTTGTTTGCTCACACACTGACTTTCACTCTGTGCGCCTTTGCCTTGACTTGTTTCCCAACTAGAGAATAGGTTCTATGTGGTGGGTGTTGTGCCCAAAGTCTTTGTCCCCCTCACACCCCTCGCCCAGGGCAGGAGATGCAGCTGCGCGCCTCCGTGATCTGGGCTGGAGGAGAGGGAGGAGAGGAGTGCGTCAGTCCCGCTCTCCGCCGGGCGGTGGCGCCAGGGTGCAGGCCAGGCCGGGCTCAGCGTGGCTGTCGCGGCTCCGCAGCTGCAGCCCACCAGGCTCCTCAGGACCCCACCTGGAGAAGCACGCGTTCTGGGCGTTACCTGTGGGGAGAGGCCCAGGGGAGTGGCGAGGCTGTAGCAGAGAATGTAGTGGGCGTTCGTGAGCCCCGCGGTTCGGGCTCCTGCTTTCTGGGGACAGCCATCATGGCCCTGAAGTCCGCAGCCCTTCAGGGCGCGCCCCTCAGAGCCCAGGGGTGCCCGCGCCCGCTCCAGCCCCTCCGCCTTCTGCAGAAGGAAAACCAGGCCCTGGCTCGCTGAGACGGGTCCTTTCAGGGACTGCGGCTGCTTCCCTGTTCGTAGACTCAGCAGCCAGTGATGTGACTTCAAGGCCCCCTCGAGCTTTACCTTCTTAAAAAATAAAACGTAGACCTCTCCTCAGCCATGTGGGTTATGTGAGAGCAGCCTGATTTGGGGCTACTATTCATTCATTCATTAGTTCACTCATTTGGGATCGAGACCATGGTATGCCAGGCACCTTAGCAGGGCTGAAGACATAGCGAGAACCCGGCAGACACCGCCACTGCTCCTGTGGGATCTGAGGTTTAGTGGGGAACACAAGGAATTGAGCACATGGACGGAAAGTGCCCTTAAACCAGCCCAGGAAGATCAAGGCGAGCTTCCTGGAGGAAGAGGCACCTAAGCTGATGACTGAAGGCGAGAAAGAGTTGGCGGGGCTTAAAAAGGGGGATGGGGGTGGGATTGGACATAAGCCTCAGAGACTCCTTGTTTTTTCGGGGGGTGTGGGAGCTGGCTCTGTGCTCTCCCATTTTTGTCACTCAGAGTGCAGAGACCCATGACCTGGGTAGGGAAGAAGCCTATTTCCATCTGTCCCTGTGCAAGGCGATGTCCTGTATAGGATTAGGACTCTGATGAAATCAAATTTTCTTTCTCCCCAGGAAAACGATGTCTGCATGGGTCTCCCCGGTTTTGCCCACAACTGCAGGGTCCTATGGACGCCCAGTGGAGCCCAAGGTGAGAACCTGAGGGTCAGGCTGAAGAGACCATGCTCCCCTGTGGTAAGTACCTGCCTTCCTGAACCGCCTGTCCCACCCGCTGCCCCGGTGACTCTGCCAGTCTGTGTGTCTACAGAGGCTGTGGGGAGGGAGGTGCGGGGGTGGGCTCTGCCCTGGCTTCTTGCTTTGCTTCCATCTAGTGTGGCTCTGCGGGGTGAGCCTACTCCCCTTAGAATACCCTTCTGGTTTTGGTGGCGAGAGACAAGTGTCATTCTTGGCCCACAACAGCACCCCAGGATACCTGGTGAAACACAATGGGTTTTCCCAGCAGGGCGGGGTGAGCTGCGCCTGGCTGGGCTGGCCTCCCTGCTTTCTTCATTTGGGGTCTCTGAATGACGGGTTCCCGGCACCCACATCTTGGGGCCACTGGGGGATGGGGCTTTGTTGCTTTTCCCCTGCTGTTTGGTGAAGGACTGAGACTGCCAGTGTTCCCTGCCAGGCCAGTATTCCTCCTCTGGGGGGCTCCCCTGACCAGAGAGGGTGGGAGGCAGTACCCTGGAGGAGAAAGGGCTTGGGGGTTGGGAGCAAGAGGCTGAGGGGGTTGGCCTTTTTGGGCTCTTCATCCACAGCAGAGCTTTTACAAAGTCCTGCAAACTAAGGTGTGAACCTTGGTTTCACAAAGATGCCCACGCCCATGGTGACCCGGGCATAGTATGAAGCTATGAGATACAAGGACAGTGACAATAATGATTACCAGGGCTGCAACTTATCAATTTTTGCTAAGCCAGCTCCTGTGCGTGGTCTTTACATTTGTGAATCATGCACAGGACATAGATGTGAGCTGTCTGCATACTGAAGAGCACAGTGTTACTGAGAGTGGGGTGGTGATGAATGCTCTCCTGGGCTCCCTAGACTTGGGTGAGCCCAATAGCAACCCCAGGCTTCCTGTGCAACCTAGACAAGTCCTCCTTCTCTCTGGTGCTCATGTTTTATCATGGAGGAGGTTGGCCCAGATGACCCATGAGGGTCCATCCCATGAAGTGGCCTTGGGAGTGTCACCATCAGGAATCTGCCAGGGTTGCTGAAGGCAAGGGACAAGGAGACCAAGGGGCTGGTTATTGATGACAGGCAAAGATGGGGACCTGGTGGAACGAAGATCTGACCCTCGAAGGACCCCGAAATCCGTGGTTCCCCACTGGTAGTTACTCTCAGCCCTATGAAGAGGGTGTCCCTTACTGGAGGTGATTCAGAATCATCGAGACGGCGGGGCATGGAGGCTTTGTCATCCCAGCACTTTGGGAGACCAAGGTGGGAGGATCGCTTGAACCTAGGAGTCAGAGACCAGCCTGGGCAACATCATGAGACTCTATTTCCACAAAACATTTAAAAATTAGCCAGATGTGGTGGTGTGTGCCGGTACTCTGAGCTACTCAGGAGGCTGAGACAGGAGGATCCTTTGAGCCCAGGGGTTTAAGGTTGCAGTGAGCTATGATCATGCCACTGTACTCCAGCTTGGGCAACAGAATGAGATCTTGTCTCTAAAAAAATAAAAATAAAAGCAAAAAAGACAGGGAAAACAGAATCACTGAGACTTTTTGGTAAATGAGACTTCCCTGTTGGGAGTCAAGCTGCGCTAGGGAGTAGCCTTGGGCATCAGAAGCAATAAAGGTAGAAATCAGGCCCAAGCTCCATGAAAGGCCCGGAAGGACCCATAAATCCAATCGACAAGCCTTATTAAACACATTGCCTGTTCAAACTTAGGTCTGGTGACCATTTACTGGGTTTGCAATGTTATTATTAATGTTCAAAAAAATGCCAGTGCAATCCCCATTGCCCCCACAATTTATACTTTTCTTCTCTTTGCAATGTTTTCCATCTGCCTCCGTTCTCTCTGACCCAAGGCAAGTAAAAATATGAGCCACCATTTAATGAAAATGCGTAATATCGTTTGGCCGTGTCCCTACCCAAATGTCTTCTTGAATTGTAATCCCCATAATCCCCACATATCTAGGGAGAGACCTGGTGAGAGGTGATTAGATCATGGGGGCGGTTTCCCCTATGCTGTTGTAGTGATAGTGAGTGAGTTCTCATGAGATCTGATGGTTTTATAAGGGACTCTTCCCACTTCACTCCTCACTCTTCTCTCTCCTGCCGCCATGTGAAGAAGGACCTTGCTTCCCCTTGCCTTGATTCTAAGTTTCTTGAGGCCTCCCCAGCCATGTGAAACTGTGAGTCAGTTAAGCCTCTTTATAAATTACTCAGTCTCCAGTATTTCTTTATAGCAGTGTGAAAATGGACTAATACAATGTATTGTGTGCCAGGCCCTGTAATAAGTGCTTTATGTGCATTATTTCATTTAAGATTTCTGTGAGGTAGTGTCATTAGAATCACTTCCTTTTTATTTTTTTAATGAATTTTTGATTTTTGATTTTTGTGGGTATATAGCAAGTCTATATATTTATGGGTTGTATGAGATATTTTGATACAGGCATGAAATGAATACTAAGCACAGCATGGAGAATGAGGTATTTATTACCTCAAGCATTTATCTTTTGTGTTCTAATCCATATAATCTTTTAGTTATTTTTAAATGTGTTAAATTATTTTTGACTATAGCCACCGTGTTGTGCTAGCAAATACTATGTCTTATTCATTCTAATAATATTTTTGGGTCTATTAACCATCCCCACTTCCCCCACTGCCCCACTACACTTCCCAGTCTCTGGTAACTGTCCTTCCACTCTCTATGTCCATGAATTTAATTATTTTAATTTTAGCTCCCACACATAAATGAGAACATATGTTTGTCTTTCTGTGCCTGGCTTATTTCACTTAACATAATGACCTTCAGTTCCATCTATGTTGTTGCAAATAATAGGATCTCATTCTATTTTTGTAGCTGAATGGTACTCCATTGCGTGTCTGTACATTTTCTTTATCCATTCATCTGTTGATGGATGACAGATGAATTTTGACTATTTCCAAATTTTGACTATTATAAACAGTGCTACAATAAACATGAGAGTGCAGATATACTGATCTTTGATATACTGACACCCTTTCTTTTGGGTAAATACCTAGGAGTGGGATTGCTGGATCATATGGTAGCTCTATTTTTAGTTGTTTGAGAAACCTCCAGACTGCTCTCCATAGTGGTTGTACTAATTTACATTCCTATCAACAGTGGACGAGGGTTCTCTTTTCTCTACATCCTTGCCAGCATTTGTTATTGCCTGTCTTTTGGATAAAAGCCATTTTAACCGGTGTGAGATGATATTTCATTATAGTTTTGATTTGCATTTCTCTGATGATCAATGATGTTGAGCACCTTTTCATATGCCTGTTTGCCATTTGTATGTCTTCTTTTGAAAAATATCTATTCAGATCTTTTGCCTATTTTTGAATTGGATTATTTTATTTTATTTTTTCCTATAAAGTTGTTTGAGCTCCTTATGTATTCTCGTTACTAATCTCTTACCAGATGGGTAGTTTGAAAATATTTTCTCCCATTTTGTGGGTTGTCTCTTCACTTTGTTGATTGTTTCCTTTGCTGCTCAGAATCTTTTTAACTTGATGTGATCCCATTTGTCTGTTTTTGCTTTGGTTGCCTGTGCTTGTGGGGTATTGCTCAAGAAATCTTTGCCCATTACAATGTCCAGGAGAGTTTCCCCAATGTTTTCCTTTAGTAGTTTCATAGTTTGAGGTCTTAGATTTAAGTCTTTAATCCATTTTTATTTGGTTTTGTATATGATGAGACTTAGAGGTCTAGTTTCATTTTTCTGCATATGGATACCCACCTTTCCCAGCACTATTTATTGAAGAGACTGCCCTTTCCCCAATGTATATTCTTGGCACTTCTGTCAAAAATGAGTTCACTGTAGATATGTGAATTTATTTCTGGGTTCTCTATTCTGTTCCACTGGTTTATGTGTCTGCTTTGATGCCAGTACCATGCCGTTTTGGTTACTATAACTCTGTAGTAAAATTTGAAGTCAGGTAATGTGATTCCTCCAGTTTTGTTCTTTTTGCTTAGGGAAAGCTTTGATTGTTCTGGGTCTTTTGTGGTTCTATATAAGTTTTAAGATTGTTTTTATATTTCTGTGAAGAATGTCATTGGTATTTTGATAGGGATTGCATTGAATCTGTAGACTGCTTTGGTTAGTATGAACATTTTAGTAATATTGACTCTTCCAATCCATGAACATGGAATATTTTTTCATTTTTTGTGTCCTCTTTAATTTCTTTAATCAGTGTTTTATAGTTTTCACTGCACAGATCTTTTATTTCTTTGGTTAATTATTTGTAGCTATTGTAAATGGGATGATTTTCTTAACTTCCTTTTCAGATTGTTTGCTGTTGGCATATAGAAATGCTATTGATTTTTCTGTGTTGATTTTGTATGCTGCAACTTTACTGAATTTGCTTATCAGTTGTAACCGTATTTTGGTGGAGTCTTTAGATTTTTCTGACTATAAGATCATGTCATCTGCAAACAATGATGATTTGCCTTCTTCTTTTCCAATTTGGATGCCCATTTTTTCTTTCTCTTGTCTGATTGCTCTACCTAAGACGTCCAGTACTATGTTGAATAACAATGGTGAAAGTGGGCATCCTCGTCTTGTTCCAGATCCTGGAGGAAAGGCTTTCAGTTTCTCCCCATTTGGTATCATCACCTCCTCTTTAGAGATGAGGAATCTGGTATACGGAAAACATAAGTAGCTTGTCTGAGGTTACATTGTTAGGTTACATCCAGAGCCTGATTCAAAACCAGGTCTGTTAGAGTCCACTGAATTGTGCTCCACAAAGAAAGGAGATATTTTTTTGGTTTTTTATTGTCCCTTGTATTGATCTGATGTGGCTAGGATTGTTCACCTCACTTTAGGTTGACCATACCGTTCTCCCCAAAAGTCTGGCCAGTTTGTGTTTTGTTCCTCCTGTCCTTTTGCCTAATAAACTTTGGGAAACCTAAGTGTCCCCAAGAAACCTACAGGCAAGTCAACTGCTGTGGCCTCCACTTTTGGTCAGCCCCTCTCAGTCATAGCAGGACTCATCCCACCTATAGACAGTGTCATCAAAACATTGGGGTGGAAGAGGCTCTGAGGTCAATAGATGGAAATGGAAATGTTTCTTCCTTTTGGCATTTATTTTCTGGGTAGCAGGCCTTAGGGAGGAATGGTGGGAGGTGAAGGATTCATTCCTTCTAGCATCAGACTGGTTTAGTGGGCTTCTTTGCCACTTCTTTGGTCCAGTGGTGATTTCCCTGTGCCAGGTCAGACAAGAGGGAAGCCCAAGGACATCCAGGGAGCAGCTGTTCCCAATGTCATGGTGACAACACCCTTTCTTTTTTTATTTTATTTTATTTTTTTATTTTATTATGTTTTGGAGATGAAGTCTTGCTCTTGTTCCCCAGGCTGGAGTGCAATGGCGCGATCTCAGCTCACTGCAACCTCGCCTCCCGGGTTCAAGCAATTCTCCTGCCTCAGCCTCCTAAGTAGCTGGGATTACAGGCGCCTGCCACCACGCCTGGCTAGTTTTTGTATTTTTAATAGAGAGGGGGTTTCACCATGTGGCCAGGCTGGTCTTGAACTCAGGTGATCCACCCACCTTGGCCTCCCAAAGTGCTAGGATTACAGATGTGAACCACTGTGCCTGGCTGACAACACTCTTTCTTTTGGGGATCCTTCCTGTCTTGCCCACTGCCCTCCTGCCAACAATAATCTCACTTCCCTGTCTTCCAGGAAAGGAGCAATAACTCAGTAACAATAAAGAGTAAGTGACTATCAATGTTGAGTAGCTCCCTGCTACCCAGGGGTGGTGAGGGGTGAGATGGGAGCTGCATCTCAATTGTAAAGTTGAAGGAATTACTATTACTTCTGGAACTTCAAATGTCAGTGAGTGGCTTAGAGAAAGGATATCCTAGGTTGGTTGCTGATGCTGCTGGTAGTCACAAAATAGTCTCGACTTTTTTTTTTTTTAAGCTTTTAGGTTTAATTTACAAATGCCAACCTTCAGGCCCATATTCAATGGGTTCTCACCAGACTCACTCCCAGACTCACTCCTTGGTCTATGCACTCTGAAAACACCTCGTTGGGTTCCTCCAGGTGTCTCCCTGTTAGCAAGTGGAATCCTCATAAAAATCCGACTGTTGGGTGCTCGGTTTTGAGTGCCACTAGCCTGATATGCCCAAGATCCCGTGGTATGATTTCAGGAGGCCATGGGCACTACCCTCTTTAATGTCATCCCCAAAGCTTTGACTATTTCGCAGGGTGGCTTTAGACTGATGTAACAAAATACCATAGACTGAGTGGCTTATAAACAACATAAATTTATTCCTCACAGTTCTGGAGGTTGGGAAGTCTAAGATCAAGGCACTGGCAGATCTGGTGTCTGGTGAGGACCTGCTTCCTGGTTCATAGATGGCACCTTCTGGCTGTGTCATAGTGGAAGGGGCAAGAGGTCTTTCTGGGGTCTCTTTTATAAGGACACTAATCCCATTTGGAAAGGCTCCACCTTCATGACCTAACTACCTATCAAAGGCCTCATTGCTGCATACCACAACATTAGGGATTATTTTCAGCATATGCATTTGGGGAGGATACAAACATTCAGACCATGGTGCATCTGTAGTGTGGACAACTCCTCTTCAGTCATGAGAACATCTTCTGCTTGCCTATCCTTGCAGGCATTATGGCCTAATGAGAAGGAAACTGAACTCAGACCAAGGAAACCTGGGTTTGAGTCCCATCCTTGTCACCATTTTTCTATCACGTGATGTTGAGCAAGTCACTTTATATTCCTGGCTCTCAATTTCCTCAGCTATTATAACTCTTGACCATGTTGAGAAGTTTTTGTCAGGCTCAAATAAGATAATATAAATAAAAGTAATTTTAAATAATTTTAAGCTGAAGAGTGATTAGGATGCTTGCAGCAAACAGGCAAAATAAAACAAAACCAAGATTGGCTGTCTTAGTCTGTTTTACACTGCTATAACAGAACACCTGAGACTGGATAATTTATAATGAACAGAAATTTATTGGCTCATAGTTCTGAAGGCCAGGGAGTCCAAGATCAGGGTACTGGCATCTGACGAGGACCTTCTTGCTGTGTAACCACATGGCAGAAGGTGGGAGGACAAAGAGAGGGCAAGAGAGAAACACAAAGGAGACCAAATATACCCTGTCATAATGACATTAATTTCACCCATGAGGGCAGAGCCTTCATGGCCTAATCACCTCTCAAAGGCCTCCCCTCTTAATACTGTTACAATTAAATTTCAACATGCATTTTGGAGGAGACAAACATTCAAACCATAGCACTGGTTTAAATAATAAAGGAGATTTATTGGGTCCTATAAGTGAAAAGTCCACAGACTGGACACATTGACACCATGGTTTCTCTGTGTGTCTCTCAGCTCTGTCCTCCTCCTGGTGCTGGCTTCATTGTGAGGCTTGAGCTGTGATAGCTTCAGGATTCACAGGTTCTCACAACAACCCCAGTAAGAGAGACTCTTGAGAAGAAGGAACAGTTTCCCCAAAGCATCCACCAAACCTGCCCTTGTATCTCATGGGTCCGAATTGGGTCATATATCTGTGGTGCTCTCTGAAGAGACTTCCAGTAAGTGGGACTTCTAAATTTTGATATATAAAACAGAAGAAGAAAATATGACCTCTACTTCTAATACTGTTGGAGGCTATAACCTAGTTATACAATGGAAATTAAGGTCCATAGAGATTAGGATATATGCCTAAATTATATTGCAGAGTGGAATTTAAACTCAGGTTGTTGTCTGTGAAGTCTCTAATTTTTCTTTCTTTTTCCCAGTTTGCCAATTTTTAACATATGAGAGTATCTGTAATATTTTTGTAAGAATGACCATGTTCAAACCCATGTTGTTTAAGGGTAAAGAAAAACAGGATGACCATATCTATCAAAAAATTCAATGTAGAAAAGTTCAGAGAAGTAAGTAAAGGTAAATTGAGATCTTCTATCCAATGATAAACCACAAATACATTCGTAAACATTCTTCCAAATGTAACACTGCATAAAAACACATGTATGTGTACAACTTAATAAAAATGGAGTCATACTCTATGTGACTAAGACTGCAAATTGCCTGGCAAGTGTATATTCTCATCTTCTCCTGTGGTAACAGGACTCTTGGCCACATGCCCAGTAGAAAAGTTCTTTTCTAGGCTCCCTGACAGATAGGAGTGGGACGTGGCTTGATAGGAGTCCTGGTAAAAGCTTTTGTGTCCCTTCTCTGGGATCCCCAGACATGACATGATGGCTGAAGCTCCAGTAGCCATAATGTAGCCTTGAGGGTAGAAGCCACCTTAGGATGGCAGAATAGAAGGACTGAAAGATACTGAGCCTCTGATAGTTTCAAGGAGCTGCCACACGAGCATAACCTGTCTATCTCCAACTTCTTTTATGTCAGAGAATAGACCATTAGTCTGTTTCAGCCATTAGGCTTTAAAAACTATGTATCTTATGCACATTTTAAAGTTGAAATCTAAAATTCTTAGTAAGTTTAAATAGTTGCAAATAATATAATTCTGACTTACTGAAACTGTTAACATTCTAAAACATTCTTTAAAGTGCATTCACAGTAGGCCGAGCACAGTGGTTCGTGCCTGTAATCCCAGCATTTTGGGAGGCCGAGGCAGGAGGATTGCTTGAGCTCAGGAGTTTGAGACTAGCCTGGACAACATGGGCAACTCTGTCTCTACCAAAAAATACAAAAATTAGCTGAGTGTGGTGGCTCATGCCTATAGTCCCAGCTACTCGGGAGGCTGAGATGGGAGGATTGCTTGAACCCAGGAACTTGAGGCTGCAGTAAGCCCTGATTGCACCACTGCACTTCAGCCTGGGTGACAGAGCGAGACCCTGTCTCAAAAAACGAAGTGTATTCAAAGAAATATAAATTTTATAATAATCTGATATTCACTATCATCTACTTAAAAATACATGAATAAAGCTGGGTGTGGTTGCTCACGCCCGTAATCCCAGCACTTTGGGAGGCCAAGGCGGGCAGATCACGAGGTCAAGAGATCGAGACCATCCTGGCTAACATGGTGAAACCTCGTCTTTACTAAAAATACAAAAATTAGCTGGGCGTGGTGGCACGCACCTGTAGTCCCAGCTACTCGGGAGGCTGAGGCAAGAGAATCGCTTGAACCCGGGAGGCAGAGGTTACAGTGAGCCAAGATTGCGCCACTGCACTCCAGCCCGGGTGACAGAGCAAGACTCTGTCTCAAAAAATAAATAAATGAATAACCAAAACCAAACAAACAAACAAACAAACAAAACCAACAAAAAAACACATAAAACAAAACCATGAACAAAATCTCCTTTAACAGTTTAATTTTAGATCGTTTATTTTTCTGCTTGAACTCTTATTTTCATTTTTTATGTCTTATAGGAATTCAACCTAACATACTTTTATGCTAGAAAGTCTTTTATAGATTACATTAGCCAATGTTTCTACAATAAAATTACATACACAGGAACGCATACATTAAAATCCTTTTTTATTTCTTGTGACCATACATCTCTGAGGCTTAAAATTTTGTCCTGAATTAAGCTACATTATAATTTTTAATGAATGTACAATTGAGAAAAAAGTAAGTGTATTTTAAAATTTTATAAATAATAAACATGAAAGTAAATAAATTGAGAAATGTATTTCTTAATAAGATGAATGGAGTTTTTTTTTTCAACTAATTGGTTTGCTCATTCATGGTTGAATATTACATACTGCTAGAATGAAACAGGATTCAGCTAGTCTTCCTATTGTTTTTGTAGATGTTAGCACTCAGAAACCTTGTTCATGTAAATAAGTAAATAAAAATGGAATGTGTTTTATTATAGCACTGTCATAATTCTTTGAACTTTTTATGAATTGCATGCTAAAATTGCATAATGATATATCATCAAAACCATTATTAATATTCTATCAGCTAATAGCTTGATTAAGCCTTCCTTTAATTTTCTTGAAAGCAAGGAATTAGAAATCACTGACTTCATAGGATTTACAACCCAATCATTAGAGTAATTCACTTTCTCAGTTTCTGGGAATTGTATCAAAAAGGCTATGCACCAAAACCTATCAAATAACTATTAATTACCTTCTCATTCCTTTACACAGGGGCACTTGTTTAAACTGCTATTCACAAAATGTGCTGGGAGATATCCAAACATAAATTTCAATTTACCTTTATCAGCATAATATTTTTGATGGAATGCTTTTGTCTGAGTGCCAGCTTTAAACATATTTTCATCCAAACCTTGGAAAATGTCCACCAAATATCCTAGATGGCAAAGCTAGTTCTTATTGCCAAACCAATTAGTCAAGTCAAGATTATTTATTTTGAGATATGACACACGTTCAGAAAATTGCACTAAGCAAACTTTTACAAGTCAATAAATAATCAAAACCCAACATCCCTGTAACTGTCACTCTTTTCTGGCATCCTAGAAACCCCAGCTCCTCTCCTTTCCCACTCATACCTCCCTCCCTTCCTGCTAGAGGATACCACGATCCTGACTTTATGGTAAGCATACTTTTCTTCTTTGTAATTTTACCATGCATGTACTTATCCCTAACCAATACAGTTAGTTTTTGCTTAATTTTGAATTTTTTATAAATGGAAATTTTACTGTGTGTTTCCTTTTGTGTTGCAACGTTGTGTTTGAGAAATTCATACATATACTTATATGTGTTCATTTTCATTTTGCTATAGTTGTCCACTGTATAAAATTAGTACAATATATTTACCCATTCTGCTATTAATGGGCATTTAGGTTATTTCCAGTTTGGTACTACAGTGAATCATGTTGCTATGAATATGCATTTCTATTCTACCTAGAAGTAGAATTGTTGAATTCTAGAACATGTCTGTCTTCAATTACAGTATATAGTGCCAATGTTTTTCAAGTGGTTGTACCCAAATTACACTCCTACTCATAAGAGAGTGCTTGTTGCTTCACGTCCTCACCCACACTCAGGTTCATCAGCTCAAAGACCACACATTTGTACCTTCTTTGTAACTCCTGCATATACCTTTGCACTTTATGTAGCTTCTGGAGGGCACATGGTGGTAGCTCACCATGGTTTTAATTTGCATTTCTCTGATAATGAAGGAGACTTAGTTCTTTCTGTGAGTTGCTTGTTAAGACTTTGCCATTTTTCTATTGCAATCTTTATTTCTTGCTGTTTTGTAGGAGTTCTTTTTTATATTTTGGATATGATCCCATTAATACTTACATGTATTACAGTGTTTGCTCCCACTCTGTGATTTGTCTTTTTACTTTTAAATGGTTGTTTTTGATGAATAAGAACTGTTTTTAATGGGGTCTGAATAACAAGCTTTTCCTCATTGGTAGTTCTTCTTGTGTCCTGATGAGGAAATTTTTCCCTACACTGGGGCTATGAATATAGTTTCTCATATTATCTTCTGGAAGCTCAATGAACACAATTTCAATTTTTACTTGCTGTGTTTTTCAGTTCTAGAATTCTCTCTCTCTCTCTCTTTTTTCCCCCCCCAAATCTGGTGTGTCTTTTTGTATAGTTTCTGGATTTTTGCTGACATTGTTTTTTTCCTTTTATCTGCTTATACATAGGATTTTAAAAACTTTTAAATTATAAACATTTGTGTATGGATCTGTGTATTAAATATGCACAGGTGGAAAAAATAGTATAATGATTTTCTATGTATTCACTCTGCTTCAATAATGATCAATATTATTTAATTCCTTTACAAAATGTATTCCCCACTCCCTCCCCGATTGCTGCTGCTTCTGCTCCCCTCCTTCTCATCTCCTTTTCTTCCTTTTCTTCTTCCTCTTTCAATTTTGCTTCCTTCTTCACTTTAAAGCAATTTAAAGCTTTTTAAATCGAATTTAAAGCAAATTCAACGAGCCAGGCATGGTGGTGTGGGCTTGTAGTTCTAGCTACTTGGGAGGCTGAGATGGGAAGATCACTTGAGTTCTGGAGTTTGAGTCCAGCCTGGGCAACATAGTGAGACCCCCGTCTCTAAAAATATATATGATTAAAAAAAAGCAAACCCAAGATGTTAGCTTATTTCTTTAACCAATATGAACTTTAGAAAATATATAACTGGCTGGGTACAGTGACTCACGCCTGTAATCCCAGAACTTTAGGAGGCTGAGGTAGGTGGATCATTTGAGGTCAGGGGTTCAAGACCAGCCTGGCCAACATGGTAAAACCCCATCTCTACTAAAAACATAAAAATGAGCCAGCTGTGATGGCATGTGCCTGTAATCCCAGCTACTTGGGAGGCTGAGACAGGAGAATCACTTGAACTCAGGAAGTGGAGGTTGCAGTGAGCCGAGATTACCCCACTGCACTCCAGCCTGGGCAACAGAGCAAGACTCCATCTCACACACACAAACACACAACGTATATACATATATACATACATATATATTTATATATATATAAAACCACAAAATCACACTAAGCAATATTAATACTGATTCCTTAATGTCATCTACTACCTTGTTCACCTTCAACTTTCAGTATTCCCAAATTAGCTTTACAACTCTTTAACAATTTAATTTTTTTTCAAACCAGGCTCCAGACAAGGTCTACACATTGTATGTGGTCATTGTGGCACAATTCTCCTTCAACAGTACAGTTGTTTTAAAGTCTGTATGTGATAATGCCAGTATCTGGAGCCCCTGTGCATCTGTTTCTAGTGTTTATTGTTTCTGCTGCTGCTTTTTTTGTTGTTGCTGTTGTTGAAACAGAGTCTTGCTCTGTCACCCAGGCTGAAGTGCAGTGGCATGATCTCGGCTCACTGCTACTTCTGTCTCCTGGGTTCAAGCTATTCTCCTGCCTCATCCTCCTGAGTAACTGGGATTGCAGGTGCCCACCACCAAGTCTGGCTAATTTTTGTATTTTTAGTAGAGATAGGCTTTCACCATGTTGACCAGGCTGGTCTCGAACTCCTGACCTCAGGTGATCCGTCTGCCTCAGCCTCCCAAAGTGCTGGGATTACAGGCTAAGCCACTGGGCTTGGCCTGTTTCTGCTTCTTTTCTTTCATATTGTCTTGTATTACTAGGTTGGTTATCTTTTATTGTGTGCTTCAATTGTATTTGAAAAGTTGTTTTTTAAAATATAATGTTTAATCTAGGGGAATGTTTTCTTTTTCCAGAGGGATTTGTTTTTGCTTCTGCCAGATGTTTGTGGGCACTAGCTATCCTGCATCACCTTATTCCAGATGTAAAGACTGAAATTAGTTGAGGCTGGTTTAGATTGGGTGTGGTGGCTCAAGGCTGTAATCCCAGCACTTTGGGAGACCAAGGCGGCCGGATCATTTGAGGCCAGGAATTCGAGACCAGCCTAGCCAACACAGTGAAACCCTGTTTCTACTAATAATACAAAAATTAGCTGGGCGTGATGGCACACACCGTCCCAGCCTCTTGGGAGGCTGAGGCATGAGAGTTGCTTGAATCTGGCTGGCAGAGGTTGCAGTGAGCCACAGTTATGCCACTGCCCTCCTGCCTGGGTGATAGAGTGAGACTCTGTCTCAAAGAAAAAGCTTTATGTTGCTTCAGGAACTATTTTATTTCTCTTTTACTCCTAGGTACCACTGCTGTGGTGGGCCTTGGTATCCAACTTCCGTCCCCTTTGTCCTTTGAAGTAATAGAAGCACTCTTCAGGTCGGGCACGGTGGCTCATGGCTGTAATCCCAGCACTTTGGGAGGCCGAGGTGGGCAAATTACAAGGTCAGCAGTTCGAGACCAGTCTGGCCAACATGGTGAAACTGAAAATATAAAAAATATGTATATATTTTATATTTTTATATAAATATATAAAATAATTTTTCTACTAAAAACATAAAAAAATTAGTCAGGCATGGTGGCGCATGCCTGTAATCCCAGCTACTCGGGAGGCTGAGGCAGGAGAATTTCTTGAACCCAGGAGGCAGAGGTCGCAGTGAGCCGAGATCACGCCACTGCACTCCAGCCTGGGTGACAGAGCGAGACTCCGTCTCAAAAAAAAAAAAAAAAAAAAGAAGCACTCTTCGCCTCTCATTCTTGCAGCTGGCTCTTCTAGGCAGAATTATCAAACATCCCCAGGAAAGAAGCAGACCGATCTCTATGGCACCAGTCGCATCTCTGAATTTCTGTTTTGTTCTAGATCTTGGCCAGCTTTTTTGTTTACTTGTTTTTTGTTTCTTACTATTTTAGTAGTCCTCCTACGGCTTAAAGAGGTTTTTAAAAATACTATGTCCCCATTTTCTATTTCAATTAAGCCATCCTTAAGAGATTGGCTAAATATTCTCAATTTGCCATTAGCATCAGATTTAGTTTATATTCTAAAATTGAAGTCTAATTTATATACGTAAAATACAAAAATCCTAAGTGTATAACTCAATAAATTTCTCTATATTTATACACACAAGTAATCAGTTATTATTATCTCAAGTAGATGTATTAATATAAAATCCCATGCAAACCTCACTTCTGAATTTTAGTTCTAAGGAAAAAAGATAAGGTGCCATGAATGTGTCACCAAATGAAATAAGATGCTGCTTCATTCGATGTTTTTCACTGACAGGTTTTTTTGCCCCTTTACTCATGGAGCTTTCCTTCAGAAACAATGTATTCTTTGACAATACTTAGAGTTTGGAAGAGGTGAGATATCATTAAATAAAAATTGTCATCACTCCTAAATATCACTCTACAATATATCTGAACTCAAAACATCCCAGTATAGTCCAAAATGCCCCATTTCTAACAGCATGTTTCACCCTTAACTGAAATGTGTTTAAGGTATGGAAAAATAATGAGCTATTGGGTAGCAGTGAGAGCACTGACTTATGGTACCTTGATTAAGGGAGGCTTTGTGACACCAAGATTTTGAATGGTTCCTTTGTTTGACACCCATGAGCAATGCACCATACTATAATTCAAGACAGGTGAGAGATACACCTTTCTTTTGTAAAGTAGGAGAAGGACAATTGCTAAAGGAGCCATAGGAAAGGAGACATTGGGAAAGAGTAAATGTGGAAGTTTAGTTCTGGAAACGGATTATCTTAGATCCATTTTGTCTGAATTATTTTGGAGAGTGCTCACAGACCCAAGGACACACATACCCTAATAAAACTATTGTTTGAAGCCACTGGAGTCTACTTCATATACCATCAGCTGAACAGGATTCTTAAATGATAAACTATAATCTCCATGTTATAGGATTGTTGTGTAGGTTTAATGAGATAAGGTATGTAAGTTCCTTAGCAGCCATTACTTGGCATGTAATAAAAATGCAATAATAAGCTACTTATTGATCATCACCAGCTGAATGAATACTTTCATTCATTCATTCATTCATTCAACTATTTATTGCATAAAAGCAATTCTCAAGGTGTTTTATGGTATATTCTGATGGCCTTTATCACTGAACAAGTATTCAAGAGCGGACTTCTTAGTTTGGAACAAAGAACAGAAGGTGGTGAAACCTGGATTCTTGCCTCAGCTCAACCTTTGGGAGCTGTGACATCTTGGGTTTTGGTTTCATCATCATCTGCCCAAATTTTTCATTGGGTTGGTCAAGAACTTAATAAGAAAGTGAACATGTAATCTTTCTGAAATACTGCAGAATGTGCAAGGAACCCCCCTACCTCCCACTTTTTTTTTTTTTTCCAAAGTCCAGGTTCCAGGCTTGAAACGAACCCTTAAGATGCCATCTTGATCCCTATGGGCCAAAGTTCCTCTTCATACACTGGTCTCAAGCCCTTTTTGCCTCTAGACTCTTCATGTGAGAACACTCTCCCATGAATAACGGCTTTTGTTAGACACTATAATTCCCACACAGGGAAGACAGACACAGCAAAATGAGGGAGAGGTAGGTAGGGAAGGAGCTGGGACAGCTAGTTTGTAAAAGCCCCTCGTGGAATCAACAACCTCCCTCAAGAGATGGGTCTTCCTCCATCTCCCATGAAACTACTGCTTGGCCCAGCATTCCCCAGAGTATGGACCAAGGGGCACAAATGCCATGAAAGGTGGATCTAGATGGAAGGCAGGAAGGACAGTGAATATAAGTGTATCATGAGGCAAGATCGCTGTTCCCCTTTCAATTCTCCTCACCACTGATGATGACTTCTCTAGTCTTGGTTCATCTCGAACTTTAACAAGGAGAAAACTTGTCTTTAGGCAGGTAGTCTTTAGTTAATTTTTTAACTAATAGTTTGGTTTTCATTGTGGTTTTTTTTTTTTTCAGTTATCTCCTACTTATGACAAGGGATATGCCATAAGTAGTAGCTAACACTTACCAAGTACTAAGCAGTGTTGTGAATTATTTCATTCTTTTTTAGTAGAGATGTTGCTGAGGCTGGTCTCGAACTCTTGGGCTCAAGTGATCCTCCCACCTCAGCCTCCCAAGTAGCTGCGATTACAAGTATGAGCCACTATGCCCAGCTAATTTTTTTTTTTTTAATTTTTCTAGAGACAGAGTCTTGCTGTGTTACCCAGGTTGGTCTCAAACTCCTGGTCTCAAGTGATCCTCCTGCCTAGGCCTCCCTAAGTGTTGGGATTATAGGCATGAACCACTGCACCCAGCCTAAAGCTAGTTCTGAAGAATAGAAAGTAAAGGTACTATCTGGATGCATAAAAATCGAGACAGAGGTCCTCAAAAGATTCAACTTTGGGAAATATCAGTTTAGCCCAGGCTTCACTGTCCTATCCCAAGGGCTGAGAGTCTGGCAGAAAGTCAGTGCAGAGCTGGCTGGACTGCAGGAATAAAGGAGAAGCCCCTTTGGGTCTCCATTTAAAGCCATGGCAGAATGGCCCACCTGGATATGGGCTGACTTATATTCTTTTATCCCTTTTGTATTTTTCACCATGCAATTGTATTACCAATTCAAACAATGTGATGTGATATAATCTTAAACCAGAGCTTTTTCCAGTAAACCTAGCACAGCTGGTAAGGATCATTAGGATTAATGGATTAACACATGTCAAGCATTTAGGATAGGGCCTAGCACCATGTAAGTGCAGTTACATTAGGGGGTGAAGGTGGTTAACAGAAGATGAGATGGGCTCTCACAGTCCTGGAAGAGGCAAGTCCTCAATGAGCTCCATCCATGGTAACTCAACAATGGGCCTGTCTGATGTGGTTCAGGACTCACTTCATTCTGGGCAGTTGCATGGATTTGCCAGGGTGAGCTGGGGATGCAGAAACATTCTGCCTGGGTGCCTGGACAGCCGCCAATGATCCGAGCCTCTGTGCATCGCCAGCTGCAGGACCCCACCTCCACAGGAGTGGAACATTGATAAGTTCCTGAATGAACATTCATCACATCCCTGCCCTGTGTTGAAGGCTGCATGCAGCTGGCTGATGAATCAGGAAAGTATGTGTTTCTAGACACCACCACCATCAGGCAGAAGTGAGCTGTTAAAGCCAGAGGAGATGGATCCTTCTATACTTCTTTAAAAAATTATTTTTAAATTCATTTTTTAAATCTTTCTTTTGGAGGGGGTACATGAGATAATTTAATACATTCATATAATTTTTAAAGACCAAATCTGTGTATGTGGGATATGCATCACCTTAAATATTTGTCTTTTCTTTTTGCTAGAAACATTCAAATTATTTACTTCTGGCTGTGTTGAAGTGCACAATAGATTATTGTAAAATGTAGTCACCCTCCTGATCTATTGAACACCAGCTCTTATTTCTTCTATACTTATTAGATGGTTAGACCAATAGACCAAGAGAACAGGATTAGGCAGGAACCCAGGCAGCTCAGTGAGCTCGAGTGCTTGGAGCTGGGACTTGCTTACACTCCGATCGGCTGTTACCTTCTGCAGAGTTCCTCCATTTGTAGAATATCCACAGGCATGTTGGGAGTTCAAGGACAGAGCTTGTATAGAATGAACACGGCCACATCACTGACTAACCATGTAACCCTGGACAAAACATTTTTCCCTTTGGGCCTGATATGGTTTGGCTGTGTCCCCACCCAAATCTCATCTTGAATTGTAGTCCCCATAATCCCCACATGTCCTGGGAAGGACCATTCAATTGCCTCCCATGTGTGTGGGAGGTAATTGAATCATAGGGACAGTTTCCCCCATGCTATTCCCATGATAGTAAGTTCTCAAGAGATCTGATGGTTTTATAAGGGGCTTCCCCCTTCACTCTGCTCTCATTCTTCTCCCTCCTGCTGTCATGTGAAGAAGGATGTGTTTGCTTCCCATTCTGCCATGATTTTAAGTTTCTTGAGACTTCTTCAGCCCTGTAGAACTGTGCATCTTTTCTTTGTAATTTACCCAGTTTCACGCAGTTCTTTATAGCAGCGTGAGAATGGGCTAATACACAGCCTCTGCATCCTCATCTGTAAAATGCAAGTTGTAATTAGTACCTACCTTAAATGGTTGTTGCGCAGGTCAAATTAGATAAGGCAAGACAGGTGCCTGGCACACTGTGGATGATGCTGCTCTGGGCAGGCAGGACCAGGGGACTGGGCTGCAGGAGGTGAAGCTACTACCCTTGGACATATGTCTGCTAAAAGGACAGAGCCCTTTATTCAAGCCCAGTGGCCTAGTCTACCTTAGGAAATATGTCCCCACCGTGGTGTGATGTCCAGCCTCTGAAGTGCCACAAAATGAAACAGTGAAGTTCAAGACTCAGAAGTCAGCCTGTGATTTCTATAAGCTCAGATAGACGAGAATTTGGTTTATTTGATTTACATCAATGTTATGGACAGAAATGTGATCAAAGTCTTCAGAGTCTTCAGTTGGAGGTGATCAAGGGCATAGTAAACTAAAGAGAAGCTTTATTTGCACCTCTGTGGCTAAAATGAGTCATGTATGTTTTAAATGAGATGTTCCACTTGTTATGCAGTGCCTCAGAAAATGCATATAAATTTCAACATATATGTTAGATGTACCCAGGCTCAGAAAAGGGTCTTTTGTGGTGTGAGACTTACACTGACAGTTCAGCATGAGGCTCTGGAAACCACTTGGGTTCAAATTCTGGCTACAGCTCTACACCAGGAGCTGGGTAGCCTTCTGGCACGCTTCGGCTTCCTCATGTGCAAAATGGTGCTGAGAGTGGTGTCTATTTCACAGGGGATCTATCAATGGAAATGGGGCTCAACAGAGTCTAAGCTAGATAAGGCACTTAGCACAGGGCCTGGCAAACAAGAGGAGCTCCGTGATCATAGCTATTATCATAATTAAGATGCAAAGTCTCAGTTAAACTTACAAAGCTCTATCCTTGACAGCCAAAGTATGAACACATTGTTCTTCCCAGCTGTGGACTTGAATGCTGGCTGAGACTGGAGCCCTGGTATCTGAGCTCACAGATGCCTCCTACCTTCACAAAGCCAGCCTCTGCATTTTGTGAGGCTCTGAATTCTCCCTGCTCCTGCCCTCCCCGGCCTGCTGCCATCCTGCCTCAGGCTCAGTGCTCGGCACAGTGGGTTCTACCTAATGGTCTGCCCGCCAGCATTGAATATGCCGTGCATCAACTCGGGGAGGTTGTTCTAGAAGGGATGGCATATTGGCAATGCCTGAGGATGGGACCAAGGAAAATGAGGCCAGTGGGACCCTGTTGAACAGATGCCTGGCTGTGACTTTAGCAATGACCTTCCTGATCAAAGGTGGTGCTTTCTTTCCAAGGAACATTTCAGACATCTTGTAATTGATGGGATGATGCTAACTCACAACGAGCTTTAATACAGCTGCTTCTGGGTAGGTTGGTTACCTCTCTCCGACTCAATTCTTTATCTCAAAAAATAGGAAGACAAAATATCTGCCCTTCTAGGCATTTATAAGGATCAACTTAGCTTGTAAGTATAATGGTCTGCAAATGTAAATTCTCTCTCTCTCTCTCTCCGCCCCCCCCCCCACACACGCGCGCGCGCACACACACACACACACACACACACACACACACACACACACACATACACACACAGTTTCAGTTTTTCCATCTCTCAATCAAATAGGCTAGTGGAAGATAGGAAGCCAGACGTCATTTTTTCTGACATTAATTTGATCCTGTGCATCTCCCCTCTGTCTTCGGCTGCAGCCTCTAAAGAGAAGAGGCCATCATGGGGCTTGCTGGGCAACAGGAGATGGATCATGAAAGATAATGATGATCCTACTGATTCATCTCCCAGTTGGCTCGGGAAACAGACCTTTTGCAGGTGAGAGATTTGTGAGCAAAAGGTAATCCCTCTTTGAGGGCAAACAGTTTGGAGCTGAGGTTCTTGCTCTGGCTGCGGGGAGAGTGTGTTGGCAACCCCCCTCTCTTAGTGTGGAGTCTTGGCCACTCCAGCTCAGTTCAGTTCATCAGGACTCTGCCCTCCTGTGGGCTTCTGAACTTGCCCCTGGCTTCAGCTCCTGCTCCAACTTTGCCATGTACATAGCTCAATAAATAAGTTGATGATGATGATAATGATGATGGGGGTTTGGTGTAGATTATTTTATTTAATTGTCTTGCCATCCCAGCAAGGCAAATACTATTATTATTCCTGTTTTACACATTGACGAACAGAGGCACAGAAAGGTTAAAATGCACCATTTTATAAAGTCATATGCTTGGGAAATCAGAAATGAAGCCCTGGAAGTCCAACTACAAAGCCTAAACGTTTTACCCTTAGTCGTTACTTGTTGCCCACCACTTGGAAGAAAGGAGGGAGGGAGGGAGGTAGGAAAGGAGGAAGGGAGGATCTCTTCCAGGCTGTGAGGATGAAGTGAGAGACTGGGCGTGTGAAAGAGCTTTCTAAAATATAAAGTGTAAAAACGGACTAGAGTATCATTGTTAGACCAAAGCTGTCCTCTTTCAGGAAGGGAAGTGTGCCCTCTCTGAGCCGAGAGTTCGGGATCTCTAGCATCTGCCTGAGGCTCTTGGGCTTTTCTACCCCTCAGTGAGCGCTCCTTACTCCAGTTCTAAGGCGTCTCTCCCTGGGAGGTGAGGGGAATAAGCTCTCTCCTGAGAACTGGGAGGTTCAGAGACTTCCACCTTTGGCCACCTTGCTGCTGTGTGTGACTTTGGTTGAGTCCCTTAACCACTGTGTGCCCAAGAATGCCCCTTTGTATTTATGAGAAATCACCATGGCCCTGCCCAAGCCATAGGGTGAGAGTCTGTGTGTAATAGTGCCGAATTCAGTTGCCAGATTTCCAGTGCTCCATGGCCACAGGTGGCTAGTGGCTAGCCTTTGGACAATGCAGACATAGAACGTTTTCATTGCTGCAGAGCATTCTATTAGACTGCACTGCTCCAGAGTTTAATATTTGTTTACAGCTTTGTTTTCTTTTGAGATAAAACTTACAATGCAACACACAAAATCAAGGTACAGAATCTTGCCATCACCCTGGAAAGTTCTCTCATGTCCCATTCTAATTCAATCTCCACCCCCATTTCCAGAGGCAACTGCTGTTTTGATCATTCTTTTAGCCATAAGTTAGCTTTCCCTGTATATGAAAAACTTTGATTGGCATTTCTAAGGGTCCTCTGAAAGCTCACACCATTTTTCACCAGAGAGTCTTGGGACTAACAGTGTCTTCCACCCTCTCTCCTCAGTTCAGTGGGTGTTCCTACATCTAAAAGGCAACTCAGACTTCAGCAGGTCTTTGGGGCTAGAAGATGGCCTGCCTTTTGGAAGCCACTTTCCTCTACACTATTCTACTTTCTGTTTAGATCTGATCCCTTGGGAAAGGGCTGGACATATTTCTCTCTGTCTTAGTCTGTTCCTGCTGCTATAACAAAATAACAAAATGTCTGAGACTGGGTAATTTATAAAACATAGAAATTTATTCCTCATAGTTCTAAGAGGCTGCAAAGTCCAAGATCAGGGCCCCAGCAGATTAGGTGTCTGGCAAGGACTGCTCCCTGTGTCCCTCTTGCTGTGTCTGCACAAGGCAGAAGGCAAAAGGGTGAACAACCTCGAACCTCTTTTATAAGGTAATTAATCCCATTCATGAAGGTGATGCCCTCAGGACCTAGTCACCTCCCCCAAGCCCTATGTTTGAATACTAATTCCATCACCTTGGTGATTAGGTTTCAACATGGGAATTTTAGAGGGACACAGACATTCAGGCCATAGGCCCCACTGTGTCCCTTTCTAGGAGTGTCTGACGGGCATTCTCAATGCAGGCTGTCTGCCACTGTTTGCAGGGTAGCCAGGTGGATGGCAGGGGGCAGGAGAGAGAGGCTGCCACCTTCTAAGGACTGTTCTTAGAGCTGGGGTTGGTCCTGAGGATACAGTCTAAGGCCATATCCACCCAGGCTGCTTGGTGACTGGTGGCCCTAGTCCTGGAGTGGGGATTGCATGATTTGAATCAAATGTAAGCTGCAAAGTGGGAGCTCTGAGCTTTTGGCTTAAAATTCTGGAAAGGGGTAAAGAATCACACTTTACCTTTATGCTTCAGTGGGGATGCAAAAAGTTTCTAGAAGGAAAAACCCAACCCACCTGTTTGCAGAGATGCTGCACCAAAGCTTGGAAAATCCTAAATGCTCCCAGCCTGCCCCCAGGCCAGCCCCTCCCAGTCCTACCATCCTTGGGGGTGACCAGAGAAGGCATCTGTGTACTGAGAGCCAACCAGGAGGAAGGGAACTGCAGTTCTAGGGACTGAATCTGAATGATTCTGAACTGGCAGGGAAGGATCTGAACTGACTTTTCCTGGGTGAAGAAAGGGGCCCCACTGGGGTGAGGTGGGAGGAAGCAGCAGAGAGGGATAAATGTCACAGTGCAGTGCTGAAGTCTGCCTGAGCCATCAAAGGGGTCGGGGATGGCTCCAGTGCCCAGCAGGAGAGGACTTGTCTGCACAGCCTGGGAACTATCACTCCCCGGTGCCCGCTGGTTATGCTCACTTCAGTGTGGACTGATAGGCAGCTAAACCCAGATGAAAGCAAAGGGCCTTGTGACCTGGATCCCAGGAAGCGGGAGAGTGGACAGCTGAGAACACTGCAGGTGGGAGGATGGGACTCAGGAAGGATGCAACTGGGAGCCGATCCCCGGTTGCTGGAGGGAGCAGGATCCCTGAAGCTGACGAGGAGGAAGCAGGCTCAGGATGGGAAGGGTCCAGGGACACTTCTGGCAGCAGGAGGAACACAGGGATCCATTAAAATGCACCTTGGCAAGGCCAGAAAGTGATGGGCAGGGAATCTCCTCATAGAACAGATGTGGAAAGGGAAACCTTTTTGATTCACTGGGTAAAGGCCCCTTGAGTGTGGGTGTATGTGTGTGTGTTTCAAAAGAGGAATGGATTGGCGATTCACACCGTTAGCATAGGTTTCGACTAGATTAGTGTTTCTCACTCTTTCAGATTTTTGACCTGTCTGTGGCCATGTTTTGGACACAAATAAATATATGATTAAGGAAAACTTGAAATCAATATCATAAGGGAAAGAAAGAGTAATCATGTGTCATAAATAGAGGATAAGCCTTACAATCACCACACCCACCACAGCAAACCAAACCAGTGTTTGTCCTAGCTTGGAACTACTGCCGGTGTCATGGTCCATGTCAAAATTGAGATAGCGAATGTTCAATGCTAAAGAGAGACCACCTCCAAATAAGGCTTTTTCTTTAAGACAATCAGAAGGCTTGGGGATGAACTGAGAGGTGAACAGCCTCGCACTGTGTGTTTCCCTCTGATGGCCCTTGTGGGCCCCACTACAGATCCCCACAGGTGGCTTAGCTCTTGATTGTTTCTTTCCCTGCCGTCTCCTGTGCCCTGGGGGAAAGACTCTCCCTTTTCCTCACCCCAAATGCAGTTCCCCCATTTGTAAAACAAGTTTTTTAGTTGGAGAACAATTGCTAGGCTGCTTGGTGCTGTAGCATTCCTTCCATTCAATCCATTGGCCCCTACAGGATTTTTCTATTCCTGGAGGATTTGTCAGGGGTTGCCTTTCACCAGCCATCATCCAGGGAAGGGAAGGGGTTCATGTTGGCATCAGCTCCTTCCATGGGAAGCACCTGGCAGGCAGAGCACACTCCACTATTGAGCTTCTGCCTCCAAACCATCCTCCAGGCCTTGCTCTTCTCCCCATCACCCTGCATCCGGGTCTTGCCCCGTTGAGAGCTTCATGCAGGCTAAATGTCGGTTTGAAAAATCGGATTCTGATGAAATATTGTTGCCTGCCTCTTTACTTGGACTTTTGAGATGGAGCCTGTTATTATTTGATTTTGTTCAGGGACACCTTCAAAGAAGGTGTGGTGGGGTGGGGGAAGCCAATTTATCACTGAGAGTGAGACAGTCAGAGAGGCAGGTTTCATTTGGGGCTTTGTGTAAAACTTGGCAGAGTGCTTTGAAACGTTTTCACCAGCAGGCGGTCAGCAGCATGATGCCCACTCATACTAAGCACAGCACCTATGCCAGAATACAGCAACAGCTGGCTTGAAGCAAATTCATGATGGGAAAATTAGGCCGGAGGAGTGAGAGGTAAATTAGTAGGTAATTATGCTCTTAACACAGCAAGAGTTTCTATAACAAATCCTTTAACCAGGCAATCCCTGGTGACTTTTAAATAAAATTCTACTTTTTTTTTCCAGGCTATGGGAAGAACTTAATAAGATGACCATGTTTAAACCAGATGCATTTCAGGGGTGGCTTTCCTCCTGGAAACCACTAATCTTCTTTCTGTCTCTGTGGATTGGCTATTCTGGGCATCTCATAGAAATGGAATCACATGTGGCCTTTTGTGTCTGGCTTCTTTCACTTAGCATAATATTTTCAAGGTCAATCCATGTATCAGAACTTCATTCCTTTTTATGGATGAATGATCATCTTCTATTGTATGGATATATCAAGTTTTAATTATACATTCTTCAATTGATAGATATTTGGATTGTTTCCACTTTTTGGCTATTATGAATAATACTGCTATGAACATTTGTGTATACATTTCTGCGTGGAAGTACATGTTCTCATTTCTCTTGGGTATATATCTAGGAGTGGTATGTACCTGGGTCCTATGGTAACTTCATGTTTAACTTTTTGAGAAACCGTCAGACTGGTTTCCATGCAGCTGTAGCATTGTACATTCCCACAAACAATGTCTGAGGGTTCCAGCTTCTCCACATCCTTGCAAACGCTCCTCATCATCTTTTTGTTTCAGTCATCCTAGAGACTGTGAAATGGTATCTCCTTGTGGTTTAGATTTTTATTTCCTTAATGCACACCTGGAATTTAAACTCAAGTCTCAATTCCCAAGTCCCTGCTTTGCCCACAATACCAAAAAACAAAGAGAAGTGATGATGTGGGGAAAGGGAATCTTCTACCATTCCCTCCTACTGTGTCTAGGGAGAGAGGGATTTGTTCAGATTCGCTGTATGAAAACTCTGTCGGACATAATGCGAGTGTGGGACAGTCTGTTATAGATGATACAAAAAGCTCAGGCCAAAATAGACTTTAAAAGGTGAGGGCAGAGAGGATGACATGGAAATGTGGAACCAGTTCGTTTAAGGCACAATAGTAAAAAGCAAAACAAAACCCATCATAGTACCAGACAGATAATAGACATTCATATTGCCAACAGAGCTAACAAGACAGTGATTTTCAGGGCATGTGCCTACCACTCCCTCCCTCCAGCCCTTGCGGGGAAGGCTCCCTGATGTAGGGCCACTATCCCTGCTTGAGTTGTGTCTAGTCCCTCAGGGTTGTGGGGGCAAAATCAGCACTGAGTACCACCACTCTCATGGCTGATAATTCCAGAATAAGGCATTTCATCATTATAGAAGTGAATTACCAGTCAATTCAAGTCTTTTTCAAAGGGCAAGTACCATGGTTTTTAACCTTCAAATCCTCAGTGCCTGGCATATAATAGGCTTTCGATAAATGTTTGTTGAATTCATCCACCCATCTATCTATCCATCTAGTCAACAAATATTTATTGAGCAACTACTTTGTGCCAGGCACTGTCATGGCCTTCAAGGACACAGTAGTGAATAAAACAACTAAAAATTCCCTACCTGCATAACACTTACAATCTAGTGGATGAATGAACAAAGTCAACAAGTTTGTGTTTCAAACAATGAATTTGGAGAGAATTTGTAAGCTTTATGTGCTACATAAAATAAGGGATGATTGTCACAAACAAGTAGCAACACCACTTATGTGGTGGCGTTGACTATGTGCTATTCACTGTTCTAATACAATATAATAGCAATTTGAATCTCACCATAAACCTATTCGGTGGGAGTTATTATTATCATCTCTATTTTGTAGATGAGAAAACTGAGGCACAGAGAGGTTAAGTAACTTGTCCAGAATCACATAGCTAGCAAGTGGTAAAGCCAGAATCTGAACCCAGGCAAGTGGCTGCAGTGCTTTTGATCTTGACTGCGATGCTATGGTCCTTCTCAATGCACAGTGGATATGAATTTGGCATGAGTTGGATTTTTGTGCTCTGAGGCCTGGCTGCCACAGCTTTTATTCATTGGGTCCATTCTTCTTGGCGCATGCCTGTGAAATTTGGGTTGGCCACAAGCTAGCCAGCCCATTAGAGTGGATACAAGAACAGTTTTTCAGGACCCACTCTGTCATCTGTCTGTCCCCATAGGGCTGTCCTCAGCGTGGGTGGCTCATGACCTCATGCCCTTGAAGCTGACCTTCCCAGAGTATACTCCTTCTAGCCCTCTTGATGCCCTTCTCCTAGGTGACTTTGTGGGAATCTGCACCCACCCCTGGCAGCCCCTGAGCAACCTCTTGGTTGTGGCAAGGGCTTGAGAGTCAGGAACCTGGCTCCCCAAGCTCAGAGCCACTGCTTCCCATGTGTTTTAATTTTGGGTCTTTATAATAGAGGTTGCCCCTTCAACGATTAGGAGAGACACAAGATGGAAATAAAGGTTTTATTACTTACAGGTCTTGGGAAGTTCACGGCATGCCTAGAGCCCCTCCCCCTAACAGAGAGGGAATGATCAGGGGGCACATGAAGAAAGAGAAAGTGGGGGGCCACCTATGGGTCAGGGCCTTTATTGAGGCCCAGGGTGTTATCCATGCACATTTCCCATAGGGAATTTTAATTGGTGGGTTTAAATGCAAAAGAGCAAGCAGACACAAGTTCCAGGAGGTCACGCTGTGACTGAGAGGGGGTCACTGTGGCATATCTGCAGTCTATGGTGGGGGTGAGAGTTTGTGGGCTGAATAGGTTGTCTTTCGCTGTCCCGTGGGGAGGTGAGCACCAGGGAGCAGCTGTGTATGGCATTGAAGGATGGAGGGAAGTGTAGCAGGAGAGACTGTGTCAAGGATAACTGAGCCCTGCTTCTGGTGTGAGAAAGGTAAGCTTATATTTAAAACAGATGCCAAGGGTGGGTCACTTGAGGTCAGGAGTTCGAGACCAGCCTGGGCAACATGGTGAAACCCCGTGTCTACTAAAAATACAAAAATTAGCCAGGCATGGTGATGGGCACCTGTAATCCCAGTTACTCAGGAGGCTGAGGCAGGAGAATCGCTTGAATCCAGGAAGTGGAGGTTGCAGTGAGCCCAGATTACACCACTGCACTCTAGCCTGGGCAACAGAGCAAGACTCCATATAAAAAAACAAACAAACAAACAAAAACAAAACCAACAACAAAAACCAAAATGGATCCTGAGGCAGCATAAATGATAACAATTCACTACATTGTGCCCAGCCCCGTCAGCATCCCCACTGTGGGGCAGAGAGGGAGGTAGGCAGTGAGTGACTAGGGTTTGGTCACATTTACTCCCTGGCCCTGGTGAGTTGTGAATGTCCTTTGAGTTTCTTTGCAAAAGGCAAAGCGGCCCACCCAAGGCTGGTCTCAGCATCTTTGGCTCAGAAGCTGGTAGTGCCCCCAAGCAGGAGCCAGGGGCGAGGCCTCAGGAGCTGGAGAAATGCACCAAGAACTCTCAGAATCTAAGAATCTAGGCCACTAGAATGTTCTGCTAATCAGAAAGCCGATAAGACTTGGTGTGCTTCGCTCACGGCTCTACCCAACCTACTGCTTATACCGGGGCCTTGCACACAACAGGCCCTCACAAAATACCTGCTGAATGAAAAGGCTAACAAGTAGATCCTATCTAGTCCAATCTTCTTCTTTTCTAGGAAGGAGAAACTGAAACCTAGCAAGGGGAAGTGACTCGGCTAAGCTAGTATTTGTAGACAATAAATAGGAGAACCAGACAACCAGGCCAGGCCACCACTGTGTGCTTTAAAAGCATGGTTCTTTCCAGGGCACCAGGTGGTGGCCCCAGGCGGTGGAGGTTGGCGGGATGCCTCTCCTGCTGGCATCCACGTTCAAAGTCCCTGTCCCCACCCTTGCTCTCCAGGAACACCTGCTAATTCGCAGCCCAAATGAGTAGTGGGGAGGCAGAGAGGAGCCAGTTCACCTTTACAGTTAGAAGGGCTTTCATGAGTGGAGGGGAAAGAAGAGTGGAAAAGGGGGAATAATAGCAGTAATAGTAATGGCTATGATATTTTTGAGGACCTACTTCTAGCCAAGTGCTGCACTTGTATTATGTTTGGTTCTTCATCATTTCTAAGATATATGATTGTCTGTGGTTAGATGGTACTGGGTGCTGCTTTAAACAAAGCAAATAAGGGGAGCTCTTTTCTTTTCCTTTGCCTTGCTTTGCTTTGCTTACTCTTGCTTTCTCTTGCCCTGTTGCCCAGGCTGCTGTGCAGTGGTGCGATCTCAGCTCACTGCAACATCCACCTCCAGGGTTCAAGCGATTCTCCTGCCTCAGCCTCCCAAATAGCTGGGATAACAGGCACCTGCCACTATGCATGGCTAATTTTTTTTTGTAGTTTTAGTAGAGATGGGGTTTCACCATGTTGGCCAGGATGGTCTTGATCTCCTGACCTCAAGTGATCCACCCACCTCGGCCTCCCAAAGTACTAGGATTACAGGCGTGAGCCACCGTGCCTGGCCTGGAAACTTTCTAAATAGAATTTAAAAAAATATATGGGTAGGTCCAGGAACCCCAGACATGACCTCAGCTGTCTAGTGCACAGCATAGCAGCGGCTAGCAAAGCTCCCATTGCCTGAATCATGGGCTGTCCATGGTCCTGGGGCACACAGCCACAGCACAAGCTTTTGGCCCTGGAGAGCCTCCTATGAAAGGGAGCACCTGACCTGTACAACCATACCACATGCAACTGAGTAGCTTTCTCTCATACTCCAAACCAGGTGGATAAGCGAGAGCTACCTTCCAGCACTGTAAACTGCCCATGGGAACCTCCCACCAACTTGCCTCCATGACACCCAGGGTTAAAGCTGATAAGGTCTCTGTCAGCCTGGTCTTTGATTTAGAGGAGAAGAGTGCCCTGGTCTATAGTTCATTGAAATGTGATGAAAGGGTCTCCTTAGCATGGAACACAGCAGACATTCAGCACATGTGAGTTCCTTTTCTACCCCTAATCCTCAAACCAATGTCTACTTCCAAGAAAGATGATAGCCTTGCATCTTCTTCTCCCAGGGAATTAGCAATTTAATTGATGAGTCTTAGAAATCATAGCCTAAAGCCTCAAAGAAATGCATTTCAAAGATAATTAGGGAATATAATAAAAATCACTGAATGGTACACTTAAGAAAAATTGAAATGTCCCGACATTTTTCTGCTGATACATGAGAGAATCTGAATAAAAGTCTTCCCCAATTTGCTAACAATTCTTGTTACTGGAAAGGGGTCTCGATCCAGACTCCAAAAGCGGGTTCTTAGATATTGCACAAGAAAGAACTTCGGGTGAGTCCATAGAGTAAAATGAAAGCAAATTTATTAAGTAAGTAAAGAAGCAAAAGGGTGGCTACTCCATAGACAGAGCAGCCCCAAGGGCTGCCGGTTGGCTATTTTTATGGTTATTTCTTGGTTATATGCTAAACAGGGGTGGATTATTCATGAGTTTTCCAGGAAAGGGGCAGGCAATTCATGGACTGGAAGGTCCTTTTTTAGATCATATAGGCTAACTTCCTGATGTAGCCAAGGCATTTGGATATTGTCATGGCACTGGTGGGAGTGTCTTTTGGCATGTTAATGCATTATAATTAGCATATAACGAACAGTAAGGACAACCAGATATTTTCATAACCATCTTGGAGATGGTTTTGGGTGACCTCTTTACTGCATCCTGTTTTGTCAGCAGAGTGTTAATGACCTATCTTGTGCTGACCTCCTATGTCATCCTGTGGCTAAGAATGCCTAATCTCTGGTGATTGCAACCCAGCAGGTCTCAGCCTCATTTTAGCAGCCCCTGTTCAAGATGGAGTCACTCTGGTTCACATGCTTCTGACATTCTGAAGGTGTGGATGATATTACTGATAATAAATTGTGAAGCTGCAAGGAACTTCTCTAAAGTATCAATGATTTAAAAAACCATCAAAATTTGACTAAAAAAAGTAATTAGGAGAGACGCTTAGGGACAGACAAGCTTTCAGAAGGGAGGGCCTTCAAGACTCCAGAAATGGAAGAGCTTTACTTACTTCAAAGTGACAAGAGCTTTCTGAATTAGCCACCTTTTCTGGAGAAAGGCAAACTTGGGATGAGGCAGGTGTATTAGTCCATTCTCATGCTGCTATAAAGAACTATCTGAGACTGGGCAATTTAAAAAGAAAAGAGGTTTAGTTGGCTCACAGTTCCACAGGCTGTACAGGAGGCATGGCTGGGGAGGCCTCAGGAAATGTACACCCATGGCAGAAGGGCAAAGGGGAAGCAAGCACGTATTCACATGGCAGTAGGAGAGAGAAATTGAAGAGGGATGTGCTACACACTTTTAAACAACCAGATCTTGTGAGAACTCACTCACTATCATGAGAACAGCAAGGCAGAAATCCAATCCCATGATCCAATCACCTCCCACCGGGTCCCTCCTCCAACATGTACAGATTACAATTTGACATGAGATTTGTGTGGGGACACAGAGCTAAACCATATCAGCAGGGTGTTGGAGAAGGTGTACCATCCAGCCGGATGGATGTAAAGGCAAGTTCAATTGGTGCATCTTTTTTCAGAAGAGGTTGGGTTGTCCTCTGCTTCTGTCTGTGGCAGGGCAGGGCTGGCCTCTTGTACAGGGAGATTGAGGTCCAGGGAGATGCCTGAGCAGTGCCTGGACAGAATACCCTGACCTGCCTTTGTCAGCCTCATGGAGTTCAGTTACACCCCTGCATGTGCCCTGTGTGAAGGCTGGGGACAGAGAGAAGGGAGCAGGGAGGCAGTTATTTGGGAGCTTGAGTTGTGGAAGGGCAGTGGTGACTTTTGGCACCAGGATAAAGGAATGGGGTCTGTTTCTATGGCGGAGTTTTGTTGTTTTGTTACTATCTGGACCAGGAAGAGGAGGAGGAGGAAGAGGAGGAGAGCACTGATAATTTCCTGTAGTGAATGTCCACTAGATGGGGTGAGAAGAAACCCTGGAATGCTTGAGATGAACACTTTTATCACTGGTGGGGTGGGGACTCGGAGTAGATTAAATTTGATTTTAGAAAAGTACTGTCATGTTTTCTTGGTTGGGGTAAAACTGAAATCACTTCAGATACATCTACCAGCATATTTAAGTATAATATAATCATATCTATCTATATCCTTTAAAAAAAAAGATATAGCCAAAACCCTTTTATCTGATGCTGTCACAGCTGGTTAATTTTAAAGAGCAGGTTAAGAGAGTAGTTATAAAAATTATATAGTCATACTTTAAACATTTTATTCTAATTTATAATATATAAACACATATTAATCTGACTTTTTCCCTACTTTTTATTGTGGAAAATCTTAAACATATACAAAAATTAGGCAGAATAGTATAATAAATCCCCATGGGCCCCTCATTCAGCTTCAAAAATTACCAAATCACAGCCAAGCTTGTTTCATCTGTATCTGCCCTCCCACCATTATCACTTTTTTTTTTTTTCGAGACAGACTTCCACTCTTGTCACCCAGCCTGGAGTGCAGTGGTGTGATCTTGGCTCACTGCAACCTCCACTTTGCAGGTTCAAGCAATTCTCCTGCCTCAGCCTCCCAAATAGCTGGGATTACAGGTGTGCACCACCATGCCTCGCTAATTTTGTTTTTTTTTTTCCAGTAGAGATGGGGTTTCACCATGTTGGTTGGGCTGGTCTTGAACTCCTGACCTCAAGTGATCCCATCTTCACCTCCCAAAGTGCTGGGATTACAGGTGTGAGCCACCTCACCCGGCCTCCATTATTACTTTGAAGCCAATCTCAGATGTAATTTTACTCATTCCCTAATATTTCACCTGCATCTCTAAAAGGTAAAAATTCAAACAAATGAATGTAATAACATTATTATTGCATCACAAAATGCATCATTGAATCTTTAAGCTCATAGGTAACGGTGGATGAACTTTTAATGTGGTACTAAGGCTCTTGTTTTATGAGGATGCATCAGCTAATTGGAGTCCCGTTTTACTTTCAGTCAAAACCATACCTGTAATGAGTAGTCTACAATTTGCAGTTTACATTTCTTTCCCGAAGTTGGACTGATAAATACTTTGCAAGATATCTGAGAGTAGAAACCTCCCCAGATCACTCCTGCCTGCCATCTTTCACAGTCACCTCATTTATTTTGACACCATTTTGGTTTTTGGTAAAGACTCACTTATATTGAGTATTTCCAAAGCATTTCCCTCAGCTTGCAGAGAACTGACTCTTATTTTGTATTCATACTCAGTTAGTTCTTTTGTAGGATTTAGTTATGAATAAAAAATAACAAATGCAACTTGGGTAACCAGGCTTGGTGACAAATACAATTGCCTCCTGCTAAGCCCCCTACTCAACTTGTAGGAGAAGGGTCTTGGAATGCCAGAGAGTGGGCCATGCTCATCACATGGTGTATTTTCTGGAGGGACTAAGCAGCACACGATGTGGTAAGTCTGTTAAGTGAAGACCCATTAAGTGAGCGTCTTCTGGGTATTTTGGAGATCTTTCTATTAGGACAAATGGATCCACATTATTCTCTTAACAGACTGCACCACATCCATTATATAGACATATCATATGTCACTTAACCCATATGTTTCTTACTGGTAGATATACAAATTGTTCCTAGTTTTTGTCTGTTCACTTTGCTTTTTTGCTAATACATACAATGCATCAATGAGCTTCCTTATTCATATCCCTTATGTATTTTAACCAGTATAGGACACATTTATTAGTGTGGAATTGTTGGGTTAAACAAAAGATACGTGTATTTAAAATTATTATTGCTATTACCAAATTGTTCTCCAAAAGTGTTGCACTAATGTGTACTCCCACCAACAGTATTTGAAGGTATGTATGGTACACACACTTGTCAACTCTTACCAAACATTTTAATCAGTACCAGTCTGATAAATAAAAAGTGGCATCTTCCTGTTGCTTTTATTTTAATGTGCTTAATTATGACAAACTTTAGGATTTTTCATTTGCTTAATGAGTATCTGCATTTCCTGTTCTATGAACTGTGAGTTCATAGCTCTGCTTGTCTTTTTGAATAGATTTCTGGAACTCCGTTTAATTTAGCAATATTTTCCCTCTGCCTTTTTACGTGTGACATGCATGAACGATGGGGCTGAGATGGCTAACTGCTCATCAGAAATGTGCGCTCTGCATTCTGGTGTGTAGAATTGTCCCTGGGAAGAAGCATCTAGAGAGGGACTACATTTCTCAGCCCTGTTTAGGACAGATACGGCCATGTGAATGAGTTCTAGCCAAAGGACTGTGCGCACAGATGACATACACTACTGCCAAGCCTAGCCCATGGGAACTTCCAACGAATTGCCTTCATGACACCTGGGGTTAGAGCTGGTAAGACCTCTGTCAGCTTGGTCTTTGAATGATTTAGAGGATAGGGTTACTTGTTCTGTTGTTAACAGAGAGCACTGGACTTGAACCATCATACATTTTAGGTCTTTTTTTTTTTTTTTAAATGTAATAGTAGTTCCCCTATCCTAACTAGTACACAAAATACCCATGTAGTAGCCTATTTAACTTACATGCTAAATATGTTTAGTATTCATTTTTTGACCTTTCACATGGGATTTTTCTAAATGTACAGACTTACAAAACTTTACAAGGTCAATATTTTTAATGACTTTTGGGTTTTGTGTTATGCATATAGAGACTCTCTCTAGCCTAAGATTATTTTTAAAGTCATCTGTGTATCTTTCTGGAACTTTTAAGGTTTACATTTTACATTTAAATTTTTGCTTTATCTGTAATTTTTTTTAGTGTAAGGTGTGAAATGGGTTTCCAGCTTAGTTCTTTTGCAGCCCCAATGGTTAAGCAGTTTTTCCCATTTTGTGTATTGAATAATTTATTTTTTTATTACTGATTCGAATTATACCTTTATGGTATACCCAATTCCAATATGCATTTGGGTTTATATCTGGACTCTCTCTAGTGAATCTGTCTGTGCCAAATTGCACTTTACCAAATTGTTTTAGTTATTGTAGATTTACAATAAATACATTTAAATATCTGATGAGGAAGTCCATCTGCCCACTTTCATTTTTCTCCATCATTTTTCCTAGATATTCTCGTATATTTGCTTTTCCAGAGAAACTTTAGAATAAGTTTGCATAGCCAAAATAAATTATGCTGATACTTTAACAAGGATTGCTTTGAATGAGGAAAACCAAAATTTCTACAACACTGAAATTTTGTATTCAAGAATGTGTCTTTTATTCAAGTATGATTAAAATTCCTAAGTGGCAGTTTAAAGTTTTTTTTTATAGAGATCCTGCACAGTTCTTGTGAAATTTATTCTTGGATGTTTTTTCTTTTTCTCGTATTATAAATTGTACTTTTTCTTCCAGTATATTCTCTTAACTGGTGGTTGTTTATATAAGAAGAAGCCACCCAAGTCAATTCTCTTTTTGTTTCTAAAGTTTTTTAGTTGATTTAGATATGTAATCATATAATCTGCAAATTATATTAAATTTGCTTCCTCCTTTCTAATACATTTACCTCTTATTTTTCTCCTTATCTAATTGCATTGGCTTGCACTTCCAGAACAATGCTGCATGATAATGTTGGTGGTGCCTTCCTGTTCCTAAAGACCATTAGAGGAGTCCTAAGTCATCTGTTGCCTGCCATCAAACCCTCTCAGAGGAAGGAGGGGGGAGTTTGCTATGAGAGGCCTCTTAGGAGAGGCAGTGATCCTCTTTAGAAGGTTCCTCCCTGACCCTTCTCTTTACAATAGTGGCCCTGGCCGCCCCACACTTCCTGAACCTCACCTGCTTATCTCCTGCCCATAACACTATGCTATGTTGTGCGATTCATTCACTGTCTGTTTCCCCCACTAGAAAGTAAGCTCTTCCAGGGCAGGGATGTGGCCTTTTGTTCACTGCAGCTTCCCTCTAGCTTAGGGACCTGCCTATCACACAGGAAATAAACACAGGAATCAAGATGTGTTCTAGGTGACACAATCACAGATAGCCTTAGGTGACCTCGCACAACGCATGTTCTTTCTGATAACTGCCTCATATTTTCACAGTACTTCCTGTTAACAAAGCCTTTTCATATACACTGTCTTGCTTTCCCTTCTTAACAAAAGCCCTGCAAAGATTTCCTTTTTCATTGTCATTTCACATATATGGAAAAGGAGGTTCAAAGAGATTCAGCAACTGCCTCAAGATTGCCCAGCTAATAAATGCAAAGCAGGATGATATCAGAGTCTTCTGGTTCTTTCTGTTGGGCTATGCTGCTTTTCATTGACCACCCTTAAGATCTCCCATCTTGATAATAAAACGTGACTTTTTTGGCTGCTAGCTGAAGGGGAAGAAGAGAGTGAATGGGAGAATTTCATCCCCCGGAAAGTGCGATTGATTTTGCCCCTGTCAGCAAAGAGTAGGACAGTGGGAAGGTGGGGCAGGGTTTGGGGTAGGGAGGGTAGCAGTGTGGGAGGAGCAGAATGTGCAGCAGCCGGGGTGTTTCTCAGCTCTTTATCCAGATCCACAGGCCTTGGCTGTTGCTTCTTGGAACTGCTGGGAACAGTCACTCAACTTTGGTCTAGAGGTGGAGACTAGACCTCTTTGTTGGTGACCATGTGGAGGGTGACTCAGAGCCCTGGGGCCTCGGCCACTGGCTGCTTGGTAGCCCTGCCTGAACACACCACTCCTTTCTAGCCACTTCAGGATGTCCAAAGCACAGAACAAGAGCACCCAGTCCTTATCCTCAGGGGTTCAGTTCTGAAGGGAGAGAAATAATTTAGTACCTACTGTGGTGCCAGGCCTGGTGCTTGGCCCCCTCACATGCATTCATTATTTCCTTTAATCTGAACTAGGACTCAAGAGTTAGCTATAATGACATCCATGAATTGACTCTCAGCCAGGTGGAGGGTCACAAGGTCCAACCTTCACCAGTGTCACAACTGGAATTCCAGCCCTGGGGACCCCCAGGCTCAAGTTTCTTCCATAGTGCCTTAAAGGTGACTTGGAGGAGGTGCTGTGAATGGCCCCTAGGGAAGGCAAGGAGGCCGGAGACCTCAGGCTCCAAGAGGGATGGGTGAACAGTTTGGCCTGGCGGTAAGGAGAGATGAGAGGGATTAAGCGTAGGCTTTGCATTAAAGGGAAACTTCTGAGTCAGCAACACCGAAGGCCCCTGAAGGCTGACCTTGGCGAAATAGTGATGTCAGTAACATTTAGCTACTGTTTCACCCCCTCCCAGAGCCCAGACTGAATTCTGATCCTATGAAGCTCTGTAGTCAGCTGCAGGTCCACTCTTTGTCCCCATCACTTCTCTTATTCTCCCCTCACACCATGTCAGGTTCCCCCTCCTCTGCCTCCGTGATTATTGATGCTATGTAAGGCATTCTCAGAGACCCCCAAAGCCTTCCTGGCTATCTGCAGAGGAGGAGTCATTAATGGGGAAATTCTGGTAGGAGGATCTCCCAGCACCCCTCATTGTCTCTATCTACTGAGCCTACACTGGTGGTCCATAGGTTCAGGAAGACAGAGAGGCCTGTGGTGGCTTTTCCCATCCCTGGCCCCGGTACAAGGCCTTTCAGTGTCATTGACTCACCTCTAAACAAGCAAAGTAGAGCAGCAGCCCCATATGACAGCCTGCACTGGGTGACTCGATTTCACTATCGGAATGGAAAATCTTCAGGGACTGGCCCCCACCCACCCACATCTCCATTAGTAGCTCCTTAAAACGCAATCCAATATCCTGGTGAATATCACTTTGAAACCAAATCTGGTGTCCCTTGCTTTGCCTTAATCCCTGTAAACCTCCTGCCATGGCTCAAAGCTGACCCAGCACTGGCCTCCTGCGGCTAGATCCTAAAACGACTTGGCTTGAGTGGCAGGGTGAAAATGAACATGGTAGCTCATACTTACAGAGTGGACAAAAATGGACTAAATCTGAGGCCACTGCCCTTTAGGAATCTGACTTCCCTTCAACTGCAGGTGACAAGCAATCTGCAAATAGGTACACCCTCAGCAAGCAAGAACAATTCTTAGTCAAGAATAATACTGACATGGAAGGAGGGGCTTCCGAGTTGGAAGACGGGGTTATAAATTGCATAACAAGGTTGAGGAAGCCAGGTCCCCTCAAACTTTCCTGAGGCCAAGCACATCATTAACTCTCTAATCCCAGTTGGTTTCATCCCAGCTCTTTCATCTGTCCCCAAAGAACAAGAGTGCCAGGTTGCCAAGACAGGGACCTATCAGATGGTCTCATCAAGGCAGCATGTAGTGCACTTGCACACACACGCACGCACACACACGCACACACTCCCTGCCTCTCACTTCCCCAGTCAACAGTCTTTTACTTCTAAGAGAAATTGACAACCTGAGAGGCTCAACGAGCTCAGCTAGCTCCATGAAATTCCTCCAAAAGAACAGGGTTCCAAAGATCTGGACACAGCGTCCCCAGTGACCTTCACAAATACTTGGCTCACTTCTGTTACCACTTTACACTCTGCCTAAGAACTTGAAATAGTGCTCCCTTCGGTCACCCCAACCTTCTGTCTGCTATTCAAGATCACTCTCCAGGTCACCATTGCTTTGCAATTTCCCTCCTCTCCTTTATGTGTTTGTGTGTCGTCTCTCCCTCCCTCTCCCATTCCCTCATGCCCTCATTCTCTCTCTCTCCCTGCCCGCCTTCCTCCCTCCCCGTCTCAGTCTGTCTCTCTCTACCTCTCTTTCTCCCCCTCCCTCATTCTCTCTCCCTGTCCTCCCCTTCCCACCTCTCCTCCCTCCCCCTCTCATGTTTCTCCCCCACTTTCCCTCCCCCCAGTCTGTTTGTCTCTCTCTTTTCTCTGTCTCTCCCTGTCTCTCCCTTGTCTCTTTCTGTCTCTCCCTCTCTCTTTCTCTCTCCCTGTCCCTCTCTCTCCCTGTTGCTCTCTCCCCTCTCTTTCTGTTTCTCCCTGTGTGTCTCTCTTTCTCTGTCTCCCTGTCACTCTCTTTCTCCCTGTCTCTGCCAGTCTCTCTATCTCCCCCTCATTCTCTCTGTCTCTCTGTTCCCCCTCTATCCCCACTGCTCCTCATATTTCTCCCCCTTTTTCTTTTTCTCCACTAGTCTGTCTCTCTTTTCTCTCTCTCCCTTTCTCTCTCCCTGCTGTCATTCTGTCTTCCCCTTCCTCTCTCATTCTTTCCCTCCCTCTCTCCCCCTCCCTCTCTTCCCTCTCTCATTCTCTCCCTCCCTCTCTTCCCCTCCCTCTCTCATTCTCTCTCTCCCCTTTCCTCTCTCATTCTCTCTCTCCCCTTTCCTCTCTCATTCTCTCCCTCCCTCTCTCCCCTTCCTCTCTAATTTTCTCCCTCCCTCTCTTCCCTTCCATCTCTCATTCTCTTCCTCCCTTATCCTCTCCATCCCTCATTCTCTCCCTCCCTCTCCCCCTTCCCTCTCTCATTTTCTCTTTCTCTCTCTCCTCTGCCTCTCTCTCTCTCTCTCTCTGTCACTGTCTCCCATCTTCTATCCCCTCACTTTCCCTCTTCTCGAGAAAGACCATTCTATATGTTTGTCCTGTGCCTGTGCAATATGACTCATCCCTCCAGCCTAAGCCCAGTTTGGTTTTAACTTTTTCCTGAGATCTCTTATGCCCAGACCTTTCTCTCAGAGTGCCAGAGGCATTTAAAAAATGACAATACCCTCCTTTTTTCCTGTTGTCATTTCTTTCTTTCTTTTATTTTTATTTTTTATTTATTTTTTGAGACGGAGTCTCGCTCTGTTGCCCAGGCTGGAGTGCAATGGCGCGATCTTGGCTCACTGCAAGCTCCTCCTCCCAGGTTTACACCATTCTCCTGCCTCAGCCTCCCAAGTAGCTGGGACTACAGGTGCCCGCCACCATGCCCAGCTAGTTTTTTGTATTTTTTTTTGGTAGAGATGGGGTTTCACCTTGTTAGCCAGGATGGTCTCGATCTCCTGACCTTGTGATCTGCCCGTCTCGGCCTCCCAAAGTGCTGGGATTACAGGCTTGAGCCACCGCGCCTGGCCTTATTTTTTGTTTTATTTTTTTGAGACAGAGTCTCGCTCTGTTGCCAGACTGGAGCACGGTGGCACAATCTTGGCTCACTGCAACCTCTGCCCCCTGGGTTCAAGCGATTCTTGAGCCTCAGCCTCCCGAGTAGCTGGGATTACAGGTGCACCACCACGCCTGGCTACTTTTTGTATTTTTAGTAGAGAGAGGGTTTCATCATGTTGGCAAGGCTGGTCTCGAACTCTTGACCTCAAGTCATCTGCCTGCCTTGGCTTCCCAGATTGCTAGGATTAGAGGCATGAGCCACTGCGCTAGGCCTATTGTTTCTTTAGTGCCTTGTTCTGTGGGCACTGATTCTTTCTCCCTAATGAGATTATAAACTCCGTGAGGACATGTGTTTTTCTCTGTTATCCCCTGGGGTATCCACGCCAGACTTGGCCATATGTAGGGCCTCAAGAAATAATGAATACTTAATTGAGGATTTTGGTTTCCTATTTCAAAAAATAACTCTTCGTTGCTTAAAAAAAGCTAAAGAAAGTGAAGCAGAAGCAATGTAATCAGGAAGCATTTGGATGTTTTTCGCAAGATGTTCTAAGAGTGCTGTGTGTGTGTGTGTGTGTGTGTTGTGTGCATGGATATGCTTGCTCTCATAGGTATACATGTGTTACTTTGAATCCAAGACAAGATTAGGCTTATTAAGATGTTAGCTGACCACCTGCATATGGGTGCATCCACAGAGTCCTTAAATTGTCCTCATTTGAGATGCTTTTCTTCCTTTGCACATTGTAACAAACCCACAGTCATGTCGGGGAGCTGAGGCTGGAATGCCTAATGAGCTGTGGATGAAGAAATGATGTGATAGTATCTTCCAGATTGTAATTAACATGAGGCCCCTATAATGCCCTATTAGAGCTGCATCTTCTTGCTGACAAGTAATTCCCCAAAATAATCACTTGTCTTTCAACAACTTGATGAAAGAACTAATTGTGCAGAGCTTCTGCCTGGAAAGGCCACCCGGAGCAATTTGGGGCCAATTACATGGGAACTGGTAGCTGCTGGGCACAATTACCTGGACTTGAATACATGGTGAGTGAGATGGAGTGTGGGGAATGAGGCTTTGGCCAGGCATTCAGACAGCACCTGCCCAGGGCTGCCAGCTTCCTGGTGGAGTTTTTGCAGAACTAACATGTTGCTCTGGAGAAGAAGAATAAAGTGCTTATCAGGAACACTTGAAAGACTGGCTGGGCGCGGTGGTTCACACATGTAAATTCAACACTTTGGGAAGCCAAAGTGGGCGGATCACTTGAGGTCAGGAGTTTGAGACCAGCCTGGCCAACATGGTGAAACCCTGTTTCTAGTAAAAGTACAAAAAAAATTAGCTGGGTGTGGTGGCGCACAGCTGTAATCCCAGCTACTTGGATGGCTGAGACATGAGAATCCCTTGGAGATGGAGGTTGCAATGAGTCAAGATCATGCCACCGAACTCCAGCCTGGGTGAGACTCTGTCTCCCAAAAAAAAAAAAAAAAAAAAAAAAAAAAGACTTGAACCATTTTTTCATAAATCATGCTAGTCAGGATTAACTACAGAAAAGATAGAAAAGTATAGGTAAACAATAAAACCACTACTAACATCTTGGTTAGTACAGTCACTATCACCACCACCACCACCACCACCACTATCATCATCATCATCATTGTGAATCATCAAAATTGCTACCATTTAGCTTATACCCTATTCCATGTACTTTGCTAGGTACCTTAAATATGTTACCTCTAGATCTAACAACGTTTTGCAAGGTAGGTAACTGTGGGCCCATTTTAGAGATGAGAAAACAGACTCAGAACTGTCCCAGCTCACACAAAGCAATAGACATCAGAGGTGGGGTTTCCATGCAGGTCTGTGTGTCTAAAGTTGGTGTACCTACTACCATTCTTGTCTCTCTTCGTCTTTAAGATGGAACCTTACTCTCCTGGCTACCATGTAAGGCTGTTGTGAGAGTTGGATAAGATGCTGGATGCAAAGGCGTGTTGCAGACTGCAAAGTCCTGTACAGATGGAAGGCTTGTAGGCAGTCCCTGGCATCCAGCCAGATACCATACCCAGCTGCCACATAAGTGAGCAATATGGTATTTAATTGGGTCTCATTGAGACATGGAGCCTGGGAAGGTCTGTGCAGAGTCTGGGTAAAGGGAAGGAAGTGAAATGAGCACAACTAGGCACATGAGCCTAGACAACATGAGTTGAGGGGCAAGAGAATAACTGGACTACATGGCAGGATTGATGGAACAGAAATTGTGCTGGGCATTGGAAACCCCCTGACAGTTCCTGTTGGCCACACCAAGTGAGCATTTAGTCAAAACCAAAAGTGTGCCCAGTATGCAAATGCAGTCTCAAAGCTAGTTCCTTAGTCCCTCTTCCAACTAGATGGTCAACTTCTTAACATAAAAATTCTAGCTGGGCGCAGTGGCTCATGCCTGTAATCCCAGCACTTTGGGAGGCCGAGGCGGATGGATCACGAGGTCAGGAGATCGAGACCATCCTGGCTAACACTGTGAAACCCTGTCTCTACTAAAAATACAAAAAATTAGCTGGGTGTGATGGTGTGTGCCTGTAGTCCAAGCTACTCGGAGGCTGAGGCAGGAGAATGGTGTGAACCCGGGAGGCGGAGTTTGCAGTGAGCCAAGATCGTGCCACTGCACTCCAGCCTGGGCAACAAAGTGAGACTCTGTCTCAAAAAAAAAAAAAAAAAAAAAAAAAAATTCTAGAACCACCGCAGGTGCTGGGGAACAAGAGGGGCATGAGTTTGAAGATGAGGGGTGAGCACAGTTAAGTGTCTGAGTGTGAGAAATGGGCTGGGCAACTTGGAAAGAGGCTCCCTCTGTTCCTGCAGTCTGCCTCTCTGCCTCTGTCAGCTTTCTCTCTGCTTCTGTGTCTTCGTTGGTATCGCTGTCTTTCTCCACCTCGCCTTCATTCTGATTTTTGAATTTAGAAAATATGTGGAATTCAAATATTTGGCCCCATTGTGTTTGGGAGACCGTTGGAGTCAGGAACTGGTCCTCATATTGAAAGACATAAGTAAGGAGGTCCCAACATCCTAAATGTCTTCCCCAAATGCCAGCCAAGTTCCCTGCCAGGCTTGGGCGCCGAGCTCCACTCCCATGTCGGAGGTCCTGATGGCGACCTGGGAAATTAATTGAAGTTCTGTTGGGCAACTCTCTGCCAGGGCAACTCTCCAGCCCCCTGTGGCTTCTGCATTTGTCTTGGAAGAGGACCAAGCCAAGAGTGGAGTTTGACCAAAAGTAGGTGGAATTGACTCATAAAAGCTAACTCAGGCAGTCACTATCATCCAAAAAAGAAAAGAGATGGTGGGTGGGGAGCGAAATTGGAGAGCATCAATGATGATGGACTTTGCCAGGAAGAATTTGTAGCCACAACCTGGGAGGTGGCAGTGGTGGCTACGTGCTGCTGCACATATCTTCTCACTGGGGCCAAGGCGGGAACAGAGCCTGAACTTGAGCTTCACATCCATGCACTGTGAAGGTGAATCCGAGAATGAAGGTGGCCCCCAGGCTCCCCATTGTGGGCCACCTGGATCAGTTCTGGCATGCAGAAATAACCAGACCTGGTGATATAATTGGGAACTCTTTATACCAACCAGGCATCTTGTACTTGGCTACATGGCCCTGAGTCCAGTGAGCTGGGAGAAGTAGGGAGTCAGTAATTGCTGACCTGCTCACTGTTGTGGTGGTGGCTTCCTTAAGAGAGGACACCAGTTGGGCATGAACTTTCTTTCTCAGTGCTTTATTCTCTGTATGAAAGACTACATCTACCTTCCTTTTTAGAATGCTTCTGGGCTTAATAGAAAAAGGGGGTGTTGATGCATGTTCTCACTCATAAGTGGGAGTTGAACAATGAGAACACATGGACACAGGGAGGGGAACATCACATACTGGGGCCTGTCAGGGGGTGGGAGGCTAGGGGAGGGATAGCATTAGGAGAAATAACTAATGTAGATGATGGGCTGATGGGTGCAGCAAACCACCATGGCATGTGTATACTTATGTAACAAACCTGCACATTCTGTACATGTATCTCAGAATGTAAAGTATAATAAAAAATTAATTAATTAAAAAAACAGAAAAGAAAAAGGGAGTGTTGATGTGGTATTTGCACTGGGGAGGTTTTTAGAAGTAAAGAATGATGTAAGGAGGAGGAATAATGGATGGAGATTTTCTCAATGGAAAGTGATGAATGAATGTTTAGGAAAATAAGGCTTTGAGTTGCAACAGTGGACAAATACTTGGATAATTTGAGAGAAAAAAAATCACCTAGGACTAAAAAAATGTACAAATGCGTGCAATCTAATTGAAGTAAACACCAGGGATCTGCCAACCTATTAACTAGGTTAATAGATTAATCAGATTATCACTATTAATCACTATCAATTAGTAGATCTTGGTGATAATGCCACTGCTCTGGTATAGTCTTTGGGGTCCCCAGGGATTTCCAGGGAGGAGAACAAAGCCACTCAGTATCCCCTGGCTGTTTTACTATACATTGCCCCTCTACTCTGTCCTGCAGTGCCACCAAGTTATCACAGGGAAATGAGGGAGACCTTTTCTGTTCAAGGGTGGGACTTAGCCCCTGGAACGTGGAGGTCAAAGTCTTCATAGCATAACTTTCCACCTAAAGATGGAGAGGGTGACTTTAGGAGGGTGTTAAGAAACCTTAATACTCTACTTAGATGACCTCACATGGAGGTGAACCTCAGAGATTTAGTAATTAAATAGCAGAATTCCCAGGCTCTCAGCCATTGAGCCCTATCAAATCCTGGCATTCTTTGGTCCAGGGCTAACCCGGCTGATAGTCCAGTATTGGTGCTCTCACGGATCACTGCTCTGAACTAAGGTCTGAAGAATCACTTCTTTGGGCCTCTGACCCAAGGAGTCACTCCTTTCTCACCCTGTTTCCTCAGTCCCTGGGTCTCAAATTCTACTTGCCCCTCATCTGTGGCCCATCTCATTTCATGGAATGGAGCTCCTCTCCCCATGTCTCCCTTGCTTCAGTCTGTCAAAATGCTTCATGAGGGCCTAAAAACCAAGTTTTCTGAAGGGTGTTTGAAGAATGATGAGATATTCAGATTGAAGAAGAAGAGACACCAGGAGGAACCATTACCGTCTTTAACCCACCGACATGTGTGTATTGGGAAGTGTAATCAGATTGTTGGTGGCCCAATGTAGCATTCAGACCCATTGGAAGTTGGAGGGATTGGATTTCAGATCAGTATAAGGAGATTAGCTGCTCCCATATTTAGGAGCTGAGCCACCACTCAGCTGATTCTTGAGGAATTTATCATCATTATCATCATCATCTTCAGTCATCTGCATCATCATCACCATTCACTGAACAGTCGCTGGACACAGGCCCTCTGCTAAACACTTTACATACATCATCTTGTCCACATACCTTGTTACTTTATGTGCAGCTTCCCTTCTACTTACTGTTACTTCCTTTTCTCTCTTAGGCTCATCCTCCCTATCCCTCAATGCCCCTGGCATGTGGTCCTCAGGTGGCTTGGAGCTTGGGAAGAGTAATATTGACATGGCTGGGAAATCTGGGGAGAGGGTGATGGCATCAGGGACGCACACACAGAACTGCAGGTCTTAGAAAACCAAGTACTTGCTGGGTGCAAAACTAAATTCACTCTCCTCTGTCTGACAACTAGGCAACTTAGTCCTTAGACTAAAAAGCAGATAAAATATAGCATTCTTTTTCTGAGTTCTCTGACCCCACACACCGTGGGATATACCATCCCCACTGCCCTTTCCAGCATCCTCTACCTGACCCACACAGAGAGCTGCATATAGAAAGGAGCCATTCACAAGTTTATGTGAAATTTAAAGATTTTGGTTTCTTCCAGGAGAATTTTTTCTACAAGGTTAATCTCTCATCATACAATGAAAGCCTTTGTTCCCCTATTATTAAACGAGTACGATGGTTCAGAGAGCAAGTGGGAGTGTTTTGGGGGATTTGTCAGGAAGCTCAATTCCCCTCCAACTATGCTATATAGGGAAGTGCCAGCATAAACAAGAATGGATTAGGGAATGGGGGTTATTGTTAATGGGTACAGAGTTTCAGTTTGGGATGAATGTTCTGGTGACACTTAAACATTATGCACTGACTGCCATTGAATTGTATGCTTAAATATGGTTAAGATGGTTAAAAAAAGAGAAGAAAAGAAACTGGCTGAGCATAGCATTTGGAGACATGGGGGCAGCTAGCAGAAGAAACAGTGAAAAGAGTTGAAAGGATTGCTCCCTCTTGTACGTTGCTTGGGGAGGTGTAAAATGGCACAATTCCAATGGGGAGCTGGCAGCAATAACCAGCCACAGTCACAGATGCCCTTTGACCAGTGATCTCACTGGGATTCATTCTAAGGATGTGCCTGCACTTGTACAAGATGACGATGAACAAGGGGCCTCACTGTGGCAGTGTCAAGAGCAACACACCATTGGAATTGGAAACAGCCCAGGTGTCTATTCAGAGGGAGCTGGTTAAATAAACTGTGATAGAGCTATGTAAAGGAATACAATGTAGCTCTGTGTGTGTGTGTGTGTGTGTGTGTGTGTGTGTGTGTGTGTGTGTATGAGAGAGAGAGAGAGAGATTCAGCAAGCTTCCTATATACTAATATGGCAAGTAGGATCTCTCCATAGTAAGATTTATTAATATAAAGTAAAAATAGCAAATAGCAGAATAGTGTGAAGAGAATACTACTTTTGTGTGAAAAATTGGGGGAAGCCGAATATATGTATTTGTAGAAAGAAACACTGGTGCATGTGTAGGCTAAGGAAAGTGTTACCTTCAAGGGCAGCTGTAGAGGAGGGGAGAAGGTGGATAGAGATGGGATGGGAGCTAGGCTTTCATCATATACTTGTATATCATTTTTATTTTTAATTATATGAATGAATACATTACCTAGTCAGATTTTTCTCAAACAAAAACAGGAATGAATAGAGCAGCCTGTTGCAAATTCTAAAGCACTATGCAGCTATAAGGAGTTAATAATGAGAAAATGATAATACTCTTAATAATAATGATAATTACCACTGAGAGTAATAATACTCTCAATACTCTCATTTCTGAAATATGTACTATTTGCCAGGTGCAATGCTGAATACTTTATGTCTGTTATCTTCTTTGATCCTTACACAACCTATGGACGCAATGATTTTGAGTGCCATAGATGTGGAATCTGGCAATCAGAGTAGTTAACCAAATTGTTTAAAGTCATATTTCTAGAAAGGTGCAGAGCTGCCATTTGAACCTAGATCCCTCCACTGCCAAGATGTGGCTGTTGACTCTCTGCCATACATCCCCTTGTGCTAGATGGCTTACGTGGGGAGCTTTCTTTATTTCCTACGCTGCCAGTGCTTTCCCTAGCATGACACACCCATTTTCCAAGAAGCTTAGCTCTTCTGTGGTCTTCTTCTCTGTGCCATTCTTGGAAAAAGCTGAACACCTTGACACCGCCAGTCTGCCGCAGGCCATGTGGTCATTCTGTCTTCAGGAGGTATTTTCAGTCATAATTTTCCTACGATATCCGGACGAGTGCCATGATTAGGCACAACGCTTCCTTGCGGTCGCTCGCAGCCTCCCTGAAATATCCATCCAGGGCCATGCTGGCTCCACCGCCTTGGATGGAGCCCAGAAGAAGGTTTTTATGGGACACGTCTTTAAACTGGTGAACGATTTAGGAATAGCTTGGCTATGAAGGCAATATGCGTGCAGATGCACAGCAAAGCCTTTTCCTGTGTTCAGATGACCGCAGAGCCACGCACTTAAACTTGCAAATAGGGCTGGGTAATTACATGGTCCCAGAGGAGGCCTAACAGTCAAAAGAAAATTTGGTCATAAAAATAATTACATTGCAGGATATTTACAAAAGTAGGGTCCAGAAGTAGAGGCACAGACTCCATAGTCCTTTGACTTTAGTGAAGGGACCGCAAGTTGAGAAACAGAAGTGCTGACATCTGGGGGACTGAAATTCCAGGCTACCTGACCCAGGGGACAGGTCTGCTGCTGACGGGATCACCAGACAGAAGGAGAAGGTTTTTCAAAAGATTCTGTTGGAGAAGTCTGTGGCCTGCAAGTGCCCAGTGCTTTTCCTTAAATGGAGCCCAAACCACCTTGTTCCCAGCACCATGCTTGATGACTTGTCTCTCACACAACCGTTGATGTATTTTTAAAGTTAATGGTGCTCTGTGCCCAGAGAATGAGGCAACTGACGTGCAAGTTCTTCCTGGAGGGCTGAGTTATGGGTGTCTCTCGGAAACTGAAGGGCCAGTTTGTTTCAGGATAAATGGCCTTATTGTGTTCTGTTTGCCTTATCTCAGCCGATTTTCCACAGCCAGCCTAGCATGTTTGGTTGTAACATTTAGGGTTTGTTTTTGTTGTGACCAGCAGCTGAGGTATACCTGTATATCATCCTTCCCCCAGGATCTGAGTACTAGTTACAGTGAATTAAGTTCCCTCTCAGGCTGTCTAGACCTTTTCCTGGTGAGGTTTGCTGGTGGGGAGCTGCCTTTTCCTTTCAGTGATGGTTATGTTGAAAATCAATGATGCTTTCTACAACGATGTTAAGGATGACTGTATAATAGGAAAAAAAGAACAATTTTCCCTTCTATATTCACACTCAACACAGAGTACTTCGCCTCTGGTCAACAAAATGTGTGTGGGTTATTTTTTCTCATGCTGACCAGATCTTTGATACCAGTTGGGTGTCCTCTAACTCAATTCAATCCTGACACTATCCACCTGAAGTTAGAGTCAGATCTCACAGGGTTAAAGGTTCAGTCCCACAAGACTGCAAGACTGCCCCCATTCAGAAGCCAATCACAAATCCCAGGCTGTGACCTGTGCTTCTGACCAAGTGGCTGTAAATTGGAGGTGTCCATGACCCCCTCCTCTTGGTTGATTATGAGGTAGGATTGCTCCAAGACCTCACGGGAATACTTGACTTACTTTTACCCATTCATTATAAAATGATACAACTCAGGTCCAGCTTGATGAAGAGACTGATAGGGCAAGGTGTAAAGGAAGGGGTGCAGAGCTTCCCTCTAGGGGCATGCAACCCTTCCAGTTCCTCCATGTGTTCAGAATTCCAGAAGCTTCCTGGGTCTCAGCCTTTTGGGTTTTTATGGAGTCTTCTTTATGTAGGCACAATTGATTATATCATTGGCTATTGCTGATCACCTCAACCTTCAGTCCCTCCCCCTCCCTGGAGGTCAGGGGTTAGAGTTGAATATCCCAATCCTTCAATCACAAGGTTGGTTCCACTGGCAACCAGCCCCCATCCTGAGGCTATCCAGGGGCCCCCAGCCAACAGTCAACCCATTAGCATACAAAAGGACAAATCACTTCAGCTACTCTAAGGGTTTTAGGAGGTGTGTGCTAGGAAACCTCCTAGTTTCCTAGCACTTGTGCTTGGATGAAGACCAAATATATGTTTCTTGTTAAAAATCACAATATCTACTGAGTGTGGTGTTCACGCTTGTAATCCCAGCACTTTGGAAGGCCAAGGTGGGCAGATCACTTGAGAGCAGGTTTTGCTGGCCTGCCCAACATTGCGAAACCCCATCTCTGCTGAAAATACAAAAAATTAATGGGGGTGGTGTTGCATGCCTGTAGTCTCAGCTACTCGGAGGCTGAGGTATGAGAATCACTTGAACCCAGGAGGCAGAGATTACAGCAAGATCACCCCACTGCATTCCAGCCTTGGCAACAGAGTAAGACTCTGCCTGAAAAACAAACAAAAAAACAAACAAACAAAAACAATATCCAGTAACACATGCCAACATGGGGAGAGAGCACTCTGATAAATAAGTTCCTGGAACTAGACCCTCTCTCTGACCATCTCAATGGGAGTTTTCATCATAAGCTTTGGAAGCCCTGGATCCTGTTCAGGTGTTGATTGCTGTTCCAGCCACTGGCTATCAGCAGGACTCAGAGGCTCCCATGGCTATTGACCCACTTGGTGGCGGTTGCTCCTGTTGCCCCTCTGCTATGGGTGGTTTCTCTTTCCTGTGGTAACCCTCTGCAAACCCCTCAGCAAGATGCTGCTACTGTGACTGTATGGATTCTTGACCCTGCTTACAGAGTTCCCAGGCTATTTCCCGAATGCTCTCTTAAGGAACTTGTTCTGATGTTCCTAGAGTCAGGAAGTCATTGCAGAGTCACAGTTACATCTGCTTGCGGGGAGAATTCTCCAGAACTTGGTGACTGTGTGTGATCTCAGGTAGCACTTGTTAACCGCTCTGAATTCTCTTTCCTGTGTCCCACTGTGGGCTAACCAGGCAAACCAAATCCCGTTAATAACCTGGGTTAGCTGCTGCTCCGAAGATGGGTATGCAAGTGTGAAAGGAAAATATCTTGGGCTCCCGAAATCACTAAGCTAAAGGGAAAATTCAAACTGGGAACTGCTCAGGGCAAATCTGCCTCCCATTCTGTTCAAAGTCATCCCTCTGCTCACTGAGATTGTAGAAAGTAGAAAAGTTCCTCTTCAAAGCTTGTCTTGATTTAAAAATAAAATAATAGACACTAGGAATAATAGTTCCTTACTCTAAACCCTCCTATCAACTATTAGTTCTTACACTTTAGCCCAGTTAGTTGCTTTGGCTTACTCAGGCATGTCTGGACAGGACCAGGCAAGTCTTAGCTTATAGCTTATGCCCCTTCCTTATTTGGAAATGTTACTGCTTCCTTAAACCTTTCGTAAGCAACTTCCTCTCCTTCTTTGTTCTTCCCTGCACTTACTTATTTAGGAAAGTTTTCGGTTATTAGCAAATCGGATATCAGTTTAAGACTGTGAGGGCCCGCTCCAGCCAATGGATGCAGGACACAACAGTGAGGATGACCCAGATGCGTAAGAGATAAATATGTCTGCTTTTCCTTTGTTCAGGTGTATTCTCACCATTGTTCCATCTGTGATCGAGCACCCTTTCTGCAGAAAAGATTGCCTTGCTGAGAGATCTTTTGTCTCCATGCTGACTTTTCTTCATGGCATCGATTATCTATTTCTAACAATTTGGCATTTCTAACATAGATGCATATTCTGATTGCCTCCTTTGGAAAGGCTTATCAGAAACTCAAAAGAATGCAACCATTTGTCTCTCACCTACCTGTGACCAGGAAGCCCCCTCCCTGCTTCATGTTGTCCCCGTTTTTCTGGGTGGAATCAACGTACTTCTTACATATATTGATTGATGTCTCATGTCTCCCTAAGATGTATAAACCCAAGCTGTGCCCCAACCACCTTGGGCACATGTCATCAGGACTTCCTGAGGCTGTCTCAGGGGTGCACATTCTCAACCTTGGCACAATAAACTTTCTAAATTAGCTGAGACCTGTCTCAAATGTTTGGGGTTCACACAAGTCATCCACAGCTTACTTTCAGGTGGGGCCATGTCTTAGTTTGATTAGGGTTCTTTGACAAAATACCAGACTGGGTGACTTATAGACCACAGAACTTTTTTTTTTTTCTCACAGATATGGAGGCTGGGAAAGCCCAAGGCCAAGGTGCCAGCAGATTCAGTGTCTGGTGAGGACCTGCTTCCTGGTTCATCGATGTTCCTTCTTGCTGTGTCCTCACGTGGTAGAAGGGGTGAGGAGTCTCTCTCAGGACTGTTTTCTAATGGCAAACTGTTTTCTAATCAGCCTGGCATGGTGGCTCATGCCTGTAATCCCAGCACTTTGGGAGGCCGAGGCGGGCGGATCACGAGGTCAGGAGATTGAGACCATCCTGGCTAACATGGTGAAACCCCGTCTCTACTAAAAATACAAAAAATTAGCTGGGCATGGTGGCGTGCGCTTGTAGTCCCAGCTACTTGGGAGGCTGAGGCAGAGCTTGCAGTGAGCTGAGATCACGCCACTGCACTCCAGCCTGGGTGACAGAGCAAGACTCTGTCTCAAAATAAATAAATAAATAAATAAAAAATAAAAAATATAGGGGCACTAATCTCATTCACCTCCCAAAGGCCCTACTTTCTAAAACTATCACATTGGGGATGAGGACTAAGCTCTGATTTTTTTTTTATCTTGCCCAAATTCCTAAGGGGTCTGGGGAGTCATGCCCTACAAACCATAAATTCTCATCAGACGGGTTTTATTTAACCCTATATATCGTGACTTACTTTCCAACCTGACTCTGGCATAACAAGGAAGAAAATCGAATTGTTTTACCCCAAAATATATTTCCTTGCCATACCTTGAAATTGCCCTGCAAAGTCTCTTGTGGGAAAAAGCCACATTCTACAGAGAATCCCTTCTCCCCTTTGTTTTCCTTCCTTCCTTCCCAGATCCAGGAGATAATCAACTATGAACCAGGGACCCTTTTAAGTCTGATAAGAAACAATTTACAACCTGCTCTCTTCGAAGTCTGCTATCGAAGAGCTTCCTCTGCACAATAAAACTCGGTCTCCACAATGCTTTACCTTAACCTGCACATTCCTTTCCATTGATTTCAGGTCTTCAGACAAACTCAACCAATTATCTGCCAGAAAATGTTTAAATTTACCTGTAGCCTGGAAGCCCCTGCTTTAAGTTGTCTCGCCTTTCTGAACCAAACCAATGTATTTCTTAAATGTATTTGACTGATGTCTCATGCCTCCCTAAAATATATGAAATCAAGCTGTACCCCGATCACCTTGGGCACATGTTCTCAGGACCTCCTGAGGGCTGTGTCACGGGCCATGGTCACTCATATTTGGCTCAGAATAAATCTCTTAAAATATTTTACAGAGTTTGACTCTTTTTGTCAATAGGGATTAAGTTTCAACATATAAATTTCAGGGGTGGGGGACACAAATATCTAGACCATAGCAGGCTGAGTGCAGCCAAGCCTTCTTCTATAATCACAACTGACACATGAGTGCAGAAGTCAAGCTGGCTTCAGGAACTGACCTATGTTTTCACTGTAGAGAGACAAACCACTCCCATTCTTTCCTCCTGCTGATGAGGTGCAGAGCTGGTATCATTGCTTTAGGGAAGAGAGCGTCTGATGGCAGCAGCCCCAAAGCTACAGGAATGTTAGTTTCTCCATTTAGGCAACAACTCCCTGTTTGGGTGAGGGAGAAAGGACAAGATGGAGGAAGGTGAACAAGAAGGCACAATCCATGTTGCTTCCGGGTTCTTCCTCACCAACTTTCCCGCACGTGGGAAAATGCAGCCCCCACCCAGGAAGATGCAGATCAACTGAGCATGTGCCAGGTGACGTCAATCCGAAGAGATCTAAACTTACCCGGCCACGCCTATGGAGACGCCCCTATCATGCCCTTATCCTGCCCACTGCCCTCCCCCTTCCAGTACCAATGCATAAAAGTCCGCTGCCGGCAGGAGCCGGCATGACTTCTTCTGCCCCTCCTACTTGTGGACCGGAGAACCTCACCCGAGAGCGCCGGTGCGACTTCCCTGGCCCCATACCTGAGGACTGGAGGACCTCGCCCAAGAGTGTGTGCATATTTGCAATAAAAGACTGCCGCTTTCTTATGTACTTTGGCCTCATGTTTAATTATTTAGCTCTCCTAAATTAAGTATTAAATTAAGACAATTATTAAATTAAATTAAGACACTCCCCATCCACACTTGATCCTCTGATGCAGGCTTTCTCAACACTATTGGTATTTTGGACCAGAAAATTCTTCGTTATCAGGGGCTTTTTGTGCATTGAAGGATATTTAGCAGCAGACCTGGCTTCTACCTACTTGATACCCATAAGCAACTCCACTCACTCCTGAGATAGGACAACCAAAGCTATCCTCGTGAGATGGAGCAGGGACCCTTCTCAGGGAGCTGAATGCACCCTTAAACATGGAAATAAAGGTAAATCTTGAGTTCCTTCAAGGGAAATTCCAGGCACCTAGCTGACTCTGAGAAGAAAATGAGCAACTGGATAACTTAGAAGGTAATGGTAGCTTAAAACAATGGCCAAGGATGTTAGAGCCATGAGATGTTTGGTTCCCGATAGAAACTAAAGATAACACTTTAACACATGTCCCTGAGTGGTTCTTCAGAAACCCAGACCCCTACCAGATGGATCTACTGGCACATAGACCTCAGATAAGGGGGAACTGAGGACTGAACTCTGACTGCTGTTGCTGGTCTTTGTTCTAAAGTTCTTCCTGAGGGGCCTGGAGGAAGTTATACCCATGAGTTAGCTAACGTTTTCTACTTCTTTTTAAAACAAAGCTTCTCTTCTTTAACCAATTGCAAATCAGAAAATCTTTGAACCCACATGTGACCTCTAAGGCCCTGCTTCCAGATATCCCACCTTTTCAAGCGAACCCACTATGTAACCTCTATGTATTGATTTAGGATTTTGCCTGTAACTTCTGCTTTCATGAAATTTACCCATGCCTTTGAAAACCCTTACCTGCCAGCCATTGGGGAGGCCGGGTCTTAAGTGTGAGCTGCTCAGTTCTCCTTACTTGGTGCCCTGCAAATAAATGCCATTCTTTCTCTTGTCGAAAACTGAGATGTGGATGTTTGGTCTTACTGTGCTGGGCAAGTGGGCCTCAGTTCTGTTGGATAACACTCAGACGTTGTCAAATGTCCTTAATGGGACGTCGCAAGTGGGGTGGAAATCCCCCTCATTGACAACCACTGCCCTAGTGATACCAGTATGCTTGATGTTCCCATACATGTCACTCTACGTGCATGTGTGTCTCATGTTTCTACCACCAGCAATGCTCCCCTACTCCCTCAGTTCTTTGCCAGAAAACACCTGATCCTCTTTCCAGTGATACTTTCTCTCCTGGAATCTTCCCTTACTTTCCACCTCCTGCCAGTGTTCTCATAGGATTTTAGCATAGCTCTCTACCTTAGCACTCACCTCATTGAAGTGACATTGTTGCTTATGCATCTGTCTTGAGCTCCTAGGGATTCTTACTCCTAGGGACAGGGTCTTACTCTAGTTTGTATCCAGCAGAGTACCTGGCACATAGTGGCACTCAGCTGGTATTTTAAAATTGGAGCTGAATGGGATCCACACAGGCAGCAGCTAACTATGAAATGTGCTCCCTTTTATGGGTTAGCACTTCTTGACCATTTAAGATAGTCACACATGAATTGGCCCCAATCTTTTTGAGTTGATTGAATAGCCTTCCAATGCTATCTCTTGGGGGTACTAAGTTCTATTCCCTTCTTGCTGAGGAAGTTCTTAACTCCCAGGCATTCCTGGAAAGTTTCAGGGACCTGCAGAGTTGATGAAAGTGTGTGTATATGTGCAAATAGGCATTGATTCTCCCTTTTCCTGGGGGTGGAAGCCCATAGATTTCATCAATTTTCCAGATGGGTTCATGAGTTAAAGTGTTGGAGCCAATCATTTAAACATCTACTAGTGGCTCATTTGGGTGTTGTGGAGGAGAAAGGGAGGTGCTAGACCTGGACAAGCTATTAGGGCTGAACTGCACAGTATAAACTATCAATGCAAACGAGTTCTAAGCAGGGGGATCTATGATGCCAAGTCTATTGGGGTGTCTGTGGAGGGTCCTTGGGAGGGCCCATATGCTTTAGAGTTGTTGGCTTTAGAAACAAGTTCCTTGTTCCAAATCTTTTAATGATTATAAAGAAAATGATCAATTGTCAATTGTCTTTGTATTCTATAAGTCCTTTAAAATAATGAATTAGCATATATCTTGAGAACTTAATTCTGTGCAAAGTTCTGTGTTCAAGCTTGGAGAAAAAGTTCAGCGTTTTAGAGGAAAAAGCCTGGTTTCCCATCAGCTCTGCCATGTGGGTGCTTGGGGCTTTGGACAAGTGCCTTGGCCTCTCAGTCTGAGACCTCAATTATAAAATGAGGATAATACAGTCTACTCTTGTGGAACTGATTGTTTTTGTCAGTCCCCTACTTTAGGAGAAGCACTACGTCCCTACATCAATCGTGGGTTTTTTTTTCTTTAATTGTAACACCCCACACTTCAGGCTGGGCAGGCACTTGACCCAAGCTTGGCCTGTCCTCCTGAACTCAGTGATGAGCTGGAGAGTGGGCATGGGATGGGATGAGAGTGGACATGGGATCCAAACTTTGCCCAAGTGGTGTCCTTCCTTCTATGGGTTTTTTCTAGTGGGAGACCCATCTATTCTTATTTTTAACTCAGACTGATTCAAACTGGGTTTCAGTTTTCTATAACCAAAATTGTACTGAATAATAAAGCATCTGCATTGTGAGATTTTTTTGAGGAGTAGAAATAATTTCTAGAATAGTTAGCATGGTGTCTGGTGCCTACATGCTCAAAAATATACATTAAAAAATAACAAAGCATAATGTCACAATGAAGAAGTTTCTCTATTTTGACCCATATTTGAACTTGATCTGGTAAAATTTGTTAGGGATCGTTCTCCCTTGATGTCTTTGCTCATGCAGTTCTCTCTGCTTTCAAAGATTCTCCTTCTCTACCTGCCATTGTACTTAGGTTACTTCTAGTTATTTCTGAAGTCTCTTTTGTCTTGTATTAAAACAATTACACTGCTTTCTTTTGGTTACAATTTGTCTGCTACATCTTTTCCCCGTCCTTTTCAGAGTCTTTAATGTACAGGTATGTTTCTGTGAAATAGCACATTGCTAAACAATTAAGTTCTTCATTTGATTGGTGAATTGAATCTATTTACAGTTACTGCAGCTTCAGATATGTTTGAATATATTGTATTTATTTATTGTATAGCATTTTATTTTATTCAGTTCTGTTTACTTTGCTTTATACTGCTTTCCCTGACTTTTCTTTTCTTTTTTGAGACAGGGTTTTGCTCTTGCTGCCCAGGCTGGAGTGCAATATGATCTCAGCTCACCACAACCTCCGCCTCCCAGGTTCGAGCAATGCTCCTGCCTCAGTCTCCTGAGTAGCTGGGATTACAGGCATGTGCCACCACACTTGGCTAATTTTTTATTTTTAGTAGAGGCAGGTTTCTCCATGTTGGTCAGGCTGGTCTCAAACTCCCAACCTCAGGTGATCTGCCTGCCTCAGTCTCCCAAAGTGTTGGGATTACAGACATGAGCCACCGCGCCTGGCTGACTCTTCTTTTCTGTCTTTATTTCCCTTTCTATCCCTACCTGGTTTGGAAGCTATATATTTCTTTTTTTTTTTCTTTTTGAGACAAAGTTTTGCTCTTTTGCCCAGGCTGGAGTACAGTGGTACAATCTTGGCTCACTGCAAACTCCACCTCCCGGGGTCATGCCATTCTCCTGCCTCAGCCTCCCGAGTAGCTGGGACTACAGGTGCCCGCCATCACGCCCGGCTAATTTTTTGTATTTTTAGTAGAGACGGGGTTTCACCGTGTTAGCCAGAATGGTCTCAATCTCCTGATCTCGTGATCTGGCCACCTCGGCCTCCCAAAGTGCTGGGATTACAGGTGTGAGCCACCACGCCCGGCTGGAAGCTATATATTTCATTTTTATGCTTTCAGTGGCTACCCCTAAACTTTTAATGTTTACTTAACAATATCAAGTTAATTCATACCTCTATTGCCCTACAAACAATCTAGGAATCTTGATATGCCTTAACTCTGATGTAACAGTCCCTGTCTAGCATGTTACTGCTGTCCGATATTTTAGTTTCATCTTGTTTTGGTACTGATCAAAATTATCATCTTTAATATTTTTGCTGTTTGAGAAATCAGTGCTTGTTTAGTATTATCTAGATGGTAATCATCATCTTTGCTCTTCAGTGCTTCTGTATTACTCTTCTGGGTTCAGTTTCTTTTCTCCTGAAGTTTATCCTTTAGAAATTCTTTCAGGGAGAGTCTGTTGGTAACAGATTCTGTTAGCTTTTATTGGTCTAAAACCACTTTATTTTGTGTTCAGCCTACTGTTCTAGGTTGACAGTAATTTTCACTTAGCTCTTTGAAGATCTTGTTTCATTGTTTCTTGTTTCAGTTGTTTCTGTTGAGAAGTTGACTGTCTAATTGTCATTCCTCTGTAGGTAGTCTCTCCTTTCTCTCTTGTTACTTTAAATATTTTATTCTTAGGCTTTGGTGAATTATGATTTCTCTATAAGGCAGTAAAAGTGGGTTTTTATTTATTTTACTTAAAACTTTTGGCATCATCAATCTATGAATTCTTGTTTTTTACTTCCCAGCCATTATCTCTGATTCTTGCTTCTCCCCATTCTCCATCACCTTCGTCTGGAACTCTCATTAGGTGTATGGTAGATTTTCTCATTCTATTTTCATTCTTTTTTTTGTTTTTGAGACAAAGGTGTGCTCCGTCACTCAGGCTGGAGTGCAGTGGGCACGATCTCAGCTCACTGCAACCTCTGCCTCCCAGGTTCAAGGAATACTCCTGCCTCAGCCTCCTAAGTAGCTGGGATTACAGGCACCCACCACCATGCATGGCTAATTTTTGTATTTTTAGTAGAGACAGGGTTTCACCATGTTGGCCAGGCTGGTCTCAAACTCCTGACCTCAGGTGATCTGCCTGCCTTGGCCTCCCAAAGTGCTGGGATTGCAGGTGTGAGCCACTGTGCCTGGCCCTATTTTCATTCTATTCTCTGATAGAAATAAGAGCCATGCCTGTGTTCTTATTTCCATCATTTTCTTTCTGTATACTACATTCTGATTATGTTTCTAGATCTATTTTTATTGGCCTAATTGTTATAGGCCAAGTGAGTCTAATCTGCTATTTATCCTACTTGTGAGTTTTAAAATTTCTGTGGTCGTAAAAGGATTTCCATAAGTTCTGTTTGGTTCTTTTCCAAATCTGTTTATTTTCTGTTGTGTTGTTTACATTTCATATTCATTCCTTTATGTCTAATAATTTTACACTTACTAGTTTTGTGGTCTCTATCATATTATTCATTTACTTCAAGTTCTTGGCAGTCTTATCTGATTTTGCTTTTTTCTATTTATTGACATTTGCTCATAATGTGATTATTTCTTCATGGGTTTTGAAATTTTGAATTGTGAATTCATATTCAATGAGCCTTTATCTTTAGGAATCTTTTTCATCTTGAGTTGAGGTTTTGTATCTTCTCCCTTTTTAAATCATGGTAATTAATATATTTGTGTGTGTGTGTGATAGATGCCTAACAAACACTTGTATTTGTTGATGATATGAAAGACCCACAGAAAGACACCAAATATCCTCATTCCCATTACTGGAAAGGTACCTCATTTCTCTAAGATGTCCTCTCCAAGATGTTTTGCTTATGAGTCTGTGAGGATTTTCATTGTTGTTAAGATATACATTCTTTTTTTATTTTTGAGACGGAGTCTCGCTCTGTCGCCCAGGCTGGAGTGCAGTGGCCGGATCTCAGCTCACTGCAAGCTCCGCCTCCCGGGTTTATGCCATTCTCCTGCCTCAGCCTCCCTAGTAGCTGGGACTACAGGCGCCCGCCACAGCGCCCGGCTAGTTTTTTTAGTAGAGACGGGGTTTCACTATGTTAGCCAGGATGGTCTCGATCTCCTGACCTCGTGATCTGCCCGTCTCGGCCTCCCAAAGTGCTGGGATTACAGGCTTGAGCCACCGTGCCCGGCCAAGATATACATTCTTAAGACAAGAGGCTGTAGCTGGCCTTGGGAGAAGGGAAATGAGAACAGGTTCTGAAAGGGGGAAAAGGACAGAACAGTCCTTCCATCACAGGAAGGAGAGACAGCACTGAACACCAAACAAAGGTCAGTATCACCATTCCTGGTTTGAGATAGGGGAGCAAAGACAAGAATAGCACAGCTTCAAACTAAAGGGGTTGGAGGGAGTACCTCGTGGTATACATCAGACGATGGAGACTCAGAGAAAGTGGGTACAGGTTTATATAATCACACTTCTGCCTTCATTAATAGTAGCAAAGGCCAACGAAAGGATACCATGTGCTAGGCACTGTGCTAAGAGCTTTACCTGGATTATTCCATTCAATCCTCACACCAACTCACTGAGAAGGCACTGTTATTCTCCTTACTATATAGATGGGAAAACTCAAATTCAAGAGGCTAAGAAACCTAACCCACAGCCTGCAGCCTGAGAGAGGAGGAGAGCTGAAATTGGAACCCAGCTCCGTGGAACTCCAGAGTGGAATCATGCAGCAACTTGAGGGTTGAGCTCGCACTTCCATTGACCCATGGTGTGAAATATTTAATCCATGTGGTTGCTCCTCCAGGGACCCTCCCATGTGGTGGGGAGAACTGCTGTGGATGGGCAAACCCTGTTTATAGAAATCACCAATAGCACAAAGCACATGGTAGGTGCTTAATAAATACTTACCTAATAAACAGCTAATATTTTTTCTTTTGTAGAATTGAGGAACTGAGCCCTGGAGGTTAGAATAGAATGTGTTACACTGAGACCCTCTCCTCCTCTGCCTCATCCTTGGCTTTAAAGCCCTGTGCAGTCAGCTGGAGAGACCAGTGTCCTGGACCCTTGTCCTGCAAGGAGGCTGGGCTGGGTGGGATTCCCATAGAAAGTGCCTCCCGCAGGCCACTAATGGGGATGAGAGGCACTGGCTGGCCATGTGCAGCTTCTTCTCGTTTGTTTCTGCTGAGTCCTAATATGATTAATACTCTTCTTGGTGATGAGAAGAGAATATACAATGAAGGGGATTCTGCCCTTGTCCCCACCTCCTACACACAAGTCTAGGCTCTCTTCCAATGGGCACAAACCCTGAAATTTATAAGACAGGACCGTCTGTGTTGGAGGGGCTTCCCAGGCCTGTGCTTTGCAGGTACACCCAGCATCTCAAGCATGTATCCTCCTGGGAAAGGAGACAGTCCTCTGTGTGTGTGTGTGTGTGTGTGTGTGTGTGTGTGTGTGTGTGTGTTGGGGCTGGGGAACTCACTTGTCAGAAATTTGCCACCAGGATCCTGTGCCTTTCCTTTAATGGGAGTTTACTTGTTTCTTACTGTTGGCACTTTGGAACTCGTTATATTACAGGCATAATATCTCTGTGCTTTGCTAGGGAAGTGGAGCAACCCAGAAGAGGCCACTGGCTTGGGCAGGTGATGTCCCTTTCTCTGCCTTGTTTCTTAGGTCTCCCTATGTCTGTCCCTCCCTCCCTCCCTCCCTCCCTCCCTCCCTCCCTCCCTCCCTTCCTTCCTTCTTTCCTTCCTTCCTTGTCTTTTTTTTCTTTCTCTCTTTCCTTTTATTTTTTACTTCTTTTCTTCCTTCTCTTTCTTTGTCCTCCCACTTCTTCTCTCATAACTTGACCCGCCCACCCCACCACCTTTGCTTTTGTATCTGTGAGTTTTCTCATAACTTGACCCGCCCACCCCACCACCTTTGCTTTTCCCAAAGGTGCAGTATGGCACCTGCACTTGCCATTCTCCCTTACCCCTGCCAGCCTCCTGGGGCCTCCAAAAGTCCTGGTTTGCCTGCTTCCCAGGGCTCACCCAATAGAGCTTCTTCACAGCTTCTGTCTTGGCCTCAGGCTGTGTCTGAGACTGAGGAGCTGTGAGTTGCACCTGCTGAGTTTAAAGCCTCCTGCCGGGGCATCTCCTGGGCTAATGGGGTGCCCTGGCCCCTTAGGGTGTGCAAAGGTGCAGATGCCATGGGGCACACTCCCTGCATGGCCCCCATCAGTGAGGGGCTTCTGAAGCTCTCTGTGCTGATTCACAGCCATGGGCTCACTTGGCAGTGGGGCTCCCAACGGGGGAAAGGGCCCCGTGAGCCTCAGAGGCCCAGATTAGCATTTGAAAGAAAGGTCAGCAAGAAAGGATTTCCTATGCCTGCTGGGAGCAGAAAGGAGGATGGTGAGGAGACTTTACCACCTGCCTGGTTCCCAACAGGCTCTTCTGCTGGCCAGGTGGCCTTTGAGAGGACAGAAAGCACACCAGATAAGGATTCTAACCTCAACTCAGTCGCTGGAGAGCAAAGAGGCTTTGGGCAGGTAATTAAACACCTGTAGGCTGCACCTTCCTCACTCTAAAAAGAGAAAGTCAGACAAAGTCTGTAATATGTCTTTCCTTCTAGAATTACAATGGCCCAGATGGCAGTGGGGTCAGAGGTCTGGGTGACCTCTGATAATGCTGTGCACTGACCTTGAGTCACTCTGTGTGTGACTTTGGACAAGTTGCTTACTTAACATCTGTGTAGTGGGGGTGATACTTTATGAGATGGTGTAAGTTTTTTTTTTCTTTTCTTTTCTTTTTTTTTTTTTGAGACAGAGTCTTACTCTGTCGCCCAGGCTGGAGTGCAGTGGTGTGATCTCGGCTCACTGTAACCTTCATCTCCCGGGTTCAAGCAATTCTCCTGCTTCAGCCTCCCGAGTAGCTGGGATTACAGGTGCCTGCCACCACACCCAGCTAATTTTTGTAGTTTTTTAGTAGAGACGGGGTTTCACCATGTTGGCCAGACTGGTCACGAACTCCTGACCTCAGGTGATCCACCCGCCTGGACCTCCCAAAGTGCTGGGATTATAGGCGTGAGCCACTGCGCCCAGCCTCATGTAAGAATTAAAATGAGTAGGAAAGTAGTGCTTCCCAAAAGGCAGGCTGCTTGACCTCACGCAGTACAAAGGATGATTTGAGCTTATACTTCGGTCTTGGCACTCAGTGGGAAAGTCATGCCCTGTCCATTTCCCTCTCTAACCTTATTGCCACGGAGATGGTCAGTGTGCCTGGAACATCTCTACAACACGTACCAATTTCTCCTGTTACCAAAGGGAGTCTAGGCTTCAGATGGAGGGCTTTCATCTGAAAACAGCAAGCTCTGATTTTATAGCATTATTTCCATTTATTATGTTTACATTTACACTTGCCTTCTATTTATTTCTAATGTATTTATGTTTTTATTTGTTACTTATTTTTATTTTATTTATTATTACTGTAGTCCCCCTCTTATCTGAGGTTTTGCTTTCTGCAGTTTCAGTTACCTGTGGTCAACCACGGTCCAAAAATATTCAATGGAAAGTTCCAGAAATAAACAATTCATAAGTTTTAAACTGCTGTCATTCTGAGTAGTGTGATGAAATCTCTCACCAACTGCTCTGTCCTGGCTGGGACATAAATCATTCCTTTGTCCAGTGTATGCACCACCCACTACCTGCCTGTTAGTCCCTTAGCAGTGTTCTCGGTTATCAGATGGAAAAACTAGTATATACTGTGTGTAGAGTTTGGTGCCATTCGTGGCTTCAGGCATCCACAGGGATTCTGGGAATGTATGCCCTGCAGATAAGGGAGAGACTACTGTATTTATTTACCTGCTACTTACAGCGATGCAGGTTTTCCATGAAGATAGTGGTATAGAATTTCCTTTTGAAATAAATTTAGGTAAATAAAGGTAGTCTATTGAAGACAAATATTAGTAAGTAATTGAAAAGGCAGTATGGCGATATGGTCAAAATTGTGAAGGTGGTCTAAGTATTAGGGAAATGTGTGCATTGAATTTTGGGACATGTAAAGTGCCCAAGATGGTCCCTGGCCTCAACTATTATTCCACTAGAAGGAAGCGCATGCCCTGCCTACATGCTTTTTCTTTGCCTACCACCTGAGCTCCCAGGCAGTGCTGATCTCACCAGTCTTCATGGAAGAGCCAGGGAAGACAGAGCCGAATGAGCCCTCTGGGCAGTGCGATGTGTGCCTGCATTCTATTTAGTCTGTAGATTGGTTCTGACTCAAATAATATCCCCCACTGAATTTAATGGAATGTCATTTCAATGGGCCACCACAATATGAACCATTGAAGTTAATGAAAAGTCATTTCAATGAGCTACCAGATTATGAACCATTGAATTTCTACACTAATGATAAAGGGGCTGGAATTCCCTTCTGGGCCATTGTACTTTAAATAGAATATGTATTACCTTCTGAAATAAAAGCCACTTATGCATACCAACCCATCTATCTCAGTAGAGTGTCACCAAGACAGATCTTGATAGAAGAGCCAAGAGCAAGTCAAATGAAAAGCTTCAAGCCCATGACCATATATCACCAGGGAGTTCCCAGGGCTGCTAGAGCAGTTTGTGGGTTGCTTTGTTCAACTTACAGCTTTCAATTTTGTTATTAGGAGAGAAGAACAAAATGAGATTTATAGATAACCAAAAGGATGTTTTTGCATGCTTTCAATCCAGTGTAGCATCTTGCAGAAAATGCATTTTGCACAGTGTCCTGGTGCTCACAGAGGCTTTCTCTGAAGGGAGGTTTGAGCCACATGCTGGACAGTGTCTGCCTCTAATAGTCTCCCTGTTCCAGCTGCATAGTGCTGTAGGCAAGCCATCTTTCTGGAAGCATCTAAAGTTTGTGCTTAAATAAGCCCATGTCAGAGGTCCTCAGGGAGAAAGAGCTGATGAGGCACTCTGTGGATGCTACCAAATCGTAGTGGCTGCAGTGCCCAGAGAAACCGGAGGTAATTTCTCTTTGTTTGGACTTTCTAGAATGGCCAGGCAGATGGCAGGGTCTCTCCCACCTTCAGCTCTCTTTCTGGATTAGTCAGATGGCCATGCAAAATCCACCGGGGAAATCGCCCTGGTGGGAGACTCAATAACTCAGGTTCTAGCCAAAGGTGAGGATCTACCTCTTCTTCCTGGCTCCAGGCAGCATTCTTAGAATGATGTTTCTTACATTCTGGAACTCTAACAGCATTCTGCTGAAACATGGCAAGCATCTTCTACTAGGACTTTTACTGAACTTCCCTCTTGAACCCAGAAACCAGTTTATTGGTCTGTATTTATGGCTTATTTTTTTTACAGGACATTGCTAGATTGGGTGTTTGTTCTGGAAGGACCCATTCACTGTTTTATTATCTACCCCCACAGCCATTAAAGTACCAGAGATTGCCAGCTGGATGCAACACACCCAAGTGAAGCCGTGAAAAGGTTTCAGGACAGCAGAGCTGGAAGCAACGCCCTTAGCTCCTGAATACACTTGCAAGACCCTGAAAGATCTGAGGTTCCTCTTTAAGGGGAAGACCCATCAAGCTCCAGATGATCCTCAGTGAGGGATATTGTCCTCTCAATATTCAAGAGTCACCTTCCCACAGGGGACCTCTAGATTGTCCATCAGTGGGACACGTCAGAGGCACAATCCTGCCCCTGTCTCCCTTGGACCTGGCTGGATACCACTTTCACCAATTCATGAAGCCAAGTCAGCCCTGACAGCTAGCAAGAGGCTAAGACCCATAGAACCACCACCGCCCCTCTGTCAGCAGGAAGAAGTTGGAGAAGACTGACCTTCATCCATTTTCCCCCAAAGATTTAGGATCTTGGACTCTTGAGGGGGGAAGTGTTACAGTAGGTAGCCAGTCAGGTATGAGCAAGGCAGGAGAGGGCTCCCTGCAACACACCCGGAGTGTTGGGGGACCATCAGGTGATGGTCAGGGGGTTAACTGTTTCTCTAAAGTAATAATTTTTCACAGCCAGTGCCAGGGAACAGCAGTCTCGTAACAGATATAAAACAGCTGAAACTGATCAGTAGCTTCCCAATAAGATCTCAGGAGTGGGGAAGGGTAAGGCAAGATCTTGGAAGTAGGCCAACGTATAAAACCCTGTATTTAGTTTGTTCTCACGCAGCTAATAAAGACATACCTGAGACTGTGTAATTTATAAAGGAAAGAGGTTTAATGAACTCACAGTTCACATGGCTGAGGAGGCCTCACAATCATGGCGGAAGGCAAATGAGGAGCAACATCATGTCTTACATGGCAATAGGCAAGAGGGCTTGTGTAGGGGAACTCCCCTTTATAAAACCATCAGGTCTCATAAGACTTATTCACTGTCATGAGAACAGCATGGGAAAGACTCGCCCTCATGATTCAATTCCCTCCCACTGGGTCCTTCCCATGACATGTGGGAATTATGGGAGGGAGTTACAATTCAAGAGGAGATTTGGGTGGGGACGCAGCCAAACCATATGAAACCCCAAGTCAAGAGGTCAAGCTGTGTACTTGGTTTCTCAAGCTGCCCACTTGACCCTCTTCCAAGTTGTACTCTCCTTCTTTTCTTTCCTTTCCTTCCTTTCCTTACTGTTCTATAACTTTTAAATAAACTTTCACTCCTGCTCTGAAAAAAAAAACGTTTGTCTTTGCAAAAATATAGCAAAAGCAGAATTTCCTGGTTTCACAGAAAGAGCCTTACCTCTCCTAAAAGCATCACGGTTTATAATTTTTTAAACCATCAAATGATTGTCTCATCTTTGGGAAGCAGGGTGCTTGGCAGCTGTGGGATACCAAGGCTGAAGAAGGGATGCATCTTCCAGGGAGGCCATTGTGAAACAAAGGGCTTAAAAAAAAATTCCATTTTTATTTTTGATTTGAGGGTGCATGTACAGGTTTGTTACAAGGGTATATCGTGTGATGCTGAGGTTAGCGCTTCTATTCATCCTGCCATCCAGCTAGTGAACACAGTGTCCAATAGGCAGCTTTTCAGCCCTTGCTCCCCTTCCTCCCTCCCTCCTTTTGGAATCCCCAGTGTGAGTCTATTGTTCTCATCTTTATGTCTGTGTGAACCCAAGAGTTGGTTCCCACTTATAAGTGAGAACATGGGATATTTGGTTTTCTCTTTCTGTGTTAATTCACTTAGGATAATAGCCTCCAGCTGCAACCATGTTGCTGCAAAGAACATGATTTTCTTTCCTGGTTGCATAGTATTCCACAGTGTACACATACCACATTTCCTTTATCCAATGTACTATTGACAGACATTCAGGTTGATTCCATGTCTTTGCCATTGTGAATAGGGCTGTGATGAACATAGAAGTGCATGCGTTTTTTTTTTGGTAGAATGACTTATTTTCCTGAAACAAAGGGACCTTGTTTTGGAGAACATTATGACAAAAGCAGACACCAGGAAAGCAAGTCAGAAATGGAAGTAAATGAAACTCTTAGAGATGTTGTACTTCCTGACTTCTCTCCTTATTCCCAAGAGTGTTTGTAAGTGGGAAGGATGATCTCAGCATTTTTCTTACTTGCAAATGTTGCAAAAGCTACCAAAAAGAGGCAGGAGTAAGTCCCTTGATTCATCTGCACAGACCCTTAGGTTGTGGTCATTGGATTATTTTGGAGCACTAGGAGTAAGAAGTCAAGTCCTGGATTGCTCAGGCATTGAACTAGAGCTTTTGCAAAGATTAAATCAGGAATACTCTAAGAAAAGGATTAGAAAGCTTTTTGGTCTGTCAGTCAGGAAGACAAGTTGTGTAGCACTGAGGAAAATCTTTTCCCTTTTGGTGCCTTCTTCTCCCACCAGCAAAAATGGGTGGACTAATTTTTGCCCTGCCTACCTCCCAGAGGCAAGGCCCACAGTAGTGGTGTTCTGCTGGGGGAATGGTGACACTGATCACAGAGAGGAAAGGGAGACAGGAAGCTGCAGAATCGTTATTCTGGAAGTCCTGCAGAATGGTGGTGAAAGGTGAATTCTAGGCAGGGCATTGTCCATGAGCTGTGCCTTCTTTGACCTAGCCATGGATGTCCTTTGGGGAATGATGATGTTCTTGCAAGTTCGTATCTTGGCAGGCAGGTGGCGCAGTGATTGAGGAGGATGCGATGAGACCACAGCATTATTTTCTCAAAACACACTGGCTTTGATGTGTTAGAAAAGAAGAGAATTACTTTGCAGGTAACATGCCCTGGCTCAAAACTTCTTCATCACAATTGGCTGATCTGAGGCCAGTGACCTGGGGCAGGGCTGGGAAGTATCCCATGGCCAGACTGACTGCCACAGGCACCTCTTTCCTACACACACCTGCTCTCCCGAGGTGCTGGAGCCAGGATAGAAGCATGTCAGTGGAAATCTTCTGGACACCTTTTAGACAACTAGAAGTCATTTGCACACAGTTTTATAACTTATTTTAAAACATATTAAACTTTAGAATCATCTAAATGCAGGAGTGTGCCATCTACTGAAATGTTATTCAACTATCATTTTTTAAAATAGTGTTTTCCATGATATTTAATGACATAGAGAAAATGCTAACAATTTCATGTTAAGGGAAAATAGGATAAAAGTTAGATGTTTAATCTAATCCTAATTTTGCAGAAATACACACCCAAGAAAAAGTTATGAGAAAAATATATAAAAATATTAATAATGGTTATTTTAGGGTGGTAAGATTCTAGGTGACATATTCTTTTTTCTTTTCACTGACTTGAAGCTTATATGAAACTTTTATATTCCAAAGTTTATAATACATATGAATTATTCTTACAAGCAGAAGTAAATATAAAATATCTATAAAAATACAAGCACCTGAAAGCTTGTTCTCTAAGTCCCACTCTCCAGCATTATAAATTACAAAGAGATAAATCACTTGAGAGGTAACAGACTTTCCTTGTCATGCCAAGTAACCTGACAGATCTGTCTCAGTTTTCTCACCTGTAAAGTGGGAAAATAGCTAAAGACCCCCTTTTTTATTTTGAGACAGAGTCTCATCCTGTTGCCAGTTGGAGTACAGTGGTGCGATCTTGACTCACTGCAACCTACATCTCCCTGGTTCAAGCAGTTCTCCTGTCTCAGCCTCCTGAGTAGCTGGGATTACAGGCATGCGCCACCTCACCCAGATAATTTTTGTATTTTTAGTGGAGATGGGGTTTCGCCATGTTGGCTGTGCTGGTCTCTAACTCCTGACATCAGGTGATCCGCCCTCCTCAGCCTCCCAGAGTGTTGGGATTACAGGCGTAAGCCACTGCGCCCGGACACTACTGCCCTTTTTTACTTCATAAACAGACTGTGAAGACCAAGGGTGGTTAGAAAGAGGGATACTGCTGACTTTAAAAGAAAACACAGTGGTGATTCAAGGAAGGGCAGGGTTACCGGTGGCAGTAATAGTTGAGATCTGACATCAAGTCATAGTAATAATGTGAACTTTGTTAGCTGCCTTCATCCACAACAGTTTATATGCTGGTAGGAGTGGTAATTAGATAATTCATACTGTTGAAGCTGTAGGGTTTTGTTGATGTTGTTTATCATTTTTTTATGTCTATAGTGTACATGATGTTTCAAAATACATATACATTGTGGCATGGCTAACTTAATTAACATATGTAATACCTCACATACTTATCATTTATCTGTGATGAGAAGACTTAAAATCTCTCAGAGGTTTTCAAGTATACAAAACATTGCTATCCACAGTAATCACCATGTTGCACAATTAGATCTCTTGAAATCATTCCTCCTGTCTAACTGAATTTTTGTATCCTTGGACCAACATCATCATGATCCATGCCTCCTTCCTATTCCCTGTAGTTTTTTTCCAGCAGGGTTTTCCTCTTTGGAATTTTCGTATCTCAAATTTCAGACTGTTAAATTAAGCCCCTTTTTTGAACATTCATGAAATAATGTCATGTGCCAGGAAAATCCACCAGATGGCGCTAGATCATTTAAAGAGTCACCGCTTGGCCTCTCCATCGCAAAATCACAAAGATTGATTGTATTGGAACTAGGTCCTAGTATTGGAACTAGGTATTGGAACTAGGTCCTAGTATTGGAACTAGGTCCAGGTTGGAGGAAAAGAAAATCCATTGCACATTAATTGCGATGCTGGGCCAATATTTCAGTAAATAACCTTTTTTGTCCTCCTTGGCTTTTACTTTAGTCCCTCTGCTTTTTTAGTATGTGTGTTTATGCACTTCCTTTTATTTCTTTTAAATCAGTTAGGGTTGTTCAGATGAGAATACTTAAGAAGCTTGAAACCGCTGACTTGCTTTTAGAGCTGCCATAGACACACATGCATGTGGTACACAGGCCGCCCTTCTCTCTGGAAAGCTTTTGAATGAATTTAGAAATAAAAATAAGGCTCGTGGTGTTTTCAGAACAGAGGGTAAAGTTTCTACTTTTGTTGAGGCTTTCAGTACTTGTGCCATTGAACCTCAATTTCCAGCCTGCAGACACACCTACATTAGGGGAAGACGTGCTGGGCTTATAGTGCTTCTCTATACCTTTCCCATTTCCAAGGCTGTCTAGGGACTGGCAAGAAAAGGAGTGGGCATGAGTGTTGGGTAGTCAGAGAGCTCATTTAGGCTGGAGGGGCTCTGCTGTGCCCTGGACTCTGGCCACAGCCTGGCTGTGGACATGCTGTGGACAGCATGGCATGGGGGTATGTGCACATGCAATTATGAGCTCAGGGGTCAGAAGATCTGGTTAGACTTTGGGTGTCCATTTTTGGGGTCATAGCAATTGCAGTTAAGATCTGTATAATATTTCCTTCCTACCTTTCCTCCCTCCCTCCCTCCCTCCCTCCCTCCCTCCCTCCCTTCCTTCCTTCCTTCCTCCCTCCCTCCCTCCCTCCCTTCCTCCCTCCCTCCCTCCTTTCCCTCCCCATCCCCCTCCCCTCCCTCCCTCCCTTCTTCCCTTCCTCCCTTCCTTCTTTTCTTTCCCCTTCCTTCCTTCCTTCCTTCCTTCCCTCCCTCCCTCCCTCCCTCCCTCCCTCCCTCCCTCCCTCCCTCCCTCCCTCCCTCCCTCCCTCCCTTCCTTCCTTCCTTCCTTCCTTCCTTCCTTCCTTCCTTCCTTCCTTCCTTCCTTCTTTCTTTCAACACAGCTTCACTCTGTCATCCAGGCTGGAGTGCAGTGGTGCAATGTCAGCTCACTGCAACCTCCACCTCCTGGGTTCAAGCAATTCTTGTGCCTCAGCCTCCCGAGTAGCTGGGATTACAGGCATGTGCCACCATGCCCAGTAATTTTGTATTATTAGTAGAAATGGGGTTTCACCATGTTTGCCAGGCTGGTCTTGAACTCCTGACCTCGGGTGATCCGACGGCCTCAGCCTCCCAAAGTGTTGGGATTACAGGCATGAGCCACCATGCCCAACCTTCTTTTTCATCCTCACATATAACCCTTCGAAGTAGGCAGGGAAATTTCTGGCTTTATTTTGATTGTATAAATGAAGAAACACATCAAATCAAAGATACCTAAGTTCCTTTTAAGTTTGAGGTTCCATCTGTGCAGAGCCTTTTCCTAAATTTGTAATGCCAGGTGCCAAGTTTTCTGGAAGTGGTGCAAAAGTTTGTGAACAATGTGGAAATGGCCAGAGAGAACTGGGCAAAGGCCTGGGAATGTCTATTTCTGATGGATGGTGGCACTCTCTCAGTGCTTACCAGCCAGGCCATTTAGGGAGGTGGTGAGAGACTGGGGATTGTAGGAAGGGAAGGATATTGACTTCAACACTGAGGGTCTCTGATGAATCCTGACTAAGCCAAAGCTTTGGATAGCACAGAACTTGCTAAAAGCTTCAATCAGCAGAGGCAGGGGTGATGGAGAGAGCAGGAGATGGCATCTGAGGGGCCTCCCAGCACCCTCTCCAAAGATGCTGAGGTGATGAAGGTGATGATGGAGGAGAAAAAGCTATGGATCCTGCAGTTGGATCCTGTGACGGAAGTCACAGCCATCGTCTGCTTACCAGTAGTCCCCAAGACTGGCATTTCAGGGGAATCCAGGCTGTAGGTGACATCTAAGAAGGCCCCAGAGGGGATTTGCTGGTTTGCAAAATTTCAGTTTTGTGGCTGAGGGAATCCATTCTGGAGGTTTCATATCCCACTGGGGAGACAGTCCTATCCTTTGCTGTTCTTTTTATGTTCTGGGTGTTTTATTTTTAAGTTTCAAATCTTGGCCTTGAGTTAAGGAATGTCCTTAACTTTCTTGGCATGTGCTGAGGCACAAAAGCAGCAAAGTACAGCCATTGAGAAGGCTAATAAATAAAGGAACCTCAATGCCACAGTCACCTTCCTGTGCATCCCCACAGCACTTCTGGGTCCCGCTCCCCCAGCCCCCTACCAGAAAAGGCCCAGGGCCTTTGCATGCTTGGGTCTGGTGTGGCAGGGATGCATTCAGAGTGGCTGAAAACAGAGGCTGAGGTTGGAGATACCATGGGATAGTATGGAGAGGAGGCTCAGACAATTCCATTTTCTGGAGCACACTCTCTGCAGCTCCCTTTTACATACACTGCTTTTTAAGAACCAAATACTCAATAACACTCACCTCACTCCATTTTCTCCTTTGACTTTGGCCTTGATTCTTTCTCAGTGGATGTGTACCCTAAATCCAACGAATGTATTCTGAATCAAGCAAGAGAGAAACTTCAAATATCCTCTGCAGCCTCTCTGCCCAGCTCAGCCTCCCTTGCTCGCTCTTCCTTCCAGAGACCTCCAAGGACAAGGGCAGGGCTGATCTGACTCCCACGGAGACAGCCTCAGGTGTAAAGCTAAGGATGCTAACTTGGGCCTTTTCCATGGCTGAAAGGAACCTGAGAATTCCAATTAGGCTTAAACTAATGAGCTGGAAACTTTGGGGAAACCACTGCAGCAATGAGGGAAGAGCATGATCATCTTCGATTTATTTAGCCCTGGAAAAACTTGTGGTCCAGCTGATAGCACGAGGAGGGACAGTGTCCAGGGGTCGCAAAGTTTCCGGAAGTGTCAGAAGGGGGATTCCCCTGGTGGTGTACGGAGACAGGCTACGGAAAAACACGGACTCCTTCTTCATCTTAAGCGCGGAGAAGGGAAGACCCTAAATGGGGAACGGTGAGCCGGAATGAAGTCTGGAGCCCCTCTTCCCCCGTCTGTTCTCCTCACAGGATGGATGGAATCTGAGACTATATGAAAGGAAAGCAACCTTTTAGGGAACTCTGTTGTCTGTTGGGGCCTGCACTATCCCCAGGTCAGGTCGTCCTGATCATCTCTGCCTACTCTCTCTTGGGCAGCCTCTGTTGCTAATAAGGAAAAAGGAGAGAAACCACCTGCTGCTGTCAGAGGCCACAGACTACCCACCGGCCTTCCTGACCCTGCCCTCCAGCCACACACGGAACATTGGGCACATAGGAAGCAGGGAGAAGAGCGAAGTAGAGGGTGGGTCGCTGTGTATATCCTGGCGTAGGGTCCTCCTCAGTTCCGAAGCCCGAGGGTCCTGGGGCGCTCAGTCTGTGGAATCCAGTTGACAGCTGGCACTCCTCCCCTACCCACTGGGGGCTCTTTTGGGAAAAAAACGGCCTGACCGGGGCTCCCCGCCATCCTCCCCGGGTACCCCCCGCTCTCGGCTGGGGGCGCAGCACCTTGGAGAGAGGCGCCTGGCCCTGCGCCTGGGCTGGGGGCGCTCTACCTGGCGCCCTGGGGGTCAGGGGCGCGTGCCGGGCCGCCGCCGAGGGGCCCTGCTCGCCCCTGCCCAGCCTGGAGCCCAGGCGAGCCAGCGCGGCGAGCCTCCTCCCCTCCCGCCTCGGGCGTCCTGAGCCCGCGCCCGCTCCAGTTGCTGCAGCTGCTGCTGCTGGCGGCTGCGGGGAGCGCGGGGCGCGCGCCGAAGAGGCTCGGGCGGCGAGGACGGGGACGAGGAGGAGTCGGAGGCGGCGAGGAGGAAGAGCGAGCGGAGGCCGAGGGGCTCAGCGGCGTGGCGACAGGACTCGGGGTCCGGGGAGCATGGGCTAGCAGGCGGCCACGGCCCGGTGGCCGGACGCGGTGAACCTGCTGCGGCCGGGCGCGCACTGGGGCGGGGAGCCCGAGCCGAGCGCAGCCGGGAGAGGAGGGCTGGCGCGGGGGCGCCAGGGCGGAGGGGGCCGATTATCCATTATTAACGAGTTGTCGCCTAATAAGCAGAGAGCGGCTCGTTAGCCGCGCAGGAGGCGCGCGGGGAAGGGGGGTCCCCGGCCGAGCGCAGCGCACACCCGTGGCGCACGGCGGGCGGCGCGGCGCCGAGGACACCCGGGCCCGCGCGCGGAGCCGGGGCGGGCCCGGGGGCGGCACAGACCCCGGGCGCGGGAGGCCCGCGGCGCCCCCTGGGTCTTGGAGCTCGGGGCCAGCGCAGCCCGGGGCTAGTGGGGCGCGGGCCGGGGAGGGGGAGCTGCCAGCGCTCTCCATCCCCCTCCCCCCCGGGCGGGCCGGCGGCCGGGGGGAGGGCTGGCGGCGGCGGCTCGCTGTATATATCTCGGCGCACCCCGCCAGGTCGCGCACAGCGCCCCGAGCCCAGGCGCCTCCCCGCCCCCCTCCCGCGCTCCGCGGCGGCGGCGGCGGCAGCAGTAGCAGCAATATGGCTGTTGATGGGTGTTTGGGGTGGCGCTGGCGGCGGGAGGAGCTCCCCCGAGCCCCTGCGCCGGCTGCCCGTTGCTAGCTATGGCAAATGGTGGCGGCGGCGGCGGCGGCAGCAGCGGCGGCGGCGGCGGCGGCGGAGGCAGCAGTCTTAGAATGAGTAGCAATATCCACGCGAACCATCTCAGCCTAGACGCGTCCTCCTCCTCCTCTTCCTCTTCTTCTTCTTCCTCCTCCTCTTCCTCCTCGTCCTCGGTCCACGAGCCCAAGATGGATGCGCTCATCATCCCGGTGACCATGGAGGTGCCGTGCGACAGCCGGGGCCAACGCATGTGGTGGGCTTTCCTGGCCTCCTCCATGGTTACTTTCTTCGGGGGCCTCTTCATCATCTTGCTCTGGCGGACGCTCAAGTACCTGTGGACCGTGTGCTGCCACTGCGGGGGCAAGACCAAGGTAACGCGCGCCCCGGGCGCCCGCCCTCTGCGCCAGCCCCGCCGCTTCTCAGCGTCCCCTGCAGCCCACCTCCTCGCTCCGCGCCGCGCAGTGCCTCCCTCCATCCCCGCCTGCCTTCCCCTCGCCGCCTTCCCTTCCCTCGGCTCTCCCGGTGCTCTCGGATCGGGGCAGCGGGCGGCGCGCCGGGGGTGAGGAGTTGCCCCCAGCCGATGCGCTCCGGGACACGGACGCCCAATCCTGCCCTCTTGTTTATTGTAGGGTTGTTGGCGGCTGCGGCTGGGGCCGGGGTGGGGAACGCACAGTCTTGGGTGCCGTGGTGCGGGGTGGGGAGAGCCTACCCCTCGGGGACAGAGGGAGGTGGGGGCAGCTGGGTGCGTGTTCTACACCGCTCACCTGCCGGGGCTCGGCTCCTGGCGGTGGGCGAGAGGGAGGACATCCGCCCATACTTTAGGAACCTGTTGGGGAGATGAGTTCGTGGGGTCAGAAAGAAGGGAAAATCCTTTGGGCAAGGGAGAGAATAATTTTGCACAAGGGAATCCCAGGGGAGGAGCATGGCCCGAGATAGCAGGGGGACTTCGAGGGGCGAGAGAAGTTGGGGAGATCCATCCCAGTATTGGGGGCAGCCCATGGGGCTGCCACTTTCAGAATGTGTTGAGGTCGCATATCTGATGTAACCTCCCACTCCGTCCCTTAGGTGCTCTATTGGAACATACCCCAAGTTCTTCGGCCTCTGTTCCTTTGCCCCCAGGCCACCCACTTTGGGTCCCCGGAAATGCCACCAGCAGCGCGGAGCTGGAGCGGGGGTCCACCTGAGGCCGCGGTTTTACGCGGAGCTTCTTCCCTGGCGCTCAAGGTGGCTAGATGTCGTCGGCTTTAGCTATTCCTGGCGCAGACGCCCACCAGCACTGAGGCTGGCGACACCTTCGATGTATGGTTGCTAGGCTCACTGCCTGGTCTGTAGTCGTGTCCCTAGAGATGTCCTCCCTTCCCCACAGCTACTAGCTGGATTGGGGGGCCCGACACTGTTTAATAGAAAACTGCAGAGTAAAAAAGAAAGAACTGGAAAAAAAGAGAGTGACCCAGCTGCCTTCTTTCTGAGTAATTCCCATCCTAGGAGACTTCACAGCACGAACCGTTTTGGAGGGAAGGGACATCCAAGGGAATAGTGCAGGGTAGATACACATTGCAGCCTCCACATGTTCACATATTTTCTAGTAAAGTTAAACTGAGGACCCCTCAAAGTTCCACAGGGCACAACAACTTGTAGCAGCCTCCTTAGCGGCTGAGAGAAGTAGGGAAGCCAGGGGCTATGGGTGAAGGCTGACTATGAAAACACCAGGGCGAATGGAGGCTCTCTCTCCTGATCATTAATTATACATCCTGTTGGGTGCTGGAGCTCAGCTGTGTTTTGTGGCAGCACATTTGTGTTTTGGAAAATACTGGTGTATTGGAACAAAGGGAGAAATATGAAAACCGTCATTCTCTTCGTCATTCTCTGACTTCTCCGGAGGCCTGCAGGTGTTGGCCGGAGAGTTTTCTTTGGAATTACCTTCTCAGTCGTAGAGGTTCTTTCTTATTTGTTAAGGGGGAAAACCTCTCACCTGCCAGAGAAGCCCTCAGGTTAAGCAAAGCCCTATACACCAGATCCCTGCCTAGCCTTCCTGCTGAGAACAGCTTATTCCTGGAGCCTTCAGATTCCCACATTCCCTCTCTCCATCCTTCTCCTCCACCTCCCCCAACAGTCTTGGGAATTTTGTTCCCCGGTTTACTGCGATTCAGCGACTGTCTTTAGAGGAAAGATAGCTCACAGTTGTGTGTCTGAAATGTTCCCTAGATGGAGTGATCTGGGTGAACTTTTTAACAGCTTGCTTTCTTTCAGGCAGTGGGCAATTTTGATCATAATGAAAACTTTTTCAATGATTCAAAATAAGTTGTGGTGTTTTTGTGATCCTGGGGTCCTAAACACAGCTTCCAAAATATTTTTACGCGAGGGAGTACATAAATGCAATTGCTGTGTCTGTAATGAAATGCTAATCCCATTGCACACACAAAGGATCTCCTAAATGATGAGCAAGCATAACTTCTGTCAGTTTACTCCAGAAAATAGGTTTTTGGCAACGATTAGAAAAAACAATTCATAAATATTTGGCTATATTTTGTAGCTCCAAGACCTGCTGAGTGGACATAAATGGAAGTTAGTTGCTATAAGAAGTCCGCCAGGGATGAGAGGTGATGGTTGTTGGTTCGGAAGATGTGAGGACAGTATAGAATGAGTGCAGGTTCCTTTTGATACCATGAGTCCATTTTAAAGCATGCCCAGAATCTCTTGATATCTGCCCCTAGATTCGCTCACTTAAGACATAGGTAGCCAGCTCATTATAAGCAATAATGGTAAGTTAAACCTTTTAAAAGCTTTTCTTTCTATGCTTGAGGTCTGTAATTTTATTGCAATTGTGTGTGTGTTTTTGTCTTTTGTTCTTTTTGCTTTCCAAGTATTTGGTAGTTTGTCAAGACTCAATACATAGGCATGTATTGGCTTAAGTTTAGAATAATAATTTTTGTGCTAGATTTCCCAAGAAAACATAGGCTGCCTTTCCAGAAAATTCTACCAGCCCTCAGATGGGTTCACCCTCACCATCCTTCAGCCCCAAGATGGCTTGATCAAGAGCTGGATTCCAGAGGAAAGCAGGTCTTTTGTAGCATCTAAAATTCTATGGGAGATAAAATTCAGCAAGAACCTCCAATTTCATGAGTGTTTGGTCTCTGGGATTGCACCATCCTTTTGGATCAAAGGAATCCAAGACTGTGGACATGCATCGTGGGACATCTCTTCATTAGTACCTCTGGTCTCTGAATCTCAAATAGTGAATGACTTTAGTCTTTTGAAAAGAGTGGCATGTGAACTTTTTCAGAAAGTGAAGAAGAAAACATTACAATTTCCTCCTGTTGGGAACTTGGTCACAGTTATTCCAGTACTGTGTTCTTTGCTGTACTTTTTCACATTGTTTTTTTCTTTGTGGGATTTCATCAGAGCTCTCTATTCACTTGGGTGTGACATTGTGAAGTTCAATCCTGTCGTAGACTATATTGAATAGGGAGCTGCTCTGATAGCCTGAATAAAGCCATGACTTTGAAGAAGTTATTTAACCTCTCTGGTGTCTCTCTTTCCTTATGTATAAAATGTGGGGATTGAATTCTGTGAGTTCTAATGTCTCTTCCTGCTCTGTGATTTGATTTAGGAGAGAGGGAGAGTTGAGGAATGAGGGTTAAAGTTTCTAGCTCAGAATGTGTTTTGCAATCCCTCAGCAATTCTTCTAGGAATTCAGCCTTGGGACAGTTACATATCTTTATTTCCATCTTCTGCTCGTCTTTCAGCATATGGTCCACTTCTCTTTAAATATCTGGGGAAACTGAGGCCAACTTCCTGATGGAGCTGTGGTTTGCTGAGGGGCCTGAGTGTGGCTGGGCATAGAGTTATTTCTATTCTCAGTTTGAGCTGCTGTCCTTGCAGAAGCTTGGGCTTGATCAAGGATGGTCTGCGTGTAATGAATTATCGAGATGTTGTCTCCATGGCTGTGCCTGAGAAAACAACACGTTTTCTCTGTCAGGCTCATGACTAATATAAATATCAGATCCCATTACAGCTTGGTAATTACCCAGGGTCTGGCCTGACACATTCAATCAGGACTGGAGCTTCGGTGCCGTGGAGCTCTTGATTCCAGATTGGCCCTGGTGCCTCATCTCATCGTGTCCTGGGGATTGGCTGCACCGGATGACCTTCAGATACTCCTTTTTGAGCAGATTACTTGGGGTGGCCTTGGAGGAGTTCTCGGGTTCCAGTCATGGGGGAGCTCCAGCTGGCCGCCCTTGTCCAGAGAGCTTGTGCTCCTCATTCCTGGCTCTCTCTTTCTCCTTTTTTCTTTATTTTCTTGAGACGGAGTCTTGCTCTGTTGCCCAGGCTGGAGTGCAGTGGCGTGATCTCAGCTCAGTGCAGCCTCCGCCTCCTGGGTTCAAGCAATTCTCCTGCCTCAGCCTCCCAAGTAACTGGGACTACAGGCACATGCTGCCACACCCGGCTAAGTTTTGTATTTTTAGTAGAGATGGGGTTTTACCACATTGGCCAGGATGGTCTTGATCTCCTGACCTTGTGATCTGCTCACCTTGGCCTCCCAAAGTGCTGGGATTACAGGCGTGAGGCACTGCGTCCAGCCCCTGGCCCTCTTTATGGAAATGCACATTTTAGTACAAGACTCTGCAATCGGACAAACCCAAGTTCAAATCGTGGATCCCACATTTATTAGCAGGGCATCTTTGACTGCCAACCGTGTTGAGCTTTGATTACTTCACCCATACCAAGAGCATACTGATGCTTACTTTGTAGGGTTCTTATAGGGAGCAGGAATAATGGTCATATAGCACCCTGCAAATGCCAGGCACTTAGCAGGGCTCTTGTAAGTGGTAACTATCATAGCTTCACGAAGTGCTGAATTTATTTTCCCTTTGATTCATTGAACTTTTAGCCCCTGAGGGCTCAGACTATAACAAATACAATTTTTGAGCCAAAAGGAGCCTTCAGATTCTGAAGTATACTGTCATAGGTCCAAAAACCAGTTAGAGTAAGACTGAGACATGGGCTTATCGCTCTTGGCTGTTGCAAGGCTAGAAGGTTAAGGCAGGGCAGCAGAGGTAGGCTCCATCGATGAGGTCCTGGCAGGATGGTTACAGTTTTGATGGTGGGGTATCAGTGGACGAACATTGACAGTATGGGGGACCAGGAGCTGCCGGGCTGGCAGAAGGGAAACACTGTGGCGTTTGGTGGGCAGTTGTGGTTGTCCAGCATTGTACCCTTGAGGAGGGACAAATTCCACCCCTGTTATCCCAAGTCCAGAACGCATAGACCTGTCTCCCAAGTGATGTCACAGTCTCTTGGCCAGGACACTCACTGTCTACCCAGACCAGCTTTTCCAAGACACCCCCTCGGCCAGTGTTTCCCAAAGTGTGTTCTGTGACACACCTGCCTTTTAAATTACATTGTGAAAAAAAAATCAGCAGGCATGGCATGGCTGAGCTTCCCCCTTTGGAGGGTCACATCACAGGCTTGGCAGCATCCTGCTGGTAGAGAAATTGGTTAAAATGCCCTCAAATGTGCTACCTGTGAGCAGTCTTCCTCTGGTGTCAAGGCTGCTGTGCAGTGCCCAAGGTTTAGCCTGTGATCCTGGGCAAAGACATCATGCCTTTGTGCCTCAGTTTCCTCACCTGCAGATTGAGGTCTATGATAGAGCACAGTCTCATGGGGGTGGTTTTTTTCCACCAACCCCACTTTATAGCATTTCCTAGGAGGACACTAGGAACCTATGGCCTCCTTTTGGGAGCCTTGGTCTAGCCCTGCTTCCAGGTGCCCAGGAGACTTGACCAAACATACATCAGGAGGAAAAGAAGAGATGCTTGCCCCCTGCTGTTTGGCCTGGAGGATAAAGCATTCCAATGGGAAGGCCAAATGGACCTTCTCTTTGCCTCACGGCTATTTTGTTCCCTGGATGGGGACATTCACTGGGTGGCTGATAGCTAGGAGTAAGTGCTTGCTTTGGGGCTGTCTCTCTCTGTCTCTCATCAGGGCATGAGAGACCTGGTGCAGAAACAGTTACATTGGCATTAGATTGCAGTGCCAGGACCTCCTTCCCAAAGTGGGTGTCCCGGCTCACACTGGCAGTGACCATGCTAATCTGTGAATCACAGCAGCCAGCACCACCTTGCCGAGCTGCAGATCCCTTGGAGGGTTGCCTCTGTGGTTCCAGTGAAAGGGCTGTTTGTGCTGTGATGCTGGCCCTGGGCCCTGTGGGGAAAACTGGGTCCCTTGGAGACATCCCTGGGGATCAGGCAAGGCCACGCCTTTCTGTGCACAGTCAGGGAGCAGACCAAGGGTGTCTCTTTTAGAACTGCTTCTTGGGTGGGTGGAACCCCATGCATCAGGCACCTAGAAAAGGAAACTCAGGGACCCTCGGAGGCAGGGGTGTCCTAGTACTGTGGACAGAAGGCCCGGGGAATGTTCAGTGGGGATATCAGATCTTTATCTTCAAGGACTGGAGAGTGTCTCTAGGCCTGGGCTTCTCAAACATTTTTTTGTTTTTGGACAGGGTCTTACTCTGTTGCCCAGGCTGGAGTGCAGTGGCATGATCACTGCTCACTGCAGCTTCAACCTCCCAGGCTCAAGTGATCCTCTTGCCTCAGCTCCCCGAGTAGCCAAGACTATGGATGTGTGCCACCACGCCTGGCTAGTTTTTCAATTTTTTATAGAGACGGGGTCTCCCTATGTTGCCCAGGCTGGTCTTGAACTCCTGGGTTCAAGTGATCTTCCCATCTTGGCCTCCCAAAGTGTTGGGATTACAGGTGTGAGCCACTGTGCCTGGCTAACTCAGACTTTAATATGCTCAGGAATCACCAGGAGCTGGTAAAATGCAGGCTGTGATGAAGAAGATCCAGTGTGGGACCTGAGATTCTGCTGGTCTGGTGAGACACAGGCTATGCTGATGCTGTGCAGACCACACTTTGAGTATCAAGGATCTGGTCCATCCCTCAGCCTCCGGGCAGTCCATCCCTGAAGATCGGCTTATTTTTAAATATGGAAATTCCCAGCTCTTAAAAGGGGAAGGGATGAGAAGCAGAAGGTTTGCTGTGCCAGACCATTGGGTGGAGAAAACTCCGTTCAGGCCAGGGTAGCTGTGGTACAGGCTGGGCTCTTATTTGTGAAAGCTGATGGTCCAGGTGCCTGCTCCTAAGGAACCCATCAGCACTGTGGATTTAGGGTTGGGTTGTGGCAGCCAGAACAGTGTTTATAGGGTGTGGTCTGCGTGTTACCCACCAATGTGTGGGCTCTTCCTCGTGCCAGTTGGTCATTCTGCAAAGGGTGTGACTTCCCGAAGTCCAGGAGGGCAACCCAGCCAAACCACCTCCTTGCAAAATTAAAGGCTGTGGTGTTACCAGGGATGCACTGCGGTGATGCTCCAGGCTGGCTGGGGACCACTCCCTCTGGAGTGTTTGAAGTCAGTGGGCATCAAGACTGCCAGCCTGATTTTCCGTAGGGGCCTGGGTGGGCCTTCCCAAATGGAGGGTTCAACCTCAAAGAATTGGCTGAAGAGCTGCCCGTGGAGTGACTGGGGGACACAGGTGGAACCGTGCTATGCGGCCCTCCAATGCACTTCTTAAGAATTCCAGCAGACGAAAGTGAAAGTAGCTCCTTTTCTCACCATACCGGGGTTTTTCACAGCTCACACTGTCAGGGACTTTTTCCATGAGATGTACTTTTAATATTGTTTCATCGTCAGAGGGGAGAACCATGAATGTCTGCAGCAGGCAGAATGAAGAAGGACTTGGCATTGTGGCCTGCACACAGTAGGCCCTTAAAGAAGTCTTCTGGTTATAATTATTGTTGTTGTTTTGGCTTGTGTTGCATATTAAGTGCATACGATATGCCAGAAACCAAGCTAGGTGCTGGGGGAAAAATAAGTAAGACCCAGTTCTGACTCCCTGCTCATTAGGACTTTTATTAGTACTTGACAGGCTGAGCAGAGGAAAAAACAGTTATCTTCTCATGGAATATGAACATCTGATCTCTGAATTGCCTGCAAACTCCTTGAGGGCAGGAACTGAGTCATACAAATGTAAACACACATACATGTTGGAAGGCTCTTTTCAGTGGTTAGCTGGGGCCTGAATGAGAATGCATTGGTTGGGGGTGGCAAATATATTTTGCTGCTTTTTTGGGTAATTTGTTAGACATTATGGAGAAACTCCTGGTGAAAGGGATGGACTTGGTTTGTTGACAACATGGTGCTTGAATCATTGGTGGATTTTAATTATTCATGCCACCTGGTCTCTCTTGATCAGTAGCTAACAAGAATTTAGTTCATAAGGGGCAGCTGTTTGTGAGGTGGATGAGTCAGGCAGAGGAGGGAAGGGCAGTTTCAAAAGAATGGCTGCTTTAAGATGTAACTTGCCTTGTTTTTGGCATTATTTGGTGATTGTCTTGGGACATTATGTCTAATTGCCAATCTGGAAATGTAATTGGCACTCCAGGCCCAGAATGGGTATACTTAACGTTGTCAAGCTGAGCCTTGGAATCACCTCCCTGTAAGATCTCGTTACCTGTATGACTAATACTTCTTCACGTGGCCAAAATCAAAATTATTTAACACATCTCATGTGTTTTCTATTCTTTATGCTGTTTCACTGGCCTCTCTACCAGATTTTCTTGGGGACTCAGATCCGGTGGACTCTGGGCATTTCAAAGCGAATTCACAGGAAAGCCTGAATTCCAGCCTTCTCCCCCACCTCCTCTCGCTACAGTCTTTCTTTTACATCCTCTTTCCTTAGTGGCTCGCATTCCTGAGGGTTTCTGTGGAAACTTGGTGCTATTTAATTTTGGTTTCTAGCACAATAGGGAGGAATACTTCAATTTGGGGAAGAAGTAATTAAGGTAAACATGTAGATCTCCCCATTATCAGAGTTGACTTTTACTTGGGGGAGGGGTGTTTTTTTAAAAGGAAAAATAGGATTTTAGACTTTTTTTTTTTTTTTTTTGAGACAGAGTCTTGCTGTGTTGCCCAGGCTGGCAGGCTGGAGTGCAGTGGCATGATCTCGGCTCACTGTAACCTCCTGCTCCTCCAGGGTTCTCGTGCCTCAGCCTCCCGGGTACCTGGGATTACAGGTGCATGCCCCCATGCGTGGCTAATTTTTGTATTTTTAATGGAGATGGGGTTTCACCATGTCGGTCAGGCTGGTCTTGAACTCTGACCTCAAATGATCCACCTGCCTTGGCCTCCCAAAGTGCTGGGATTACAGGCGTGAGCCACCGCACCCAGCCGGATTTTAGGTTTTTGATTTGAAGTGAAATTAATTTCCATCTGTTAGCTGCTGAAGTCTGGGTCCGTGATGTCTTTTGCAAAAGAGTTTTTAAGGCAAGATTGTCAGTAATATTCTTGCCAGGGTCAATTCTAACTGTACAAAACTGTTCAGCCACGATGGGTCTGCATCTTTGCACATCATTGTAAGCCAAATTATCTACAGGCTGTTGGGCTGCCTGTATGTGCATTTCAAGTTGGGAGTATAAGATGAGTATTTTATTTTCCTGTTCCATGTCTTATTCTAGATCCTTCATCCCGTTTAGAGACTGGACAGTCCTCTCTGTCTTCATCTTTGGGAGTGAACTGGGGCTGGGGGGTGGGATCGAGAGTGGCCTCTGCTGGTTGGGGGCTTCAAGTTTGTAGTTTAGTAGACAACAAATAGCGACCTGATTTAACAAGTGCAGAAACGCATGGAACTATAAACTCACAGAGGTGGAAGGAAGCTTTGGGGCCTCAGGCTCTATGTGCTTCCTTCCCAGTGCTGGAAGCCCACCCTACCAGTGTGTTTATGATCTCCTGAGGCCACCATTCTACTGGGGACAAACCCACCTTACGATGAACTTGGAAAGATCTTTCTGTTTGCACTAGTCCCTCTTTGCTTCTAGTCTGTGTCTGGGACATGCAGAACAAGCCTTGGTGGACGGTAGATTTCAAATTCTAAATCCAGTCCAGGAAGGGACAGAGCTGGGTAGTGTTTCCATGTCCGCAGTGTTGTTGACCTTAACCTTAACTTGTGTTTCCTCCTTGAAGGCCACTTTCTTTTTCTCCCTGGCTTCCCTGGGTTCCTCCTCCTCCTGAGACTGTGTGGTTTCCCTTTGCCCTTTGCCCAGAGTTCAGAAAACGACCCATTCTGGTTGTTTCTTAAAGTTTGCCTCCTGAGGTCTTTTTGGTCTTGTCAGCAGCTGTGGCTGGTGGCTTTTGGCTGTCGCTGGGCCATAAATTCACCTCCTTATCAAAGTCACGTGCCCTGTATCTCCCAGGTTTAGCCCCCTTCTCAGTTTCATGGGAGGGTTGTAATTTTGGGGCCCTGCCAAGAATCTGGATGTAGGGTGCCGAACCTTTGTTAGGAAACTCGAGCTGGATTCCATTTTCTAGGTGTTGACTCTTTTCCACCTAGGGAGACAGACAGTGCTCTTGAACCTCTTTTTGCATCACTTGAATACAGCCACTCCTTAGAATAGGAGGCTGTTGCTTCCCCACCTGATTATTGGGTCTCCTTTCCTCTGTGGCTCCTGTATACGTCTGCTGTCATCTCCCCTATTTTGTTGAACTGAAAGAAACCAGAAAAGAGAGCAAAGCACACAAGAGAAGAAAGTGAGGGAAGGCAGGAGGTAGAGGCAGAGGTTCACACAAAGGAAAAAAGAATTTCTCCTCTGAGAGTTAGGGGTTGGATAAATAGCTGATTGGATGGATTTTGGTTTTAGTTCCTTTACCTTTGTCTTAATGAATAAATCATATCGAATGACCTCACTTCCAAGGAGTAGAGCATATATAAAGACCAGTGAGTAGAATGAGTTCACTTTTGGAAAATTTTAGCTCTTCAACGAGACATTCTGTCTAATGAACTGATAGCACGCGGCCTGTGTGGCTCAGAGGTGAAGCGTTGGAAGGCTTTGTGGGGAATCTTGTTTGTGTGCTTGTTAACCGAGAGCAGAATTCTGCTCCTCTTCAGGAGAAGTTGCCACATTCACATTCTTTTCTCTTTTTGTGGTTTTGGAAAGTGGACCCTTTGTGACTCTGGAAGGGGAAAAAGTGGGCCTTGAGTTATTCAAACGGAGAACTCAGAGATAAGCGTTCTAAGGCTTGGAGGAAAGATTTGGAAGATGAAAGACCTTACCCAAGTGCTAGGGATTTTTATGACCAACATTAGCTGGCAACAGCTTAATATACATTGTTGTTCTCCTTCCTGCATCTGGGAACACTTTCCTCCCAGAGTTTAGAGGAATTATTTCAGCTGCCCATGAATTATGGCCATTTCTCCTGTGGATTGTGGCAGCCACAGCCAATCAGGTGATAGATTCTTGAAGAGTATAGGAATGATGTCTCTAGCTAAGCCCACAAGAAGGCTCAACAGTTTGTCTCAGTCTAAAAAAATCCCAATCATTTCTTAAGTTCTTTCACAACCCTGTTTTCTCCATAGGATTTACTTTTTAACTTCAGCGTTTTATATTCTGTCCTTAATCCTAAATGCACTACATGTTCATTGTAGAAAATGGGGGATGTCCAGGGGCATTAAACAAAAAGGACACAGTCGCACCTGTTAGGACGGCTATTGTCAAAAAAATAGAAAATCACCAGTGTTGGTGAGGATGTGGAGAAATTGGAACCCTTGTGCAGTGTTTGTGGGAATGCAAAATGGTGCAGACGTGGCGGAAAGCAGTATGGCAGTTTCCCAAAACAAATTAATCATTGAATTATCATATGATCCAGCAATTCCACTTCTGAGTAGATATCCAAGAAACTTAAAAGCAGGGTCTTATGGAGATATTTGTACACCCATGTTCACAGCAGCATTATTTACAATGGCCAAAGGTGGAAGCAATTCAAGGGTTCATTCACGGATGAATAGATTAGCAAATTGTGATAGGTACATGCAGCAGAGTATTATTCAAGTCTGACACACGCTACCACATGGATGAACATGAGGACAGCAGCCAAATGAAATAAGCCAGTCACGAAAGGATAAGGTCCACTTATATGAGGTACATAGACTTGCCAAACTCACAGAAACAGAAAGTAGAAGGGTAGTTTCCAGGGGCCAGAGGGAGGGAAGTGTTTAATGGGTATGGAGTTTCAGTTTTGTAAGATGAAAAAGTTCTGGAGATGGGTTGCACAACAGTGTGAAATATGCACTTTTTAAAGTGTGAAGTACTACACACTTAAAAATGGTTAAGATGGTACATTTTTATCGTCTGTGTATTTCACCACAATTATAAATAAACATTTGAGAAAAGGGAAAAACATTCCTCCAACCCCCCCCCCACTCCAGGAGATGACCACCATTATCTCTGGGCACATTTCCTTCCCTGACATGTTCTTTACCATGGCGTTCTTGTTTTGTTAGTGGGCAGCTAATATTCTTCCTCTGAAGATTGCAACCCCTCTAGAAGTACCCAGGCTGACTTTGAGTTAGGCGCTGCCCACATTGAGAGCAGACAAATGAAGAGAACAACCCTCTTTCTGCCTGTAGGGTCTGGTTTAATGGTGTCTACTCTTAGAGTGAAGTTAAGGGAGTGCTGGATTTTTGATTTTGACATATGACAAGTGACCAGCTACAGTGTCTTAGACAAGTCGTTGGCTCCGAGCCTTAGTTTTCTCAGGCATATAACACATTCTCTGATTTCATGATTTCAATATAAAGCCATTTCTTTTTTTTTTTTTGAGACGGAATCTCGCTCTGTCACCCAGGCTGGAGTGCAGTGGCCGGATCTCAGCTCACTGCAAGCTCTGCCTCCCGGGTTCACGCCATTCTCCTGCCTCAGCCTCCCGAGTAGCTGGGACTACAGGCGCCTGCCACCTCGCCCGGCTAAGTTTTTGTATTTTTAGTAGAGACGGGGTTTCACTGTGTTACCCAGGATGGTCTCGATCTCCTGACATCGTGATCCGCCCGTCTCGGCCTCCCAAAGTGCTGGGATTACAGGCTTGAGCCACCGCGCCCGGCCTAAAGCCATTTCTTAAGTCAGATTTTAAAACTGTCATTTTTACCTGGTAAAGAACCAAAGATTAAGTTATTGAGGGCAGTGGATCCAGGGAGAAGTTCTTGTTCTACTATAAAACACAAGAGTGAAATTTGATTGACATGTCCCCAGAACTTCAATATTGACTTTGATGACATATTTAAGAATTACAATCTGGGGACACAGGCCCCATTGGAAATACCATCAAGCCTGTCATTTAAAAAAAAAAAAGTCTCAGAAATAGGTTTTTGTGACTCTGCTATTACTTCTAATGATATAGCCACACCACTATTGAGGTTTTAATTTTAATTTTTGGTGTGGGGGAGTGGTTCAGAACATCTTAGATTATAGACTATAAATAGTGTGCTATGATAGGCTGGCTTTGTTGAGGTTGAACATAAAAAGAAACATCTGATTAAAGAGAAGGTCATGCAAATCAACTTTGATCCTTTTCCTTAACTTGCCCCCAAAGGCAGCCCTGGAGCCAGAATTGCTCATCTCAGCCCTGTTCCACAGCATTCCAGCTGCCAGAAGCAGGGATAAGATTACCGCGGCTTCTGTGGCAAAAGAGCAAGTGTCTGAAGGGATGATTCCCAAATACTCAATAACCTCCGGAAAAAACTCCCCCGAACCGTAAGCAGCCGGCACATCAAAACTTACTGGAATAGTTCTCTTAGGTTACATAACATCGATTCGATTATGCTACCGGAGCCATGCATTAAATTTTAACTTGTCACAGATACATTACATTAACACTTCACAGATCCACAGAGTACCAGGTAGCTTTGGGGTGTTGGTAATTGTGTGGGACTTGCTGCAATCCAGGCAAAAATACTTAGTTGTACATTTTGTTTCTTCTGTACTACAGTTTAACTCTTATCAGGGGTGCAAACATCCTCCAAGTATTCTTTTCTTTTTTTTTTTTGAGATGGAGTCTTAGTCTCATCCAGGCTAGGGTGCAGTGGCATGATCTCAGCTCACCTCAACCTTTGCCTCCTGGGTTCAAGCAATTCTCTTGCCTCAGCCTCCCACATAACTGGGATTAAAGGCACGCACCACCATGAATGGCTAATTTTTTTTTGTATTTTTAGTAGAGACAGGGTTTTACCATGTTGACCAGGCTGGTCTCGAATGCCTGATCTCAAGTGATCCACCAGCTTCGGCCTCCCAAAATGCTGGGATTACAGGTGTGAGCCACTGCACCCTGCTGCTCCAAGTACTTCTTACAAAATAAACTAAACATTCAGACAATAGTGATTGCCACTGTAGTACTGAATGCTTGATTTATGACCATGAACCAGATATGACAGAGGTTTTTAAAACTCTGTGAACCTTTTCATTTTCCAGTGACAGGCAATGCAAGTGCTGTATTTTTAATTGGTCCCTTTTTAAAGTCTGGAGCTGAAATGTTATCATGCAAATCTCTCCTAAGTTGCATGGAAACTAATAAAATCACGAAGGTTTCTATTTGTACTCTATGAACACAGACTGTAATGAAACTGAAACAGCTATCTCCAGGGATGATGCTATTTAAATTCTAGGCAGGGCTTTAAAATGATTTTCATGGTGAAAACAGAAATTAGCAACTGAGATGTTCCTGTTCTTTCTTCCCCATTTCACCAGTGCCTGTTCACCCATGATCCTTTTTACTTTCTGACCTCAGAAAGAATGAATGTAAAGCAAGAACCTCCAGTCTCTAAGAGACCCTGTCTATCACTGGTTTTAGAAAACAGCAATGATTCCTCCTCAGGTCTTGCATTTATTTCCAGACCTACTGGCACTTTTGTTTGGGGAAGTCTTTCTGTGGGAATTAGAGTTACTGTTTTCTTAGGGGAAAGAAATTAGAACAAACTTGTTTGAGTGGCTTCTATGCATTAAGCATTGTTTGAAGCTCCTTATGTTTATTCTGTTATTTAATCCTCAAAACAATCCTGTGATGTAGGCCCTTTTCAAATTCCCATTTTACAGATTAGAAAATGGATGCATAGAGAATAAAAATGTTTTTCTTTTTTTGGATAACAAACTTTGAGTGATTACCGTGTGTCTGGTTGTTTTTAAACTATAAGTATTATATAATCCTCACAACAACCCAGTGAATTTGGTGGTCTTATTATCCTCACTTATGGATTTGCAAACTGAGGCACAGAGAGGTTGAGTAACTGCTCAGGGTCACACACAGGTGAGGGACAGAGCCAGTTTAAATCCAGACAGGTGGGCTGTTGTCCCATGCACCTAATCCCACACTGTACACCTCATTTGTACCTCCTTGGCTCTTCCTGGCCACAGTGTGAGGGAAACTCTGATGACATAGACAGGACTGAAAAGAGGAGTGGTGTATTATTGTTTCTGGATGAGATGTGAGGTCCCTTGACAAGTTCAGAGAGTTTCATACTACTGAATTCTCAGGTATGTCAATTCCCAGGATGAGAAGGAACCTTAAATGCTGTCTAGTCCTATTACATTCCCTGAGTCTTAGTTTTTCTTGCTGGAAAATGGGATAATCACCTTTTCTCTACCCGACAGGCAGCGGGCTGTGTACAGTCATGCAGGTTACTCAAGGTACAACTCCAGGACTGCTATGAGATTCACATCAGATGACATCGAATTGTACTTTATGAACCACAGCGCATGTGCCACATCTCTGTGCTGAGGGGTATGTGGGGGCACAGAATCAATATTGGGTCATTTTTCTGAGTGTCAGCAGTCTTCCATGAAGTTTTGGAAAAAAATAGTGTTTTTTTTCTCCACCTCCTGGGCTCAAGCTATCTCCCACCTCTGCCTCCCGAGTAGCTGGGACTGCAGGCTTGTGACTACAGGCATGCACCATCATGCCTGGCTAATTTTTTGTATTTTTGGTGGAGATGGAGTTTTGCCATATTGCCCAGGCTGATCTCTAACTCTTGGGCTCAAGTGATTCACCTCTCTCGGCCTCCAAAGTGCTGGAATTACAGGCGTGAGCTGCTGTGCTCAGCAGAAAAACACTATTTTTGATATTAACATTTATACTGTACACAGAATTTACTGGAGGTAGGATGCAGAATTTAAGTAGATTTTTAAAAACTTGAGAGAGAGGGGTGTGTGTGTGTGTACATATGTGTGAGATGCACACAGATCCAAGAGAGCATGGGGGATCAGCAAAGTTTGCACCTACCAGCAAAGTCTCATCATTAAACCATGGGCCTGTGCATCCTGGTGTGGAATGATGCCTTATTATCCCCACACACTGCCTGCTCATATCTCAAACTCTGAAACTGTGTTAGTAAAAGAATGGGAATTCTGTGAAAGGGAAATAAATATATCCAAATTCCAGATCTGTTAAAATTTAGCGCATTTGGATGTTGGTGCGACAGAGAATTTAATCTGCACACTCAGAAGAAGGTAGTGGTTAACTCATTCAGTGGTTATGAATCTTCCTTGACTTAGAAAGATCAATTCCTTGTGCCTCTCCACCTCCATGGCCTGGAAATACATTATTGTATATCAATATGTCTCTCTTTCTAGACCATTGGGCATTGTGGCCGTGTGCCTGCCAAACCCCATGCGTGAGAATATTTTGGAAGCAGGAGACAAATTGGTTAGTTAGCAAATCTTTATTAGCGTGGCTGTCCTTTTCCTGGGGATATGGGGTCATGTAAGACATCATTTCCTCTCTGGCAATACCAGTAACCACATTGCATGATTCCAGGGCGCCACTCACATCCTGGTCATGAATGATGCCCTATGGAGTTGTGCAGTGCACAGCCTGCATGCCCGTATGTGTTGTCTTTTCTAGGCATCTAGCTGTGTTTGTATAAAACCCTTACACAACAAATTAAAAACACAGTGCAAGGCCCATAATTCTTAATGGCAATGTGAATAACAGAAACACCAAGAGTTTGGGATTCAGAAAAGGGGGAGAAAACAGAACTCGCCATAGAGGGAGTGGCCAGAGAGAACCCACTGGGGATGTGGGGTTATGACAGCAGCGCCATCCTATCCTCCAAGTCCAGCCTCTGCAACAGGTGATCTCCCTAACTTCTGATCACTGTGTAGCTCCTGACATGATACAAGAGGCCTCCCAGGCCTCTGTGCCTGTTCTAAGCATGAGCCTTGGAGAAGAGAGAATGCTCGGTGCCAGCTCATGTGTATCCCATGGACAAGGAATAATAGGACCCTGAGGACTTAGAAAAGCCTTCTCTGTTGCCAACTGTGCTATTTTTACCTCCCTCCCACAGCTCTTGCTGTCCCCAGGTGTTTGTCAGCAGAGTGTCTTGCACCTGCGTGGAAAGTGGCATTTAGGGCCCAGCACTGCCTTGTGCTGTGCAGGCCACAGCAGTCTCCTTACCAGGCCTGGCGGCCAGGCCTGGCCTCTGAGGCTGGCAGGCTATGGTGAGGATGGTTGCATAACTGGCCTTTCTGCTGCTGGTTCTGGGTGAGGTCGAGCCAGAGAAAACAGGTCCGCAGTCCACAGCCCCTCCCGGGCACTAGTGCAACAGACAGGCTTGTGGGCCTGGCAATGACCCCTCACAGTCAGGAGCCGCCCTTGCTCTTGAGCTGCTGAGCATCGCTGCAGAGTGCCCGGGTCTGATCAACATCCCTGCTGGGAAGTGTGGAGATGACCTGGCATGGTCCATGGTGATCCAAATGCGATAGAAGGCTGAGGGTGGCCCCAGGGATGGCCTATTCCTTCCCTTCCAATCCTCCACCTCCTCCATCCTTCAAGTCTTAGCTCACCTTGCTGGGAATGCCACTGTCCTGGGAAGCCTTCTCTACCTAACCTGGTCAGCTTTCTCTGCCTCTCCCTTCCCTGATGCTTCCTCTCTGTTTGTCCTTCCATCCTGGGTGGGGAGCGGCCCTCTGATGCTGCACCCCTATTTTCTATGTAGGCATCGTGTCTCCTCTGCAGATAGCTACTTGTGGACAGGGCTGGTCCTGGTTTCTTTATGGATCTGTGCCTGGCAGGGCAGTGATCGGGGGTCACTCAATGCGGTGGCTGGTCTTCAAAGCAGGCCCTCAGTGAACCACGAGTCCTCGTGTTCATTCTCTTGGGTTGTCCCCTTGGGGTCAGAGCTAGCCACTGTAATCCATGGGTTGCTTGTAACCCATGGATTGTGGTGGAAGTGATGCTATGTGACTTCTGAGGCTATGTTGGAAGAACCCTGGCAGTTCATTTGTTATCTGGAAGTGCTGCTTCTTAGGGAAGTTGGCCACTATAAGGGGGAGAGTGAGAGTGAGAGCAAGTGTGCAGGTGGGCACATGAGAAAGAGAGAGAGAGAAAGAGAGAGAGAGAGAGAGAGAGAGAGAGAGAGAGAGAGAGAGAGAGACTCTCCAAAGAGTACCGAGGCACCATGCATATGTGTGAAGATGCCATCATGGGAGTGGGTCCTCCAACCCCAGCTGACATAGATTGGAGATGAACCCACCAGCTGATCCCTCTATGAATTCCTGGCTTAAAAGTCATGAACAAAATGAAATGATTGTTTTAAGCCACTACACTTTGGGGTAATTTTTTACACAGCCATGGATGACTGGAACAAATAATTACTATTTAGTGAGGTCCTTTCACAAGGTCCAGCTCCTGCCCTCTCTCTAGGTTCCTCTTAACATCTTCCCAGGCCCTCCACACCCAGCTGCTTAGGACTTCTTTCATTTCATTAAAGGGCCTTTTGGTTTTTACCTCTGGGTCTTCACACATGCTGTCTACACTGCTGGACTTCTCTTTCCTTGTCCTCCTTCTCCCCTTTCACTTAGCTGACTCCTGTTTATCCAGGGATGCGCTGGTAAGTTATTAACAACTGAATTTCTAGAGAAGAAAGCTCCTATGTACAGTGTTCGTCAATTCCTATGGTATAAATATTCCTGCCCTGGCTGGTTTGAAGATACCAGTGTGATGTCACAGAACACAGAGGTGGGTATTGTTATCCATGATTGGTAGGTGTGGAAACTGAAGCTCAGAGGAGTTCAGTCACTTTTCTGGGTAAATCCCAGGCAGATATGGCCTCTGATGTGCTTGGCCTCTGAGACCATGCTCTTTCCACTGAACCACACTGTTCTGAAGAACCAGTAGCTATGAGCACAGGTAATATTGCTGCTGGGCCATCCTGTTTCTTCTAGACGAGTGGTCTTCCCTCTGCATTTCTTGAGTTGCTGCAGGCTTTACCTTATGCTTACCATACCTGGCCAGTTGTCAGTTACCACACCACGCTGTTGGTTTCTCTCCTGGACCGTATTTATGGTATCTAGACTCTGGTGTGTACAGTGATGATGGAATCACCGAGGCAACAGGGACCTGTGAGTCCATCTTGAGGTTTGATTAACTGTGTATTAGTCAGCTAGGCCACCTCTGTAACAATAGATCAACATGTCAATGACTTAATACAGCAGAAGTTTACATATTGCTCATATAAAGTACCATCAATGGTGTGTGTGGAGGGTGCAGTGAGGACACACATCAGACAGTCATTAGTAACCCTGGCTCCTTTCACTTGTGGACCTGAAATCTTCTAGGGGCCCCTGAAGGTCTCTGCTGGACCCTCTGCATCTGTCTGGATGATAGGGGATGAGAAGTAAGGATCATGAGGGGTAGTTTTGTGGGGGTAGTTATGGAAGTAATTCACATCATGTCTACCCGCACAGTTCATTGGCCAGAACTTGGTCACATGGTGTTTTAAGTGCAAGGGATCCTGGGAAATGTAGCACTGCACCCAGGAGATTGAAATAGATTTGGAGGACACCTGGACGGCTGAAGGGGCTCCCAAGTCCCACACTGAGGGCTTCTGCTGTCCATAGCTGGCTCTGCCAGAATCATTATCATGACCCAATAAGAAAACTGAATGTTTACTGGGTGTTTGCTAGGTGTCAGACATGGTGTCAAGCACTTTATATGCATTATCTCAATCCTCTAAATCAGCCTGTGATGTAGATACTATCTGTATTATTCCCATTTTACAGATGTACAAAAACTGGGGCTTGCAATGGCTATGTGATGTCACTTGCCTAAGAGGCATCCTTAATAAGTGGCATTACTGGCATTAGAAGCCAGGGTTTTCTGTCTTCAGATTGTTAACTCTTAGCCTCTTCCTATGCCGCTCTGGAGTTCCTTCAGCTCTGCCTCTTCTTATCCCTGTCTGCAACTTGAAAGCTACTCAGTTTCTTAAACATCTTCAGGATAAAGGTACTAACGGGCATAACTGTCTCCCTGCTTCATGTTTCAAAGAGACTGTCACTGGGTAACGTTGGCCCTAATTCAAGGGTGGTGAATTGACAGTAGTTGCCTGAGCCTGCCCTCATGATTTGAATGCATCATCTCCCAGTCTACCTTCTCCCACTTTGAATCTTACCTGATGTGGCTCTTTGCCTGGAGCATTGAGAGAGGAAGGCTCATGGATGACAGAGGCTGCTTCCTGGGTTTCTTGTCTCACTCATGCGGTGATGTGCTTCACCTTGGAAATGCACTTCATTTGGGTAAACCCTTCTACCCAGGTCCAATTTTATGTCTCAGTAAAGTAAGTTCAACAGTTCACTGCTGAGAAAACAGGGGCTCAAACATGAGTAATAACATGAGTAATAAGGTTGCCTTTCTAAAATCCAATGGACCAGAATTCTAATGTCTCAATGAGCACCATCTCTCTTTCCAGATAGTTCAGTGTGGTCATCAGGAACATGCCCTCTGGAGCCAGCCTACTCAGGCTTAAATCATAGTTGTGTTGCTTGCTGACCTTTGGACCTTGGGCAAGCCACTTCACCTCTCCATGTCTCAGTTCAGTCACTTGGAAAGTATGACTAAAATAATACTGAAAATGCCCTCAAACAGTTTCCTAATATGAAAATGACTTTTTTTTTTTTTTTTTTTTTTTTGAGATGGAGCCTCACTCTGGTGCCCAGACTGGAGTGCAGTGGCGCAGTCCTGGCTCACTGCAACCTCTACCCCTCAGGTTCAAGTGATTCTCTTGTCTCAGCCTCCCAAGTAGCTAGGATTACAGGTGCGCACCACCATGCCCGGCTAATTTCTGTATTTTTAGTAGAGATGAGGTTTCACCATATTGGCCAGGCTGGTCTCGAACTCCTGATCTCAAGTGACCCACCCACCTCAGCCTCTCAAAGTGCTGGGATTACAGGCATGTGCCACTGTGCCTGGTCTTCAAATTGACTTTTAAATGCTGGGAGATGTCACCCCACATTATCCTCCTACTGCTTGTGTTTGTTGGGAGGATCATGTGTTAAATGCTGAGGGTAGCACTTGCTATATACCAAGGGCTAGGAAAGTGTTAGTTATTATTGTTACTTTCATTTGGTCACCTTTGGGAGACTGTGACATTTTCCCCTAATGTGGACATTGACAATAATCCCCTAGGTCATTGGTCTCTCTGTTTCTGGTAAGTCTCCACTCTAGTCCATCCAGGTTGGATTGCACACCTGTGGAATGTCCACCCCTGCTGGAATGTAGCATCTCTGAAGCCTAGGACTGTATGCCTTTCATCTTTGCATCCACAGTGCCTACTGCAGTGCTTGGGGGCATTTGGGGTCCCCTACCAGGGTTGCCTGAAATGTTATCCCCATATTGAGGGTGCCTTAAAGAAAAGAAACTTTTATGTTCATTTCTGTTTCCTGAGTAACCTACAGCAGTGTCTATCATCACTAAATGCTTTCAAATAAATGCAGGACCAAAAGAGTGGTTTTATCTTTTCCTGAAAAATGAGGGTCTTTTTCTGGGAGCACCCTTGCTAGCATTGATGCTGTCTTTCGCATGTTGTCTGGGGTGACATCTCTCAGCATTTGAAAGTCAATTTAATATTGGGAGACTGTCCGAGGTAGTTTGTGGGCAAGTATAATGAATAGGAGAAGAAGCCAACATGGGTAAGCTATTCCTGGTCCCTCAAATGCCTAATGATGAAGTATTGAATCTGAAGGTTCTGGGTGGCTTGTAAATGAGCTCTGTTGGCTATTTCCAAAGCAAAGTTCCAGAGATTCTTTGAGTTCTGGCGGCATTGGAATTAGCATGTAATCTCCACCCACCCCCAAGTACAAAAGGGCAGCACCCATTTTGAATGTTCATTTTGGTCTCTTATATTCAATCTTGTGAGCCTCTTAGCCTATTTTGGAGTTGGGCAAAGGCGGGTTTGAGTCCCAGCTCTACCTTGCACTAGCTCGGCGGTTGTGGCCAATTTAGTTAACCTTGCAAAGCTCACTTTCTTCATTGTTAAACTGTGAATACTAAAAATACCAGCCATGTAGAGGTTTTGTGAATGTAAAAGTGAGCATTTAGCGTCTTGTAAGTGCTCAATAAATGGCCCTGTTATGATGAAGTTGGCCGTTATTTTAGATCCCTCTCCTTTGTCAATACAACCAGGATGGCACTGAACTGAGGGAGACGAGGCCACTGGAGGGGGCAGGGTAGCCAGGGGCCAACAGCATCAAGGCGGACAGTGAGGTGGTGCTAAAGATGGAGGCAGAACATAAGGTGGGAGGAAAATGGGGTGAAAAATGCTCCCTTCCCTCTGCCTCTCATCACCCATGGCACACCCCCATACCACTATAGGAAGGACGAGGGAGAGGGGAATGGAGAGAGAAGAAAGGAAGAATTTTGGAGTACGAGGCGTCAGGCATTAAAAGGGTTAACTCAGGGGCGGGGCCTCAGTTTGCCACCGGTAAAACTGAGGATTGGATGAGGCCATTCTGAGCGTCCCTGATGGCTCCAGCAGTCCTTTGCATTTTTGTAAGAATTGCGATTGTGCTCCTGCCTGTTCTGTCCCCACACCACCCACCTTCTGCAGCCTCAGGCAGATGGAGATGATGTCAAAAGGAACAGAAGGGGTGGAAAGTGCTGGAGGACACAGAATGGCTTCTTCCAGAAGGCTGAGGGTCTGTAAAGAGGCTTAGAGGCCTGGTAGCCAGAGCAGGACGGACCTGGTGGACCCATCTGTTGATCCTGGGGCTGCTTTGGGGCCTGGTGAGTGGTGAATGGACCAGAGGCACCTTTTGGGCTCTGAGCAAAGAAGAAAGGCCAGACTCCAGCCCCAGCCTTCCTGCCTGGTGGGGTTTTTAGTTGGCACTTTCCCCTATTTAAGAACCCGTGCTACTCTGATAGGCTGAGGCAGGCCAGGCGCCTGTGTTAAGGTTGCTGAACATCTGGTATTCATCTCCAGATTCTTTCCTCTATCAGGGATTTTGTGTTCTGTGGCGCCCAGAACGTCTTTCTGTACACCGAGTTCCTTCAGGAAGACTTCCGGGTCTTCTTTCCACTTCACACTCCCTCTTATCTCAAGTTTATTCTGCCACAGGCATTTGGTTAAGCAAATATTTTGCTCATTGGCAACTTGTCCCATACCTGGGCCAGGTTATGAAGAGGGTTCTAAGAGTGTCAGTCATGTGGTGCTTGCTTGGGGAGCCCAAGCTGAGCTGGGGCTTGGTGAGGGACGGATATGGGGGCTCCTTCCTCTGCTCATACAGTGAGGTGGAAAGGGCATGGGGTTGGGGTGCAAGGACCTGGGTTCCTCTTTTGCCTCCCCTGTGTGGTCTTGGGCAAGTTGTCTACCCTCATCATGCCTCAGTTTCCATTACATGTAGGGTGAAGACCACAGAGAAAGTTCCACCTAGCACATGAAAAATACTCAGTAGGTAATGGCTCCCATTTTTGTGATGTATCCAGGTAGAATAATGGCATTTAGCAGAAGTTAGTTTATTCAAGCTCACCTTTGAGTCCATCTTACACAAAGCACTGGTTAGGTGAGGGATGGAGATGAGCCCCGGAGAATTCCACATAGCTTCCCTTCTTCAGCTCTCCAGCTAGATTGTAAGCTCCTAACTGTGGATCCTTCAGGATTTGGCACACTCTGGGCTGTGGGCCACTGAGGCAGGACATACATCTTCTTCATTTATCTCTGTATTCCCAGCACCAAACATGTGGCATGTCTCTGGTGGGCATTTGGTAGATGGTGGGCGAATGAATGAACAAAGGGGCATTCAGTAACCTCTTGCTGATGAATTGACTAACACTCCACACTGGTTACATTTATATTTTGGGCACTGAATCTCTTTGTTGTCTGGCACTCTGTGGGTATTTAGTTATTTCTGGAAGCTGAGGTTGAGCCTTTCAGGCCACCTTCACCAGGTCCCAGGCTCCAAGTAGATGAGACACCCGCCCAGGCCTGGGCAGTGGTACGGAGGGTGTGACCCAGGCGTTGGCCTGCAAATTTGCCCATACTCCTTAATGCCAGTGACTTGTCACAGGGCTCCTGAAGCCTCTCATGCCTGACTGCGCCAGAAGAAAGGGTATTTTGTGAGCTCCGTGGGGTGCAAGTGTTGAAAAGCAGTTCCCACCAGGAGACAGCCTTCACCTGTGTTTGATAAAATGACAAATGCATTTTTTTTTTCTTCTCTACCCCGCCCATCTCTTCTTTCCTTTCCTGTCTGAAGGGGCCTCTGTCAGGCCAGCCACCAGCTATCATGAGAGGAGCCAAGTTCCTCATTGCCCTGTGCTGAACCGAATTGCAGCAAATAGGATAGAGGAGGCAGTTTTAGCTTGAACGCAAACATCCTGTCAGAGAACAGAGTGATTATAGTTTTCGCTGCACACAGGGAAATAAGCACAGAGGTGAATCGTGGCATCTGTTTACTGTTAATTAACCCCTCCGTGTACACCGGTGTTGCGTGTGAGCTGGCCTGTAGTCTGAACCGCCTCCTATAAGGAGGGCTCCCTTGGCAGCCAAAACCAGTTGGCCCAAATGCCTCGATAGGCTTCCTGCTTCACTTGTTGCCCATGCAGTCTGATTTTAGATAAAAGCATTGCTTTTGGGCCAGATAAGCTTTGAGTTCTTTAATGAGGCACTGTGTGTATTGGAGAGAGGCGCAGAGCACCCAGAGCTGAAGCTGGTCAGTCCTGATTGGCCAGAGTTTATGGGGCTCCTGGGAGGTATTAAACTCTGTGCTGCAACTGGGGGAAGGTTGTGGGGGAAGGTTGGGGCCAGGGAGCTACTGTTTACTGAGGGCTTACAATATATCACATTCTGAGCTGGCCACTTTGCATCTTAGCTGCTAAAATTCTCACAGTGATCCTGAAGGACAAGTGTGGTTCAGGAGCTGAGACTTATAGAGGTTAAGAAATCAACTGGTAGTGGGGGTTGGGGGAGGGCCACACAGGCATCCCAAGAGGTAGAAGACAAGCTCAGACATCCAGGAACTTACAGACTTATTGTGTGTGAGACAGTTCTATGCCATTTGTAATTTATTCCCAAAATAAACAGTTATTGAGCATCTATTGCATGCCTGTGCTCGTGGGGGTCGGGGGAGTAGGGGGAGAGAATCCAGAAAGGAGTCAGCTCCAGCTTTGTCTTCCATAAGCAAATGGCTTAGAGGGGATTGTTCATTTTCATTGTTTTGTTTTGGGGCAAGGAGCTATGTCAGGGAGGTGAGGAGGTAGAGTAGAGAATCATCCTCCACCGAAGTGAAGAGAGGAAGGTACCCCCACATTTGAAATATGCCTTGAGGACCAGAAGGGAATTGACCAGTTTTTGACTGCCATTTTTTAAAACTGAAGTCTAACATACATATAGGGCATGCACGGACATTAGCTGTACAGGTTGGTACAATGTATGCACCTGCGCAGCCACCTGTTCTTGGAGGCAAGAGCCCCGGGTTGCATGCGGTGTTCGGGCAGAATGAGGAGATGCCGACCACAAGTGCTCCTAGGAATTCAGAGGAAATGGAGCTCAATGAACCCCCTCCAAATCTGGTTTCCACCAGAAGGGAGAGGAAGATGAATATTCATGGATCTTGATCTCTTTTTGCATCGTTTACATTTTGCTTTCTCTGGATTTGAGGCTCCCCACCTGCCCGAGTTCTGAAGAATAATTGTTTCATGCCTCACATTTTTACTGCATTGGGAGAAAAAGAGGGAAGAAGAAAATAAATTGGGAGAAGAAAAGATGATAGGACTTCCTGACTAGTTCAACCAGTTTTGTGACCATGACCTAGAATGCGCCTGGGTCTTCGGCCATGTCCATGAAATGTGCACATTATCTTTGGGGTTTGCAGGAGCAAGGCCTGGTGCTGAGCTCTGATGTCCTGCAGCCTCCATATGTTCTTGAGGGGATGTTTCTGGATCTGGATAGGTCCATGTGTTGGGAGCACTAGGAGCCAGGAGAAGCCAGAATGCCACCAGGATTCCCATCTCCTTCTTCTCTGGACTCCTTTAGCTTGCACTGTTGCATTTCTTAAATCATGTCACTATTCAAATATATACTTTACTGTTTTGTGGACCTTGACCTTGCCTTGCTGATTGGATTATAAATTTCTCTTTGGGCTTATGATCACAGTGCCTTGTCCTTCTCTGATGTGCTGTCCCCTGCGTACCTAGTCTCATCTGAGCACGCAGTACCTCACCCCATGAACGCTTGCTGTGTGCACTGATTTTGCACACAGCAAGGGTCTTTGGTAAAGTTGTCTGTGGCTTGCTATTACAGGGACATGGGATTGGATCTAGTTATAAGCCAGTAGAAGAGTTTCTGTGTCTAGACATCTGGGTGAACACTGGCCTTGGGGAACAGCAGATAAGCTTGGAAAAAAAATCATAATAACTCACCCTTAATGGAGAACTCGCTATGTGCCAGGCTGGGTATGAGGGACTTTACATAGTGGAATCAGTGATAATGCTTTTGATTGCATGTAGCAGAAATGCTCACTTCAATGGGTTTAATTTTAAAGGGACTCCATTGACTCATATAATTGGAAAGGTGGATAACTTCAGATGAGCCTTGATCCAGTGGCTCAATGATGTCTCCATGGACCCAGTTTCTTTCTGTCACTCTAATCTGCTTTCCTTACAGTTGGCCTTGTCCTGAGGCCAGTTTACCTCTGGGTTCACACATGGCTGCTGCAGCTCTGGAGGGCACGTGCTGATCTGCTTAACCTTGTCAGGAAATAAAGCACCTTTGCACCAGCGTTCCTAGCACAGGGTCTGAAACTTGCTCTGATTGAATGGGCTGAAACCGGGGATTATTGTCAGTATCCTCAGAACCTTATGGATCTCAAATGGAAAATGGTCTGTGAGGAATGGGGAAGGTGGAAGTTTGGAAAGGAGTCAGCCAAAGTCCCCTGCACATGGGTGGTTGCATTTAATCCTCATAGCATCCCTGTGAAATTGGCATGATTATCACCCCCATTTACAGACAAGGAAGCAGAGGCACAGAGAGGCCAAGTAATTTGGCTCAGTTCACAAAGCTCATGGCTTGAGCCAGGAATTGAGCCTGGACAGTTGGACCCCAGAGCTTTGCTCTCCTAACCACTCCATGGCATTTTTCAAAAAGTAATTTTTTAAAAACTTGAGATAAAATTCCTTCTTTTAAAGTGTACATACAGTTTGGTAGTTTTTAAGCTCATTCACAAAGTTGCATAACCATCACTATTATCCACGTTTTCATCACCCCAAAAGGAAGTTCTGTACCATTAAGCAGTCACTCCCTATTCCCTCTGCTCCCAGTCCCTGGCTGGTCTGCTCTGTGTGGGCTCTGTGGATGTGCCTGATCTGGACACTTCATATAAGTAGAATCACACAATATGTGGCCTTTTGTGTCTGGCTTCTCTCACTTAGCCAGTGGGAGTTTCTGACTAGGATCTACTGTGTCTGACCTCAAGGAATCTCCATTCCTATCTTTCCCAGCAGGAAGGAGACAGCACCACTGGTCGACTCTGGAAGACAGAGTTTCTGTACTAGAGAGAGAGAGAGAGAGAGAGAGATAGAGAGAGAAAGAGAGAGAGAGAAAGAGAGAGAGAGATAGAGAGAGAGAAAGAGAGAGAGAGAAAGAAAGAGAGAGAGATAGAGAGAGAAAGAGAGAGAGAAAGAGTGCCCCCACCCATGTGCTCCCTGCTTACCATTTGTGGCAGCCAGAGGCTGTGGCTCAGTGAGGGCAGCTATGGATATGCACAGTGAGGGTCATTCTGGATTTTCAAGCACCCTCTATGTGCCAGGGACTGTCTGAAGCCCTGGGAAACTGCAACAGAAAAGGCTGGGTTGGGGTTGAGTGTGTGTGGTGGGAGGTGCAGATAATCAGCACATCAGTAAATCAATGAATGAGATAATTTACAGTGGCACAATGAGACCGCTGAACAGGGGATGGGATTGTGTGTGTCAGAGGGGCTGCTTCCGTGGGTAGCCAGAGAAGCCTCTTTCTAGGAGGAGATGGTCACCTGGCAGAGGCGGGACTGAGGAGGAAGTGGGGGCCACACAGGATTTGGGCCAGAAAGCTGCAGGCAGAGGAGCAGCTGGTGCAGGGTGGGAACAGGGTGGCCCGGCCTTTGGGCGAATTGGGGATGGTGGGTGACTGGCTGTCTTGTTTCTGTTTTCATCGCCTTGTTACTGCTTTTTCTAAATTGTTCCTCCCACACAGATGCCTTTTGCTTGCGGCCTCTGCTGTGGAAGGTTTTGTCCACTACTGACAGGTTCTGGGGAGTTCCATCCTTGAGTCTGTTTGGGGCTTTATTTTCAGTCTGTGTTTTTGAAACTTGAGCCCTGACTTCCTCTTGTTACTGACGCAGGCCTAAGGGTGCCAATTGGCTGTATTTTTTTTTTTAAATGAACACTTTTTATTAAATTTTTCTCTCGATAAATACGAATTGTACTTGTTTATTATATACAACATGTTGTTTTGAAATATGTATACATTGTGGAATGGCTAAATTGAGTTAATTATCGTATGCATTACCTCATATACCTATTTTTTATGGTGAGAACACTGAAAATCTATTTTCTTAGCAATTTTCAAGACTACAATACATTGTTATTAATTGTTGCCACCATGATGTACAATAATAGATGTCTTGAATTTATTTCTCCTGTTTAACTAAAAGTTTGTACTCTTTGACCAGCATCCCCCTCCCATCCCAGCCCCTGGTAACCACTGTTCTGCTCTCTGCTCCTATGAGCTCAACTTTTTAAGAGTCCACATATAAATGAGATCATGTGGTATTTGTCTTCCTATCCCTGGCTTATTTCGCTTAACATACTGTCCTCTAGGTTCATCCGTGTTGTTGGAAATGCCAGGATTTCCTTCTTTTTTAAAGGCTGAGTAGTGTACCATTGTGTACATGTACCACAATTTCTTTATCCATCATCTGTTGATGGGCACTTGGGTAGATTCCATTTCTTGGCTATTGTGAATAATGCTGCAGTGAACATTGGAATGCAGACATCTCTTTGACGTACTAATTTCATTTCCCTTGGATATATACCCAGTAGTGAGATTGCTGGATCATATGGTAGTTCTATTTTTGATTTTTTTTGAGGAACCTCCATACTGTTTTCCATAATGACTGTATCAATTTACAGTCCCACCAACAGTGCAACAGGGTTCCCTTTTCTTTATACTCACACCAACACTTGCTCGCTCTCTCTCGTTTTTTGATAATAGCCATTTTAACAGGTGTGAGGTTGTAACTCATCATGGCTTTGATTGTGTAGCCCTGATGATTAGTGATGTTGAGCACCTTTTTATATACCTGTGGGCCATTTGTATGCCTTCCTTGGAAAAATGTCTATGCAATGGTTCTTTTTGATAGAGATGTTAAATACAGCAGTTCTGGCCAGAGGGAGATCAATGCAAGTGTCTACCACAGGCTGAGAATGGATGCACTGGTGAACAGGACAACCAAGTTCCCTGCCCTCAGAGGTCTGAGCAATTCCATCATCAGTGACTAGATTGAACAGATAATCCCCTCTTATACGCATATATGCACACTTCAGTCTGGAGTGTGATGAGAGATTATGGACTATGATGTGTGTAGGGGGGTGCATCCTCTCCTTGGCTGGGGCTCAGGGAAGGCTTCCCTGCAGAAGTGAGACCTACAGGCCAGGCATGGTGACTCATGACTGTGCCCTCAGCACTTTCGGAGGTCAAGGTGGGTGGATCGCTTGAGCCCAGGAGTTTGAGAGCAGCCTGGGCAACATGGCAAAACTCCATCTCTATGAAAAATACAAAAAATTAGCTGGGCGTGGTGGCACATGCCTGTAGTTCCAGCTACTCTTGAGGCTGAGGTGGGATGATCGCTTGAGCCTGGGAGGTGGAGGTTGCAGTGAGCCAAGATCGTATCATTGCACTCCAGCCTGGGCAACAGAGCGAGACCCTGTCTCCAAAAAAAGAAGTGAGATCTACAGGACGAAGAGGCATTAGCCAGGGGTGGGTGCAGGGGAACGTGCAGAGGAATGGTGTCTTTGAAGATTCTAAGGCCAGAACAAAGCTTCATGGAGGGAATGAGAGCTGGAAGGACGGGGAGGACTTAGGCAGAAAGCAGCATCGTCCAGGCCACAGGGACCCTAGGAAAGAAGACAGAGGAAAGAGGATGGCAATATGTTACAGGAAGCCAGGGATGGATCTCTTTTGTGAATCTCTTAACGCTTAATGGCTAGCAGTGTTAAGCAGGAGAAGGGACCGCTTGAGTGGCTGAGTGTGGGTGTCAGTTTTCCTTTGCTTCTGTAACGACCACAAACTTAGTGCCTTAAGATGACACAAATATACTCCTACAGTTCTGAAGGTGAGAAGTCAGAAATCAGTTTCCCTGGGCTAAAGTCAAAGCATCTGCAGGGCTGGTTCCTTCTGGAGGCTCTGAAGGGCGAGTCATTTTTCTTGCTGTTTGCAGCTTCCGGTAGCTACCTGCATCCCCAGTCTTGTGGCTTCTTCCTCCGTTTCCAAAGCACATCGTTCCATCTCAGCTTCCATCATCACATCTCTTAGTTCCTCTTCTGTGTCAAATCTCCCTCTGCCTCCCTCTTTGAAGGAGCTTTGTGATTGCATTTAGGGCCCACCTGGATGATCCAGGATAATCTCTTCATCTCAAGGTCCTTAATTCAATTACATCTGTAGAGTCCCTTGGGCCAGTTAAGGTCACAGTCACAGGTTCCAGGGATGAGGACGTGGACATCTTCTAGGGCCATGATTTGGCCTGCCTCAGCATGTGGATGAATGCCATTTTTATGGGAATCAGTGAGGCATGCTAAGCAGGAAGCGATACCTTTTGCAAGCAGAGGTAGGAAGATCAGTCCAGTCCGTCAGCTGGCACTGGTCAGGCTCCATTGTCCATTGTCCTCCTCCTCACCTGCCCTTATCTTTCCTTTCTTGATCCTAAGTGATACCACGTAGCTTCTTTAGTTTCAAAGCATCCTACTCAGACCCTTTTCTGACATTCAGAGCCTTTCTTATCCCACAGTTCTTTCTGTCCTTTTCCCTTCCTAAATCCTTGTAAGTAGTTGGCAAAAGGGTGCCTAAAGATGTCAGGGCAGAGGCTCACTTCTGACCTGTCTGGTTGGGTGAGTCTGAACTTGAGGCCCTGGGGCTTATTGGAGGCAAACTGAGTCATGGAGAGGGAAAATTCAGTAAGGCCACTGCCAAGGGCTGGCTGCAGAGGGTGCAAGAGTTGCAAGGGTTTTGGGGTTGTCAGCTTCCCTATAGGTCTTTGTATGGTGTCAAGGTGCCTGTGGGCATCAGGTGACTAAAAGGACTGAACACGATAAACTCTTGGTGGCTGTTCCTGCTGCAGGAAGGGAGGACTCCAGGTTCCCAGAGGAGACCACCCAGTGATGCAGTGACGCTGTGTGCTCAGCTCCCCTCAGCTCAGGACCCTCAGAAAGGACTTAGGAAGAAGGGCACTGCCAGACACAGGCGTCTTCTGGACTCTAGGAAGGGGGTGCCTTTTTTCTTTTCTTTAAGAGATAGTCTCACTCTGTTGCCCAGGCTGGAGGGCAGTGGCATGGTCATAACTTACTGCAGCCTTGAACTCCTGGGATCAAGTGATCTTCCCACATCAGCCTCCCAAGTAGCTAGGACTACAGGTGCGCACTACTGTGCTCAGCTAATTTTTTACTTATTTTGTAGAGATTGGGTCTTGAACTCTCAGCCTCGAGCGATCCTCCCCTCTCTCTTGGCCTCCCAAAGCACTGGGATTACAGGTGTGAGCCCCTGCTCCTGGCCAAGGATGCCTTTTTGAGGGCCATTAGGGGTTGCTGCTCTAGGTCTGGGCATTTCTCTGGAGGAGCTGCTTGTACAGCAATGACTGTCCCATCCCTCCTTTTAGTCCCACAAGTCAGAGTGGAACTTAGGACAGTGGGACAGTGGGACCCCAAACTTACAGCCAGCTGGCTGTTCAGCAGTATTATCTGTTACCTAGAGAGAGGCTGAGGCAGGGGAGTCTGGGAGACCGGAGGGCTGCACCAAGGGTGGATGGCAGAGCCTGAGCCATGGGTCCAGGCCGTAGCACTGCCACATGGCTGGGAAGATGGCAGCGTGTGGGTATAGTCATGGGTGTGGCAGCTTATCTGCACCCACTTGCTTTCAGGCAGAAGCAGGGTAGTGTGGCATGGTGAGGACCATGGATTCAGTTCCAGCTCGACTGCTGATAGCTGCATGACCTTGCGCAAGTTGCACATCCTCCATAAGTCCCAGTTTTCTATAACATGGGCACCCCGTGGTAGAGCGTTTGTGCAGTTGCGTGTAAAGGATGTAGCAGTTAGGAAGCACCTACCAAGCGTGAGCCATTTCTATTGTCATTGCCATGTGTCAGCCAGCCTGAGGGCCTGCAGGGCCTGGCCTGGGATGTGGGAAAGCTTTCCAGGAAGGTAGTAGGAGATGGCGCCCTGCCACCTCCCCCAACCGGGCTGGAGTGTGGGGAGGCTGCTCGGGGCTTGTTCCCTCTGAGACACCCTTGACGACTGTCCCAGCAGAGGAGGGGGGCTGCCTTGGAAGCCTGGCTGCACTGTGTAGGGAGGGTAACCGGCAGAGGGCTGGGAGGTCTCTAGGCCCCTTTGAGCACCGACAGCCTGTCACCCGACCTCTCCAGGAACCCTCGAGAAAGCATGAGATGAACCGACAGACCTGGCTTGAAGCTCACTTCCTAGTTGTATAACTCCTCAGAGCCTCAGTTTTGTCGCCTAAAAGATGAGAAACACGTCCCACTTGCCGGGTGCTTTGAGGCTCAGGAGAGACGAAGGATCTCTTTTAGAGGCCCTGGGGGCTGCAGGCACGGTGCCAGCTCTTTCCTGCATTACCTCCTTGACCCTCTTCAAGGAGGGCATCTGGGACAGTCCCTGGCAGCTAGCAAGCACCCAACGCAGGGCCCTTCTTACCAGGTGGCCTCTGAGGACCTTTCAGCCCATGTGCCCCTGGGCTGCGGCTGGGCGGGGTCCTTGGGAGGGATGTCCCTCTGTGGTTCCTAGAAAGCTCGGCAGCTGGCTGCTTTGTTCTGGCCACTGGGTGTCTGCTGTTAGGACTGCGGGTTTTATGGCTGTTTCCTTGTGCTCAACCTTTTATAGTGACCCTGTGTTTTTGGAGCCACACCTCAGATGGGGACCAAGGCTTTTGAGATGTTCCAGAGTCTTTAGGGCTGCAGCGGCATATGGAGGGTGGCCTGAGCTGCCTGACAAGGAAGGGGCGGGGGAGGGCGGAGGCAGGGAGGCCAGGACCTACATTTCCAGGTGAGCCTGAGACCTCAGAGGGCTGTGTTGTTTTTCTAGTTGCCTACTTAGGTCTGCTAATCTTTAGGAAGGAATGACAGCCTGGTTTATGGGATATGACATAAGTTTTTCTCAAAGGGAACTGAGATGAAGAATTAGGCAGCTCTTTTTTTTTTTTTTTTTAGATGGGGTTTTGCTCTGTTGTCCAGGCTGGAGTGCAGTGGTGCAATCATAGCTCACTGCAGCCTCCACCTCCTGAGTTCAAGCGACAGGTGCACACCACCATGCCCAGCTAATTTTTTTTAATTAAATAAACTTTTTGTGGGGGTAGAAATGAGGTCTCATTCTGTTGCCCAAGCTGGTCTTGAACTGCTGGCCTCAAGTGATCCTCCTGCCTCAGCCTCCCAAAGTACTGGGATTATAGAAGTGAGCCACTATGCCTGGCCAACAACTTTTAAAAACTAAAATAAATATCATGCCTGCTGATCGTTTTTTCTTAAGAGACTTCTTTTTTTCTTCTCTTTCAATTTCTGTTACTGTGTCCCTCACTGTCCTTGATAAAAGAGGCTTTTTGTGCCCACTGTGGGTTTTGCAGGCAATAGTTTAGTGTAGAATGTTACTGAAAGCCATGGGCTTAGGGTCAGACAAATCTTGGTTTGAATCCTGTCCCCACCACTGAACTGATTTGATTGTCACCTAGACTAGAGGAGCAGCTCCTAGCATTCACTTCCTCGGGGCCAGAACAAGTTGGCATCCCGCTGCGCACAGGGCAGCCTGGGGAATCAAGAGATGGCTGCTGGCCTTAGATGCCAGTGGCTCTCTGGAAGAGACAGTGTTAGTTGGTTCCCAGTAATATCTGGCCTCTATCGCACACCTTTATGTGTCAGGCACCGTTGTGAGCAATTCACATTAGTCCTGGAGGTAGGAAATGTCACTAACCTCATGTTGCAGGTAGGGGAACTGAGATTAAGTAACTTGTCTAGGCCACACATGTAGCAAGTGGCAGAGGTGGGATTTGAACCAGGCAGCCCAATGCCAGTGTCTGCACTTAGACTCACCGAGAGCCATATGGCCTTCCTGAGGGCTGTTCTTGATCCGAGAGACTAGAGTCCTCTGTCAAGAGCTAGTACTGGGCAGCCCTGGGGGCTGGGTTGCGGGGTGTGGGCTGTGGAAGGAGTGAGGGAGGTGCTTTCTGCTGTATAATGGGGCAGGTGGTTGGGTGTGAGCTCGCCTGACTTATGGCCCCAGCTGTTTCCTCTTCTGACTTCTCCTAGACGCCTGCCAGGATGCCAGAGGGTAGAGGGAGGCGTGTCCAATCATGGACTGGATTTGAAGTCCCTCTCCCTCCCTGCTTATGACACAAATGCTGAGACCCTGTTCTCCTGAAGGGACACAGAACCTGTCTCCCTGTTTGGATTGCAAGCCCCAGACCGCATCCTTGAAGTGGGACAACAGAGGGAAATCTATCCCAGCCTCATGATCCATGGACGCGTCTCATTCAGTCCTGAGCTCCTTGCTGGCCCCTGGTGCTGCAGAAATCCATGGCTGAGGGGGTAGAGATGGGTGGGGGGACTGAAGGAAGCTGTGCAAGCCTGACTCTGCAGGGAGTCCTGAGAACGCTGGCATTATAAACACCATTGCCTGTTGCTTTATTTTTAGTGGCATGAGGGGCCCTGAGGGCACCAGGGGTACGTGGGAATCCTATTTTTTGCTCTGTCTTGCTAATGGAACCTCTAGCAGTTTTTACGCCTGGTTTGTTTCCCTCTGAAGTCTGTCGTGCCTGCAGCCCCAGACTGTACTCTTCCTTGCACACAGCTCGGAGGAATGCAGACGATGGTGTCAGCTGTTGGACTTGCAGCCCCGCTTCCTGCCAACCCGGCTTCCCTGAGAAGGAAAGGGGCCGCCTCTCTTGTTTCATACCCTTCCCCATCCTTGGCTTTGTTACATTGTGCTTGTCAAATAAGCACTCAGCTCCCCTCTGAGATGAATGCATATTCCTGGAGGTGTCCCCTGGGCATGTTCTGAGAATGTTCCCATGCCTGCTTTGGTTACTCAGAACCCTGAAATCCACGGGAGGGATGAGGGCGGTCGGCTGGCAGGAGGGGCTGCTGGAGGGCTGAACAAATGTCCATGTGGGGTGCTGGTCCCCCATGGTAGGATTGTGAGGGCTGCTAGGTAGGACTGATATGTGCCCAGTGCCCAGGTGACAAATGACAGACAGGTTGTGGGGCAGGGAATCACTTCCTAGTGTGCTACCTCCATATTCTTCTACACCGTCAAATTTTAAAAGCCGAGCTTTATTGAGGTATCACTCACATGCTATAAAATTTACTCCTTTGAAGTGGTTTTTAGTATATACAGAGAGTTGTGCAATCATTGCTATTATTTAATTCCAGAACATTTTCATCACCCTAAAACAAACCCTGTACCCACGAGCAGTCACTCCCCACAGCCCTTCCTGCCCCAGGCTCAGACGCTAGTAAACCGCTGTCTGTCTGTACGGATTTGCCCCTTGTGGCCATTCTGTCTAAATGTGCTCATATAATAGGTGGCCTTTCTGAGACCGTGTCATGCTACAATAGTGAACCCCTATCCTGTTCTTTGACAGACATGAGAGTGCTCAGAACCTGAAGAGTTGGCATTATCACAAGTGCATCCCCGTCTCCCCCAAACCGGGCTTCAGTGCCTGGGCAGAGATGGGAGACCTGGGAAGCCTGCCCCCAGATTTTGCTGTCAGGCACTGGTGAGTTTTATGTTCCTCACAAGTGGGAATACATTCAAAAGACCCCTCCCACCAACTGGGATGGTGAAAAGTATAAGGGACAGTCTCATTCTCAATGCCGTTTAGAATAGGGCAGTTTTCATGAGGAGCAAGGCGAGTTTCTTAGGTGGTGTGGCTCTTCTCAGAATCAAGGGAGCGGGGGCTGGACTCCTGCTATATCCCTTGCTTAGAACTCCGCGCTGCCTGGATCTGATCATTAGCAGAGTCTGCACCACCTGCTTTGGCTCTTGGTCCAAATAATTTGCTGTATCCTTTGCTTAGCTACTCTGTGTCCTTGAGGGCCAGGAGGTTGCCTTGAAGTCCATGTGGTTCCTGGTTGAGTCACTGACAAATAAAGTGGCCTTGGTGCTTACCAGGGCCTGTGGGGAGTGGAGACACCATGGTGATGACCTCAGGCAATAAACAGACCACTGGGATTGGACTGTGGCCTCCAGTGTCCTGCTGACTCCTGTCTTGGAACCAAGTGCAGAAGCTACTTTGTCCTGCGGCTGATAGGAATAAGCTGCCAGTAGATATTTTGGTGCCTAGATTATGAAAGGAGAGTCAATGTGTAATCCACGGGTATCAAGGTCATCACATGGTCCGAGTCTAAGGCGATGGTGTTATTTGTGCTTGATTGGCGGAATCTTATGCTGACTGCTTCTTCACTTCACCAAACATTTAGAGAGTGGGCATCACACACTAGTCAATGGCACACATTTGGATTTGAAGATAGGTTCAATTGTATCTCTGCGTTTTCATGACATCTTAGAGATTGTCCTTTCTTTTCACTCATGAGGCTTTGGGGTGGGGATAGTGAAGGTGGCTGATGTCCCTGGATGTGAGTGTGTTGGTTCAGCATGGGACCTCAGGCAGAACCCTCACACGCGAGCCCCAGTGACCTTCTCTGCCAAGACCCTGCCTCTTAGAGGTTTGAAACTCAAATGAGATCATGTTTCTGAATACATTTTGAAGAGGTGGCGAGGGCTGACCGTAAAAGCCAGGCAGTCAGACCTTCCTGCCTGTGAGGGGCCAAGATGAGGTCTCTCGTTTGCTTTGCAGATGGGAGAACTGCCTTTGCTCAGCGGGAGGGATGCCTGACCATCTGAATCTGGGGAGAATCATTAAGTGCCCATTATGTGGCTGTCACTGGGTTAGGCAGTTTGACAAGGAGTTTTATACCCTGTAGACCGGGATGGGGAGCAGTGGAGTGGAGTGAGCTTAAGGACTGGAACAGAGGCCCTTGGTACATGCCTGGGCGCTGTCACCTACTCACTATGTGACCTTGAACAAGGTGTATGTGTGTGTATGTGTGTGTGTGCATGCATGCGTGTGTGTGTGTGTGTGTGTGTGTGTGTGTTTGAGATGGAGTTTCGCTCTTGTTGCCCAGGCTGGAGTGCAATGGTACGATCTCAGCTCACTGCAACCTCCGCCTCCCGGGGTCAAATGATTCTCCTGCTTCAGCCTCCCAAGTAGCAGGGATTACAGGCATGTGCCATCACGCTCGGCTAGTTTTGTATTTTTAGTAGAGACGGGGTTTCTCCATGTTGGTCAGGCTGGTCTCGAACTCCCAACCTCAGGTGATCCACCCGCCTTGGCCTCCCGAAGTGCTGGAATTACAGGCATGAGCCACCGTGCCCGGCCTCTGCGTGTGTGTCTTGTAGCAACTTCTCTGTGTCCTGATGGCTACAGGGGCTGCTGTGAGGACTAAGTAAGGAGGTGTATGTCAGGTGCTTGGAATGTCAGTCCATCCCACCTCCTGCTCTCCCCCACTAGGCTGCCACCTCCTCTTCCTCCTCCTCCTCCATCGCCTTTTGATGGGTCTCATTACCTTCATTTTACAGATGAGGAGACTCTGGGTCACTCTCTGTCTTTTGTAGAACTACCTCTGTAACAAATGTCATGGGGACATTCCCACCTCTGGTAGCGGGGAGCTCACGTCTCCCAGGTATCGTGTTCCATTTTGGAATAGCTTCATGTGAATCTTAGCATATGCCAAGGTGGATGTGAAGTCTTTGCATCAAAATCCTGAACTGCTCATCCTGAGAAAATGATGTGATCAGCCTGCTTCCCATAGCGCATGCTCAGGGTGACTACTCATGACATGGAGTTGGTTGGCAATGAGGTTTCTGTTGTGACTTCATACAGAGGAAAGTCTGTGGCATTTTGGGGACTAGTGAGAGTTTGGGATGAAGGTGAAGGAGATTGGCTCAGAAAGCTACAGAGTTGAGGAGAGGAGGGGCAGCACACAGAAGGACAGACCATCAAGGGCTCAGGCTGGTGGCTGAGATGGGAGTGGCGTCCTTATCTTCAGGGTCCCAGGCCTTGTTCCTCCTGGCCCTGAAAGGCAGTATTGGGTAGAGACATCCCCTTGTTTTGCAGACCTCTATTAAAACAAAGGAGAACAATCATGTAATGATCTCTCTAATTGATGAAATGACATTCAATATGATCCAGTAGGTGCTTCATGATCACACATCGCTAACTCTGTGCTGGGTGAACTTACTTAATCTGATGACAGATAGCTACTGAAATCTCTAGCAAACCTTATTCCTGATAGATAGACATGAGATGCAATCCCTTCAGGTTAAGAAGAAGACAAGAACGCCCACTATCACCTCTCTTATTCAACCTTGCACCCTAGGTCAGAGCCAGTGCAATACCACAAGAGAAAACCAGTAGACACATAAGTCCTGGAAAGGAAGTGATGAAGGTGTCATTATTTTCTGGTGTGGTGATCATCTGGCTCGAGGAAATCCTAGACTCCGATTCTACAAATTATTAGAAGCAACAGAGTTGAGCCAGGTGGCCAAAGGTCAGATATTAAAATGCATGGCTTTTTGATAGACCAACAGCAAGTAATTGGAAAACACAATAGAGGAAACCAAGGCTCTGTGTGGGGCGGGGTTTTGCATTATTCAGTGAGGCATCCACGTCGCTGATTCTCTTTCTAATGATATTTGTAGAGCGTGATAAAGCAGTATCGCATACATCCAGCCCATTGGAGCAAGGCCGATACCTTTATTTTGACTTTTAGGGAGGAAGAACCAGAGGCTCAGAGGTTAGAGCACCCTTGCCCAGGTGACTCAGTGACTAGGAGGCTGAGCTGGGGCCTGGCCCCCTGGACCAACCCTCCTTCCGATTTGCTGCTTTCTACCCACCCCACCTTCTTCAGACCTTACTGTCTCCACCATTTGTCTTGTTCTGCCAGCTTTTTGTTGTCTGCCTCCAGTACCAGCTGAGCTGGGTGGGAGGGAGAGTCTGGGAGTGTTGGGATTTGGATTAGCATCTACTCTGTGGTGTCTTTCATGAGCCACAGCCTGACCTTCCCAGGACGTTTGCTGCACCGGATGGAAGCAGGGCAGAGATGGGTTCTTCTGAGGGAGGAGAGAGCCAGGCAGCTGTTGGGCGTGGCCTGGGTCCCTCTCTCTTCATGTTGTCTCCCCTCCCCTCCACACTGCTCCTCTGAGTCTGACTTACATCTTTGCTTTTTTATTTTATTTAATGCCTCTTCAAAAGTTATAAAAATAGCATATGTTCACAGCAACTGGTGGAATCATAATATGGAGAAAAAGAAAGTCTTTCTTATTTCCTCTTTGATGGCTCTCGGATGCCATGCCCTCCTCTCCTGCAGCTTTCCCGGCCAAGTGCTGAGAGCCTAGGGTGGACCTCTCCACTTATTTCCCCAGGCCTGGGTCAAGATGTGCAAACAGGTTTTCCATTCATTCAGCGAGAATTTGCTGGATGTTTACTGTGCTGGGGATGCCACAGGGAACAAGACAGACAAAAACCCTTGCCCTCTTGGAACTGATGGTCCGGGGGATTAAAATATCTTACAGTGGGCCGGGTGAGGTGGCTCACACCTGTAATCCCAGCACTTTGGTAGGCCAAGGTGGGCAGATCACTTGAGGTCATGAATTCGAGACCAGCCTGGCCAACATGGTGAAACCCCATCTCTACTAAAAACACAAAAATTAGCCAGGTGTGGTGGTGTGTGCCTGTAATCCAGCTGCTCGGGAGGCTGAGGCAGGAGAATCACTCGAACCTGGAAGGCGGAGTTTGCAGTGAGCCGAGATCGCACCATTGCACTCCAGCCTGGGCGACAAAGCGAGACTCAGTCTCAATAACAATGAAAACAAAATAAACAAAAATATCTTACAGTGAAGTGAATGCAGCCGATGATAAGTGCTATGGAGAAAAGTAAAACAGGAAAAAGCCCCTCCCTGTTTTGTAATTTTAAAGGAGGGATCAGGGTAGAATTCACTGAGAAGGTGAGTTTTGCACAGAGACCAAAAGGACCTTGGGAGAAAGCCATGTGGCTTTCTGGGGAAGGAGCACCGAGGTTGAGGGTAAGTGCAAAGGCCCTGGGGCAGGATGTGCCTGGAAATGTGTCCTGTCAATGGGACAGAGCAGAGCATGTGACAGGAAAAAAGGCAGGAAATGAAGTCACAGAAGGAGGGGAAGGAATTGGAGGAGGGCAGATTGGGTAGGGCCTTGTGGGTCTTGTCTGGGGCTTTTCAGTTGTTTAATGAAAATGGTATTTTATTATATTCTTGTCCCCTGCCACTTGCTTTTCTTATTTTTAAATTTCAATTTATTATTATTTATTGATAGATAATATTTTACCTATTTATGAGGTATGTGTATATTTGTTACATGTGTGGAATGTATAATGATCAAGTCAGGGAATTTGGGATATCCATCACCTTGAGTATTTATTATTTCCATGTGTTGAGGACATCTGAAATTCTCTCTTCTAGCTACTTTGAAATATACAATACATTTGAAATATACAATACATTGTTGATAACTACGCTTTTCATCCTGAACATCTCTCCTGAGGCAGGAGAGGTGAGATCTATATCTTCCTGTAGATATAGATCTCATGTTAAAATATAATTACAGAATTTTCATGGTATAGAGGTACCATAATTTATTCAATCATTCTCTTTTGATGGACTTTCGGGTTGTTTTCAGGGTACGGTTTCTTTCTCCCCTACATCTCATATATGTTGCCTGCCATGCTGATGTTGAGAGAGTGGGATTCCTAAGTCAAAAGGTGTGTGTCTATATATAATATTAATAGACACTGTTAGATTTCACTCCAGAAAGGTTGTTGCCAATTTCTCTGATATAATTCTGTTCCTAAGTCTCAGTTGCCTGGCTTTGCCCCCTAGTTGCTAAATAGCTGCTCTGCAAAGAGGGGAAGTAACACCTACAAAAAGAGATGTCCCTGGAATCCTTCATCCCGTGGGAAGGTGTGTGGCCTTTTGGCATGTGCTGCTGGGAACAATATCGTTCGCTCTTTTTTGGAGCTTGTATTTGATGGTTGTGACGTCAAAATAGCCAAGAAGATGAAAACACAGCTGTTGCTGTGTTATTTGCATTATGGCTAATTTTCCATATGTTTAAAATAAGCACAACACCAAGGAACTGCATGGAAACAGATTCACACCTTGTCGAACATTGAATCGTGCTTCTGTAGCATCTGAAGGATAATGCTTCTCCATAACATCCCTTCTTGCGCGCATGTAAATGCTGGTACAACCTCCGTGGGTGTGCACTTGCTTGCCAGTTCCCCCGTCCCCCGACCTCTGGATGTTATGGAGCAGGATCTTCTAAACTTTGAAGTAGACTTTTCATCTGTTTAGTAGCCAAATGTATTTGTGTGATTTGTACTGTTGGACATTTAGGCCATGTCCCATGTCTTGCACTTCAAACAATGAATAATCTTGTGTATGAGTCTTTTTGTGCATATATGAGGATTTCTGTTCGGTAGATTTCTAAAATTGGAATTGCTGAATTGAAAGGGACTTGCCTTTTACAAGTTGATAGATATTATGAAATGGATCTCTGGGAGGAACCAGTGTCCCTGTCCACAGATAGTACAAGTGAGTGCCTTTTCCCCCGTTCTTCTGCAATTCGAGGTCTTGCCGACCTTTTTGATTTTTGCCAGCCTAATGGGTGAGACGTGATTTATTTTGTATGAGTAAGGGTGAACATTACATGTTCAGGGGCTATTTGTTTTATGTTTGTGAATTGTCTTTCAGGTCTTTTGTCCCCCACTTTTTTCTGATGGTTTATTAGTCTCTTATGTGGCCTAGCATGGCCTGTCCACATTAGGAAGGCATTTGATATTGTGATTGGATAAACTAACCTGTCTGGGCCAGGCGTGGTGGCTCACGCCTATGATCCCAGCACTTTAGGGGGTCGAGGCAGGCAGATCATGAGGTCAGGAGTGTGAGGCCAGCCTGGCCAATATGGTGAAACCCAGTCTCTACTAAAAATACAAAAATGAGCCAGGCATGGTGGCACGCACCTGTAGTCCCAGTTACTTGGGAGGCTGAGGCAGAAGAATCACTTAAACCTGGGAGGCAGAGATTGCAGTGAGCTGAGATTGTGCCACTGCACTCCAGCCTGGGCAACAGAGCGAGATTCTGTCTCAAAAAACAAAACAAAACAAAACAAAAACTAGCCTGTCTGACTAGTTAGAGGTTGATCCACACTTCTTTATTGTCAGGATTATGCATTAATAGGTGTTTGAGAAAAGGAAGAGCACCTCAGCAACAAACTAGATGGGTGCTGCATTTTGGTGTGTGCTGTACTGACTGTTCCTCAAACAGGTTGAACATAGACATCACAGAACTGTGGGGCCCCGGAGTCCATCTGCTGGGGTATATCTTTTATCTTTTATATGGTCTCAATTTTTTTTTTTTTTTGAGACAGAGTCTTGCTCTGTCGCCCAGGCTGGAGTGCAGTGGCATAATCTCGGCTCACTGCAACCTCTACCTCCCAGGTTCAAGCAATTCTCCTGCCTCAGTCTCCCGAGTAGCTGGGACTACAGGTGCCCACCACCATGCCCCGCTAATTTTTGTATTTTTAGTAGAGATGGGGTTTCACTATGTTGGCCAGGCTGGTCTCAAACTCTTCACCTCAGGTGATCTGCCCACCTTGGCCTCCCACAGTGCTGGGATTACAGGCGTGAGCCACCGTGTCTGGCCACTAAAACCTTTTTCTCTACTCACTTGAATTTACAACCTCATTGTGGGATTTTCTAGGCAGCTATTCCACTGGGACATTTTGCTAGTCCAGGTGGCCTAGCTGCTGTAGCAAGCAACCGCCAACTCCAGCCATGTAACACAATCAAAGGGTGTGTCTATGGCTCTGTCCTTTCTAGCTACCCAGAATCCTCCTCTGCGTCTTCAGCTGGCAGAGGAGAAAAAGAGAGAACAGGATCGTGTGTGGGAAGGCTTTACGGACTAGATACTCTGGTCACATTCTGCTGGCCAGAACTTGATCTTCCAATCCATCTAACCGGAGGGAGGCTGGGAAAGGCCAGCCATACACCATTGCCATCAGTGCTGACCAGGTGCTTGATGAGCCATGGTCTCTTAGTGCCCTGTGGGACATGTAAATTTTTGAAGTGTTTTCTCAAGTGTGATCTCACTCCAGCCTCATAGCACTGACAACCCTATGAGGAAGTAAGATGAGTGCTTCTAACTCCCAGTTCAGAACTGTGGAGACTGAGGTCTAGGGAGATAAGTGTCATGGGCAAATGTAGGCACTTAGGTAGGGACACAAAGGATATGGAGATGGCGCTTGAGCAAAGACCTCTCATGCTGGCTGGCCCTGTCTGACAGGACACAAGAGCACTCACTCTGGGTGTGCCTGGGTCACCCTCTGCATGTAGTGGGCATGGGAGAACAGGGCTGCTTAGCGAGAGGAAATTGGTGGCTGACTGGAGTGCTTCTTCTATCCTGGAGTGTGGCAAGAGAGGAAGTTGTCTCTTGCCTTTTGTAAGTTGCAGCCGAATGGTGAGGGGTGACAGTATTGCTACTGGTAGGAAGACTTGGACAGCGGGGACAGAATGGCTATAAACCTGGCACTTTGTGGGAGCTGCCCCCTCACCTTGACTTTGATCATTGTCCCTTTCTTATCACGTCCATGGGACACTAGCATTGAAAAATTGGGGCTTTTTTCTTCACATTTCCATTTCTCATTTAATTATTTTAAAACATCTGATGTTGCAGTGAGATCAGCTGTGATACCTCATCTGTTCTATTTTGAGCTGCAAGGAGACAAATGGAGAATGCTGCCACCTCCCCTCCTGGAAAGGACTGTGCTCCCAGGAGCCCAATGGATGGACCGAGCCAAGGCAGCTCTGGGCACACTTTCGATGCCTTCCCCTCCAGGGGAATGCCTGGGTTTCCTTATCATGCAGATGCCTTGAACTAACCTGGTCAAAACCTAGAGACACAAAATCACAGATGGTTGCACAGGTTGTTGGAGTAGCAAAGACAGCACTAAGTAGCAGAAAGAAGATAAGGCATTGAGTCCTGTGCTCCGGGCTGAGTACTGTCACTCCTAATTGAACAGCCACTGAACTTTGTTTCCTCATCTATGCAAAAGAAATAACATTTTTCCTACCACTCTCACTGGGTTCTTATGAGGATTACACAAGATAATGTGTATAAAAATGCTTTGTAAATGGAAAAGCACTCTGCAATTTAAGACATTATTATATTAATAGTAACAATCACCATTTGCAATTCTGGTGATTCACTTGGGGGAGGAGGCCATAGATCTCATCACTGCTACCATTACTACCTCACATTGTACTTCACAGCTGCAATTACCTTGTACGATTTCATTTGATACATTACTGATCATTCAGTGTTAGAACTGGAAAACATCTTGGGGATTAACTAATCCAACTGTATCACTTTATAGATGGTGACCTGGCACCTGGAAGGGAGAGTCTTATTTGAGGTCATTAGAACTCAGGACTGTGGGCTGTCATTCCTAGGGAGTGGGTTGTTTTGCTTTGGATTATGGTTCCCTGTCATTTCTGAAGGGCTAGACATGGGAACGTCGGGTGGGACGTTGATCCTTAGTCATTAGGTGGAGTCTCAGCCTGACTCATGTCTGCTTACTCGCGTCGACCCCGCTCTGAGCTCCAATGCTCAAGGTTCTGGGCATGTGGACAGTGCTTAGGGGAGAAGCTCACATGCTAAGAAGCTTGGACACCGGGTCAAAGACAGGAGGAAGTAGGAACTCAAGTGGTTTGCTGTCAAGAAAAGGAGACCAGGGCAATTTCAGAACAAAGAAGGTGGAGGTGCTTCTGGTCTCAACCTTGGTCTTTATCAGACCCCACTGCCTTTGTGTGCTCTCTCTCACTGTCCACTCCAGGGGCTCAGGCTGCCAGGGCACACTCAGTGGGCACAGCTGCAGGACTGTGAGACCTCCTCCAAAGAGAAGACTGAGGGGCCTCCAGCATTGTCAGAAGTGTTCAAAGTGTGGTCAGAATTCATCTGGATAGAAGAACAAGCACAAGCAGGTAAACATCCTGGCAAGACTGAGTTTGGCCCCATGTCATTCACAGTGCCACTGGTTGGCCCCTTTCCTGCCTTTGGGTCTTGCCCAAATGTAATCTTGCCCACATGTCACCCCTCTATTTAAGGATGCCAAATGCACCTCACCTCTTATTTGGACCATCGTTCCCAACTGGATTTGCCGTCAAAATATTATACAGAAAATTTGCAAATTAGTACAGAGAATTCCTGTCTACCTGTTAGCCTGCTTCCCATAATTGTTCACATCTTATATCACTATAGAAGAGAACAAGTTTCATGTTGGTCTAAAACTGCATGTCAAACTGTAAGCCTTCCTCAAATGTCATCACTTTTCCCACTGATGCTGTTTGTCTTTTCCAGGATCCAGTCCAGGGTCCCACATTTCATGTACCCACCATGTCTCCTTAGTGTGCTCTAATTTGTGACTCATCTTTCCTTATCTTTCATGACTTTGACATTGGTGAAGAGTGCTGTTTAGTTATTTTCATAGGAAGTCCCTATATTTTGGTGTGTCTGATGTTTTCTAATGGTTAATGCATATGGGTTTTTTGTTTTATTTATTTATTGCTATTTATTGGGTCTCTCCTGCCACTGGAATATCTGCTTCCTCCGAGCAAGGATCCTCGTTGCTGGTTCACTTATACGCAGGAACATCTGTGTGTGCCTGGCACCCATGCTCAGTCAATATTTTGTGGGTGAAGGAATGAGACTGTGAACTCCCAGGCATTAGCGGAGCATCTGACCTGACCTGAGAGAAACACGGAGAAGTTGGGTCCTGGCAGAGCCTTGATGGGTAGTTGGGCTGGTTGGGCACTAAAGCCTCTTTCAGCATTCAGGTTCCATGATTTTGTAACGTGATGGTGGTATCTGAACTCAAGCTAATTAAATTCCACAGGTGTTAGCCGAGGAAGTACTTGCTGTGGCATCCTGGGCTGGGCAAGGTGGGGGATTATGGGCATGTGAGATCCAGGCTCTGAAATGCAACCACATTCCCAGGGAAGCCAGGAGCACAGGGATTGCATGTAAAACACAGGTGTCCAGTTAGTGGTTTAGAATCTAGACTTTGTATTAGTGGCGCCCAAACCACAGCCTGGTTTAGAATCACTAGGAGGACATCGTTAAAACACCAATTGCTGGGTCCCACCCTCAGAGTTTCTAAGTTGCTTGGCCTGGGTGGGGCCTGAGAACTTCCAACAACAGTTCCAGCAACTTCCCAGGTGATGCTGATTGATGATGCTGATCCCATAACCCTATGTTAGGAAGCATTGCTTTAGATGTTCAGAGAACACACAAGTTGCTGCTAATTAGCAAGAGCCAGGAGGGCTTCCTGGAGGAGGTGGTCAGGCTTGAGTAGGGTAGGATTTTCACAGGTGGGTCTGAGGCTTGAATCCATACACAGCTGGCTTGCTGCCACCACATGTGATCTGTGGTGCCTTTTGCCTGCCTTCGCCCTGCTGGCACCTGGCCTCACTCGTGGCCTTGTCCAATCCTCTTGGTACATGAGTGATCTTGACCAGGGAAGTCTGAGCCCACAGAAGAGGAGGCTGACTAAACCTTAGACTGGAGTTGACCTTGGCTGGCTGGGATGAAGTCACTGAGGCCTGGACGTGTCCTGCACTGCACAGCCTGCCTTAATGTGTTTATCTGCCTGGGCCTTGCTCACTGCCTGCTGGCACCATGTGAGATGTTGCTGTTGGGCTCCATGGCTCTATTTCTGTTTTCTTGCCTGGCACCAGCACAGCAGGGCAGATGAGGTGTGTGGCCACCCTTGGTTTCTTCCTGGCTCCGGGTTCTTCTTGAGGTGGGCATTTGGTCAGGAAGAACATTTGAGTCTTGCTAAAGTGTCTGGGATAGAAGCAGCAGGACCTTTTTCAGGAGGGAGAGGTTCTGGGAAGGAGGGAGAAAATCTTTAGAAACGTAAATAAATTTAGACTTAGCATCTGGCAGCGGTAGGACGTACACACACTTTGTGCATGTGTGTGTGTGCATGTGCGTGCGTGCGTGTGTGTGTATTTAGTCTTCCAGGATCATCGAGGAATTTTTATTCCTTAAGTAACATTCAAAACTTGATGGTAGAGGTGAGGAGAGGCCCAGGAAGCTTGGGAGAGGCCACGTTGTTTGTGCAGTTAGAAGACTGGGCAGGAAAGCAGCACTACCATCCAAGTCAGAGAATGCTGAAACAAGAAGGGCCGTCCATGTGCTTCTGATTCAGCCCCATTGTTTTAACCGAGACCTAGAAAACTAAGTGACTTGTCCCACTCCAGTGCTACCTCTCCAGTCATCCATGGCCAGACTAAATTACTCTATCTTTACTTTGGGCTGTGAAGTCGTTTTATTTATAACACACCTCTCTTGTTTTATAAGTAGCCATGCAGGGGTTTGTTTTACCCACTAGATCAGGGATTGGCACATTACAGGTCGAATCCGGCCCGCTGCCTGTTTTGTAAATAAAGTTTTATTGGAACACAGATATGCTCATTTGTTCATGTATTGTGCATGGCCACTTTTTTGCTATAATGTCAGAGGTGAGCATTTGCTACAGAGACTGGCCTGCACAGTCTGAAGTATTCACTATCCGGTTCTTTACAGAACGTGTTTGCCAGCTCCTCCACTGGGAGGTGAGCTCCCTGAGGGCAGGAACGGCACTCCATTTATCTTGCTGCTGCTTGTTTCTTGCTGGTAGTAGGCACTCTATAAATGTATGTTGAATAGGCTTGAAATGCAGTGGATTGATTTGTCAAAGATGAGTGCAAGCCACATGGCTGTTCTGGCTTCCCCAGCTTTCCTCTTGCTGTGTGGCCACTTTGTGCCCCAGTTTTCTCTCTACAGAAAGAAGATAATATTATCTATCTTGCTCAGTTCATTGATCTGCGGTGAGGGTAGAACAGGATATTAAACTATCTTACTAGAACTTTGGGCCCAGCTTCTGGTCTTCCTGATGGTTTCAACCCAGCACCGGACTTCTGTGTCTGAGATTCTCTGCTCTCGTGGCCCTGCCATTCCTGAGGCACCCTTTGCCTCCAGGCTAAAGTAAACACCTGTCATTCATGATCCTCCTTACTTTGATATGATAAAATATAAGGGCCCAGACTCCAGTCCCATGGCCCCAGACTCCAGACCTACCTGTCTGTCTTGATCTCTCAATCCTCTAGGGCAGCCTTCTACATTCAGAATTTTCTGCATTCTTTCCCCCTACATGAATATTGCACTTTTTCTTAGGACCCTATCCGCCTCTCCCTGCCAACTCCCTGCCTTTCTCCTTTCTGCCTTTCTGCTCTCAGCCTCCTGTCTGCCCTTGCAGGTCTCTTTTATGTCTGACCTTGCTGGAGTCCTTTGACCTTGGCCAGCATGAGTGACTGTCTCATTTGCCACGTATGCACTGCCTTATGTTTTAAATTTTTGATCTTTGTGGCTGCTTGTTAAAAATACAGGGACCCAGGCTTCCTTCCCATGGAATTAGATTCTCCAAAGATGTGATCCAGGCCCCTTTGATTTTTAATAAGCTCCTAATGTGGTTGTGATTATGATCAAAGTTTAAGGAAGGCTAACTTAAAATAGAGTGCTTTGCAGTATTATTTCTCTTTCTACGGGACTCTTTGCTTGTGTCTCCAAATAAACTATAAACATCTTGAAGGCAGATCTGGGCCTTATTTTCTTTTCAGAGTGGCACATATGTCTGAAGAGTGGGGCCATGAGATATCTGTCGGTGAGATGATCTCCACCTGGGGCCCTGCATCTGATAGGCGCTCAGTAAGTGTTTGCTTGTTGATCAATACAAGACATGAAAGCGCCTGGGAAAGCAAAACAGCCTCTACAAAGCAGAGCATTATTACTGGGAGCAGATCTGATGTGTACCTTCTACAGATTCTGGTGAAGGTGTCCTCAGAGCACCGGACACTCAGGGGCCTGCAGCCCAGACACAGAAAGTCCACTCTGCTGAGAAACGCTCACCAAGCAGAATCCCTCACACTCTCCAACTTTGTTCTCTTTGCTTTGATCTCTCTGAGCTTAGGAAGAAAGTCTCCTCTTCCCTTCCCCTTGGTTTATCGCAAAATCCATAGAAGTGCAGGCTACTGGGGAAACGTTTGTTTGGACACTTAAGAATGTAGAAGAGTGTTTAGCTTGTTTAATGAGTTTTGCTTTCTCATTTAAAATGCTTGGAGAGAAGTGCAAATGTTTCATCTCTGCCTACTGAGTTATACTGCCTGTTTACATAAGCCTGTACTCAGTGGCCCAAGGAAAGGCTTCTTGCCTTCTTCAGGGCATGATGGTGCAACCTTGGTGTGGAGTTTCCAAGAGAGATGATGTTAAGGCCTCACGTGGTGGGAAGGCTGTGTGGCAGGAAGAATAAGTTCAGACTGTGCTTTGTTTAGAACTGTTGCGCGAAGTTATTTCTTCCATCCAAGTATTAACCGGGCCCGACCCTGCTTAGCTCCCAAGATCAGACAAGATCAGGTGTGTCCAGGGTGGTATGGCTGTAGACACCAAGCTATTTCTACCACAAGGATGCTCTCCTTTTATTGAGCAGGGAGAAAATAGCACGTACAGACCAACCATCCTGGTTGTGAACTTGCGTCTTAGTCAGAGCTCTCTAACTGGAGTAGAAAATTCTTAGGCTGTATGTAATGGAAAGAGAGTGGAGTCCAGCAATAAAAACAGATCAGGTAAAAATAGAGCTAGGAGTCAATAGTGAGGGCTGAGTTAGGAGAGGTCTCTGTACTTCCCTAGAGATTTCCAGCCTTCTAAGCATATGTGTGAGTTCTTGCTTTGACAAATGAGTACTCCACTGGTATGCACGTAGAAACTTCTTTCACCCGTGGGATCATTATCAACATGTTTTATGTGGAGGGAAAAATAAAGATTTTAGAACTTTCTTCCCTCTTGTTTTTGCTCCATGAATATTAGGCTTAATTATTCAAATTTATTATATTACAGTCATTGCCTAATTTAAAAAATTGAATGGATTATTAGCTTTTTAATAAAATATGACATTTACTGTCTACTAATGAGGGCTCAAATCATGTAATTTATTGCTGCATCTCTATTTTGTTCATGAAATGGAACAGAAAGTACTACCTACTTGAGAATGGACTGGTTTTCTGTGCTCCTATGAAACTGGACAGTGGTGGGTTGCCCATGAAGGATCTGGGACATGTTTCATATGGAGCACAAGAAAAGGATGTCGAACATGCAACGGTCTGCATCCAGGTGCTAGAACCATTTTTTTCCCCTTCATCATCCCCAGAACCAACAGCGCGGGTGGGAATAGCTCAGTAGAGTGACCATGTGATCCTGTGTTACAATTGGAGACAAAATCTGGCACAGAGTCTCTCCAGTGATGACTGTGAAACTGACTGGTGCCCCATCAGATTCAGAAGTAGAGAGTGCTACATACTGATTTCAGAAAAATGTTAGATGAACATTGGGACCCTTTATTATATAGAGGGAATAGAAAATGCGTGTTGATAAAAGTTTGGGATGTTCCATTTCACTGTGTTATAAAGTGTGCGTGGTCAGATTGGCTTCTATTTTTAATAAAAATGAGGTTCTGGAAAGCCATTCTGGCTCACGCGCTTATGAGAAAGAGGTTTCGGAACGGAGGTTTGGAGTGCTCCCCTACAGAAATAGCACTGCTTTTTAATTGTTCTGTCACTAGAGCCTTGGCCCCAAAGAACAAAGCATGAGTCTCAGTCTTTGTCTTTAAGGAGCTGTGGTCTGATAGGGGCATATAATATACCTATATGGATGGGTATAACTAAAGGTGGTGAGGACCTCTTTTTAGATGCCTGAGAAATCCAAAAGCAGGACAGGGAAGCTGTTCATCTGGGAATCATGAAGCATGTAAACCTAATTATGGGAGGTGGCATCTGATCTCATCCTTGAGGAATATATGATTTTTATACAAACACTGTTGAAGAGATGACGAGAACAGAAAAGCTGGGTAAAGTGCAGAGCGTGTTCAAGGAAGGGTAATGAACATTTCTTGAGGGCCTGCCATGTGCACAGTGCACCAATCTAGCGAAAGCAATCTGATAAGAACTTGGTACAAAACCAAGTAATATACCTTGTGCATTACCTTCACTCCTCTTCCTCCAGTACTTTTTAAGTACAATAAATGTTGTCTTTAATTATATTAATTCATACAACTGTGACAATAGCCTGATGAAATCAATACCACACTTGTCCTCATATTATAGAAGAGGAAACAGACATTTTAAGTTAAGCGACTTGCTTCAAGTCACCCGGCTAGTGTGTCGTGGAGCTGAGACTCACCCCAGCCAGTCTGACTGTGCGGCGAGTTGCAGCCATTTGTTCCTCTGCTCACCTCCCCGAATAGTCTGAGTGACCTGAGAGCAGGCATGTGTTTTCATCCTCTTGGTACTCCTGTCATCCAGCAAACTGCCCAGCATGTGGTCAGAGTTCAGTATGCCAAGTACAAAAGATCTGCTATGGAGATTCTTAAGTGATCGATCTGGGTTTTGAGGGACAGCTTGGAGAAGGCTAGGGAGGTTGTTCTGGGGTAAGAGAAGAACATGAGCAAAGGGCCAGAGTGGCTGAGAGGACTGTGCAGGGAGTGCATGCTCCAATGTCCCTTGGCCAGGTGTGTGGGCTGCCTGTAGGGAGCTGGAGGTGATGCTGGAACAACGTGCTGTGGAAGCCTTAAGTGTAGCTGAGTGCTGGGTTCTCTGCGAGACTTCTTAGGATCTGGAGGAGTGGGTCAGACCTCAGCCTCCTAGGTGATGTCAGATGGCCAGGCCTTCTCCCAACTCACTCTTGAGTGTCTCTGTCGGAGACAGAGTTAGAGACTGAATGGCCCAAGGGCTGTATTTCAGGGAGCATGTCCTTCTTTAAAACATTTATGGAACAAGGCTGGGCACGGTGGCTTATGCCTGTAATCCCAGCATTTTGGGAGGCTGAGGTGGGCGGATCATGAGGTTAAGAGATTGAGACCACCCTGGCTAACATGGTGAAACCCTGTCTCTACTGAAAATACAAAAATTAGCTGGGCATGGTGGCATGCACCTGTAGTCCCAGCTACTCAGGAGGCTGAAGCAGGAGAATTGCTTGAACCTGGGAGGCAGAGGTTGCAGTGAGCCAAGATTGTGCCACTGCACTCCAGCCTGGCAACAGAGTGAAACTTAGTCTCAAAACAAAAACAAAAACATTTATGGAACAACTTAAATGTACCACATTCTGTGGCTATAAAGACAAATAAGGGCTTCCCACTGGTCTTATGTATATGTTGGATTGTTGGTGCTTGTTGCTAGGGGAGGACTAGTGGGTAGTGAGTACCAAGGCCCCATCCAGGGTGGTTGGGTGGTTATAATATAATATATGTGGACTGATGGTGTTTCTCTGACTCTAAGAAGCTGACGGGCAGGGTACCCAAGTCCTGCTCACTGGGTTTTTGTAACTGAGCTAACAACTGAAGAAATCAACAAACTGCCACCAAATGAGATCCTTAGTAATGCATGAGAAAGCATGACATACGAAAGAGGACACAGAATTTAATCATCTTACCCCATAAATCCAGCCCCCTGCAATCTGTGTCTTGTGTGGATAAGACTTCAATTTACAGAAATGGAAGGTTCCTTTTTTTTAATCTACTTATGGTTATACCTCCTTTCCCACCTGGAAGGCAGTTCCTTGTATTTCCTACCTGAGTAGTGATCAGGACTTAGGGTTGGGCACCAAAGCCTTTAGGAAGTGGAGTTGGGTGTGGCCTCTTTTGTTGAGTCAGGACTGAGGCTAGGCCTGAAAGGTAGGTGACAGGGTTGAAGCCCCAAAACCATCAAGAATCAACACCCACTTCCTCTTCATCTGCTCTGCCCCAGGCCAGGGAGGCAACCCTGAGACCCAGGAGTAAGCTCAATCCTGCTCTGCTTGCCTGGAAAGTCAAGTCACTCATCAGAGGAGGATGAGTCAATTTCCCTCGAGGATGGGCTCTTGGTCATGAAGCTGACTGCTGTTGTATTACTCAGATTTCAGATCTTAGAAAATTATAGTAGCATGGGCTCTGAAGGCCAAACACATGATCATCACCTCCTCTTGAGATGAGACTCTCCTGGTATGACATCCAGTACTCAGAGATGCCACATGCCTTCTGAACTTGTGTCTCTATATCAGAAATATTCAGCCACGCTCCATCAAGTCTCTATTTGTCAGAACCTGGATTCTAGCAGCCATTTGTGCCCCCATCAATCTTTCTGTGAAACTGGGCCAGTGATGCATTGACCTCATTTCTAATGGGCTTCATAGTGGGACCAGCTGTGGTCAGACCAGCATAAGGCTGACCAGGAAGAAGCCCAGCCTGAGAGTCCAAGGAGCAGATGCAAGGTTCAGGACCAGGGAAGAGCAGGCAGAACTACAAGGGCCAGGCTTTGAGCAGTAAGAGATTGGCAAGAGCAGCCCTGCTGACGAGCCTGTCAGAGAGGTACCATGATAATCCTGGACCTGTGAGTGATCTTTGTAGCAGAAAGAAGGTTGGAGGCACAGGTTGCTGTGGACTAAAGCAGGAGGGGAGGGAGATGCTTGCATAATCTCATGTTGCCTGAGTCAGCTTTGCCTTGCTATTGGCAGATGGGGCTGGTGGCCCGTTATGGGTGCAGATGAATCAGAGGAAGTGGAGCTTCCCTGTCTGGTGACTTGCCCCATGCTTTGGGGCATAGCTAAGCAGTTGCATGTCTATTAAAAAGTCTCATCTGGAAGCAAATATGGAACCAAACACCTGAGTGTCTGCCAAGGCCTCCACCACCAAGGTTAAGAAGTCCCCTGAGGGGCATGACTCTGTGAGCTGCCCTTGTAGGTATCCTGGAGAAGCAGGCACTTCCTTGCAGTTGGTCAAGAAGAAGCAAGACTTCTTGCTTGTCTTAGGGATTCTAGAGCAGTGGATTTAGGGCATGGCAAGGTGGGGGTTGCTTCCTGGAGAATGAACATTTTCTTTTTAATTTTAGTTTAAGTTCTGGGATACATGTGCAGAACATGCAGGTTTGTTACATAGGTATACACGTGCCATTGTGGTTTGCTGCACCCATCAACCCATCATCTAGGTGTTAAGCCCCGCATGCATTAGGTAGGGAATGAGCATTTCTTCAGGTCCCTAAGCAGAACTTGAAAATGATGATATCGATATTAATCACTTGCAATTATTAAGCTCCTCTTCCACATATATTAAGTTGTTTATGCCTCATGATAACGCTGATGCAGACATCATTATTTCTGTTTTACAGAGGAGGAAACAAAGGTACAAAGAGGTTAAATAACTTGCCAAGGCCAATCAGCTAGTGAGCATCAGAGCTAGGATTCAAGCCCAGGCAGACCAGCTCCCGAGCCTGAGCTAGACTCAATGTCAGTGATGACGTCATTGACCTTGGGGGATGGACTCTGCTTTTGCCCTAGTGGGTCTAGGTTGAGATGCATTGCATTTGATCTTGTTGGAGAAATTTCCAGTCTTCTCAGCCCTTGGAAAATATGTACATTGGAACCTCAGAGCTACACCCTGAGGGTATGTCTCCTGGTTTGCTGAATTTTTAAAAAGCAGTTTTACTCTATGGCAGGCTTTCTTGCCAGGAGATCAGAGACCGATGATGGCTGGCGGAATCGGCCTCTGTTCCAGCTCTTTCCCACCATTCCTAAAACTCAGATGCTCTTTGAAACAGTCTTCCTCTGTTGAGGAGCGTATGCTTCTGCACTGAGAGCCAGAGAGTGGGGCTGGGCTGGGCAGGTGTCCTTCTAAGGCCACCCACCAGCAGCACTTTTAGTCACCCATTCCAAGATCACTGTGGAGGAAACAGTAGTGGCTGGGAGAGGAAGCATGCTTCTCAAAGAGGCAGAGAGTGGAGGGAGGAAGGGAGCTGAGTACGGCAGTTGGATGGGCCCAGGCCACCAACTCTTTGTCCTGCCTGAGTTAAGAGTCCAGAATTGGGGCTGTACGTAGTGGCTCACGCCTGTAATCCCAGCACTTGGGAGGCTGAGGCGGGCGGATCATGAGGCCAGGAGATCAAGACTATCCTGGCTAACACGTCTCTACTAAAAATACAAAAAATTAGCCAGGCTTGGTGGTGGGTGCCTGTAGTCCCAGCTACTCGGGAGGCTGAGGCAGGAGAATGGTGTGAACCCGGGAGGCGGAGCTTGCAGTGAGCTGAGATCACGCCATTGCACTCCGCCTGGGTGACAGAACAAGACTCCGTCTCAAAACAAAACAAAACAAAAAAAGAGTCCAGAATTGGGTGTCAAACAGAGCCTGGTGTCTGTCCTGGCTTTGGCTTTTAGCAGGCTGGAATCAAATAGCCACTTACATGAAATTTCAAACCCTGTCATGGATGGCAGGCAAGTGCTGGAGTCCTATTGCCTGCATTACCCCTGATGCCACCACCAGTGAGCAGTGTGACCTGAGTGAGATTGGCTATGTAACTTGCAGGGTCCTGCACAGAGTGCAAATGTAGGGTTCCTATAAAATGTATGAAGAATTTTATGATGGTGATAGCAGAGCATTAAGCCAAGCATGGATTCTTCCCAGGTGTGGGGATCTGTATGATGGCACAGGTTGTACTCTAAGCTGCAGTTTCCTCATCTGCAAAGTGGAGAAAATAGTAGCATATCTCTCACAGGCTTGTTGTGAAGTTTAGGAAAGATAATAATGCATATAAAGTATTGGGCCACATGGTAAGGGCTTGATGGACACTAGCATTCATGAGTGCAGGGACAGAAATGCACAGCTGCTTTTTTGGGTCATTGGCAAAAGATCATGGAGAGCAAAGGTACGTGCAGCAGTGGTTCAGCTTCAGGAACAGGTCTGGACTTTGGTCTCTGCCCTTGGCTGCTATGGCTTAGGACTCTGACCTCTTTTGCAAAGCACAGATGGCTCTTCTGGAGGAGCAAGAGGCCCCTCATCACATGCACAGGCCACATGGATCCAGAGACATCTACCTCCCAGAAGTGTGTGTGGGATCCTAGGGCAGGCTGACCCTGCCCTGCATTTCCCAGGTCATGGATCAGGAGAAGGGCAGTAGAGATTGGAGTTGTTTTTGCTGCATTCATTTTTTTATTTGCTGAAATATGTTAAAAGTCAGTTACTGATATCACAGGATTTCATCCCTGGAGATTTTAGTATGCATTTCTGAAAATAAGGAATTTTTTTTTTCTTTTGAGACAGAGTCTCGCTCTGTTGCCCAGGCTGGAGTGCAGTGGCGCGATCTCAGCTCACTTCAAGCCCCGCCTCCCAGGTTTACACCATTCTTCTGCCTCAGCCTCCCGAGTAGCTGGGACTACAGGCGCCTGCAACCACGCATGGCTAATTTTTTGTGTTTTTAGTAGAGGGATTACAGGTGTGAGCCACTGCGCCCAGCCGGACACTTCTTATATATGCACTACAATCTTATTGTAGGCATTGAGGGTTTTTGTTTGTTTTCTGGTTTTATTAAGGATAGCACTTTATGGAAAGTTTGGCTGGGTATGTGTGGGGAAGGAAAGTGATTAGTGTTAATTTGGTTTGCTAGGATGAGAGGCTGTTATCCAAATTCAAACTTGGCATTCAATTCAATTGCTGTTCATGGAAGAAACATCTGGGGACACCTGCCTCACTGCCCCGATGGGTCAGATGGAAATCACTTTCTGGGGGAGCCTCTGTGACTCATTTCCTTTGCTGGGATCTCTTCTGTCTTCCACCTAAACCATCACAAGGGCTTTCTGAGATCTCCCAGCCTCTGGAATAACACCTTCACTGGTCCATTCTTTACGGGCCACCAGAGAGGCCTCTTGAAAACATAACCTGGACCTTGTCTTTCTTTTTCTTAAAACCTCCCAAAACTTCCCCATTGCCCACAGCAGGAGTCTACCAGCCACTTCTTTTTGTATGGTCCATGAGCTAAGGATGGGTTCTATATCTTTAAATGATTGAAAAAAAAAACAATAGAAACATTGTATTTTTGACATATGTACATGATAAGATATTCAGATTCCAATATCTATAAATAAAGTTTTACTGGGACAGAGCCATCTGCATTCATTGATGCATCTTTTATGGCTGCTTTCAAGCTTACCGCGGCAGAGTTGAGTAATTGTGACAGATTGACAGCTTGTTAGAGAGAAGTTTGCCCACACCTGAGCTCAGGCTTCTTGGCACGCACCTGTGGCCGTTTGTCACTGACACCCCTGCCTCTCTGATCCCTCCTGCTTTGATTACCTTCCATGCTCTTAGCAACTCCTAGCTGCCAGCAGATGCCCTGCATGGGCCATTTCCACCTCTGTGCTTTGCCCCTTCTCTTCTCTCCATCCTTGCTGCTTCCTTGCCTAGACATCACTGACTCATCCCTGAAGAAATCACCTTCTCCAAGAAGCCTTCCTGACCGCCCCTCTTTCCCTTTCGTCATGTTTGGTTTAGTGGCTCCCTCCCTGTTTGGACAGGAAAAGCAGAGAGAAGCCCAACGACTCCGGGAGGTTGGCAGCTGGGCGCTCAGCACAGAGGAAGGAGGCCTGGGGCCAAAATGGCTCACTGAGTCAGCAGACCCAGTGCCTGGTATATGCCAGGTGCTCTAGATGTGAAGAGCACAGATGCAGGCTCTGCCTCTGTGGGGCTCACATCCCAGTGGGGGATACAGACAGTTAATGCACGTTTTAACAAATATATAGGGGATGACAGTCCATGTCTTGGGAGTGTGCTGGCCAGTGGCTAGGAAGTGGTGGCGGGTGGGTTTTCCCAGGAAGGCCTCTGAGGAAGGCCTCTGAGGAGGTGACATCCAAGTCCTGAGTGAGGCAGAGCCCTAGGCGGCCGGATATTCTGGAGCGAAAGGCAAGATGAGATCTCTTTCTGTGTCCTCTTCAGGCTCCAGGAGGTGGTGGGAGCTTGTCACGCCTCTTCTCCCAGGCTCACAGCACCAGCAGCCTGAGAGGTTACACCCAACTTTCAAGTGAGAGTCCTCCTCCCTTGCTGGGGGGCTGCAGGCTTCCCTCGGACCCTTCTCTAGAGGGCGTTTGATCCCTACCACAGGACTTAACTGGAAGCCCCTTTTTGTGATCTGTGAGATGGCCGGGATTTTCTAGCCAAGAAAGACTTCAGCGATAGGCCTGTCTTCATCTCAAGAGGCAAAGCTGAAACCCAGAGCCGCTGAGTCCCTTGGCCACTGGGCTGACCAGCGGCACAGCCGGGACCAGAGTTCTGGTCTTCTGACCCTCACAGCATGGGATCATTCATCTTCTGATTTAATTGGGGGATCTCAGGAGAGATCAGCCACCAGAATTGGGAGGAGGCCACTAAAGGAAGTCCTTGGGTCCACACACCACCACCACACCACCACACCCTTGGGCCCACTCGTGAGGCCGAACTACTTCTTTGAAGAGGCTCCTCTCAGAATCACCAGTGCCGTGTTGCTGGAGGTGTCCAGAGGCACTGTCCGAAGCTGCTGGCCTCTAATCCCACCAGTTTAATTTAGCTCCAGTCCTGGGGGAGGTTTGCTAATTATAGCTAACTGGCCATGCTGGGAGCTATAAATAGGGCAGGAGGCACCTGTTTGGTCCTTACTGGGCGTTTATCAAGGTACCTGCAAAGGATTTAGCCACTAGGCTGGGCGCCATGTGGGCACAGAAAGCACCTTGAACTGTGCTCTTTATTCAGTTTAGGCACCAAAGCCAATGGGAACTGTGGAGGGGGCAGGGGGATGTCACCAGCATGACCTGGAAACCAGACTGTTGGAGTTCAAATTCTGGCTTCACCACCAACTAGCTGGGAGACCCTAGTTACCCAAGCACTTTGTCTTTTAGTTATCCCATCTGCACAATGGAGATCTAGATATTTACAAAGAAGGCTGTTGTGAGGATGGAATGCGCGTATGTTTTATCTATACATAAGTTACGTATGTGTGTGTATATATGTGTATACACACGTAATTTAGAGTTGCCTGGTGTATTAAGTGTAATGATATTGCTTGATGTTATTTATTACCATATGAAATAGCCTGAGGATGGCACCATCTTGCATAGAAACCTATATCTTGGAAGGAGGCTGAGTCTCGTTCTCTCCCAGTCCTGGATGAGGCAAGTTAAGTGCCTCATCTTTAGGCAGTTAAGACAAGTTAACTGCTTTAACTACATGGCAGTTAAGAAAGTGTGTAGGCTCATCCACCTGGGGTCAGTTACTGCTGTTACCTCCTGTTTGGCCTGCTACTTCTCTTTTTTTTTTTTTTTTTTTTTGAGACAGAGTCTTGCTCTGTCGCCCGGGCTGGGGTGCAGTGGCCGGATCTCAGCTCACTGCAAGCTCCGCCTCCCGGGTTTAGACCATTCTCCTGCCTCAGCCTCCCGAGTAGCTGGGACTACAGGCGCCCGCCACCTCGCCCGGCTAGTTTTTTTGTATTTTTTAGTAGAGACGGGGTTTCACCGTGTTAGCCAGGATGGTCTCGATCTCCTGACCTCGTGATCCGCCCGTCTCGGCCTGGCCTGCTACTTCTCATCTGTAATTCTCCATTCTTCTCCATTCTTCCCCTTTAAACTATGGTGCCTTAGCAATGAGCATTTCCTGGGATTTCGGTGAGAATTGAATGAAATAATACCTGCAGAGAACTTCGCACAGTGCCTAACACATGGTGCATAGGAAACAGTGTAAGCCATTATCGTCCTTCCTCCTTCTGTTAAATGACTTGGACAGGTCACCAGCATCTCGAGGCCTGATATCCTATAGTTCTCTAACCTAGAGAATGGGACCAGTGGCTTAGAAGGCAGAAGGCTAGCAGTCTGAGACCCCTGGCCTGCAGATGGGAACTGGGTCTTCTTCCTTTGCAGTCTTCTTGTTCCGGCTGTTAGCGTCACTCCTCTTAGGATCCCATGGTGAGCTTTCTTACACGGCTGTGTGCTTCCTGTGTTTATGTCATTGTGCCCGAGCTGGGTCCCAAGCCCCGAGTACCATATGCAGCATGTGGTGGACACTTAGGAAGCACGTCTGCAGTGGAGGGGACTTAACTGTCACGTAGTACTGCCCCATCAAGCGCTGGGAGAGGCCAAGACTCCGCCTGCTTCCAAGATCCCTGAGGTTTTGTTTGTTGTGACAGCAAGAGGAGTTAAAGGATGGAGGATTGTTTGTTTCATAGGGACAAAGAGAGGCCAAGAGGTAGAGGTGGGGACAGGATACCTGGGTGCTTTCCTGGGAGAGGAAGGCATTTTCTTTGTCCTGTGGCCCAGAGCAAGTCTCTCAGAGTGGAGGTTTCAAGAGGCAGATCTCTGTTAGGGAAGGGTGAGTTGCCTGATCCTAGACCTGCTTGAGGTGGGAAGAATGTAGATTTGGCAGTCAGGCCTGCTAGTCTAGGGCCTTGTTCCTCAGAGTGTGGTTAGAGGATCAGCAGCACAGGTTCCACCCAAACCTACTGAGCATGAATCTAGATGCGTCCGGATGTGCACACAGAAAACTGAGGAGTGCTATTCCAGACCAGAGCTTCTCAAGCCAGGAGCCATTCACCCCAAGCCATGGCTGAGAAACCTAAGGCTAGAAACATGGGCCTTGAGCACTGGTTCTCAAAGCTCTGGTTTTCTCCCTGGACCAGCAGCATCAGCCTCACCTGGGAGCTTGTTGGAAATGGAAATTCATTTAGGGGTGGGACCCAGGGCTCTATTTTAACTGGCCTTCCAGTGGCTCTGAGGCAGCAGTGAGATCAATAACCAAGAGCCAGAGCACCTGCACGTTGGAAACTCCTGGGGAGATAAAGCAAATGCCTGGAACAAATCCAAACAGCATCTGGGTGTGGCAGGGACTCTGGGAACTTCAGATGCTCCCCGGGTGATCCTAATATGCAGCCAAGATTGCGAACCAGCACTTTAGGCACCTGAACTAAATCTCAGTGTTCTCAGCTATCAGTTGAGTAGACTAACCTCTGCCTGCCAGTGATGAGAAAGTGCTTTGGGGAGCATTAACACTTAGCTCCCTGGGTTCTGGAAGGCACACCAGAAAGTGGGCTTCCATCTGTCCAGAAAGGTGCAGCCGAGATTCCCGTTTTGGAGGAGGCAGGATTGGATGCCCACCATGGCCTCAGATGGAATTGCAATGTGGTGGCTGGTTGGTCCAAGTACTAAGTGCTGTAAAGGCGATAACCTGCTCTGGAAAAGGAAATTGCTAGAACCTTGAGAGCCCAGTTCATGCATTCTCCTCCTCTTGTGCTTCCCAGCCTCTGCCACCACTGCTTAATTCTGGGGCTTACCTTTGGTGAGGCCATTTGCCCTGTATTCAGGGAGCTGATGCTGTCAGCACTGTCCCAGCATTGGAATGGTGGGGCTGTTCGGGAGCTGGCCGGCTTGTTTTGGGCATTGGTGGTGGCAAGAATGAGGTTTAGAGAAATATTTACCCAAAGTAATCCCTTTGCTATGCCACTGCCCATCTCCCAGGAGGCTGGGCAACAAACACAGGGTTCTGGTCATCATTTACTGAGGGGACAAGCTTCGCCTCCCAAGGGCTAGGAGGAGGCAGGAACAAAGGGTGGTGGTATGATCTGCAGTCCCAGCCCCTGCAGTGGCCAGGCCCTGGGGCCTCCTGAAAGCCATCAGCTCCCACTCCAAGTAGACTGCATGTGCATCATGAATACTGGATTCAAAAGCATCATGAAGCACCAGACATGGAAAGCATTCATAGTCTTGTCTTAGAGATGAAATTATATGGCACTTACAGTGTGTTGGGTGCACCATTCAAAGTATGACCTTGTGTGATCCTCACGACCACTCTATGAGCTACGAGTCGTCATTTCTCCAATTTTATGTGAGCAGTTGCTCTTCAGAGGTCTGTGATGGTCAGCCGCTGCATTTCAGAAATAAGAAACTAAAGGCTCGGAGATTATCTAGATGCCCTAGTGGTCATAATGAGTGAGTGGCAGAGACCTTAGAAGGCAGGTCCCAGGGGCTAAAGTACATCCTGAAAAACAGAGAATTCAGCAAGACTTCTTTTTGATTTTCAGTCTGGGATGATTTTAATACAGAATACCTGGATTCAGTAACACCAGAAAAAACAATCCACAGGTCGTTTGTGCTAAAAAGATTCAGAGGTAGTCAGTCATCTAGCACAGTAAATCCTAAAGTCTTTAGACCACATCCCACAGTTAAAGCGCCATTGTGTGTGCAAAGCATACATTGTGTATATACGTGTGTATTATATCTATGTATTATATATACATGTGAATACATTCTGCTAGATCATATATACACACACGTAGGTATTTATATATATATGTCTTATAGAAACAAAAGTTCCTGAAACAATGGCTGTCCTTATCACGTGAGATGCAGCCTGACATAATCTTTTCATTATGAAGAATGTTATAAAGGATAGGTCTGGGTGCGTTGGCTCACGCCTGTAATCCCAGCACTTTCGGAGGCCGAGATGGGTGGATCACTTCAGGCCAGGAGTTCCAGACCAGCCTGGCCAACATGGTGAAACCCTGTCTCTACTAAAAATACAAAAATTAGCCTGGCATGGTGGCACGCGCCTGTGGTCCTAACTACTCGGGAGGCTGAGGTGGGAGAATCACTTGAGCCTGGGAGGCGGAAGTTGCAGTGAGCCGAGATTGCGCCACTGCACTCCAGCCTGGGCGACAGAGCGAGACCCTGTCTCAGAAAAAAAAAAAAAGAGTGTTATAAAGGATATGCATGAACAGGCAGGTGGACGGGTATATAGGGTGAGTCTGGAAGGGTCCTGAGTACAGGAGTTTCTGTCCCTGTTGAGCAAGGTACGGACTATTCTATTCTATTCCATTCCATTCCATTCCATTCCATTCCATTCCATTGTCTTACAAAATATTGCTCATAACCTGTCACATAGATTTCCTGGTCGACCAGGGGGCTGAGGCCTGCCATCTGAAATTGCTGCTGTGGTCCAGCTCTCCTGCTGTAGAGGAGGACACTGAGGTTTTGCCTCATATTATGCATCTCTTAGTCACAAATCTGAGGCCAAATGCAACTGTCCTGAGGGCTACCGCTGCCCAGCCTGCCACTGCTATTACACCTGAGGCTTTGCTAAGAGTCTTCCTGGGCCATGTCTGACCTGTCTTGTGGTTTTATTATGCCAATGCCTCCCTTCCGCCCATGCACACACTGCACACCATGGCTCCCAGGGAGGCCCACTGGGCTCTCTCTGGCCATCACCTGTTTCACGTTCCTCTCCTCTTCTGGTCGCTGTTCTTTTCTGCCCCTTCTGAGAATCAGAGTGAAGATTTTGAGACTCAGTGCCAAGGACTTTTAAGCTGATGGATTTAAATATAAGATAGTTTGAGAGATGACTTATGTATCCAGTTCTACACCACCTCATTCCCAATCTGAAGTCCCCCAAACTCTGAAAAGTGAGTGTTTTTACCTAATTCATGGAGGGGCTGGTGGTGATGGAAGCTGCTCTGAACTGCAAGGCAGCTTATGGTCTTCATTCATTCAGCTTAATCTGAATTGTCATATGTCATTGAAGAAATGTTAGTGTGTGTGATTATGATGTGCTGCCCAAACCTCAGAGATTCACCTTAATAATTTCCTAAAACCCGAAACAGTTGGAATTCTAAAACACATCTGGTTTTGAAGATTTTGAGTGAGGAATCATAGACCTGGAGATGTATTTGCAGCATGTGCATGTTATTGATTTTTTTTTTGAGACAAGATCTCACTCTGTTGCCCAGGCTGGAGCACAGTGGCATGATCATGGCTCACTGCAACCTTGACCTCTCGAGCTCAAGCGATTCTCCTGCATCAGCCTCCTGAGTAGCTGACTATAGGCACATGCCATCATGCCCAGCTAATTTTTGTTTGTTTGTTTGTTTGTTTGTTTTTTGGAGCTACGGAGTTTTACCATGTTGCCCAGACTGCCTCGAACTTCTGGGCTCAAGTGATCCAGCCATCTCAGCCTCCCAACATATTATTGATTAATCAATGAATTTTTGTTTTGATAAGAAGTGGTGCCAGATGTGAGAAAGTACAGTAGACTGGTTATCAGAAGGTTGGCCATTAATGGTTATAAAATGCACCTCTGAGGGCTTTTGTGAGGACGAAATGAGTGATGACTATGAAGCCTGCTGGAAACTGTACCTGGATAAGGTGTTGGGTGTTGCCTGGTTTCTTTTTAAAATTCTGAATTGTAGTTTCTAATCCTATACTAATTTTCAACTTTTGGCCCACATCATGTGTGTATGGGATGAAATATACCTCTTATGTTGACATCCTGCAGATGAAGAATGGCCCAGAAAGATACGGAGACAGAGAAAAATGTCTCTGCAGTCTTTGTAGATTCTTTCCCCATCCACTCTGCTCTGTTCTAATATTTCCCACTTTGTTCTTCCTTCTTACAGCATTTCAGATGCTCCTTAATCGGAATTGCTGACTACACAGGCATGTGCGTTTTTTCCTCCCTTCCATTAGCCTTATAGGTTATTAAAACCTTGTTGCTGCTGCTTTCTTTCCCTATAAACACATCTACATTTCAAAGTTTTGAAAGCTTATGCCTTAGAAGGCCCTGGGACTCTGGGCTCCAAAGACCAGAGAAAGGTGTATCTAGCTTTAAATTAGGTTGGGGAAAAAGCACAGATCTAGGCTCTAAGAAAGACTTTGCTGTGTTTACAATAAATCAGATCGAGGGCATGTCGGGCTTTAAGCCAGGATTGAAAGCATGGCCTTTACCCAGGGAACCAGACCTGGGACCCTTGCCAGGTGGGGAGTTCAAAATGAGATTGTTGTCTGAAGCTTTCCCCTATAGGAGGAGTATATCCCTAGGGCACAGGTGGTCCAGCAGACATCTGCAGGGGGGCAAAGGGAGAAGACAGGGGTCCTTATCTGTTTTGGCTTTGGCTTGTGAGTAGAAGGATGGAACAATGTTTCCTGTGAGAATTTGTAATCGTCAGTCTGCCTTCATGCAGTTTGGGATTTGAATTTATACTGCCTGGGTGACCCAGGAAACGCCACACTGCAAAATTAACTGGAGGTATTTGGGGTTGGTCACACCAGAGTGCCTGTCGGAATCAAATGCACACTCTCTCTGGAGGGACATACTTGTAGCCCAAGCCTTGATGGATTCCTGTAGGTAAAACCCAGCCATTTAAACATGAGCTTTCACTCTCAAAATCCAAAACAGGTGAGGAAACCAGTCACCATGAGTGAAAGTCAGCAGAAACAACAGACAGAAGAATGGGATTCCAGAGGGGTTCAGATATAGTTCCAATGGAATAGGTAATGTATTTTAAATGTTTGAAACAAATGAGGAAGAAACAATAGACTAATTTTTAAAATCCCTGGAGATTTGAAGAAATACAAATAGGACTTCCAGAAACAAAAAATAGAATAACCAAAATTGAAGATAAGATCTTCAGCAATTGGCACACATTTTTGTAAGTTATTTTTATGAGCAACATTAAGATAGCAATTCTTATAAGGATATATCAAAGACAGTATTTTTTTTTTTTTTTTTGAGACAGAGTCTGACTCTGTTGCCCAGGCTGTAGTGCAGTGGCGCAATCCTGTCTCACTGCAGCCTCCACTTCCCGGGTTCAAGTGATTCTCCTGCCTCAGCTTCCAGAGTAGCTGGTATCACAGCCATGTACCATCATGCCTGGCTAATTTTTGTACTTTTTGTAGAGAAGGGTTTCACCATGTTGGCCAGGCTAGTCTTAGACTCCTGAGTTCAAGCAATCCACTTGCCTTGGCCTCCCGAAGTGCTGGGATTATAGGTGTGAACCACAGCACCTGACCCAAGACAGTTTTTTAAAAAATAATTTATGTAGTTTTATGGATTAAATGTGTCATAATGCACTGGAAAGGGTGCCCTACCTCAGACCTGAGTGTTTCACTTAATGGCTGTGTCACCTTGGGTTACATTGCAGCCCCTTGGATCCTCTTGTGTAATCTGACTGCATGGTTTTGCTCCCAAAGTTCAATTAGATAGTTTTTGAAAGGATCTGGATTTCCCTTTTCCCTTTACTTTCCTTGGTTCTGGAGACTAAATAGTTTCTCCCTTAGGAAGGGTCCACAGTTTCTCGTTTAATTAAATCAGCTCCTGAGATGAACAAAGGGACTGTGTTCATAACTGCCGGTAGTTCCTCCAGGGACTAGGATTTGCTCAAGAGTTACACACACTTATCTGGAAGCCCATGGAGGAGGCTGGCGGCTGAAAGGTAGGCTGCCAGCCAGAAGGTCAGTCTTGGACTGCGAGGCTCTGGCCGTGCCTCTCCACCGGGGTGGTGATGGATGGCGGCGTTCTGATTTTAAGAGGGGCCTGAATGTGGTTAACATGGTGACAGATACGGATCTTCGTTGGGCACAGCCTGCAAATTCCAATTAATCTAATCCCCCGCCTTGGGAAATCTGAACATTGCATTGAGCTTGAACTCTACTGTAGGGCTCAGGGCCCAATCTGTTACATCGCTCTGCAGGCATCCGTGCCCTGTCTCCTTGGTCAGCTCTTCTAGAGGACAGTATCTGCCAGGGCTGCCCCAGGGCCTGAGCTCTCTGAGCAAGGGAGAGGAGGAGAGAGGAAGTGGGAAGGTCTTGAGTAGGGAGGTTCAAGGTAAAACTAGCCATAGGCCAAAACCTTCTTCCCTCCTTTTCTCCCTCCTTCTTTCCCTTCCCCTCTCTCTTTTTCCTCTTTTCATTTCCTTCCCACCTTTTGCTTCTTTTGCTTTTTCTCTGTTTCTCTCTTTCCCTTTTTACCTTTCTTGTTGTCTCCCTATAGCCAAAGAGTGCAAGACCATTTTTTTTTTTCATGCCGCGAAGTGAGTACATGAACATTTGGAAAGTAGGTCTCACCTGGGCTTGCGTCCACCCGGAACAACTCTGGACACATAGTAAGTTTTCAGAAGCAGTCAGATGGAATCATCCTGGACATTGGTGCAGCTTCTGAACCTTTCCCGGTGTGAGTCCAAGTTATGGCAATGCAATTCTACCCAGGAAGGGAAGCAACAAACCCGAGTAGTGCCCACCTTTGGGGGGTGAAATAGCAGGTTCCTCCCTCTCCAGTGATGGGGGCTCAGCCTGCAGGGAACCTTTCTGCCCAGCCCAGCTTTGGAACTCAATGCAGTCAGGCTTGCTGATGACATCATTGGCCTTCCGTGGGACAGCTGCAGCCAGTATCAGGACACTCCAGAAATGCCAGCAGTAATTGGAAACTGCATGTTCAGATGCTTTCCATGGCATTCACGCATGGCGAGCAGTGCTTCTGCCGAGGGACTTTTCAGGTGGTGCCCTGAGCAGGATCTCTGGGAGACCAGGGAGATCAGAAGCCAACTTCCATCTTTCCTGGACCAGGGATCCTGGGGGATGGGATGGGGAGATGTTCCCCAGAGGGCTGCAGCTTTCTGTCAATGGGATTTCATTTGGGTTGGTCTCCAGAGAACCCACGGGGTACATTTCTAGACATTAATTTCCAAAGCCTATTTTTGTAATTCCATTTAAAGAATATTTCCATCTTTTCTTGCCTATCACTGCTGCCTAATCTTGTTTGTGTAGTGGGTGAATAGAAGAGAAATAAGAGGAGAGAAAAACATGAAGATTTTGGGGGAGAGAATATTCTGTGGAGGCACAGCAACTGCCTTCGCATGTCTGACGGTCTGTAAAGTGAAGAGACATCGGCTTGTTCTGTGTGTCCCTGGTGAGAGTGTTAGGGCTGTGGGGAGGTGCGTTCATCTGGGGATTTCAGGGGGGTGGGGTGGAAGGCTCACATTTGACACCTCCTGTGGGACAGCCACAGTGCTAGACTTTGCGCCTCCAGATGTTAGAGGCAGTAACCGCTAGCCTGGTGCCCATCACAGATACCAGTTACTAACCCCTTATCTTGTGCTAGGGACTAAGCGCTGCACCAGATCAATTCATTTCATTCTTACAACTACCCTCTTGGGTGGGAACTATCACTGACATCATTTTGCATGTGGAAGAGAGTGACTGGGAAGAGCACAGCTGCTTAAGGTCACACAGTGTGTTGGTGGCAGGGCCTGCCATGGAACCAAGGCCTCCCACACCAGGCTCCTGTCCCCAGCTCTTCAGCACCAGGATCCGTTTCTGAACCATGTCTGAGCTGTGGGGTTGAATGCACTGGTCCTGTCTTCCACATTTTTTCCCTCTACCTTCTTTTTATCATAACTGTCATATTAACATATTACCTTATAAAAATGCTGAAAGATAGCAATTTGGGAAAATGTGCTCAGAAGTAAAAGCTCTCTCCCTGTTTCCCCACCCGCTGCTGCATCACTGTGCTTCCTTAAAGGGAGTGCTTACCATCCGCGTTGTCCTCTAAAACGGGAATGGGAGGGAATCCCTGGAATCCCTGAGCCTGGAGGGATTCACAAGAGGAAGGTAACCACTTGCAGGAGGTCAGTGCTGGGTGCAGGGCAGGAGGCCTAGAGGACACTTAAGGTCCAGCCTAAGGAGGACAGTCGCTGAGAGTGACCCTTGATGGGGCTTCCGCTGGGACAGAGATGGGTGCTCCCAGAGGGCGATTTGGCGGAGAGGCAGTGGCTTCCCTTCTCACTGTCTGCCTGACTCACCACCCTTGCCTCCTGGCCGCTCTGCCAGCTTTCCTTCACCCCCTGCTGCAGGCTGTCCTGCATGCAGCTGCCCGATTAAGCTCCCCAAATACTGATTTCATGATGTCACTCACTCCTCTGAACTCCCTTTACCTCCCTCTGTGATCAGAAGCCTGAACTTCTGAACTCCTCTACTCCTAAGCCAAAGCATCCGCCCTCTGACCCCAGCTCGTCTTCCCTCTGCTATCTGGGAGTCTCTCCTCCTCTCCACTTAGTTGAGTTCCTGGTTAGTTCAAGGCTCCATTCATTCTTTCATTCACCTGGATGCTAGGAGGAGGAAGCTGCAAAGGCTGAGACATAAAGACATGTCACCTGCCCTCAGAGAGCTCTTGGTCTTGGGAAGGGGCATGCATGAAATCACCTTTTAAAAATTGATATTCAATGGTTTTTTTTTTGAGACAGAGTCTTGCTCTGTTGCCCAGGCTGGAGTGCAGTGCTGTGATCTTGGCTCACTGCAATCTCTGCCTCCTGGGTTCAAGTGATTCTTCTGTTTCAGCCTCCCTAGTAGTTGGGATTACAGGCATGTGCCACCTGTAAAAAAAAATACCTGGCTAATTTTTGTATTTTTAGTAGAGACGGGGTTTCACTATGTTGCCCAGGCTGGTCTTGAACTCCTAACCTCAAGTGATCTGCCCACCTCAGCCTCCCAAAGTGCTGGTGTTACAGGCGTGAGCCACCATGCCTGGCCATGAAATCACATTTGATCAGCGTGGTGAGAGCCACTTCAGCTGCATACAAAGCCTTCCTCTTGCAGGAAGCCTTTATTGATTGCTTTGTCACTGTGGATTCACTCTTCTCTGGAGCCTGGTGGATCCTCATCTCTGTTCTTCTCTTTTTGTTCCTTGTTTTCTGCCTGGTATAATTCACTTTCTTTTATTGCCAATATCACTTGGACTTTAGCCCCAAGGAACATACCACACTACCTGGCACTGTGCCATATGCCTAATAATAAGGAGGTACATTTATATTGAGCTCTGATTCTGAAGCCTGTTCACATCTGTGATTCCCCTTACTTTGCATAACAGCTCTCTGGGACAGGTGGGACAAATGTGATGAGCCCCAGTCTGCAGAGCAGGAGACGACTTGCTTATGGGCACACAGTTCATAAGTGGCAGAGCCGGCATCAGGGACTGGAGTCTTGCCGTGGGTATGCCACACAGCCCCACAGAAGGATGGATGCATGCAGTCCCGTTGTGTGGACTCCTCCCTGGGCCTGCAATGTGTAGGGATGTGTTAGGGGAGGATGAGAGGGCAAGAGGGGGATCTGTGGCTAGAATTCTGGAGGTTCATTGGAACCAGGGAGGTACATGGGGTGACTTGAACCCCAACTCTTTTCATCTAGGCATGACACTCCCTTTTTTCTCTATGGAGACTGGGAATAGCAGGATGGAGGGAGGGTAGAAGGAGTAGAGGGGTGAGTTTTGGGGCTAGGGCTGAGGGATGGGGGAGAAGAGAGTAGTCAGGCGACCTGTCAATTCTCCCTGTATAGCCTGGACTCTTGAGAAGACTGAAGTGCGTCAAAGGATGCGTAATGAAAAAATGGTGATGAGGACGGGTTGCCTTATCACCCGGAAGGGAGGAAAAGCTTCAGGTCCAACCATCCTGCTTAAACATTTGAGAATTCTATGCAGTTCTTTTAAGTATTTAGAGGTATTAGGGACAATGTGTCCAGAAAGTGGAATCCCAGCTCCTTCTCACCCTGGCTATTGATTTTTGGCCTTGCAATTACTGCAGAGGTGCTGCCTCTGTGAACACTATTAGTGCTAGTTAGAAAGCTTGAGCTTTTGAAGCTCAACTGTTTGAGCTACCTATGGGTTTGGGAAAAAAAAGGATCTTACCATGTGTTTCTTTAGCCCGGCTATGAATCAAAAATAGTTGAACTTTTTTTTTTTTTTTTTTTTTTTTTGCTCAAGTCTCAAGCTTAAAAATAAAAAAGTCACCTTTGGGCTGAGATCAAGAATGGAAAATTTCAGGGCATAGTGTAATTTTTTCCCCATCTGTTCTGGGCAAGGGACGATAAAGCGTTCTGACGGAAGATTGTGTGTAAGCATCAACCATGAGTCTCACTACTTTATTGCGTTGCAAAGTCTACTTTGTTAAGATGTCTTGAAAGAAAGACTCCCTCCATTCTCCTGGCACAACTGAATGTGCTTGGTATGGGGAGACATGTGTAACTGAATCTAAGAAACTAACTGGAATAGGCAAAGGAGGAAGTGATGAAAGTGAAGCTGCAGCTTCTGCAAAGGTGGCTTTGTTGTATAAGGTGCAGGTTAGTACCACGAATGATCAATTACTAAAGTTCTGGATTGGGCAGTGACAAGTGTCTAGAAGGAATGCTGGGCCAAGGGAATTGCATTGTCATGTGAGAATAAGGATGGGGACACCTTTACATTTTCATTAAAAAAGATCTGGACATTACTTGACTGTGGTAGTAAACTTTGTAAAGGGTATTATGGTTACAGCTTTGTTTGCTTGAGATCCTGTATTTTTATAGTTCAATATCACTAAGGTATGAAGAAACTGTTTTATGGATGTCAATTTTACTGTTTCTGACAACAGCTTGCGAGGAAGTATACATTTGTGCAACAGACTGCTTTGGATGTTAATTCTAAATTTAGAAGCCGCCTTCAATGGGTGTGGAAATCAGTTACACAAAATTCAGGTGCTTACTAAAAAAAAAATCTGAATATCCATGAGGCTGGTATGGTCCCTGGTGGAAATTTGTGCAGCTGAGCTTCTCTCAGGATCCTGGGGTTGTCAGGGTGTGGCACAGCAGCTGGGGGCTGGGCCCCAGGCATGCACATCAGCATCTGTGTATTGAATATAATCAGCACAGACAGGGAAGAAACAAACCACCACCAACAAACACCCTAAGCACCAATCTGGGCGTCTGGGCACCCTGGGTTTTCATTTTGACTCTGTCATTTACTAGCTCTCTGACCTTGGGCACCATGCTTTGCATAGCAGCCTTGGTTTCCTCATTGGTAAAATGAGGCTGTTGAATTCTATATGGCTCAAGAGTTCTTTCTAGCCCCGAAACATGGAAAAATTCAGTTTCGACTAAGAGCTTTAACATTCTTTTATCTGGGCTGTTTGTAGTGGCCAAAACTGATAACATAATGAAAAACTTCCCTACTAATTAAAGTAGACATTGCCCTAAGTGCTGTGAGTGTCTCTGTTACCTTATCCCTTCTCTGAAAGCTTCTGGGTCTCCCCTTGAAGCAGCCCATAAAATGGCTCAGTGTCCAGCGTAGCAGGAGGTCTCCAGCCTAGTCAATGGTGCCCCTTCTGAAGGTCATGGACCCGCCTTACCCATTGTTAAATATGTTTTCCATCCCTCTGGTGTACGTGGAGAGCTTCTGGGTGGAGTGGACACAAATGATTTAACTTTCCCGAGTCTCTGCTTCTGCACCAGAAAGTGGAAGGAATCATAACCAGTGTAGTAGAGGTAATTAGGAGGGTCCAAAGCTTGGACCATCTGGGTTCAAGCCCTGGCCCCACCACTTAGTATCTGTGCGAGTGTGGGCATGTCATGTAGCCTTTCTTACCTCAATTCATAATCCACAAAGTGGGGATGAGAATAGCACCAACTGTATCGAGTTGATAATGAGATCAAATAACATACAAAATTCTTAGAATAGAATAAGCACTGTAGAAGTGATAGCTCTGTGTATGTCATTAATACATTCACCTGTATCACTGAACTTTATTTTATATCAAGTGAGATAACTACTATACCATCCAGGGAGGTCATGTGTGTGAAGCCCCTAGCACAATGCTTGACAAATAGTTTTCAGGGAATGTTAGCTTCTATCTAAGCAGTTCCCATTGGGAAAAAAAATAGTTGTATTTTTATATAGTTCCAGTTAGTTTCTCATCTGTGATCTATGCTATTTTTAATTGAAAAAAAAAAAGGGTTTCCATACATCATCAAGAGGAGCCGTTCCCCTGTCCCAGCCTCTCACAGAGCACACCCTCACTCCCTCATTTTCCAATAGTCCCGGGCCTAGACCACCTGTAGAGAATGGAAGGCTGGCTACAGAGTGGAAGCATCTGCTCAGAAAGATCTAGTTGTTTGCCGGAGCCTCAGCTTGAGGAAGACTCCAAGTTTATAAAGTCCCAGTCATGCAGTTTGCTTGAGACTTTATAAAGAGAGAATGAGATGTGGAGGCTGGGCCCAAACCCACTACCAGGCTGTGGGAATGGGGGGCCTTGGCTGGCATCTCTTCCCAGGGCCTCCTGGTCAGCCTCAGGAGATCTAGTGCTAAGGGTTACTCTGCTGGGGAAAATCTCAATGGCACTAGAGACCACTTGAGTGCAGCTCTTAGGAACTGAGGAGCCAGCTACTTAGCATCCCAGAATCCCAATGCCTATAGCCAGAGCCAGAGCTGCTTAGAAGAAAAGCAAAGTCCGCAGGCTGCGTGAACTGAGAACCACCTCACCTGGCTGCACATTCTCTGAGCGGCCTGACCATGCTGTTCTCTGAGCCTCGGTTTCCTCATCAGTGATAGGGTGGAGTTAGCTAGATCAATCGGGGGCTTTTAAAAGCTTTTCCCCCTGAAACCCACAATAAGAAATACCTTTTCTTTCTCAACCCAATACGTATGTCCATGTATGTGATTAAACAAAAGTTCCATGCAGCAACCCTTTCAGTACGCAGTACTCTATTTCCTATGCTGTTGTTTCAGTTGAAAGATGCTGATTGTGAATGATGGTGAATGATTCAGTTGATTCTGTGACCTGCTGATGGGTCATAACCCGCACTTTTCTTTTTGTTTTTGTTTTTGTTGATGGAGTCTCACACTGTTGCCCAGGCTGGAGTGTAGTGCCGTGATCTTGGTTCACTGCACCCTCCGCCTCCAGGGTTCAAGTAATTCTCCTGCCTCAGCCTCCCGAGTAGCTGAGATTATAGGCACCCACCACCACGCCTGGCTGATTTTTTTTTGTGTGTGTATTTTTAGTAGGGACGGGGTTTCATCACGTTGGTCAGGCTGATCTCGAACTCCTGACCTCGTGATCCACCTGTCTCAACCTCCCAAAGTGCTGGGATTACAGGTGTGAGCCACCGTGCCCGGCCATAACCTACAGTTTTAAACACATTGGGCTGAATACGGTTGAGGGCGCTTGAATGCTATTATGCTGTGATTCAGCTGGGCCAGGAATATAGAGAACAGCAGCTCCCTACTCTGTGTTGGGCCAGAGATGGCTGAAATGTCTAGCATATTAGATCAACCAGATTTTTAGTTCTAAAGGTGAAGCCAGAAGCTGGTTTTTGTTTTTGTTTTTTTTTCGTCTCAAAAACAAGTGAGTAAAATTTGCATAAACACATAGACTCAGAGGTATGGATACAATACCTGAAGGGCTATAGATCCTTTTCCAGGATTGTCCCTCTCAGCAGGAATGGAGGATACCTAGCTAGAGAGGAGAGTTGGGGGTAACACCTTCTTGCCCAATGGAAGGCATCTGGTGGTGTGGCCTCAACAGGCTCTTAGCAAGGTGAGTTCCTTAGCCTTTCTACTAGTGAGGTGTTTGGGTTGAGGTGCAGTGCCATTGACTGGGCCCATGTGGGGAGGGTATTCAAAGCATTTCACAATTACACAGCTGCCTGGGCACTGACAGAGTCCTAGAGCAGTGTCAGCTGTGCCAGGTCCAATCCTTCAGTCGCTGGATCATGGGGAGGCCTGGAGTCCCATTGTAGAGGCTGGGTGGTGGCAGTAGGCTTGCAGGGATTCAGGGAAGCTGTTACTTACTAACATGTAAAAATGATTTCAATATTTTCACCCTGGTAGGGATGCACCAGTGTGTGCTTCTCAGCCTCAGTCTTGGACATACGCCCCATTGCCCTAAGGTTGTCCCAAATAGGCCACAATTAGCTCTCACCTCTTATGGACAGGTGGGAGATGTCTGAATGCAACCACATGTTGCCCAGTGACAGGGGCTGGGCTGACCAGGACATGGAGAGTGACTTGCCTTCTGGGGCTGAGCCAGTCACTCATACTCTCAGTGTAGCCCTGGAGCTTCAGTGCACCTGCTGTGTTACAGGAAGTTGTATCAGCAGCTCTACACCAAGGCGTATAGTCTGTGACCACTTTAAAGAAAGACTTATTAGAAAAAGGCATTGTTTGGGGAGGCCAACAGGCCAGCTGATGGGGGCCATGCCAGAGGTTCTGTGTCAAGGTACCTGGCTTGATGCTTATTTCCCATTGTCTGTTTCTTGAGTTTATTTTGTGCCATCTGCCTTTTTCCACCTGCTTTGGAATTCCAGGACTGCTGTGTAGGCTTCTCTTGAGATGAGATGCAGCAGTGTTCTCAACTGGCAGGGGCAGCCTTCCTGGGGGCAGGGACTGGGCATCCGTGTTATCTATCCTGGGCCCATCTGTTTCTTTCCCCTTGACACCCACCACAGAGGTCTGTGCACAAGAGGGTCAGTTGATACCAGTTTTAATGAGGGAATCTGTCTTCTTGGAACCATCCAGAAGCCATGGTCTTTTTCTCTGGAACACCCCACCCCTGACATCCCAGTGCTGGATTCAAGCTGGTGAACCACAGGTCAAAGTTTTCAGTTGCTGTCTTCCAGGGCCTTGGTTGTTCCACTGTCCCCCTCCCTGTACCAGGATCATTGTGATCCAGTGGATCTGATGGAGTTGCTACACCCAGCTTGGCGTGCAGGGGTGTTTGGCACATCCCTGGCTCTGGAATTCTACGCTGTAAGGGAGATGCTGCAAGGGTACTACCTGATTCACGAGGCATGTCCTACCATCTGTGCTATTTTTTTTTAAGATCAGAATTACGAACATTTCAGGAGTCATCTGGGATCTGGAGAAGGAATAACCCACTTTCTGAGTCTTTTCTTTAACCATTCATGGGGGGTAAGAAACGTCACAGGTTCGTTGTGAAGGTCAAATGAAAGAGAACTTGAGAAAATTTGCAAATCCTTCAGTTCCAGGTGAAAGAAAGTAATTTATTATTAATTCATATTGTTATTATGTAGCATTTCTTAAAATATGTATACCAAGTGCCTTTTTTGACTGGTGCAATCTTTCTACAATTCCAGTCTGGGATGTTATCTTATTTGCTTAGAGAATGGTGTAAAGAGGAGAGCCCGAGGCCGGCAGATCACCTGAGGTCAGGAGTTCAAGACTAGCCTGGCCAATGTGGTGAAACCCTGTCTCTACTAAAAATACAAAAATTAGCCAGGCATGGTGTCAGGCACCTGTAATCCTGGCTACTTGGGAGACTGAGGCAGAATTGCTTGAACCCAGGAGGTGGAGGTTGCAGTGATCTGAGATCATGCCCTTGCACTCCACTCTAGCCTGGGCGACAAGAACGAAATTCCATCTAAAAAAAAAATCACCTCCTGGGCAGTCTGAATTTCTTAACCTGCCCCAGAGAATTTAAAACTTTAGAAAACGTGGAGGATTCACATTTAAAAAAAAATATATCCTGTGTTCATTTCTGGAAACCCTAAGGAGGATGAGAGTTATATTCTCTGTCCCTGCCCAAGATCCTCTCATGAACTGTATAAACAGTATTGAACTGCATGCTTGCCTCATAAACCCAGTTGGGCAAATATTATAGGCCTATTTCTATCACCTCTGGCTGGCAGAGTGTTTGTATTTGTCCACACATCCTTTATGGCCAGGGCACGCCCTGGATAGGAGAAGCTTGTGCCCTCCCAGCTGAAAAATGCCCATAATTCATCAGACCAACATTGGACTGCTAATTGTAGGCCTGGATTCATAGTGTTCTTGAAAGCTTCAGGGTGAGATTAAACTGCCTTTTGACAGTGATTGACAGCTTTCAAGATTGAAATAATGAGCCTGGAGCCCCCATTCCCTGCAAACCACTCTGAAGTTAATTTTCTTGCGTTCTTCCTACCTTCCAGAGACCTGACTCCCGTATAGCTCTTCGTTCAATGGATGTCACATCCATCTTTTGCTCTTTTGCCAAAATTAATTGCCAGCATTATCCAAGAGAGTTATCTATATTAGTCTCAAACCAACCAGGTCTTGCAGCTAGAGGATCATCAATATAATACATGTTCTATTGCCTCGGTGACTTTCGGTCTCAGCCCTGGCAGGGGCCCTAGGAGATTGGTTTGAGGCATTGCAGTTTGATTGTGCCTGCGATTGATGGGCCAGAGGCTGGAGCTGGGGAAATACCCCAGGGATTACATTTTCTTAGGGTGTTTTTGGCTCACAGGTGTGCACCACCATGGCATGACTGTTGGTTATGGAGGGAAGCTGGTTCCCTGGAGTTGGGCCTCAGGCACTTGGTTGGGATGCTGATGACCCAGGGATCCATGCTCATCTTGATCTTCAGTTCTGGGTGGGTCTGGGCCATATTTCCAGGGTCTTGGCTTCCACCAGATGCCGCATGATCATGGCTTTGAGAGCATCAAGAGTCCTTATTGTACTGTATCCTGGTCTTCATCGTCATCACTTCCATAGACTGCACTTTAGAGGGGATAGAATTTACCTTTTTTTTTTCTTTTTTGAGACAGAGTCCTGCTCTGTCGTCCAGACTGGAGTGCAGTAGTGTGACCTCGGCTTACTACAACCTACCAGGCTCAAGCGATTCTCCTGCCTCAGCCTCCCGAGTAGCTAGGATTACAGGCACATGCTACTATGCCCGGCTAATTTTTGTATTTTTAGTGGAGATGGGATTTCACCATGTTGGCCAGGCTGGTCTCAAACTCCTGACCTCAAATGATCCACCTGCCTCGGCCTCCCAAAGTGCTGGGATTACAGGTATGAGCCACTGCGCCTGACCCTGAATTGACTTTTATTTCCTTTCAATTACTTTGAGGACTATAATTCCATTTTTAAAGGTGAAGACACAGGCTCAGAGAGATTGGGTAATTTGCCCACAGTTCCTCTGATGGTAACTGGCAGAAACGGGAACTGACCGGAAATCAAAGCCCAAGCTATTTCTCTCCGTCCACACCATATGTCAGCTGTGTCGATTCTTATGCCATCCTCTTTGAAAAGAACTCAGAGTGCTTTTGAAAACCCACATTTTGCAATTGCTGCTTTATAGAGTGTCAATGTTTGTCTAAGTTAATTCTCAGGTAGTGACGATCAAAGATGTAACAGTTCATCCAGGGTTTACCTAGTTAATTCCAGCACAGAACCAGAGGCCCCCCAACACAAACAAGATTTCTGGCCTCTCTAGCACTAACCTCCTCTTCGGATGCCTTCCATGAGGCATATGTGTGTGCTAGAGGCGTGGAGGAGCTAAGTTTGGGTCTCTGTACTGTTCCCTTCTCATCTGTTTAGTTTAACCTCCAAAGTATTGTACCATGTTCTCTGTGTCCAATGGAAAATAATGTTTTTACATTGCATCATGCGTCATTCTTAATCCCAGAGTGGGGCTGGAGTGTTGGAACACTTCAGCACAGGACTCTGTTTAAAGCTGTGAGAAGCTCTTTTTGTTTTTCTAAGTCGGCTGAACTAGTAAAACAGTTTTACAACTGTTTTTTTTTAAGTTCTGTTCAGAAAGACAAGCTTGAAAAAATAGGTGATGCTGAAGTGTCATTTTAGTAAATTTTTTTTTTCCTGTTAAAAGAGAGGTTGGCTCTTCTTTGATTCTGATCTTTAGGTTATTTCTCCAAGAGCTACCTTTCTGGTTTTTTTTCTTTATGCCCCATGAGGTCTTCGGTCCTGGATACCCTCATCCTATAATAACCAGAAATGACCCTTGATCCATGGAGTTTGACTTGGGCTGAAATCAAGTTTCAAGAAATACCATAGGGCCTTGTGACTTTGTTGCATGTCACCCTGGCCTGTGAAGGGGCTGTCTGACTCCTGCCCCGAAGTTATCAGTCACATGCCCTTGTTTGTCTGCCCCCTCCCCAGCTCCCCAGCCCACCTCCCTAGTGTCAGTGTCCTCTTTCTTAAATCTGCACTGGACTGGGGGAGTTCTTCATCTGATGCATTTTCGTGTGGTGTGCACGTGTGTGTGTGTGTGTGTGTGTGTGTGTGTGGTGAGAGTGAAGAGATGATCAAGGAAGAGTGGGGCAGCACATGTTTCATTATGAACGGTTCTTCTGAGAAGAGAAGTCACTTTCATATTATGAGAAAAGTTAGGAAGAGGTCAGTGCCAACCCGCACCCTTCTGTGATTGGCTATCCCCTTCACCTGCCTTGTGTAATGTTGCCCCCTTTCCCTAAGACCCCAAGGAAGGACCTAGTTCAAGAAAATGGGCAGTAATGGTTGAGTGTTTGTGCCCGAGAGGTCAGGCTCTTCCATGTGCGGAGGAGTCTTTGGAGATGGCACCGTTTCCGGGAACAGGAAGGCCTTGGAGAGTGTGTGGGTTCCTTGGGCAGAGGCAAAGTTTCTTTTGGATTTTTCCTTAGTCTTCCTCATTTCCAAATTTCAAAAGTGATTTCTCTTTCTCTTTATTTCTTTTCTTTTCTTTTTTTTTGTTTTTGAGATGGAATATTATTCTTGTCACCTAGACTGGAATGCAGTGGTACGATCTCGGCTCAGTGCAACCTCTGCCTCCCGGGTTCAAGTGATTCTCCTGCCTCAGCCTCCTGAGTAGCTGGGATTATAGGTGCACACTAGCATCCTCAGCTAATTTTTGTATTTTAGTAGAGATGGGGTTTTACCATGTTGGCCAGGCTGGTCTCGAACTCCACCTGCCTTGGTCTCCCAAAGTGCTGGGATTATAGGTGTGAGCCACCACACCCGGCCCAAAAGTGATTTATTTGGAATCTTCCTTACCTCATCAGAGAGGAGCTGCTACTTTGTTGCCAGACACTGTCCTCAGGGAGCCTTTGATCCTGTCTGTGCCGTTCCCTGTGCCGCAACCTGGGCTTTCTGCAGGCAAAAGACACAGCAGACCTGCCCACAGCCGTGGGCAGTCGGCTTGGCTTGTTACCAAGGGATTTGCTCAGCCTGCTTGGAAGAGCTTGTGTTGCCCGGTGAGGAACCCTGTGGGCTTCTCCTTCTACTCTTCCACTCTCTGTTGCCAGTGGCCTAGATCTGAGCTGCCCATCACGGCCACAATATCATCTGTTGGAACCAAAAAAAAAAAAACAAAACAAAAAAAGTTAATCCCTGCTAAGACCTACAAAACTGGAATATCCAGGAGTAGAATATCAAATCTCTGTTATGGAACCGAGATCCACAGGGAGTTCTGATGCTCTTCTAGCTTTTAGAACCATGTCTGTTTATTCATTTACTAGCCAGTGGGGAAGGTGGGAGGTGGGGCAAGATGACACTTGGGTGGGGTCTTCTGTTCTTTTGGTTACTTTGAGCATAGCTCCTGGCCTTCCTGGTGAAACAGCCTGCTGCTGACCTTGAACCCTGGGGTGGGTTCAGCAGGACTTTCTAGTCTCTGATGGGGCATCCCTTGGGAGTAGGCTTGAAGTAGAAGTGGCTTTCTGGGTGCGGGATGCCCCTGAGACACAGCAGGTGGGCTCACTGCTGAGTAACTAGAGGTGCCCAGGCCCTGGCCGGGTTTGCATTATGGAGGAACAGCTTGGTGCACCGCCTGCAGGGTTGCCTGGTGACTGCCCAGCGGGAGGGAGGTGGGGCACTTCTTGGGCTGGTGCTCACTTCTGGCGCAGTGGAGGGAGCATTCATCTCACTAGCGGAGTGTCAACAGCGCCTAGTTCCTGCCCTCTCAGCTCCCAAGTGCCCCTTTCCTTGCTGCAGCAGGAGAAGAGACTTGGCCAATGGGGGAAGAGTCATTTATCCATGAGCTCCAATTCAGGAACATTTGAAATATTGACAGGCTGCCTTTTAAAACATTTACAACAAAAATAGTTTTATGGAGTCCCAAGGGAGGCAAAAAAAGAAAAAAAAAGTTATATTTCTGATTTCACTCAATAAAGGAATGATACTGAGAAAATCAGCTTTGTCATTTCATCACTAAAATGTTAATGTTCGTGTTGTTGGGGAAGTTGCAATGCAGAGGCAGCTTTCTCCCCGCCCCTGCCACCACCGCCTTTTTTTTTTTTTTTTTTTTTTTTTTGAGACAGGGTCTCGCTCTGTCGTCCAGGCTGGGGTACAGTGGTGCAATCTCGGCTCACTGTAACCTCCGCCTCCTGGGTTCAAGTGATTCTCATGCCCCAGCCTCCCGAGTAGCTGGGACTACAGGTGTGCACCACCATGCCCAGCTAATTTTTGTATTTTTAGTAGAGACAGGTTTTCACCATGTTGGCCAGGCTGGTCTTGAACTCCTGGCCTCAGTGATTGGCCTGCCTCAGTCTCCCAAAGCGCTGGGATTACAGGCGTGAGCCACTGCACCTGGCTAACCTTTTTGGATTCTTAAATGTGTTCATGGGCTGCATCAGGAAGCCAGGCCACCGCTGGTCCCTAGGTCTGGGGTGTTCACAACAAGAGAAGATCATAAACATCATGTCAAAGGCAGAAAAAGCAAAACTCTGCCCTCTGTGGTATTAAGCCCCAGTACTTGACATTCCAAACGTCCAAAGGAGAGCAGAGAGCAGCACACACGGGTATTGGTTGCTTGTCCACCTGGTAGTTGAGTGCCTTCACTGGTAGCTACAGCCTAGATAGTGCTGCTTTGTGCTGGGTACCATGCTAAGTGCTTGCCCTATACTAACCCTTTTAGTACTCCCTACATCCCTGACATGTGTTTATGCAGTTCTTGTTCCTGTTTTCATATGAGGAAGCAGACCCAGAGGATGAAATAATCTTACTGAGGTCACACAGCTGGGAAATGGAGAAATTAGGATTCAAACCAGACAGGCATCCTCCAGAGCTAATGGTTTAACCCAGGCACTGAGTTGCCTTTTCCCAAAGTAGAGGACAAGTCGGTCAGGCAGCCACAGCCTTCAGGATACCTCCAGCACACTTCATGCTGGGCCCCTTTGTAGTGGCTGGGCTCTCCCCTTGAAGACTTTTCTCCATCTCCTGGTCTACAATCTAGCTTCCCAGCCTTCTGCAACCAAATCCTTTCCTTACTGGTCAGAAATGCCTGGAAATTTCAGATTTGTTCAGGGAGATTTTTCCCACCATGGCTCAGAGAGGTCTGAGCCTCTGTCACTGACATTTGACCTCATCTTCGTTACTTCTGGCCTTCCAGTGGGGCTGGTCTGTTCAAACCATCTATAAGCTTAGAACTGTACGGTCCCCTTTGTGGAAATCTGCTTCCAAGAGTGGTCCCTGGAAGGAGAAAGTGACTTCTACATCTGTCGTCTGGTTGATGGCTTGAGTAGATGTGCTGGCCAGGTTAGACTGGAAGGTCTCAGTCCTCCCGGAATGCTCCACACACATCATACTTAGGGGAAAGAGGCTCTTCCTTGATGGCTCCAGGCTGCAGCATCAGTCGAACCCTCGCTAGAATCTTGAAGCATCATTGTGCTCATCAGAAATATTTAATTAAGGCTGCATATTAATGGTGTGTTTTTCCTGGCCCTAGGCAGAACCAGTTTAGTTGGAAACAGTTCCTGGCCACTTGGAGAGGGGTACCTCAGATTGGATGTGGAAAGAGCATCAATTGTGAGGCACAGGGGTTTGGGATCCAGTCTGTTTCTGCTCTTCTATCTATGGGTCTGAGTTTTCTTATCTGTAAAATGAAGCCATTAGAAAGTTGGAGCTTTTGAGATTTTTGCTGGGTATACATTTGTCCAGAAGTATCTGCCCACCATGACTCAGGGGGGTCTGTGCCTCTGTCTGTGACATATGATGAATTTTTAAATTTGGGTACACAGAATTCTTTAGGGAGAGAGAAGAATGAAGGTGAATGAGCCCTTCCTCCATCCTTCCCCTGTACATATAAGAGCATAATTTAAAGTCACCCACTCTAAGCACAATATTTACTTAAACTTGCACAGGTTTTTCCTGTCACTCCATGATATATGTTTTATTTAATATAAAAATAGTGGTAGCTGGGTGTGGTGGCGTGTTCCTGTAGTCCCAGCTACTTAGGAGGATGAGGTGGGAGGATCACTTGAGCCCAGGAGTTTGAGAGCAACCTGATATATGTTTTATTTAATATAAAAATAGTGGTAGCTGGGTGTGGTGGCGTGTTCCTGTAGTCCCAGCTACTTGGGAGGATGAGGTGGGAGGATCACTTGAGCCCAGGAGTTTGACAGCAACATAGCAAGACCCTGTCTCTACAAAAAAATAAAATAAATAGGAACAGTGTTCTTCCCACATCTTTGAATCAGTTGAATACTCTATGAGTGCGTCCCCTGAGTGGGTTTTGTATGCCCCTAACACCAAAATCTTGGTTGGAGTCTTACATCTGGGAGGTGAAGTTTGAGGGGTAGGGCCCATGTACTGCTTGGGTTGTGTATGTGTGGGGGGAAATGTATAAATATAGTCCCCCACCTGGACAACCTCAGAGTCTTGTTTTCACACTGCTTCTAGCATCTGCCTTCATGGACCTAACAATTATGTCAACATCTTACCTTGAAAATGCTCCACTTCTGAAGATGTGCTTCGAGGGAGTACACACAATCCTTGCCACTCCCCCAAGCCTTGCTTCTGCCCAGATGCAGCCTGGCTCCCTGGGGAGAGGCATGCCTGAGTCTGCCCAGATGCCTGCTCCAGAATGTTTCCAGGGCCCTTTCCAGCTCTTAGGTTCTGTGGATCTACGTGCGGTCACAAAGCTGAGACAGGCATGCTGACAACTGGGTATATGGCACAACAGTATGTTAATCCAGGAGATAAGAGAGAAAGCAAGACAGGAAAGAACAGGGTGAAATCCCAGAGGGAGCAACAGGGCCCCTGGGACTTCCAGTTGTTTCCAGCGGCAGGAGGACAGCTCCAGCTGCTACAGCACCTCCCAGGACCTAACATGGAGAAGTCTACCCAGTCGGTGCTGGGAGGGAGGCAGTCCCAACCAGAGCTAATATCAGATGGGAATTCCTAGGGAAAGATGATCCCACTGGACTTGGGAGTAGGCTGGGACCCCTCTCTTCTCCTACCCTTCACTCTCCCATCCAATGCGCTTCTGTCTCTTCCTTCTCTTCTTTTCTCCTTTGCTCTGACTTGGTCCTGGTGGTGAAGGACCAGATATGAGCATCACTGCCCGGCTTGGGAGAATCTCTTGGGTGGTGGGCTGGGGGCTTGTGCACAATGCTGAATCTTACTCCATTTGTTTTCACCTTATCCTTGCTCCCTTCTTGGCATCCTGCTCTTCTGAAAAGGAAACTGCAATTTCCCTGAACAAACTCGTGCTTTCATTGTCCATCATTGGCAATGGAGGAAAATGCTCTAGGAGGCCAAAAAGTAGTTGGACGACCCTGACTCTCTCCAGCTTTACCTTCCTTTTAGGGAATTTCTCACATATATAGTACAAACACCCGCATACTAGTTTTAAGGTAGTGCCATTTTCCTCTAACCGTGGTGGACCAAGCTTGGGTGCATGACTTTCTAACCTTTCGCTAATTGAGAGTCTGGTGGGATGTTTAGACAGGACTTTACTGAAAATATGGAGACAGCAGAAAGGAAATGAAAGGAGACTGACAGAGCTAGATAACTGCCCTGTAGGGCATAGCTCATCTTAGCTCACAGACCCTGCCAGAGTCCTCATTTTTTATACCTTCTTCATAGTTTGGGTTTGCCCTTCTCACTGCAGCACACAACTAGTTATCTGCCCTCCTAAAAATCCCCACCTAGTAGAGTTCAGCCCAAAGAGGCAGATGGGAGGATCACCTCTTCCAAGGAGTTTAAGGCCTCTCTTTTGGGTGCTACTTTGCTGTTAGATGCCTTCCTCATCTGTGATGATTGAACTAGGGAAAGAGAACTTCCCTTCCCTATCTAGGGAGAGAGACTTCCTCTCCATCTGAAGGGTCGTGGCCTTACTCCTCAAGATAATGAAGAAGAATTTAATACAGTAAATTCAACACCTCCAGCCAGTATGGGAGATACCATGAGGCATAGGACACATATTTCCTTTTAGCTCCAGTGCTCCAGGCCTCAGCTTCCTTTTTTGTGGAGTATGCATATTTAGAGTGCCTACTTACAGTATTGAGGGCTCTCTGTGATGATGAGGTTAATACATATAAGGCATTTAGAATAGTTCCCAATGAATGACTTTTATCAGTGATGTATTCCCAGCAGGTCTGCTTGGTGTGTGAGTCTAGTCCATGAATGGCCCAGAGTGGGAAGATAGCATCACCATCTATGACTCAAGTGAAGCACATCACGATTTTTCAAAGTATTCATCTATGCATCCCTTATTAGTTTCCATACCAACCCCAAAGTGTAAGCTCCACAAGGCAGGAAATTTGTCCATCTTGATTGCCACTCTATCCCAAGTGCTTAGCACAATGTCTGACTCATAGTAGATGCCCAGTAATTACTTGTTGCATGACTGAGCTCTGTGAGTTAGATAGAGTGGGTAGTATTAATTCCATTTGACAGAAGAAGAAGGTGAGTCCCAGAGACATGATACGACTCTTCTAAGGTTGCATCAGGAGTTAGCTGCAGAGCTGGGGCAAGACCCTGAGTCTCCTCGGTCCTGGTGCAGTACTCCTTCCCCAGGGTGCTGTTGGATCTAGCAAGAGTTGTGCCTGCTGTATAGGCTGGAAGCAGGGACTAAACCCTGAGCTGCCACCAGGTCAGCTTCACGGATTCCATTGACCCTACTGCTCTGGGCCTCTGTGCACACCTACATGTGTGCATGCTAGGAGTCAGAGGCTCTAGAGACTGTAGACTAGTGGCATCTGCTACACGAAATCCTGCCAAGGGACAGCTTTGGAGAAGGTTTCTGTCTGCCCCTGAGCTAAGTGGGGGTGGAACATCTGACCACATGCCCTCTTGCACCAGGTGTTGTCCACGTTAGACTTCCAAGTGTTGAGCGTGGCTGCAGGGTAAGGCTGCATGATTCCACCAGGCATGTTGGTTTGGCCTCCCTGAGGTGGTGCACAGATTGCCTTTCTGTAAATAGGATGTCTGTCACCTGAGGCATTTGTACCAGGCACCTCATTCCTTTTTTGGCTTCCTGTGGATTTGGAAGGAAACTCAGGGGCCATTTTTTTTCATCCTTTTCCCTCCATATAAGACTATACCAAATATATTCCAGATATATTATTTGCTCTTAAAAAGGCTCAAGAAATTGGCCTAACTACATCTGAAAGTTTTTCTAAATCAAGGGTGGGCAATTTTTTTTTAATTTGTAAAAGGCCAGATAATAGAGATTTTAGGCTTTGTGGGCCATGCTGTTGTAGCCACTCAACCATGCCTTTGTAACGTGAAATTAGCCACAGACACCCCAGAACAGATGAGCATGGCTGCATGCCAATAAAACTTTATTTACAAAAATAGGCATCAGGCTGGATTCGGCCCTTAGGCTGTTGGTTGCTGACTCCTGTTCTAAATGGTTATCTTTGGGGTCAGCCCATCTTTGGTCTTGCTAGACTTGGGTGCTGCTTGAGTCAGATAATCCAAGAGAAATAAAATTCCATGTTGACTCCTCTCCTTAGCCTCTGCTTTAAAATCTTTTTAAGAGAATATTTACTCAAGAGCGAGCTTGGAAGGTCCTGGAAACATGTGCCTTTCATGCAGATGCCTTGCTGCGTGGAGAAAGGCAGGCTTTCACCCCAAATTTCTGTTGATCTGGAGAAGCCAGACAGAGGTGGGCCCAGATGGGCGGCTTGTCTTGGGTGAGTTTGGGTTACTGTAAAAGCTCAGACACTTGGGTTCTTGGCTCTGTATGCCCTCCCTGTCTTCCTAAAGCCAAGCAAAATGAAAGGCGAAGGCTGTCTGAACTAGGGTGTGATATTTAAGTCTTAGCGGGTAGGGTGAAATATAACGGAGCCGTTCTGTTCGTTGAGCCAAGCCTGTGGGCTCCTTAATAATCCATGGTCAGGATTGCAGCCCTGTGGGGAGGCAGTAGGAGCCTTCAGCAGCTTGAAAGTAAATGTCTGGATTCCAGGAGGTACAAGCTTCCAAGAAGGAAATTTTCGTAGCTCATCTTTGCACAAGGAGGTTTTAATGGAAATTTGAACACTCCTAGTAAACACCCTTGCTATTAGCATCTTTCATTTTGACAGAGGAGTTTTCTTCCTCTGTTCTGATGGATTATCCAGGCTGGGCTGGGCTGGGTTCCTGTGTGGAGTTATGGGCTCTCTTTAGGGAAACATTTGGTGTGGTAGAAAGATCCTGGTTTCTGGAATAAGACTTGTGTCTTGACCATGTGATATTAATTGTAGGTAAGATCCTCAGGCAAGGTCTTTGACTTCTCTGAGCTTTGGGCCTCACTGTTGCTGGGGGATGGTATGAGAGTGGGTTTACAAAGCACCGAGCACAGAGCCCGACACATAGTAGGTGGCCTAGAAGGGAAAACAGAACTCCAGTTGCTAATACGCAGGTCTGCCCTGCCATCTTTGGGGCTAGGTTGTCTGTGTGCTCCCCTGACAAGGAACCACCCAGGATTCACGTTTGAAGATGGGAAAGGAGACCTGAAGGGTACATGTACATGTGGTAACACAGTGAGCAGGCATTCCTGAGAGTCGGTCTGTCCCTTCCTCTCCCACTGGAGACACTCAGCCAGTGTGGGGGTCACGCAGTACCAGGGAAGGGACACATGTCTGGGAATATTGGGGATAACCTTCTTGTGTGACGTTTTTCAAAACAGGCTGGCAGTGGCCTGGGACCTGGATAACTCAGGCTGCCTGCTTTGCTTCTATGCTTGTCCTCGAGACTTAGATTCTTCAAGGCAGAGAGGCTCCCTGGCTGGTCCCCTACACAAGCCCTCTCTATCTGTTCTGGGTGGTGGTTCTGATCCCTTTTTCCCTGTGGGGTGGACCAGAGCTTCCTGTGGCTTCTCAGAGGGGCTGGGGGGCCCTAGCACACTGTGAACTAGTAGGAGGCAGTGAACTGGGAATTCAGTGGAGGAGGGAGAGGGAATAGGAGGAGGATGAGGAGGAAGAGGAGGAGGCAGTTGAGACAGTTCTCTCACTTATGCAGAAAGTGTGTGATCACAGCCAGCCCCACACAGATTTTCCTCCAAATGAGAAGGGAGTGAGAAAATGTAATTTTAGTGTCTGGCTTTTGACTGACTCCCTGTGGAGGTTCCTTCTGGGCTGTAGTGTTGGGTGTCTCTCCTTCCCTCCAAGGGATGGCCGGGCCTGGGCCTGGAATAAGTGAGTGAAGATGGTAACTGGGTAATGGTCATGGGTAGGGAGGGCGTGAAGAGCCATGCCTGTGCCCCAGGGGACTGGGAGGCCTGGATTTCAGGACATCAAGGAGGTGACATCAAGGACAGTGCAGGGGGATTTAGGGACAGGGTAGTGGGGTCAGTGCCTGAGTCAGTCCAAGCTGAGCTATATTGGGTCTCTTCTATGCTGAGGCGTGCTCTCCCAGGCGTGAGGCCATGTTTTCCAGGCCACAGTCCATGGCCTTGCTGCCAACACAGGTGTGCATTTTGGTGGAGGCTTGCTACCCTCTGTGTGAAACCAAGGCAGCAGAATATTTCCCTGGAATCGGGGCTCCTGGAACATGACCCTGCCAGGAAGCTCAAAGTCCTGGGAGAATATGTTCCGGGCAGGGCCCAGGGGGTACCTCCATGCCCCACTGCCTTGTGGCTCCCAGCATGGGAGATGCCGGACAGTATATACTCTGCCGGCTGGACAGGCTGTCATGTCTGCATGTGAAAACCAGGTTCTGGGGAGATTATAAACCAAAGAGAACCCCTCCACCCAGCCCACAGAGTGCCAGCGATTCCCTCAGTGATTCGTGTGTGGAGGATTCACTCTTGGTGGAAAATCTATTTAACATTTTTATCCTATTTTCCCTCCACTCACTGTCAGTCCTCATGTGTTAGGGGAGTGGAAACTCATTTAAATATGAGGCTGTGAAAAAATATAATTAGGAGGACAAATTGAAAAATGCATATAATACATTTCCATGTCAGACATAAATTACTTTATCCACACCACTGCACCCCTCCATTAACCTGGGGAGTTGGGAGTTGTCTGTGGGATGAAACCCTCTTAGGAGATTTTCTGGAGGAACCCAACTATTAGGAACTCCTTAAAAGCAGAACTTAAATGATAGCATAGAGTTAAGTGCATATTAGAAACTTCACGATTCCATTTAAACTAATCATTCAGTGACTTCATCACAGGTCAGAAAAAATACACTCTCTTCTCGGTACATTTTGCACCTGCAGAAGGATCACTTCAGGGAGGAAGAAGATGGGGTAGATGAGGGCCACATGATTTTTGCCTTCCTGTGTTGGAAGACAATGCTTATGGAAGGGGATTAAACTTTTTGCTGTGTCTCCAGGGAGCAGAATAGGTGCCATCGGTTAGAAGTTATAGAAAGGTGGATTTGGGGTCAATATGATGCAATACTTTCTAGCAAAGAACTTTGGTTAAAAACACAGGCTTTGGATTCAACCACAATGAAGGTGAAGCCCAGCTCTTCCACCTACTAGCTGGGGGACCTCGGGAAAATTTACTTCTCTGGGCTTCAGTCTCTTCAACAGGAAGATGGGCAAAACTATAGTGAAACCTCATACCTTCATAGAGTTGCTCCGAGGATACAAAGAATACGCTTAGCTCACGGTTAGGGAAATTCAGTGAAAAGTGGATATTACTACTAGAAGATAGGGTAGCAGTAGAAAGAAAATATGTGGTCCTGTAAAATTGAAGTTGCCCTGCAGTAGGATGGGGCATATGAGGATAATGAGTGCTTCATCATCACTGGAGATTTTGACAGCAGCTTGGTGTGTGGCTTCTTCTCAGGAGTGTTTTATGGAGATTCAGGAATCAGATTCCTGGGCTAGATTTCGTGCTCTTCAAGTTTAGCTGTGATCATCTCAACCACTTGAGAATTTTTTCCTTTAAACAATTATAACAATTGTTTTTCAAATTATCAAAGTTCAGAGAAGAAATTAAATCTCACTTCCTAGACATAACCATCATGAACATTAGAGGAAACTCACTTAATCTCTCTATCAACACACACACACACACACACACACACACACACACACACACACAGCTGCAAAGATATGTAGATCACACATTGACAGGAATAATTTTAGCATAATGGGATCACACTCTACATCCCAATTTTAACAAAGAGTATTAAAGTACATGGCTTAAATTACTAAGAGGAAACAAGTACATCTAAAGGAAGTTCTGACTTCTGGATAAATATGTCTTCGTTGAAATGGATATATTTTAGAAGAGCTCATCAAGGTTATGAAAAGTTTTAAGAAGATGGAGTCATTGCTTTCTGTTAATACCTAGTTTCAATTTTAGACTTTTGAGCCCATGTTATAAATGATGAAAAAATTAGCAATCACCTGCTTCTTCCTACCTCCTACCCCTTTTCTTATTTTAATTATAGCATTATTTTTACATTGTTAAGGCTGATAATATCTAACAAGTCCCTGAGTTGTTTAGTCTCAAGCATGTCCCCTATGTAGGGATTCAATTTCCAGTTGTATTCTCTCTGTTCCAGTTTACTCGACAATCTAAAAGGGGATTATTTTGGTCTTTGATTTGTTTTCTTTGACCTGCTTTCTAACTCTTCTGGATTCATTGAATATATGTTCTTGTTAATTTCTTCTATAGCATTAAACATTTGCAGGGAATTTTCTTTGTTTCTTTGGTTATGTTTTCTTCTAGAGTGGTTCTTCATCATCATAATAGCACAATATGCTCTTATGTTCCTTATTTTCCTCCTGTAGTGTGTGTTCACAAGTGCCATATTTTTTTTCATCTTGCATATGTTTAACTTGGGTAGCTGTGTCCACTTCTTCTAATCACTCTGATATTGAGGGCAAATACTTTAGGACTCCTTTTGTGACTTATCTGAAACCTCTGCCATGGTGTCTGAGCTCCAGTTTGCGATGCTTTTTCATGCCTGGGAGCATTGTAGGGAAACATGGGAGATGAGGGTGGTCAGACTCAGAGTTGTGTGTTCCTTTGCGTAGGACCACATTTAACTCTTGTATGACCTTGTTAAATGTCCTGTTCCAGGGTTCATTCCACTAATGGGGGATATAGGAGGGGATGTCCTTGTCATTTAGATGATCCCCTCAATTAAGCATTGAGCCCTGGAACCTATTTTTCTATGAGAGAGAGAGAGAGAGAGAGAGAGAGAGAGAGAGAAAGACTTGATTGTTCATGCTGCTGTTTTATAGCTCCTTTTCTAATGGTTCTCAATTTGTCCCCCCAACTCTCTCCCTATCAAGGCAGAAAAGGGGAAGAAATGATGTCACACCCACAGTCTGCTTCTCTCCAAATATACAGTAATTAGTGAGAAGTCTAAAGATTTTGGCCTCAGCAATAATACTTCTGAAGCATGGGGTGGGGTTAGGAACCTGACAGCTTCTGCCAAATCCTGTTCCTGTCCCCCACCCTCACCCCAGGTCTTTTAGATGTTGATGGCATGAGTGTGTGCCAGTTCCTTGTTTGATTGCTGCTCACTTTCCTCCTTCATTTATTGGTTTTTGTTTTTTGTTTTGTTTTGTCTGATTAGGTATTGGGACACTCTGCCATCTTTCTCCAAAAGCCTCCCTGCATATCTTTTAAAAAAATACAATTTCCTAGGCTCAACACAGAGCTATAGAATTAGATTCCCTTAGGGAAGGGCCACAGAAATCTACATTTTTATACAACTTCTAAGGCATTCTAACAATTGGCCAAGTCTGGGATCCATTTTAAGTTTCTCCTAAGATTCTTTCCAGCGCTGAGATTCTGTGGTTCACTGTGTTCTCTTTAAGAAGCAGGGAGGGGGTGTTAGCACAGGGATTCTGTCATATTCTCAGGCATGGCATCCTCTCACTATGCAGAAGAAGGGCTTTTGTCTCTCTTTATGCCAATTCTTCCTTTTGTCTTGGTCCATTTGGGTTGATATAATAAAAATGCCTTGAACTGGGTGATTTGCAAACAGTGCAAATTTATTTCTCACAATTATGGAGGATGGGAAGTCCAAGATCAAGGTGCTTGTGGTGTTTGGTAAGAGCCCATTTCCTGGTTCACACATGGAGCCTTCTGTGTCCTCACATGATGGAAGGGACCAGGCAGCTCTCTGGGACCTCTTTTATAGGGCAATAATCCCACTTATAAGGGTTAAGATGGCCACATATAAATTTTGGTGGAGGGACACAAATATTCAAACCATTGCAAAGGGATAAGGTTGGAGGATCTTCTCATTTCTCTTTGTCACAATGACCTAAAGATACCCTCCATGTTTTAGCAAACTTGCCCTTGAGTTAATGAATGGATAAGTTGTTCTCAACTCTGGCTGCACATTAAAATCACTTTGGAAGCTTTTAAAATATTGATGCTTGGGCCTCACCCCTAGGCATATGGAGTTAATTGGTCTGGGGTAGGGCCAAATCACTGGTCTTTTCTTTGAGATTCCTAGGTGTTCTATCTAGTGTGCTTCCAAGACTGAGAACCCATAGATTGTTCTGTCTTATTTTTTTAGTGACTCATGATCCATTCTCCATTTTCCTTTCTCCTATCCCAAGCCTTGTTTTTGGAACATGTACTTTCTACCCACTGAATATTTTCTAAGGTAATGTTACTTAGAACAATAGAGTCATGTGGTTGCAAGAATGGGCTTTGGAGTAAATAGAAACCCGAGTGTGGGTCCTTTTTCTGCCCCTGCTGCTTGTGTGAGCTTGAGCGAGTAACCTAACTTCTCTGTTTCACAGTCTCATGCAAAAATAGGGATTTTAATTCTACCTTGCATTGTTTTGAGGACCAAAATTAGTTTCATATGATATTAATTACATGTTACACTAGTTTTCTTGTGGGTAGTGTTTTCCTGGCATATTATTTTTTATCTCTTTGTTGTCAATCTTTTAATAAGGCTTTTCTATATGTTTCTTACAATCATCAAATAATTGAATTTTGTTTAATGTTTTCATCTGGTTGACAATCTCTGGCTTTTAATAGGTACATTTAATTCATCTATATTTAATATACTCACTGATACAATATGTGAGTTTTTTCTGCCATTTTATTTTGGGTTTCTTTGCTCCTCTTTTCCCCTTTCCTATCTTATGTTACAGGAATAGTTCCATATTTCTTCTTTTTTAAATTTTGTTGGTTCATAAACTATAGATCATATTCTGTTCTCCTAGTGATTACTCCTTTTTTTTTTTTTGAGAAGAAGTCTTGCTCTGTCGCCCAGGCTGGAGTGTAGCGGTGCGATCTCGGCTCACTGTGATCTCCGCCTCCTGGGTTCAAGCGATTCTCCTGCCTCAGTCTCCTGAGTAGTTGGGATTACAGGTGTGCACCACCACACTCAGCTACTTTTTTTTTTAATTTTTTATTTTTAGTAGAGTTGGGGTTTCGCCCTGTTGACCAGGCTGGTCTCAAACTCCTGACCTCAGGAGATCAGCCCACCTTGGCCTCCCGAAGTGCTAGGATTACAGACGTGAGCCACCATGCCCAGCCTTCTCCTAGTGATTACTCTTAAATTTTTGACATACATACTCATTCTAGGAACATTGAAAGTGATAACAGTATTTTTACTCCAATAATGTATTCAAAATATTCAGCAGAATGCCTGACAACTGTCATTAGAATGCATAATAAATTCCAGTTGCTAGTGCTAGTCTTACTACTGCCAACACTACAATTAATATTACCATTTTTACCCAAAGATCCACTAAGTATTATTTTTATCTATAAGTATGGTATCAAGAAGATGAACATTATGAAAGTTATCTGAACAAATTGTAGTCTGAACAGTGCCAGTTTTTCCCAAAGGAGTTTGCTCATTTGTAAAATGTTATACTGACTATTCAGTGAGATAAGTTCTGCAGAGTGCTTAGCCCACAGTAGGTGCTCAATCACTGTTAGCCTTTATATGGATACCAACCCGGACTTCCCTTTTAAAATGCTCCAGACTTGCCTTATTGCTCTGAAAGCCAGTTCTAGGCATGTGTCTCTTTGGCTGTGACCCTTGATCCAAAGCTTTCAGGGACTGAGTGTGGAAGTGACTGCTCTGCTCCACCTGGCTGGGACACAGCAGGACAGGCAGCAACCCAGGTCTGTGAAATCAATCATGATGATTCTGGGAGGAATTATTGGTGAATTAGGGGGATGCTCCAAGGGATGCTCCAGATGGAGGTAGGTGTAAAGTGGTGTTTTGCTGGAAGGAGTTGTTTTTGCACAACATATTGATCTCCTTGGGGTGGGAGAAAAAAGAAACAGCAGCTCCTCGCTGCTCTCCCAGAGTGGTGGGTAGGAGAGGACAGGTGGGAGTCTGTGGGCCCCTTTAGCTGGCTATTTTTTTAGATGTACCATCAGGTACTGCAACTGTGTTCCCACTGCTTCCCCAGCAATGCAAAGGGCAGATTACGAAGCAGAGTTGGGCTGGCAGCGAGTTTTGCTTTGCTTTCTCCCAGCGGCCACAGCATTTGCATTGGTGGGTGGTGTGCACAGTCTGCAGAGAGAGGGCGATACCCATGCCCAGGGCCCACAGACTGAGCACAGAACAGAAAATTGGGGCTGGGAATTCACCCATGGCTCCTCAGTGTCTGGGTTGCCCATCTCTGATAGACTCCCAAAATAGCAGGGGCCAGGAATAGGGTGAGGACACCTGGGGATGAGGGGTCCTGCCAGAGCTGGGTTCATTCTTGAGGGAAAGTCTCCCAAATCTGCCATTTGAGAGGATAGAGTTTCAGTCCCCAAGCTCAGTTGTGCCTCACCTCCATGCTCCATTGTCTGGGTGTCCCCAGGCCACTCACTTATCCCACTCATGTCTATTCTCTTACCTGTAAAACTAGAATTGCAGGTATATTAGTGGAAACATTGTTGGGAGATGAGACATAGGTTTTGATCCCATCTCCATCTCTGAATTATCTTGGACAAGCAACCTGACTTAGGTGCTTGCTTGTCTGTAAAATGCAGAATGATGGTACCTGCCATGCTAGCTCATGGCGAAGTTGGGAGCAGCAAATAAGAGAATGACCTTGCAGGCTCTCAAGGGGACAGAAAAGAGAAAAGAGGGTTCTTCAGAGATGTATGCTCTTACCTAGGGTTGGGGAGCTGGTTTATGGATGGCGTAAATCTCAGAGTCCCCAGCTTCTTCCCTAGGGTCCTCCCGGACCAACCAGCCCATAATGGAGTGTGTTCAGCCTCTTGGGTAGATGTAGGAGCGTGGGTGGTGGCATGAAGGAGACAGGTTACTGCTCAGCAGGAGAGGGGGACCTATGTACGGAGCCTCCCAGCCTCAGAGGCAGTTGTTACTACACAGAGCCTTCATGCTGAGCCCTGTGCTAACCACTCCACACACACTGTCCCCTGAATCAGTCTTGACAACCAGCCCCTCACAGGCAGGGAGCAATGGGATTAGATGCCTTTTGTGGCATGAGAACAGGTTCCTAAAGGCCCTCTGTTGGGTCACATTTTAACCCTGTATCCTTGGGTTTTAAGGAGATCCATGGAGTCTGTGGCAGAGGGACCAAGGTAGGGGGGCCCTTGATGGATCATTGATGGGACTCACCATCTAGCTGGGTTGTTGAGGACTCCATACTAGCCCAGGAGTTTAGTACTGGCATTCTCTAAGACGCACCTGAAGAAACTGAGGTTTAGAGAGGTGACCTTGCCAAGGCCACATAGCTAGTAAGCTGTGGAGCTGGGATTCTAACTCAGATCTGGTTGACTCAGAAGTCCAGCTGGGGGTAATGATGGCAACGAAGGCTCTGGAGTTGGAAGAGACCCAGACAAAGTGGGTTTGGGGCTGCTTCAGTGGCCAAGGATCTTGGGGAGAATCCTGGCCCATGAGACCACAGTAGATTCTCCTGGATGCTGCTGGCCAAGAGTTTGAGTGTGAGTGTATATGGGTATGTGTAGGGTGTAGGGTATAGCACATGTATGCATTGTGAGTGTAGAGTATGTGAGTGTGACAGTATGTGTGTGTGAGTGTGTGATGTGAATATGAGAGTATGTGTGTGTGTGTAGAGTATGTGTGTGTGTTTAGAGTATGTGTAGAGTGTGTGTGAATGTAGAGTATGTGGGTGTGTGTGAGTGTGTGTAGAGTATGTGAATGTGAGTAGAGTATGTGAATGTGAGAGTATGTGGGTGTGTGTGAGTGTGTGTAGAGTATGAGAATGTGAGAGTATGTGGATGTATATGAGTATGTGTGTAGAGTATATGAATATGAGAGTGTGTGTGAATGTGTAGAGTATATGGATGTGAGAGAATGTGAGTGTGTGTGTATGTGTGTGTGTATATAGTGCCTCCCCAAAGGCCCCACTCTGCCAGCAGCCTGCCCATCCATCATCATAATGGGCGTGGAAGCCCATTCCATTCCTGCTGAGCCCTGCCAAAAAATCAGTGAGGGAGAGCCAGGAAGAATGTGCGCCGGGAGGAGCAGGCAGTGTGTTGCAGTCCGAATGGCCCACTGTGATGATTTGGGTGACGGTGGGGCCAGCGGTGCCACTGAGACTCTGATGGCTCCTTAGGAGTTGTTATCGTCATAATAATAGATCGTTCTCTGTTTCACAGTGCTAGGTCCATTCTTAATTTTTTTTTTCTTCCTTTAGAGGCAGAGGAGGAGATGGAGAGTTGGTGAGACTGAGATTTTAGGTATCCTCAAGTCAATTCTGAAACTCTAAGTCGGAAGAAATAGAGAATTCTGAGTGATTTTAATTTTTCTGCAGTCACGGGGGGAATTTCCATAGGGAAGATGCTTTCCAAGAAAGCTCATGTGTCTTGGACTCTGACAGAGCCCTTCTGAGGCCTGGTTCTGGCATTTGTCCATGGTTTGGGGAAGGCGGGCCCTGGGTGGTGTCGAGGATGCAACTTCTGGAGCAAGGCGTGGGCACTGCAGACTCAACGTGATTCTGCTGGGGTGGCGTTCTTGTGGCTGAAGAATGTGTCCCCTGAGTTGGCACGGTGAGGCATGGCATGGAGTGGACCAAACGGAAGGTATTTCCTGTCACTGAAATTAAAGGAGCCTGGAGGTGGAGGGGAAGCAATGGAGCAGAAGAGGAGTTCGGTTCTAGGAGCATTCGGAGGTCTCGGGAGTGTTGGGTTAGGTGACACGGTCCCTGTCTGCCCTGGGGCTCTGTGTATTCCCCCTGGAGATTTCACTGGAATTGGTGATGTCCAGTGTTTAGGGCTATCTCTGGAAAATAAACATGAACCTAAAATAATAAGAGGCTGGACCTACGAAGGAAATGAACTAGAGTCAATACACATTTTTCCCAGGCACCATACGAGGTCCTGCAAATCACTGGGAAATGAGTGGGACACAGGACGTCACACTCCATTCAGTGAGCTTTGTGTTTGGTTTTTCCCAGTCATTGGCTGTGGTGAATCATGTGTTCTCCCTGTGTTCAAACGGCTGTTGAGAGAAAGGTGTGGATGTTGGCAACTCTGGGGAGGAGACTAGTGATGGCATCAACTGAAGGCCCACTATGGTGTTTAGATCATTGGCTTTTAAAATTTAGACAATGACCTCTGAAGTGGACCTTTTTGCCTCCAGCTGATAGACATATCAGAGCGTGGGAGACAGAGTACCCAGTTCCAACTCCAACGTCCTGCCCACGAGCTGTAGGACCCTGAGTAAGTTCTCACCTCTTTGTGCCTCTACTTCCTCATCTCTACCTGGGGGAGATAGTCATAAGTACCTAGTGTTATTCCGACAGTAAGGCTGTTGCACAGCATAGATGAATTCGTCGGTATGAAGCCCTTAGCTTCGTATCTAGCACATTCTAAATGATAAAAATATTGGCATTACTGTCATTAATGAGGATATTGAAGATCAGTGAGGTGAGGGAATTCTCCCAACACTGGGAAGAAAGACCACAGCAGGAAGTAAGCTCTGGGAAAGCCCATGCTCTCTGATTCCAACAAGAAGGATGCTGGTGTCCTCCTGTTCCGAGATGCCAGGAACTGTGGCCTCACCTGAGGGACAATTCTAAACTCCATCTCTAGATGAAGAGTAGTTGCCAAACCAAATCATTCCGCAAAAGACACATGCCAGTGTATTTTCCTTTCTTTGTTTTAACAATTTTTATGGGTACATAATAGTTTTACGTATTTATGAGGCCCCTGTGATAGTTTGCTGCGAGCACAGAATGTGTAATGATCAAATCTGGGCACCTGGGTTACCATCACCTCAAATTTATCATTTATTTGTATTGGGAGCATCCCAGATACTCTCTTCTAGCTATTTTGAAATGTAGAATAAATTTTTGTTAACTACGGTCGCCCTGTTGTGCTATTGAACACTAGGTCTTATTCCTTCTATCTACCTGTATGTTTGCACCTATCAACCAATCCCTCTTAACATCCCCTCCCCACTACCCTTCCCAGCTTCTGGTAACTACCATTCTACTCTCTTGCTCCATGAGATAGTTTTTTAGCTTCCACATGAGTGAGGACATGTCATATTCGTCTTTCTGTGCCTGGCTTATTTCACTTAACATAATGTCCTCCTGTTCCATCCATGTTACTGCAAAGGACAGAATTCCATTCTTTTGTATGACTGAATGACATTCCATTGTGTATATGTACCACATTTTCTTTATCCATTTGTTCATTGATGGACACTCAGGTTGATTCCATATCTTGGCTATTGTGAAGAGTGTTGCAATAAATACAGGAGTGAAGAGATCTTTTCCGTGTGCTTTTCTTTTGGGTACATACCCAGCAGTAGAACTGCTGGATCATATGGTAATTCTGTTTTTAGTTTTTTGAGGAAACTTCATACCGTTTTCCATAGTGGCTGTACCAATTTAAATTCCCACCAACAGTGTGTGAATGTTCCCTGTTCTCCACTTCCTTGCCAGCATTTGTTATTTTCAGACTTTTTGATAATAGCTTTTAAAAAACTGAATTAAAGCTACTTCCATCCGTATTTTTTGGAAGGAGGGGAATAAACTTCTTGGACCAAATCTGAGGAGTCCTGAGATACATGGGGTAGATGAACAGGAGTCCATGGTGGGACCTTTTGGCTTTTGAGCCCTGGTTGGAGTGTTTTGGGATGTTAGCGCTTCCTTCTGGAATTAAGATGTGCTTAGTAACTGATGTGTGGTTGCTACTGGAGTGTGTGCATGTGTGTAGAATTTGAGAAATTATAATTTCATGCCTCACCTTCATATAACATATTCATGTAAATATTGGCACTTGGTGTTCTCCATGACCCTTATAGCATCCCTGTAGTTTGTAGGTGTGGTTGTAGATTGTGGGTTATAGGTTATAGGTATATGGTATAGATTACAGTTGTAGGTTGCAGAGTATAAGTTGGAGGCACAGGGTGTAGGTTTTAGTTTGTAGGTATATGCTGTAGGTTACAGCTGTAAATGGTAGGTATGGGTTGTAGGCTGTGGGTTGTAGGTATAGACTGTAGACAGGAAACAGAAAGAACACTGATCAAATGTTTGTGACTTCTTTGTTTTGGGAACATCTCAAATATTCTCTTTTAGCTATTTTGAAATGTAGAGTAAATTATTATTAACTGTAGTCATTCTGTTGTGCTGCTGAACACTAGATCTTATTCCTTCTATCTACCTGTATTTTTGTGCCCGTTGTGTCGATAGACCTGGACCTTGAACCCAGAACTTTTGATGCCCAAATCCCTGATCTTCCTGAGTATATTAGGTTCCTTCAGGGAAAATGAGATGCGTTTCAGCGGTAATGTTTACGCTTTGCTATAATAAATACACCTGAACGTGGATAGAGAAAGGAGCTCATGTCTAGTTTCTTCCTAGGGACACCAGTTGGTTATCTTTTGATGCATTTTCTTTAAGCTTCCTTGTACCAATTTTTAAATTATTTCAATTTCTTTAGCTCTGACTGTACCCTCTGTCCAATTTTGTATGCCACCTTCTGCCTCCCAGTTACTATAACAAACATCTCCTATGTAAACTCTTTTTATGACTGCATTCTACTTGGTATGGCTGCACCATGATTTCTCTAGTGTAGGATATTTAGGCTGTTTATGCTGTTTGACTATTATAAATAACATAACAATAATAATCTCCAAGCTAGTTTTCCTAATGATTTTATCTTTAGGCTTCTGGGGTGAGCCTAGGGCTGGATGTTTGCCAGGCGAGGAAGAAACTGGGAAGGAGCCTGGTAACTCCCTGAGGGGGAAGGCTGGCCTGGAGTTACCTAGCTGCCTGGCTCAAGTGTGCCCTTGGCAGGGGTTGCTAGCCCAGAGGCCAGCACCAAGCAGCATAGTGGGCCAGCTTTGGCATAGGTGGAGCAAGAGAGGGAAGGGTTCTGCCTCTGTAATCAGGAGTAGAACATTCAGGCATGGAGCTAAGACAAATGAGTACCTTTTAGAGCTTTGGCTCTATAGAGACAGCCGAGGTGGCCATGAGGTGGTAAGGAACAGTCACACATTTATAGCCTACCCACAGTTCATCCCTCTGACATTTCTGCCCTGAGTTACCAGTGAGCAACAGGCAATTCTCTCCCACAAAGCCTAATCAAATCCTCCTTTGTTAGGATTTGATTTTATCAGAGGGATATTTGGAGGTCAGTGGCTGGAAGAATGATGCCGTCATAGAGTTTGGTGACTCTTGTCGGGCAGTGATGGAGGTGGGGAAGGGGCAGAGCCTGGCACACACGGTCGGGGAAGAGTGGTAGGATATGGGAAGAAAGACTGGTCCCTGTGCTCAAGGAGATTAGGATCCTTAGGGTTTTTACTTCCAACATTTATTGCCCCTCCTCCCGGGATACCTGCCTTCCTCTTGTTTGGCTTGTGTTTGCAAATGAAGCAGACAAGTTCTGGAGAAGTTAAATGATTTGTCTTAAGTCATGTAATCATTGACTAGGGATGGGAAACTAGACCCAGAGCTCCAGCTTCACAGGTGCCCTTTCTCCCATGTCATGAAGCCGCTTCTGTATGTTGGCCTGTCTGCCCAGTAGACTCTGCTCCTTGGGGCTCTGGTTGTGTCTGACCCTGTTGAATCCCCCGCATGTGTGTTATGACCTTGTTGAGACACCATGGGTGTCTCAATACTGGGCATGTTAGCAACATTGAGGGATGAAAGCAGTGTCGTGCCGTGGATGGTCAGCCCTGGTTTGTTGAATGCAGGAGTGTTCATATGTCAAAAATACATATGCATTCACTCTACAAATATTTCAAACATTTATTATGTTCCCAGCATAATAGTACAGCTTCTAGTATTGCAGGGGAGAAAGTCTTCAATAAAAGTTATAGAATTATTAATTACAGATGGCAGAAGAGCTAAGGAAGAGAGTGATTTCAGGTTGCCAAGAGAACATACTCACAGAGGCATGATAGCTTTGGGAGACCCTTTCAGTATCATCAGGACAGCCTGGGCTCAGAAGTTAGGCTCTCATAGAGCCAATAGGAAGGTTTTGGCAAATCTGGATTTTTTTCACTTGCACTCTGGTTTTGGTTCTGCTATTGACTATCAGGGTTACTTTGAAAAAATCATTTGCTTCTTTATGTCTTGCTTGCTTTATCTGTAAAATGAAGAGTTTGTAAAATTCTCCTGTAAATCATTTAATTACCACCCCCTTCCCCTATGGAAACAAACCTGGAAAATCTTAACTTTGCTTTAAAAATATTCAGTACATGGAGTATTTTAATGTTCGTGTTTTCTCTTTTGAGTGGGGTTTGGCCATTGGCTGGTTCTTGGATAAAATTTGGAGGAAGGTATTCTCCAGGCTTAAATGAGTGAAAAAGTCTGGGAAAAAATAAACCAACCCTACCTCCTTCCCACCCAAGGAGTGTCCTTTGCATCTGGGCATCGCTGTGTTTTCATTTGCTGGCCAGTCCCTCATCTGCTGCCAACCTCTTCCTTTCCTAGCTTTGTCAGAAGGTCCAGAGAGCCCACTGTGCTGGAGGGGAGAATCTGTCCCTTTTGCACACATCATTGGGAACTCAAAGTCATCTCATGTTGGAGTCAAATGACGTGTTAGCACACGCCTGCTGTGGGGATCCTCCTGCAGTTGGCATATTGTGTGACACATGGGGGGATTCTCATCCTGCTGAAATGCATGACTAGCCCCTTCTCTCTCCATGCACAGTTCAGTGCATTTCCCCCCCGAGTTGTTGCTTCTCATAGGAGATTATTTCTGATGCATATTGACTTGTTACTGGAAAACACTTCAGCGGGATAATGAGCTGGATAGTTTTCCTCTTCATTTTTCTTTGTTGTTGTTGAATTCATATGGGTAACTGGGCTTTCCACTTACACTTTATTGATTCCTGAATTTAGGGCATAGCTCTGTAATTGGCAATTGGAAGCTGTAGGGGCACTTCCTTTCAGCCCTGGACTGACACAGCTAAGTGCCCGTGGGCAAGTCCCTCGTTGCCTCTTTCTTGGCTCTGGTTTTTCCTTGCTGTCTTGTGAGGGGTATGATCAGATGACCTTGAGCACCAGCCCTTCCAGTTCTTGAATTTTCCAGGCTAGGTTGGAAGCCCTTTTCTTTGGTGGCTTTATGCATGAAGGGCCGGGTGTTCCTGTGTTCACGGATGACACTGCTGACCCCATGTGCTCTTGTCATTGTTTTCCTTGGAGGGCTGAGCGATCTGTGCTGAGTCACGCACATGCACAGCCAGAGTCTCCTGTGACTAAGCTGTGCATTTTCAGGAGGGCTGGCAGGGTCGGTGGTGCAGCCTCTGAACTGGGACAGCTTGAACCCAGCGTTGCCTGGAGGGTGAATAAACCTTGACCTTGCTGGCATGGGTGAGGGGCACCTGCCCATGGAACTAACTGGTCTGGACTCATACAGTGCTCTCCTTCTGTCCATTTCAGTATGCTGGCTGTCAGCTTTGCTTATGCATAGATGAATTACTCTCATTTCAGATTATCGTGGAAAATCTTGCTGTCAAGTTCTTAGGACAGGATTAAGTAGAATAGGTGATAAAGGTCATTGGCATTATTTACAATCTCTTGACTTTCATTCACCCCCATCTGCTGTAGACAAGCTGGATGCTTGCAAGAGCGGCAAATACTTGGGACTTGGAATCAGGCACACCCAAGTTTGAAGCCCCGTGTGGTGCTTTCTGGCTGCGTCACCTTAAACGCTAGCTTCCCCGAGTCTCGGTTTTTCTAAAATGGTAGGAAACAGCTTTGTTTGGCCTGAGAGGTTTGCTGGTGGAGACTAAGTGAGCTACTGCTGTGTTTTGCCACACCTCAACGCTGGTGGGATGCAAGATGCTTTGAGGAGGGACACAGACGAATTTCTTATTATAGTTGTGTATTTGAGTACACTTGTGAAAAAATAGAACTAGCACATCAGAGCTCGTGATTTCACAGATATTATTGCCCAGGACAATGCTAATTTGAAAAAATCGAGACAATTTCAAGTTGATTTCAAGGATAATGTGCACTGAATATTAGCGCAGGGCATGCAGGCAGGGCAGAAATCAGGAAGATGGGAGAGAATGACAGAATTTAGAGTACCACTGAGCTACCCTATACTACAGGTCTCCTATAGAACATGTGGTGGGAGCAGAATCAATGTGTCTTTCTCTTTGTGTCTGTCCTGGTACAGGGAATGTTTAGGGCACTGGTGCAAGAAGCTCCCAGAAAAAAGGTGACGGTGACTTAGCTTTGTGCACTGCATCACCCTCACAGGCAACGGTGTCTGCTCCAGGCGTGACTTCTGCTAAGTGAATGTGGACAAGATGGCCACTTTTTCTAGATCATTCTGGGGAAGATGTTAGTCATAATAGCATTAGAACCTTAGAGCTAGAAGAGACTTTGGAGATGATCTACTGCATTTTATGTTAGACTTAGATGATTTTTTTTACAAAAGAGAAAAATTAAAAAGCCCCAGAGAGACCTGGACTTACTCAAAGCCACACAAATAGTTGAGCACAGTGGCTAAGATGAATTGTTTTGTGCCTTTCCCCAAGTATCTCTCTTTCCTTGTCCCTCTGTCTATCCTGGTCAACAGTGTCATTATTTGAAGTGAGTTTTTGGAACAGGACCCACCTGTATTCGGTGGGTTAGTCTAGCACCGCGAGGTCTGTCCTTCAGCATTGCCTGTGTCTCTGGCCTTCTCGTGTTGGTTAGAAGATTGAGGAGGCAGCCATGTAGACACTGCTGGAGGAAGAGGAAACAAATTTAAAAGTCACAAGTTTTGGCTTTAGTTGCCTGTGGTGTTAACATTAGCTTTGTCTTCAGGGCATGCTCCGGACCTCCCAGGGTCTCAATTTCCTCCTATATAACGTGGCTTATACTAACTCTGCAGGTTTGAACGAGGTAACAGGTGGGGAGGGCCTAGTACTTGGCTCCCTTGAAGAAAATAGTGGAGACTGAATCTGAGGCCAGGCTGTCCACTCCAAACTGGGATTAGGACCTCATGGTTCTTCAGCCCCTGACTTTCCTGATAGAGGCCCATGTGGGGGCTCTGGGTTGGCCTGGTCACTGTCTGCTTGGGGTGTCCTCATACTTTTCCCTGGAGAGGTTCTGGGATCAGGGGTGGGAATGAGGTTAGGTTATCTAGGAATTGAGAGTCCCTTCTTCATAACTAATTTTTCTTTCCTGTCTCATGACTTCTAGATAATAGTCTATAATTTTAACTCATTTGTTATTTATATCATTTCTCTGTGCTCAGCTCTAAGGGTATAAGAGTAAATTAGATCTGGCCCTTGCATGGAAGAAGCTTACAGCTGAGGCGGGGAGCTCTGTCTAGCATGCACAGAACATGGTGCTTTGACAAAGGGTAGGTGCCAGGGAGTGAAGTGGGAGCCCTGAGGAGGAGGTCTTAACAAGGGAAAGCCTTCCACAGCAGGCAGGGGCTGAGCTGGGTCTGGAGGGCTGAGAGGAGCTAGGCTGGCCAAGGTGGGAGGGTGCTGGGGTGGCAGGGGTGCACTCCTGGTGGAGGCAATAGCACAGGAAAGGCCCAGAGGTGGCAGACAGCATGGCATAGCTGGGAAACCGCAGGTAGAGTGGTGCGGGGAACAAGAGGGGAGGGCAGGAGCACTGGGATGGAACGTAGTGCATAACAGCAAAGCCCTCAACCCTTGTGCCTGGCCCCTGCAGCCTCCTGACTCTTCACTATGTGAGAGGTCTGAGGAGAGAAGAGTCTAAGTGCTGTATCCTTTCTGAGTTTTTTTTTTAATTATTATGGTAAAATATACACACTATAAAATTGACCATTGTGACTATCTTAAGCATACAATCAGAATTCTGTTCAGCCATCTGTGCTACTTACTTCCAGAACCATCCAGAACTCCAGATGGAAACCTTGGACCTATGGGGAGTCACTCCCGTTCTCTCCTCCACCTACCCTGAGAACCTGTGATCTGCTTGCTGCTTCTTGAGGCCTATTTGGATATTTCCTATGAGTAGAATGATAGGATATGTGGCCTTTTGTGTCTGGCTTCTTCCACTTAGCATAATGTTTTTGAAGTTCACCTGTGTTGTGGCATGCGGCAGTACTCCATTCCATTAGTGCCTTGCATGGCCACACCACATTTTTCTTATTCATACATCAGTTGGTGGACATCTGCGTTGCTTCCACCTTTGGCTATTGTGAATAGTGCTGCTATGAACACTTGTGTACAAGCTTTTGTTGGTTATCTTTATTTATTTATTTATTTTTAAGATGGAGTCTCACTCTGTCACCCAGGCTGGAGTGCAGTGACACAATCTCAGCTCACTGTAACCTCTGCCTCCCGGTTCAAGTGATTCTCCTGCCTCAGCCTCCTGAGTTGCTGGGATTACAGGCACCCGCCATCATGCCCGGCTAATTTTTTGTATTTTTAATGGAGACGGGGTTTCACCATGTTGGCCAGGCTAGTCTCGAACTCCTGACCTCAGATGATCTGCCTACCTCAGCCTCCCAAAGTTCTGGGATTATAGGCATGAACCACTGTGCCAGGCCCATTTTTGATTTGGGATATATGCCTAGGAGTGGGGTTGCTAGATCCTATGGTAATGTTGTGTTTAACTTACTGAGGAAATTGCTGGATTCTTGAGGATGTGTTTCGGGTCTACTCTCTGTTCAGAACCCAGACCTTGTTACTTGCTCTGTTGGGTGCAAGCTCTGAGGCATGGGCTAGACACCATGTGCCAGGTCCTGTTTTCCATCCTCACAAGCAACCCTGCATGCTGGGCACTCTTCTTCATCCTGGTTTTCAGATAAGGAGATGGAGGCACAGAGTGGTTAAGCATCATACCCAAGGTCACACAGCTTGTGAGTAGAGGGTCTGGGAATTGAACCCAGACAGGCTGTCCAGAGCTCAGTCTCTCCCCAACACACCCCATGGTGCCTCAGAGACAGGAGTCCCACAGACAATATCCTGGATGGAGCCTGTAGCCTCCTGATGGTGGTGGGAGGCTGTGCGAGCAGCATGGAGCCCGAGCCGGCCCTTGGGGATGAGGGCTGCACCAGGGCCCACTCAGCCACCCTCCACCCTGTGTTCTTTCCTTGCCTTGCCTTGCCTCGCTTCCCCTCTGCATTCCTTCCTTGTGCCTCCTCCTCACTCCCCACTAGCCTCACCTGTCTCTCTCTCTCTCTTTCAATAAATGAAAATGGTTTATGGGCTCTTCTAGAAATTGTACCTGCCTTCTGGTTATAACTGGGGAAAGAGAGAGAAAGAGACACAGAGCAGAGAGAGGTAGGCTTCCTTCAGCAGATCTGGGTACGCCCATGGGACCTCCTGGCCTGGACATCCTGGTGGTGCTTCCAGGCCTGCCACAGAAGTGACTCTGAGTTGGCTTTGGCTCTGATGTCTGAGAGCGCCTTCTTCCCCTCTCCCCCTGTGACTTCCTGCGGGACAGCGCAATTCCTCTGCCATTGTGTAAGCAGCACCCACAGATGATACGCCATGCTAGGGCATTAACTACTTGTTGAAAAGCACTTGTGTGTTCCCCTGGCTGAGGCTGAAAGTGGGGGATCCCTGGGGAAGGGGGTAGCCTGGCTATGGATAGGGAGAAGGCCCTCCAGGGAAATGAAGAGGGGAACCCCAAGCCAGTTCGTCCTGTGGGAGCTGGCCCAGATTATGGTTCACAGTGTAAGTTTGGGAGCATGCCAGGGCCGTATTAATACTGCATGAGGCAGTAAGGGGACCTCAGGCTTGAAACCCGAGCTGTGGCCTAGAATGGAACTGAACAGTGGGCCTTGTCTTAAAGGGACATGACGAGCTCCCAGAAGTATGTGTCGGCATTATTTCCCTCTAATGCTGTTTACTATATTTGTACACAATGCCCCCGAAGGATTTGAAAAGGAAATGGCAATGTAATAAGAGTGGTATTTTTTATTGCACATGGGAGCATGCTCGTTGACTTAATTATTGTTTCTTTTGTTACCTTGGTGAATTAGAGAGGGGGAGAGATGGAGAGGGAGGTTGGGAAGTTGGAGGGGTGAAGAGAGAGAGAGAGAGAGGAGAAGGAAACCCATGTCTACTGTTATTTTGCTGAAATCTATCTCAGCGAGTAGGCAGATTGAGAAATCAAGGATTCATTCACAGGTAGAACAAAATGAATAACACTTTGAAAGCTCAGAATCATCAACACAACATAGAATTCAGTTTCAAGGTGCCACTTTTGACTCTTCTCCTGCTCTTTGAATTGAGTTCATGGCTGTGCTCATCGTCTCCATGGAGAAGGGCAAGTCAGTGCCGTTTCTTGTAGGAGTGATCGGGCCACTAACATTTGTCTAGAAACCAAGCAACCGAAAAGTGCAAATATCTGGATGCTATTGGCTTTTGAGAAAGAAAGGATGTCAGGCATTTCTTTGAAAGGGCAACCTCCATTCAGATGGTGTTGTAGAGCATTTTCTTAGACATTAGAAAGATTCAACTGTGTACAGCAGTTTTAGTGTTAAGAGTATTTCAGAATACTTTTATTCTTTCCATATTGGAGGTCCACTACATTAGTTAGATGCTTTTGATTACAAATGATCAAGAATACTGACTCAAATTGGGTTAGACAGTAAGGAAATGTATCTCCCATAAGAGAGCAGAGTTGGGGGAGGAAAGGCTGCACTGTGGATAGATCAGTGGTTCAGTGATGTGGTTGAGGCCCTGCGCCCTTTCTTTTCTCTACTCTGCTGTCCTTAGTGACAGCTTTATCCCAAGTCTGATTTATTTCATGGCTGCAAGATAGCTACAGTGGTTCCGGACATCACATCTGGGCATGGCAATGTCCAGAGTCAAGGCAGGGACCATCTCTTCTGGTGAGGACTTTATGAGAAAATCTTTCTCCAAAGCCCCCGATACTTCTCCCATCTTTCTCATTGACCAAAACCAGGCCACTTGCCTGGCTCCAAATCAGTCAGTGTCAATAGAATGGGAATGCCCGGATGGTTGTAAACTAGACAGGACCCACCAGCTGGTGAGGGAATGAGATCAGTTTATGTGAGCTGCAAGACAGTGTGGAGAAGGAGTGGGAACCTGGACAAGATGGGGCCATGCTTGTGAAGAGGAGGAGGGTGACATCTTCTGCCTCCATGATTAGCAAAGGGCAGTTATCACTTAACCGGGGTGCACATGGCATCACAGAATGCTAGAACTTGGAAGGGAAATTAGAGATAATCTTCTTCAATTCTTTCATTTTACACATGAAGAAACTGAACCCCAGGGATGAGAGAGACTTGCGCAAACTCACGGATCCACCCTGGACCTCAGGTGCCAGCTGTGGGGGCCAGTGGGCCATTGGGGCGCTCTAGCCAATGCCACACAGCCTGGGAGCAGTACCAGAACCTACGGCGGGAAAATGTTGGCAGGGCTTCAGGAAGCTATTTGTAGGGCCTGTCATTTTCATTCAATAAATATTGATCAACCATTGAGTCTCCAACCCTGCACTTTCTGGGTGGTTATGAGAAAGAGTAAAATTAAAGAAGCCTCAAGGCATGTAGAAGAGAACGGGTTCCAACCTGTAAGGACATATTCTAGTCTGGGTGTGCTTTCTCTTCTGGAGAGAATTCTCATTTTGGTCTCATTTTTCATATTCTCACTGCCTGATTCCAAGGACTTATAACAGTGTGTAGAACACAACTGGTATCCATAAATCCATGTAGAATTATATTAATTAGAACTGCATGAGGTACAGAAAGTATTGTTTTCATCTTATTTTAATGTGTATACATTGGCTACAAAATTAAGTCAGGGTAGATATTGTCTAGACAAAATTGTCCAAAGAAAAATAGAACATGGTGCCTTCCTGAAAGTGAGCTCATTTGAGGACTGTGATCTTGATGGTTGGGTATTGACCTGGTTAGGGAGTCAGGCAGTGACAGCGGCTCAGCCTGCTGGTGCTGAGGGAGGCTGGGGATCATATCCGTGCAGGTGATCCATGACAGCCCTCCACCCCAGTGTTTAAAGGAAGTGGGTGGGCTCATATTATCTTCTCCTCTTCCCTCCCGCATAACCCTCTGAGTAGTCTTTAGAGCCTTCTCTTACCAGCTAGGTGGCTCTGGTTGTGCATGTCAATTGCAGAAAATGTGAGTGGGGCGGTAGCTGATAGATAATGAGACCCGGGTCCGTCAGTCCCTAGGTGCCACCCTAAAGAAAGCAATAAATCAACCCACAGGCTGCATCAGTGTGCCTGGTATTTTCATTTCTCCTCTAGAAACAGGTTTCTAGGGCTGTCAAGATTGGAACTCATACCACACATACCACCATGCTGAGGTTTCTAAATTCAGGCCGCGGTTTCTGCATGTTTTTGAGAGTGTCAGAAACTTCAAAACATTGAAAGTCCCGGAGGAGAAGGGGATATTCTTCTTATTATTATTCTGAGAGATCATAGTTTGCACATTCTTGGCTTCCTCAACATTTGGATGCTGGAGCTCCGTTGGTCTGAGGCTGAAGAGCAAACTCCGCCAAAGCTTCTCTTATGTGGATGGAAAGTTTTCTGTGTCTGTTTTATTACTTAGGCATTCCACGTTCTCCTTCGACATCTCACATACTCCTGCTGCTTTCCTTTGTGAGTGGAGACCTCACTTTCTTTCTAGGTGGTAACAGCTGTGTTCTCTGGACAGTGGATTTTTGCACCACAAACCCTAGTCTCACAATGACTTCATTTGCACATGGAGGATAAGTTCCCATGTAAGAAATATTGTTTAGTCATTTATGTAAAAAAAGCTTTTAAATTGTTAAAACAATTTGTGGGTTACATAGCAGGTGTATATATTTATGGAGCCCATGAGATGTTTTGATACAGGAATACAATGTGAAATAAGCACATTATGGAGAGTGAATATTCATCTCCTCAAGCATTTATCCTTTGAGTTACAAACAATCCAGTTACATTCTTTAAGTTATTTAAAAATATACAATTAAGTTATTATTGACTATAGTCACCCTATTGTGTTATCAAATAGTAGGTGTTATTCATTCTTTCTATTTTTTTGTACCCATTAAGCATCCCGCCTCCCCTTCAACCCCCTACTCCCCTTCCCAGCCTCTGGTAACCCTCCTTCTACTCTAATTTGATTTTTTAGATCCCACAAATTTTTTTACTTTTCGAGTTGAACTATATAGTATGATATTAAAACTTGAACACACCACAATGTGTATGCATCTTCAAAACTGAACACACCCATGGAACCAACACCCAAATCAAGAAACATAGCTGCTTTACACTTCCGTGAAATAAGCAGTTACCTGGACATGCAAAGGCACTTGAGTGTTCTTTCAGCAGCATTTCTCCTCTCCAGCATCTTCCCTTGACATCAGTCTTGCCTGCACATTGCCCAGTTGGGCAAATTTCTCTTTCAGGTAGAGGTTACCTGGCTTGCATCCTCTATGTTTTAGCTTCTCTCTTGATCTTTCTGTGTGTTTGTATACCTCCATTTCAAGCAAACCCAACACATGAAAAGCCATATTTACCAATGGGACCAACTGGGGGCAGTGTCTATTTAATATTTTTTTTTTTATTTTTTAAAAATTTTTCGTTTAAATTGGTGAGCTCCAAGGTGACCAATGTTAATAATTTATAAGCATTTATTAAGCACCTACTATGCAGTTCTGTGGTGTGAGTGCAAGATGGAGAGGGGCACGTCCAAGGTTAAGACAGCTTCTGTTCTCAAGGATGTCCCAGTCTAGAAGGGGAGATGAGCTATGCACGAGCTTGACCAAGATCTTGCTACAATAAAAGATAGCTGGGAAGAGCATGAGAGAGTTCAAGGGAGGAGAAGACCACTCCCACCTGTCGGGGGGAGGGGCATTCAGGAGGACTACATAGAGGAGGGGGCACTTTACATTGGCACTTAGAGAAATCTGCTCCTTGATGGGACCCGAACTTACATTTATGATGTGAAAAATGGAAAGGAGACTTGTTATGCTTTAATAGTAGGTGCTGCTATTTAATGTATATAGCTTACTCAAATGGAAGAATTTGGGTTTATTAAAGGAAATTAGAGGTCTCTACGTTAGCAGTTCTGTATGTTCAAAATGTGATACAATGGGTTTACTTAAACCGTTGGTTGCCCCAAGACCCCTTTCTTGAGGAATTGGCAGCTTGGCAGTTTGCACCTTTGAAGGCTGCCCTTCAAGGAGAATAGACCTCCCTCCCAGGGGAAAGGCTGGAAGCAGGCTCAGAGCTAGGTCCCACAACTCTGCTTCCCTGTATCCGGCCCCCATGCCAGCTCACTCAAGCAAGCCCTGTTTCTGGGCAGCAACAGCTGTGAGGTGTGGGTGAGGGGCTGTTGCTAGGAGCAGGGATCCAGCTTGCCTTTTCTGACGCGTGTGTTTAAATTAGCATCTTTATATGCTGTTCCCGACAGTTATTCAATTTTGAAACTACTGGGGATTTTGGGGCAGGTGGAGAGTGTTAAGGAGGAGGAGAGGCGAATGAAAAGGCAAAACATTTGGGGGTGTTTTTGAAAAAGTTAAATAAGGAAAAGAGTGTCAGCTGGGGGAAAGCACATCTTAGGCCCCATTGCAGGACCCCTCCCCCAGTGGAATCATAGAGTCCCCTACTCTGCCCCAAGGTGTTGGAAATGGCTCATGGCTCATGGGAATGTGCAGGAAGCCCCCTGAGTCTTCCTTCCTTCTTTATTTGTGTATTTATTTGTTTGTTTATTTATTTATTTATTTATTTTGAGATGGAGTCTTTCTCTGTCACCCAGGCTCGAGTAGTGCAGTGACGTGGTCCCAGCTCACTGCAACCTCCGCCTCCTGGGTTCAAGTGATTCTCCTGCCTCAGCCTCCTGAGTAGCTGGGATTACAGGCACCTGCCACCATGCCCGGCTAATTGTTGTATTTTTAGTAGAGACGGGTTTTGCCATCTTGGCCAGGCTGGTCTCAAACTCCTGACATCAGGTGATCTGCCCGCCTCGACCTCCCAAAGTGCTGGGATTACAGGCATGAGCCACCGTGCCTGGCCCCCGAGTCCTCTTAGGGTCTCCAGAAATCACTGTATGAAGTGAGGTTTGGGGATGGGCACATCTAAGCGATAACCACCCACTAGGCAAGAGGATCCTGGTGTTTGGGAGATGGGGTGAGAAACTGGGGTGGGTGTCATTCATTCCACCGAGTCATCACTCCCAAGGGACCAGATGGAGAAGGGGAATATAATAAGAAAAATCATGATGCTTAAAATAAATATTGATAATGCTCACATTTTCAGGCACCTTCTGTGTGCCTTAGATATTTATTTATCCAAGAGCCTCACTTCTTTTTACTTGTCTGATCCTTACAGCAGATCTCAGAAGAGGTTCTCTGTTATCCATGGTTTACAGATGAGGAAACTGAGGCACAGAGAGGAGGTTAAATCACTTGCCCCAAACCACTGAAGCCATAATTGGCAGATCTGGGATTGAAGCCCAGGCGTCCGGGCACTAGCGTGTTGGCCTCTAATCTTGCACTTTGCTGCCACCAGAAATTAGGCACCAGGATAGAAACTGAGGAAATCAGACCAGAGTGAGACTGTAGGGGTGGAGGATGGAAGATGGGTCTCAGGGAGGTTTCTTGAATTGAAGACAGTCTGTCCTGTGGCTTCTTAAAGGTTGCTTTCAGATGAGGGTGACACAAAGGTGTCCCCCTGATGATTTAGAACCCTGATTTTTAGAACCCATGATTTAGAACCCTGTCCACAGAGAACATGCCAAGATTTTGTGCATCTCAGGGCCTTTGCACATGCTGTTCTCTTTGGTGGAATCACTGTTCCCCCTGCTTTGTGTGTTATGGTTCCTTCTCATCTGTCACATCTTAGTTTAAAGCTGCCTCCTGCAGAGTCTGACACGTGGTAGCAGTTGCTCTGTGAAAGTGTGTTGAGTAAATGGATGAAGAGTAAAGCTCTTGGCCTTTCAGGGAATAACTATAATGAGAAGTTTAGAAGATCTTTCTGCAGCTGAGCCTTTGGAATTTTGATGTCTTCCAAAGACTGGGGTTGTTAGGAGAAGAGGTGCCAATGTGGGGGTTCATCTGTAAAGACTCAGCTGGAGCTCTTGTCCACGCCTTTCCCTGAGGCTGGAAGGTCTCTTGGATGTCACAGGCTGCCTCTTTAAAATGGAGACAGTGGTGGACTTTCGTCTCGGTTGAGGATGGGAATGAGGATGAGGGAGCAGGCTTGGGGTGAGCCTGCCATCCAGGGGCAGTGAACTGTATATGGCGTGGGATGACCAGTGGCTTCCCCTGGGGTGGCTGCTGGATATTGGCTGATGGATGATAGAGGAAATGCTATTCACATCAATTCCCGGATTGGTGTGGGGGCCAAATGAGATCCCATCGTTCCTAATTAAGATGTAGTTACATTAATGATAAAGACAACAATGGCAGCTAATACTTAGTGCTGATATCTGCTGGGCACTGTGCCAAGCCCTTTAGTGCACCTTGTCCTTGAGTCCTCCCCAGCCCCTATGTGCAGGAGCCTGCTGAGATGAAGTGACTCGCCTGGGCCATACACCTGGTGAAGCTGGAAACCAACTGGAGCCAGCCCCAGACTTCACACTGCATACCCCAGACCTCACACTGGATACCCTCACACTGCATACCCTCACACCACATACTCCAGACCTCACACTGCATACCCTCACACTGCATACCCTCACACCACACACTCCAGACCTCACACTCCACACCCTCACACTACACACACTCACACTGCACACCCCAGACCTCACACTGCACACCCTCACACCGCACACCCCAGACCTCACACCGCACACCCTCACACTGCACACCCTAGACCTCACACTGCATACCCTCACACTGCACACCCCAGACCTCACACTGCACACCCTCACACTGCATACCCTCACACTGCATACTCCAGACCTCACACTGCACACCCTCACACTGCATACCCACACACTGAACATCCTCACACTGCACACCCTCACACTGCATACCCACACACTGAACATCCTCACACTGCACACCCTCACACTGCATACTCCAGGCCTCACACTGCACACCCTCACACTGCACACTCTCACACCGCATACCCTCAAACAAGGCCCTTTACTGACTGTCACTTGCACCAAACAGAAGGCAGAAGTTTTCTAGCTTGAACCTTTGAAAATTTTTTCTGTTCTGTGTTTCACGAAGGGTTGTGTTAATTGTTGAGGTAATTGCAGAATTCCCTTGCTTTATAATCACTCATGTTATTTTTTGTTCTTGTTGTTATTAATAAAAGCCATAGTAATTCAGCCTTCGGGTTGGAATGGCAACAGGAGCCAGCCCAGTGACCTTGGCCGTGATATTAATACTCTTTACAGTCTTCCCTCGATTATCCAGGCTAACGGAAAGAGAACCAGTGCCTACAAATAATCATAAAACAAAAAAATATCAATTATCTGCTCAGCAGAGTGTTGACTGACACGTAGGTCCTAAGCCTTTTATGAGGCTGGCCTTCAAACACGACTGCATCTCTGGTGATATTTCAGAAAGCGTGAGGTGGGAAATAATCCCTGTTTTGCAAGTCAAGGGTGGAGAAGCAACCTTTCATCTCTGGATAGAGATGGTGTGTGGATATCACCAGCTGCCAACGGAGGGGTCAGTGCTGTTATTCCCTTTCCTGAAGCAACTCGGGGGTGATGGAGAAAGTTGCCTTAATCCCCTCTGAGCATTGCACTGGCTGGTGTGGACTCATGGAAAATGTCAGCGTGCTGGCCCAGGCCAGGCGGGCTGAAGCCAGTGTGTCTTACAGTTCTGTGGAGCAGACACGGTGTGTGGCTTGAATGGAATGGAAAGGTCATAAAGGCCTGGGACAAGGGAGTGGACGGAGCCAATGGCACTGTCTGGTAACACTATATGGAAGATGAAATTGTAGTGTGGAGCTGAGAGGTGCAGGGCTGAGGAAAGAGACCTCAGCATTTTCCATGATTAACTTTCTAATAGTAACCGTGCGTGGACAGTGGGTGCTGGGCAGCGGGGAGACAGTCTTCTCCAAGTGTGCGTTTATACAGTGCAAGCGGCTTCCCACTATCGTTGGGTTTTCTCCATTTTGTCTGAGGCAGGGAACAGAACACAGACCTATTGTCTTTGATGGCAAAGTGAGGAGGCAGCCAAGTTCGTGTCCTCCTAATTGACTCATTTCCTCCCTGCTGGAGTCCCCAAAGCGTAGGTGACCACAGAGCTCCTCTCAGGTCTAAGTCATGAAGAAACGGATGCTTAGAGAGGTTACCCAGAAGCTGGGGACAGAGCTGGCACCACACCCAGGCCTCCTCCCTTCCAGTCCTGTGCTTGGGCAGGCAGCCTGCGGGCTTCCTCCTTCGGCTCCATCCCCTTCCCTCAGTACTAACACGTGGTCCTAGATTTCTCAGCAGCCCCTAGAGAGAATTGACGGATTCACACTAGAGTGTTCATGACTTCATGTGTCACTTGCCTGAGAGTATTTTTAAAAGGACGAGGGCATTGCTTAACCCAAAGGAACAAGAAGTAGACTATGAAATTTCAGTCCCGGGGCCTGCCGTGTGTTGGCCTGTTCTGGGTGCTGAAGATATAGTGGTCAGCAAGACACAAATCCTGTCTCCTTTGAGACCTCATATTTCACTGGGGGAGGCAGAAACATAGTAAATAAACAACATAAACTTAACTTCAGATCCTGAGAACTGGTTTTAGAATATGAAACAGGCTAAGGGGATAGTGATGTGAGTGCAATGGGGAACCTGTTTTATGTGGTTGGCCAGGGAGGGTCTTTCTAAGCAAGTGACCAACGAGTGGAACAAGATCAACCTGCCTGGGAAAGGAAACTATGGGAGATGTTTGAGGGAACAGCACTTCAGGTGTGTGGAACAGCAGCTGTAAAGCCTCTGGGGAGGGAATGAGGCTGGCTGCTGGAGAGTTTCCTTGGCTACCCTGATTAATGGCCCCTTGTCCTGCCTCCCTTCCCTGTTTTATTTTCTCTGGGGCATTTGTCACCATCTTATATTTGTCTTAACACACCTTATATTTGTCTTACCAGTTTGGCTTATTTCCTGTTTCCTCAACTACAATGTCTGTTGCATGGAGGCAATACTTTACCTGTGTTGTTCAGTTCTACAGCCCAGGAATGTGCCTGAGAAATAGTGGTGCTTGATACCTCCTTGTTGAATGGGAAAATGAACAAATGCATGGACTCAGCAAGCAAGGCAGACGGTGGGAGGAGATGTGACCAGGAAGGTGGACAGGAGTCAGAGGGGGAGAGGCTGAGAACATGGGCCCTTCAATGTCTGTGTCCTTGTCTCACTGCTGCTGGGAGGGGCCAGCAGGAAATTGGCCTTCTTGCCCCATAAGCCCCAACTCAGCAGAACCACCCAGCAGGTCTTAGCATCCCCAGCCCGGCTGCTCCCAGTGGATGCGATGCTTGTTAACCATGGAGCTGGTAACAATGCGCCCATGTCCTGCACTGCACTGGTGCCTTAAATCTATGTGTTCAGCCCTGGTGTGAAATCACTAGGAGCCAGGGACAGAGGGATTCCAGGGACCCCACGCCCAGGGGGCCTGAGAGACTCATCCTTGGTGTCGGCTTGTATTTTCCAGGGGTGGTTTTGCCTGCCCGGTTACTGCTGTGAAATTGCCTCTGGCCCATTAATGGTGGAGGCCTGGGTTCTGGTGACACTGCTTCCTTTCTGTACACCTTGAATGAGGTCAGGCAGCTCTCCATAGAAGGAGGAACTCTTCCTGGAGCGCCAAGGGCAGGGTCTGCCTAGTTCCAGTCTCTCCAGCCTGAGTTTGCATCAGGGAGAAAAAGCACCAGCACCTTCTCCACCAATGCACCCTTCCCCACATTCACACAGACATGTTCACATGCATGCACATGTATGCAGGCCGGCTTCCCCTCACCTTTTTTTTTTTAAAGAAAAAAACAAAACACACATCCCCATGTCCACAAGCACCCTCCCCCTCACTTCCTCCCTCATCCGCAGACACCTGTTCCCCAGTGATACACATTTGCTCACACACCTGCAGCTGCTCACACATGCCTGCATGGGCGGCCCTCTCAACCCTTCAGTCTCCCGTACACAGGCAGGTGCCCACCCCACACCAGCTGCTCACACAGGCACCCCTGTTTTAGCCTCTTACACTTGCACAGGGTGTCCTTCACCTGCTTTGCAGCACCGGAGCCCAGACACGTGATGAGGCATGAGAAGTGGAAAGTTCTGCAGGTGTTCTGCCCACTGTGCAAAGGAGGAGGAGGCGGCAGAGGTCCAGTTGCCTCTCAGCATATAGAGGTTCAGAAGCCTTTGCAGCATGCAGACCTTTTTGAACCTATCTTGCTTTCTCATTCTTAAATTCTTTCAGGTACCCACCATGGGTCAGGTGCTGTCCTCCGCACCGGGCATACTGCAGAAAACGAAGCAGACGCAGGCCGTGCCCTCATGGGATTTGGTCTAGTAGTGGAGACAGACCACAGACAGGACAAATCAGGAAACAGGAGAAACCAGGTGGCATAAGTGCATGAGCACAAATGAAACAGGGAATGGGAAAAAATAGTGCTGTGGACGGTGCAAGGTGAGAAAGCTCTTTGTTAATGGGAGTTTGGAGCAGATTTCAGGAAAGAGCCATGTTGCAGGCAGAAGGAAGAGCAAGTGTGCCCAAGACCCAGGAGGGTCGGGAGGAGTGTGGCTGTGGCGGGGCGGAGTAGGGGGGTGGGCTGTGGGTACTCTCCATGATGGGGATTTCTTAAACATCTGTCACTGGTAAGAGACTGTGATCCCCTGAAGCCCCTGGATATGTCAAACTCATCTCAGTGGCCTTATGCACCCTTCGCATGCACCTGGTATAGGCCATTGCTCAGAAAACATATGCTCCTTGAGAAGTTGCTGGTTCAATTCTGTGTGGAACTGCTTCTGTGTTCTGGGATCTGCGCTGGCTGTGGGGATAACAGGGATGGAAGAGAACCAGCTCTTCCCTTGAGGAGCTCCCTGCTAGTGAGGGTCAGCCAAATGCCTGTAAGTTGTGTGTGGTCATACAGAGTGCAATATATGCCAGGTGCCAGGAATCCTCCCAGCCCAGGGAGGGAACTGCTTAGTGGGCAGCTCTTTGGAGGAACTGATGCTTGAACAGAGTCTGCAGGAAGGAGAGGAGTTAGCCCTGGGTGGGGAGGCAGAGAAGGAAAGAGACACGGCAAGCTGAGGGGTGAACCACAAATATTTGGGAAATGGCACCAGCAAGGTGTATGGCAGGGGATTCCAAACAGTTCCTGATTCCCTCCTCAAAGTGATGGGAGCCACACTTCCTGGCTTATCAGTTGGTACTTGCCCTCTGGCTGGTGCTGTGTGTCTGAGAGGCAGCCAAGGAAGACCTCTCTGGGGAGAAGCAGAGAAGAATAGCAACCTCTGAACGTGCTCGCCGGAATCCAGTCACCCCACCCTATCAGAGGGGACAAACTGGCAGTCTACAAGTGTGTTTGGTTTAGCTCGCGTGGCTTCATTGTTTTTTAATTTTGTTTTTCATCAATTGTCTATATTTACAAAGGAGGAGATTTTGGATAAAAATCTGGATGGCTAGCTGTTTTTGAAAAAATGAAAGATTGAAATTGTACCTTTGTGTGCCTATGTCCCCTCAAGGTGACGATTGGTTTGGGCGGAGCCATTGCACACTCTTTTTCTCCCCCTCTGTATGCAGCACCCCTCACTCGCCGTAACAGGCTGGCTCCTGTGGACTCATGATCTTGGATCCCTTTTTTGGATTAAGGAAGCAAACACGTAGGATTGTGCTTCTGCGAATTCTCAAAGATGGCTTTTGAGCCCTTAAGCTCTTCTGGGTCATTCTCATTTCTCAACTAGAAGCCGGCGGGTGGGAGCCCTCTCTCTGTTTTCATTTGCTGCAGGACAGCTGGACTTCACTGCATCTCACGAAGAAAAGGAGGTGGGGTGGACAGGTCTCTAGGCTGTATTACTGAAAAACAGACAAACAAACAAACAAAAACAGGCAGTAGCTCCTGATTTCTGTAAAAATGGTGTCTAGACATGAGTGAAGAGGCAGAAGGTCAGAGGTGGTTTGGAAATCTCAAAGGCTGAGCACAGCGCGCCCACAGGTGCAAGGAGAAAGTACAGGGCTAGTGCCAGAGATTTCCTTTCTCTTGCTCCTCAGCTTATTCTTACCCTGCCACTGCCAGGTGCTCAGTGAGTCTTTATTGAGAGAAATTATTAATATGGTGAAATGTCTGAGATGGTTCTCTCTCCGCATACCCAGTAACACAAGGTCCCTTTGGCTTGTGGGAGTCACATGTGGCCATTTTCAGTAGGTGGGAAGCCTGGGGCCAGCTGGAAGTTGTCACTGCGTTGGGAATCTGCCTCCTGGGCCTTTTTATTAAGGTGCGGAGTTGTGTGCTGTTCTCTTACCTTTGGTCCCTGCTTGGAGGAAGAGGCTCAACTTGTACCACCTGGGCAAGCCAGTTTGCTGTGACCACACATGGATTAGGTGCCAGATGACCACCTGGGGAATGTGCCAGTCAGGCAGCCAGGATGCAAAGTGATTTGCTTCCCCCTTGCCTGTATTTTCTAGGGTTTGGTGTTTGCCCGCAGCTTCTGGTGAGGCCTGGCTATCTCTGAGAGGCAGACCACCACACCTGTGGGTGCAGCAGCTCACAGGAGTCTGTTGGGCAGCACTGCCAGGCCCTCAGGACCCTGAGTAAGGTCTGACGCATCAGGGCAGGCAGAGGGGAGGCCACATGCCGCCTGCCACCGGTGTTAGTGGGGAGGCCCGAGACCCAGGTGCCAGGAGGGCAAATTGATTTTTCAGCCTGCGGATCTTCTAAAGATAGGCACGGGTGGTGCTCTGTGCTGGCACCGGGAGTGACGGGCACTGTGAGTCACAGGCCCGCCCGCTGGGGAAGTGCAGGTCCTGGGCAGGCAGCACTGCAGTGAGAGGGGCCCAGATGCAGGAGGGGAGGGCTAATGCAATGAGCATGAGTCAGCCCTGCTTGCCAGACCAGGATCCCCCTCCCAGGCCAGCCCCAAGGAGGGTGTTCTGCTGCCTGGCTCCAGGAAAACTGCTGCTGCCTATAATTTATACAGTTTCTATGGCTGAGTGGAGCAGACATGGCCTGAATGGATCATTGGAGTGGTTCGTGCTTCCCTCGCCCTGTGGCCTCACATATTTAACAAAATTGGTTGCTTGGTTTATTTCTTGAATCATCACTTGAAATCTCTCAGCTTCATTCTGAATTCCTCATCTCTCTTCCTCCCCTTTTTTTCCTATTTTCTTTGAATGATTTGGCTAGCTCTTTTGGGTATTTGTGACATTATCTTACATTTATACAGCACTTTACAGTTTGCAAAGCTCTTTCACATACATTATCCAGGCAACACATATTTACTAAGCTCCAAGGCCTTGGACTGAGTGCTAGGCTCCTGGGAGGCAGCAGTGCATTCGACAGCTACAGTGGCTGCTCTCAGGGAGACAGTGATAAGCTGCTGCCAACTTGTAGGAAGACAATAGCGTGAGATGATGCTGAGGGTTTCTTTATGATGGATGGGAAAAGCCTCTCCGAGGAGAAGACATCTGAACTCAGAGGAAGCCAGCCAGGAGGAAATCTGGGGAAAGAGCGTTCCACGCAGTAGCACCAGCTAGTGCAAAGGCCTGGTGGCAAGGATGAGCTTGCTTGTTTCTGAAACAGCAAAAACGCCACTCTGAGTGGAGTTTAGGGCATGAGGTGGTGATGGTGGGGGTGGTGATGGTGGGGGAAGTGCTGTGTGGGAGGAGGCTGGCAGGGGCCATTTTTCAGGGCTTTGTTGGCCATGGTGAGGAGCTTGGATTTCCTTCTCAGTATTAGGTGACATATTGGAGGAATTTAAGCAGCCATGCGTGTGATCTGGTTAACACTGGTGAAGTTCACTCTTGTAACAGTGAGGCCGGGGAGTAAGGGCAGGAGTGGAAGCAGAAGGGCCCCTTAGGCCACTGCACTTGTCCTGGTGGGAGTTAATAGTGGAACGGTGGCTTGGACTTAAGGCTCAAGTCGGATATACCATCTCAGTCCTTACTATCTCAATCCTTATAGCAGCCCCATTAGAGGGAGAAAGAAACAGAGGTTCAGAGGTTCATGGCCAGGAAGCAGCTAAAAATTGTAACCTGGGTCTCAATTTAAGGATGTGCACACTCTCCTGGCCTCAGTTGTCTTGTCTCAGGAGGCAGTCCTGCCTCTGTCTTGTAAGACATGGTGCTAGGTTGTTAGCTGAGAACAATCACTGTGAACCCTTGTATGAGTTTGCTAGGGTTGCCAGGGCTCCTATAGCAAAGTAACACAGACTGGGTGGCTTCAACAACAGACTTTTATTTTCTCATAATCCTAGAGGCTGGACGTCCAAGATCATGGTGGTGGCAGGGTTGGTTTCATCACAGGCCTCTCTGCCTAGCTTGTAGATGACTGTCTTCTCCCCATGTCTTCACACTGTGTTCTTTGTATAAGTCTGTGCCCTAATCTCCTTTTCTTGTAAGGGCTCCAGTTATATTGGATTAGGGCCCACCCTAGTGACCTCATTTTAACTTAATTACTTCTTTAAAGACCCTGTCTCCAAATAGAGTAGATGCCCTTATCTTTAGGGGTTATATTCCAAGACCCCAGTGAATGCCTGGAACTGCAGATGGATAGTACTGATACCTGTATATACTGTGTTTTCTCCTACACAGGCATACCTGCGATAAAGTTTAATTTATAAATTAGGTACAGTGACCGATGAACAACAGTAACGAATAATAAAATAGAACAATTATAACAATATAGTGTAATAAAAGTCATGTGACTGTGCTCTGTCTTTCATAATTCCTTATTGTACTCTACTGTGGGTAACTGAAAAAATGGAAAGTGAAACTATTGAGCTGTGGACTGTGGAGTCCTAATTAGGGAAAAGGAGTCAGGCTGGTGGGACCAGGGGAAAGCAAGAGATAAAGCAGATAAACTATAAATCTGCCTTTCTTCACGTCCAGAGAATTTAAACAAAAGAGAAAGCAGAGAAGTTACAGGTCTGCCTTTCTTTGTGGCCTAGGGCATATGGCCCAGGATATATGACCCAAGACATTTGGCCTTCATGTCCAGATAACATACATAACTCCCCGGCTTCCTGCTCACCATCAAACACCTCAGTTTATCAAACATCCAGGCTGACAGAGGAATGCAAGTTAAGCTCTCTGCTGCCTCGGCATTATCAATCAGCCCAAGTTCCATTCTCTAAGATCTGCAGCAAGCTTTTGTCTTCTGGCAGTTAGCTTCTCAGGCTAACTTGCCCATTTTCTCTCGGGCAATGTATTTCCCCACTTTCTCTAATAAATCTGCCTTTCTTGACCTCTGATTGTCTTGGTAAATTCTTTTACCCCTGCACCATCAGCCTGCATTTGCCAATGACAGGGATGACTGTATAGTCACGTCCTGAGGTCAGCTGACAGTACACAGATGAGCTGTTTACCAGATAAGATGATTAAAGAACAACGTCATTAAAAAGAATAACCAGTCTTTATTGAGCACTTACTAGATGCCAGGCATTCCCCAAGCATCCTGCTTGCTTTATTTCTACATCACAGAAATTCTATGAACTAGGCATTACCGTGATTTTCTCTCCCTTAGAGATGAAGAGGCTGTGGCTTGGAAAGTTTTAATAACTGCTGTGTTCACGCGGCCAGGCACTGGGAGATCTGGGACTTGCAAACGTGCTCTTTTCTGACTCCAGAGTCCATTTTCCTAACTACTATGAAATGCTTCCTTTAAGAACTTGTCCCAGAAGAGAATGAATGTTTCAAGTTTTGAATTATACTTGATTTCTTTGGCTTTGCAGAAAGTAGACAGATTTCCTGTACGGTCCTGTGTTAAACTTGTATGTGAGGGGTTTTTGACTATCTGCATCAGTGGTTCTCAAAAGGGGGTCCCTGGTCGACATCAGCATCACCTGGGAATTTGCTAGAAATGCACTTGCTTGGGTCCCAGCCCAGAACTGAATCAGAAACGGAGGCTGGGGCCCAGGACGCTGGTCTCACAGCCTTCCTGGTGATTCTCATGCTCTGTGAATTTTGAGACCGCTGATCTGGAGCAGCCTCAACATACTCACAGGTGTTTGCCTGTGGAAATTCAGGGCTTGATGTTCTGGAGGAATCAGACTTCCAGGTTTCAGGCGAGATGAGGAGTGGAGCAGCACTGCTCAAAGTCATCTCCATGTGTTGTTAATCGGCGTTATGCCAAAAAGGTGTTCAGTGGTCAATATGTGTCAGAAACATAGGTTTCTCATTTTTTATTTTTCGGACGAAACAGGGCCTTGCTCTGTTGCTCAGGCTGGAGTGCAGTGGCACTGTCATAGCTCACTGCAGCCTTGAACTCCTGAGTTCCAGTGATCCTCCTGCCTCAGGCTCCCAAGTAGCTGGGACTACAGGCGTGCACCCCCATGCCCAGCTAATTTTTTTCTTTTTCTTTTCTTTTTTTTTTTGTAGAGATGGGATCTTGCCAGAGAAACATAGGTTTCTTGGTTATAAACTTTTCATATGTTAATTATTATTCTTTTGCTGTTTTTGAAGATAGCAATCTTTGTGTTTCCCAGGCTTATTTGATCATGAGATCGTTTGTTTGAGGAGAAGAGAACAGGACTATGTTTGAGAAACCTGCACTCCATAGAGGCTTCCAGGAGAGGACATAAATAATTGAATTGGGATCCTCACAGGGATGGGTTTCTTTCAATCAGTCAATTAAGTGGTATTTACTAGTAGACATGCTATATTTCTTCCTGTGGCAGAAGCTATGGACAATTCCAGAAATGAATCAGGATCCTTATTTGTCAAACACTGACTCTATGGCAAGTGGAGTGCAAGACCCTACAACCTTAAGAAGCCGGTATCATCACCCAATTAGCAGATGAGCAAACTGAGGTGCAGGAAAGGGACAGTGCTTGTCTTATCACTGAGCACCTGTGGAGCTGCGATTGTACCTGAGGACTGTGTGAGTCCCTAAATCTCTTTTCTTTCCTTTCTATACTCCTATCACCGCTTGGAGCTTGAAGTGGGGGGTAGGAGTGGGGAGAAAGGAGCAACACTCATGGAAGGAGAACCAGGCCTCCAAGCAGCAGCGGTGAGATCCTGCTAATTGGATGATGATATTAGCCCCATAAGGTTGTAGGGTCTTGCACTCCATTTGCCATGGAGTTGGTGTTTGACAACTAATGATCCCTACAATTTGGCTGTGCCTTGCTGAGGGTGGAAGGAAGACTGTTAGCCCAACAGCATTGAGGAGTGAAGTGAGCCATTCCCTAGAACAGTTTTAAAACATAACATTAATTTTTGTTTTTCTTATTATAAACATACCACATGCTTCCTGAAGGAAATTCTGAAAATACATAAAAGTATAAAAATGCATACCCATTAGGATGGCTATTATCAAAAAAGTTGGAAAACAAGTGTTGACAGGATGTGGAGAAATTGGAACCCTTGTCCATTGCTGGTGGGCTTGTAAAATGATGCATTCACTGTGGAAAACAGTATGGCAGTTCCTCAAAATACGACACATAGAATTACCATGATCCAGCAGTTCCACTTTGGGGTATATAACAAAAAGATACGAATGCAGGGACTCAAAATGATATTTGCAAACCCATCTTCATAACAGCATTATTCACAATAACCAAGAGGTAGGGCCGGGCGCATTGGCTCACGCCTGCAATCCCAGCACTTTGAGAGGCTGAGTCAGGCAGATCACTGAGGTCACAAGTTTTAGACCAGCCTGGCCAACATGGTCAAACCCCGTCTCTACTAAAAAGACAAAAATTAGCCAGGCATGCTGACGTGCACCTGTAATCCCAGCTACTTGGGAGGCTGAGGCAGGAGAATCACTGGAACCTGGGAGGCAGAGGTTGCAGTGAGCCGAGATTGCGCCACTGCACTTCAGCCTAGGTGACAGAGTGAGACTCTGTCTAAAAACAAAACAAAACAAAAACAAAACAACAACAACAAAAAAACAGTAACCAAGAGGTAGAACCAACTGAAATGTCCATTCAATGTGGTATAGACATACAGTGATTATTCCACCTTGAAAAGGAAGGTAATCCTGCCACATGCTACAAAATGGAGGAACACACCTTGAGGACATTATGCTGAGTGAAATAAGCTAGTTGCAAAAAGACAAAACACAATACTGTGTGATTCCACTTATATGAGATACGTAGAGTAGGCAAATTCACAGAGACAAAAAGTGAATGGTGGTGGCCAGAGGCTGGAGGCAGAGGGAATAGGGAGATGTTTTTAGTTACAGGATTTCACCATGGGTTGATGAAAAAATTCTGGACATGGATGGTGATGATAGTTGTGCCACAATGCGAATGTACTTCATGCTATAGAACTAGACACTTAGTTCAACACCAGCCTAGGCAACAGAGTGAGATCATGCCTTTCCAAAAAAAAAAAAAAAAAAAGAAAAAAGAAAAAAAAAGAAGACAGAAAAAATGGTTCCAATGGTAAATTTTATGTTATATTTATTTTGCCACAATAAAAAGAACACAAAAGTCAAAGCAGACTGGGTGTGCGGACTCGCACCTCTAATCCTGTAACTTTGGGAGGCTGAGGCAGGCGGATTGCTTGAGCCTAAGAGTTTGAAACCACCCTGGATAACATGATGAAACCCCATCTCTACAAAAATTGCAAAACAAAAAAGCAAAACAAAACAAAACAAAACAAAACCATAGCCAGGCATGGTGATGCGTATCTGTAGGCCCAACTACTTACAAGGCTGAGGTGGGAGGATTGCATGAGCCCAGGAGGTGGAGGTTGCAGTGCGCTGAGATCGTGCCACTGCATTCCAGGCTGGGTGACACAGTGATACCCTGTCTCAAAATAAAATAAAATCAAGTAAAAATGAAAGCAACAATTAAATCCTAGAGATGATTGCTGTTCATATTCGAATGTTTCATGTCACTCTTTTCTTTATGCATTTAGATGGATACATAAATATCTTCCTGTTTTGAAGCTATGCTTCAAAAAACTAATGATTCTTATTAGTTTCCCAAGTGGATGCACTGCAGTTTACTTAACCATCTCCCTATTGTTGGTCCTTTAAGTTATTTTCAGTTTTTCAGTGTTTCAGGTTGCACTGCAGTCAAGAACTGAATATGTCTATTTTTATTCTCATCAAAGACTTGTTTCTTTAGGACAGATTCCTAGAAGCAGAATTGCTGGGCCAAAGGATGCACATGTTTTTTAAGATTTTATACATTGCCAAGTTGCTTTCCATAAAGGTCATGCGGCTTTCATGAAATCTCACCAAAAGTGTGTGAGAAAGTGTCTTTTCTGTTAGCTTTCCACCCCTTTTCAAGCGGGAGCTCAGGGGATGCAGAGAAAGACAGGAAGGCAATCTGGTCCCTTCAGATCTCGGAGCTGGGTCGTAGCTTGGGCATATTGTCTCTTGGGCAGTGAGTGGGCACCTCGTTAGAGCACTGGGACAGGGCTGATTGGCGCTCTGGCCACCCAGGAGCGTGGAGCCTGCCTGCAGGAAAGAACAGTCAGTTCAGGGATAATCCCTTGATATGGGTGCTCTGGTTCTAGTCCAGAGATTTTTATCAGGGCTGATTGCAAGTTCAGCTCTGGGATGGGGCAGTGGGGGTAGTCTGCTGAGCTGGTCAGGCTGAGCTTCCTCATTTGGTCCTCAGGTCATTTCAGGGGAACACATTGGAAAGGCATCTCCACATTGCTTTTCTCCATTGTACGCAATACAACATTTTAAGGAACAAACAAACAGTGCCTGCTTCCTCATGAACATTCTTCTGTTTAATAGGGAGCCAAACCAAGCTGCAAGAGTCGTCATTTTCCCATGGTGTTACATATAGCCGTTTGTATTTTTAATAAAAAAAAAAAAATTCAGAGGCTGCAAAGCATTTTGTTTTTAAATTAAAAAATGTTTTATAGACTATGGAAACAAAAGTTTGTTTCCCCTGCCCATTTGGGAAACAGAGCATTGCTCTCATTCTTAGCTGACAGCATACACATGGGTCTGGGATGCATGGCCTGCTTCTCTGGAAAGAAGTTTTGCCACGGGCAGCAGGAGGGGCTTCAAACACTGAGCCAGAGAGAGCGTTAGGAGCTGAGGGCTTCATAGGAACATCTCTCTTTCTCTCTCTCTCTTCATATTTCAAAGCTCTGTCTCTCTGTCTAACACATACACACACTCTCTCTCTTTCGGTTAGATACATACAGATTTGGTACTTAAAAACATCAATTCTGATTGTGTTCTTGGTTTCTCTCTAAGTGTAAGAAGCCAACAAGTCTCCTTGAAGATTCCCTCTTTTGATTTTAGAATGATCTTGAAAGGAGCACTAACCATACCCAGAGTAGGGGGGCTCCCTTAAGCTGAACCCCTAGATGTGCTGCAGTCAGTGGGGAGATGGTGGAAGAAACAGGTTGAATCATGGACCTGCCCATCAGGGTCATCTGAGGAGTCTCACTGTTGGTGGTTTCAGATCTTCCAGAAGAAGCTCTAATTAGCTCTACACAAGAGCCAGAGGGGTTAAAGTCACCAGAGTGTTGGGGTGAATCACTCTTTGGTGAATTTAACCAAATTTAAATGGTGATAGGGAATTCCTCTTATAATTCCCTAAGAGGAAGTGAGAGAAAGAGTTGGTCTTTCCCAAGCAGCATGGTTTTTAGAGACTGGCTTCTCCTGGCGCCTTCTCTAGTCAGTTGCCGAATCCTTGTGGCTCAACTCTTCTCCACTGCTGCTGTCTTTTTTCTAGTTCAGGCTTCCATTGCTGCTTGCTTGGACTGTTGCACTACTCTTCCAGCTGGTCTCGTGACTCTGTCATTTCTGATTAGTCATGCAACTTACTACCCACTTAAACTTTCTAAATGTTAACTAATTACTCCACTTTCCTCAACAAATACTCTTTCATGGCTCCTCATTAATCAAAGGAAAACAAAAAGTCCAAACTTCTCTTCTTGGTGTTCAAAGATCTCCATCATTCCTCCCTGTGTTCTTGGGCTGCAGCCAATATAACTAGTCACCCCTATTTCCTGCCTTAGGTGGGAGTTCATTTTATCTTTTCTGCTTTCTTGTCTGTGTATCCTGAAATTCCACTCATTCTTCATGGCCTGGGGCTAAAGCCAGGAAGCTTCTGGTTTGGATGTTCTAAGTTAGAAGTAAGATCTGTCTCCTCTAACTAATGAGCTTCCCCCCAACCAAAGCTTCTACCCCATTTCCTCTCGAACGGCACTAATCTTTTGTATCTTCTGTTAGAGTTTTTGGAATACTAGTCACATCTTCTAGAGCCTTGTAAAGCTCTTATTTGCCTTCAAATACCCCCATTGCCAGGGAATGGAGCCTTGCTCAGGGCAAATACTCAGCAATGTTGGATGAATAAATGAAGAGTAACCAAGGGTGACCAGTGGTAGTCAGTCTTTATTTTCACCCCACACTGCTATTTGCCCTGTACTCACTTGGACTGGTTCCTTCTGATGAGAAACTTGCTGCCCAGGTACCGCTTATTTGAAGCACGTTTATGCATTTCTAGGCACGTAGCAAGGGGGCAGCAGGTTAGTGATTCATGAGTGGGTGGAAAGGGTGACTGCCTTGAGAGCTGCTGACTCAGCCGCCAGCCGTTAACCCTGGTGCTCCTCTGGGCCCTGAATCAATGAGTGGATGGCATGAATGAACAGATGGCCAAGGAATCTCAAGAGACCCGAGTCTCCTGGATTTGGACTTTCCAGCATTAGAGGTGCACAGCCCAGAGCCTCACAAGGAATGCTAGAAGCTGCAGTATAAACATGGCACATTTTCCTGGAGAACCAATTCTTCTTGAAGGTTTGGGAATGAATATTATTTCGTATTCCATCACATTTGTCATGAGGAGGAATAAAATATGCATACATATTTTAAAAGATAAAATGCTACAATTTAAAGAAGCTTCCTGGCTGGACATGGTGACTCATGCCTGTAATACCCAGTGATTTGAGAGGCTGAGGCAGGAGAATTGCTTGAGCCCAGGAGTTCATTGCATCATAGTGCAATGAACTATGATTGCACTACTGCAGTCCAGCATGGGCAATGGAGTGAGACCCTGTCTCTAAAAAAATAACAAAAACAAAAGGATAAAAATTAAAATATATATATATAGAAACTGTCTGCTTGTGGAAGGCTTGCTTCAAATTCTAATCCAGACTCCCTGAGGTTGGAGGTAAGAGTTTCTTCTTTTCTGCCTTCAGGGCTGTCATGGGAAAGTTTGCAAGGATCTGGGCTAGTCTGGCACCCGCCTTGGTTGCTCGGTTCCGCATCACTGCCTCCCTACTCCATGGCTGCTCCTCTGCAGGGTGTAGACTGTGATGAAGGTTACACTTGAAGAATAGTGGACAGAACTAGGTTCCAATCCTGCCAGCTGCACAGACACCATATCTGGAGGGTTATGGAGCAAGGGATGTGCTCACTCTGCCTTTCCAGAAGAGATAAAGCCATGTGGGCAACCTGCTATCACTGTGAAGAGTGCATGGAATAAATTATATAGTGAGTGAAGTGTAAGCCCACGGCGGCAGTGTAAGAAACCCATTCTTGCCAGGTAGGCAAATAACCAAGAAAGGACAATTGGGAGCACTTCAGCTGATGATGCTACCTAATTGTATCCTCATGTGGCCAGATCCTCCAGCACCATATCCCAGCCACCTGTGCTCTGCCCCCCACTGGACCCCCTCTTCACCTCTTCACTGAGCTGAACATTGGACACGTCACATGTTCCCTCCCTCAGTGCCTGACTTACTGAACAGAAAATGCCCAGTGAAAACTTAGGTAAGATGTTGCACAGTGTTTGGCACTTGATACCATGTAGCTAATACGGTGGGGACCCCTGCCAGCACTGAAAAATCCCACAGCACTTGCGGCAGCTCAAACAGAGAATGCACCAGTCATTGGCTCCCCTGAGTTTCTTCAGAAATTGTTTAAGGAATGCCGGATCCATGAGGGCAGAAGCTTGCCCCAGTCACTATACTGTCTCTACCTGCTGAAACAGGTGCTTAGTATGCACACCTGCTCTGTGCTGGGCCCATGACTGCACAAGGACAGCTGACTTCAGAGGATTTGCTCAGGATCACTGAGAAATTCATTGGCAAAACATTATGAATTTAATGACCTCTTCAATTGGAAATAAAGCCACTCGGCTTTTCAAAATAGAGCTTCCTTTGGGAGCTTAGAACTAAACTCTTGGCCTTCTAGAATGCCCTAGCTGGGTGGATGGAGAATCCTCACATATAGATGTGTCTAGAGTGTCAGAAGTGAAGTGATCTGTCTCTCCAAATCATTGGTACTAGGGAGAAAGAGGTGAGCGTGCTGTCTTTTTAAAGGATCCAACTAACTCTCAGAGCTTTGGAAGAAAGAAAACAAATCCAAAATGTGTATTAGGTCAGTTTTTATTTGGAGGATGGATTTTATTGTTATATTTTCAAACTAGGAAGTCTCTTACCACTCCCATTCTCCTTCCCTGGCCTAAAGGGGCGGGAGTTCAGATCCCTGCAACATTTTAACCAAAAAGGCTCTTACCTGTTTACCTTTCTTTGATAGAGTTGCCAAGCGGTGTTTGTTTTGTTTTGTTTTTCTTTTAAAAGAGAGGATCTAGCTATATTGCCTACGCTGGTCTCAAACTCCTGGGCTCAAGCAATGCTCCAGCTTCAGCCTCTCAAGTAGCGAGGATTACAGGCATGTGCCACCACACTCAGCTCACCGAGTGGTCTTGAACAAAAAACCCAAATTGGTCCAAGTATGGATTATACACTAATGATATTTATCACCATCATTATCATTATCAGTTTTATTATAGTGACTTCCAGTTCAGTATCTATCGTGGGTGCTTGGAGCTTTTACACATGTAATCTCATTTAATCCTCACACCAACCTGGGAGGAAAGTACTATTATTGCCTTTTTCCAGGTGGGAAAATTGAGGCTTGGAGAGTTGTAAGTAGCTTGCCCAAAGACAAAGTGTGGGTGAGTGGTAGAAGCAAAATTTGAACTGAGTGAAGAAAGAGTTCAGGCTTTGCTGTCAGATGGACTGAAGTTCTTCTCTTGGTGCCCATGGGGGTGCCAGAGATGTGGGGGTTCTTCTTTCTCCTTCCAAATCAGATGCAGCTGAAAGTCTGAGGACTCAGCTTCAATCTGAGCTCTGATTTCTCTGGAGTATCCAGGATGGAAAAGGGGATGATAAGATGAAGTTTGCAGGGAGGGCTTCCTGGAGGAGAGGGCTCTGAAACATGAGAGCATTCGGGCAAATAGGAGGGGCAGGCATTTCGGTGGATTCAGAGGCAGGTGGATTCAGAGGCGGGTGGCTCAAGAGTATGGGCCTCCGTCTCCTCGTCTTCCTAAGCACATTTAACTGTGAATGAAGCAATACAAGAGGTGTATTTCTCCATGTAAGGGAAGTGCTATGAAGAAAAGGCATTTCTGGTGTCAGAATCACGATTGTCAGTGGGAGTGTCAGGAGGAGACTTCGTGACTTTTTCTCTCTTCCCAGGCGCCCCCAGCTGTTAGGTTTCATGGCAACGCGATCTAGTAGAAGGCAGTTTCTTTTCCGTTCTTGCTGTTAGATTTTTATGTTGTGCGACCTTGGGGCTGCCTTGGGGCCTCTCTGTCCTTCATGGGTCTTACCTGGCAGAGGAGGGGGATACACAGTGATTTCTGTAGGAACTTACAGCTCTAAAATGCTGGAGTGTATGATCTAATCATGATGACACACAGTCAGCCACAGTGAAATCCCTGACACATCTCAAATTTGAACTGCATCTTTATGAGTGGAAAAATTGTTTCCTGCCCCACAGGACATTTTGATTTAACTAGGACACACCTGACCCTGGTCTGCTCACAGACACAGAGAATTTGCTCTGTGGCCCAAGGCCTCTGCCTGCCCCTGCTCCCACCCCAGCATGGGTAGCAGTGGCCACGTGGTACTTGAGGACAGCATCCTGGAACTTGCCCAGGAGTCCGCTGCATGCTGGCTTTCTCTCTTCTGCAGAGACGGGGGGCCCGGGTCGGGTCAGCCTCTGCTCAGCTCTGCAGTCTTGCCAGGGGGAGGAGGAATCGGGCTGGGGGGCAGGGATGAAGGGCCTTGTGCATCAGGGAAGGAGGCCCTGAGATAACAAGCTCCATGAGTCACTCAGCCAGCCGCTCCAGCCAGAGAGCATGAGGGAGGGGTTTATGGCACTGCCGCATGCAGCAGTGATCAGCCATGAGGTGGCATCCATCCATTGTCAGGGGGCAGTCCGTTCTCCTCAGGCACATGCACAGAGGATTGGGTGCAGAGGAGTTCACTGTGTTGGGAGGCAGGAGAACAGTGGGGCTGGAGGCACAGCTCTGCCAAGCATTCCTGAACCAGAGCGAGCCATCAGTGAGTGCTCGCACTGTGCAGGCACTGTGAGCCTGTGCCCACGTGATCTCGTCTTGTCCACAGGGCCATGCCAAGGGAAGGCGCTATTCTTCTTCTTCTCAGTTTATGGATGGTGATAATGGAGGCATAGAGAGGTTAAGCAACTTGTTTGATGTCACCCAGCAATGTTGAAATGGAGCAGGATTTGGCCCTGGCCCTCTAAAGCCTATGGGCTTAATCGTTGCCTTGGTGGGTCTCAGCCTTGAGCCTGCATTAGAACAACCTGGAGGGCTGGGCCCCACCCGAGTTTCTGATTTCGGTCAGGTCTGCGATAGGTCTGAGAATGTGTGTTTTTAATAAGTTTTCATTTGATGGTAATGCTGAAGCCCAGGGACCACACTAGTCTGTGCTGTACTGACTCATCATCCCATCTCAGTTTCCAACCTCTGAAACCAGAGGGTTGAGCCTTCTACCAGTTCTCGCCAGTTGATCAGTTAACCCAGAAATTCCATCCTTCTAATCACCCATAATTATGTTTAGTTTTGGCCAACTTAATGTATGAGAGAGCAATAGTACTTCGGTAAACTCCCCTACTGCTACTGGGTTTCTGTCACTTGTCTCCTCTTATTTTTGACAACTTGATGTTACGTGTTGTGAGGCTTCCTTTGTGCATAAAAGTCATTGACTTTTAGATACTCACTTTAGATTATCTTCATCAATGTGAAACCTCCTGTGTTGCCTTATTTAATGTCTTTTGCCTTGAATTTCACTTGCTTGGATACCACTGCCTTTAACTTGGCATTGCTCCTTAGCTTGCTTTTTATGGTTTTGTAGAGATGGGGTCTTGCTATATTGCCCTGGCTGGTTTCAAACTCCTAGCCTCAAGTGATCCTCCCACCTCAGCCTCCCAAAGCAGTGGGATTACAGGTGTGAGCCTTGCTTGATTTTCGCCTGGCACATTCTGGTTTATTTTTTCACTTTTAACGTTATTTTATCCCTTGATTTAGGGTATATTTCTTATAAACAGTGTATAATTTTATGTATTTATTTATCATATGTTGTTGCATATAATTTATACTATACATAATATGTACCATACATTTTGGTTGTAATAACTAATATGTTTTGACCCTTCTGTTTTTTAAAAAATGCTTTTTGTAGTCTTTTTTGTCTATCTGTAATAGATCGTTTAAATTTTTTATTTTATAATTTTCTTTATTAAATTGGAATATTAGTCTACCCGTGCTGCCTCTCAAGTATTTAAAAATATTCTTCAACCATATTTTGCCAATGGTTAATGTATAGAGCGAAATAGCTTCTTACTCCTTGCCACGTCAGATAAGTAATTTTTCTTCTTTTCATTCCCCCGTGTTCCATAATATTACATTCATGCTTTATGGTATAATCTGATATTTAAAACTTCTACTCATTATTATTATTATATTTTTTACATTTTTATCTTCTCTTCCAATAAATTTTAGTTTTCATTTTCATTTTGATTTGTAATCACAGTTGTAACAATTATTTAAACCTAATCTTTATTACCACGGACATCTCCTGTTGTTGAATTCCTTGTTTTGATTAATGTCTTAATTACAAATATGAAAAATTTAACACCTGTTTAACCTTCTTGAACAGTGTATTCTGCTTTATTGCACTTTGCACTTTGTTTCCTTTAATATGAATGACAACTTGGCCCTGCTGTTGGGTTTTGCAGAGGAAACATCAGATACCAGCTTGATTTTTCTTTTTCTTCATAGATAATCTGATATCTTCTGTTTGGATGCTGATAACTCTTCACCATGAAATTCAAAAATATATATAAAATATAATATATATGCCTACTGAGCATTTTGACCTTCAGACTTGGGTCTGTCCTCTGTGTTAAGAAGCTTTTTTTTTTTTTTTGTCTTTTCAGTTAGGTTTATCCTGAATTGGCTGCCTGTCCTCTATATCTGCCATCTTTTTGTGTAATCTGTCTTAGACCTCACAGTATTTCTGCTTTTGTATTTTTTTCCTTTTCATTTTGAGAGTGCTTTCTAAATGTGCCTTTACAACACATCTTATTTCAGAGATAAGTTCTCTTGACTTTTACTGCAGACATAGAATAGATGGTTTCTCCATGTTCAATTATCACAATATCACACGAGTTGTTTACTGAGCACAGACTGTCCTCTGTGGACTGTGCTAAGCACTTTGTATGCATTACCTTTTATAATCTTCAGAACAACCCCGAGGGGCACGTGCTTTGATTGTCCTCATTATATAGATTGGGGAAACGTGTGCCCAGAGGGTTGAACCCTCATCTGGGTACTGAGTGGGGGCCAGGATTCAGGTCCAGCCAGTTTCACGGCAGAGCCTGTGCTCTTGGCCATGATGATAATGGCACTTTCCCATCCAGTCCTTTTTTTACAAATTTCTTTATTTTGGGTGCTGCATTCTCTGCCTTTTATAGTTAAGAGTGTTTTCACAGGTCTGGTGGGAGGTTTTCGTGTTTTGCATTCATGAATGCAGTCAGTGTTTGCCTGTAAATAGGGAGGGTCAATTCTCCTGGGCCCCTCTGCGGTGCACCTCATTGCCCAAAGAATGCTCCTCTTGGATCTTGCACCAGAGCACTGGATGATGAAGCAAAGGCTTGCAGAAACCTGTGAGTCTGGGTGAGTGAGCTGGAACCATGAATAGTTCCAGAAGGGGAACTTAATCCTGTGATATTTCTTCTCTGTGTTTGGTAAAGCCACTGCACCTTGTGCCAACTGTTTGCATCTGGCTTGCTGTTTAACCTGGCCAACATGCCAGGTACAAACTGTGCTTGGACTTGTCCTCCTTCCTGGAGCTGCCACCTGCTGTGTCAGGGACAAGCCCCTGCCCTGGCCAGTTTTCTTCTGGATGTATCTGCCATGTGATTCCCAGGGCTTCTCAGAGCTGCTGCAGCTGAACACTGCTGTGATCCGTAGTGACCAGGGAGTCCCGGTGCCTGATGCTTGGCTCACCTTCCTGTTCAGCCCTACTGATGTAGGCAGCTCTGATGTGAGGTTCTTCAAGGGCCTCACTCCTTGTTTCACAACCATCCTGCCACTTCTCAGGGAGCAAAGCTGCCTAAGGGGCCTCCCTGCCTTCTCTTTTTCTGCATCGCTGATTTTTTTTTTTTTCAGATTCCTTTAGGTTTTTGGCACATGGATGGCACCTGTTCCTAGTTTCCTGAGCTGTGGCATGCTGGATTTGTTTGGTTTTGAAGCAGGAATCTGGGCAGGAGGGCATTGCATGCCTGTGCTCATGTTGCCATGGTATTTGTAAATGGACAAATGTAAATGAAGCCAGTGGCAGCATCCTTCTCCCTCCACTGCCCATGATCCTGAGTGTGGGAATTGGGGGACAAGTCACTGCTTCTTCCTGACTTCTCCTCAACATACCTACTAGTTAGTCACATCTTCCGCTTTCTCCCTTATTCCCCACCTCAAATACGAAGTCCTGGGAGAAGAGGACTGGGGGCACTGGATTTGATATTGAATTGGAGAGGACCATTGCAGCCTTGATTCTAAGTTTCTGTGATAGCATCCGTCCTGGTGATCTAAGTCGGGTTAAACTCAGCTCTCTTTTAGGAGATCAAGAGGTTTTATAATATAGGTTGGGTCCCCTGCCAGTTCTTCTTACATATCACACAGTCTTAGTTTGGGGACACAGTTTTTGGAAGCCTATCTGCGGGGGTTCTGGAACTCAGGGGTGGATGCAAGAAAGCAGCATTGGTTCTTTGTCACGAGGTGAGAGCATCAGTGTCAGGAATAGACTCTGTGAGCTCACCCACCCTCAAGGGGCATCGACTTCCAGCACAGTCACCTTCAAGTGCATCTGTGTCTGGCCATAGGCTTGGTCACATCCTGAGGTTTAGTGCATGGACCATCATGTCTACCGAGGTACCTGATACTCCAGAGGCATTCAATATGTTATGCAAATGGCCTTCATGCCCTGGCTAATTAGGGAGTCCCCACTGGACTTTGATTATTCATAAAAGACGATTGATAATAAAGTCCTGACTGCTTTTGAAAATTCATCAAGCAAGAATGCAGGGTTTTTCCAGTGGGAGCTCAGACAAGAAAACCAGCGGAAGGACACAATAGGATCAGTGCTGAACTCCCACGGTTCGTTTGCTCTCTGAGATGCATGCACAGGCCTCTGCAGAGGTCTTGGGTGACTCTGGTCCTTTTGTTCGCCTGGGTCCTTTTGTTTGCCTGGCCGGCAGAGTAGAGGATGGTGTCCTAGTGAGGACAAAGGATACAGGAAGAGCAAGGTAGGGTGCGTGGGGGCTGGTGAGGATGAGGAGCGGGAAGACAATGAGCAGCACTTTGGAGAGCAGAGTTTGAAGTACTTGCAGGACACCAGGTGAAGACAGCCAGGTGACAGCAGGAGCCAAGTGTCCTCAGGCTCTTGCTAGCACTGTGTCCTGGGCAACACACTTAACCTAATTGAACTTCAGTTACCTTACCTGTAAAGTGAGGATGTTCATAGCTCCCTCACAGTGATAGTGGGAAATCAAGTAGGTAAACAAACATGGTATATAACTTTGGGGGCCCACTGGTCTGACAGGGCGCTCAACCTGTCCTCTCTCTTTTTTTTTTTTTTTTTTGAGACGGAGTCTCGCTCTGTCACCCAGGCTGGAGTGCAGTGGCGCAATCTCGGTTCACCGCAAGCTCCGTCTCTTGGGTTCACACCATTCTCCTGCCTCAGCCTCCCGAGTAGCTGGGACTACAGGTACCCACCACTATGCCTGGCTAATTTTTTTGTATTTTTAATAGAGACGGGGTTTCACCGTGTTAGCCAGGATGGTCTCGATCCCCTGACCTCATGATCTGCCCATCTCGGCCTCCCAAAGTGCTGGGATTATAGGCGTGAGCCACTGTTCCTGGCCCTGTCCTCTCTTTCTTGAATGGTGCTCCTTCTAGAGCATTCCTTGTAACACGCAAGAGGCGGTATCTTATCTTGAAGACCCGCCCCTGGCAAAGAGGGTGACAGACGGGATTTTGTTGTCAAGGAGGTGGTAGGAATGGAGTCCAGGGTGCTGCTAAGGGAGGGCCAGGCTGTATGGTCAGGTGGGCACAGTTGCATGGAGGATGCTTCAGGGGCTCTGGGGAAGAAATGAGTGAGAGAGTTTTCAAGGATCACCTTCTAGGGTTGGGGCTTCCAGGCCTGCAAGGAGGGCTCTGGGTCTTTATCAGACCGATGGCTGCCCAGAATCTTTGGCAGAGGGGCTCAGCCTGCCTTGGTGCCAGTGAGCTTCCAGGCAGGAATACTTCCAGAGGCTGGAGGCTTTCCATGAGCAACCACAGGGAGGAACTGCGGGGGCAGTGGTGGCTCAGTAGCCTCTGCTTCCTCTGAGGGAATCGAGGGGTCTGTCCCTGGTGTGGGGGTCTCTTCCCCGTCCTCTGCTCAGTGTGAGGCTGGCTTTCCTCTTTTGCCCATCCCTTGGTCTGGGGCCAGAGCACAGCCAGTCACCAGGATGGTGGCCCAGCATGGCAGGCTGTGCCTGTCTGGGTACACGCCAGCCCCATGAGGTGGTAGCCTTGGCGATGGGCTCCCAGGGAGCTTCCCTGCAGCTTTCTCAGGGGAATGTGTTGGGAGTAGATACTTGGAGAGTTCGTTTTTTCTCCCTTTCATGAATGAGAAAATGGGCAGAGAAATCATGGCACTCGTTGGCTGATGTTCTTGTTGGTACAGATCACCAAGGGTGCTGAAGTCAAGAGGAGCAAGCCACAGTCAGCCCTCTGGGTGGTTGACGGCCACTGGGGGATTTAGACCAGGACAGTGGCATGACGGAGGTGGACCTGGTGGTAAGATGCAAGGTGTGGCAGCCTGATGCGGAGGTAGCAGAAGGGAGACAGGCCAAGTCAGGGCGGCCGGCAAGCGGCCCGTCACAGAGCAGCGCAGGTGGGAGGCCACAAAGGCCTGGGCTGGGGTAACACGGGGGCCGGAACCAGGAAGCTCTTTCACACATTGAGTCTACGTCTTGGGACTCTGTTCCACTATATTAGTAATGTTAGGAATTTCAGTTTGGCTTTTGTAAAAGCTGTTTTTCCTTTGAGGAACCCAAATATTGTTGGTTGAATTGTGTCTTCCCAACAGATAATGAAGTCCTAGCCCTCAGTACCTGTGAAGGTGACCTTATTTGGAAACAAGGTCTTTGCAGATGATCAAGTTAAGATGAGATCATTAGCGTGGGCTCTAACCCAAAATGACTGGTGTCATATTTATAAAAAGGGGAACTTTGGACCCAGAGACAGACATGCACACAGCGAGTATGCCTGTAAAGATGAAGGCAGAGATTGGGGTGATGAATCCGTAAGCCAAGGAAGGACAAGAAAACTAGGAGAGAGGCCTGGAACACATGCACCCTCACAGCCCTTGGAAGGAGCTGACCCCAACGACATCTCCATGTCAGACTTCTGGCCTCCAGACCTGTGAGACAATACATTTCTATTATTTAATCCAACTCAGTTTGTGATACTTTATGATGGCAGCCCCAGCAAATGAATTCACCAAGCTTCCTGGATCCCATTTCTTCACTCTCTGGAAAACTGCTCCCACTGGTGTCTGAGGATCATGCGTATGACCTCCCTGAGGGACTCAGGGATGACAAGGCCTCCCCATCTGGGTGGTGAAAGGTGCTCTCTATGCTGCAAAGAATCCAGGCAGCTCTGTGAGCAGAAGCTGCCAATTTATTGACGTTGACTGACTCTGGGGACTCTACCCTTTTCATCCTCATGTGCCCGTCTGTCCAGCCCCTGCAGAAACCCCTGTGAGGTCTGGCAGCAAGCAAGGCTGCTGTGCCAGGGAATGTGTGTGCTGAGGCCAGCCAGGCAGCTGGGCTAGCCTCCTCCTGCACAGCCCTTCTTAGGAATGTCCTAAGTACCTATCCAGCCCTGGCCTGAAACTAAGGAGGCACCGGGTAATGTGAACTGGGACCCCATTGCTCATGGTCCAGTTGGCGAAATACCAGACTGAGCACAGGTCACTTTTCAAAGTCAAGGGCAATGTGGTGAGTTTCTTTGGCATTGAAAGTCCTCTCCCATGGTTATCCCTTTCTGAGTAACCAGTCGTGTATTTATTCACCCAGCCCTGTGTTGCAGTTATTGTCGTTTGAATGTTTGATTCTATCCCCTTTATATGACTCATCAGCCCCCAGAAAGAAAAGGCCCTGTCTTGTTCAGCCTGGCACAGGGGCAGCCGAAATTCCCACAGGGCTCACCGCCTTCAGCTTCTGCGTGGGATGGTGCATCGACATCACTCCCCTTGTGCAGGGGAGGAAACCAAGACTGCAGGGTGGAGTGATTGGCTGTATGTTTCACCTGCAGCCGAGTGAGATGCAGAAGTCCTCCAGTGCTTTGGAGGTTCACAAGAAATATGGTAACTTGACTGGCACCACATTAGAGGTCAGCGTTTGACAGTCCCCTCAGTGTTCCCACAGGTGCCAGTCTTGTGTCCTTGGCTACAACCATGAGCCACTGGGGACAGAGATGCTCTCTTCCCTGCAGCCCCAGGGCTCCCTGTGCTGGGTTGGCCACACACTCCCCACCCCGTGCACCCGCGTTGATTGATTGACGTGGTGTTAAACATGTGGCCTTTTGCAGGCAACTCTAGGAGGGTGATGAGCTTTGCAAATCTGCCCAGTGCCTAAAACTGAACCACACACATAATTCACTCACATGTACTCGCTCAGTTGGGCTTGCATTCTCGCTGCCATCCTGCCTCCAGCTCACGCTTGACGCCTCACAATTCTGGACTTCTCCTCTACCACACAGCAGTGCCTACCCTGGCTGGCCAGTACTACATTCCTGACCTTTGGGTTTTGGGTCTCTGGGGGCAGCTTGCTGCCATCCGAACCACCAGGCGCTGGCCTGCAGCGAGGCTTCTCCGAGTGTTCTGCTGCTTTACTTCTGCTTTCGAAGCACCGTGCCTGTCCTGGGGTGGAATCAAGAAGAGGCCGATTAGCCAGGGTGCCCTGGGAGGGGCCAGGGGCTCCTGATCTGCAGCCAGGGCTCTGCATTTATGAAGCCTTGCCAGAAGCCTACAGCTGGCATGGAATCTGTTTAAAGCGCTCAACCTAGTGCCAGGAACTATGGGAAATCTGAAAACATGATCAGTTTCCAGAGAGTCAAGACAACCAGCAGAGGATTCAGGTTAATACACTTAGACTTGTGTTCAACTACCTGGTTCAAATCCCCATTTACTAGCCTTGACCACAGGGGAATGATTTCACTTCTCTAAGCTTAATTTCTTTGTAAATTTTCACAAGGTTTTGTGAGCATTAAACAAGATAATACAAGCAGAATGCTTTAGTACGTTGCATGACACATTGTAGGCACTAATACATCTTGCCTTACAATGCTCTGGTCTCTCCACTCCCATGACAAGAGAGTACTCCTAGACAGTGCCTATCTTGTGCCAGACATCTGTAAAGGGATCATTTAAGCATTAACTCATTTAATCTTTGCAGGAACCCAGGGAAAGACTGAGGCACAGACTGAGGAACTGGTCCATGGTTCTAAGGTGCAGAACCAGGGTTTGACCTAGACCGTCAGGCTCTTGCATCTGTGGTCTTGCTTAGAGCACTACTTGCAAAGAAGCTTTGGATAACTTCCCTATATCTCCATTTCATCATCTCTAAAATCTAGATGATGAGGAGACCAGCTAGGACCCTCAGGAAAGTTCCCTGAACTTCATTAAGGGCTTAGAATGATACCTGGTGCATCCTCAGTACACAGTAAATGCAGTGGTTTTAATAAGAAATACGAGTACCCAGGTGACCAACAATTCAAGCTACTAGATGCGGAAGGCCAAGAAGGTGATCCAGCTCTTTCATTATGGGGAGTCAGAGCATGCACATCAGCAGGGGCTGGGTTACACAAGATGAGGAGTGGGCTGATCCAAGTGAGGGGTCAGCTTGAGCAGAGGGGAGGAGGTGGGAAGGCAGAGAGTGTGGAGGCTGTGTGTTGGGAGCAGGGTCTGAGAACATCAGGTTGGAGACAGCCCACGAGGGACCTTCATTAGCAGTGTGGATTTTCACCTGCACTCTATCAGCAAGCACTGAAGGTTGTCATTAGCACACTGGCTGTCACAGACCAGAGGGGCAGAATTCTCTTTCAGTCAAATCCTGCTGCCCATCCCCAGTGAACGGAGCAGCAGGCAGTGAGGAGGGACCGGCAGGGCATACGAGATGTTCGCCCATTCCCTTCATTTGAATTGGGCTTGGGACATCCCAAGGGGCTGCTGCCTGGGCCCTGAACACATCTAAGGGCTGTGGGTTTATGGTCTTTCAGCTGCTGTTTATGTCACAAATGCCTGTCACACAAGGGGCATTAAAAATAACCCAATGGTTAATACCATTTCTCAAAATAACTACTTGCAAAGTGCTTTGCTGGGGCGAATGGCTACTAAAATTAGACTCCCTGGTGGTGTATGTAGGGGGTGTGTGTGTGTGTGTGTGTGTGTGTGTGTGTATGACTCTTAAGCCCATTTCCCCCCAGGGTGAGGCCCACAGTTTGCACCCTTTTGTTCTGTGGTCCCTTCTGTCACTGCTGGGTGTCCCAGAGCAGTGTTCACCCGGTCACCCCAAGATGCCCTCATTCATCCTCCAGTCCTCAGCAAATTGGAGCCACTGCCCTACATTGCCCTGTTGTCCTGCTGTAAGGAGCAGAATTTTGAAGAATCTTGGAGGGCGGGGTGGCCTCATTGTAGCAGTGGCCTCATTCCTTGGTGTGCCAGGTAATAATAGCACGCCGTGGGGGGAAATCTCACTCAGCGTGCTGTCCAAGGGAAAACTGGGCCACAGAACAATGTGGCAGCCCCACTCAAGGTGACCTAGTAACTGAGGGCATGGACACACGATTTTCCAGGCCCCAGTTCCAGACCCAGGCTCTGAAACTCTTCAGTGGTCTCCTGGGCCAGTCCTTTGGGCCACCAGGCAACCAGGTCACTCAAATCCAATCAACTCTCCATCCACTAATAATACAAAAGGAAATGTGGGATCTTAAGAGCAAGTTAAAAAAACAAAGTGAATCAGCACTGTGGGGAATTTTGGATGCAGGACAGAGAAAACCTGAGAGCCAGTGTTGGTTTTCTTTTAGACAATGACTTGCACAGAAGGAGGTTGGCCTCAGTGTCTCTATCTTTGAAATGGGGGAACATTGAGTTATTTAGCAACCATTTATTGAGGGAGTGCCTGATGTGGGCCTGTCTCTACAGTAGACACTGGAGTTACTAAGAGTGGTTCCAGGTAAAAGCAACGTCAAGATACATTTACAAGCCAGTGTGTTGTCTGTATGTGGCAGCCCCATAAGGACTGGGGTTCTGTGTGGTCCTAGAGGTTTGGGTCCTGGAGATGAAACACTGTGAGTGTTTAGCTGGAATGGAGGCCCAGAGAGGAGTGAATTTCCCTACTCCTGTGAGAGCTGTATGTAAATGGACTGTTTCTATGTTGGAAAGAGCACAGGCAGACTCTGTGACTTTAGGCAAATTGCCTAACTTCTCTGAACCTGTTTTTTCAACTGCTAAATGTGAATAAGCACAGCACCAACCTCTTAGGTCTATTGTGAAGATTAAATGACATTACCCAATATGGTCATAACGTGTTGTAGGCGCTCTACACACTCTAACTATCATTAGTAGTAGTCATATTAATATTAAACTAGCCAAAACTATTTGCCCAAGAAGTTCCAGTAAATCATTCCCTTCAATCAGAATGATGATAATTTTATTTTTTAGTGTTAAGTCATTCCTGTCTGTAAGGCCATCAAAGAGCTGGAGCCACTTATTGGAATCAGGCTAGGTCAATTTCTGAGTGCTGGAATGAGGTTGAAGGGAGTGAGGTAGAGGATACATTTTTAAAAAGTTTTCATGTAATCAAACCCTGGTCATTCACATCTATTAGACTCATTATGGGAGTTGGATATTTAAGAGGAATCTTTGCCACAAATTCATGTGTAAACCCTATAATTCTTGACTGTTAAAAGTGGTGGGAGCCCTAGACATTAGGATATAGTGTCATTTAACCCCGTGGCTCTCAACCAGGTGTGAGTTTGCCTCCCATGAGACATTGGCAAGTCAGGGTGGGTGCTGCTGGCATCTGGTGGGTAGCGGCCAGGGACGCTGCTCAACATCTTATAATACACAGGATAACCCTCCTCAATAAAGAGTAATCTGGACCAAAATGTCAACAGTGCCGGGGCTGAGAAACCCTGTCCTAACCTGAAGATGAGAGAACCGACCACCAGGAAGTGGGAGTGATTTGCTGAGGTTAGGCAGCACATCTGCACCAGAGCTAGGATCCAAAGTTTGAATCAACTGACCAGAGGCCAGAGGCCAGACGGAACCTTGGTACCATCATCTCATGTGTGAAATAAATTATCAGCCTCACCCATGTGAATGAGACCTTACTCTATGTTATTTTCAAGGCTCCTTCTCTTGTGATATTAAGCTCTACTTTGGGAAAACCAGGTTTCCCTATTCTGGGCTTGCTGATAGAGTAAGGATGGTAGATTCAGCAAATGAAAATAAGGTTTCCAGGCTGGGCGTGGTGGCTCATACCTGTAATCCCAGCACTTTGGGAGGCCGAGGCAGGCAGATCACCTGAGGTCAGGAATTCGAGGCCAACCTGGCCAACATGGTGAAACCCTGTCTCTACTAAAAATACAAACCAAATTAGCCAGGGGTGGTAGTGAGTGCCTGCAATCCCAGCTACTTGGGAGGCTGAGGCAGGAGAATCGCTTGAACCTGGGATGCAGAGGTTGCAGTGAGCCAAAATCATGCCACTGTACTCCAACCTGGGTGACAAGGAGTGAGACTCCATCTAAAAATAATAATAATAATAAAATAAATAAATAAATAAAAAGAAAATAAGTTTGTCCAGTTACATTTGAATTTCACGTAAGCAAGATAGGTTTTTGTTTTTTAGTTTTTAGTTTAAGTATGCCCTATGCAATATTTGGGACACACTTATGCTACAAAATTGTTTCTTGTTTATTCTAAATTTCAAATGTAACTGGCACCCTATCTTTTGTGTCAGCCAGCCCTGTGAGCTCTACCCATTACCCTGAGATCACAGGTAGGCCCTGGGGTCATTTACCCCTGCGTGAGGCTCCTGCATCACTCATGAACCCCTCTGCCTAGAGGGGGAAGATGGGAAGGGGCAGGTGGGCCCTGAGGGGAGCAGGCATTCCTAGCTCCTGGCCTGTGGATGCCTGGGAAGAGCTGGCTAGCCACACTGGGCTAAAGGGCCTGTAAGTTGAGAGGTTGGCCTAACTGTCCCTTTTTATAACAGGAGAATAGTTTAAGTGAAGTGCCAGCGGGTGACCTGTGGCCCTGGAAAACCAAGTCTAGAGAAATTGTGGCAACTTTGCCCCTGAACGGGGAACAGAGTGTCCTCTCCACTTCCACTGGTTTCCAGAGAACACAGCTGTCCTGGCAGAGGAGCGCTTGGACATGGCACCTTCCAGGGCTGAGGTGCTGTCTCCTCGTCAACCCTGGGCTCTGGGCTACCCCAGGGGCCAGAGTTGGGCAGCTGCTCCTAATACAGGGGGAAATGATGGGGCAGGGCTGTGTACCCACAGAGCTGCTGCTGAGCCAGCAGCTCAGACCTTTCATTTAGAAGAGGCCTAGATGTGGAGGCTATCAACAGATCAGAAGGGGATGCTGGCTTAGCTGCTCCCTCCCCTTGCCCTATCCCGCACCGCTTTCACTGTTGCTTCCTTACCAGCCCAGACACCATGCTCCAAACCAGTCAGTGCTCAGGGTCCAACAGCCAATGGCACAAGGTGGATGACCCACTGCCCTGCCCCATTCCCTCCGCCTCCTAACACCTGTTGCTCCCAGGTGTCAGGATGCCATATCCGCTCCCCAGAGCAGCTTCCTGTTAGGAAATCTCATCCTCACAGCCCCTCCTAAAGGACAGTCAGCTGGCCATGGCCACAGCTTGGTGACCTTTCTTCCTGTTGACTCAGAAGAGTCTTTGAGTGTCTTTGGGAGTAACTGCTTGGGGACTCACCACGTTGTCTGCCATCTTGTCAATGTCCATGGGCCACCTAATGACCAGGGCCAACTCCACCTGGCATTTGCTGCATGGGTGCTTATTAATAGGCATATATTGAGTGAATACATGGAGTTGAGGAGAGTTAACCCATATTGCAGAAGGTGTCTGATGATAAAGACTGAAGTCATTGGTTCTCAGACTTGAGAGGGCATCGGCATCACCTAGACGGCCTTGTTAAAACACACAGTACCAACTCAACCTGGGGACGCCTGACTTTGTAGGTCTGGGGTGGGGATGACTTTGCATTTCTTACACGTTCTCAGGTGATGTTGCATGTCTAGGGCCATCTTTGAGGACCACTGGCTTAAGCTGGTTCCCTTTTCATAACGTCTTGCATTTCCATTTTACTTTTATTAAAATATGCCTTAATTAACAATTTTTAAAAATCTTCATTGACTACTTACTCTGTCCCATGCACCAAATTTTGAGGATAAAAAGATAAAAATTGCCTCAAGATACAGTACAGTGAGAGCATTGCCCGTGACAAACAATGGCCATTTAGTCTAGTTACTTTTACTGGGGATATTGTGTTGAAGGTGCAGTGGGGGTGTGGTAAGGGGAGTGTGCAGTGTTGTTGGGGTATCCCTTTGAAGGCAAGTGTGATAGTGTCTCTCTCTCTCTTTTTGCACTTCTTTCTCTTTCTGTGTATTGCATCAAAAGTATATATACTTTTTGAAGAAGTATACACTTCTTTTAGTGTATTACACTTCTGTGTGGCTTGTTTCCCCAGTTGACTTGTGAGATTTCTAAGGGGAGAGGCTGAGGTGAATCTTGGTCTTCTTCATTTAAATGTGTTCTAGTTGACATACCAGGCAACCAAAAAAAAAAAAAAAAATGTATGGCCTACAGAAAAGAAGTTCATATCAAAGAAGTGAATGTCTAATGGTGGAATTTCAGGGCCATGTCTGTGTGGGGGTTTACTCATCTAGATTCTACTCTCTGTGTTTAGTTCTAGGGCTAAGCTGGATGGAGGCAGAGTTAAGCAGGAGGGTACCTTTCCTGGTTCCTATCATCAACATTGCTGCCTGAGTTTATGGGGAGCACTACTGGTATTTCATCCTGCAGGGATTCTTGAAACCTGCCATGAGCTAAGACAGCTCATTTTCAAGAGCTTTAAGTGGTCCTGAGCTGATGCTTCGCTGGGGACTTGTCATGGCCTGAGGTGACATACCCTCTCTGCAGAGGGAGGAGGCCTCTGAACCTTTCTTTCTTCAGAACCTGGGGGACTAGGGAGGAAGGGAAACCCCTCCATGACTTCACTGCTTGGGGCCATGAGCTGGAAATGGAGACAGAGGAAGCTGCTTCTTGTTCTGCACAGGGCCAGGAGAAACCCTTGGGCTTTGCCGGGGGCCAGGGCTGGCTTTCCTGTAACTTTCTCTCTACACACCCTCTCATCTTCCCTGGCTTCAGGAGTGACAGACAGAAGCAGAACTAAGCCGGCTGTACCATCATTATTAACAGAAATATTCAGGATAGTTCATTCTCATGGAGAGCTCACTGTTCTTTGAAAATACCTTAGATTCACGAACAGATTGAAAAGGGTCAAGAGAGATTAAGAACAGCCAATATTTATAGAGCTTGTGCTCTCAGCCACAATTTCAAAGTGTTCTGCATGCATTACTTCATTGAATCTTTAGAACAACCCTGGGAAGTGGGGTGTAATTGGCTCCATTTTAAAGAAAACAATACCTCAGCTATGCAGTTTGAGTAGCGGTCCCAAGATTACTCCAAAAGGAGGAGGGTAGCACAAGATTTGGAATCAAACAGGAAGACTCCAGAGCCTAAGTTCATTCTCTGTGGTCCTGCTCTACTTGGTGGTGGGGAAGGGAGGGAGGAGGATGAGGTGAGGTTGAGGAAAGAACACTTCAGTGTGTGCTTAATCTGCCTCCTCCTGCACCCTGCCATCCTCCTGGAGGTCTGTCCCGGCCACTGTAGCCTACATTATGTCCTCTTTCCAGCTTCTGTTTTGACCTGGTATTGACATTTGACTTGGCATGGCTCATCATTATCTCTATCTTGGTAGGACTGCAACACCCTAGTGAGCAGGGAATGGCCTCCAGCTCCCTCCGGCTCTCCTAGGATACCTGAACAGCAGAGGTCAGGGTAGGGCTGATAAACACTTAGAGTTGCCCAGAGCCTGGTACCTGGTCCACAGCTAGGGTAACCAAACATTCTAGTGTGTTTCAGTTTTAGCACTAAACTCTGGCATCCTGGGAGGCCTCGCAATACTGGTTGGTCACCCTATACCTCATTTGACAAGCAAGGACATTGGTCCTTGGGGGACACAGTGTGGTCCCATTCTCACCCATGGTTATTGGTGGAGGCTGATCCCAGGGCCTGCTCTCTGACCCTGATCCAGTACCCTCTCCTCCTGCTGCTTTAGAAGTGAGGGCTCAGTCTCCTGTTCTTGCTTGTTAGGTCAAAGCTTTTAGAGAGCCACTGTCTTCTCTATGGGCTCCGTGATTCTTCTCATTCTCTTTTGGAGAAAAGACCCCCACAATCAAGATGCTTTGACTGAGCCATGCTTACTTGCAGAGCTTGTGCTGGGCAAGTCTTGGAGGGGCAGCATTTGCCCTCTAGGGGCTTGTTAACAGAAAGGAAATGGCTTTTCCTGGAACCACAGAGCACAGCGACTCTTCAGACACGCTCGGTCAGCCTGCAGGGGCAGGGGGCAGTTGCCAGATTCTAATGATGGGAAATTAGAAATGGGAACAGTGAATTCTAGACCAGCAGCCTCCAAAGTGGGATGCACAAAACTATCCTTTGGAATAGGGGAAGAAAATGTGAAGACATCTATTTCTATTTACATCGATCACTCTTTAAAATGATTACATCTGTGTGCACTTTATCGTGTATGTGACATGAGCACAGTATGGCCCGTGGTGGGCATACAAATGCACACGTGGGAGTGTACACGAATGGGGGTTGCTCATTTGGAAGTGCTCCCTATGTCTCCGCAGCGGTGTTTTAATGATCATGAGGTGGGCTGGCTGGAAGATGGTCACTTTCAGCAGGGGAGGTTCAGAAGAAGGAGACAGTGAGTCTTAGAGTAAATTGGCTTAAAACATCCCTTAGTTGATGGTTAATGCAGATGATGCTTAAGTGTCTGTGGATGGTGTGTGATTTCTTGGAACGATTTTGTGCATCAAGAAGTGAACTTCCTGCAGCCACATTTTGCACATCTTGTTCCATTACTTGTCTAACAGGATGCTCACATTAGCTGGTGGGTGACAAGAGACAGGCTAGACAGAGCAGAGGTTCTCAAAGTGGAGTTCTCATACCTGCAGCAAGAGCCTCACTTGGGAACTTGTTGGTGATGCAGATGCTTAGGCTTGCTTTCAGCCCCACTGACTCAGCAACTCTTTGGGAGGGGCCCAGCATGCCTTGTTTGGACCATTTGTCCAGGTGATGCAATGATAGGCAAGATTGAGAACCACTGAGATACACAGGCAAGGGGCACACAGTTTGAATCCTGGTTCTGCTCCTGCTGCTTCTATGGCCTGGGACAAGTGACTGATGGCCCAGAGCCTTGATTTCCCCGTCTGACAAATGAGAATGATAACACCTGTCTCCCAGCATTAGTATGAGGATTAAAATAGGAGACAACTGATGTAAAGTGCTTAGCACTCTGCAGAGCACATAGGAGGTACTGCATTTCTAGCCTCAGTTGTGATTTTTACCATTAATCATATTATGATGGGGGACGGCAACTTCTATAAGGAGGTGGCACATAAATGTCTGATTTCTTCTTCCCTTTTTCAGTAGCTCCATGACCTTGGGCACATCAGTTTCCTTGCCTATAAGATATAGATAACGACACCCACATAACAGGATAAGTGAGTGGAGGTGCCCACAGTGCTTTGTACTTTGTAAAACACCAACCAAATAGGAGAAGTTTCTAGAAAACTCTTTACTGAGGCTGCTCCTACTTTGTCCTTTCTGGAAAATACTTCCCCTCTGCCCAAATAGTAAATGAGAGAGGAGAAAAAAGCCAGAAATCCCATGGTGCCAGACCTGCAGGCACAAAGAGCCTTTGCACCGTAGGTGACTTTGTTTCCTTTGAGTGCCATTTTTGACCCTCCCACCCTGGTCCTCCTAGATCCCAGCCTCAGTTTACTTCCCCTGTGGTTCCATGTTGATCCCTTATTAAAATGTCACCTGCAAGTCATGAAAACTTGGTGTGGTTTCCTGAAAGATGAGGGACAGTGATTGTCCAGAGTGTTCTTTGTCATGATGAGAATTGCTTGGGTGACGGTCTCAAGACAGCAAATAAATTGCCTCCTCCCTTTCAATGTCTCAGTGCTGTTTTTGCAACATGAATGGTTCCAGTGTGGAGATAATCCTTGCTCATCTTTTCATCAGGTTCTTGAATGTGGAAAATGGGCAAGCAGTTCTCCCCCACCCACACACACCCATTATTTCCAGTGTCCAGTGGCCACGTACCCGTCACCAGAGAGGCCTGGGGCAGCCAACAGGGGCAGCTGGAAGTCTGCTGTCTTCCCATGAGAGGGCCCAGTGAGGTGTCTGTAGAGCAGAGATAGAGCTAGGTGATCAGGGAAGAAAGCCCTCCACCCTGGTTTTCCCAGGAGGCGACAGCCCCTATCTCTGAGGGGAGTGGCACACGCCTTCCTCCTCGTCACCTGCCCCAATGAGCCCCACATGGATGAAGTGAGAGCTTGTATCACCACGCTGGCTCCTCAGGAGGCTGGTGATGAATAAGGATGGCAGGAAAAAGGAGTTGGGTTCTGCTGTGACACGTCTCTACTTTTCCAGAAAACTGCCGGATGTCCTTCCCTTGTAAAAGTTGAAGGGAACAGAGGAGGGGAGAAGGGTCAGAGCAGAGAGATTTCTGATATTCTGTTAGTGGCGCTGCCAATTAAAAAGAAATTAAAACAGAAATCTCCGTGGGCTGCTGGAGTGAAAAAGTCTCCTCTCCTGGCCCGTCTAAACACTTGAACAAATTAATTGGTTGGATGTTGACTGGGTACCAGTGAAATTCTTAGATATTAGGTCTTCTTCCATGGTAGGCACAGAAGAACAAGGGGTGTGTGTGTGTGTGTGTGTGTGTGTGTGTGTGTGTGTGTGAGAGAGAGAGAGAGAGAGAGAGACAGAGAGAGAGAGAGACAGAGAGGAGAGAGAGGAAGGAGAGGAAGGATGGAGGAGAGAAGAAGGGAAGGAGGGAGAAACGGAAGGAGGAAAGGAGGGAAGGAGAGCAAGAGAGAGACTTGGGGACATGGGGGTGGGTTGGAGCAGTTCAGGGATTGAAATCATGCTGCATGACATTTGTGCATTTTGGGGTAGCAGAGACAAAAACTGCTGGAATTTCATTTTGAAGATAAGAAAAGGATTAGGAAAGAGAGCTTCTCTAGGCCAGAGGAGAACAGATTGAGGCTGTGAAGGACTCTTGGCCCCCAACTCTTCTTGTTCTCTGTGGACTCCCAAGCTTCTGCAGGGAGACAGTGAACTGGGAGGAATACATAGTGACTGCGAGGGATACATGTTGCTGGAAGGGGCAGGCAAAAGATCCCGAATGGCCCTGTGGTGCTTTAGTTGGCAGAGAGATGGACAAGATGATCTTGCCCTTATGCCATCTCATACATTGGTCCAGAAGCTCTGTTTCTGCTGCATGGTCAGAGACAGAAGGAGGAGGCTGCCTCCTCTTCCTGGGACCTGGATATTTTGGTTCATCTGGGTTCCCTTCTGATTTTGTGATGCCCTAAGCCTGCTGTCCCCACAGCCCTTCTTTCCTTTTTGTGAATTCTCTTATAAACTTACAAAGCATCTGTAACCTTTGGCCCTGGGACCCAGCATGAGCAACTTACTGAAGTCAGGACAGATGCACGTGGGTGCTGAGCAGAGCCTTGTGGAGCCTCAGCCTCTGGCCTCCTTAGCCAGCTGCTGCCCTGTCCCAGGGACAGTGTGGCCTCCCAGGGAGCACTTCACTCCAATCTCTGAGCCATAAAAAATTAAACTATAGGGCTATCAAACATTTAATCTGCCTGAATAATGAACGTGTGCAGATTCTTATGAATTCTTTGCTTTGATTAAATAAAATTGAAGGATGGGAACTGTCTGCTCGGCACGTTAGCTAAAGGCAATGCAGGGTAGTCACTTTGTACCAGGGATCTGGCCCTGAGTCTGGAAGAACCACTTGGTCCATGTTTCCTCACCCACTGTCTATACTCCAGTTGTGGATAGCCCTCTGGTCTTTATTCTTCTTACATGTAAAATGGGGATGATAATGATAATACTACCTCACTTACAAGATTAATGTATGAGATTTATATCAAAAGCCTAGTACCTGGCACCTGTTAGTTTCTAAACAATTGTTAATATCATTCATTACTTTATTTCTAAATCAGCATGATTGAATTGAACATTTCCTTGGACTTGGAAAGATATGATTTCAGAGGAGGGGGAACCTGTGTAGGCCGTTGCAGGGAGTTCCTTGACATTATCAACTGACCAATCCATCAAAACATTTATTTGTTCATTTATTTATTAATTCAAGGATGTTGGGTCCATTTCTCACTTAGATGCAGGAAAGATAAGTGATTGATCCTATCCCTTAAGGGAAATATGCTTTCGTTGGAGAAATAACATGTACACGCTGTGTGTGTGTGTGTGGGTGTGTGTGTGTGGGTGTGTGTGGGGGTGTGTGTGCATACACATGTGTCTTTTTTTTTTTTTTCTTTTTTTGAGATGGAGTCTCACTGTGTCACCCAGGCTGCAGTGTAGTGGCACGATCTCGGCTCACTGGAACCTCCGCCTCCCAGGTTCAAGAGATTCTCCTGCCTCAGCCTCCCAAGTTGCTGGGATTACAGGTGCCCAGCACTCCCCCTGGCTATTTTTTTTTTTTTTGTATTTTTAGTAGAGACGGGGTTTCACCATGTTGGCCAGGCTGGTCTCGACCTCCTCCTGACCTCAGGTGATCCACCCTCCTTGCCTCCCAAAGTACTGGGATTACAGGTGTGAGCCACTGTGCCCGGCCGCATATGTGTGTCTTTATGTGTTCACCCTATGGGGAGAGAAAAGGTTCATGAAAGTTGGGATCACTGTGGGTAGGGTTGTCAGGGAGGGCTTTGCTGGGAGGGTGAACCTGTGCAAGCTGTGCCTCCAGTCTTGGAGGAGCCTGTAGCAGTCCCTGCGGTTTCAAAAGAATTCAGAGAGGGGAGCCATAGCCTGGTCTCCAAATGTGCAGCACCTTCTGGGCAAGCTTAGACTTAAAGGATATCATTGTAAATAATGATTTGCTTATTTCTTGCTCTAGGATATGGGGATTGTTCCTTTTTTTCTGGGATGCTTTAATAGGACAGTGATGGCCCTTGGCTCAGCTGGAAGAAGATCAGCTCTGCTGCAATTTAGGAAGCGATAACTGGGGTCCATCACGTGGCTGGTTCAGACCAGGGTTTTATGACTGGGATTTGCCTGCCGGAGCCCTGGGTCACTGTGCCAGACTCAACCGCAGGTCACAATCTGGAACTGGATCCTTGCTGCCAGATGGGAGGCGGGCAGGGCCAGCCTATGCTGTCATTGGCCTGTAGCCAGCTCAGGTCTGGTGGCAAGTGAGGGACACATCCTGATGTCTGAGTGCCTTGCAATTTATTGGCTGGTGGCTTAGGGGTGTGGAGTACAAACACCAATGCCACAGTTGACATACATGGGCTTCCTAGTTGGCAGGGTCATGAGTCCTGAGGCAGGCGCATCCAGCTTCTGTCTTGGTTGCAGGCCAGGTCTGCCCATGAAACAGTTCTCCTCCTTAACCTATTCAATCTAACAATCGATGAACAGGTATTTTCTGAGATCTGAAGTGTCAAGTACTGAAGACATCACCAGGCTTGGCTGTGTGGGACATACAAGGAATTATAAGGCAGGACCCCCTCATCTCCCTCAGGAGCTAACAGTCCAATTGAGGGAAGCAAGAGAGACAGATGCACGTGAAAGGTTAAACAACTTGTCCTAGCCTGAAAGACAAGACCCATGGGAAACAATTCAGGAAATGTCACCAAGCAGCAGCATCTTAGTGCTGCAAAGATCTGGAGGAATGAATGACCAGCCAGGGCACAGGGGCGAGGGCTTAGGCTTCTGGGGTCCAGTTACAAACTATGACACCTTGGCCTCCTGGGTTTACCTGTGTAAGTCCTGGTCTCTATATCTCTCAAATGGGCACAGTAAGAACTACCTCAGAGACATGGGGAGGATTTAATGGGACAATGTGTATAGCACATTGCTCGATGAAGGGGAAAAACCTCACTGTGATAGTTAATTTATTGTTGTTGGCCGCAGGGGCCAGAGAGTCTTTGGGGAGGCTCCGGGGGTAAAGGCTGAGTCTAGCCTTGTATTGCTCATCTTTTGGATAAGGTAAGGATGGGACCTTTGTGAAGAGGAAGACTGTACAGCTCCTGCCCCCTCCCACTGTGGTTTGAGCAGATCTTATCCCACATCTGTTGTTTGCCTGGCATTGGATGGCCCCCCAACACCAGAGAGCTGATGCCTGCCTTCATCACCAGTGTCTCTGTCTCTTTGTTTCATCAGCTTCTTTATGTGAAAAGAGATAAATGATCTCTGTCTCTTTCCAAATCCCAGCAAGGCTGAATAATATCTGTGGATATTCTTTTCTATTTCTTAATACCCTCCCACTGCTTATGAAAATCCTATGGGCACATTGTAAATTATCTGCAAAAAACAGCCGAGTACAAAGAAGCAGAAATAAAACCTCCCATAATCACAACAGAAACATCTACTACTGTTCATGATTTGTTTTATTTTCTCCCAAATATATTACTGTGCATTTTTCTTTATAATGCCGAGATCCTAGAATATGTGCAATTTAGTGCTGCTTTTCTTCTTAACATTATGTTATCAGCATTTCCAAGTGACACTGGGACTCTATAAACATATTTTAAATGACTGTATCTTATATGGATGCTCACTCCTTTTCCTTATATTTACTCTTTACTTTTTCCACTTTTTTGCTATTATAAATAGCATTGTACTGAAATCCTTCTTCAGAGTTATGTACATTACCTCATTGGTTTATTTATTTAACGAACTTTGAGTATCTGCAATGTGCCATACAGTGTGCTTTTAGTTCTGAGAGGAAACCATCTGAAATAGCAAAAAGAGACATAAATGAAATACTTCACATGTAGACTTTTGTGATAGTCTTTTTTATAGTAAGTATCCCGGCTTGGAGTAACACTGTGGGCCGGTTAATTGTTCTGGGACTGAATTTCTGCATCTTTAGTCACTAGATGGTTTCTAAGCTGCCTCTTGTCTCCAGCACTCTGTGGTCCTGACTGCAAATGTAAGAATCACCATAGCATTCATCTATCCTTGTGACTCACTAGGGTTGTTTGTGTTTGGAGCATTCCTGGTGCACAGATGATGTGTCGATGGGCTTGGACACAGTCTGTTCTCTTCCCCTGTCAGTCATGAGCACAGCGTTCATCTGCTCAGTGCTTCTTTTTAATAAGTAGTTCAGGGGTTGACTGCAGCTCAGCTCTGTTGGGAATTAGCACAGACATAATAGACTTTTATAGAAGTGTGAGCAGAGCAACTAAGCCAGTACAGACTCTGCCACATCCTGACATGCTAAGAGAGAGGTCCCCTTTAAAACTCAAGCAAAGTAAATCTTAGAAAAATGGGAAGAATTCATACAGCATAAAGCTCATGATAAACTCAGAGAACACATTGTCCTGAGAAGTGGTAAAGGAAGAAAGTGGAATAGACTTAAACAAAATGGCATAGGATTAACGGCAGAGGGTATTGTGTACCTGCAGGGTATTTGAACTGGGTGATTTTTTGTGGCAGTGCCCGGGATCCACAGACCCTAATGACACCCAAATTTGTGAGGCATTATTCTCAGCTTATAAATAACATGATTGAGACCACCTAGCACATTTAACTGGGGTCTGAAGGTTTAGCTAATTTCCTAAAAATAGCAGTTTCTTGCTGGGGATATGTCTTAGGCTTTGCTAGCTCTAAGAACTTAATATTAACAATTCACATGGAAAGAATTGTGCTCAGGGCATTGACCAATACTCAGCTCACCTTTGAATGGCCAGAAGACACAGCTGTAAAGAAAGGTGTACAACAAGGAGTGTGGTTGGGTGGGCATGTCATCTTCCTAGGTCACAAGTGACAAAGTGCCACTCCCTAACTCCTTATTGATAACAGCCATCTGTAATCTATCAGGATGTTCTTTCTAGCCAAGCGAAGATGCAACTTCAGGATCTTTTTTAACACAGTGCTCCAGGCAGCCACTAGCACACAGATGGGGTTCACTTGCTCCTGGAATAAAACCTTCTTGTCATCCCTAGACATAGTGGTAGTCTTTCCCCTGTGAGCCACACCATATGAGAAAATGTCACCATCTAGAAGTTTCCTTGGTAAGCACAGACATATGGTGGCTTGATAAATTGCCTTTCTCTACCCTGGGGATCTTTGTCCAAGGAACTAGGTGCCATCTTGAGTCAGACTGGTGAGTGTGTGAAAACAGAATTCTTATTCCTATCAGCCAAGAGAATCTTCAGTGGTTCGTGTTATGCTAAGGAGTTACACTGCAGATGTTTCCCAGAGGGTCTGTTCCCGTGTTTTATCATGTTTTCCATGGCAACCCCTGTGGGATCCACGAGGTTGGTATTATCTCCATGGCACAGATGATGGAGGCCCAAGGAAGACAAATGACCGGCAGGAGGCAAGTCATGCAGCGAAGAGCTTTTCCTGGAATCCAGGTGTCCTGCCTCCAGATGCCAGTTCTCTTGCTGGGTTTTGTTTTCATTTTTCTAAAAGTGTTTTCACCTGTCAGGTATGTGCTACTGTGAATTCTGGGGGAGTAGGGTCGTGTCTTATTTATTTCAGTGTCTTTGGCTGCTTTTCCTCTCCAATCTCAAGTGTTGTGACTAACACGTAGGAAATACTCAAGAAAGTATTTATGGCATAGAATTCAGTAGAAGATTCATTCATTCATTCATTCATTCATTCATTCATTCATTCATGGAAGAAACAAGGAGGTGCCCCAACCTCTTCTGCATGCTGGCCTTTCCCAGTCTGCATTGGGATTGTGCCCTGAGCTTTCATCATAAGAGCAGGGTTCTGGCTGTGAGGCTGCCCTGGGCACATGCACCTGAGTAGCAGATGATGACATTATCAGTCCACTGGAGACATTTTCTTGCTCATAAAAAGGCTAGTCATTAAATCCTTATTTGCAGCCTGTGACAACAGGAGCCAAAAGTCTCTGACCAGCTCAGGACCTGGGGTTAGAACTGCATGGACCCTGAAGAGAGGGATCCCTGTGCTGAGGCGTTCCAGGACAGTGGCCCTGACCGAGCAGCACAGGGAGGAGGGCTTAGGGACCGGGAAGCACCAATGCTGGGCTTGCAAAGGGCAGAGCAGCAGGAGAGAGGCTGGCACAGGAGGGAGGGAGGCTCACAGGAGTGGGAGGTGGATTGGATTTAGGGCCATGAGGAGGGGTGGGAGGCTAAACAGCTCAGCTTCCCAGTCCCTTTCTGGGGCCATCTTTGTTTTCTGATTTATAATGTGTCCCCTTTGGGAATGGCCTTTTGACATGTGCTAATTATAAATTGTCCTTTGGTGCATTCCGAGAGTTCTAATAATTAGAATTTCTAATTCCAGTCCTCTGAGCTGCTCCCAGCAGCCTCATCCTGTGAGAGGAGCTTGACTCATTTGCTCTCCTGCTCAAAGTCGCTGCAGGAGGCCAGCAGCGTCAGGCCTGGAGGAAGGATCCAGGTTTGGGGTGGGGGTGGAACTTCTTTCTGCAACCCAATACAGACATCCCAGAAGACCTTTCTCTGTGGTTGTGGTTTGTGTTGCAGAGGAAGATTTTGAAGTCAAATTGACAGGGTCGGTGGGCTATGGAAAAGAACCCTGGACTCTGGTTTTAGTCCAGCCAGAGCCTCACTGTGAGACCCTGAGCAAGGAGCTCTTTAGACCTCAGTTTCCTTGGCATAAACCCGAAGGAATCAGATCTGTGATTGCCAAGGGCCTTTCCAGTTCTGAGATTATTTGAATCTGTGAAATGTATGTATGGCATGTTCTGGGTTGAAGTCCTCAGGTCTTGCTTTGACCCTGCCTGTACTGGCTACAGGGGTTTGTTTGCAGGCAATGTGAGAACAAGATATTAAGTGACTGTTAAAGGTCAAAGTAATAACCCAAGCCTTGGGCTTTTTTTTTTTTTTTACACTGCCATATTTTCTTCATTAATCTCCCCTTGCCTTGGTTTCTCCAACTGTAAAATGGGAATAATAATACCTGGGAGATTGTATTGGTGAAAGCTCTATGTAAAATGCAGTCCACTAAGGGTGCATAAGGATCTTAATTTTACTTCTAGCCTTTGGGAGAGGCATGTTACAATTTCTCCCCTACCTCCTTCAGCACAAAACCACAATCCTAAAGCATCTTTAGGTCTGTGTAATAATGTGGCACCTAGATTTGTGGTGGGGAGAAGACAGGCACTCCAGCCCCAACTCTGAAGACCCACCTTGCCTTGCCCAGGGAGTTGCCCCTTGGGGAATCTGATAGATGTAGATGTCAGTCCTGAGAAGCCACTGGGCACCCACCTGTCCTTCTTGTCCTCTTTCGTAATGGTGAGCATGGTTGGCATAGTGTAGGCTGTTTACTGGTACACAACATGCATTCATATTATCTCATTTACAGATGCCGGGGAGGGGTCAAGGCCAGGCACTTAGCAAGTAGAGCAGCTGGGACAGGAACGAAAGCTCCTAGCTCCGGGAAAGTCAAGCACCCTCCTGACATCACCCACACCTCTGTGTGCTCCTCCTGCGGCAACCCAGTCTGTCCTCCAGGGCTTCTCCCTTCTACGCTCATGCTCCGAGGCGGCCCTTTGCTACCCAGGAGCAAAAATATTAGTCCTGGAAGGCTCCTTAAAGGTCATTGTGGGCCAGGTGTTTCAGTTAACTGATGATAGGACGGGGGCCAACATAACTGAATAGTTCCCAAGACTGAGCAGCTTGCTAAGGTAGCCTGGCTAAACCCACCAGCTCTCCCGGCCAGGCCAGTGTCCTTTCTCTGACACCCTATTGCTCTTCTTTCCTTACATTCTCTCAGGGAGTCATATACAGGGATAGAGAAGTCCAGGGCTCTGTGTTGTTTGGCTGTCCAGTCTTTGGGAGAGAGAGAGAGAAAAAAAAAAAGAATGTGGAACCTCCGGACAGGGCACAACCTACCATGCCCTGTGTGAGTTTGCTCAGGTGCTGTAACGAAGGACCACCGCCTGGGGGGCTCACACAACAGACAGCTACCTTCTTACCCTGCCAAAGGCTGTTAAGTCCGAGGTCAAGGTGCCAGCAGGATTGGTTTCCTCTGAGGCCTCTCTCCTTGGCTTTTAGATAGCCACCTTGTTTTCCCTGTATCTTCTCTGGTCTTTTCTCTGTTCATGTCATAATCTCCTATTCTTTTTTTTTTGTCTTTTTTTTTTTTCTTCCTTTTTGTGGAGAACGGGGTCTCGCTATATTACCCAGGCAGGTCTCGAACTCCTGGGCTCAAGCTATCCTCCCACCTCTGCCTCCCTGAGAGCTGGGATTATAGGCGTGAGCCAACGTGCCCGGCCCTAATCTCCTGTTCTTATAAGGACGTGAGTCCTGTTGGATGAAGGCCCACCCTAATGACTTCATTTAACCATAATCACCTCTTCAAAGAGCCTGTCACCAAATACAGCCACATTCTGAGGTCCTGGGGATTAGGACCTGAACATGAGGATTTGCGGGGAACCCAGTTCAGTCCGTAACACTCCCTCTCACATCATGCCGCATGTGGTTTACATGTCTTTGCTGTCTGTCTGGCTCTTGTAGACTTTGCGTTTTCACCCCTATCTTCCTGTTGGAAGTCTTGGTGAATGATCAAGGGAGAATGTAGGCCCCAGAATGGAAGGAGTGTCTCAGGGACATTAGAGAGAGGGAAGCAGAGAGACTGCCCACCCACCCATCATCCTCGTGACTGTTCCAAGGACCGGGCCTGGGTGAGGCCGAGGAGGAGTGCACCTGTTCAGAACGCAGTGAGGCTGAGTGGGAAGCTAGTTGGCAGTCCTTCTAGGGAGCATAGCTGATTAAAATAATTATATTAACTGACCCTCAAAGACACTTATTTATAGCCACGGCGACACGTTATTAAGGATCTAATTTGGATCAGGACTCTGGGAATCTTATTTTTAGGCCCAGAAGAGAGCCCTGCAGGCAGGTGACCAGGAGGTCTCAGATGGCTATGTATTCACTCTGTCGAGTCAGGGATTCTCAAGGTGGGAGGCAACTGGAAAGGTCGCGCCAGCCCACCCTTCCCCACAGTGATGTCTGTTGCCCTCCTCCAATGTCCCTCTTCTTAAATGCCTCCTATGCCAGGGAGCCTGTTTCCATCCACGGAGGCCCCTCCTATCCTGTGAAAGTCAGGCCCTACTGAAAAGCAAGAGAGAGCTTTCTCTCGAAATCTTCTGTCTGCTGGTTCTGGTCTCTCCTTGGGGATGGACAGAATACATCTGACAACTGGGCCGCTCTCTTCAGGCCCTTGAAGACAGGGCTAAAGCTCTTCTTGGCCTCCACTGCTCCAAGCTGGGGCCCCCAGTTCATCATCCCCTCTCAGGAGATAATTGCAAGAGCCTTCGCTGCCCCATTTCTCGGAGGATGTGAATGTTCAGTTCTGCGGTCCAGCAACTCCTCCAATGCCTGCCTCCTGGGGATAGCTGTAATTCTGGGTTGAGATGAAAGTTGGCCAGTTGAAGTCAACTGGCCTTTGGTTGAGGGCCTATGGTGAAAACAGACTTCGTCTAAAAAGAACTCAGTCAGCAGGCACCTGCACTTTGGAATCAGGGAGGAGAAAGATGGAGGCTAGGTACTGACAGAGGGGTTTTCCTCGTGTGAAGGGCAGCACCAGGCCATGAGATGACCCAGGGCAGGCCACAGCCATGGAGGGTTAGGGCACAACACCCTGGTGGGTGGTCTTGCTGGGAAGTGTACATTTGGGTTTTGGTTTGCCAAACTCACCCTGCCCAATCCTAGTATGAGCACACCATGAATGTCAGATGGCATAGAGTAAGTACACCTGGAGCCCATCCTGAGACCCTGAGCTAATGTCTTCACTCCTCTGATCTCTGGGTTCCACCTGCCTCCTTCGTTGTTTGAAGAGTGGAACAGACCGATGCCTATGAATAAACAGAAGCTCCAGCGCTCTCCACAGATGTCACAGATGAAAGATTAAAAGCTGCTTCTGCACGCACAGATATTTATATTGTAGTGCCAAACAACATCAGAATAAAAAGAAATAATTTTTAGATGTGGGAAAATCAGACTCTAGACGATGTTTTATAGGAGCTATCATGGTAGGATGGGGCTAATTGTCCCAATGCCTATTTTCCTCTGCTTCCTTTTAAAGTTCTCTCTTTTTTTTTTTAATTAAAGCAAGGAAATAAGCAGTATATGTGTGTGGTGTGTGTATGTGTGTGTGTGATGTGTGTTTAGTATGTACGCTCTGTGTGTGGTGTGTGTGTGACATGTGCATAGTGTGCCTAAGTGTGCTGTGTGTGTGTCTGCGTATGTGATGTATAGTGTGTGTGTGTGTGCTGTATGTGTGTAGTGTGTATGTGGGTAGTGTATATATGTGTGATATGTGTGGGATGTGGCGTGTTTGTGTAGAGTGCATGGTGTGTGGGTATGTATGTGATACGTGTGTATGGTGTGTATGTATATGGTACATGTGTGTATGTGGCATATATATGTGAATATGTGTGTGTCATGTGTGTGGTGTGTGTATGGTGTATGTGTGGCATGTGTATGTGGCATTGTGTGTGTGACGTGTAGTGTGTGGTGTATGTATGGTGTATGTGGTGTGTGTATATGTATGTGTGTGTGTATATATATATATATGGTGTGTGTGTAGTGTGTTTATACCACTTGTGTATGTGTGTGTAGCGTATATATGTGTGATGTGTGTATAGTGTGTACGTGTGTTGTGTATAATGTGTGTATAGTATGTGTGTGCTGTGTGTATATTTGCTGAGTGTGTGTATATGTGTGGTATGTACATGGATGGTGTGTGGACATTGCGTGTATGTGTGTTATGTATATGTGTGATATGTGTATATAATGTATCTGTATGTGTGTGAAGTGTGTGTGGTGTGTGTGAGTAGTGTGTGATGTGTGTATATGTGTTGGGTGTGTATTATGTATGTCTGTGTATAGTGTGTGTGCTGTCTATGTGTGACATGTGGTATTTGGTGTGGGTGTGTGCAGTGTATGGTGTGTGTGTAGTGTGTGCTGTGTGTATGTGTATGGTGTGTGGTGTATGGTGTGAAGTGTGTGTGTAACATGTATTGTGTTATCTGTGTGGTGCATGGTGTGTGTAGTGTGAGTTGTGTTGTGTGTGGTGCTTGGTGTGTGTATGTGTGGTGTGTGTTATGTGATGTGTATGTGGTATGTAGTGTGTGTTGTGTTACGTGTGTGGTGTGTATTGTGTGTTGTGTGTAGTGTGAGTTGTGTTACATGTGGTGTGTATTGTGTGTTGTATGTGCATTGTGTGTGTAGTGGGAGTTGTGTTATGTGTGTAATGTGTGTTGTGTAGTGTGTTGTGTTACATGTGTGGTAGGTATTGCATGTTGTGTGTAGTGTGTTTAGTGTGAGTTGTGTTATGTGTGTAGTGTGTAGTGGGAGTTGTGTTATGTGTGTAATGTGTGTTGTGTAGTGTGTTGTGTTACATGTGTGGTAGGTATTGCGTGTTGTGTGTAGTGTGTTTAGTGTAAGTTGTGTTATGTGTGTGGTGTGTAGTGGGAGTTGTGTAATGTGTGTACTGTGTGGTGTGTGTAGAATGAGTTGTGTTATGTGTGCAGTGCACGGTGTGTAGTGTGTAGTATGTGTTGTGTTACATGTGTGTTGTGTGCTGCATGTGTGGTGTGTGTCTATCCGTTGGATGAGTCAGGCTACCTCTCCAAGGGCAGGAGGCCTTCTTGCTTGCTTCATTGCCCACCCCGGTTTTCTCCTCCACTGCCTCAGCTGGCATAGTTGTGCTTGATTTAGCTCAAGGAGCAAAGTAAGAGAATCCAAGTTTTTGGACCAAACAAATGGCTAGAAATTGTGCTTCTAAAGTAGTTTTTGGTGGCTCTTGTAGAGCAATCCTGGTTGCTTGAAATGAGATGAGAGTTTCCCAAGTTAGACCCCAGTAAGATGGCAGATCCTGTGTACAGGCTTTAAAAATGATTAAATTACTCATTCAGTATGATCAGGATTATGGTCGAGTGCCTTCTTTCTGCTCTTCTGTCTGACTTGCAGCTAAAAATAAAATTCAGGAATTAGGTTCTTCTTTTTCTTCTCCACTGAAGAGCGCCCTCTGTGGTAGCTGGCACTGGTTAGGAGGGGATTCCCTGCCCAGAGCCCTCGTGTGGGGACAGGATCTTCCAGCAGCACTGAGTGTTTGAGGTAGGGTGCCAGGGCTTTGGTTTACATTTCTGGGGTGAAGCTCTTCTGCTACCCTGCTGTTCCTCCATCTGAGGCCACCTGAGTCTTCCCTTTGTGGCACACAGTGAGCAGCTTTAGTGACACGATTCTGGGCATCACCTCCTCAGTTTGCTGAGTCTCCATTACATCTGTGGCACCATTTAAGCAGCCCATAATCATTTGTGGAGTAAATTAATATAGTACATGTCTCAGGCCCTCCCCAAGATTGGCATAGGGAACTGAGAATTCCACCTGTTTCCCTTTCCTGGATCCCTGCAGTTGGTGACCAGTGGAGAAGATGGCCCTGGGGTTTCTTCCTCAGCCCCCAATTCCTACATGCCTCCAAAAGAACCTCAGAGAGCAAAGGGAGCCGGAGGCATCTGACCCTGGCCTCCTTCTCACCACAGCTGACAGAAGGAGCAGAATCTTGGCAGCATTGTTAGGTCTTCATCTGCTATTAGCTGATTAAAAAGTTAAAAAAAACATCTGTATCCCTCGGTAGCCCAGCCTGTTCCTTGCTGCAGTTGAAGAGTGACTGAGGAGCTCTCAGCGGCTTCCCGGCCACGTGGTGCTGTTTTTGGCCTCAAACCCGTTGTGAATTGCTATCTTTCCCCCCAGCCATCAGCCGGAAGATCCATTAACAAATTAGAATTCCCTCTAGAGTCAGAATGGCTTTGGTTTCTGGGTTCTAAATGACCTTGATTTTAATTACCATGCCATACAGGTTTGGACGAAGACACCATCACTGAATCCCTGCTGAGGCAGCAAAGAGCTGGGGTGTTCAGTTTGGCCACACTTCTGGGCTCGTGGGTGATACCTCTGAAGTCCTTATTGGTTTCTAAAGGTCTATGTGGCAATCCCAGTTTCTCAGTCAGCTGCTAGTGCATTCACACACCTCTGAGAACTTTTCCAGCACCCCCGGTAAGCTTGCTCTAGGCCCTAAGGAGTCCCCTCTGGCAACTGTTATATTCAGGGACCCTTCTCAAGACAATTTTCTTGAGGAGACACAGTTCTGGTGCTGCCACCAAAAAGCTGTGTTTTTCTTAGGTGGCTAGGCAAACTGTGCAGAGTGGTGCCTGCTCTTCACCTCATCTCGAAGGAGGACGTCTTGACCAGAAATCCTCCTTCTCCAATAAACTGAAAGGAAAGGGTTGTAATTTCTGTAATGTGGGGACTTGGTGGTGTGTGGATCTCTAACTGCATCCTAAGTTGTCTAATATTGATAAACCAAGGAGAAGCGGGGTTCCTGTTTAGGCCTTTGAAGGTATTGGGTGGAGAGAACACAGGATGGGCAGGCAGGTCCTACAACAGTCAGCAAAGTATACGGCTAGAGCAAAAGAAACTTGGTGTAAGTGCAGATTTAGGACTCAAACCACTCGACCTTAAGGTGCTTGGGGTGAAGGGGTCGGGGAGGGTGGTGGGGATTGTGAAGTGTGTGGCTTGCCTGCAGAATTTACTGTTCTCTGCTTTCATTATACACAGAAGAGTAAGAAAAACCAGCACGCGGAGACCAGGTTGGGTTAAGACTCTGTACTAATGACAAGTAGTGCAAGAAACATTTGCTGGACACCTACTGAGTGCTGGGAACTGGGTACTCAACACGTCTCCATGAGGAAGGGACTGTTATTTCTCTTTTCTCATTGAGGAAAGGGAGGCACTGTATTAGTTTGCTAGGCCTGCGATGACGAAGTACTACAGGCCAGGTGGCTTACACAACAGAAATTAATTTTCTTACAGTTCTAGAGGCCAGAACTCTGAGATCAAGGTGTTGGCAGGGTTGGTTCCTTCTCTGGGCTGTGAAGGAAGGATCGGTTCCAGGCCTCTCTCATTGCCTTGTGGAAGACTGCCTTCTTCTCCCTGTGTATATATCATCTCCCTCCTGGATATGTCTGTGTCCTAATTTCCTCTTCTTCTAAGAGCACCAGTCATATTGCATTAGGACCCACCCTAATGACCTCATTTTAATAACATCTTTGAATATGCTGTCTCTGAATACATCCCATTCCGAAGTAGTAGGCATTAGGACTTCAATGTGAATTTTTGGTGGGGAACAAAAATTGGCCCTTAATAGGCACAGAGGGGCTAAGTAACTTGTGTGTAGACACAGAGCTATAGGAAATGATGGCAGGCATTCTGACTCCAGAATCCCCTGACAGTTCTGACAGTTTGAAACCAGCCTGGCCCACGTGGTGAAACCCCGTCTCTACCCAAAATACAAAAATTAGCCGGGCATGGTTGTGCGCATCTGTAGTCCCAGCTACTTGGGAGGCTGAGGCTCGAGAATCACTGGAACCCGGGAGGCGTAGTCTGCAGTAAGCTGAGATCGCACCACTGCACTCCAGCCTGGGTGACAGAGTGAGACTCTGTGTCAAAAAATTAAAAATAAATAAAAATAAAAACAATGAAACAATATGATTGTACTATTCAAAGGATAATACTTAATTTGCAAACTTAATATTAATTCCTAGTGTACTACCAGAATGAGATCTGCTAACAGGATAAAAGTTTAAATCAGATGGTCAATGCCATATTTTTTCCTTCCATGAATACATCTCCAGGAATGTGTACATAACCTCATCAGGAATAGCTTCAAGGTCAAAATTCCTGGTCCCTGTAAATGTAGAACTTGGTGAATGGCCAAGTGTCCCTGCTGTGCCTCCGTGCCCTTTTGGAGCAGCCTTTCAGAAGCTTCTGGACTCTCTGACCACTGTCTTCTCTCAAGTCTGGAAACTTGGGAACTTGCCTTGACCTTGAGTTGGCTTTCCCTAGGGGCAAATGCAGGCATTGGCGGATAAGGCTTTGGCCTTTAGTCTCTGGCGGCTCTGTGTGTCCACGCACCTCTGATGCTGTGACATAGAGTTCTGTCACTGGATTCTATGACTGAGGATGAAGTCTAACTAAATTGCCATGTCTGGAACCCTGTTGGATCATCGCACTGGCACCCTGGAGTCCCTTGAGATCCCCTATTTGCTCAGCATTACATCTGCTGAGCACTGCTCAGTTAACATTAGTGAAGACAACTGCTTTGGAGCCGGACTTGCCATCATCAAAAAATGCAACCAACAGAGAACTTGATTAAAGTGTAGTTATTTGGGGTGAAGTGTGTCCTGCCAACAATGTGGCAATACAGGCATGAATTAGGATGAAAACTGACACACTCACTGAGTCTCAGCCTCTGAGAAGCAGCTGCAATGTAAGAGTTTTTTAAAAACTGGTGAATCTGTAAGGCCAAGAGCCAGGAGAGGTGATGGTGCTTGTCAAATGGAGGTGGCAATGGCTTTATGACATGGTGCCCTTCACAGTCTGGCCTAGAAGTCACCTCAAGATCACAGGATAGGCTCTGCGTTCCTCTAGCTGGATTTTTTCTAGCACAGAGGTCTAGCTTTCTTTTTTCTTTTCTCTACTTTTTCTTTTTTTCCTTGTCCTCTTTCTTTTCCTCTCCTCCCCTTTCTCCCCCTCCCTCCCTTTTTCCTTTCTTTCAGGTCCTGTGTGTGTGATTGCAACTTCACTTCTGCTAGGGCTGTCCAATCAAAGGGGATAACCTACGTCCCTCATAGGCATCAGCATCCCACGTGACAGAAAAGGCAAGCCCTCAGTTCTGTGAATGGGCATCACAGCAGACAGAAATGTCCTGCATGGGAGGCTTGTTTGCTCATATTCTCCCCTCCTTACCTTTCTGGTTCCTTACTCTCTCGCTAGAGCTACATTCAGCCTGTCTCTTGCATCAGTCTTTCTGTGACTATTGAAGCCTTCAATGGTTGATTATATGACGCAGTGAACTTGTTTCTTGTAGTTGATTGTAATTTAACATATATGTATATGTTGATTATAATTAACATATATGTAATATGTAGTATTTGTTTGTGTACTTAATTGGCCTTTGTCTTTCACTAGAGAATAAGCTCTTTGAGGACAGGAATCCCTTCTGCCTATTTCACTATTGCACTCCAGAACTCATGCAGTATGTTCTCAATGCGTGTTTGTTGAATGACTGAGTGAGCATCATTTGGGCTCTCTAACCACCCTCTGAGATACATGGGTGGCTGTGTCAATTGGGCTTTGGAGATGAAGAAGCAGCTAGCTAGCAGATGACGCTGGCCTGGGCCTTCTTAGCACAGTGTGTTTGGCTTAAGAGGACCACAGTGATATCAGTCACTCCCCTGCCCACAGGGAGCTTGCTGTCTAGTTAGGGAGACCAGGTGAAGTGAGGGAGAGTAGGTATAGGGAGTCCCTGCTAAGGCACTGAGGATGAAGGAGTGAGGGCAGCCAGGCTTCAGAGGGGCAGAGAGGTGTGGGCCAGGAAGAGGTGGATGCAGCCCTGGGCCTCACAGTCTGTCTTTGCCTTAGCTCCTGATGCTCCTGCCAAGAGTGTGCCCTTGCTGGGCATCCTACTTCCTGTCAAGCAGCCCCAGGAGGTGCCATCCTGGAGCCAGAAGGAGGGTCCAGCAAATTTGCCTTACCATTTGCATTAAAACGCCCTCCACAGCTGTAGCCTGACTGGTGCCCCTGGGTCTGCAGGTATCAGCTTTGCACTTAGTTGAATCTCCAGCCTAAAGGGTCCTTCCCAAAGCCCAGGGAAGGCAACGCAGTTTCCTGTCAGCTGTCTTGGGAACCAGCTGTGGGCAGGGATCCTGGCCTATGCAAAGGCCTCACTGCCATGCTCAGCGTCATCAGAGACTGTGTGTTTGGTCTCTGGGTGGAGACCGAGAGGGACTCAGGCCTGGCCATCTCAGAACTTAATATTTGAGTTACCAAGTGTGTGTGTGTTTTATTTTGGGGTGTGCTGAGGTGTCTCATCTATTTTTGTTTTAGAATTTTTGCTATTCCTTTGTTACCTACCCAAGTTGATTTACACACAGCCACCATCCTGTGTAGAAGGCAGGTAATTGGCCACTTCAGCCATGGGCTAATGGAGGGAAGCAATGCATTTGATGAAACAAGTTAAGCAATAATTTAGAAACTTTCTATCTAAACCCTTGTGTTATCATATCCTCCCAGATTTAGCCTCTTAACCTGTCCAACTCAGACAATAGTCAGAATGTCTTTTCCCTTCTTGTCCTCACACCAGTCTGGGTCAGCTGTCAAGGACGTGGGCACCCTGAGGTACTTAAAAGAGTTTCTCTTAGAAGGCTGGGAGCCTGGCTTCCCGTCCTGGCCTTGCTTCTCACTGGCTGTGTGACTCTGACCCACTCACTTAACCTCTCTGAGCCCCAGAAGCCGCATTTCTCAAATGCAGTAGTGATATTGAATGGCCCAAAGGCAATGGGTAACACCAGACCAGGGATTTCTAGATGAAATGCTCTGGCTTACTTAGCATGACTCAGATCTGCTGCTTCCCAATTAACAACTGGGAAGCTTCTTTAGAATTTTTTTTTTTTTTTAATGGAGAGATATCAAGATTTAAAATGACATTAAGAAGGCTTCTTCCTGACTGCAGTGTGTCCTTCAAGGATCATCTCCCCATCTGCCTCTCTGTGTACTAATGAGTCCAAGAAAGGGGAAAGGGGCAGCCTGGTAGAAAATGGAACAATTTATCTGTAAAGGGCCTCCCACGCTTCCGAGGGTAGCAGATGAAGGGTCTGACTTGAGCCTCTCAGAACCCAGGAGAAAGAAACAAGGCTCACTCATCCTGTAGCCCAGAGGAAGAAATTCTAGCACCCAGAGAGGTCGAGCAAGTCCCACAAAACCACACAGCAATTTGATGGCAATGGCTGGACCAGGAACTCGGGGATTTTGACTCCTGATCTCGTGCTTCTCAAACTTTAGTGTGCACAGGAAATCTGAGGGTCTTGTGGCAATGTAGCTTTGGGAGGTCTACGGTGGGGTCTGAGATTCTGGTTTTCTGATGAGAGCCGTGGAGATGCAGATGCCGCTGGTCTCTGGAACTTACTTGGAATAGCAAGGGGCTCCATAAAGCTGGGAGGGTGGGGTCTTTGCAGCCCAATCTAGGAGGGAAGTAGCCCTTCCAGCTCCTGTCACCTGTCCCACTTCCTGTTACTAATTTGCATGTTACCTCCTTTCTTTCCCTCATGCTCCTAAGACCTGTGCACTCCCTTCTCCGCCACCCCCTGTGCTTCCCCAGCCCATTTTCTATGATTCCCTCTTGCTCAGCCTTTAAGTAAACAGCACTTCTCAGCTGGGTTCCATGAGGCCTCCTGGCCCAGGAGCCTACTGCTCTGGGCTCGCAGTCCCTGTTCCATGGAGATTCGAGTGCCTGAATTAACTCCCTCGTGGAGCAATAAACCACCCTGAGTGCTAACCTAGTTTGTATTTTTAGCATATACTCCATCAATTACTTAACTTGCAGAGCGGCTCCTCTCTGCTCATGGGGGAGGTGCCGCCCAAGAATGTTCTTCCTCAGGCTTTTGTGAGTTGCCCCTCTCCTTGGTCCCACCTCCTGTGAGGTCAGAGTCCTTTCTCCTTGATGCTGTATCCTTGGTATTTAGGAGGCAAAGGTTATTCACCCCATTTTATAGAAACAGAGGAAACACTGAGGTCCAGATAGGGTGGCAACACAGTACAGTGTGATGGTGCCAAGAAGCAGGTCTCCTAAGCCCTTCATCTTCCCACTGCGGGGAGGTAACAAAGGGTGGTAGATGGTACCTTCCCAGGCCACACAGGGCCGGAAGACTCTCTCTGAGCCAGTTTTGCAAGATAGTGGTATGAAGGGAAGCTGGTAGGGACCATGCACTGTGTTACCTCGGGTAGAAGTGATCTCCTAGCTGTGGATTTTACTTGTAAAGTCCAGCCAGAAAACCTACATGCTGGGAGAATGGGGCCAGGACCACTTTAGTCAGTGGTTTCTTCCACCCTCTCCCCACCCCAGGAGGACCTTCAGCCATCCCCAGATAAGTCAAGACTTGGTCTGAGTTTCATCAGAGTTTCTCCCACCTCTGGCAGAGGCATGGATCAGCAACACTCCACCAAGAGGCCAGCAAGATGCTGGCTGTTTCCCAAGCTGGGATGGGGTGAGAGAGTGTGGCTTGGAAACTCAGAGGTGATAGAGACAGCACCGGCTCCCTGCGCCAAGCTTTGCCCATGGACCCAAGGCCCGGGCATGGGACAACTTCATTCATCCCTCCACTGAGGAAACGTAAGCACTAGCTGTGTTCTAGACACCAGGCAGATGCTGTGGGTGGACGGGACTCTCTCCCAGGGGAAAGCACAGGACACAGTCCCTTTCCCAGGGGCCTTACATCTTCCAGGGAAAGCTCCCATGTCTATCTGTAAAGGTAAAAGCTAAAAACACCACGCAGTGTGTAAGCGCATGTGTGAGAGTGTGTGTTTGTCCCTGTGTGCATAGTTGTGTATATAAGGGTCCCTGTGAGCATGTGAGCATCTATAGGTGTGTGTGTTTACGTGTGTGTATACATTTACATGTCTGTGTGTATGCATGTGTATTTATATGTCTATTTGAGTGCATACATTTGTGTTTATGTTTGCAAATCTGTGTTTTTATGTCTAAGTGTGTGCGCACATGTGTGCGTTTATTTCTCCATGCATATATGTATTTAAGTGTATATTGTTTCTGTGTATGTCTGTGTGTATGTGTGCTCATGTGTATGTGTTAGCATCAGTATGGGTATACCTGTGTATATTTGTGTTTAAGTGTATGCATCTGTCTGAGTATGTGTGCTGTGTGTGTTTGCTTTAGTGTGTGCATGTGTCTGTGTGCCTGTTTCGTTGTGTGCATGCGCATATGTGTGAGCATGCTTCTGTGTGCATGTGTGTATATGTATGTGTATGTGTGTATGTTTATGTTAGTGTGTGCATGTGTGTGCTTGTGTGTATGTGTGCATGTGTGTGTCTGTGAGCATGGTACTTTGGGCTGTGCCTCTGTGAAGCCCTATAGTCAGTGGGGAGTCCCCACACAGTCCTGGCTACAGGCTGCCTTGGAATTTGCCTTTGATGACTTAGACAGGCATGTCCCCTGGGGAAGATCTGTGAGTCCATCCTGGTGTTCCCTAGGCAATGGGCAGACTCACGGGGAAGGAAGAGGAAGACAAAGCACACAGGGCCAACACTCTTGCATCTGAAGCATGCCTGGGCCCATGCTGGATATGTGACAGACTCAGAAGTGAGCCAGACCTGTCTGGTTGGGGCAACAAGCCCCATAAGAGCTCTGCCTGGAGGGGGGCTGAGGCAGGAAGTGAAGAACCTCTGTGGAGGGGCGACCTAGTCCAGCCCTAAATCCAGGGTAGAAGGCTGGATGATCTGTGCCCCCACTCTCCTCAGTATTGAAATCTCGTTAAGTCCAAGACTGTACTGAATCATGAATCAAGACATAGCCATGTCTGGTCCTGACTCTGCCCTCACTGTGTGACCTTGAATAAGTCGCTTGGCTTCTCTGGGTCTTGCTTCCCTCCCTATAAAATGAAGACATTGGATCATCTCTTCATTTAACAGGAACAATGAAATTCTACAGCGAAACATGTTGCCCCACAAATAGCAGGGTGGGACAAGGGTCACCACAGAAGAGCAACTTGGAAGTGGTCTAAGGATGTGGCTAAGAAAAGAGGGACAGTTCAGGGAGGCCTCTTTTGTGAAAAAAAAAAAAAAGATTAGGGAGTACAAGTGCAGTTTTGTTACATGGATGTACTGTATAGTGGTAAAGTCTGGGCTTTTAGTGCACCCATCACCCAAATAGTGTACATTGTACCCAATAGGTAATTTTTTTTTTTTTTGAGACAGAGTTTCACTCTTGTCTGGAGTGCAATGATGTGATCTTGGCTCACTGCAACCTCTGCCTCCCAGGTTCAAGCGATTCTCCTGCCTCAGCCTCCCAAGGAGCTGGGATCACAGGGGCCTGCCACCATGCCCAGCTAATTTTTGTATTTTTAGTAGAGACGGGGTTTTACCATGTTGGCGAGGCTTGTCTCAAACTCCTGACCTCAGGTAATCTGCCCACCTCGGCCTCCCAGAGTGCTGGGGTTACAGGCTTGAGCCACCACACCTGGCCCAACAGGTAATTTTTTTATCCCACACCCCCTCACCGTCCCACTTTTTGGAGTCTCCAGTATTATTATTCCTTTCTGTATGTCCATGTGTACCCAGTTTTGCTCCCACTCGTAAGTAAGAACATGGGCTTTTAGCATACCCATCACTTTCTCTCTGACTTTGTTTCTGAGTTAGTTCACTTAGGATAACGGCCTCCAGTTCCCTCTGTGTTGCTGCAAAACACATGATTTCAGTTTTTTTCTAAGGCTAATATTCCTCAGTGTGCATGTGGTGTGTGTGTGTGTGTACCACATTTTCTTTATCCAGCCATCCATTGATGGACACTTAGGTTGATTCCACGACTTTGCTATTGTGAATAGTGCTGCAATAAACATATGAGTGCAGGTGTTTTTTTGGTCTAATGATTTCTTTTCCTTTGGGTAGATACTCATTAGCGGGATTGCTAGATTGAATGGTAGTTCTATTTTGAGCCCTTTGAGAAATCTCCACACTGTTTCAGGAAGGCTTCTTGAGCTTGGCTTTGAAGGATGAGTGGAGAGGGAGGCAGAGAGAATAATACAAGAAGAATCTGAGAGGTGGGAGAGCACAGCAGACTTTATCAACAAACATTCATATAGCACTCACTATACAGCAGAAATCATTCTAAGATAGGGGTTAGTAAACTATGGCCTGCAGGGCAAACCTGGCTCACTACCTGATTTTATAAATAAAGTTTTATTGGAACATCCATTTGTTTACATATTGCCTATGGCTGGTTTGGAGCTACAAGGACCGAAGTGAGAGATCATGGGAGTCTGTGTGAGCTGCAATGCCATAGAATATTTACTATCTGGCTCTTTATGGAAAAAGTTTGCATCCTTGTTATAAGACTTTTAAAAGCATGGACTCATTTAATTTTCTTGGCAACCATATTGGAAAGTTATTGTTATTGTGTCCACTTTATAGATGAGGAAATTCAGGCTCAGAGAGATCAAATAGTGCACCTAAGGCCACGCAGTGAGGAAGGAGGAGATGAGACATGAACTCAGGCAGTGGACTCCAGAGAGTCTGTGTTCTGGCCACTGTGCTGTGCCAAGAGCAAGCCCCTGGGAGGAAGGCTAAGCTGAGAAGGGTCTTCAGAGCACCTCCTTGGCCTTGCCAGGTTTGTGACCAGCGCAGTGATGTCTCAAAGCTGTGTTTTGGTTACCGCAATAATGTGAATATTCAGGGACCAGCCTGCTTAATGGGGACGCTCAGTCTCCAACTGTGTCTCTCAAATGCTAGACAGTTCTTGGAGGCAACACCTACATGCTGTTAGCCAGGCACTGCTCACAAGGGTTTCTCCATAAAGACTTCCTATTTTAGCTTATTAGTCAGTGTTTGTATAGTTGCCGCGTGCTGTGGTCTGTGTCCTAGCTGCCTGCATAGATCACAAATGCTTGGAAGGCCTGGATTGTGTCTCTCTCTGTATGTTGTCCCCAGGGAGAATGGCTTCTCATCAGGTCAGAGGATTCTGGGGCCACATTCCCACTGTGAAGAAGCTGTCAAAATGCCTGTGTCCAGAGGTGCTTCAACAAGAGCAGAGGTGATGTGCAGGAGGGGCTAGTGATTGTGGCAGAGGCTGTGAGTGCCCTGCCCATGCCCCCAGCCCACTCTATTCCTGTCCCACTCAAATGCCCCTACTGTCAGTGCCTTCCCTCCCTTTGCCAGTGTGAGCCAAGATATCTGGAAGTGCCTGGAGCAAACACCCCCAGGTGCAGCCCTTGCCAATGATAGACCCTAATGGGAGTATAAATACCCCATATTCCACCCCTCAGATGGCACAGCTCTGAGGCATGTTCTATCCCGGTGCTGCCCCTATGATTTTCTGTAATGATGGAAATGTTCTCTATGTGTGCTGTCCAACATGATAGCCACCAGCCATCTGTGGTTATTGAGCTTTTGGAATTTGGTTAGTGGGACTGAGGAACTAAGTTTTTCAATTCAAGTAATTTAAATGTAGATAGCTCAATGTGGCTGGTGCCTTCCATGTTGGACAAGGTGGTTCTGCCCCATCTCCTAGAGGTCCCCAGTGGCATTGAGCCTTGGTTGTCTGCAGCAGTGTCCTGACCATTAACAAACCCTGCCCTCTCACTTTCCCATTTTATTTCCCCACTCCCCAACTGGTTCTCCCCTGGGATCACTACTCAGATACAGTATTCATGTAAGCCCTACGAAATTGCCATTTTTGAGGTTAAAAAATGGTTGAATGTCAGTATTTTCAAATGGTTAAATTTGCACTGAAATCTCCACCATACATCTGTTTCTGGGGAACCCCACCATAACGGGATGTTGAGATTTGTGCTTGTTCGTGTGTGTAAGTTGAAGTCATTCCCTGTCCAGGCTGGGTTCTAATCCCAGCTCTGCTTCCAAGTGGCTGTGTGGCCTTGGAACCTCAGTGTGCCTTGGTCCTCAGGGAGGACCTGCCCATACCCCTGGGCGTGGTGCCTGCCCTATCTTTAGAATGGTTGGAAGGAAGAAGGGAGCTCGTAGATAGGGCTGTTTGTTAAAGACGTCAGCACAGTGAAGAGGTAAGGTGCCCTCCTGCATGGGGCCATTCTGGGGCACAGTGCCCTGGCCGCATTCTCCCTGGGTGGAGGATACCTGCTTGTGGCTGACGGAATTCAGACAGTGTGTTTCTTTGATGCTACGAGACTGGCTTTCCTGCTGCCCCACTTTGTGTAATCGGGTCTTTTTGGCAGGAAGGACTTAGTAGCTAGCGTGAGCTCCCAAGTAGGAACTCTAGGAACATTCACTCGGGCTGCCGTTTAATCTGAGCGAGAGCACGATTTGACGGGAGGCTGCTCAGGGCCTTACATTTGCTTCCCTCATTTACAAAAAGGCAGTAAACAGTTTAACAACATTGTGATTGTGAGGCTTTTCATATGTGGCTTTTTTTTTTCCTGGAATGGAACCAGACAGGATGGGGGCACTGCACTTGCAGGCAACGTGGGTTTTTCCAGCCCCTCCATCTTATTGACCTTCCCAGGGATTTGTTAATGCAGCTCAGCTACCAGGCTCCCAGCATGCCTGTGTTGCCGGGAGGCTGATCCCACCAGGGACTCCAGAGGAAACCCAGAGTTCATGCCAAAATATCTAGTAGAAGGAGTTTATATGGGGAACTAATTATAAAGGTGTCCAAGGAGATAAAAAGTCAAGCAAAAAATGGAGAGGCAGCCCAGAGAATAGCAATGGCAGGAAGCTGCTAGCATCCCTAGGGCTAGATGGGGAAGGGAGGAGCTGGTTTTCTAGAACTCAGGATCCAGCAGCACCTGGCGGATGCTGGAACTATAGAAGGTCTGCTGGACCAGGCAGGACCACAGAGGAAAGGACTCTGGGGAGGGCAGGACACCCAGAGGTGATACATGTAATGACGGAAATGTTCTCTATCTGGAGCTGCCACCAAATGCAGAGAGAGGGAAAAATGTCCTGGTTTCTGGCCTGCACCCACCCTGCGGACTTCTGCCTGCATTCCTGCTGAATCGAACAAACTTCCCTAGAAGGAAGAGTGAGGGAGCCTGGGGAGTGTAGTCCACAGTCCACAGAGGAGGGGTAAAGATTGGGTTTCAGAGCAAGCAGGCCAATGACCAACAGGGTGGCCCAAGAGCCTTTAAATGAAAGGCTGTCATCCTGGGGCTGTGAATGAGCTTCAGGGGGTCCTTGCCCTTCTAGGAAGTACAGGCATATTTTGTCTCTATGTAAGCACATGCATTTCTCCAGAAAGAAAGTTGGTATCTTCAGATTCTCAAGTTGGTTTGTGCTACCAAAAGATTCAGCATAATCAATAAATAATAATCCAACCACCTTATCTTCAACATGCGAAGTCGGAGGGCTCAGAGAAACACCCATAGCAAGAGTGTCTATACTCTTGGTCCAGGGTCCTACTGGCTGTTGTCCTTCAACTGTCCTGGAAGAGCCAGCCTGTTAGGAGAGTCCCCCATCTGTTCCCTGCCTCTCCAGAATCAACTGTCCCATCTTCCCAGTCAGCTTTTCCCTGATCTCAAGCACACAGACCTGCTCGCACAGTGCACTTCTGCAGTCCGGGGAAGCCATACCATGGATGTGGATCCTGGTCTAGATGCGCCACATAGTGCTCGACGCAGGCAGAGCTGGCACTGGAAAGAGAGCCCAGTCTCCTCCATGCAGCCTCCCTCCTTCAGCAAACATTTGCCTTGCACCTGCCATATGCCAGACGTTTTGCTAACTGCCAGGGATACGGCACTGATCAAGATAGATGATGTCCCTGCTGTCACGGAGGTAGAAGTGGAAACAGAAAACAAACAAGAGAACAAATGCAGCAACAAGATCATTTCTGATTATGATAAGTGTGGAGATGATAATAGAGCAGGGTGCTGGCAGACAGTGATGCGGGAGTCTGGGGCTACTTTTGGTGGGGAAAGTTTCTCTCCGGAGGTCTTGTGTAAACTGACATGAGAAGGATGAGAAGGAGCCAGCTTTCCAAGGTCTCCAGAGAAAGTATGCCAGATGGGGACAACAGCCAGTGCAAAGTCCCTGGGGCGGGAATGAGCAGAAGAAGAAGAATCCGTACCTGTGTGGCCAAAGACGAATCCTGCCTCACAGTCTTTGACTCTTTTGACTTCCCTGCAGACTCTTCTTGCCTCCTGCAGACTCTTCTTGCTTCCCTGGGTGAATGGGTGGCAAAGAAGGCTTTCCTTAGCCATGCTCCCTTGTCAGCACAGTGCCTGGCAGGTGGCTGGAAGCCACAGCTGAATTTTTGCAGTGTCTTTGAGATGCCAGGAGGATGGCAGATCATTTCTGTACAATTCATCAGCCACACAAAAGCCCTGAGATCAAAGAGCATGGACTTAATTTATTTTGTTTGTTTTGCAGAGGAAATAGTGCTTCCTTGGACTGAAAGCTCTGAGGACTAAGAACTGAATGGAAAGGGGGCGTTTGGATTAAATGAATGGGCTGGCCAGCTCTGACCCAGTTTTCACCCAGTGCAGCAGCGATGGGGGAGGGAATTGCCTTCTGGCTCTCTGCTCTGGCCCAGGGGCTGGTCATTTCATGGGGCTGGGCCTTCTGTGTGAGTCAGGCTTGATGGAAGTGTCCTTGAAGTTGATTCATGGGGAGGAGAGGAGGGCAACCAGGAGTTGTGGCCTCAAGCCCTGCCTGAGTTCATCCTTGGATCCCTCAGGCTTGCTTGACACTAGCTCATCACCTTAGCAATGAGGACAGGTGCAGATTCGGGTGAAGCTCACCTACATTTCATAGGAACCTATCAAATGTGAACAAACTAGGAGAAGGAAATCACTGAGCCTCACATGGCAAAGGAGCACTCAAAGCAGGGAATTCTGAGGAAGCCTAGAATGGGCTGGGCAGGGAGGGCAGGGGACAGTCCCACTCATCATCGTGACCAGGCTGGACCTGTGATTGCAGTGAGTGAGACTTGGCCAGGAGAGGCTTGGGTCTAGGAGTCCTGGGTTCGAGTTCCATTAACTATTTGACCCTGAGCTGGTGACTTTGTCTTTTTTAGAAGCCTCAGCCTCTTCACCTTTCGAGTAGGGGTGAGGATACCTGCCTGTGCTACCTCTCAGGCTTGGTGTGAGAGCCCAGTTCTGAAGGTTGGAAAGTATTGCCAAGCACATGGTAGGTACTCAGTAAATATCTGTTTGCTTAAATGAAAGAATGCATGAATAACTGAAAGAGATCAAAGCTGATATATTATTCTAGAACTTTATGACTATAGGGAATGAAGATTAATATGGCAAGGATAAGGAGGAAGTTAAAGCCAACTGCTACAAGGTACCTGTGGTGGGGGGTCCAGTGTCTTAGTGGCTTGGCCAACTCTTTCAGGTGCCCTCATCTCAGAAAGATCAATGGTGCAGACAGACTGCAGTTTATCCAGTTCACATTGGATGTATGCCTTGGATCCGTATCCCTAGGATACTTGGGCCCATTTTTTGATTTCTTGCTCTTCTAGATTGTTTTAGACAGCAATCCATATGAAGATCTGAAAAGAGAATATAGCCCAAGAGTGATGGAAGGCTGCAACCATGACGTTTTGAGTATGCTCCACTAATTAAAAATTAAGTTGTTAATTCCCAAGTAAAGAAGGAAAATGTGAGGGCATCTGAAGAAGAGAACATGTTCATGTATCGTGACTGCTGACCAACTCTCGGTGTAACAGACAGAACTTTATGAATGAGGAATGAGGAGTCATCTAACTTAGGGTAGAGTGAAGGGTTCAGGAAGGCTGAAACACAAAACTGGTAAAAACTGCTAAAGATAGCCACAGACATTTGTAAAATTATAGGCAGAGAATTAGAAGATGAACGAGATAGGAGAGTATCACTGCTTAGGAAGTGTGACACTGTTAGCAAACAGAAACAAACTAGAAAGTGAGCATTTCTGTATTTTTTTCTCTCGTCTCTATCTAGGATTACTGTCTTTAGAACAAAAAAGAGAAAATCTCTTGCATGGAACTAGAGAGGCACTTCGAAATGCATTTCTAGGACCAGAGGGGCTCTATGGCTGGGTCCTGAAGTACACTGTAGATGTGGTTGCAGAACTGGGGAGTCTTTTGATGGACTTTTTTTTCATTATGGGTTCAATTTTTCTGCCTCTTTGAATGCCTGGTAGTTTTTGATTGGATACCAGACATTATGAATCTTACCTTGGTTGCTGGATATCTTAGTACTCCTATAAAACATTCTTGAGCTTATTTTCTGGGACATGATCAAGTTGTATGGAAACAGGTTGATCTTTTTTGGGTCTTGCCTTTGAGTTTTATTAGGTGGGACCAGAGCTCCCTTAATCTAGGGCTAATTTTTTCCCACTGCAGAGACGGTGCTATTCTGAGTACTCTACCAGGTGCTCTGTGAACTTGAGGTTTCCACTCCGGCTGGTGGGAACGTGAACTGTTCCCAGCCCTGTATAAACTTTGAGAAATGTTCTATCTGCTCCTTTAGGGTGTTTCTCTCCCCCACCTTGGATAGCTTTCACACATGCCTGTGTCGACCAATACTTAGCTAAAGACTCAAGGGGGTCCCTCTGCTGATCTCAAGTATTCACTGGGCAGCTCTTTCCTTTCTGCTGCCCTGGCCTGTGAATTCCAGCCTCCTTGGCCTCCCTGGAATCCAGCCTTCATCTCCTCAACTCAGGGAGACATCTGGGCCCTGCTGGGGTCCCCCTTCTTTCTGCTGTGGCTTGGACACTCTCTCCAGACAGGAAGTTGAGGCAACTATAGGGCTCACTTCGTTTCTCCTCTCTCAGGAATTGCTATTCTTCCCTGACTGAGCTCCAGTGTCTGAAAATCATTGTCTCAAATGTCTTGTCCAATTTTTAGTTGTTTCAGGTGGGAGGAGAGATCTAGTCCATGCTACTTCCTTTGTAGAATCTTTGAATGGTGAGATAAGATTTTTTTTTTTTTTTTTTTTTACCTCTAGCATTCTGGAACTTTTTGTACTTGTTAGAATTTCTCAGTGGGTGTTAGAAGATGGATTCTGGAGCCTGTAGTCTAATGATGTCATGGCTTATCTCTGGAAATAATCTTGATTGGATTGTTAAACTGAGTGCTTAGGAGCCCTTAGAGAGGCAAATGCTAGTCACAGAGGCCAAGCTAGACTCTCTGCAAACAGGTCAGGCTGGAATCCCCAGTTATCAAGGGACTGAAGTTAACCTGAAAGGTTTCCTTTACCATGACTTAAACTAAGGTGCATGATAATGAGTGTTAACTGGGTACCAGGCTTGCCTTTATGCCAGGTTCTGTCCTTATAGCAACCCTGTCAGCTAGTTACCCCCATCCCTGTTTTCCAGATGAGATAAAGGAACTTTCCCAAATTTAGGGTCCAAATTCACATCTGCCCACCCTTAAATGAGATGCTGCATTGTGCAGCATCTTTCTTAGCATCTTGATTAGGGAGAATCCAAGAGCTGGAACTTGAATATGAATCAGTAAAACAGAAACAAAGAATCAGACACAAGATAAAGGATCCCTCTTTGTCCCTGAATTGAGATAAGAAAACATCATCAGAAGCAGATGGAGGCTAAGTACTTATTCCCAGAAAAGGCCTCATTTTTAGAAGGGTATTTAGAGATTATTTAGTCCCCAACTTATAGCTGTGGTTGACAGAAGCCAAGTGGCCAACAGCTCTTGATGTGGTGTCATACTCATGGGCAGACAGAAACTTCCCTGACAGGATTTTCCCTTAAACCTCTGTCACATGAAGGGACATTTTTTACGCATTTATAAAGTATATAATTACTATCCCAGTAGCTAGATACAACCTTGTCAATTATAAATAAATCATCACCTCGCCTCCTCATCACCACCCAAATGTCTTTCACGCTCCAATTTAATTAACCCACTTACTTTACTCTCTAATAAACTTTTGCAAAAGTTACCCCCACTTTCCAGCTCCATCTAGCAAAGAATGCTGGCTGGATGTCAGCCATGTTTTGGGCCCCCACCTGAATCTCCGCCTCAAATGTAACTCAAATGTGATCATCTACCCTACCTAGCGTCTCACATGAAGACATGAGGTCTGGGACATGACCAGGAGGCATGGCCCATTTTACTGCCTGGATTGCCCTGGGGGTTGTGGCAGGTGAAAAGATCAGAGAATGAGAAATTCCTTCCTCCTTCCAGAGGCCAGGTGGGACGGTGGGGGAAAGGGCAGGGGCTTGTTGAATTTTGTTGAAAAGCACTTTTCTCTCTTGGAACACCATCTCATGTCTAAAGCAGCCAAGATCATTAAGTAAATATAGGCTCTGTGCTTTTATTTTCATTGCTATTAGCAAAGTTTGTAGGAGGAAAGATACATTGAGTGGGGAGTTTAATCAAAGCCAGGGGTGTTCCACAGGAAAATACTTGTTAGGCCTAGTTTCCTGTGGTGAAAGTCTTATAAATTTCAAATATGTTTTGTGACTCTCCACAAACTTTTGTTTCCTGCAGGTTTGTAATTGAGATATACGCACTGGGGAGAAAAAACATCCAGACACCCAGGTCCTTAGAAATACAGGTGCCCTGATATGACTGTAGCTTGCAGCCTTGCCCATAAAACAGGTGGGGCAGGTGCTTGAACATGTGGTTCACATGTTGCATAGAATGCTGACTCCTGGGCAGGGGCACACTTGGCCTGTATTTGAATACACCTAGACTTCAAACCCAGTTTGTGAATCACCTCCTTTGGAAGCTGTCCTTGCACCCTAGGCTGGAAGTGAGCTCTCATCCTCTGAACTTCAATTGCCCTATATCCATACCTCTGTAGTTAGGGCTCTGGTCACTTTCCACCTGGGATTTGAGTTGGTACTTGCCTTCTCACCTACTCACCTGGACTGGACTCTCCTTTGAAGACAGGGTCAAGGTTGAAGTCATCTTTGTGACCCCTGCAGGGCATTGCACATAGCAGATGTGACCTCTCGCTGGTGGTCAGATCAACTTCAAGGGCACAGGGTTCCTCTTTTCATCTGTCTGATGACCTCTGTTTAGTGTATTGCTCAAGATGACAATAAGAGGAAGATTCTCCCCCTGTTTAATTCTGGGATGCCACTGGTCAGGCTCCCCTTGTATCTTAGGGGTCCAGGGCTGAGAGCTGTGGCTTCAGCTGAGGCTCTAGGCTAAGCCAGTAGGACTTGTGTCTTGTATTAGTCTGTTCTCATGCTGCTAGTAAAGACATACCTGAGACTGGGTAGTTTACAAAGGAAAGAGTTTTAATGGACTCACAGTTCCACATGGCTGGGGATGCCTCACAATCATGGCAGAAGGTAAATGAGGAGCAAAGTCACATCTTACATGGCAGCAGGTAAGAAGGCATGTGCAGGGGAACTCTCAGATCTCATGAGACCTTTTCACTATCATGAGAACAGCATGGGAAAAACATGCCCCCATCATTCAGTTACCTCCCACTGGATCCCTCCTACAACACATGGGAATTAGTACAATTCAAAGTGATATTTGAGTGGAGACACAGAGCCAAACCATATCAGGTCTACTACTTTGGTAACCTCTTGGAATGAGTCTTATAGGGCCCTTCTATCCCCTGTACTCATGACAGTATGACTCTTTGGGTGGGTCCGAGGCAGGATATGACTGGTGGTCAAACCCAAACTCTTATTAGAGAAAGTATATCCTCTTACTAGTGAGATACCTTAAAGTTTTGAAAAGGAGGATTTTTATGATAATAAAATTTTGCATTTATGGTAGAAAACTTGGCAAACACAGAAAAATTATAAAGAGAAAGCAATGTCTGTAATTCTACAATGCAGAAATCATGTTTGGGTGTATTTTATTATTATATAATGAAATGTTATTCTGAAAACATAGATTGGTTAATATACATAAATGTTAATGTGTATATTGGTTAATATACATAATATACATAAAGCTTTAATATATACTTATTTAAAAAAATAAGTCTGGGCACAGTGGCTCATGCCTGTAATCCCAGCACTTGGGGAGACTAAGGCAGGCAGATCACCTCAGGGCAGGAGTTCAAGACCAGCCTGGCCAACATGGCAAAACCCCATCTTTACTAAAAATGCAAAAATTAGCCAGGCGTGGTAGTGGGCACCTGTAATCCCAGCTACTTGGGAGACTGAATTAGGAGAATCACTTGAACCTGGGAGACAAAGGTTGCAGCAAGCCAAGATCACACCACTGCACTCTGTCTCAAATAAATAAATAAATAAGTAGGCCGGGCGCGGTGGCTCACGCCTGTAATCCCAGCACTTTGGGAGGCCAAGATGGGCAGATCACGAGGTCAGGAGATCGAGACCATCCTGGCTAACATGGTGAAACCCCGTCTCTACTAAAAATACAAAAAATTAGCCGGGTGTGGTGGCGGGTGCCTGTAGTCCCAGCTACTCAGGAGGCTGAGGCAGGAGAATGGCATGAACCCGGGAGGCGGAGCTTGCAGTGAGCTGAGATCGCACCACTGCACTTCAGCCTGGGCGACAGAGCGAGACTCTGCCTCAAAAAAAAAAAGTAAAATAAAATAAAATTAAAAAATAATAAAGCCAGGCATGGTGGAGGACCACTTGAGCCCAGGAGGTGGTGGCTACAGTGAGCTATGATTGCACCACTGTACTCCAGCCTGGGTGACAGAGTGAGACACATTCTCTATTTTAAATTAAAAATAAATAAATAATTGAAAAAGTGAAATAAAAGTAACACACATGGTAAACATTGAAATAACTTATAAAAATATAAAATGAAAAGTAAAATTTTTCTGCCCACCCCACCCCACCCACCCTAATCCCTGAAACCTCTCTCCAAGTACATCTACTATTTCTAAATTCTTTTGCATGCTTGTGGGTCCTGTGGAGGGATGCATATACCAGCATTTACATCCATGAATACTTAGGCTTATTTATTGTTTCTTAAACCTAGAAACATGTAATGAGCATTTCCTCTTGTGGTTGCTGACATTTCAAAACTATTTTTAATAGCATCACACCAGTTTATCATGAGGATATCCAGTCTTTATTTTCTGTTGTTGGGCATTGAGTTTCTTGCCAGTTTATTTCTTATTAAAGGTAATACTTCAAAATAAAGACAGCTTTTTAAAAAATATAATTTGATATCTCTGCTTATTTTTTTCAGGATAGGTTTCCAGAAATGGAATTATTGTAGCAAAGAACAGACTTTTTTTTTTTTTTTTTTAATGGCTGTTAGTAATTTTTTTTTTTTTTGGAGTCTTGCTCTGTCACCCAGGCTGGAGGGTGGGGACGTGATCTCTGCTCACTGCAACCTCCATCTCCTGGGTTCAAGCGATTCTCCTGCCTCAACCTCCTGAGTAGCTGGGATTACAGGCATGCACCACTAAGCTCGGCTAATTTTTGTATTTTTAGTAGAGATGGTGTTTCACCCTGTTGGTCTGGCTGGTCTCGATCTCTTGACCTTGTGATCTGCCCGCCTTGGCCTCCCAAAGTGCTGGGATTACAGGCGTGAGCACTGCACCCGATCTGTTATAGTATTTTGTTGCATCAAATTAAAATACATTTTCAATAGAAATAGGACCATTTCTCTTGCCCATAAATTCTTTTTGGTGATTTGAAGATTTAAAAAGTAATACAAGAAAACATATTCTTGATAAAAATTTTAAACAACACAGAAGTACACAGAGGGAGAAGAAAAAGGGGCCCTTCCTGAATCTCCCTTCTCACATCTGAAAGAACCCTGGAATTGGACAGACCTGAATTCAAATTTAGATGTCGCTGCTGATCAGTTTTGTGATGTTGCGAGTCTTGGTTTTCTCATATGTAAAGTGACTATGTCAACAACGGGCCCGTAAGATTGTGGTGAGGATAAAGTGAATGTGTGCCGAGGCCTGGCCGGCGGCAGGCACTGTGACAATGATCATCCTTGTTGGTAGGTTGATTGCCTCTTCTCTGTGTCATGTGTACCCAGCAGACTCCAGCTGATATCACCCTAGAAAACAATTTCCTCATTCTGATAAATGCTGGCCCTTTTCTGCGAGATTGCTTGAAATTCGGAGCTGATGGAATCATGATGCTGTGACCTCTCCACGCAGAAGACAGTGTTTCTAGCAGCTTGAGGGGCTGCAGCTGCCCTGCTGAGCTTCAGCGGGTGTCTTAGTGCAAGGTTGTCCTACTCTTTGAGTAGCAAGGTCTTTACACTCCTATGTGAGGTTGGGCACACTTTGGATATCTATTTCTGAGAACTCTGACACTGGGGAGAAAACAATCAGTTGAGAGAAATCCCAGCTTGGATGGACATTTACTGAACATCCCCTTGGAACATCAGCCTGCTCAAAATTATAGGCATGGCACCATAAACCCTGCTATTTATATTGCACCAAATTCTGCAAATATCTTTAGTAACACTAAGCCCTTGGTTGTTTTAACTGCATCTCTAATTATAACCTTTTTAATATTTACAGTGGTGTCATGCCATCCTGATTAAAATGCCATGGTGAGCGATGCTGTTGGCACCTAGCGGCAGCATTGCTGATGAGAAGGCGTCACTAAAGCTGACCTTCCATCACTTCTTAAGTGAGCCATCACTTAGGATGGACACAGAGGTACCAATGAGCCACTGTTCTTGATCCCAGGATCCAAAATCTCTCAGGTGAGGCATCTCCTTGTGTGGTCTTCAGGGGCCAGCATGCTGTGTGATTCCTAGGGAGCCAGAGGAAGCCGTGCTCTTGTGATGGCATATTTATTTCATTGACCTCATGTCATTTGGTCTACCTGATCAGCAGCTGCTATGAGTGTGCCTGAAAGAGTGGCAGGCTCTGCAAGAGCTCCATCAGCAAGTAGAAATGGTAAATTATCTCACGTGTTTATCAAAGGTTTATTGAGCGCCTTTTGTGGCAGAAACATGGGCTATGATAATAATGACCATTGATTGAATTTCTAGAGGGAGATGGGCACTGGTGGAGACCAGTTTGAGCTCACGATGTTTATTAGGAATCCACACCTGAGAAGGAAGAGGCAGAGGCCAGAGTGACAAGAAGGACAAGTCGAGAGGTGATGCAGCTTCCACAAAACCTCAGCCAATCCAACAGACAGCTCTGGAGTGGATTTATCCAACAGAGGTGATCCTTTTGGGCCCAAATTGCTGCTCTTCTGTACTCCACCTCACTCTGTTGCCAGATGCAGGCTCTCCCAGGAAGGGTGACCTTGGCTGAGGCTGTAGCTGAGGCTGACCCTGAAGCAACTGATAGCTGGGGGCTGTTTGCTAAGCCATCTCCCTGAAGCTGGGCCTCAAGTCCTTCTTCAAAGTGAGGTTGGGGGCAGCATATCTCCATGACATGCATAGCTTGGTGAGGAGCTTGAGTTTGACCTGACCCTGAAGGGCAAGTGGGGCTTTAATAGGCAAAGAGGAACAGGAAGAACTTGCCAGCTAAGCAAAATAGTGTGAACGAAGGTATGGAGATAGCAACAGAGGACGTTGTGAGGAAGTGCCAATATGGAAAACACTGCAGTGTGGACGCCTGGGCAGAGAAGCTGTCACCTTGAGAAATGGCCAGGGGCCACCTCTAGGGTGACCTTCTTAGTGTTACTTTCTAGCTATTCTCTGAAGCCTGTTTTTCCTGCCCACTCTAAGGAGGTCAGGCCAACTTGGGAATATGTCTTCCCAAGTGACCCCCATTGGCCTTTGTTGGTTGTCCTCCAAGTTACTGCCTTGGGCAACTGGCAGATTATCTGCTTCTTCTTGCACAGAGTATGGATTTTCAAGGCTCAGCTCATCCTTCACTAAGATTGAGGTGACTTCTAGGGCAGCTGACCAGGGCTTTGAGAATCTCCCTGGGCCCTCTCATTCATTTCTCTTCATAGGCTCTTTTGAGGTGGGTATCAAGGATCTGGGTACAGCTTCCCTAACTCCCAAGCTTGGAGAGACCACTCTAGCTCTTGGATTGGCATCTGGGCCAGAAGCTACCAGCCAGGCAACCCATATTTGCTGGGCATCTAATAGCCCCTCAGATGGTGAAAGGCTGGTCTTTGGCCTGGAAGGCTTATCTGTTTCCTCAGACAGCTCCAGAGCTGAAGGGACTTCATAGGCAGTGACTCTGTTCAGCTTCAGTGGTGGTCCAAGGGCCTCCTTAGCTAGGCCCTGGGGGAATCAGGGGCTGTAAGTGCGGGATACAGAACAGAAGTTTCGTCTCATGGAGGCAAGATTGAGAAAGTGTAGATATCTTTGGAGAGAGGTTTCAGGGAGAGAGGTTTCAAGGATTAGGGCCCAGTCAGCTCCCTCCCTATGCCAGCCTCACCTGCTAAGTGCCTTCAAAGCATTCCCACTCATCTTGTCTATGTCTCCAGTCCTTGTGTTTATCTCTCTCTCCAGCCCACACTGTCTTTTGGCCAAAAAGGGCCATACCTTGAGTTCCTGTTGTGTGAAGTTGGATTTCCTCTTATGTGTCCTCAGAGGCCCTGGCTTGGGTGTTGTCGTGGTATTTTGGGATTTGATGAAAGAGGAGAGATAGAGTGGCCGCATCTCCTGTTTGTGCTAGCCTCTCTCAGCTTGACCGATGACTGTGATGACATCTGTGAACAGTAAGCAGGTCCCTGGTGTGATTGAGTTTCCTGAGCTATTCCATATCAGCATTCGAGAAGCCAGTACTCTGGCTGCTAATTGTGCTATCTTGTACCTGGGGCTGGGTTTGGGTTTCAGGTCCCTCCCTTCCTCCCTTTCTCCTAATGCTTGGTCTTATTAGGAAATATTGCATAGCTAGAATAACAATTACTCTACAGGTAGAGCAATAGAAGTGTTCAAAGGTAGAGTTCATTAGAAACTTTCATTAAAGGACCTTGTTGCAATTGGTCCATTCATTGATATTTTTCTGATCAACAAATCAACCATAGTTTCTTTTGAATAATTGCAAGATCTTTTTTTATTTCTTCATATGTGTGTGTGTGTGTGTGTCTGTGTGTGTGAGAGAGAGAGAGACAAAGAGAGAGAGAGAGAATATGGACAATGCAGAGGTGGATGGAGGATTATTTTCTGTTAAAATCCCCAGTGTGGCTCAGCTCACCTGTGGGGCCTGCCTCAGCTCTGCACACCAGCTTTGGGCTGCCAGATAGTCTCGGAGGCTGCCTTATAGAAAGCAGGGATCCTAGTGCCATTTTTTTCCGGTGGCTTCCCTGAGTTTTTCTGAACATGAACAAAGCTTGCTTTCCATCTCTAAATACTGCTGGGTGGTCCTTGCTGTTGGGATTCCGGAATTCTGGCCCTGTCTGGCTTGAGCCTTGGGCATCTATCTCATAGGTGCTCATGCAACCTCAGTTGGGTTGCTATGGAAACTAAATCTCATGGCCTGCTGGGGGCCTGTTTAGTTCTTTATGTCCTGCCTCTGTCTGGGGAGATAATGTGGATGGTGACACTGTTGTTCACTGCTCAAGTGGGGAATTCCCTCTATCACCCAACAAGGCTTTTCAAGGACTCAATCACAGAAGGGACTCTGTGACTCTTGGGTGTGTTTTTCCCCTTTGTTTGGGGGAAGGGAACCTCCACCTTCAGAGAGGCTGCCCAGCTGCTCCCCAGGACTCAGCAGAGCTCACTGGGGCTAGTGGTCTTCAAGTCTTTTTGGATGCCGGGGAAGTTCCCAGGACAACCTTCAGAGTGGTTAGGAGCCCTGGAATTGATAACCACCCTGAGGACAGCCCCCGTCTCAACACGGGAGACAAGAGAGGCATATGGCATGGCATTATAGCATTTTACAGCTCACGGACCAGCTGATAGGATAGTGAATATAATTGCCATGTGACAAATTAAAGTGGCTCCAAGTGAGCTAACAGGTGTCGTTTCATTATTAATTTCAATCAAAGTCATTAGTTGCTATTTAAGGATCTGGCTGCTTGGCCATCTACGCCATACTTCATCTGGCTGCTACAGCTTTTGAAGAAGAGAGAGAAAAGTTCTCTTTCTCTCCTCCTGCTTTCTTCATCCTTGGAGAATTTACTGTGGCAAAACACTGGGTAAGTCTCTGGACTAAGTCTTTTCCCAGCGCAGGAGTCTGAACAAGTCACTGCAGTAATTTGGTATGCTGGCAAGCCCCAGCCCTATTAAGTAAGGTCCTGCTATGTGCTTGTCACCTTTCTAAATTAGAGCCTCATAGTCTCAAAACGGTCCTTTGCAGAAGGTTTTCTTTTTTTAATGACTTAGCTTACAGGTCAGTATCCCGTGTGTACTTAGAAAGGATTTGTAATCTCTATTTCATAGGCAGGAAGTCTCTCTCCCTTTTATAATTTTAATTTTATTTTTATTGATAAATACTAAATGTACACATGTACATGTGATATTTAATATAGTCATATAATTTGTAAAGGTCAAATCAGTGTTATTGGGATATCTATCACATTAAATATTTATCTTTATGCTAGAAACATTTGAATTATACTCTTCTAGCTACTTTGAAATATATGATAGATTATTTTCTAAACTATAGTCACCCTACTGATCTATCAAACACTAGGTCTTATTTCTGCAGAAGATATTTTTATTTTCGTTTCTCACATAAGAAAATTGAGGCTCAGAAAGGTTAAAGGAAACAGCAGAGTTGACCTAGTTAGGAAGTAGCACAGCTAGAAATGGATCCCTGGCCTCTGATTCCCAAGCCCACTCCCTCCATGTTCCATAAGATCCAATGCAGTGCCAGGCAGGGTGGATTCCCCGTGTGCTGGGGTCTCTAAACTTCATGAGGGGCTGCCATTCTCTCCAGCTGGCAGCATCTCACCCTGCCCTCCGTGTTCTCTGTGAAGCCTAGCCCAGCCATACTTCGGGCCTAAGAAGAATTTTCCAAGTCATGACCACAACCCATGAATAGCTCTGCAGATGCCCATGGTGGGAGCATAGTGATGGATCTGAAGGAGGTTGGTGGCTATGGTAGACCATGAACGCAGGGCTTCGAGATAAACAGAAACCAATCCCTGGCCTACGGGAGTGTCCTGGAAGCCTGCTGGGACCACAGAGAAAAACTTTCCTTTGGGAAAACATATGTAGGCCCCTGGGAGAGAAAGCCTTTCCTCCTCTTTTGGGAGCCAGTCTGGCATCTTGTGGGAGGATGGTGGCCCCCATGGACTTTTTCTTTCACTTGATTTCCCTGTCTATGTGTGTGCACCCAGCCACCCCAGATCCCGGGTGTCACCATGGTATCCTGTCTCTGAGCAAACACATGAGCGAAAAAACAAATAAGCATTAGGAAAGAGGGCTCTCCTCTACACCTTGGCCACCTATGCGGAGTGAGGGACCCTGAGCCAGGTAGGAGGAGGGAAGGTGACGGATATTAAACAGCAGGTGTCAGACAGTCAGAGAAATGCGTTCGGATTCACACTAGACGGTCAGGAGCCCCAGGTACCAAAGTCAAACATGCTGACTCCTGTGGCCACCTGGTCATTCCTCTTGGGTGTGAAGGAGAAGGAGGGGAGCATGGAAAAACCAGCAACTTAGCAAACGTGTGCTGAGTCCTGTGCATATAGGCGATGGGAGTTGGACTCAGAGAAAAGCTGCCAGTAACACCCCTTAGCAAGCCCTTGCTGTGTGCCAGGCTCTAGATGACAACCTTTACCTGCTCTCTCGATAGGGCCTCAGAAGCAGTCCCTGGAGGTCAGTATTGTTATTGTGCCCATTGTACAGCTGGGGAAGCTGAGGCACTAAGCAATGAAACCTCTTGCCCATGATCTTACAACTAGTAAAGTAGCAGACCCAAGAGGCCAAGCCAGGCTCATCTGACTTCCATAGCCAGGTCCATGCTAAGATTAGAGGTAGGGAGAACAGCTTAGGAGCTGGGGCAGGAGGGTGCTTATGTGTGGAGTACAGAAAGCCCATCATGGATGGGGAGGTGGTGGGGGTCTAGATGGCAAGGGGAACCCTGGGTGCCCGGCTTCCTCCTGCAGGCCCTGGGAACATTCGCTCTGCTCACCTCCTGGCTCTGGATCCAGAGAAGTCCATTCCTCCAGGTGGCTGCTCTCGCCTGAGAGTGGGGTAGGGGTGAGAGTGAAGGCTGAACATGGGTGCAGTGAGTGGTAAGGTAGGAAAAGCTGTGGGTGGCTAGAGCGAGGTCTTGGCCCCAGAGGCAAGGACATGCCTAAGGCAAATGGACATTTTGAGTCTCCTGGGTGAAACCCACCCCCACTCTAAGAACTATGAGTGACCCCAGCACATCTCCTTGCTGGCTCAGTTGGGACAGGGCTGTCCCTAGCTGATTCAGGACAGTTCTGAAGCTGCCCTGAGTTTGTGGTAGCTCAGGTGGAGGACAATGGCCTGGAGGGAGTGAAATCCTACTCTCCAATCCTGCCAACTAGGGAACCTCTCTTTGTTTGCAAGACCAAAAAAAGAAAAAAAAACCCCTCAGGCTATTGTCCAATGCTTCTATTTATAGCTGCCAAATAATTAAGCAGATCAGCCCATCCAGGATCAGAAGGGGCCACCTAGCTTGTGGACCATATGGTGAGTCTGCAGGATCACAGAGTGGTTAATAGGAGGGAAGAGAGGGGAGAGAGTTTGTAGAGCCTCTTGTTGATGTTCATGCTTCATTTCTTCTCAGTGTGTTTTTGGTCAACAGAAAGATTAAAAATAGCATTAAAAAATTCTGTTCTCTGGGGGTGCGGGGGGGACTTTGGATCATATTAACTTGCTTCCCTGATGACGCAGAGTACCAAATTCTAAAGTCCTTAGGAAGAAACCCAACTGAAGACTTCCAGCTGAAGTATCTCCCTTCTCCCTTCTTTGGTCAGTCTCTGAGGAGTATCATGACCTTAACTTCTCGCTTTCCTTTGTCAAGACCCAAAGACTCCTTAGCCAATACTTTGGGGAACTTTTTAATTTTCTCCCTTGCATCCCTAGTATATCCAGTATATCATCAGCAGACATTTTGGTCATGGTGCTCCTCTACTCTACTGAAATTCCTCTATGACTCCCTATTACTTACAGGGCAAAGTTCAGACCCGGCCTCAGCTCACCCTTCCTGCTCCCCTGAGCCATCTTCAGTCATTCAGGGCCCTTCACCTTTCCAAACATGAGAGCTGCCCCTTTGAATTTTGATTCTTGGCCAGGCACGGTGGCTCACGCCTGTAATCCCAGCACTTTGGGGCCGAGGAGGGTGGATCACGAGGTCAGGAGATCGAGACCATCTTGGCCAACATGGTGAAACCCCATCTCTACTAAAAATAATACAAAAAATTAGCTGGGCGTGGTGGCGGGCGCCTGTAGTCCCAGCTACTCGGGAGGCTGAGGCAGGAGAATGGTGTGAACCCGGGAGGCAGAGCTTGCAGTGAGCCAAGATCACGCCACTGCACTCCAGCCTGGGCGACAGAACGAGACTCTGTCTCAAAAAAGAATTTTGATGCTTTCTCCCTACTCTTTCCTGTTCAAATCCTGCTCACCCTGCAAAAGCCAGTCACATTTAACCTCTCAGGCTTCTTCCAATTCAGAATGAGCTCACAGTAGAGGGTTCCCCCCAGCCCCCCAGCTTTCTGGACCATTAGAGCAATTCTGTCTGAACACTTTCACTGAACAATTAATCATGTTCTCCCTGGCAACATCTTTCCCACTATTATCTCAAAGAGTTATTTAAATATTTTATCAGCATTTAAGTATTCACATTTGTCTTGCTCCTTCCCCTGGACCGAGTCTTCCTGGAGGGCAGAGAGGGGGTCTTGGGCTTCTCTAGCAAGCAGCGTTTCGTGGTGGTCACCTGTGCAGGCTTCTGAAACTGTTGCCCGTGTTTCACCCTTGCTCTGCCTCTTACTTAACCCTGTGGCCTTAGGAAAGTTTTAACTTCTCATCTCCTGAGTTTTCTCACCTATAGGGTGTGGATAAAAGTCACATCCACCTTGTAGAGTTGATGTCAGTATTAAAAACGTACAAAGGGCTTAGACCAGGGCTCTGAGGTATCTGCTGAGCTCCCTCGTATGCCTCTTTCCCCTCCGCCCAGCATCTGGCCCACTGCCTTGAACATAGGAGACGGCCAGAATTTGCTTGTTTTTTTCCTCTGGTGTGGCGTCATTTGTAAAGCTCTGACCCAGAGAGGATAGGAGGGTTTCTTAAGGTCACATAGCAAGAAGTGGCGGATAAGCTATGGTGTCAGGATTGAGAGGCCAGCACTCCCAGTCCCCAACCCTGGCTCCAATGCCTTTCATAGGCAGCCCCATTGCAGAGTCTTTACTGTGCATGGGGCACTGGAGAAAGCTGCTGTTTATGGTCGAACAACTTTTGCATGAATCAGATGGACTTGAAGATTGCCACCACTCTGCAGGACTCCAAGAGGACCAATCCCATTACATTCTGGGGGCATGGTATCCCTTGAGGTGTACGAAGAGGTGTATGAAGAGGCCCCAGATGGGAAACTTGAGGTGTACGAAGAGGCCCCAGGTGGGAAACTTCCCTGACAACCCTCCCATTCCACGAATGCAGCTAAAAGACACAGGAGATATCAGGGCCACGGAGTGTGAATAAAATCCCACTGGAGCAGGTGGAAGGGCTCTGAAGACAGGTACCGCTGCCCTTTACTGCCTCTCCTGCTGTCCTCTGGCCACTTTCAGAGAGCCCATGGGCTGACTTAGCCTTCAGGGTTTAGGGAGATACTTTGGGGTGGTGAGCTTTTCCCAAATACGCATCTCTCCCTGCTTTGTGCCACGGGAGAAATCAGAGCTGGTTGGGCTGTGTGTTGTGATGATGTGTGGAGATGTTCCTGAATCAACATTCCCCTTCCTGCTGCCCCCTCCCCGCCCCCACACTCCCCAGCCACAAAGGGAATGGGGTGAATGGGTTTCAGAAGAGGACAAATAATTTTTAATGCAGAAATGGCAACATCCAAGCTCCGCCTCTAAAGTGCTTTCTACGTTGCTCTTCAAATGGAACCAAAGGAGACAATCTTTGGATAGATCTGTGATAAAGCAGTACAGTAAAATTTAATACAGGTGTTGTTGTCTGTGAAATTCTTTCAACCTTGTTGTATATTTGAAATTTTCTTTTCTTTTCTTTTTTCTTTTTCTTTCTTTTTTTTTATTTTTATTTTTTGAGACAGAGTCTTGCTCTGTTACCCAGGCTGGAGTGCAGTGGCGTGATCTGGGCTCACTGCAACCTCTGCCTCCCGGGTTCAAGTCATTCTCCTGTCTCAGCCGCCCGAGTAGCTGGGACCACAGGTGCGCACCACCACCCTGGCTCATTTTTGTATTTTTAGTAGAGATTGGGGTTTCACCATGTTGGTCAGGCTGGTCTTGAACTCCTGACCTCAGGTGATCCACGTGCCTTGGCCTCCCAAAGTGCTGGGATTACAGGCGTGAGCCACCTGGGCCACCGCATCCGGCCTTGTTTGAAATTTTCTTAATAAAATGTTGTGGAGAGAAGGAGTAAGGACTTTGTAGTAGCTAATCCTGGCTCTGCGCCTTTTTAGCTGTGTTAGTTTGGGCAAATTACTTAATCTCTCCGAGCTTCAGTTTCCTCATTCGTAAAAATGGGGCCAATCATACAACATATCATAGAGTAGTAAGAGAATACATTTGAAGTACTTCTTAGTTAAAGACTTGAGACAGAGTCTGGTGCATTTAATATCCAACTGGTAGACATCAGCCATTATTATGGTTATTATCAAACAGAGAGCTTTGTTTGGATAGGATCTCAGAAGAGGCCATTGCTTTAGGCAATTAGAAGGTGATTAGCAGCCTGAAGGAATAATTCTAGGAGCATGGTGGAGTATAGAGTAGCAGCCAGATGATGAAGTTGAACAGAGAGGAGGATGGGTGGAGATGTGAAGGCAGCAGGCATAGACTGTACTTTGTTTTGTTAGAAGTTCTGTTAGAAATAGGAAAGAACTAGGATGAGAGCATGAGAGGGAGGGGGCTTCGGGGGATAAAGAAAACTTGTCTGTGGGCCGCAGGGAGAGAGAGAAAAGGAGGAAGGGAGGGCGCATTGTGGATGTGCTGCCTTGCTCCTCAAAGTGTGGTTCATGGTCCAGCAGCAGCCCCATCACCTGCTGAACCAGAACCCTTGTGCATGTCAAAGTTAGAGAAGCTTTGTGCTGGGATCCACAGTGGATTCCAGGACTGTAAGGGTCTCAGATGCCCAGTCTCAAAGTCTGAGTCAGGAGGCACTGAGTCAAATGCTTCTGCCAAGCACTTTGTCATCTTTTGCTGGGCTCAAGGAATCTCAGATGGGGCCCCACCTGGTCTCCTCCCTACTCTAGGAACAGATCTGATTAGTTCCACCCAGAAGCTGTGCTTGCCCTTTTTCTTGCCACTTTCTTGCCAGTCTCCTCTGACCAAAGTGGTGTCTTGGAGGAGCCGCAGGTTCAGGGATACCTACCCCGTGCACTAATAAAGCAGTGCAGTCAGCAGCTGACATGACGCAGCATGCTTAGGAAATTTCTGGAACATTTAACTCAGAGAACATATCCATGTTTGATGTTGCCTTTAGGGTATTTAAATTTAAAAACACTTTTAAAATTTTAATTAATTAATTTTTTAGAGACAGGGTCTCGCTCTGCTGCCCAGGCTGGAGTGCAGTACGGTGTGATCATAGTTCACTGCAGCTTCGAACTCCTGGGGTCAAGGGATCCTCCTGCTTCAGCTTCCCAAAGAGCTAGGACTATAGGCATGCACCACCATGCCCAGCTATTTTTTTTTTTTTTTTTTTTGTAGAGATAGGGTCTTGCTATGTTGTCCCAAGTGGTCTTAAACTCCTGGGTTTAAATGATCATCCTGCCTTGGCCTCCCAAAGTGTTGGAATTACAGGCTCAGGCACTGTGCTTGGTCCTACATTTTTTAGAAACTACATGCCAACAGCAAAATTAGAGCCCACATGAAAGTCTAGTTTTCTCCTGGTGTGGCGGCCCGTGCTTCTAGTCCTAGCAGTTTGGGAGGCTGAGGCAGGAGGATCACTTTGAGCCCACGGGTCTAAAGCCGTAGTGAGCTATGATTGCACCACTTCACTCTAGGCAACAGAGTGGAATCCCATCTCTATAAACAACAACAACAAAAAACCCTAAAATTAAAATTAAACCAAACATTAAAAAAAGTATAGATTTCCAGCCTCTCTACACTGGCAGCATGGAACCCAGCATTTACCTGGGTCTGGGTAGCAGCTGCACCCTTGGCCCCCGGGTGTGTGATTTCCAGGCCACCATAGTCCCTGATGGCCCATTCAGTTCTGTGTTCCAAGCCTAACTCTTTAAAGCATTTGAATTTGTCACTCCTGATCACATGCAGCCTCTTACTTTAAGGAAGAGGACCCGAGTCAGCCAGGTAAGGGATTTGCCTGAAGTCACCTACTTTGTCCACAGAACATGGTCCTGGCCCCGGTGCAGGCCTCCTGCCTCTGTATGCTGTGGCCTCTCTTTGTGGATGACTAGCCCCTGCCATCAGAAGCCCCATTAAACTCTGTGAAATCCAGAAGCTCGGTCCAATGGGTCTTGATTGTGGCTCTCAGGGGGACTGGGGGATAGGTTAGGAATGTATGCAACACTGCTTTATAAAATTACACAAACCAAGTTCCCCTTGGTGACTTGTTCTGAATTTTCTATCCATGAATGTTTTTATGTCTTTCTGCTCCAAAATTTTACCTGCTGTAAAACTATATAAGAACATTAAAAGACATTTACAAAAACAGTCATAATCCCACCACCATAGCACAGCAGCTGTTCCTATCTTTGATATTTAGAAGTGCTTTCAATCACAGAAAAGGCTATTATTTTTGTCCAGTGCCACTGGCAGTATATTTTAACTGAACTTCCTGCCTCCCATCCTCCAACTCTCCCCTTCCTTTTTCTCCCTGTCTTGTGCTTTTCTTTTCCCTCCATCCTTTCCCACCTGCTGTCCACCAGGTACCACAATCCTTCCATCCTACATCCAGAGTTTCTGGAAGGTACAGTCACACAATGCTGCTCCATGGCATCCCTCGCCCACCCTAGATAATGGAGTTCTGTGCTCTGTCTGGTGGTCAAGATAAATCCCAGATCCTGGGAGGCAGATTGGGGAACGCCAGGCACTGGCAATAAGCTAGACATATGCCTCCAGGCTTTCCTTTCCATTCACTTAAGTGGAACATTTTGGCTGAAGGATTTTGTGTGTGTGTGTGTGTGTGTGTGTGTGTGTGTGTGTGTGTGTGTGTGTAAAGAAAGAAGACTGGAATAGCAGGGCTTTAGGCACCAGGAATCCCCTCCCTTGCTAGCCTGGCATATTCAGATAATTTTCTTTTGATGCCTCTGGATGGTAATAATTTTTAAGCTCCATATGGTCATCTTTACTGTGTATGGCATTCTTAGCATTTATGTATATTCATGTCAATAAACAGTTATTGCACTGTGTGCCAGAGGGGTATGTTTTAGTGATGGTGATAACAAAATGCAAACGGCACTTCCTTAGGAAGGCCATGTCATGTGCTGCTGGAAACAGCCCCTGCTTCTAGTGCTGTAGTAGCTGTGTGACCTTGGCCAAGTTACTTCACTTCTCTCTGCTCAGTTTCCTTTTCTGTATAATGGAGATTCTTATCCCTGCTGGGAGGATTAGTTAAATGAGATATTGTAAGTGAAGCATGTAGCACAAAGTTTGGTGAACCAATGGCGCAGAGATTCCAGTTCCCTCCCCTTCCTTTCTCTACAAATTTTCTTTAGTGCTTGCGCTCCTGCCAAATGGTTAGTAATCTGTTAACAAACACTTAAGTGTTTAGGGGCGCTCAGACTACAAAGGGTTGCTTTTGGAGAGTGAAGAATCTTCTTGTAATATAAATAGTCAACTCCAATTTCAGTTTTAAAGTTTGGTATGCCTTGAGTTCAACCTGTTAAGTTAGCCTAGCTCTATCTGGGGTTCTGGAAAAATATATCCAAGCTGGATGTTGCTTGAGAGCAGGGCCTGGGTATGCAACCTGTGAAGGCCAGCTTTGCTGTGGTCTTCACCGATTTCCTTATAAACGGATTTTGGACCAGACTTGTGCAAGCTTCCCCCAGCAGGTCTTAGGAATGTCTACGGGATCCAATTCAGTCTTTCACAATTCTAACGTTCTCTACCTGCAGGGCCTCCACCAAGTCATTGCCTTCATTTCTTAAGGGCTATTTGGCTGAACTTCATGAAGTGGTGGAAACACATATTGCATACACAGGTAGTCTAAGGTCGGGAATAAAAGGATTTTACAAGCCCTCCCCTTTCATAGGTGTCTCGGTCCCATGGTTCATCCAAAATGAAGACCTCTGAGCTCTGTCACTGCCAGGTGGATAGGTTGGGTACATTCCCTCCTCTCTCTCTGCTTTTCTGTCCTCATTTGTAACCCGAAGACCGTAGGATATTCTGAACCTGGGAGGGCCGGAAACTTTGGAAATCCAATTCAGTCAACAGACCTGTGTTGTTTAGGTGCTGTCTTTCTTCCATGTGCTTGATTTCTTTGACATTAAATAATCTACTTATGGTGTTATAGGACCTGGATGTTGAAAGAAATGTTAAAGCTCATTTCGGCTTTATGGTTTCCCCACATCACAGGTGGTGTGGCAGATACCTTCTAGTGATATGTGGACAGGACCCTGAGTCACCAAGGAGGGATTTAGTTCATTTCCAGTTTTATTCCAGTCCTTCTAGTTATCTCAGGGAGAAAGTCTCAGTTTGCTGTTTGAACATCTCTTAACCCTTACCTGTCTCCCTTTTGAACAAAGGCACAGAACAGCCCCCATTGAGACTGCATACAAATGGAGGCATCTACCTAGAATTTCATAACCTGGTTTTGCTTTGCATTTCTTTTGAAAGTTTTTTTCTACTTTGTTTATTTTGAAGGCTATCTTCTATTTCTTCACTGGTGATACCAGTTTTTCACATATGGTAATGTTACAGAGTACCCTTAAGATATATTTATTTAAGCTGGGTGTAGTGGCTCATTGCTACAATCTCAGCACTTTGGGAGGCTGAGGCGGGAAAATCACTTGAGCCTAGGAGTTTGAGGTCAGATTGAGCAACAGAGAGAGACCCCATCCCTACAAAAAATTAAAAAAAAAATAGTCAGGTGTGGTGGCACATGCCTGTAGTCCCACTTTCTCCGGAGGCTGAGGTGGGAGGTTGAGCCTGCAGTGAGCTATGATCACACCACTGCTATCCTTCCTGGAGACAGAGTGAGACTCTTCCCCACCAAAAGATATCTTTATTTAGTTAGAAAATTTGACTCAATTGAAAGAAAAAAGTTTAGTGAATAGCATAGAGGTCATGCAGCTAGGGCAGAAGTTGTGATAGGAGTATGTGAATAACACATTTAAGAAGCACTGATCCGGTCCTCCTAGATTAGTCCAAAACCTGCTGACCTTGTCTCTATTTCTGACCCCACCAGTGACAAATAACAAGGGGAAACTTCCACTAGCCAGAAAGCTCCTTGGAGGGAAGGGTGGTGTCTTTTTCGTCCTTGTCTTTCTAGTGCTCAACACTGCAAAGTGTCCAGTGCACCTGGACATATTGTTATTCATCTATTTCACCCATATTGATGGAGCATCTGCTCCTCAGAAGCCGTGTTCTGGGCTCGGGGGTCCAGTAGTGAGAGATGCCATGTGCAGCATTGAATGTCTTCATACAAAAGAATGTACTCTCAGTCCGTAATGGTCCAAGACCTGCATCATGCAAATAGGGCAGCCTCTCGCTTAGGAGGGAGTTGAGCTGGTGCGGGCTGGCCTCGAGATGTGTGTGGGGAGAATGGTTCTCAGAGATGGTGTTCCTCCTGAACATGATGCTTCCCTGTTCTGACCGCCAGCAGCTCCGCCCCGCACTGTCCAGAACCAGACACCTCCTTTCCACAGGAGCGAGACACACATCCACAGCAGCAGGAAAAATGCCTGTTCTGGTGCAGTCTGATTTTCAAGCAGTTTTGTTCTTCTACAGGGAAAATAGCCTAGAAGGTGAGAGGCAGGCCTGGCTGCAGATGTCTGGATGTGCCAAGGCCCCTTGCCAGTGGTCAGCGGGCTGTAACGCTGGCCTGAGCGTGTAGTTAGTGGGGGTTGTGGTTGGGAAAGCTGAAGGAAGCTTGAAGCTAGGTGGTGACATTGAAGATAAACGTCCCATGTGTTGAGTGAGGAAGGGACAACTCTGAGGCTGGGGGGCGTGTTGGTGACATAAAAAGTTTAACTGAGCTTCCTAAAGAGGAGGCATTCTGTAGCTGGCTGTGGCTCGATGGAATTGCAGTTACCCTTGTGGCCTGGGAATCAGCCTCGGGACCATCAGGATATTGTACTACAGTCCCTTGGTGCCACTGACTGGATTGGTGGTGTCAAACTCATCTGTCAAAAAATGAAATCAATCAGCCAGGAAGGATGCTGGTGTTGAGGCTGACATACCTTTTGAGCATAGTAACTACCATGACTTCTGGTGCTTAGACAAAAACTGAGATATGTGACCTTCTAGCTGAGCATCTGTGATTTCATACTGTTGGTGCATTTGTTATTTCCCTGGGAGTTGCAACCCTCTGTAAGTTTGCTGTGGCTGAACTAAAAAAGAAGATTCTACAGAATCACAGATTCTACAAAAATTATGATTCTTTGAAAGATTTTGAGGAGATGAGGTATCTTTCAGAGTGCAAAGTGATTTTGGAATATAAAGTATTCCTTTGGGTCAAATTACCTAGAGATTTGTCACTGACCTGTATTCTTGAACTATAAAACATGAATATGTGGCTTAAGAAATAGTTTCTCTTAAGGTTGGGTACAGTGGCTCATGCCTGTAATCCCAGAACTTTGGGAGGCCAAGGCGGGCAGATCACTTGAGGCCAGAAGTTCAAGACCAGCCTGACCAACGTGGTGAAGCCTCGTCTCTACTAAAAATACAAAAATTAGCCAGATGTGGTGGTGCACACCTTTAATCCCAGCTACTCAGGAGACTGAGGCACGAGAATTGCTTGAAGCCAGGAGGCAGGTGTTGCAGTGAGCGGAGATCATGGCATTGCACTCTAGCCTGGGCAACTGAGTGAGACTCTGTCTCAAAAGAAAAAGAAAAAGAAATAGTTTCTCTTGACAAATAAGCAATTAACAAATTTTTAAAAATGAAATCATCTTTTTTTGAAAAATTAAAACTTACCTCATGACCATTGCCTGATTCCTGAGTCCTACTCCTCTCTGAATATGAAGTCATGGAGTCTTTTTAAATTCGTGAACAGATATCCGTGATCTTTCCTCACCTCCAGGGAGGTTCATGGCTCCCTAATCTCTACTCCAACCCAATCAAGAACAATCCCACTCTTACTCAGTCCCTTCCCCCTCACCATTCATGACCCTCCCCTTCTTCCCTCCCTGCCCCTTCCCCCTCTGTAAGTCTCTCTCACCCAGGTAGAGAACAAGAAAGTCTGTTTTGCAACCTGTTTGATAATTTTTTAAAAGTTGAAAGTTTAATGACTTGTGGCTGGTTTTTTTTGGTGTGTGTGTGTTTTTGTTTTTTTTTTGAGTGGGACCGGAATGTCCCAGCCTTAAAAGACTCTGTTGAAATGACAGTATGGGGGAAACACAACACTGAAAATGGGGACCTTTGAGATCTCTGCTGTCTGGGCCTGGCTCTGCCACTGCTTCCTTGTGTGAGGGTGTATCTGGCCTTTCCCTTTCATGGGTCTGTTTCTCATTGACCATAGACGGGATTTGGGTCCCTCATTTGAGTGAGTCTCTTCATTTCTGCATGCCAGTTGGCTTGTTGCTGTGACAGTGACTCCAAAGCTTATCTTCAGGCTTCTTCTGCTTCGGAAGTTCATGAGTCTGACACTGGATGGCTGTACTTGGATTCCACAGTTGTGAAATGGGGAAATAAGAAAAGCAGGATGACTGCTTGTTTTTGATGAATTTTACGAAGCACATAATAGAGTAAGAGCAACAGGTGAGCGGGGCCTTCCCAGTCTCACACAGTGCCTAGAACAGTGCCTGTAAGTGACTGATTCACTGAAAGAACATAAGGTGATTGTGTGAGTTTTGTGCAAAGCAATCAAAAAGACTCAAGGAGGCAAAGTCCCTTTGGCCTCTCGTTAAGCACTATTTTATCCCAGTAACCCGAAGGTGCTCAGAAGGCGAAAGGAAAGGAGAGAGGTAGAGTGAAACTGGCTCTCGGAGCCTGAAGTCCCGCAGGTGTGAGAGGCTTGCTGTGTGCTTCTCCTGCCGCGCAGCTGAGCATCCCAACCTCCACACCCTTTGCTGTGAGCACTTTTTTTTTTTTTTTTTTTTTTTGAGATGGAATCTTGCTCTGTGGCCAGGCTGGAGTGCAGTGGCACAATCTTGGCTCACTGCAACCTCCGCCTCCCGGGTCCAAGTGATTCCCCTGCCTCAACCTCCCGAGTAGCTGGGACTACAGGTGCACACCACCACACCTGGCTAATATTTTGTATTTTAGTAGAGATGGGGTTTCACCCTGTTGGCCAGAATGGTCTCAATCTCCTGACCTCGTGATCTCTCTGCCTCGGCCTCCTAAAGTGCTGGGATTACAGGTATGAGCCACCACTCTTGGTCTTTTTTTTTTTTTTTTTTAAACAGAACAGACTTCAGGGGAAAGCTGGAAATATCTAGCAGTTGCTGCTACATTTGTGTTGCAGCTGCCCTAGGACTGAGCCCTTAGTCTCAAATCAGTGGCCTGCAAGCTGTCTGTGTATTCTTTGGACTGGCTGGAGCCAAGGTAAACCAAGAGGGGGCCCCAGGTCTGCCCTCTGGCTGAGACCCTTGGCTGTTCCTGCATCCACACACTCAGCTTAGAATATCACACTAGGACTCTGTTCTGTTCCCAGGGCTGAAAGAGGATCCCTGGGACACCAGAAGCCTCAAAGTATAATTACATTTCAATCCCCATGCAAAATTGTAGAATGTCATACCATCCGGTTTCTCTGTCAATATTAGTTCTATTGTTTGCAGGCTGAGAATGGGAGCCAATCTATGGCCTCTCCAGTGCCTGGTTTTGGCAACAGAGACCATCAAGAGACTGAACGACCACTCACTGCATGTTTTCTACCTAGAGTAACAGGAAACTGATCCCTTGATGTGCTGTCTTCAGGAGGGACATTGGGCTGGCTGATCTGAACTGGAAATTGATCGTTTATCTTTTTAAACAGGTGCAAGTGAAGAGATGACAGTAGATTTGTCAGGGGAGTGGGGAGCTGCCATCCTAAAAAGAGTAGTTCTCCACAATTTGGAGAGGCCAGGGTAGAATATGACCCAAGAAAATTGTGAAGAGGACAGAGAGGAGTGGGGAGGCTTTATTGTGTTAGTGATGATCTGTGAATTATAATCAAGGCATGTTGATGGACAGGTCCTTAGCATGTGTTGCCTGACAGTTTATTCCTTCCACCTAACTTAATGGAGGCCCACTCTGTATTTGCCACAATACAAAGATGTATTGCATTGATACAAAGATGAATCAGGTTTAGTGATTCTCATGGGACTTGTACTTAGATTGGCAGGTGCATGGACGTGGTGTAAGTGAATGGCGCCTCCTTGCACCCTCCCTTGTTGTGAGCATTGTGAGGTCCTTCTCAACTATGTCTGCAAAAAGTGCCTGCTTTGTCTGTTCTCCTGGGGAACAGAAATGCTGATGTTTCACTAGGCGTTGTTCCCAGGCAAGTATTCTGGATGGTGGTGGTGGAGCCTATAAACCAAAACATGTCTGAAAGAGTTCTCTATCAATTTAGAGGTTCATTTTGCCAAGGTTGAGGATGCACCCAGGAAAAAGAGATAAAGGCTATAGTAGACTCTGTGGCCTGTGCTTTTTCCAAAGAGGGTTTTGAGAACTTCAGTATTTAAAGGCGGGAGAGTGGGAAGGAGCAAAAAGAGGGACAGCCAATAGTGCATTCAACTCCTGCTCAGTAAATCTTGTATTTTACATAAAGTAAAACATAGAGTAGAGGAACAAGTCAGATCTGCATTTGTCTTGGGACGGGCAGAGGGATGATTTCTAGTCTTGCCTTGTCCCTTACCTGTGAAGATACATTGTCAGGATGAGAGAGGCTACCTGGGGAGATAGGTGGCCTTCTCTCTTGCAGCAATCTGTTTAGGAACAAGGAGAAAGCAGCCTTTGCATGACAAAGTTCACTCTTCCTTTGGGCATAGTGAGTTGGAGGTCTCAATATTTTACTTTCCTTTCACAAACCAAATTGTGACATGGCTGTAAGAGGGTTTCTTGTATCTTGTATCTTCTTAAGGATTACATCTAAATCTTTTGTGTAAGAGGAGGAGGTAGACTGGGAATCAGGACTTCAACTTCTTACATGGCTCTGACACTCATCTGTTAGTAGGATTTTGAACCCTGACTTGCTTATTGCTTCAGTTCCTCTGTTCAATGGGGAGGTTGGGTTGCCTGATATATCATATATATACATACATGATAGATATGTTTTAACATATACATAAATCACAATAGTCTTTGGAAAATGAACTCTGAAAGATGCAAATATAGGAATAATTGGGTTTTGTTTGAGAAAACTTGCAAAATGCTAGGTCAAACAAAATAATTAAACAGTGTTCTTCTTATTACAGAACTTTTTAAAAAGGGCCTTTAATATACTGTTATGGGGAATTTCCAAAAGAAGGTACAATATGCAATGATTCTCAAACTTAGTTGAGCATGGAATACTTGTGTTAGGGAGAAGCTTATGAAATTAATATTCCTTGGAATTCTACTTTGGGAATTGTAAGGCTAGACCAGCGATGTTCAGATGGTGGCTATTTTGCCCTCTAGGGGACATTTGGCCATGTTGGGAGACATTTTAGTTGTCACAACTAGGGATGGGGGTGGAATGGAGGAGGATAGCTATTGGTTAGATGCCAGGGATGCTGCTAAACCTCCTACGATATACAGGACAGCCTCCCACAACAAAAAGTTTATCCATCTAGCCGAAGTGACAATTGTGCTGAGGCTGAGAAACCCTGAAGTAATAGTCCTTAAAACCCCCTTCTGTTCCTGGCTCTAACATTTGGAGGATTAGGTGGTTCGGTGACCCTTCCCAACTTGGTATACCAGTTCACCCTCAGGCATCTTTGGCTCTTGAACTGTATATTATTCTCTAGAAGGCAGGAGAGGTGAGGCCATTTGTACTCATCCTTGCAGACCTGCACATTTCTGGTGCCAGACCCATCTATCTATATATCTATATATCTACATATTCATTTACCACAGCCCAACATGCCTGGCAGCCTGAGAGCTGGTGGCTAGGTGAGAAGAACATTTAGTCTCCCTTTCCTGGGTCTTGTTTCCACCCCTAGTGGCCAAGCTGGGGGAGCTTGCTTTGCTCTGTGGTCTGACAAACTTGGATTTCAAAACCCACTGCCTGCCAGGAGCAGTTCCCGCAGACAGAGCTGAGATTCCAAGAAGACTCCCTGGCTCTCAGAGATTCATCATCTTTATGAAGTTTTAAAATCACAGATGGTTTTTATGGATATTCAAGGTATTCCAGCCTTTCATGTTTTCTCTTCACCCCTCTTTCTTCCCCAATCATACATTTTTCTCCAGTAACTAAAACACAATAGGTAATGGAAATTCCATTACAGGCTGACCCACAGAGACTGAATGGGACCAGTGCAATTGTGTCTGGAGCAAAGCACTGTCATGACTAATTAGCCTCTCTCAGAAATGAATTTTCCTGTGCATAACTTCAGAAAAATCCGCCTGCAAAACACACTCCTTATTAGTTTTCCTTCCTTCTCTGGGCTTTGGAGTTAGGTTTTCCCTAAGATTCTCTCCACCACTGGGCCACGTGAACAGTCTAGCCTATGGTGGAAATCCATTTTCTGCTTGCTCTTCACCCCCTCAGTCCTGTGCTTCGTCTCATCAGAGGGACCCTCGTTATCTTTAGGACGATGAGCCTTTTATTGAGCAACTTGCTTCTGTCTTGGAAGGCAACATAGGCAGTGATGAGCAGGGGCTCTGTCACCCCAGCTCTGCACTGACAGTAACTTGGGGGAACATTGGAGAAGCCACATTGGGACCTCCTGGTTCTGTCTTCCCACCTGTAGAAAGGGGCATTATCCTGGATCTAGAGATACCAGCTGCGATTGAATGAGTGTAATTCATGGAGCAGACTTTATTGACCACTGAACTTGGATGGGATTATAAAACACATCTTCCTTCAAAAGGATGCTCAGGGCTGGGCATAGTGGCTCACACCTGTAATCCCAGCACTTTGGGAGACCAAGGTGGGCGGATCATGAGGTCAGGAGATCGAGACCATCCTGGCCAACATGGTGAAACTGCATCTCTACTAAAAATACAAAAATTAGCCAGGCATGGTGGCATGTGCCTGTAGTCCCAGCTACTCAGGAGGCTGAGGCAGGAGAATGGCATGAACCCGGGAGGCAGAGGTTGCAGCAGTGAGCTGAGAATGCACCACTGCACTCCAGCCTAGGCGACAGAGTGAGACTCTGTCTCAAAATAAATAAATAAATAAAAGAAATAAATAAGTAAATGGATGCTCAGGATTGGATAACTTATTGGGCAAAATCCTGGGCCCTTGCTTAATTGGTTCAGACATTTGTTGAGTATTGACTACGTGCTAGGAAGTACTCCTATTTCTTCTGAAGGTTGTAGAATCTTTAAATATGGAGACAAAAAGAGAGGGGAGGGAAGGCCCCTGTGAGGTTTTGGGTTAGGCTAAGAGGGCCCAGCAAAGACCTCCCACCACCACTGACTGGTACCGATTCAGTGTCCTGCATCTGGGTGCTGTGCCGAGTCATCTCCGCATCTCAGCTAACACCCTCTGTGGTGCATATTAATAGTGCCCCCTTCCAGGGGAGGGCACTGAGGCTCAGAGAGGTTAAGAACTCATCCAATAACACCTGAGTTAGTAACTAGAAGAGGTGAGATTTGAGCTCAGTTCCATCAGACTCTAAAGCAAGGCTCTTCACTCTGTGACTGCTGTGAGCACTGCTTTAAATGGATCCTTGACTCCCAGCCTGTACTGACTTTCTACTGCCTGGGTGCTCCAGCCAGGCTCGGGGTTCTGGGGAGGATATAAGTGACCATCTGGGCTGGGATAGCACCATGATGCTGATGTGCACCAGGCAGGGCTGCCTGTGGGAAGAATTGCTGTGCACTGCACTCAGGAATTTCATGTGCTGGATGTTGGAGCTGAACTCCCCTAAGAAGAATTTTCTAAGTGGATTATAAAATCAATTTAGTGAGTTGCAATCAGTGTTAAAAAAATACAAGGTATCAAAGTACATCCCTTGTAATAGTGTAGGTATTGTTTCATGAATCCAGTGTTGCAATTACTTATATAGTAGATATGTATGGCTCACAATGTAAAACATATTTCTTACTTTGGGTCCAGGTCAGAAGTTGGAAAGTGCCCTGGAGGGAGGTGGGGCATGCAGCAGTGCTGCAGAGGGAGGTTTGCAGGCTTTGCCCTTTAAGGCTCTGCTGGGGATGCCTTGAAGAAGGCAGAGGACGCAGCAAGTCCTGGCAGATGGGTCAGCAAGCTCACTCTGACTGGCTCTATGAAGTGCTGCAGGGGCTTCAGAGATGTTATAGGGGAGGCCCCTGCCATTTGTCAAGAAAGTGGGAGAGAGACTAGCTCTGCGCCATAAGACAGGAGACTATAACAGCCAACATCTACACGAATAATAACAGCAGCACACCATATCCGCCTTTAACTAACATGGACTCTAGTGCAGACTGTCTGGATTTATATACCAGCTCAACCACTTATAGTTGTGTCGACCTGGGGTCGTTCACCTAACCCCTCATGCCTATTTCCCTCATCTGTAAAATGGGCATAATAATAGTACATATTACATGAAGTTGTTATGAGGATTCAGTGAGTTACTGTTTAGGGAGTGCTCAGAACAATACCCAGTAGACAGTCATCATAGATCCATGTTTGTTATATATAGAAAAAGTCACATAAGCTTTATTTGAGTGCCCAACAGAAAGCTTTACCAAGGCAAGACTTGAAGCAGGCCTTGAACATTACTCCATTGGATCTTCTTCTTTTCATCACTGTCATCAATAACTATTCATTTCATGGGCCATAAATATGTTCCAGACACTGCAGAGTCCTTCACATATGTCCTACAGTCCAGTGAAGTGGGAATCATATGCCTATTTTACAGATGAAGAATGAATATTTAAAGAGAGTCCAAGCCAGGCCCCGGTTAGTCTGACTGTGTAGCCTGTACTCTTGAATCAGACGACGCAGTCCATCTTTGGCCTGCCATCTGTGTTGTTCTGGGGTCTGGAGACAGTCAGCGGCCTGTTCTGCCCCGTGCTTAGCTTATCCTCTCTCAGCCTCAGAAACCAAGGCCTGTGTGGACAGAAAGCACCATGATGAACACAGGCCTCTATTTGAAGTGCTCTGTTGTCCCAGACTGGAAGCCAGCAGACTCCCAAGCAGGATGTGTCACCTAGCAGAGACCCATGCATTTTTAAATGTCCTCCTGCCTTTGGAGACAGGTCTTGAAAAATACCAGAATCATTAGGGCTCTTAGTCATTCAGTTCAGCCCTGGGGAGCTGAATATCACAGCCCTGTTCTCAGCAGCAGAAGTCCTGCCGCCTGGGCAAGACTGGGAGGGCAGCCCACATTGCCTCACCAGGGAGACCCCAGGACCAATGTCTCTGGGGTGGGTGTGGGATGATTGGCAGTTGACCAATGGGAATAAATGAGGACAAGGAGAAGGCAGGGCTCCTCAGCTGCATGCCATGGGCATGTTTCAACCGAGTGTGGGCTCCGTGTCCAGATCTCACCCAAGCACTGTGGACAAACATGAAGCAGAAGGCAGGGCTGCTGTCCACATGGGGAATCTCATCTATTTGGGGAGATACCAGTGCTCAGGAGCCTAAATCCAAGTGTTGCAGGAATCCAGGGAGGGCGCATTTAGGGAAACTGGGGTGGTTGTGTTAAACTTCCTCCAAAAGAGAAAATTCGGGTGAGGGTAACCAAGATTTGGAGTGACTACAATGTTAAATAAATCTGGGTAGTGTGTTTATAGATAATATGCTCTCCTCCTGCAAGCTGCCACCAGCCTGCCAATACTTATATCCCCATCCATCCATCAACCATCCATCCATCCATCCATCCATCCATCCATCCATCCACCCACCTACCCATCCATCCATCCATCCATCCATCCATCCATCCATCCATCCATCCACCCACCTACCCATCCATCCATCCATCCATCCATCCATCCATCCATGCATCCATGCATCCATCCATCCATCCATCCATCCATCCATCCATCCATCCATCCACCCACCCATCCACCCATCCATCCATTCATCCATTCATTTATTCAGCACATACCTCCCAGGCGCCTGCCCTGGCCCAGGCCCAGTGGTAGGCCCTGTGTAGACAACGAGCACAGTTGCATGCTGCCTCTCCTTCTGGGCTCATGGTCTAGTGAGGGACACCAGCATTGAACAAATAAATCAGCAAATAGCTGTGAAATTAAAATCACAGTGAGTCCAACAAAGGGTATGAATGGGTTGCGATGAGAAAAAACAAGAGGGCCCTAATTTGGACTGAACCAGGCTGCGTGCATCTGTCAAAATCATGCCCATCCTTCAAGGCTCGTCAGAAATACCACCACCTTCATGAAATCAGTCCGTTCCTGCCATTTAACAGGTCCTCCACCACACTGTCTTCCTCCCTGGTGTCATAGTCTACCTTGATTTAGTTTTGGGTACTTGTCTATTTCCCCTGATAGATCTTCAACTCCCGGAAGGAGAGACTGTATTTTTTTTTGTCTGAGAACCTATTGTGAGTAATCCTGTCTCAGAGATGCCCAGGTGAATTGTTGAATGAATGAACGAATGAATGAACACAGATCTTCATTCCTAGCCTCAGGCATCCGCTATGGGTATGTAGCAGTCCCTGTGGTGAGAGCACCAGCTCCAGAATCAGCTGCTTACTGACTGTGTGACGGTGGGCAGGTGCCTTGGCCTCTCTGAGCCTTCATTTGCCATATGGGGGCAATGCTATAAATAGTTGAAAGGATGGAAAGGATTAGGGCATATGCATTACTTAAATTCATACTTGGCATATAGTGCTTTATAAGTTAGAAGGAATGTGCCAGACACATCCAACAACTCTCAGAATCCTCACAAATCTGCTGCAAAGCATTTATAATTATTCCTGTATTATAGCTCAGAAACCTGAGGTTTCAAAGGATTTACTAACCCGCTGTAGTTTGCATAATAAATTAGATTTTAATACAAAGCAAAACAAACCAACAAAACAAGGCAATCTGCAAACCTGGGATTGTCTGACTCCAAAAGCTTGTCTTCCTCGACAGTGTCCTATTCCTCTGCCAAGCTGAATTCTCAACTCTGCAGACAGAGGCTGAGATGTTTGTGTTTTGGAAGCCCACCTCCTGGCCAAAGACTAACATATTGTTCGTGGATGGACTGGACATTTGAAATTACATGCTGGCCTTAGGAGGGATGAGAGAAGGAATACTTGACTTCCACGGGGTGCCTCTGCCTTACGCATCTCAAAGAATCAGACCCCTCTCTCATTTTGCAAGGGCCTTGGGGTGAGCATCCTAAAAGTCTCATGATCTGTTGCAGCAGAAAGCAATGCTTTGTCCCCCTTATAAAACATCTGGAGATTTTCAGGTTTTTGCAGACCCCATGTGAGCAGCCAGCCGTGGGTTGGCATGGGTTGGAGAGGCAGAGAAGGCATTCACTTGGCTCTGATTTTTCATCCTGTGGCCTCAGAGCTTGATAATACAGAGTCCCCACCCCTGGTGTCTCCCTCCTCTCCATCCACCATGACAAGCTGTGTCCACATTCTCTTTTTGGCTCCTTCCTAAGGTATCGGGCACAGGACTATGTCTGCCCAAGAATAAAAATTATACCCCTTATATTTCCAAAAGGAGAGGAGTATAATTTATGACTAAAACTGGGGTGCTCTGACTGAAAATATCTACTGCTTAGCCGTTTCTATGTCGATTAGAGAAGGTGTTTATAGCTCAGAACTAGAGGAGAAGAAACCATTTCTTTGTCACTGAGAAACTCCTTGCCAGGGTCTCTCAGTGAGAACCGGGACCTGTGGAGCCCAAGATAGGGCAAAGCCAAGTCTTCTTATCTTATTTACTGACTTTTTTTAGGGTAAAAAATAACCACACGCTTTTTGCCAAATCCAGCCCTAAGGCATGGATCCAACAAAACATCACATTAATTAGATAATCTAATTTCCAAAAACAGAGCCCAGCGCAGACACCCACTGTCTAGCAGTGATGACAAAGGGATCAGATAGCTGACACCGTGGCTTCCTCCTTCAAAGTTCATGTGGACACCTACCAAGAATAAGGCCTTGGCCAGAGCTTTGTCTGTCCTTGGACTAGAATGTTTCTTAGTGATGCCATAACAAAGGGGGGTGGCTTAAAACAACATGAATTTCTTGTCTCACAGTTCAGAAGGCTGGAAGCCTTAAATCAAGGTGTCAGCAGGGCCAGCCTCTGTCTAAAGCCTATAGGATTTCTCCTTCCTTGCATCTTCCGTGTTTCTGCTGGTGGCTGGCATTCCTTGACTTGCGGCCACTGCTCCAGTCTCTGCTTCTTTGGTGATGGGGTGTTCTCCCTATGTGTGTCTCTTTCTCCTCTCCAGTCATATTGGATTAGGAACTCACCCTACTCTAGTATGACTTCATTTTAACTTGATTACATCTGCAAAGACCTTCTTTCCAAATAAGGTTTACCTTCACAGGAACTGGGGATTACTACTGAAACAAATCTTTTGGAAAAAAACACTGCAACCCATTACAGGTGCCTAAGGCTAGAAAGATGCGTCAAGGCTGCCACTGCCAGTGTGAGAAAGTGGACAAGTTGGGGTTCTCCTGGGAATAAGATCCTTGGATGGAGGAGCAAACTCCAGCTAGAGGACTGAAGCCTTGAAATCATTTATTCTGCAGATCAGTGCTTCTCAAAATGGGGTTCCCTTAGCCATCAGCATTAGCGTCAGCTGGGAAACATGTAAGGCATGTAAATTCTTACGCTCCAACCTAGGCCTACTGAATCGGAAACTCCGGGCTGGGGCAGATTCTTATTTTAATAAGCCTTCCTGGTCATTCTGATGCACACTAAAGTTTGAGAACCATTCCTCTAAGTTCTGCCATCTCTCCTCACTGCATCACTTTTCAGTGGGGCTGCCCTTGGACACTGGCAGTTGTTTTGGGTTAAAGAAGAAAGTTCTTTGGTCAAAATGAGTGTAGGCAGCATTGTAGTGGTCTATGTTGAACAAGTTCCTTGACTGAGGGCTAGCTCTGAGCTTTTGCTATGCTGTATGCAGTGAGCATTGAACACTTGTTAGAAGAGGAATGATGGCATTTCCAGATTTCACTGAAAAGAGAAGTGGCCCTTTTGTGTGGAGTATCCCATGAGACTGGTGTTGCATGAACTCACATTGGGAAACATGGCTCTAGCCCACATATCAAGGCATTCAGTGAATTTTTATGAATCACCTTGTGAGAACCAGGCACTGTGCTGGAGAGAGGCATCTGTGAACAAGACGTGGCTTCTGTGTCTAGGAAACTGATGGTCTAGTACAGGGGCTGGCATACCACAGGCTGTGGGCCAGGTCTGGCCTGCCGTCTGTCTTCGTATGGCCCATTAGCTAAGAATGGTTTTCACATTTTTAAATAGTTGAACAACAATTTAAATGAAGGATATTTCATGAAACATGTAATGGTATGAAATTCTGATTTCAATGTCTCTAAATAAAATTCCATTGGAATACAACCATACTCCTTTGTTTATATATTGTCTGTGGCCACTTCTGCCCCCCAACAACAGAGCTGAATAGTTACAACAGAGACCATATGCTGCACAAAGCCTAAAATATTTCCTATCTGGCCCTTTACAGAAACAATTTGCCCACCTCTAGTCTAGTGAAGCAAAGAGGCCCTAAACAAGTACTAGTAAATGCCTTGAGTGTTATGAAGGAGCAGTACAAAGACCACATGATTAGAAGGTTTTATTGACTGATAGCAACGGCAGTGGTGGAGTGGAGGTGGAGGGTGAGTTAGGAAAGGCTTTCTGGGGAGAGATCTTAAATATGGGTAGGACATCTGGAATATGGCTATGTGAAGAAGGTTGTTACAGGCAAAGGAAACCTAGTACATGCAGATCCCTGAATTAGAAAAGAGGACTGCTCATTGAAGGAATGCAAGAATGTCCAGTATTGCTGTGGACTAAGGGAGGTGAGGCCAAGAGTACTTCAGTATGTGGCCAGATGCCTGGCAAAGGCCAGATGTGCCACAGCATCTTTAAAGGCCATGCTGAGGGCCTTAACTTTTGCTTAAGAGCAATGGGGAGTCCTTGAAGAGTTTAAGCACAGGCATGATGTCACTGATAGAAACCTTGTGGTATCTCTCTGGCTTCAGTGGGGAGAATGAGCCAGGTAACTGAGTGGGAATTGTACCACTGCAGGGTACAATGCAAATGATTATGAAGCTTAGGAGTCAACCAGGGCAGAGAAGCTGAGATGGAGAGAAGTGGGTGGATTTGAAAGGTGAAGGTTCTCTGTGATGCTTGGCCTCCCTCCTGCCAGGTCCTTTGTGTTCTCTGACAACCTAAAGAACCTTCCTTCCTGGTTGCTGGGTCTGTGCTCTTGGACCCTGATCTATTAATAAACATTGATTGCTTGTTGCAAACCTGGTGCAAATCCACCAGGCCCAGTGCTAGACACTATGAAATATAAGAATTAATAAGCCCTGGCTCCTGAACTCAGGCTCTTAGCTGGGAGACTGATGGATGTAGCTACTGGACTAGAATGTAATGAGGACTGATAAGCAGAGAAATAAGTGATATCTGAGGGGACTGACACCTGAAAGGAAATGTTGAGCAAACAGCCCTGGAGATGTTAACTCTACTGAAGAGGTATGGAGAGGCTTCATGGCAGAGGCAGCGTTTAGGCTTTCTCTTGAAGTATGTGTAGGATTTGGGAAGGAGGACAGTGGTCATTAATCCAATGTGAGCAAAATGACAAGTCTGTTAGAGCCTCTGGTGGGTGCACAGGAGGCTAGGGGAGCCATGTGGCTGGCATGAGCCATCAGTGGAGGCTTACAGAGAGCAAAAAGGTGCTCCTGTTTTGGAAACTCAATCTAGACTCCTGATTGCTTCATGTTCCTGACAGTTCAGTGAAGGCTGTGCTGGGACCGTGAGTTACCCTCAGCAATGGATGAGCAGGGCAGCGGAAAATTCACTCTTTCTCTGATGGCCAGGGCCCTGCATACCTCAATTCACTTCATGCCCTTCCAAGGCAGGTACAAATCATGAATCACATTCCCCTCTCTATGACTTTGTTTATAGGCAGAGCTCTAAAGCTGGGATAACAGCAAACTGTGCATCAACAAGTCCTCTGGGGCTTCTAGCCCATTGATCCTACGACTAGCCGTGATTGCCTCTGACCTCTTCACTTTCTCCTTCAGTTTGGTGCTTTGGCCACTGGGACCAATGACTTTCACTGAAGTTTTCTGATTCTCGGTCCTGCTGTCCAGGGCTATGACACAGGGTGATTTGCAGACTGATCCTCTGTCGTATGTCAGAAGATACTTAATAAATGCTGGCAATGGTGATGGGTCCGTGAAGAGCAGTTTGCCCAATTTATTTTTTAAAGACTTTAAAAAAATAGTAAAATGAAGCAGATACGCAGCAAAGTCTATAAAATGAAAAGTTACAATTTAGCTAATGATTATAGAAAATCTGTGGCCGGGCACAGTGGCTCACACCTGTAATCCTAGCACTTTGGGAGGCCGAGGTGGGCAGATCACGAGGTCCGGAGATCGAGACCATCTTGGCTAACACAGTGAAACCCCGTCTATACTAAAAATACAAACAATTAGCCAGGAGTGGTGACAGGCGCCTGTAGTCCCAGCTACTCAGGAGGCTGAGGCAGGAGGATGGCGTGAACCCGGGAGGCGGAGCTTGCAGTGAGCCGAGATGGCGCCACTGCACTCCAGCCTGGGCGACAGTGCGAGACTCCATCTCAAAAAAAAAAAAAAAAAAAAAAAAGAAGAAGAAGAAAATTTGTGTCACTACCACTGAGTTCAAAAAGTAAAATACTGATGGTATCCCCAGAAACTCCCCCGACCGTCCCTTCTCCTTGGCTGATGTCTCACCTCTGATGTCTCAAGTTCAAGAAATCTAAGTAACAACTCTTTCTGCCTAGCTTCTAGTAAGAAAAACAGCTGCAAATGGAGAAAAACAAAATAAAACAAAACAAAGACTTGGCATTCAGGTAACCACCTGACCTTTCTTCCGGAGCTGCCCCTACAAAAAAGGTCCCCATCCCTGTCAGTGCTGAGGGCTGGTAGGATAGTTGTTATGGAGACGATGGAGACGTGAGGCGTCTTTCCAAGACGCCAGCAAAGGTGGTGCCCACAGCGCTCTGGCAGCGCCCCCTGCTCTGCGGGGCTCTTCTCTCCTTGCAGTTGGCAGATACTTATAATAAGAGACTTCTGAGATGTGAAAGGAACTCCCTCCTCATGTGACCTTCATGCCAGCCCCCCTAGTGCCACCCCACCTCAGTGCAGTAGCCGAGAAGTAACAGAGGGGCAGCCTATTTCCCTCTGTCCAGGGGAGATTGTGGGTCCTCAGGTGAGAGTGTGGCGGCACTAACAACAGCCTAGTCACAATTCATTAGTAAGCTTGGCATTCAGGTTACTGACATTTTTGCAAACTGCACTTTCTAACAATTACCCGCTGGTTAAAATCTGTATTTGTAGAAGGAGGCCAGTCTGAAAAGGAATGAGGGGAGGAACGACTTCCCCTGGAGAAGTCTGAATGGGGTGGCCCTCTCTTCTAAAAGAAAGGTGTGTGCCTTTTGAGATTTCAATTACTGAGCCACTTTTATCGGGAGCTCTTCAATTATTTATACTGGGTGTGTTGCAAGTAGATTCACCAATTTAGAAAGTTGGGGGGAAGAGGGGACATAGTAGGAAGGAGGCCCCCGTGTATGTAAGTGTGTGGGCAAGTCCTTTTGGCTTCCTCTTGGCTCTTTTTCTGGATCAGACTTCATCGTAGGGCTGGACCAGCCACTTTGTCAAGGGTATCCTCCTCACTGAGGTCTGGAGATGGGGACAGGGTGTGGATGCCCCTGGGTGTAGGGAACCGACGCTTCCAGACACTCGGTGAGCTCTGTCTGGGTGGAAAACCTCATCAGAAGCCAGATTGAATTGCACCAGTTTCTAAGACATTCCTCAACCATGTTAGGCAAAAGAGTCCCCCACTGACAAGCTGGGGTAGAAGGAAACCTGATATAATTTTGGAAAAAACCTTACTTGAGAAAGAAGGTTCTCACAGCTGCCGAGCCTCTCTCGACATCCAGCGTTGGAGGGGTCCCAGGCCATGGAGAGAAGATTGATGGGTCGAGGAGAGCCAAGTAGAGAGTTGAGGCTTTGCAGGGCCAGGCGCTTGCCATCCTTAACTCCCACTAGGGATCGAGAAGGAAAAGGAGAAGGAGTTCTCTGAATCCATTGGAAAAAGAAGTCCTGTCTCCTTTCCCTGGGCTGTTGAATTGTTGTTTTCATTTCACATTAGCAACTGCTCTGGACTCTCTTGTATTTGGCTGCTGTGTTGGAGACCTAGATCCAAACTAGGGTGTGTGGGAACCCAGGGACATAGAGGCTGAAGTTTTGGAACCCAGCCAGTTCTTCCAAGGGGTGGGGTCAGAGGCAGAGTCCAGGGAGCAGGGCAGCTCCGGGAGCCTGGTCCCTCAGACTGGGCTATGTTCGGAGCAGTAGGTCCTGACCGCCACTGTATGCCTGGTAACCTGGCCTTCTTTCTGCCTCCCAAAGTCTGTCTGTCTTGCTAGCCCTTGGTTTCCTGAATGGGGGTCATCTTACTTGTGGGGAAAGGCTGTGTGATGACCTAATTGCAACAGCTCTTTTGACCCGAAGCCAAACCCCATCCAAGTTCAGCAAATGGAAGAAGCAGGAACATGTTCAGTTGGTGAGGTCTATAGGCACAGACTGGATTAGGTCCTAAATCACGGTGGAAATTTTCCTGGCACGGGACAAATCCTTTTGTAAACAAGAACATTCATCTTTCTTTTGACTGACATGCCTGGTGGGGCATGTGCCTCTCAGAAGCTCCATGTCATCTGATCTCATTTGGGATTTGGTGTTTGTATTTGAAAATGTAGCTGCCCTAAGGAACAGCAGTTAGGAGCCAACCCCCAGTTTAAGCTTCAAGTCATGGAAACTGGCCTGGTTTACCCGGATGTCAGTGATGCCTGGGAAAGCTCTTGCTTTTACAATGCCCACTGACCAGAGATTTAATTTACTCAATTGGTACGTGTCTGTTAAGCACTTTGCTGTATGCCAAATACTTTGGGTATAAAAAGTATATAGGCCTTGCCTTCAAGGATTGTCCAGGCTAATTGGGGCAATGCAACATGCATGGATCAAAAGACAGCTAAGTACCTGTTCCATGTGGAATTAGGGGAGCAGATGTGGGCACTGGAGACAGGACAGGGGGAGTTTCAGGGAGATCTAGCCAGGAAGGAGAACTTCACTGCACCTCTGGGATTTGATCAGGGAGGATGAAGATGGGTGGGGAGCAATGGGGAGAGCATCCCAGGAGTGGGGACAGCCAGCACAGAGGTGTGGCAGTCAAGAGGACCGAGTCATAGCTGAGAAGTCAAGTGGGAGAGCAGGTCAGTGATGAGTGGGGAGGGCAGCCAGCAGCCTCAGCTCCAGGCCTTGAAGATCAGGCCTTGAGGAGTTTGACTTCTGTGCTTTGGGCAGTGTGGACTTGGCAGGATTTTGAGATTCCAGAAGATATGAGCGAAGCGTAAAAAAAAGCAGGACAGAACAAAAAACAGGATTTGTTCATTTATTCTTTCAGTGCCCTGTGAAATGCTCACTGTGTGCTAGGTGCTATTCAGGCTCTGAGGATGTGGAGTGGGCAAATGCGGCAGACTCTGCCCTGACTGCTAGAGAATAAGCACAGGTGTGTGATGAAGACAGTAGTGGTGGGAAGCAAAGAACAGCCGCGAAGGGGATGACCATGTTCCCTTCCATGTGGGGCACTGGGCTGTGACTTTGCTCTCAGGTTACTCATCTTTTTACTCCAAATTGCTTGGAGTCCTCTGTTGACTCCAAAGGGAGTATTCAACCATAAACAATGCATCCTATCTGCTATCTGCGGGTGAATTCTTTCTTCCCAGTTGCCCCTTGGGTGGTGGCTCGGGGCCACAGTAATACTTGTAGTGTTTCCAGGAAGGTTGTTATAGTTCTGTGCATTTCCTACAGTAGTGGTAGTGAGGACATCAGATGCCAGGAGCTTGGGTGGTTGGTATGGCCCCGAGCTCTGAAAATACTTGCCTTTCCCTTTCCCCTGTTGTGTGGGCCAGTGGCTTGCAGAGCTCCTCCATCCCTAAGAGACCGTGCCTCCATCCCTCAGACCCTACCTTTCCTGGCCCCAAGGCTGTCTCTGGCTAGCATGACAGACATACCCTGGGTCCCTGAAGTCTGAAAGCCGTACTTTTGGAGAGGGACCTGGCCACTATGAGTGTGGAATATTGGGGCCTTAAATTTCCTGCCTGTAGAATGAGGCATTTGGACTAGGGGAGGGGTTCCCAGACTTTTTGTGGGATAATCAATGAATTTTTACAAAACAGAATATCACAAGGCCACCAGCTTTTTATTTTGACAAGCAAAAACATGAAAAAGAAACTGTCAGATGCCAGCTCTGCCACCATTGTCATTTCATTAAAAGGACATGTTAATACCCAACAAAGGAGTGACGACATAATGTCAAAGGAAAGGACAGTTCTTCCCGGGAGAGGCCCGTCATCAGTCGTCTTCCACTGACACACACAGTGCGCCGTACTGAGGCTTTTCATTCCATACTGCATCAAGGGCAGCACTGCCCTGTGGCCATGCAGGACCCATGGGAACAGAGCACCTGTGAGCCACCTGTAGGAGCCTTTGCTGTGAAGCATGAGGCTCTTTGGGGGCTGGATCCTCCTCTTGGTCTACAGAATGGCAATGGGCTCCCTCTGGTAAAAGTTAACTTGGCATGAAGATTTCTGCCTTTTTTGATGAATATGAGAGTTTGGGATTTCCTGCGTGTCTTGGTTATCCATATCCCAGTCTGCACTGAGGAGAAATAAATGTAATTTTTGCCTTCCTGCTGGGCCCCTGCCACAGTTTTCTTGTCTGGGCAGGTCTTGAGCTGAGCTTCTGGGGCAGGATGGGCTGCCCTGCAGCCTGGCAGCTGTCTCCGAGTCTCTGATGGACAGCAGGCTGTCTTGGACCTGGCCAGGGTCATCCTGGCTGAGGACTCTACTAATCCAGTTCAAAGTCTCTATGGCTCTGATAGTGGATTCTGGACTGTCATATATATTTTCCCATTTTATTAAGCTATTTGAAGGAGGAGATTGTTATTTTACAAATATGGCGTATTGGCTAGGATGTATGTATTAGCCCTGAAAGTTTGGAGGCTGCCTTACTAATTTTAGGCAGCATATGTGGCCATTTGAGAACATATCTAATGTCTAATGGGCCATTGTATTCCCAGGTGGGATCCCCCTCCCCTAGCCCATTTCTCCAACTCTCTGTCCATACATAGCGGATTATAAGTGAATTTAGATGTCTGTACTACAGGATTTTCTTATTTAGGAGCCATAGGTTGTGAGATGGTTGTTTCAGTAGTAGTAGTAAACAGAATTTTATATGGAGACTCCATCTCCGTTCTTGTACATTGGACCTATCCCAAGACAGTGTGGAATAGAAAGAAAAATATGGCCTTCAGACTTCGAATGGACTAGATTGAAATTTCAGCTCTGCCACTTACAAGATGGGCAATCTTGGAAAATTATCCAACCTCTCTGAGCCTCATGACATTCCTACCTTGTGGCCAGGCATGGTGGCTTACACCTGCCATCCCAGCACCTTGGGAGGCTGAGGTGGGCAGATCACTTGAGGTCAGGAGTTCCAGACCAGCCTATCCAACGTGTTGAAACCCCGTCTTACTAGAAAATACAACAACAACAAAAAATTAGCTGAGCATGTTGGTGGGTGCCTGTAATCCCAGCTACTTAGGAGGCTGAGGAGGAGAATCTCTTGAACACGGGAGGCAGAGGCTGCAGTGAGCCGAGATCGCATCACTGCACCCCAGCACCTCATCCTGGGTGACAGAGCGAGACTCTGTCTCAAAAAAAAAGAAAAAAAGAAAAAAAAAGAAAAAAGAAAAAACATTCCTATCTTTCAGGCTTGTTGTGAAGATTAAGTTGGTGTAAAATCACCAAGGACAGAACACAGTAGATGCAAGAGGGGATCAGTGATCTCCTGAGGGCCAGTTGACCCCCTTGGTCCTCAGGCGATGGGAGAGCAGCTTTGAACCTGGCTCTGAGAAGGGCTGAAAAGGAACCTGTCCTCCTGCAGCAATTCCCAGGGGAGGGAAATGATGCCCCATTGACTTGCCCAGGGTTACAGAGTTGAGACAGTGCGTGCAAAGCAAAGGACTTAATGATCCAGGCCTCCAGGTCGGGCAGTTTAGAGCTGGACAGACCTTGGGGAGCATTTACATGGCCGTCTGCATTTGAGACAAGGAAACTTGAGGTATAAGATGGTAAGGACTTGTTAAAGATTTCCTGGCCTTTTTCTGCCATGGAGACTTGCAAAGATTGTTCAAGTAATTGTTCACACCCAGCGCAGGGGTGCTTCTAAGAGCGAGAATCTGGACAGTGCACCCAGAAAGCAATGGCTAAAAATGCCTTGATGGTGGAGCACTGTATATAGGTCCAGCCAAGACACCCAGTAGACTCACCGGGCTTTCTGACAGCTCAGAGCAGTCGGTTAGTTCCAGCTTCTTTTTTTTTTTTTTTTTTTTTTTGAGACGGAGTCTCACGCTGTTGGCCAGGCTGGAGTGCAGTGGCGCGATCTCGGCTCACTGCAAGCTCCGCCTCCTGGGTTCACGCCATTCTCCTGCCTCAGCCTCCTGAGTAGCTAGGACTACAGGCGCCCGCCACCGCGCCCGGCTAATTTTTTGTATTTTTAGTAGAGACGGGGTTTCACCGTGGTCTCGATCTCCTGACCTTGTGATCCGCCCTCCTCGGCCTCCCAAAGTGCTGGGATTACAGGCTTGAGCCACCGCGCCCAGCCTTCCAGCTTCTTTTTAAGTTCCTGTTGCCTGAACCTGTGGACAGTGTGTGCCTTCCCTAAAGGTGCAGCCCACAGTTAGCAAACACAGTAGCTGCTAGGTGAATTCATCAGTGCAAATGTCTTAAGCCCTGCTGGTGCAGGGTCTCCGGGGCGCAGAGGGGGAGAAGTGATGGCAGCCAGGGAGAGCTTGGACTATGGAACTTCCCAGGGGCAGAAGTGAACTCTACCACTCCTGACACCAGCTCCAGGAAAGACCTGGGTCCCCTGCTGCCCTATTTCTCTGGCTTTTGAGTCTCAGAGTAACCACCTCCTCCATCCTCTCCCTTTGCAGAACTCTTGCCATGAAAACCCCAGCTGGTGGTGCCCAGGCTATGCTTGATTTGCTTGAGCTGCTTTGGGTAATCTGCCTAATACCCTAATATGCGGGATTATTGGTACCTGGGAGGATGCCCGTGGCTGGGACACCCACCCAGGAGGTTAAAGAGGTTGCTGGGTGGATTTCCTTTGTGTTTGGTGTGGGAGGGGGGACATGGAAGACCCAGCCCCAGCACTGGGGGCTGGTGAAAACCTGAGGCGAAGGAGAGGACAGCAGCCTGCAGGGAGGGACCAGCAGCCCTAGGGCTTCCTAAGGTATTGAGGTTCAGACACTTCTGGATCTTAGGCCACACTGTGTCACAGGATGTCATAGTTATTGTCATGAAATAAAGCATTTTTAAAAAACCTAACATGGGGCTGGGCGAGGTGGCTCACTCCTGTAAATCCTAGCACTTTGGGAGGCCGAGGTGGGTTTGATCACTTGAGGTGAGAAGTTTGAGACCAGCCTGGACAACATGGTGAAACCCTGTCTGCACTGAAAATACAAAAATTAGTCAGGCATGATGACACATGCCTGTAATCCCAGCTACTAGGGAGGCTGAGGCACAAGAAACACTTGAACCTGGGAGGCAGAAATTGCAGTGAGCTGAGATCACGCTACTGTACTCCAACCTGGGCAACAGAGTGAGACTCCTTTTCAAAAAAAAAAAGCTAACATGAGCCTGTGGATTTTTACTCAGGGGATTTCTAAAGTTTCCCCCCAGAAAATCCCTTCACTCAGATGCTGTCTAGCACAGAACCATAATAGGTGAAACTGCTCAATACAGAGACACTTTTATTTCCATGGGGTCCAGGGCCCTGCCTCCTCTGCCTTCCCTTGGTAACCAGCCCCCCGCCGGGGCACCTCACAATGCTGGGCTTCAAGGTACAGAAAACTGTGGATTTAACTCACCACCCCCTCTCATCTCCCAGATAGGGAATCTTCTCAGAGAGGTTCGGTGGCTGGCCCAGGCCACACAGCCTGTTCCTGGCTTCATAGCTTCTGGTCCAGAAGGCTTCCTCCTGCCCCCATCCTCTGGCAGGAGAGAAGGAGCCCTTCTGCATTGTGCCCAGCTGAGGACAGCTGCATGTGGGGCTGCCGGGTCAGTTTCAACAGACGAGACGGGACCGGGCAATGGAGCGGCCAGGGAGAGGGTGGGGTGGGGCTCCCGGCAGATGGAATGAGTAACTCAGAGCACAGTCCATCAATGCAGGCTCAGGGGAAAAGGCCTTCTGATGTTGACCAGGAAAATTTGAGGACAAAGAGGCTGTGAGGCATGAGGCCCTTCCTTCTCCCATAGCCCTCTGGGGGTCAAGCATCCTGGGACTATCCCATGGTACCAGGGAGCTGGGCAGAACATCCAGCTTCCAGGGATGAGAGGGGCTTCCCGACCCCTACTCTGGTCCCAAAAGGGCTAGGGGAGATGGTTTTGTGCTAACCTGATCTCCCCTGTTCCCTGTCAGAACGCTACCTCCCACTCAGGTGCGTCAGGCCCTGCAGAGCTCGGCCTCTTAGCGCTGGAGACCGCTGGGCAGACTCCAAGGATACGCCTGGCGAGGGAGGAAGCCAAATCTTCCTTCAGCAGCGTCTGCATAGAGAACCATGGCTCTTAGCAGTAGGGCTTCACAGCCCGTCAGCTTGGCCACGCTCATTTCCGATGTGATGCTCTGCTCCATGAAGGGTGATTTATGGTTCTGGGCAGGTTCTTGGCAGAGAAAGGAACTGTGTTTCTCTGTCCTTGATGGAACTGCCCTCCATAGGCACAGGGCCCTGGGAGAAGGGTTGCGATGGTACAAGCAGTACCCAGAAGTGGGATGAATCGAGTGCTCTTCATGTTAATAAACCTTTCGTGGGCACTATGCAGCAGCCGATAATCCTTGTATATGCATTCTCCCATCTGCTCCTCACACTGTTCCCGGGAGGACAGCAGGACAGGTACACATCCCTTTTTGGCATCAGACAGCTGGATTTAAATTCGCACTGTGTCTTCCTGGGCCAGCTACTTAACCTCTCATCTGTCAATGGAGGACATTAATTCCAACCTCATAGAGTTACTATGATCATGCTAAAAAACATTAGTCAATCGTATAATTGTTATTAGTAGTACTATTTATTAGTAATATTGTCTATTCCAGATTGCGCATGGTAAGAACTGACTTTCCATTTGCTGTAGCTGTCCTCCCTCCTCTCCTCCTTCCCACCCTCCCTTCCCTCCCACCCACCAAGATGTGTCAGGTGCTTACTCTGAGCTCACAGGGATTCACTGTTGAAGATACAGCCATAAATGAAACAGACATGGTGAAACCCCATCTCTACTAAAAATGCAAAAACTAAACGGGTGTGGTGGCACATGCCTGTGATCCTAGCTACTCAGGAGGCTGAGGCAGGAGAATTGCTTGAACCCAGGAGGCAGAGGTTGCAGTGAGCTGAGATCACGCCATTACACTCCAGCCTGGGTGACAGAGCAAGACTCTGTCTAAAACAAAACAAAACAAAACAAAACAAAACAAAACAAAAAGAAACAGACAAAAACTCTTTCCCTCATGCAGCTTGCAGACAGTATACAATGATGAAGTAAAGGAAGCAGGTGGCTTACTCTGGAGAAGAGAGCACAGACAGGGAGAGGTTGGGATGCGGTGAAGTGTCATTTCCAGTAGGGTGGTCAGGGAAGAGCTCACGGACAAGGTGAGGATGCAAACCAAAACTCGACAGAAATGAGGGTGCAGCCACGGGGATCTCTAGAGCAGAGGCAGAGGCCAGCACAGACGGCCCTGAGACAGGACTGGGTCTGGAATGTCCTGGCAGCACGAGGAGGCCATTGCGTCTGGAATGGAGCTAGTAAGCGGCAGACTCGCAGGACATGAGTGGGGCTGATTGGGTGTGAAGACTGTCGCTTGTCCTCTGAATGGGCCAAGAAGCCACAGGAGGGTGTCGAGTACAACAATGACATGATTTCAGTTACATTTTTGAAGAAGTATTTTTCTTCCCAGATGGTCTTTGCCTAAACGATTTCCCAGATCCTGGGTGAGGAACCAGTGTCCAAAGAACTGACATGTAGTTAAACCCGAGGCAGACTTGGAACTTCAGGGCTCGGACCTTCGCAGGCAGCAGGGAGGGGCCTGGGATCCCCTCAAGGCAGGCCCAGCCAGCTTCTCACGCCTGACGCAGTCGTCCAGCAGGTGTGGTGCCTGCAGTGACCTTGGTGCCTGGTTCAGCTTGACAGCTTGACAGGTGTCAGGAGTGTGCCTTGGGGTGAGAGAGTCCAATCGGGTGAGAGCAGGTGTGGCAGCAGCTCACACTGTCAGGGAGGGTGTGCCCAGCATGGCAGGTCACCTGTTGAGACTTGGCAATTTGACATCCTGTTGGGGTGCAGAGTGACAACGGGGGCCCTGCCTTGCAAGTTGCAGCTTGGTAGGAATCTGAGTGTTGAGCCCTGCGTTCTGCGAGGCCTCTGGCTTTGTGGCACAGGGACTTCTTTCTCCAGAGCAGCCCTGCTTCCTGCCCAGAACCAGAGGACAGTGACTCCACTTGCCTGCCCTTTGTAAAGCATTGCTTTCAGAAAGGCCGTGCTCTATTACCAGATTAGGGCTCCTGCAAGAATCAGGCAGAGTGACAAGGCAGGACTCATCCCTGTTCATAGAAGAGAATATGGAGGGTTTGAGGAATGACATAATGTGCTGGAGGCCACCCAGAAAAGCTGGACTTGGTCTAGAGTATCTTTTGATTTTCATAGCTCTTCTTGCCACACCACAGACCTGAAAGTCCCAGTATACTGGGTCTAATTCAGCAAGGACGAGAGACAGAGACAGCCAAATCTGAGGGTCGGGGCTGTGGGGTCCTAGGATTAGCACAAGCTTGCTCTCCTGTGCTAGACCAGAGCAGCTGTCATGGCTGGGGAAGGCTGGGCCCTTTGAAGGCAAGCAGGATTGGTCCTTGTCGTGACCCTCATACCTGAACTCAGTACCAGGCCAGGTGGAGCCTTCTGCCAGTCCTAGGAACACCCTGAACTCCAGGTTCCAGGATGGAGCAGCAGAGTGACTGTGTCACTTGGGCTAGATTTGGAGCAATTGTCTTATCCAGGAGACAACAAGAGATAAGATAAACAGAGCAGCTGGGGCTTGCTTCCTGGCCCGGTGGCCACCTGGCTGGGCTGGGTGGCCCTGAGCTTGTGGCTTTCCCTCCAGGCCTCAGTTTTCTCATCTGTACACTGCATGCGTGGTAGTTGGGTGGCGGTGGGGATCCTCAGGAATTGCTAAGGTCCCTTCTCAAGCTTTGGTCTTTGATCTTGTGATTCAGCGGGAAATGCCCAGACCCAACAGATGAGGTTTGTATCTTGAGCACTAGGTGATGGGGTCTAGTCGGGCCCTTGGCCCCAGGTGACATAGGAAGGGTGAGGCCCTCTGTGGCCATGTCAACAGAAAGTCATCATAGGGAACACCACTAAAGGGAATGGGGAGAAGGCATAGAAAGGGGTGAGGGTGTAAGGCTGGGCACAGCCCTGTGAGAGGTTGCCTGGTAGGGTGGATGTCGGGAGGGGACTGCGGCCACTCTGCTTTCTGGCATTCCCTGCCTCCTGTGCCTGCACTCTTGCTCTGAATCCCTCCCCACCCTCTGATGTGGGCGTTGAGATTAGATGTCACTGTTGCCACTGAGAGGCAGCTGTGGCCTGCTTTACACAAGGCTCTGGTGGGGAGACAGGGCAGGGTTGGAGGCAGATCAACAGAGTGGCCTCCAGTGCAAGGCCAAACACCTTTCTCAGGGAGTGGCCAAGGGCAGGGGGAGGGCTCCTGCAGGACCTCCTCTTTTTGAGATGGCCTTCCCACCCGATGGCCCCACCTCTCATTTTTCTCCCTGTCCTTCCCTCAATGTTCTTCTCTTTTCCCAAGGCATCTTTTCTTCCATTTCAGAAGATCTGGTGGCCTGTCCTCCTGAAGCTGGGGTAGCTGGAGGCTGCAGCCAGTGGGGTTTCTCTCCCTTAAACACACACACACATGCACACATGCATATGTGAGCACACGCACATGCTCACACACACATGCACACACACATGTGTGAGCGCACACACACACACACATGCACACACGCATGCATGTGTGAGCACAAGCACACACTCACACATATGCATACACACACATGTACACACACGGGTGTGAGCACACACACATGCACACACACATGCACACACACACATGCACACACACGTGCATGTGTGAGCACACACACAGTGATTTCCTGACTGACATCAGGCTGCCCCTACTCAGAACTGCTTCCTGCATAAGGACTGGGTCCTCTGCAGTGAGAGGTGGAAGGTTTGGGTGTGGCTGGATATCCCCTTTACCATTTGGAACAAACCATTTTTTCCCCTGTGAGGCAATGTCCTGTGGGGACAGGAGCAAGAGCAGAATGCTGGGACTCAGGAGGCAGCCTCTCCCTGGTCCTCAGCCTCCTCATCTTAAAAATGGGAGGTTGATCTAATGGGGCTTCAAGTCAGAAGGGATCTGAGATGTCACTCGGTCTAGGGTCCACCCTCTGTGGGAACCCCTGCCCCAGCTGTCCTGGGTGATGGTCACACAGCACCTACTAGAAGCTCTGCAGGAGTCACAGCACCTTACCTTCTAGGGGCTGCTTACTCATTGGAGGATAACAGTGTTAGAACCTGCACTCCCTTATCCTCAATTCTGTGATTATTTATTAAAGGTTCACTCTGGCCAGTGTGCCTCCCAGGGCCACTGGTTGATGAAAGCAGTGCAGCTTCAACGGATTACCCTTAGAGGCCCCAGCCCCATCAGTGGGTGCTTCATCAGGGCAGCCATAACCGCTGTGTGCCCAGGACTGTGCCAAGCTTCAGCTTCCCCACCACCTTAATGAGGTGGCACGTTTGTCCCCATCTTACACGGAGGAGGCTGAGGCTCAAGGGTTGATGGGCCACAGTCATCAGCTTGGAAGTTCTGGAGCAGGTACAAGCCCAGGTGGGCTCTCTGCTTCCAGCCTGAGCTCTCAGGCTCTGCGCCTTTTTCTGAGAAATACCAGCTCTTAGTCACCCTGTCTGTAAAATGGAAATAATTTCACTTGCCTGTTGGATGTATTATAAGGTTTAAGCAAGATAATGCATAGAGAACACTTAATTCTTAGGTGCTGGCACCTAGTTCTGGCTTGTTCAATGGTGACCAACACTCTTATAGTGGACTCTGCCCCTGCATGTTCCCAGCAAGGCTACTGAACCTTCTCTGCTCCTTTTTCTTTGGAACATGGAGTTATAATGCCTGCTCCCCATAAGGGGTGCTTTGGCCACAGTGAAGTCAGTGGTGGAGAGAGGGGCCTCTTCCTCCAGGCACAAGATCTGTGGCTAGGCTGGTGGCTAGCCTGGCCAGCAGGCATCAGGCTTTAAATAGCTCCCCCATCACTCCTCCCAGTCCTGCTTCCCACACATGGTAATTAAGCTCACAACATCTAGTGTAAGCAAATAATAACAAGGGCATTATCTCCCTTTAGTCTGTGTTTTTCCTTGCCTATCATAAAGTAATTAAAATAATGAATGCCTTGTAAAACAATAGGTAAGAGGGCTGGCGAAATAGCATTATCTGCCACATACCTCTTGTGCTGTGAATTACTGATGCAGTTAACCACTGTGACTGGAGGGCCCCCTGCCTCCCAGCCTTTTTCACGTTGATTTCTCCTCTCCAGGGTCTACCAAGGGGCTCTGGAACTTGGGCCCCCAGGACTGAGAAGCAGGGAACTAGCCTTCCAGGTCCCCACGTGGTGGCCAGGGATCAGTTCAGAAACATCCTGGGAGGCATGACTCAAAAGGAAACACTAGAGCCTCAGATGTGAGGACCATCTCCCTGTCCTCCTCTTTTCCCCACCCCTCCACCAATGTCCAGTATTGAAACAAGCAGGTGGTTCTGTCCTTGGGTGAAGGAGGAGGCCAGGAGAGAGCTGGGGGTGAAGATCCGTGTCTCATTCAGCAGTCACTGAGCCATACCAGGGTGGTCAGGAGCTGTGGTCCCAAAAGTGGGCTCCCAAGGCCAGCAGCATCAGCAGTGCCTGACATCTTGTTTCAAATGTAGATTCTGGGATGGGCCCGGCACACTGTGTTTCAACAAGCCCTCTGGTGTGCTTACAATGCCTGCTCATTTGTGAGAACCATTGCTTTATGGTGTCAGTGGCATGAGACGAAGCAAGGGGTGCTGGGATCATTGCTTGAACCTGTATTTTGTGCTGTTGGGCACTGTTTAATCCTGACAATGCCTGAGGGGCTGGCAGTACTGTCCCCATCTTATGGAGGAGGTTCCACAGCGGTGGGAGAGCTGGATTTTTTCCCTGAATCTACACCTTCAGTTGCCATGGCTGCTCCTGTATCAGGGCCTCCCCCTCCTCCTAAATACCCTCCTGTTCAGAGTCTCACAGGACAGAGGCTCAAGGACCAGGGCAAGACCTAACAGATCCTATCTGAGGCTGGCCTGGGAGGCTTGGGCAGCAGGTCCCACACATGTCAGTGGGCAGCCCCCAAATACATCTGCCCTGTGGCCTCCCCCTCCCAGGTCTTATCTTGGATCATTCTATCTCCGTGGAGCTTAACACATTTGGAAAGAAAATATTAGCATCCAGGGCTGCAGGTCTGGCTTCTCTCTTCCCCAGCTTCCCTGAGCCACAGGCAGCCAGAGGGAGAGAAGGGGGAATTGGGAGCAGCTCCCTGCCTGCCATGGCCAAGTCCCCAAGAGGATGGCTCACCAGTGTGCCCTCCCCACCTGCCTCCCATGTGCCTGACCTCCCTCTGGCTCGCCCCCTTTGTCACTGCAGACAAAGCTTTTCACCTTTCACCTCTGTCTTTGGTTCTTCCCCTTATTCCAAATCACAATGATCCCCAGTGTGACTTTGCCTTGGGAATTAATTCCAGAGTTTTAAATGATGAACATAATTTGCTGGCATCTTTTTAAACATCTTCATCTGCAGTAATAATTGCAGTGGGTGTTTGTGTTGGGGTCCAGTTAAATGTACATTGTTAGATAAATAATGAGTAAGGTTTTAGTATAAGTCTGTCTCAGTTAGTATTTGGAATATACTTACACTAAAAAGTTATTTGTTGTTTATCTGAAATTTAAATTTTACTGGGTATCCCGTATTTTATCTGGCAACACTAAACCTAGCCTCTGTAGCCAATGAGGGGCTGATACTCATAGCCCTTTCTAGTCATTCATTCATGGTTATTGAGCCAACTCTGTGCAAGACACTGTATTGGGCACCAAGGATGCAGCAGTGGGGGAGGCAGACAGTAAGTGAAAGAAGTAAATGAATTATTAAGTATATTAGAGGTTTTAAGTGCTATGGAGAAAAATAAAGCAGAAAAGTGCTATTGGAAAGAAAGTGTTGCAAATTTAAACAGGTGGCCAGGGAAGACTTCCTTGAAAAGGAGATATTTGAGCAAAGACTTAAGGGAGCAGGCCATAAGTCTCTGTGGGAGAAGAGTATTCTAGGCAGAACACTCACTGTGTGCAAAGGTTTACAATTTAGGTCACTATGTGGGGCTCAGTTATCTGATGAGATCAGCCTTGTTTCCTCAAGCACATTTTAAGCCACTGAAAGGCTCTGGTGTGGATTTCAGGCACAGCTGGATCCGGGTGTTCAAATGATGACATCAATAGTCTATTACTTTTACTTTTCTCTGTGGTGGCTTCATTCTCAGAGAAGGATGACTTTTCCTATTCTTTCCTGCAAATGTTCCATGCTTGAGTCTTATTGGCTTGACATGGATCATGTGATTATTCATGGCCCAATTGCTGTTGTCAGGGGGTAGAAAGGACTCTACTGTTGGAGCCAATGGCAGGCCATCTGTCCCCTTTGAACCACATAGACTGACAGGAAGAGATAATAATTTTCCTAAAGGAAAGTGGGGGTGCTGCTGTGAAAAGGCGCAGAGAGGTTAGGTAGGCAAAGACCACAGGACATCTCCCACACTTTTCTCCTCCCTCCTCAGCATGCCCAAATCTTAGACAGGTTGCCTTTCCTCTTGCTTTGGTATTTTTTTTTTTCCCTTTAAAATGGCAGGAGACCAGAACTTTGGGAAGCTGAGGTGGGCAGATCACTTGAGGTCAGGAGTTCAAGAACAGCCTGGCCAACATGGTGAAACCCCGTCTCTATTAAAAATACAACAATTAGCTGAGCGTGGTGGCGCTTGCCTGTAATCCCAGCTACTCAGGAGGCTGAGGCATGAGAATTGCTTGCACGTGGTGGGTGGAGGTTGCAGAGAGCTGAGATCGTGCCACTGCACTCCAGCTTGGGTGACAGAGTGAGACTTCATCTCAAAAAACAAAATAAAATAAAATAATACCATCCTTCTTTGTTTCACTAAGATATTTTAAGAGGAAATAAAGAAAATATTCTTTTTAAAATAAAGACTTTAAAAAATTCAAAGGCATAATTTATCCCTTTTGCTATACTCCTGTACCTTTAAGCCAGTTTCCACCTCAGCTGGGGACCCCTTGGGGCTCTGGCTCTTTATGGGCAGGGCATGTTATTTAAATTCTGTTGTTCCCTATGTCTCAACTCTTGCTCTCTTTGTTGCCAGGAGGCCCAGAAGATTAACAATGGCTCAAGCCAGGCGGATGGCACTCTGAAACCAGTGGATGAAAAAGAGGAGGCAGTGGCCGCCGAGGTCGGCTGGATGACCTCCGTGAAGGACTGGGCGGGGGTGATGATATCCGCCCAGACACTGACTGGCAGAGTCCTGGTGAGTTTCCACCCACTTCTCACACTAGAAGGCCTTTCTCTCTGGGCCAAGATGGCTTTGCTTATGAGACATGATGTTCCCCAGGGTCTTCTGCAGGAGGCTGGCTATTGGGAGGTGGGGGTGAGCAGCAAGTGCTCCCGCGTGGTCATAGAGGAGAGGCTGGGTTCCTCCTCGTGTACAGTGGTTTGTGGGGGGATTTGCAGGGAGTGGGATTTGCAGAGGAGAAGGGTTGTTGGGAGGATGTAGCACATTTCCTCTGCTAATAAGCACACACCCACACACACACACACACACCCTCCATCATCTTGGAGAGGAGAAGAGGGTTAAGAAGACATACCAGAAACTTATGGAAGGGTTACAAATGCGGGGATCCCAAGGAGTGCTGAGTGAGTGTGTGTGTGTGTTTGGTGGCCTTCAGGGGACGTTCTTCTTGTCCTGTGGTAGCCCGTAGGGACCCCCTCTTGGAGCAGTTTCCTAATTTTCTGCAATGTGTGAGCTGGGCCCTGTGCATGGTGGAAATCGGTCATCCTGATGGTGGATGCATCAGCAGCCCACCTGAGGCTGCCTGGCCCTTGTACCCGGAGCTCACTTGTGTGCCCTTTTCTGATGAAGTTGTCTCCTAGGCCCACCTGCAACCAGGGCTGATTCTGCCCCTTCTCTGTGCATTTCCAGTGTCTCTCTGATCTGCTTACATGAAGCTTGGTTTCACTGGCTGACCTCATGAGCCCTTGGTTTTTGTCAAGGATCATTACTGGGACAGGCTTATAGTGACCAACCATCCCAGTTTGCCTGAGACTGAGGGGTACATGAGACATGAGTCTTTCAGTGCAAAAACTGGGAAAGTCCTGGGCAAACAGGGATGAATTGGTCACCATAGCCAGGCCCATGCTCTGGGAAAGCCCTGCCCTGTGGCTTTCTTTCTTGGGTCTGCTCTGGGTCAGGAGTTTCTGTGAGAAGAATGTTGCATTTGGAGTGATTTCTCATTGTGATTCTGGAAGCTGCTTTGTTTGGGGCACCTGTCCTGGCTTGAAGCTAGGGCTCAGTCAAGAGTCATTTTGCTCATAGATGGAAGGAGTAGGGACGTCCTGAGACCTGGGTGGCTCAAAGACCAGGCAGGGGCACTGGAAAACAGTCATTATCTCTGAGTCTCACAGCAAAAACTCAGCGAGGAGGTGATTGTAGATGGAGGGAGGTGGTGAGAATTTCACTTCTCAGAATGCTTCTTGGGGAGAACTCAGTGTTATGTGTGGGATCAATATCACACACACTTTTGCAGGAAGGAGTGAGAGAATGAACGTGGTGCTTGAGTAAGGAAAGGTGCTGGCCACACAGCCTTCAAGAAGGACAGGTTCTGTTCACCGAGGGATCTGCTGTGAGCTGTGTGCTGAAGAGTCTGGATATGAAACCATGGCTGATGTCAATTGATGGCAAAATGGAAAGAGGGGACATTTAAAGTTGGAGTTTTGGAGGAGGAGAGAGAAACTGGTGAGGTCAGTGGCTGCTTGGAGGAAGGCAGAGAAGGAGACAATTCAGTCTGGTGTGACCCAGGAGGGACAGTGTCTAGTGGGGACTTGGAGGTGCCTTGCTGTTGGCTGTGCTGTGTAACAGCACCTCTGTCTCTCCTCCTGCTTCTTCAATGAAGTCTCCATTGCTCTTTCATGCTTAAAGAGGAGTGGATTCTGCATTGGAAACTTAGAGAGGTTGAATTCTGAGTCTGGGTATTCATGGGGACAAAATGGAGGTAGTGTATTCTATATGTATGGTGGTGATAGTGAATGGGGAGCAGTAGACAGTTTGGTTGCACAAATGTGACACTTGTTCCTTCCATGTGGCCATTATAGACAGGTCTAATTTTCTTCATCATCATTGCCAAGAGTTACTGAACACTAATTCTGGGCCAAGCATATTTGTTTCAGCTCTGGAGAAAACAAGGAAGGATTCTGACTCTATTGCACCCTGTATGGACGTTATCGAAGGGATGCATGGAGGATAAGTGCTATGAGTACAAACACGGTGTGCACATGTGGGGTGTGGGGAGGGGCTGTAGGGGAAAGTAGGGCTGATCAGAAAAGCCTTCATAGGGAGGAAAGCCTTTGAACTAAAACTCCCATTTCAAGATGAACTGCTTTATGGTGGGAAGATATCAAAAATAAAAACATATCCAAACTTAAACACAAGAAAATGACCCCTAGGTGGGCTGGAATTTGTGAAGAATGCCTAATAAGACAGAATGCATTTGCAGTGAGCTTTTAAGTGTGAGTTAGGATCTTGAGAATCAAAGGAGAGGAAAGCCCTCAAAGTGAGGAGCAGGAAAAGCAGAGAAGGAGCCTGGTGCTCTGGGGAATAGGGGGTGCAGACCCCAAAGTCTGGGGAAGTGTCCTGGAGACAGCCTGGTGGGGCTTTAAAGGCCATGCTACAGAATTTTTGGGCCGGGCGCAGTGGCTCACGGCTGTAATCCCAGCACTTTGAGAGGCTGAGGTGGGTGGATCACGAGGTCGGGAGATTGAGACCATCCTGGCTAACACGGTGAACCCCCGTCTTTACTAAAAACATAAAAAATTAGCTGGGCATGGTGGCGGGTGCCTGTAGTCCCAGCTACTCCGGAGACTGAGGCAGGAGAATGGTGCGGACCCAGGAGGAGGAGCTTGCAGTGAGCCAAGATCACACCACTGTACTCCAGCCTAGGCGACAGAGCGAGACTTCATCTCAAAAAAAAAAAAAAAAAAAAAAAAGAATTTTTGAGGCAGGGGTGTTGTGCAGAGAGAGCTGGGGGACAAATAGAGACTGAATGGGTGAGGCTGGAGCTTGGAGGCTATAGGACAAGTTAGGGCAGCGAGCTACTGTTTTAGTGATGGCAAGGGAGCAGATTCCTGCTGTGGTCCTGGTGAGGCACGGTCTGCACTGACACCAAGCAGAAGATGCAGGTAGTCCATGCAGGTGATATTGTGGAATTGGAACTCACAGGGCCAAGCACACCCAGTGGCCACCTTGATACTCTCCTGGCAATCACACTGTTGAACGCCTCTTGTGAGCCAGGCACTGTCCTAGCCTTATATGTTATGATCAGTTTGTAGGGGAAGGACGATGTCGTATTTTTTCCATATCTCCTTATTGCTGTTGTGTGGCAGGGGTTCATTACAAGAAAACAGGCCAATCTCATTGGTGAATTCATTTCTGTTTTACAGTTGAGAAAATCAAGATAGAGCAAGGGCAATTATTTGTCTAAAAACATTCAGCTTTGAGTGACAGAGCCAGGCTAGTACCTGCCAGCTCCCTGTCTCCCAAGCTGGTGCTCCTTTTGTGTCATTCCTTCCCAGTCGAAGATAATGCCTCTTCTTTTCTAAGCCACTGCCAGCTGTCACTTTGGCTGTGACATTTTGACATTACCGTCTTTTAGCCAATTTGGTCCTGAGGATGCTTGGCCTGCTTGTTTTAACATTTGCATGTAGAAGCATGGTCCACTCAGGCCTCTCTGCCTGAGCCTGCCCAAGGTGCCAGCTGCTCTCTGAAGGTCTCCTTGTGAAAATCCTGCCCAGGCTGCCGGGGCCATGCCGAGCAAGTGGGACCCGCTGCACAGAGAGCAGGCATCTCAGAGCTCCAGGCGGTATCCTGAGAATAGGCCTGCCCTTTAGGAGCAGGCAGGTCCCTGCATTGAACAAAGAACAGATTTCACAATTAAGTAATGGCGGGCAAGAGAAAGCAGTACTGCCTGTTCAGAACCCAAAGCTGTGTTTGCCTTGAGCCGTCCAAATGTTTATCTCTGCAACAATGGGACCAAAGCAAGACCAGACAGCTGGCTATTCAGTTTCCCTTTTCAATTTTTAATTTGTTTTCCTTGATGCACGCTCAGGAGCTTGGCCTCCTCATCTGGGCCACTATCTCACCTGTCTAATTGTCACAGGTGAGAATCTCGAAGCTGGGACATCATGAATAAGGTCCAGCTGGGGAAGAATTTGCCAATACAACCTCAGAATATCTGTAGGATCTCCCAGACGAGCACATCCGTTATTCGCTAAGTGTTTACTGCTCATCTGTACCTGGCACTGTTCGAGGCACTGGGCATAAAGCAGTGAGCAACAGAGATCCAGGTGTGAATTATGTATATTGATAAACTAGATTTAAGGATGCAGAGCTCAGTTTGAGAAATGACAAATGATAATTGCCATTCACCAGTGCTTTTTATAGTCAACGCCTGGAGCCTGATTATCCACATGATAAAAATTCCTTGACCCCAAGGCTCCAGATCTCAGAATAGCCTGTCTTTGCCTCCTGTCTCACCCTGGCACCTAGGCTCAACTGGCCAAAAACAGCAGGACTGGACAGAGCCTTCTTTTGGAGCACATGGCTGAGGGCTTCTACATTAAAGTCAATGCCAGGCTGTCAAGGGTACTGCTTCCTTTAGTTTTTTTCTTAATTAAACAAATGTTTATTTTCTGATTATAAAAGTCATATATGTTTGCTTTTTTTAAAAAAAAAAAATTGAAACGTACTGGAAGAAGTGCTGATAAATTCCACTGTGGGATTTGGAATTGGCTCACGTGGAGGGAAATTTGGATATAGCAGTCAATGTCGTTAGGATTTCTCTCAACCATTTGGGTGTCGTTGAGGACTTTGTTCACTGCATCTCACGTTACCCGCTTTATGCACAGACTCATGGGATAAATAGTGTTTTGCTCCAGAGATGGTTGTGGTTTTCCTGGTGAACATCCAATGAACATGCTAAATCGAGAAAGGGATCATGTCTCTCAGTGGTGGCTGCTCAGAGCCAAGTCGGTGGCTTATGGAAAATACAGAGCGGCTCAGGTTTGCGCTCTGTGTCTTTGCACCCCTGCCCTGGCTTGTCTTTGTCATCTCTCCTCTCATTTTCCCTTTGCCCTACTTTTCTTACTCCTATTTGAAATTTACATGTATGCAGTTATGTCAGGTACATACATTTTTGTCAGGTAAATTAAATCCTTCTAAGAATAAGGTGGTTTCTGAATAAAGAGGGCAAGAAACATGGAGTAGGCTTTAGTATAGTTTGGTTGTACTGTATAGAATCATAAGCCAAAATCAATAGGGATAGTCAAGTTCAGGGTTGGTAAGTTTTTCTGTAAAAGGCCAAATAGTAAATATTCTAGGCTTGCAGACCATGTGGCCTCCATGACTCAACCCTGCCTCAGTAGTTTGAAAGCAGCCACAAACAGCCTTGGTGTGACTTTGTTCCAATAAAACTTTATAGAATGGGAGAAAATATTTGTAAACAATGCATTCAACAAGGGCCTGATGTCCAGAATTCACGAGAAACTTAAAAAACTCAACAACAAAAATCACCAAATGACATTTAACAGTGGGCAAAAGATATGAATAGTCATTTTTCAAAAGAAGACATACGAACGGCCAACAAGCATATGAAAAAAAATACTCAACATCTCTAATCATCAGAGACATGCAAATTAAAACCACAATTAGATATCATCTCACCCCGGCCAGAATGGCTATTATTGAAAAGACAAAAAATAACGGATGTTGGTGAGGATGTGGAGAAAAGGGATCACTTATGTGGAAATGTAAATTAATACAACCTGTATGAAAAAGAGTACAGAAATTTCTCAAAGAACTAAAAACAGAACTTCCATTTGATCCAGCATTTCCACTAATTGGTACCTACCTACAGGAAAATAAATCATTATATAAAAAAGATACCTGAACTCCTGTGTTTATCACAACACTACTCACAATAGCAAAGCTATGGAATCAACCTAAGGGTCTATCAATGGATGATTAAATAAAGAAAACATTTGTGTGTGTGTATATATATATACACACACACACATATATATACACACACATGTATATATCACATTATATATGTGTATATATATAACATTTATATATACATAAACTTACACAATAAAATACTATTCGGCCATAAAAAAAGATTGAAATCATGTCTTTTGCAGCAACATGGATGGAACTAGAGACCATTATCTTAAGTGGAACAACTCAGAAACAAAGTCAAATACCACATGTTCTCATGAATAAGTGGGAGCTAAACAGTGTGTACACATAGACAGAGAGTGGAATAGTAGTCAATGGAGACTCAGAATGATGGAAGGGTGGCAGGTGGCGGTGGGTGATGAGAAATTATTTAATGGATGCAAATGCACACTGTTTGGATGATGGTTACACTAAAGCCCAGACTTCACCACTGTGCAAAATATCCATGTAACAAAACTGCACTTGTACCCCTTACATATATACAAATAAACTGTATTTATAGAAATAGAGGGTAGAAAAAACAGTTGACTAGAAGGAATAAGTTCCAGCATGTGATAGTACAATAGGGAGATTATAGTTAACAGTAATTTACTGTACATCTCAAAATAGTAAGAAAAGAATTAGAATGTTTCCAACACAAAGATAAATGTTTGAGGTGATGGTTGTCTGTTACCCTGATCTAATTGTTATACAAAATATTACATGCACCCCCCTAAAATATGTACACTATTATATGTCAATACAACGTTTTAAAAAAAGAAACAGGTGGTGAGCCAGATTTGTTTCACACACCATAGTTTGCTGACTCAGTCTAATTTATCCCCTTGTTTTATACATAAAGAAATTGAAAGGCTGGGGCTGGAGGCGAAGAGATTCTCTAAGGTTGAGTAGCAAGAGTGTCACACTCTTTGTAAGGGGGAGCGTTACAGACTCAGTGATAAACACATAAATGTAAATACAGGCACATGTACATACTCTCACTATCCACATCATCACTTGGTTTCTGCATGTTCATATTCATTTCCATGTTGATCTCACAGCAACTGTCTCCCTAGGGAAACTATGTCCTGTGGCCAAGGACAGCCTCATCTCAACGTGGGAGCGACATCTACACTGCCTGAACTTTACCTCAACCCCCTGACAGATTCAATGTTTTGTATGTCTCTTCAAAGACTGGTCTTGCCAAAATAGCTACCAGCTCCTGAGCAAAGCTAGAGAGAGCCCTTAGAATCACTCTTTGTAGTTACTTTCCCCATAGTCCTATGCTGTTACATTTGTGTATTGCTCCAGGAAGCTTACACAGCTAATTCTATGAACTGAAAGTATATGCTACTTGCTTGAATGTATACAGGATGATTTATCGATGTAAGAAGAAACAAAAATATTTATCCCCCTAAATATGCTGCATGTGTGGCATTTTACATTAACGTTATATACATAGCCTGAACTATTTCATCTTTGTCTCCAAAGGCCTGAAAGAAAATATGTGTCAAATATGCCTTTCAAATAGGAATAATCCTATTGGTTTAATAGAGTTAAATAGATGTACGTTCACTGGGGTGCTGTTTGCACATGAAATTAGACTGGTTGAACCCAGTGGGAGTACACATGGGCACACACATAATCAAATATATCACATTCATTGCATTCACTACTATTAGGTGCCCTATGGAGCTTGTGACATTTCCCATCAGTATCCTCTACTTTTCTTTCTCAGTGGTGCCTGGTGGCAAATTCACACACTCTCTCTCTCTCTCTCTCTCTCTCTCTCTCTCTCTCTCTCTCTCTCTCTCCCTCCCTCTCTCCCCTCTCATCTATGCCCCAGCTTTTATTATATTTTTGGCAAGTCTATGTAAAATTCTTACATCATTGGCCAATTCCTTGTGTAACAAAAAGACTAGAGGTTTCACAGGGCTGTACTTTTAGTAAGAATGCCCCATAGTGGATAGATATGTCCTTCTCTCTGCTATTGGGAATCAGTTGGAGTTTTATTTGCGTTGTTTTAACACTCCTAAGGGAGGCTTCTGTTTAAAGGAATCATATGATAATTTCCTTCCAGGACTTAATAATGGTTCTGTGTTTCATCCCATGCTTAGATACCGAAATCACATTATGGGTATCAGTCAAAAAGTCAAAGAAGATACCTTCTCTTTTTATTATTAAATATGAAATTTTGTCTTTATCCAATGAAAGATACACTAGATTTGCACTAGATTTGTTATTTGTGACTCAACATCATTTATCCAGATGGGAAAACATAAGTCAGAGAAGTAATTGAATTGAGCAGTCTCCCCTGACAGGTAGTGAGCTGCCTGTTACTAGAAATATTCAAAGAGCAGCAGGATTGCATTTCATGGTGCTGTTGCTGACAGTTGGTTAGACTTTATCCTCATTGCTTTAATTAGGTTCCACAGAACACTAGACCGACGAATTGTTCCCGGATAAAAATGGTTCCCTGGGAACTTGGACAGACTTCATTTCTCATCCCCCTCCTTGAGATTGCCAGTGCATATCAGCATATAAATACTTACAGAAGTCCTGCAGTCAGAAAGCGGAAAGGCTCTGTTTTGCCCAGCATTTCCCATTTTCATTTCGCTGCGGAATCCTTTCCCCATGTAATACCTGTGGGCATCACATAGCACTCACTTTGGGAAACATTTAATTAGCCCAGGGATCAGTTAGTTATAGCCTGTGGGACAGTCTGGCTCACTGCCTCTTTTGTGTGGTTCATAAGCTAAGAATGGTTTTTACATTTTTTAATTTTTTTTTTAGAGGCAAGGTTTCACTTGATTGCTCAGGCTGGAGTGTATTGGTGCAGTCATAGCTCCCTGCAGCCTCAAACTCTTGGGCTCAAGTGATCCTTCTGCCTCAGCCTCCCTGAGCAGCTGGGATTACAGATGCATGCCACCATGACCTGCTATGTTTTTTAAAAATTTTTTGTACTGATGGGGTTCTGTTGTGTTGCCTAGGCTGGTCTTGAACCCCTGGGCCCAGGCGATCCTCTCACCTTGACCTCCCAAAGTGCTGGGATTTACAGATGTGAGCCACCGTACCTGGCCTTAATGGTTATTTTTTAAAAATCAAAATAAGTATATTTTGTGACATGTGAAACTATATGAAATTCAAATTTCAGTGTCCATAAACAAAGTTTCATTGGAATACAGCCATGCTCACTCATTTACGTATCGTCTGTGGCTGCTTCCGTAACAAGCTACAAAGGCAGAGTTGAGTAGTATCCGGAGTCCAGAACACCCACCAGCCTAAAATAATTACCATCTGTCCCTGTAAAGAAACAATTGCCACTCCCTGTATGCCTGTCAATATTCCTCTTTAAGTGGCCTACAGGACTTGCTCCATAAGTTGCCTATGACATAGGTAATAGATAAGATGTAACATCTGTCCCCTTCTCATGGGGACATGTCTACATTAACTTCCCCAAGCTCAACTAAGTACTGCATTAGAGATGGAGAGGCCAGAGCCAGGTGGATCCCCAAGTTCCATAGCAGATTCCTAGCTGGGGTGAACATAGGGATTTCCAGTTTGCAAGGTCAGGAGAATGTGTCAGAGAATTTTGTAGCAGCATCATTCCTTGAGTCTCTCCATCCACCTGCCCACTGCTTCAGCAGCCCCCACACCCCAGGCCCTGCCGGCAGCTCCGAGTCTAAGCCTTACCCCCAAGAGGACCCCTGATCAGGGTCTGCAGGCCAGGCACCTCAGCTCGCAGCAGCTGCTGGTCTGCAGGCCTCGCGCCATGTGCTGGGCTCTCCGGCACGCCCTGTAAAGAGCAGCTGTTAATTTTACTAGCTGGTGTGTTGGCTCCTCTGCCCTCCCCAGGGCTGCTGTGAAAATGAAGGAGAGTTTCAGAAATCAACCCTCAGCTGGCTCCGGAGTGAGGAAGAGCCTCCTGGTCCAGGGACAGCCCACTTGATCCTGGCCACTCATCTCTGGCTCCCAGGCCCTCTGGGCTCTGATGGCAAGTGCTGGCATGCCTTTTTTCCTTCTCCTCTTGTTTCTAGGTGCATGTGGGTGCCTGCTTTGGCCTTGCATCCCATTGTCTGTCTGTCCATCCATCTATGTCCATTCATCCACCTGTGCGATCCACCGACATTGATTGGTGTTCCCTAGTATACAGAACTGAGCGTAGCACAGGTCAGTGGGGGCCTGGTAAGCAAGCAGAGCACTTGCAGCCTCTGTGCAGTCAGCAGCCAGGATGGCCTCCCTCTGCCGGTCCTGCCTTGTCTCTGTCCTCTCTGCTTCGGTCTCTCTTTTGGGGCCTGGGAGTGAGGAGCCCTGCCCCTTTGTCAGTGCATCGTGATCTGAACTAGAGCTCCTACTCCTTTTTGATCTCCGTCTGGCTGCTTGTGTCTCATTCTCACTTGATTGGAACCAACAAGGAGGATAGGTGGAGCCCACAGCAGCCTCAAAACTCACTCCAGCTCTTGCATTGCCTCTCTCCCTGGGACACCCATCTTGGGAAGGAGCTTCTGTGTGTGGTGCAGCTGGGCAGTTGGGAGCCCAACCTCTGCAGACTCCTGACTCCCAGCTCCGTCTATCTCAGGAGCTTGGCTTTTACTCTGGGCGAGTTGCTTCACTGTCTCATACCTCAGTTTCCTCATCTGCAAAACGGGGACAATAGTAGTCCCTGCCTCTTAATGAGTTAATGCATGTACAATGTTTAGAACAGTGCCTCTGACATGGTTAGTGCTTGATAAGCATGGTTATTATTATTTTTGTTATTGTGTGTATGAGCCCGGTCACCATGTCATGGAGGAAATGGGCTCGTATGGAGGCAGACGGGTCAAGGGGTGGAGAACAAATCCTTTTCTGGAGCATGGGTAGAGCAGCCCTCAAGCCTCCCCAAACCCAGACACCTTCCAAGAGTGCTGAGCAGCTCTGGGCAGGGCCATCTGAAAGGGTCTGAATGCTCCAGGCAAGCCCTGGTTTGGGTCCATCCAGATGATGATGTTTGCTCCATGCACACAATTAATTCAGGCTTGTCCAGGCTGCGTCCTCTTCACAGCTAGCTTATGCCAGCCTGACTCACCATTGTCAAGTTGGCCAGGAAAGTCTCACTTCATATAGCCTCCCTGAGCTGACTGGAGACTGGAGAACAGGCTGGGCTCTCCCTGGAGCTGTACGTTGTGCCGCGTGTGTAACAGGAAGTCCCTTGGCAGGACGAGAGATGAGTCTGATGGAAAAAGGGTCAAGTGCACTTACTGTGGACTCTGTGTCCACTTCTCTCTGGGGTGGGGCGAGGCTGACAGGGCAGGGACAGGCTGGTTTTGGAGGGCACATCCGCACCAGTATTCGGGGAGGTGTGTTTGATGTACATTTTGGCATGTAGTGACCACACATTCATTGAAAGGAGATGGGAAAGTGTGTGAGGTCACCAGAAGATAAAGACCCAGATTCTACTGCACATGTGAGGCAGCTCCTCTGAGCTGTTCCTCCATGTCTTCATCCATTCCTTCAAACATTCTGGAGCACCTGCTCGGGGTCAGATACTGTTCAATGGGCTGGACACATGTTGGTTCATTCAGCAAAAGCTGCAAAGTGCAGTCATCCAAAGTGTCGAAGGTGAAAATGTTACGCTTGCATTTTCTAGAATGATTTGGGGTGGGAAGGTTTCTGAAGTAGGGTTTAGTGATAAGTCAGTGCCTGTGACCCATCTGTCAGTCCCTAGGACAGGCCTGGGAGCTCAAACATTCTAGTCCTGATTGCACATCCTGTGCAGTTCTGTAGCTGAATCCCAGGGGCCTGGGTGAATATATGAGTAGTGGTTTCCCTCCCTCCCCTCCTCCCCCCTCTCCCTCTCCCCTCTCCCTCCCTCCCTCTCTTCCTTCCTTCTTTCCTCCCCACTGCCCCTCTCCCACCTACCCCACTCCCCTCTCCTCCCTCCATCCTTCCCTCCCTGCCTTCCTCACTTCCTTCCTTCCTTCCTTCCTTGCCTCATTCCATTCCTTCCTCCCTCCCAATCCATAAAAGCTGGCGCCCCCTGGAGGCTACTGAGTTGGGCTGGGAGACTTTTCTTACCCAGCTTTTCCCCCAAAGCCTTCAGAGGGTGCTGATGGCTTAGCAGTTCGTTTTTGTCAGAAAAATATCCTTAGATCCTCCATTTCAGCTGCGAGAAAGTTTGTTTAGCAGGGAGACTCAAAAATAGAGATGATGATGACAAAGTCATCAGCCTTTGTTGTTGCAGGGGAGCGCATGCTTGGAAAGTCACACTCGGGACCACACGCAAGCTGATGCTTCCAAGTTTAGTTTACGAGGCTATGTTTAGGAGGAGGCAGACTGACTCGTGCCTACGGGCCCCAAACAGTCCAATTTGGTGCACTAGAAGCCTCATTTTTAGACTCTGGGTCCAGAGTGAGACTTTTTCCAGAGGGGGAAAAAAAAAAAAAAAACTACTTCGGGGAAATGACAACAACAGAAAGCCACCATTTGCCCTAAAATTTTTATTGTAAAAACTATTCCCTCCTGTTTGAGTAGTGAGGGATCTAGGACACAACAGTGGCTTTTCTGCCTTTCTTAAGGAATTAGGGCACATGGAAACTCAATTAAATGTACCCAAGCCTCTTAAACACCAAAGCTATCTTTTTGTTCATCCAGTTAATTTTAGTTCATGAAATTGGCCTTGTGCTGACATGATGGAGACAGAGTGAAGGTGGGAAGCCAGGGGCCTCTGTGAGTACAAGCTTGCTTCTCTATTCACAAGCCTTCAAGGGCACACATTTTTCCCTGGGGCATCAAGGGGGACCATTAAACCTGTTTGCGCCACAGTGCCTGGGAGAGCAAACTTCTTGGCCTTCCTTGTTTCCTGGAGGTTGGTTTATTCGGAAGGTAGATGGACTGGGCATATTGGTTACCCTGGCAGGAGCACCCCAGGATTCAGTAGGTTAATGAGAAGGATCGAGAAACCATCACCTTCCTAGAACTGTTCCCAGACTTTTAGCAAACAGGCTGAATTTTGACGTTTTTCCCATTTTTCTTTTTAATCCTCTCTCCCCGTACCTTTTGTGGCTTTTGGTAAAATGGCTGACCTAAGGGAAACGGGACAGTTCATTGAAAAGGAGAGTGAAAGTAAAGACCCCTTTCCCACACCACCTTTCCTCAGATGCAGCCTTTGCTTACACTAAAAATAGCTTGAAACAGAGGCTGAATCACAAAAAAGATCGCGTTTCAGGGGACAGAGGCTGCCAGCTCCCTGGCTGTTGCAGAACTCTGTTGGGTTTGTTAGTGTCTGAGCCCCAACTTGCCCAGGAAGGCGTGGGGTTTGGAAGTGTACTGGGAGAGGTTCAAAACATTCTTTTTGTTTCTAGAGCAAGAGCCTGGTTGTGTCTGCCTTGGTTGGAGAGTCTGTCCAGAGCTAATTATATCAGCAGGCACTCATAGAGCACTCTGCCTGGTGTTACGCCTCAGGGGTGGAAAATAACTTCCGGCAAAGGGAAGGAGTTGTTTTCAGGAGCTGCTTAATCCCAGAGGCACCTGCGTGGGCTCCCGGGGAAGCTGCCATGAGGTTATTGTTTGCCTCTGAACCATGAGGTGGGCAACTTGATTTCTTGGCCACCTCAGATCTCTCCAGGAAAAAGCTCAGATAATCACAAAGAGAGAAAAGAGTTTACTCACCTTGGTCTATGCTGTGTGTCTCTCTGGCCCTTGGGGATTCATGACAGTGTTTGAGATCAATTCTGGATATGAGAGAAGAGAGGCAAGTCACTTACTTTTATCTGAGGAGCTGCAATCTGCAGAAACCTGGATACTAACCCTGGCTCTGGTTGACTTTGGACAAGTCAATTCCCTCTCCTAGGCCTCAGCATCTCCATGGATAAAGAGAGGGGGTCACAGTAGTTTTTCAGTAGTTTGCTCCCTTGTAGCCCAAAATGTCTTCATGTTTTCTTATCCCCTTCACTGTCCTTCATCAGCAAAGGCCACAAGGGCTAGCCTCACATCTACCATGCACTTGGCCCTGTGCTAGGCACCAGGAGAACTGCAAAAGGAGAGAGAATGTACTTTTCTTAGCTACCAGAGTGATTGGAGTGAAGCAGAGTTCATCAAGGGGTGTCTCTGCATGGCTCTCCCCTGGTTTTGCCTCCATTTGAAGTAAAATCTCAAACTCTGTCCCTGGCTTACAAGGCCCCGTAAGATATGGTGACTGCTTCTGACACACCTCCAGTGATTCTTTTCCTTCTTCACTCCTTGCTAGAGAAGAAGCAAAGCCTGTAGATAGAAGCGTGTAGATGGGCCTGAGGCGCTGGATGGGGGGAAGGATGCCATGGGAGTAGGGGTCCATATTCCAAAGGGCTGGCTCAGTGAGAAGGCGTTGGCTTCTTTTGAATCATTTCAGCCGTGGAGCTCTCTTTTGGAATCCTCCTCAGTTGGAAGCCTCTAAGGGGATCTTGTTCCTAGTTGGTATCAAACATGATAACCCCACTAGCCCCAAATTTGACTGGAAGAGCCTCCTTTCCAATGGCATATCCTCTCCTTGAGGAGCTCTTGGGCAAGATAACAGCCCCTGTCCTTTGCTCTTTGTATTGCTTTTGACTGAACTGCTGCAAATCATGGGGTCCCTGAAAGTCCATCCCTCCTCCAGAGGTAGTAGCGCCTCCATCTCTGTGCACCTGAAAACAATAAAAGGCATGTTTATTTAAAATAATGACTGCCAGAGGCACCCAGGAGGGGCTGGGGATCGAGGAAACATTACTGTGGCTAAAGTCATTTTTTATTTCTGGAGCAAGGTAGCAGACTCAGGGTGGTGGCAGGAGCTGCCAGGCTAGCCCCCAAATTTATAGCAAGGGTGTTAGACACTGTGGGTGATCAGTGGAGTTGACATTGCAGAAATTCCCCAAATGAGAATTCCTTATAAGTCAGCTTTTAGATGAACTTTAAAAACCAGGGACAACAGACCCTCTATGGGCTATTTCAAGTGTTTCCAATTTTATTAACATGATTTAAGCAAAGACATTCCCTCCCTGGATGCTAAATGAGAAAACATCACTATTTCTCTGCCCTTGTGCCTAGTCTGCAAACCAGTGGGTTTATCTGGTTGTTTTCTCCAGAGCTGGAGCACCGCAGTCGTTTCCATAGCACTTCGGCCCAGAGGGAGTTGTGTGTTGGGGGCTCAGTGTTGTCTTACAGAACAAACCTTGTAAAGGCAATTTGGCAAGCCACCCTTCCAGCACCAAGAGATACAATTCCTCTTCCCGGGGCTGAGATGGAGAGATACAGATAGAGAGAACAGAAATAAGTAACCAGTTTCTCTTTCATTTAACTCTCAGAAACAGCCTCTGGTGCTAATTATTTCTGCTGTGGATTTTGTCAGACTCTGAATCCCAATCCTTTTGCCATAGGTGGTATATTTTAGAGATGCAAAATGATATAAAAGAAATCCACTTTCCTGAAAGATAATTTTGTGTACATTAAACAGACACATTAAGCCATTTACAAGAGAGCTGTTTGTTCTCAGGGATCTGGAGGAAATCTGAATTTCCAATTCTGGGCTCTTTAATAATTTTCAAAAGAACTGAGGCTAATGATTAAACGTCTTTGAACTTCCCCAGGCTGTCTTCTATCTCATGATCTCAAAGCATTTGAAAAGGAATAGAATTCTTTACCTTGATGAAATCCATAGGAGAGTGGAGGAGACACCAGCCCCACCAGGAGCTTTGTGGCAGAATGGGGGAACTTAAGGTAAAGAGGCTCAAGAAAAGTGCACAAGGTCACTTTCAGAGCTTCAGAAGTGGAGTTGAGTGAAGAGCCTTCATACCAGTTTTTATTTCACAGCCTTGGCTGCTAAGACTTGGAAAGAAGGCCAAAGAGAAAAGAAAACCTAGGTAGGACTTAGTTAAGGATGTCTACAATGAGATTACACATGACATGCAAACTTATCTGGCTCTAGTGTTTAAGGATTAGAAGAGATGAAGTCTAGCAATGGTGAACTTTCATCATCTTTCATCAGCTTTCATCTTCTGGGTTCATTCTGATTGATTTGTAGCAGCTACAGAGAATATTTTGCCAAAGATTCAAGGTTCAGCAGCAAAGAGTCATCATGGCTGTGCTCTAAAGAATTCCGAGGGCTGGGTGCGGTGGCTCACGTCTGTAATTCCGGCACTTTGGGAGGCCAAGGCAGGTGGATCACTTGAGGTCAGGAGTTTAAGACCAGCCTGGCCAACATGCTAAAACCCTGTCTCTACTAAAAATACAAAAATTAGCTGGGCATACTGGCAGGCACCTGTAGTCCCAGCTACTTGGGAGGCTGAGGCAGGAGAATCGCTTGAACCTGGGAGTCAGAGGTTGCAGTGAGCTGAGATTGTGCTACTGGACTCCAACCTGAGTGACAGAGCAAGATTTCATCTAAAAATAAAATAAAATAAAGAATTCCGTGATTTATTAATGATGCCTGCCATGAATGGCAGCTTGGAGGGTGGTAGTACTAGTGTTATTTGTGCCTTAGCTACCTGTTCTAAGTCACATTCCCTAAAGTTTACATTATGTGTGATTAAAGTGGGGCTTGTCCAAGGTCATTTGGTCAGTTTCAGGCATGTCTCCTGACTCTGTCTAGTATTTGATATCCCAGCTTCATAGGTTAGACCTCAGAGAAACAGCAAATTTGTCAGCTTCCTGTAGCAGCCTTCTTTTTCTTTTCTTTTTTCATGTGGCAGCCTGACTTCAGATTTTTCCATCTGGAGACTTTCTTTAGTGTTTGGAGAGCAGAGGGGGTGGATTTCAGAGCCACAGTGATTCTACAGACAAACAGAAATGCAAGCACAATTTTCCTGTTTGTTATGTCCACTCTCAAAATTCTCTCTGCTTGAAGCACACACTGATCACAGCCCTCCCACTGCAAAGCCTTCCCCTCAGCCCACTCCTGGGTTCTTTCTCCCAATCTTTGCAGATGCCTTTCCCTGTGCCCCACTCCCCCGGCACTGTAAAAAGCTTTTGGTGGGGGTTGATGCGTCATCATTTCCTTCCATCATAGCCTCACCTCCTATTTCTTCCTGTTTCTCCCTTAACGTTCTTTCTCTTAGCTATTCATGCTCACATCTTAGTGGCTGTGCTTCCAGAGATAAATACATTTTGCCTCTGACCAAAAGCAGTTTCTGCCCTGACTTGAATTTAAAAGTCTGCCAGAATTGCAGTGGGGAGCAGAGGCAGAGTCCTCAGTTTCGTCCTGGGAGCCATACAAATTTTCTAAGAGTTTATCATCTCCATCAAGATGAAAATGGGATTTCAAGGCTTCAAATAAGAAAGATAAATAACAAGGAAAACTCCAGCTTTTGTCAAAGCAAAGTTCTCTTTACCAGTTTTGTGAGTCTACCTGTTGTGGCATCTGTTTCACTGTGGTATCAGACAGAGCCTTCTTCAGGAATTTATGCAAACCTACAACTGGATAGAGAATTTCAGGCAATTGGTAGAGCCTGGAAGATAGCTGACAAGTCATATTCTTGGGCTATAACTCACTTTCAGACTCCTCATTCGTTCCTCAATTCTTGCTCCTCCCCTTCCAGCATAATGGGAATTGGAATAGAAAGCTCCATTAACTGTAAGGCCTAGGCTGTGATTTATACGGCATTATAACAAATGGGACTACGGTTTGTTGTACTTGGCTATCTTTCACATTTGAGGTGGCTAGGATTCTTTGTCAGGATTGGATTTCGCCCCCTTGACTTCAGTAAACAGCTGCATGCAACTGGGAAAGGCTCAGCCGGTGTTTCCAGCTGCTCAAGATGGCATCATGTTTCCTTTGAGGAAACCAGTGCTATAGAGCACCCATGTGCCACTCTGGATGGTCAGGAAAGTGCCCAGTGAGTGCTCCCTGGAACTTGTTTCTGATGTGAATGGTTTGGTGGGAAACTCAGGAAGACATATTACATCTCAGTAGGAGGCACGTCCTGTGGATTTGCCCTTGATGCTTCTTTTTCCATTGTCCTGGCTTAAGCCCTGTGACCCCTTCCTTCACTCATTATAGCAGCTACACATCACTCTCCTCATTTGTCCCATCTCCCCGCTTCAGTCCATATTTCATGCTATTGCCAGATGAATTTTCCCCAAAGCCAGCTTTACTTAGGTTTCCCCATGGCTCACAGACCTTCAGTGGCTTTCCAAGGTCTAAAGCCCAAATGCTTCATGCAAATGGTCAGGGCCCCTATCCTCTTTCTAACCTGTCCTTCTTCTGCTCTCCTCCATGCACTCCATGTGTTCAAATCCTACCTCATCTTTAAGATGCAGTGCATGGTGTTCCCTCCTCTGAATCCATCAGTCTTGCACAATATTCACATACACTTGTGTGTGTGACTTATCCACTCTAAAGGCAATGTGGCTGAGAGGTTAAGAGCACAGGCTGTAGAGCCAGATTGGCTGAATTTGACCTTTGTTCTGCCATGTACCAGTGTGACCCTGAGCCAGTGACAGAAGACAATCATAGTACTTATCTCATAGGGTTATTATGCAGATTACATGACCTAATATTTATAAAGTACTTAGAACAGTAGCAGGGACAGACTAAGTATTGTATACATTGTTCATCAAACACAGTAAACTATATGTTCATTGAGAGAAACATGTGGTTTAATTGTATAATCCCCCTTTGTCCTGTGCTGGGCTGAAATAACCTTGAACCAGATTGCTGTGAAAATGAAATTTGAAGAGAGAGAGAGGAAATATATGTGAAAGCACGTTGTCATATCTTTATTCAACTAATCTTATTGAGTATCTGGAGTTACCAGGCTCTCTGTTTGGCAATTGTTGATCAAAATGGAATGAGATATAAGTCATGTCTAAACATTTTGAATATGACTGTGTAGAAGACAAGTGGCAAACATTATTCTTCTCTTGTACCCGTGTTACAGATGAGAAAACAAAGCCTCAGAGAATTGTTAATAGCTTAGATGAGATCACACATCCAATAAGCATCTGAACTGGGATTTAAATCTGGGATCTCATGACTTGATGACCCAGGCTCTTTCCATATTACCATGGTGCTTCTCATTCAAGAGTGAGTGAAGGAATGAATGAGCATAGGAAAGAATGAATGAATGGGAAGATCTCAAACATGCATGACTCCAGAAAGAGAGCAAACCAGAGGCTTGCCATAGAAGATGAGTTATAAGGAAGCTTGGGCAAGTAGCAAAACCCTGAAGCCATAATCATTTGTCCAGTCGAGCACTTACTATGGTGGTGAGATGGGGCAGTTTCACTGCCTGCCTTTTGGGGACCACCTTACTACCCCTACTGTCATACCTCAGTGCTCTCCATTTATTTACCTCTGTGGCAAGAGTGTCTTTATTTTCTTCTCTTTTGGGTATTACCCAGGACAAGCAGTGGATGTGACGATGGATGGTAAAGGTACGTCATCATTCCCTCTTTGATATGCTTTCATCATAATGGGCCTATTTGGAAGGTTTCCATAGGTACAGGAACAATGCCTCTCCACTGGGCTTCGTCAGCCACCAAATGATCCGGGCACCAGGGAAAAAGTCTGGAGTGAGGCTGGCTGGTTTCCATGGCAACTACGGCTTGCCTCAACCCTGCACACATGCTGCCCTCTTTCCAAGTAGGAATGTGTTTATTTATTATTGGTCCAACCTGGCAGTGCCTGTGTGGCTACGTAGGTATTGTCCCTACCTCTGCCGTTGAGGTCATATTCTCATTTGGGAGATGAAATCACAGCTGGATGATGGACGCACGATATTTGCTCCACCAGGAAAAGCTCTCATTTAGGCTCCAGATCTTGTGTTGTCCGTCAGCATGATGACAGTGATCTCTGGTGGGGTTAGAGAGGCTGATCTGGAACCATTAGAGTCAGACACCATCTAGGGTCCTGCAGTGAATCGCAAACTGCCCCAGAGAGCTGATGGTGACGCACGAATCTTTCATAAACATGCAGCGTGCTGCTGTCCCCTGGGGATACCCGTGAGCTGGCTGAGCACGCACAAGCCTGAGAAACTCTAAACCTGGGCCGTCCAACACCGGTGGTCAGTGAGCATCTGAAATATGAATTGAGATGTGCTGTAAAGCTGGGTGTGGTAGTGCACACCTGTAGTCCCAACTACTTTGGAGGCTGAGGCAGGAGAATTGCTTGAGTCCAGGATTTCAAGGACTGTGCAGTGAGCTATGATCATGCCACTGCATTCCCTGTCTCTACAAAACAAAAATGCTGTAAGTAGAAATTTAGTACAAAGAAAAGACTAGAAAATATCTTATTTGTAATTTTTATATTGATTACTTCTTGATAATATTTTGGATAGATTAAATAAACTCCATTCTTAAAATTAATTTCACCTTTTTCTTTTTACTTTTAAAAAATATGCCTCCTAGATGGATAATAGTGATGGCTATGCGACTATGTGAATGTACTTAGTACCACTGAGCCGTATACTTAAAAATTATTTAAATGGTAAATTTTACTTTATGTGTATTTTACCACACTAAAAGGAAAGAAAAAAACAAACAAACAAACAAAAACAAAACCTTTTCCAGAGGATAAGGAACCAGCTCTCCAGACCTCTTCCTCAGGAGTCTGGCCCACATTTCTAGAAGCCCCCAGCATACCCGCATATTTATTTCACAAGTCAAGAACCAGTCACAGATTGGCCCCAAGCCAATTGTTGGCATAAGAATGAGAGCACTGGGGCTTGCTCAGACTAACTGAGGTCTGCCCAGGAGTGGGGCCAGGGTCAGTTTTGGTGAGGTACCTGCACCCCTGAACAAAATCAGTGTTTTCTGAACAAGGGAGGGGAATGGAAATGACTGTTAGGTGGCAATCAACATTATAATCTTAAAGAAAATTGTACAAGAAAATTAATGTATGGGAGTTACAGGTGAGAGCAATCTGAAAACTTCTTTCCTCCACTTGGAATATATATATATATATCAATAAATCATTTATATATATGAAAAAAATATATAATATATATTATATATGTATATATATTTTTGAGACAGAGCTTTGCTCTTGTCTCCCAGGTTGGAGTACAATCGTGCGATCTCAGCTCACTGCAATCTCCACCTTCTGGGTTCAACTGATTCTCCTGCCTCAGACTCCTGAGTAGCTGGGATTACAGGCACCCACCACCACACCCAGCTAATTTTTGTATTTTTGGTAGAGACAGGGTTTTTACCATGTTGGCCAAACTGGTCTCGAACTCCTGACCTCAGGTGATCCCACCTGCCTTGGCCTCCCCAGGTGCTAGGATTACAGGTATGAACCACCATGCCTGGCCCCACTTGGAATATTATTTGTCTTTAAATTTGCATAGAGTTGTAAATAAAATAAGTGTCAAAGAAATGTGCCTTCTAGAAAATTTAGAATGATTTATGTGGTTTGTTTTATATTTCTTCTGGATGGAGCTGCTCTGTAGCATCACTGGTTAAACATAGGGTAGGGGCTATTCTCCTCCAATTACAAACTGACCTTGGACAGGCTGCTTCACTGTGTCTCACTTGCTCCATCTGTAAAATGGGAATAATGGTAACACCTGTTTCATAGACTTGTTAGTTAATACATGTGCTTGGAATGTGTCTAGCACGTAGTAGGAGCTGAACAAGGATCACCTCTCATTAGGGGCTGCAGGGGGACTGGTGGCTGCTGCTGAAGCCTTCAGAACCTCCCTTCACATGCTCACCACAGCTCCTCCAGCAGGCAGAAGGCTGACTCTGCGATACAGAGAAATTACCCCAAAGGGAGCTTTTCATCAGAGGTGGCTGATGGGTGCCTGATGGATACTTTTTCCTCCCTGGGTGGTCCCAAGATGACTCTTCCTAGATGAAGGGCCTCCTCCTGAGCCTTGTTGTAGCTCAGTGGAAAATAAATAAAGAAGTAACAAAAAGTCCATGAAGAAGAAACAGTTTGTTGGTTGCCACCTCTCAGGGCCGGTCTGATTTAATTGACCTCAAGCCTGCTATGAGTACTCATGTGGCTAGGATAAGTGGCACTGAAAGCTGGGTTGCCCAGCATCCTTGCTCTCAGAGCCCTACTTTATGACCCTCTTAGGGGTTAGTGCCCATCAGGAGGGTGTTTTCAGAGTATCTGTGGGGAAGAAGGGCTCGGATTTAAAATTGATTCTAAGTCAATAATTCAAAAATATAAACAAGGGAATTTGTGGTTGCTCTCACAATTAATTTGGATCAGCAGCACCTATGGAGACGTTGCTGGGAATCCCAAGGAATGTAGGGATTTTTTAAAAAGTGTCATTGAAACTTAGACCATAATCATTGGGTCCCAACAGGCTCTAGTGTTAATTCAAATTGCTATCTATTTGGTAGAGAAAGAGAATTTCAGCGCCAGAAGGTACCATAGAGAGACCTTATAGTTCCACCTTATACTGCCGAGAAGGAAACCGTGGCCTGGAAAGAGCCCGTGATGTGTCCATGTTTACACTGCAAGTTAGTGTCAAATATTCCATTTTTTGGAAGGAATTTTACTTACATGCATATTTTCCATTATGTTTATAAATTTCCCCCTATTTTAAATTATCCCCATTCCCTATTTGTATCTTTCATTTTTTCTTTATAAACCTTATGATTCTCTAATATACTATGTATACTTTATTTATTTTACTTATCATCTATCTTCCCCTATCTCCACTAAAATCCAAACTAACTCTATAAAAGCAGGGCTTTTTGTCTGGGTCACTCCTGTATGGTGGACACTTATTTCCTGGAACACAGTAGGGACTGAATGAATGAATGTGTTGAATGAATGGATGAGAGCCTGAATGGGTCTCATAGATCCATCTTGGTAGTTCTCCTTTGGTCATCTAATTCAGAGAACCTTGGGGAGAAACAGAAAAGCCATTTCTACTCCAAATGGGAATCTAAGGTCATAAAAGCTAGCGTTACCCAGGGCTAAGCTGTAAGTATTGGCATTCTGAGAACGAGGTCATAAGTTTGGAGACTGCGCTCTTTGAAATGGAAAAGTCACTTCATTTCACCACATCCACTAGGGTGCATGAGGTAAACATCAGACATGCTGGATGCTTGAGGCGTCATTCCTTCAAAAGGGGACAACAGCTTTCATGAGGGTTCTACTAGGCTAAGGAGAGAGGAGCAGATTTTCCAGGGGGAAGGGATGGCAGAAGCAAGACTGGGAAGGCAGGCGTAATCATTCATCTGAGCTCCTACTATGTGCTGGGCTCAGAACCAGATGTGGGTCTACAGCTTATTTATGGGTGCATTTGAAGGAGTAAGCGTTTATGAGTAGGACAATGAGGGAAAAAAGAATGAACATTTTCTGCCTATTTCCTGAAATGTGTCTTGATTTCTTCCTAAGGAAGGCTGAGCAAGAGAGTAATGCAAGAAGAGAAAGTCTCTTCAAAGGAGCCCAGCTAGGGGCTGTAGATGAAAGGATTCCTTTGTGAATAAAATGAAGGAAGGAAACTGAAATGGTTCAGTGGTTGAACCACTGGCTGAATGAAGACCTGAAATAAGGGAAATGCTTCTCAAAATTAGAGACGAGGCTGGGCTTCCTAAAGATGACTCATGGGGAGGGAGGCCCCTTGAGCTGGAGGGCTCAGTGGAAACCTAGACAGAAATGAAATGTAGCAGTCAAGTCTTTGGCAGAAATTGAAGAATGTTCTTTATGTCGATACCCACCATGTGAAGAGGGTGACAGTGAGTATGATGCCTTTAGATGCATATGAAAGAACTTTCAGACAACAACATAAAATTTCCAAAATATTTTGTTTAACCTGTTGGCACACTTTCATTCATTTTTCCCCCTCTGAGAGTGACTATTTGTAACCCCAACTAATAATGAACTCTAGTGTTTATGAAGGATTTACTAAATGCCACTTACAATACCAGGTGCTTTTTCTACCTCACTTTCATTAATCCTCATATCCCTACTGAGAGTAGGTAGCCCATTCATCCCCATTCAGTGGAGCCCATAGGGGAGGAAGCTGACGTGGGAGGCTGGCTCATTTCCCTTAGTGATGGCAGTCTGATGGAGGTGCTCACCCAAGTGGACACCAAATGTTTGGTATTGAAAAATAACACAGTGCAGCATTATGGGGCAGGGATAGGGCGCTGCTGGCCAATGAGCGGGATATAGTCTTGATGTGATTTTATGTCATTAAAGAAACATTAAGTTGCTAAGAGTAACACACCTTTTACCCCTGTAATCATAAATCTGTTATCTACTTTTAAAATCTACTGATAAGCTTCCAAAATTATGGGTTCCTTTAAGAAAGTTTCTCTTTAGTTCTCATTTTATTGTTGTTGTTGTTGTTTGTTTGATTGATTGTTTTCTTTCCTGCCTATCTACGTGTGATTTTCTCTTTACAACTGCATCCTAGATGCCTTCCTTAGTCTCTTCTGCTTCTCTTCTATCACTCTTGTTTGTTTTCTGCTTCTTTATATATTATCTGCTGTTTTCTTTTCTGAACTTTTCCCTCTTCTGTCTGTACCCATTAGTATCCCTTAAATGCCCATGAAAAGAAATTCAAGTGAGTTCTTATTGCTTATTGGGTAGAAGAGGGTTTTATGCTTTAATTTAAAAATGGTAGAGGATTTAATAATATTTCTGTCTTTAAAAGATAATAACATTACATTGCTTTTTTACTTTATTTGTATTAGAAAAATATTCTGATTCTCCATTAGGCAGTTGTCCTTGATGGAGTGAGAAAAAGGCTCAGAATTCCATCAAGCAGGTGTATCACGAAGTTGATATTTGGTCTGTTGCCTTTGCTGTTTATTCATTATTCAATTTAACACAGAAATCATTAAACATACACTGTTTTCTATGGTGCCAAACATCAAATGAAACACATGCTTATGCTTGTGAACCAAGAACTTGTAGAAACCAGACAATTACCAAGGACGTCAAAACGTCTCATCTTGGTGCTTGTAATTGAACAGTGAAAATGAATGTACGTGTAGGGGCCATGGAATGAGGATTTTAATTAGAATCAGAGGATGGGGTGAAGAGCAGTCATTTACAATATTACACAAGTCATCTTACAATGAATAATAATCCTGTCTTGAAATTCCACCCCTCCTGCCATGTGATTATAAATTTGTTGGTTTATAATTGGGTAAGTCCCACCAGTCCCGTGAGATTGCACCATGCTTTATGTTTGCATATAGTGCTTTATGCTTGTCAAGGTGCTCTGCCTTCTGCTGTCTTATTTGGCATCTAAACGTCCTAAATACCCTGAAAGTAATGAGACCTGGAGCTAAGAGCTCTCTTTACAATGAGGAAGCTGAGGATCAGAGAGCTATATCATTTGCCTTGACTACAGCAAGTTGCTAGTGGCTGTAGACCCAATGCAGACCCCACCCAAACCAGAGCCCCACCCAAACCAGGGTTTTTTCCTGAATGCATATGGCTAGAGAGAGACATCCCAGTATCCACTGTGTTGAAGGTAGAAAATGCAGAACGTGGTAGAGTGAGCTAACCAGCTTGGTGGCCCTCAACCCAGCAAGAGACAGATTTTCCTTCCTCTCCCTGAAGGGTTAAGACAAAAGAAATATCTGAAACTTTTCCTAGCTAAGCCTTTGCTCCGGAACTCAGGCACTTTTGTGATGGAAGTGGGACAATGAGGAGGCAGAAAAAGTCACCACCTCACCTGGGTCCCTGTGAAACCATTCCACCCAGATGAGTGAGTCAGTGGGTATTCTTTTCCTGGCCTGTCAGCTCGGTGGCACCTGAGGCTGCAGTGACCCCCAGTGCTACTTCAGGTGAATGAGCACACAGAGCATTTTCAGAGCTGTGGCTTACTCTCTCAGTTTATAGCGGTTTAAATGCTTGGGACTTCTCTGAACTCGTTGAAGGAAATAAAGCCCCTCTGTCTTTGGATCCCTAGAATTGGAAGCTCATGTATTCGCGATGCTGGAAAGGACAAATATTCATTGAAAGAAAATAGCTCACATTTATTGAGGACTCACTATGAGCCAGGCATGGAGTGAAGCACCTGGTTGGCCTCACCTTGAACTCTCACACCCAGACTAGGAGGTAGGCACTGTGATAATTGCTGTTTTACACAGGATGGGGGCTCAGAGTGGTTGAATGACTTGCTGAGGGTTGCACAGCTGCTAAGTAGTCTGCCTCGATGGCCTCTACTTCCCAGGACCTCCAACAAGGGATATCTTCTGAGGCAGTGGCTTTCACACTCTTAGAGGCCTGGAACTCTGTGTACACTAACTAAAACCTAGCTGCTTTGATTAAAGGATTGGGGTCAGGAGGAGACTGTACCCTCATGGCCCAGCAAAAGTTCTGCAAAACCCTTGGAATTCGCAGTAGAGCAGATCAGGATGCTAATGCCAGCCTTCTCTGGAAGTCTGTTTCTTTGAAGTGGAGATCATTTCCACCACACCCCAGAGGGACCCATCTAGTCAACGCCCGCCTGCCCAGCCACAAGTTCCCTACTGGAAAATAATCATTTCCCATGTTCTAGTTGGGGAAGGACCCAGCAGCTCTTTCTCTTTGGCCTGTCTCTCTTCCTTTTATGGGCCAGCTAAAAGGAATCCCCCAGAGGTCATCTTTGTCCTTGGCATGGGAAAGAGCAGAGGCCTTGTCAGCAGGTGGGGGAGGTAGGAAATGCTGTTCTCCTGTGGGCTGAAGGTCAGTGAAAGGTGAGCTGGGGCTCCTGAGGCCAGCAGGTTCTGGCACAGAAGCAGCCCCGGAGGAAGCTGCCCTGGAATGTGCTGTGGACAGAACTGCGTAGATCCCTTCTTCCTCATGTCCAGGCTGTCCCAGCGTCTCTGACCTGGCCAAGGTCACCCAGGCACAGGCTCTCCTCCTTACCTCACAGTCAAAAAGAACTTAGCACGTGTAATCTAAGTGTTCCCACTCCTCATTTGAAAAGGAACACATTTATTTATTTATTTATTTATTTATTTAATTTATTTTGAGAGGGAGTCTTGCTCTATCACCTAGGCTGGAGTGCAGTGGCGCGATCTCGGCTTACTACAACCTGCGCCTCTTGGGTTCAAGTGGTTCTCCCACTTTAGCCTCCTGAGTACCTGGGATTACAGGCATGCGCCAGGACTCTTGGCTAATTTTTGTATTTTTAGTAAAGATGGGTTTTTGCCATGTTGGCCAAGCTGGTCTTGAATACCTGACCTCGGGTGATCCACCCACCTCAGCTGGGGTTACAGGCATGAGCCACCGCGCCCAGCCTCATTTTTTTTTTTTGAATGAATTAAAAAAAAAAGACTTATATGGCAGTCGATAGAATAATTATCTTGAAATTAGCCACTTATCTTCTAGAAAAAAAAAATGTTTGTTGTTCTTCTGATATTGGTAGGAGCTTCTTCCTCTTCCAAGGTGACTTTTTGGATAACACCCTGAGGGGACTGCCCTTCATCCTTTATCTCCATTTCAGCCATTCCATTCCTTCTGTGACTCCTGGGATAAAATAAACATTAGTGGGCATTGTTCCATTACAGGGTTCCCTCTTGGTGTGTTCCATTGTTATCTGCCCCTCTCTCCCCAGGACCTATTCTCCCAGGAAATGATAAACCTGGGGGATTTAGTGGTGGAGAAGGTCTACAGAGCCCAACCTCAACTTGAAATTCCCTCAGCCTCTGTTGGAAGCCAACTAGGTACCTGATTTTCCTGAGTGGGACACGGCAGCCCTCGGGTGGTCATAGCACCACAGTGTGCTGTTTTACTTACCTGCATCTTTTGGCCATGCCAGCAGCAAGAGCCTCTTGGACCTAGAATGACCAAGGACCATGGCCTGTCTGAGTTTTAACTCTGGATTTAGAAGATCGGGGATCTTGTTTCAGGCATTTACTCATCAACAAATACCACGTTCATTGCAGGTAGGGTTCTTGGAAAGTAAGCTCTGACACAAAGTTGAGTGTGCTGGAGGCTCATGCCCACAGGAGTGCGGGAAGGCAGTAGGACTGTGCAGAGGTTGAGTCGTGATGCAGGCTGGATGCAGCCACAGCCAGCCCCAAGAGCACCAAGATGGCCTGCCAGCATTGTGCCAGAATGAGTGCCAGGATGGGCTGACATGGGCCTTTATTCCCTCACTCCCATCACTCAGAGGAGGTGGGCTGCCCCTGAAGGGCATGACCTCGGGCCAGATAGCTCTCTGCAACTGAGCAAGCCCTGAAGAAGCTGCTGACAACCCTCTCAGCAGCTGAGCAGCAAGTCCTTCTTGAAGGGGGTCTGTGCCTGTCACAGGATTTTCTCAATGGCTGAGGCACTGTGTTGAAGCTTGGCAGATCAAGTTGGAAAGGCTTGGTCTCTGTCTATGAAGTGCTTGCAGTACTGTTGCCCTGACTGCAGTGTGGTGGCTGCTTGGTAGTCCCAGGCAGGCACCAGGTCATTAACAGCTGCATGAATCCCCTTGTCACTCCTAGGAGATATATACCAGCATCTCTGTTTTGCTGAATAACAAAGTGAGGCTCTGAGGTGTTGAGTAGCTCCTAGAGGTCATACAGCCAGCTGGGAAAGATGCCAGATTTCAAACTTAGGTCAGATTCTGAAGGCAGTGTGCTTTCCTTTATTCATAATCGCCTTTGAGGTTGAAGGCAGAGCCAACAGGAGCATCACCATTGTGGGTGTTCAGCAGTGTCCTGTCTCCTACGCTTGCTCATACCCAGTGTTAGCACTGGACCTGGACTCTAGCTGTCCCCTGCCAATGGTGCCACAGCTCCATGCCTCTTCCATGACCTTCACTACTTTCTCAGCCCTTGGGGCTTCCTCTTCCTCTTGACTTTTCTCAGCACTTAGGTGTTGGCCATAACTATGTTTTTGGATGACTGCATTGGGTAAGTCCCACCAGTCCTGTGAGATTGCACCTTCCCAAAAGGCAAGGAAGTTGTATGGAAACTGATTTAGGCCTTCTGTGAGATTCCTTTGCTCACAGTCCAGGAAGCTGTGTCTGGGGCAGCTTCCTTCCCCTAAATATAGATACTTCTGGCTTCCTGTCTGGAATCAGGGTGTTGTGAAATGTGGGCACTCACTCAGCCCTAGGGATCATGGGGAACCCTACCAGCTTTCCCATTAAACCCAGCTGGTAAAATGGACTCATGTCTGTTTGTTCTTGGGGTTTGTATTCCCTCCTACCTCAAGGAACTGCAAGAGAAGGGACAGAGAAGACGAAGGCATCAGCAAGTCTGTGCCCAGGAGTGCAATAATCCTTGTGTTTACTGGAAGGGAAGGCTGGCATTGAACCCATGTCAAGATAGGTTTGGAGAAAACCCAAAGATGCCAAGGCCTTGCCTTCCATCCCCTGTGATCTACTACTTAATCAAATGGCCAAGGATGTGTTAAGAGGGAGAAATGTGTAAATGTTTAGAGAGCAGTGAGTTGTGAGCTGTAAATGGCCCTGGCATGTTTATAAGAAATGAGCAGGCCAGAAATGAAACCCCAATAGTTTTATCGTGTGGATAGAATTACCAAACTGATGGATGGAGGGAGTGTTCTGGTTGTTAAATATTTGGGCCTTGGGAGTCTTTTGATGTAGCGCCTTGTGACAACTGCTTGCAAAGTGAGCTCAGACTAGCTTAAATTAGCTTAGGCCCACATGTTTGGGAAGGGATGCTGGAGTAGATTCCCTCCATGGTGGTTTGCAACTCTACCTTCTAAGAGTTCAGAACTCTGGTAGTCAGATCGCCTAGGCTTGGCCAGATCAGGGCACCTGGGGAAGGGTTTGTCTCTGCCTCTTACCACCACATGAAGTACTCAAAGTCTGGGTGATTGTGGACAGGGCTTCAGATAAGGAAACTTAAGATTCTCAATCAGCCATTGACATATGCCAAGACCACGTAATCTTTTTCATCTCATCTCCCATTATCTACCCTTCCCACAGCCATGACCACCCACTGGTCACTGTGCGTGTCTCCCTCCTTTGCCTCCTGGTATCCCTGCCATGGTTCCTTCAGGCAAAGATGCAAGGCCTTGGCATCTTTGGGTTTTCTCCAAATCCCTAAATAATTCTGCTTGAACCTTCAGGGTCAAGCTCAAAGTGGTAACTTTTTCACAGTCTTCCTGCACCCATCAACTGGAAGCAATCACTGCCTCTACTAAAGGCCACATCAATTAGATAATCAATTAGATAGATCTAGAGTGAAAATGGAAACCACCTTCTTTTTGCATCAGTGGGATGGATGGCTGGAAACATGGATGGCCAGACAAGTGAAAGAGGAATAGAAGGAAACATGAGTGGAAGGACAAATGTAGTGTCTCCTGCTTAAAAAAAAATACCATTTCAACTTTCTTAACCTCACCTGTAATAGAGCTAGGAACAATAGCCCCATCTCGTTATGTGAGAATTAAAATACCTAGCCGTAGGTATGAAGCACTATCCCATTATTGTTGTTATTTTGGAAAATAACTTTGTAAAATGTTCAACCCTATAAGGAAATTATTCTTTTTAAGATTCAAGCTTAAAATCAAATATTCCTAGGGCTTGTAATTTGCCATGCAGACCTACACCCTCATGTTACTGTTGAAGAAACTGAGTCCAGAAGAGGGGAGGGAGGGACTTGCTCACACTCCCAGAGTTGGTGGCAGCTGGGTGGCAAAGTATGATTTTCAAAAAGTTAAAATTGTGACTCATACAAATCTAGAATGTGGACATGTCAAAAATGCATTTAGCTCATTAATGAGGCACCAACAAGATGGCAGCATGAGTTTACACAGGCACTGGAGGAAGAGTGTTGGAATGAGATTGCTAGATTAGAAACAAAACTGGTTAATGTCCTACATGGGAGTCAATTCATAAACTTTGAGATTATCTTTTCTCCTGGACAGAAAACATTTGCATTTCTACTAGGCAAATTCCTACACATTGATGTGTAACTTCACAGAATCTGGCTATTTATTTGGTAGCAAATATCAAGTCAACAAAGTTAATTTCCCCTAGGTAACTAAATATTTCTTGGGCAGGTTGTTAAATATTGCTCCAAAGGGGACCTTGAAAGGACATCACACATTTCCATTCCATTGCCTGACCCCTGCTAATAGAACCAAGTCTTCTCACCCAAGCCGTTTCTCTCTTCCTCTTCCATCTCTCTGCTGCATGCAGAGAGCCTGGTGCCTTGCTTCCATTTTCTCATTGGAAAAATGAGGGCCATAATACCTGCCTTCTCCACAGGACTGATTCTGTCCAGTTATGACTTGGGGAACCAGGCTAGCCCATGGGAGAAGGTCACACAATCCTGGATCCGGAAGAGCTTGGCATCCAAGGGAAAAACAGGTGTGGGCAAACAATTGCACCACCATTTGGTAATGGCTGTGGCAGCCAAGAGCAAAGTACTGTGGCAGCCTAGAGAGAGGAGTGACTTCGCTGAGTAAAGGAAGAGAAAAAGATTGAGAGAGGAACACTGAACTGGGATTTCCAAGACCTGTAGATCTGTTCGTGAAAAGAGAGAAAGGCATGGTCAGCCCGGTGAGCTGCAGATGTTAAGATATAGGGACTAAAAAGTAAGACACTTTCCATTTAATTTGCATATGCTGAGCTTTTGTTATGTGGCAGGTTCTGTGTTTAGTCCTGGGGAGTGGCAGGGATGGGAACAATCTTCAGCAAAACAAGAAACAAATTCTAGTCCTTGTGGAGTGATTCCAGGAAGCTGGGGGTTTGGGTGGATTTGAGAGGGGAACAAGGGAGTGGAGAGGAGTGGAGGCAAAAGAGGCTGGAGCGACTGGTCTTGCACTGAATGATGATATGGTTGATAGCTCCTGACCAAACAATTAATCTTTGTTCAGAACTTTCTCTTTGGAATGTCTGTGACTGCCTTCTGGGGAAGGCAAACAAACGTGAACTCAAGAAGTTTACAATTTAGCTAGGGAAACAGGATGTGCAAGCAGGAACAGCCAACTATGAGAAGGTGGGTAAGATAACTGTTGACTCCATGCTTTAAGGGAAGGAGAACTCTTTGTGGCTTGGGTGGTCAGCAAGAATTTCTTGAGAAGAGATACTCTTGATTGGGCTGTGTAAATAAAAGTGCAAGGAGTACATTGTAGGAGGGGAATTGCTCCCAGCAGAGCCTAGAAGCAGAGAAATTTTCCAGGGTTTCCAGAAGAGATTGAATAGGTGCAGTGGGCCATGTGGTGACGCATCTTGAGTGTCCAGCTGGAGAACTGGAAGTGCACATTGTAACAGGGGTGGAAAACTCAGAGGCTGATAGGGAATGGGGAGGTTGCAATGAGGGCACCAGTGGGGACTTTGACCAGAGGAGTAAGAGTCTTCCCAGATGAAGGGAGCAGCTGCCTCACAGCTCTGGCCAACTGTGGACATTTGGCCAGTTTGTAATTTGTCAAAAGAAGTCAGAAATCTGCATTTTTGTGAAATCTCCAGATTTTGTACCTGTTGTCAATTTAATTAAAATATTAAAATCAGTCCATGGGTCAAGACTGCTGACCTATGCATGGGGCCTGGGAGGAAACTTGTGGGGCTCCAGCTTGTGGCTTCTCTGTAGGTAGTGCAACTGTTGAAGATTCCTACACACGGGTGCCACAGGGGAAGATGGCACAGGAAAGGAGTGTGGACCTGGAGAAACACGTAAGGAGCAGGCAGCAACAGAGGTAGGGCCATATGCAACTGTGGCCAGGGGTCACATATCATACTGAGCAGAGTTCACCTTGCCCAAGAACCACAAACCCAGGACAAATAGAAGGGAAATAAAATAAAGGAAAGGGAGGCAGCATGTCTCGTTCAGGGTTGGGTAAGTAGTATGTATTTGGTTTCTTTTCCTAGCTGTCTTTAAAGAAGGCTGGGCAGTGCTGGCCTGTATTTCTGAGGAGAGGGTTCAAGTGCACTATTGGATGGCTCAGAGTCTTCATATGGTGTTATTGTACAAAGAGCACTGGACTAGAAGTTGGGAGATCTGTATTACAGAAATGACTGGTGTTAGCTGAGTGCACCACTGTGTATCAGCTATTTTGTGCATATTTTTAGTGATTCACTGTGACTCTACTTTTCAAGGTCAAGGTCACAGAGCTGGTCAATGCAAGGCTGGGATTGGAATGAGACTTCAAAGGCCAAGTCTTTTCCAGTAGACCCCACTACTGCACAGGCCTATGCTGAGTCCCTCCACATGCTCCATGTTACCTGTTGTGTGAACTTGGATAGGTCATTTTCCACAGAGGAGAAGAGAGGAAACTACCGCAGGGTTTGCTGGTCCAATCTCAACATGCTGTGGTTCTGCAGTTGAGATGCATCTCATTTATATGTTGACATTTTGTGCTTCTAAAGGTCTTTGGATGTTTAGCTTCAAACAAAGAGCTAGGGATTGGAGATGCATCAATCTCAACAGGCAGCGGCAGGGGTTGAGACTAGAATGAACTTGGCAGCCCTGCAAGAAAAGATGTGTTCTTATCATATGTGGAAGGGCTTTTTTTGGTAGGAAATAGGTACTTGGACTTGTAAAAATCAGGCATTCCAGCATGGCTGTCCCCAAGGCCCACACCTGGAGGCTTAGACTGCAGCTTTTGCTATTTTCATATCTTTCTCCGCTTCTATCCTCTCTGAATGTTTCCAAACCTCCAAAGGACCTGCAACTTTAAAGAGAAATATTATTGATGCGGTTGAATCTATTTTTAACCTGCTGGGGTTGGTGCACATCCAAAGCGGAAGAATTTGGTTTCATATCTATTTTATCTACATCAGGACCTCTTTACCTAAAATCCATTAAAAGATAACAGAAACAGAGCTGACTTCAGACAACATTCAATTGGTTCATATTTTGGGGGGCAATATGTCATGCCCCACCTTGCTGTAGCTGAGACATGCATTTAACATTTCCAAGGAGCCACAGAAAAAGACACAGAAAACCTTTTATTGCATTTAGAGATTAGAGGAGGGTTTTTCTCCTAAATATGGAGCTGTTTCCTTGACTCAGCAGGTATGCAAGATGGATATGAAAGCAAAAGATGTTCCCTTGCCATGAAGCAAGTATTTTTGGGTCATAGATCTTATTGATCAGACTTACTCAATTGGACATTTCTCTTGTATGCACACATGTTCTCTCTCTCCTCTGTCTCCTGTTGCCTCAGTAACTTCCAGAGAGACTTCCAAAAAGACAGTGGGTTTTTAGAGTTGAGAGTTAAAACTTCTGGAATGTTGTTCTAGCTCCTGGGGTTGGGCAGGGAAAGGCAATCCTCAAATATAGGTGGGGCCTCAGAGGAAGTTTGGTGAATCTGTCAACTAGAATTGTTTCTTGAAAATTCTCATTGAGGTAACCTCTATCCTAAAAGGATTCCAATATACATCTAGGGTTGAAAAGGAATGAACTAATGGCCTTACTCAGACTGATTTAATGAGCATAGGGCCAGAGCCACAAGAGTCCAGACTGGGTTTAGAGTAGAGGTTCACACATGGCTGCCAGTTAGAATCACCTACAGGACTTAGAAAAAATTCCAGCACCTAGGCCCCCCCTTCAGAGATCCTTATTCAGTTGGTCTGAGTGAGGTCTAGGCTTCCATATTTTGTAAATCCTCCCAGACGACTTCATTGTCATTTCTACTCTAGAGCTATGCTTCCCAGACTCTAATGTACAGGGAAATTACCTGGGGTTCTTGTTAAGATGCAGATTCTGAGGACCTAGAGAAATGGCAAGACATACCATGTTCATGGACTGGAAGACTCATCCTAGTAATGGTGCCAGCTTACCCCCAAATTTCTCTATAGATTTAACATAATTCCAACCAAAATCTAAGCAGGACTTTTTGTAGATATAAACAAACCAATTTCTAAAATTTATGTGGAAAGGCAAAGTAACTAGAATAGGTAAAATAATTTGAAAAAGAAGTGTATATTAGAAGGAATCACCAATCACCCTACCTGATTTTAACACTTATTACAAAGCTATAGTAATCAAGACAATGTTGTATTGGCAAAGGGATAGACACATAGATCAATAGAGCAGACTAGAGTCTAAAAATAGACCTACAACAAATATGGTCAATTGCTTTGATAGAGGTACAAAGACAATTCAATGGAGAAGGAAAGTCTTTTCTACAATGGTGTTGAAACAATTGGACATCCAAAGGCAAATGAAACAAAACAAAACAAAAAGCTCACCCTAAACTTCATGCCTTATACAAAAATTGACTCAAAGTGGATCACAGATATAAGCATAAAACTATAAAACTTTGATAAAAACACATAGGAGAAAATCTTTCTGACCTCAAGTTAGGTAAGTTAGACATGACCCCAAAAAGATGATTCACAAAAGAAAAATGGATCACTTGGACACCAACAAAATTAAAAGCTATTATTCTGTGAAAGATACTATTATGAGAATGAAAAATAAGCTACATAATAGGAGAGAATACTTAAAAATCACATATATCACAGAAGACTTTATATAGCCAGGATATATAAAAAACTCTCAAAATTCAACAGGAAAAGAACAAGCTACCCAACTGGAAAATGGGCAAAAGACTTGAACAGACACATGATCAAAGAGGATATTTGGATGGCAAATAAGCACAGAAAAAGAACATCAGCATCTTTAGCCATTAGGGAAATGCAAATATAAGCAATGATGAGATATGAATACACCTGTTATAATGGCTGAAATAAAAATACTAACAATACCAAGTAGTGGTGAAGATGGAGAGCAACTGGAACTCCCAGACATTACTAGTGGGAATGCAAAATGATGTAGCTATTCAGGAAAACAGTTTAGAAGTTTTCTTATAAAATTAGACATACACTTAGCATATTACCAGAAATTCAATGTCTAGGTATTTACCCTAGGGAAATGAAAACTTAAGTTTACACAAAAACATTCATATACATGTTTATAGCATCTCTATTCATAATTACCCAAAACTGGGAAGAACCTCAGTGGGTGAATGGTTAAAACATCTGTGGTACATCTTTACAATGAATGCTGTGCAGTAGCAAAAAGAATGAACTATTGATGAAAGCCACAACTTGGATGAATCTCAAAAACATTTTGCTCAATTATAAAAGCCAGTGTTAATAGGTTACATATTATATGAATTTCATTTATGTGACTTCCTTGGAAAGGTAAAACTGTAGTGACAGAGGACAGATCAGTGGTTATCACTGGGTAGGGGTGGTATGTGTGATCATAAAGGATAATGCAAGATAGTTTTTGGGGCAGAGTTGTTCTGTATCTTGATTATGGTGGTGGCTATACAAATTGACACATATACTAACATTCATAGAACTTTACACCAAAAATAAAAAGTTAAATTTACTGTATAGTAATTTAGAAAATGAAACCTTTGAAAAGTGCAGATTCTTATTCAAGAGGTCTAGCAATGGGGCCTGGGACGCTGCATTTCTTATAAGCTCCTGGATGATGCTGGGGCTCTTGGGAACATAAGTGGAGGGGGTTAGGCTATAGAGGAAACATCGTAACACCCAGCTTCAGCTCATTTCATTCCTATGCTGAGAGACCTTTAATGGATCCATAGTTCTTTCAAGATAAAATTCAAATATTTTATCACTTCAAAAACTTAAGCTATTTTCCCTGAAATCTCCCATATCTCTCAGATCATACCCTAGAGTAGTGTATATTCTCCGCTTTGCTTGTGGCCTAGAGTGCTCTCTATCCACCCATTCCCTGGAGGATGAGTGGCCCCTTAGTCACTGGCCAGCTTGAAAGGCACCTTCCCAGGGAAATCATCCCTGACCCTGCCAGTCCCTGACACACCCGTGCCGAATGAGGGTGCACCTTCTAGTGCAGTGTGCATGCTATTTTGCTCTCATGTTCTTTCACTTTTCAGATGTTTCTCTCCCTAGGAACACAGGCTGTTCAAGGACAGGATCTATGTCTTGTAGGCCCAGTGCCCAGCATCATGGCAAATAGTGAGAGTTACTAGGGAGCTTACAGAATGAAGACAAACTGACTCTATAGAAATAGGAACTATGGGGAAAAGAATGAAGGATATTCATTGATTTCCAAGAACAGAAGATGCCAGGGAAGGAAAAGAGCTTCCTCCACAATCTGTGCTGCCCACTCCATGTAGGAGATAAGGTCCATCCACGTTTATAAAGAACATGTGTGTGTAGATTGGACCTGTAATATATGCATCACTTCCATCACCACCACCATCATATCTCCCCAGTATCACCACCATCTTCACCATTACTACTATGTGCCACCAACAACATTGCCATCATCATCACTGTCATCACTACCACCATCCTCATACCATCATCATCTCAATCTCTTAATGTTATTGCAATTTGTGTGATGTAACAAAAATAATAATGACTCCAAAAATGAAATAATAAAAACGTTAAAAAGCACATGTGGCTGGGTGTGGTGGCTCACACCTGTAATCCCAGCACTTTGGGAGGCTGAGGTGGGCGGATCACCTAAGGTCAAGAGTTTGAGACCAACATGTGAAACCCTGTCTCTAATAAAAATCCAAAAATTAGCTGGGCATGGTGGCGGGCACCTGTAATCTCAACTACTTGGGGGACTGAGATAGGAGAATTGCTTGAATCCAAGAGGTAGAGGTAGCAGTGAGCTGAGATCTCGCATTTGCACTCCAGCCTGGGCGACAAGAGAGAAACGCCATCTCAATAATAAATAAATAAAAAATAAAACACATGCATAGTACCTGAGAATTTGCAAAGTGATTCCTTGGAATTAACTCCAGCTGCATAATGAGGATGCACTGAATTATTCACCTTACTGCAGTCTCAGTTTTATTCTTTTCTCCAAGCTCTTATATATTATCATCTTTGGATTTCCTACATTTAAGTGGGGCTCTAGGCAGGAATTCTTCTGCCCATCTTGCAGGTAGTATAACTGAGCCCCTGGGAGGTTAAGATTATAGAACTTGTTAGCGAAGGATTGAGGAGGAAGATGGTTTCTAAGTAGGACCCACCAAAGTGCCAGAGATCCCCACGAGAGGTGTGATGAGTGGCCTGAACCATCACAGAGCACAAAGCACAGGAAATCGGTTCTCAGAACTCATTTGGGAAGTCAGCGGCAAGTTCACATACCAGGGTGAAAGCAGCACTATAGAAGGATGGATGGAGGTACAGTAAAGAGGAAGAGGAAGAAAAGAGGAAACAAAACGTGGCCATAAAGTGTAGGTTCTGATACATAGTGAAGGGACAGAAGGTGAATCCTTGTCAAGTGGCTAGCCTGTGGGGAGCCACACATGCTCCAAGTTACCCCTCCTCTGCCCCCAACCAAAGAAGATTGTGCATGAGAGTTCTACCATTGATTGAGAGACTTTCTAGGATCATAACATCTGGAATTCAGCCCTGCTTTAGTCATCATCTATGGTGGTAAGTGATCTTGAATAAGTCGACTAAAGCCTCCTCTTCAGAAGGTCCCTAGAAAAGGTATCAGGGTTGCTAAAGGCTTGGGAGTGGAGGACGCACATGGATTGCCATTGCCTGCCTTGGGTTGGGTTATGGTACTTTTGAAGGAGGCAGTGACAAGGTGGCTTTGTTTCCTAGGATGGGTTGCTAGGGAGTGAGATTGTGATGCTTGTCATTTGGTCCAATTGCTACTGCCTTCAGTTGAGCACTGGTGAGGAACCTTAGTTGATTCTTCTATGTTAATGGCTCTTGCACCTCAATTTTCTTGGCAATTACTCCCCAGCTGTGCCCTTCTTGCTGCATAAAACCTCAATCAATCCTTCATTAAAATGCTACAGAAACTGAAAGATTTTCCCCCTTGTTCCCTAATTTTTCCCTGAGTGGATTGGATATGTTATGGCTCAAATGGAAAAGGACTAGCTTTGTAAGCAGGTTCAGATTCTAGCTCAGTTCCTATTTATTTATAGCCCAAATTATTTCAACTGCTATCAAGTAAAAACTCTGTTTAATCACAGGCAGGTAAACGTGCCAATTTCATTTCATTGCCTAAGTAGTCTCCTCTGCTGTGGAGGAGGAGGATGCCACTCTGGATCTTGTCCCAGGTGCTGTGGGGCTGGGGACCAACACAGTTCAAGACTTGCTACCCATTCAGGCCTGGCCACTCAGGTTGTAGCCACTTGTGTCATTTGGTAGGAAAAGTGAGAAGTTATGAGCCAGAGTTTTCAATTCTGGTTTTGCCACTTACTGATTCTATGACTTACAAGGTTACTTAGCTTCTTGGGGTCAGGATTCACTCATTTAAAAATGGTATGTTACTAACTGCAAATATAAATGAGTTAATGTAAGCCTCCAGTCATGGCATGGCAGACCGTGGTTTCTTTTTCTTTTCTTTTTTCTTTTTTTTCTTTTTTTTTTTTGAGATGGAGTCTTGCTCTGTTACCCAAGCTGGAGTGCAGCGGCACGATCTTGGCTCACTGCAGCCTCCGCCTCTGGGGTTCAAGAGATTCTCCTGCCTCAGCCTCCCAACTAGCTGAGATTACAGGCACGCACCACCATCCCTGGCTTATTTTTGTATTTTTAGTAGAGACAGGGTTTTGCCATGTTGGCCAGGCTCGTCTTGAACTCCTGATCTCAGGCAATCTGCCCACATTGGCCTCCCAAAGTGCTGGGATTACAGGTGTGAGCCACTGTGCCTGGCCACACAGTGATTTTTTAATTTATAGTTCATGGAAATTATAAAAATTGGCATTTTAATTATAAGTGATTGAATGAAGTCAGACATTGGAGAACTAAATGAATAAATGGACACACTTATTCAACAAAGATTGTTGAGGATCTGCTAGGTGTCAGGCATTGAGCAAACTGATAGAGAGAATAAGCTATTCTCTCTATGAAGCTCTGGCTTCATAGAGTTTACATGGTCAGAAAGCGAGGACAATAAACATACAATTACATAATCATGCATATTGACAAGTCCTTTTTGAAAAGAACGGGGAACTATAGGAGAGAAGGGGGCAGGGGTGGCAATAAATTGTACTGGGAAGCAGTCAGGGGAGTTTTTCTTGAGAAGGCAACTTTTGAGCTGACACCAGAAAGGGGAGCAGGAATTAACTGGACAAAGAGGAGGAAGAGTATGTGTCTCACTATGAAGCAAGAAAGAGCTATGCACAGTCAAGCAAGGAGAAGTGAAGCCAGGGAGGCTGAATTGGATGGCCAAGCCAGTGCCTGGCAGGAAGGAGGCTGGAGAGGAGAGCAAGAGCATGTGGGCTTTGTGTGCCAGAGAAAGTATTTTACATTTTCACATAGACACCGTGGAAGGGTTTTAAGCAAGGAAGTAATATAATTCTATTTATTAGGACTAGATGAAGTTGAATTGAATAAAAGATTACTAAGGGTGCAAATGCCATTTTTATGGGAAGAGCTTATGCACTCGCCCTGAGGGCTGGCATAAGGCAGGAGTGGCATTGAGTGTCCTTGGCTCTTCCTGGCTTTGGTCTCTGCTGTGGAACTGGGGACAGGCTTATAGATGCTGCAGCCTCAGTGGCTGCAGATTCTGCCCACCTAAAGCCATAGACTTTCCCACGACCAGGATCCATTTTGCCTTTGGGTCTGAGAATCCTCAGGAGTAGGAATTCAGAAGATGTCAGCTATGTGGCCTGAACTGGAGTTCCAACCGGATCATTTCATTCCACTATCGATTGGAAGAGTAACAGTGAAGCTGTGGTGTTAGCTGGAATAAACTGGAGTTAAGAAAGCTCACTGTGTGTTTTTCAGAAAAAAAAAAAATTCTTAACAATCAGACTACTCTCAATATTGTGAGTCACCTTGACAGCACAAGGACTTGAATGGTTTGCCTGGAGGACTAATGATCTTGGCTCTTCCAGGTGCCGGTCCCCATAGGGAGATGGCGCAAACTAAGCCAGCTGTGCATCTCTCCTATTATATCATGGACCAGGGGACCATAGATACTTTGAAAGGGAATGTATCTGCCTCTCTCACACTTCAGCCTGCTTGTGGGATGGCTTGGCCCAGACAGCAGCAGGCACTATGTCTTTTCTCAATGTTCTGCCTCTTGACGTAAGCAAGCGGTCCATGGAGAGAGTTATCAGAGGCCCTTGTGATGGATGCATGTCTTCTTATAAGCTGATAGTCCAGGGGAGAGTCCCTTCTAAACAAGAAAGGGAACTGAAGGCAGACTGGCAGCAGTTCTAATGTCCTACAAGGCTGTGGCTAGTCCTGTGAGCTGGACGGCTGGGTGTGAGGCAGGACGTCAGGCAGGGCCATGGTGAGAGCATCTCACATTTATTGAGAGCCTGCTGTCCTCTGGGCACTGTGTTTTCCTCTCACCATCCCATTTATCACTCCCAGTCATGCTCCTCTTTATGGTTGGAGCAGTTGAGGCTCAGAGGGGTTACATAAAGCACCCGAAGACATATGGGCAGGAAGTGGCAGAACCTGGATTTGAATGCAAATCTTTCTGGCTGTTTCCATATTGTCTCACAGCCTATCCCAGCATTGTGTGTGTGTGTGGGGGGGGGGCGGGGGTGGGGGTGGTGGTACTTAGGGATGCCCTCTTCCTAAGGATGTGTCCTGGGGCTAAGTCATTATTGTTGGGGGTGCAGGGAAGGGACAGTGGATCAGGAGGGTCTCAGTTTGCCTCTGGCCTGTCAGTGGGCCACCCTTCTCTCCTCTGTGATGCAGGCTGGCCTTACCAGCCTGCCCTCCTCCAGCCTGCTGAGATCCTCCCGTGAGATAACCGATCTGAAATCTTCTTAGGGAGGACGCAGGGCAGGAGAGGGAGCTGAGGCTCTAAGGGCAGCTGTGACCAACTGCCAGCAGCCACTGAGGGAGACCCCAGGCCTGGCATGGCTACAAATGGGCTCAGCTCCAAGGGAATGTAGAATTGGGCCACATTTGCCTGGGCTGGGTCAGAAATGGCAATTCCTGAGCCCATGTGACCAGCTCCCATTTGCATGGCTGAGGAGGTGCCTGGGCTTGCTGTGTACTGCCTGGCTTTCATCCCTGCTTTTTGAGGCACACATCAGCCTGGGCAGCTCTTGACCCACAAGGTGGACTCCTCTGGGCCAGCCACGGGCAGTGGCCACCCTGTCCTGCCAGGCTGCAGAAAGGCCCTGGGCCACTCCCAACTGGAGCCAGTGCTCCTGGAGAGAGCAGTGACCTGGACCAGCAGCCCTGCGGATCCCCGCTTGCTCCTGCACTCGCCTCCTCCTTGCAGTGACTCTGCAATGGGAGTGGGAGGTGTCAGAGCAATTAGGTGGAAACTCCTTTCACGCACCTGTAATTTTCGAGCTCTCTGAATCTCATTAGTTCCCGGGCTTTCCTGCTCTGCCTTCCTATTCTTTGCTCGCAGCAAATCCAGGGGGCAGCCAGTCATCCTGTTGCTGGCGGTGATGATGAGACCCCAGGCCGGTGGCACAGAGGCCTCCCTGGGAGGAAGTCCCCTGTTGGGCACCCAGCACTGTTCAGGGCCTCCTCTAGTCCTGTTCTACTTTAGGCCTTACCTTCTCATTTCTGTCTGCTGGAGCAAAAGGCTCTGAATTCAGAGTTGGGAATTCTCAGACCTGGTCTGAGATTTGTCTGCCCCTGATGATGATGGTGATGACGATCATGATAATACTACACTAATAGTAGTTAAAAAAGCTACGATTTACCAATTGCCTGTTCTGTATTAGGAGCAATTTAGACCTCATCACATCTAATTCTAACAACATCCCCGCAAGACAAGCATTATAGTCCTTTCATTGAGAACACAAATGCTTAGAGAGATTGACTTTCTCAGACTCAAACAGCTGGAAGGTGACTGAGCTGAGGTTTGTACCCATGTCTTGATGACTAAGCCCAGCTGTGTCCACCAGGGCATCTTGACCCAGTACTTCTCAGAGCCCCAGAGTTACTTATTCAGAGGCTTCCAGAGCTGCCAGAACCCCAGATCATTGCAGCTCCCTCATCCTGGCAGTGAGGAGGCTCAGGCCTCCGTGCTAGTGCCCCACTCCTTGGTTCTACCCCTCCCTCCCTCGCTGTGGCCTGCAGAGATTCCAACTGCTGCTTCCTTTCATCCAGAGCACCTCTTCTGGGCTGAGTGCTGTGGAAAGGGCCAGGTAGGAAAGGAGACTCAAAGTAGCTTGACTCAGTTTCTCCCCAAGTTTCCCTTTGGAGACCCGAGAAACACATCTGGGAAGTGGATGGGAAGGTGAGAATAAGTAAGCAAAATTGGGAAGCGTGAAGGCCTTGGAAGTGCAGAGGATGCCGGTCGCCCCAGGTGGTTCAGGGAGTATTTCTGTTTAGAGTGGCCTATGGAGGGAGTGCTCTCCTGGCATGCAGGCAGAGTGAGACTCTGCTAGACTCGACTCTTTCTTCTTCTCTGAAGGAATCAGAGACTGAAACAAGGATGGCTTCATCAGTTTGGCCATAGCCTGGAAAGACTGGGAAACCCAGCAGCTCTCTGGCCCCTGGGCTTACAGAAGACACAGTTCTTGGAAGCAGTCATCCCTGTCTGTGATGACTGACCTGCCTCTTGCGAGTCTTCCATCCTTGCTTCAAGGCTTGCTAATCATCAGCTCCACTGGGAGATCTTTGCAGGCTGCCCCGGAATCATAGCTCCAGGCCTTTGTTCTAGAACATCTATTGCATTGTATTACACCTATTGCTTCATATATTTTTCTTCCTTTTCTTCAAGACAGGAATGTGCACTCATTTAAGCCTGGGATGGCCTCTTCTAATGTGCATATTCAGTTCCAAGAAATATTTAAACTGTCACTAGCATAATTCAGCATCCATAATGAGTTTATACTCTTGTGTATTGAGATCAGATGACTTTCCTGTCTTGTAGTTCATATTATTAATATTCTTCTTATCATTTTGCTCTGCTTAGTTCTTTTTTTATACATCTTTGCCTCTCACTCCCTTTTTCTGCCTTGGCATTCATTTGTTGTTCAGCAAATGTCTACTGGGCATCTACTGTGTGCCAGGCACTGTTCTAGGTGCTGGGGATACGGAAATGAACAAGAAGATTGATTGGCTCATTTATTTGAAAAGCACAGAATTAGGGTTGACTCAGGGTGAAGCTTGATCTACTGACTCAACAGTGTCACCCCCAGAGCTGCTATCTCCATGGGCACTCACCCTGTGGGTTAACTGAGTCTTTGGGGCGCTGTTTCCTGGACATGCCTCAAGACTTTCCTGAATGAACGGTTCATCTGGTAGTGAATGAGGCCACACAGGCTCCCGCACACTTGTCCCTGGCGTGGGAGCTGCCTTCTAAGGTTTCATAATGAGAACATGCTTTTTTAGGGGAGCAGGTGTGTGGTAGACTCTGGACTCCTACGCTGCCGTCTTCTGATGATTCCCAGAGACTGCACCTCTCCGCTCTGGTTGGGCTGAGGCTGTTTTTGTCACCCCACAGGGCAGTGTTGTTTGTTCCTAAAGCAGAGAGACATCTGTCATCCTCACTGAGCCCTGACAGATGCCACATTCAAAGACCCAGCACATGCAGTAGCAGCGGCGGCAGCACTGTCATTGTGGCACTCACACACACACACACTGACACACTCATTTCTTCTTCCTGGTGGGCAAACCTTCCTGCCCCTCCCCGCCAACCCATGCTTCCACGCCTACGAGATTCAAAAGAGGGTAACAGTGCAACTGCGGGCCTGAAGCACTTGCTGGACAGTGAGGACATCTCTGGGTTGGGGGGACAGAGGTGTAAATGGGGTAGAACCGGAAGAATATTCCTCCTCCTGGGTGTGAACGAGTCTCCTTTGGTCTCTGCAGGGAGTGCCTTGCCCAACCCCTGTTACCTTTAGGAGCAAGAACTTGAGGAAATGGTGTGGGCACATGCACAAAACTTTTTAGCATGAAGGGGAAACTGAGGATGCCCAGCTCGTTGTATAAGAGAGTGAAGGTTTGACCGAGGGTGGCTTCTAAAGCAAAACTTAGACAGATGACGACAAGGATGACGTGGCAGGATCAGAAGACAAAGAAGAACCAGGCACGGATTCACTCGTACTCGTAGGAGGACCTTGGACATATTTTATGTAATACAGAACATTTCCTCTTTTAGGATTGTAAGTAACATCATGGTAGATGTTACTGGAAATTTTATCACTCCCACCCTGTGGGTCTTAGCAGGAATCATCCTGAATGGTGTTTGTGGACTTGTTTTGGAGAAGTCTGTGTTGAGGGCAGAGGTGGTAGGACTTTGTGTTCAACTTGGCAGGCTCCTGGAGGGAGAGAGTGGCCTGGGACAGGCATTAGAGGGTCAGGCCCTCTGGGCTTAAAAGAGAAAAAGGAAGAGGGGAATGTCTTGGAGAAGGAGGGGCCAATAACTTGTTAGGTCCTAGGCAGTGTCTTGGTGCCATGTATTAGAAGGCAGGTGGAGGGAGTAGGGAGGTATCAGCCTGTAGATAACATCCTGTTCTAATGGGTGGGTGTGAGAAGGTGGGGGAGATGCTTTGAGACATATTTAATCATATCTCCTACAGACAAGTCAGTGAATCCCACTTTTTACCATGTAGGCTTATCAAAGACCACTAGCAGAGAAAGACTGGTCTAATCCTGAGGGTTTCCTTGGAGGATTTCCTCTTAGTGTAGCTCCTCCTAAGGCTCTGGGATGTTGGAGAACAGCCCGAGAGAGAGGACCAGTTCGATGGCTCTCAGCTAGGTTACGGGAGTCGTGGGAGTGGGGTGGGGGATTATCAGCTGATTTTCCCTGCTTTTCCTGAACATCCCTCACTGCTTGAAGGAGCTGTTCCACTTGTATATCTTTTTCTTATATTGTGCTTTGGCTCAAATATTTATTTAGAAAAAGTCCTCAAGAACTAAAACCTTTCTTTGTATCTTGAATCAGATCATTTGCAAGTTCCCTCTGACCGTAAGCTGATTTTGTGATTTGGTGTTCCCGAGACCCCCAGTCCACTTCATCTCATCTTGCTTTTGATTTTTAAACCATTCTGTCTTTCTTAAGCTGACATTTGAATTCCTAGGTGGTTCTTTCTGCATTTCATCAGCTTACAGTTGTGACTCATCCTCCTCATGTGTTTTAAGTCATGAAGAGAATCTGAATCCAGCAGGAAAACTGAGAGCCGTCTTTGTAACAGTGAAAGCTTCTGGAATCTATAAAACATCAATTTGTATATAGAAACTGAAGTTTAAGAAAGACAAGCTTTTCTCTTAATTTAAATTATTGCATCTCATGGGAAATTTAATTTTTTAAATAAATCACATATTCCAATAAAGCAGAAAGCTTTGCTAGCTACACAGTGAAGATGTTTGCTTTAAAAATTGTTCTTTATTCAGCTAGAGAGTAACCAGGGAATACAGGAAGATAAAAAGTGCTGAATGGAATATACAAGACAAGGATTTGAAATCAAGGCTAAATTAATCATCTCTCCTTTTCAGTGGGCTATATCTAAGCAGAGGCTGGCAGATCCTCTCTGTCAAATTTGAGTCTGTTATTTTCTACCAGAGAATGCTACCAGAATGACTATCCCAGGGTCCATGGGTGTCAGGATCTGTTAACTGATGGAAATCTTCACCTGAGGGAGTGCATGCATCTTCTGGGATCTCTTGCGTGCAAGTGAGACAACTATGGCTCAAGCTGCTTAAGAACCAAAAAAATGGGGATGGGAATTTGATGGCTTGGGTAACTGAAAAGCTTAGGGTTAGGCTTCTCTTCAGGCTTAGCTGATTCCAGGCACTCAAATGATGTCCTTCAGTCTCTTGCTGTCACTGGTTCACTCCATTCCTTCTTCCATATCTTACCTCTGCTTTCTTTTGTGTTGGTTTTATACTTGGGCAGCCTTCTTTTATGTGGATTTCCATAACAGAATCAAATGCATATCATATTGGCTTCTTATCCTTGGCTTCCAATAGAAAGATAGATTCTCTTTTACATATCGACATACAGTAGTTCCAGCAAAAGTCCTAGAACTCACTCTCATTGGATCAGGTTGGTTGGCAGGTTGCTTCTGAACCAATCACCATGGCCAGAAAGATAGGTCTCATAGTCTTACTGAGCAAACCTGGGTGGATATCACTCCTGGAGATGGAAGGTGGAGGTGGGGCCATTCCTGAAACAGAGGGATTGAGAGTGGGGGATAGGGCATACCAGAAGGGGCAATGAATGCTAGTCAGGTAAAGATAATAGCTATCCACTATGATATGGTTTGGTTGGGTAGATTTGAGGGACCAGTCCTGGGGTGACCCATGTTTGCCCAGCTGATCCCATTGGGTGATTTCTTCCTGTTTGATTTCCTGCAAGGTACCTCAGTTGTTGGCATGATCCTCCTGCCATCTTACTCCTGGATGTTGAAAGGCCATGCAGTGTCTAATTTACCAACACAGATATGATCCAGAAGGCAAAGACAAGTTCTATGCCCACACTTTTCCAACTGTAGAGTTAAAAAGTTATTTCTATCCTCCAGGCTTAATTTTTGGCTATCAATATTGAGCTAAAGACTATTGAAGATTTAGAACATTATTTATCAATTTAATTTTACTATAATTAAACACATTTTAATGAAATTCCTGTAGCTGCCGTTATTGATATTTTTCACAACAATCCTCTGAGATATACAATTAGTCCTATTTTATAGGAGAGAAAACAGGGTCAGAATGCTAGAGAACTTGTTAAAGGCCATGCAACCTGGAGAATCCAACATCTATATGCTTGTGCTAGGTTTGATGCATATACGGATGAATAAGACATTCTCTGCCCTTGAGCTGTATGTAATTGCTCTGTGTTTATAGTTACATAAAAGAATGAGTAATATGCCTCTATGGGAATAAAACAGAAGGAAGTGATTAATTTTACGTAAATGTAGTCTAGGTGACAGAAAGGGACATTAGAGATGGGTCTTGATGAGTGAGTAGGAGTTTCCCACATGGATATTGTGTACAGGGAATCTGTTTTTTCACTGAGTAATGCATGAGTTTTCTATGAGATGGAGCTGCCAATTTCAGGAAATGTAATGTCACCCTTGACTCTGCCTTCTCCTTTTACCAGAGGGATAGCCACAGAGATCTACATTCATATTAGTTTAGATTCTTTCGTTTTCTAAGACTAGAACTCTTAACACAAATAGGCTTAAATAATAAAGGGGATGTATTTTCTTATCTAATTGAAAAGCACAGAATTAGGACTGACTTAAGGCCAAGCTTGATCAGTTGGCTCAACAATATCACCAAGGATCTGGCTTCTTTCCATCTCTCCATTTTGTCTTATGCTATCTTTCATATCCTTTGGTGTCTTTATCAAAAGCTGGCACCTTTTAGGCCCTAATATGACCAAAAGAGCTCCTGGGGCTAGATGCTTCCTTCATCATGCCCAACAGAAAGGAAATGGCATCATTTCCAGGCACTCTCAGCAAGACCTAAGAGTCACTCTGATTGGACTGGCTTAGGTCACATGCTCATCCCTGAACCCATCACTGCTGCCACGGGACAGAGAACATTGATGAAGTTGATTTCCCTGAAGCCACATGGATCCCCAAATGGAATTTTGCAGACTGATGGAAGGAGGAAGTGGACAATGGATGCTGTGTTAGTCCATTTTCACACTGCTGATAAAGACATACCTGAGACTGGGAAGAAAAAGAGGTTTAACTGGACTTACAGTTCCACATGGCTGGGGAAGCCTCAGAATCATGGTGGGAGGTGAAAGGCACTTTTTTACATGACAGAAGCAAGATAAAAATGAGAAAGATGCAAAAGTGGAAACCCCTGATAAAACCATCAGATCTCATGAGACTTATTCACTACCACGAGACCAGTATGGGGGAAACCACCCCGTGATTCAAATTATCTCTCGCTGGATCCCTCCCACAATACATGGGAATTATGGGAGTACAATTCAAGATGAGATTCGGGTGGGGACACAGAGCCAAACCATATCAAATGCTCAGAAGGCATTTGTTGTGGTAAGGCATCAAAGAAATGTTTACCAGAGCACTGAAGTTTGCATAGTCTCTTTTTTGGGCAGTAAAGGTTCTACATAGCTCCAAGACATAATCTTTGATGCTCAGTCTGTGACAACTCAAATTCTAGGCTTTTCCTTGGATAATTCAGCCACTGAACTACCTTTTGCTTCCCTCTGTAGTCTCTTCTTAGTTAGTATTCTGGACAAACTTGCTTTGACTTTGTCCAAAGACAACCATTCTTTATTAGTATATGATGAATTTTGTGGACAGATAAGAGTGTTATGGGCATGATGGCATACTTACCACACAGAATGATCTAAAACTTTGTAGCAACTAATTCCCTAGGCCTTTTTCAGAGCTGCTTTCTTCAAAGGGGGCAGCAGACTTGATGCCACATTTTCTAAAGCTCTTCCCAACCTCCAAAACAGCCTCTTTTCTTTCTGCTGAGGAAGCTAAATTTACTTTCAGTCCTGAAATGGTGAAATAAAGGGGAGCCTCCCCAGATGTCTCACACCAATAGGAGGAAGAAATATCCAAAGCCATTAGCCAGTGGTGACAAACAGTGTGTGGATTATAACGGAGGCAGGGTGGCTGGAGAAAAGATTGAGTGGTTGGAGACAGGCAGGGAGGCCTGAGTTTCAAGTCCTTACCCTGTCACTTTCAGCACTTTTGGATGCTGAGACAGGCAGATCACGAGGTCAAGAGATTAAGACTATCATGGCCAACATGGTGAAACCCTGTCTGTACTAAAAATACAAAAATTAACTGGGCATGGTGGCATGCACCCATAGTCCCAGCTATTTGGGAGGCTGAGGCAGGAGAATTGCTTGAACCCGGGGGGCCGAGGTTGCAGTGAGTGGAGATCACACCACCGCACTCCAGCCTGGGTGACAGAGGGAGACTCCATTCCCACCCCTCCCCCCACAAAAAATAAAGAGGCAGGATGCCATGGGGTTGAAGAAAACAGGCCCTGTAGCCAGGCTGCCTGAGTCTGAATCCTGGCTCTACTGTTCACCAACTCTGCCTGGGTTCATGTCCCAGCTCTTCCACTGACTAAGCCTGAATCAAGAAATGGTCATTGAGTTCTAATCTGTCATTCAGGTAATTGCATTCTTATGTTTCCTTTTGTCATTTGGCCTTCCAACTTAGTTGGGATGATGGTGGCTGTCGCTTTACCTCTTTGGCCTCAATTGTTTCATCTGTAAAATATTGATACAAGTAATGTCCACATTATAGGTTGTTGTAAGGATTAATCCTCATTTAACTCGTTTACAAGTTGTATGCATTTCATATATATATTATATAACATATATATTATATATAATATTATATAACATATTATATATATAATATTTTATATATATACTTTCATATTTGTGGAAAATACTTGTAACAGCATCTAGTAAACACTAACGACGTGGATAGATAGATATATCTTGTAGGGTTGCTGTAAGCCCTAGAGACTTTGCATATATATTGTCTGGCAATAGCAGACACTGGATAAATCTTAGCCATTATTAATAATTATTATGTTGATTAAACTGTTTAATAATAATGTGATTCATCTAAATAGAGCTTTATAGTTTCTGGAGTGCTTGCTGCCAATATGATCCTTCTTGAGCCCTACAACCACTCAGTGATGGGGCTCCTATTCCTGTGTCCAGTGGCTCTCGGGGAAGGGTTGGATGCCTTTCCAGGGTCTCCTGGCCAGGTGGTCATTAGCAGGACCAGGGTGTGAACCATAGTGAGGAGCTTCCCAGTCCAGGGTTTGTTCCACATCCTCTCTTCCCCCATTCTAAAAGCCTCCCAGTCATTTGTCACAGCCTCATTTGAAATGCCTGTGCTTCTCATCTGTAATATCCTGATTGTCCCATTAATCTCCTTTAAGCTTCATGAAAAATACAAAGGGCTGGATCAGGAAATAGTCACCAAGTTCTAATTTTGCATTCAGGGGATTGTTTTCCATGGACGTGAAGAGACTGATGTTTTCCATTTGGCCTTTGGCTTTCCAACTAAGTTGAGGAGAGATGTCACTTTCTAAATTATCAGCCAGTTTACAAGGTGGCATCTATATTTTGCCTCTAATGTGTCTGTACTTTTGTTGCTTCTCTATCTTAATATCCTCCTCTCCCTAGTAGGTGTTCTACAGTACTGCCCAGAGGGAGTGGTAAGAAATTTCTTTTGATAAGTCCTTAAAAGCCTAGAACTTCCAGTCACTTCCTTTTGCATATTCCTTAGACCCCGACCATAGGCCAGTGCTCACTACAGAAGGAGCAGTGTTTGTTTTGTTAACATACACACACACACACACACACACTCCCTACCCCCATACTCCAAGGTCCTATATTTTAGACTTAGTTCACTCTTTCATATGGTAGCCACTAGACACAAGTGATTGTTTAAATTTAAATGAAATTACAGGTTCAGTTTCTCTTTGCATTAGCCACATTTTGAGTAATCAGTAGCCATGTGTGGTTAGTGGCTACTGTATTGGGCAGCACAGATAGAGAACACTTCCATCAATCAGAAAGTCATATGGGACAACATTTAGCATAAAGGGGAAAGGGAGTAGGAATGGGCACATGAGTGCAGTGTTCAGTTAAGTAGGATCGCGGGCCAACAGATGTGAAGTAGTCCTCTTAACTCTCTGCATGTATTTCCTCTGTGATTTACAAAGGACCACCAACCAGGAGAAATAAGATACTATTGTTTTCTGATCCAACACCAGCATGCAATGAAAATAGGATATTTTTCATTGTGTAGGGAACCGTCAATGCATATTTTGTTATCTAATTTGAACCCTGCATGTGGACACCACATTTCATGTGTTTTAGCCCATTGGTGGCTGGCACAGGTGTGGCCAGAAAACCAGCATAGGATCTTGTTTGTGTTTAAGAGAGGAGTTCAGGAAGACTATTCAGGCACATTGTCTGACAAGTCTAGTGCTGATCAAACACTCATAAATATTCCTATCCAATCTGAACTTGAAATGTTCTTGTTGTGGACAACTTTGGTGAGCCAGTCTACTTGAGGAAAATCCAATCTACTAGTTTAGCTTTAAAAAGCATGCACTAGAAACAATTAGAAGAAGAGGGTTGCTTTTAAAGCTATCAGGATGGTGTTTGCTGCTGTTTTGTTGTTAAATATCAATGGGTTACTCAATGGTAATAGATCTAAAGAGATGAACGTTGTTACATGAATATTGCAAGAAATCCGTGGATCTCTTGGGGACCCTCCAGACCTAGTTTTGAGAATGACTCATATAAACAATTTGCAGAGTCTAATTCATATACTCAGACTAGGTTCTGAATTCTTTTCCCCCTGGGAGGAAGGAAAAACAGGATAACATTGGTTATCTGGGGTAATAAGAAAGCAAGGGGCAGACTATAGCTGCCCTAAAATCTGAGATCTGAGTCATAGAGCCTAGTTCAGGGAAGGGCTGACATGCCTGCTGAAATGGGCTTATCCAGCTGCACTCAGAGCTCTAGTGAGTATTAGGGTCATTATGTTCTAAATCATCTGTGGCCAGCTTACCAAACAGGCTGGAGTCTGGCAGAGAATATCTATAGAATTTTCCACAGATCAGAACTTCTGGTCTTCCAGAAGGATAAACTTCCCCAAATATCCTGGTAGTCTTGAGTTACTTTTGGCTTCCTGGGAGTTTCTGTCCTTGGTAAGGGTCATATTTTCATTGTCCCTTGACCTTTAGTCTTCTCAGAGTTGACTGGTAACATTAAAATGAGCATGTCTTCACTATTGTCACTTATGAAGTTCTTTAAAAAATTTATAATACCCTAAACTTATCACAGTAATAAAAGCAATAATATCTCTTTACATTGTTGCAGTCTTTTGGATAAAGTCCCCTGAAAGCATTGTCCCGGTGGTTTTCAAACTTTTTTCTTTGATCTTTCAGAATCTTTGTTCAAATGACATCTTGACTAGACTCCAACATATAGCACAGATAAAAATGGAGTTGTGACTGCAGGGAGAGAAAGGGTGGAGCCCAGCTCACTGGACCTCTGCCTCCACCCCCAAACCACCCCCTAGCCTTTGAGTCAACCACTGAGTCACTGGTGAGCAATCCCTGTGGTTGCCCAGTGCATCATCCCACTAAGTCTTCATAATCACCAGACATGATTGTGAGGTCATCACAGTGACTTGGTGCTGCCCCTAGAGGTAGGAAGGCAGCTGAAGAGGGGAGAGAGACCCCCCTCCCCCATACAAGGATGGTCTGTGATAATGTGCATGCCTTGGAAAGGACTGTCCAAGGTCCCTGGTAGGTAGGGACTGGAATTTTAGCAGTGTCTTTTCTAGAGTAGAACGAATTTCTCAATTGAATTTGCTGTAGTTCTCTGAAGGTTTCTTTGGCCACATTAGAATTTTTGAGCACTGGCGTCCATGTAGACCAACTTCAAAATGGCTGTGTGCTCCACTCAGAGATTCTGCTCTGAAGACACGCTGGAGATTTTTTAGCCTATTCTGAACTCCAAGCTGTTCCAGTTTCTCTTGCTTTTCAGAGGTGTGAGCACCTGAAAGCCCCTGCTCTGGTCTATACCCCAGGCTCAAGAGTCATCCTGCTCACTCAGCCACTCATGCTGTCACCAGAGATAAAATGAAGTGTAAGCAGGTGCATTTGATTCTTGCACAAGAAATAGTTATCCTCCAAAGACTTGTTCATTCTTGTGCCTGTAAAGTGTGGTGTGCCCTATGCATCAGTATTCTTGCCTATGAAATGGGCATATAGGCTGGACACAGTGGATCATGCTTGTAATCCCAGCACTTTGGGAGGCTGTGGCCAGTGGGTCACCTGAGGTCAGGAGTTTGAGACCAGCCTGGCCAACATGGTGAAACCCCATCTCTATTAAAAATACAAAAATTAGCCAGATGTGGTGGCGGGTGCCTGTAGTCCCAGCTACTTGGGAGGCTGAGGCAGGAGAATCGCTTGAGCCCGGGAGGCAGAGGTTGTGGTGAGCTGAGCTGAGATTGCACCACTATACTCCAGCCTGGGTGACAGAGTGAGACTCCATCTCAAAAAAAAAAAAAAAAAAAAAAAAGAAAAAAAAAGAAATGGGCGTATAAATAGATCTACATGAGACTCACTGGAATTTTAGAGCTCTTTAAAAAATGGACAGCAACAAGTTTTTCCAAATAAATGTTGATTCTGGGCCTGGACAGTTTGAGTGACTGGCTTCTCAGAGACAGTTACTGCCATCCATGCTCTTTAAAGTTCCATTGCTCTTATTCTAGGCTTGAAATCAAAGAAACCAAAGCTGTGGTTTCTTGTCTGACCTTGGCTAATGATTTTCTGATTGACTCGAGATGCAAAAGAACTGCTGATAAGTTTCTTATAGGGGAAAAAAGATGGAGAGATAAGGAACCGAGTTCATTTCCTAACCTCAGTTTCCCTGCTTACTCACCCAGTGGGTTGGGAACCACTTGCTGGGTCCGAGTTTCCATAATCACCATAGAAATGGAAATGATATTATCCTTTTGCCCAGTCAAGGGGAGGATGGATGAATGTCTTAGTCTGTTCAGCCTGCTATAACAAGATACCATAAACTCGGGGGGCTTATAAGCACATTTATTTCTCACAGTTCTGGAGGCTGGAAAGTTTAAGGTCAAGACACCAGCAGTTTTGGTGTCTGGTGAGGGCCTGCTGTCTGGTTCATAGATGGCACTTTCTTGCTGTGTCCTCACATGGTGGAAGGGGCAAGGCAACTCTCTGGAGCCTCTTTTATGGCCTCTTTTATAAGGGCATGAATCTCATTCATGAGCGCTCTGTCTCCATGACGTTATCACCTCCCAAAGGCTCCATCTCCTAATATAATTACATTGGTGGTTAGGTTTCAACATATGAATTGGGGGTGGGCAGGCATAAACATTCAGACCATAGCAAGGAGAATTCAAGGATTGCATTAAGAAAGTAAGTTGCCGAGCAAAGGGACTCATCTTCAAAGGCCAATACAATCTTTATAATCTTATGAAAAGCTTTCCTGGTTTTAGAATTAGCTCCAAGGAATTTGGCACTAGATTTTAGATTTGCTCAGAGAAAGAGTGTGAGAGGGAGAGGGATGTGGCTTTGTGTGGAATTCCAACACTTTCGTTTGCAAAGATATGCCCTAAAGAACAGTGGCAGCCTATCCTCAGGACAGAAGCACTTAATTTTGTCTAATTGTGTCAATTTCTAGGAGTCATTGGGAAATTCAGCAGCTAATGAACATGGCCCTGTTCTGTCAGGTCCCTGCTGGAATATTTAAAATTCTGTTTTTCATACTTATCAGCTAAGAGAATTACAGAAATATATTTCTGGAGCCTGTTGGGAATAAGAGCAGAAATATACAAACCTTCTTCTTTCAAGACGGATCCCAGCAGCCCAAGTGAATGTCACAGTTATGTTAAAGACTGTTGATTCCAGCAGGTTCTAGGCTGGGCCTCAGCTTCCCAGGACTGTTCCAGGCTGACCTCCTTTCCCTGGTTCCATCTTTTTTGGGACTTCCGTGGGCCTTCATTCAGCATGTGGCTTGTGGGTGTCCAGGTCTGCAGGCAGACACACCTCTCCTGATCTGAATCAGAGGACAAAAGATATAGGATGGAAGACAATGGGCTGTTCGCTTTTCCTTTCTCTCTTCTTTTGGTTTTTGCTTTGTGTTTCCAATAGCCAATGGGAGGCTGTTCTATTTAGAGTAAATGATTCAGACTTGGTACCTCTCGAATCGTATGTCAGAGCACACTGTTGCCCCTCAAAACTCAGGGAAGGCTCCATACTCTGTCGCCCTCTTGATGGTTTCCTTGTATTTACATATTAAATACCATGGAAATCCTGTAGTAAAGGGGTTAGCTTGCCGCTGTTTATCCCAGTGATTCTAGTGAAACTAAAATGCTTGTTTCTGTGGGGCACAGTCCAGATGTGTTGTTCATTTGGATTGACCAATCCTTTCAATAAAGTTTTGATGCAACCACGTGAATAGCAAGTTTTCAGCATTTAGTTTTGTGACCTTGAGCAAGTCACCTAATCATTACATGCCTCAGTTTCCTCATATGTAAAAGGGGATAATAAAAAACATCCACTTCATAGAGTTGCATTGAGGATTAAGTGCTTTAATTAAAGTTTTAGTACAGTTTCTGAAATATAATGTATTCTATATATGGTAGCTATCATTATGTTAGTATCCGTTATTATTTGCTGAAAGCTTTTAACACTGTGCTGAGTGTTGGTGCTGTCTTCTCATCATGTCATAGAGCAAGGGATAGTATAAGAATTCTACCTTAGGTCAAAGGTCACAAGGCCCTATTGTTTTATTTAATCTTCCCAATAGTCTTACAAGGAAGATGCAGTTGTCCTTGTCTTATGGAGGAAGGAGGCTAAGCACACTCGAGCGGTAAAGAGGCCCCGGGTCACACAGCACATACGGGAGTCAAACCCTGGCCTCTGGCTCCAAACCCAAGCATCTCTCTAAAGCTGCTTGTCAACCAGCCCCAGACAGGGACCCACAGACACGAACCTCATCTCAGCATTGGTAGGAGGCACCTTCCACTTGGATTCTCTTCATGTGGTTAAGAGAGTCCTGAGTTCCAATCCTAATTTCACTCATCTCTACCTCCTTGCCTTTGTGCAGATTACTTAACTTTTCCAACCATCAGTCTTCTCTGTTGTAACATGAGGATGGTAACACCCATTTCTTATGCATGCAGTGACACTTAATGACATAATGTAGGTGGGGTTCATGCACAAGGCCTGGTATATGATGAGTGCTGGTAAATCTTAGCTCCCAATGACACTGTATCAGGCTTTCTGCTAGGGTGTTTTACGCAAATGATCTCATGTAATCCTCACAACACACCAGGACATTGGTACTCTTCATTTTACAGATGGGGAAACTGAGGCTCTGTGGGATTAAGTGACTCACCCAAGATCGTAAAGCCGGATTGTGACATTGAGATTCAAACCTTGGCAACCTTACTTTCTGGAAACACATTCCCCCTTCCTCTTCTTTAGACCCACATGCATGATGCTTGCAGACTCTGTACTTGGCCATGTTTCTTGGTCAGCAGGGCAGTCAGGCAATGGGCATTTCAATCATATTTATGCTGGACAGGGCTGTACCTTGGGCTTGAGGACAATATTCTTGAACCAGAAGAATATGGCAGAAGTATAATGCCATTTCACGAGGATAGATGCATCAAATTCAGTCTTGGGTCCAGTAATTCTGCCACAGATGGTGGCCCATTGATATGTGCATGCTTGGCTGGGGTCAGAGTCTGTGCCAATAACACAGGACACAGCAACCCCAATGAGTCTGTTTATTTATTTAACAGTGAAGGTGACCAGAAAGACACTTTCCTACAGGGCACAATGAGGAGGTACCCAGCAAGTCTTCCAGTTGATTGGGGGAAGAAACCGAGTGTATTACAGGAAAATGAGAGAGTGCATTTGAATTTGTTTCTAATCTGAATTTTCCATATAAACTCTAGTTAGCAGTTTCAAAACTGTGCACGCCCTTCAACCTAAGGGACAAAAACAAAACAAATGACCAGAGGTACCAGCTGCAAGATACTGGAATAGCGGGGAGGGAGGGAAGGCCAGTGAGAGGGCAAGATTATTAATGTGCTTTTCTTACTAAATTGGCTTTCAGAATCAAGGGGAAGAACCAAGGTGGGTTGTTAAGGGAGTACTGATTTGGATGTGCTGAGAAGTTGAAACGTTTTTGTTTCTCAAACATGAGAGCACTTGGCTTTGCATGATTGGGTTTTAAATTGCTCAGCAGAGCATCACTTGGGGCTAACCTGAGTCTGTGAAGTTCCACAATTCAGGAAGGATGGTTACTGCAGCACTCTTGTGTTTCAAGGTTCGTCATGAAGACTAGCATAGATTCCACTGTTCAATTAAAGCAATGTTTCCCATGATATTCCTATTTTCCATGATGCAGGGTCCCGGGAAGCATCCCTTTCAGGGAGGGAGTATGTATTCAAGGTCAGTCAGTACATGAATGTGTCTGAGACTTGGATGGTTCAAGGGGATAGAGCTAGGTGTTACCTGGCAGTCGAGAAAGTGAGAGATGAAGACAAGGCCAAGGTAGGTAGGAGAATGGGGATCCCTCATTCATTTATCCCATCATTATTTATTGAGCACCAACTGTGTTCCAGGCATTGTTCAAGGTTCAAGCACAAAGCTGTGTTCAATGGGTTCAAGTAGAAACATGCACAGTCACATCACAACAGAGTGAACCATGGGAACTGCATGGTGAAAGTACGGGGTATTTGCATGGCAGTCAAAGACCTGTGTTGGGTGTTGATGCTTTTATAATAACCCAACTTGGTTCTTTTCCACTTTTAGAGCCAATTAATTAGGAAAAATACTTCCTTCCTTCCCTCTCTGCCATTCTATTTTGGCATTTGTCCCTTGGGTTGATGGGTGAACACAAGTACGAAACCCGTAACTTCCTCTCTGGGATTCATTTTCTGGGCAGAGTGGGCGAGGGAGGCCAGGTTCTTCTAGACCCACTAAGGAAGAAGTATCTCCTCCTGATCTTTGGTTTGATTTTTCTTTTGAAGGTACTCAGTCCATGATTCCAGATTAGGGAGGCACCACCTGGCAAAGAGGGGAGCCTGAAAATGTGGGGCAGTTCTAAGTACCAGGCTTGGGACCGATGCCATGGAGAGATGGTAGATGGGACTACCCTCAACTGAATAATGTGTGAAGAGAATTTCAGACCATGTCTGACACATAGAGGGTCCAGTGAAAGTTGAAAGCAAATAACCCCGGGAAAGAAGGCAGGAAACCCAAGGGGGCCATTCATTTATTTATTGTTCATTCAATCAACAAATGTTTCTTAAGTATTTATATCAAAAAAACATGGAACCTCTAGCCAAACTCCCTGGGTTCAAATCCTGGCTGTTTTACAATATCTGTATAACCTTGAGCAAGTTACTTAATTATTCTCTCTGCCTCCATTTCTTCATTTGTAACATGGCAATAATCAAAAAGAATAAATGGAGATTGTTATGAAGACTAACATGTGATTGTTATTAGTATCTTTTTGTTCATGTATTTAGCTATGTCCTTAGTCTGTTGCTTGATTGGTGTGGTGTCGGGGATATGGCCAATGGAGACAGGCAAGGTCCCTGTCTTTACCCACCTTATATTCCAGTGGAAGAGTCAGATTATAAAAAAATAATAAATCAATAAATAATACTTTAAGGTAGTGATGAGTGCTATGCAGGAAACAAGAGAAGATGATTGTGGAGTAAGTGATTACTACGGGTGAGGTCCAATGATAGAGAGGACCAGCGAAGAGGGAAGACAGTCAGTCTTCACAAAGATCATTCTGTTGAAAAATATGAAATATGCAAGTCTTTGGAATTTACAAAAAAAAATAGAGAAAGCATTTCTTCAGTTTCCAAGAGAGGCAAGCAGGATGAGCCGCCAAAAATAAGTATGGTTAAATAAAGATTGATTCTGGGACCAAATAAGCTTCAAGATAATTATTTCTCATGGTAGTGAATCATTATGGCTCACAAATGAATTCATCTTTTCATGTTTTCAGTACCCAAGGTCTTTGATGGATGGATTAATCCTCCTTTTCACCTCGCTTCCTTCACCTGATCCCTCACCTCTCAATGAATTGAAATTAAGGGCCATTCATTTGGAAAAACCTATTAACTTCCTGCTTGTCCACGGCTTACTTTCTACTCAGTCTGGCTGGGTTCCACCTCTTAGCTCGTGAGCTCTCACTCAACTCTGCTGTCTCCATTAGTGTCCCTTGTGGGCCAGTGGCCAAAGCAGTTAGGCTAACGAATATTCCAATTGCTCCTGTAAATTTCCAGCTTCCACTGTTAGCAGGACATGAGGTGCTAAGAGATGTACATCACTTCTGGACTGGGGCAGGGGATGCCCAAGTGTGGCAGTGCAGTCGCTGTCTTTCCTGATGGCACTGAAGAGACTGTAGCTTCCAGGGTTGCAGTGCAAGATGGCGGAGTTTCTGATGGCTAGGCCCACGAGTGGGCAGGTGGAGCAGAGCCCAGGCTGCCTTTGTCTTCATAGGTCTCTAACTTCTTGGCTTCTCAAGAGCCTCAATGACTGGTTCCTTCCTGTATTTTGTAGGTGATTGAAAACCTCATAACACATTAATTATTCAGTCTTGGCTAGGCCTTCTCCTCAACAGTTGTCTCTGGGTCTTAAAGTTACCTTTACCTCCTCTCTAAAATAACTTCCTTACCTTTTTCTTCCATGATCACTATGACCTCCTAGTTTTATTTTCTTGATTGTATTTGCCAGTCTCTGAAATTGTCTTATTTGTACATTTATATGGGATTTGTGTCTCCTTGCTAGAATATAACTCTTATCTATTTATACTCCACTGTATCCTCAGTGCCTACAGCAGTATCTGCTAGAAAGAGGTGCCTGATAAAAATGTGAATGAAATGAATGCCAATAGCCAGGAAGGCACCTCATCCCCCTCCCCGCTGCCACCCCCTTTATCAGGGCTGGGCTGTGTCAGCTCATTGAGGCAGTAGGGAGTATGGTTAGGATGATGGACTGTCTGGGCTCAAACACAACTTCCCACCTGTGTGATCTTAGATAAATTCACCTCTCTGTGCCTCAATTTCTTTATCTATACAATCAGGACAATGGCAATACCTATCACATAGGATTGTTTTTCAGATTAAATGAGTTAATGTACATAAAGTCCTCAGAAAATTATCTGATTCATGGTAGGGGCCATGGCGGTATTACCATTGTCAGCAGTTACTGGGGAAGCAAAGGACCTGTCCTCTATCTGGTAACGCCCCAACCCCCTTCAGTCTCTTGAGAACCTGGCTTCGATGCTCACCTGGGGTCCCCTGGGATCCATTCAGCAAGAAGGTTAAGCCACACCAAGCCCTGTTCCTCAAGCCCAGGAGACATAAATCCACAAAGCCTACAGGAGAGATCCCTGAGGAAAGTGGCTATTCTGGATGCGGCCCGAAGGTTCTTTCTCAAGGTCGAAGCTCTCAGAGACCTGGTGAGGCCCTGCCCCTCAAGTTTCTGTCCTTTCCACAGCCCTGCAGTGTTATTTCCATAATGTTATTAAAAACCAATATGTGCTGGCCAGATGAGTGACACTTCGCAGTGATGGGGCTCGGCTTTGCTCCTCCAGGCATGGAGAACTTGTTCAATTATGTGCCACCCCATGATGGGCCCAATCACAGCACACACATTAGCTTCTGATTATACCCTTGTTGAGTTTCTCTTGACAGGAAGTAAATGAATTTACCTCGTGTCACCTCTGTAGTTTGCAAGCAGGCTTGGCTTCTGATAATAGCACCTTTCATATTTTGTAAGACCAAGAAGCATTCGTGTGGTGGCCACTCCTTAGTGATCCTTTGTCTCAGCCTGGAGGTGAGCTTGAGCTGATTCTTCATGGGAGTGCTTCTTACTCCTGGGGCTTGTAGGAATCTAGCTGGGGGTTGGGTGGTCAGCTCTCCCATAAGGTCACAGACCTTAGCCACTGCAGCATGCACATCCCTGAATCCACACCCTTATGGTCTCAGGGCCTTGGGCAAATGACTGAATTTCCCTTGACCTTCCCTTCTACCTGTAAAATAGGGACAATGAATGATAGTAGTTACCTCACAGGGTAGGTGTCAGATTTAATGAGCTAATAAATCCAAAGCAGTTGTCTGTGCCTGGCATATAATAAATGATACATCATGTTTTTATCATTAAAATATCTTAATATTATTTTGCTGTTGCTGTTATTATTGCTGTTGTTATTGCTTAGATTGGAACATGTCTTTGCCATTTCTAACTGTGTGACCTTGACCATATCGCTTAACTCCCATGTGCCATGACATTAGTAAAATGGGGAAAGAGGAGTCTGTCCCTCGGTGCAGCTGCAAGGATGTCAGTGGGTTGACACAGGAAAGTCGTCTGAAGCAGCATCAGTGCAGGGCAAGTGTTGTGGGTTATTGTTGGTGACTTGCCTCCCTCAGCAAAGGGGTCAGTTGGGTGCTGTGGAGGCAGAGGGGTCTGTCCATGGTGGGTTAGGATTATGCACATAGGTCTTGCTCTGCATTTGGGACAGTAAGCATCTTGAGAGAAGAGTTTGTCCCTGCTATGCCAAATTCCAAGTTCTGCCAAGGAATCCTGGGGCAGACCAGAAAGGGAGGCAGGAACGGAGCTGGTGGTGGACCCAGCATTTCCTTCCAAAGCTTTTAGACCCAGCTGATAAAGCCAGTCATGAAGTGGACATGATTCCTGAGGCAGACCCCTCTCTCACTACCCCCGTCACCAGCCCCAACCTTCAGCAACTTTTCCTGGCAGGAGATCATGTCACCCTCCCCTCCCCTTCCCATCACAGGCATTTCAGAACACAAAGGGATCCGGCAGACTCACATCCAAGGAACTGTGACTGAGAGCCTGGGAAGGGCTTTCTCTTGACCTGGGAGAGGATAGGATTCCATCAGCACCTTTTCTGAAAACAAGCCAACCAACCTTTCCTTAACCATTTCCTTGGAGTTATTTGTTGTTTCATTTTTAGAGTTGACACATTTCTTGTCCCCAGTTAATTCCCAATGGTAAAGTCAGTTTGCTTGAGAGACCCCTGTACCGATGGGGCAATGGGGTAGTGAGGTTCCAGAAAGCCCTGGTCTTTTGATCTGATCTGAGGAGACGCAGAGACTGAGCAGGGCACAACCTCTGGACCCTTTCCCGCCCTTCCTGGCTGCCCTTGCTGGGCCTTCTGGGACACAGGACACATCTAGGAACCTCCATCCTCAAAGGAGTCCACTCCAGCCTTGTTGAGGTTTGAAGACCAAGATTAAAGGGTCCCACTTGGACCCCTGAGCCCACAGCCTCAGCCTAACCCAGTGGCTACTGTAAGAGCCTGTGTTTCCAAAAGAGCCTGACCCTGCCCTGTGCTGAACCTGGTGCTGTGCCTGCCAGAGATGTGGTCTTCAGAAACGTGGGAAAATTAGGCAAATTGCTGTGTTTCTCCACCGTAAACATGAATGGGAATGAGGGAGGAGGGAGAAAAAGCCAGACAAAAATGGAGACACATGCAGAGAGATGGAGAAACAGAGAAAGGAGAAGGAAAGAGCTAGAGAGACAAGGAAATGAGAAAACCCTGAGAAATAATTGGGAAATGAGACAGACAAGCTCACAGAAGGACTTAGACCCAGAAAGGGAAAGTGGAAAATTGTCTTGACAGCTAACACATATTGAGAAGGTAGTATGTGCCAGGCACTGAGATGAACATGTGACATATCTCATTTAATCTTTGCAACAATTCTATGAGATAAGTGCTGTTGTCAACTTCATTTTACAGTGAAAACAACAGACATACAGAATGGTGAAGTATCCAAGATCACATAGCTTTTGTGGAGGAGTTAGGACTAGAATCCAGGTCAATTTGACTGCAAAGCCCATGTGCTTAACCTCCTGCAGAGAGGCCATGACTCTGGGACCTAAAGCATGGCAGAGCATCTCTGAGTCTCCCTGCACCCTGGACATTGAGAAGCACTAGTCATTCTGTTTTGTAGTACAGATGTGTTTATAAACAGACTCCAGGGAAGTCAGATGGGTAAGGATTATACCTGTCTCTCTTGACTTCTGTGTTAGTTAGAATTCCTTGGGCTGCATGTAACAGAGAGAAAAGCATTTTTCCCACAACTAGAAGTCTAGATGTAGGGGTTTCTGGCACTAGTGCTGCTGCTACATCATGTCAAGGTTAGCGTCTGTAGGATGTCAGGATTTCCTTGGCTTTTCACTCATGGCTGCAAGACAGATGGGCAGCTTCAGACTTTGGGTCCATTTCAAGGTAGAAAGAAAAGGGGGAAGGGCAATATCAGGTTAAGCTGTTCCCTCCTGCTTTTTATCAGACATCTTCCCCTGCAGAATATGTGGCGCGGACACCCATAGCTGCATGGGAGACTGGAAGGTGATTATTCAGCTTTCTGTCTTCGAGGACAGGCAAGGTTGGACTCCACTTTGAGTGAGCCAGACTGCAGTGTCTGCCACCTTCCAACAAACCAGCCTAAACCCAAACCCACCAGTAACCCTCCCCTAGTGGAGGGAAACATTTAGTTCTCTTGGGAGTTGCAGGCAGGTCTTCGACTTGAGGCACCATTCTGAGTCAAGCTGGGTGGTGGGGAGGTAGAGTGAGGCAGGAGTGCCTAGCTCTGCTTCACCGTGGTGTTGCTGGGGGTAGGTATAAACACAGTCACGTCTGTTGTGTCTGGAAAACCAAGACTGGAGTCTCTCAGCTCTCCAATGCCTGCTTTCCCTGTAGCCGATTGCAAGGCTCACATCCCAGGAAAGGCAGCAGATTAGATGAGCACAGGAGCAGAGAGGCTGGGAAGGTGGTGGAGGAGGGAGGAATGTGGGTTTGGCAGAATTTTCTAAAATATCACTTTATTGATTTGGAAGAGACACAAGAGAGGAAATATAAGAGACAAGTGATAAGAGGCTCAGCTGAGATGGGCATGGAAGAACCTGCCTTTTTCCCCCCCTTTATTGCACACCTATGGAGCTTTTCTAAGCATTAAAAAATATCACTTCCTTACCCCCTCTCCATGAGATTTTAATACCACAGGTACATTGTATATCTGTGTGTGTACTGTATATGTATCTGTGTTTATACATAAAGGGAGTAAGAGGTTTTTCCACTTTTCAATGTCTGCTATCCCGGAGGAGACTTTGCCCCCACTGAGAATGCGTGCATGAGACACATCTCCAGAGACACATCTGGGCTTACTGGGGGAGGAGAAGAGCTGGTCCCACTTTGTCAAACTGTCTTGTAGACAAAGGGAATTGAGAAGAGTCTCATATTTCTTGAGCACCTGTTATGTACTCAGCACCAAGATAGGGGCTTTAGGTCTGACAACTCACCTGATGCCCAATTGCAGCTCTGTGTGGTCAGAGCAAGGGCCTCATTTCACAAATGACATCGTCAAGATTTAGGGGTTACCCACTCCTTTGAAGAGATCCAGCCTGCCCAGATGAATGAGCTAGCACTATTCTAATGACAGGGCATGGTTGAATGTCAGATGGGTTCAGAGCTTGCAGGATGAGCGCAGAATAGGCTGGAGTCTGTAGTGGTCCTCCCTGGAGGAGATGGGGTGTGAACTGAGCTCTGCAGGATAGACAGACGCAGAGATGAGAAGGGGAGGCAGCGCCTGCCAGAGAAGAGCAGGAGCAGAGGCTTAGGGTCTGTAAGGGCCTCTGGCTGCAGGGGAGGATTTTCCCTGAGAGCTGAGAGAGATGGAGGCAGAGCCCTCCTGGGCAAAGAGAAAAAGCCCCACCCTGGCATGTTTATTCCCCAGGCTCTGGTTGTGATGCAGTATTGAGCCAGGGATCCAGCCCAGCTATACTTAGCACCATTTCCAGAAGGCACGAGGGCGGGAGATAGGGATATAAAAGGCAGGAGTCTGGGGCTCCTCACTCAGAGGCTTCTGAAACCTGAGTGGCATTTTCAGCGTATCCCTGTGGAGGAAATCTCTGAAAGAAGGTAGCTGAGTCTGTGACCAAAGAGAGGCTCGAGTCCTGTTTCCTTTTCACTCTCAAGAGCCTTCAGGCTCACTCACCCCTTCCTTTACAGATACTTTGCTGGAGCTCCTCCTGACGTGATTGTATTAGTAAAGAGAGGCACCAATAACAAATGGCCCCCAAATCTCAGTCGGATTCTGCAGCAAAGGTGTATTTCTTGCTCGTGCTTTATGTTCTGTATAGGTTGTACTGAAGCCCCTGCTTCTGGAGCCATTTTCCCCCCAAGATTCTTCATTTTAACATGTCCTTCCATTTGCCATACTGCGGGAAGGAAACATGGAGAATTGTGCACAACTCTTAAAGTTTCTGCCAAAATGGGACATATGCCACTTCTGCTGATGTTTCATTGGCCAGTGTAAGGACCCATGGCTCAGCCTAACTTCAGAGGGTGCAGGAAAATGTAATCCTGCTGCATGCCTAGGATGTGAAGAGCAGGAAATATTTGTCAACAGCATAAAACATGACCACAGTGATTATAATAAATGATTTTTCAATATCCAGTTGAAATGATTTTTCTGTTTCTTTTTGTTTTTTCTTTTTCTTTTCTTTTCTTTTCTTTTCTTTTTTTTTTTTTTCTGACACAGAGTCTCACTCTGTCACCCAGGCTGGAGTGCAGTGGTGTGATCTCAGCTCACTGCAACCTCTGTTTCTCGGGCTCAAACGATTCTCCTGCCTCAACCTCCTGAGTAGCTGGAATTTCAGGTGTGCAGCACCATACCCAGCTAATTTTTGTATTTTTTAGTAGAGAATGGGTTTCACCATGTTGCCCATGCTGGTCTGGAACTCGACCTCAAATGACCCACCTGCCTCGGCCTTGGCATTGGGCCTCTCAAAGTGCTGGGATTACAGGCATGAGCCACCATGCCCAGCCTAGTGTTTCTTCTTTCTCTGTAATGTTCTGATGATCTCTCCGTCACTCATATTATGCTTGTCACTCATATTATGCTAAATATTTGTCATCCCAATTAAAGTCAAAACATTAGGGACAAGAGTCTGTTGAATGAAGGAACCACAAATGCTTATTGAGGATCCACTCACTGTATACCAGGCACAGTGCTAGGTATATAGAGCAAACTCCCAGTCCTACAAGGTGGTGGGTCTAATGAAGTGACAGATGACTTGTCTCCGAGTTCTGGAACATCCTGAGTATGTTCTCATCCCAGCACTGGCTAGTCCACCTACTTGTTGATTCTCTAAGCTAGAATTGGCAGGTGTGGGAAACTTCCAGAAAGAGATGACCGGTGACCTAGCACGGGCTCTACCCATAGCAGGAGCACAATGCATTCTTGACCTTCACAATGCTTTTGACAATGGTTTATTCATCTTCATCACACTTGTTCCTTTCAGTAGGGCAGATATTGTTAGTCCCATTTTACAGATGGGAAGACAGATTCTAAGAGGTCCATCAGCCTGGTCTGCTTAGTTCTTTGAGGATGAATGTTCATCTCTCTGGCTGTGTCAGCTGAGCTGGACCTGCCGAATTCAATCTTCCCATCACTCAGCTCCCAATGCCATCAGTCAAGTGTTCTCAAATTGGCAGAGCTTAAAAATGACAGCCATTTGAAATTGAGTAGAATTTGGTATTATTAAAATAGCATTCTAAATTTTAATCTTGTGCATCGACTTGTTAATAGCTTCTACTTTCACTAAAAATTGTGGGCCATGCTCACAGACATTCAATTTAAATACTGTCAGGCAAGACTGATTTCTCTTCCAACATTGCCAGATATTCTTTTTTTCCTTTCTTTGCATTCATCTTCCTCTTTTTTTTAAAGCAGTGAGTTAATTTTTCACTACTTGGAGATTTCACAGGGTATGAAACCTAGGGAAAAGAACATATCTTTGCATACAGCTCTTTTATTCTTTGTCTTCGGTTCTGTAGCCTTCTTTCTAGCCTATCTGTTGGTTAGGGCAGGATCCTCTGTGGAAGCTAGGTAATGGTTAATTTTCTGGGACAACTTTTCTTATCACTTCCTCCTTGTCATGATGCCAAACAAGTCTCGTAGTCAATATCAGCACCCTCCCCTGGATGTGTCCTTCCAATACTTAATCTCTCTAGTACTTAAAAAAAATATCTGGAAGATGCTAGCCATCTCTGAAGGATGCTTCTGCCTTGCTGCTGGGTCCATTACTATTTTTTTCCCAACTTCCCCCTGCATCTGCTGTATCCATTACTGTTTTCCCCCTGCATCTGCTGTATCCATACTGCTGTATCCATTACTGCATCTCACCTAGCTTTCTTCATCCTCTCATTCCCATCCCAGTTTCTCACCTTGAACCAAGATTGCTGGAGTGGAAATGGAGGGCAAAGTTGATGAAGTGGAGGGTCGAGGTGTGATACGAAGCGAGGAGCATGGGTCTTGGAGTCAGACCTGACCGGGCTTGAATTTCTTGCTTTGCCAATTGCTAACTGTGTGACCCTGGAAAAGTTACTTAACCTCTTAGAGCCTTGGTTTTCTCACCTGTAAAATGAGGTTAGTGGTACCTGTCACACAGGGTTATTGTATGGATCCAATGAGAAAGGGTACATAAAGTGTGATGCTGAGTGCTGTGGTTAATGGCATCATAGCCAACTGGCCACTCTTTCCTCTCCTCCACACTGCAATTTCTGCACCCCAGCAGTTCTCAGGCCTGGATACACATTAGAATCACCTAGGAGCGTTTTAAAAAGGTGCAAACGTCCCTAGGCCTCACTCTAAACCAGTTAAATCAGAATCTGGGAGTGTATGCTTGTGGCATCTTTACTTTTTAAATTTTCTCTAGGTGAGTCTGATGCATGCAAGGGTTGAGAACAACTTCAAGTCCCCAGGGTTGCCTGAAGCCCAAATACACTTTTCTTTTAAGATCAGAGGAATCTTATTTTAGTGCTTGTGGGCAAAGACCCAGATCTCTCATTAGCGATGGAATGGGATTTAACCTTCCCTGGCTGTGACTAGGAGAAAGAGAAGAGGCTGTGGGGAACAGGGACTCTCAGTGGGTAAGCCCAGGGTTTTCTTGGGACACCTATGTATCCCTGCAACTATACCACTTGTGCTTCCGTAAGGATGAAGACGGGAGGAGGAGGAAGATGGGGAAGGAAAGAGGAGGAAAAGGAGGGAAGGGGAGAGGCTTCTCTCATGGGACCTTCTCCACGTTCCTCTGACCGCTAAGATATTCCCCTCCCCAGTACTCTGAAAATCCTTTAGTCTAACCCTGAGGGTCCAATGTGTGACCAGTAGCCACATATAGCTGTTAGACACTTGAATATGACTAGCCTGAATTGAGATGTGCCGTGTCACACACATTCCAAAACTAAGAAAAATAATATCTCATTAACGAAACTTTTAAAATATTGGATACATGTTGAAATTATATTAGATATATTGGGTTATACAAAATAGTATCAAAATTACCTTTACTTGTTTATTTTTCATTTCTTAATATGAGTAATAGACAAATTTAAATTAGCTATATAGCTCTCATTATTGTATTTCTGTCAGACAGCACTGGTTCAACCTGTTGTTTGACACTGAGTGTATGTTTCATGTGTAAATGTCTCAATGCTTGTATTAGATGGGCAGTTTGAGAACAGAGACCTCAGCATCCCATTCATTTTCTGTCCCCCAAACACCTATTTTCAAATGCCTTGTACTTAGCAGGCAGTTGGTAAATGTTTTCTGTAATTGTGGATGATAACGGTGATGGTAGTGATGATTGTGGTAATGAAGAAGATGATGATGTAATAAAGCTCAAATGGTATATTGGGGCCAAATTACAAAGATTTTTGTAAGAAAACAATGCAAGGTGGAATGGTTACATTTTTTAAGAAAAAATGTCTTCAAATACACCTTAATTTTTGATTAATTTACATATATAAAGACCCTTGATAGGCCGGGCGCGGTGGCTCAAGCCTGTAATCCCAGCACTTTGGGAGGCCGAGACGGGCGGATCACAAGGTCAGGAGATCGAGACCATCCTGGCTAACACGGTGAAACCCCGTCTCTACTAAAAAATACAAAAACCTAGCCGGGCGAGGTGGCGGGCGCCTGTAGTCCCAGCTACTCGGGAGGCTGAGGCAGGAGAATGGCGTGAACCTGGGAGGCGGAGCTTGCAGTGAGCTGAGATCCGGCCACTGCCCTCCAGTCTGGGCAACAAAGCAAGACTCTGTCTCAACAAAAAAAAAAAAAAAAAAAAAAAGATCCTTGATACACAGATCAAAACCATCTTCCATCATTTATATTTAGAGACAGGGTGATTCTTAAAGAGTCTTACAGTGAACTCCCCCACAAAATGCTCAGTGAACTCCTGCTAGGGACCAGTTCTAGGTGGTGGGAGTAGAGTGGTAAGCAAATGAGATAAAAATCCATGCCCTTTGGACCTTACACAGCCTGTGAAAATAAACACATTTCCAAGTAAAGTGCTTATATGTCTGATAGTATAATAAGCAGCCTGGTGGAAAATCAAACAAGGCAAAGGAGAGGAGGTGTGGTTGGGGCAGGCAGGGGGCATGTGAAGAAGGTGAACAAATCTATGTGGGCTTGCTTGATCTTATTATTTCAGTAATTCACCTCATATGTTTCTTTATTCATTTATTCACTCAACAAATGCATCTACTGAAATCCTATTATGTGCTTCAAGCCATAGTGAGACAAGGAAGCGGGTTTCACCTCCCAAGGAGCGCACAGCTTACTCTCAGAAGCAAGAAAACGTGCCAATTACCCATCACACTCACATCCTCTCTAAAGTAGATCCTCAATTAGGCAACACTTCAGTAGCTGCGGAGTCTCTCCGTAGTAGTCTGAGGCAACACAAGTGCATCTCATCTGAAATAGCCTCTAATGCAGGATATACTGGAGCTGTTGCCTAGGGAGATACCACTCAAGGAATATGGGTTCCACGAGCAAATGCTATGAAGTTCTAGTTATTATTTTGAGCCCAGAATGAGTTGAGGCCTAAAAATGTTGCCATTCCATTAAAATGTGTTAGTTTGAATTTAGGCACCAAAGTTATTTTTGATTTATAAGTGTGTGACTCGTTTATAGTGATGTAGCTTTGAGAGGACTGTGGGTTATTTGCCAGGCCATTCTTTTTCTTTTCTTTTCTTTTTCTTTTCTTTCTTTCTTTCTTTTTTTTTTTTTTTTTGGTAAACATGGGTCTCTCTATGTTGCGCAGGCTGATCTCAAACTCCTGGGTTCAAGCCTCCCAAAGTGCTGGACTTACAGGCATGTGCAAGACCATTCTTGATACAAGCTGTTTCTCACGCATTTGGTCCATAAAGAGAGACGACGACAGGCCCTCTGTCCAGGGCAATCCAAGGTATAGGACTCACATCCTACTCTGTGCCATCTATACCATTGCTATTTGCCTTCTGGAATGGGCTGGCAGAACCAGACCTTCCCTGACCAGATGAGGCCATTCTGGAGCTCCAGGCGGGAAGCAGAATGAAAACATGTGTTTATTTTACTAAGTAGCTGTTGCATGTGTTGGATGTAAGGGTCCCCTTTCTTAAAGAGAAAAGAACCTAAGAACTTGCTCTTCATGCATTTCACCTTTAGAACACGAAAAGTTGTCTAAGTAGATTAACACACAGGTGCGTGAGTATGTGTGTTATAGTATAGATACTGCTAAAGAAGTCCAGTATTTCTCTGTATTAGTCTGAATTTTGGAAAATGGGATGAGGCTGATTAAGTGGCTTTCATCTGAGACCTGTGTACTTCCGTGGTTTTGTCTTTCTCCTTTGAATCCCTATCCTATCTCCTCTGGCCTCCTTGCTGTGATCCCATGGATGTGTTCAAGTGTACTGCTAGTTCCCACCACTGCAAAACTCTCCTAGCTCTGCCTGGTGACCCCACAAATCCCCAGTGTTCCATGCCTGGTGCTCTGGGGAGGGAAGCAGATGGCAGGGCTGTCCATTCTGCCACCCAGGGAGGCAGGAGGTCAACTAGGGTAACAGCAGCAGGTGGGGAGGTGGGGTTTCTGGGCTGTGCGTGCAGGGGACAATGGATCATCAATGATCCCTGGGCAGAACAGCCCTCCTGGAACTAACACTGCTGGCAGAAGGTGGCAGCAGCTGGAGGCTGCTTCAGCTCTTGATCAAGCACAGAATAATGTTGGGTGGGTGGCTGAGAGTTGCTGCATTTATGAATTGTCACTCAGTGGCAGCACTGAGGTCCCCAAGCTCTGTTTACAAATGGGTTTTTGCTCAAGTGTTTCCTTAACTCAGAGCAAATCTCTCTTCTTTTTTTCCCTCTTATCCCCCAGCCAACTCCTGTGCACCGTTTAGGTCTCAGCTTTGGGCCCCAAAGTCAGGAAACGTGTTCCTCCTCTATGTTTCCTTACCCCTGAGTACTCAGCCCGTCGTACTGTAAATGCTCTGTAATCTGTCTCTCACAATGGGCTGTGCCCTCCTAACAACAGGGACTGTAACTTGTTCCTCATTGCATTTTCAGGACCTCAAAATGTGTATCTAGTGCTGTCAATATTTGTAGACTTGAGTGGATCCCATCTATGTGCATGGTCTTAATTATAGACAAAAAGGAAGTAGCAGCTTGGGTAATCAAACAAGCAGATAATCCCCAATTTATTTCTTTAAGGCTTTGTAGTGCTCCCCAGGGCAATTTGGGACACGGGACAGGTTACCTATTTTGTATATATACATATATTAGAGACGAATTCTGGCTGTGTTGCCCAGGCTGGAGTATAGAGGTGCAATCATAGCTCCCTGCAGCCTCAACCTCCTGGACTCAAGGGATCTTCGCATCTCAGCCTCCCAAGTAGCTGGGACCACAAGCATGCGCCACCACACCCAGCTGATTTTTTTTTTTTTAAAGATTTTATAGAGATAGGCCCATGCTTGTCTTGAACTCCTGGGCTCAAGTGATCTTCCTGCCTTGGCCTTCCAAAGTTCTGGGATTACAGGTGTGAGCCACTGTGCCTGGCCCATTGTCATATTTATTAAGTAAATATGAGGACTTAAGTGGTATTTGAATATTGATATTTATAAAATACCCTTCACTGCCTTCCTCTTCAGCATCATTTCATCCATACTGGCTCTACCTAGTCAAGACAGGAATGGTTCTTTATGGAAATGGCTATGTTTAATGGAAATTTGTATGTTTCACTGACCCATTGTTGCCATGATGCCATATATCATAAAGCACTTTTGTATAAATTAAATATAAGGATAAGAAAGTTATTGCTCAGATTAGATATTGTATTCCTCATGCTCAGACCTGCTGCCAATGTCAGAGGCCTGAGAGTATGCCAGCTGGGGTGAGCCAGGCCAGTGTGGGATTTAAAAGTTCTCTAGATAAGCCACATGTGATGATTGAGCTGTCTGCTGTTCAGGCATGTGATTGGCAGGTAAATGGGGGGTGGGGAGAAAGGCACTGGAGTTTGGTTGGAGCCAAACTCCATGTGTTTTACGGCCTCCCTAGTTTAGATTCCATGTGGCTCTGTACATTGGAGAGGGAATGGGGCTCCCCTAACAATAGTAATAATAACAATAGCACCCTCCTATTTAATCCCATCTCTGTGCCAAACACTTGGTTCAGTGCTCTCTCACATTATTGCACGCTCCAGCATCCTGAATGGAAAATAGTATTTTCATTTTACATGTGAGGAAACTGAGTCCTCATAGGTTAAATGACTTTACTGAGGTCATATAGGTAGTAAGTGGTAAGATTCAAGTAGAGTTCTCCCTGGCTGCTTTTCCCACTAAAGCTTGCTGCCTGGAGAGCCAACCTGGGCTGTTCTGATTTTGCCATTCACTGATAGCTGTGTGACTTTTAGCAAGTCATGTCACTCTCTGGGCCTCAGCTACCTTTCTGTATAATGGGGAGGTCACTAACTGCCTGCTTTGGAGGGATGTTAAGAGGATTGAAGGAACCAAGGTGCATAGCAGTATTTATGAAACTATTGTGAGTTCCAGATAAGGAGGGGTCATTGCCATTGTTTGTATTTCATCCTGACTCCTGGAGGCTTTAGGCTGTGGGCTGGGAACACTGAGCTAATATTGAACATTCTTTCAAGGAGCAAGGCAATGGAGATAGTGACCTTGGTGATCTGCACAGCTTGTGTGAGCCCCGTGGGCTCCTCTAAAAGCTGACAGAATGATGAGGAAGTGAGTAGGGCTGGCCCCAAGCATGGCTGGGTAAGGGAGTGGAGAGTGGCTCTGTTGTGATGTGGACTGGGGGTATGTAAGCTCTCTGAAGCTTTTGTGGGAATTGTGGCCATTATGTTTTTACTGTCTCCCATTTTAAGAAATTTCTGAATTCTTTTTGTGGTAAACTCAGTGGGTGGGTGGGTGAGTGAACAAACTTTCCTCAGCTCTTACGTGATATGTCCAGTTTTCTCAGGCAGGGGACAGAAGGGGTTAGATATTAGAAACAGTACAAAGAAAGGGCACCTGTGCAAACCAATATGTGGTTACGTCTAATTCAGAACAACAATAATAATAACAAAACTAATCATAATATTAATAATAACATTTATCCTTACTGGGGTTGTACAATGTGGCAAGCACTTTCTAAGCTATTCAGGTGCATTATCCTATTTAATTTTTATAATAACTTTATGAACTAAGTATTATTTTTATTATCATTTTTATAGATGAATAAACTGAGGGACAAAGAGGTGAAGCAATTTGCCCAAGGTCTTATCCTGATTAGTGACGGATTTAGGATTGGAATCAGAGGTTAGGATTGAAATCTCAGAGCCTTGCTCCTACTAAATATTTTCTGCCAAATCTTCGCAATAAATGAGAGAATAGAAGAATTAAATTCATTTCAGGATAGGAGACTCATGTTCAATTTCTTATTATCCAAACCGACAGGGGGGAGGTATTTTAGTTCACTTGAGCTGCTATAACGAAAATACCTAGACTGTGTGGTTGAAGCAAAAACATTTTTTACAGTTCTGAAAACTGGGCAGTCCAAGATCAAGGTGCTAACTGATGCCATGCCTGGTGATGGCCTACTTTCTGGTTCATAGATGGCAGTCCTCTGGCTGTGTCCTCACATGGCAGAAGAAACAAGAGGGCCCTCTGAAGTCTCTTTTTTAAAGACACTAGTCTCATTCATGAGAGATCCTTCTCATGACCTAGTTACCTTCCAAAGGGTTTGCCTCCTAATATCACATTGGATGACAGGATTTCAACATAGGAATTTTGAGGGGACAAAACATCCAGACCATAGCAGTAGCCAAAGATCACACAAGTGATTTGTGTTATTTCTGGTATGCATCATGAAGGGTTTTTTGATGATTTTAGAGTCAGGGGCATAAGAGGTGGGGAAGCCCAATTACTAAAAATATAGATATATATTGGCCGGGCGCGGTGGCTCACGCCTGTAATCCCAGCACTTTGGGAGGCCGAGGTGGGGGGATCACGAGGTCTAGAGATTGAGACCATTCTGGATAACATGGTGAAACCCCATCTCAACTAAAAATATAAAAAATTAGCCAGGCGTGGTGATGGGCGCCTGTAGTCCCAGCTACTCTGGAGGCTGAGGCAGGAGAATGGCATGAACGTGGGAGGTGGAGCTTGCGATGAGCCAAGATCCTGCTACTGCACTCCAGCCTGGGTGATGGTGCAAGACTCCATCTTAAAAATCAAAAACAAAAACAAAAAATATGGATATATATTTAATCTCAATAATTTTGTTTATTTGAACTTGATGCCAAAGAGTCTGTTTTCTCCTTGGAAATGTCTCAGAAGTCATGACCTCCCATATGTGTTTTCTTCTGTTATCTTTTGTTGATACCATTTGCATCAGAAAAGGTCTTCAACTATTTGCAAAAGGGAAAAAGAAAAGTCATGGCCACCGTCAGTCTATGTCCACTTGTCTCTTTCAGGACCATGGACAGGGGCTACGGTGTCTGAGTAGACAAACATTTTAGTTAAGCTACACCTGTGTTCTTGGCTCAGTTTATCTTCTTTGAGGCATTTTTTTTCTGACTTTTATAGGATGTCACACTAGCACTGCCTGAGCATACACCTGCTGACATCAGAGTGGATGACGTTTCAAACATTTTCCAAGGATGATCTGCGAATGGATAACTGGTCCTGTGGCCTTGTTGGGACTTAACAGTACTGGCCCTCTGCCTTGCAGTATGACCTGACTGCCTGAGATTTTAGTGTGGTTGGTGCCAAGATTTAAAGGAAGTGATAAGCACTTACTTGTTCTTCAGCATCATTAAATGATGATGATAACATGGGTGATGACAATTACATATCTACTGAGTGCTTACTGTGTGCCAAGTACTGTTTTGCATGTACTGTTTTGTTTAATTCTCACAACAATCCTTGGGGATATGAATAGTTTTAGATGAAGAAAATGAGACACAGAGAGATATTTAAAAATGTGCAAGAAAACCCAGTTATGTCATAAACAGTGGAGCAGAGTCCCACTTTACCTTGAGGTCATGCTATGTGCACTCCCACAAGGTCCTCAGGCTAGAAAGGGAGGGGCTGACCTCTTCAGAGTGCCTATTTGTGTGCTTCATGAATGTCAATATACTCAATGCCTATTTCCTGGGGTTGTGTTGAGACGAGAATCCCCACTTTATAGTAGAAGAAACTGAGAGAGCATTTAAGTGGCTTACCTAAGATGGCACACACTATATATAGAGAAGCCAGGTTTGTCTGTCTTGAAATTTTTTCTTTTTTTGCAGTGGGCTATTTATTATTTATTTCCCAGATGGCTCTTTACACCATTGTGGACAGTCCTACCTTACAGTGGGGTCTGGTTTCTCACCTTATAGGAGGATGTGGTTGATACTTGACAAGATTTGATGCTGGCCAGGCACAGTGGCTCACGCCTGTAATCCTAGCACTTTGGGAGGCTGAGGCGGGCAGATCACCTGAGGTCTGGAGTTCGAGACCAGCCTGGCTAATATGGTGAAACCCCGTCTCTACTAAAAATATAAAACATTAGCAGGACATGATGGTGGGCACCTGTAATCCCAGCTATGCAGGAGGCTGAGGTAGGAGAATTGCTTGAACCTAGGAGGCAGAGGTTGCAGTGAGCTAACATCGCACCACAGCATTCCAGCCTGGATGTGACAGAGCAAGACTCCATCTCAAACAACAACAACAACAACAAAGATATGATGCTCAGTCTCTTCTTCTGCTTGGGATTCAAGCTTGTCTAGACAAGAAGGTGGTGATGCTCTCGATGACAGGGATGGCAGGTGAACTTGTCTTATGTGTGAAAGTGTGGGCCCAGAAGCAAAAATGGGTACGCCATGCGGAAGGGTTAATAAGCACCTCCAGTCTGGATCATTTTGCTGCAACATCTGCTGCTAACCCACTGCTGGGAGAGGGAATGCCAATTGTAGTGCTGCTGGAGTAGACTTTAAAACAAAACATTTATGTGTTGAAGTGAGGACTGGCATTCTGTTGTTTGGATGACATAAGTCCCAATTTCTGCCATTTCCCCATTGGTGTGCTTGCATTTTGGGACCCGGGTATGCTGGGAAGGGATGACCCATATGGATGGAGTGTAGGCTCACTTTGGTGTGGACTAGTCTCACTGATAACCACACAATTGTCATTGCTAGAAAGGACTACAGATCATTCTGGAAAACTCACTTATTTATAGCTAAGGAAACTGAGGCCCAGACTGGAAAAACAGGAATGAAAGTCCACATTTGACTTTGAATCCAATGCTCTTTCCCTGGTAACATGATTAATACCAATAACATGAAAATATTATCAATAGCATTAATATGATCAGTAAAGCTTCCACCAGAAGTACAGCATTGGGCCATACGTTTTAAAGTTTGTCAAGACCACTATAAGCAGTGGCCCTTTTCCTCAAAGAGGGAATTGACATTCTGGGTCTTGCAATATAAAACAGAGAGATATCACCATCATCATCACTGTCACCACCACTACCACCACCCTTGTCCTCATCATCAGACAAATCTATTTTCAGCACCTACTGTGTGCGAGGCTCTGTATTATGAGCTTTATTTATATTGCATCATATTTTAAAATTTATGACAAATCTGTTATGAACCATCCTTGCAGATGAGGTCCAGAGGTATAACTATTACAAAGCCTTCCGTTATGAATTTCCACATGGGGGATGCAGTTAGAGAAGACAGAACAGTGTAGAGGCTTCATGGTGGTGAGACTTGTCGGGGAACCTGAGCTAAGCTCCAAAGAGTGATTAGGACAGAGAAAACAGATGAGATGAGGAAGACAGTCCTGTCAGGAGCAAACTGAAGGATTTTTGCAGTGAGGGAGGTTGTGGGTTAGACTCAAGGACAATTTGTAGAGAGGTCTGAGTAAGGAATGAATGGCTTCCAATCACTACTGAGCACATTTCCTGTTCCAGACTCCATGTAAGGCACTGGGCGTGCAGAGGTAAGAGGCATAGTTCCTGTTCTTAGGAATGGGCAAGAAGACACCAAAGCAGTCAACCCCCATCCTGGATAATAAGGGTTGGGCAAAGGGTAAACTCAAAGGACCATGTGAGTTCAGAGGAATGGGGTCAAACTCATTCCTCGGTGGCTTGCTAAGGGTTTGGCTTTACATTAAAAGCCAGAGGGAGCTACAGAAGGATTCTAAGTTAAGGAGTGACCTGGCTAGATCATCTAACTGGGGAGACTCTGCAGATACTATGGAGAATGGTGTGGAGACAAGGAGACCTGTTGGGGCAACAGAGGCAAGCACAGCAAAGCCCCCCAGCAACAACACCATCAGTGACAATGCAGAGAGAAGGCAGAAAGGAGCGATCATGAGAAGTTAATATGGATAGGGACTTGGTGGTGGAAGGAGTGGGGATGGGCCAGTGGGCATCCATGGGAAATGCATTTGGAGCGTGTTCTGTTGGTAACTGGCCTTGAAGGTCGTCCTCCCTCTTTGCCTACCTGTTCTTGGCTTGTGAGTAAGTACACGGAGAACATCTGTTAGTGCCATCCCCTGGCTTAATCAGCTGCCCAAGCTGTAGCCCAAAGCCCAGAGCTCCCCCAAAGTCAGAGCTTGAGGCTGTCCCAGGATATCACTACATGCAAAGGCTGATTCCCCTCTGTGGCTGGACTGGTTGTGTTTGCATTTACTCTGCCAGTCACACCTGCTCTCCTCAACTCCCAGTGCTGAGCCTGGGTAGCTGGTGAAGGGCAGACTTCCGGGAGCCTGAACTCACTGTAGCAGGGAAGGAGGGGAGAGGCACAGCTAGTGCCAAGAGAATATTAACTTGACATTTAGCAAAAGGGTGAATCCGTTTATTGTGATGTAACAATGAGGCATTTGCATCCTGAGTCACCTTCTGTTTTCCTATTGTCTTTGCTCCTCAGTGGTCAGGCCAGGCTGCAGTCTTGACAGTTTAAATCAGCATGGTAATGAAAGGGTGGCACCTAGTCAGTTCGAAATAAAAAATCAATCTCTCTCTCTCTCTCTCTCTCTCTGACACACACACACACACACGCACATGCACGCGCGCGCATGCACACACATACACACACACATACACACACACAGAGTCTCTAGAGCTATACTGAGTGTTCAGAAGTTCCTCTCTCCAGCTCCTTCCTTGATACTCTTAAAATTGTAGTATCACAACCCAGATAACTTGGAGGTCTGGAATGGGGCCTCCTGTATTCCTTCTGTTGCCTCCACCATAGCCTGGCTTTCCAACTACCAAAAAAACCCACTTGTAGGCAGGAAGAAGCATGAATTGAACTCCTGATGCATACATCTAGGAATGCTGAGAATGTGACAAAAAAACTCTTACCCAAGCTGGTCATAGTAGCACCAAGCTACTCTGGAGGCTAAGGTAGGAGGATCACGGGAGTTTGAGTCCAGTCTGGGCAGCATAGTGAGACCCTGTTTCTATACAAAAGAAACAAAAAGTAGACATTCAGGATGAAAATTTAAAAAATCTAGATAGTTTCATAAGTATTTTAGCATTGACAGGGCTTGTGCGCTTTTATCATCTCACAGTGGTATAGTGAGCTGGTGGGAGAGGTGTCATGCTAGGAGAAAAAGCTAAGACCTAGGCTCTTGGATGTTTATGATGTGCCAGGCTTGGTACTGGGTACTTTAATGGCATGATATCATGTAATACTCACTAGGATACAACGGAACAGGTCTGGTTTTTCCATTTTACAGGACACTGGAAAAGTTTAAGAATGTTTTCAGCTGGGAATTGGCAGAGCTGGGAAGGAAGCCATATCTACCTGACCCTGGAGTGGCCACTCCACTACTGTGGGTGGCATGGACAGGTCTGGAGAGTGGGCACAGTATCCAGTTGGTGCCATGCTCTCTGCTCTCCCTCTACTCCAGTAGCCTGCAGTGGCTTGTGATGAAGCAAGATGTTCTGGAGAAGAAGGAAACACTCTTTTGCTTCTGTGCCCATCCCTACCACCAGAATCCCCACAGAAGGTATTACTTCTTACCCTCTTCTTTTTCCCAAATTGGATCTGGTAGATCAACATCTGAATACCGACCTCAGGATCATTTAGAAGCTCACAGAATGTTCTCTCTAGAAATTGCCTCCAGGCAGGATTTACCTATGACAGTCTTGGCCAGTGGATGGCTCTATATATTTACACCCAGTTCAAACTCTGGAACACTCCTATCCCTGAACCCCTCCCCATCTCCCAGGTCCCTCCCTCTATGGCAGGAGAAAGATCCAACAAGCCTGACATGGAACTTGACTGCTAAGGTTTATAGTGATACAGGAGGCAGGAGAGAGAAGTAAACACATATAAATACATCTCATATACAGTGTAACTTATCTTCAGTTACTAAATTAGCACTCCTTGCTCTCCCTACCTATACGCACATTGATATCACTCCTCTTGCAGCTCAATAGGTATGTGGTGAACCTCTTGCCATAAAATTATACTCCTGTAAAGTGGTGGACCTGAGCACAGTTGGGATGGGGACAGAGGAAATCTCACAGATCCAAAGCTAAGTCCTGCTCCTCTAGACTCTCAACTGGGTTCCCAAGCTGGCGTGGATAGAAGGGGCACAGCTTACAACTGGCAAAGGCTTTGCTCTTTAGAATTTGTCCCCCACCTCAAACTCACTTTTCTATGCCTATAAATATTCTTCCATGGAGTTCTACTTGTCACTAAAGGAAAGATTCAACTCCTAAGAGTCTTGGTGCCCAAATGAGGGGACCTATTGCTTCTTTAATGTACCAGTCTGTCCTCAACATGGAGACCAGTTTCAGCTCCTTTGCCTACCATCAGATGTGGATGCGAGCCCTGTATTCTGCTAAGCTAATAGAATGCCTATGTCCCTACTGGGAGGTGATGAGGAAGTATGCATCCAGCAATCTATGGGAATGTCAAGGCCACATCCCCTTTTTTAGAGAGAGGATGCAGTGTGTTAAAATAGAAATAGTCGACATGAAGAACAGCTGTGAGGTTATGAATTCTGATCTTGGTTTGGTCCCAATCAATTACATGGTCTCAGTTCTCATTTAAATGCTGAATAAGTCAATCTTCAGGGGTAAATTCTTTCAAAATGTTCATAAATTGTGAAATCCTAGTGTTGGTGGGGACCTTGGATATTCCTCTAGGGCAATGACTGCAAAGTATGACTGTGCATCGGATTGCCCGGGGATGCTTGCTAATATGTCAATGCCCAGGCTCTAGCATAGAGTATTTAGGCTCTAGCATGGGTATTTTTTTTTTAAAACAGTCGGTCCTCCTTCCAGTGATTGGGAACAATGACCTGGTTTATCTGCCAGCTCACAGGTAGAGGAAAATTTGCCATGAAATCTTCCCAGCATGGCTACTCTTGGCCAGTCCTCACTCCTTTCCCCTCATTGACAATTTTCATTCTGTTCCTAAGGAGAAGAGCTCTTACCAAAAGGTCAAAGTGACCCACCTCTGGTCCACTCTTTCCTTCGCAGAGCATAAGAAGTAGTTCTGCCTGGCACTCCTGGAATAGTCATAGGACAGAGAAAAGAGAGGGAACTTTTGAGTTCTGATAAACACATCTGTAGCACACACCTTGTGAGCTGCTCAGTGTTCTGTATCCTCTTGTCTCTTCGGGTGATTTGATGATGAAGTTGGAGCATGGTCTTCAAGGGCTGGAATCCAAGAGTTTCTAAATGGAGTAACGACATCATGAAGTCTCTTAAAATCACTATGTGGTAACTAGTGTAAAGAGATATTTAATAACCGTCAGATACTTGTGGACTCTCCCATGCTTCCAAGGCCCCTTGTTGTTGAGTGGACTGTGCACAGAAATAATATGTGTCTCTCCTAGTCCAAGTTAGTAAAATACTTCTGCCTGCTTCTCCATGCTCTCCTTTGGCCTTTCATGGTGATTGCAGAGGCCATGCATTGAGATCGCAGACCACAAGATACAATCAGCTTGAATCCCTGAGTCATCTCTTTAAAAGAAGCTGTGTTGGAGAGTCACCAGACCCAAAGTGACTTTTCCTGAGTGAGAAGTAAGTATTTAAGTGTTATGACTTTGAAATTTTAGGTTTTAGTTGTTACTGCAGCATAACCTTATCTATCCTGATTAATGCAGTTGGTATCATCCTGAAACATACTCCCTTGTGGATGAAGCTTCTAGTTCTTGGCATGTTTAGGTTGCTTTTCCTGCTAAAAACTGAATGGAACTAGAACTTTCTAGGAACCCTTTCAAGTTACAGTAATGATTTACTGAAGCAGAAAGAACGTGGTTATTTTGAGTATCAGAAGAAAAACACAAAACAAATTTAGGACTGTTGTATTCCCCTAAGAAAGGAATTAAAAATAGACTCATATGGACAGGGGAAAGAAAACCAACAACACTGCCTGATCTGGTGTGGACATGTTCTTCGAAAGTATTAATTGCACATTCATGCCATTTAAAAATATTAATTTAAATGCACACAGCTTGTAAATCTCTTCTTATTCTGTCTGCTGGATGACTTGGGACAAAGCGAGCTGAGAATTAATTGATTAATAACAAGCTGTGACCTGTGTGTGTGGTTTTACTGACAATATCCTCAGGACTTGGGCTTCTTGGAGCCATGCTTCTGTCAGTGGGAAAAGTGCTTTCCTCTTTAGAGAATGTTACCACTAAGCAGAGTTATCTAATCTGATGCTTTCTCCTCTGGGTATGACAGAAGTCACTTACTTGAGAATGGATACTGATGCGTTATTTTTGGAGCTGTGTTTAGGAGATTTATTTGGCACATATGGTATATATTATAGAATGGCATGTAGGGTGAAGCCAGGGATTCCACAAAGAGCCTTCTGTCCATTATGATCTATTGCATACTGAAAATTTCCACTCTGAGTAATGCATATCTTTATACTAAACATATATCATTCTCAGAAGTTGTTAGATTAAATATAAACATCTTGCCTATGGAAGGCAAAATATTAAGCTGTTAGAGACATGCATTTGGAATTTTCTTAGAAAGGCCCTGAAAGAATAGGACACAAGTCAGACACATTTTGACGGGGGATGTGAATGAGGGAGATTAACCACTGAGGGCAGAGTCTTGCACGAGCAGAACATTGTAGTGGAGGAACTGTCAGCTCAACAGCACAGATTCCTGGAGGCGGACAATGACGTGGGTTCCAGGGATAAAAGATTTGGATTTGTTCAGGACAGGCCATGAGTGCCTGCCTTGGTGTGTTATAAAGATTCTTTGTGGCTGGTTTATTTCACATTCAACACAGGATTCTTGAATGTTTTAGAAATGTGCTTGGGTTTTTTTTTCTGTAACTCCTAGGCTAGAGTTACATCATATCATATTTAGTTCAATGTGTCTGCTGTTCTCAAGTGTGGTGGTGCTGGCAGGTAAGAAGGAAGAAGTGAGGCAGGGGAACACATACCTGTGTGCATCCTGGCCCAGGGAGTGGGCTGAAAGGAGGGCAGGAGTGGGCTGGCCTGCTCAGGCTCCCACTACTGTATGGCAAGAAGGGTTTGACCCAGAGAAGCAGAGCACTGAGAGCCACAGAAGCTCCCTCTTCCTTCTTCGAGTGTGCCTGGGGTCTCAGCCTCAGCTTTGGCACTCAGAGCCACATTCCAATCAGGTTCTTAGGGGAGTAGCCCTGTCTTTCCTTGTAGAGAAACCTGCATGAAAGTTTAGGGGATTTCACTTTCTTCTTGAAGGCATCTTATGTCCAAATTAATCCTACTGTTTCCTGTGTCCCCACTGTTTTGACACTTACATTTTTCATGCACTTCCCAGAGCATATTTCTTTTGTGCCAGACACTCTTTCCCCAGAATTCTTCTTGAGGTCTCCACCATTTTGTTTAGAAAAAGTATGTTGATGAGTGTCATGGCATAAGGGGTAAGACCTCAAGGAAAATGCTCCACCATCAAAAGATGCCATACCTTTCCATTCACAGAGTGTAGATTGTGTTACCTGGAGACTCTTTTGTTTGGTGAATGCCCACCTTGGTTTAGTGTGAAAGTCTGACTGTAGGTCAGAGCAGAGCAGAATTGTTCTGCATCGAAGAGGGCAATATCTGTCAAGTGAGGCCATGCTCTGCTGCAGTAACAGACAACCCCCACAGTGGCATAAAACAAGAAAGGTTTATTTTTTGCTCAATAGAGTATATATCAGTCATGAAGGTAGGGGGCCAGTAGGAGGGTGGAGGCTCTTCATCAGAGTCACTCAGCAGACCAGACTGATAGAAACTTCCTCTTGGTGTTTGCTTCCAGCACCATCCCGGTAGGAGGCAGTGGTGAACAGCTCTGGCTAAGAGCTTCCATCCAGAAGTGTCACACATCATGTGGCTCACGTTACATTGGCTAGAGCAAACCACTCAGCACTCAGCCACACTTAACTTCAGGAGACTAGAAAGTGCAATCCTATGATTGCCCAGAAAGAGGAAGCAATAGGAATATTTGTGAATATCCTTAATGATGTCTACAGAGGGTGAAGACTGCTCTAGTGAAAAGGTGAGGCTTTTGGAGGGCAAGTGAAGGACTTGGGCTCCTTGGAGCCACCTTTCTACCTCAAGGAACTCTGTGGGGAAAGGTCAGGGAAGGAAATCCTTGGTTGTGCTTTGTCCTGGAAGGAACAAAGGCAAACTCAAAATCTGTTGGAGCCATTTGCCATGAGATGTGTGATTTAAATTCCTTTTCTGCCTTACCTGTGAAATCTTCAACAGTCAGTGTTGTTCCTTTTTGCTTGTATCTGGAGCAATGGGGTGAGGTGGTGATGGGGTGGGATAAGGGACAAGAGGGAGAAGCTGAAAAAAGTGTAACCTTCAGGATACAAGTTATTCAGGGCAAAACAAGAGGCTCTATACATGGGCCTAGGCACTGGAGAAGCCAGAGACAGCTGACACCTGAGTTAATGTACCTGTTATTTTTCCTCCTAGCTCATAAATTCCTCAAGGTCAAGGATGGTTTCTTATTTATATGTATGTTCTCTGCAGAGCCCAAAACTACTCTGGCCTCAGTAGGTGCTCAATTGCTTGAGGCATGTTTGTGGGTGAATGAATAAACGAGCAAATGCGCTTCTGCCTCTTTCTCTTGTGTGCCAAGGCTTGCAGCAGGCCAGCAGCCAGGGGAGGAGGTGGGGTGGGCCAGCACTCTCTTTGCTCAGAAATCAACTTGCCTAGTTGTGCATCCAATCTTGACTTCTAAGCCAAGGAACAAAGTCTCCAACTGCTCTCAGAGTAGGATACAAAAACCTTCCTCAGCTCTTCTCACCTGTGCTTAGGGACATTTGGCCCTTGGTGAATAGGTCCACCAAGATACCAAGAGTTGGACAGCAGCATAGGAGACTAATTTCAACTGTTCTGAAGGAGGGTGAAAAGAAACACTTTCACAAATCTTCTAGGACGTGAGTACAGACTGACCATCAATTCATTTGTTTATCAAACATTGAAAGGGTGCCTACCAGCTGCCTGGTTCTATGTCAAGAGCTGGGGCTCCACCCTTCTGTAAGATGTGGCCTAGGAGTGCAAGCTGCTTTCATACCGGAAGGTAGGATGATAGGTGAGCCACCTTCTACAAGTGGAGAGCCATGGGATCCTGTGGTTTTGCCTCCACAGTACAGTCCATGGTGGTGTGAGCTGTAACAAGCACAGTCCATGGCAGCATAAGCTGCAGAATCCAACACACGTGGATTTCAGCACTGGCTATGCGTCTTGCATCTGATCTTGAGCCTCACGTTTAACCTCTCTAAGCCTCTATTTTCAACTCTGTAAAATGGCAATCACAGTGCTTAATTGATAGCTTGTTGTGCAAATGAAAAGTGAAAATGCAGGTAAAATCCTAAGCTCAGTCACAGAGAAAGCACTTAGTGTCAGTCAGTATTGCAATATGATGATGCCAATATTATTAATGATAACCTGTCTAAGTTGGAGTGTCCTCACCTAAAAATAGTACCTCCGTCACTGAGTCTATGGTAATTACATGAGATAGTATGAGATACTTAGCACTTTCTGGGTACAGAACAATAGCGAGTAACATTTACCCAAGACTTCTTTTGTAAATGCCTCTCTTCCATCACTACTGTCTCACCTGGGGCACCTGGGAGCATCCAGGTTGGAGATGTGGGCTCAACCCAGGAGTCAAGCAAATAATTTCTAGTTTTTGGGATGCCTTAAATAAAACTGAATTTCTAAGCTCCTCAGGCTGGAAATGGCTCACTGCTGGTGGGATCATTAAGAGTGCCAGCCAGATCTGATTGCTGCATTCAGAGGTTTATTAATATCACCTCAAATTTATCTTCTCCGATGAGGAAATTTTGCCAGCATCTGACAAAAATGAAATGTACAGCGGCCTTGTGCCAACAAGCGTCCTCTTCCTGCCATCGGCTGTTAGCAGAAAGCCAGTGCAGTGGGCTGCTATGGGGCTAATAAAAATATTAGATGAAAATGGGCTTCGCATCTTCAATTAGGAATTCGGGCTTCCAACCCTTCTCTTGAGACTCCCTTCCCCACAACCAGGCTATGATAATAAATTTCAGAACCTCATCTCCCTCTGAGAGTGTGGATTCTCTCCCCAATGAATCCTCCAATACTTATCTGAGCATAACACTCCCGATGAAACCACACTTGTCCCTTCTAAACACTTCAATGAATTCCGCTTATCTTCCAGTCTAGAATGCAATCACAAAAGAATATCAATGAGAGGCATGAGTGGAGCTGGCTACAAATGAAACATGACAAAATCTTGGTGGAGTGCAATAGGGTTTCAGCAAGAAGGATCCCAGGTTGCGCTTCCCAGGTAGAAGTGGGTTCCTTAGACTACATTTGCTGAGTCAGGTGGGCACCTGTGGCCAAGTGGAGAGACCCTTCAGGGCAAAGGAACCAGACAATGTCTCCAAGGCAGTCTTGAGTTATCCTGCTGGGGCCTGGCAGTTGGCGGTCTGAGTGGTAGGGGGTGATTGGGAAGGCTTTACTGATATGTGATGCTATGTGATAGAGTCAGGAGCAAGGAGCTTTGGAAGCTTCTAGCTCCAAGGCACCTTCAGTCCTTTATAGAATGTCCAGTGTCCCCATTTTACGAATAAGGGCATGACCCAGAAAGAAGTCACTTGCCCAGGGTCACACAGCAAGTCAGTGTGGCAGGGCTAGAGCTAGAATGCATATCTGGCTTCTCTGACCAGCAGTCTTTCTCCCAGACCATATCCCTACCTTCCTTTATGTGGTTAACTTTATTCAAGCTCTTTCTACCTACCAAGCACCTGCTTTCTCTCCACCAAGCAGTGGATGTCCTCCTTTGACCTTCATAACAATCTCATGAGAAAGATCCTCTTGGTGCTTTGGTTTGACACTTGCATCATGGAGATGGGAAAGTTTAAACGACTTGCCTAAAATTATTGGCTGAGGTGGTGGATTCAGGGTTCCAGCATAGACAGACAGCTCTAGAGTCCTCCTTGTAATTAGCAGGCTAAACCAATGCTTCTCAAAGTGGGGTGCCTGGAGGAGCAGCATTACTTGGATCTTAGAGGTGCAAATTCCTGAATCAGAAACTCTGAGGGTGAAGCCAACCCTCTGTACTTGAACAAGCCCTCCAGGAGAGTCCCATGCAGGCTCAAGCTCAAGTTTGAGTTGGCCTAAACTACTTAAACTGGTAAATCTTCCATATTTTCCGTGAGTCTTCTTTTTCATGCTTTGTAAACCAAATTGCTGACTTCCCAAACCTGAGGACATTTCCAAGGTCATCGTTACTTTTCAGCAGCCCATTTTCTGGTGGCCTGTTTTAACCATGGGATTATTTAGAAAGACTGAGATTGGCACAGGTTCCCTGCCACCTAGCGGGGCTCCTGAGCTTGAAGACAGCAAAACTGGTGTTGTTGAACCTTCTGTTGGCCAGAGGGGATTTTGAGAGTACTGTCTGCTGTCATGTGGACTTGGAAAAGTTGGTCCAGTCAAGTGGAAAATTAACAAACCAGAAAGGAAAGGGACACAGTATTCAAGACACCAAATGCTCATTGCAACCAGGGAGCCTCCAGACTTCTAAGCATTGCTCTTCTGAAACCATGAGGAATCCCACACTGGAGATATTTTCCTCTTAATTCAACAGATATTTATCTTGCACCCACCAAATACCGAGTACTTTGCTTAGCACTGGGAATATAAAGATGAAGGGATGTGGTCCCTGCCCACAGAGAACCCGCAGTCTAAAATGATTATCTGGTGATGGGATCCTCCACTGGGGAAAATGCAGTGGCTTTCACTTGATGCAGTTTATGATGTCTGGCTAATAGACTGTCACATAAAAACAAATCCCCTGATTATCCCATTGCCAATGGGTGGCACTGCATTCTAATAAAGGCAGCACTTCTTTGGTGGTGTGGGGGAAAACAATTGCAGCCCAGTGCAGGAGAGCCTGATGAAGTCTTCATTATTTAATGAACCATGTCGTATGAACAGCTGTGGTGTAAACCAGCCAGGACAATTATGCAAGTTGGATTATGTCTCCAGTAAATTGATTCTACTTTATTTGATTAGGTTGGTTCTCCAAAGACAAATTCTTCCAAGTTGGGTTGGGGGAAAAAATCACCGTTCTAACTTTGCTTCTGACTTTTAATCTCAAATTGCTTTTGCTTTCTAATCCTAAGAGGAAACAAACACAAGATGGCAGCTACGTTGTTATCAGCAAGAGAACTGAGAATAATCATGTATCTGTAATAGCTATCAGCGTGCTCTGTACAAGACTCACACTGTCTTTTCTCAATGAGCTTGCCTAGGGGGGCAATAAGAGACAGGCAGGAAACTGTGACCATTCCTTTGTGAGTCCCCAAAACAGCCTGGCTGCAGCTCACGAAGCCATTATCTTCCTTTACACACAACCAAACGCAGGCACACAGCTAAATAAACATAATGAAAAGAAATGGGCTCGGTGTGAAATTCTTCCTAGATGCCCTTCCCTGCCTTTTCAGATTATTAGGCACTATCTAGTTCAGTGTCACTGTGGGTCATGGTCCATCAGCAGCTTGTGAAATCTATTTAATGGGTCATCACCAACATCATAAGAAATGAAGCAGAATAGAATAAAACATCATAGTACATCCCATTATATATAGTAAAGGTAAACATTGCTTCATTTGTGTGTGTGTGTGTGTGTGTTGGGGGTATGGTGGTGTGTTCTGAACCATGTTGTAAAATACATTCCTTCCTGAGGGTTGTGGTCAAAAACAGTTGAAAAATCTTTTTAGTTCAAGCTGTTTATTCACAGACAAGAGGGCAGGAATGAGGAAATTACCCTGCTGGGTGGACGCAAGCTTTTGAACAGATGATGTGAGAGCTTTTAGGAAGAGAGTTGATGAGCACCAGGAGCCAACATGGGTTCACCACAGCCATCGCCCAGACAAGCTTCAGACCAGACGCGAATGTGATAGTCTTCACGTCACATGCCAGGGGTCATCAATGGGCTGGAACTTACATAAACACAACCAAGATGGATAACGAGCAGTTGCAAAGCAATCTCTTAGGAGCGATTGTTAGGAGAACTAGAACTATTCCTGCTCTCCTCCAAGACATTCAGCAGGGGCACAATTGACATTCTAAAATCTTTGAATGTTTGTCATGTGGAAAATGGAATCGATCTCATCTCTATGGCCCCAGCACTTAGATGTTTGTTTTGAACTAGGAAATATTTTCTTGTTCTTTGTATAACATCTCTGATTTGCCCTAATTCCTGCAGCCAGACAGTCTGTAAGTGAAACGGACTGCTTCTGGATGAAATTCATTTCCTGCAACAAGAGGGGACCAAAAAGGAAAGTTATTTGTCCCTGATGTGGCCTCTGAGGGCAGTGAAAATCACTGGATGAATGGTTAGATTCATCAGTGGCTTTTGGCCTTAAGACACTGTACACACAATAGACACACACTCATGCCCTACAAGTATAAGCCTTATTTTCCTGTACTCACCTTTACTACATGTGATGCATTTTAATAGTTTCTATTCTGGAATATTCTATTCTGTCCTGCTAGTTCCATCTCATTCCATCCCGCTCCACTCCATTTCATTCCATTCCCATTTCATTTATAAAATGATGGTCAGGACTCATGAAACTGATCTCATGGTCCACTAATGGGTTGCAAACTGTGATTTTAAAAATACCAGATTGGGTTATATTCAAATTCCCTTTAACCCCCAAATCCTGTGAGTCCAATGTAAATTGCTACTACAGTATTAGGGTACAAAATTCTGTGCACAGCAGGCTCCCAGATAAAGTTTTTTATGAACTGAAAACCATGCGTTATTAATTCACTTACTCATTGATTCACTTCCTCATCCATTCCATTCATTACTTACCATGTGCCAGGTACTGTGCTAGGCCACACTGATGTAAAGTAAATAAGATACAGTCCCTGTTCTCAAAGAGCTCTTGGTTACAAAGACACTGATTAGGTTTCCTGGGGCTGCCAAGATCCTAGCATCTGCTTTCCCTGAGTTCTCTTGGAAGGAAGGCCCCATGTATGACACGTCCTCCTTGCTGTTCTTGGGTGACGTATGTAGCCCTAAAGTCTTGGCCCAGTAGCAGAGAATTTCACATCTTTCAGTAAATAAAAACCAAAGTCAAAATGAACATATGCTAGAAAACAGAGACTGCTAGTGCTATGAAGGCTCTGTGCCCTCATGGACCCTGTTGCGAGTGGCTTAAAGGGAAGAGAAGTGGTCCTCTCACCAGCATCAGGAGCCCTAATTACTATTATATATTGATTTGTTTCTTCCACAGACCACTAATCCTGCAGACCAACTTGCAGGGCGTAATAACTGGGATTGCCCAATGCTGGGAGCTAATCAGATTTCTTATGTGTAGACCAGCTTTATGCTAGGGTTTAAGGAAGCTCCTGATTCAAGCACAGAAATGATCTGTTTAACCATTTCCCAACCAGAGATGAGCCATCACAGACCAGCAAGGAGTCTGATGGGTTAGGGGTAAATTGCACTGGAGAGGCTGACATTTCTTAAGGTCCACTGGCAACAGGAAGTCCTCAGAAGTCCAATTTGATGTTGCTCCTCCCTGAACTTCTGGATTTCTGAGGATGGTTGTGAGAGTGGCCATGTGTCAATTTTTAAATCATGTGGTAATTTGTCCGTGAGTGTTTATTTTGTCCCCCAGCAAGATTGTGTCCTCGAGGAAAGGGGTAACTGACCTACTAGGTGAAATCATGCTGTAGTTCTGAGTTGCTGCTGCTTCATGCATACAATGGAAACAAGTATACCCCCAGCAGGCTCATGCGGAGGGTTCAGTGACTAACCTGGCCCTCAGCCGTCCCCTGCTACTCCCATAAAAGCTAGTGGGCATGTGGCTTATACTTCCAACAATGAGTACTCCCTTTTCTCCCCTAAATCCAGCCCTGGAAGCATTGCCATGTTTTTATGCCTCCTGGCATTCTTTATTTTTTGAGACAGAATCTCGCTCTGTTGCCCAGGCTGGAGTGCAGTGGCAGGATCTCAGCTCACTGCAATCTCCTCCTCCCAGGTTCAAACAGTCCTCCTCTCAGCCTCCCAAGTAGCTGGGATTACAAATGTGCATCACCATGTCCAGTTAATTTTTGTATCTTTAGTAGAGATGGGGTTTCACAATGTCGGCCAGGCTGGTCTCAAACTCCTGACCTCAGGTGATCCGCCTGCCTTGGCCTCCCAAAATGCTGGGATTACAGGTGTGAGCCACCACGGCCGGCCGCCTCCTGGAATTCTTTGTTCACTTTTCTGTCCTTTCTCTCTTTCCTTCTCTCATGCTACACTCCTCTTTCCACTTTTAGTCAATCAGCCAAAATTACAAGTACTTTTCCAAACCCTGGGGAGTATTGGAGTCCATGGCTCCTGGCTGCTGTACATGGTTTCCCCTTTTCCTGGGAAGCTTCCGTCTCATTCCCTTCCCCTCATCTCACCCTAGCACTCTTCATACCAAACAAAATGACCTTTCTGGGTGTTCTCCCTGGAGTTCCTTCACTTGTGCAGTCATGGCAGGCTAGCACCTAGTGGGCTATGTGCATCTGAATTGCAGATTGAATCCAGCAACATCAGTGAGGTGGGAGGCAAGTGGCTGGGTGGGGTGCCATGATATTCCGGCTTACCTGTCATGTTGGATGGCTTGTGTGAGCACCAGGAAACCCATGCACCCTCAGGAATGTGTGGGATAGATCTCCTGAGATGATCTCAGAGAAATGAGAGCAGACCATTGTGAAGGAGACGGCAATACTGGGGGAATGGATAAAGCTTGGGTCCCTGAGAGGCAGATCCACTCCAGCCTTGCAGAATGTCATGCTCTTGCAGAAGGCTGCAAGAAAAGGTGAACCCATTCCCAGTCACTGGCCAGGTTAGATAAATCACTGGATTCTGGGACATCAGAGCTGAAATAACTTCACTGGATCATCTCTGGCCCAGTGCTCTCTCTCTCTCTCTCTCTCTCTCTCTCTCTCTCTCAATCTTTTTAATTTATTTTTTAACTGATAAAAACAAAATTCAGAGCTGGGGCATAACTTGTCCAACATCACTGAGATCTGTAACCATCAACATGTGGGGCAGCAGCTGCCTGAGTTTCAAAGAAAGGGGGCCTGCTTCCATTCCTCCTCCCTCTAATTGCCACTGTCTTCTTGTGGGTTTCCTTCTCCTTCCCTGGAACTGAGAAGCAGGGAGGAGGGACCATCTGTTGCTGTGGAAACCAGCCTATAGTACAAGTTCACTCTCCCCCACTGGCTGTGGTTTCTCTGACAGGGGCTGCTGCTGGTCCTGCTGTTGGGCCCTAATGGGGACTTAGGGACCACCACTGTGTTTGCCAGGGGAGAAAGCTGGAGGAGCAGCAGACATCCCCTAACATGAGTTACGCAGGCTTGGTAATGTGGAGTGGGCATGCATTGTGGTGATTCTTCTTGCTTTTTTAAACTAATTTCTCCTCTGCTGGAGACTCTTAACAGAATTTAAGAGTCTTTCTCAGAAGATGATCAGCCTTGGACAGACTTTGGTCTTCAGACCCCAGAACCAAACTTTTGAACTGACAGTAGCTGTGGCTGAAAATGGTGTTTGTCAGACCTGCAGGAAGAAAATCTGCAGTGAAGAGTTGGAGTGGTAGGAAAAGAAGAAAAAGAGGGAACTTGCTTTGCCTTCAGACATATTTGAGTCTCCTGTGTCCTTCAGGAGTTAAAATGGGGCTTTGAAAATAAATAGACTATTTTGTTCATGTGGGGCTAGAGTGTTCCAGGGTTGGAAAGCGTTTTATTAGGTCATTTCATCTATCCCTCTGTCTCTGGGCCTATTCTAATCCCTCTTACTTATAAAAATCACAAAAGAAGGTGATTTCATAAGCTCCCACGACAACTTGTTCCACTAACAATTCATGATCTTAAAACAATCTCCATATCAGGGAGAAATTCCTCCTATTTCTTCCAAAGCTGGTCTGTCTGCGGGCCAAGGCTGCTCAGAGGCAGCTGGGGTTTTATGAAGTGAGCTCTGGACTTGAATTTAATGGTCTTTGTTCAAATACTGTTATTTTATCCTTGAACAAGTCACATAACTGCTCCAAGCCTCAGTTCCTTAATCTGAAGAGGTTAGTGTGAAGGGGAGAGGAAGTAACATATGTAAATGTGCCTAAGATGGTATCTGGCACAAAGAGATGCTTGAGAGATGTGTGGTGTGGCTTTGGGCTGACCTAGGATCCCCATGGTATGGGCACCTTTTGGATCGACATCTCAGACATTAACCCTTCGGTTGTTGGATCGTGGGGTTGGGACGGGGGATAGGCACTGCAGCAGCAGGGGCAGCTGAGGGGGCAGTCCTGAGTCAAGGCCATTGGCTGTTTACCAGCCAGTACAAAAGGTTTCAATATTTGAGAGACTGGTTTAGTTGTACTAGTGCACACTGTCTAAATTACCATCCCTAGTGGTTCCTTCAAAGACGCTAAGCACATTCCTGACTCCACTTCTTTGTTTATGCCACTCATGTCCTCCCATGCCTTCAATACCTTTACAAATCCTCCCAACCCATGAAAATCCAACACAAATTCTGCCTCATACATGATGCAATTCAGCACCAAACTCATAAATCTCATGCCCCACAAGCTTTATCCAGGCTGGAAGAAAGAAGAGGAAAGGTTGTTTTTGTGTGGCTGATTGAGCTGTTGGCTGACTCAAGCAATTACAGAGCCTCAGGTATCATTCAACCTGCAAATTATAGATGAAGACCTGAGACCAGAGAGGCTGTGGGACTCTTCCTAGGCTGTCTTAGTCATCAACAACGGATCTAGAGCCTTGGTCTCCTGACTCTCTGCCTATACTTCTTGTCCATGACTGAGGCTGTTCCTTGAGCCTGGAATGAGAACAGAGTCCTCCCCCACCCTACCAGCACTCCTCCTACCCAGCACTTGCTTGCTGAGTCACACGGAGGGAGGTGGGTAGGGGGAAAATATACATTTGTCTGGAGAACACACCAGTCTGGAAAAATGAAGCCAGCCAGGTTCAGTGTGGGTGGAGTCTCCCACCAGGGATCCCACCCTAGCACTCACCAGGGTTGAGGTGCTAGGGAAAATGAAAAGCACTGGTGTCTTTCTGACCCACCTAGGTGAGTGACCAACTTTAAGCCACGTGTCACGACAGTGGCAGTTTTACTGTTTGTTAGAATCTTGCTTGGCTTAGCTTTTGTAGAACTTGGCTTTTAAATAGAAATTCTTTATATACCAACTTGTTCTGTTGTCAGGGAGATGCTGGCCAGCCTTGAAGCACCTGGTGTATAGAGACATCTGGAGAGCATGCTTCAGGCTGGGAGGCTTTGAAGTAGATGGTTGTGGGTTTGCGTGTACATGTATGTCTATGATCCCCTTTGCTGGCTGCAAATTCTGTCATCACATCATGGAAAAATTCTTCTTAAGGAAAGTTGCAGGTGCAAAGATGCTGAAAGATGCTGATGTTGGATCAACCGAGGAGACAGTTTTGGTCACAAAAATGGTATTTATGCACTCTGCCAGCACGTGGTTGGCCCAGATGGGGAAAATACTGTTGAGATGGCCAGGCTTCTTTGGGTAAGGGAAATACAGGGCTTTAAGAGCAGTAGGGAACACTGAAGGACAGAGAAGCTTGATGCTTTGGAGCTCACAGGATCAGAGTTCAAATCCTGACTTGGCTGCCATTTTAGCTGTGGCTAAACTGACACAGCAGGAATATGGCCTTAAGCAATTCTCCCACACCTTGAGCATACTTTGTGGGTAGGGGCTCAGTGTTAATTTGGGATTCTTTCTCATGAGGATCTCAAAGATAACTGTAGCTGGGTATCTCAGGGGAATATGGCCCACAGTTTTGAGTCCTGCAGCCTCAGACATCAGAGTAGACTCAGGGCAGGTAATGTATGTGTGATGGTGGACACACATTATCTGTATGACGGTGGAGAAACCTGCACATGAGTGATCCCTCATGCTGCCATTTTGGTCATATCTCAGTGTTAGGAAACTTACAGCTGCTTTACTTCATTTCCTGACAAGGCAGCAGCTGGAATTGTCGACTTTGCCGTTATCTGGAACAGCTGCTGGGATTTAATAGTGCACTTAGAGGAATTACCTGGAATCACAGCAGGCATTATGAAAGGAGAATGCATTTCTGTAAGCCCATCTAATGTTTGAGGGCAAGAGAGCAGGGGCTTTCCCTCCATAGTGAGTGAGACATAAAAGAGACTGGTTTGTCTGGGATGTTGCCCTCAAGATGAGCAATCATTTCATCTGGGCTGTGCTCAGCATGGCACTCAGCTTGGGCAGTGTGTGAACTTCAGTGACAAAATCAACTTAGGGGACCTATTTTCAGATCAATTGCTCAAGAAAGCCACCATCTCTGGGCACCTGGGGAGTGACAGCCATCTTGGCTAGGACTTGAGGGCAACTCTGGATAGTTCAGTGCTGAGCCTATCCTCCCACGCACTCCTCTCTGTTGGTCTGGCATCACCAGACTGGCGTCTTCCTCTCTTCTGGGCCCAGTCAATTGACTTCATTCTCTGATACTTAGTAGGTACTCATCTACAGCACCTTGTTGCTGGGCATGCTGTGCTTATCTTAAGGTGGCTTAAAGTCTTTTTGGAAAACAAGTTAATGAACATGCACTTATTAGACAACAATGACAGCCTAGGTTGTGATTCTAAATTGAATCTAAGCAAGGTAGAATGAGATGCTCCTCAACGTACAATGGGGTTACATCCTGATAGCCCATCATAAGTTGAAAATATCATAAGTTAAAAATGCGTTTAATATATTGAACCTACTGAACATCATGGCTTAGCCTAGCCTTAAACCTTAAATGTGCTCAGAACACTTACATTAGCTCATAGTTGGGCAAAATTATCTAACCCAACACCTATTTTGTGATAACCGTTGAACATTGCATGTGATTTATTGAATATTGCACTTAAAGTAGGAAACAAAATGGTTGTATGGGTACTTGAAGTACAACTTCTTCTGAATACCCATTGCTTTTGGAGTATTATAAAGTCAAAAAATCATACGTTGAGCCATTGTAAGTTGGGGACTGTGTCTGCATGTACAAGGCTGATACAAATGCCCTTGGAGCTTGGAAGAGGGAGAAATTTCTGAAGGCCAGAAGAGACTGACTTTGGACAAGTTATGTAAAACCAAAACCCTTGTAACCTTGTTGGGATTCAGGGAGCCATGCCCCTTCTGCTGACCTTGCAATTGATGACCTTTGATCTGAGGCAGTAGTAGAGCTTGGGTTAAATAGAAGGAAAGGGATTCTGCCTCACGTGTTCTTTTGCAAGCTGAGAGTGTCAACTGGCCTGGGGATGACTTGAGATGCATGTGCCAGGTTGTGCTGGTGAGGTGGTCACTTGACCTAGTACCAATACTGGCTTCTGAGTGGCTTCCAGGTATTAACCTTGGCTAATGAGATGGGATTCAAAGCATTTGCAAGTGCCAGTAAGTCAGTGATCACCATTATCTACTGTGCACTTCCTAAATGCCCTGCCCTTTTTGCATAAGCTGGGTCTGACAGCCCTAATCAGTCCTACCTCGTAGATAGCACTGTGGCCCGTTTATTCTAACCTACTTCAGGCCATCATCACTTCTTGTGTACACAAGTGCAATAGTGTCCTACGAATCTGCTGACATTCCCTCCTAAACACCCCCTCTCCATCAAATCCATTCTTCTAACTGCGGCTGGCAGAATCTTTCTAAAATGGTTTTCTGATCATGTTAATTCTTTTCTTAAAACTCTTCATTTATTCCCATTGCACTTGGAAGTAAACCCAATCTTATTATGTCCTGTACGGGTTGTCTGACCCTGAATTTTTGTCATTCTTTATTCAATACTCATGTGGCTCCACTGCAACAGCAGCAAACAGCTGGGCTCTACCCATGTGGATCCCTCTACTTGGAATGTCTCTCCTCTTCTCCCTGTCCTCACCTTTTGCTTAGCCTCCACTTACTCATCCTTGGGCGTCACCCCTACCAGACCAGGTTGGCTGCTCCTGTTCCACAGCTCATAGCTTGCTGTACTTTCCCTTTGTATTCCCTAATGAACCCCCATGTGTTATCCATGTAGTTTTCTGTTTAGTGTCTGTCTCCTCTTTCCCTTTCAGGGACCCTTGCAAGGTCCCTGAGCGCAGAGACCACCCCCATTTTGTTGGCTGCTGCTCAAGACCTAGCACAGAAGCCTGCAGCTCAGCAGGCTCTCAGGACATGTTTGAAGAGGCAGTGGCTGTTTTGGGGTTTCTAGAGCTTCCTTGGGAAGTTTCTTCTGTGCGTCCCAGTGACCAGAGAACCATTGGAGGTGAAGTGAGCCCCAGCCAACTCAGCGAGATGTTTCCATCTTTAGGTGAGCTTTATGCCCAGGCGTGTAGCAGAAGAAACTGTTTTACTCATAAACCGAGCAAATTTATCGTGGAAATCAGTGGGAGAGAATAAATATGAATCCCCATGATGTCATTTTATGGGCTGCTTTATAGATTGTAATCACCCATTTAGAGTTTGCAGGCTATTAATTTTGTTTGTGCAGAGCCCCAGGACTCTTGGGGACAGAATTTACAGGGCTGTGGTGTCAGACACATAGTTCTAGGCCTTAAACCCCTGAAAGGTTTTGGAAGGAGAATGACAAGCAGCCTTTGGAGCAGTTGGGGCTTAGGGGTCTTTCCTCTTGCTTTCCTCCTGTACATAATTTTAAAATATTTGTTTACTGTTTTATCATCTTAATTTTACCCTTGTCTTTAGGCCTGTCCTTTCTGTAAGCTAGGTGACTATGTGGGTTTTGCATTCAACCCTTGATAGAGAGAACTCCCCTCTGAGAACTTGAAGAGATGTAAGGAGGAACAGCACAAGGTCAGACAGAATTGGGTGGAATCCAGCTCTACTCGTTGGCTTGTGATCTAGAGCCAATTTTTATTGTTGTTACTTTTTTGAACCTTCATTTCTTTCTCTATAAGTTGAGACCCATGTCCCCAACCTCAAAGGGTGATTATAAAGATAAAGGAGAGGAAATAGGAAAAGCACTTGGTACTCAAAATGAGTTATAGTTCATAAAATGACTATGATGATTGCTGTTTTAGGGTAAGCTGGTAGAGTGGGAACACGGTGGAAACTAGGAGTCAGGACACCTGGTCCCAGCCCTGTCACTGATGTGCTGGGTGATTTTGGACATACTAGTTAGCCTCTCTGGTCCCAAATTCTGCATTGGTGAAGTAAAATGTTTGGCTCAAAAGATTTTCAGATGTGGTGCTTCTCAGTGTGGTCCATGGACCACCATCCCCTGGAGACTTGTTAGAAATGTAGATTCTCAGGTTCGGCCCCAGCTCTCTTGGCCCAGCAGTGAACATTTTAACAAGCTCTCCAGGTGTCTGGTGGGCACAGTGAAGTCTGGGAAACATTACCTTGGTTCTAGCACTCTGTCCGACGTTGACTTCCCAAGTAGCAGTCACCTCTGGAGCCTTCCTCTTTGGGGCCTTGGACCACAGTGGCCTTTGACAAGGAGTCTCTGCTGGATCTGTGCTGCACGCGGGGTATGGGAATCTCTGGACAACCAGAAAAGCAGTAGTAACATCTTTAGATAACTGAAGTCAATCCTGCCCATTGGGCAAATGTTAACTGGTTGCTCAGGGCTGCACTGAGTTCAAATACTGAGCCACTCAGGGGCTTCGAATGGCCAAGATCAGGCAGCTTTCAACCTGTGATCCACTTCTGGTAGATTTAAGGCAAAAGCAAATATTTTTGCCGTTCCTTCCAAAATGCTTTTCCCAAATTATTTTACCATCATGGCACATGTTGACCCTGCCTAGGAGATGCATTCCCCAGAACAAAGCAAACAAGAAGAGGGTCCTCCTCCAGTGGGCTGTCATTTATTGTTCCCCATTCCATGGCCTCAGGACTGACTGCTGATGAAACCTAAAAGACCAGCTTGCAGAAGGCGTGGAAACCTGGGGCTAGGGACCCCTCTGCTATGGACGTGAAGACAGGAGGTGTGACTCACAGTGGGTCGGGGAACCTGAGTGGAATCATCCCTGGAACTCAGAGTCTCTAAGACACACTTATTGGCTCTCCATAGCAATAACAGATGGCAAGATAATATTATTTTTCTAATCTTTTTTTAAAAACATTCAGTCATTTCTCAGGGACATCTCTAGTAGAGGAAGACACCTGCATTCTTTCTTGTTCTCATTTTCCCTTCTACCATTTTCCCCGTAGTGTATTTCCAGCCCCATGTGCAGGAAATCGGGTAGCTGAGGTGTGGTTTAAGGGACCCATTGTGGTCCTTATGGCCCATCAACACAATTCCTTAGTGTTGGCCTGCAATATCCATGTTTGTTGTTCTTTTGGGTCAAGGCATGAAAACATCTGTCCACAATGTCAGTCTTATCTCTGATATCAAAGATAGTATCTGAGAAGGGTGATAAACAAATTTAATGTGAAAAGCTGATCATGTTTTGAAGTCAGTAGAGGACTGGATCTGGCAATGAGTATCTTGCAATGAGTCTGTTCTGAATTTCATTGCTGATAAAGAGAAACAGTGGAGTGGTGGTGAAGAGCACAGACCCTGAAACAAGAATCCATGGGCTCAAATTCTGAGTCTTTAAGTCTATGGCCCAAGACTTCACATTTCTAACTTGCTTCCTGGGTATCCTGATGCTGCTGGTCTGCAGGTCACACTCAGGGTGGCAAGGTCAGGCAAGGTCAGAGCACAGCATGGGAGGGACTGTACTGCCTGTGGTCCACAGTGGAAGGTGGAGGAAGCCCACGGGTGACATGACTTACTTATATCATCTACGAGTTTTTTGTGTTTTGTTTCCTTTAGGAAAATTTACTGAAACATTCTTCATTGCAAAGTATAAAAACAAATATAAAATAGTCTATAGGTATTAGAAAACCAGGTATACTCTGTTTACTTATGGATTTTTCTAGAATGGGGGTTAAGGGTGGGAAAGTGATGGAAGACTTAAGTAGTAGAAGTCTATCAGAGGCCCCTTAAGATTAGGAAATGCCCTCAGTGGGCTTCAGTATCCTTTATGAGATAATGCATAAGTGAGTGGACCATGAGGAGAGGAGAGGAGAGAAGAACAAGACCCTCCCCTAAGGACTATACAAGACACATACCCATGGAAAGACGGATGCTGTGATACAGTGACCCTGTGAGACAGTGCTGGTGGAGTCAATATGAATAATGGGAGAAGGAACAGTCACTTCTGTCCACTCTTCTAAATGCCCTCGGAAATGAGCTCATTTAGTGTTCAGAGCAGAGTAGGTATTATTACCTCCACCTCAAACATGGAGAAACTGAGGCCAGAGAGATTGGTAATTTTCCCAAGGCTACACAGCTTGCAAGTGGTAGAAAGAGGATTTGAACTCAGTGATACAGCAGTAGGTAGACAAATCCCTAGGCAAACACAGGTGGGTCCCCATTGAAACTCCACCTGCATACCAAAGCCAGTTTAAAGCCTGAAAGCCAAGCTACAAGTCTTGGGTAAATCCACAGACTGGACTGAGAACCTCTCTTCCCATTTGGCATGCTTTCCTCTGATTAACCCCCACTCCTTCACCTATACCCACCCTTCCCCAGTTGGTTTTTACACTGTTGCCTTTTTTTGCATACTCACAGACCAATCAGTATGCACCCCCCATTCTGAGCCCATAAAAACCCTGGACTCAGTCACACTGGGACACAGAGACCACCCAATTTTGGGTGGTGGACCATTCTCACGTCCCCTCTCTGCTGAGAGCTATTTCAGCACTCAATAAAAATTTTCACCTTGCTCACCCACTGGCTGGCAGCATAACCTCATTCTTTTTGAATGTGGGACAAGAAATTGGGACCCTGGAAAATGCAGGGGCTGAGCACACAGACATGGTAGCTGTGGGATCTGTACCAGAGTAGTCAGGGTGTCTCCTACAGTGGGCCTGGACCTGAGAAATGCGTGTGGGGGGAATCGCCAGCTGGAAGTCTCTGACCCACAGAGTGACCAAGAAAAACCCTGCATCATCAGAACTGGCCACAGGACAGCATTAATTAAGTGCTTAAGGAACAGTATGGGGGCTGGCAGCAACCCAGGTATGCACAAAAGACAGGATTCTCAACCAAGAGCTCCTAAAGCTCAGAGAAGTAGCCCCTTTCCCAGGTCTGGATCCATGGATTGGGAGCAAGTTGCTCCACCATTTGGTGGAAGGAGGCTTGGAAATCAGAGGGGCCAGGACTGAGTCCTAGGTCTGCTGTTTATTATCTTTGTGACCTTATGAGAGCCTGACTCTAATCACTGCCTCCCCACTTACTGTGAGAAGGAAGTTAAAGGAGATGGCATGTGTAAAGGGCCCATCCAACACCTAGGACATGGTGCACCCCTAATATTTGGCAGCTTGTCTCCACTTTGCCCATTCCTGCTCCCAAGCCTTGGAGTCTGAGATGAGAGGTCACTCCACCTGGCTTTAATTGGGTTTGTTTTGAGTCCCCATAGGCTCACTGGGACTCTGCTTTCTGATGGGTTGAAAACATTAAGCTGTTGTGAGATGCTCCCATTACTGTGATTTAAAAGCATCTAGGATGCCTAGCGTAGCTTTCACACTGGATTGCCAATTTCTCAGAGAATTAAACATTTAGTGCCCAATCAGATATTTTTCTATCTGCATACACGTGGAAGTGTATGCTCGCCCGCCTCTAGGGAGTCAATTGAAGTGCAGTTGAAGCCAACTCACTAATTTTCCAGTGTGTGGTAGGATCTTCGTGGTTGGTGAAATGAGTTGTGTATAATTTGTTGGACTGTATCTATGAAAGTAGAAGATGGAGAGGAAACGAGGTCTGCCATAAAGGGAAGAGTTTGGTATGGATGCAAGAGGAGAAAGAAGGGGGAAATAAAATCCTTCAAAAGTCCATCAAGTTTACCTAGAAACAGATTTACTTAAAAGTTTTGAGAAATTTGTTTCTGATGATGATCCTTATGAGTCACTATTTCTTATGGAATCAAGCCAGCATTAAAGTTATATTGCATTCTCAGCATGGCTGGTTTAGAGAATTAGGTCATTTGTAAGTCAAAAGATTGCTACAAAATTCAAAATAAATAAATTCCAGGTATCTGAGCTTAAGCTCGCTGGGAAGAAGGACTCAATTTGAGGCAGGTTTTCTCATTTCCCAGCTTAGAATTGCCTTCAAGGTATTTTCCCTATCTCAGAACAACAAAGACACTGCCTGAGGAAGAATCTCTCCTTTATTATGGTGTTCTGCAACCTGAGTCAGTGAAGTTTTGATTCTCCTGGAAGAGGCTGGCCAGCTACTCATTAACTGCAGGGATTGAGGGGTTTCAGGCATCAGATGGAGGTGGGGACAGACTGGAGCCAGAGTTCTCGATTCCACTGCATGTTACAACCATCTGGGGAGCTTTTAAAAATGCTGATGCCCGGGCCTCACTTCCACGAATGGAATCAGAACCTGTGGGGCCAGCGAGTGCCCTAGGATTTCTGTGAGCAGCTAGGGCTCAGAACCACTGGGTCGGATGCTCCCTAAGGATCTGGCAAGGATTTTATGAATTTAGGTTTAAGAGCACCTGAAGGAGTCTAGAGGGGCTGGAGAAGAAAGGAGATGGTGGTTTGGTAGGCACCTACATCCCCAGGGGTGCTGGTAGAGACTATGCTGCAAAATTACCCAGGAAGAAGTGAGTCTTTAACATTGCAGCCATTACTATGCATGAAATGGTAATTAAAATATCATATTTTCTTAACTCAAATACGTTGATTAGAAGGATGCACCATTGACTTAATACCTGCTTTTATGGAGGATGGGTGGGAGAAAACTCTATTAAGTATGTATTAACATATGCACTAATTGTAAGGTAGATCTCAGGTTCACAAATCATTTTATGTTGGAAAATGTGCTTCTTGAAATTGATCTAACAACATAATGATAGAGTGCCTTACATGGATTACTCTGCCTAATCCTCAAACAACTCTACCTATGAGATAGATGCTAACATCCTCCCCATTGTATGGGGGAGGGAGTTGAGGCACAGAGAATAGTTGAATAGCTTATTCCAAGTCACAGGTAGTCCAGAGCTGGTCAGTGATGGACTGGAATTCAAAGTGTGTTTTTCAGAGGTAGCCCAGAAAATGTAGTGAGATCCAAGGCTGTTGCTTTCTCAGGTCTCTTACCTTCCCCAGAGCCAGGGAGGTGGCTTTCCCTTAATCAGGGTCCCGAATCTCCCAAGTGCAGAGGCATCCTGCACTGGCTCTCATGCCCTGCACAGGGTACCTGGCTTAGGAAGTGAGTGGGAATGAAATCTGGCTTGAGGTCCCTTAGCAGGCCCTGAGCCCAAGGGTTTATTTTTTCTAATGCCACAGAGGCTTAGCATGAGCTGATGGACCCCAGCCCAGGGAGAGAAGCCATACTGACTGAGCTGAACAGTGGCCATGGCCTCCCTACCACGCCTGGTGGTTCTTTCACCTTTCTGCGCACAGCATCTTAAAGAATCACTCTAGTGGGTTTGTCTGATGACCGGGGACCAGGGAGAAGGAATTGGAGATCCTTGTAACTCTGGGAACCTTGATGCTATGCCTTTAGGACAAAAGCCCCCACTTTCCATGCCAATTTGCCCCAACCGTGTGGCGAAATGGCAAAGGGGAGTGCAGGCTGAACAGGACCTTTGGAAAACACCAGCTTCTGAATTCCCGTCCCTCGGTCTTCTTGTGCAGGCTTTCCCCCTCTTTGTTTTTCCCTTTTCTTAAACTCCTTGACGTGATGGCAAGCTGAACCTCTTAGAGCTGCATTCCAGAACAACCTGGGTAATGGAAAGTACAAAAACAACTTAAACTTGTTTCCAAAACTTGATGGGTTACACCGACTTCTCAGAAAGTGTCCATTTGGACCCAAAATGTGAAATAACATTTTGAGTCTCGTTGGAGGGGGGCCAGAGGGTTACGCAGCTGCAGGCATGGGCCAGATGGGAAATCCAGATGCTGGCCTAGGGAGCAAGGTACTTTCTGCTGCTCATGCAGGCTGTCAAAGCAGCAGCCTTCTTAGGACCCTCACTGCAAGCTTTAAAATGTTATTCCTTAGGGAGAATTTCAGATAGGAGGGAAGGCTTAATCAATACATGCAACGTTTCACTGGCATTAGAGTGATGTTTTGTTATGTTTTTTTAATGGGAGATGATTGGTGGTAATAGTAAGTCAGGGAGGGCGTTGCAGGGTGTGGTCTTCAACTTTCTCCGTCTTTATCACATGCCAAAAGTTGCTCCATTTCAGCATGCAATCGAAATTTAAATAGTCTTCTGGCTTTTATGAAAGCCCCCTAGCTCATCCGTGCAGTAAGACTGAGCTACTATGAAACCAGCACTGATGAACACATATGTGTGGAAATACAATGACAACAAAATCAGTTCTTCAAAAGACATGTTTATTATTCCTTCAGCAGGAAGGCCCATCTGATGCTCTGGGGCGCAGGTTTCATGAGTGTTCAGGTCAGTCTCTGCCCAGGCCAGCTCCTTTCCTGATTGTCCACAGTGCTGATCTCTTACGGACTGTCCTGCCTGCCCTACACACAATGAGAGCCAGTCTGGAGGAAGGTTTGGTGGCCATCGCTCTGGGGTACACTGGAAAGAACTCTGCTGAATGCCGAGGGCCATTTCCCCCTAGACTTGCTGGTATTCAGTGTGGAAGTGGGAGGGAACTCAAATGAGGGGAGCTGTAGGAGGTCACATGATGTGGTAGGACCTAAACTCAGCTGGGTATTAGAATCATCTGGATATTTGATTTTTTTTTCAGTTCGGGTGCCCTCTCCTGCCTTGTTGCCATAGATCTGCAGTGCAGCCCAGACCTCCATTTAAAATAAGCTGCCAGGTCAGGTGCGGTGGCTCACACCTGTAATCCCAGCACTTTGGGAGGCTGAGGTGGGCGGATCACCTGAGGTCAGGAGTTCAAGACCAGCCTGGCCAATGTGATGAAACCCTGTCTCTATTAAAAGTATAAAGATTAGCCGAGCATGGTGGTGCAAGCCTGTAGCCCAGCTACTCGGGAGGCTAAGGCAGGAGAATCGCTTGAGCCCGGGAGGCGGAGGTTGCAGTGAGCCAGGATCACGCCACTGCACTCAGCCTGGGCATCAAGAGTAAAACTCTATCTCAAAATAAATAAATAAATAAATAAATAAATAAATAAATAAGCAAGCTCCACAGGTATTTATGAAGGTTCAGGTGGCCTTTCTCATCAGCCCATTCCCCAGGATCCTTCTCTCAGTCCTTTTTGTTGACAAGCTATCTCTGGTTTAGCAGCAGACACAAGGTTCAATTATTGTTCCATCCTTGTGACACAATGATTGGATCTAGTTTGGATACAAATGCATAGGTTGCCAGTTTCTTGACAACTTCAAGGGCCTGACTGGTGAGGAAAAGGCAAAGTAAAGGCCTGAGAGATGGATACAAATTGCTGTCCCCAGGTTTAGTCAGCAACTTTTGATGTTGCTCCTGGGTCTACTGTGTGTACTCATTTGAGGGCCGGTTATCACACAGGTCTCCCTTTGGGTCTCCCTCTTGGAATCCAGGCATGATAAATTAACCAGGAAATTAAAGACATCTTCCCTTCTCCACTCCTATCATGTTCAGGTCTTGGGAGTGAGGAGAGGAATGGGGGAGCAAACATAGCTTGGCTGGAGAAGGAGGCGGTTTTGATCTTTTCTTCTGCCCTTCCTTTCAAAGGTAGAGGCCGTCTTCTTTATAGCATCTGTCTTGGGGAGCAGTCACATTAATTACGTGTGTATTTAGAGCTTTACAAGCCTTGTCACCAGACGTGTGTAGTGCCTCACAGTTTACAAAATAGGTTCACATACTAATCTCTTTTGACTTAATGAGATGATGACTCAGCTGGTTATAAATCATCAAAGCAGCACCATGGACCATGCATGACAACCACGGAACTAGGGCGAAGCTGTCGCTTGAATGAAAGAAAATGATAAAGGCTTATGTTCCCCAAGCCACAAAAGAAAATAGCTGTAAAATTTCCACTGAGGCTTTTTCTGTTACATCTTTAGCTCTTTAAAAATCTGATATTGAAGACACCTAAGAAGTTTGGCAACCATGTCCTGTAGATGAAATGTGGGTGGAGCCAATTGATTGGGCTTCAAATTGCATAATGTTGGGTGTGGTGAGGTCACTTGCTTTGGCTCTACGCTTGGGACAAGAGACAGTGGGAATGTGTCCTTGTTTTGTAGTTCTCTGGAAGCCAGAGGAAGGTTATGATTATAAACCTAATCTCTCAGTTTTCTCTGCATCTCAGCCTTCTTCACAGGGGGTAGGACCTCCGTCCTCACAAGTCAGGGGGTGGTCTCAGCTTCTGGAGCAATGAGGCAAGTCTGCACCCTGTTGGATGTCTTGGGTACAACCAGGTTATTGATTCAAAGGCAGGGGAAGTCCAGGCTCACAAAAGACTTTCCCAAAGCTCCAGAAGGAACTTTGTTCTTCTCTACATTCCCCCACCCCACACACACATCCAGGCATTCCTCTTAGATTTCATAATTTCTTTGGAGCAGATTGGCAGGTAGGACCTCTCGTCTGTTTTCTTCATACCGCCATGTCATCAGCTTGACAAATGAGACAGACACGTGCTAGAGTGGAGATAGCATTCTGTGAAGAGCGTAGTGATGAGGCCAGATGGCTGCCAAGCTCACCCCAGTGTGGGGCTGGTATAGCAGCTCTATCCACGAGTCTTCTACCATCAGACCAACTAAGGGAGATGTTTCTCATGCATCACCTTTCATTGGAACTGGTAGTGTTATGGAAAATATGTCCTGTCCCCAGCAGAATGATCAATCAGGGATGATGAGCTTCCACTTGGGGCAAGCATGGCTGATGGTCCCCTTTCTGACACATGAATTAGTTGGTTTTAAAAGGTGTACCTCGTTATTGGTTCCCTCTTGCTGCTGTAACAAATTACCACAAACTTAGTGACTGCAACAATATAAATTTATTGTCTTACAGTTTTGGGGGGTCAAAGTCCCAAATCATCTCACTGGGTTAAAGTCAAGGTGTCAGCAGGACTGGAGGCTGGCTCTGGGGAGACTCTGCTTCCTTTCTTTTTCTAGCCTCTAGGGGCTGCCTATGCTTCTTGGTCCATGGCCCCTTCCTCACATCACTTCTTACTTCTGCTTCTGTTGGCAGATCTTCTTCTCTGATTCTGACCCTCTACCTCCCTTTTATAAAGACCCCTGTGATTACAGCGGGCCCACCTGGATAATCAAGGACAATCTCCCCATTTCAAGATCCTTAACTTAATCACACCAGCAAAGCCCCTTTTGCCATGTAAGGTCACATATTCATGGGTTCTTGGGATTAAGATACTGGCATCTTTGGGGGTCACTATTTTATCTATCACAATTTCCAGTCAGTGATTTCTTGATTTATTTACCGGAGCCTCAGGGAGCATTGCATTTGCCCTTTTACAAAATTACTTTTAAAGAGATTAAGTATGTACTTACAAAAATGAAAAAAGTTAATTTGTTTGAAATCATATGCTTTACAATATCTCTTCATCCCCAGTTTCTAATGCCCCATTTCCCCTTCCCAGAGCTGAAAACTATGTTTATTAATAATCTCTAGTGTACGCTTTCAGTGAGAATCTATGCAGATACAAGCATGTATGCACACATATATGCATGTCTATGAATAACTTTCCCATTTGAAAAATGATAGTGCACTTTCACACTACTGTCTTTGTTTTTTGGTTGTGGTTTTTTTTTTTTTTTTTTTTTTTGGACAGAGTTTCACTCTTGTTGTCCAGGCTGGAGTGCAGCGGTGTGATCTCGGCTCACTGCAACCTCCGCCTCCAGGATTCAAGTGATTTTCCTGCTTCAGCCTCCGGAGTAGCTGGGATTATAGGCACGCACCATCTTGCTGGCTATTTTTGTATTTTTACTAGAGGCAGGGTTTCACCATGTTGGCCAGTCTGGTCTTGAACTTCTGGCCTAAGGTGATCTGCCCACCCTGGCTTCCCAAAGTGCTGGGATTACAGGTGTGAGCCACCACACCCAGCCTCACACTATTTCTTAATGATCTATTCACATCAGACCTACATACCTGCTTTTTAAAATAGCTACATAGTTTTACATTGCATTAGTGTATCCAAATATATGTAACTGGGAGCCCTTTATCAATAGATTGTTTCTTTTCTTTTCTTTTTTTGACACAGAGTCTCACTCTGTTGTCCATGCTGGAGTGGGCACAATCTTGGCTGACTGCAACCTTCGCCTCCTGGGTCCAAGAGATTCTCCTGCTTCAGCCTCCTGAGTAGCTAGGATTACAGGCGTGTGGCACCAGCCCTGGCTAGTTTTTGTATTTTTAGTAGAGATGAGGTTTCACCATGTTGGCCAGCCTGGTCTGGAACTCCTGACCTCAGATGATCCTCCCACTTCAGCCTCCCAAAGTGCTGGGATTACAGGCGTGAGTCACTGTGCCTGGCCCTGATTGTAACATTATTTCTAATCTTGTGCTGTAATAAACAATGTAACAGCAAATGCCTTCTTACATTGGTGTTTGCACACATGTGCCAGTGTATCTATGGGGTAAACTCCTATGAGTGGCATTTTGGGTCCCAGGTTATGTGCACCTTAAATAATGATAGTTGTTGCTGCATTGCCTTCCAAGATGTGTATATAAACATATGCTTAGAGACCATGGCACCTGGGCCTGGTCAAACACCATGCTCAGCAGGGCTCTGCCATGTTACTCACCAATAGCTCTGGGGACATCTCATTATAGTTCCGCCTCTGACAATGTCCACCCTCCGGGGAGTAGCTCACTAGTTGGGGGTTAAGTCAAGGATGACAAGTACACCCATTGGGCAAGCCACTGCAAACCTAGGCCCAGAGTTGAAACCAGGACAAACATGTTCACTCTTAAGGCTATTCATTAAACATCATATTCCAAGCTATTCTGTCAAATTCTAGGGACACAGCACTACGTCTCCTTGAAAACCTCTGATTCCTTTTGTCTGTCCACATTGTGGAGCTAGACAGTGTCGAGACTTTGATTTGAGTACCGCAGTGGCGGGCTATTCTGGGAGGAACAGACCTGAAAGAGGCAGCACATTTAGCAGAGATTGCAGCCACACCGGCTGGGGCCAGAGGGCTTGGATGTGACACAGCTATTGTTTGTGAAAGAGATTTGATGCTTCATTAGAGAAAAACTGTGTACAGAAACCTGGCAGAGACTTCTTAATGGCATTCTGATTAAAGGAGCAAACAACCTAAATGCCAGATTAGTAGCATTTCGGGAAAGAATGCATGATGGGGACTGCATTTCTATTTTCTTCTTTCCCTCAGCCTTGCTCTGCAGCATACGTTTGTCACTTTGAGGACATGAGAAAGGGGCTCTCTGATGTAGCAGAGAAAGAGCTGGAAAGCAGAGAGGCATGGAAACTTTCAGCTTTCTGGCAGTCCAAGGGGAAGGTTGGAGGTTCTGATACAGTGTATGCAACTCCCAGGGTCCAGAGATAAAAGTCTAGACGGTCCAGTGGATCACCTTGGAATGCAAGGCTATGTGGATGTGCACCAGTCCTTCCACCAGGAACTTTCCAGAATGGTTAAGAAAGGAACCCACAATGCCCCCGAGAGTCAGGGCTGTCATGCACATGAATGGTTACCTCTTTTCTGCCATGGCCTCAGAACATGGTAGAGCTGATATCAAGGGAACCAACGTTTCTCCCTCAGAACCATGCTTTAGGAGCTATGGTTTTCCCCCCATTCTTCTTTGGGCAAACTCATTAGGAGGGGTAGTTCTCTCTTAGACCTTCAAGATGGGGATATGCCTGGACAGGGTGAGGCACTAAGGGTCTCTCTCTCTATAGACAATGAGGAAAATTCCCTATACTTTGGCCAAAGTGATCTTTTAAATGTAAATGAAATCAATTGTAAGTTCAAAACTCCTTGCCATGGCATTGGCCCCTGACACATGTCCCATTGCTCAGATGCATTGGCCACATTGGCTTCTGGAGGCTCTTGAAGCACACCAAGGTAGTTCTTACTGGGGGGCCTTTGACTACTGTTCCCTCTGCCTACCACGCCCTTCTCCTGGCCTTTCAAAGCTAGAACTATTGCATTCTTCAGATCTCAGCAGAGATGTTCCCTTATCAGCTGATATAACCCCCAACCCACCACTCCTGCCACCTCGATGCTAATTTCCTTCATAATCCTAACACAATCAGGAACTCTTCTTATTCATGTGTTTGATTGCTTATTTGCTTATTGTATTCCTGCCCAATGGAATGTAAGTTCTAAGAGGACAGGGATCTGGTTAGTCAGATTCAATGCTTGTAGAGGTCAGAGCCCAGCCATAAAAACAAGGTGGTTCAAGAGAGTATATTTAATGTAGGGAATTAGTACCCTAGCATCAGAAGAGTGGAGTGGCTAAGTAGGTCACTGTAGGGCAACCCAGAGGTTGACAAGAGAAAGGAACTGGGGTCTGGAAGGACAAAAAGAGGAGGTGGTATCATGGAGGAGACCTAATCATGGCTGAAGAACAGAGAGGAGAGGGACAGCTTCCAACTTCTCCCTTCCTTCCACCCTCTGGGCTTTGCCCAGTGCTTCCATTGGCCAAATCCAGTATGATCCAGTTGGCAAAGGTGCCAGAAAACATAGTGGGGGTCGCCCCTGTAATTAAGAACAGGGCAGGCAATAGGTGGGAATTCATCTGAAAACACTGAAATGACTGGTGCCTTGCTCTGTCTCCAGCTGTCTTGACACATAATAGGTCCTCAGCAAGCAGTTGTTGGATGGATGAATGAATGGAACACACCACTCCAAAGGAGTCAGCTTTCAGGTCAACTCTAACAGAGTGGATCTTGACATTAAAATGCCACAGCCTAAGAGGGAAGGGCTCTGCAGGCTGGGCTTAACAGTTGGAGACTTCCTGAGGCAGGATCTCAGTTGGCTGCCTCTTCTATCTCTGCTGCCCTGCCCAGAGGAGGGTGAAGGATTCTTATCTCTGGAAATAACACTCTTTCATGAGCTCTTTAATCTGAGCCCGCTGACACTTTTATATATGCAGGGTTATGTTACTTGAGGAATTCCTTTGAAGACAATTTTAAACTTTCATCCCTTAGTTCAGTTTTAAAGTTTGTAACATTTGGTGCCCTTCTCAGAGCCCTGGATTTACTCCTGGCATAAGGATGTTCAGGGCAGGGCTGAGCTGGAGGTGAACTCCGCATTCCTAGTGATCCTTAACTGGTGGCCCTGGGGAATTTATCTAACATACTGGAGCCTCTACTGGTCCGTAAGGCAGAATTACGAACACCTTGAAGGGAACATGAAAAAATGAAATAAACAACCCAAGTAAAGCACCAGCGCATATGAGGCACTTGAAAATGTTCATTCCTTTTCCCCCAGACACTGGGAAATAGTTTAGGTGACTCCTATCCCAGGACCCAGGAAGCAGCTCACCCCAGCCTCTCTATGTTGAGTTTTAGATTTCCTTCTGCTGATTATTCTCCATGGAAGACAGTTGGAGCAAAAGAGGTAGTTGGCCACCCATTAATACGTATCCTTCTCATTGGGACATTTCGCCCTGCTAAGGGAGTAATCGTGGATTTTCTGTGAATTTTCCTTTAAGCATTTTCTGTGTTAAAAAAATTGTAGTCTGCCTAAACTGATTAATGTAGGTAATTTATGGAATGCATGTTTTTCTTTTTTCTCTCTTCCTTTTTCTTCTTGCTGAGGTGGTACCTTTGCTGCCTCGTCCCTGGAGTTTTGCATGAGAGCTGAATTTTGAGCTGCAACAGTTTTTCCATTTGAATGTTAGAGTTGACTGGTACTTTATCAAAGTTCTGTAAGCACATTTCATACAGGAAATCTCAGCAGGTTAGAATTCAGGGACTTTTTATTTTAACCTCTAATGACAATGATACTGACCTGTAATTAAGTCATTTCTGGAAGTTACTTCAATTGACTTGCAGAAAGGAAGGCAGAAACCCTTGGAAGCTAGTGCTGAATTCATGGGGAAGAGAGGCAAGGGAAGCTGTGGTTTGGGAGGAGGGCTCATATGTAGTGTGGGGCATATATGTGTGCTAACTTTCCTGGGTTTCTGTCTGAATTGCTAATATAACATTAGGTGAAAGGCATCTTGTCAAGAATGCTGCATGTCTGGTGGACTTCCTGAATATCGAATCTCCGAGCCTTCTTTCCACTGCCCCTCCTGGCCAGCCTCATGACACACTGATGAGAAAGATGCCGTGGCTTTCAAAACAGTTAACCTCTCCTCTGGCAATTCACAGCACTGGGTTTATTCAAGCTTACGATGACACAGAATTTTCCTTGCTTTGAAAAGTACTGGTTAAGTCTTTCTGTCTCCTGCCCTTCAAAAGCAGAGTCATTGTGTTTGTTTTTTTCAGAGGTACCATCAGGGTTGTCAGAAAGTGGAATTTCCCGCGAGATCAGAATTTCTTCAGCCTTCATTCATGACCTTAGTACTTTCAGTTTTGAAAGACACACTTGCTCTATTTTGAGCACTGGAGGAAAACATCTAACTCCCAGTTATGGGTCTGCGTACGTAAATAATTGGGTAATGGGATTAAAGTGCTTGAAGATACAACTCTTCCTCGGGTGCCCCTTTTCTTTTTTTTTCTTTTTTCTTTTTATTTTTTTATTATTATACTTTAAGTTCTAGTGTACCTGTGCACAACGTGCAGGTTTGTTACATATGTATACTTGTGCCATGTTGGTATGCTGCACCCATCAACTCATCAGCACCCATCAACTCGTCCTTTACATCAGGTATAACTCCCAATGCCATCCCTCCCCCCTCCCCCCTCCCCATAATAGGCCTGGTGTGTGATGTTCCCCTTCCCGAGTCCAAGTGATCTCATTGTTCAATTCCCACCTATGAGCGATCAGGTGCCCCTTTTCACACATAAGGAAAGTGGAGTGCGAAGGGCACTGGCTCAAGGGCAGGAGTGGTGGGGACCCCAGGCCTTCAGTCCCTCATTTAGTGGGAGGTTGTAAAGCCTGATTTGACTTCTTACTACAAGCACCGCTGCTTCTATTACATCCTCCATGCCCTTTTTATTTCAAAATCACTTTAATATGTTATTTCATTTAATCTCCACCACAACTATTTCTATTTAAAAATTTTGTTAGATAATCAGTAGTGCTCAAAATATGATCCAATTTGGAAAAAATATGAAGAAAAATTATCTTTTAGAGACAACCTAATTCATGGGACTTTTCAACATTTTTATTCTTTAGATAATTATACAATAAAATGGACTTTAAAAAAAAATTCGGTATACAGGTCTATGAATTTTCACACATGTAACCACCACCATAATCAGCGAAACTGTGCCTTTTCCCCATCAAACTGCCTCCCTCCATCTCTAACCCCTGGCAGCCAGGGATCTGTTTTTCATCACAATAGTTCTATCTTTTCAAGAATCTCAAATAAGGAGAATCCACAGTATGTAGCCTTTTGAGACTGGTTTCTCTTACGGACTTTTTTTTTTTTTTCTCAGTTAGAACTTTTATTTAAAATAAACAATCCATTGAACTTGCCTATTTGCCGAACGATATCCACAGGTAGAAATTTGCAAGGATAACTCTGGATAAGCATAGTAGGCCATCTATTTCATTACGAAGGAAAATTTTGATGTACTGTCTTGAAGGCTCTATTTACAGTCCCTTGTATTTAAACGATATCTATTAAATTAGTGTTATATTGAAATAGCCATTAAAACAAAACAAAACAAAACAAAAGTCTTATATGGACCAGGCACTTGTTAAGTACTCTATAATTTCATTTAAGCAAATATACATCCTTTGTGGGTCATCTGTGTCATTTCGTTATTTACTCCTCTTGTACAAGCTTGGCAGGGTTTGAGTGGTTCTTTAAAAGAGAAGTTGATGATAGGGAGGGACCTTAATTTCTGTCCCAGGTGCTGACACCTCGTGGGCCCTTGGTAACTTCCGCTGCTGTCCATTTCCCTTGTGTAAGTGCAGATGGCAGTTGTGTGCCTGGAGGGAGGCCGGCTGGAGTTCCAGATGCCTGCTGATGATTGGAATGTTAGGGACTTAGTGACATGTGCTGGAGTCATGGGGTCCTCTCAGACACTTAGAGCACGCAAGCCGTAGGGGAGCCCTGTGCCTTTGGGGCTGGCTGAGGCCGGGGAGTGGAATGTTTGCTTGGTTCAAGGTAGAAAGGAAACTGCTCCTGTATGTGGTTGGCCTGCCAAGGAGCTAATTAGGAGAATGGGTTTGGCGATCTTGATCTGACAGCCAGCAGGAGACTTCCCAGGGAGCCGAAGGAGATAAACCTGTCAAGAGGTTCCCAGCTGTGTTAGGGCCAGGATTGTCATTGCTGCTAGGCAGGGCTTTGGTCCTCCCAAAACGAGAGTGAGCAGGTTGCAGCATTCTTTCTCACAGCACCAAGGAATCATAGACTCGATGGCTAAGTGAGGCGGAACGAACCACACAGTGTGGTCAGCCAGCGCCAGCCTTTCTTCTTGCCTGGCCTTGTGGATGGTGTTCACTTTTGAGACACAAACTCCGGGTTATGCTGTGAAACTCCACTTCTTTGTCTCTCAAAAAAAAAAAAAAAAAAAAAAAAAAAGGCCTGTTAAAATGCGAGTATGAGTAGCCTTTTATTTCAAGCCTCAGATCTCCTTTAATCAGGCCATCAATTGGCCATACTGATAGCTGTTATTAACCATTATTGAGAGGCACTACATTATTAAGAGTTGAGTAGCTAAGAGCAGTGTTTCTGGAGACAGACCACATGGTTCCCAGTCTCACCTCTGCACCTGGCTGGCTGGGTGACCCTTGCATGTTGTCAGCCTTTCTGAGCCTTGGTTACCCCGCTGGTAAAATAGGGATGATAATAGTACCTCCTTCACAGGTTTATTGTGAAGATTAAATTAGTCAATACATGTAAAGCTACTGACAGACACCAGCGTTTGGTTGTGAGTTAATTTTGAGGATTCTATATTCGGCCACCTCTGCTACTCTGTCATCACGTTCAGATTGAGAACTGCTGATCAGTCTAATAGGCTCACAGGGAAAAAAGCTGAGGTCTACAAAGGCTTAGTGATGTACCTGGACAGAACCAGAACTAGAGGTGTCCCTGAACTCTTAATCTCTTCACACTGCAAAGCAGAAAACTGGTGATCTGAGTAAACTGTTTGCTCTTGGGGACTTTGCTAACTAGAAATCTTTATTAACTTGGACTCTGATTTTATTGTCAAGGCAATAATAAGCAATTTTTAGATCAACAACTCCAAGTCACTGGAGTCACTTCAGCAGAGTGTCAGTGTTTGGTGTGATTTGCTATGCTCACTTCTCTGCATAATGGCCTTCCATGCATATATGAGGGGAAGTCCATAGTTAACTGGAATGCATGCTTAGGCAGAGCTTTTTGTTTGCCAACCAGGAGTGATAACGGAGTTTATTGCCGCTTGATCCCCTCTGCCAGCCCATCTGGGTCAACTTGTTTTTCTCTGGTGTTTGCCCTTTCCATCAAATTGTTCCAGAGACTAACAACCTGGCTTAGTGATGACAAGTTTGTTAATAGTGGAGCTCAAGATAAGGCAGCAGTAACTCCGTTTGCCCTGAGAGTTTGCTGCCTGCCCGCTGAGTGATCCGGGGACTTGTCAGCCCTATGAGTTAATACGTGTGAGGTGCTGGATGCAGAGAAGAGCACTTGGTGTGCTTTCAGCTTGCACATGTGTCTCGGTGCTCAGCACTCCCCACCCCATGCCAGGAAACCTCTCTCTCTCTCTTTTTGCAGGAGATCCTCATGCCAACTCCCATCTAAAAAATGAGTGCTTGTGATTTGGAAATACTTTTTCATAGATGCTCAGAAGGTATTTAGAGTTTTGCCTTTGGCTCAGTTCAAAAATCAGGTAATTCCCAGTTGTCTATATGAATGCTCTATAGTCAAATTTAGGATCCCAAATTGGCTTCTCTCATCACTGAGCAAGCTTCTGAACTAGACAGTATCTTCTATAATAAAATTGCTAAAGTGAATGCGACAGGAAGGAGAGGAGGAATTTGCAATGATGAGTGCCTGCCTCTCTGTGTAGGTAGATAGTCTGTGCTTTCCCGATACAGGCTCCCTTAACATGAGGATTGTGTATGGGGCAGTGACTTCCTGCTTCTGAATTATCCAGGCAAAATGTTTGCCTCTTTGAGTGTGAAGCAGCAGCAGTTGCTTGTATTTTCAGGGAAGGGTCTGAGTGCCCAGAGAGGACTCCCTCCAAGTGTCGTCTTTGCATTTCTATTCATCTTATTAGAGCAGCGCAAACCCTGATGCATGAATGAACTGGGTTTGTGGCTGAATGAGTTCAGATTTGCTGAGCAGGCTGATTCAGGAAATTGTCCTCGATTCTCCTCCTGTTTCCCATGTATACACACCCTTCCTAAGTGAATGTGGCATTTGTATTGGATGAAGGCCATAGCTCAGTATGAAACGTGATTACATGTCTACTCTAATCCTCAACAGGCAATGCTTTCCACTTAGGGTGTTTTAGAGGACATGTGTACCATTGGACTTGCACGATATTTGGGTCAAAGGCATTTATAGACAGAGATGGAAGGTATGATCTATCAGCTTAGAAACTCAACCTCAAGAGAGAGGGGATGTATAAGTGAGGAGGCATAAAGTGAGAATGGAACACCCCCTCACCCCCAGCAACACACACACATACCCAGTCCCTAGTCAAATTGCAAAGACTTACGGATATGCTAATAAGATTGCTGCTTGCTAGGGGAATTCACAGGTCTGCAAAATCTATGAATTCTAATGCCTCACTCTGCAATTTTAAAATGAATTTTAAAATTCATTTAAAAATGAATGGACTAGAATTAATTGGGAGCCTCCTTCCAAGGGAATTTTGGAAGTATTCTTAGGTATCACAGAGCACTGTTTGTTTATGCATAAAACTCCATAAACTGCAATGGAAATCACTCTAGATATATCGTGAGAGATGGGTATTATCAGGGGCATATGGTGTAATTTTAGGTGGTGCCCTGACCCAGCATCGGATGACACAGACTCCAATGAGGAGAGGGTTATATTTTCTTTTACATTCTCTTTAACATGGGGAGAATGTCTTCCCTAGGTTCTACCAGGTCTTTGACACTTCTCTACACTTTGGCAATCAGCCTCCACTGTCAGGCTCTGAGTCTTTGTTGGGGTGACAATATCAAGGTGGAATTTAAACGATCTGGGTTATCTTTTTTGGTGTATGTTTAGAATTACCTTCTAGTTATAACAAGTGAGATGGGCTTTCCATTTGTGGTAGTAAAATAAAGTTCAATTTGAAAATTAAACTTTAAAAAATGAGATTTACAGAAAAAAAATTACACAATTAATTGTGTAGGTAGAGTCCCATTATAAATATGTTATCAGGACAGGACATGAGTGATAGTGATAAGGAAACCCTGGCAACAGGAGATAATGACTACTTTGATTACACAGGGAGGCGGTAAGGGCTGGTTTCTCCTTCGTCTTTGTAAACATGGCCACTATTTCCACCAGGGGAATACTGATCGCTGGCCTTTACAGAGGCACTGTGCTAAGTAAGTTCTTTTCACACATCTCATTTAAGCATCCGAACAACCCCATGAGGTATGCGTTATAACAAACCTCTTCCTTTAAAGATGAAGAGGCTGGAACTTAGAGATAGTAATTGTCTTTTCCAAAAATACATGGCCAGTAAGGGGCAGAGGCAGCATTTGAGCACAGGCAATGTGACTCCAGAGCCTGGCACCTCACCCCTGTGCCATGTTGGTAGCACCTAATACCAGCCCCAGAGAAATCTAATCGGAGAAAATTCTAGTCATTTCAGTTTACTACCTGTGGGCAAATTGAGTTTATGATGGGAGAAAGGAAAAACACATTTTAAAGAAGGGCAAAACACCATCCTAAACTTAGTGAGTGCCATATGCCATCCCTATATAACATCTTAATTTTCACCGGTTTCAGTGTGTGTTCTATTTCTCTCATACCACTGCCTGTTGAAAATAGATGCATGTTCTTGAAATTCCTACTTTTCTCATTAAAGGTTCGATTTTATTATTCTTTCTCTCAAAATCTGGATTGCCAAAGCTTTTGGATTTGGAATATATTCGGCTTGCAGAGATGCCAATATTTATACATTGATAGGAAGATTTAAAAAAAATTTTTTTAAGGAGAGATCCTTTTACAACTAGACTTGATTTAGAGTCTATCAGCAATTTTCTTACATATTTAGCATAAGTATTGTGAGATAATATATGTTTTTGAAAATATACATGATGTCTCCTCAGTTGAATGCATTCTTTCTTTAAAGTTTTCTGGTAAATTTCAAGAGCATCAGGATATTACTTAAGTTGGTAGATTTTACTAAACCTCCAAGAACATAATTAACTCATTTTACAAATTATTAATGCTTACAGAAATTCATGATAAATGAGATCACTTAAGACTGTTTCGTGAGAACAGGAAAAGGCAGTTTGTTAATGCTGGTCCTCTTCTCTATTACAATATCATGAGAAATGAATGAATGTTTATCACTAACTGTTATAACCTTAATTTGAGAATTCTTTAAAAGGCAATTACGTATATTTACAGAAGAATAACCCTGGCATTTAGTTCAATGTTTTCAGCTTAACAGAGTCTCGTTGGGCGTGGTGGTTCACACATGTAATCCTAGCACTTTGGGAGGCCGAGGTGGGAGGATCACCTGAGGTCAAGAGTTCACGACCAGCCTCACCAACATGATGAAACCCCGTCTCTCCTAAAAATACAAAAATTAGCCGGGTATGGTGGTGCATGCCTGTAATCCTGGCCACTTGGGAGGCTGAGACAAGAGAATCGCTTGAACCCTGGAGGCGGAGTTTGCAGTGAGCCGAGATTGTGCCACCACACTCCAGCCTGGGCAACATAGAGAGACAGTATCTCAAATAATGATAATAATAATAATAATAATAACAACAACAACAACAACAGAGTCTCCCCTGAAAGTGGATTATAAAACCAGGGCAAACCTGTCAAGAGAAATTTGATTTGGTTCTGCTGTAAGTTTTACATTTTAATATACCTGTATGACGACCTAGCCCGTTAACATTTTTTTCTTTAAATTATTAATAGTCTGTCTCAAGCTCTGTTCAATTGCATTTTACACTACTCTCCCAGGGAACAAAATGACAGAGCATTTTGTTCCAGGTACCTTAGTTCTTGTTGCTTATTGTGGTGGCTGTATTTCTAGTACAGAGTTTTACAGGAAACCTCTCTTCTTCTGGTCATGCCTATAACCCAGTCACCTTTCCCAACAATTAGGAATTGACTTCCTTTTCCCCAATCTTGCATTTCACTCTCACCCTCAGTGTCCAGCCTTGGTCATGTTGTCTTTAGCCCAATTTTTCACCATGCCATAGTCTTTCTTGCCACTGGGCTTTGCACGTGCTATTCCATCTGTTTGCACATGCGGTTCCCTCTTTCTCCTCTTCTTCCCATCCCTTCCCCTGCAGCACACACCTTTCACCCAAATAGCACCTACTCATTCTTCAGATGCCAGCTCCAGTGAGACTTTCTTGAGAAACTCCTTTCACTTTTTTCCTTTGTGAGCAGCTCTCCTAGAATTGTGTTCTGTTCTTCCACGCCCTTATTTCATTTTGGGTTCACATTCATTTGGGATGATAATTGAATGGATACCTGTCTCCCTCATTAAGTTACATTGTTAAGTTCCCTGAAAGCAGCTACTATCTGGTTTTTGTCTCAGTTCTGTCCCAGCACAGGATGAGCACTCCGTTAAGTGTCTGCAGTATATATAAGTGGACAGAAGTGTTTGTAAACACCCACGTTCTGCCATTCTTCTCTCAATGCCAAAGGATCCAACTCTACCACCTCGTCAAATTCAGAGAGACAGGTTCTGATTTTGAGCCATAGGGGTGTCAACAGCACAAGTGCCTGAAGGGCCCACAGAATTCCTGGCATGTGCTGGACTTTATCAAGAATCTGACAGGGAATGCGGCTGTCCCTATCAAGCCGTTGTGCCTGACAGGCACCATCTTGGTTAGCTGTGGGACCACTGGAGTTTCTCCCGGAGCTGCAGGACAGCCAGCTGCAATGGGCTGACTGGTCTGGAAGTGAAACCCTGCCTCCTTCTCCCTCCTCCTCGAGCCAGAGTGAGGTGGTTTTAACTTCTATCTAGACAGTTCTGAGATTGGTAGAGGAGAAAATAGAAAGTTCTTACTTAAATTATTGGTGCAGAAAGAAGAAGGTGTAGGTGAAGAAAGAAAATGGACATTTACTGACTGTTCTGCAACACAGCCTGTGCAATGTGTTAGGATACACACTCAGCATCTCCTTTAACTCATCTGTTGCCACAGACTAGTCAATGGGAGCACCAGAAACTAGGTAAAGGGCTGGTAGTTAAACTAGGTCTGTTTGGCTCCACAGCTTATGCTGGCGCCACAACTTCTTCCTAAAATGAAGGTTGGCCCTCACTAGTCTGACTCAAAAGTATAGAATGTTTACTCTGCCAGAGGCAGGAACGTATTCAGCTAGCATCAGGGATCCTGGTGCTACAATCATTTGTGTTTCTTTCTTTTGTTTTTTTATGTCAAAAGTAATTAGCAAAAAATTTCTGCTTTGATTGTTTGTTTTAGAGATGGGGTCTTGCTATGTTGCCCCAGCTGAATTTGAACTCCTGGGCTCAAGGGGATCCTTGTGAGTAGCTGGGACTACAGAGCACACCACCCGCTCAGCCACTTGTGCTTCTTATCAAATCTTCTATCTCTTTGTTGTTGCAGATTGGAGCCTGGGAGGCTGGGGGCTGGGGAGATAGTCAGGGCCCCTAGAAGGACAGGAAAGATGTACAATTATTCCACAGAAGAAGCCTGCCCTCTCTTTCCCTTGATATCACCTAGTCAACAAAGTCCCACAGTTTATGAGTTTAACCTACAGAAATTCTAATATACCTAATATTAGGTATAATATACCTGCCCTGCACACATGCGAGATAAATATCTAATTCTAATATACCTGCCCTGCACACATGCGAGATAAATATCTAATTCTAATATACCTGCCCTGCACACATGTGAGATATTCTATGAGAGCCAAGGGATTAAAGATCAGCAAAGGCTTCCCAGCAGAATGCTTGGCTTGAGATTGGGAAGAGTCATCCTTCATCCACGATGAAAGAAGACTGGCGGGAGAAGAATGGGAGAGAATGTTCCAGATAGGAGATACAGCATTCGCAAAGTCCACGTGGCAGCACAGAGGAAGGTCCACCTGAGTCACGGGGGAAAGTGCAGCCCGGCTGGGGTGTTTAGGGAGAGGAAGCCTGATACCAGAGGTCAAGGCCATGACAGGGACCAAATCTGCCCCCACACATTGTTCTCTTTCCATCCTGTTGGGTAAAACATACAGATGTGAGAGATGGGATCTGAGGGATGCGAGGAAAGTGGGAAAAAGCTGGGGAGAAAGACTAAGTGATAGTTACTAAAAATAAAATTTGCTAAGAGCATGTTTTAAGGATAGTGGCAGGACCAGTCAGTAATAACGGTTAGAAAATAAAGCATGAAAATGAGGTTAACCTCCCTGTTAACCAAACTGAGGTCTCCCTGGCTTTTATTGCCATTGTTATCATAACACCCAGACACATGGATTGGAGTGTCTGAGGAAATCCCTTCAGTCCCCTCCCCGACCACCCCAGCCCTAGGAAACCACTAATCTACTTTATATGAACCTATTTTTAGATTTCTATAGATTTTCCTATTCTGAGCATTTAATACAAATTAACTCATACAGTATGTAATCCTTTATGTCTGGCTTTTTTGTATGCAGCGTAATGATTGGAAGGTTCCTCCATGTTGTATCAGGCATCAGTAGTTCATTCCTTTTTATTACCAGTCAGGCACTTCTTGACTCCCTGAAAAGGGCATCCCATCATGAGTCCGTCACCAGTTTCCAGGCATGGCTGGAGCAGGGTGCCATAGAGTTAGTGATTTTCCTCAATCATATTGGATCTCGGTGGTCTAGATAAAGTCAGCCTGGACACAGCCCTCTCAGTTTCTCTCATGCCCTGCTTAGCAACAGCTGTTCTCTAGCTATGTATCCCTGTTATGGTTTTGGGTCCTGGGTTATAAGTGGTCCTTCCATTCACGGCCAGCATGTACAGTTGTATAGGTTGAGTACTGCACAAAGGTGCCCAGCTGAAGAAGATACAAGAAAGCACTCAAATGCAACCTGTACCCCTTTTGCCAAGCCAGGGGCTCCAGAATGGTCCTCTGTCAGCCAGAGGGGAGAGTACTTTTTTCTAACGCATTCAAGGTTTCCTAAGGGTTTCCTAAGGGCAGTCCTTTGGATAGCATGCTGTTGTCTGCGGCATTTGCCATGGCTCAGGTCCTGGATCCAGTTAATGTGTCTTATATTTGAGTTAACAAGATTGAAGTGGTAGGAAGATAGAGGGTAAAATCACAGATATTTTCTGATTTATGGATTTATTCTCATAAGAAAATCTTTTCTACTTTGTGTTCAGAGATCTACACCCCTATTTTCTCCATCAGTTCTCTTGTGAGTTCTAACATCTCTTGCTGTTCCCATCTGTGCTTCTAACTTTGAGGCTGAGCATTTCTGAGATTGAACTGGTATTAAAAATTAATTTTCACAAAAGAAGAAAATCATGACTTTCAGATATCAAAATGAATATGTGTTAAAGATTTTATTCTACTCCTATTCAATGAGGGGACCAGGCAGATGTTATCACCAGTTGAGAAGAACAGGCAGGACATGGTGGCTCACACCTATAATCCCAGCACTTTGGGAGGCCAAGGTGAAAGGATCACTTGGGCCCAGGAGTTTGAGGCCGGCCTGGGCAACATAGTAAGACTCTGTCTGTACCTGGGAAAAAAAAAAAAAAAAAGCCAGGCATGGTGATGCCTTTCTGTAGTCCCAGTGACTCAGGAGGCTGAGGTGGGAGGATCCCTTGAGCCTAGGAGGTAGAGGCTGCAGTGAGCCATGATTGTGCCACTGCACTCCAGTCTGGGCAACAAAGCAAGACCCTGCCTTGAAGAAACAAAGACACAAACATAAGCAAAAAAGAAAAGAACAGACACTTATAGGTCAGTAATATTTAAATGAATGTGCAAACAGAGGCAAAACTTTTTTTCCACAAAGGGAGGGGAGAAGTCATTGGAACCTCTCTTGGACAGGACAGAATTTTCATGTCCATGGACAGGAATTATTTGCATTGCTGTCACTTATGTACATTTTACAGAATTATAAAATAACTTCTATAGAGTCTGAATCAGCTTACCAAGAGTGGCATTCTCTGGAGTCTGTAAATGCATCCCTTATAGCAGCATACCTCGTTTTCCTCTACATTGGTAATTTGTGGTGTTTCTAGCACATTGATGAACCTAGGTACGTTTTTATCATTCCACTTGAGATTTCAAGATAAGCACATCATTTCGTTCATGTCCCAAGTAGTCTTTGGTATGTTGGTGTTCTCTATTAGAGGAGGAAGGATCTGGAAGTTTTCAAAGGCAACTGGTTTATGGAAAGAGCAAATGGTGGGGATGTACTGTGGGCTCGAAGGGAGGCATGTATTAGTCTGTTTCCACGCTGCTGATAAAGATATACCTGAGACTGAGTAATTTATAAAGAAAAAGAGGTTTAACAGACTCACAGTTCCACGTGACTGAGGAGGCCTCACAGTCATAGCAGAAAGCAAAAGGCAAGTCTTACATAGCAGCAGGTAAGAGAGAACTTGTGCAGGGAACCTCCCCCCCTCTGCTTATAAAACCATCAGATCTCATGAGACTTATTCACTATCATCAGAACAGCACAGGAAAGACCCAGCCCCATGATTCAATTACCTCCCACTGGGTTCCTCCCACGACATGTGGAAATTGAAGGAGCTGCAATTCAAGATGAGATCTGGGTGGGGACGCAGCCAAACCATATCAAGACACCTGGTAGGCCACCAACTGGTAAATAAGATCTGGATTTTATTCTTAAAATTGTCACACACTTTCTGTGTGACCTTTGGGCTTGCCATTTATTTTCCTGCCTCTGTAAGACAGGAAAATAAGTGTTATTTGTAAAGTGCTTTGAGGTTCCCTGATGAAAGGTACCAGTTAACTGCAAAGTGGTGTTATGAATCTGCCCTTTCTCCTCTTGCTGGAATTTGGATGCCCTGGGTACATTTGTCTTCCACATCTTCATCTCTTCTCACCATTCACTTCCACTGCAGAAAGTGGGCACCCCGCCATGGGCTTATATGTTTTCAGTGGCTACATTTGGATTTTTCTATTTACCCTTGAAACAATCTGTTATAAAAAGCCTTAAATGTCTCCCAGTTTCTTTCTTTTCCTCTAAAATGTTTAAGTAAATAGTTGACGGAATAATTATTCTAAATGTAGTAGAGTTCACATTGTCTTAAAAGACTGGCTAAAAATAAAAAATTGGTCTTGTTGAAGCTTAATGAGATTCTTCAGCTTTGCTGTCCCAGTGCTGCAGGTGGTGAAAAGGAAAATGCTGGGGCTTCCAACAAAAACAAACCCCCCAAAAACCTAAACACAAAAAAAGTGTGGAAACACTTCTAAAATCTACTCATCTAAAATGGACTGTTCCTATTCATCATGAGGGGATCTTCAGGTGTATTTTCAGTCTATGAGGAAAAAGCCACTTTTACAGGAATGTCTGTAACAGATTTGTGATGTAATACAGTGTCTACTCCAGTAGCTTCACTTCATGAAACTGAATAGCAGAGGGATGGATAATAGTAGCTGAAAGATTTATTTTTCCTTTTAGCTATGATGCTTTAATGACTTTGCTATCCCTCAGATGTCCCTTCTGGGTGGAGGTTATATTCTTTAACAAATTGTCATGTGATTCTTCACTTTTACCAAACCAAATCCTATATACTTTGCTTTAATTTTTGCTTTGCTTTGGGTGACCTCATATAGTAGAGAAAATATTTTTTGTCTTCACTGCCATTACAGATTTCCATAGTCCTGGGTTGAGGTTGGATTTCAGAGATCGTCTTGTTCTTTTCCAAATGCAGGAGAGAGGAAAGTAGTAGTACCTGCAGTTCAATCCAGTGCACGAATTATTTGTTGCCTTTTTGGGATGCAATACTACAACTCATTTACACTTCACACATTTGTTGCTTTACTTACTTTTGATAGATTATCTTCCCAGCTGTTCTAGCCAAACCGATCATCTGCTTCTCAACTCCTAAGGTGTTTAATATCTTTCCTACTCATATTTCCATTTAACCATACACAGTCGGATATGGTTCTTTGTCTATCTGTTGGGTATTTATTTTGTCTCCCCATCAGAAAACATGCATTCCTTAAAGGAGAGAATCATATTTTATATTTCTGTTTTGTCCTCTATAGCACCTATCAGGTGGCCAGAGTCACAGTAGCATCTGAGAAAATTCTTTTCCATTTGCTTAAATGCAAATGACATTGGATAAACTTGTACTAAGTGACATAGATTGTCACAAAGGTCTACAACAGAGCATGCTGATTATATACATATCATCAGAGGACAGACTTGAGAAACTCAGCATGCTCGTTTTTGGGTTTGAGCTGCATAAACAGCTCTTGGTATTGATTAATGGAAAGATACAAGCCTTTAATTGTTTGGATGGAAAGAAAACATCTCTAGCATTCTTTTTTCTTTGAACTCTTAGAAACTGAAAAGTTTCAACAGCCCATGTCCAAAGGCATAACTGCAGACTTCCCAGGCAGCTTTGAAGATCAGCCCTCTCCAACTGTGGTACTTGGGGTCAAGTGTAGAAGCAGGGAGACCACTTAGGAGGGTATTGTAATGATCTGGTGAGAGACCGTGGCACCTTGCATCCAGTTTGGGGCTGCAGGGGTGGTGAGAAGTGTGATCTGTTGCATCGACTTTTATGGTAGAGCCAGTTACATGGAGAAATGATTGGTGATTCCAGAAGTCCAGAAAATGAGTCCCCCGGGGAAGGTCATTCTCAGTGTGGAGGTCATTCATGTCCCTGAAAGTCAGTCGTCTGTGGCAGAGCTTGGGTGCTGGTGCGTTTGCTGTGGTCCATCCCAGCTTCTCTGGCAGGTTGGCATGTGGACTGGGTGTTGGAGAAACTGCTGAGGTCTTCCTCTCCCTGGGGAGGTGGTATCAATGATTCAGAAGTTTTAAAAATGCATCAGCTTGCTGGACAGTGCCCTCTATCCTGGCCCAGCCGCATCATGGAAAAGCTATCATGGTGCGGCCTCTGCATTGTGCATTAGTTGACCTCTTTATGTTGAGGGACCAAGTCTGAACCCTGGGGAGCTGAGGTCCAGGAATGCTCCTTCTCATTAGAATTTGGCCTGGAGGCATGGTCCTGAAAACTTTGCAAATGGGCCCTGTTAGTGGCTCCTTACCCCTTCTTCTCCTACCCTAAAGGAGGGAGGGCTTCTCCCAACCTTGCAGGGAAGGCAAAGCTCTCTTAAGGCAAGAACTACTTACTGAGCACATCTCAGCAGACCCAGGGCAGAGACAACGAAGAGAAAGCGTGAACCACGCAGCCAGCTGACATCTCAGGAAGGTGTGGGAGTTTGAAGAATCCCTGCTGTGTGTCATTTACTGGCTGCAGGACATTGGGAGAATTACCTCACAGCCCTGGACCTCAGTTTCCTCTGCTGTAAAGTGGAGATAATAATAATAGAACGATCTTCTGAATTTTTTGTCGGCATTAAATGAGGAAATATAAGTAAAATATTTAGAATAGTACCTGGCACCATATTTTGCTTGCTATTAATATTTTATTATATTATTAATTTATAATGTGGTAGGTAACATAGTGTATTTAGCTATTATAAATGTATTGTATGATTAGTATATTCTCAACCCAGGCCCAGTCCCCAGCCTTTTGAAACGCACTCCCTGGGGATCTGGTTCAGGGTAGTTACTGGGTCAATCTGTGTATGAACAAACCTCACACATAATACAGACCTCTCAAATTGAGTACCTACTGAGCCTGGATCTGTGTTGGAAACTTCACATCCATAATCCACAAATGTCTGACATTTATTTTAGAGGTGAAGAAATTGAATACCAGAGGGTTAAGTGACTTCCGCAGGGCCACACAGCAAGGTTAAAATCAGGTCCCCTGATGCCAAGCCCAGAACCCTCTCTGTGATCAGTGAATGTTTCCTGATGTCTGCTGCATGCCCTTTGCTGTGGGAGGCACTCTACGCAGGTTATTCCTGAGCCGGCTCAAGATTCTGAGTTTGCAAGTCAGGGATTAGGCCTAGGCATCTGCATGTTAGCAGGCCCCTGCAGGAACTTTCAGAGCAGATGGCCTCAATGGCCCAGTACCTTCTACAACGGTAGAAGGTAGATGAAGGATGGTCTCAGCTCCTGAGGAGTCTTATTACAGAGGTAATCATCAAATTACATGAAAATGCCCAGCAGGTGCTGATTCTGTGCAAGTCTGTGAGGCTCACACTGAGATGCAGCAGCCTGGTTAACCAGAGAGGACTGTGGTACTCATGTTGACTCAGCTTAGGGAATTAAGATGCCCTGTGAATATGGAGAGGTAAGGCGAGAGCAAGGAAGTGGGGACACCATCTGAGGAAGGTTCAGAGGCATAAAGAACTTGACATGGGATAGGGCTGGTGAGGATTCCCTCTGGGACATTTCCCCACTCTTCCTAGTGAAGACCCATTCTGCAAAATCAGTGGATGGAAAGCAGTGGGCATAACCTCCCAGGGTGGATTGCATAACTTGGGCTGGGCCTTGGCTGGGACTGGGCCTCCCTCGACATTTTTTTCTCCTGGTGCTCAAGTCCTGTGCTCCTCTCATCTACCTCTTTAGCTCCTGCTGAGTGATGGTGGTGGAGCAGGGCAACCTGCTCACAAGTTCCTGCAGGAGTGGATGATGTGCATGTGTTTTGTGGGGTTTGTTGTAGTCTTATGTCTTTTGCCTGTGAGTGGTTGGGCCAGCTGTGCCCTTACTAGGGGAGCAACCAGTGGGACTATGGCAATGGAAGGCAGGTGCTGTAGGCTTTTGGAACTCCCTTCTTTTTCACCCATCCTCCTAATTTTGCTTCTGTCCATAACACACAATAGGGCCTTGGACAAGTCAGTTCCTCACTGGGTCCCAGTTTTCTCCCCTAAAATACAAGCTTACGACTAGGTGATCTTGCTTCCTTCTCAAAGTAACAGTCAATGACTTTTCTGAACCCAATCTTTGGAACCACTCTTGGTGTTCTGTTCCTGTGGCTTTGAGAAGACTTCCTCCTCCTATATTAGACAGATACTGGAGTAAGAGCCCAGGTTTTCTGGGTACATTCTCCTTTGAACCTCCAGGCAAACTGGAGCTAGTTAAGACATCAAAAAGAGAATCCTGAAGCTCAGGGTTTTGCTTTCAGATCCTAGCTCACAATGCTTTCAGATCCTAGCTCACAAATGTTAAGTTGGTATAGGCTCTCTGAGGTCTAAGCTGTCCAAATAAGAAGGATCTGCCTTCTGTGTGGTTGATCCAGTTGCCCATGAAGGAGACTCTGAGATGAAAAGCCCCTCCACACTCAAGATAATGATTGCCAAGGTTTTGCACTGAAAGCACACATCTGCCTGGGACTTTATGAGTGACCGCTGTGTGTTAGCTGCAGGAGGCAACAGGAGGCAATCCGCCTGAATGGTGGACACCACGGCCAGCCAAGGCTGCCCCAGTCTCAGTCTTCATCACTTCCCTTCTTGGTTTCTCTCCCCTCAAAGTTCACGGTGAGATGGCTTCTGTGGCAGTGAGGTTTACCATGCAATAGAAAGAAACCCCATGGCAGTTGGCTAACCAACCAAACTTACTCCATTTCCTCTGACAATCGATAATTATTAATCACCTACATTCTCCAGAAGGCTGTAAACCCCCCTCCCTTCCATGTCTCTGGGACGACAAATAGAGTCGGGGTTAGCCAGCCCGGCTTTGTGGCATCTAATGCGCTTGTGTTTGTGCTTTGGGCTTGTCAGTTGCCTTTGCTGAGATGAAATAGTGGGGCTTCCACTAGGCATGGTTCATCAGCTCTGCTAGTGTCTGTGCTTTATTGGGCAATAAATTAACACCGAGCACTGCCAAGGAAATAGATAAATGGATAGGGTGGCAAGCACATTTTTAACAAGGAAAATGGCTTTGTTTCTCAGTAGCATCATTTAAATGATTAGCTCAGTTGTGTAGTTTCCTTGATTAGGGGATGGGGAGGAGATCCTAAATAAACATGTCTGTAGGAAGAACAGTGTGGGGCATCCTCACTGCCCTTCTTTGGAAGGTTTAGGAAAGGAGAGGGGATTTGTTTAGGACCCTAGGTCTTGGAGAGGCTTGCATTTTAGTCATGTATGATACATGACTAATTCTGCCTGTGGGGTAAGCCTATAAATAGTGTGTTATTCTGGCTGGCCATACCTGGAGGCTGTAATCAGGATAGTCATACTTGATGGAGTTAGGAGAAATCTTTTATGGTTTGTCATGGTCCTTAACTGCATCCGCATGTTAAACAGTGACAAGAGGGAAGAGAGGGAACTCCTTGTTTGCAAGGCAAATCTCCACAAAGCTAAGAGGAATGCTAGCCATCAGTACAAAGGAAAACCTTCCAGGCTCAAGAGAAGGGCAGTAGAAAACAAAAACGTGAATTCCTCCTTTCCATGTATGTACATGTAAACATAAAAGGGTGCCTGCTTTTTCATAACTAATTTCTAGAAGTGGTGCCTTCCCCACTAGAATATCAGCTGAATAAGGGGTCTTTGTCATGTGTTCTCTGTAGTAGCCCCTGTGCTGGAAATGGTGCCCAGTATATAGTAAGAAATCAACAAATATGTGTGGAATAAATGAAATTACAGGTGGACTGCTTTCCACCCTCCAAATTCTATCCATGATTCCTTTACAGCTTAATTACACTTCCACGAGCTCCTTCCCCAGCCACTCCCGCCTGAAGGACTGTCCTCTCCTCTGCTCACCAATTATCTCTTCTTTTCCTTTTTATTGGAAATTGAGACCTTGTTTTGGACCATATTTTCTATTGTTTCAATTTGACATTAAAATCTTATAGTATTGATTTCTTTTATATCCATTCCACAAACCTTTTCAGGTTGCTATAAAATTTTTATCTGTGTTTCTCTAGGAATAGATGAGTTGCCTGAATGTGAATTCAATTCGTCTTGCAGGCATAATAGCTTATCATAATAAGCTCTTCATGTAATGTAATAAGTACTTCAGAAAATAATTTAGCCTTTACTGGATTTTTTTTTTCCCTTCAAATGATTGATCTGTATGCTTAATCGCTCAAGAACTCAGCTTTCTGGTAGAAATTGAACTTGTATTTGCCTGTGACCAACCTACTGATTTTTGTTTTAGAAAAACAGAAACAAAGGGAGAATAAGAGAGAGACAGGAGGAAAGAGAATGAGAGAGAGAAAAAAGATGAATGTATATTTACATCTATAGCTTACTTCACAACAGGTTTTGAGGACTTATTTACAACTACCTTGTAGAAGATATTTACAAAAAGTAAGTGCTATAGGTTTTGAAATCAGAGAAAAGGATAGATGAATAGATGATTCTGCTTTAGGGAATGTATCTTGGTAACTTCCGATAAAGGAAGATTTTTAAGCTTTCTCTTCTCTGGTGCTTATAATAGGTCCATGTCTTGGTAGGGGGTTTAGAAGAAATGGCAGCTCTTTGCCAAGGGATTGCTTATTGGAAAAAATCATTTGTAATAGAAATGTGTTTACTAAGATAAGTGCCATTTTAAATGTGGTGTGCTGTACCCCTGGCAAGGAATCTTAAATATGACTCAAAGCCTTTTTGAAATACTGCCATATAATTAAAGAAAACCAACTTAATGATCTAACATTTAGCATTATTCTTTACAGTTTTACTCTTGGACTGGAAAACAGTTGTAAAAAATAGCTTCATTTAATTAGGATGAGAAACATAACACACATATATAGATGCATATATATAAATTTTTTTTTCTTTTTGCTTCATTTTAAAAATTATTATTTGTAGAAATAGTCTACTATGTGTGACCAAGAAAATTAATTTAGGATTTATGCTTTATTCTTTCCAGTCATTCATCAACAAGCATTCATTGAGGATGCAAAAGGACCTCAGGAGGGATGTACATTCAAGACACACCATCAAGGGGCTTATTGTCTAGTTGGGGAGATAAGACTTATACACAAAAATAGTTAAGTGTATGTATCAAGAATTATGGAATTGACTGCCTTCAAAATATGAAAGATGGAAAGTGCTTTGGAATATCAAGCAAGGGGAAATAGGAACTATACTTTAAGGAGGGTCTTCATTCATTCATTCATTCATTCATTCATTCAACAATTGTATATAAAGCATGTACTGTGTTCTAGGTACTTACATGTGGGTGCTATAGATACAGCAAGGACCGAACAGACCAGGTCTCTGTCCTTACAGAATTTATCTTCTTTTGAGGTTAGGCAAGCAATAGACAAGTAAAAAGTAAGTCAGCAATGTGATTTCGGGGAATGATAAGCCAGTGAAGGAAACGAAACAGTGTGAGGGGACAGGCCAGTGCTGTGTGCGCCTAAGTGCACATACTTGCTTGCTCACATCTCAGTCGTGGCTTTAGAAAGGATAGTCAGGAAAGGCCTTGTAGGAGGAGCTGGCCTGGACTCAGACCTGAATAAGGAGAAAGAACCTGGAGAAGGGGTAGCATTCTGTCCTCACCTTGGAGGACCAGGAACATGTGGTTTGGAGGACAGGAAAGGGACAGACATTCTAGAACATTTCAGAGTATCTGAGCTCTTTTTTTCCACCAGGGTGTGGGGTTGTGGTGTTTTGCATCAGGTAAGGCTCAGGTGAATCAATGCATAATTGTGGCAGCCAGAAGTCTGGTAGCTGTTCACGATGAGATATGTTTTTTTGCATCTTCCAGTAGGGCCATTCTGGGATGAAAGATATCAGAGTGTCTGGCACCCAACTGGCAGCCATTGAGCTGGGGATTTATTTAGCACTTACTTCTAGAGTGCTTGCTATGTGCCAGGCACTGTTTTGAGTGCTTTACAAACATATTAACTTGCTTAATCCTTACAACTCTTTGTCGTAGATGCTCATCTTTGGCTCCTCTGTCGTAGGCAGGAACTGAGCCTTAGAGAGTGATCTGCTCTAGGCCACATCTCAGGGAAGTGTTCTGGTTATGCCGTCTTAGCTCTTAACTCTTGTGCATCCTTTTCGTGAGACGAGAGAGCATCTGTGTCACTCAGGACACTTCTGAGCATCCCTAGCTTGGAGCAGAATGAGAATTGGGGCCTTTGTTTTTTTTTTGTTTTTTTTTGTTTTTTTTTGAGACAGAGTCTTACTTACTCTTACTCAGGCTGGAGTGCAGTGGCACGATCTCAGCTCACTGCAAGCTCCGCCTCCCGGGTTCATGCCATTCTCCTGCCTCAGCCTCCCGACTAGCTGGGACTACAGGTACCCACCACTAGGCCCGACTAATTTTTTTGTCTTTTTAGTAGAGACAGGGTTTCACCATGTTCGCCAAGATGGTCTTGATCTCCTGACCTCATGATCTGCCCATCTCAGCCTCCCAAAGTGCTGGGATTACAGGCGTGAGCCACTGCACTTGGCTGAACTGGGGTCTTTTCTAATTGCTTAAGGGGTCTAAGGACGTTCCACCCTGATGGAAACATTCTCGGTCTGCCCAGTATGGTACCCACTTGCAACATGTGCCCATTGAGCACTTCAGTGTAGCCAGTGCAACCAAGGAACTGAGCTTTTAATTTGTGTTTAACTAATTAACATAAATATAAAACTAAAAACTGAAGGAATATAAACTATTTGTCTGTTAAATAATACTTGTTGTTTTGGTAGGACTAATTTTCACAAGCTGCAACAATTGTTGCAACACACGAAACATTGTTATATGTTAGTGGGGGTGTCAGGTGCATGAATTATTTCTGGTATCTCTTTAGGAATTTTTAATATTAATATTATGTTGAAGTAAAAATATTCTGGATATATTGGGTTAAATACGAAACATTTTACACATGAATATTACATGTTTCTTTTTTTGAAATGTGGCTAACTGGGACATTTAAAATTATAAATATGGCTTGAATCTTTGAATATTTCTATTAGAGGGTGCTGGGATGAAGTTTACCCTCAAGCCTCTAAAAAGAGGGTCAGGCATGGTGCCTCAATGCCTGTAATCCCACCACTTTGGGAGGCCGAGGCAGGCAGATCGTTTAGTGAAACCCCAACTCTACTAAAAAAAAAATTATCTAGGCGTGGTGGTGTGCGCCTATAGCCCCAGCTACTCGAGTGGCTGAGGCATGAGAATTGCTTGAACCCAGGAGGCAGAGGTTGCAGTGAGCTGAGATCGCACTACTGCACTCCAGCCTGGGCAGCAGAGTAAGACTCTGTCAAAAAAAAAAAAAAAAAAAAAAAAAGAGAGAGAGAGAAAGAGAGAGAGAGAAGAAAGAAGGAGTGCTTGAACAAAGAGGAAGTAACTGCTGTGTTTTGGGTGGATATTGAGCCATCATCCTAAGCACCAGTTCTCCTGGACTTCTGGGCTCTTGCTGAGCTCACTCCAGTTTCCAGTTCCCAGGACTAACATGCACCACTGTTACTTGGGTTTTGCAGATGGAATTGCCACATGGATAGAGGTTGGTGGGAACTCATACATGAACATGACCCCCATTTTGCTCAAAATGGTGTGGATTTGGCTGGAGTTGGGGAATCTCTCAACCATATGCGACTTCTGCCTTCTGCCCTTGCCTGTTTCCTGCAAGGAACGAGGCCTGCATTGCCACTGGCAGGAAGCAGCTGTCTACCCAGCAAAATGCTTGAAGGGTTAAATCCTGCACCTGGTCCCAGAGGTGCCCAAAAGAAGGAGGTGAGAGGGCTGTGCTTGCTTGAGGGAGCCTGCAGAGCCAGGGAACAGTCTGCCAAAGTGATTCCGGCTACTGAAATCCAAGTGGCAGCAAATGGCCAACCATTGTCTGGCTCCAGCTCTGTCCCAGCCTCCACTTGTCTGTGTCTCCTCAGAGGTACAGCTTGGGGCAGCCTCCCTGTCACCGTGGTTTCAAGGAGGGGTGTGGGTTCGTATAAGGGAGATGGGGCTCCTCCATAACTAAGTCAACTGAAGACTCCTCCAGGGTCACTCAAGTGGAGACATTGAAGACCAGGTAGCTGACCACTTTGCCAGTGCAGAGACCTGAGTCCCAGGCAGCCCAGGCCCCTGGAGATAGTCACATGTTCCACTTTGCTCTGCTGTGTTAGCATTAAGATCTCACCCATTGGCTGTTCAGGTGACCCCAGCCCTGACTGCACACTGGAATTACTTGGAGAGCTTTATTTTTCTAATACATCAGAAAAATACTGATGCCTGGTCTTCCCCACAGAGATGCTGATGTAATCGCTCTGGGGTGTAACCTTACAACCAAGGTTTTAAAAACTCTGAAGCTATCTTTCCCTGAGAGGATATGATGCATTGAAATGAACTTTCCCAAAGTGCTTCAGAATTACAGTGGATGGGGGTGCAGGATGCCTGTTGAAAATGCAGAGTTCTAAGCTGTTCATCAGACCTTTGGAATCAGAATGTTTGGAAATGCACTTGTAACCTACAGCCCAAGTAGATATTCAGTAGGCTGCCATTTCAACATCACCCTGTGAAATCATTAGCAACTCAGTATGGATTTGCTTCTTATTTCTTGTGCTTTTTAAGAAGGCCAAGAGAGTTAAGGTAAAATTGAAAGGAAGTAATCTCTAATGGTGAAATTTCAGGCTCTTAGATAGGGAACGCTTTTAGGGGAAAGGAGGTCTTCTAGAAGCCCCTGAAGTGATGACAAGGAGTGACCACCAACTCCTCAAGCCAGAACTGGGGCAGTGTTTCACTTAGTCATCCGGGATGGGGACTCTGCCCTTGTGCAGTGGGAAAACAGCTTATATCAAGGCTTGGCCAGGCCTCCTTTGGTCCCAGGCTGGAGACTGCTGGGCCTTCAGCCATGAGATGGTTGGATTGTGTTTCTTTGCATTGGTGCAGTGTCTCCTGGAGACTGCTTTTGTTCAGTCACTACTGAGGCATGTATTCATTAAATCACTGTGCGTACTCAGGTAGCAGTGCAGAGCCACCCTCTCTGCCAAAATTGAGCCAGCCCATCCTGCATGGTCTAAGGTTTTCCTTAGAAAAGTAGCCATAAGCGATGGGCTCCCACTACTCCCTGCTTTATTATTTGAGGTACAGAGAGCATATGACACACTCGAATCCCACGTGAGTTAGAGTTCAGTGTGGGATCAGAGGCTGGTTTACTCTTTTCACCAGGAAGCGATCTTGAGAAGCCTGCGGATGCCACTTCCCGTGGCTGGGTTTTATGGACTGCTTTTGATCTGAAATCTAGAGATCCCCGTTTTCGTCCTTGTCAGCCTTCAGTAACTCAGTCACAGTAGATCAGTCCTCATCATCTCCAGAAATTTATTAATCATGTTCAGTTCCAGACAAGGCCTTAAAAAAACAACACTCATTCATCAGCATGGAAAGGCTACCGGCTTCTCTCGGAGAATCTCCTATACTATGTGAACAGCGTGAGTGTCTGTGTGTGTCTGTGTGTGTCTGTGTGTGTGTGTGTCTGTGTGTGTTTTAGTATGTATGTGCCTGTGTATAGGCATGGAACTATGGAGGTTTTAGACATTGTCATTCACCTGCTGGTATATAGATATATGAGGTTATTAAACAGAGAACTAGAAACTCTCCTAGAGAGGCTACAGGAGCACTGCAGATTCTCAACTGTGCTTCCCCATCTTCGCCTGGATGTTGGCAGCCAGTGTGTCAGGATGTATTAGCCTCTTTCCAAGGGTCCAAGTGCAACTTAAATTGGATGACCATATTCTTTGGCATCTACTCAGAGCACTTTTGAGAATGAAAAGGAGGTGCTCTTAATAATTATTCCAGGACATCAAGCAAACTGGGAAGTAGAGTCTCCTTAGGCATATTCACTTGGCACGGTCTACTGTCAAGAAGTGTCTATTCTTGGCTTATTAAAATGCCATCAGAAATCAGTGAGCATTCTGATATAACAGGGAATTCCTTTTATGGTATTCTTGGCAGGTGATCTCCTGTGTCAACTTAAATGTCCCCAGGGACTGAAAGCTCAGTGCCACATGCAGCAGCCGTTCTATTGTTGGATGATTGTCACATTAGATTGGGACTCATTAGAAAACTTTTCTGATATGAGATTGGAAAATATGCTAATAATATGTACAGTGATGCAGGCAACTTAAAATTTTCTTGGAGAGAAAGAGAGGGTTGCTATGGTTTGGGAAAATGAGTGGGGCCAATGCTTACCCTTTCTGAACCCATTTTTGGAGGGCACAGCCATCACAGCGATCCATGAAAAATCTTCCTGTCTTGGATGCTCTTTCACCAAATAACTCGGGAAAGCTGATGACATGAAACAGAGTTTCACAAGGGAAAGTGGAGAAGAAGTTTCTGAGAGACAGGAGGCCTTATACCCACCAATTCAGGAAGGAGCTTTGGGGTCATGGATTAAAAGAACAAAGGCAGGGGGTCAGACTTGGATTTGAGACTAAGCTCTGCCTCTTATAGAGGGCATTTAAGCTCTCTGGGCCTCAGTTGCTCCACCTTTAGAATGGAGATGCCTCTTCCTTTTTGAAGACAGTGGGTCCTCCCTCAGTTGAATTTAGTGGGACTTCATCGATTGCTCCACACAGAGCTCCTCCCCAGTCTGTCACGTTGAGTGCAAAACACTGCCTAGGTCCATCCAGTCACTCAACAAGCATCCATGGGGGAAGCATTAAGGAGCTTTAAATGCACTGGGTTCTCTGGGAGCAATGTTAGTCTTCATGTTCTTCACTCCTTCTCATCCTCCTTCCATGGAACACCCCTAGACTCCACCGCCTGCAAAGCTCATTGCCCCTTCTCTGCAGAGTCCTCCTGTTCATGTATAATTTTTACTCACTAGTGGGGTCATTTGTTGAGTGTCTGTCCCTGCTTCAGACTGTAAGATTCATGAGGGCAAGAGCTGTGGTTCTTTGGTCCTCTGCTATATATTCAGGTCTAGTACAAAGCTTGGTATACAGCAGTCATTTAATAAATATACATTGATTGAATAAATGAACGAGTGAATGGTGGGGCCACAGCCATGATTGATACCCTTTCCATCCTCAAGAAAGAGATCACAGACAAGAGACTCGGAAGAAAACTTATGACTACAATAAAGAGTAAGAAGTGCTTTGTTTAAAGCATCCTCAGGGTCTTTCAAGAGGTCCCTTGCATGGAGTAGCAGATTCAGGGTAATTAGGGAAGGCTAAGAGTTGACCTTTCTGGGCCTGAATGGATTGATTATTCAATAGAAGAGAAGAAAAGAAAAGAAAAGAAAAGAAAAAAGAAACAACCAAGACTTAAACCTACTCAACCACCCTATGCACTTGAAATGTCATTTAAAATAAAGTCTAGCATGGTAACTTCAAGTGACAAACATAGGTGATGCTGGAGAGGACGCGCCAAGCTGACCAGCATTCTTATGAAGTTTGACTGGCACAGAGCACACAAGAGAAGTCATATTATTGCCAAACAGTTCTTGCAGTGGGCAGAACCTGGACAAAGGGAACTGTTCTCTCCTCCCTAAGTCTTAGATATGGCTGGGAAAAACAGACAGAGTCGTGACCCTTGGTTCCTTTGTTTTTGGAAGTCGTGGACATTCTTCTTTTTTAGCACTGTTTCTTTCTAATGATAAAGGAAACAGTATATTGATGAACTCCTATTTTTCATTTGTGGTGATTTCTGAATGCTTTCTTTGGAATCAAAAACCTCCTCACCACACCTTTACAAGTTTTATGGTTCTGGGTGAAAGCATGTTTTCAGAAATCTAAGCCTATGAGTTGTTTGTTTGTTTGTTTGTTTGTTTACAGGGTTTCACTCCCATTGCCCAGGCTGGAGTGCAGTGGTGCCATCTCAGCTAACTGCAACTTCCGCCTCCCAGGTTCGAGCAATTCTCTTGCTTCAGCCTCCTGAATAGCAGGGATTACGGGCACACACCACTGCACCTGGCTAATTTTTGTATTTTTTATAGAAACGGGATTTCACCATGTTGCCCAGTTCACTTGAACTCCTGAGCTCAAGTGAACTGCCCATCTCGGCCTCCCAAAGTGCTGGGATTACAGGCATGAACCACAGTGCCCAGCCTAAGCCTATGTATTTGAAGTAAGGGTTTTAAGTGGTTTTTTGTTTTTGTGTTTTTGTTTTCGTTTTTTTTTTTTTCCAGCCATGGCATCATGGTTAAATTCATGAGGTACCTTTCAATGGAGACGATATTTCAACTTTAATTACAAACCAAACACCTTGCTGGCATTGTCCAGCCCATCAAACCAGCCAGTTTTCTCCCCTTTGGAAGCCTTCAAAGTATATTTTTAAAGATATATTAAAGAGATTTTGTCCAAATGGCACATGCCTAAGCCTAAACAGTTTAAAATGTTTTTACAGCCATGTTCAAAGAAAAAGAATATCTTGAAAGAATAAACTTTTTACCTTTTATAAACAAGGTTAAAAGCAGTGATTCTCAAAATGTGGTCTCTGAACCAGCAGCATCGGCATCACCTGGAACTTGTTAGAAACGCACATTCTGGCAGGGTGCAGTGGCTCATGCCTGTAATCCCAGCACTTTGGGAGGCTGAGGCAGGTGCATCATTTGAGGTCAGGAGTTTGAGACCAGCCTGGCCAACATAGTGAAACCCTGTCTCTACTTAAAATACAAAACTTAGCTTGGCATGGTGGTGCACATCTGTAATCCCAGGTACTTGAAGACTGAGACAGGAGAATCACTTGAACCTGGGAGGCAGAAGTTGCAGTGAGATGAGATTGTGCCACTGCACTCCAGCCTGAGCCGCAGAGCGAGACTCTGTCTCAAAAAAAAAAAAAAAAAAAAAAAAAGAGTCTTTTGATGCTATGAACATCATCTGGCTTCTGGCATCCTGCTTTGCCCAAGAATGAAAATTCCAGTTCAAGTTCCATAAAACAAGGCATTCTTCTTCAGTTTCGTGTCCCCTGCCAGGTCAACTCTGAACCTATAGTGGATACTCAGCAACTGTGTGCACTGAATGAATGAATGAATGAATGAATGAATGAATAAATGAATGACTTGTAGGCTGGTGTGGGAGGTTCAGATAAATTTATTCTAGCACATAAAGATCTTCTAATGGAGTGGATGAGGGATGGAATTTGGTGATCAGGCTGGGGATACACTGAAATAGGCAGGCAGGTTATGACAACAAGAGTCCCTAAGCCCTGAAAGGATGAAGGTTCTCCTCACAGATAAATTTGACACATGGAAAAACCATGCAATAAGCTTAAGGAAGCCCACCTCAATTCTGATTTCTTCCTGATAACTATGTCAAAGCTCTTAAAACTGTGCAATAAGATCTTCATGCATTTTCTGCCCTTGTCTTGCCAGTTCTTTCACCGTGTAGCTGGTGTGCCTGGTCTGCTGAAGTATGAAGCATACTCAAACATCATACACATGCTCTTCCTTTTAAAAAATGACCTTGAGAAGATAACAAGTGAATTCCACAGACAGACTCCATTTCTTCTCTTTTGTTTGCAAAAGTGTGAGGCTGAAGGAGGAAGGAAAGCTTGGGTTAACTGACCACATTCACATCCCCCCACCCTCAAACAAATGCCCCACACATGTGGAGTACATGGTTTTCTGACTGTTTATCTCCAGTGACCCAGAGTTCCAGGTCCCCTGTGCTTTAGAGGGCACAGAGGCATTATTATCACCCAGTCCTCACTGGGTGAGAAGGAGAATGGTGAGACCATTGTAGGAAGCAAGGTGAAATCAGGGGCTATGGGCCAGGCTTCCAAAACTTGCATGAATACACGTGCTGAGGTTTATGCTACTGACACTGCCTTCCAATTTTCCAGACCGTAGGAGTGGCAATTTACTGAGCATGAGGGATGCTATCTTGTGAAACTTTCTACTTCATTCAGGAAGGGTAGTTTGTAAGAATTCAATTGTAAATACAAAAATACCATTTTTTTCTGAGGCGAGGGCAGGAAGGGGAGATGTCAGAAGTAGATGGGTTAGGGCTTTCTCTCTGGAGACCTGGATTTCAGCCCACTGCAAGTCTTAACAAAGAGGCATGCTAGTATCATTCTTAGCAAGCCCAGTCCATTGTTATGGTCAGATTCGACTCTGCAGTGGAGAAAATGGAGTGTGACATGTTTGGTGCCAGGAATGTGAGCATGCACCTGCGCAGCCGATGTTGGTGTCATATGGTCAGCTGAATGGTTATTTAGTAATTTTGGCCAACTCCCTTGACACTATGGGGCTTAGACGGCATTACTTTCTGGGATGCACTGATAAGCCTTTTACAAAGCAAGACCTTGGTCCAAAATCCTTGCTGTAGGAGATGAAAATTTTATGTTATTTTTAGGGGTGCTTTCAATGTTCCATTAACCCACTGAGGAGCTATGACCAAGCTTGGCCTTGAGATTTAGACTTAGAGACCAGATGCCCTCTATCTATTTCATTATCTTCCAGAGGAAGTTGTTGAGTGTTTGTAAAGTGGTTATAGGATCAAGGGAATACTCTTTTAAAGTTCCTAATTATATCTTGGACTTTAGCTACAGTTCCCGAAAGACAAAATGAGGTATCTAAGAAATTCATAGCCAGCTTTGGGCATCGTTTGTAGGCTAGAGTGCAGTGCAAGGGAAAGGCGGGCCACACATAACATCTCTGTGGCTACGTGGGGATAGATTCTGGAAATGAAAGGAGAAATTCCAGCTTCCTAGCGGGTAAGATCAATGCTCTAGAGAGGCAAGGGTCACTTGCATGTAACACAAATTTCTTGGAGATACCCACTGCCATTGAATTGAGAGATGTCGTTATTCCTGTGGGAGGGTTATGATGTTTGAGTTTTTAAATGTATATATGCTTCTGAATTCTACTTGTGGGTTCTCAGAATTTTTCTTCCATTTTGTAAATTGCAGTAAAATATACTTAAGATTTACCATTTCAGCCATTTGTAAGGGTACAATTCAGTGGCATTTACTACATTCACGTTGTTGTGCAATCATCATCACCGTCTGTGCTAGTTATTTGCATTGTCATAAAGGAATATCTGAAGATGGGTAATTTATACAGAAAAGAGGTTTATCTTGGCTCATGGTTCTGCAGACTGTACAAGCATGGCACCCACATCTGCTTGGCTTCTGGTGAGGACTTCAGGAAGCTTACAATCATGGTGAAAGGCAAAGGGGGAGCTGGTGTTTCACATGGCAAGAGAGGGAGCAGGAGCAAGGGGACAAGAAAGAAGTGGGGGAGGTCCCAGACTCTTTTAAACAATTGTATCTCTCACTAACTCATTACCGCTGGAAGGACACCAAGCCATTCATGAGGGAACCACCTCTATGACCCAAACACCTCCTACCAGGCCTCACCTCCAACACTGGGGGTCATGTTTCAACAGGATATTTGGAAAAGGATAAACATCCAAACCATATCACCATCCATATCCAGAACTCTTTCATCTTACAACACAGAGACTCTGTACCCATTAAACAATAATTCCCCACTTCTCCCTCTCCCCCACTTCCAAGGAACAATCATTCTACTTCCTGTCTCAATGAATGTGACTACTCTAGGTACCTCCTATAGGTAGATTCACACAATATTTGTCCTTTTGTGTATAGCTTATTTCACTTAGCATAATGTCAAGGTTCATTCATGTTGTAGCATGGACCAGAATTTCCTTCTTTATTAACACTGAATAACATTCCATTGTATGGAGAGACCACATTTTGTTTATCCATTCATTTGTCCGTGGACACTTTGGGTTGCTTCTACCTTTTGGCTGCTACAGACATGGGCATATAAGTATTTGTTTGAGTCCCAGCTTTAAATTCCAGTTTTGCCTTTAATATAATTTCAGAACTGGCAAGGTTTGAGAAGTAGGGCAAAGATAGCCACAAATTTAGACCTTAGTGACAGTGAGTGGCAACTTCTGACCTGACTATGCTACAAAAGATTTCTCATCTCATAAACCTAATTAAATTAAAAATCCAGTTGGCCAAACTCACATGCACTTAAGCCAGACAATTTCTTAAAAAGCTCATTAGCTGCAAACTTGAGCGCTCCACCAGCAGATGGAACTTCTTCCCCTAGGTTTTCAGTAATTGGACAGGAAAGGTCTTTCAAACTTTAGACCTCAAATGGAAGATTTTTATCATGCTTGCCAGTGCATTGCTTTTAATGTCAGTGGTAAAGTTATGCAAAAAGCAACCTTTTAATTTTATGATGCAATGATGTAAGACCTCAGTGTCATTAAACCTCGACTTGCAGGAAGGACACGGTTTTAGGGAAAGTTTCCTGACTTCCTGTTACAATTGCTTTCCCTCATTTCAGTTATAATAAATTAAGCCCTACGAGGAACATATTGAACTTTTCTGTATTTTCAATATGGGCAAAATGAGATGAGCATCATCAACAAAATCCAGGATGCAGGAAAACACTCCTTCAATGTTTGGGGAACACAAAACTGCAGAAGTTCACATGACTCTGGCCCTATAGTTACGTCACAGGAAGCCCTCAGAAGGGAAGAGATTGGGCAATTGGCTTGTAGTTATCGTGTCGCAGATTCTTCTTTGGGGAGCATTAAAAAATGAGAATTCAGAAACTCTGTGTCTATCTGCGTGAGTCAAATTTTCTTCTGCCCTCTCGAAAAAAGTCCATGACTGCAGATAACTTTGTCTATATACTGATGGATGCATGATTTATAGCAAACTTATAGTAAGAGGGAGCCCTCTTTTTTTCCAGGGCTTCGTATGTATTTATAGTCATTTTGAAGTGACCTGATTTGAAAATGGACAGAGACAAACTGCTGGGGGGCATGCAGGTGGTGAATAAATACTGATAGAGACCCGCAGGTGGTTAATAAATACTGATAGAGACCCGGTCTTTGTGATGAGAGGAATCACAGTTTGTCTCTGTGCCCCTTGCAGCATGTTTGTCTGTGTGCATACAAATACACACAAATATATTCACTTATTATTGGTACATTGGCATTTCCATTATTTTATGCTTCTCCATCTCACTTTCTCATGATATCTGTTTTCACAAATTCCTAGTCCTGATTCAAATCTGAATTCTCTACTTCTTCACGTAATGCTCCCCACATCTGCCACCTCAGTTGAATCTGTTTTTCCTAGAGACATAGTTGTTTCCCTCACCTCTCTCTCGATGTTGCTGTTTGTGTTTTGTTTGTTTGTTTGTTTTGTTTTGTTTTGTTTTTTGAGACGGAGTCTTACTGTTGCCCAGGCTGGAGTGCAGTGGTACGATCTCAGCTCACTGCAACCTCCACCACCAGGATTCAAGCGATTCTCATGCCTCAGCCTCCCCAGTAGCTGGGAATAGAGGTGCACAGCACCACGCCCAGCTAATTTTTGTACTTTTAGTAGAGATAGGTTTTCACCATGTTGCCCAGGCTGGTCTTGAACTCCTGACCTCAGGTGAGCCACCTGCCTCCACCTCCCAAAGTGCTGGGATTACAGACGTGAGCCACCGTGCCCGGCCATCTTTATAACCCAGGAGTGCTGGACACTCTGGCCCTCCATTGCCCTTCTGTTCTTGTAGAAATGTGTTTTCTCCAGGCTTCTGCTGTCTGACCAAATCCTTCCTCTGTCTGTCCTTCTGATGCTGTCACCCACCTAGGTCCAGGTCCCTCCCCCTATACAGCGATGGCTCTGTCCTCTTCTGTTCTCAACCTCAGCTCCCGCCATCCCCTTCAAGTCTGTGTGTAGAACTGTCCTTGCTATCCATGTGTGTGTCTCAGACCCTCGACCTTGACCACCACGGTGCTCTTCTTCCTGCTCCACTTTCACCAGGGATCCTGGAGATCCTGCCATCACCTGGAACTGCATCTCGCCTTTATTCCGGGTTATAAACTTCAGAGTCTTACTCAATGAGGGTAATCCACGTTCTCCCACCTCTCTTTTGCTTCCACTATACTCAGTCTTCAAACTAATTCTCCAGCCTTTTCTCCACATATTTATTTATTTAACAAATACTGAGACACTTTGCTAGTTTCTTGGAATGTAGTGATAACTAAAAATGGACACACACCCGGCCTTCACAGAACTTGCCATCCAGCAAAGGAAAGAGCAGAGCAATTGATCAAAATGATTGCACAAAGACATGTAAAATTGCTGCTTTGCTAACTGCTACACAAAACAGACTATACCTATAGGCAGGGAAGTGACAGCAGAGCTGATTTCTGAAGGATGGGCATCTCATGCGAGCAGGTGAGGCTTCTAGGAGGAGGGAAGTGCTTGTGCAAAGACTCTGTGGTAGTTGGGGTGGGAGGCGTCAAATGGTGAATGAGAAAGAACTGCAAGTTAGGTTCCTGGAGTCTAGATGTGGAAGCATGTGAAATAAAGTCAGAGAGGAGGAAAAGATCAGAGTTTGCAAGGCCTTGTGGACTCTGTCAGGGATTTTTTTTTTTTTCTTCATACCAAAAGCTATGGAAGACATTTGAGGTGATTTAAGGAGGGATTCTCTCCAATTTACATGTGTGTCCTAAGAATTCAGTCCATTGCACGCTGAATATGGCTTCATAGTATTGCATTTTTGAAAGCACCAGATCCTAATGCCTGTAAAATCATAGAGATTTTTGCTAGGCTTCCTTACATGTGAACAAAGCAGTTTAACTCTTATCTGGCAATCCCATGCATTTTTTTTTAATGCTATAATCCCAAATACCAACTACAAAGCCCCTCTTCTTCCTTTCTTTCATCTTGAATACATCTCTACTTAATCTGTTGTTTGGAGTCTTGGTTTCCAGAGAATCAATTTATAGCATTTTTGTGCATGTTCTTCCATAAGTCAAATGTGATGTTTCAGAATGCTAGCTTGGGAACTTAGGGGACCTATGAATGATTAAATGGCTCTGCAGAAATATTCCAGATATTTTTTAGTGTATAATAACAAAAATCCTTTTATGGTGGCAAGATTTTATATATATATATATATATATATATTATATATATATATATATATATATATATATTTTTTTTTTTTTTTTTTTTTTTGAGACCAAGTCTTGCTCTGTTGCCCAGACTGGAGTGCAGTGGCATTATCTCGGCTTGCTGAAACCTCTGCTTCCTAGGTTCAAGCAATTCTCCTGCCTCAGTCTCCTGAGTAGCTGGAATTACAGGCACATTGCCACCACACTCAGCTAATTTTTGTATTTTTAGTAGAGATGGGGTTTCACCATATTGGCCAGGCTGGTCTTGAACTCCTGACCTCAGGTGATCCACCCACCTCAGCCTTCCAAAGTGTTGGGATTACAGGCATGAGCCACCGTACCTCGCCTATATCTTCTTCTAAAGAGAACCATTCATGACTGAAGAATGACAAGAACATATAAACTATACTTGCTAAACTGTAAAGAGAAAAAAATCCTTTTCTTTTTCCCTTAGGAAAACGCTGATACTCAGTCTGAGCTTCTGGAGGGGTAAAGCCTGCAAAAGCATGGGCTTTTCAAAGCTCACAGAGGCAAGGAGAGGGAGGGGATGGGTCAGACCACCACTCAGTTTTCTGTAGTGATGGCAGAGCTAAGACCCAGACTCAGGAGAGAGCTGATCCATGGCCCTTCTATGTCTTGTGTTAGTTTTGTGGGATGACATTCTGCATGAGCAATTGATTGTGCTTCTGGAAACACAAACTATGAATCTGAGTGTCCATGGAGTTTACTCTTGTGATCTTATGAAACAAGCCTCTTGCATACAGATTTAGGGACAGGCATATTGTCAGCATGTTGAATCAGACTTAAGCATACATGGTTTACAGTTAGCATAAGTGAGGGCTACCTTTTCAAGCCAAAAGTTTTTAGTTTCTACCAAGGTCCCATGTCATAATCATCTGTTTCGATCTCCTTATTTCACAGATTGGGAAACTGAGTCCCAGAGAGATTAAGCAATGTGTTTAAGAGCATGTTGCTTATAGGGGCAGAGTGGAGATTCACACCCAGGTCTTCTGTGTCCTGTGCTCTTCCTTCCTCACATCACTCATCCTGTGTGCCTGGTTGTATTAGTCCGTTTTCACACTGCTGATAAAGACATACCCAATACTGTATAATTTATAAAGAAAAAGAGGTTTAATGAACTCACAGTTCCACGTGGCTGGGGAGGCCTAACAATCATGGTGGAAGGCAAGGAGGAGTAACTCACATCTTACATGGCGGTAGGGAAGAGAGAGAGCTTGTGCAGGGAAACACCCCTTTATAAAACCATCTGATCTTGTTAGACTTATTCACTATCACAAGAACAGCAGGGGAAAGACCCGCCCCCGTGATTCAATTACCTCCCACCGGGTCCCTGACACAACACATGGGAATTGTGAGAGCTACAATTCACGATGAGATTTGGGTGGGGACACAGTCAAACCATATCACTGGTGTCTATCCTTCCCTAGGACAGCCAGGTGGACTCAGAATGTCAAAAATTCTTCTTCCTTCTTCCTTGGTTCTCCAATTCTCCCTTTCTCTCCCCCTTCCACTTTGGGAGTCTGCAATGAGGGTGGTGCTGCTTCTCTGCCTAATCTGATCCTTTCTTGACATCCTAGAGATGACTATTGATATGTGTAGTACTTCTTACATTCAGAAGGGACTCCTGAGTAATTTAAACTTCTAGATCCCATGCTCCAGGAGGGCAAAGGCCAGGCCTGACTTAACTGTTTTAGTTTTGCATTTCTCTGTCTCTCACTCTGGCCCTTGTGCATAGATGTTCAATAAATGTTTGTTGGCATTGTTATTAATAAATTCACCAGGCCAAAAACATTATAATTTAGATGTTGGAATGATATTATCTCTCAAAAAAAAAAATGTCTCCAGATTGTTTTGCCTTGGGAGTTCTCATGTCTGTTTTTTTCTTTTTTGTGCGTGTGAGATAGAGTCTTCCTTGTCACCCAGGTTGGAGGGCAGTGGTTTGATCACAGCTCAACTGCAGCTTCAACCTCCCAGGCTCAAGCGATCCTCCTGACTCACCCTCTGGAGGAGCTGGGATTATAGGCATGTGCTACCATGCCTGGATAATTTTTTTAAAGTTTTTTTGTAGAGATAGGGTCTCTCTATGTTGCCCAGACTGGTCTTGAACTCTTGGGCTCAAGCTATCTTTTAGCCTTGGCCTCCCAAATTGTATTTTTTAATATAGTGGATTTTATTATATGTAAATTATATACTTCAATTTAAAAAGTCCTATGCTTTTGGGATCATATATAGAGAATTGTCCATTTTCTGAGAAGGGTCTCTGCTGTCAGTAGGCAGCTAAACCCTGATCAAACATGCAGAATCATTAATTAGGGTCATTTGTTCTGCTGTGAGCTGAGAAGAATGTGTAAAACGTGCTCAGGAGAGAATTAATTCATCCTCCTCTCTGTACTTTTTCTAGTACTCCTAGCACGATTCTCTAAGCCTGCAGGCCTCATACATATGTTCTAATGGGCTAATTGTTAAGGCGACATTTGTAAATTAATCTCTGACTTGAGCTAAGTGGTTTCTCCTAATGGCTTTAATTCAGTGACTCCCATTCTTGGTCACATGTCAGATTCACTGGAGGAGCTTGTTAAAAAGAGGTGCCCAGACTTCCCCTCCCCCAGCTTATGATTTGCTGGTCCTCCGGTGGGATGAGGGCATCTCTGCCTTGGAAGGAAACTCCTCAGGTGACTGGATTCTGGTGGTAGCCACCTTTGTGAGCCTCGGCTCTGAATCTGCCTCCCAAGGCCATGATGCCTCACACACCCGCTGAAAGCATATGGACCTAATCGCAGCAACTCCAGCCCAGGTTCTAGAACAGGAAACGTCTCTAAGAGCCAGCTTTCCTGACTCAATCACCTCTATACTCACATCACTGAATCTGCCTTTTTCCTGAAGTGCTCCATCACCTGAGGGGGAATAGTCTATGCTTGGCTTTACTATTTTCCATTTTCATGAATTTTCATAAACTTTGTCAGTCATTTGAAAGATCTTCATGGCCCGCAGAGATTTTCATCTAGTGAGATGGCTGTGGACTTCCCCTCTCTCCTCCCCATTTTGCACTAGGCTTCTTCTTTGCATCAGGTGTTAGGGACAGACTTTTTTTTTTTGGAGAGAGTCTCGCTCTGTTGCCCAGGCTGGAGTGCAGTGGCACAATCTCGGCTAACTGCAACCTCTGCCTCCCAGGTTCAAGAGATTCTTCTGCCTCAGGCTCCTGAGTAGCTGGGAATACAGGCAAGCACCACCATGCCTGGCTAACTTTTTATACTTTTAGTAGAGACGGGGTTTCACCATGTTGGCCAGGCTGGTCTCAAACTCCTGACCTCGTGATCTCCCCACCTCGGCCTCCCAAAGTGCTGCGATTACAGGTGTGAGCCACCCCGCCCGGCCCACTTTTTTTTTTTTTTTTGGAGACAGAGTCTCACTCTGTTGTCCAGGCTGGAGTGCAGTGGCACACTCCTGGCTCACTGCAACCTCTGCCTCCAGGGTTCAGGTGATTCTCTCCTGCTTCAACTTCCCAAGTAGCTGGAACTACAGGTGAGCACCACCACAAATGCTAATTTTTTGTATTTTTTGGTAAAGCCAGGGTTTCACTGTGTTGGCTAGGCTGGTCTAGAACTCCTGGCCTCAAGTGATCCACTTGCCATGACCTCCCAAAGTGCTGGAATTACAAGCATGAGCCACTGCACCCTGCCCTTAAAAAAAAAAAAATACACTGTGTGTGTGTGTTCCTGGCATTCTTTTGTGCAAACACATGTCTTGTTTGATCTTGGAGTTTTGAAAATAGATGACTCAAAGCACCATTGTTTCAGTGACATTTATCAAGTTGCTTTTGTTTTTAGGAATCTGGCACACTAAGTACTCAACATCACCACACAGCATATGGGTGTTTTCAGTAAGTCTGAGAAGGTGACAATTCATACTGTCCAAGGTGGCTGAGGTGATTTGTTGAGCTCAGACTATGGCACGTTTAGCAAGCAGGACAGGCTCTCAAGCAAGTTAGCAGAAGTACCCTGAGAGGCAATGTTCAAATTATCTGTGTATCAGACTGCTGCCCCCAAGCCCTTCTGTGGGACAATGCTTTGTTATATGTTTGGTTATTTCTTATTCTATGACTTAGCTGCTGTAGGGCAGGGATGCTTTGCTTTCTGGGGTACTGTGCTTTCCTTGGCCTCATTTTACCATGTCCCTTGGGCTTCTGTCCTCCTTGTCCCTGAAACTATAGAAGCTCGCAGAAGGATTCCCAATGGCCCCACTCCTTCATGAAGAGATATTAGAGTAGTGTTACTATGTAGAAAGAAGGACATTTGGGGAGAGGATATTGAGATAAGAGCCCTACTTTTCCTATCCTTACCCAGTTACTAATGATCCATCTAGACAATAGTTCATTTTGTATTGGCTAAACCTGTATTATATGATTTATCACTAATTACATAATAGCATGGGATTAATCTATGTAAGAACGACTCTATAAAAAAGAGTATATTTTGCCAGGTGCAGTGGCTCATGCCTGTAATCCCAACACTTGGGGAAGCCGAGGCAGGTGGCTCACTTGAGGTCAGGAGTTTGAGACCAGCCTGGCCAACATGGTGAAACCCCCTCTCTACTAAAAATACAAAAAAATTAGCTGGGTATGGTGGCAGGCGCCTGTAGTCCCAGCTGCTCGGGAGGTGCTGAGGCAAGATAATTGCTTGAACCTGGGAGGCAGAGGTTGCAGTGAATTGAGATTGCGCCACTGCACTCCAGCCTGGGCGACAGAACGAGACTCTGTCTAAAAAGGAAAGAGTATATTTCATGACTCCAAGTGGCCTTCCATCTTCTGTTATTCTTGGGCCTTATGTATAGCATATCTTAAATACTTAGATGACTGTTTGGGGTGCTTTATAATATTACCATTACCATGTACACTAAAATGTAATCATTTTGTGTTTTCAAACTTGGAGTTCTCAGACAATGGGGATTTGTTAGACAGATAGAGAAAGAGAGACTAAACTGACACTTCTAAGGTGGCTTTGCTAGGGGCCTAGAGAAGACAAGTCTCTGATGGGGATTCTATTTTCATGGCCACATCCAAAGTGTTGATGTGTTTTCTGCAGCACCTGGATCTGGGCTGACAATGTGATCGAGCCTGACATGATAAAGAGGCATTTAGCAAGTTTCAAGACTACATGCAGAGTTACCTTAATACTGGGAAGCACAGCATCTCCCCAGGGAGCATTTTATGGTACATCTTGGGGCATTTTGCCTATCCTGTATCTCACTGCGAGGAGGCTTTCCAGCTGAACACGTGGACCCAAGCGCATATCCATTCAACAGAATCTTCAGGGCCAGGGAGCTGTGGAGTTCATTTCCCTCCTGGATTTCTTCCCCCTCTTACTCTATCAGAGAGATGCTGATATTTGAGTTTTCATCTTCAGAGGGCAGCAAGATTCCTGCCTTCCTCCTGTCACTGGCTTGTTTGCTTAAATAAGGAACGCATTAGTCCCCATCACCGACTGCAAGTGGAGGCAGCTGGAGCAAGTTAGTATCAGCTATGTTGGACATCTGGATGCTGTGACAACATTGCCATTGCAGGGGTCTTAGATTTCGAGTTCCTTACAGAATGATGTAGAGGCCATTTGCAAGGACTTGTTTCCTATCCTTTTCTGCAACAGTGGCTTTGGGTGGCCTAGGCCTATATAGCCAGCTCTGACAGATGCTCAGCATTCACAGATACACACATAGGGAGCCAAATGGACAGGGATTAGTCTTAAATCAGCTGTTTATGAATGGAGAAGAGGCCCTTCTCCTGGGTTCTGGCCACACCCCTTCTCTTTGCAGCTTTTTGAGAATGAGGTCAGGGCCAGGATCTAACTGCTTATGCCTCAGAAATAGCAGCACAGATCAAAATTAATCTTAAGCTCTTTGTTTTGCTGCCTTCTTTAGATAATAGAGGAAAAATCGGAGGCCTGCTCATGTTTTTGTTTGCTTGTTTTTGTGTGTACCTTTGAAAGGAACATATGAATGAATGTGTGTGAAGGGAGGGGCTGAGGTGAGGCAGCTAAGAGGGATTAGTGCTGGGCAGATGATAATTACTGATAGACTGCAGCATTCAATTGGAGCATGTTTTAGTTTTTTTAAAAAAATGGCCGAATGAAATAAACCTCAGTGGTGTATTGTTTTAGCACCTCCCTTTATATGGAGATTTTATCAGTTGCTATGAAACTGCATATTCATTTTACAGTGTCCATTTGTTTTTAATGGTCATTTTCTGGACTGTGCAAGCCACCATTCTGCCCCAGGAGCTCCATGGAGTTTTGCAATGCTTTAAATGAGTGTCTCATGCAGACTTCATTTTCTGTCAGCCGCTCTGGCACACATACAAAATACAGGTGTGTGTGTGTGTGCGTGTGTGTGTGTAAGAGAGATAGATTCTGTCTCTCATACACAGGCACAAACACACACACACAGCTTGATCATACTTAGTCTTTACATAAATTGGGATTCCTCTCTACCCACCAGCCAAGGCCTGAGAGATGTCAATAGGTGGACACTGAGGAGACTGACTTCCAATGCTCTTCAACCTGCAGTCTCTTCAGAGTATTAGCATACCTGAAAGGTTGACCTAGCAGCCAGGCATTGTGTGTAATGGTGGTGCTTACTTTTTGTTCTCAGGCTTAATTGTTGGCTGAAAGCATCTTCTTTATTTCTCACTATGCTTTATTTGCATTAATAGTCTCCTCTGTGAAAGATTAAAGAAAGTAGGATGTGTAGTGAGGACAGAAGTGTCGGTGTCAGCCTAATCTGCTACATATTCATTCGATGGACCTTAGCATGACAGGTATCCACTGAAGGAGATGCCAAAACTGTCTTCCATCCATGGAGATTAATTTTGAGTGAAAAGTGTAAAGTAGGACAAGAATTGTCACATAACTGGCCTAATGGATGGCCTAATTGACTTCCTGAACCTAAACTGTTTTCCTAAGTATTTCAGAAGTGTTATAATCATATAGATCATACATGCAGTGAATATATCTTTATGTATGTACACACATACACACGTGGACATTTGTACGAGCAAATTTGTGCTCTTCAAATTGGTATCTCTTGTGTAGAGACAGAAAGTAGATTAATGTGGTCTGGGGCTCGGCGATGGGAAAGGGGATTGATTTAACAGGCATGAGGGATCTTCCTGGGATAATGAAAGTGTTCTGAAACTGGATTACAGTGATGGTTGCATAACTTAGTAGATTTACTAAAGTCATTGATGAATTGTACTTTTTAAATGGGCGAATATTGTGGTATGTAAATTATGCCTCAATGAAGCTGTTAAAGTTGACATTCCTCTATTGGAGTTCCTGCAGATCCTAGACTACATATAATATGAAAAATTGTGTCACCTTAAATTTTCACCTGCTCTTTTCCCACTGAAGTTTATCAACTTCAATTGCATAGAAGCTGAACTTTGAGATAACAGGGCCAGATAAAAACCCAGTGCCCTGAGATATAAAAGGCTACCCTGACCCCTATTGGCAAGGAGCGAGGTTGCTGCTCATTGCCATATGAGGAGCCAACCGTGAGGCAGTAATGGGGGGCTGGGGATGGGGGTGAGATTTCCAAGCAGGTCACCGAGAGCAATGGGCACCATATTTCAAAGCTGCTTCTGCATGTGTCAAAAAACCCAAACATCCTGAGGTCCAACTCTGAAGTGATGGCATTTTCCTCTTCTTTTGCAGGTTGTCTTAGTCTTTGCTCTCAGCATCGGTGCACTTGTAATATACTTCATAGATTCGTCAAAGTGAGTATTCAAATATATTTTCTTGCCCTTGTTTCATAAAAAATCATAAGCTTTTATGTTGATCCATTTATTTACCTTAACACCAACCTTTGCCAGACCTTCTAAGTGCAGAAGATTTTGGAGGAAGCTAGGGCTACACTGTGCTGATTTTCTAAACAGGAAAGAAAGTTCTGAGAAGGAAGGCTACTTTAAGTATGCTGGCATAGGAGGGTGAGGTATCTGAGGTCGAGTCTTCTTGCTGGGTATTACTTATTTTTAAAGAGCTGTTTCTTGATGATGTATTTGCATTGAAGATGTCAAGTGGGTAAGATGACTTGATGGGAATTTGCAACTTCTGGGAGGGTGACAGTTTCCCACAGATGAGGGTCTGAGCCATTTTTGCCATGGTTGTAGGATCCTTTTCTCAGTTGGGTTTCCAATGCTTTGATCTTACTGGAGGTCAGCTTAGAAATCATGGTGCTATCCTTTCACCAGCCAACCGGGTATTCAGCTGAAGCATTGCATGCTGGTGCTTCTTGACTTGTGAAGGTAAGGAGATGGATGGAGGAGTTCATGATGACCCCCAGAGGTGGAGGCCCGTGACCATTTGAGGACGTCTAGAGTAGACACTCATGCAGACTCCTTGGGTGCCAGCTGAATGGACTGGTGCTCCAGGGTGAGCCTGGGTGACAGACGATAAAGACCTTGCAGAAGGATGAAGAGGGCACAGACTAGAACTGCAACGTTGCAGCCAGTTCTGCCCTGATTCCTGCAGGTGCCAATCCTGAGGAAATAATTTGTTCCACCTATACCATTGCAATCATGAAGTTGACAGCATCAGGGAAACGAGCTGGAGTCTAACTCATTTTCTGTTGTGGCGTGAACTTGGCCACTCTGGTGACAGTGGCCTTGAGCTTGTTGCCCTTATTGTCCACTGTGTGAGTGTTTTGAACTTTAACTCTATCTCTGGTATGGTTGGCTACTAGACTTTGATACTAGGAAACCTCCCTGGTGTGCCTGTTGGCTCAGACTCTGATGTGCCTGAATTCTGAGCTTAGTGCTCCTTTCCTGTGGCTTGGGATGGTGGTAATTTCATGCACAGCTAAACTCAGAATTTCTCAGAGCCATCTGGTCGCCGGCCAAGGATTTTGTGCATTTGGGTGCAGAGGCCAAAATGTCAGTCAGGGAAAATAAAGAAAATATCTCCTTTAATAACCTGTCTCTGGGAATCAGCCAAGTCTAAGCCTATCAGAGGGCCTTCAGCCCATCCCCATGTGCGAGGCTGGGCTGCCCTCACCCATCTCAGATGGAGAGTCCTTTCAATGCTGTCGGGAGACAAGATTCCACATGCTCCCTCCATCAACTCTCCCGAGCCAAGAAAGAGAAGAGCTTGTTTAAGTTTGGAAGACTCCCATTGGCATGTCATTGAAGGTAAGCCCCCTTTTTAATATTTACTCTTAATGATTCTGGACCCTATTTGTATTGAACTGAAGATCCTCTAAAGCCCCTGGTCTTATTTCTCCAATCTCTCTCCAGGGGTGTTCTCACGTGTCGTGGGGTGTAGACCCTGCCAACTTCCATGCTGAGACTCAGGAAAGAGGTTTGGGCTTGTAGCTTGTGTGCCCCAGAGAGAGAAAACCCTAATGTGGAGGTGAGTGTGTTGATGGGTTAGAGGCCCAGATGCCTCAGCCAGCACCTTCCTTCCCTTTTCGTTTTTTTTTTTTTTTAACCTTTTGTCCCTCTGTATTTTTCAGAAATAAAATGCTCTTTAGATGGATTTGGATTGTGTCTTTTTTTACAGTCTACTGTGAGGCAGTCTTTTGTTCTGTGGATCCTGGTGTTCTCCATTTCCATGTGAGAAGATGAAGAGGAATGAAATTCCCCAATGCATACCCTCTTCCCCTAATGTCCTACACCATCTCAATGTCCTTTGGCTTTAATTATGATCCTTCTAGGCCTTGGGGAAGACAGCACTGGGAGGCCTGTCTGCTTCCGGTTTCTTTTATGAACTTGCAAATAGTCTGTCCCAAGGATGGAACTTCAGTCCTGTCCTCACCTTTTCCTGGCAAAAATGCCGATAAGGTTAGAAACAAGGCTATTCCCATTCTGCCTGAGGACTGTCCTAGCCTCATCCCGGCATCTCTGTTGCTAAACTATGTGGTTTGGCATAGCAAGGCTTTGTTTATAAGAAGACTTACTGGTTATTTATATAGAAACTTTTCATTTTCATGACTTCATTTGGTTCTGAGACCATATTTGAAGATTCTGTCCGGTGGCAGGCCGAATCAGTGGATTCAGCACAAGGGAGTTTTCCATCTTCCTTGGGAAAGACAGCAAGCAAGCTCAGTTTAAGTTTGGGGGAGAATTAGTGTAGAATCTCTAAAGCCATCTCTATGATAAGTCCATAGATTTCCAAGAATAAAACACAGTGAAACCTATTAAAAAACTATAATCGAGCTTAGTGAATGAGAAAAAAAATGAAATTCTATCCACATATAGGATGCAAATGGAAATAAAGTGAGAAAGTAGAATGTACATTCTTAAAATCCATGCCTTTCATTCAAAACTGTTACCAGTTTTACACATTCGTGGTTTGGCTGGCCATCTGGATATTTTGGAAAGACAGCTTTAAACTTCTCGTGGAAGTTATATTAAATCTTCACCCTGGAAAAAAAGCACCCAGAATTCTCCAGATGAATTGTAGTTAGTATTTACACCCTTCAGATAAATAAACTAGGGGATGGTCTATAGGCTTTCCCACAAGTGAATCTAAACCAACAGACGTGAGTGAAATGGCTTGTCTCGGTGAATTTTAGCCAGAGCTGCCCCTCTCCTACAGAATGCTGAGGACTGTCCTGTAGCACAAGTTTGAGATTCCAGGCTCTCTAAGATTCCAGGCTCTCTGCACCCAGCCCTTTGAAAAGTGCGAGGAATGCCGATTAATGTATAAAACAGGCTCCCGTGGTCTGCTGGACCAGCTATGTCTCAAGGCAGGTCAGCTCCAGTTGTGCAAGTGGACAAGCAGGCTAGGTGGTTATATTTTACTTCTGTGCATTAGCAGATGAGTAATACAGCTCAGAGAAATGTCATCATTGGTGGGTTTATGATCTTTTTAACCTTTCAAAGCTCTTTTTACTATCCAGAGGTGATGGATAAGTCACTTCCAAAGACAGCTGCACAACTTTCATTTTTGGCCATTAGGCAAAGACAGATGCCAGCATAGGGCGTTTTCTTTGGGTCTGGTCTTAATGATCCTAGAGTGATTGTGAGGGAAGACTCATTTGTGTAGCCTCAAGTGATTACTATCTAGCTAAGACAGATTGTCCTCAGAGCTCCTGGAATTGAAAACAAAGATAATTACATTAAACCTTATTAAAATTGTGCTTTATAATCCCAGCAGTAGACTCTCTAGAAACACCCAAGCAGACGAAGATGTCTCTGGACCAAGTCTTTGGTCAGACATCACGTTAGTGCCTTAACAAGCACAGACAAGCATTGAGCCCTCCACACACCATCTCCCCAAAGCTCCAATTAGCCATACAAGGTGGATTGTGTACAAAAAGCTCCCTTTCTTTTTCATTCTTTTTAAAAGGACTCCTGCCCAATTTATGTCACATGTCACTTTAGCTCCTAATTCTGATGTCTCCTGCCACCTACGCCGACCCTGTCCTCCCACACATTCTGATCCTTGTGAAGCAAAGATTTTTTAGAAATTGTACAACCAAGTCAAGAGTGCCTGCAGACATCCTGTGGGTGCTAATGTCACCGTTGCTGCTTCCGTCCTTGTCTATTTCCTCCCTTTGACACAAGAACAGCAATTCTTATCTAACAGATAAGGGAAAAAAAACAAAGACCCACCAGTGTCAGCATGAGAGCGAGATTCATGGATTGCATAATGCAGCAGTCTCTGTTGCTTTCAGAATTTCAAAAGAAAGTTGGAAGAGACAGAGGCCCAGAGCTCTGGGTATTTGCATTTTTACCAGGGGCATTCTGGGAAAGGATGACTCACATGTGTGAAGATATTTATTCCTTTGATTCATGTTTAAACGCTGCTACTTCTTATGCTACGGTTACGTGGATTATGAATATTTAATGCTGCGTATACTGAAAATGAAGGTCAAGTCCTGCTCACTGGTGACTTCAATGCAGGCTCTTGTCTCTGAAAGGGAAGCTACCTGCTGTTCACGGAGTAAAGCTGAAAGGTTATACGTTGTGAAATTTTTCCTTAATGACTTTATCTGCTCCAAAATGGCCGGCACACAATGGGGGCGCTTGCTGATTTTGCCAGTCTTTGCTCTTGGCTTCTGGTATCAGCACTGCTGTTTTGGGGATATAGACGTTAGGAAGGAGGAGGGAACAGCAGCACAAATTTTGTAGAGCATCTCACCCAAGGGCCCAATTGCCAAGGCAACAGTGGGGTTACATTTGGAAAATGGCTTCTCCCCAGTCTTTTAAAATTTTACTTTTGCATCCACTCACCCATTTATTCATTTTGTCTTCATTTATTAGTTTGAAACACCTTCAAATGTGACAATGCTGTGTATTTTCCAGGCAGTAAAATTGCTTATGGTTAAGGAAAACTATCTTTAAGATTGTGATAGAAATTGACCAGATTGTTTTCATAGTCTCTGAAAATAAAACTGGCACCGTTGATGTATTGGGGATGCCCAGAGCTTTAGCAGAACTGGTTAGTCGCCCAGTAGTTTCTCTCACTCCAGTCTTCACATAGCCTGGCCTCTCATCCCTTGGCCTAGAAATTCTCTTTCAAAAGGGAAGCGAGGGCAAGTTGTTGGAGGGAACTAACGTTCACTGATTATGTGCTGTCTGTGAGCTACAGAGCAAGGCACTTTACCAAAAATAGCACATACAACCTCATTGAATTCCCCTAACAACTTCTTAGGGTAGGTATTACTATTCCCACTTTACAGATGAGGAGGCTGAAGCTGCAGACATAGCCCAAGCCATGTAGCTAGTAAGCAGTAGAACCAGGATTAGATTCCAGCACGGCTCATTCTAAAGCCATCTCTCTTCTAAGTGTTAAGAAGTAAATTTCCAGATTGTGGAAGTAACTGATGGGGTTTAATGAGATGTTGCAAGAAAGGGAAGTTGCCTCACCTCATCCTGCCAATGCATTGGTCTTGTTTTCTCTTTTGTTCTCCCTTTCTCCATTTCTCACCCTGAGAACCAAGTGTGCAGTTGTGGGTACGTAGGAGGCTCCTATCACAGGTCTTCCACGTAAGACACTGCCCTGGATCAGGTGCCGTCTGATGTCTGTTTGGGCCTTGATTCAGTCCTTCCTAATAATGGCATAATGCGACCGACTTCTCTGTTATCTCAGTGGAGTGGCAGCATTTTGCAATGGAATAGGATCAAATGAACAAAGAACGAGGAGAGTTGATTGTTCCTCATGAGTTTCTACCACCTAGGAGTGTCTTTCCAAGTAGAAAGACTCTTTGGCCTTCCTAGCCTTACCTAGTCTGTCCCTGTGATTTGGCATAGTGAAATAGATATGAGAAATGCTGTTTCCCCATGAGATACATTTTTGTCTCTTTTAAAGAGTTACAGAATTAGTTGATTGGTTATAGTTTTGCATTATGTTGTGCTATATCTATATGCCTAGAGAGTTGGCATTATCAAACTAATGGACTTCAGGAAAATTTGGCCCCAAAGAACAGAAGCCACATAGGATGGAGTTCTTTGAAATGACATAAAGTATCTGGCTTCCTTCTCCAGCCTTGTTCAAACTGACTAGGCACAGGTGCAGACCCACTGCCTCTCCTGTGCTCAGCCCCAAGACAGGCGCCTGCAAGAGCTGTGAGGCCAGCACAGATCCCATCCCATTCATGACAGTGCATTTTAAACTGTAAAGGACTATGCATTCCAGCTTTCACTATCCCCTTTAGTGCACCTCATCCTGCAGCGTGACCAGGTGGGCAGCCCATGACATAGAGAAAGAAGCTCACCAGCTTACTCTGTAACCAGTTCCTTTATGGAGCACAGCCTTTCTAGGTAGTGTTCTGGAAAATTAGATCCAGCTCTCTGCCTTCGTGCCCTTTTTGAGAAGTCACGGCATACATTTAACCTTTGTTGAAGAAGTCAACACAAATCACTGTGTGTGCAAAGCGTCTCCCTGTTTTTTTCCCTTTTAAAATACTCCCCCCAATTTTCTCCATCCCTCACTGACATTTTTATTGCTAGGCTTTGGTTTGGAAAATTATGGGTAGGGAAAGTTCAAGGGCAGGATGTTCAGAACGGCACTGCACATCTGTGAAGGGAACACAACAGGAGAGCCAGCAGCTGTTGAAAGAATGGAATGTCAGATGGTGGAGGAGCCGAGCCCACTGAGGGATGGTAGAAGACAAGATGCCTTCAGGGCAAAGAGGCTGTAAATAACTCCAATGGGAAGTCCTTGTCCCCCTTCAGAATTTAGCCTTTAATAGCAACACTTGGTGCTCTGATACGAGAGTAACTCTAACTCAGTCTTCCAACCTTCCACATTGCCATTTGTTCATGAACCGAGTGAATGCCTGGTAGAGAAGACAGGTAGAGAGTATGCCAAGGAACAGTCAACTTCTATATATGTCCTTGTCTCCATATGGGCAGATTCGGGGGACAGGATCTGTTCTTTGGTTGTCAAACAGATTGGTTTTATTTACGTCAAAGTTGAAAGCATTAGCGCCCTTCCTCCTTCTCCCTTCCACATTGGTGAGGAAATCTTGTCTTCCTTGCTTATTGCTCGTTGCACAGGTAGAACCTAGGCATCGTAGGCAATGGCATCTAGAAGCATTAAGGGAACTGCTTATCTTTGACATTTCACTGGGCAAATCAGGGACTATGCTAGGAAAGGGCGGGAGGACTGAGCTGAACCTTTCAGGTCTGCCACAAAAGACAACTGTAGAATATAGTATTAGAGTGAAAGAGGCATTGGATCCCAACTGGTGCCACCGTTCCCTGTGCCTCAGCATCCTTTCCTGAGGAATGAGGGTGAGGGACCTCCTCAAGGTCATCTGACCAGCCAGGGGCAGAGCTGGAGCTGGAAGACAGAGTTCTTCTCTGTCCTTTTCTACTTGATCTCCTGGGTTATTTCTACTAAATACAAAAATGAACAAAGACATGATAACCTACTCATTGAATAGCAAAGCATATATTGTCTTTTTACGCGAATTCTGGACCTCCAGGCCCTTGTCATGGGGGAAACTTCAGGGCCATGGGAAAGAACAAAGATAATCCCAGGTGGAAAATATAAAATCCAGTCAGGTGGCTGCATGGGATTAGTTTATTTCATCCTCATTGGTAAGATGCCTTGAATTCCTTGATTTTATGACCCTCCTACTAATCTCTCTCTCTCCCTCCCCACTATCTCCCTCTTTTTCTGTACTATTTCAGCATGGAGGTGGGGATGGGTAAGAGTTAAGAGTTCAGCTCCACTGTGGAAGGGTAACTCAGGGCTGAACACATTGAAGAGCTGAACACATTGTTTTGGCCTGTTTGGAATTTGTTATGCATAACTTTTGAGGACATTTTGTCTAGTTGCTCATTTGTTTCCCCTGTGGAAACACTATCTAATATCTATGTCTATACATCCCTATCTACTTTGCCTTCCAAAATTAGAATGAATTATTTCTTCCCTTCTCGCCATTCTCCAGAACTTAAAAAGAATGCTTTGGACAATCTGGCACTTTCTTAGCCCTCCCTTATTCTTTTTAAAAGAATAATTGTTTCAGGGCAAATGAAGAAATGCATTCCCTTTCAGACCCACTAGTTACTTCTGACCTCTACAACAAGCCTGAGTGTATACCACAAGAGGGCTGCATCTCCTCCCTGTCACATGGCACCGGGCCTCTCCCTGTAGTCACAGGTTGACACGCATTCAGAGACTGCTGAGAGATCAGGATAGGAGCCAGCTGGAGCAAAATGTTATAGCTCAGAACAGTTTAATCCAAACACAAGGGCAGTGCTTGTGCCTAACACAACTGTGGCAGGGGTGGGGTGTGGTGTGTGGAGTGGTGGCAGCTTTTACAGCTTTATCATGGGGTTCATGGGCTGGAGGAGATGTGACCTTTTTCTTGTCTTTTACCCCTTGTCTTGACCTGACAGCCTGACACAGGTAGTTTTGGGTAGACCCTGGTTGGTGATGAGTCATTTGTGGCTTAAAAATAGAACTCTCAAAGCAACAATGCCCTTGGGACTTTTTGATGCATGTGTCTTTGTTCATAGAATTTGGGAGAAGAGAGAGAGAGAAAGAGTGTGTGTGTGCGTTTGTGTGTAGGAAACAATCATGTCCTGCCTAAAAATTAAGTGGAGAAGCAGAGCATGGGGGAATTGGCCACCAGGCTCATCACAGTAGCAGAGATGAGACTGAGAGCTGTCTGTGTACCTGTGGCCTTAAAGGTACCAATCAGATAATAGCTCTCCACTGAGTACAAACTGTGTATAAGGCATTTTGCTAGGCACTGGGGAATTTTGAGTACTTATGTATAATGCTATATCTTTTAAATTATACATATTTTTAAAAGGGGCAGGAAGTCCAGCCATATACACAGGAAAAATAAGATAGCAAAACAGGAACAAGTAAGGCATCACTAAGCAATATATCAATGACTAATACGAGCATTGCACACAGTAAGTACTGAAGGTTGAGGGGTTGAAAAGATAGCTGGATGCTATAACATGTTTTGGCTCTAGGGGAGATTTTGAGTTGAATAGACAGAAAACTCAGTCTGCCCCCAACTCTAGGAGTCCACAGGAGGAGACTCTCATTATGGCCTGTACTTGGGCTTTGTGATTTTTGGTGTACGCTAAGTCAAGCAAAACCTTGCCTTAAAATCAGCCACTGAGATTAGGGATTGAGAATGCTTCAGGGATGGCATAAAATAATCAGAGAAGCAGACTCTATCCAGTGGCAGTAATACCGGTTGTCCAATGGTAGATGATTAAAACTCTCGGAAATTTTTATTTGGAAATTTCCAGAAGTGTCTGAATGGCATCCACTCCATCTTTTTGAAACTGAGGTCAGTGTGCGATGTGCTTTACAGGGGCCTTGTTATGAACTTGCCACATACAGAGCATCACAGGGGTATGATGGGGAGGAGAGTCGGCAGTAAAATGAGCTTGTGCTACTCGCAAACAGGCCGCAGCGTGGACATGGATGTTGGTCTGAAGACCAGCATTTGCCACTCCATGCTGTGATTTCCATGGGCTCTAGGCACGTTGGCCTTATTGAGCCAATTCTTCCATAAGAATATTAAATATTGTATTTTGCAGCGGCATTGATATAAGAATGAATATAATCCAGGCTGGATTTATTATTGTTATTATTATTTTTAGAGACACAGTCTCACTGTGTCACCTAGGCTGAAATGTACTGACATGATCATAGCTCACTGTAACCTTGACTTCTTTGGCTCAAGTGATCCTTCAGTCTCAGCCTCCTGAGTAGTTGGGATTACAGGAATGCACCACCATGGCTGGCTAATTTGTTTTTTTTTTTTTTTTGAGACAGGGTCTCACTCTTGCCCAGACTGGAGTGCAGTGGCGTAATCATGGCTCACAACAACCTCTGCCTCCAGGGCTCAAGTAATCTTCTTGCTTCAGCTTTCAGAGTAGCTGGGACTACAGGTGGGCACCATCATGCCCAGCTAATTAAAAAAATATTATTGTAGAGATGGGGTCTCACTGTGTTGCCCAGACTGATTTCAAGCTCCTGTGCTCAAGTAATCCTCCCACCTCAGCCTCCCAAAGTGTTGGGATTGCAGGCATAAGCCACTGTGCCCAGCCTGGGTTCGTTATTATTATTTGTCATTTATGATTATTATATTTATTTTTTTCTGATTTTAAAGAAGTTAAAATTTAGACTTTTTTGTATCCCATAAGTACAGTGGCCTCAGGCACTGTGCCCGCACTCCCTGCTGGAGAAATTGACTCTATTTCTCCCTTTCTGACAGCTCGATCCTTCTGGAAATTTTCATAGATAAGAAAACGTACTCAGAGACAGTCGCCTTACACTACACCCCTTCGATGTGGTCTAATTGTTTCGAATGAGAAAATAAAAATAAGCATTTTATTTTAAGCCCTGTCTGATAACTTGGCTTTGGGGAATATGAACTTTGGCAACCCAGCATTCAAAACAATGCATACAACAAAAATATTAAGACAACTTAATAATCTTGCTTCTCTCCCATGTTTTGGAAAACCATGTGCCTTTTTCATTCTTTTATCTGACAATGAGTCTTACTGGCTTAAGAGATCTGTTCGCTGAGAGCGCGACAGTACAAAATAACATTTTCTTCATCAGAAGTTTGTAAATTCAGCTGGACAGGGAAGGGCAGACATTGGAAATGAGTGAGGCGGATCTGGTGAGGACTGCGATGAGAGCTAAAGCCTCACCTAAAGGGGCTTCCCAGGTCCAGCTGATTGTTCCTATGAAGAAATGCACGCTCTTGCGGCCAGATCTTCCTGTATTTCAAAGAGGAGAGAGAATACTGGATTTTATGTTGAATCTCCAATTTTAAAATATTGGCCTCAAATCCAAAACTCTTAAAGTACTTGCAGTCCAAGCAAAACACCTCTGCAGGCCCGATTTGGGCCTCCTGTTTTCAGCCTCTATTCTAAACTGTCTGTCTTTCTGGTCTTGAATTGGCTGTGCTCCCTGAGTGCCAGAAAGCGTTCTTAACCCGTGCTCCTCCATCTCCCAGAAAGGACCCCCTCTCTGTCTAAGATGGGAAGCCTTTGGTCTCAGGGTGCCCCGGGTTTTTTTGCCATCTAACACATTTTCAAACACTGCTTAGTTAAATTTCCACTTTTCTCGAGGCAAATACTGTATGCCACACCAATAAATCATCCACAACTTACTGTAAGCCCCAGAGCTACATATCACTAGCTCTACATCATCTCTGAAAATAACGTCGTTAGAACCTCATAAACATACACTCTGTTTGTTTAAGAACTGCAAGAGCTTTTAAAACACGGTTGCTAAGTCACAGGGCGTATTTTCCAGGACATAAATGGAAGTGAACATATGCCCCTTAAATTGTCAGATTCTTTTTTTTATAAGAAGAGAGGCCCAAATCTGTCTGTTCTGCCAGGATATTAACTTGACCAAAGAAGAGTTGATTATACTAAGTGTATAAGTGTTAGTAATTATTGGAAACTATCCTCTGACTCACTTAGCTAAATGGGCACGTTATAAGAAACTTGATTTAGTTTCTAGCATATGTGGGTATAAGATACAGGTTGACATGGATAAATCCTGGCTGTAGTTTTCACGAACCCTAAAGTTCACAATTTGCTGAGCATTGTATTTAATATTTACTGATGAAATTCTTACGGTACGGTCCCTTCCAAAACAAAATCGGAGGCATACCTAGACTGTTTCCCCGAGACATGGTCCCAAGTCTAGGCTACAACTTCATCACTGTCCTTACCCTTTTTCATGCCTTAGCCTTTTAAATGGCAGTTAGTGATAGGTAGCATCTGAGCCTACAGCTCAGATATTTTCAAAGTAGGAAACAGATGGCCCCATTAATATCAACTGCCGTTTCAGTAGAGCTGCCTCATCAGTCTGTTTTCCTCATGGAAGATACTCACACTACCTTTCACCTGTCAGGACACTCTCAGGAAGAAACTGTAGGTAGGGCTCCAGGACCTCCGCTGTTGGAATCTACTGAAGGCAGTTGTCCTTAACAAGGATACCTATTTCATGTTGCTAATCACACCCATACAGAGACCTGCCATCTTGTAATTTGAGAACTGGCATTTCCACACACCCCCTACCCTCACTCCATGCCAGAAAATGCAGAAAATGAACCCATGGCCCAGTTTGAGATACAATTGATCTTGAGGCCCTAGAGAGAACTGCAGGGACAGTGTACAGAGGTGAAAATAACGTGGATGCTATTAGATGACTCTACCTAGCATGTGCTTTTCCTCTAGCAGCGGGAGGAAGTGGCAGAGGAGTGCATTAAGGAGTTTGCCCTCTTCATAATCGCATGAATAGAAATAATAAGGCAAGGCTTCTAAAGAGCAGCGTTAATAATTGAAACGTGCTCCAGGCAGCCATGTGGTCTTCCAGTGCCTTTGAGCACAATCTGTTATCAGGTACAAGGTGAGGCTGAGGAGTAGACGAGGAGGGTGCATTTGGCGGCTGTGTTTCTGTGTGCACACATGTGCTTATGCTTGGAGTAAGCATGAATGAGTAAGATTTGGCAGCTACACCAAGTAAAATTATAGAAGGCAATGTATGTATATTACCATGTAGACTGGTGCTGGTTCTTTTATAGGTCAAACACCCATTTGGGAATTGGATGAAAGCTACAAAAATTTTGCCTACCAAGTACCCGAAAGTTGGTCCATAAAACCCAAACTAAGGATTTCTGTTCTTTTAAGATGGATTCATCTGCTCATTCATTGCTGTTTCTTCTGCCATGAAGATCACATGACTGACAGAGGGCCATCTTCAAACCCAAAGGTTAAGCCGAGGTTGACTGGGAACTTTTCCCCTCATGACATACAAAACATGTCTAAGTGAACGTCTCTGCAGTGTTTTCCCTTCTTGATCAAGTGCCCCTTAACCTGCAATGCATTCGAAATCTCAACAATGTCAGGTGATGCTAAGGAAACTCTGGGAGGGAGGCCCTAGGCTTCCTAGCTCTTCCTCCAATACCAGGCCACACTAAAAGGGGTAGGTAAGACAAGATGTGTCTATTAGGCCAAGCCTAATAGCTCTTTGATTTGCTTCTCTTATGTATTGTGGGTTAGCACTTGTTTGTAGAGGGCAAATTCCTCCTTAGGCAGTGATTCCAGAATGCAAACAATCTCCAGCCAAAATCATTCCACCTGAGACCCACTGCTGTTGCACCAGGAACTAAGGACCACTGGGAGCCCAAACAGATGCAAACAGCTGCCACTTCTGTACAAGGGGTGAGTGTAGAGAGTTGCCAGGGATCTCTATGGGCTCATCCAATCAGTCTTCAGACCAGTTTAACAGAAAACAGAAGAGGAGCTTCAGCACAAGGAGAATTCATCTCATCTGAATTCCCAGCTTCCTTTAGATTTCTTCCTGACCTCACCTGCCTCCAAGCCAGCCAACTGTGACAGTTTAATTGGTGCAGGGAGGGCGAGGCAGTGGGAAGGCAGGCAGGGGTGCCTGGCATTCTGGACGGAGACTCTCCTGAGATGAGTGAGGGGAACCGTAACAGACAGGCCTGAGAGCGCTGCCTTCGGGCAGAAGGTCACAGAGCTCTGCTTGAAAAGAGTGCTGGCCGAAGAGGAAACATTGCCAACTCCCTCCTCTTTGAACCCATTGGGCCAGAATTGTATATTCATATTTGTCATCTGCGCCCTTTCCACTCTGGGGCAAAGAGGTCTGCTGGGCAGCTCTGGCGGGGAATTAAAATGGGTGGGAAGGTAGCTGGGCATGGTGGCTCACATGAGGTAAGAGGATCACTTGAGCCCAGGAGTTCAAGACCAGCCTGGGCAACATAGTGAGGCCCTGTCTCTAAAGAAAATATTTTAAAAATTAGCTGGTCATGGTGGTATATGCCTATAGTCTCAGCTACTCAAGAGACTGAGGTGGGAGGATGGCTTCAGTACAGGAGTTTCAGGCAGAAGTGAGCCCTGATTGCACCACTGTGTTCCAGCCTGAGTGAGAGTGAGACCCTGTCTTTAAAAAGTAATTTTGGAAAAAGAAAGTAGAGAGGAAAGAGCCTAGTGGTGAACACCAGGGTTTGGAATCAGACCAGACCTTCTTGGCTTAGTTGGCTCTACTATTTTGTAGCTGTCTTGGGCAAGCCTTCTAACCTTTCCAAACTATTAAGTCTTTCCTTTGTCACATGGGGTGAAAGTGGTGGTGAGAGATGTCATGGTGGATAATACCTACCTGACAGTAGTGTGTGGAAACAATTAGACACTGCATGGAACGGCTCTTAGAACAGTGCCCAGCTTGAACATGACCAAAAAAGGTATTAGATGTTATTGGTATTGTTCTTTTTGAGGTTTATTTTGAAACTTTTAATCAGGTCTTGAGAGAGACAAGATATAAACACAGTGAAGTTAAGAAACAAAATATGATGTATTGTAAGGCAGTAAAGATATCAATTATCAGGATAATGGACAAGACCCGTGCTTCTGAAAACTGCAATCTCAACTCATTAATGGTTTGTGAAAGGAAAAACAAACATTTAAAAAAGATGACATAGCTGGGCATGGTGGCTTGTACCTATAATCCCAGCTACTCAGGAAGCTGAGTCAAGAGTATGGCTTGAGGCCAAGAGTTTGAGATCAGTCTAGGAAACAGAGTGGGACCTTGTCTCTAACAGTACATGCATAAATAAATAAAACACGAGGTTGATCAGCCCAAGATGGAAATATAGATAGAGAAGTTCAGTTTGATTTTATGAAACTTTTATTTCCATTACATATATAGATCCATATATGTACTGTATAAATGTATGTGTGTACTGATTTGTGATGTCAACTCTGTTTCTTACTGTGGAATTTGCTAAAAAGTGTTTGAGAAACACTAGCTTTTAGTGTAGAAGCCAGCATATTCGCTGGTTGCAGTAATCCAGGGAACTGTAAGGGAGGACAGCAGGCTAGAGTTGGGTCCCAAGGCATAGGTAGAAGTTGGATGCTGCAGAAGAGGGACATGGGGTGAGCAGTCCCCAAGACCATCCTCCCTCTGACATCAACTGCAGGTTTGGCACGTTCCCCAAGTCACCTTCAGGTTCGATAATGCATAGGACTGCAGACCTCACTGAAGGCTATTATACTCACGGTTACGATTTATTACAGGGAAAAGATATAGATTAAAATCAGCCAAAGGACAAAGTATATAGGCCAGAGTCTGGGAAAGATCCAAATTCGGTGCTTTCATTATCTCCTCCATGTGGAGTCATGGATCATGTTACCTCCCAGCATCAGTGTGTGACTACATGCAAGGAGTATTGTCAATCAAGAAAGCTCACCTAGGACCAGGTGTGGTGGCTCACGTCTGTAATCCCAGCACTTTGGGAGTCCGAGGTGGATCATGAGGTCATGAGATCGAGACCATCCTGGCTAACATGGTGAAACCCCGTCTCTACTAAAAATACAAAAAAATTTTTTTAAAAAATTAACCAGGCGCAGTGGCGAGTGCCTGTAGTCCTGGCTACTCGGGAGGCTGAGGAAGGAGAATGGCATGAACCCAGGAGGTGGAGCTTGCAGCGAGCCGAGATTGCACCGCTGCACACCAGCCTGGGCAACTGAGCAAGACTCCGTCTCAAAAAAAAAAAAAAAAAGAAAGAAAGAAAGCTCACCTGGGCCTCAGAGTTCAAAGTTTTTACTGGGACTGGATCATGTAAACTTGAATGATTGCCCTCATGGCCAGCCTCAGTCCCCTGCTCCCCTGGAGGTGGATGGATACCATGTGACCCAAAGCCTGCACCATAAATGACATTGTTAGACTTTCTGGCGTGGTCAGCCCCTACCCAAAATAACACTGTTACTGTCTGACCAGCCCAAGACCCCAGGAAAAGACACTTTTATCAGGCATGACACTCCAAGGGCTTAGAGATTGCCTTCCAGAAGCTGAGGGCAAAGGCCAGACCTCTCTTTGGGCAAAGTGAATGTCTTTACAAAAATAGTCAGTGAAGAGATTTTGTTGGCTAGAGGCGAGGCCTTGCTTGAGGAAGGCTGGAAGCGGGTCCGTTGATCACTTGCATGAATAGCAGAGGAGAGGAAAATGCTACTCCATGAACTGGGTGCTTCCAGATTCTGTTAATGTCAACAAAATCCCTGTTGAAAACGATACGATTTATTCCTTCCCTTGGCTCCTCTGCATATCCAGGCTGAATAACCTGTTAGCCAGTAAGGGGGAAATGGGGCACAGGAAAGAGGAAGGGGGTCAACCTGGATGTGTGCTTCCCATGTGGGTGAGGGACCTTGGGCATAATGGACCTTTGGTTAGATCCCATTTGCTGCCACCTCCGGGTGACCATAACTTTTCCTGTGCCTTGTTTCTTTGCAGACCTGATGAATGGTCCTCTGCGTGCTCTTGACAGCTTTAGTAAGGAGAATATCTGTCTCCCTGCTCCAATTTAACTTCCTTTCTGTAAAACTTGATGAGGTCAAAGCCAGAAAGCACTGAAACTTCAAGCTGGGGATCAAAAGCATGTCATCCAGCCATGCTGCCCCCTTGCAACCTGGCAAATGAGACAACCTCCAGCCAGGGACAGTTTATAATTGTGTAATCAAATTAACTTGGATTTCAGCCTAATGAAGTCCTTAATGCCCTGAATGAGGCCGAGCCCTAATATTTAGAGAAGCAGACTAGACCCCAGGAAAGAAAAGAACAGGCTTCAGTTAATGCCTGCTAGTATTAATTATGCTTGCAGAGTAAATCTTTTCCAAAATTCTTCTTCTCGTAGAAGGCAACCTGTTAGCACCCAGTTCTGCTAAGTGGTTTTCCTGCTGTGGCTCATAAAGAGAACAATGGAAAGAACATTTTATTGGAAATCTCTACTGAACTCTGCGTTCTGGGCCACATTTCTTAACTTCACAGGATCTTAGCTTTCTCAATTGAATGGGAAGAAAATTCCTCCTCTCTTAGAAGTGTTTTATTGTAGTTAAAAATCGATACTCTGAAGGCAGGTAGGCTTGGTTGCAAATCCCAACTCTGTCATTTGTTAGCTATGTGACCTTGAGTAAGAAATTAACCTCTCTGAGGCTTAGTTCCCTCAACTGTAAATATGGATAATAATATTCTTGGTCGTTAGTGTGGAGAACAATGAATAAGATACTGTGCATCAAGCACTTAATACAGCACATAGGATATGCTGGCATTTATTAAATCTAATGATGATGATGGCATAAATGTAAAATAATTTTCAGTATGGATTATGTGTCACTAATTTGGTATCAGTAGTCTTTATTTTCATTAAGCCAATGATTTAGCTGTTGTTTAGAAAATTGCTGATGATTCCGTAATTAACTCAATAAATATTTATTGAATGGCTGTTATGTGCCTGACACTATTTTAAGCCCTAAACACTTACATTCCAGTATCAGAAAGAGACAGATCATAAACAAGTTGACTAGTTAATAAGATAATTTCAGTTGATGCCACGTGCTGAGAAGAAAATAAAACTGGTAATGGAAAAAGCAGGGTTTCTTAATGTTTTGTGCTGAGGACTTCTTTGGCAGTCCAGTGAAGACTATGATCCCTTTCTCAGAAAAATATTATTTATAAAGGCATAATATAAAAACATTGGATTATAAGAAAACAGATTATATTAAAATCAGTTATCAGATTATAAAGAACAAATTATGACAAAGTCTGCTTGCTTCTTGATTAGGGCATTTTTATGAAGATCCAACAACAATTCTAATATACCACCATCATTTTAAAGCAGGATTAATATAAATAATACTTTGAGATACCTGTAACAATTGTAATCTTTTATGTAAATATCTGAGCTTTCTGTTGCCAAAAAATTGACAAGTATCATTAATACTATTCTAATTTATTGTAGAGTACCTGATTCTGTCACTGTTTTGGGGCGCCACTTGTAACCTGCCATGATCCCTGGTGGACTGAACAAAGGGGGCTAATGCAGGAATAAGAGTAAAAGACAAGAGAGTATATTTGGAAGAAGGGGTTAGGGGGCACCTTGCCTCTAGTGGACAAGGGCCCTGAGCTTTTTCAGCTCTCTGAATTTGTTAGGTAAAAGAGATAACGAGAAAGGGGCGAATGATTGTAGGCCAGCGGTTTGATTCACAGCAGGCTTCGAAGACTGCATTCTTTGAACAACAGGCGCTAGATTTCCCAGTAGATAACTTTAAGGAGCCTGGAGCCATGGCCCTCAGCAAACCTCCTGGAGATAGGCACAGTCCTGAGTTTGCTCACATTCTGCTTTCATGATAAACAGTTTGCTGTTTGATCATATAGCCTCCAGTGGAATGCTGAGTTGGTCACATCCCATGGGTCTTCGGCTCCCTACAATTTATTGCCCATATTCATAATTAAAGGAAATGCCAAATTTGAATTAGAGGTTAATAAAAATAAAGATGTAATTTTTTGGGTCCAAATCGTGGACTCCCTGAGTACTACTCAAGGACCTCTTGGAAGTATGTGGCCCCAGGTGAAGAATCCTTGGGATAGAGAATGACTTGTACTGGGAATTAGGCTATTACTTTGGAAAGAGTAATAATGCAATTTCCGCTTTTAAACAGTCATTCTGGACATATAGATCAGTGGAATGTAATTGAGAGTCCAGAAATAAATCCAGTTTTTATAGTCAACTAATTTTTGAGAATAATACCAAGATCATTTAATGAGGAAAGAATAGTCTGTCCAATTAATGGTACTGTCAGCTGGGCACAGTGGCTCACACCTGTAATCCCAGCACTTTGGGAGGCCGAGGCAGGCAGATCACGAGATCAGGAGATCGAGACTATTCTGGCTAACCCGGTGAAACCCCGTCTCTACCAAAAACACAAAAAATTAGCCGGGCGTTGTGGCAGGTGCCTGTAGTCCCAGCTACTTGGCAGCAGAATGGAGTGAACCCAGTAGCGGAGGTTGCAGTGAGTCGAGATCACACCACTGCACTCCAGCCTGGGCGACAGATAGAGGCTCCGTCTCAAAAAAAAAAAAAAAAAAAAAATTATGGTACTGTCCAGTGTGGGTAACATAGTGAGACTCTGTCTCTACAAATTTTTTTTTTTTAAAACATTAGCCAGGTGTGGTGGTGCATGTTTGTGACCCCAGCTACTTGGGAGGCTGAGATGAGAGGATCACTTGAGCCAGGGAGGTGGAGGCCGCAGTGAGTTGTGATTCTGCCACTGCACTCCAGTCTGGGTGACAGAGTGAGACCCTGTCTCAAAAAGAAGATAGAGCTGGGGTAACTAGATAGCCACATGCAAAAGAATAAAATTGGACTCTTCACATCGATTAACTGAAAATAGATCAAAGATCTACATATGAGAGCAAAAACTTTTAAACTTTTAGGAGAGAAGACAGGGGTAAACCTTTGTGACACTGGATTTAGCTGTGAATTCTCAAATATGATACCAAACACACAAGCAACAAAAGAAAAAGTAGATAAATTGGACCTCATCAAAATTAAAAACATTTGTGTTTTAATGGAAGGACATTATTAAGAAAGTGAAATGACAGCCCAATTTAAAAATAGTCAAAGTTTATGAATACATCTCTCTCTAAAGAAGATATACAAATAGTCAAGAAGCACATGAAAAGATGTTCAACACCTTAGTCATCAGAGAAATGCAAATCAAAACCACAGTGAGATACCACTTTACACCCATTTGGATGGCTATACTTGAAAAGACAGATCATAACAAGGATTGACAAGGATGTGGATAAATTGCAACCTTTGTGGCTGCTGGTGCGGATGATGTAGAATGGTGCTGTAGCTTTGGAAAACAGTCTGGCAATTCCTGAAAAACTGAAACACAGAGCTACCATGACATGCCCATTCCACTCCTAGGTATTGACCCAACAGAAATGAAAATACATGTCCACACAAAACTTACACTTGAATGTTCATAACAGCAAAACAATCTAAATGACCATCAACAGATGATTGGATTAACAAAATGTGATGGATCTATGCAGTGGAATATCATTTGGCTATAAAAAGGAATGGAGAACTGAAACATGCCACAACATATATGTACCTTGAAAGCATTATGCTAAGTGAAAGAAACCAGTCACAAATGATCACACAGTATATGACTTCACTTGTGTAAAATGTCAAGAATAGGCAAATGTATAGAGTCAGGGAATAATTACTGACTGCTTGCTTGTGGGGAGATTGGGGGTTGATAGCTGAAGGCTACAGGGCTTCTTTTTGAGGTGATTAAAGTGTTCTAAAATTGATTGTACCATTGAATTTTAAACCTCAAATGGGTGAATTGTATGGTATAGAAACTAGAACTCAATAAAGCCATTAACAAATAAAGTCATTCTGACTGTGATGTGGAGAATAGAGTTTAGGGAAAGATAAAAGCAAGGAAAATGTTTGAGAGGCAGTTTTCTTAGGTCTCAACTGAGAGGCTGCTGCCTTGGGAGAGGATGGAGGCAGTTAGGGTGTGAGCACGTGCAGGAGGCATCACAGACAGAACAGCTGTTTAGTTGAAAATGGAGAGGAATCAAGAGTGATTCTTAGGTTGTTGACCTTAATAACAGGTATTTTCTTCCTAGAAAAGCTGAGCTTCAGTTACAATCTGCAGAAATGCTGGGGGATTAGTGGCAAACCTAAAAAAACCAAAAAACCAAAAAAAAAAACCAAAAAAAACCTAGAAGCTTATTGGAGAGTTGGTTTGCAAAGAGTCACTATCAATTTCATAGTACCTTTTAGCAGGGAAAAATATTCATCATACATGCACACAAATTTACATACATGTTCACATCTTGCAAAACAACAATATTAAAGTCACACACTTTAGAAAGCCAAGCCAGGGGAGAAAGATTGAATCCCCTGCCTTGTGACTTCTCATGCTGATGCTCAATTTGTTCTGTGGAAATGGATCAGTGAGTAGAGCAAGTAGGAAAGAATCTCTTCAAGAACTTATGTATCTTTGACATGTCCATCACATATAATTTTCTCCGAGTCACAGGTACAAATGATAAAGGAGAGGAAAATGTCATTTCAGGGCCTTGAGTATCATAGGATTTTGATAACGTTAGCAAAATAATGGGTAAAATAACTGATTTCTCAATTAAAGCCCAAGCTAAGTAACTTGTCATCCCAGGTATGTTAAAATCTGAGTTACTCAAGGTCCTTCTCTAGAGACAGTGTGGCTTCGGTAATGAGCAAGCTCTGGAAATTAAAGAAGTAATCAGATGTTGATTGAGGTTATCTGCTTCACTTCAAACAGAAGCAAATCAAATGGACTTCGCTTGAAGACAGAAATTTCTCTGTTGATAGAGTTAAGGGTGTTTCCTGATGCTGAATTCTTCGTGGCTCCTTTTCACATAAAAGTAGGAAGCCATTTTCCCTGGAGTGGAATGGAGGATGACTTCCCAGGAATCTGAGCTTTGAGCCAAAGAGGCAGGACCTGGGAGGCTCTCAGTTACACTTGAGAAAGAATTATTTCTCTCAATATTGTTCTTCTTTTCCTCCAGTGCCCCAGTGCGAGCCTGGGTGCAAGCTCTGATGAATTAATTGACAGAGGGTTGATTTCTAACCCCAACTTCACTGGTAAACTTTAGCTATATAATTCCACACTGGACAGACTGACAGGGCTCATTTTCCTCATCCACAAAGAATGCAGAGCAATAAAGAACTTGTGAAATGTCTTCTAACTTTACCACTCTTTGGTTTTCTAATCCTGGCAAAATTCAGAGCATAAAAGTAACTATTAGCCATTTTAATATGTACAATTCAGTGGTGATTCGTACCTTCACAGTGTTATGCAACCATCACCTCTATTTAGTTCCAAGGCATTTTTGTTACCCCAATAGGAAACTCCATGCTCAGCAAAGAGTCATTCCCCATTCCTCTGTCCTCCTAGCCCCTGGCAACCACTGATCTGCTTTCTGTCTGTATGGATTTACCTCTTCTAGATGTTTCATCTAAATGGAATCCTATGTATGTGACCTTTGTGTCTGGTTTCCTTCATTGACATAATGCTTTCAAGGTTCATCCATGTTGTAGCATGTATCAGTGCTTGATTCCCTTTGATGGCTGAATAATATTCCATTGTATGACTGCCACACATTTTGTTTATCCATTCATTTGTCAATGACCATGTAGATTGTTTCTAGCTTTTGGCTATTGTGAATAATGCCTCAATGAACATTTGTCCACAAGTATCTGTTTGAATTCCTGTTTTCAATTCTTGTATGCATAGGAGTGGAATTGCAGGGTCATTTAGGAATTCAATGTTTAGCTTTTTGATGAGTCACTAAACTATTTTCCACAATGGCTGTACAATTTTACATTTCTACCAACAACATGTGGGGGTTACAATTTGTCCACATCCTCGCCAACTAATTTCGTTTTTGTTTGTTTGCTTTGTGTGTGTGTGTGTGTGTGTGTGTGTGTGTGTGTATATATACATATATATATATAGCCACTACTCCCTTGGTTCATCTCAGGGGGTTTGCTCCACCTACAGTGGCAACTTCAGGGATGGCCAGTGGCACAATGTGGGAAGAGCACAGGCTTTGGACTCAGACCGAGGTGAGGTTCAAATCCAGGTGTCCCTCTTCCCAGGAAGGTAGCCTTGGGCAGGGGATAATCTCTGGAAATCTTGGTCTCTCCATCTGTACAACAGCAATGATATACTGGGGTGAAGAGATGACTGAAGCTCCTAGCACAAGCTTGGCAGACAGCAGGCTGAACAAATGCTCTTCCTCCTCAATTATGGATAGAAACAGAGAGAAAGAGATGGATTTTAAACAATCTGCTTTTAAATTATCCCTTGTTTTTATACTTTATGTTCTAGGGTACATGTGCATAACGTGCAGGTTTGTTACATATGTATACATGTGCCATGTTGGTGTGCTGCACCCATTAACTTGTCATTTACATTAGGTATATCTCCTAATGCTATCCCTCCCCCCTCCCCCTACCCCCCAACAGGCCCTGGTGTGTGATGTTCCCCTTCCTGTGTCCAAGTGATCTCATTATTCAATTCCCACTTATAAGTGAGAACATGCGGTGTTTGGTTTTTTAAATTATTCTTATTACTATTTTTGGTATTGGACCTTATTATAAAAAGTATAGAAAGTTGTTTTTGTTTGTTTGTTTTTTGCCATGGGCTTCTCTGCAAAATCATGCCTGATTAAATTAATACTAAAATTGTAATATGTTTATTCTCTAGACCAGTTCATGGGGGTGAGGGAGATGGATCTGCATGGTAAATTGGGAAGATTTACTGAGCTAACCATTGAACTAGAGATTCCTAGGTGGATGATCCACCTTTGTTTGCTTTTCCATCATGTCCGTATATCAGGGTGAATTTGAAGTAGTCATTGTTTCTCAAGTTACTTCAAGAACACAGCCTTCTTATTCATCCTAGAAAACAAAAACCTCTTGGCCACAAACTGCTTTGTTAGCTTTGTAGCAGTTAACACTGTGTTACTTGTGATGGAAGTATACATCCCTCTGTAAAACTTTCAGCCACATCTTCCAAATAACACTCACTAACAAGTCCCAGTGATATCATATTCACGCTGAATTATTCTTTTCTTGGTCCCAAGCAAAGTAGATTCTTACGTAGTGAGTGCTGAGGATACCCTAAGGGGAGGTATTAGGGTTGGCGCCCATGGTAGTGAGGACTTTGGACCGATGCCACATGACTGCAGGTGACTCAAGCTGGAGTTTCTGATCATTGAATGTGGTGAATAAGGAGGGAGGGAAAGAGCAAAGCAGTAGCAGGGAAAGTGTTTACACTCAGTGCCCCAGTTAGCTCAGAGCATGGTAGGCCAAGAGGACGCTTAGGCAGGCTCATAATTTTATGTGCCTTCAAATTGATATTTGTTACATAAGTATTCAGTATTTATTTAGCAGAGAAACCAAGCTTTGTGTTGCGGAAGGGAAGGAGGAGAAGGAAGAAAACTGTTGTAGGGGTGCCTCAGGGATCCTGGTAAGCCTCTTTAGCAGTTCAGAGACTCTTTGTTTATCTCTGATGTTGTCCTTACGGGAGGCTTACCTCCTCACACATGGTTTTTTACAGTGCTCTTCTCGATCATGTGTAGTGAGTGCTTGCCCTGAAAATCCCATTTTTCCATCTAGTTACTTTTCCAGTGATCTCCTGGGGACTTTGTAGATTGGCTGCCAGAAAACCGAGTGGTTGGCTTACCCCCTAATTCATCTCTGGCTGAGAGTTTTCTAAAAAAATATTTTAAATTAGGCCGGGCGTGGTGGCTCATGCCTGTAATCCCAGCACTTTGGGAGGCCGAGGCAGGTGGATCACCTGAGGTCAGGAGTTTGAGACCAGCCTGGCCAACATGGTGAAACCTCGTCTCTACGAAAAATATAAAAATTAGCCGGGTGTGGTGGCGCGTGCCTGGAATCCCAGCTACTCAGGAGGCTGAGGCAGGAGAATCGCTTGAACCCTGGAGGCAGAGGTTCCAGTGAGCCGAGATCACACCACTGCACTCCAGCCGGGATGACAAGAGCAAAACTCCGTCTCAAAAAAAAAAAAAAAAAAAAATTTAAATTAAATGCTTGCTTTTTGGCAGGCACTATGGCCTTTGCAAGTATCACATCATTTAATCCTCATAACATCTTACAAGGTAGGTAGCAGTATTACCCCCTTTTTACAGATGAGGAGACCAAGGCACAGAGAGGCTAAAGTATCTTGCTTAAAGTGACAGCTGAGAAGTGGCAGAAGTACTCCCAAATGGCTAATAAAAATCAGCCATTTTAACATGAACAATTCAGTTCAAATGCAGCATTTTATCCCAGAACTTTACCGCTAATGCCTGCATTTGGCTTGGGCAAAATAGCATAACACTTCTTTCCAAAAAAGTCAGGATTTCTGACCCCTAATAATGACAGAGAAATGAGAGCAGTTTGAGGACAATTTTATCTTAAAGCATCATATGTGCTAAACCTGGTGATTTATTTCTGAGTTAAGATTGGTATAATAATGAACTACTAATATCCATAATATAAATATTTCTGGGAACTGGTGGGAGCTACCCATCTACAAAGGTGGTTCTGTTTTATTTGGTTCCCAGAAGTATAGCACTGATGTCATAATTTGCATCTGGCAGTACCTTCTGAGTCACTGGTTAATGCCAAAACATTAGAATGATGGAGCCCTGAAATTCATTAGCTTCTTCTGGGGCTTGGTGAACCTCAAAACAAGAACCTAGGTTTAATCAGACATTCAGTAAGGAAAGTGATCAATCGCTTTTCCTACCTGTAACTAATTGTATTTTTAAAAAAGAGGAAACTTAATGGGGAAACATTTTCCCTCTTCTGCTTTTCTCCATGAACCTCAAATTGCTAGATATTCTGACTGTTTCCAGGGTGTTGACGTCAGTGGAAATGGCATGCCCAGAATCATTATCTACTATGCCACAAACTCCATGCCATGATCTGGCAAAGAAAAGACTGCCCCAGGCAAAGGGGAAGTCAGCTTATATAAAAAAGCAGTAAGTTTTTCCTTAATTGCTCCCTAAGAAGGAGGATTCTGGCATTTAAGATGAGCTAAAAGTACAAAAAGAACATATTTTGTCATGAAGGAGGCACACCTTCCTCAAAGACCCCTGCAACTGCTCTTCTGGATTTTGGCTATTAGTAAAATGGAGACTATGAAAAATCTCCCATTGTACACTCAGGAGTATGTGACTGTCCCGGTAGCCCCCTCCTCTTTTAGCTGAAGCCCCTCAGAGCAGTTATGATTGATTTCACTTCTCTTCTGAAAGTGTCAGGTCCTGGGCTGGGCAGAGGAAAGATGAATGACTCCCAGTGGCTCTGTTGTAGATTACTTAGTGCCAGTTGTCAGTTCTTTTCTCCCTGGGAAGGGTTTGAAATGAGATTGTTTTCGACAGGCTGTCCATGATAAATGATTTTCGGAGTAAGAAATTGCTTTCAGTGCTGAACTTCACCAAATCACTCTGACAAATGTTTGTGGCTGCAGGGGGCCTACTCCTGGCTGTCTCATGCTTGGGGGGTGGGAGGCTGGGATCTCAAACCAGGATGGCTCAAATAGGACGTCTCCTGGTGAAGAGAGAAAGAGACAGGAGCTGGGCGCGGTGGCTCACGCCTGTAATCCCAGCACTTTGGGAGGCCGAGGCGGGCGGATCACAAGGTCAGGAGATCGAGACCACGGTGAAACCCCGTCTCTACTAAAAATACAAAAAATTAGCCGGGCGCGGTTGTGGGCGCCTGTAGTCCCAGCTACTCGGGAGGCTGAGGCAGGAGAATGGCGTGAACCCGGGAGGCGGAGCTTGCAGTGAGCTGAGATCGCGCCACTGCACTCCAGCCTGGGCGACAGAGCGAGACTCCGTCTCAAAAAAAAAGAGAAAGAGACAGGAATGTCTTCTCGTTAATGTGCATTTGGTCAGCTCCTTTCAACTGCTGCTAAAAATCAACAACTGAGGCCCAGAATATTCCAGGTCCAAGAAAAATAGGTAGGCTAAAGGGATGTATACATCTCTTAGTTTTGATTATTACATTGTTTTCATGTTGGTTATAAATAGAACAGCAATATGTACCTACAGCAGGGGCAAGAACCCTCCCGGCAATGTTCCAATGTTCGCAACCTGTTATTAGTCCATGACCCTTCCTGAAAAATCATAAAAACAGCATGCCCTCTTTTAATATTACTTGGCATTTCAAAAGAGATTAAATACCATGTCTAAAATCACAAAGGACTGTTAGAATTTGCCTTTTCCAGCTGTGTAGAGTCCCCCTTCCTCCCCTAGATTCTGGGAGAATAGGGCCTTCTGCAATCACAGGCACATGTCACTTGGCAACAGGGGCCCCCAGGGTGTTGACGGGAAGATGCCTCCTAAGCTTGGATCTGCGGCCTTTGTGGGTGGCATCACTGGGTTGTTTACTCAGAGCCCAGGGTCCAGGTGAGACAACTGGCCTGCAAGAGGGGCCCACAGCACTGTCTGAGCTATAGACAGACCTCAGCAGTTCTGGTTTCAAAGACAGTTGCCACGCTCCTCCATTTGGCCTGTGGCCTCCATAGCCCCGTGGTGCCTGCCAGCTCCCAGTTCCCGTCTCCTCCTGGGGCCACAGGAAGAAGGCCACAAAAGCCTCTTCAGTGGTGGTGGCACAGTGGCCGGCAGCCCTGTGGGCACCCGCGGCAGCTACAGGAAGTTCTCATGCTTCCTGCTATGTGGTTCAAAGAGAGGCGAAGTGTTTCCACTGCACTCCACTGGCCTGTGTGGGGAGGAGGAGGCTCTCAGGTGGGAGAATGCTAGAGAATTACTGGGGACACTAGACATGGTTTTTGCTGTGACTTCAGAAGCAGGGCCTGTTTAGAGCTTCTGTTTTTCCTGGCCGTGGGGGAGTCCCCTGGGGCAGGTGGAGAAAGATGGGTCATGTTTCACCTTTCCACCTATTCTTGCTGAAATGATACCCCATCTTTCTAGTAGTTCCTGCCTTTGTTTAGACATACAGATGGCCAGACTGAAGCCCAAGAGGAAATGGATGTGCCCAAGACAGCCCAGTTTGTCAGCTTCAATGCCAGTCTTTTTGCTGCATTGCCTATTCTCCCCTGGCCATTCTCACATTGCTCAGTTTCTCTCTGGCCAGTGTGCCTGCCCGTTGACATTCTCCCTTCTTTCAGGACGTTGCAGGGGAGGACTCTGTAAGGCAACCATCACCAAGTCAAACTGAATATATATAGTCCAGCATTGCCAACTGGATTCACTTTATTCATTCACTCATTAAACATTTTGAGCCTTTTGTGCACCATGCTCTGTGCTGGGTGCTAGGACCATAGAAGTAAACAGAAAAAGTTTCCCACCTTCAAAGGGCTCCTCGTCTCACATGGTATCTGACAAGTGGGAGCAGCGGTGCCAACAACAGCACAGGAAGTATGTTGAGTGCTTACTATTCTAGTCCGTGTTCTAAGCATTTTCTTTTTATTAACTCTCCTGAGCCTTACCCAAGTCTGTGAGATGGGTGCTGTCATCATTGACATTTGATAGATGAGGACATTAGGGTGCAGATTAACTAAGTAGCTCCCACAGAGTCGCATAAGGAATGGGTGACACCTCCAAGATCTGAATCCCAGGAACTCTGGCTTTGGGCATAGGTGTTCTGAGTTGGCACTGCAATGGGAGTGAGTCAAGGGGAGGGGTGGTCAGCACTTCAGGAGGGTGAGGAAGAGCTCCTGGGAGGAGCTGGTGCCTGAGTGGGGTCCTAAGTGTTCCCACAGTGTCCTAGTTTTCAGTTTTGGTGAGAAGCAGCCTGGCTTTCCTGAGCTCTGGGCTGGGTCTTTGGGAGCTGGGCTTGTCCTGCAGCCCCTGTCTTGTGGTGTAAAGACCGTCATAGAAAAGGCAAGTTCATCAGGGTCCTGCCTTTGCATCTAGGGGCTTGAAAGCTGTACTGAAAAGAGGAGATGTGAAATCCACATGCTCAGCTCCATCCTCAAAACTCTACTTCTAATCACTCATTTGGGACTGTAAGTTTTTTAGAAACTGTTCAGAAGGAATGTGGCTCCTCTCCCAGTCTGGGGCTATGGGCCACGGGCCTAGGTCACACCTTGCTGGTCAGGACAGCAACTGGAATAAATGACTCCCTATTTTGGGAGCAAATACATGTAAGGCTAATTAGGTCTGCTGAACCCCAGGTGTATCTCGGTCTGTGGAACTGTACCATCCCAGATATGGAGCAAATATGGCAAAGTGAGAGGCAGAAACAGCGGTTGAGAATGGCTGGCTCAAGGGCAGCACCTCTTCCCTGGGACTGACTTCAGCAGCGGGCAGATGGCAGAGGCATGGCAGAGCAAGCAATCGGAGCCCTTCTGTAGCTGCTGGGTCCGTGCTGGAAGAGGCTTCTCTGTTCTGGAACTTCTCTCATGGCAGTTGGATATTTTAAGTCTTGAAGGCTTCCACATACTTTCCAGATCTCTGACTCACTGGGCTGTTTGATTCTTTGCATGAAGCAGTACCACCAAGACTTCACTGTCCTCTTCTCTTTGTCCATGACCTCTACCAGATCCAAGCACACCCTCCTTGAAACTATGCTATCTGCCACTGTGCGGCGTAAAGAAGTCATCTGTGGTTAGAAGACGGTGCCTCACCATTGAGGAAGGAAAGGAGGCATGCAAATCAGAGAGGGCAAAACACTAGCATTTGAGAAAATGAACTTGTATTCTAGCAAGCTCCATCGCTCTGACCCTCCTGGCTTCTGAGTTTTCTGTCACCACGTCTGTCTGTATGGCCGATCAAGACTATATCCCATCTTGGATGTCATGGGATTCTCATATTTTATTCATTCTAGACACACTCTGATTATTCTGCACTTTCTTTTAAACTTGTTTGGGGGACAAACAGCTTTTATAGCTGGGAAGTGAGGTTGATAATAAAGACTTTAAAGACAAAAAATACAGATGGGCAGGGGTTAACTGAGCAGTACCAAGATGAACATGGGGCTGGGTTAATGTCATCTGAAAAGCCAATACACTATGTGTCACAACATGGTTTGAGAAAAAACTACAACTTCTATGAGGAGCCTTCCAAATTAAAATTCTGGGTTTTTTTTGTTTTTTGTTTTTTGTTTTTTCTGAGACGGAGACTTGCTCTGTCACCCAGAGCTGGAGTGCAATGATGCGATCTCAGCTCACTGCAACCTCTGCTTCCTAGGTTCAAACAATTCTCCTGCCTCAGCCTCCCGGGCAGCTCGGACTACAGGTGCGAGCCACCACGCCCGGCTAATTTTTTGTATTTTTAGTAGAGACATGGTTTCACCATGTTGGCCAAGCTGGTCTGGAACTCCTGACCTCATGATTCGCCTGCCTTAGCCTCCCAAAGTGCTGAGATTACAGGTGTGAATCACCACACCCAGCCCCAAATTAAAATTCTTTATAGCCAAAGAGAAATAATAAAATGATTTTAGTGCATTTAAACTCTCCAGTAGCATGCCCACAATCCAATCAATATAAAATCAGATACATAGAGAATGGCAGTCAGCTTCAATCCTCTGCCTGTCTCAGAAAATAAAGCTGAAGTTCTCTTTTTCTGGGAGTGAGGCAACCTTGCCATGAGAAATGGAAATGCAAAGGTGGGGTCCTCTTGGCCTGCGTTTTGTTGGCCTGTTCTCTGGAGTCAGGAATCTAGCCCATGCAACAGGAGCAGATTAATCAACTTCAGGATGTTTTTGAAGTCATTGATGCTGTTCTGGAAGTCCCAACAGCCAAAAGATCTAGAAGCATCTAATTGATATTTACCCCAGAGCAGCCAACTGACCCAGGTAGAACCTGAAAATATTTGGATCTTGCAGAAGGACTGCTGGCATCTGGCTGTGCAGACTCCCTGGGGTCATTTCAGTGCCCTGACTGTGATGCAGCTTCACATTGTACATGATTGAAATGTTTAGACTTTTCTTATCACATTATGTTGGGAGTAGTGGGTAGAGACAGTAGAAGAATAGAGGGTTAGAGGCTTAGTTTAAATCAGATTGGGCATGCCACTATAAGATCTATAAAAAGGTTTATAATCTAATATGATGCTCATAAAGAGTGCTCTTCCAATCTGATTCTTATGGATTTCCCACGGGTGATCCCAATCTGATTGTCTTTGTAGTACAGTGACCTTCATCTTTAGCAAAGCCAGAAATGCAGCTCCCAAAGACAGGAGAACAGCGTCTCTGCTCCTGAGCCTAGATCTGCCTTTTTTCTCTCTCTTGTAGAGAGGATTTTCATTTTGCCCTTTCTATATACAAATGCTATGTGCTTTCTCATATTATTTTGTATAGACACCCAGTAATCCTGTGATGAAGGAGTTATGGTGATCACCATTTTACAGATGATGAAACAGGCTCAGAGAATTTGACACTTGTCTAAATTCATGGAGCTCATAAGTGACAGAGCTGGGATTTGAACCTGCATCTCTCTGGCTCCTAAGCCTGGTCTCTGTCACTCTGCATCATAAATGTTCCTTGTGATGCAGTGTTTAGGTGGGTACAGTCTAGTCTTTTAATGCTTAATGCTGTTTTGGGTGATTGGGGAGAACATAGACTTTCTTGAGAATTTGATGAAAATTGGACCTCTGGATGGGCAGGGAGTCAGGAAGTACCCTACCCCCACAATTTTTTGTTCGTTTTTAATTTTTAATTTTTGTGGGTATATCACAAGTGTATATATTTATGGAGTACATGACCTGTTTTGATACAAGCACTCAATATGTAATAATCACATCATGGAGAAGGGGGTATCCATCCCCTAGAGCATTTATCCTTTGTGTTACAAACAATCCAATTACACTCCTGCAGTTATTTTAAAATGTACAATTAGGTTACTATTGACTATAATCACCCTCTTGCGCTATCAAATAGTAGGTCTTACTCATTTTTTCTGATTTGTTTTTGCACCCACCCCCACAATTTTGCATATAATTTCAGCTAGCTCATGGGGTCCCTGAAGCCCATCTATGGATTATTTAGGCTTAGGGCAGGCCTGGCTCCCAGGCTAAGCTAATTAGGGTCTTGGGAAGATTCATTAAATTTTTTTAAAGAAAAAGCTTGAGTGATTAGAAGGTCATTTCCAGAAATTTCCTTTTGGCTTTTCAGGAATAAAGAGACTGGGTGAGGAGAGAGGAGGATGGTAAGGAGAAGAGGAACTGGATGGAAGGCGTGAAGAAATTTTCTAGCAAGCAGTAAAAGCAATTTGCATTTGTGAATAATTAAGGTTGTTCAGACCCTACGGACTTGGCTAAAGCACCATTTGCTAGCAGTTTCTTTTCAGGTTAAAATTAATTGGAGTGTTGGTTTATTTATCTTTTCCCTTGGTGAATCAAATGACTCATCCTGATTGATAAACCTTCCACCTATCCACTCTCTATTAAGACCTGTGGGGGCTAGTGATTGATAATTTTATTGAGTTCCCCAGGGGCATTATTTGTAGAACCCAGTTGCTAGTGGTAGGTCAGTGACTGTTAGAGACGTCTCAGAACCCCAGAAGCTCTGGTTTCTATGAAAAGAGAAAACAGGTACCCAAGAGTTGGGTGTCACTTATGTCTTGAGGCAGACTTTTTAGCAGAAACTGGAATGTATGGCTAAGGGGGTAAAAAGGACCAGATCCAAGAGCTTGGGGATTTTTAGATTTCAAAACTAGGTAGAGTTTCAAACTCCCCAGGAAGGGAAGAGAGGGCTACTAACACAACCTTCTCCTCTTGTGTCTAGAAAAGACCCCTTGAGACCACTATTAGAATGGCCCCTTTGTATGCACAAAAACGACCCAGATTTTCTTCTTATCACTTATCTCCTCTCCTAGAAGTTTTAAAATCTCCTGACATTTCAAAAATAAATGACAAGGAGACATTTTTCCCAGCCTAGCTCTGAGAAAGGCAGTACATCCATCCCAGACCCTGCTGCCAGGGGTTGGAGCCACTGCAGAGGAAATCTGACCCCATGGACATCTAAGCAGGCCACAGAGCACATGGCTGCCCCTGTGGCTCTAGATTCTGACCACATGGAGTAGACTCAAACTCCAGCCTTAACCAGTGGTGTGACTTTGAGCAAATCAGCCTAGCAGTAAAAGCACAGCTTTGGTGTCAAGCTGCCCGAGTTCAAGTTCTCCTTAATTACTCACCAACTAAGTGACCTTATTTCACCTCTTTCCTGTGCCTCAGCTTCTTCATTTGTAATATGAAGACAACATAAATAGTAACACAAAAAAGGTGTTATGAGGATTAATTGAGTTAACATATAAAAGCACTCAGAACAGTGCCTGATATGTGTAGAGGGCTAGAAGGGCACCCTTCACGAATTTTAGTTATTATTATTTAAGCTCCCTAAGTTTCAAGGTCTCCACTTGTAGAATGGAGCTGATAATGGGGATTTTATGAGCATAATGAGAAGATACACCTAAGTGCTTAGAAAACAATGCTGCCAGACAGAGCATGGCTGCTCAGCCAGTGTTCAGCAATCACGAGTTACCACGTTAGTGATGCGAAACAGACCGGGATCTTCTTACAGTTCCCATATGGATTAAGACTTGAGGTTGTTAAATTAGCCAGGTGTGGTAGTGGGCACCTGTAGTCCCAGCTACTTGGGAGACTGAGGCAGGAGAATTGCTTGAACCAGGGGGGCAGAGCTTGCAGCGAGCCAAGATCACGCCACTGCACTCCAACCTGGGCGACAGAGCAAAACTCCGTCTCAAAAGCAAAACAAAACAACAACAAAAAAAAACAGTTGAGGTTGCTGAGAAATCATATGGTGGGTGGAGACTTTAAAACACTGATCTTTTTTTACTTTCTTTGCCCTTATAAGCTTTGGCACTAACTGCAGCTGCTGGGTTTAGGGCTCAGGCCAAAGCCACCACACCTCTTAGAACCCAAGACCCCAGGCTGGTATGGATATGGAATGTACACCTCTCTCTTCTGCTCCCACTCCACTAGTTTAAGCAGAGTGAGCCTGAGTGCGCCTGAGTCCTATGTCTATTAACTTTTTATTGTCAGTTCACTGGTAATAGTCTTTCAAAGAAATGAATGTCTTAGGGTCCTTCTTAGAAGCATGTCGTCACGATTGTATTAAGCTGATGGAAAGCAGAACAACAACAAAAACAAAAACAACATTCCTTTCTAAACCTTGTGGTCCAAAGGGTAAAGTGAATTTATTAAGCGTATCTCTGAAGCAGAAGCTCTGGAGACATGGCTGCTGTGCTGATTCTCTGGGAAAGTGGTGATATGGAGTCATATTTGTCACTAGACGAAATGAACCAGGAGGGCACTTCAAGAACAGAGGATCTGAAAGAATTTGGGCTAGCTCTAAAAAATTTATTAAATTAAATAAAAAAATAAGGTCGGGCACGGTAGCTTATGCCTGTAATCCCAGCACTTTGGGAGGCCAAGGCGGGCAGATCACTTGAGGCCAAGAGTTTGAGACCAGCCTGGCCAATACAATGAAATCCCATCTCTACCCAAAATACAAAAATTAGCCGGATATAGTGGCGTGCACGTGTGATCCCAGCTACTTGTGAGGCTGAGGCATGAGAATCACTTGAACCCAGGAAGCAGAGGATGCAGTGAGTCAAAATTGCACCACTCTACTCCAGCCTGGTCGATGGAGTGAGACTCTGTTTCAATAAATAAATAAATAAATCCAACAGTCTCATATATTTTGAAATGAGACCACATTAAAGAAAGGACGTTTTTGGGATCATGAATATTTGCGGGCTCTACATGGGATTGGTTGAGTCAAGTGGTGGTGACGCTTAGGTCAGATGAGACTCTTACTGGGGTGCAAGTGAAAATGCCTGCAGGAGCCAGGCTGGATGCAAGGCTTAAGAAGTAGTGGGGACCAGGAGGCATGTCTTCAGGAGCATCTACTCAACTCCAGTGACTTATTCCCCAGTGGGAACATGGAGTATGTCTTGCAGATCTTTTATTCATTCAAGTAGTTCTGCAAATCCATTTTAAGAAATGTAACACTTTTGATTTTTGAAACCTGTATGGGTGGCCATTTTGTAACCTTTGACTGTAGAAGACCAGGGAACTAGTGACATTGTAATTTGCAAGGAGGCCATGGGGTGTCATTTGGGAATGGAGTACTGGACTCCTTCAACTTCTCCCTCCCTCTCAACTGTCAAGAGAGAAGGGTTCAGGGCTTTTGGTTATCCAAGGGAGATACTTTTCTCCTCTGAACTTCCCCACCCACTCAAATAATCTCCTTCAATAGTGATCCTAGAATTCCATACCTGAGAAGCATCCTCTCAACCGTCCCATTGTGTTGAGATATATATTTAAAGTATTATGGAAATGGCTATTATAAGTGGCATAGATAGTTTATATTGTTAAGCCTTTATAAAGCATTTTGGTCTTATGACATTCCTGTACATCAAGAATCCCAGGGGGTTATTGAACTTTTATGTGCAAGTAGGCTCCCCTTGAGAAGAATAACAAGTAAATTCAAAAGAGAGGCTGAGAATCAACTATTCTCAACAAAAATAAATTTTTCTCATTACAAAAGTTTCCATCACAATGTTCTTGTTGAATTTACAATAGGGTTTAGTTCCTAAATCAATTTGATCTACACATAATTTTCAAGAAAGCATCTGCAGCATAAATTGAGGTGCACCTGCACTTCATACCACTTTTTTCTTCTTTTGTTTCTCATTTTCCACTTTGTTCTGTCTGTGTCATCTGTAAGTATCTCTATGTTTTCATTCGGCAGCTCCTGGAGACTTCATGGCAAATCAACATATTGAACTCAGGAAATTCAAGGGTGGCCAAGAATATTCTCCAGAAATGTACTGTAATTCATATCCCTTTATACATACCAGTTGATGTTGGGAGAAGGTGGCCATGTGAGAAGTAAGGCCCGAGATGATGGCACTGATGGGCATCTACATCTCTAAAGCTGACAGAGGAAAAATTGGGCTTAGAAAAAAATTTAGTTTTCTTCTTTGTTTAGTTTTTTTGTTAGTTTGTTTTTTGTTGTTTTTTTTTTTTTGAGACAGAGTCGCCCAGGTTGGAGTGCAGTGGCATGATCTCAGCTCACTGCAGTCTCCACCTTCCTGGTTCAAGTGATTCTCCTGCCTCAGCCTCCCGAGTAGCTGGGACCACAGGCACACACCACCACACCTGGCTAATTTTTGTATTTTTAGTAGAGACAGGGTTTTGTCATGTTGGCCAAGCTGGTCTCAATCTCCTGACCTCAGGTGATCCGCCCACCTTGGCCTCCCAAAGTGCTGGAATTATAGGCGTGAGCCACCATGCCTGGCCAAAAATTCAGTTTTTGCTTACAAGGTTTCTGCATCTGAACTGTTCATTCATAACACAGGGACAGAGCAGAGACCTGGAGACATGGCTTAGGATCCTGGCTCTGCCACTTAAGAACTGTGGGAACTTTCTGTAGCCCATGCCCTTGTCTATAAAATGAGGAATATAATGCTTATCTTGAAGGGTAGTTGTTGAGGATTAAATGAATGATGTGATGATGTGCACAGAGTCAATACCATATATAAAGCCAATATCCAGCTTATAATACTCATTTGATACAATTTTTTTTCTTATGAATGAATAAGTTCATGGTTAGTACATTCTCTTTAAAGAAATAATTCTAATTTAGAAAGCTTCAGAAGTTGCTACCTAGATCTGACAACAGCTACATGTACTATATTTTACTAATTCTAAGATACAATTTTTTCATAGTTTAAAATCTCCAAAATCAGGAAGTGCCTCATCATTCATGACTTCTTATGGCTATAATTGGTAAACATTTTCTTTCTTGGTAGCATATAAAACAGTGGCTTACTTTTTTGTTGGTGGCAACTTAGATTCCATAGACTAACTCAGCGACGTTAACTAACTTGAGCTGCTGCTGTTCGCCTTCTCTTTCTCCCCCTTCTCTCACCCTTCCTTCCCACTTCCCCTCCTCCCCTCTTCTTCTTCATAGTTGTATTGAAACACATTTCATCTACTATATAATTCACTCATTTAAAGTGATTTCTAGTATAGTCACAGAGTTGTGCAACTATCACCGCAATCTAATTCCAGAACATTTTCAACACCCCAGAAAGAAACCCTGTATCAATTGGTAATCATTCCACATTTCCCAGTCCCCCAATCTTCTCAGCCCTAGGCAACTATTCATCTACTTTCTGTCTCTATAGAGTTGCCTGTTCTAGATATTTCATACAAATGGAGTTTTGTAATACGTGGCTTTTTGTGACTTCCTTCTTTCAATTAGCATGATGTTTTCAAGATAGAAATGGAGGCTAAGAAGTCTAAGATCAAGGCAACAGCATGGTCAATTTCTGGTGAGGGCTCTCTTCAGGCTTGCAGATGGCCAACTTCTTGCTGTGTCCTCACATGGCAGAGAGAGAGAGAGAGAGGGAGAGGGAGAGGTGTTGGGGGAGGGACAAGCTCACTGCTCACTAGTTTCTGTTCTTACAAGGACATTAATCCCATCATAAGGCCCCACTCTTATGACCTGATTAGACCTAATTATCTCCCAAAGGCCCCAGCTCCAAATACCATAACACTGGGGATTGAAGCTTCAACATATGAATTTGGGGGAATGCAATCCAGTTCATAGCATATCAAGATATGGTATCTCAATGTTTAACTTTTTGAGTAGCTTTTAGCTAATTTTATTATCTCTGCTCTGGCCCTGGCTTTCATCATGGCCCTTATAAGTTTACCATGAGGCTCATAGTCTGCATATTATAGATGCCAACACCATAGTCATTTATTTATTTATCTGATGAAAGTTAATTACCTGATCTATACTAGATACTGTAAATAAGTAAAACAGTAAATGTAATCAGGGAACATTTACAGTCTAGAGAAGGAGACAGGCCAAAAAAAAAAAGCAAAAGTAAAAGACAGACAAAACAAAACAGGTGCAATCTGTAATCATGCTCAGAAGATAAAAGAGAAGACCATCCCAACAGAAGAAGACACTGGCTTGATCTAGTGGGATGGTGAAGTAGGGAAATTAAAGAGGAGAAAGACATTTTGGACATGACTTCCTGAAGGATTGGATGTGGAGCGAATGGAGGGAGGAATCAGGGTCCTTCTAGCCTTCTAGTGTTTGGCTTCAATGACAGGTCGCTGGTGGTAGCATTTACTGGGAAGGGAGGGGCTACACTGGGGAATAAGGGCTGCACTGGGGAGAAATCAGGATTTCCATCTTGGATACATTCAGTTTAAGAAGTTTGTGACACCCAAAAGAGAAGATGTCAAACAGCAAGGTGGATAATTGAGTCCAGAACTCAGAAGAGAGGAATCATATTACATTTGGAAATTACAAAGATGACTTTGAATGCCTGTGAGTTGATGGTGCCATCTTGGGAAAGAATGTAGAGAGAGGAGAGAAGGTGCCCAGGGTGAAGGCAAGAGGATGCCCAACATTTAGAGGGTGAGTAAAGCAGGAGGAGGCTGGATGGGAAACTGAGGAAGGTCACATGCAGGGCGAGGAGATGTCAGAAGCCTGAGGAGGAGAGGTTTTCGAGCAGAGGGAGTAGCCAATTGCTAAACTGTTGAGACAGAGGGAAGGTAAGGGTCCAGGGTCATCTGTGGAGTTTGTGACAGGGATGTTGCTGGTTTCTTTGATATTGAAGATCTACTGAGTAGAGGGAGGGCCTGATCGAAACAGGCTAAAGGTTGGAGCCTGCAACAGTCTCTGGAAAAGTGGTTGGCTATGGAGGACAGTTGAGCAAGCTTATATTTTGGCAGCAGAGCTCCAGCAGCAAGGGAGAGCTTGCTATAGCAACACAGTACAGTTAGACAGTATAGGGCCGAAAGAGTGTCTGTGGAGGGCATGGTGTGTTATGAATGAAGAAGCAGAGGATGTGCTGGGCGCCTGTGAGTGCAGTGTTGGAGAGCTGCTGGTAGGAAAAAAAGTGTAACCAGCCTGATTCTTTTATGTGACTTTTAATGACATGATGAGGTGAGGCCATCCACTGAGCGTGATGGTGCAGAAAAGAACATGGGAGGTTGGAGGAGAGAAGAAAAACAGTGAAATAGTGGCCTTGGAAAATTGGAAAGCAAACCAATTCAAGAAAAATAGCAGTTTGCCAGTCAGTATGGAGTGTCAATTTGCAGTTTGAGATCATGAATTTAAAGCGAAACCAGTCATTTCCCTTGTGTGGTTTTATTCAGGAACTTTCAGCTTTCCAGGGCTGGTGTGAAGCAGGGCTGAGAGCTTCTGTTATGGAAGGAGGGTGCTGCCCAGGGATGATGACAATGGTGGACTATGGGAATTAGGCTGGACAAGGAGGGTTGCGAGGTAAGGCAGGGAGCAGATGGCTGGCCAGGGGAGCGATGTTGGGGGAGGTGTCCAGAATTTGGAGATTTCTCTGAGGTTGGGGAAGGGTCCCAGTGGGGAGCACGTGAACATGTGAGCACAAGGATGAGAGGTTGCTGTTGATGAATGGGGTGTTTGAGGCCGAGATATCAGAAACACTACAGTTGCTGCTTTCATCATGTGGTACATACACATTTCATGATGAAATAATGTGGTCCAGAGCAAGATCATGGAGGTGGGTGGGTGGCGTGGAGGAAAGGAAAGGGTCACCGACAATCAGCAGAGCAAGGACCTGGGAGGCCAGCACATCTGGTGGTTGATCTATGTCCCGGTGATTAAGATGACTGGAGTTGGGGTGGAGAGGGCAGACTGAGAGCTGGGAGTTATGTCCCAGGCCATAATCACTAGGCCCACTTGTAATTGTGTGTGTGATCACCAGACATTTTCCAACCCTATCTTTTTGCGTCCTGATTACAATTTCCGATTTAAAACTGTCATGCAGGAATGACTGTTTCAGATATGTGAGTCCATCTCTTGCTGCTCCTTTCTGTCTAAGGGCTGGTTGTATTGGTGATTTGGTTCTTGAAGATGTGGGTGCTCCTGCCCTCATGAGGACCTTCCTTAGGCCTCCCCTGCTGCCTTTGATTCCTGTGGAGTATGAAAGTTGAAGGCTATATTAGGGGGATAAATATGATGAGCAAGTCCAAGTATAGGTGCTAAAGGCTACTTTCCAGGTCTCCAACTTTAGCTGTGCTCCATTCAGGCAGGGTTAGAGCCATGGTTGCTCTTTGCAGAGTACCCTGTGAATGTTATACATCATAATTGTATCATTACACGTCATAACAATAGGATTTCAACTGTTATTATTGCACATTCTAATTATGTGATTACTCAGTCTTTCACCAATTATGTAATTAGATTTAATTACACCAATTGCACAAATAAACGATAGTCAACTACAAATTACTTAAAATAAAATCCAGAACTATGCATACGTCGGCAATTGCCCCGAAAACAAGAATAGAAAATACAAGGAAAGGAAGAAGACTTATGAAACCAATTAGCAAGTGAAAGGAATGACGTGGTTTGGATAGATCTTTAAGGATAATGGCAGGGAATCATCTCATCTAGAAGTTTCCTGTCATTTTTTGTTTTTTTTTCCTCTGACGAAGTGTGGTAGAAGGAATTGGAGATGTCAAAGTCAAGAGTGCTGATTCCTTTTGGCTGTGCCTTGAAGCAGAGATTGCTTTCATTTCCTTAACCATACAGCTTAATGAGGAAGGGGGAAAAGAAGACAGCAAGAGAGAGAAAAGAGCAAGAGACACTGAGCAGGGGAGGGAGAGGAGGAGAGAGAGAGGATATTAACAAGTTGGCATTTCATAATTAAAAATAGTACACATATAGTACTTTTAAAAATATATGTTTTTAATTTCAGCTTTTATTTTAGATACAGGGGGTACATATGCAGGTTTGTTATGTGAGTATATTGCACCCAGGTAGTGAGCATAGTACCCAATAGGTAGTTTTTCAACCCACAGTCCCCTCCCTCCCCTCTCTAGTAGTCCATAGTATATAGTATTCCCATGTTTATGTCCATGTGTGCTCAGTGCTCAGCTCCCACTTATAAGTGAGAACATGCAGTATTTGGTTTTCTGTTTCTGTGTTAATTTGCTTAGGATTATGGCCTCCAAATCCATTCATGTTACCACAAAAGACATGATTTCAGTCTTTTTTATGGCTGTGTAGTATTCCATGATGTGTATGTACCACATTTTCTTTATTTAGTCCACCATTGATGGGCACCTAGGTTGATTCAATGTATTTGCTACTGTGAAATTGCATGGCAATGAGCATGTAGGTGCATGTGTCTTTTTGGTATAATGATCTAGTTTCCTTCAGGTATATACTCAGTAGTGAGATTGTTGGGCTGAATGGTAGCTCTGATTTAAATGTTTTGAGAAATTTCCAAACTGCTTTCCACGTTGGCTGAACAAATTCACATTCCTACCAACAGTGTGTAAGCATTCCCTTTTCTCCGCAGCCTTGCCAGCATCTGTTGTTTTTTGACTTTTTAGTAATAGCCATTCTAACTGGTGGGAGTTGGTATCTCGTTGTGGTTTAAATTTGTATTTCTCTGATGATTAGTGATGATAGGCAATTTTTCATGTTTGTTAGCACTTGTATGTCTTCTTTTGAGAAGTGTCAGTTCATGTCTTTGTCCATTTTTTTAGTGGGATTATTTGCTTGTCAATTTTTTTAAGTTCCTTATAGATCCTGGTTATTAGACCTTTTTCAGATGCATAGTTTGTGCATATTTTCTCTCATTCTATCAGTTGTCTTTTTACTTTGTTGGTAGTTTCTTTTGCTGTGCAGAAGCTCTTTAATTTAATTAGGTCCCACTTGTCAATTTTCGTTTTTGTTACAGTTGCTTTTAGGGACTTAGTAAAAAATTATTTGCCAAGGGTGATGTTGCGATGGGTATTTCCCAGGCTTTCTTCAAGGATTTTATGGTTTAAGGTCTTATATTTAAATCTTTAATCCATTTTGAGTTAATTTTTGTATGTGGTGAAATGTAAGAGTCCAGTTTCATTCTTCTACATATGGTTAGCAGTTATACCTACACTATTTATTTAATAGAGAGTCCCTTCCCCACTGCTTGTTTTTGTCAGCCTTGTTGAAAATCAGATGGCTCTAGATGTGTGCCTTTATTTCTGTGTTCTCTGTTCTGTTACACTGATCTATAGGTCTGGTTTTTTTACCAGTACCATGCTGTTTTGGTTACTGTAGCCTTATAGTATATTTGAAGTCAGGTAGTTTGATGCCTCCAGCTTTGTTTGTTTGTTTGTTTTGTTGTTGTCATTGTTTATAATTGCTTTGGCTACTCAGGCTCTTTTATGGAGTCATATGAACTTTAGAATAGTGTTTTCTAATTCTGTGAAGAATGACATTGGTAGTTTGAAAGGAATAGTGTTGAATCTGTAAATTGCTTTAGGTAGTATGGCCATTGTAACAATACTCAGTCTTCCTATCCATGAGCATGAAATGTTTTTCCATTTATTTGTGTTGTCTCTGACTTTTTTCAGCAGTGTTTCGTAGTTCTCCACATAGAGATCTTTCGCTTCCTTTTTTAGCTGTGTTCCTAGGTATTTTATTTTCTTTGTGGCTATTGTCAATGGGACTGTGTTCTTGATTTGACTCTCAGCATGGATGTTGTTGGTGTGTAGAAATGCTACCGATTTTTGTACATTGATTTTGTATCCTGAAACCTTGCTAAAATCATTGATGAGTTATAGTAGTCTTTTGTAAGAGTCTTTGGGGTTTTCTAAGTAAAGAATAATATTATCAGTCAAGAGAGATAGTTTGACTTCTTCTTTTCCTATTGGGTTGCCTTTTATTTCTTTCTCTTGCCTGATTGCTCTGGCTAGGGCTTGCAATGCCATATTGAATAGGAGTAATGAGAGCGGGAGTCTTTGTTTTGTTCCTGTTCTCAGGGGATATGCTTGTAGCTTTGCCCATTCAGTATAATGTTGGTTGTGGGTTTGTCATAGATGGTTTTTATTATTTTGAGGTATGTTCCTTTGATGCTTACTCTTTTCAAAGTTTCTATAATGAAGGGAAATTAGATTTAATCAAAATCTTTTTCTGAGGCTATTGAGATCATCATGTGTTTTGCTTTAAATTCTGTTTATAATATAAATCACATTTATTGATTTGCACATACTGAACCAACCTTGCATCCCAGGGATAAAACATACTTGGTTGTGGTTAATTAACTTTTTGATGTGTCGCTGGATTTGATTTGCCAGTATTTTGTTGAGGATTTTTGCATCTATGTTCATCAGGGATATTGGCCTAATAATTTTCTTTTTTTGTTGTGTCTCTGCCATCTTTTGGTATAAAGATGATGCTGGCTTCATATAATGCATCAGGGAAGAGCCCTTCCTCCTCAATGTTTTGGCATAGTTGCAGTAGGATTGGTACCAGTTCCTTGCACATCTGGTAGAATCTGGCTGTGAACCCATCTGATCCAGGACTTTTTCTTTTTTGGTTGGTAGGTTTTTTTAAATTACTGATTCCATTTCAGAGCTTGTTATTGGTCTGTTCAGGTTTTCACTTTCTTCCTAGTTCAATCTTGAGAGGTTGTATGTTTCCAGGAATTTATCCATTTCCTCTAGATTTTCTAATTTGTGTGCATAGAGGTATTCATAATAGTCTTTGAGAATCTTTTGTAATTCTGTGGGATCAGTTGTGATGTCATCTGTGTCATTTCTGATTGCACTTATTTGAATCTTCTCTCTTTTTTTGTTAATGTGGCCAGCTGTCTAGCATTCTTGTATATTCTTTCGAAGAGCCAACTCTTGGTTTCTTTGATCATTTGTATGAAAAATGGTAGTACAATATATTTTAATGTGGAGAACAAGAGTCCATGTTAAGGTTCAAATTTATGATTCTCCCTTGGATTAGTTTCCTAAACCCCTTTTGAGTTTGTTATCTGAACCTAGAACTTTAGAGCCAGTACTCTATCATGTTCTGTTCCAGCAAAATTTGCGAGATCAAAAATTAATAGGTGAGAAACCAAGAATTTGGTACATGAATAAATGTCATACTCTGTTGTTTTTCTTTTCCATTACTGCAGGTTACTGAGTAGTTTTGATCCGAGGTGCCTATAAGAATTCAAAAACTTGGGGCTGTGTCACAGGTGTGACCATTTTTTTTTTTTTTTTTCCTATGAAGACGTTGTAGAGGGTGGTCTTTTTCTGGAGAATAGGTTTTCTCTGTTGTAACTCCCAGAGGTGAGAAAAAGAACAGTGACAGCTGCCCTAGGCACAGAGTTCACTCAGCTGCTTCTGTGCCTAGAGAAAGGACTAACCCAGAGCTTCTAGAGAGAAGAGGCAATGGGACAGTTCTGTGGAGGCGGTAGTGTGCACACATCTGGGAGAGTGGGCATGCTACACTTGCACTCTTCCAAAGAGAGATAATTGTTAGGTGCCATTTAAGCATATATATACTTAGGAGAAATTACCCACTGAGCTTGGCCAAGTACTGCATAACCATAGAACACCAGCATTGCTCAGCAACTTCCCCAGGATATTACAGCAGTTGACAGGATGACGATTACTTCATAAGAACACATAATAGTTGGTGCATGTACTTACACTACTATAAAAATAGGTCTTGATGCTATAGAGGGTCACATTGGGGAATCAGTGTATTTGGTTAGCTCTTGCCTGTGCATGAAAAACTAATAGTCTACGTAACTGCAATAACACAAATAAGGAAAAAATATAGTTTTAAATATAGAATTAAGCCATTTTATTTTGGGCTTTTCTACTGTATGTTTGTCTATGGAATCCCATAAGATGGACAGTAGATGCTAAAGAGCTTTAATCTAGACATATTCATCTGTCCTTTGGTTTCCACATAGCTCCAGGATTGCATTTGATTTTTTTGCTCTTCTATCATGGACTTTCATTTCTATATGCAGGTTTTTAAAATGTTTTATTTACTTATCATTTATTTTTACAGACAAGGTCTTGCTATGTTGCCCAGGCCGGAGTTCTGTGATCATAACTTACTGCAGTCTCGAGCCAGGATTATAAGCATGTGCCACCATACCTGGCTCTGCATGCAGGTTTAATGCCTGTTGAGGTCAACCCATAGCAGTGGAAGGTGGCCCCTAGAATAGAGTAGTGCTGTTACATTGGGCATTTGAGCAAACAAACCCTGGGAAATTGGAACCAAGAGAAGGGAATCAAGCTGGAATTTTGCAGCCTAAATATTCATTCTCATCTACAAAAATCCACCAGAACAAATAAGGTTAAACTGATGCGTATCTGCAGATTTGCAACAGTGTGGCATTCCTCTCTACTTTTCTTGTCAGAAACTGAGAATGTGTAAAATGGAAGATGTGGCGATATCAAGCAGCCAAAGCTATTTTCCAAATGAGGACAAAAGAAGTGCAGCCAGTTTACATAAAGCAAGCAAACTTGCCGAGCAGTTATAATCTGCATTCCAGATTCTCAGCCCAGAGCCATCATTCCTGGTTTGCTCTTCTAAACAGAAATGCCAATGCAAAGATTAAAGTGGATTGTAGTGAGTTAGAAAAGTGTGAGCAGGGGCCGGGCGCGGTGGCTCAAGCCTGTAATCCCAGCACTTTGGGAGGCCGAGGCGGGCGGATCACAAGGTCAGGAGATCGAGACCACAGTGAAACCCCGTCTCTACTAAAAATACAAAAAATTAGCCGGGCGCGGTGGCGGGTGCCTGTAGTCCCAGCTACTCAGGAGGCTGAGGCAGGAGAATGGCGGGAACCCGGGAGGCCGGAGCTTGCAGTGAGCCGAGATCGCGCCACTGCACTCCAGCCTGGGCAACAGCGTGAGACTCCGTCTCAAAAAAAAAAAAAAAAAAAGAAAAGTGTGAGCAGGAACTAACATCAGAGTCTTACAAAGGCATTTTACGTAATTCAGCATTTATGGTAGGCATGCAATTTTGGCTATCACAGGCTCAAGGAAAGGGATGCTACAAAGTACATCACATCAGTGTAGGAAGGGCCACAAAACCTGAACAGAGGTGCTAGTAATAAGAGGTGCTAGTAATTAGCGAGGAAGAAAGGGAAAGGCTGTCACACAGTCGGTCACCACTAGCAGCCATTCATTCAGCGAATCTCTACCAGATGTTCATTAGGTCAGGTACTGGCTTGCCTGCCTATCATTAGGGGATTCTGACCTCAGTTCTAGTTTGCTCTCTCTCAGTCTACAAGCAGCTTCTGTATTTATTGAGTACTCACTATGTGCAAAGTGCCATGATAAGCCTTTTACAAACTTACTATTCTACTTAGTAGCACTACTATGATTTTCTTTATTTGCTTGATGAAAAAAGAGCACCTCAGAAGGTTTCAATGTCCACATGGTTAGTAATAGGAACTAGAGTTTGAACCCCTCGTCTGAATCCGGAGTCCATTTTCTTAACCTGTAAATTATGCAATGTGTTATATTCCAATATGTATAGAATGCAGAACAATTTTGTCATTGTAAGCATACTTTAAGTGTGGAATTAAAGTTTGTTTAGGGACAGTCCTCTCTTAAATTTATGTAATCAGAAGAGCTTTGGATTAACATGGAACAAGACTATCAATTTCTTCTTCACATAATCTGGAAAGAAAATTGACAAGGAAATGTTCCATTTTGCCTTCAAGTGAAAGCGGTCATATGTGGTTAAGTGTAAGTCAAAAATTAGTCAAACATCTTTCCAGGTGCATATATTATACAATATTAAATTGTCAAGGGACTCCTTGTGTTAGAATGCAAGAGAGGAAAATCCTTTTTGTGAGTACAAAAAAATCATATAGACATAGGAAGTGAGGTGGGAGCAGCCTGGTGCTAGTAATAAGAATGGTTTGATAAAGGAAACACTAGCAAACTAGTATTGACCATAGACTTAATCGTAGTGAGATTGAACTAAGACCTCCCTCCCTCCCTTTATTCCTTCCTTTGGCTCTCCATTTTTTAATTTACTTGTTTAGCAAAGTTTATTGAATACTTACTCTGTGTTAGGCACTAGTGTAGGTTTTGGTGAAACAATGAACAAAACACATGTGTTTTCTGCCTTTATGAGGCTTGCATTCCAGTGGAGATGGCCAAAAACTTGGAGAGTTGAAGAAACAGAAAGAAGATGAGTATGGTTAGAGCTCAGAGGCAAAGGGAGAGAGATACGGGTGGTAAGAAACTTACGTAGAGGCAAAAGAGGTCCAGTTTGCAGTTAGACGAAAAACCAAGAGCAGATAGAAGCTTGGCTCATGGCTTTACATTTAACAACAACAACAGGTAACAGTTAATGGGCCCTTAATCGGGGCCAGTGATTGTCTAAGTCCTTGTCCTGTTTTAACTCATTTAAACTCTACAACACTACTCAGTGAATTCTTAAACATCTCTACTAAATAGAAAAACAATGAATACAATGTCAGTTTGACAAATTTTCAAACTCTTTTATTGATTTAACAGTGAATTAGAACACAATGAGATTAATTAAACCTCTTTTTTTCGGTTTCAAACAATGGTGATGCTGTATTAATTTAATTGTCTTAGCACTTATAGTTTTTTAATGAGAAAAAGTATTTTCTATGCAAAGAGATTGTTTTTGAGCTTTAAATTAAATGAATGTTCTCCTGCCTTATGAGGAAATGGGCTTATTTGCAAATGGACCCACTCAATGGTTTTATTTTGTTCTGTTCACACCATACTGTCATGTTGTCCATAGATTCATTTGAGCAAGAGTGGTGCCTTGATTCATTCCATTTTTCTGTTGCTCATAATAAACAAATATTACAGTTTTACATCATTGCTTCTATACTATTAGCTCACATAGTTACAAATAGTCTTTTTAGAATTGCCTACACAGAGCATGTCACTTCAGAAGCTAGTGATAACTCTACAAATTTTTACAATTTCATAGACTTTTAAAAAATCATCCTGATTTTTTAAAAATTGATTTTATATTTAGGGAGAGTGATGACTAGAAGGAGCAGGTTATCAAAATCTATGCTGATTTGAAAGGACAAATTCAAAGGAAAGTTAATGTTAAGTGATTTAAATGCTTGATTCAGATGGACTCCCTAATGGAATCTTCATCATATGTGCAGCATGAAGTAAAAACTGTAAGAACCACCTTCATCAATCTAAGACTGCATTAAAAATTACTATGTTTTTTGAAGGTTTAAATATATTCAGACTTACTTGAAAAATTAGAGCATGTTGGTTTATATCCAGTAAGATGAATTACTCTCCAGGGAGACCTTCTGGGTTAAAATCCTCACCCACACTCCTCTTCATCCATGTATTATTATGTGGACATTTTAATTCATCTTTTCCCATTGTTGCTTGAAGACTTGATTCCTTGGGTTGGCTTCCTGGAGAAGTGGATCAGCAAGAGAAACCTGAGCTGACTTCCTCCCATCTGATATGCACACATCTCTAGATTTTTAGCTTTGTTCCTAGTATGCTTCGTGTCAAGTTTGGGTCCAGCTTCCTGAGCTAGAGCACAAAAAAATATATCATTTGAAGCAAAGGGAGAAGAACAAATTGGGGCTCTGTGTATTATTTCTGATATAGAACCAATTGTGCCCCCTGCATAGTAACAGATCCATTACCCTGAGACGGCAGGATTGCAGCAGAGAAGGAGTTTAATTATCTCAGGGCACCAAGTGAGGAGAAGGGAGGAGAGCCTCAAATTCATCTTTCTGAGGAGTTCTGGGCTGTGGTTTTTAAGATCATGGAGGGTGATGGGCTGGAAAATTGGGGTTGTTGACTGATCAGGGGAAGGGGTATTAAATAATCAAGATGTGGAAATTGTGTTCTTTGGTGAGTCAGCTTCTTGTGGTGTTCCTCAGACCTTCCTAGGGTCACCAGTGGGGTCCTTCATTCAAATCAGCCGATGTAATAGTTTCACTGGTATGCAGGACCTGAAAGACTATCTCACAGGGAAAACACAACATTTCATAATTTCAAATTGTTATCTATAGAGTGCTTAAGGGGAGCTGTCATCTTATGACAGGGTCTAGGACAATAGGCACCAAACCATGTTGAGGAAGCAGGTCAGAGAGTAAGCTGACCTCATGCTTAATGCTGAATGTGCTACAAGCTTGGTTTATTTTTGTTTTGTTTTTTCCCCTTTCTTCTTCCCTGATTAATTTTATGATGTTTATGGGGGCAACTCCATTTCGATCTTGGCTTCCCAGTTATAGAAGATAACCCTCATAGAAGGAGAAAAGTGCATACTCATTAGTTTTAGAGGAATAACTTTTGATTTAGTTTTAAGCATTTAGATTTTGTGATGCCTAATGACCGAGAAATCGAATGCCCTCAGGGAGACTCTCCTATGACATTTTAACTCTCCCATAGCCTTCCCAGGGCTTGGACCTCTCATGGCTAGTAAGGTCAAATGGCTTTGCTGAGTGGTGAATCTTGCTACCTCCAAGGTCATTCCCATTCTTCTTCTTGCACACATGAGGTGAGATCACCTGAAACTCTCCTGGAACATGGGAGGAGTCCACAAATCAGTCCTTTGAATGCACCTCATCCTCTAGGGATTGTAGGAATATTGTAACTTACGTAATTGTCATATAATTTAAGTTCTTTCTTTCTTTCTTTCTTTCTTTCTTTCTTTCTTTCTTTCTTTCTTTCTTTCTTTCTTTCTTTCTTTCTTTCTTTCTTCCTTCCTTCCTTCCTTCCTTCCTTCCTTCCTTCCTTCCTTCTTTCCTTCCTTCCTCTCTTTCTCTCTTTCTTGTCTTTCTTTCTTTCTTTTTTTTTTCCTGAGAGGGAGTCTTGCTGTGTCCCCCAGGCTGGAGTGCAGTGACACGATCTTGGCTTGCTGCAACCTCCGCCTCAGCCTCAGCCTGATTCTTCTGCCCCAGCCTCCCAAGTAGCTGGGATTAGAGGCACCCGCCACTATGTCCAGCTAATTTTTGTATGGATTCCTGACCTCAAGTGATTCACCCGCCTCAGCCTCCCAAAGTGCTGGGATTACAGGTGTGAACCATCATGCCCAGCCTAATTTAAGTTCTGAATTGGCCATTTGAAACCATGCTGGGAGATGGGACTTCACTAATATCTTGGTACTGTTGAATTATAATTAGTTTCCTCCAGGTTTTTCTGTTTTCTCCCTCAATTCATTTATTTTTCTCCTCTTCTTTAAACATGTATTGAGGGCCTATTTTGCAGGTACCATGATGATGGGAACCCAGACACAAAACACCAAGGCTCTCCCCTCAGGAGCTCACAGTCTAGCAGGGAAGGAAGACAGATAACGCAAACAAATAAGTTACCACTTCATGAGTGATGAGCGCCACAACAAAAGCACCCAGGAAGAAAAGCCTAGAAAAAGGCTCAGTTACCTCTGGGCAGGAGGAGGATCAGGGCAGGCTTTCTGGAGGAGGCAGCCACTGAGTTGAGTGTTCAAAGGTGGATGAGGAAGAACTTGCAAGGGAATAGCATGGGTGTGAAATAGAGGAGTGAATTCAGCAGCCCATCCATTCTTAGCTGCTGTTCATTCTTACAGATGTCAAATATTTCTGGGAGTCTTCCGTCTTCCACTGTTACAAAACTTCTTTAAAAATTATTGTAATTTGGATAGGACCCTTCTTCATAGCAGGAGTTTCCCAGCTCTTTGGGGAATGCTTTGAAAAATTCATTCATTCCCAGATTGAGCTGTTCTAGTTGTTTATCCTTTAAACAGCAAGAAAAAGGTGGGACTTCCAGACTTCTTAAAAGCCCGAGCCACTTGCGGGTAATAACGGTGTCAGGTTAACAGCAGTGACACATCTTCTATTTCAGGAAGGATTGAATTGGCTCTTCCTGGGTATTCATTTGCTGAGGCTTGAATTCCAGGAGATTTTATTCTTTGCACATTTCTCCGTTTTCCTTTTGTTACTGTTAGAGGCAGCTTCTCAGAATGATAAAAACTGTTGACATGTTCCCTGCAAAGTCTTTGGCATTCTAAGGATCCATCCTTACTGCCTCATTTGGCCTTGACTTTACTTCCAATATAATTGCTCATGACAACTTGTTTTAGTAGAGAGAGTGGTAGATGGCCATCCTTGGGTAAGTTTGAGAGGGCTGTAAATACACCTATACTCCAAAACATCTCCTCTTCTAACTTGCAGTGTACCTGAAATTCCACCAGTTAGACATTCATTCTTGAAGCCTTTTCAGTTGTTTCTTAAAATCTAAGTAGTTCTTAGTGTCACCCTGCACCTTCATTAAGCAGGTATCAGTTATCGGCCTCTCAGTGCGGTGGGCACTGAGTTCTGGGAAGGACAACACAGGGACTGAAAAACTAAGGAAAAGGATGGCTTAACCTGCACCAGCTGTATCTGAAGGAAGACAGTCATCATCATATCAGTTGCATTATTCAGCACAGCTTGTTACCTGACATCTGCTTACCTGAAGAGATTACTGTGGGTTAATTCTAGAAGCTTGCTTATTACATTAACGACCTACATTTATTGATAGCTGATTATCTTGGGGGATTGTCTCTGAGAATTTGTGCAGTAGGTAAATGATGTGTTTGCCTCAATTAGCACTCCTTTGAGAAAGGAATTAAGATAGTTAATATTGATTTGTATCACTGTGGTTTCTTATCCCTCTTTTATATCTTTTGGAATTGAACACAGTATTATACCTATAATAGGTGCTGAGTAAATGTTTGTTAAAGAAATCAGTCTGTAGACATTCAGAGGCTCATATCACCAGAAATAGACCACTAGCCTGACATCTGGCTACAGTAAAACCAAACAGGAGAATAACTGTTTTTTTTTTAATTTGAACTTCATTTTGAAATAGTTTAAGATTCACAAGAAGTTGCAAAAACAGGACAGAGTTTCTGTGTCCTTTCCAAGCTTTCCCCATGATAGTGCTCTATGCTACATGTCATGCGCGTCTGTGTGAAGAGACCACCAAATAGGCTTTGTGTGAGCAACATGGCTGTTTATTTCACCTGGGTGGAGGCGGGCTGAGTCCGAAAAAGGAGTCAGCGAAGGGAGATAAGGGTGGGGCCATTTTATAGGATTTGGGTAGGTAAAGGAAAATTACAGTCAAAGGGAGTTGTTCTCTGGTGGGTAGGAGTGGGGTTCACAAGGTGCTCAGTGGTGGGCTTTTTGAGCCAGGATGAGCCAAGAAAAGGAATTTCACAAGATAATATCATCGATTAAGGCAAGGACCGGCCATTTTCACTTCTTTTGTGGTGGAATGTCATCAGTTAAGGCCAGGCAGGGCATTTGCACTTCTTTTGTGATTCTTCAGTTACTTCAGGCCATCTGGGCATATACGTGCGAGTCACAGGGGATGCAATGGCTTGGCTTGGGCTCAGAGGCCTGACACTACATAGGCATGCATGGTATGTTGTCAAAACCAGGAAATTGACATTGGCGCATTGCTGTAAACTCAAGTACAGATGTTTTGCCAGTTTTTACAAGCACTTTTTTTTTTTTTATGTATAGATCCAAGACATTTTATCCCATGTAGATTTGTTTTATTACCTCCCCAGTCAATATACAGAACTCTTCCATCAGCACAATGAAACTCTCTGGTGAGAAACTGAATTTTAAAAAGAAAAAGAAATAACTTACAAATAAGCACCAACATTTTTATAAGGTCACACGTGTGAACTTTAAAATAATACTAATTTCAGGCTGGGCACGGTGCATCACGCCTGTAATCCCAGCACTTAGGCCTGTTCTACTCTCCTTTGAAATGAGGTCCTTCCCCAGCATGCCTTCCTGCTGAGTGATCGCTGCCTGGAGCATCTCCCTGAGTGTCTGCTGAGCAGCAAGGTGGCTGCCACTTTAGGGAATCTCTGCCTGTGTATCCTTTTCTGAGTTCAGTGTATTGTCTTCTCCGTGAGTCCATGTGTAGAGCGTTCGTTTTCCCCGTGTTAGCATTTGTACACTTGGCCTGGCTTCATGGAAACTCCAAACTAGAATGGACTTGAAACAAATGGAAATCCACCAAACAAGTATGACCGCATGGTCACAGCAGCACACAGGCAGAACTTTCCTGTTTCTGATTTATCAGCGTAGGGTACAGAGCTCCCACCATGGTTAAAATTGAGCTAAGTGAGCATCAAACACACTTGGTCACTTTTTAAAGAGAAAGCACATTACCTGAAAATGGCATCTTTCCTCTTGTCAACTCCTGCCAAAAGAAAGCCGCACCCCCCCATCCCCTGCACACCCCAGGATTCATACTTTCAGGCAGCCCTCTGGAAACTAAGGACATCTAAATCTAAAGGTCAGGATTCTGGGAGAGAACACCATTCCAACATGCTCATGAAATCCTAACTGTGCACAGGGTTGGATGGACACTTAAAAGGCAGCTAAGTATGATGGCTTGATGGTATGACTAACCAAGTTCTTTAGGTAATTAATAGTGGATGCAGCAGAACTGTTCACTGTAATTTTTCTATGTGCCTAGGTGTGATCATATGTATACAATTTGTCTGTAATCTGTTGTCTATAATTGTTGGCATGTGTCTACTATGTCCAGGTATCACTATTTGAGGTACTGAAATATGTTCATTTTATGTCAATTCTGACTATAATTTAGAGACTGCTCTCCAAATAGCAGAAAGAACAGCTTCTTACTAGCGTGGGTTTTTTTTTTTTTCCAGAAGATTAAGAGACATGTGCTGTCATTTCTCCGTGACACAGATTCCTGCAATAGACATGGGGGCCGTGGTAGGACAGAGAACCATGTGGTTTAGGAAATTGCTTCAGTGATACTGTGAGCTTAATCTCCTCTGCCTAAAGAACCCTGACAGCAGCAGGCTGAAGAAGGAGTATTTCCCAGGATATTAAGATACTGTAATTATATGGCAACAATGATGCTCATCTTAGTATGTGGATAGGTTATTTTTTTCCTTGGGGATTTAATTAGACTAATTGACCTCTATCTTCACAACCTTCTGCTTCGAATTCCTTCTCTATATTGTCCCCAGAATTAACTTGCTACAAGACAGGATAATCGTACCACTCTCCAGCATTTAAATTTCTATCAGGTCAGGTGTAGTGGCTCATGCTTGTAATCCCAGCACTTTGGGAGGCCAAGACAGGCAGATCACCTGAGGTCAGGAGTTCGAGACCAGCCTGGTCAACATGGTGAAACCCCATTCCTACCAAAAATACGAAAATTAGCCAGGCATGGTGGCAGACGCCTGTAGTCCCAGCTACTCGGGAGGCTGAGGCAGGAGAATCGCTTTAACCTGGGAGGCAGAGGTTGCAGAGAGCCAAGATTGCACCACTGCACTCCAGCCTGGGTGACAGAGCGAGATTCTGTCTCAAAAACTAAATAAATAAAAATAAAAAATAAATAAACTTCTATCAACTCCCTATTTCCTATAGGATAAAGAGCAGACATGCTTCCAGGGCACACAGATGCTTCACGGTCTCCTGTCTGGCCTTGTTTCTTGCCAACCTTACAATCTACTTAGGCTCTATATGAGGTGTCCTTCTACTCCCAGAATGCACTGTGTTCTCTGTGCTTTCATCTCTCTGCCCAAGCTTAGCCCTCTGCTTCCATCCCTTCCCCTGCCTTCTCACCCTGATGAGTTTCTAATCCTCACTCAAGGCCTACTGCAAAAGTTAGACAGAGGCGATCTTCTGCTTCCAGAGTCCCTTGCTTCTTACTTGTATCTGAGTACTACTGATCATAGCTACCACTGACATAGTATCCACCATGTGCTGGCCACTAACAAAGCAGTTCACGTTTGCTAACTCATTTATTTCTCTCAACAACTCCAGGAGGTAGGTATTATTTACATTTTATAAATGAGGACACTGAGGCACAGCACGATTAAATATCCAAGGTCGTACAAGATAATCAGTAGAATTTTTAAACAAGCTGCTCTTGCATATCTGCTGCCAGAAATTAAAATCTGGGAAGACTTCTCTGCTAAATGGAAAACTACTCCCAAGCAAGAATCATGTTTTATTGAATTATACGTCTCCAAAACCAGCATAGTGCCTGTCACCAAAGAAAAAATCTCAGAGACATTTGTTGAATGAATATACAGACTATTATGTTTTTGTTCAAAAAGATAATCCTGTTGAAAAGATGTCATTCAACTAAGCCTTTGAGTTTTTAATCTATAAGAGAGAATAAATTGTGATCAAGTGGAAACAGCTGCATCTCAAAGAATGAGGAAGGTAGTGTCAGGAGGAATCCTGTGTTTCCCTTCTCCTGCATTCATCCGTGTGATCTGGCTGGTGCTCAAGTTTCAGTGGGTCTGTTAAGATCTCACTGAGCGTGGAAGGTGGAGGTAGTGCACTGCTCATTCACACTGGACCTAAGTTCCCTATCAAGGCTTCAATCATATACACACAGGGAATCAGAAGGCTGAGCTCCTGGAGAACATTTTAGAAGCAGTAATTTATAAGCACGGGGCTTGCTCTTCCCCTATCAGAACTAGGAGGCAGGAACTGTGAGTTAGGACTAGAACGTACCATTTTTTGAGTTGTGTTCAATGTACCAGAGATCACAAAAGGCAGAAGAGGCAAGAAAAATGATAACAGGCCTTATATTAAGCAGGGAGTTTACAGGAAACTAGTTTTTAGACATCCAGTGTAGCCTTGACAGTAGAGTGAAGCTTGATGAATTTAACACAGTATTAATACTCCTTTAAGAAAAATGTTAAGATATATATATATATATATATATATATATATATATATATATATCTCACATATATATGCTTTTTGCTGATGAATTGATTTTGATAAGAAATACCTTTGAGACTCTTACCTGTAACTAGGGTTCTGCTAAATGGTCAATATGTATGGGGTGAGCTCACTATTCACCTGCCATTCGTGCTGAGATGAAGAAAAGATGGCTCCACTTGACAGTGTGGTTAACTTCAGGGTTATAAATGGCTTTCAGGGGTATAGATGCATAGAGTCCCTACCCTTGCACCACCCGAGCTTTCATGACTGTTGAGTTCCTTCAACACTATGTTACGCCTTGAGAGTCATCATGAGCTCTGTAACCAAAGTATTAAGGATGTTGGCACTTAACTGTCTCTTATTTATCTGACCAGCTTCAGCTCTGCTTCTATAATGAACTGTAACTACAGGAAACCATGGTGTGTATTGTTATGTAACTGATGCCTTGTTTCTCCTGAATTTTCATAACATCTTAACAATTATGGTTGACGTTAAAAACTCTCATGAGGTTATTTGTTGAAGTGAAATACATTATAAAAATACATACATATGAAAGGATGGCCAGGGAAGCCATTTCACTGAGTAACGACCAGTTCTGTCCTCACCTTCCCTCTGTCTCGCCCCTCCCTGTCCCCAAAGCTGCCTCTTCTCGCGTGTAATGCCAGCGCTCTGTACAGTGTTCTGTTTAGAGTGGTTTGAACATTTTTCTGCCTGTGTTTCTCATTGCTGAAGTAACTCACCTCTCTCATATCGACTCTTACCCAGGAGCCGCACTGCAGACTCTTTGATGTAGGTCCTTTCTGCATGGCAGCTAAGGCCAAGCTGTGGTTTTTCATTGCATGATGCAACCTCCCCCTTTCGGTTGTCGCCTCCAGGTTAACCAGATTCTTTTCCTGCACTGCCCATGCATGTTGACGTGCTTTCCCTGATGGCCCTGAATGTGGTGAGCACTGGACGCATGCATGAATTAAAGCAGCGAGCATTCTAATACACTGAAGCACTGGGCCTGAGGCTTCTCCTGGATCATCCCTTTGTGCCCTCAGTTTGCTGTGATATCACAGAGGCCACCCTGTCCCTTGAAAATTCAAGACTAGGACATTGGAAAAGAGAGAAATAAATCTCCCGTTTTTAGGTTTATGCTGAGCAAAGACTAATGACAAAGAATTAGAAGCTAGGGCCAGTTTCCCAAGTAACAACCTACCTGATCATCAGTCCTACATGTTCCTGACTTCACACGGGTGTGCACCAAGTGACCAGGATGATGATACCCTTTCATGTCTTTCTGAATAATGTTACCTGATTTGATTTTGCTTAGATCTAACAAATATGTAAATAAATACATATACCTTTTAAAAGCACCTCTTGGGCTAAATGCCTCAGGAAATGCAATTATTGATATTTCTCATAGTGTATCGTGTTTAGGAAAACCATTAATTCAACTTTAAAAGAAGTAAAATGGTACTACTAGAAAGAAATAGCGCGTTTATTAAAGCATGTTGGCACTGCATTCAACATCATTGATTTGTAAATTGTGATCATTTTCTCTTCTTGAAATATATATTTTTTGCCTTAGGGCTATCTAATGACTTACTTTGAAAGTGCTTTCTTTTCCTTTTTTTTTTTTTAAACTTGTGTACTTCTTTGTTGTATTCTCAGAATGGACTTTTATAAAACACAACTGTCAGGATCTGTTTTCTCACTTGATTTTTTTTTTTTTTTTTTGTCATTTCAAATAGATACTTTACATTTTAGACATGCCTTGGTTGTAAACTGAGAAAAATGAAAGGCGAGGCATCCCAAGCTGTGATAATCCTAGGGTAGGAATAACAGTTCCTAGAGAATTCTGGATGATACTAGCTTGTCAGCATCCCTTAGCCCAAGACTAGGCACTAAGCAGTCTGAATGAAACAAAGCTGAATGCTTCTTATCTTATTTTTATGTTTTCTTCATGAAATCTGATCTTCTACTATCTGGGGGTCTAGTATACTGAAGCTTTCCCACATTCCTTTTATCCTTCTATTCTGTTAAACATATCCTATCTATATATTCTATTAAAATGGACTTTGCTTAGAATTTCATAGCATGTTCTTTTGGTAACCAGTTAAAAGATCCTTTGAATGGGAGCATTTCCCTTTTTGAAAGGAGCTTAGATGGAATTACAGTACAGACCTGTGCAGGCAGACAATTCTGCCCAGCACGTTGACATATTCTTATTTTATGAACACTTTCATCTGGGGGCTTGGCAAAGGAAACATCTGATTCTCTTTTGTGAGATTCTTCAGTACAGAGACCCATTACTCTTTTCCAGAAAAACACAGTGATTCCTCATAAAATGAAAGGATTTCTGAAGCCCAACAGAAAGTGGGGATACAGAGATCCATTCACAGAGACAGAAGAGAAAATCCTAAGAAATCAGCTTCCTGGGGCCATCCTAGGCCTCTCACAGAGATGTTTTTACAATGATAGGAGAAACATCTCCAGAGAAGTTCAACGATAGGACAATAAAATTAAAAGAAGGACCTGCAGGAGGAAGCAAGGAGAAAGACACTTCACCCCACTGGGCATGTAATTCATCATATTTCTTTCCAAATTTATATCCAAAAGTCTAGTGGATGTCATTGATATGGTGGAAATAGCTATTTATTATTTCTTTTCTTTTTTGAGACAGAGTCTCACCCCATTGCCCAGGCTGGAGTGCAGTGGTGCGATCTTGGCTGACTGCAACCTCTTCAAAATCTTCAAACGATTCTCCTGCCTCAGGCTCCTGGGTAGCTGGGACTACGGGTGTTCACCACCACTCCCAGCTAATTTTTGTATTTTCAGTATAAATGGGGTGTCACCATGTTGGCCAGGTGGCTCTCGAACTCCTGACATCAGGTGATCCGCCTACCTTGGCCTCCCAAAGTGCTGGGATTATAGGCATGAGTCACCACACTCGGCCAGCTATTTATTATTTCTGAAACATGGGCAGGGGAAACCAAATTTTGATACATAAATGATTTTCAATGTTAATTAGAAGCAAAAGGGAAAGAAAAAAAAAAAGGGAAAGAAACGTTCCAGGAGATGAGACATTACTTTCATGAAGTTGTCAAGAAGGAAATGAAAAGTGTGCATACTTGAAGATATGATTGTGTAATCACAGGGGCTAATAAGTCATTGCCATTTGCCCTGTTAATGATGACAGTTTGTTTTAAAGGTAACTCATCGTGTCTGATTTTCCATGGTGATGTTGGTTTCTACTGCCCAGGTCACTTATGACATTCCTAAGGAGTGACTCCAGCCTTGTACTCAGCAGACCCATGACTTCTAATCAGCAGCATCTCAGACACTCCGTTTTGGCCGTGAGGCTGCTAGGCTCTCAACAAAACTCCTAAATAGGAAAACTTACAAAACTTCCAGGCCTTAGCTGTCAGCCAAAGACGGAGCTAAGACACAGCTATTTTATTTCCTTGTGCAATAAAGGTATCATTGTTTTCTATGCCAGATATCAGAAAGACTTGTACGAGGTCTCTCTCTGAGTCTTCTTAAAAAAAAAAATTCCTGAACAGCAACAACAACAACAAAACTTCAAGATGTTAGAAACTAAGCTATTATAATTATCCTTCAGCGTCACATATAAATTCATGTGTAACTTTAAATAAGCTGGTGTCCTTGTGGTGACTAAATATTTTATGGGACATTGTTGTCTGTTTGTCAAAGTGAAGCAGCAGATAAATGGAACAACTATATTTCACATAATTATTTTTTTCCCAGATGTTCTCAGGCTTCCTACATTCAGTATCAGCAGGTTGTCAGCATTGGTACTCTTTGTTAGTGTGGACCTTGAGTGCCCTACTGAGGTGCTTGTGTGCCATTCTGCTTGAGTACAGATGTGGCCGAGAGGTACAAGAGTTGGAACTGTAATAGACCTCTTAGGCTACTGGCTGAAATACTAAGGTTCAGAATAAGAGAGAGATACATCTTAGGCATCTCATTATCTCCAACTGCCAGTCTGGAACCCAGAACAGGCTGGTTCTAGCTGTGGATTCAATAGTTTTAGCTTCTTTACTCCAAATCCTTGCAGGGAGACCCACAGCAAGGTGCCATTGCTAGGGTCATGCCATCCAGGTATGACAGGGCTATGTCAAAGCCAGGAAGGATGGCAAGAAAAGGGAGTATAAGGCATAAGCTAAGTAGGGGACTGGTGAGATGACCAGGGGAGGCCCAGAGAGTCCAAGGCAAATATCAGGAGAAGGCTCAGACAGAATTTTGAAGTCTGCATCTAGTAACAGCCTAAAGAAGTATTACAATGATTTGAAAGTCTGTTAATGCTATGGGAGTACCAACCTACCTGCCCAACCGTGCCCTGATTGGCCAGCCTTTGGCAAATAGAGAGCTCTTATTTTCTCTTAGGAGCCTCTGCCATCCCCTATATGAATATGAGGGCTTCTTATTTGGGAAGTCTTGATATGAAGTGCTTTGAAACTGTACCCTGAGCTACTTTCTCTAGGATGCCCTCTCTTTCAGAAATGTGAGCTCCAGGTCCTTGCTCCCCAATGGCTTGGGGTTGTTGGCTATCCCTGGTTATAGATGATTGCTTATCAGTCTCCTAGCACATAGGTGGCAATATTTAATATCCCAAAAAAAGGCATAGGAAGCAGAAGGTGGTGGTCACATGAATAGTCTATTCTTGCTTCCCTAGGACTAAATTCCTATAGATGTGACAGGAGTATGGATCCAGGGGTCAGAGGTTCCATTCCCCATGCCAGGCTTTGTGTCTAGATTCTCAGCTCTCCATTCAGACCTGGGACTTCTATTCTCCTTCCTTTCCCCCATTTCTAATCACCTCATCTAGGCTGTCCTGTTTTGTGGGTGGTCCCAGGGTGGGGGTGGGGTTGGGGTTGGGCCGACAGCATATATTTGTGCAGGGAGGCTGTGGATATTTGTGTTTATACATGTTGTGTGGGTGCCCGCCCACATGAACCACTCCATACCTATACATGGCTCGTTGACCCTGCCCTCGAAGAACTTTCACTCTGTCTTCTGGTATATGTGCATGAATGCATATGCATTTAGTGCTATTTGGATAATCTACTCCATCCCATTCCTCTTCTAGATAGATAAGAGTTTCCTAAAAACAAAAGGTTGAGGGAATGGCTAGACAATGGAGGAAGGGGAATGAGTGAGTAGAACTGGTCGGTCATGATTCCTCAGACAGTTTAGTGAAAACTAAAATCAAGCAATACTTGTTTGGAAAGACTCTGTTTTATATAGTAGCTTAACTCCGATTTATTACATAAAAGTTGCTGGCAAATATGAACACTAATTCTACTGTGGTAACAACTGTGATTGAAATAATTGTAGTCTGCAGATAAGCTGGAGAAAACAAGCATTAGTGGATAGGTTGTCTTGGACATCATTCCAAGAGTGTAACAGTGAAAAAGTACTTGCTCTTACAGAAGAAAACTTAGAAGAGATACTTATAAGACATATGACTGGTTCAGATCTCTGCCTTTTATGTAGATCTGTGCTAAGCCAACCAGGCAAGGAAAGCTCTCATCTCTTAAAAAAAAAAAAAAAAGAAAAAAGAAAAAAAAACAGGAAAAAAGAATACACAAACTCCTGTGGCCACTCATTAAAGTGACTAATGGTTTTCTCTGTCAAGAAATCTTGGTTAATTATTTAGCATTGATGAGACTGTGTGGCTACCTTCATGGAAATATAATTTTCACTTTTTCTTCTTTAATACTCTATAGAGTTATACTAGGCATTTGTGAAATCTCACAATAGCTCAGTGGACAGCCTGTTGGGCATTTGGATTACAATGCAACACCAGATAAAGAGGCAGTAAAGCAGATACAAATGAAAAAATAAATGAAAAAAATAGAAACAATTGATCCTATCAGTTATTGTTCAGTTGAATGATTGCCTTTTGGCGGGCCTTTTCTACAAACAGTTACTATTATCACTATGATTATTACCTTAGTTTTAGAAATTACTATCACTTTTGAGTGCTGAGTCATCTGATTCATTCTTAGAACAACCTTGGGAATTCATAACCTTATCCCCAGTTTACAGAAGAGAAAACAAAGGCTTAAAGAGGTCAAATTATTTGCTCAAGATCCTATGGCTAATAAGTGACAGAGCTGGAACTTTAACTCTTCCATTGAATTCTACAACTACCTAGCTGCCAAACACTTTTGAGGTCAACTTGTAATGCCCATATTTTGCTTTTGCTAGACCTATCTAGCTCCATTGTGGATAAAAAATACGGAATGAAGATGGGAAAGGAGACTCTTAGTTCAGATATAATATTGAAATCTTATTAGATAAAATTTAAAAGAGCTTCATAACAAACAAGAGGTTCTCACCATCTGAGTTTCACGAAAACAAATGATCTGTGTGTGTTTTATTGAGAAATTTGTAAGGAATTGACATATTCCATTCTCTCCATTAGCAATCTATGTCATTTTATTTGTCTCCTAGAAGAATGTTTTATTCTTAGGAATAATTATTTGGGTAGACATCCTGAGCCTTACAACTGCTCTGAAGTCAACTGCTATCATTGTTTCAGGATTCTCCATATTACTCAAAGCTCAAAAATGCAGAGCATATACGGATTCTAAAGAGTTGTGAGGGTTTTTATACTACTTTCCGGTATGCTCCAATTCATTTCAACATGGGATACATATATTTGTGGCTATTGGATCACATCTGTTCAACTGAGCAGAGCTATAATTAGGAACCTGCTGCCATCAAAAGGATTAATAGTTCTGTTGATACAAACCTATAACTGATGACTTCCCAATAAAGCCAGTTAAATGACCAGCTGGCATGGGATCATAATTGATCAATACTGCAGAGTAACAAAGACTGTTTTCTATTTACATTAGAGCCATTTCAAGGTCTAAGAAAAATGTTTTAAGATAAAAAAGGGGGAGCCCATTTTGGTGTTATCATCGTTACTATTGATTAATGATTGCCCACAAACTGACGCATGAAAGATAACCACATCTTAGAAGGTAACCACTCCATGATGTTCTGGGATAAACTGGAGATGCTTTATTCTGTTTGGTAGAACTAAAAACTACACAACTTATTGAACACATGCCCCGTCCAGTGTAAACCTGAGAAGAATCGATATTAGAAAGATAAACTCTTAGGTATACAGCTCTGATAAGATAATTAAAATGGTAGCATGAAGGAAAACAAAAGAATACAAAGCTTTCAGCTTGGATCCAGTCAGGTTCAGGGCAGTCCTGGGGTGTTGTCCAGTTCAGGAGAAAATGTTCTATATAAATATTATTGCTTTTTCGATGATGAATTAGTATCATGTCATTTACACTAAATCCATTATTGTTATTAGCTCACAAAATATTTTTCTGTGATCTTAAATTTTATGAATAATAATATCAGTTTCTAATTTGAAGTACATTGCAAAGACTTGCCTCCCTTTTAAAATTAGTCTGTCTCACAATATTCTGGCTGGCTAAATGCTTTTATTCCAGTTCTGTAGGCAGGAAAACTGAGGCACTTAGTTTATCCAGTATGTCCAGACATAGCCAGGAAAACTTCAAATCACTTAGACCTACTCCCTCTTGGTTATAGATAAGTTCCATAAAAATCCATCTCTATATGATGTCTTTTTAAAATTTATTTTGATTGGATCGAATGGGATGCAAAGCTTATTAATCATTTAGTTCATAATTAAGAGTCTTCAGGGTATCTAAGTATTATCAGCTTTCATTATCTTCATCCTTGTTCTCCTAGAATAGGAGAGGGTGAGGGAAGATTGGGCCACTTGAAGGGTCATTCATCTTTAATCAGATTGATAACTAGGAGTTATTTCTCTATAAGCAGAAGAACTTCCTCTCAGCCGATGGGATCAGTCTTTGTGATGCCACCGCCCCACACAGGGTCCCAGAGAGGTCTTCTGGGGATTATTAGTGTCCCTATGACAGTCTCTACTGAGCAGGGTCAGGGTTAGGTACAGGTTAAATACATCTGCTTCCTATGCATTTTCCTAGACCACCCAACAGACACATGAATTTTTTTCTAGGGCAGTTTGTCCTCCTCTATGAAGGATTTATGAGTCAGTCAATCACTCCCATCATTTTTGCATGAGCTCCAGATGAGGCTCTGTAGATAGCAGACACTATGTCTTATGCTTCCTCTTCCTCTCCAAGAAGGCTCTACTCCATCTGGAGAGGAAGTGGTATAGCACAAGGCTAGTGCGTCTCTATCCTAACTCTACCACATAACTGCAGGGTCTTGGTTGGATATCTAAGCCTCTGCTTCTCTGTCTGTAAAATGGGGATTATAGCACAATATCTACGTCATTCTGCCATTTTGTGAGGACCAAATGCAATAGCATATGTAAATTTTATACAATTGTCAGGTATTATTACATTGAATTGAAGAATAATTGAATATGAACATAATGAGACAGTTTAGAATTTTTTGCTCCCAGTAGCATGGGAATTCAGAGATGGGAGAGGTCAATGAGGGCACAAGTAGTTTGCTGAATCAAGTCTTGAGGTTGGCCTCAAAGACTGCCCAAGGTTTGAACACAAAGAGTAAAGAGCAGTTGAAGAGGCCACAGAGAAGGCATAGATTTAAAATTAGGTAATACATGGGTCACATTCATGAAATAATGAAGGCAAAAGTTTGGACTGAAACATAGTAGAAAATAAAGTAGGAGATGTAGGATGAGTTTAGGTTTTAAAAGTTCTTCCTAGCCGGGCTTAGAGTTCATGTATGAAACAGGAGGGGACCATGATGGTGGACGAATGACATCTTTTAATTAAATTAATTTGGCAGCATTGCAGAGGTGAGACTTGGAGAAGAGTCTAGAATCATTAGGCTTATTGCGTTGACTCATGTCTGTGGTGCTGTGGGCCTGAACTCTGCCTGTTCATAATCCAGGTGGGAATTGAGAGGGCCCCATTCAGTTTAAAAAGGGACTAGCCACAAGAGTGAGGAGAATTTGAATGTTGGAAATTATTTCACAAAATGCTATCTTGTTCTTCAGCCAGTCCCTTCCCTATTAAATCATCTTGGATGTGTGTTATTGTTGTTGTTATTTTCAAGCTACTTACCATTTCTTTATCCCCTATAAATGATGGTCTCCGTAACCCCTCCCCATCTGTACTTCATCATTTTTCCTTTTAATCTTAATCAAAAATGTGCTCAGCAGGTACTCTCTGATTGTTAATTGGAATGTCCACTGGTGAAGCTTGCACAGTGGCATTGCAATTGCTTCCCTGTATCTTTTTAATTTTTTCACCCCCTCGTTTGCCTCTAAAACAGAAAATGTCTGTTCAACTCCTTGATCTCAGCAATTAGCTAAGTGGTATGCAGCTGGTTATCTGGAGGCAGGCTCAAACACTGAATCATCTCTGTTCAGGTCTGAATGGGAAGTTTCTTGAGCAGTGACACCTATAATTAGTGTGCAGTTGCAAGAAAGGTTTTTGGGAGTGGCAGGTCTCAAAGTGGTGTTCCCAGAGAAGCAGCATCCCCATGATCTGGGAAATTGTGAGAAATGCAACATCTAAGGCCCCCACCCCCAAATCTACTAAATCAGAGACTGGGGATGGAGCCCAGCAAGATTTTAACAAGCCCTCCAACTGCATGCCAAAGTTTGAGAACGACTACCCTGGAGAAGTAGCTTCACAGGGTTCGGCAGCCAGACTCAGGAAGGTGGGAAAAGAGACTGCAGCAAACCCAGGGAAGTTTAGAGGCTGTGAAGAGGGGGTGATCCTTCCCTCTTGGAGATGAGGAAGGTGCCCAGAGGAAGCACTGCTAGCAGTGAGATTTTGTGCTTAGAGCTCCTGCCCTCTGAAAGAAAACCTGTGTAGCCCTCACTTGCCTGGTGCTCTGAAAAGACAAGTTCTTAAGTCAGTCTTCGGGAAGGTCTGTTGCATCTTCCTGCTCAAGAGTCTTTTTGAAAATTTGATTACTAAGTAGATGAGGAAAGAGAAACACTTCCTACTTTGGGTGAGTCTTACTTTCCTCTGTAGAGGCATCTAAATGCTGATGATATACTCACTTGATGGCCAAGAGGAAACAGGAGTTTGTATTTCAACCTCTACCCTACAACTGAACCTTTACTCCGTAAGAATCATCTCTTTACTGAGGCTCTTTTGAAGGTGCCCAGTCATGGAGTCCTGGTCCAAATGCTAAATTTGCCTATGGTTTTAGTATCACACTTGTTTCATGGATTATGGGAGCCTAGAAATGAATAGTCTGTCACTTACCAAGTATCTTGTATCCTCTAATTATAAAGAGGATGTAAGTTAAGTTAGTTAACCTGTAGCAATTTAGGGTAAGTCAGTTTTTTACCACCGGAGGCAGAACTGTGTTATTTCAGTTCGTAAAACTCCGCCTTTTTTTTCCTATGGCAACATATACTGTGTAAATCCTTCTGAGGTGGATATGCCTCATCAGACTGGAAATCTAAGTCTGTGTGTGATCCAGAGTCACTTTCCTTTGTAGTTTTTTTTTTTTTTTCCTTTAAAGCATAATTTCTTTGCTAGCTTTTGAAGTTTCTGTGTATCTAGACAAGGAAACTCCTCCTACTTTACACAAGAAGGGAGAGGTGTTTGTATTTCATTCTCCATCCTGTAATGTGCATTAATCATTAAGATAAAGTCTCTTTGGGAGGAAAATAAATCCTGGTTGATATGGCCAACTCTTTTGTTGTTGAATTATGTATTCTCTTTTTAAAGGATCAGTGAATGTCTCCATGGGTTGTTTCCGTCTGAGGAATGAAATAATGGGGCTTTGGAAGCTCCACTCTGTGGTCTGTGATTGTGCGAGTCTGTGAACTATAGGCACTCAGAGGACTTATCTCAGAGGGGATCTGATAAACAGTTCTGTTGCCACTTGAAAAAATCAGGCAGGACATTTCTGCTGGGGCTGTAGTGGCAAGCAGGAAATAGCTAAAAGGGATAGAAAGTACATTGCCCACTCATCCTACCTGGGTCTTTTGTCCCAGAGTTTCCTGCTTCTCTGCCTGCCCCCTGCCCCCTCATATCATTGGGGTTTGCTCATATTACCTTCCAGCTTCAGTCAGAGGAAAAGCCACCTGTGCCAGCAGCATCATTTACTTCCTCTACTATTTCAGCTCCAAGTCTAGTACTCAAGGAATGATAATGAAACATGATGAAATCAGTTCTAAATTGTTTGAAAGGATTAGAGAAAAGGTCTTGTATGGCTTCAACATGTTTCCTGTAAACCAGGGGTGTTGTTAAGGTGCGTTTTTCAACACCATGTCCTCTAGCTTCAAGCCCTTTCATTGTGGCCATTGAACATAAGCATTATGAGAAGAGATGACAGAAAGGACCAGGAAGGTAAGAAACAGTGGAGAAGTTGCTGCAGCCAATTCCTTATGCTCTTCTCAATACCTGTTTCCATTTATGTTGAATCCAAATGTCCTCCGTGGCATTCAGCTCACATCTCTCCCCAAGCTATTCCATTTTCTACCACAGCCTAGCAAATACTTTTCCAATTAGCTGTATTTCTAGGTTACCACCAAATTAACCACAGAGGCCATAGAATTAATAGGAGCTAGGGAACTCACGATGGCCCCAAATATGCCACCAGTAACTCCACCAATAACAACTGTGAGGGCAACAGTCAGGTTTTGGCCTTGGTGAAACAATAGTCAGTTTTCCATGATAGTCTTGGGAACCAATACTTTTTTTCTCTCCCCTTGACTGCGTATACATCAATCTTGATGACTATGAGTTTATAATGCATAGCTACGTGAGTCCCCGCTGGCACAAGTGAGCACCTGAGTACAGTAGTTACCTACAGATCTCCCCATCCTTGTTTGCTTATTCTCTCTCTCTCTCTCTCTTTCTCTCTCTCTCTCTCACACACACACACACACACACACACACACACACACACACACACACACCATTTACTCTTTAGTAACGTATCCTGCCAGTGGCTTCCATAGCATAGAGATGCATTGTCTCTTCAACCCTGGAATCTATAGGATTTCTGGTCAACCCAGTTCATGCACATTTTTCACTGCAACTAGAGTGACTGGGAACTCTGACACCCATGGACTTTTGGGTCTTGTTTTTGAAACAAAACAAGCACCCCCATGGCCTGAGAATTGCAAAAGTGTCACCGATTCACTGTAGCCTGGATTTTCCTTTTTTCATCAAAATTAGTACCTGTGTAGGAGAGCAGGCCTAGAGCCATGGCAGGCTGTGATGTTTGGCTTCCTTGCTTGTGTCTCCTTTCAGCATTGAACTAACCAAATTCCATGCTGTCTTTATACCCACTTCCCTATCTTAGTGAAAACCTGGCAATTGTCGTTTTTTGTTTTTTTTTGTTTTGTTTTGTTTTTTGTTTTTGTTTTTTTTTAAAGAACTGTTTTTCAGTGTTGTTTTCCGTTCAGTCTGCCTAGTTTGTGACTGCAAATATAGGTTACTCTTAATGCTTGTCTGGAGATTTTTCCACGTGATTTGGGAGATGACGTAGGGCATGTTTGACTTGTAGCAGAGATGAAGAATGGATAAATTCAGTGCATGGAACATGATCGGAGATTCCCACAGACTAACTCACCCTGCCTCTAAGTGGGCCCTGAATTCCTCTACTGCACAGATTCCTGCCTGTTGAACAGCCAAGCGTTGTCCTTACAGAAGTGCAACTATACTAACTGGTATTGCACACAGTGATTTCCAAACTGGCACTGCTAGAAAATCCTTCATCTTCCATTTCTCAAGCTGGCCCTCTCCTGGAGGGAGGAGGTCTATGTCGCTTCCCTTTAGGGAAAGTGTTTTGCTTCTGTTGGTATTCTGTCTCCTTTCCCTCACCTCACTTCACCTTCACGTTCCTGGCCTGGGTGTTACTATTTACCTACTGATCACAGAATACTATATGAATTTCCATTCACAGCTTTGAGTGTTTATGCGGCTTTCCTGCTTCCCACCCAGCCCAAACCTTGGGAGTTTCCACACACTGATCCTCTGATCAGTTTGACACAGGAAAGCACACAGGTCTTGTACCAGTTTGTATAGTAGTACCCTTTTGAACTGGCGACTCTTGAAGTAGAGTGTGCTGGGGGTTCGCATTGGCTGCTGGACACACACACCAAGTCAATTAGCATGCATGCCAAAAAAAAAAAAAAGAAAATTAACCCTTAGAGTACTGCTTCAACATTTTGGTTTAATGGTCTGAATTTGGCCGGTTGGACAATACTTCTTTCCCCAGATGTGAGTCCTGCACAGAAAGTCTGTGCTTAGTCTAGCCAGAACCTTACCCAGGATCCTCTCCTCTCTAGCTTTCTTGAGATGCTCCTGGGTCCTATATTTGTTAATCAACTAATGTTTTTTAAAAGGTCCAAAACACAACCACTGTGTTTAATTGAAAACGGGCCTCACTGCCAATGTGTTGGAGAGCATGAAGAACTGTGTTTTAGCTTTGGCATGTGTCCTCTCAAAGAAAGAAAGAAGTTCTTTAAGGGTTAATATGAAATTAAGGAATTTGGAGGCCTCTCCTGCTTGTCCTTCCTCCAAGGTATCTGCATGTTCCTCTTTAGATTCTTCGTTCAACTGCTGAATGATGATAAAAAATGATAGATATATAATAATTTCAAAAGCAACAAATAAATGAACAGTAGTTCCCGAATGGTTGAATGGAAAGACCCCTTGGCAATGCTTGCTTGATGATCCCAGGAGGCAGAAAGACCAAATGTTTTCTTTTATGAATATTCATTTCATCGTCTATCCTAAGCACTGCCACTTCTCAGCATCATGGGAGACTGGATGATACTACCTGTCATTTACCTCTTGCTTTTTCTTCTTCCTGTCTAATAGCCCAATAGAATCCTGCCAGAATTTCTACAAAGATTTCACATTACAGATCGACATGGCTTTCAACGTGTTCTTCCTTCTCTACTTTGGCTTGCGGGTAAGTTTGTGCAACATTACTCAGTATCACAATGGGGTGTTTCAGTCTGGGACCCAGGGATCATCCCCATCAGCATCTGCTCTCACAGTCAAGATAAAACCCAGTGTTTCCAGGAGAGACAGCACACCTGCATTCTGCTTTTCAGTCTGGGAGAGAGCCCGCTCCTTAGCTAAGCATTTTCTGGAATTCACTTAAGTTTTGTTTCAAGGGGGAGAAATATAGATTGAGGAAAATTGATGATGTATCCACGGGTGGATTGTTTCTCATCTCTCTTCACACAATGCCATGTTCCCTTAAAAACTAAATAGAAATAGGCCGGATGTGGTGACTCACGCCTGTAATCCCAGCACTTTGGGAGACTGAGGCAGGTGGATCACCTGAGGTCAGGAGTTCGAGACCAGCCTGGCCAACATGGTGAAATCCCATCTCTACTAAAAATACAAAAGTTAGCCAGGCATGGTGGCGGGCATCTGTAATCCCAGCTACTCGGGAGGCTGAGACAGGAGAATTGCTTGAACCTGGGAGGCAGAGGTTGCACTAAGCCCGAGATCATGCCACTGTACTCCAGCCTGAGTGACAGAGTGAGACTCCATCTCAAAAAATAAAATAAAACAAAAGTAAATAGAAATAAACCTCTTCAGCTCTTAAAATTATGTTTAGCAGTGTTCATTTAGCTGAGCCCTGAGAGAGAAGTTGTGAGTATGAATGAAAGGAGGGTGAGGAGAGTAGATGGACAGAATTGTGTGTGTGTGTGTACGTGTGTGTGTGAATGTATACATACGTGCTTTATTTATAGTTATATTTACATGAATGAGTCTAATAAAAGTAAAATCACCCAATCTTCCCTATGAAGCTGTTGAAAACCACAGAAAAATACACTGCCTGATCTTTCCGTTAAGACTAACATATCATATAGTTCATCTATTTAGGGCCCTATATGGGGCACTAGAAAACGTGTGTGTCCAACCATAAAAGCATGTGCTTTGTGTAGATATGAGAAGGACATAACCTCTCCCTCCAGACCTTAAAAACTAAATAGAACTAGGCCGGGTATGGTGGCTCATGCCTGTAATCCCAGCGCTTTGGGAGGCTGAGCGGGGTGGATCCCTTGTGGTCAGGAGCTTGAGACCAGCCTGGCCAACATGGTGAAATCCCATCTTTACTAAAAATACCAAATTTAGCCGGGCATGGTGGCCCTATGGAAATTCAAAACTTACCCCTATGAAAACTCAAACCTTACCCTTTGACAAAAGAGTGTACACTGGATGCCGGCACCGTGCTTCTCATGTTTTTTCTCTTTCTTTTTTCTTCTTTCCTCCAGTTTATTGCAGCCAATGATAAGCTGTGGTTCTGGCTGGAAGTGAACTCTGTAGTGGATTTCTTCACGGTGCCTCCCGTGTTTGTGTCTGTGTACTTAAACAGAAGTTGGCTTGGTAAGTCAACCTCTCTTTCCTTCTCCTTGCTGGTTCCCGAGTCCTGGCTGAAGGACAGAATTTGCAGTGGACCAGGGGGCTGTCTCCCTACAAAGAACATTGTATGTATTAATGTGAACAATGCTCTTGGAGTTTTAGAAGTTGATGGTGGCAGCTCTCTTTGGAGCACTAGCCCCGAAGGGTTTGCACAGTTCGTGCTTCAGGTAATGCAGTTTTATAATTGTCAAAGCCTAGTGGTCATCACTGTCACAGCCAGGGCCTTTATGTTCATGGTTCTGTCACTTTTCATTCAGGAACTTAGAGTCAGGACTGGATTAAGAAGCCCATGGTGGTAAAGCCAGCTTTTCAAGTGGCTGGCTCAGGCACCCTAGAGGCCTGCCTGCCAAAGTTAGCTTCGGTCTGCTTCCAAAAAGTGGGTTCTTCATGGTCTATTTATAGGTACAAGGTTCTTTGGAGGGCAGGGAGAGATGAAGTTTCTTGAGTCATCGCTCACCTTACTGAGGTCCCTTTCTGGGTTAACAGGAGAGTGCTGCTGGGCTGTACTGTACAGGGCACATCCTGGACCAGGACTAGAACACTTTAGTGGGGAAAGTAACTTGATCAGAGAATAGTCCTGGAAGTCCAGGGCTTAGAGAGACAGCTTCAGTTTCTCATTGCTGCGTTGATTTCATTTTTTCCCTGAATTCAGAGTATTCCTGCTGTCCTGGGGTCTACTAGGGAAGAAGGAAGGCTGAAACAGAACCTGGAGGACTCTCTGTGGGTTCCTTCTGTCCTTATTTTTTAGGAATTTTGGCTTAAGTTAATTATTTAAAAAGCAATAGGCATGCGTTGTAATCAGTGAAAACAAAAATGTGTGAAGAACACATTCATCATCTTTCCCCCTTGCATCCATCACTGCCTCCTCCTTTAAACACCCAGGGTTCCCAGGCCTTCACATGTGAAGTGTTTTAGAGATGGTGGTGTTTGTATGAGAAATTGTATCAAATAATTGCATTGCACCACAATTTGGCTTCCTCACTAATCGTGATGGACATCCCTTCAGCTCTGTGATAACTCATTTTATAACAGTTGTATAAGACTCCATAATTTGTTTGTATCACAGTATATTCAGCCATAACCCTAATGATAGACCACCTGAATGTTTTTCTTTTCCTCCTATTGCTGCTAGAAACGATGGTTTAATAAACACCGTTATTCATATATTTGTATAATTCTATTTCTGTCAATAGTTCCAGGTTCCTGGAAGAGGAATTGCTGGTTCAAAGAATATGTGTATTTTCTTTTGTGCAGACATTGATGGATAACTTAAAAAAATGTTGTGTCAAGATAGGCTTGCACTAGCAATCCATTTTGTTGCCATTGTTAGCACTGTTAATTTATTATATACCTAGTGTCAAGTATTTTTTAAAAATAAGCATCTTCTTAATATAGTATGTGTGGTACTCTATATTATATGCACATACATATGTGTGCATGCATACACGTATGTATGTGTCCCTATCCTAAAAAGATTTCTTTTGCTACTAGTTTTCTTATTAGAATTATATTCTCTTGCTCTAAGGAAAAGTTTTCGTTTTGGACCTGAGATATGCTTGGTTAGACTGGATTTTTTGCTTATCGTATCCCAATTCCTTCTTATTTTCTCCTTATCCTGATGAGGCTAGCAGAGTCACACACTAATCTGAGAAGTGGCCTCAGTGTAACTTACGTGTTCCTGGGTGTCAGCGGTCCCAGCTGCTGTAGCTTCACTGTTAACTGGCTTTGTGACCTGGGAGCTCACTTTTCTTAGCCCATCGTTTTTCATCTGTGAGATAAAGATTTGGCTAGATGATCTTGAAGAATCTTTTAGCTCAGGAAGTCTTTAAGGCTCTTGAGTCATTAATGGGCAATGTAGGATCTAGGTCATTGGGGTGGATAGGGAATCTAGTAGAATTCTATCAGCAGCATCCCTGAGTCAAAATTATGGATGAGCTGTTAACAGGGAGTCCTTTTAAAACATCTTGTTGCTAAGAGTTCAAACACACACCCATGCACACACAGGGAAATCGACGGGGAAGGGGACAGGCGGGATCCGCCTTCTTCACCTGGCTGTGCTTAATTACCGTGTGCATTCGAACAACCACTTTGCTCTTCTGGATCCTCAGTTTTCCCATCTGAAGAATGGGGGTTTAAATGAAATTACCTTCTAGTCCTCATACTTCCTGAATCTGCACTTTCTGCCAGTGTCTTCTCTCTTGGTCCCCTGTGGGCCTGGGTGATGGAAGGGCTCCCTGGTGACTGTGGTGGAGACATCCTCCTCTGCAGTGAGCAGAACATGCCCCCAGTAAAGGTGTGGAGCTGAGCCTCCTTGTGGTGAGTGACACGTTCTCTGAAGCATTTTAGCGCCAGGAGTTCTGGTATGCTTTGAAATCCATAGCCTTCTTGTGGATGATTTAATTCTGATTTTTGGAGATATGTTCTGATCTCATAAAAAATCTATTGGCACAAACACAGAATGGGGGCAAAAAATAATTGAATAGGAAATAAAAGAGGTTGAAATGAATTCTAATGAGATACATCTTTGCATCAACTGTGGTCGCTTTCCAAAAGAAATGTGCTCTAAATGTGCTCGCTTCCGTTTGTATATTAATATTTATTGAGCATCTACTATATGTCAGGTACCGTCCCAGATGATTGAGAAACAACAGTGTAGAAATAGAGTCCCTTCCCCCTACCCTCCTATACTGCAGTGTGGGGAAAGCAGGAAACACTGAACCTAATAAGGAAGTAAATGACACGGTATGATTAGGAAGCATCAGTGCTGTTGAAAATGAACCCATAGAACAATAACCTTTTGGTCTATGAAATAATAATAACAAAAATAAAAAGTAATGTCTCTCCTCTTGTAGGAGAAAGCACCTGTAATGAAATGCTTTGGGTTCTTTGGTAACGAAATCTCCTTGGGTGAGATCTAAAACTTATCTCCCTGTTATGGAAGAGGATTCAGGATAATAATATTTCAAGGAGGTTCTCATCTGACTTAATACATGGGTTATTACATTGTGAAACAATTATTGTACTGATGAGCTGCCAGAGAGAAAATGAACATTCCCATGAGATATGACTTATAAAGGAGAAGAAATAATCCCATTAAATAGGGGCATTTCAGGCTTGGCTGCCCTTCTCCTGGAAAGTGGAAGGGTGCTGCCTTTTCTGGCTGAGGTTTGGGATAAGATGCAGGAAACCGAAGTCTATGCCAATTCTCCTGCACAGACTTTCCCAGCCCTGCTGAGGGTAGGACTGTGCAGTAGCTGGCTCTGTGGGAGATAAAAACCAGAGTGAATGCAGGGCCCCTGCCCGTACCTTTTCCAGAACGCTGTCCGCACCATGTTTAGTTTTCAATTGTTGGCATATGATTGTGTGTTGTATAGTACAGAATACATTCATTGCACAGATCATCCTAGCGCATGTAACGGTGTATTCATAGAGACACTAATATGTAGTCAGCTTCTACTGTGTGATGGGCACTCTGGAAAGCCCCTCACCTACATGGACTCAATCCTCAGAGCAAACCTATGAGGCAGGACTTGTCATTGCCCCATTTACAGATGAAGAAACTGAGGCTCAGAGAGATATCTCGTCCAAGGTCACACCTCCTGGGAGTGGTGGGAGGGGTGCATTCCCCAAGATGTGGTCTGACTTTATGTCCACACTCTTCCTCTGCTCCTCTTTCTGTGTCCTTACCCTTGAATGATTTGCGGTTGGGAGCCCTGGGTTGGGAATGACAGGGCTGGTTTTGCTGCGTTGTGTTGGCATCCCTCCATTGGTGCTTACTCATAAAGGGCTTCACTCCAGGCAGGAAGAGAGGGGAGAGATCTTATTTAAGACTCTGTGTTCTCCTGGCTCCTCTTTCCCCTCCTCCTTGCCCACCTCCAGTTTCTAGAAATGCCAGGAGGACTAGAAGAACGCAGAGCTAGCCTGGTATCTCCCGAGTCCTAGTGCCCCTCAGCAGCTTGGAGATCCGACCTGCTCCATCTGGGACAGAGACACTGGAGCTTAAGCACATTCCCAGATATTAGTGCAGAGTAGATTAAAGCTCAGCTCTGAGCTCCACCAACTCAGTCTACATTTTGGCTCACCCATTTGCTGATGGGACACTTAGCATGAGCATTTTATCTTCCTCAGGCTCAGTTGTCTCACCTGTACAATGGGGTTAATTATAGCACCCACCTCATAGGGATTCACTGAGGTAATGTGAGTAGAACAACACGTACTTCATATGAGCTTAATGAACAGAAGCCGGGATTACCTCGGCCTCTCTTTCTAATCTACCTATCATATTTTAAAGCACCACAAGAGAAAACAAACCAGAACAGAATAAAAAATAAGGCAGCGGATGTGAGGATACTCATGTCGACAAGCAGCAAGATACTGCTTATTTTAATTCCTGTTCCCACCCACCAACTTATTCATTTTGTTTCCCTTACAAATCCCGACCTCACTAAAATAAATGCACCTTGAAATGAGAGCTGTATCTTATTTTGAGATTTGAATAACATGCTCCAAGGAGAACTCATTTGTCCGTCTGTCTCATTCTCTTTTGGGAATGTATCCCCAAGGTAGGTCGATGAACTGTGCTGCCTCTGTTTGTGTGTTTGTTTTTTTCTTTTTGTTTTTGATTTTATTTTATGGAGTTTGGCTCTTGTTGCCCAGGCTGGAGTGTAGTGGTGCGATAATGGCTCGCTGCAACCTCCGCCTCCCAGATTCAAGCAATTCTCCTGCCTCAGCCTCCCCGATAGCTCAGATTACAGGCACTCGCCACCACGCCGAGCTAATTTTTGTATTTTTAGTAGAGACGAGGTTGCCATGTTGGCCAGGCTGGTCTCAAACTCCTGACCTCAGGTGATCTACCCGCCTCAGCCTCCCAAAGTGCTGGGATTACAGGTGTGAGCCACTGCACCTTGCCTGTGTGTATGTTTTTGTTGAGGGTGATCCTGTGGGATTTAAAGAAGGGAGTAGGGGCAAAGTAATGATGCACTCACCAGCCAGTTTTCTAGCCCATTTTTATTACTTACTCTGCGCTCAGCACTGGGATGAGAGGAACACATGCCGGACCACCCTGTATCCTACCGGTACTGTGATTCCCAACACCATCGCCTGTTCTTTGATGAAATTGGGGTATGATAAGGGACCATGGTCATTGGAACCGTGATTGGAAAACCATAAACTTGATTCTATTGTCTGCATCAGAACTGGCCTTAGACTTTAAACCTTAAAACCTTCAGTAAACTGTGCTAGAAAATAGAAAACTCTGCTAGGAAATAGAAAAATGAGTTAATGCCCAATCACAGGGCAATTGCAATGATGTAGGGTATCTGCTTATAAATATATGCCCAAGCAGTCCTTTTTTGTGTGTCAGAAGGCAGTAAAAACAGGATTATATAAAAAAGCACAGGCGCTTAAAAACAACAACAGCGAAAGAACAAAACATTGTTCCTGTTTGAGACTAAGGTTGCAATCTCATTTTGGAACCAAAATAAACACACATGCAGTGACAGCAGGTAACACTACCCACTATATAATTAAGCCCGTAATTGTGAGGTACAGGCTGTAAAGGCTGTGGGAGTTCAGAGGAGCAAGAGCTCACGTGGGTGGGAGAATGAGGATAGGCTTCTGTGAGAGGCTGGGGCTCAGTGGAGGCTGCAATAATGGGCTAAGACAGGGAGAATGAAGCCTAGTATGTGTGGAGCATGGTATGTACCTACAGAAGCGAATACCAGCCTAGAGAAGAAAGTGGCCTTGCTACTTGGGAGGCAGAGGCAAGAGGACCCCTGAGCTCAGGTGTTTGAGACCAACCTGGGCAACATAGTAAGACCCTATGAAAGAAAGAAAAGAAAGAAAGAAGGAAAGAAAGAAAGAAAGAAAGAAAGAAAGAAAGAAAGAAAGAAAGAAAGAAAGAAAGAAAGAAAGAAAGAAAGAAAAGAAAAGAAGAGAGAGAGAAAGAGAAAAAGTGGAAGGAAGGAAGGAAGGAAAGAAAAGAGGAAAGAAGGAAGGAAGAAAGGAAAGAAGGAAGGAAGAGAGAGAGAAAGAGGAAGGAAGGAAGGAAAAGAAAAGGAAGGAAAGAAGGAAGGAAGGAAGAAAGGAAAAAGGAAGGAAAGAAGAAAGAGCAAAAGAAGGAAGGAAGGAGGTAAGGAAAAGAAAGGAAAGGAAGAAGGAAGGAAGGAAGGAAAGAAGGAAGGAAGGAAGGAAGGAAGGAAGGAAGGAAGGAAGGAAGGAAGGAAGGAAGAGAGAGGCCTTGCTGAGTGCCAAACATCAGTCTCACAACCCTGCAAAATGGTATAGTAGTTTTCCATTTCCAAGCAGTTCTGTGGGTGAGAAGTCCAATATGGGTCTCTCCAGAGGCTCTAGGGAAGATTCCATGTCCTTGCCTTTTCCAGCTTCTAGAGGCCGCCTACACCCCTTGGCTCATGGCCCCTTTCTCCACCTTCACAGCCAGCAACTGAGGGTTCATTTCTGCCTTGCATCACTCTGATCTTGCTTCCTGCCATCTCTTCTTTGCCTCCCTCTTCTACTTTTAAGGACTCTTGTGATTACATTGGGCCCACCTGGATACTCCAGGATACTCTTCCCATCTCCAGGTCAGTCCATCAGCAACCTTAATTTGCCTGCTGCCTTCATTTCCTTCTGGCATGTAAATGACCATATTCACAGGTTCCAAGGTTAACATGGGCATATTTGGGGGTCATCGTTCTGCCTACCAAAAGGGGCATATTATTATTCCTTTTATTATTTCCAAAGAGGAATCTGAGACTCTGAGGGGTTGAGTGACTTGCCAAAGTCAGAGCCCAGAAGAGGGAGTGCTGGGATCCGGGCCCCTGTTCAGATATGCCAAAAGCTCTGCATAGCCTTTTGGAGTCCTTTGCATCAGGGGTCATTCACGACCCTTCGGGGCCCTGCTTCATGGTATTTTCCAGCCTGTTAGGGAGGAGACCCTTGGGGAGAGCCTTATGGAAGCCCAAGACCTTCCCACACCCCTCACTTCCATGGAGTGACATGTTTTTTTCTTTTCATGGGAACAGGTGAGTTACTAGACAGAGTTGCCTGTTACCTGTTGTTCTTACGTAACTTACCCTGAGGTTTGGGTGCCCCTTCCTTTGCAGCTGCAGTGACTAAGGGGAACATATTAGGTCTGCATGACCTCCATCTAGAAGCCCTCTTTTTTAGGAATCATGCTTTATTGCTTTCTGGAGTTTACAGAGAAACCCAAATGAGACAAAGAGTTGTGGTGGTAGGCCACCATTTTCCTAAAGGAAGCGGTGGATGGGGTCAGCACACCACTCTTCCTTTTAATGGTCACCCCACCCAGGGCTCAGTTGAAGTCTCAAGCATCTCTCTGTTGTTCCTCTGCTTCAATGGAGCATCTAGCCCCAAAGCCACCTGCTTGGCTGAAGAACCCCACCTTCAGGCAGGGTCAGGATGATTCTGTGAATCCCTGGACCTTCTGTTGACTGGCCTCTGCATTTGGTAAGAATAATCAAGAATGAAAGCTGTGGCCTGGTTTCAGTTTCCTGACATCAGTGATTTTCAGTGTTTGGGATTTAAACAAACACAATTAGTATGGTTTGGCCAGAGAGCGGAGGCAGACCCTGGTCAGCATCCCCATATGCACAGCCCTGCCTCCTGCCTCCCCTTTATCTGTACTTCCTGCCCCAGCTCCACTAGGCTGCTAGCTGTATCCACTTGCTGCCTCTGCCCCGTGCCTGGTCATGAGGAAGTTCCTGCCCGCACTCTGCAGGTTGTAATCCTTCTCCCCATTAAGGCACAGCTCTGACTCACCTCCTGTGAGCAGCTTTCCATTCTCATCCATTAGAATGAATTCCTCTCTGACCTTTTTTTTTTTTTTTTTTTTTTTTTGAGATGGAGTCTCGCTCTGTTGTCCAGGCTCAAGTGCAGTGGCGCGATCTTGGCTCACTGCAAGCTCCGCCTCCCAGGTTCATGCCACTCTCCTGTCTCAGCCTCCCGAGTAGCTGGGACTACAGGCACCCGCCACCACACCCAGCTAATTTTTTGTATTTTTAGTAAAGATGGGGTTTCACCATGTTAACCGGGATGGTCTCGATCTCCTGACTTTATGATCCACCCGCCTCAGCCTCCTAAAGTGCTGAGATTACAGGCGTGAGCCACCACGCCCGGCCTCTCTGACCTTTTTATTGTGCTCTTAGGATTTGTGTTATAGGAGCACCATACACAGCCTGCTTTGTACTGACAGGTAGGAATGCAGGTTCCATGACAGCCATGTGGCAGGGACTGTGGCCCCCTTGTTTTTGGCTATGTCCCTAGTACCTGGAACAGTGCCTGACACATAGTTCACATTTGTTGAATGAGTGAGTCTTCTTAGGATCATGATAGTAATGAACAGTTATTGATTGCTTATTAAAAGTAGGCACTGTGCCAGCATCTCATAGTCATTCTCTGAGTTAATATTCACAATAACACGATGAGTAAATATTCATAGCCCAAATTTACAGTGTGGGAAGCTGAGGTTCAGGGTCTAAGTAAGTGGCAGGTCAAGACTCAGGTTAGTCCAATTCTGGAGCCCATCTTTTAAAATGATTAGACCAGTGGTTCTCAAAGTGTGGTTCCTGGACCAGCAGCATCAGCGTTACTGGGGACTTGTTACATGTGAGGATTCTTAGAGCTCAACCGAGACCCATGGGTCAGAAACCGCGAGTTGGAGCCAGCAATCTGTGTTTTAACAAACACCCCTGGTGATCTCCAGTTTTGGAGCCACCGTACCCACTTATGCTGGGATGGTTCTCAAATTTTTATTAGAATCCCCCAGAGTGCTTTTAAAACTCTTCATGTTCAGGCCAAGCCTTGAAACCATTAACCTAAGAATCTCTGGGTGGAGGGTGTGACGTAGGCTCAGCATCTTTTAATGTTCCTTAGTTGTGTCTGAAGTGCAGTCAGGATGAGAACCACTTGTATACATCTCTTAACTTTCTAAACTTTACTGTGCATGAGAAACACCAGGAGATCTTGTTAGAATGCAGCTTCTGATTTAGGAAGCCTATGCTAAGGTCAGAGATCTACATTTCCACCAGCTCTCAGGTGTAGTGATGCTTCTGCTCTGTGGACCACACTTTAAGTAGCCAGGCTTTCCAATCCACTTAAAAATGGCCAAAACCACAATTACTTTTGCACCAAACTAATACATTGTGCTATCCAGTATAGTAGCTCCTAGCCACATTTGCCTATTTAACATTAAAAGCTCAGCTTCTCCATCCTACCAGCTGTTTTTCAGGTACTCAAGAGCCCCATGTGGCTCATTGGCTGCGGAGCTGGACAGCACAAATGTGGAACATTCCGTCATCATAGACAGTTCTGTGGGGCCACCCTGCTCTGGAGTGAGTCCGTGACAGCACATACCATGGCTTTTTACTTTTTGTATGCCCAGGACACTCTTGCACATAGTGGAAGCTTAGCAAATGTTTTCTGAAGTGATTTTGAGTAAATGGACCAATGGTAAAAATTCTATATCTAAAAGAAATAACTTTCCTGAGGAATTGCTAGAGAAATCATGAATACACTGTTAAAAAGGAACCCTCTACCACCCTACCCAAATTAAATTAAATATACTTAAGATATCAGTAGGCAAAAAAACACAAGAGACACTGGACCATACTCCAGCTCCAGGACACCCTGTTCTCTGCTACTACTGAAATGGCAGTTTGAGCTCTGAAAGGAAAGGTCTCTGGTGCCCCCTAGAGGCTAATCCTGCAATTTGCTGGATTTGTGAGCAATTAAGTAGCCAGGGGAGAGGAGAGGGGGACCAATTGGCTCATGGCTCAGATGGGCAGTTAGTGGTTAGCAGTGGTGGAGATAGGCTCACTTTGAACTCCCATAAGCTATTTGGCGTATGATAACGTGACTCAACCGCTATGACCAAAAGCCCCCCCCCACCAAGGGAGCTTCTCAGTGACAGTGCCTGAAGCCTGGAAGGAAGGGCCCCTGAGTACCCCCAGAGGTCACCCACTCCATGTTTTTCAGGCAGCTGACTTTCAACTTGGACATCTAGATTCCCTGAAGCCCAGAGCCTTCTAAGTAAACTGCTGTCTGTAGTCTGTGGGTTTCTTTAGAATAATAATAGTGAAATAAAGAAAAGTAAAAGTGGGATTTCCCTTTTTAGGCCAGGTGTCCTTAGGAGAGTGGGGGCTGGGGGGCTTGAGAGAAAGAGAAATCCAAAAGAAAAGTGCTTCTATAACCAGAATAAAGTTAGATGTGTTCATAGTACACGTATTACATATGTATGTATATATATGTATATATGTGTATGTACATATAGTATATAATTGTTTCACGTGCTCTTCCAAACAGTACTATGAAATAGGTGTCATTTGGAGGCCCATGTTACAGATGGGGAAACTGAGCCTTTGGAAGGTTAAATAAATTGCTGAGAGTCACCTAGTGAGTAAATGGTAGAGCTCGGCTTTGATCCCAGGCAATCTACCTCCGAAGTCCGTATTCCTCGATATGATACTATGCTGTCTCTCAAGCTATAAACTTACCTAGCCATTATATTTACACTTAAGAAGATAATTCTAATAGTGTTGTCTGATCAGATAAAATGCTAAATGCAGTTTCTTCTTGTGAAGTCCCCTGACAAAAGGCCAAGAGACTCCTTGACAGAATTTCCCTGGTACTCCCAGATGAGAAAAGAAATTCAGAAAATAAACTCAATTCATTAAAAAAAAAAAAGTTAATACTTTTTTATAACTTACCAGCCTCCAAACTACTTTTTTTCCCCATATTCACCACTCCCCTCTTCTGAGCTTCTTGACCCTTTCTATACAAGTAGCCAAATAAATAAAAACAATCCATGTATTTAACATTAGTCCATGTCGCAATAGCATCATGCTAGATATTATGGGCTGCTGTGGTCTGAATGTTTGTATCTGCCCCAAATGTATGTGTTGAAATGAAATCCCAGTGCCGTGGTGTTGGAGGTGGGGCCTCTGGGAGAGGATTAGATCGTGAGGGTGGAGCCCTTAGGAATGGTATTGGTGCCCTTATGAAAGAAACCCTTGGGAGGCTGTTCGTCCCTCCCCCATGCAGGGAAACAAGAAAGTGCCATCCGTAGAGCAGAGAAAAAACCCTCCCCAGGTGCTGAATCTGTTGGCACCTTGATCTGGGACATCCCAGCCTCTAGAACTGGGAGCAATGAATTGCTGTTGTTTATAAATTACCCAGTTTAAGGTATTTTGTTAGCCCGTATAGACTGACATGGGGCTCTACTCTTGGCTGGAGCTTTTTTTTTTTTTTTTTTTTTTTTTTTAAAGGAGAAAGAATTCAATGCCACCATACACCTTAGGAATAGCATTCCAATGGAGTTGCTCTAGTGTGGCAAGAAAAATGAACTCATTATTAAGTTCTGTCCCTATGATTGGTCTCTGAAGAAGGCAGCCCAGCCAAGTGGAATACTAAAAATTTGGATGTATTTCAGGGAGTTCATTGCCGTTCCGGTTGCTGCTATAGCTAAAACTGCTTCTAGAGAAATTACTCCTCTCCAAGAGATTTCCAATTGTGTTCCCTTGATATTGCTTTGTCAGGGACATGCTTTAAATAAGATGCCCTCCATAAGTAGCAGAGATTCTAAATCCTCATTGACTTGCATTGCTTTGGCTCTGTTATATGCCAAATTGGAAATACCATCCTAAAATGAATGTCTTCAAGGAACGAATTCAGCAGTAGGTTTGCATGGATGCCAAAACCTCTCCAGATGGCTGTACTTCATCTGGGGTATTATTGGAACAGCCTCCTCAGCAACCTAAATCTCTAGGACTGGACGTATATTTACCTTCACATCATCTTCAAAAAATAGATGCCTCGATTCTTTTCCGTGAGATCAGGGCCATATGACCTGGCTAGCAGATCAGATAGGGAGAAAATGAACACCTGAAACCAGCTCAGGGATTCTACTGCATTATTCAGCTGAACACCTACTGTGTGAAAATCCCTAGGTGCTAGGAGTGACCCAAAAAGGGGGAAACATAGATCTTGCCTCTATAAGATGTTAATAACTTAATTGGAGGGTCCTCTAGAAAGAACAGTAAGTTTATAGGAATTTAGAGGAGGAACAGATGGAGGAAAGTTGGCCATCCCAGCCCAAAGTAGATTTCAGGTACCTAAAATATAAACATGTTTCTCCTAGAGCAGGACTACTCGACGTGCGGTCTGCAAGCCAGCACATGGCCTGGGAGCTTAATAGAAACAAAAATGTTGGAGTTCAACCCTAAACCTGGAGAATCTCTGGAAGGTGGGGCTGAGGGATCTGTTTTAACAAGTTCTCCTAGTGATTCTTCTATGGGCTAAATGATCTTGGCGGTATATATTAGAATCACCCAGGAACTCTGACACGTCCTCCTGGCCAGATTGTATTTCTAACCAAGCATGAGAATTGGGGGTGAACTCAGCCACCAGAATGTTTTAAAGTTCTCTGAATAATTTCACTTGTGTAGCCAGTGTTGAGGGGCCTGGCACAGTCATGGTTCTTAAACCAGAGGAACATACCTGAATACCCGAGAAACTTCAACACACACACACACACACACACACACACACACACACACACACACACACACACTTAAGCACTTTCCCAAATCTATTGAGCGAAGCTCTTTGGTTTGTGGTAAGGACAATTGCTTTGGAACGAGCACACTATGTATTCTAGATAGACCGGTGGTTCTCAAACTTTGAGTGCACCAGAATCACATAGAGCTGTGGTTAAATTACAGATTTGGGGGATTCCATCCCCAGAGTTTCAGATTCAGTATGTCTGGGGTGGGGCCTGAGGATTTGCATGGTTAACACATTCCCAAGTGATGCTGCTGCTGCTGCTGATCTGGGGGCCACACTTTGAGGTCTGCTGGTCCAGCCCAGGGTGAGGCTGAACTTGAATTCTAGTTGTAGCTGCTATGCACGTTTCCAGGATTCTGGTATTCCAGTAAACCTTGCTATTTTATGCTCCTAAATATCAGTATTCTTATTAATGTAATCCTTTATTTCATATGTTTTTGAGATTAAAATCTGAGTCATTTACATCTTGAGATGTACTCATCATATGATATTCCATATTATAATTTCAACTTGAACAACAGAACCCTTTTTTGATAGCTTTTGGACCTTCCACTTGTAATCCCCTTCCAAGGTATTCCAAGTCCTTGGTTACTTACTAGTAAGAATGAACACCTTTGCTTGACTTTGTTAGTCACTAATATTTTCTCTAGAGCCAATTTGGTTGATATCGCTTCCTAAACTCTCTGAAATTGGGATAGGGTCAGCTCATTGAGGAAAATAGATAGAGGATATGTTGGAAATCAGGGATAGAGAGTGGAGGAGGGAGGTCCCAGGCCAAATTTCTAACCTGTCCTGAGAGCCTCACTTCCTACCTTCTCCCAGGGGTTGAGCCTTACCTCCGACCTTCTCCCAGGGATAGAGTCTCTCAGCCCGCTCCTCAAGGGAAGGGCTCTCTTAGGGTCCAGCCTCTCTCCATCAGCAGAGTAACTTCTTTTAACAAATCTTCTTTCCCAGTCTTGGACTTGCAGACACTGAGATGCCCAGCCTGCTCATGAGAGTAAGAACAGATGCTGGGTGGTGAGCAGATCTCCATTTTTCTTTTTTTAAATTTATTTTTATTATTATTTTTTTAGATGGGGTCTTGCACTATTGCGCAGTGGCACAATCTTGGCTCACTGCAACCTCTGCCTCATGGGTTCAAGCGATTCTCCTGCCTCAGCCTCCTGAGTAGCTGGGATTACAGGAGCCCACCACCACACCCAGCTAACTTTTGTATTTTTAGTAGAGACGGGATTTCACCATGTTGGCCAGGCTGGTCTTGAACTCCTGACCTCAAGTGATCTGCCCGCCTTGACCTTCCAAAGTGTTGGGATTACAGGTGTGAGCCACCGCGCCTGGCCCCATTTTTCATAAGACACACTATATCACTCGGAATAAATACCAAACACTAGTGTGGTGCCACTTTGCTCCCATATCACAATCACTAAATTCAACTTCCCTCTTTAAGGCCAGGTAGGGATTTAGCAACCCAGCTCATAAAGCGTACAATTAGCTTATTATTTCCTAGGTGGATTGCAAACCTCACGGGCCAGATTGGAAGCACAGCGGATACTTCCTTTTTGTAAAAACTTAGCTGTGTGGTGGCTCACTCCTATAATCCCAGCACTTTGAGAGGCCAAGGCAGGAGGATGGTTTGAGCCCAGAAGTTTAAGGCCAGCCTAGGCAACATAGTGAGACCCTGTCTCTACAAAAAACCAATTTTTTAAAAAATTAGCCCAGCATGGTGGCACATGCCTGTGGTCCCAGCTACTCAGGAGGCTGAGGTGGGAGGATTGCTTGAGCCTTGGAGGTTGAGGCTACAGTGAGCTGTGATTGTGCCACTGCACTCCAGCTTGGGCAATACAGTGAAATCCCATCTTAAAAAAAAAAAAAAAAATTAAGCAAACAAACAAAAAACTCAGTCTCATGGTCTTCCTCCTTTATATTCTCACCTAGCCTTCCTCTCCAGCTCTGTTGTCTGCATTTTCGTGAATTTGTCCCATTTTCACTCTAGCCAGCCTCCTTACCAACCACTCCTACCCAATCTCAGATACGTTCCATCTCCACGGTTTTGGTAGTTTCTTGTCTAGCAGTTGCTTGCCTGTCTTCTCTGCTTACCTGCACTCAACCAGTTATTATTCTGTTACCTTGCCTCTTCTAAAACCACTGTAGTCTGAGTCACTCTTCTGATCATGGGTGGTCTTCTGATGTGGCTGTGTTTTTATAAGTAACATGTACATGTCTGACTCATCAACTGGATCAGGAGTTGGCCAGTCTGGCCTATGGACTGTTTTTGTAAATAAAGTTTTATTGGAACATAGCTATGTTCCTTCATTCACATATTGTTTATGGCAATGACATGAAGAAGATAGGGCCCACAAAGCCTTAAAAATTATTATCTTGCTCTTTAGAGAAAGTTTGCTGATTCCTGGTCTAGATTTGCAACTATGTTATATATTCTTTTATATTCCTCTAAATGTCTGGCACTATGTTTTGCATACAATTGCTACTAATCAATCTGGATGACCTGAACATGAACTTTCCTCTGAAATCCTTATAAATGTAATAGGAATAAAATAAGTTATTTTTACTGTTGTTATTGTTATTATTATTATAGCTGCTGCATACAGTCCTGCTATATGTTTCTGTCAACAACAATTCCCCTGTGCAATGGTGGTCCCGTAAGATTATAATATGTATATTTACTGTATCTTTTATTTGTTTAGATGCACAAACCTTACCACTGTGTTACAGTTGCTTACAGTATTCAGTACAGTAATGCTGTACAGGTTGGTAGTTTAGGAGCCATAGGCTACACCATATAGCCTAGGTGGGCAGTAGACTATACCATCTAGGTTTGTCTAAGTGTACTTTATGATGTTTGCTCAATGACAAAATTGCCTAATGACACATCCCTGTCATTAATCAATGCATGACTATATTTTGTGGCAGGTATTGGACAAAGCTCTTTACCGGCCTATCTCATTTAATCCTAACACACAGGTAGAACTTGGAACTTGGAGAGGTGACCTGTCTTACTAGCTGTATGACTTCAGCAAGTGATACAGCAAGAATTCGAACTCACGTCTTTGTGATCTCAGCGCCTGAGCTTTCAATTACTACTATATACTCACTGTTTAGTAGTAACTCATACATGTGATGAGAGACAGAAATGTTTAAAAGCCCTACCAATGAGATAAATCATGTAAACAAGACTGGCCTGTGTTATAAATAGGCTAGGACCAAGATGAAGCAAGTGACCCTGAAAGTAAGGGCCTTGGCTGGGCACAGCAGCTCATGTCTGTAATCCCAGCACTTTGGGAAGCTGAGGTGGGAGGATCAGTCCTGGAGTTCGAGACCAGCCTGGGCAACATGGTGAGACCCCGTCTCTACAAAAAAATACAAAAATTAGCCAGACATGATGGTGCGTGTTTGAAGTTCCTGCTGTTCGGGGACTGAGGTGGAAGGATTGCTCAAGGAAGTTGAGGCTGCAGTGAGCCAAGACCGTGCCATTGCACTCCAGCCTGGGGACAGAGTGAGCCCCTGTCTCAAAATTAAAAAAAGAAAGAAAGAAAGAAAAGAAAATCAGGGTGCCTTTCAATTTTGTTCCCTGGATGCATCACTGTCTTACCCTAGTCTCTGCCCTAGTTAAGAAACTTCATGAACATTGCCAGTTTCATTATTATCATCATCTTCATTATTATCATCATTCACTCAACAAACCTTAAAACAAGTGTAATGTGCCAGTTGTTGTGCTAGGCTTGGAGTTTAAACTGAATAAGATATTTTAGCCCTACTGTAGGAAAGATGAATCTATAAACCCCAGACTACAAACACAAATGCTTACAGGGAGAAGAAGATAACACATAGGTGAAGCAGGCCAGGTGGAGGCTGTCTCTAGCAGGAGAGTGAATGTCTCTCTTCGAAGGAAGGCTGTTCCATGTAAAAGAATGAAACCCTGTCATTTGTGGCACCGTGGATGGAACTGGAGGTCATTGTGTTAAGTGAAATAAGCCAAGCACAGAAAGACAAATATTGCGTGTTCTCATTCACATGTGGGAGCCAAAAAAAAGTGGATCTCATGAAGACAGAGAGTAGATTGGTGGTTATCAGAGGCCAGGAAGGGTAGGAGGGAGGGGAGGATGAAGAGAGGTTGATTAATGGGAATAAATATACACTTAGATAGAAGAAATAAGACTTGGTGTTTGATACATCAGTAGAGTGACCAGTTAACATTAGGATGACAAGTTAACATTAATCAATTGTACATTTCAAAATAGCTACAAAAGTTATTTCCATGTTCCTAGCATGTAGCAAAGATAAATAAGGTGATGGATGTCCCAGGTACCCTAATTTGACAATATGGATGTATCAGATTATCACATGGACACTGAAAATACGTCCATCTACTATGTATCAATTTTAAAAAGAGAGGCTATTGATCATCCTTTGGCAGGGTCTTACCGTATTGACAGCTTCTCAATGTCCACTAGCAGTTACCTCCTTCTCCCCTTCATCTTTCCTACATTAAGGCAAAAATACAGTATTCAGTTAAAACTACTCCTCCCCTCCTTCTTTTCTTCTTCCTCTTCCTCTTTCTCCCCTTCTTCTCCCTCCTTCTCCTTTTCTTTCCCCTCCTCCATGTCCTTCCCCTTCTCTTCCTCTCTTTCTTCTTCCTTCCCTTCCTCTTCTTCTGAATCAATCATTTTTGGCCACAGTGACTTGCCCTTTGCAAACTAGTATGTGTTGCAGTGTTATTATTTCTCCACTTGAGACAGGAAACTCTGGTGTTTCTCTGTAGGAAATGATCATCTTGGGCTGCTCCCCTTCTTACCACATCTATTGCCCAGTATCCATCACAAAGCTTATATCACCAAACAGGTTGCATTGGATAGACAAACAAAAATTCTTACTATGGGTAGGTGAATATTTTAGCAAACTTCAAACACTATAACTCGAATTTACAAACTGGGTTGGAAATGCTTTCTCATGTTTTGGTGTCTGGAGCAAAGTGCATATGGTCAGAGGACTTCTTATTTCTATTTTCTTGTTTGTTTGCATTTATTTTATGCAGTAAATAGCCTCCCTTCCATTAGTACAAGTACTTCTGGTGTGATAGAGACGAAGGGCCCCAGCTCCACTGGGAACAAAGGGGACCTATAGGAAACACAGGTGTCCCCAGCTTTTCCATGCACTGACCTGCCCTAATGCATATCCTCCTCCCCTAGCCCGCAGAGACTCCCCAACCTCACTTCAGATCAACCGCATTTTCCCTAGGACTGTTCTGAAAAATGTGTTGTGACGTGCTGCCACCTAGTGAAAGAAAGTGGGAATGGACATTATAGTGTCTGTCGCCCTCAGAATTCTCTTTGAAGCCTGGTTTAGTTAACCTCTGCTGAAATAAGGTCCTAAGCTTTTAACTTTCAGAAAGTAACTCTTATAAGACTCCCAGATGGTCCAAAGACTATTTAGTGAAGCCTGAAAAAGACAAGTGTCAAGTGAATAGCTAAGAGTTTGAAAAGTAGGTATACGTATTTGGGCTAAGTGTAAGTGGAAAACAACTCCCCATAAAAAACCATTCTAATTGGTCTTGCAGGGCAGGTTAAGAGAAGGAAGTCAGCCCGACTTCAGAGTATAGATATTACCTGTTTTTACTAAAATAAAGGACTTTCTTCAACTGCACTATTGCACTATCATTTTATCTCCGTAGAATATTTTCCTTCAGTCTTTTGACTGAATTGGTTTTGAATTTAAAAGAAATATTGAAATGATCTGTCACTTTACTTTTTGCCTATCAAGCTGTCAGCTTCAAAAAATGAACAAATGCATGAATTCTGAATAGATATGTTTCTCAGACCTAAAAAGAAATAGAAAACGTATTAATAAACTTGAGTCTAGTCATCATATGTGTACTTCAATATATCATAACTGATTTATGAACCAGAAGTACAGTGTTTAAGTGAAGACTTCTCTGCATTCGTATTTTAAGTATTATTATTTCATTCTTTCCTCCTGGGGGGCAAGTTAGTATAATATTACCATTGACAACCACTGGGTGGGTCCCAAAGGTCATTTCTGTGGAAGATAATAGAGCTTTTCACATGAGATGGTTTCAGCCGCCTAGCAGAGGCAGCACACTGTGACAAGTGACCAAAAAAAGTAGAGAATATTTTTATCCTGAGTTTTCATGGCATGAATCAACTCATTCTTCAGAAGTCTGTATTTTTTTCTATCTATTATGGCATGTCTGGCATTTCCTTTGACTGTCTGGCTGGTCTTCATCTCAGCAAAGTAGAAAAAACGTATTTTCGATGGGAAAAAAATGGGAAGAAACTGAAAGAGGGAAAAGATCCCTAATACAAGGAGAAACGCAACTCCAGATTCCCTATTGCCATATGGAACGTTTAGGATTTCCCAGGAGGAAACACGTTCAAGCGGTTGCTTCTGTTCCCTCCGGACTAAGAGGGATCCTGACAGTAGCTGTGGCTGGTGAAGGAACATTCTATTATCTGGCTCTGGGTGCTGCAGAACCAGGCAGTTAACAGGGCAAGAAAACCAAATGATCCATGGATGCAAATGTGCTTTTGCCAAAGCCACTTCACTGGGGTCTAGATAGCAAAGAGAAATGGCGGCTTCTAGAGGAAGAAGAGTTAGGAAGTAATCCTGGAGTCAAGTTGTCTTTTCTTAAAGATCATGTTTCAGGATTAAAAAAAAAAAAAATCAATGGCAGGTGGGAGGGTGGGGGACAAAGAGGGTGGGTGAATTATGAGTTTGTGTCTGTGTTTTAAAATAGCCACCCACCTTGAAACTGCCATTTAGAAATGTGCATGGAGGGAGAATCTTCCTGATTCTTAGTTCTAATTTATGGCCAATTTATGAAGTCAGTGTCATCTGTCTTCCTGCTGGTGTGTGTTCAACCTGGCCACCCTTTATGCCAAGGACCTTGAGCAGACCTTGGCTAAAACCCCCAGGTGTTTTACTGTCAGCAGTGATCCGTGGAATGGATTGGGGCGGGCTGCCTTGCCTTGGGCAGAGTTCATGTGTCACTCAGGGGAAGATGCATCAGGCTGCTGAGTCAGAGGGAGTCTGCCTTATGTCCACAGAGAGGAGTGAATCAGAAAGCCAGATGGGTCCAGCTCTCAGGACATGACAAACTGCAGAAGGGCGAGCTGGGGGGCTTGAGTACGTCATACCCTTCTTAGTCTACTGATGAGAAAACTGGGGCCTGGGAATGCCCAGGGATTTGCTTACATTTCTTCTCCTAATGAATTAATTCTTTCATTTGTTCAACAGTGATGCCCTGAGTGTCTCCCATGTGTCAGGCTTTGTTCTAGGTGCTGGGGTTAGAAAGAGGAAGAGTGTCACATGAGGAGAAGACACATGTCACAGGTCATTCTAAAAGGGAAACCCAGCTGAGAATGAAGAGTGTCTCAGGGCAGAAAAAGGAAGGAGCAAAGACATCCAACTTGGCACTAGACAATTTGGGTCCTGATTTGACAGTCTTTAGTAATTAGCATAACCATCAGTGCATCATGGAAGCTTACCCTATGTAACATTTCTTAGCTCTTATCACTGTTGTGATTGCAAAAGTGCTTGAAAGATTTCTTGATGAGTCTCTTTCTGCTGCTCCAGACCCAGACTGTGAGTTCCATTAAGGCAGGGATCTTTCTCAGCTCTCTGTTTTATCCCCAGAACTGGACAGAGCACTGCACGCATGGGAGATACTCAGTAAATAGCCACTGAGTGAACAATGGAATGAGTGACAAATGATAAGGGTTCCCAAGTTCCATTCTATAGAATAAGGGTCAGCAAAATTCTTCCATAAAGGGCCTGATAGTCAATGTTTTTGGCTTCAGGGGCTGTATGATCTCCACCATCACCATTCAACTCTGCCTCTGTGGCATGAAAGCAGCCATAGGCAATATGTGAAAGAGTGGACATAGCTGTATCCAATAAAAGTTTATTTGGGACACTGAAATTTGAATTTCATACAATTTTCATATTCCATAAAATATTCTAATTTTTTTAGCTATTTTAAAATGTGAGGGAAAAACATTTTTAGCTGGTGCCCTGTGCAAGAACTGGTGGTGGCCAGATTTGTCTCACAGGCTATAGTTTACCAACCCCTGCTATAGGAGGAAGATGAATAGGGTAAAGATTTTATGAGGTTTTAATTGATTCATTTATCCGTCTGTTTGAGCATTTACTTGCTCGCTGTCAGGCTCTGTAACAGGCGCTGGACATACAAACAGAAATATGATTAGTCACCAATATCAAGATGAAATCATTATCCTTGACAGGTCAGATCTTCAAGGATGAGTCACGACTGTGTAGGAAATATGAACCCCACAGTCTGTTTAATTGATGTATGCTATGCACTCTAAAATTAATTGGAGATTTCTAGATAAAACTTTCCAAATGTCACAAGTATCCTTCCAGCATTTCATATTTACAGACTGGAAAATCAATGGAGATGGAATCTTTCTCCCACTATCTCTAAGGTAATTTGCCTGTCTAATGCTTAAACACTTTCTGCTAGTTCTGTCTCATTCTTTACCCATTGGAGAGTACCAGTGGGTTTTCAGATAACTTCCTTGAAGACCAGAAAGATAAAAAAAGAAAAATTTCCAGCTCCTTCTTTTTGGCTTGGGTCTTCCAGGTCTTTATCTTGATGAAAACTAGAGGCAAAGCTGTTTTCTCTGGACTGTAGTCATAGAACAACAAAATCCCCCATCTTTTTTATTTCCTGAAGACAGAAAGCTGTCCAGGAAAATATTAATAAAATAGAAATAAGGGGAGATTCGAACTTTAGAAGGTTTTGCAAAATACTTTTCTTGTTTGACTATTTCTGGCCTGTCTTTTTTTTTTTTTTTTTTTGAGACGGAGTCTTGCTCTGTCACCCAGGCTGGAGTGCAGTGGCGGGATCCCAGCTCACTGCAAGCTCCACCTCCCTGGTTTATGCCATTCTCCTGCCTCAGCCTCCCGAGTAGCTGGGACTACAGGCACCTGCCACCTCGCCCAGCTAGTTTTTTGTATTTTTTTTTTAGTAGAGACGGAGTTTCACCGTGTTAGCCAGGATGGTCTTGATCTCCTGACCTCGTGATCCGCCCGTCTCAGCCTCCCGAAGTGCTGGGATTACAGGCTTGAGCCACCGCGCCCGGCCTCTGGCCTGTCTTAATCCAATAATCTATTAAACTCCAGCTAGTAGTTTCTTTCTCCATCCCCAGCAAATTTGCAATCCTCCGGAATCCTTTTGGGAATTCCAAGGCAAACGGCCTTAAACAAGAACTTAATTGTCTGAGAGATTTTGTTTGCTTATTAGAACTGTTTGGTCCACAGCATTATCTGCATGGGGGAATAACTCCCTTAGCTGCCATCAGTTTTACAGGTCTTTGCTCATAGGATTACAGTTCTTTTACATAAAAGGATGCTTGGAAATTGGCACCACCAAGAGTGCCAATTTTGAGTATCTTTAACTGAGCTTAAAGTAATAACTATTTTACTAGAATCAGTGTGCTTCTTGATATCTAGGAAAAAAAGGCGAAAGGAGGAAAGAACAGGATTTGGGACTGTAATTTGAGATTAATAAATGATTCATTCAATAGATACATATTGATCATAGCCCAGTGCTTGTTGTGAATGGTGTACTGTGAAATGTAAGATACAATTTCAGCCTAGAGTAGCTTAATCTAGTTACAGATATGGGAATTCCAAACACCTTATCTACAACGAGAGTTCAAAGTCTTTGACAAGTCAATATAACAAAAGATGAATAAACAAGTAATACCACAGAAGAGTAAACATGAGAAGATATGCATTTAAATGTATGCAAAGCACTTATTGCTTTGGATAGAATTCACATGTTATCCAAGCGTTGATTACACGATACATGCACATCTTTAAACACACTCATAACTGAATTTGGCTTAATAGGAAATAAATTGAATGATGGAACCTAGTGTGCCTGACTTTTCTCAGATGAGATATCTGGCTTGTACAGTGCAGTAACTACTATTAAAACTCTATCAGGCACGGTGGCTCACACCTGTAATCCCAGCAGCTTGGGAGGCCAGGGCAGGAAGATTGCTTGAGCCCAGGGGTTCAAGACCAGCCTGGGCAACACAGTGAGACCCTGTTCCTACAAAGAAAAAAAAAGCAGTAGGGCGTGGTGGCTCATGCCTGTAGTCCTAGCTACTCCAGAAGCTGAGGCAGGAGGATCACTTGAGACAAAGAGGTTGAGGCTGCCATGAGCCATAATCATGCCTCTGTACCCCAGCCTGGGTGACAAACACAGAGAGCCCATCTCTTAAACAAAACTCACTAGGATATACCAGTGAGTCCATATGAAGAACCATACCTGTCCTTCTCACCTTGACATGAATTAATGAGTACAAGTATCAGTAAAACAGCTGTTACTTATTTCCTTATCCCACATCTGTCCTTGAAGGCTGTCACGTGGCCAAGGACCATGGAGCTGACAGACAATGTGTCCATCAACAAGCAGTTCAAACCAAACCTGTGGCTGACCATATTGAGTGAATGAAAGAGCCTTGGAGGGACTGGGATTTTTAGAAAAATCGGCTCGTAAGTCAAGAGCATGGTGTCAGCTGCCTGTGTGTATTTCATGGTGAGAGTGAAAGCAGATCTAAATTATGAGTTGTTGAGTCACCTGCATGAATCAAGTCAATTCTTAATTTGAAAGGAAGCTCAGTGCCAAGAGAACATAACATATGGAAGGAGTGGCCTCAATGACTAACACAATCAGGGCCTATCAGGACTGCCTGAGTTTACTTAGGTGCATTTATAAGACACGACATTTCCACAGCTGTTCAACTATGTGAAAACCTTTTGTAAGCTTTACTGTATTTGATAAACTCTGTGAGATGGATGTTACTGTTATCTCTGAATTGGCAGATATGGGCAAGGATGTTCCAAGAGGTCTGCAGTGTCACATAAGTAGTAAATAGCGTAGCCAGGGCTAGACTTAGCGGTCTTTTAACCAGTCACATTCCCCCTCGGCAGTGAGAGCTATGGTCTGCCCCTGCTCCCTCAGTGTGCGTCAATTAGTTTAGGCCTGAATTCAGACGGGATGAGTTATGTTCTGATTAGGAACCACATGCAGTGTATGCTATAAGTTAAAAGCAGGCAGATGTGCCTGTGGCCATGGGGACTTGCTGGGGGAGCTGGACTTGAGCCTTAAAACATGGAAAAGCCTTAACTAAATGGAGTGGAGGGCCAAGAGCATTCCAGACAAGAGAAAAAGGTGAGCAGGGGGAGGAAATTTCATCCTTCTTTGGGGAGCCAGGAAGTGGACTGGTGTGACTATTTCAGGGTGATCGTATAGGGAGGCAGCTGAGGGATCCTCGGCTGGTGGTTATAGTAACTGGAGTGGATTTACTCTGGGGCAGGACTTACTCCATTGACAGCCTTGGAGAAGAGCAGGGGAACTGGAGGAGAGCCTTCCCAGTTACCCTGTTAGGGACCTTCTCTTTGACTCTGTCCTACAGGTGCACAGTAGGTGGGATTCATCCACCTCCATCCACCCATTTCTTCTTTTTAGCTCATTTTGTTTCATTCAACAGACATTCCCATTCCCACATTCTAGGCACTGTGTCAAGTCTTACTGAAGTTACTAAAAGGAACCCTCAACGAATGTTTTGTGAATTCAGACATGAATGAATGAACGAAAGAAAAGGGACAAGGGCTGGTGAGCTCATTCATGGGGGAGAAGGAAGTAACGAAAGAATTCCAGTGCATTGCATTGAATATGGCAGGACAGTGCTGGGGGATCAGGCAGAAAAGAGACAGCCTGACGTGTCCCAGGGAAGGCTTTCCAAAAGCAGGTGGTGTTCTGGCTGGTTTCTGGAGTCTGAAGTAGAAATTTGTTAGCTAGAGGAAGGGGGAATACACAGGTCAAACTGAGGGCAAATGCTGCAAATGAACAAAAGCCGGAAAATTAGGGGAAAAGCAAGGATGTAGGTGTAACTTAAGTTGAAGTGAGGAAAAAGGTAAGGACAGAAGACCAGGGAGAACATTCCCACCTGAGACCGAACAGAGCCACCTGGTCCAAGGTCACTTCTTTATGTCTTTAGGCAAGCGCTGGGCCAAAATGGTGCGGCTCTGGGATCTTTTCTCACTCAAAGCCCTACACTAAGCCCATCTTTCTCATAAGAAGGCTGAGGGAACATCTATCTAAGATAGATGCCTAGTAGTTTAACAAAAAAAGAAAAGGCAATGATACTATAGGGAAGAAAAGAAAGAAAGGAGCGGATGATGTTACTGGGCTATTATTTTCCTAAAACAAAAGCAAGAAATGAAGTATCTTTTAAGAGCTGGCCTATAATGCCATTCTGGGAGCTTAGGAAAAAAATCAAAATGTATTAGAGCTCTCTCAGACTTTGGATGGTTTATGGCAGCATCTAAAATTGCTGGTAAAATTATGACCTTGTAATTCACAGCTGTGTCATATATTCTCTAGCACACAGTGTAATTTATGTACCAAGCCAGTTGCTTCAAAAAATAATGGGGAAAAACTCACACAACACAAAGTTTATAAAATGCTGTTATTTTTAATGTGTAATGTCTTTAGTCTAAACCTGTGTTATTAGGAGGAAGGGTGTGCTGTTGCTCAAGGTTATTACCACAGTTCTTGTGGTATGGGGCGAGAGTATGAGGATTACTTATTACACTTACTCATTGGCTGGCCAGGCTGCCATATCCACAATACACAGTTCTCCCTTCCTCCCTCCCCCAGAGAGGGCTGCCACCTTGAACTCTTTCTTCCCTTGAGATAAAACCTGGGCAACTACCAAAGCTTGACCTTGACTCATGCCTTAAACCTGAGCACAAAACTTAACCTCTGCTGGGAAACCTTCCTCCCTACGAAACAAAGGGGTCTCAGGACAACTTCTTAGTAAGCCAAAGATGAGATTTCCACTCAGCTTCTCAAGTTAGCCTGGCTTTGACCCCAGTTATGGAGCTAGAGAGGAAATGAGCTGGGAGCAAACTAGGAATTGCGGAGGGGGCACTACGGGCAACATCAGATTCATACAACTCTCACTTCCATGAGAAGGGGGAAGGGGAGAGAGAGGAGACTCCCATGGCTGAGTGATCAGGTCCAGAGACCTCCTTGTGATCCAGGCTGCACCTGCGCCAGTCTGCTTGACCTTGAGCAACAAGCTATGGCCTCTGAATCCTGTCACCCTCGCCTATAATAAAGAGATGAGCTCCTGCCTTCACTACCTAAGGGAGTTACTGTGAGGATCAAAGGGTCTATTACTGCTTTTAATCTTTAGCCAGTGACTGGGTCATTATTTTTCTCTTGCTCTGCCTGTTCCATTTTCTCCTCATGGCATACAGCTCTTTTGCCTCAAAGAAGATTCTTGAGGATGATGACATGCCTCAGACTTCCTTCTCCCTAAAAGTGTTTTCTTTTGTTCAGTTTCATTTCTGTCTTTCCAATTATTCCTGATTATTTTCCCTGAGCCTCTTAGAGATCTGATCACCTCATTGTATAAGAGCTATTTACACTCCTTTTTTGATATGATCACATGCTCCTCTGGATCTGATTCTCAATTCTTTGCTCCTTCCCTGCCTGCCCCCTACCCATGGGGGCACCAGAAGCCATGGGAAAGGAGGCAGCCCATCGCTAAGGAGGAGGAGGACCTTGTCAGGGTGTTCGTGGTGCAGGTGACCAGAGGGCAGAGCTCACTGCTATGATCCTGGAGAGGGTGCCAGGATGCTGTTCCCATTAAAGGCAGTGGAGCTTGGAGACACTGCAGACTCGTGCTCAGGCATCCTAGACTTTGGTCCTTGCTGTGGGGCTCACCTTGCTGAAGGCAGGATGAGGGGCTTATTTTTTTGGCTGAAACATTGAATCCCAGAAACCACAGAAATACTTCCAAAACCCCCAAGATAAGAGTGCTCTTATTTTGTTCCAATGTGAAGAGGGGTTTATTTCATAGGATCAAGTAAAGCAAGTCTGGATATCTTTATTACGTATTTTCAAAATAATTATTTTTTTATTTAAAAAACTCAACATACTCATTTAAGAGAAATGGAAGCAACACAGAAAATGCCAAGAAGAATGTGTCCAACGAACCAAAGCAAATATCGTAAAACATTTGATCACATTGGATAAAGAGCATTCTAGATATTTTTCTGTGCAGTAGATAAATAAGTTAGACAAACAGACATTTATATAAAATGAACTTGTATTAGCCTCCTGAGTAGCTGGGACTGCAGGCACTCGCCACCACGCCCGGCTAATTTTTTGTGATTTTTTAGTAGAGACAGGGTTTCACCATGCTGGCCAGGACGGTCTTGAACTCCTGACCTCATGACCCACCTGTTTCAGCCTCCCAAAGTGCTGGGGTTATAGGTGTGAGCCACCGCACCTGGCCTACATGCTTTTTTTAAAAATAAAACTGTTAAATTTAAGCTTATTTGTGTAGTCACCCAGTAGGTTTGCCCTGTCTGCTGCACAGACAAAAGTAATTAAGTGAGATGGCAGTATTGCTGTAAAGAAAGAGTTTAATTAATGTGAGCCTGGCCACTCACGAGGACTAGGGTTATCATTCAAATCAGTCTCCCCAAAGGCTAGGAGGTCAGGATTTTTTAAGCATAGTTTGGTGGGCTGGGGGCTAGGGAACAGGGAATGTTGATTGCTTGGGGGTAAAACCACAAGGGTGTGGAAAACGGTCCTCTTGTGTTGAGTCCTTTGGGTGGGGACCACAGGACCGGCTGAGTCATGAGTCTCGGGTCCAGGTGGGGTCAGTTTCACTCGCCAGAAATGCCAGAAGTCTGAAAAACATCTCCCAGGACCAGTCTTAAGGTCTACAGTGGTGATGTTATTTACAAGAGTAATTGGGGAAGTTACAAATCTGTGACCTCCAGAGCAATGGCTGGTTATCATTTAACTGTGCTTTTGTGTTAGCAGAATTCAGGCCCCTCTTATAACCCGAACCTTATGGCCTTTCGTTAGTTTTACAAGGACAGTTTAGTTTTGGGAAGGGCTATTACCGTCCTTACTTAAAGGTTAAACTATAAATTCCTCCCAAAGTTAGCTTGGCCTATGCCCAGGAATGATTAAGGACAGCTTGGAAGTTAGAAGCAAGATGGAGTCAGCTCTGTCCAATTTCTCTTGTTGTCATAATTTTGCAAAGGTGATTTCACTTGAATGTAGAAAAATTGGAGAAAAATGAAGGAATCGCTAAAGTTTGTAACGTTTAGTTCCTAAGACATGCTGATATGAGTATGAGAAACCTATTAGGAGAAAAGATGAAGGTAGAGTCATGTTTTCATTTACTTTTTTTTTTTTTTTTGAGACAGAGTTTTGCTCTGTTGCCTAGGCTAGAGTTCAGTGGCGCAATCTCGGCTCACTGCAAGCTCCGCCTCCCAGGTTCACGCCATTCTTCTGCCTCAGCCTCCTGAGTAGCTGGGACTACAGGCGCCTGCCACCGCGCCCGGCTAATTTTTTGTCTTTTTAGTAGTGACGGCGTTTCACCATGTTAGCCAGGATGGTCTTGTGGCCTCGTGATCCACTCGCCTCGGCCTCCCAAAGTGCTGGAATTACAGGTGTGAGCCACCACGCCCGGCCAACTTTATTTTTTAATTTGATGTAAAACAGATGAACTTTCTGCTGTGAAAGAAGAGAAAATGACAACATTTCGTTTTCTCCCCCATCCTTTCCCCTCACTTCTTAGTTATGTAATTGTTTCACTGTGTCAGGGTTTTGTGACATTCTCTTGTGAGGTTATAGCTTTCAATTCTATTTAGCCTTAGTAAAGTCTTGCATTTTTAAGTGTTCAGTACTCACTCAGGTTCATTTTTTGCATAGCATCTTCTTACTGTTTTAGTTCAGATCATAATGGTGAAGGAACCATCTCCACGGGACTGAGAATAAAGACACTTGTGTTGAGGTTCAGGCATAGAGGGAATAAAATCTTGGAGGCAACATGGGAGAGGCAGCCAGAGCCATGACTGAGCATGCTTCCAGGGAGGCAGAACAGGGCAGGGTGAGCACACATCTGGAGTTCCACTGCCTAACTTTCAACCCCGGCTCTGTCATCTCATTGCTAGGTGAGCTTGGGCAAACTGTTTAAGCTCTCTGTGCTTCAACTGCCACATCTGTAAAATGGGGACAACCATGGCCACCGCATGTAAGGTGTTGTGGGAATAAAATGAGTGATTTAAAAATGATTGCAGAGGTATCTGACTCACTGTCAGTGTTTGCTCTTGTTATACAATCACACTTTTTGGAGATCAATAGCAGGCAGGAAAGAATTATCTGAGAATCTCACACTCATATATCCTTTCTTTAGTTGTTTGCAGGGATCTTTTAAAATGTCAACCCTTTTTCAATCTGCTTGTGTGGCCTGCCTCTTTAAACTTTTTCCTTCTTCTTAGACGGAAACCAAGACCTCCTTATGGTCCATAAAACCTGCCATGGCCTTAGGGCTTCTGCCTTCTCCTGCAACCCCCAGGCTGCTTCTCCCTGCCTCAGCAATGGCAGGCAGCAATCCACTCCATTGGATGGCACTTGCCCCTGCGTCCCCTGGATGGCCCACTCTCACCCTTCAGTTCTCCACTGGTCTGTCAGCTCATTAGAAAGGCCTCTGTGGCCATACAGTCTAAAGTGTCCCTCACTGGAATTTGTGTGTTTTGTAGCAATTTATACAAGCGTTTGCTTGAAGCAATTCTGTAATTATTTGTTTGTTTGCTTAGTTGTTTAGTTGTTTCTCGATGTGGCTTGTCTGTACTACTACTAGGTCATAATCTACCTGTGGCGAGGGATCATGTCTGTCTTATTCAGCATTTTCTTCCAGCACGGAGCAATGCCAGGCACCAGTAGGTGATTAATAAATATTTATTGCATGAAATATCTCTGCCTCTATATATCTGTATCTCTATATAGATACAGATGGACATTACATATTAAGATACCTACCTGTAGAGAGGTAGCTACACAGCTATCTATACAGATATAGATACTCACTAAGTGGCCTGAATTATTCAGGCAACAGTCTTTCCCTTTTATCATTCCGTTTTTTCTTTATATGACAATTATCTAAGTAATGAAGAATTGGAATCAGGGCTAGGGGTGGTTAGAGGAAGAAATTTGAAAAGCAAGTGACATTCATTGAGCATTAGTTGGTGGCTGCACAGTGCTAAATGTTTTATGCTGTAATTCATTCAATTTCTATAGTAACCTGTGGTATTAGTCCATTCTCACACTACTATGAAGAAATCCTCGAGACTGGGTGATTTATAAAGGAAAGAGGTTTAATTGACTCACAGTTCCGCATGCCTGAGGAAGCCTCAGGAAACTTACAATCACGGTGGAAGGCAAAGGAGAAGAAGGCACCTCCTTCACAGGGTGGCAGGACAGAATGAGTTCAAGCAGGGGAAATGCCAGATGCTTATAAAACCATCAGCTTTCATGAGACTTACTTACTATCACGAGAACAGCATGAGGGAAACCACCCCCATGATCCAATTACCTCCACCTGGTCCCACCCTTGACATGTGGAGATTATGGGGATTACAGTTCAAGATGAGATTTTGGATGGGGACACAGAGCCTAACTATATCACCTGTGAACAAGAGACATTTTCTCATTTTACAAATGACATTGGGAAAGTTAGTAAGTGACAGAGCTGGGCCTGGAGACTCCTGTTCGTTAGGTAATGCTGCCTCTGAGAGAAGCAGGACTTGGTGAGCACTCGCAACTTTGGGCAGATTGCAATACCTGTAACTCCAGGATGTAAGTTGCTCATGCAGCTCCCATAAATAATTTCAAATCACATGTGAAAACCAGTATGAATCCGAGAAATGAAGAATAAAAAAATCATCAGGGTGGGTTTGGGTTCATCAAAAAAAGGGGTGAGGCAGGGCATGGTGGCTCACGCCTGTAATCCAGCACTTCGGGAGGCCGAGGTGCTTGAGCTTGTGAGTTTGAGACCAGCCTGGGCAACATGGTGAAACCCATCTCTAGAAAAAATACAAAAATTTAGCTGGAGGTAGTGGTGCATGCCTGTAGTCCCAGCTACGCAGGAGGCTGAAGTGAAAGGATCCCTTGAGCCCGGGAGACTGAGGTTGCAGTGAGCCAAGATGGTGCCACTGCACTACAGCCTGGGCAATAGGGCCAGACCTTGTCTCAAAAAGCAAAAACGAAAAGAAACAAAGAAGATGAAATCAGAAAATTTGGGTATAGTTGAGGAAACGTATTTGTCAGCAGAATTTTGGGGGTGAGCTGGAAATTATGGAATGCTTTTCTGGGTAAAAATCACCAGTCTCAGGCCTTCTTTTCCCAAAATGTTCTTCATGGAGTGTTGGATTACACTGAAAGTTGGTACGCATTATTTGGAAAGAGAACTCTGTGCTCAAGTAAGTTTGGGAAACCTTCATTTAATTAAAGAGTTTCTTAACCATGAGAATCCTCAGAGCCTTTCATATGCTGGTGTGCATTGTCAGTTTCCAAGGCTTGGAAGTGGCATTTCTCTGGATCTATAAGACCTCAAGATGCCCTTGAGACTGTATTCTACTGATGTGTGGCTCCAGGGGCCTTAGTCGGGGAGCTCCACATTTTCCATGTTCTCATGACAGCAGGAGCCCTCAGTGAATGGAGGAACGGTGTGAGGCTCGTAATCAGTCCTTTCCATCCACTGCTTCATTTAAGCCCCACATGAACCTAAGACGTAGGTTTTATTATTCCTGGGAGGCTGGCCCTGTTGGTGCCTGTCCCCGCAACCCAGACCCCCTTGCCCTTACCTATAGTGCAGGTAGCTGGATTTTGAATTGCCAGCATCTGTATTTCTTTGCCAGAGGACTTTCTCCAGTCACTGAAGCTTGCTTGTAGGCCTGCATACAGGTCATAAGTGCTAGGGAGTTAATGCCCCCTCAACCAATGACCAACAGGAGATGATGGATCAATGCCCCAGCCCCCTCACTCCTCAGTGGGAAGGCTCTTCCGTTTACACACAAAGCCATGTGTAGACCCTGGCTGCCAGAGTACACCAGTGGGATTTTCCTTTAGTTGCCCACAGTGATAAATCCTTGATAACAAACTCTTTATGGATGCTTTCCCATCTCCTCCCCACTTCCCTGTTCCTTTACTGCTGTTTCCTGAGATCACTTCCCAAGTAAACTATTTGTAATCAAATCCTTTTCTCAGGTTCTGCTGCAGAGGAACCCCAATGGAGACATCCCATTTTACAAAATAATGACAACAGCAATGACATACACACACACATACACACATACACACACACAAACAAAACAACAAAAAGAGTCTCCAAGAGGTTATGGAAGGTACTCTAGGAAATAGCTTATGCATGGTAGAACCAGGACTTAAATTTCACAACACATTTATTTAGCACCTGCTCTGTTCTCATTGCTATCCTAAATGCAGAGGTGACAAGATGAAAAAGACAATCTTGGACCCTCTGTCCTGAACAACAGGCAAAAATAAATTAGTCCGGGCTTGTCTTCAAAGCCTCTGCCCTTAACCACAATACTCTGCTAATTCTCTCAGGATGGACATTTGACCCCCTTTTGAACTAGGAGTCCATTTCCATACCAGACTTATGAAGAGAAACTGTGGTATTCAGCTCCTATTCTGCCCTCTAGGCCGTGAAAAAACTGCATCAGATCAAGGCTTTTGATTCATGAAATATGCTGGAGAAAATTGCAAGATTTCCTGACTCAATGATTTTCCTGCCCAGTGTAACATATCTCTTAATTAGTGAGTTGCAATTAGCATTTACAAAAAGAAACCATTCTACAAGGTGAGTCCACTGAGATGTAACATCTTGCTCCAAACACTGTCCTCCTGGTGTGAGTGGGATCATTCAGAAATTAGGTATCTTAATCAGCTGAGTGCTCCGGCATTCAAATGTATCTGGCCCAGCTGGGCAGCCAGAGTCTGTGGCAGGCATAGGAAGCTTACAGGAGGGAGGGAGTCTTCTGTGTACACTAGCATTTGTTCATAGTTGCAAAGTAGCTATAGAAACTGCAGATTTATGGCCAGGTGCAGTGGCTCACGCCTATAATCCTAGTACTTTGGAAGGGCGAGGTGGGCAGATCACGAGGTCAAGAGATCGAGACCATCCTAACCAACATGGTGAAACTCCATCTCTACTAAAAATACAAAAATTAGCTGGGCCTGCTGTCTCTGACCTGTGATCCTAGCTACTTGGGAGGCTGAGGCAGGAGAATCGCTTGAACCCAGGAGGTGGAGGTTACAGTGAGCTGATCTCGCACTGCTGCACTCCCGCCTGGTGACAGAGCAAGACTCCATCTCAAAAAAAGAAAAGAAAAGAAAAGAAAAAAGAAAAGAAAGAAGCTGCAGATTTATGAGAATTATTGTTATTTTTCCTACTTTGGCTATTTTTAAAGTTATACTTCTTTGTTGATGAGTGAACTCCAGTGACATTTCTTTGTTGATGAGTGACATTATAATTATAGAAATTTGATCTGAAAGGGATATTAGCTATTGGTTGGTTATCTATTACCAACACTCCCAGTCCCTTCTTCCTCCCTTCTTTCTTTCCTTCCTTTTGATGAGAAACCTAATCACAAAGAGAGAACATGACTTGTCTAAGGTATGTTGGAATACTCCTGAAACTAGAACCTACTTAGAACCACCAGAAACCTGAAGTTCTTTTGTTGTTATTATCTTCTTTATCTCTCTCAGTGGTTCTGACAGAAGAATGATCATGAAAGGAAGTTTAAATTGTCAACCAATGTAAGGTTTAGCATTATTTATGCACTTCTGCCATTTGGGCTATGCTCTCAGCACTTTTAAACTATCCATAGTCCATAGTTGGTTCTGATAAGTGATTATTATTATTTATTTGCTGTTTTTCAGTTTTGCTTTCATTTTTGGTGATAGTTTGTACTTCTTTAAAGCAGGGACTGTGTCTTACAGTCCCTTTCTGGCCCTAACAGCTCCCAGAATTTACCATGTAATAGGGATATGATGACTTACTGACGATTAATTCATTTTATATATCTGGATTCTTTCCCTTTGCTCACATAAATTTCCTGGGTTTGAAATTTATGCCTGTTTATTTCTTCTGTTGGCCCCTCATGTTGTCAGTGAAATGGCTACAAGAACAGCATTTGATGGAAGAAGGAGGAAGACAGGGCTGGCCTATTTCATCCTCTAATTGGATAATCAATCCAGCATAATGATGGTTTGATTTTATTTGCAAACCTACACCTCAGGCAGTGGGTGAAGAAAACAGCATAAGCAACAATGCGAGTGTGGTGTTCATTTACATCCTCAGTTTGTCTGTGGCAGGAAGAAAGAATCCACTTATTGCTAATGATAAAGTAGTAGACCCACTTTATTTATTTTCACATAAATCATGTTGTGGCAGACATTCTCATAGTCCGAGACCAACTTGCTGGAGTTTTTCTTATCTGTGAGATTGTTCCTGTTGTGTATGAGCTGTTTTGCAGAGATCAAGAATCCCTGCTCAAGTGTGATCCATCTTCATCTGTGACGTCATATGCTGTGAGGACTTCTGAGATACTGCCTGCTGCCACATGACCACTAAGCAGATGGTTTTATGCCTCTTGCATCGGTTCTATGAAAAGATGGAGATTTCAGTGTCCATCCTCTGTCACTCACCAGTAGTATGCAGAAATGGGTGAGCCTAACAGAGTTGGTAGGTCAACAAAACCTGCCATTCAAATTCAGATCGGTGACCTTGCAGTCAGGGACAAATTGGGGTTAGGATGCGGGCTGAGATTGGAGACGGATTATTTCACTAGGCATGGGTTTGACCAGGCAGCCCAACAGCGCAAGGTCTTGCCCAACAGAATATTGTAAATGCTTAAAAGAGTTGGCAAAGGCCTCTAACAAAACAAAGAATTTATGAGTTAAGCCCATCTTGCATTCATTTCCTCATTCCTTCTACACGTATTTAGTGAAGGCTACTCTACACTGGACATTGGGATATGAACACAAAGAAGGAGACAAATCACACAGCCATTTATTTATAGGAAAAAAAATGTTGAAATAAACACATGAGCTGAAGACTTTGGAATTATAAAATGAGAATTGCTAACTTGTTTTGGGTTGGAAGAAATTAGTTTATGCTCATGACATTGCTTTATTCTGGACTGATTAGAAGCATAATGCACATGGCAGGGGCAGGGAGAAGGGGATGACAATCCATCCTTTGAAAGAGACTCTTTCTCCCCTTAGGTTAAATAGATCATCAAGTCCTTGCATGTCAAAAGCAGAGATGTGAATCACTCTCCTTCAGAAAGGGAAGAAAACATTTTAAGCAAGTGCAGAGTTCCCAGCTGTGCTAGGCACGATGGATTATACACAAAGAAGTTGGACAGAAACCTTGACCTCAAGGATTTTATAGTCTATTTGAATAGAAATGATTTCTATATAACTGAATTAAGCCAGAGGGGAAAAAAAATAGCATGATATTAAGTTCTAACATGAGTGTTGCAGGAAACAGAAGGAACTTCCAAATGTTGTTATTTATAGATTTCTACCTTGTGAAAGGTAGAAGTACCTGTTATCAAATTAAACATTCCTTCCTCGTTTCAAGATGTCAGTTACATCAGCGGATGACAAACTATGGCCTACAGGCTACATCTGGTCCATCACCTATTTTTGGAAGGAAAGTTTTATTGGAACGAGGCCAAGCTCATTCATTTTTGTATCATCTATGGCTAGTTTTCTCACTCCAATGGCCTCATTGAACACTTGCAATAGAGATTGTGCAGCTCACAAATCCCAAAATATTTATGATCTGGCCCTTTAAAGAAAAAAATTGCCAACCCCTGATTTAGATTATCCAGGTTGATCCTGGTGCTAATTTAGAGCTTCAAAATAAAACGCAGCTGAGGTGTGCCTAGTAGCAAATTAACACCCCCCAAAACAAGCACTTCATTTTCCTTAATGTTGAGCATCAGAATTAAACAGAGCTAAATCCCAAGATACCTGAGGCCCTTGTGAAAATGTTTTTGCTGACCCAAGATTCAGTGTTATGCTTTCTGCCCTTATAGAGAGCTAAATCAAGAGTCCCCTTTTGGAAGGAGTGCCTCTGTTCTTTGTAAACTGTAATTGAAGATATAACTCACCGTGTTCTTCAGTCTTTATTCAAAGCCGCTGGCACAAAAATTCTGCTTGAATTTAATTTCAGGATAAAGTTGATCTCTGAATTGGCTTTATAGGTTTTCTCAGTTCACAAAAATCATAACCTAGTTGTTTCTCTCTTGCCATAGGTGACAGGAAATGCAAAGCCAATTTCAGAGGTGAGCTCAGTAGTAAACCCATGGCAGGTACAGGATGAGGCAAGAGAGAGGCCTGGGTGCAAATGTGAGGGTGGCTCACTCCCATGGCTATGCAAAGGCAGGGTCAGTCCTAAAAGGAACACCTCCTTACATGTTGTGCCTGAAGTGTCCCTTTCTCAGTCTTTTCCTGGTGGTGGCAGGTGCTGACTGGCAGTCTCCATCCCTTCTACTTTTAGATGGTGGGGGCCCTGTCCTGCTTTATACTTGTATATGGTGCTTTTATTTTGACCATGTAAATAGATTCAGGTCCTCCCTGTAGTCAACAGAGATAAAAATCTCAAAAATCAAACCTGTGGGTACTTCAGTGACCAGGGACCACCATCTGTCCCCTGTGGGTGCAGACATCAGGCAGGACAAAACGTTGGGGCCATGTGTCAGCATCCCAGCTGGGGCTCACCATGGGAAGTGGGATTAGGGAGGATTATCCCAGTCCTCTTCTTTGAGTTCAGGTTTTTATCTTGGGGAAGAAGAGGGAGATTGGACAAGGTTAGATTCACTTGTCTCCAACGTCCTGCATGGGGTTCTGGGACAGACAGTGCCTCAGAAATGGGAGGTCCAAGAGGATAGAGACTTTCACTGCTAGCTAATGATGAAGGGGAAGGGGATGAGGAAGAATCGGCTGAATTAGAGACTACTCCACCCCTCTGATGAAGAGACTAGCTTTCAGGGGGAATGGAAGGAGGGAGGAAGGCCGGTGGGGTGGGAGAGGAAGATTGATTGGAGATTAGGAAAGATTCTTTGGAATAGTCAAACCAGAGACCAAAGCAAAACATCTTTTTCCCTTGTAACTTGAGCCTGTGCAAATGACACAGGCTTCTAATTCCCAAACTTAATAAGAGTAAGTGTGTGAAGAGGTGACCTGGAGACACTTAATTCAAACAGTCTAGAATTCTGGGAATAAGTTATAGTACAAGTTATATGTGCCTGGTCACAGATTCAGCCTCAACGTTTGTGTTCCCTGTTTCAAGTCACACACATCAGATGACTCACTTGTCAGCTAAAAATAGGGCCATCACTGGCTTGCAAGTAGAGTTAGGTTTTATTTCTCTATTTGCTTCATTGTTGGTTCTTTTGTGCTCCCTCCTCTGTGTCTGCCCCCCTCTGCCATGCCCAGGTGGCTTCACAGTCCCCCTTCCCCACGGTTAATACTTCTTTCTAACTGAGTGATAAATGACTCCCAAAAGCAAATGTATTTCAATGGGGATCAATCCGTTACACCCGAGAGAGAGGGGCCAAGTGCAGGGACTTCTGGAGGACACCAGGAATGAGTGATTATGTAGCGTATTTTGCGTGAAAGGCATTTTAAAACACATGTAGATCAATTTATTGTCACAGCCCTTTAGAGGCATAATTCTCCTTTCTTTCTCTCTTTCTCTCTCTCTCTTTCTTTCTTTCTTTCTTTCTTTCTTTCTTTCTTTCTTTCTTTCTTTCTTTCTTTCTTTCTCTCTGTCTCTCTCCTTCCCTCCCTCCCTCCCTCCCCCTCTCTCTTTCTCTTTTCTTTCTTTCCTTTCTTTCTTTTTCTTTCTTTCTTTCTTTCTTTCTTTCTTTCTTTCTTTCTTTCTTTCTTTCTTTCTTTCTTTCTTTCTTTCTTTCTTTCATGAAGTCTTGCTCTGTCATCCAGGTTGGAGTGTAGTAGCACCATCTCCGCTCACTGCAACCTCCACCTCCCGGGTTCAAGTGATTCTCCTGCTTCAGCCTCCCCGGTAGCTGGGACTACAGGTGCGGGCCACCACACCTGGCTAATTTTTGTGTTTTTTAGTAGAGATGAAGTTTCACTGTGTTGGTTAGGCTGGTCTCAAACTCCTGGCCTCAACCTATCTGCCCACCTTGGCCTCCCAAAGTGCTGGGATTACAGGCATGAGCCACTGCGCCCAGCTTCTCATCTTTTAGTTTTACATGCAGTCATAGGTTTTCAGGTTTCATATAAGCAGCCAGATTCTCTCAGTGCATCAGGAGCAGAGCCAGGGTCCAAACTTACATCCATTTGACCCCAAAGCACAGTTTTTTCTTACTGGGTAACGCTGCTGTCTTATGGGGGAATTTTAGGCATCGATAAACAAGGAAGAGAAGAGGGCTAATTTCTTTTGGGGGCTGGTGGATCTTCCCCTAAAATTATGTAGATAGTCATCTTTCCTATCTTAGCTAAATACAAATGTAGATTGTAAACAGCTCTTCAAGACTGTAAATTTTTTGAGGATGGATTTAGAGCAAATCTCATTTGTATCCCCAATATAGTTAGCCTAGTATCTGGCTCCTAGTAATAATCATAGCAAGCCCTGATTGAACATTTGCTATGTGCCAAGGACAATTTTAACTGTTATAGATATTAATTCATTCCTCACAATAACCCCATGAGGTAGGTTACTATTACTATTCCCATTTTATAGGTGGGGAAACTGAGACACTTTGAGTTGAAGGAACTTGCTAATGCTCACTCCCAATTAATGGCAGAGCTGGGATTTGAATCCTATAACTCTGGGCCCAGATCCCATCTCTTCTAAATAGGTAATCAATGAAAATCTGTTGTTGAATACGTGTACTGTTACTTTGTACAGGGTTGAGGGAATTAGATATGACTTCACTGAAGAGGTCAATTTCGTCTGAGTTCATTTCTTGGTCAATATTTTGAAATGAATGAATGGATTCAAGTGTCCTTTTTCTCTGACCACTTCTGTCTCAGAAAAACAAGCCTAATGCAGAGGACGAGGAGCAAGGGAGTTTTCCCAGTGACGGTAGATGAAGGTCTATGACTTCAGAGACAAATGAAGCCCTCCTAGAATTCTTTGAGGCAAACAATACTGGGTGACACCATGGGTGGGAGGAGTGCAAAATAAGGATACAGTTTATGACAGTTTTTATGGAATAGACACATGTCCAGAGAAATGGGCCCACATTCACTTGTGTGTGTGCATACATTTGCATAGAATTCTCTTTTAAATATTTTAAATTTATAAGAAATCCTTTCTTGTGATGGACGGATTTATCTTGAAAAGTATTTCCCATTTTAAGAGTCAGAGACTTGAGGCAGGGTTGGAATAACTTCTAAGAGCATGTGGCTCATATGTGGAGATACCGGGATCCAAATCCCCTGCTGCTGGTTCCAGGGACCACATTTATTGCCACACCTATAGGGTCCTAGGAAGAGGCTGGCTGATGTGCCTCATGCAGACAGGCGGGGTTTTCATTTACAACGGGAGACCAGATTGCCCAGTGATGAAGGGGCATTCGATGGCAGAATATAGACCAGTTTGACTTGGGCGCTAGTGCTTTGGCAGATTTTTGGAGGAGAATTTGCTGAGTGTCAGACCCTGTGCAGAGCTTTGCAAACATCATTTTCTTTAATCTGGATAGTTCATCTGTTAAGTAGATGTCATAATCCCTATTTCGGAGATGAGGAAATGAGGCTAGAAGTTACATAACTTACTCAGCTGTGCAGCTGCTGATGGCAGAGCGTGAATACAAATCCTTCACTTCTCCAATTGAACCAGCCATCTCTGAGTGGCTGGGGTTTCATGCCATACTGCCCACTGGAAGTTGGGAGGGAATTTATAGGGTTGCAGCAGATGATCTCTGTTTAGGCACCAGGTGAAACTTTAGTGTTCTCTAAATTGGTACGAGCAGCCTCTGTTTAAGTATCTCTGTTGACGGGGAGATATCATCTAACATGGCAGCCCATCTCAATGTTTTTAATAAGTATATTATACATGCAATAAAATACATAGATCCTGAGGGTGTATTCAGTGAGTTCTGACAGAGATATGCATCACTGTAAAATGGTCTGTCATCTATATCAACATAGAAAACATTTTCATTATCCTGGAATGTTTCTTTATGCCCATTTCTGTCAATATCTGCTCTCCTCCCTTGAACATAAAAAATCACTGTCCTGGTTTCAGTCACTATAGATTAGTCTTGTCTGCTCTCAATTTTTATATGAATGGAATCATGCAGGATATTCTCTTTTCTAACTAGCTCCTTTCATTCAAAATAAGGTTTTTGATATTTGTATATATTGTTGTATATATTAACAACTTCTTCGTTTTTATTGCTGCTAATATTCCATTATGGGATATATGACAATTTGTTTATCAAACTACCTGTTGATGGTCATTAGGTTGTTTCCAACTTTGGCTTATTTTGAATAAAGCTGTTATGAATATCCTTGTACAAATAATTTTGTGGACATATATTTTTATTTTTATTTTTATTGGGTAAATACTTAGAAATTGAGTCTCTGGGTCATAGGATAGATGCATGTTTAACATTACAAGAAACTGCCAGTTTTCCAAAGAAGATATCCCATTTTACACTTCTACTAGCAATGTGTGAGGGTGCCAGCTGCTTTGTTTCTTCACCAACACTTGGTAATGTCAACTTTTAAATTTTAGCCATTCTAGTGGATTTGTGGTGGTATCTTCTTGTAGTTTTAATTTTTATTTCTGTAAGTTCTTCGTCATATGAAGGTACCGCAAGTATTTCCTTTTAATCTGTGGCTTATCTTTTAATTTTATTAATTGTCTTTTGATGAGAAGTTTTTTATTTTACTGATATTTAATTTATCAGTCTTTTTAAATACATGAATGCCTTTTGTGTCCTATCTAAGAAATCTTTGCTTATCCAAGTGTCCTCAAGACACTTTGCTGTGTTTCTTTATAGAGGCTTAAGATTTAGCTTTTACATTGAAGTCAGTGATCCATCTCAAACTAATTTTGCATATTGTGTTAGGTAAGAGTTGAGACTCATTTCTTTCCCTTTGTAGATACCCATTTTTCCTTCCATTTGTGGAGATGACTTTCTTTTTCTCATTGAGTTGCATTGGTACTTTTGTTATAAATCAATTGACTGTATATATATGGGTCTATTTCTGGATCTGATTCATTAATCAACTTGTCTTTTGGGGGGCCCAACACATTATCTCAACACAACATAGTTTCATCATTTTTTTGATGCCTATTAAAATGATCATATGATTTTTCTTTTAATTTTTTCAATGTGGTGAATTATATTAATTAACTTTCATTTTTTAAACCAATCTCTTGCTCTTGGGATAAACTCTATTTACTTGGTTATGAGGTATTATTCTTTTTATATACTGCTGGATTCATTTGACTAGTATTTATTTAAGGATTGTTATGTCTATGTTGATGACATATTTGTCTGTAATTTTTTTCTTTTTGTAATACTCTTATTAGATTTTTAATGTCATGATTATTCTGGCATTATAAAACAAGTTGGGTTCTCTTTTCCTCTAGTCTCTGTAAGAGTTTGTGTAAGATTGGTATTATTTCCACCATAAATATTTGGTAGAATTCTCGAGTAGAAACTGCCTGAACCTTAAATTTTCTTTGTGGTAATGTTTTTAATTGAAATTTCAATTTTTTTAACAGATATATAGCTGTTTACATTTTCTATTTTTTCTTGTGTCAGTTTGAGAAAATTGTATTTTTAAATGAATTTTTTCATTTCATTAGGATTTCAAGTTTTGGAGACATAATATTATTCCTAATACTTTACAATTATCCTCTTAGTGTCTGTAGGACCTGTAGTTATGTCTGTCATTTCCAGACAACTTTAGGTATTGAAGAGTTTCCCAGCAATTTCTTTTTAAACACATTGAGTTTCCTTCAAGTCAGGACCAGACCATATACTTCCTTCTTCAATATATTTGTCCTGCTGTTCCCTTGGCCTAAAAAAATTGCCCTCACCACCATCTTTTCACCTGGCTGTCTGCTACTATACCATTAGGATACAGAATTATTGTGAAGCCCTTTTTCATATGCATGTCACATTTTCCATACACATTCACTCAGATACACATTTATGTAACATACACATACTCAGATAACTACTTAGGGTTTTTCTTTACAGCACTTTACCCAAATTGTTAATTATAGTTATGATATATTGTTTCACTCTCTGATTATACTATAAATGCCACCGAGGCTGGACTTGTGCATTGTTCTTGTTAATCAGCAAATATCCAGTACCCAGCAAAATGCTTGGCACATAATAGATACTCAGTACATCATGGTCGGGTGAATGAACCAATCCACAATGAGAAGAAATGTTATTCTCTGAAAATTCCACCAATAATTTTAGCCTTGCTAGAGGTCTGAAAAAAATAGGTGGGGATTAAATTATGGGGAGCTTCAGCTAACAACTTATGGAATGTGGATATTTTCCTGTTTATATTTTTAATGTTTCCACTCTCTCTGTGTCATATTTTTGTTTACACTCAGTACCCTGGGAATGGAGACTATCATAGTAACTCTGGGCTGCCTTAACAAGATATCAAAAACTGGGTGACTGAAATAACAGAGATTTATTTTCTCACAGTTTTGAAGGCTGGACATCTGAGATCAGGATGCCAGCATGATCAGGTTCTGGTGAGGGCTTTCTTTCTGGCTTGCAGGCAGCTGCCCTCTCACTGTGTCCTGACATGGCAGAAAGGGAGAAAGAGCAAACTCTCTGGTCTGTCTTCTTATAATGGCACTAATCTCATCACGAGCGCTCTATCCTCATGACCTTGTCTAAACCTAATTACTCCCTAAAGTCCCTCATCTCCAAATACCATTACATTGGGGTTTGGGCCTCAACCTATGAATTTGGTAGGGGTAAGGCGTCCATAATGTAGCCTGTAACAGAGACCTAAGAAGGGGCTGGGGTTGGTAATGAGAGACAATGCTGAAAACAATGGGACAAAGAAGTAGGGGGTGGGCCAAGGAGCTCTGATGAGTGTCTCCTCCCATCTTCCTCTGGAAAGCCCAGCATCCCTCTTCTTCCTCAGTCCTGTATGTAGGATTAGCAGAGGATTTGCGTATTTGGGTTATGTTAGTGCTGGGAGGTGGCCACGACAGTAGGAGTGGGACAGTTCAGTTTTTCTCTCTTGTTGGTCATCACGTCCTCTGAGGGAGTCCTCCTTATGAGTCCTCAGTTGTCAAGCAGGATTAGTAAAATAAAAGAAATGACTTAGTGGGCCCCAAACTGCGGCGTCTCTCACATTCTATTCTGTACCACTTGATTTGAGGAATTATAGCCTTTTCTTTTTCTATCCCCCTAAACCATGTTCAAAGGAGCTTACATGGTTATTTCCAGCGTGAAGCTGATTGATCAGCTCACAGGACATCGTGGATCAGAGCACTTCCCCCGCCCTTCTTAACTGCCTTTCTGATGTGGCTGCGTGTACCCAGTGCCCAGAGCATGCCGGGGTTCTTGCAAGAGGGACTAGAGGGTGAGGGAGGAGAGAGTGTCTATTGGCTCCACCAGGACATAGATGCTGGTGACCTACACTGCGCTGGACAGGAGGACCTGTTTGCAGCACGGGTCAGAGGAACACGGGCTCCTCCAGGTCTTTCCAGAGCATTGGGGCCTGCAAGAAGTGAATGGAAGGGAGCTGAAAGCCTAGCCCATCTCCCTCCTTCTACCATGATCCCCAGTAAGATGCTGGTGTACCACCACCCATCCAGCAGAACCGGCACAGAGGTTTACAGACCCGGCAGGCACCGCAAGAAGTCCCTGGGGGACCTGTTTCATAATGGCTACAGGGTGAAGTCTGGGCTTGCTGCTCCCGAGAAGGAGGAACCGCCGAACTTCCGGCAGTCATTGGTGTCTTGCTGTAGGGTTTGTGCATCCTGGGGTAAGGACTCCGCGCTCCATGGCTCTTCTCCTCCCAACAGTATTCTGTATTCCTGGAGGCTGCCTGGGAAAAAAAGTGCTTTCCCTGTGGGCTGGATTTGGGGAAATGTCCAGTGGAGAGGTAATAGCCACCTTGATTCCTGTTTTCTTGGCATACCCACCCAATGCAGATGTGCTGGATGAGGCAGAAATCTTTTCCTTCCTTTCTAGATGAATTTAACTGGCCTCTAGCGCTCCTGAATGTTATTGAGCTATTAAAGAATATATTTCAGAAATGTGGGAGAAAGTTTGGCAAACGATGTAGTAGCTTGTTTCCTATTTATTAAATGGCAATAATTTTCAGTGAGTCAGTGTTTTCAAAAGAGGCGTTTGGACCTTTCGATAATTTTTTTTTCAGGGGCTACACTGCGAGCTGCGGCTCATTTTCTGTCCTTACATTTGACTATGGGAGTGTGGTCTTGCCTGTCTTGGGTGGTACTTTTTTATTCTTACCCAGCAGAGATCATAAGAATAGTTTTCTAGGCAGATTTTCTTTCCTCAACTGCTTTCTGATAGGCATTTGGCTTTATTTAGGCATCTATAATATATTGGAGTTTAAAACAAATAGATTAAATCTACATTTCTTTCCATAAAAATGTCAGTCTTAAGGAGGGATAGCTTTTATTTCCAGGAAAGTTAGCAGTACTAGGAATTTCTTTAAAATGGAATGTAGTCCCTTTGAAACCTAGTTTAGGATTCTAATGCGGGTAGGCACAGCTCAAATACTTCTGCATTATGTAATGATGCCTAACAAAATTCCAATTAGCAAGCAATAGGTGAAACCTAGTCAATCCTTTTCATTAGAACTGACATAAAATGTTTCTGTCAGCTGAAATGTCTGGAATCTAAATATTCATGCCTCTGTGTCTATAACCCTAGAATCAGCCAGCCAGATTGTTATGTTTCCTCTCCCTTCATCACAGAGAAGAGCTGCTCTGTGCTGTAACATCTGGCCTTGGAGAGAATCAGGATTAAAGCCACTCGAGAGAAGAGACCAAATGATGGAATTATTAAGCTAAGAGGAAATACACTATTTCCTGAGAAAACATTGAATAATTGAGTAAAACCATGGGTTTAACTTAGTATCCAATACACTTCTTACTTTTCCTATGAAAGGATTAATGCATGTATTCATTTACAGTAGTGAGTACTCACTATGTGCCAATCACCACCGTTCTAGAAGAGGGTGGACTCGGTGGTGAGCCAGTGATTGAGACACCTGTCCCAATAGAGCAGATAGTCTGCTGAGGAATGGGCAGGGGCAGGCACCTGAACAAGCAAACGAGATCATTTTAGATTGTGGTAAACCCTATAAAGAGGAATGCGTAATGGCGGCGAAGGACTGGGCTACAGATCGGGTGGTCAGAGAAGACTTCCATGAGCCAACCTTGCAATGATCTGGGAGAAGAACATTCCCGAGAAAAGAAACAGAAGGGAAGACCCAGAGCTGAGGACGATCTGGGAAATGTTTGTGGAGCAGAGACACTGTGTGCAGGGTGTGAGGACATGGAGAGTGGTGATGAGCAGAGACCATGGAAAGCCTTCCAGAGTGAGATAAGGAATCTGAAATGTAATTTTAGTAAGATGGATGCCATATAATGGCTTTTAGCAGGGAGCAATGTAATCTGATGGATATTTGAAAAGACGATGCTGGCTGCTTTTTGGAGAATGCTGGTGGGGCCCAGGGCCGCTGGGGTAGAGAAGTAAAGCAGGAAGACCTGTGTAGGGCTCTTGGTCCAGATGGAGGTAACAGTAGTGTGAACCATGGTTCTGGCAGTGAAGAGGGAAAAGATAAGTTATTTCACATATATTTAAGATGTAAAGTCAGACCAGGCAAAATGGTTCATGCCTGTAATCCCAGCATGTTGGGAGGCTGAGCTGAGAGGATTATTTGAGTCCAGGAGGTCAAGACTTCAGTGAGCTATGATCATGCACTCCAGCATGGGTGACAGTGAGACTCTGTCTCTTAAAAAAATTAAATAATTTTAAAACAAAATAAAGAGGTAAAGTCAATAAGTCCTATTTGTTTACTTTTTAAAAATGTGTTTCTCTACTTACTGGCTCTTCTATTCAAATAGAAGACCTGGAAGCAGGAGCCTCATCCCTGTGCTGCAGCATCTGGAACCACAAGGGGTGGTGGAAGCAGGCACTCCCTGTATGTGTGTGGATGAACGAATGAATGAATGGGTGACAATCTCAGTCTGAATATCAACTGATGTTAAGCATCTGTCAGAACAGGAACCAAGACTGGGTTAAGGTAGGGAGCCAGGACTGGCAACGTGACAAAACTCTGTCACTACAAAAAAATAGAAAAAATTAGCCAGGCATGGTGGCTGGCTACTTGGGGGGCTGAGGTAGGAGGATCACCAGCCCAGGAGGTCGAGGCTGCAGTGAGCTATGACTGTGCCACTACACTCCAGCATGGCTGACAAAGTGAGACCCTGTCTCAAAAAAATTAAAAAAAAAAAAAAGTAGGGAGCAAAACAGCCTGAACAATTACCAAAGGAAAGGATGGTGAAAAGGTCAGACAAGTAAGAACTGTTTATAGAACACACGTTCTGACTGCAGGAACAAAAGCCCAGGGGCATTTGAGAGGAAGCGAGACAGTCCTCTTTCTCCAGCTGGGAAGGAGAGGCTCAGATTCACTCCGTGCTGGGGCTAAGAAGCAGGTGGTCCTCACAGTGACCAAGCTGGGGATGGGAGGTGGGACCTGTGATGGCAGCAGGGTGCAGGGGACCACCCCGAAGAAGCCTCCCCATGCTCCTATGCATCCTCCGTTTACCCTGATATGCCTGCCCTCGGTGTGATCCCTCTGAGCTGCAAGGCCAGATAACAATGACCTTGTAAGACACCGCAAAAATAATTGCTCTTCAGGATTTGAATGAGGCTGCAGGGATTGGAAACGACAGAGGTTTATTGGAACCTTTCAGCTTTTTGGATTTAAAGATTAAGGAGTGAAAGGCAATGGAAAATAGCAAATTGGAAATCCCTGGCAGGCTTTCTGGTACGGGCTTGGATGTGTTTGCTGTTGTGTTTTCTATCTTGGCTTCTCCTGGGGCCTCACATTCGTGAATCTCCAGAGTCTTTTCTCTCTGGGGATCACAGGAACCCTGAACAGTGAGTGAGTTATCATTTACCTGTTTATCCCTCAATTTCTGTCAGTACAGTAACTCTGCTTTTATCTGAGAAAGGAGCTCAAGATCCCTTAATCTGTCATTGCTAAAATTCCACAGCACTAGTTCTCAGGAGGAGCCCCACCTGGTTGTTCAGGCCCTGGGCACCAAGTTTGACCCTCTGAAAGGACAGCCCTGGCAGGGGGTCCTCCTCATCTGGAGCCAATGGTCTCACGTGACTGAATCTTGCACGTGAGTACAGGGCTCGGAGCCAGGAAAACCTGTATTCCAGTCCTGACTTGCCACTGACTTTATGACTATAGCAATAAGTAATTATGCATAAAAATAGAAATTTTGATATAAATATTACAAAAAATTAAAAGCTCAAGAATATTAAAGAAATCCAAAATGTCTGCTTTTGTCACATGACCACTGTCATCATGTTATGCTTTTCTTCTACTTTTACATTTTACATATACCTATAGTTTTCATGGTTTTATCATAGGGAACATGCACTTCATCTTTTCCTTCCTTTTTTTCCCAGCATTTCCAGTTTGCTATTTTTAAAAAAAATGTGGTGAAAAACACATAACATAAAATTTACCATTTTAACCCTTTTTTAAGTGTACAGTTCAGTAATGTTAAGGATGTTCTATTGTTGCAAAACAGGGCTCCAAAACTTTTTCATCTTGCAAACCTGAAACTCTACAGCCATTAAACAATTACTTTTTCCTCTCTCCCCAGTTCCTGGTAATCGCTATTTTAATTTCTACATTCTACTTCTTTAACTTAACATTATATCAAAAATTTTTCTTGTTACAATTTTTGAGCATGTATAATATCCTATAAAGAAGATGTACCAGACTTAAGACCTATTTTTGGATTTTAAGCTGCTTTCTATTTTTCTTGCTTAATGAACAATTCTGCAATAAGCATCTTTGTTTCTGTAGCATATTTCCATATTTTGTTATATTTTCTTAGACTATATTCCCAGAAATGGAATTAGTTTGATTAATAATGCTGAATTACTTTCTGAAAAGGTTTTATCAGTTTATAATTCCACAGTCGAATTATGAGACTAGGTCATTGTAGAGTCATCTCCACTAGGTGAAACTCCAATATATTGCTATTAAGTAGAATAAATACAATGCTTACTTATTTTTGTTTAATTTGCATTTCTTTTATTTTTACATTTTTAAAGCATTTTTCAAGAATACTATATGGTTATTAACTATAGTCACCATGTTATACAGTAGATATCTTGAATTTATTTCTCTTATTTAACTGACATTTTGTATCCTTTGACCAACATCTACCCAACCACTCTTCCCTCCAACCACCCCAGCCCGTTTCTATGAAATCAGCTTTTTTATATGAGTGAGGTCATGTGATATTTGTCATTCTGTGCATGGCTTATTTAACTTAATATAAACTCTAGGTTCATCCACATTGTTGCAAATGAAAGGATTGATTCTTTTTATGGCTGAATAGTATGCCATTCTGTACATATATCACATTTTCTGTATTCATTCATCTGTTGATGGACACTGAGGTTGATTTTGTACCTTGGCTATTAGGGATAGTGCTGCAAAGAACGTGGGAGTGCAGACATCTCTTCAGCACGTTGATTTCATTTCCTCTGAATATATACCCAGTAGTGGGGTTGCTTGATTGTATGGTAGTTCTAGTTTTGGGTTTTTGTGCAACCTTTTTACCATTTTCCATAAAGGAAAATAGTACTAATTTACCTTCCCATCAACAGTGTGCAAGCGTTCCTTTTTCCCACATCCTTACCAACACTTACCTTTTGTCTTTTTGATAATAACCCTTCTAACAGGTGTGAAGTGATAGTTCATTGTAGTTTTAATTTGCACTTCCCTGATAAATAGTGATGTCAAACATTTTAAACATTTACTGTTGGCTATTTGCATTTCTCCTTTTGAGAAATATATTCAGAAATATCCTTTGCCCATTTCTTAATTGGGCTGTTTGCTTTCTTGCTATTGAGTTGCGTTCTCTATATATTTTGAATATTAAACCCTTATCAGATGTATAGTTTTCAAATATTTTTCTCCCATTCTGTAGGCTGTCTCTTCACTCCATTGATTCTTTCTTTTGTTGGGCCAAGCTTTTTAGTTTGATGTAATCCTCTTTGTCCATTTTTGCTTTTATTGTCTGAGTTTTAGGGGCCATTTCCAAAAAATTATTGCCCAGACCATTGTCATGGGGCTCTTTCTCAATGTTTTCTTCTAGTAGTTTCACAGTTTTGAATCTTAAGTCATTAATTCATTATGATTTGGTTTTTGCATATGGTGTGCATTTTTTTAATTTGAACCAAGTTAGCATAAATGGTTTCATTTAATTAATTTATTTAATGATTATTTACTATTCATATTTTCTACTTCATAATGTACCTGTTCATGATTTTTGCCTACTTATCAAATAATGATATAGTATTTTACATACATGCTTTTCACATTACAAAGAATTTATCCTTTTTGTATCATATTTGATTATGTTTTCATTGGGTATTGTCTTCATTATGATTTTTAACATGCAGAATTTTGATGTTTATATGGTGGTGGCAGAGCCTATATTTCAAAGATTGTATGACTACTTTTACATCTGAAATTAGAAATTCTTCTTTTCAGAGGGCTAAAAATATATACCTACATTTTCCTCAACTTTTCTGTCCTGTGTTATCCATATTTACTTTTTAATTCATCTCAAACTTATTTCCGTTATGGTATGAGGTCCATCATTGAATGATGCCTGTCTTCCTTTTGATTTGTGATGACCTCTTTATTGTCTATAAAATTCTTCTGATATAATAGAGTCTATTTCTCTACTGCTTAGTCATTGTTGCCATTCTTTTATTATTTTCTTATTCTATTGTTTTGTGGTAAATGTGACTTAGATGATTTTTGCATTTTAGATTTTGATGAAATTTCTTTGTGGCCTAATATGTGGTCAGTTTTTGAGACTGCTCATGGCTGTTATTAAAGAATGTGTGTTACTGGTTTACTAATATATGTGTGTGTCTTTCTGCCCATCCATTCAGACACATATAGATATGAATATATCCCAAGGGATTAAATGCTACTTAAATATCCGATATTTGTGCATTCTTGTCATATTTGCTTTATCTATCTCAAAGTAATACTTTTAGGTGTATAAAGTTTATTTTTTAGTTACATATTCTTGGTGGATTGTTCCTTTTATCAATATGAGCTATTACTTTTAATTCTTTTTTAATATAATTTTTATATATAATTTTATATAATTTTTTTGCAGTAGCTTCCGCTTTATTTGATATAATCATTGCTCTATTTGTTCCTCTGTTGTCAGCATTTGCCAGGCACATAATTTCCATTCTTTCGTTTCTAACTTTTCTGTGTGTCGTGTTTACAATGTATGTGTTTTAAATAGCATGCATCTGGAATTTGTTATTGTTGTTGTTTTCACATCACGTGAATCTCTGTCTTTCCATAGGTGAAAGTAATTATAATTTTATTTTATTATGATTGCAAATATATTTGGGCTCTTTTACTATTGTAACTGTGTTTTCTGATTAATATAGCTTTTCTTTTTTTCCCCTTTTTGTTGGATGGGTTAAAGTTTTTGTTCTTTTTTACTTTTCTCCATTTGATTAAATTCCTTTGTTCTCTTTTTTTTCCTCTGGGCTATGGAATTTATATCCTTAAGGTTTTGATACATATACTTAAACTAATTTTTTTCTGTGAATATATATGATTGATTGTATCCTATCAAGACAAGAACTTCTGCACACCTTTCTTTTTCCTATTGCCCTCTCTCCTTCACACCTCCGTCTTCTATGTATTTCCAGAGATTTTAATTTTAGATCATTGTTATTATTTATTCATTTAAAACATACTCAGTCAACACATAAACAAATCCATTACTTTTATCTTTTCCATGTTGCTTCTTGTATCTCACTTCTTTTGGATTTATTTTTCTTTCAGCTGGCTAAGTATATGTTACTTGCTTCAAATTAATCTGTCCTGAGAATTGTAAAGATATCCTTCTTTTGTTTTCTTGCAACCAGTGAAGCCAGGAGAATTGTGACAATAATTTGGCTCTTGTTGCTTTGAAGGGATTTATTTCTTCACATTGATGTTATAAAATTTCTCCACGATATACTTGGACTTAGGTCTTTTAAAATTTAACCTGCTGGACCGTTAAAAGACCTTTCCAATCTGAGGATACAAGTCATTCTTTTGGTCTAGGAAACTTTAATGTTATTTAAAATGTTTCCTGCTATTTCCTTCATTTTTTCCTTCTGGCAACTCAATTACATGGATATTGAAAACTTTATTCCTGTTTTCTGGATCTCTTAGTTTTACTTTTGCACTTTTCGTTCCTGTGCCCCTTTGCATGAAGATGGCTATGTGACAGTCCAACCCTCTACTTTGCTGTGTGGCTATGGCCATTCTTCTATTAAGTTGGCCTTTTAAGATTTCGATGTTCAAAATTTTAATTGCTAAGATATTTAGTTGATTTTTTGAGTTGAGATATTTTTTCACAACTCTTTATATTTTTCAAAAAAAATTTTTTAAGCAATTTTTGTTTAATGCTTTGTTAATGTTGTATCCTTAAGGGTCAGTTGGCCTGAGGTATAATACATGCGTTTCTTGAAGGAAAGTTGCCTTTCCTCAAATGTTTGGCAATTCTTTATTCTGTGCTTATCTTTTCTTTTCTTTCTTACTTTCTTTTCTTTTCTTTTTTTTTTTTTTTGAGACTGAGTCTCGCTCTGTTGCCCAGGTTGGAGTGCAGTGGCACGATCTCAGCTCACTGCAACCGGATTCAAGCGATTCTCCTGCCTCAGCCTCCCAAGTAGCTGGGATTACAGGCGCCTGCCACCACGCCACGCCCAGCTAATTTTTGTATTTTTAGTAGAGATAGGGTTTCATCATGTTGACCAGGCTGGTCTCAAACTCCTGACCTCAAGTGATCCGCCTACCTCAGCATCCCAAAGTGCTGGGATTACAGGCGTGAGCCACTGAGCCTGGCAATAGCTGGATGAATTTTCATGAAGAGAATGCATTTGCGAAGCCAACGTTCAGCTCAAGAAACAGACATTATTTCCCGCTCCCCCACCCTCCATCCCTTCTCCTGGCAACCTTCCAGTCACCACACCCCACAAAGGTAACCACTCTCCTGACCGTATATCAGTTTTGCTCTGTTCTAAACTTCATATAACTGGGTTGTACAGAGTGACTCTGTGTCGGGCCTCATTCTCTCGATGTTATGCCTGTGTGATTCATCCATGTGGTTATATGTTTTGTCTTTTTTTGTTGAGACAGAGTCTTGCTCAGCCTCCCAAAGTTCTGAGATTACAGGCGTGAGCCACCGTGCCTGGCCTGTTTTGTGCTTATCTTTGCATTTGAGATTTTCTATTAGCCTATATGTGAATGCTGTCTTTGTGTGTTGCAGTTTATCTGGGGGGTACTGAGATATGCTATGGTGTATTTGGTGTATTTCTATTCGGTAACTGGTCTTACAGCTGTGGAGACAGTGTGTTTCTTCTAGGAGTTACAGTTTACTCAGGATATTGCTCTATTTTAACACCTCAATTGTAGGCACTTGCTGCCATGTGCTGGCTACTCCTGTTTGGCACCCCAGTCAATCAGTGTCGTTGTCACAGCCTCCCTCTTCCCAGGGTCAGCCACTTCATTTCACCTTTTGGATGGTTGTTTTCTTCTTCATTGTGATCTCTGCATCCCCCACCCCCTCCACCAACCTCAGTCTCTATGTATTGACCAAAGACATTCTTAATATTCTGTTTATCATTGTGGAGATATATACATGTGTATGTATATGTCTTTCTTTCTCATTATGGAAATATATACATGGAAAATATATGTATATATTTATGTAAATATAAATAAATAAATATATATGTACGCCAAGTCAGTTTCTAACAGAATATCTACCAACATTTTGTCTTTGTCTCTTATGTGTTGTAATCTCCTCTTCCATTCTTTTTGTTCTTGTGGGATTTTGCTGTTTCCTACCCCCCCAACATTTGTATTACTTTAGTGAAGTTTTGAGAGGAGGCAGAGATAAACTGTTGTGATCCATCTGCTATGTTTAACTAGAATGCTCTGGATTATCATTTTAATTCATTGATGAATTATTTATATTGGTCTTTTATATAGAATTTTGGCATCTATGATCTTAGTGATACAGATGCTTCTCAACTTAACCATGGGGTTACATCCTCACAAACCCATCATAAACTGAAAATATTTTAAGTTTGAGAATGCATTTAATACCCATCACCTACTAAACATCATAGCTGAGGCTACCCTATCTTAAACATGCTCAGAACACTTACATTACCTACAGTTGGGCAAAGTCATCTAACACAAAGCCTATTTTATAATAAAGTGCTGAAAATGTAGTGTAATTTATTGAATACTGTACTGAAAGTGAAAAACAGAATGGTTGTGTGAGTACTTAAAGTATGGTTTCTGATGAATGGGTATCACTTTTGCACCACTGAAAAGTCAGAAAATCATAAGCTGAACCATTGTAAGTTGGGGGCCATTTCTATTTTATTTTTGTGCTTTGAGAGTCAGTTTTTGGTCCCCAGTTTATGTTTATTTTATAACATAAGTTAGTAGCTTTCCGTCTCGTATTGTATTATGAAACAGTTTAGAATTTTAATGAAATGGATGTTTTATAATTTAATCATAAATTATATATGGGTACAGATTCTTTAAGGGAAGCTGTTAATATATATTTCAATTTATATCTCAATTGTTATCCTATAATGGATTTCTTTTTTGTGTATATCAAGTTTCAAAGTTTATCTTTTGCAGAAAGCCATCCCCCTCACTGAGGTTTTTCACAGATTTATTAGTATATCATTGTGGATAAATTTTTTTCTTTTTTTATTGTATCAGCCAGGACTTTATTTTATGTTATTTGTTTTCTTGTTGCTATTGTTTCCTCCCATAAAGTTCTACAGATTTTAAAAAATTTTTTCATATTTGTTGGTTTTCTGGTTATTTAGTCATAAACGCTAAACTAAAAAATCAACTTTCTCCTATTGTCAGGACTACTTTTCCTCCAAAATCTTAAGCTGAATGCTTTATTTTATAAGTAATCTCTTATTGTATTATTGATTTAACTTCCAGTTAGCCAGTACGTTCCTTAAAATTGATTTAAATAGACTGGTAGTGTGCTTAGTGGATAGATTACTGGTTTTAAATTACTCAAGTGATTACTCGGGTTAAGGGAAATTTGCTATTTGGAGAAAAAATAAAGCATTCTCCTTTTGGCATACTACTAGCTAAAATAAATAAATACATCAAGATGGATTTACAAGTTAGAGGTTACAAAAAGAAAATAAAAGATACTCTAAAGCAGTGATTCCCAAACTTGGCTGTACTCTGGACCCATCATCATCCATCATCTGGCTGTACATTAGAATCTTCTTGATTAGAAAAATAAAGCTTGGTCCTTTTGCCACACTGTTAACCAAAATAAATAAATAAATACATCAAAATGGATTAACAAGTTAAAAGTTAAAGAAAATATATTCGGAACCACTGGTTCCCAAACTTGGCTGCATATTCAAATCAGAATTTATAAAAATTCTGATGCCCAGCTTGTATCCCAGACCCGCTGAATCTGGTGGGAGGCAGGCCCCAGTGTTGCTTTAAAATCCTCTGGGGATTGCAATGGCAGAGAAGTCTGGGGACCACTGCCCTGCAGCCTTGTTTTCCCAAAGTGTGGTCTTCTGACCAACAGCATCGACAACAGCTTAGAACTTATTAGAAATGCGGAGTATCAGACCCCATCTGAGACCCACTGAGTCAGAATCCGGATGTGTACACATGCCAGGTGATTCATGTGCACAATGGATTTGAATCCCATTCCTCCAAAGCAAGCATAGCAAGTTAGTGCCCATGGCCTATTTATATGAGTAACATTTTACTGGAATATGGTCACACCTATTTGTTTTCCTATTATTTACAGCAAAGTTGAGTCATTGTGACAGAATCTAAAATATTTATTAATATTTACTGTATGTTGATTTAAGTTTGCAATGCTGCTCACCCTGGATGGCTCATGGGAATCACTCCGGAGCCTTAAAACTCCTTCTGCCTGACTGTACCCCAGGCCCATTAAATCAGAATGTGGGTAGGGGGTGCTGAGACCCAGGTGTCAACAATTCTGAAAGTTTCCCAGGTGATTTAAATGTACAGTTAAAGTTCAGAACCAGTGCCCTAAAAGTACAAAGAAAAAATATATAGATGCAGTAAATATACATATATATATATCTGTATGATGGGGACAGCCTCTTTTTGGATATTAAAAAAAGGGAACATGATGGAAAGAGGGAACTTGATGGAAAGATCGATATATTTTAGAATTCAGGGGGAAAGAAACCCACCTTAAGTAAAATTTGACAGTAAGAAAAACATTTTTAGCCAAATTGAGAAGAATGAAGAATGGTGGGAAATACTATATGGTATACAAAATCTTCTTTATATAAGAACACAAGTATATTACTACAAATAAGATAAATACACCGGCAGACTGGCAAGGCCATTCTAAAGCACTTTAGAGAAGAAAATAAAATGACTAATAATTATATGAAAAAATCTTTAGTTTCATTTGTTAAGATAGAAAAGCAAAATAAAACAGCCATGAGCTCTTATTTGGGGTCTATCAAATTGGAATTATTTAACTTTTTTTTTTTAATTTTTTATTTTTTTTGAGATGGACTGTCACTCTGTTGCCTGGGGTGGAGTGCAGTGGTGAGATCTCGGCTCACTGCAACCTCACCTCCGAGGTTCAAGCGATTCTCCTACCTCAGCCTCCTGAGTAGCTGGGAGTACAGGCACGTACCACCACACCTGATTAATTTTTTGTATTTTTGGTAGAGACAGGGTTTTACCATGTTGGCCAGGCTGGTCTTGAACTCCTGACCTCAAGTGATCAGTCCACTTCAGCCTCCCAAAGTGCTGAGATTACAGGCATGAGCCACTATGCCTGGCCTCAAATTGGGATTCTTGACCTGCCTCCCTCCCTCCCTCCCTCCCTCCCTCCTTTCTTTCCTTCCTTCCTTCTTTCCTTCCTTCCTTCCTTCCTTCGTATTTTCTCTATCACAGTACTCAATACAGTGGGAATGCAGGCAAAAGAGCATTTGCATACTGAAGGGAATGCTAATTGTGAGGACAAGTTGGCAAGATGTATCACAAGTCTTGAAAGTGCTTGCTTGAGGCCGGGCGCGGTGGCTCACGCCTGTAATCCCAGCACTTTGGGAGGCTGAGGTGGGCGGATCATGAGGTCAGGAGATCGAGACCATCCTGGCTAACACGGTGAAACTCCGTCTCTACTAAAAATACAAAAAAATTAGCCAGGAGTGATGACGGGCACCTATAGTCTCAGCTACTCCGGAGGATGAGGCAGGAGAATGGTGTGAACCCGGGAGGCGGAGCTTGCAGTGAGCCGAGATCACCCCACTGCACTCTAGCCTGGGCGACAGAGTGAGACTGTCTCAAAAAAAAAAAAAAAAAAAAAAAAAAAGGGGTGGGGGGAAGTGCGTGCTTGAGTCCTAATGTCTGAATTGGAGCTGACTGGCTGAAGTCTGTACGGGGCAGAGACTACAAGCTTGGAGTTTGTCACATTTTGGGGTGAAGCCTGGCTCTGTTGCTTTCAAACTGTGCTGAATACACTGTCTCGCTTGTTTCTCCTTAGCTATTTTCTTCTGTTGTATGTATATTTTTTTAAAAAAGATACAGTTAGAAGTTTTAGTGTTTGTAAGTAATTTAATATACTAGATCATCAATAATAATAATAGATTGATGTCATTGTCAACATCATCATTTCACCAGTAATTTAAAATAACAGTAACACTATATATACTCTGCGTGTATGTGTATGTGGTGTGTTTCTGGGCTTTCTAGTCCATTTTGATGACTTTTCTGTGGCGTGTGTACACTTCTATGCTATTGTAATTCTCCACCTTCATATGATGAAATCACCATTTACTGAGTGCCTCTAGTATGCACACATGCACTCTTAGAATGCTTGGTCTTCCGCTATGCAGATCACCAGGGTAGGATTTAATGCCCATGCCTGTGAGGGAATAGGGGTGGAGAACTCAGGCTGGGTGCAACTGCCTGGGAAGCCTCAGCCCATCCCACAGGGAGCAGTGCCACTAGATGGCCCTTCAGAGTTATCCCAAATCAAGGCAAGGCAGCCGACCTTTGTCCCTATATCAGCCAGCCTTTGTGTGTGTGTTGGGGTGGTGGGGGGCACCACCACCGACAGGGGATGTAGCCCCAGGTGAGGCAGCTCCTTGTAGCAGAGGGCAATTCTCATGAAGGGACTAGCTGTGAGCCTTTAGCAGGTCACTCTTCAACAGCCCGGGACAAATAAGATCCCTGAAGAGGGGATCTGGGCTGTACCCTACAGCATCTGCTATAGCTCATGTCTTTTATTCATTTAATCATTAATATGATACCTTAGTATTTTATTTAGGATTATTGTTATCAGTCATTAGTGTGATAAGCTTGCCATTAAAAAAAAATGCATGGGGAACCTGTGTTCAGGTAATGCCAACTTTCTAAACCAATACAGATCATGGGAAAACATAGATAAGTCCATTTTTAAGACTTGATCATATAATAGTGAATAGATAGAGAAGTTTACCATTTTTTGAAAGTGTAAAAACCTCACTTGTAAAACTCTCTGAACCTGAAAACTTTTGTGGAGGGCATATAATTCCTGGCTTTTGGTACATACACATTTTCTTCTTCACAACTCTATTTATAGCTATTTTGTGTTGCCTTAGAAAATCATTTATTTCAGATATTTTATAGAATAAAAATAATAAAAGGTATTATAAAACAGAGGAGATGAATCCTTATCACCAAAGAGTTCCCCCTCTCACCTCGCTTTTCTTGGTCTCCTCTCTTAGCCTGAAGTCGCTGTCTATAGTCTTCTGGGCTCTTTCTGGGTATAGCCAGAGCGGTCATTGGTTAAGGCTTTTCCCTGATGAGGCTACTTTCTACTTCCTAAGAGTGCAGCCCTGACTTCTCTCAGGGGACCCTGCAGGGCTTGTGGCTTTTCCCTTTAGTAGGTGACGTATAGTCTCAGAATTCTGAATGTGGATTATCTAACCTTTAACTCTGCCATCTAATTCTTTCTCAAAACTTTGATTCACTCATTCAGTTCAAACAAGGATTTATTGAACCTTCACCGTATGCCAGATACTATGTTTGATGTTGGAAATATAGCCCTGAACAAAACAGACATCAGCTCCTCCCCTCATAGAGCTGATGCTACAGAGAGGGAGACAGAAAGTAACCACATAATGGAGATGCCAGTGCTTCATACTGAGGAGAAAAGTAAAGCAGGCAAGAGGATAGGGAGTTGTATGGGTGGTGTGGAAGGATTTACATGTTTAGGTCAGGTAGCCAGGGAAAGTCACGCTGATCAAAGGACATTGAGTAAGAACCTGAAGGAGGTGAGGGAGTGTGCCATGTGGGCATCTGGTGAACAGCGTTCCAGGCAGAGAGGCTGCATGTGCAGAGGTCCTGGGTCAGTAGCATGCCTGTGTGTTCAAGGCTCACTGAAGACATCTGCCAGATCAGCGGACAGTAGTAGGAGTGGCAGTAGGAAGCCATCAGATCCAAAAGGAGATAGTGCTGGTGGTGGGGTGGTGTCGCTTTAAGCTGTTGGAGGACTTTGACTTTTACTCTGTGTGAAATGGGGGGCATTGAAGGCTTCTGAGTAGAGACCACAAGGGGTCCAGGGCAGAAAGCGGTTAGGAAGCTGATATGGTTTGGCTGTGTCCCCACCCAAATCTCATCTTGAATTGTAGTTCCCATAATACCCACATGTTGTAGGAGGGACCCTGTGGAAGGTAATTGAATCATGGGGGCAGTTACCCCTATGCTGCTGTTCCTGTGATAGTGAGTGAGTTCTCACAAGATCCGATGGTTTCATAACGGGCTTTTCCCTTTTTGCTGGATACTTCTCCTTCCTGCCACCATGTGAAGTAGGATGTGTTTTCTTCCCCTTCTGCCATGACTGTAAGTTTCCTGAGGCTTCTCCAGCCGTGTGGAACTGTGAGTCAATTAAACCTCTTTCTTTTATAAATTACCCAGTCTTGAGTATGTCTTTATTAGCAGAGTAAGAAAATACAGAAGCTATTGTGAATGATTCCTGAAAGACCAACCATTTCCCCAGATAGTCTGGCTTGATCTGAGGATAAAATGTAGATGGACTTTTTTAACCTATGGAGAACTTCACTGACTCATTTGCATTAATGAAACTCAGTGCCATAAAAAGGCCCAGTATGAGACAGTCAAATAAGTAAAGGCCACCCTTGTTCAGCCCACAGGGGTCTTGTTCCTGCATCACCCTGGATCCCTTTTGCAAGGAGACATTTCCCTCTGGTCTCCATGTTGGGAAAAATAAATGATTCTCCTGCAAGCCAGTTTGTTTTCTCTCTTATGTATACACTATTAATCTTATCCTGTCTCCCTGCTTGCTTTTGTTAAGAAGGTGCTCAGAGCTAGATCTGCAGTTTGTCTCTAGCAAGAGTATAGGACCCTGTGGGCTCTGCATTCATTTCTTTCCTCCCTTTTACTTTCATGCACCTTAATTAAAAGAAAAGCTTTTATTCTACTATATTTGCATGACTCACTCAAATGTGGCAAGCTGCCTATCACCAACGGATATACGATACAAACACCATCGTTTAAAGATAAAAAGAAGAAATCCAGTTTGAAGTTTAGGTTGTTTGTATTCTATTTTTAGTTTCATAAATAAAAGTATATCTATGCACACACAGAATTTTCAGGATTAAACCCTAAGCAGCTAATACATTGCTAGCGTGTATTTCTACAGGAGTGCCTCTTACCTATGGTTTTGCTTCTTGAGGTTTCAGTTACCCCCAGACAACTTTAGTCTGAAAATATTAAATAGAAAATTCCAGAAATAAACAATTCATATGTTTTAAGTTGCATGCTGTCCCGCTTGGCCCCATCTGGGACAAGAATCCTCCCTTTGTCCGACACATCCGTGCCATCTGCACCCCCTGGCCATTAGTCTCTCAGTGTCCTTCAGTGGGCAGACCCATGTCTTGCTGTAACCCATGTTACCTGTGTTCAGGTAACCCTTATTTTACTTAATAATGGCCCCAAAGCACAAGTATAGTGATGCTGGTACATATTGTCATAATTGTTCTGTTTTATTATTGTCATTATTAATCCCTTCCTGTGTCTAATTTATACGTTAAACTTTACCATAGGTGTGTATATACGATACATATAGGATTTGGCACTATCTGAGGTTTCAGGCATCCACTGGGAGGTCTTGGAATGTATCCCTTGATGAACATGGAAGAGCGTTGTTATCTTTGATAGTTTCAGTGCTAACTGCCAGTCGCCTTCTACTCCACGTTTCTAAATGTGTCGTTTTAGCTCAGCAATATGCGACAGTGATACTGGTATGAGATAACAGTGTAGGTTGGGCTGGAAGGTTAGGACCAGCAATAGAGTCTGTTATAAATTTAAGTTCCAGCCCTTGCCCCCTCCCATTCTAATTTAGCAAGCCTTGTGAATCTCTTTGGAAACTTTATGCGCACACTGAGCAAACAATGTATTTTTTGAGACCTTAGAATTTTAAATGGTTTTTTTGTTACTTTTATTCTTGAACAACCACTTGACTGGGTATAAAAATCTTGGGTTGGATTCTGTTTGTCTAAAAATTCTGAGAATTGCCCAATTGCCATTTAACACTTATTGTTAAATATAATGATCTTAGTTACATTAACGGTAAATAACCCCATCAACACTGATGGTTTATTTTTATTGCTTGATTTTAATACTTGAAATGTGAAAATGAAAAGCCAGATGCTTCTCGGCATTGGTATCTAAAAGCTGATCCTTCATTTCACCTTTTAGTCTCCATTTTTTTGTATCTCAAAAGTTCTTTTCTGTTATGTCCTGGCCTTTGCTTATGATCAATGTGCTGTTTGGACTTCCCTTTGAAACACATTTTATCCATGGTTGGATCTCTATGATCTACACTGTTCCTATTTTCTGAAGTTTCATCTTTTTTTCTTCTCCCTTTCCCTTATTTTCTCTGCTTTCTGAGATGACTTCTTAGTTTTGTACTCCTCGCCGTGATCGGTTTTCAGCAGTGCAAAGTCAGCCTTTCATCAGCTCAGTTACGACTGTGCTTTTGGCCGTGAGCCTTTTTATTTCATCAACATCCCGTCTCATCTCTGCAATTATTTAATAAAAGTTATATAAGTATTATTTGGCATAGAAGGAGAATGTTTTAAAAAAAAAAAAGTCTTCTGTTCATGATGGTTAATCCTTTTCAGATGAGAAATTATTTTTTTTGAGCCAATCCTTTTCTTCCTCTTTCCTTGTACAGTCAGATTTCCCCCCACCCCATGAGCTTTCAGTTAATTTTCCCTTATTACCTAAACAGCTCCACGGTGGGCGCCATTAGTGTACTCCTTGTTCAAGTAGAAGGTAGTAAGGATTCCTTCCCACTGCTGTGCCCTAGGCTGCCTTTTACTGGCTCACAGGTGTGGGACAACAAAGCCCCACCCACGGGTGTGGAGTTGTCTGTCAACTCCGTGCGCTGGAAGGCTTCGCACTGCCTTTGGCACGTGGTGGTGCTTCATAAAATGCTTCTAGAAAGTCCGCAAAAGAAAATCCCCTTGGGAGTGGGTGTGACATTCAATGTGTCTCAAAGCGATGATAAACCAGCATGTTGTAAGTAATTTCTTTGCATGATAGCCAGATTGTTATAGCCCAGGACTGACTCTGAATGTTTTGACTCATGAATTTCACCTGAGCAGAAATATAATTCACTCTTAGCTATTAAAACATAATAATTTACATTTTTAAAATGTGCTTGATGTGTTTTCCTTCTCCATCTCTCTTCTGCCACCTAAACACTGATGCTTCTTTTCCATTCAAGAGAGGTCGTTGATTTAGAAAGGACAAACCATTTATCTTAACACTTAATAAATGGGGAACTATATAAATTTTGAATCCAGAAGTTGTGGGATGTGATATCTTACCAATCTTTTTTTTTATTGGGAGGAAAATATAGAAGTTTATAGAAAACAGATAACACTGTGGGCTGTACTCTTCATTTTATCAGGGCTGAAGATAAAGATAAAAAATAAAATCCATCAAAGACATAAGGTTATCCGATTTATTCTCAATCTGCTCTTAGCGCAAGGGTTACCCTGAGCAATAACAATTCCTAGGATTTTTCAGAGACAAAATCCTGCCAGACAACTAGGTGACTTAGAAACAGTGCTTTCAATCAGAGATCACTAAATGAAAAGTCTCATTAACCTGGCTTCTCCCCACGAGCCCTTCCTCTAAAGAGGTTTTGAACAGGCCACCTTTATAAAGAGAAAGTCCATTTACCAGTCGAGATTAAACCAGTCAAGAATCAGAATGAAGGAATATGTCCGAGGTACCAGCTGGTTTATCTTCTGCAAGAACTTCCCATGCCTTCGACCCTTGGGAACTGTAAATCAAATGGCAGACTGTGAACATTAAAACCACGCATTGAAAATAATGCATCTCTATTTCATTCTTTTTTCCAGGTTTGAGATTTTTAAGAGCTCTGAGACTGATACAGTTTTCAGAAATTTTGCAGTTTCTGAATATTCTTAAAACAAGGTAAGATGTTCTTTGTCATATTTTTTTCCTTCCAGTCCCCTATGCCAAGTTGCAAATATCAGGTGTGCTTGCTTTCATCACAATGACGTTATTAATAGTTATATTATTCACAAAAAGAGTGATCTAACACGGAGAGGGAGAGAAAACCCAGAGTAGGGTTTGGGTTGCTCTCTTCTGCAGGGCCAGGGAATTATGTGGTGAAAAGAGAGCAACAGCTGTGCATGCAGGGAAGTGGGGACGAATGTAGGGACATAGCTGATATCTGGGTGCCCAGTGGGGTTGCCCAGATAAGAGTCACGGTGTCACTGGGAGAGGCGCGCAGTGAATGAGGGATAGATTTGCTCATTGATTGGGAAGTCCTTGCTGCCAGATTCTAAATCGCCCCTTTATTACATCACTAAATAAGAAATTGAACCCAGTCGTAAAGGCAATGGAAGCAATGCTGTGAGAGGCAATCACAAACCTCATACGGCAAACAGAAAATCATTTCATTTCAAAGCACATTTTAGATGTTCACTTTATATCCATATAGCCCTTGGGGCTTGCTCCGTGAATTGCCTTTTGGGGGAAAACCTACAAACCTCCTGCTGAATGCACCATGAATACTTCTGTTAACTGCGTTATGATCTGGAAAACACAACTGGACCAGGAGGAAAAGCCCCCAGAGGATCCCTTTCCTGATGACCTGCTGGCTTGCAGAGCTGGCCTGAAACCAGGGCTGTCTTGATGAATAAACTAATAAAAGAGGTTAGACGTGCTCTAATGGAGAATAAGTACAGGCCATAAATTTCTCGTCTAGGAAATTACACTCTAAGAAGCTTACTTCTAATGTTCCATTTCCTCTTTGGTTGCCCTTCACGCATTTGATAAATGATTAAAAACAGGACACCTCCATATTTTGTGATTTGTAATTAATATATCTGCAGTTTGGAGGATTAGATTCAGCATCATTTTCCTGGTAACACAGGCTGGGACCCAGCTTCCTGAATGAACCTGACACAGCCAACAAATTCAACCTATGATTGGCTTTACTCCTTGGGTGTTGGTGGTTTTTTTCCCCTGCTTGTTTATTTTGTTTTGCTTTAATTCCAAATTGGTTTCCTCTCTCTGACTGCTCATCTATGTGACTGTGAGGTCAAATTCACTTTCTATTAGCCAAGTTGAAAAGAAAAAGAGAATCCAATGGCACTGAAGTCTTTAAAAGTATGTCCTCCTGCCTTTTACTGTTCATTATCCTGAGATAAGAATGTGTCAGTCCTCTATTTATTAGCAATAATGTAATATTATTCATATACAGTGAATATTATATTTCTTCATATTTTTCTGAGTGCCAATAACCTTGATTTCTGCCTTTTAATTATTACTTTTGAAATGTAAATGATCAATGAAGCTAGCATCTCTTCAATATTTACCTATGTCAGATTCACTCCACTAGACTGTGTTTTGAAGGTGGAATGGGTGAGTACCCGGCACCAAGCATAGAGCCTTGTCCTTAAGAGACACTTATTTTTCTGGTAGGGGTGGTGTTTTGTGACACTCTGTAATGTCGGGTAGTGTCTGTCTCTCCCTGTTTCACAATCACATCATATGTTAAGGGAATTTTTATTCTCTGATGCCAGCTTTGAGAAGTTTCCATTGCTCTGAGGAATACTGTCTACTCCCTGGACTGTTTTAGGACTTGAGAGAATGATGGACCATCTGAATGTTTTTTTCTGACCTTCTGCTAGTACACTCACTTTTCTTTCCTTTGGATGTGGGAAGTGGCTGTGGCATCCCCGGTGGTTAACTCACCTGCCTACTGCACAGTATGGTTGCTTCCTTCTTTCAGTGTAGAGGGGGAAAGCTGAAGCAGCCAGCCAGGGCACGAGGGAGGGAATGGCCCTAGGGAAGAGTCACGGGGTGGAAGGCTGGCTGGGCATCTGCCATCCGGGCCCCAAGACAGCCTTTCTCCAGTGTCCCACTTCACACTATATGAAACTCTTGCTGTTAGAGGGTGCTTTTTGCCCCAAAGCCACAACCTGGGTTTTCAGAGTTCCCTTCACTTATGGTCATAACCAGATGGTTGAGGTAATTCAGCAAGCCTGGAGTGAGCACCCATTGGTGTCAGCAGCAAGGTGGGTGCTAGGAGTCCTGCTGTCAGAGAACTTGCTGGGTAGGGGGTCAGGCCGCCTGATGGTGTGGTTAATGTTGATGTCAGTATGTCCATGGGTTGAGAGGGGAGTAACTAAGCTGGGCTTGGCATGAGTTGTGGGGCAGTCAAGGATCTTTTCAAGGAGAAGGTTACCTTTAGGTAAGCCTTGTAGAAAACTAAGTATCATCCTCTTGGGGCTGGGCATGTGAGGGGTAGGGTGGGGGTTGACTTCTAATCAAGGAAGCTGCTAACAGCACACTGGTCTGAGAGCATGGCACTTGGGGAAACTCTGGGTAATTCTGCACTCCTGGACATTAAGAGTTCTGTGATAAGAAAGAGGGGGATGAGGTTAAGAGGGTAGGAAAGGCCAGGTCGCCAGGCACAGAAGCACATATCATGTAATTGTAAGAAGTCTAGAAGCTCTAGGACAACTCTCTGAGGCCATTTTCTCTCCAGGTGCCGGCCCGGCTAATCTTGGCTCCTTCCTTTTGGGCATCCCCAAGTGTGGATCCCAAAGTTCTGTCCCAGAGAAAGTGCAGCCTAGGCTTTTGTAGGGCTTTGGACTTTCAGCAATTCTCCTATGACTCTTCCATACTCTGCTGCTTTCACAGCGGTCCTTCCAGGAGGGTGGGTTGGGGAACCCATGTAATCGTCTTTAGGGAGATTTTGTCTGGCTCTTGGGTGGTGAATTCCTGCCAATCTGTGGCATTACGTAGGGATGGAGGCTTTGCAATGTGATTTGAAATAATGACTTGGAGTTGCTGTTTCATTTCCAGTACTTTGGCTGCCTCACTGGGCCAAGAACTGAAAGAAACAAGGCAGAGAAGCATACGGTGGGCAGAAAGATTGATAAAGAATTAAGAAGGCAGCAGAAGGAAAATTAAAGTGCACAGGATGAAACGGGCAGATCACAGTTATGTGACCAGCATCAGGGCCCTCTCCCAAGCTGCAAGCCCACAGCGGGCCTAGAATACTCCATAGCCTGAAACGGGCCAATTAAAGGGGAGACAAGGAGACTCCCCCTCGCTATCTGAGGTTTTGGCAGTTCCTCAGTTATTCTGCAAACTGGAGATCTAACGTACAGGTGCTAGAACACTTATTCAACTGTCAGAGGAAAGTCAGCAGCTGTGTTTAAAGGCTATAATTCCACATCTTATTGACTGTGGTAAATATTGATGACTAAAACATGGATCACTCAGCAATTTTTTTCAAAATGGGAATTTCCTTATTGTTTCGTGTAGTTTTTCTTTCTTCCTTTTTTTTTTTTTTTTTTTTTTTTTTGAGATAGACTTTCACTCTGTTGCCCAGGCTGGGCACGATCTCAGTTCACTGCAACCTCCGTCTCCCGGGTTCAAGCCATTCTCCTGCCTCAGCCTCCCAAGTAGCTGGGATTACAGGTGCCCGCCACGATGCCTGGCTACTTTTTGTATTTTTAGTAGGGACGGGGTTTCACCATGTTGGCCAGGCTGGTCTTGAACTCCTGACCTCAGGTGATCCACCTGCCTAGGCCTCCCAAAGTGCTGGGATTACAGGTGTGAGCCACCGTGCCCAGCCTGTTTCCTCTAATTTTTAAAATATGTTCATTGTAAACATTGCAATAACACACAAAATCATAAAGGATAGAGTAAGATTGCCTCCACATCATACTACTTTGACATAACTATTATATCTACTACGTCACCTTTGGTTTCCCACATAGCATTCCATGATATGCATGAGTCATCATATGCCTAACCAATATGTTTTTGGGAGGCGTTTTTGAAATTAAAACATTACTACTCACATGACCTTAGAAATGGCTCCAAGGTAAAGTTTGTAAAGAAGAGTATTCTATATGGAGAGTGCAAGAGATGTGCAGGGAGAGGCCAAATCATGCAGGTTCTTAGATTCATAGACTTTACATGAACAAAGGAGAGCTGTTGAAGGATTTTAATCAAGAGAGGAAATGCGGTTAGATTAACATTTTAGAAAGATCCACTATTCCAACAGTTGTATAGGGAATGGGGCTGAAGCGTCAAAGACCTCATAGACCATAAGACCAATTAGCAGGCAGTAGTCCAGGGAAAAGCTATTAGGGCATGGCTTTAGGCAGTGAAAATTGGGGCAGAGAGAGGAGGAGGGATCTAGAGATAATTAAGAGATTGGATTGGCAGAATTTCACTTTGCTCCACTCATGTTATAGTTCAGACCATTTATGTTAGTGTGGTGCAGTCCAGTTAACTTTTCAGGGGGTGGGTATTTTATATCTGTCCAGCAAATACAGCAGTAAAACAAAGCAAGGCCAGCAGCACCTGGCAGTATCAGAAACAAAGAGAAAAATTAGAGACAAGCAGAGCAGGGACAAATGTGCACTTTGTACAAAGTGCATGACATTTTCTGTGTTAACTGAAACATGTCTTGTTAAACATATAGAGAACAAAGAAGGCCCCAGAAACTCTGGGTTTACAGCTGTAATCTTTGGAGCCAGACCTTCTCTTGCAGCATCCACTGTTTCTTGAAAGAGGTCTCTAATCTACAAGAATCGTGTGCCTCTCCTATCATGTTTCACCGTGTCCATCGATGTGAATTAGAACTCATGGGATGGGGACTCAGGAATTGTATTGGAAAAATGAGAATGATTTACTTTAGATGGGTGAGGTTTTCATGATAAAATCATAATCTCCCTCAAAGCTTAGGAAGCAGGCTAGAATCTGAATGATTCAAATCATTCTAACCATTGCTAGCTTTATGTTTGGCCCAGATCCCTAGGCTTGACCAGGAAGGCTATGACTATCTCCATGCAGAGATACACAACCTTTGCCATGCAGAGCACACAGCCCTGCTCCTGGCATGCCCCACTCTTTCTTCCCAAAGAGCCTTACTTAACCTGGCAAGGTTCACATTTCAGAGTATGGAGAATGCCCACCAGGGGTTAACCTTGCATCTTTTGCTCGTAGCTTTCAGATGCGTGGTGATAGTGTTTCATTTAGAAAGCAAATGCCTAAACCTAGGGATCTGTGATAATACTGATGTCATAAAAATAATCAGATTTCAGAGCTAAACACGGACTGTTTTAGCAACAATGGTTAAATGTTCTGCATATGGCAAGAGCTCCCTAACGCACTACCAATATCACTGTAACCATCATTTAGAGTTTAATAATCACCATATTTAGGTCATTTTCCCAAAGCACCAAGAGGCTCGGACTCCCAATAGGTTAAATATCTCAAGAGGACCCCACATGGTTGTTGGTGGGACACTGCTGTGTTCAGGTCCCAAGAATCCAGGAGTATGTAAGTGAAGCCACTTGGTATTTAATGATCCCCTGAGAAAATGGACAACACGCACCTCCCTAAGAGCCCTCCCTTTGCCACTGGCTATCTGTTCTTCATCTACTTCTTACCTTCCAATGCTGGAGCACACCTTAGAGGACTTACAAGGTAGAGGTAGGAGGGAATTCTGCTCAACACAACATCTAACACATAATAAGCGCTCCATAAATATTGGCAGTTATTATAATCTGGAAACTCTAGAAATGACCAAGAGAGACAGAATGGACATTTTCGTTGTTTTCCCAAGTTTTCGAATGAGAAGAAAGTTGTTCCACACACCTCGAAAGATCAGTCTCACCCACAAAGTTGAAAGTATCTGTTTATCCTTTCCATGAACTGTCAGAATCAATTCGGGAAAACCTAAGACCGTGGATTCCTCTGTGCTGTTCCATAGAAGAAGAAAGAGTGTTGTTATGAGCATTAAATGGCTTAGTACACATAAAGCACAGGTGATCCTAAAGCATTTAGGATGGTGGCACATGTGGTGAGCACTGGGAAAGAACTGTAAACAAGCTAGCTGATACTATTACTGTGATCTTAAATGCCTAGAATTTAAATCATTGGTTCTCCAAAAGAGAGGTAAGAGAGGGAAGTCGTAACAGAGATGAATTGACCAAAACTAATGGATTGGGCAACACTGTAGGCTACATTAAGCCACTACTGGGAAAATGCAAGAGCTAGAAAAGAGAGTTCTTTTCTGCAAGATGCAGCAAGGAACACAAGAGTCAAATAGCAACCTAAAACTTTACACAAGACATCTTAAGTCGGTAGGATCAATTACCGATGAATGGCTGGAGGTGAGAGCCGGGGAAAGTCACTTTGTCTTGTAGGTGGGTGGAACAACTTTAAGGAAGCAGTAGGGATTGAACTGGGCTTTGAAGAATGGGGAATATTTGGCTAGATGGGAAAGGCTTTCGAGTTGAGTAAATAGTGTAGACAATAGCTATAGTAAATAGGTTTAACTGGGATGGCAGTTTCAAGAGCTTATGTGAAAGGGTGGTGGTGGGAGAGACTGGGACTTCACAAGGTATTGACAATGGAAGGAGAGAGTTTGAATGTCATCTTTTAGTCAACAAGAAGCCTTTGGACAGTGAAGTGACCTGCTGACAGCAGCCTTCAGGTATACCCCAGTGGGAGTGAACAGGATGCACTTTAGGAAGAGAGCAGAGGCAGAGACCAGTGCACTCAGTGCAGAGTCACGGGGCCTGCTATGCTCCAGGGACTCAGGGCTCCTGGAATCCAGACAGACAAGTCCCCAGCTCTCAGGGAGCTCAAAATGTCATAAGGTCCAGTTGATCCACTCAAGGAACACCAGTGGATACTAAAGCTGTTAGGTATAAGGTTGTTGGGGAGCAGGATATTCCTGCAGTCTCGGGGCCTCACTCAAGGTGGCATATTCATTACAAAGTGAAATGGGCACCTCTCAGTGGAGACATTAGCATCTCCACCTCAGCCACATGAATGGGCCTAGTCATTGGGCTGGGATATCCTGATGTGATGCCATCCCCGCAGAGATGCTTAACAGAAATACTCAAGTAGGGAGCTATGTAGGATGATCAAGTCTAGAGGTCTAATGTACAACATGAAGACTATTGTTAATAAAATTGTATGGTATTTGGGATTTTTGTTAAATATGTAGATTTTAGCTACTCTTGTCACACACGAAAACGTAGCTATGTGAGATGGTAGATAATATCATGTTGTAAACCTCAAACATACACGATAACATTTATTTTAAAAATAAACTGGGCTGGGCACAGTGGATCACACCTCTAATCCCAGCACTTTGGGAGGCCGAGGTGGGCAGATCACCTGAGGTCAGGAGTTCGAGATCAGCCTGGCCAACGTGGTGAAACCCTGTCTCTACTAAAAATACAAAAATTAGCTGGGTGTGGTGGCGTGTGCCTGTAATCTCAGCTACTTGGGAGGCTGAGGCAGGAGAATTGCTTGAACCTGGGAGGCGAAGGTTGCAGTGAGCCGAGACCACACCATTGTACTCCAGCCTGGGTGACAGAGTGAGACTTCACCTCAAAATATAAAATAAAAATAAATAAGTAAATAAGCAGGATCCAGAATATAGGACATTATAGAAGACAACCTAGATTCACACAAAATCTAATGTCATTACAAAGGAGTGGTGTCATTTATACATTAAAAGAGACTGAAGCTGGGATTGGCAAACTATAACCCATTCCTGCTGCCTGTTTTTGTAAATAAAGTTTTATTGGAACAAAGCCATATCTATTCCTGTACATGTTGTCCGAAAGCTGCTCTGAAGCCACAGTGACAGAGTTAAGTATTTGTGACAACGTCTATATGGCCTGTAAAGCCTAAATACTTACTCTCTGTCCTTGTTTCCTGACAGTTGGATTTAAGCCACCTAACAGCCAAATGCAGTGCATGAAACTTGGGTCTAGGGGAAAATAAAAAAAATAAATAAATAAACATAATTTTGGGGCAACTGGAGACATTTAAATAAGGTCTGCATATTAAATAGCATTACTGAATTTTTATGTTTTAATTTTCTCAGGCGTGCAATGGTATTGTGATTATGCTGTGCAATGCTTTTCTTCTTAGGAGTTGAGTGCTAAAGTATTTAGGGCTTGTGCCATGATGTCTCTGATTTATTGGTAAATGGTTTAGCAAAAAAAAAAAAAAAAAAGAGGGAGAGAGAAAAATACATATATACATGGCAAGAAGAAGAGAAGGAAAAAGAGCGGCGGGGGTGTGGGGAATAAGAGAAAAAGCATGTAGGGAGATAAAGCACCTGTGGTAAAATGTTAATAATTGGTCAGTCTAAATGAAGAGCGTACAAGTGTTCATTATACTGTTCTTTCCACTTTTCTGTAGATTTGAAGAGTTTTTAAAATAAAAGTCAATTTTTACCAAAGTTAAATTCGTTCCTCTAGGCTCTGTCCTGACCTTCATCCCAGCAGCTCCTCCAGCTTCCAGAATTCCCTTATAATGGAGAAACGGTTGGAAGTTAGGTGTGGCAGCCTCTACCTCTAAGCGGGTGCTGTTACCCTGTAAGATAGCCCCTGCAGGGCCTTCCCTTGGTAATGTGGGGATTTTGCTTGTTGTCTCTTGCACAGTAATTCCATCAAGCTGGTGAATCTGCTCTCCATATTTATCAGCACGTGGCTGACTGCAGCCGGGTTCATCCATTTGGTGAGTAACCTTGAAGACCCTTGCGCTCTCGCTTGCCAGCAACAAGACCCTCTCTGAGTCATTTTATTACCTAAAATTTTTCTTGCTGGAAAGAAATTTCACCTCAGTTGTAGACAGGAAGATGGGAAGCAACCACACAATTGTCTGGGTTTCCAACCTTTTTACCCCAAACTAGTTCCAAATGGTGAGTAATGTTTGCACTATTAACCTGCATTTTTCCGTTCATTGCTCATTGGTATTGTGTGGGGGCTTTGGTAAATTTTCCTTCTGTCTGCAAGAACTATAGTAAGCCACAAGATGGCAGTGCTTCCTAAGCAAACACCTGGAAAAGGTCTGGGGACAAGATTGGAAGTTTGACCCACACCTCCTAGTAAACAACAAATTCAGATCCCTCAATTTCTCTCTACTTCCCCCTTACAAAAAGCCATCTTTGATTATTTTGTCTGATTTGTACCTCAAAAATGTTAATTCTTTTTTATTAGTGACTCTTTTAAAGCCTTATATTGAGTCAAGCCCCTCACACCACCCGAAGGCAGACTTTCCTCCTGCTTTTAAAGAGCACAGCCATTGTAGGAAGTGTGTTTCATGCAAACATAGACTGTTACAACTGGAAGGAGCCTCGTCTAGCTATGAGACTTTGGATAAAGTTGACCACCGGTGGCTGAGCCTCTGTTTGCATAAGGGATAGAAGGACACACGTGGGATTTACGTAATTATCACCCAAAGAAAGACAGGCCTGGGATGACAGAAGGTGGGGCACAGGGGCTCACGTAGTCACCAGATTTGGGGTCTCCTGCCTAGCCCTTAATACCGATGGCATTCTTGGCCAAAATCAACCTTAATCACCCTAATTCTTGCTGTAACCAAATACCAAGCACCCAAATCACAAATGTGGAGGAGATAGTAGTCTTTAATAAGATGATGACCCCACCTTACTATTGGTATTAGTGAAGTCCCTTCAGGTTCACCAGGAAACTTTTGTGAAAATGGCATATTGAGGACAAACTGATGTGTGAAAGAGGCCAGGCCCTGGAAACATTTTGCAGAGGCACCCGTCCACAGGCCCTGCGGGTGGATCACAGGCGTATTTGAGTAAAATTGGACCTGCAGCTCCCTCTCTCCTGAGAGTATCTAAAGTACCTTTCCTGCCCATCTCCTAGCCTTGTTGGCAGATCAAATATGATGGAAGGACAGGAAAGTGGGGAAACTGCAGTCCTGGGCCAAAGCTCTCCAAATCCAGCCACACCCATTTGTTGAAGTTTTGCCTCTGCAAAGTTGACCAGGACCTGTGTGGCCCACAAAACTGAACAAGTTTGCCAGCCCTTGGTCTAACAGACTGTGCCAGTGCAAGCTGTTCTCATGAGCTCACTTTCCAAGCCCCTGGGAAGATTCTGGCAGCCTCAAGGCTAAGACCACCATTGGCAATTTGCAAAGGAGGGAGAGCAGGGCCAGATCCCAGAGATGCTATTTGAATCAGAACAAGCAGGGCCCATATATACTCTTTGGATAAACTGATGGAAGGAAGAAGCCCCCTGTGGAAGCGTTTATAATTTCTGCGGGAGAGGCAGAGCCAGGCCATCTGGGCCTTAGAAACCCATTGAGGAAGGTCAGGGAAGGGCTCTCTGGCTCTTTCCTTGAAGAGAGTGCTCTAAAACCTGGCCAGAGGCAATGCCCTGAATTTTAGCTGGCTTCCGACATTTTACCAGAAGAAGAAAAAAGGCCTAGAGATATTTTCCTTCTTGCTTTCCCTCTCTGTCCCAATCAGCCAGGAAGACATTTCCTGCAGCTGCTTCTCCACTTTCTTTGTGTCCTGCTCAGGAGCTCTGCATCCTGACTCACAGAGCTCAGCCCAGGAACCACACAACTCCTGTGGAGAGTGGTGTGCATTAGCAAGTGGCCTTCGGGAGTGCTGAGCTTCCGGGTTTATTGTATGTATACACTTCAATAGCATGTTTTACTTTTTTCTCCCCTGTCCCGTTTGCTTTAGGTGGAGAATTCAGGGGACCCATGGGAAAATTTCCAAAACAACCAGGCTCTCACCTACTGGGAATGTGTCTATTTACTCATGGTCACAATGTCCACCGTTGGTTATGGGGATGTTTATGCAAAAACCACGCTTGGGCGCCTCTTCATGGTCTTCTTCATCCTCGGGGGACTGGTAAAAAAAATCTTTATTACGATTTGATTTTGATGGTTGTTAGTACTTTCCATGATACAGTTCCTTAAAGCTTTGTATTGTAGACTGTGTTCTGCACTAGAAGCAAGCCTTAATGTTAGAATCAGGCTAAGTAAATCCAAACAGGATGGTGACTTTTCTGCATAATTCTTGGTGTATTACACTTGTCCCATAGATCCAGGCACATTGCCCTTGTGAGGGACAGCCATTTAGCAGGAGCACACCTAATTGTCTTAAGAAAGTGATGCAGTTAAGAAGGGAGAGTGTCTACCCCTTAGCAATGTAATTCAGCATCTGGTATGCTACAACGACAATGGCTGTCACCTGCCTCTGGTAGAAGCTATGGATACTTTGTAGAGACAGTTTGCGGTTTCAAGAGCTCCCCCTTCCCCTTTATGTTCCTCCCCAAACTTCCAACAAACACTGTGGCTGGGGCCTGCCCTAAAGAGAAGGGTCCCTACATCAAAGGACAGAGAGCACCTTAGTCTTGTCCAGGCAGACATCCCCATGTGAGCAGAGTGCAGTTTTGCAAACAGCTCACTCCATTCTGCAGTGGACACATGGGATATTTTTGCTCCTTTCTTCTAGGAAAGTTTCACTGTTTGGTTTTTGAAGGTCTGTGCAGCTCTTTAGGTTGCACTAAACCATCCCTTATAATGTAAATCAAGGGGATTTCTGGCCACACATTGGCAGTTGCTGCATTTTGTCTTTCAAAGTAGCTCACTTTAAGTTTAGATTTTTTGCCATTTATGAAGTGAGTGATTAAAATCCTAATCCACACACAGCTTTCATGTACGTACACTGCACGCACATTTATATATAGTGATGCATACACATCTCTCTGTTTTGTATGCATAGGGCATATACATTTTAAAAATGTATATAAATGTGCACGTGCATGTGTACATTCACGCAAGCATTTCTGCAGCATCCGTGAGGTGCTCATAGATAACAAGACCCATCCAGCCAGCCACAGGCCAGATGTTTGTTGGACAAAACATGGCAGATTTGTGTTTCTCCTTGCTATCTTCTCCTCCCAGGTGATTTCCTAAATTTCCCTTTTGTGCTTTTTAGTGGTTTTTTTTTTAATAGAAAAATTTAGTTTTTAATCTTTTGGTGTTTATTTTCTTTGTCACTCTTAAAAACGTTGATTCTCCTCTGAATTTAATGACAAAGATCTTCTCTTGCGAAATTGTGTGTGCACGCACACGTGTGCCTGTGTGTGTTTAATTTCACTAGCATGCCCCCCTTTTGCCTATTTTTCTTCAACAAGAACTAGATATCACCTTATTTATTCCTGTCTCCTTTGTATTTTTCTTGACTGTGATTTTTTTTGTTCTTTAGTTGTCAAGGTTAGCTAATGTTTGTTTGTCTTGTGTATTTCCAGGAGCTTGCTCTTTTCATGCTTTTAGTTTTTTATGACCCAACGTATCAATATATACCTTTGCAGGCCTAATCCTTTTGTGTTTTCAGATCTTAATGCCCCCCACCCCGTCTGAACAGGTCCCCCCTTTTCTTTGGCCTGTCTTTTTAGTCTCTCTTCTGTCTCCTGTCTTCTCAGGCCATGTTTGCCAGCTACGTCCCTGAAATCATAGAGTTAATAGGAAACCGCAAGAAATACGGGGGCTCCTATAGTGCGGTTAGTGGAAGAAAGTAAGTATGCCAAGAGGTTTTGCTGCCTCCGCTGCGGTAGAATCCTCTCTGCATGCCATTTTTTTTTTTGGCTCTTGTTTCTTTGTTTCATGCATGTAGGCAATGTTTGCCCGCTACGTGCCCGAAATTGCTGCTCTCATCCTGAATCGGAATAAATTCGGCGGGACTTTTAACAAACATGGAGGCAGAAAGTAAGTCAGTTGCATCAGAAAAGACGTGGTTGAGTGACTTTCAGGAGTCCCTGTGGAGGTGCCGTCTGAATTCTGCCCCTCCTCCACCCCACCGGGTGCTTCTATGAGGGAAGGCCCAGCTTCTGCATGGGGTGTGATGTCAGAGGTGACCCGAGGACGTTGCCACACTTGGACCAGCTCCCATTCACAAATTCCAAGAGATGTAATGAATTTGTCCTGAAAGGCGTCCATTTATAACTGGGCCCATATTTTCTCTTCTGACCCCTAACAAGTAGACAAAACTCATTCATTCTTCACATCATCTGGCTATGTGATAAAATTCTGGTCCCTCAAACTAGTATGATGCCCTCCTATGGTGGTTTGTATGTAGCAAGAATGCAGGATAAGACTCTGGCAGGGAACTTCTTGGGTGGCAGATCCAGGTCATCTGGCCTACTGCAAAGGTACTGTGGCCACTGGGAACCCAGTTCTCCTCTTCATCCAGGAGGTACCAATCTTATCCTTGGAGGGACTCATTACTCAACTGAAATTCCTTCTGGGCAAGAAATAGTATATTTCTGGTAGTTTAGGGTACTACATGCTATTCCTGATGAATCTTTTGTTTGGCTTCCCAAACATGAGTGTTTTCTTCCCGGGAACTATTTCAATGTGTGCTTGGATCACCTTATCACTCTCAATATCAATGTGCAGGTTCAATATAGACCCCAAGGTTTTCTCCTAAGTAGGGGGCAGTACCTTACCACCTCAAGAGAGGAATGCTGTGGGGGAGAGGGGGCTGGCAGCAGGCACCCTTTATTTATTTTTTTAAAGCTTTTTCTGGGGCAGTGACCTTTGTTTTTTGTTTTGAGGTATAACTTACATAGAGTTAAATGTACACATCTTTAACATATAGAGTGAGGAACTTGTACCTATGTACACACCCAGTAACTACCATCCTGTCATCCGGATCAGGACACAGAAAACTTTTCATCACTCCCGCCTCTTCCCAGTCATGGAAGTTCCCATCATGGAACTGTTTTGTTTTGTTTTGTTTTGCTTTCCCTTCTCGTTCAGTTTCAAATGAACTCTTAAAGAGCTTCTTTGGTTTTTTTAAGAGGAAATAAAATCAGACCGGGAGCATTGTATTTCCCTCCACTGCTGCCTTCTCCTCGTTTTGACAGTCAGCCATGTCGGGCAGAGTGGAACCTCCCCTTTGGTCAGTGAGTCCAATGCTTCCTGAGCTCAGGTGTCCAGGCCTCTGCACAGGAAATGAGGAGGTGGACAAAAGGGCTCATTTTCTTGAACTACCCACAGGACACCAGTTTCTTTTCAAAGGCACAAAGGACAGTGGGCCAGAGGAGGCCAGTTGGCGTCTTTTCAGAGAGGCAGCACATCCCTCCATCTTCCCTCTAATGGAGCCCTCCCCTCACTATTATCTTAACAGCCCTGGATGAGGTTAGAACCAAGCTGTTCTGATTTCTGGGCCATTGGTTGGATCCAAAAGGCCAAATAAGTCCAGAGATTCCCATTGGTCATGTATCCCATGCCAAGAGGAAAACAGCATCTCGATTCATTTTGCCTTGAAGGTATGGACAGGTCTCCATAAAGCAGAAGGCATTCTGAGGGCCTGGGGCTCTCTTTATGGCCTCTCTATCTCCCAATGTCACTGCCAGCATTTCCCAATCACTGCCCCTGAAGAAGTCAATAAAATCAATTGCCCTGAAGGCTAGGTTGAAAATATTTCTTGACTCTCATTCCAGGTAATTTTTCTTTAATGAAATAATTTTCCTAGTCAAATGTGGGTGAGCTGGTGGGTGGGCTGGAGGCCGGTAGCTTTTGGTGCCGGCTGACCCAGATGGGGCCCTCAGCGCGGCACTCACTCACTGCCCCAGGTCCGATCTGGTCATGTTTCACCCTGGCAGTTACACTCAAACTTTCAGGTGCTGATGACTTCAGATCACAGACTTCCTGCCATTCTGTTCTGGCTCTGTAATCTTTTATCACCGCTTTTAGCCTGATTTTCTCTCTCTCTCTCTCTCTGTTTTTTTCTTCTTCCTTTATGAAATGCACTTTGCTTTTAATGTTCTTTTTGGGTCCCCACTGTTCCTGACCCTGCAGACACAGAGTCCATCCTGTCATCAGCACCGGGCCTGTTCACTTTACTTTACGCATTGTTTCCTGGTTCAAAAGCTAATTACTAAGTAGTTTAAAGAAGCCCTTTGGTCACTTAGATCTTTCATCAGAAAATATAAGCTTGGGAAAGGCACGGTAATAAAGGGCCATTAGCACCCTTTGTTTGATGTTGTTTTTCCAGTCAGTAAAACAAGATTGATGAAATGTTATGTTTGGCCAAATTTTGAGTTTTCATTTGGAATTCAGTGTTGAGAGAATGAGCTGTCAGAATCAATAAGTTTTCTTTCGCTTGGGATATGGGCATGTGGTAGTAATTAGCAATATAAGGTCTTTAGTTGAGCAACCAAGCATGGATTCTGGCAGCAAACATAATGAGAAACTACAGTTGTTCTATTTCTAACGTCAGAAAGTTTCCAGATAAAATTAAATGCATTTGCAAAAGGAAAGCAGCTAAACTTTGTTGAAAGATAAAGTTCAGACTCTTAAAACAGTGTGCTGTGCTCTGAGTTTTTGTGTATGCATAAATCCATGTGCTCTGCCCCTGGACACAGACGTATGTGTTCTCTGCTCCCCAGGACCCAATCAAATGAATGCCCAGAAAGAAATTAGAATGTATACATAGTTAAGGGATTTGTTTACTTGTGCATATTTTATTCAGAAATGATTTCTCTAACAATATATTAACTTGTCAGAGAACTCAAGGTAACTCATGATCTAAAGCTACAGAGACACAAAACTTTGAAATTCAAAGATTATTTAAAGTAAAAAATTTAGGCAGAGAAGATCAGGGTTTTGTTTGTACAACACCCAAATTCAGGATATTTGAGAATATGAAGATTTCATTGGCATTTCATTTTCAGTTTTAATCAATGTGTTTGGCATAATATAAACACTTCAAGTAGCATTCTCAAAACCTCTTCACCATCAACACTATTTCAAGGGCCTAGAGTGCCTTACCCAACATTTTCATCACCTCCTGCAGGATAGCCAGTCCCTGCAGTAGTTATGGGTGCTCATGCACATGTGCGTGTGTGTTGGCTATTTCATATATGTTATGATGGATTGGGGCATCTAAGAATAGGGGTTTGGGTGTCCACAACCAACAGTTCAGTGAGTAGCCGAGGCAGGTAATCTCTCTGAGTTGGAGGGATTACTGGGCTCTTGGACTGATACCCTGAATCTTATTCAGAAGAGTAGGCCTCCTGCAGCCCAGGCTGTCTCCCAAGGCCATTGCCTCCTCCTCGTTCCCTTTGTGGAAGGTCGAAACTGCTTAGAGACAGGGAAGGCCGGAGGGGTGGTGAGGCTCCCATGGCCTTTGGGATCCCCAGCTCTCTCCTCCCTCTCATAGCCTCTTGCAGTTTCCCCCAGAGGTCTCCTCTCTGAGTGTGATTCATTCCACTCCTGGTTAGTTTATGAGAACTGACAAGATCATGGTCCAAGGTCACATGGCCAAGGGCCATGGAAAATAATCAGTCACAGAGAGGAATCCATCTGCTGTAACCCCGTTGTTAGAGGGAGTCCAGCCGGAGAGCCACCCAGACCTTGTGTTTCTCATGTTGGGACTTGAATGACTCAAGTTTGAGGCAATCCTAGGCCCAGGTGTTTGGGACAGAGAGAATGGGATGGGTTTGGATTATTCTACTGATTCCTGGTAGCCAAATGCTGAGAGGACACACAAGAGGGGAATGAGTCATGAAAGACTAGAAGTAGCCAAGGTGGGAGAGGAAAGTGAGTGTAATTATCTTGGAAGAAGGTCCCCAGGATGAAGCTACTGAGCCGCCATTCTGGTTTGGGGAATAGTTGTCACAGACTAACCCATCTCTTGCTCCAATTCAAAAAAGCTGTCTGTGAAACTTAAATGCTGTGGCTTCCCTTGGAACATTTCCCTATAAAGACAGGAGTGCTACACACTTCCTGAAATGAGAATGTGGATCAGTGCAGCCTAAAGCCCCAGGACTGCCTTCTCTGGCAATAGTAATACTATAAATATTTGCATATATCAGAATCCTCACAGTGATCCTGTGAGAAAGGTATTACCATCATCTCCATTTGGAATGAGTGAAGAAACTGAGGAACAGGGAGGTTGAGTGACTTGCCTGACATCACCCAGCTAGTAAAGAGTAGGGCTGGGGTTTGAACCTGGACAGTCTGCTTCCCTGTGTCCTGCTGCGTCTCCATGTCGTCTCTTGAGATGCCATCCTGCTCTAAACTCAGTGATCTCCTATTGTTTGTATCTTCCTCCACCTTTCCCTGTAAGTGGAGCCAGAACACCGTGCCATGATGGAGAGGAAGAGAAAGGCATGAGCTTCACTTTGGGGTTGTCTCCTCTCTCCTCCTGCCCACTCACTACCCCTAAGTGTCCTGGCCCCAGGATTGAGGGGAAAAAAAGGGAGAGCGGACAAAACCATTTCTTCCTTTATTTTTCTCATTTGGTTAGACTAGAATTCTAATTCCTTCTTGAACACTTCTAGCAATGAGAGGCTCTCAAGGACAGATAGATGAACAACATCCAAAGTGAGATTTGTTCCTTTTTTGTGGATTTCAACATTTTCTTCCCCTTTCTGGCTCCATCCTTTAAAGGTAGTTTCATGGAGAATTGTAGTGATCTGCTAAACTTGGACTTCCCCGCTGGGCAGATCTCACCTGCAGAGCCTTCTATACTTTTGCAGATGGAACCACCTGTTCCCTTTCACTCCTTAGCTGGTATGCCACACAGCACAGAGCAGTTCTCTGGTGTGGTTTCTTACTCATCAGTGAGAGGTGCAGTAGTGCATTCTGTGTGTTTGTTTCATAGCTTTGATTTGGAATATTCACCCTCAGGAACCTGTATCCCACTGAAGGGAGTTAGGGCTGTCTGCGTTCAACCTCGGATGTGGTCTCCACATTGGAAAGAGTCTTACATTCAGAGAGATTGGGACAGTTTGTCATGCTTTTCTATTTAAATATGAAAATAGAGTACTTCATTATCTTCTTTATTGTAAATGCTCATATTTTAAAGAGGACTCCATACTTTAGAAGAAATGATTGAGTATTCAATAGTTGAGAACAAAATTTCAAGAACTAAAAACAGCCCAGCACAGTTAGTGACCTGCCTCACTGTCCATTCCTGTGGCCCGTCTCCATCGTTTCATTCACTCACTCGGCAGGCAGGCATTCTCTGTGTTATGCGTCAGGCATGATGCTGGGTTGTGTTGGGTGCTCAGGGTTCACTGGTGAACAGGCTACCCTCGGAACCTGTCCTCATAGAGTTTACAGTCTCAAGGAGGTTGCAAGCACTGAGCAAGGGTACAACTAAAGCAAATGCCAATTACACATTTTTAATATGTGCTGCAAAACCAAGAAAGACTAAGATTTGCAACTGAGAAAAACAGGGATTAGTTACACTGGATAAAGTAGTCCAAAGAAGCGACACCTCAGAGGAGGAGATGCTAACGTTTGTTCAATGAACTTGACCCAGCTTGCGTTACCCACTAAACTGGGGGAGCTGACGCTCTTGCTTTTAAAATCCAGGTTATGCAAGCCCCACTTGCAAACATAGGTCTTCATTTCTACCTCCAATAGAGGAAGTCTTAAAAACTGATTGCTCGCTCAGACCCTAACCTGCCTGAGAGGTGCTTTCTTGACTTATCGAGAGAGGGCATCCTGCGTATCTTCCCTGCTTCCTGATTATTGGGTTCTTTTTAAGCTCCGTTTCTTTCCTTATATCAGAATTAGGCTCTCCTTCTCACTCAGACTCTTTGTTCCTTCCTGAGACCACACACTATTCCCTCCTGCCTGGCTGTCTTGTATCAACATGGAATTCCATTCCATTTCCTCCATCACACTCAGGTCTTGTCCAACGGGATTCTAGACTGATTTCTAAAGGATTTGGAATTTTAAATTGTCTACTGTGCCAGAGCATGGATTATTTCTTTACAAAGACTCATTAAATCTGCAGCCCCGTAGCCCAACCTAACTTAAAGGAATTAACGTGAGTCACACCTTCGTGTCCATCCATTCCACTTGTGTTTACTGAGGGCTTGCTACACACCAGGCACTGGGGACAGATGCATTTCTACACATCCATAAAAATCTCCAAATATACCACAGCTGTTCTGAGCTACACGTCGTACTATTTGGCCACGTGAGTGGTTGGGGAGTCCAATCTCAGAGCTTATTGAAACCTCTTCTCTTGGTTCTGAGAGAGTCTTGCTACCACACCATTTCCCTCTCGACTCTTTCGGGGAAGGCATGGCTTCTAGCACTTGGGAATCGGATTTGAGATGATTTCATGTGATACTGACTTGGCCCGATCCATAGGCCTTTCCTTTCCCGTTTACTTGTGTCTTGGGCAACAGTCATTCTCACTTTTCCTCACCGGCAAGGGGCCGACTGCTCTCATGAGGGGTGTTTCCTATAAAATGTCATTTATGATTTCTCTATTGCAGACATGGCTCTGGTCGAAATGTGATCGAAGCTTTGCATCCTACGCAGACTTAGATCCCTCATCAAGTAGCCATTCAGCCCTCATTGCATGAGCCGCATGACTGCCCCAGCCTGAACCCCTCAGCAATATCTTCAGATTCCTAGATTTTAAAAGCCATAAATTAGCAAATCATCAACATATCACCAGGAAGGATCATCTGGTAGCGATTCTAGTCAGAAGGAAACACAGGCCCCAATAACCGATCTTCACAAAGATATGAAGAACTGTAGACAGACAGATACAGTAAATAAGAAGACAAATAGATAATTCAAGTTGACAGAACATCTTGAACTGATTAGGCATTCTGCTCTGATTAGCATTAAACTTCTTGGGAACAGGGAAAACAAAAAATGAGCTTGCCCTAATACTTTGGAAAAATGACCTCTTGACTACTTCTGAAACGCAGTGCTGAGGGGTAGATACCCAAAGTGCTTGTCATTAGATGCCGTATCTTCTGATGTGTTGTGCTAGGTATCCCTTCCTGATGAGAGGGGTCTTGGTGGGCATGGGACGTGGGCACTTCTTTCTTGGCATCTGTTTTGGATTCCTCTAAGCTGTATCTTCAGTCCCTTTCAAACTTGAAGCTCTATTTAAAGAGACTTGGAAGCATATTAAATCAATTTCCTGATAATACTGATAGAATGAAGCTCCCCTTCTTTCCTGCTGTCACTCTTCCCTTCCACACACTTAGCAAAATGTTCCAGCTATTGTTCTGAAAACAAGAATAGAAATGTAGGTGGGAGATGAACTGTGTACCTTAAAAAAAAAAAAAAGTCATATCCAAGCCTAGATTTTCACTCTCAAATATTCTTTCTTCCATTAAAAATAATTTGAATATGATTTCTCAAATTATAATTGCTGAAAATTCTGATCAATGGCTCCTTTGATTGGGTGAATCCTCGCCGGGTAGATTCAGAATCTCAGGAACAAGTGCAGCCATCCCAGACTAGGTTGCCCCGTGTTTTCTGTCTTCATGCCAGGTCATTCACTCTGCTGAACTTCTTTCCAGAGCTGTGCAAAATGGTTCCTGGTAGATTTGGGGTTCCTTCCATGCTGCGGTCATCATACTATGAAAATAAACCAGGAAACTTCCTAACTGGCCAAGTCCAGTGTCTCTTTTTATTAAAACATTATGGGGGCTGATACAGTGTGAAAGTTGTGGAAATCTGATTCTGTTGTCCCAAGGGTTCCAGTCTCCACAGCCAGTACTGGTGTTGCATCACAATGGCCTGCTCTCACCCACAGAACCACAGGGACTGCTCCGAATGTGGGTACCAGTTGCTGTAAAAGTAATCTCTATCTCCCCTCCTTGTACATTTCTAATAAGAGGACATGGGAGTAGTTCAGAGATAGCTATGTGCCCATCTCAGTGAGAGCTTATATGACCTTAGCCATTGACTCCAAAGGCAAATGTCAGCTAGTGTACAGAACAGCCTTAGGAAAACTCCCATTCTAACATATTGGATCAACAAACAATAATTTGAATCCCCACCATGTGCCAAGCTCTGTGCTGGGTACCGTAAGTAAAATGTAATTCTTGCTCTCCTGGAGCTTATCTGAGATTCTGACCAATCAGTACCATCCGAGGAAGCAGTGGCAGTGAAACAGAAGCTTGAGTATGCAGGAGCATCTTCCCAGTGAAACACTCTTTTTTCAGGAATTTTATTCATTGAAATCATGGAAGTGTAAAATAATCATGAAAACAAGAGACATTAGAGGGAAGCCTCCCAAAAGCGTTTGATAATTCACATTGTTGAACATACCCACTGGAACAGGGGAGGGCATAGGTAACAGCAGAGTGCCTTGTTCACCTAAAAGCTTACAGACCCAGTAAAAGAGGAGTGCAGAAAGATTTGGGAGGGTTGGGAATCCGCTGATGTGATCCCGAGGTCCACTCCTTTCCAGACTCCACAAAGGTCCTGCTGTGGCCTGTCATGCCTCGTATCATGCCTTCTTTTTTCTTTTCTTTTCTTTTTTTTTTTTTTTTTTTTTTTTTTTTTTTTTTGAGATGGAGTTTTGCTCCTGTTGCCCAGGCTGGAGTGCAGTGGTGCAATCTTGGCTCACCACAACCTCCACCTCCCAGATTCAAGTGATTCTCCTGCCTCAGCCTCCTGAGTAGCTGGGATTACAGGCGTACGCCACCATGCCTGGCTAATTTTGTATTTTTTAGTAGAGACGGGGTTTCTCCATGTTGGTCAGGCTGGTCTTGAACTCCCAACCTCAGGTGATTCACCCACCTTCTAACCTGTAGCTCCTTCCAGTCCCTGTGTGACTAACAGATGCTGGAGGTCTGCTGGGGCCTATGCAAGTATGTTGGGTCTACAGAGTGAATGGCTACCAGCTTATGCTGGCTGTGGCAACACCCTTGGTGTGGCTAGAGAACAAGGCAAAGATATGTCAAGTTTATTGTCATTATGGGAGGGTCAGTCCCAACAGCATGTGCTCAAGGACCATGATACATGATTCACCAGGGGAGTTAGGGAGGCAGGTGGGTCTCTCTTTGCAAATCAAAACCCTCTCTGGGCCAAATTCAGAGCCATTTCTTTGCTTGGACTCATTCTCCCTCTATTCCACCTTCATCCCTGAAGAGTTAGGCTGACCTTTGCCTGCCTTAGTCTTCTCCCAGTCTCTGCTTGTATAGAAGCAGCATTACCAAGTGAAGACAGGCAAATCTGCTTTGATTTGAAAAAAAGAAAGTGCCATTCAGCTCCCTGGTTTCTCTGTAAGAGCAGAGAACCATCTAGCATTGGGAGAGTCAGGTCAAGGGAAGACCTGACTTATTTTAAAATGGCCAAAGGCCACCAAGTCCAAAGTAATGGGATGAATAAGATGCAGAGGGGTGGGAGTGTTGGGGAGGGAGACATAGGAAGAACCAGTGCAGTTTGTGAGGGTTCAGCAACTGTGGAATTGCTTACTGAATATATCTGCAGAATTCTCCTTCCAGGGAGGAAGGAAGGAAAGAAAGGAAAGGAGAGAAAGAAACCTAAATGGTGGTGATAATCCTTGCATACTAGGTAATAATGAGAATTAGGTGAGAAACCACAGTGAAGGTAAACAAGTCTACCAGTTAGGATTCTCTGGTTGCAGGCAACAGAAACTTATTTTTTTTGCTGACTTGATTTTTTTTGGCAGAAATTTTTTTTTTTTTTTTTTTAAAAGGTTAGTGTACCTTAGAGATTCCAATGAAAAACTGAAGAGCAAGATCCCAGAAAGGACGGAAAAGAGCCAGAGGCGTAGCTCTGACATTGAGGAAGCAGAAACTCAGGAGTAGTCATTATAGGGTTTTGTCATCAGGTTGAATCAACTACCACTGTGATTAGTGTCAGTTCATCCAAGATTTGAAAGTACTGATTGGCCTCACTTGGGCAGGAAACCGTGACTAAAGGTCCCAAGACTGTATGTAATTGGGAGACTGTGTTTAATTTGGGGAGGAGCAATTCCCCAAATTAAAATGAGGTGCTGTCCACAGAAGGGAGGGTGTATGCAGGACAGGCAAAATCCACCAATGTCCCCCACACTGAGTTTCTCAGAATTTAAAGACTTGGACTGAGGCTCCATGTAGGCTACAAGCTACAAAATATGTGTGATCATTTCTCACCCACAGTCTAATTATGGAGGTCTAACTGTGATTTGGGATGGTGGAGGTGTAGACACGGATTCCTCTAGGGTAGCTGAGGTTCTGACTGTCTGCGTGCAATAAGATGCAAAGTTCTGGCCCAGGTAGGACATCCTGGTATTCCCCACTGGGGCTGCCAGTTGTCTGTCCTCTGACCTTGGGGCTCTGCTTTCGAGGTGCCTTTGCTGCACTGTTGGGATCTATTTGCTCAGACTTCTGCTCCATTTAGGCAAACAGCAACACAGCCTGCCACATCCAGAAGAGCTCCATTGACAGCTGGAGAAGATGATTACTTTATTCACTTCCTCACTAGGAGGGATAATGCATTTCCTTCCTTTGTGATTAGCAAAGTACTAGATGTGTCCGTGGGTAGGAAATTCTCTTATTGCTGAACCTCCTTTTTTCAAAAAAATTATTTTAACATGAAATAGTGATAGTCAGGGTTTGGCATTGTGGGACTCATACACACTCTCATTTGCTTTGTTTTTATTTTTCTCTTTATGTATACAGTTCCCTTACAAACTTGAAATATGCTGGTAGATTCAGGGTGGTGGAATAGCCTATGGTCTGCCGTGAACTACCTGTTAATTTTCTTCCTCACTTACCATGGGATAGAGTCTCCAAGATGCATACTTTGTCAACCAATCCATCGGTTAACAAATAATTCTTGAAAGCCCAGCAAGTTTCAGGGGTTCCAAGCCAGGTCTGGGGTAGGATGGAGGGATGAAGCAGCACAGCCTGGAGTTAGGCTTCATTTGCCCATGATGTCTCCCCTATCTTTACTGAAGTCAGTCCCTTTGAGACATTGAGTAAAGGAGGAAGTGGGAAGGTGAGAGTTGGATTAGTCTTATTTTTTGGCAGGGGGTATTGAGCCTCAAGGGAAAAGCTGGGAAACAGTAGCCCTGAAGGACATGCCCCAAATCAGGGAAACCAGCATTAAGACGAAGTAGCCAAGAAAAGCACTACCAAGTGAGAAGGAAAGGAAAGCCCAGCTTGCAGGAGTGTCACAGAGAGGTGGTGATGTAGACACAGAGGGTTCAAGGTCAACTGAGGGTCAACAAAGTGAGCACAATGTATTCAGGGCAAATGTGAAGCTTTGGTGCTGACCACCGTATAGTTTGGGTCACTGGGTCTCTAACCCCCCACACCCTGCTTCCTGTATGATACGGTGCTGCTGGTTCCCTTGAGAAGTACTTCTTAAAATTCATTCCCATCATGTCAGGGGCTACCAATGGTAAGATGCATTTTGGGAGGAGCAGGACGAGGAAAGCATGATTAGAAGGCTCAGCAGAAAGACAGAGAGAGTCTAGCATATGTATTTGATATAAATATTATAGTTTTACAGAGACATCTAGATCAATATGTGCCACATTTCATCTACCTCTTTGACAAAGTGAGCACAATGTATTCAGGGAAAGCTGTATAGGATTTTCAATTTACTCTGTCTGATTTATTGTGACAGGATAGCTCTGGGTTTTTTAAGTTCTTTATACTTGTTCCAGTAAAAATGGATATAGTATCTTTAAAAATAAACAGCCCAGAGCTGGGCATTTTACATTGTCTTCCTAGAGCGAGGCTCCGCTAAAGAAAGACCTAAGGCCTCCCCACCCTTGCAGAACCTGATTGCAGCAGGATATGCTGCTGTCCCTTCTCTTTGGCTTTTTTGAGGGAGTGTGGGAATGGTTGGGGGCAGTGGGGAGAATAAATAGGGAAATCAATTAGGAAGCGATTGCAGATGTCTAGACAAGGTATGATGATGGTGCGAACTAAGGTCGGACAGAGAACTGGAGCCCGGTGCGAGGATTCATCAGTGTCTGGTGGGTGCAGCCCAGTCAGCCTGGGCCTCTTCATTTTAGTGAGTGGCCCCAGGTCACTGAGGACTCACCCCCCCAATCTCCCAATTCCCAGCTGAGGGTGTCCTCCCTGGCACCAGCTGCTTTCTTTAATCAGAAGGCGTGAAACTGAGGGAGGTGTTGTGCTCTGGATCTGGCACTCATCTTACAACCTGTTTCCACATCAAAGAGAGGAAAGATGCTAGATTGAACAATTGCCAAGGGCTATTCATTCAGATGCTGAGATAAACATAAGAACATGGGAGGGGGCCCATTGGTGACTATCCCATGGTCACAGTTTCCCTTTTCAAAGGCTACTGGCTGTAAGAACCAGTATCCGAGGCTTGTGAAAAGCATGTAGATATTCTTTGTCATAGACCTAAAAGTCATCTTGAGTGGCTCTCTGGATGCCTCATTCAGTGTCCTCCTGTCCTCTTCTGCCTTCTGCCTTACGCCACTCCCCCTAGGTTGTCCTGTATACCTGTGAAATTGAGCTCTGAAACTGAAGTTCTGGCTCAACTTGGGCATGCAGGCTTTCCTGGCCCATCACCAAGAAAAGAGTAGAGGGATTGAGGAGAATGTGTGAGATTTCATTCTGGAGGCGGCAATGTTTAAATGGCAGGAGAAGCACACCCGTGTATATTTAGTGAAGATATGCGCATGAAATAAACAACTGGTAAATTTATGGTGACCCTCAATAGTGTTCATAATCATCAAACAGTCTTCTCATGAAGTCATCCTTACCCCTCCAATGCCGTGATCCACCAGCACTGCCCTTTTCAGTTAACCCCACCCATATTTATGGAGCCCTGACCCAGCACCAGGCACTACTTGCTCACACTGGATGAGTAATTCCTCTCCAGAAAGTGCCGTTGGATACTATTTTGCCATCGAAGATGCTTCCTTGTGCGTCTGAGGTGGATCTTTTATTCTAAGCCATGACCTGTTAGCTTATGTTTAGTTTATGTTACCTTTGTCCAATAAGTATTTGTTTGCAGATCCAGACCTAGCATTTAAAACCAAAATCTCATCAGATCAAAAATGGTTATTGATTGAGGTCTATTGGTCTTCTTCACAAACTGAGCAGTCAGGCCCTGTAGAAACTGGTCAGGACAATTGCTGGTGGTCTTAAAAAGTTCAGATCCACATCCACAGATGGGGAGATTTAGCTACTCTCATAACTGAGCTTTCCTAAATATTCCCCATTGTAAATGGATCATTAAGATTCTTGTTATCTTCTAGATTCCGGGCTGGTAAGGAAGTCCTGAGCTGTACATGACATGTCTAAAATAGACATTTGAGGTAGGGCACGGTGGCTCGTGCCTGTAATCTCAGCACTTTGGGGGCCGAGGTGAGCAGATCACTTGAGGTTGGGAGTTTATGACCAGCCTGGGCAACAGAGCAAGACCCTATCTTTACAAAAGCCAACAGAAAATTAGCTAGCTGTGGTGGCATGCCTATAATCCCAGCTATTCAGGAAGTTAAGACAGGAGAATCACTTGAGCCTGGGAGTTCAAGACAGATTGGAACAATATGGGTTCTCCAAGGTTACCATGATAATGTACCTATGATTGAGCCATTGTACTTCAGCCTGGGCAACAGGGCAATACCCTGTCTCTAAAAAATAAATAAAATAAAATATAAAATAGAATGGACATTTGCATTACTTTGCAGCCCCTTGGCTTGCCCCAATCATATGGCTTCAGTTAAGTTTGGCTTAGAGTTCCTGACCAGTGGGACTTGTGATTTCTGCCTGTAATCAGACTTTCCTAAGACTATCATGATACCGCCTATCCAGTCAGACTCTAGTGATCTTGCAAAACTGTGATGGTTTATCCACTCCAGTCCCCAGACTAAACCTCTCCCTTGGCCAGTGGAGGATCCCTCCAACATCCACTCCACCACATATCCAGGAGGACCTCTGTGGGTCCATCTCTGCTTGCCCTGAAGGAGCAGAAGCTGAGATATACAAGCCTCTGCCCTTTCCACCACCACCTTCGTCTTAGTGGGAACTGAAGTGGGAGACCAAGATTGCATCCTGGGCAAGTCACTTTTACTTGCTGTGGGATGCCAGGCATATGACTTAAGGAAAGAGTTTCAGAGAGATTATCTGAAGAGACTCAGGTAGCGAGAACAAGGGGTTGTTGAAGGATTAGGTGGGATTACATAGGCCACAGAATACTTTATATTGGTTACATCCTAATTTACAGATATCATATAGCACTTACCCTTTTATAGTGCTTACCATGGGTCAGATTACTTGGCCCTTCCATGTATCATCTCCTTAGATATCAGGATAACTTCATGAATCGGGCACTAGCTCTGGCCCCTCAAAGGCTCTGGATTTTTAATTGTAAATGCAAAATTGCTACATTGTCCATGACTATTTAGTTATTTAGTGTCTGAGCTGAGTTAACACAGGGCTATCAGAGTATGAATCTCACATGGTAGATATGTAGGTGTTATGGAACCCAACAGAGATAACTTTGGATGGGGATCTTTTTGGGCATTCTTCAAATCATGCCCTGTGAACAACCATTACTCTGCCTCCAATGAGGTCACACCCTGCTCTCTATCTTAGCATATTTTTGATGATATCTCTAATAATTGAGGATGCAATAAATACTAGTTCTCTTCTTCCTGCAATAATATCCTTCCCCAAACTATGGCCCTAGAATCTTCAAAATTCTCGAAAATATTTCTGGTAAATAAATGTTTCCCATTCACCATCCATCCCTCATGCTCTTGCAGGGCCCTCCCCAGACACAGGCTGGCAGAAGCAAATCTCCTAATACTGACTGCTGAGTTAGAGGCAGCTTCTCCCCATCTATCAATTCTAACTGCATTCAAACATTTTCAATATGTGGGCTCCTTGATAACCTTCACTGTATGGAAAACAAAATGGAGGGAAATGATTATTGGCACAAAAAGGGGAGACCATAAATCTTCAAATCAGATATAGGACAGATTGGAACAATATGGGTTCTCCAAGGTTGCCATGATAATGTACCTAATAACTCTCCTTGGGCAAAAAGGCAATCTGCTTTCAATCAATCTCGCTTTTTTCTGAGCAAAAATACCAATTACGTTGAAGGAAGATTTTTTTCTTCCTTTTTTGATAAAGACAGCTCTCCACCCCAGAAATCACGCTGTGGCTAAAAGATATATATTTTCAATTGTCTACAATGGTATTGGATAGCTAGCACCAAATGAAAAAAGTCAATCCTTTTTTTCTCCTCGCTCTTGCCAACATTTGTCTACTTCTTAAGAGCAGTGAAAGTTAATTAAAGGCTTAAGGGATAATATTGATTGCATTGGAATATATTTTATATGTACCCAGCACATTTTCAAGGAAGAGAACCCTGACTTTTTCTAAGGCTGAATAAATCAGCCAGCTGAGCTTTTGATTCAAGGGTGAGAGGGGGGAACTCATCTTTTCCCCTTGCGCTTCTCACACATCTTTCCCAGGGATGAATGATTTCAGGAGAGGAGGAGGGATGCTGGCTGATGTTCATTCAGTTCTTTGCATCCTGGGTAGGAAGAATGAATGTTCAGGCATTTCCCCAGACCTATCATTGATTTGAGTCTAGCTTTGAGTAATAACCAGGCTTATGCTGGTACAGAACTTCGAACTTTACAATGCCTGGCACAGGAGGCTGTCTAGGTGGTATTAACCTCTCAGTTTCCTCCTGCATTGAATGGGAATAAGTACCTTGCCCACACTCTTGGTCGCAGAGCAGGAAATCACATCTGGCTTACTTTCACATCCAAGTGATGAGAACAACCTCAACCACCTATCTGTCCTGTGGAGATACCCACGCATTGGATTCACGTTGGCTTTGCTCCTAATCTTGGAAGTCTATGCACAGAAGACGTTAGAATGGCAAAGTAGCCCTATTGTCAGTTGCAAGGAAGTTAGGTCAGTAGGGGAATTCTGTTTCTCATTCACTTCAAACATATTTGGCAAATTCAGAGTCTGAAATCTTATTCCGAACATGCAAATTTGTTTGAAGTATTTTGTCCATGTAAATGTACATGTGCCACAAGAAACATTTAAAAATATATGATAAAATGCATATCATCCAAGTGTTCAATCTATATTGTGTATTCTGATATACTGTGTGTTACACTATGTTAGCCTCATACTACTCACCATATACTAATGAGGGGGTTAGTCATATGGGCTTTGGGCATAACATTTGGATGGGTGGCTAAGGGACCTTCATCAACCTAGCAGGAGAGCAAAGTGATCATGTTAAGCTGTCTCTTCTGAAGTAGCTCATTGACACTCTTCCCTCCTCTTGGTGGCTGCTGCGTGCCTGATTGCTAAGCACGCCACCGTAACAATAACAGTCTATAATGGTGATATTATTAACTGCATCGTGCATATTATTGATTTACTCTTTGTTCTGCATCATTATCCTTTCACCAATGAGTTTACTGCATTATTCTCACATACTTAGTCAAGCACCAAATTACAACGAAAGGGCAGGCTCTTATAATGGCATCTAATGGAACATTGCATAAGCCATCATCACTGCCTCCTATTATGAGCCACCTCCAGCCAATGAGCTTTCTGCCTTATTGGAATGGGCACAGAGCAATTATGAAGTGCAAGGGACATGGCCATTCTAAATTTTACCCAGGAAATTACCATGCTGCATGTTCACCACCTGCCCAAGTCTCAGTGTGCAGCTAGAGATTCAGCTTCTGTCACTATCAGCCTGGGGGTCACAGGGACAGGAGTCGAGCCTCTTGCTACATACAGTCTCTTCACTAGAAGCCAGTGGTTTTTATCTCCACAGTCAGTCCCCGGGTTTTTGTCTTGCGGCTGACTCCTGCATCAAATGCTTACTCCTGACTGGGCATTATGTGGCACATATAAGTGGCCAACAAAGTCACATTGGTCCAGGAGCCCAGAGCGGTTGGAGGGACTGTCAGTCTCAACAATTGTGGAAGAGGGTCTCATGTCTTCCTTGTGAGCCACTACTTCCAGAAACGGAAGTCCAAACCACCCTCAAACAAGGCGAGCAATTCCAGCCTCATCCCTTCCCGGCATCTCCCCATCTTGAGGTAAATTCCTTTGGCTCTCCTGGAAATCCCAGGCACCCTAAGGAAGCAGCCCTCTGGGGACTCACAGCCAGCCGGCATGATCTTCCGTTCTATAGGCATCCCAGCCCCATTTAGCCCTGAGTAATGCTCACTTACTGTAAAGTGTTACATGCCCCCATTGTCAGAGGAGTTATAGTGGAAAAATGCAAAATTTCCTTTTTACTGCTTATGGCCAGCAGAGCCTATAACGTGTCAGGCCGCACATTAGCCACCCTGATAAAAGTCTGCTTTCTTACACACAAAATCATCATTTCAGCAAGATTTGTTATCTCATTACCTGATAAGCTCTATGTCATAAACCAAGACTCATATAGTAAATCTCCCCGGAGGACGCTTTGTGGGCAGAAAGGGAGAGATATGAATCTGCAAGGGACTTGATAATGCAGCATTTAAGCGCAAGCATAATGTCACTTATTGTTAAATGCATAAAACCACTTGGCCAAACGGTTGGGCTTTTAATAGGATTTTGTGCAGCATCAGGTGAGGAGCCATATGCCTTTTCTGTCTAGGAGTCTCTGAGCACCTGCTAGCACCGCTGCTTTGCCTCACTGCCCTCCGGGGATGGGAGCTGGGCTTTTATGGAGGCGGAGGGAGGAGATGAATGTTTCCCCTGCAGCTGCCTCGCTTCTGCTGTCTTGCCAGGGGGTGGGATGTGGGGTCCTGTCGCGGCACCTGGCCTGATCTAACTGGCCTCTCCTGTTCAGGCACATTGTGGTCTGCGGACACATCACTCTGGAGAGTGTTTCCAACTTCCTGAAGGACTTTCTGCATAAGGACCGGGATGACGTCAATGTGGAGATCGTTTTTCTTCACAAGTAAGAGCCTCCTACTGCTGTCAGACCCTCTGCCCAACCACACACCCTGTGAGGGACTCCCTGAATGTCTATACGAGTGGAGGTCTCGGGGAGATGGCACTGGGGATGGGACCAGAGTTGGATAAGCCATGATCCCTGCTGGCCTCATTGGAGAAGATATTGCAGAACCAATGGAAAGGGAAGCAACACACTGGTTCAATGATGAGAGCAGAGCCTGCCTCTGTGGAGGCACTTCTGGGACCACATCCGAGTTTATCTCTGGAAGAAATAATAGGGGAGCTCATTGTGGGTCCAAGTCATCCTCATTGTCCCCTTAATCTGGCGTGTCCACAGTATCGGCAGTGGGATGATGAGCTGTATGGTGTGGATACGTTAGGAGTGCAGAAGTGAGTTGGTGACCAAGTAAGACACCAACTTAAGAGGAAGCAGGACAGAAGGTAATAGGAATAACAACTGCTGCTCCTAGGAACCCCCAGCGTGGGACCCTAGCCAGTCACTATACATACAGGCTCCCATTTACTCCACAGAGTAAAAATACATACTCTGGACTCAGATTCCCTGATCTGAATCTTGACTCAACCAACTACTGGCTGAGCAAGTTACTTAACCTCCCTGTGCCTCAGCTTCCTCATCCATAAATCATGGAGATGATAGTAGTTCCTACCTCGTTGGGCTGTGATGAGAATGAAATGAATTAATCCATATCAAATGTGCAGAGCAGAGTCAGGCATGCAGTAAGTCTTCAATAAGTGTTAGCTATCAGCCTGAAAAATAACATATATTTGGTTGTATAATCCACTTAGGAGGTAGGTCTTATCTTGTGTGTTTTACAGGGGAGGAAACCAAGGTAGGTCCCTTCTACCCAATGTTGAGGTTTTCAACTTTGCCTAATCCTCTTTTTAGGTAAAAGGTAGTCTGCCCCAGGAATGGAGAGAATTAGGGGGCTCCACTATGGTGACATATGTGGTACTGTAGTTGTCTTATGGAGATGGGGCTATCATGGGGCCAGTCCCGGTACCACATTGCAAAAGTTCAGGACAAAGCTAACATGTTTGTGTTGGCTCGACATGCTGGCTACCCAGCACTCGGTCCTACTCTGAGATTCCACTGAGGTCGGCTTCCCTACAAACTCCCTGCTTTGTGGATCGCCGTCCTCTGGCATTTGCTCACAGAATACTAGACTTCTGACTTGTCATCATGTTGGGGCACTAACATTTTTCTTTTCTGCACTGATTTTTCCAAACTTTGAAAAAACAGACCAGGGTATGTTAGCACAGGAGCAGGTACCCACAGTTTCCGTTCAGTGCTTAGCCACTGCTGTGTGGCCCATCCTCTGCTGAGCGTTTTTGGAAAGTTCACTAGAGGTGTCGGGTGTAGGTTGTGCCCCCATATGGGCTAGGCATTTCAAGATGAACACACATGCAACCATTAGAGACAACATCGACCCTGTGTTATCCAAGGGATGCTGAAGTCATTTTGATCAGGTGGCAGACGTGACTGGGGACATCTCTTTCAAGGAGCATCAGTCTATGGTATTATCCGGACAGGCTTCTGAATAAGGTATGACTTGTCATAGGTCTGAAAGACTGGTCAGATTCGCATAGGCAGCCACTTTCTCTCATCCACTGCTTTAGTTTGAATAAACAAGCTGGTAAGGTGTGGTTGCTCATGCTTATAATCCCAGTACTTTGGGAGGCCAAGGTGGGCGGATCACTTGAGCTCAGGAGTTTGAGACCAGCTTGGGCAACACAGTGAGACTGCATCTGTACGAAAAATAGAAAGACTAGCCAGGCATAGTGGTACATGGCACGTGCCTGTAGCCCTTGCTACTCTGAAGGCTGTGGTGGGAGGATGGCTTGAGCCTGAGAGGCAGAGGTTGCCGTGAGTCAAGATTGCACCACTGCACCCTAGTCCCTGTCTCAAAAAAAGAAAAGCTGGCTGCTAATGCTTCCATTGCAAGATTCACCTTTGTATTCCTAACGTCTATCAATGTCTAGTAGATAGCCCAGTTAATTAACCTCTTGAAGCTCTGGGTTAATAACATACCTTCCTATAGGATTGTTTTGAGATTTAAATGAATACTCATCAAGGCCAGGCATGGTGGCTCTGCCTGTAATCCCAGCACTTTGGGAGGCCTAGGTGGGTGGATCACTTGAGGCCAGGAGTTCAAGACCAGCCTGGTCAAGGTGGTACAGCCCTGTCTCTACTAAAAATACAAAAATTAGCCAGGCATGGTGGCACATGCCTATAATCCCAGCTACTCTGGAGGATGAGGCACAAAAATTGCTTGAATCTGGGAAGTTGCAGTGAGCCAGGATCCTGCCACTGCACTCCAGTCTGTGTGACAGAGATAGACTCTAAGTAAAATAAAATAAAATAAATAAATAGTATTTATTTTACTTATTTATTTATTTATAATACTGTTTTACTATTATTTATTTAAAATGTTGTCTGCCATATAGTAAATGTTAGAAAACATTAACTATTATTATTATTATCATTATGGACTTCACAAATGTTAGGCAAGTGTTGTCTTAGCACAGTCCCTGGCATATAGTAGGTTCTAACTAAATATCATCTCCCAGTACCTCGCACAGTATCTTATGGACAGTCTTTTTCATCTCTGCAGAATTAACAAATGAATAAATAGGTCACTTGTTTAATCCTCGTCCTCCAAAGAGAAAGGTATCAGTACAGCCCAGCACCAAGAAGTGTGATGAGTCGCATACATGTGTGTGAATCAAGAACAATAATGAGAGTAAATTAAGTCTGTCTGTGGCTGCTCAGAGTGACATTTTTTGATCCAGACCTTGGGGGATGAGAAGTCCATGAGACACAGAAGCAGAGATAAGGTTCATGATGGAGGGAACAGCAGGATGGCTCTCCCAGGGGAACCTTCGGCTAATCCTTGATTGTATTAGTCAGGGCTCTCCAATGAAACAGAGTCAATAGGAAACATATATATCAATATATCTAATACAGATATACATAGGTATCTATATGTTGATGCATCTATCTATCTATCTATCTATCTATCTATCTATCCGTCTATCTATCTATCTCTAGAGAGATTTATTAGGAAGAATTGGCTTATTTGATTACAGAGGCTGGGAAGTCCCACTGTCTGCCACCAGCAAGCTGGAGACCCAGGAAAGCTGGTGGTGTAATTCAGTTTGAGTCTGAAAGCCAGAGAGTCAAAGAGACAATGTCAACCCCAGTCCAAGGATAGGAGAATGACAAGAGATGCCCAGTTCAAGCTGTCAGGCAAGAAGCAAAAGGGACAAACACCTCTGTCCTCTGCTTTATTGTTCTCTTCAGACCCTCAAAGGACTGGATGATGCCCACTCCCACAAAGGAGGGCAATCTACTGAATTCACTGATTCAAATGCCATTCTCATCCAGAGACTCTCCCAGACACACCCAGAAATCACACTGGATCTGGGCACCCTGTGGCACAGTCCACATAGAATGAGCCATCCCACTAGTGGCGCGGCCCAGCTTCCCTATTTATAAGATAGGAATTCCATTCATACCGAAGATAAGACATTTGCCCTGAGGTCTTGGCCTTCCTAAAGCCCATGAACCTCTTCCTTTTACCGTGGTACTGGTTTGGTTTTCAGTTGGGCTGGGGTTTTACTTCTCTTAAGTGTGAGTCTTTTATTTATGGCAAGCAAAAGGGCGACTGTAGGTCACAGCCTCTCCCCTGGGCTCCCTGTGGAAATTAGAGAGGAAGGAGCCCATGGAGGCTGAAACCCCCAAGTCCATTAAATTAATAGTGATTTCTTCTCTCCCTGTGTAGCATCTCCCCCAACCTGGAGCTTGAAGCTCTGTTCAAACGACATTTTACTCAGGTGGAATTTTATCAGGGTTCAGTCCTCAATCCACATGATCTTGCAAGAGTCAAGGTAAGGAGGAATAGGTGACTTCTGCTTTTATTCCATTTGGTGGAGGGCTGGGGGAATTCCTGACTCTGTGGTGAGGGGACACACCTCCTACTTTGGCCATGAGTCATCTCCTAAACACCTAATGAGATCAATCACATACCAGCAACCTTGATATCACCCTTCCACTGGTCCCAGGACCTCCTTCTGGTGGCATATGCAAGACTACCTATAACCATCCCACACTTGGACTGGTCATAACATGAAACTTACTTTGCTGGTTTCCTCAAAATCAGCTACTCATCAAGGAAGTAGACCAGTTGTATGGACCCAGTAGTCTTTATTCAACATCATAATCGAGTAATTCCCATATTGAACACTTAAGTTGGACTCAATATAGCTCTGACATCTCTTATTTACATCTGAAAGAAACATTAGGCTAAAATATAAAATAAAATTTTACTAAGCTATAAAACATTTCAACTTTCTTTTTTCCCCATCTAAGACTCAGAGTGTAAAACTAAACATACAGTTATCTGATATCATTGATAATGTGCAAATCTTTTTTTCTGGAACCTGGTAAGTTAGAACCTTCTCATAAAGCACACCTGAGGCTTAGAAGGGAAAGGTACGAGGCAAAATGGCATCTGCTACTTTACCTGTGTAATATAGATTTTATAAGTATGTTCAATATTTGCATGCCAGGGGGTGTACATTAATATAATGAATTCACTGAAGTCTAAATGCTAACCGTGGTCACCGCATAATTCTGTAAATAATATAATTGGCCAAGATGAATAATCCAAAAGGATTTGGATAAATTCTTTCTTTGCATTATTAGAGAAATCAGAGACGATTTGTGACATACCACAGAGGATATTATGGCCTCCCTCAAAATCCAGGAATGATCTATTAAGTACAGCATACCAAGTAGGACAGATTGCAGACCTGAACTAGCATAAGATTTCTTATGCTTATAGAGTCCAGTTAATCTTAATATCATCCAGACATAACCCAAGTCATTGCTTATGTAAAATCTTATGAGAATGTAGGGACAATTATTGTTCGTAGACCTAATTTAAAGCAAGCAATCATTAGCACATCAAACTCATGGTCCCCTCTAAGGAATAAACCCCTGTGGGCTCATGTTTGGATAAGTCAGTAGGTGTATTTTGAATTCAACTGTAACACATCATTTCATACATAGATTTGTTGTCTTTTAAATATCTGAATACTAATTGAATACTAAGCAATATGGTGATGTTATCTGATTTAGAGCTCTGATCTCTTCCTAGCCTATAGAAAATGAAGATGTGAAAAAGGTCAGATGAAAGACTTCGGAGTGTACATTTCTGAATCCCCAATACTCAGTTAACTTGCTAACTGGAGAGAAGAGATTTAACCCACCCACCTCCAACTCCTGATAGGAAGAATTAGGATGATGGTGCAGATGGTTGAGAAAGAAGTTGGGGAGGAGACTGAAAGGCTTAATTAATTGTTATTTAAAGAAATGTGGAAATCCTACAAGTAAGCAACGATGCCAGATGAAAAGCATAATTACCAAGGTACATGTTGTACCCTCCAACAGCAACAAGATGAAATGTTTATACCATAACAAGAACTTGTAACCTACACTTTTGACAAAAACTATAATTTCTCAGGCTCTCAGGATTGGTTTTTTTTTTTTTTTTTTTTCTTTGCAAAGCACCAGCTTCCCCAAGAGCTGTCAACAGAGAGAGACTACAGTTGAGCGTGGCTATTTATATGTTTGTGTTCTGTGATTTTTCCTTTCGGTGTCTTAGATAGAGTCAGCAGATGCCTGCCTGATCCTTGCCAACAAGTACTGCGCTGACCCGGATGCGGAGGATGCCTCGAACATCATGAGGTAACTCTTGGGGCGCTGGGGAAGGCCCTGGGCTTAGTCTGTGGCCGTTCATGGCCCTTTTGGGTCTTCTGCAGAGGACTATCTCTGTGAGGCCTTTTTGCCCCACAAGCCACCCTACAACTCACCACCTGCATAGGCCTGGGGGAACCAAGGCTGTCTGTGTGGGTTGGGGCAGTGGCACACAGGGTGTCACCAACAGGAAGCTCACCCTCAGCAAGTGGCAGCTCTGGGGCTTACAGCTGGCCTTGGGTTTGAGATTCCTTGAGACAGAACTAGAAAATAGATAGAGATGGTGCTGGCCTGAATTAAAGTACCATGTTCGCTAAGGGAAATGGGCCTGAGATATCTTAACTAAAGGCAGATGCCCCCAGGGGACATTTTGCAATGTCTGGAGATGTTTGTGGTTGTCATAACTAAGGGACCGTGCTGCTGGCATCTGATAGGTAGAGCTCAGGGATGCAATGCACAGGCAGTCCCCACAACAGAGAATTGTCTGGCCCAGAATGTTAATGGTGTCGAGGCTGAGAAAACCCTTATGAGGGCTTTCCAAGTATGTCTACAGCATATTGATTCCTATCACCCCAGAGGGGAGTTTAGCGACCAGTTAGGCTGTTTCTTCCAGTTTCCCAAAATTAATGTTCTTTCTTGAAAGCCTTTTCAGTGCTTTTAATACTAATATGCATCTCTGAGATAATGTACTATAGAACACTTTCCAAACCTATTGGACTATAAGGCTCTGCTCCTTTCCCACCTCCCCCAACCCCCTTTTTTTTTTTTTTTTTGTAGCGACAGAGTCTCACACTATCACCCGGGCTGGAGTGCAGGGACACAATCAGAGCTCACTGTAACCTTGAACTCCTGAGCCCAAAGGATCCTCTCACCTCAGCCTCCCAAGTAGCTGAGGCTATAGGAATGTGCCACCACACACGGCCAATTTTTAGATTTTTTTTTTTTTTTTTTAAGCAGGGACAGGGTCTTGCGATGTTGCCCAGGCTGATCTTGATCTCGATGTACTCCTAACCTCAAGTGATCCTCCCACCTGGGCATCCCAAAACTCTGGGATTACAGGAGTGTGCCACCGTGGCCCTGCCCTGCCCTCCTTTTTTTTTTTTTTTTTTTTTTGCAGAACATCTTCTAGGGGAGGTCACACTGGGAAACACTGCCCAGTGCTTTTTCTGCACATGGGTTAGACCTGTCAACTGCTAATCTCGGCCCCAACTCCAATACCTTATTCTTTTCCTAATTCAGAAAAAAGCAATTGTTCAGTTTTTGTTCCTTGCATAAACCCAATAGTCACAAGGCATTTTGCTCCAGGTAGTTAGAGGCCCTTTGGAATTTGTCTTTTCTCTAGAATAAATTGCAGAAGAGTTAAGAGGGCTGAGAGGAAATGATAAAGGGAAGCTTCTGGAGAGATGAGCTAAATTCAGTGGGATTTCGGTCCCACTGCACTCCCAGGAACTTTTACCTAACTACGAACAGCCATCTTTTGGGCCAAAGGTGTCCCCTCTCCCTGCGGCTTGGTTTACTGCCTCCTGGGAACTTACCTGAGGTTGAAGGTCAGGAAGTTACCTTTATGTCCTGACAATGTTTGCATCCCCTTTGTCTTTGCTTTCCATCAGTGGCCCCAAGTGACAGGAGCTTCCCCCTCAGTGAGGTGGGGGAATTCCTCCAGTGCATCTCAGAGGAGCCAGTCCCCCCCTAAGCATCTGGTCCTTGTGTCTGGCAGGCAACATTTGGCACCATCTTCTCTTGCCACTCACTTTTCTTTGGCAATATGGTTAGTGAGGTCATTTTAAGGAAGTTGATGCGTGAACTCTTCTAAGCATTGGGCTTGCCAGGCTGCGGAGAGAGGGTGGAACAGATTCTGGCATCACACCTGGGCCCATTCCCAAATCAGTTACAGCTGCAGAGTGGCTACACCAGAATCAGGCTTGGATGTGTCACTTGTTCCTTTCTTTAAAGTAAGAAGGATTTTCAACTTTTGACACCTTTGTCTGTCATTGGAAATGATTTAAAAAAAAAAATGTAACCCTTTAAGGAACCTGGCTTCACTATGTTCAAAATTCCAAATGGAAAACCAAAAGAAGATGAAGCTTAACGTTTTGACTCCACAGAGATGTTTGGGGCTACCTGAGTAATAGCTTTGAAATGGGTGTTTCACTTAATTGTAGTATTTTATTTAAACCCTAACTGTGGTAGGGTTAATATGAAGACACATGGGTACTAGGGTGACTGGCAGGATGAGGAGGCATAGAAATTACTGGTCAAGGGCCGGGCACAGTGGCTCACGCCTGTAATCCCAGCACTTTGAGAGGCCAAGATGGGCAGATCACAAGGTCAGGAGTTCAAGATCAGCCTAACCAACACGGTGAAACCCCTTATCTACTAAAAATACAAAATTTAGCTGGGTGTGGTAGCGTGTGCCTGTAATCCCAGTTACTCAGGAGGTTGAGGCAGGGGAGTCGCTTGAACCTGAGAGGCGGAGGTTGCAGTGAGCTGAGATTGTGCCATTGCACTACAGCCTGGGCAACAGAGCAAGTGAGGCTCCGTCTCAAAAAAAAAAAAAAAAGAAAGAAAAAACAGAAATTACTGGTCAAAGGTAGTATCAGAAACATAATTAAGTAGAGCCAGAACTGAGGCCCTGGCAGCAAAAAGAAGTGGGAAGTTCAGGGTTAAAAATGGGCTTTGTCTTTCTCTTATTTGTATAATCCTCCTTCCTCCTCAGTTTAATGAGACCAATCTGCCTCCTTTGAAATTAAAATGTCAAAGATCCATTTGAAATGAGCTAATGCAGAAAACTGGCTGAAGCTGTGAACTGCAAGGCAGGGCTGACAGAGGCTCAGAGTCCTTGAGTTATAAGCATGGGCCAACACAACACTTTTTCAAAAATAAAATGAAATCCTTCAAGTGCAAAAACCCAGGGTGAATTTGTGCTGGGAGAGGCTTTAGCGTGATCCATTTCCTAAATTCATAAGTTGCAGCTTTTCAGCTAAAGCTGCTCCCTGGCTGCTTTCTATCCATTTCTGCACTAAAGGGGGTGAAGTGGGGAGCACTGCTGGGTGGGAATTTTGTGGGGGCGTCATAATAAATGCACTTGCATTTCTGATTAGGCTTAGGAGGTGGGCCTTTCTGTGGAATTCCATTCTTTAGCCTTCCTTGTCACAGAAGGAAATGTACAATGTCACTTCTGACAGACTCGGTAATGACAAAAACCATAACTTACACGTGGAGAGAACTTTTAATGATTTCAAAGCATTTTCACATCTGGTCTCCCATTTGCTGCTCATACCAAGCCTGTGAAGTAAATAAAGCAGGTACTGTTGCTCCCAGTGTCCAGATGAGGAAACAGGAACAGAGAGCCCAGGGTTTTCCTAAAAGTCGCGCAGTTCATTAGTACAATAGCTGTGACTGGAACCCAGGTGTTTCCATTCATCTGCCCTCTGCCACTCCCTTTAGCACCATGATTGATGTGGGGAGGACATGTGAGGGCTGGGGTGGCTGCAGGCCATGCTTAACATTGAGTTTGGACTGCGGGCAGGTAGGAGACAATTTTCCACCAGCTCATGACCCCCACAACGCCTTGGCACTTATTTTTAACCAGCGTTTAAGTCATCATTTTCTCTGTTAGCTATGGAAGGCTGAGTCCTTGATCTCATCCTAAGAGCCCTGCTTAGAAATCATTTTTTGTGACAGTGGCCAAGTGTGTGTCACAATTAGAACCATTTGTCATCCTGCTTGTTTGATTTGTCATTGTTGTCTCGAGTTGTTAACTTGGAGAATTGGACTCAGCAGATTATTCTGGGCTAGTCCCTAGGGTGTGGGAGATTGCAAACCTCTGAGGCCCCATGATTTGGGCTTGCTTTCGATGTCTGCATAGGCAATAAGCTGGCATCCCCTGCTCCAGGCCCCCCAGTCCCCAGCACACACGTGCATACATCCCATCCCCAATGTATTCCAGGGGGCCGTCAAATTTTTCATGCCCTGGACACAGACTGCAGTTGTTTTGTGATTTTGTTTTCATGCTAGCAAGAGGTATGGTGGTGGGAACACTGTTTCACCTGGCTCAGTGTCTGCAACCCCTCAGGATAGCCCTGGCTGCTGGTCCTGATGCAGGATAGTTGAGCCCCAAATTGGGGCTTAGCCCATGAAGGTTTTTAGCTTCCCCCATGAAAGAATTCAAAGGCAAGCTGGTGGTAGGGCAGAAGGAAATAGCTTTATTAAAGCAGCAGTATTACAGCTCCGTGACTGCTCCTGCAGAGGGGGCTACACGATAGAGTAGCAGCTCTGGGCAGTTCTGCTGTCATATATATATATCTACTTTTAATTGCATGCAGATTAAGGGGCAGCTTATGCAAAAATTTCTAGGGAAGGGGTAGTAACTTCTGGGTCATTCGGTCATTGCCATGAAAGGCAAGTCCCATGAGCCCAGTGCAGATAGAAGCAAGTTATTTGAGCTGTCTTTCTCTGTCCACCCTGACACTTAGGCAGTCGTATTTAAGGGTTTCCTCTTTCACGGCCTTCTTTGTTCCTCATGGTGGCCTCCCAAAATTGTATGTAGTGAGAGATGGAACTGGGACTGGAATTCATCCATGCATTGCAACTTGTTTTCAGGAAAGGACCTGGTATATGCCTGTAAAGTGATATCACTATGAACATATTCCAAGAGATAGTTGATTTCATAATTGGACAACGGGCTTGAAATATGAAGCATTTCAATCCCCTATGATCTAGTAATAGTAATGTTCTAAGGCCTAGAGGATATAGGGAAGCTCCTGGGTGTTGCCATGGCAATGGTAAACTGACAGGGCACACTGCTGGGCATGTCCAGTGGAAAGTTGCTTCTGCCCCATCCCTGTTTCAGCTAGTCCTCAATTTTGTCTGGTATCTGAGCCCTGCCTCTGGAATCAAGTCCTGCCTCCTACCTCAGTCCCATGGGTACCCCATTTGGAGATAATAAAATTGATGTTTTGGTCAGACACCATGCATAAGGCAGACCTGTCTCAGCGTTGGTTCTTTCTTTTTCAGAGTAATCTCCATAAAGAACTACCATCCGAAGATAAGAATCATCACTCAAATGCTGCAGTATCACAACAAGGTAGGAGTACAAGAGCCCGGTCCAGGCCTGAAGACACATCCACAGGTCCAGCCTCTTATTCCTCATTATACAGCCTCACACACACACACACACACACACACACTCACATGCTCACATGTGCACAACTCAAAGACCTGGGTAGAGGTGTGATTGTTAAAAATCTTCCTGGGACATTTCTTTCCCTCCCTCCCTCCCTCCCTCCCTTCTCTCTTTCTTTCTTTCTCTCTTTCTCTCTTTCTCTCTCTTTCTTTCTTTCTTTCTTTCGATGGAGTCTCACTCTTGTTGCCCAGGCTGGAGTGCAATGGCATGATCTCGGCTCACCACAACCTTCACCTCCCAGGTTCAAGTGATTCTCCTGCCTCTGCCTCCCATATAGCTGGGATTACAGGCATGCACCGCCATGCCCGGCTAATTTTGTACTTTTAGTAGAGATGGAGTGTCTCCATGTTGGTCAGGATGGTCTCGAACTCCCGACCTCAGGTGATCCGCCCGCCTCGGTCTCCCAAACTGCTGGGATTACAGGCATGAGCCACTGTGCCCGGCCCATTTCTTTAGTCCAAACAACGTGTTTGCATTTGGTCACTGGAAGGATACTCCTTCACGTACTGATTCATTCATTCGGGAAGTGTCTATTGGAACCCGAGTTTCAGAACTATTGATGTACTCTTAGATCCCATCCATACTTAAGTTGCAACAACTTTCATTTGTATGTGATGCAGTCATTTATTTATTCAGTAAATATTTACTGAACACCTACTGTGTGATTAGCACTCTCCCTGATACCAGCAGGAATATCAGTGAAGGAGAAGCCCTATTTTGTGTCCTTGGGGATTTAGCAGTCAAGGTGTAGAATGCTCCAGGCAAGTGAGCGATAGGATTTCTCTGTCTGAGACCAGGTGAACTAGTGAGTGCGTAATGTGCTCTGTAAGAGTATAATGTGGAACACATTTCCAGAGTCCAGATGAGAATTTGCAGAGTTGAATCAGAAAAATAGGAAGCTATCCAGAGATTAAACAGAAAGGAATTTTCTTTGTGTTATAGCTGACAATGGGGGATTGATTAGAAAGAAAACAAACGTCAGAGTCTATGCTGTTTCCCTGTGATTACTTCTCAGTAAACCAGAGTCCAGTGTCTCATTCAAAGGCAGTGCTCCTTCTCTCGTCCAGTCAGTGAACTTCCAAAAAAACAGCTTTAGGGGAGGGAAGGTGGCACCTTTCTCCATTTGATGCGGTACCAGTTGTGTCCTTAATGAAGCCTAGAAACCAGAGGCTGCACAGTACCTGGAGCCAGGTGTCCTGTCTGCACAGAATAACTCCCTGCTGGGTTATGAGTGACAGCGTACCCCCTCTTATGGGCCATATTCTCTACAAAATAGGCAGTCAGGTGATTCAGAGAAAACCACATTCTGCCAAATGCACCAGCGCCATGCCGTTATTTCTTAATTGCTGGCAAATGCTGGCCCATTTTGCTGTGTGGAGGCCCATCAGAGGCTGTCACTGAGTGGAGCCTGCTGTCGGTGACTGGCCCACCACCCAGAACGGCTGACTGCTGCCAGCCACTGCCCAGCCCTCGGCAGGTGGCTGCCTTGCAGAAGGTGTTGTTCTCCAGCCAGCAGATTTGGTGGTGGGCACCCAAGGTCACATTTGCCTATTCGTCTCTGCAAAACAGTGTCCCAAGGACACTGAAGAGATAAAGTGAGGATATTGGTAACGCACGGGCATCAAGCTGGAAAAGTTTTTGATGGAAGCCCCTGTAGGTGGAGGTGAATTTTATTAGCAAGGCTGTGACTGGTGACAGCTCCTGCAGCAACGAGCTCTCCTTTCATTTGTGATCTGAAATTTCATTTAGTGTGGGAGTGCTTTAAGCTGTTGTTTAGATTTTTGACTGAATTTAGATTGAATAGGAAAATTAATGTTGTATGTTTAGAAGGGGTTGTCAGTTCCTTTTTTTCTCTTTCCAATGAGTGCTGATGCAGCATCTTCAAGAAATTAAGGAGGATTTTAGCTCTGTGGTTCTTGTCCAACTCAAAGTAGCTCAACTGGCCTAGGATCCAGACAGTCCCTGGTCAGTAATCACATGATCATAGCAACCTGAATGTCTTTGGCAAACCTCTGTGTTGTGATTATTCAGAAACAATGAGGAAGATATCAACCAATTCATGATTATTTGCTTAAAACACATTTTGTTTATTACCATCCCAAATTATTTGAGTTTTGGGGTTGGGCAGAATCACTTACAGATCCTTGGATGATTAATAAGGACACAAGGAATAGAGTGACTTTGACACAGGACATTTTGTTGTTGTTTTTCTTTCATACCTCTCTTCTAGAGAAAGAACAAAACGTCCACTCATCATTTTTTGTCTTTCGTTCCTTGAAGAATTGCAAATGGACATTCTTTACCCTGCTTCACAGTTTTGCTCTGTTTCCTGAGATGCTTCCTACTCTTTCAATACATTTTCTTCCTCTTCCCTTTCAGCATTTTTTTTTCTGCCTTTCTTGGCACTTTTTGCTGCACTCATCCTAGATGCTTAGAGATCTCCATGCATTACAACTTGCTTTCAGGAAAGGACCTGGTATGTGCCTGTAAAGTTATGTCACTATGAACATATTCCAAGAGATAGCTGATTTCAGAATTGGACAGTCTTGATATATGAAGCATTTCAATCCCCTATGATCTAGTAATAGTAATGTTCTAGGGCCTACAGGGATGTAGGGAAGCTGCCTACTTTCTCTTCATGTAAAAATGGCCCTGAGTTTGTCATCATCATAATTGTAGACATTTGGGTCATATTTTATGGTTTTAAAAGAGCTTTGACATCCATTATCTTCTTTAGTACTCATTGGACCATCTGTGCATTTTAGCATCCCAGGGTAACTTCAGAGCAGGGCATCTAAGCTCTGTGCAGACAGCGTAACTCTCCTGGGCACAAATCATGGCCACCATTCTGCAGCCAGTGAGCGGAGAGACAGAACAGCTTACTGCCACCAACTCTTTAAATGGAGCCACAGCCCGTTGAGCCAAACTGTGGTTCCTGAGAGTAGGCATTACAGAAGGGCTGATGCTCTCCAAACTGTATCTTTTAATATCACTAGAATTCTTGGAGAGAAACGCTTTCATGCTGGCCATCTTTTTCATGCTGGCCCGGCATCTTCTGATTTGAGTGTAAATGGCTCAAAGCTCTTCAAGGAAAGATTGGTTTATAACTTCTTGGAAAAGTGTCACTCCTGATGACTTACCTGTCATTGGATTTTTTATTTTTCTGAAAGACTCTAGTGAAAGAGGCCTGTATCTCTGGAAACCAAGTCCCATGAGCCCAGTACAGATAGAGGCAAGTTCTTTGAGCTTTCTTTCTCACTGTCCACCTGACACTTGGGCAATCATATTAAATCGTTTCCTCTTTCATGGACTTCTTTCTTCCTCATGGTGGCTTTCCCAAATTGTATGTAGTGAGAGATGGAACTGGGACTGAAATTAATCTCTCCTGGTTGTCCAGGACAGCCTGTTTCCAGTTCCTTCTCCATGGAATGAAGGAGGGGTGGTGAAGTAGCAGAAATGAAGAGCAGCCAGATCTGCCAGATCTGCTCTTTATATTATCCAAGTTAGGGAGAGAGGATTTGCCTCCAGACTTCTGGGCACTAACACTGGCATTTTTCATCAGACTCAAATTACTTTAAATGGAAAAGGACGAAGTTTCCAGAAACAAAGGATTTATGTTCCTGGGTCAGTCTCCTCTCTTTGTTTCATGCACAGAGATTTCCCTCCAAGCGTTCAGCAGGTCACCCTCACTCCTTCCCTGCATTGGAGAAAATATAATGCCCAAAAAAAGAGGGCAAAGAACCCTGATATAAGGAACGAACTCAACTTTTCTATGTAATCACATGGCCAAGTGTCAAGGTGGACAGTGAGAAAGAAAGCTCAAAATATGCCTACAGAGTTCAAACCAGACAGCGCCATGGGGGACCCAAGGATGAAATGCCTGAGCCTCATACCCTAGGTAGCACATGCGGATAGGAGAGACTTTCTTTGAAAGGTTTGGCTTGTTTGTTTGAAGTTGCCATGAAGGTTCGGAGGTGTCTCTTTAGGGCTTCGACCAAAAAAATCTCCTTTCACACACAATGCTTGACTTGTTCATTACTTAAACTTAATTTCTCCTCATTCTTCTCAGGTTCTCAGATGATGTTACTGCAAATCAGTATTTCTCAAGTTATACCAATGTGTTCTCTACAATGCCCAGGAAGTAAAAGGGAAAGTGGCCATCTGAAGCCAGTGGAGAGTAGAGAAAGGAAGGGATAAAGGGTAGGGCTAGTTGTTGGAATTGAGTCTGCAGTGTGGGGAAGGTCCTTTGATAGCTTGATAGCTTGACAGCAATTACCATTTGCTGTGTCCCCTCTATGAGACTATTTTAGCCATTCTCTCATCAGGGAGGGCACAGTCATCTCTCCCTGGAATAACCACTTTTGGCTTAGGATGCACAAGATTGTCACAGAAGTGGATTTTGCAAGAAGGAATTTCACAAGAGTGGCATTTTTGAAAGCAGAGTGTGGAACCCTTGGACTTACTCTTTGTTTCCACAATGAAATCTTCCATCTTTCTAGTTCAACTATTGTATATTGTTCTGAAAGTGAAGGGAAGACTCCCTTGGTGCTCCTTGTGTTTGCTGAGATGTGCAGAGAAATAACAACTCCAAAGCCATAGAATCTTGGCATTAGCAGAGACTTAGAAGGGCTGTCTGATTCAACCTCCTAGTGCAGAGCAAACGTTCTTTCCATAGTAACTTGGAGAAATACTTACTGAGTCTTAGGGACAAAGACCTTTCATTTTTTAAGGTAACCTTCTTCGTTTGGTAGACAAATTACATTCTTAGGAAGTTCATTTATAAAACAAGACAAAAATCTGCTTTCTTGGAATATATACCAGTCAGTCTTAATTCTGGCTTCTAGAACAAAGCAGTACAAACCTAATCTTGGACACAGCAGCACCTGAAGTATTCAGATGTAATTATCCTGTCTCTGTGAGGACGAGAGCCTTCTTCAGGCCAAATATTACTGGCTCTCTTAACTGTTCCTCAAAAGATCTTTTCCAGACACTACCTCCTCTTGTCTTTGTCACTTTTCTCTGGAAGTTATTCAGTTGATCATTTTCCCTCTTTAAATCTGACTGAAAACTGGATCAAGTACTCTGGAACTAGTATGACCAGTTCGCAGCAGAATGAAATGTTCATTTCCCTTGATCTGGAGAGCATTTCTGACAAGTAGATGCTGGTTTTCTCTGTAATGTCACATGGCTGGCCTAAAATTTGAGGTTTTAGTTACCCACACACTTACATTTAGCTTTGTGTGTTTTGTTTTCTTTTATTTCTCTCCTGCCTGCTGCCAAGCTAGGTCTTCTCATTTTATATAGTTGATTTTTTTTAACCTAAATGCTGTACTGGACATGAAAGCCTTGTAAATCTTTTTAATTTGGTCTTTTGCCGATTTTTCCAACTCTGGAGAACCTTACTTTGATTCTTTCATCCAATGTCTATGACTCTCTGCTTCATGCCACTTAAAAATAATTGGATGAGCATGCCGCTGGGTCCTTGTCTCAGGGCCTGACATAAGGGTTGAATAGGACCAGTCTATTTGCAAAAGATTGGAAACATCAACATTGTGATTCACCTGATGTTTTAGGCCAGTGGTTCTCAAAGTGTGGCCCCTAGATCAACAGCATCAGCGCCACCTCCAACTTGTGAGAAATGCCAAATTCTCCAGCCTTACCCTAGATCTACTGAATCAGAAATGCCGGCGGTGGGAGCGGGGGGGTCAACAATCTGTGTTTTCACAAACTGTGCAGGTGATTCTGATGCCCGCTCCTGATGCCTGGGAGTCACCGATCTGGAGTATTGGAAAGGCAGGTAAAAAAGAAACTGAAAATATACAGGCATTTGGCACTCTTACAGTCTATTTGAGGACTCAACCTAACCATTTAGCTAGACATCTTAGTAACCCCAGCTGATGTGTCTGTCACAAGAGGAAATTCCCTCTGGGCTCTATTTGGCTAAATGGCCAACCCAGGGGAGGACTTGGGCTTGGTACGTGCAGAAGCAACGGTCCAGAGAGACTGAAGTGTGATGAGCAGAAGAGTTGCGTAAAACAGCAAACATCAGACCCCAGCAAGGGAAAAGAAGGGCAAGACTGAATGGCCCTGAGTGGTCGGGCAATGCTGCATTTCCCAGAAGAAATGTTGAACAATCGAACATTTAACAGAGCGAGGTCTCATACCTGCTTTTCTTTCCCCAGGCCCATCTGCTAAACATCCCGAGCTGGAATTGGAAAGAAGGTGATGACGCAATCTGCCTCGCAGAGCTGAAGTTGGGCTTCATAGCCCAGAGCTGCCTGGCTCAAGGCCTCTCCACCATGCTTGCCAACCTCTTCTCCATGAGGTCATTCATAAAGGTAACGTCTCGTCTTATTAGAGCACATTAGCTCAGGATTCCATTTGTCGTGGGGTTGAGTAGAGAGCACAGCTTAAACTCAAAACAGATCGACGGGCTCTAACCACTTGGGTTAAGGAGAAATTCCTTGTTATGGATTTGGGCATGAAGCCAACTTCTTTCAAAATTATGTTTTTATTTTTATTTGGCACATCCATGGCCATTAAATGATTGTTCAAAGCACAATCCCCTCTTTTTTTAGATAAACCACATGTTTATCTATCAACAAAGCCTCTGCTGTTAAAACAAAAATATGATTTATATACATTCCATATGGCAAAAGAGCGCCTAAAGAAAAGCATTATCATTTTGCTCTTTTATATCAAGTGGCTGGTGGACCTCTCACTGTGTGGATAAATGCAGACCATGTGTTTGTGCTGAAGCCCAAACCCCAACAACATAATTCATTTATTTATTTCTGCACAATCAAGGAGGCCAGCAGGACTGACATGCCGCGGTTGTTTGAATGGAGAGCGAAACAATGTACTGAGTCCTCGGCAGCAGTGCCCTTTGCATGGAGAGAGAGGCAGTCTGGATGTGTTCATGTCCTTGTCGGGGCTGGCTGGGCAGCCACTCCAAAGTCCCCAAGGTGGCCATACCTGCTGCACCAGTGTAGGCAAAGAGAAAAAAAACCAACTCTGTCCTCCCAGGGTGGGCCAGGTTAGGATTGTGATTTCAGGGCCTTGCACTGAGCATCCAGCCCCTACCAAAGAGGCTTCTGGAGTCTCTTTGGATGAGGACTGGAGGACAGTCACTCCAGTCCTCATCCTTAGACTGTTCTTAGATTAGGCAGTCAAGGTGACAAACCAGGGTGTAAGACAGGTCTAGCTTGGGCCTTTCTGATACGGCATGGGAGGCAGTTAGCTATGGATCTGGGCTAATATCCTTCCTCTTATTATGTAAGGAGCAGAATTAATAGCTGGCAAGGTGGAAAATTACATCCTTAGGAAGTCCATGAGTCAGCACGAGGTCCATAAAGGAGGCCAGAAGCTCTGCAATCAAAGGTGTGAGACCTCCTGCCTTTTGCTGTCATGTGGATGCCTAATCCACTGCCACGTTCCTTGATGGTGTTGAGGAAATGGCCTAGGTTGCAATAAGAGGGATGTGTGGGAAGCATGAGGACACAGATATGTTAGTGCTCATCACGGGCACCTGTGAGTGATAGTATTTAGAGCAGGAGTTTTTCTAGGTCCTTACCTGCCAAATCGGCTTTATGTAGCCAACTGATAGTTAGCATTGCTCTACATAAAAGAACGAATTGCTTTGGAGCTCCTTCAATCACTTTAGCAACACTAATAGCAAGGGATACCTTGATTTAAAAAATCCTTCTATGCTCATTATGCAGCCAAAGGTCTCAGCTCAACAGAACTCCAAGCTCAGATCCAGCTTACAAATAAAGACATTGCATTCCTTTAAGTGTCTTCTTTAATCCAGGCTGCTCTTGTCCTGTATGGGTGAAACTGAATGGAGGTGGCAGGGAGGTCTGTATAGCTGTGTTTAGAGACAAGACCCTGAAGCCAGATGTAGCCATGTGTCTCCCAGGGATCTTATGTTCAACGTGAGAAGCCCAGACTCAGGATAGAGGACTGTCACCAAGAGAACTTCTCTGGCTCTTTCAATCAAACTCTGGTGGTTTTCTTCCAGGGCATGGCCCATGGGACCAAGCACGTGGTGTGTGGAGCTGTGCTCTGCTTCCTCGTGTTGATGTAACATGGGCCTTGGCAGGGCCCCACCACAGATGGGGCCCCTTGACATGTGTATGTTTTGATTTTGTGGTGCCTGCATGGTAACTAGAGCTGTCTGTCAAGGAAATTAATAAAATGGATGTGATGCTGATTCTTCAGTGCTATTAGCAGCAGGGAAAACCTCTGCCCAACTTTCCTCTGGACCCTGATGGGCCTCACCTCTAAAGCCAAGGACGTCCCCTCCAGCTCAGCTAATCCCATTGCCAAGTTCCTATTTAGGAAGAGCTTGTGGGAAAGGTTGAGCCTGGCCCTGGTGTAACTGAAAACACATTTTCTTCCAGGGGTTATGTTACCACATTATTTCTGCATAGGACCAACTCCTGCCTGTTTGGAAGTAGCTCTCTGAATATGGCCTTTTGACACTGAGATGGTCTTTGTGTTAGAATTTGCTAAGGTACATGACCTGGAAATCACAAGACTTCCCTTCATCTGTTTTTCTCACTTAAAATAGAAACGCCTTATTCACGTGCTCCCCATTCTACATTGCTATCTTTGTGTACTTACCTCCAAATCCCAGATCTTTGTCTCCTTTAGGTCATGGTGAACACCATAATGGTACTCTCCTTGGCATGTCTTATGTATTGTCTCCCATTCCAGGGATCACAAAGCCTTCACTTATTTTTGTTGGGATGGAAAAGTAAATCTACAAATGGATTATTGTTTACAGAAATTGCTTCCTTCTCCAATGACCTCCGTATCCTATGACGGAGAATTCGTCAATATTTCCATGGAGACAAGCAGGCCTATTAGGATGGACAGGGAAGGGATGAGGCTTTGGCAGCACTTGATCCTTTGGGAACACTTAGCATTTCTGGAAGCCAAAGGTAAAGTGTTAGCTCACCCTCTCCCTTGCCCTAGGCCAGTTGTGTCTATTTTTTGGTGCTGCAGAACCCCTGCTAAAAAAAGAGAAACAAGACTATAACAGCAAAGATGCAGCACAGGCAGAAGCACAATGACTATCCACTGGGCTTTTTAATGTAATATTTTTTTTTGTAGAGAGAGGTGTCCCTATGTAGTCCATTTTGGTCTCAAACTCCTGAGTTCAAGCAATCCCCTGCCTCAGCTTCCCAAAGTGCTGGGATTATATAGGCATGAGCCACTTCCACTGGGTTTTTTATCATGCATGAGACCAAAATGCCAAGACTGAAAGTGGGGGTGATACGTTTAATAAAAGGAAGAGGGACTACTGGCCAGGCATGTTGGCTCACGCCTGTAATCTCAGCACTTTGGGAGGCTGAGGCAGGTGGATCACCTAAGGTCAGGAGTTCAAGACCAGCCAGGCCAACATGGTGAAACCCCTTCTTTGCTAAAAATACAAAAATTAGCTGGGCATGGTTGTGCATGCCTGTAGTCCCAGCTACTCAGGAGGCTGAAGCAGGGAAATCACTTGAACCGAGAAGGTGGAGGTTGCAGTGAACCGAGATTGTGCCACTGCACTCCAGCCTGGGCGACAGAGCAAGAAGACTCCATCTCAAAACAAACAAACAAACAAACAAACAAACAAACAAACAAAAAAGAAAAAAAGAAAAAGAAAGAGGGACTACTGGTATACAGGAATTACAAAAGAGGCCCAGCCTGGAGGTACCAAGAAATATGGGGCAATGCTTCTTTATCTCCCCATCAATGTCACACTCAAAGATACCTACCCTAGCACCCCAAGTCATTGTCCCTGAAAACCTCACTCCTGTGCGGATATATCTCTGAATTGATCTAAAGTTTTTAGGAATCTTTTTATATTTTTACCCTATATCTTTGGGAGTAATGAATTTCTTAAGTTTGCTAACTACTGTTAACATTTTTTTTTCTGGCTCTTTGTCCTTAATTTACTCCACTTAAACTTCAAGGCATGCCCTCTACAGCTTCTGGTGTGCTAGGATTTAACAAATCTATGCCGATTTTATATCTAATACATTTAGGAAAGAGATTCAAGCTGGCAATCCAGGGGTCCTCCAGCTCAGCAGCTGCTGTTAAGGACAGGTTAAGCATTTTGTGCAGTAGGATCTTGTTTGAACCCCTGAGTTCCTTTAAGGAGTTCACACGAACGTCCTGATGCCTGTGAATTATCTGCATTGACATTATCAGCCAGCCCTGGAACATCCTGTTCATTTGCCACTGTCTGATCTCTTACTCCTAGCCTGTCAGGAATCTCCCTGCTGTCTTCTGTAAAGACCCAGGCAATGAACTTACTTAACCTATCTGCCTCAGCACTGAATAAGTGGCCACACTTACTCTCTACTTGGCTTCCTCACTTGGATGTAATTTAAGATTCACTGATTTTTTGTTTGTTTGTTTTTGTTTTTGAGTCTTACTATGCATACTGAGCTTCTCTTCAGCATATGAGGTTTCAAGTTGGGGCTTGGCCTGCCATCTTTATGAATTGTGCTATTATTCTTACTAGGATTAGCTGTCTTTGCACATGACAAATTGTACGTCTGTATGTGTGTGAGTGTGTGTGTGTTTAGAGGGTGATTAACTCTTAAAATTGTTTTTCCATCTACATTGAGACTTCCAATTTAGCACATTTAAATTATTCTCACAATTGCCAACTATTTTAACTCTGTTAATCTATCATTTTATACACATACACACACACACACACACACACACACAAAACCTAGAGCACGGTATGCTCTCCATGATTATTTCTTTGTTGAATAAATCAGTTTTGAGAATGAAGAAAATATGTTATGTATTTCTTGTGTTTTTTTTTTTTTTTCCCCTACGCCACAAGATTTGGAATTTGCGGGTGAAATGTTACTTAATATCGATAACAACACATGCTCCTCTATCATGTTTTCTGTTTTTGAATGAGAAAGCACTAGAGAAATCAGACGCATGCTATTCAGATTGTATCTTGGCTGAAGTGGATATGGCTGGACACACAAAGTTTTTGTCCTAGCACTAACCATAGCCAAGGGAATCATTTAAATATTTTTAGTCTCGGTTATGTTTATGTGTATATGTGTGCTTGTACATATGTATGTATAGAATTAGTCTGGTTTAGGAGCTAAAAATATAAATCAAGGACTTTTAATAATAGCTAAAAAATACTGATTCCCATGTGCTAAATCCCGTATTAAGTGCTTTAGCTGCAATGTCACATTTAATTCTCACAATGACCCTACCCAAACTTGTCACTATTATTATCCTTCTTTTACAGTGGCAGGCACTATAGGTTAAAAGAAGTTCAACAACCTGCACGAGGACGTATAGTTTGGAATTGACAAACTCAGGTGTTCAACCCCAAGCAAACTGGTTCCAGGTTTGCCCTTGAGTATACTGAAAGGAAATGTGAGAAACAATAAGAGAAAATTTTAGCTAGTGCCATTATCTTAGCACAAATCTTAGCTTTCTATAGTTCATTGTATGTGAACTATTGATGCAATAGAAATGCCCTGTGCACCTACCCTATTCCAGACAATGCGCTAATCCCATCAGCATCCTTATGGCTAGGAGGCTCTGGTATGCTTCAGAAAGCTTCTGTTCTGACTTGGATGTGTGGGCACATGTTTGCATAGCTCCATTCTGTGCATCTTCTTTACCTTTCTCTCTGCCAAGCTCTATAAAGGCAGAGGCCACTGCATCATAACAGGTACCCTAGGCTGGGCTGAGTCAGGGTAGTGAATGAACTAGGCTCCCAAGAAGGGATTGGCATTACACACTGCTGTATTGAGGAGGTGAGACTAATTGGAGTCTAAACTAAGTGGGTCTGAAGAGCTGGGGATGACTTAGGTAGGTCCTTCTGGGAGAAAGTAAGTATATTAGGGTTCCCTACAGAAACAGCAACAGTGTGTGTGTGTGTGTGTGTGTGTGTGTGTGTGTGTGCGCGCGCGCGCACGTGCATGCACTCGCATGCACATGTGTGAGAGAAAGAGAGAGATGTTGATTATAAGGAATTGGCCCACATGGTTATGGTGGCTGGGAAATCCCAAGCTCTATAAACTGGAGACCCAGGAAAGATAATGGTGTAGTCTCTGTCTGAGTCTGAAAATCTGAGAACCAGTAAAGTCAATGGCATAAGTTTCAGTCTAGATCTGAAGGCAGGAGGAGACTGATGTCCCAGCTTAAGACTGACCATCCGGCAGAGGGAGCAGATTCTCCCTTACTCCTCCTTTTTATTCTATTCAGGCCTTCAGTGGGTTAGATACCCACATGGGGTGGGTTGAGGGTGTGGGGGTGCCAATTTGCTTTACTCAGTCCACAAATTCAAATGTTAATCTCATGCAGAAACACCCTCCACCCTAACAGACACACCCAGAATAATGTTCAACCAAATATCTAGGTACATCATGACCCAGTCAAATTAACATTAATCATCACAGCAAGCAATTCTTATTGTCTAGTGGGTGTAAGCTCTGCTAACCAGGTTGAAGGAGGCATACCAGAAGCAGAACTCAACCTTGCGTGGCAGGGTTGGACTTGACAAGGTCTCTGAAATGGGGCCAGGATTGCAACGGATAAGGATGAGATTGAGGTGACTCTCTGCTTAGGAAAGAATAACTGGTGGTACCAGAGTAGAGAGTTTGTCTTGTAAAGTAAACTCACATGGTGGAAATTAGATAGGGAGATGCAAGATGTTGCTTACTCCATTACCCATGGACAATGTCACCCTAACCACAGATGGCACTGTGACAGCAGACTTCTGCACATATTCCTCACTAGTGAAGAGTAGCTCCCAATACAATTATACTCACTTCTTTGGTAATCTCAATTATTCTCATTGCTTTTAGATACGTAGATGACTTCCATATTTGTATTTCCATAAAGAACCTCTCCCCTGAACCTGGCATCACTGATTCGACTGCTGCTCAACATCTATATTTGAATACCCCATCTCCTCTCAGACTTACCATATCCACAATCGAATTCCTTTTCTTTGTCCACAAACCTGTTCTTCGCTCATTTTACTATTGGCGATGCCATCCCTCCCATGGCTGAAACTAAAAATTCTGGAGTCACCCTTGACTAATTTTTAAAAATTTATTTATTTGCCCTCAAACACCACATTCAATACAGCAGGAAATCCTCTTGGTTCAAGTTTCAAAATATTCCCAGAATTGGAGCACTTCTCACCACCTTACTACTAGCTCCAAACCACCATCATGTCTCTCCTAGAATATTACACCAGCCTCCTAACTGGTCTATCTGCTCTGCCCTTACCACCCCACCTCCAATCTATTTTCAACAAAGCATCGAGAACAACCTTCTCAAGCATGAATCAGATCCTGTCACTCTTCTGCCTAAGTCTCTCCATAGGGTCCCATCTCATCTGAATAAAGTCCTTACAATGGCCTGCAGGTCCTAAGCAGTCAGGTACCTGGGACCTCACTGGCCTAAGTCCTAAGTGTTCTCCGGCTTCTCATGTTAGCCACACTCCCTTGAGCTGGTCTAGGGATTTTTACTTGTTTTTCCCTCTGGCTGGATATTCCTCCCCTGAGCAACTGCTTGGCTCCCCTCTGTCCAACTCTTCTTGTCTTTGCTTAATATTAATTTCTCAGTTGAGTCTTTCATCTAAGACATTAGAACTGCATTTTTAAAAGGGATTAAAATTGAATTTTTAATTGAAGTATAATAAAAGTGGCATATAATAAATGTACAACCTGTTAAATACTTATACCCTCAGTGCTCATGTAACAAGGACCTGGATTAGAAACAGTACATTATAAATATCCCAGAACCCCCTGTTTTTTTTAAAATAAGTCTGGTGATACTACATGATGGGGTCTGTTTCTGGATTCTCGTGGGAGAAATGACACCACCACAATACTGAGTTATCCAATCTATGAATATGGTATATCTCTTATAGAGGGATACTTTATGATTCAACAACTTCCCTGGCAAATACAGGAAAATCAAGAAGAAAGTAACTAAGCTCATACAAGTTCTCTGGGGCTTGTGAGGGTCTCTAGCCCTACTTCATATTCTCTAGGAAGTATATAGCTATTCTCAGCTTCACGGGTGGATAAAGTTTCCATGTGGAAAAAACAGAATTGCATTTTAGGAATTTGCACACCCTCCCCCTCCACACGCCATACATCCACATCCTTATTTACTCCCTTGTCTTTGTTTTTTCCTGTGGCACTATTTGGTGTTTATTGCCTCTTTTCCCTGGGACAATGTGAGCACTGTGAAGATGGGGCTACTTGCTGAATCCTTAGTGCCTAGAACAGCGCCTGACTCATAATAGGTACTCAATACATGTTTGTGGAATAAATGAATGCATCAGTTGGCCTCAGCCTAGCCTGGCCAGCCTGTATTACAGACAGCCGGGTGGGACCAGGACCAGCAGGGACTTGTAATTTGGTGTGATTTTGGTGCGGAAAACTTCTTTCTTTGCTACTGTATGTGATTCCCTTGCCAAAGTAAAGAGCTTGGATTCAACGTAGAAACGTGAAATGCAAAGCTCCATAATCCTTGGCGAGGATTGTGCGGAGGCTGGTTAGATTTGGTTATAAACCACTTTGACTGCCAGAAAATCCAGTCAGTGTGTTGTTTAAGTTCACAAATCAAAATAAACACCCATGGATTGAAACGAATTTGCTAAACCCTAGTATCCCGTTTGGGTCAATGTCATTGTGTACCCGTTTTTCACCCTACTTAGATCCCATTAGATCAGAGGCTTCCATGTGGGAGGATGCTGGCTCCCACAATGCCACTCAGTCTGACCAAGCCCACTAATGCCCACCTGAAAGTAGAGTAATTTCTGTGAAAACCATTTCCAATAAAGAGAGAAGTAATCCATGAGCTATTAACAGGGATTCATTTCCCCTATGGCCCTGGTAATTTCTAGAACATTGAATTAAAGAGTTCTCAGACCTTTACAAATTCTCAAGGCAAACATTATTAGCAAAAAGAAGCCCATACAGCAAGTTAGAAGATTGCCAGAAAATGTCAATGGAACTTCTGAATAAAATAAAAGAAGTAGAAACTCCTTTCCCCATCTTCTCCCCTTCTCCCGCCTTCCACCTAACATGATTAGAAAGTCATTTCATGTGTCTTATATGTTTGGTGAATCAAAGGCAAACGTACATGATTGATGGTGACAGGGAACACATTTAACTCATTATTCTTTACTTTGCAGCAAAATGATTTGTGTAAACTGTCTGCCTAGCATTAAAGGTAAAGCAAACTTAGAAACCCCAAAATGTTATATTTTCATCTAATATTTTCCTTTTGGTTTTATAGCTGTAATCACATATGGATTCTTTTATTTGGGTCTTGGCATGGACTGAACAAAGAGAAAGGCAGCACAGAAAGATTACATAACATACACGCAAAGCCCGGTGCCCAGCGAGGATGGAGCCCAAGAAGCAGCAATGGTCAGGACTTAATGCGAAAATCCAGTAGAAGCTGACACTCACCCTGGCCCTTCTCAGCTGGCAGGATATTGTCACTGATGTGAAATAAGGGCCATCTTCTTGAACAAGCCTCTGGCCAAGCATCAGTCTGAGCTCTTTCAGAGATAATTGGCCTTTAATTAATTGCACGCATTCCTGAGTCCACCTGGGCATCCACCGGCTGGGTCTACTCTACCTCCCCACTCTTTCAACTTTTTCACTTTGGTTTTTTGAGTGCCATCTACTGTTAGTGATTGTTACATGAAAATCGCAAAATCCTATGTAAGCCATAAGGAATAAAATCTCAGATTTCCTTAAGTCTGTTGGTTATCGTTGTCCTAAGGTGATACTAAGTATGAATCTATGTCCAGAACAATGATGAAGAATTTGGAACTTTGAGGCAACTATTCTACACATCTAGGGGCTGCAAAACAAGGAACCACCATCAATTTGATGCAATGGGTGTTCTGTTAAGAGCTTTGGAATTATAGTAGTACTTTATGTTTGCACAGCACTTTTTGGTTTACATGATATACTTTTTTTTTTTTTTTGAGACAGAGATTTCGCTCTCTCACCCAGGCTGGAGTGCGGTGGTGTAGTCTTGGCTCACTGCAACCTCCGCCCACCTCTCCCCCTGCAACGCAGTCCCCGCAGACCCCAGGTTCAAGTGATTCTCCTGCCTCAGCCCCTCAAGTAGTTGGGACTGCAGGCACGAGCCCCCACGCCCAGCTAATTTTTGTATTTTTAGTAGAAGCAGGGTTTCACCATATTACCCAGGCTGGTCTCAAACTCCTGACCTCAAGTGATATGCCCGCCTCAGCCTCCCAAAGTGCTGGGATTACAGGCATAAGCCACTGTGCCTGGCCGAGAGACACATTTTCACTTAAATTCTTTATTTGACCAGATACACAAGGATTTTGTTGAATATCATATGGAAAACATGCCAAATGCAAAGAACCTAGTGCCTCTGACCTTTCTTCAGCTGTAGAATAGTAAGCCACAGGACCCATTACCATAGCTCTTTGGGAAGAGGAAATCAGAAGATGACTTCTGGTTGCACGGCTGGTTGGGGAGTGGTAGAGCTAGGGCCAGAACTCTACAACATCATTGGATTCTCAGCTCAGCGCTTTCCCCACTGTTACACATTGCTTCTCCAAGAGAAATGTCTTGCATGTAAACACTGCTTTGTTTTATATTCAAATCAATAGCGTCTAAGAATAGAAACTACTTTGCAACATTCGTAAAACGAGCTTATCCTAGGTTTCCCCTCAATCATGAAAAACTATAAAAAATTAAGCTATTTTCCAAGGTAGGATATACATATGTCTGCCCCATTCCCTTAGTGGTGGCTTAGTCTGGAAAAGACCCAGGCAAGTGCTGTCTTGCCTAGACCATAATGCCTTGTAGTGGGAGGATGTATTGCTCAAGTGAAGGGACGTAACTGAATACGGAAGGGAGATGATGACTGATTTGTTGAGGGAGATGTAAGAAAGCTATAAAGTTTAGTCTCAACCATTTGAAAGAAGGAAGCAGTAGGTTAGAGTGCAGTACGATAGACTTCCCATGTGTGAAATGTGTCTGTAAAGTGGTAGTGAGATCCGGACGGGTTAGCTAGTGCTAATAAAAGGAGGAAAGAAAAATATCTGGAGAAAAAAATATAGTTAAGCCTAATATTTACAGACGCCTTCTGATCATAACCAAAATATTCAAGTAACTCAAGCAATTCGAGTGGAGGTGTTGGGGCTTTGGATTGATGTCCTCAAGGTTATTAGCAGAGTAATCCATTTGCATTATGGGAAAATGCTGAAGTACATGGTCCCAATAAGATTCAGAAACGATTATAGTTTTCCAGACATCTCTTTCATTTTATTTTTTAAAGTAACATACAGTAAAGTTGATTTTGTGTATGTGTAGTCATGCAACCACCACCACAATCAGGATACAGGATAGTTTCCATACCCCCAAATTCCCTCATGCTGTCATGTTGTAGAGTCACACCCTCCTGTCACTCCTATGCCCTGGCAACCACTGATCTATTCTCTGTCATTACAGTTTTGTGTTTTCAAGTCTGTCATGTGAAGGCATCATGGAGCATGTAACCTTTTGAGACTGGCTTTTTTCATTTAGCATAGTCCCTGTGACATCCATCCAGGTTGTTGCATGTATCAGTATTTAGTCCTTTCTGTTGCTGAATAGTATGGCATCTTATATGGAGGTACCAGTTTGTTTATCCATTCATCCATTGGACACCATTTAGGTTTCCTCCAGTTGGGGCAATCATGAATACAGTTGATATAAACATTTACATGGAAGTCTGTGTGGATATAAGTTTTAATTTCTCTAGGGTAAGTATCTCGAATTAGGATTGCTGGATTATAGGGTAAGTTTATATTTAGTTTTAAAAGAAACTGCCAAAGTGTTTTCCAGAAGGGCTGTACCATTTATCATTCCCATTAGCAGGCAATGCAGGAGTTTCTGTAGTTCTGCATCCTTACCACCACTTGGCATTTTTAGTACTTTTTATTTTAAACAGTCTAGTAGGTGGGCAGTGGTATCTCATTGTGGTTTTCACAAGTATTTCCCTACCAATGTTGAACACCTTCCCAGTGGTTATTTGTCATCTGTATATGCTTTTTGGTGAAGTGCTGGGTCCACTTTAATGGAGTCGTTTCTTTGTTTTCGTTTTTTACTGTTTAAGAATTCCTTATATATTTTGGATATCTTGTTGGATATACAATTTGTAAATATTTGCCCCGATCTGTAGCTTCTGTTTTCATTCTCTTAACTTAAACTTTCTTTCCTGGAAAGAAGTTTTGAAGTTGAAATATTTGGAGTTTTTCTTAAAAGGTTAAACATTGGGTTATCATATGACTCAGAAATACCACTCCTAGATATCTACCCAAGATAAATGAAACTCTATATATTAGTTTCATATGGCTACTGCATAAATTACTACAAACCTAGTTGCTGTAAATATCACAAGCTTTTTTTCCTTCCTTTTCTGGAGGCCAAAACTTGGAAACTGAGTTTCAGTGGAGTTAGAGTCAACATGGTGGCGGGGCTGGTTTCTTCTGGGGGCTCTAGAGGAGAATCTGTGTCCTTACATTTTCTAGCTTCTGGAGGCTGACCACATTCCTTGGCTCATATCCCTGTCATTGCATCACTCCAACATTGTGCTTCCAATGTCACATCTCCTATTTCTTGTTCTTTAACCAAACCTCCTTTAAAAAGACAGTAGAGATTACATTTAGAGCCCACTCAGATAACCTTCCTATCACAAGATCATTAATCACTTCTGCAAAAATCTACATTCATCCCACATGCAAAATACATCCACCTCATTCTCCCATCTCCAAAAGTCTCAACCCTGCAAAACAATTCAAGTTCAAAATCAGAGCTGAAGATCATCAACTCACATGTCCCAATGTCATCATCTAATCAGTTATAGGTGAGACTTTGGGTGTGATCAATCCTGGGACAAAATTCTTCTCCATTTTTGGATCTGTGAAACTAGAAAACAAGTACTCTGCACACCAAATGCAATGGCAGGACAGCCATAGGATAACGGCTATAGACAGTACCATTCCAAAAGGGAGAATATGGAAGGACGAAAGGAGATACCAGTACCAAACAACTTCAGTTTCGAATATGGCAAACTCCATTGAGCTTCAAGGTCTACATACAATCTTCTGTTCCTTGAAACGGGCATTACAAAGTTTGAATCCTGCAAATGTATTCTTTCTCAAAATTGCTTTGGCTATTCTAGCGTCCTTGTCTTTCCATATATACTTTAAAATCAGCTTGCCTATATCTAAAAAAAATTCCTCCTGGTGTTTTGATTGGAGTTGTATTAAACCTATAGACCAATTTGGGGGAGCACTGTCATTTTTACTATGTCGTATCTTCCAATCCATCAATATGGTCTCTTCATCTATTTAGGTCAACTTTAACTTGCTTTACCCAGTGTTTTATAGTTTTCAGCATCAGGATCCTGTACATGTTTTTTTAGATTTATATGTAAGTTTTACATTTTTGGAGCTATTATAAATGACATCTTAAAAAAATTGGGTTCCAATTGTTCATTGGTGGTATGTAGAAGTATACATTATTTTTCTGTATTGACCTTGCATCTGGCAATCATATTGTACTGGCTAGCACTTCTTGCAGAATATTGAATAGAGGGAGTGGGAGTAGACATCTTTTCTTTGTCACCAGTCTTCAAGGGAAAACATTCATTTCTTTCACCATTAAATATGATATGAGCTATAGATGTTTTATAGATACCCTTCTTTTGAGCTTGAGGAAGTTCCTTCCTATTTCTATTTTGGTGAGAGTTTTATTTTTTTCAATCATGAATGGATGTTGAATTTTGCTAAATGCTTTTCCTGCATCAATGTATAGGATCATGTAGTTTTTCTTCTTTAAACTGTTAATATGGTAAATTACATTGATTGATTGTACACTATTGAACCAGCCACCATACATTCCTGGGAGAAACCCTAGTTAGTGTGATTATTTTTTATATATAGGTAGATTTGATTTGTTAATACTTTTATGAAGAATTTGTGTGTATGTGTTTATGTTTTTTGGTGTATATTAGTTTATAGATTTCTTAGACTGTCTTTGATTTTAGTGTCAGGTAACGCTGGTTTTATAAAATGAGTTGGGAAATCTTTCCCTTCCTTCTATTTTCTGGGAGAATTCGTGTAGAATTGGTGATTTTTTTTTCTTTAAATATTTAGTAGTATTTGCCAGTGAAACAATACTAGGTTTAGGCCTAGATTTTTTTTTTTTTCTGAAAGTTTTTAAATATAGATTCAATGTCTTCAGTGGTTACAGGACTATTCAGGTTACATAGTTAATCTTGGGTGAGTTGTAACAGTTCAAAAGTTTTGAAAAATTGGTCTAATGTATCTGAGTTTTTCAATTTCTGTGTGTAGAGCTATTCATAGTATCCCATTATTGTCCTTTTAATGTGGGCAGTGATAACCACTCTTTCATTCTTGATTTTGTAATTTATGTCTTCTCTCTTATTTGTTGCTCTTACTAGATATAAAGTTTGCTGATCTTTGTTAAAGAATTGGCTTTGGTTTTATTATTTCCTGTATTTTTTGTTTGTTTGTTTCCTCTCTGCTTGCTTTAGATTTACTTTGCTCCTCTTCTCTAGTTTCTTCTTAAGATGAAGCTTAGATTTTGGATTTGAAACTCTTCTTTTTTGGTGTAAACATTTCATACTATATATTTCTTTCTGGGCCCTGCTTTAGCTGCATTCCACAAATTTTGATATGTTGTGTTTTCATTTTTGTTCAGTTAGCAATATTTTCTAATTTCACATGAAACTTCTGTGATCCATGAATTATTTAGAAGTGTGTTGCCTAATTTCCAAGTATTTGGATACTCCTCTTATCTTTCTATTATTGATTTGTAGTCTGATTCCATTATGGTTAAGAACCTACTTGGCATGATTTCAATTCTTTTAAATTTGTTAAGGTGCATTTTATGGCTCAGAATGTAATCTGTCTTGGTGAATGTTCCAGGTGAGCTTAAAAAGAATGTATATTCTGCTGGTGTTGGGCAGAGTGTTCTATAAATGTCAATTAGTACCAGTCGGCTAATGGTGTTGTTCATTTCTTCTATACCCTTGCTGATTTCCTGTCTACTAGTTCTGCCTCTTACTACGAGAAGGATGCTGAAGTCTCCAGTTATAACTGTGGATTTGTCTGTTTTAGTTCCTTCAGGTTTTGCTTGGTGTGTGTTTGAAAGTCTGTTAAGTGCATATACTTTAGATTGTTATGTTTTCTTGGTGAATTGACCTTTTTGTCATTATATATTATCCCTATATCCTTGTAATTTTCTTTGTTCTGAAGTCTACTTTATCTGATATTAATATAATCACTCAAGCTTTCTTTTTTGATTGGTGTTTTCATGCAAAACAGTATATCTTTTCTCATTCTCTTTTGTTTGAACCAACCCTATCTTTAAAACTAAAGTGATCTTCTTATAGACAGTTTATAGTTGGGTGATTTTTAAAAAATCAATTCTTTGAATGTCTCTTTCTTGATTGGTCATATTAGATAATTTATCTATAATATTATTATTTATATGTTTGGATTTGGGCCTAATATTTTATTTGCTTTCTGTTTGTTTCCTCTGTTTTAGTTTTGAAAATTAGACTAATTTTTCAAAACCTTTGAACTCTCTTCTTTCTTCTTTTGAATTATTTTGAACATTTTCAGAATTTTATTTTGTCTGTGGTGTTTCTTATTATACTTCTTTATATAGTTTTTAAAAAATTGATTTCTCATGGGATTGTAATGTACATACTTAACTTTTTAAGTCTACTTGGATTCAATGATTTGCCTCTTTAAGTGAAATGTAGAACCCTTACCAAGCTATAGGTTTCTTTACCCTCCTCATTTTATGTTATAGTTGTATTATGTATTATAGCTGTTGTAAACTATATCAACGTTATAATTTTTTTGCTTTTATCTATCTATTTTAAAGAGTTCAAGAGAAGTACAGTCTCTTATATTATTCTAATATTATTAATGTTGTTGTTTTCTCTTTGTTTCCTTCATTTTGTTATAATTCCTGTTCTGTTTGTCCAATTTATGTTAGCAGTTCCTTCAGAGACATGCTCTGGCAACAAACACTGTTTTCTGTCATCTGAAAATATCTTTATTTCACTTTCATTACTTAGGGACATTTTGGTGGATATAGAATTCGGGGTTCAACATTTTAAAAGCGTTGTTCTATTTTCTTCTTGCCTCCATTGTTTCTGATGAGAAATCCATAGTCATTTGAATTGTTGTTACCTATAAGTAATAAGTCATTTTTCTCCCATTGCTTTCTAGATTTTCTGTTTGTCTTTAGTTTCCTGTTGTTTGATTACAGTGTGTCTAGGCATTATCCTTTTGGGTTTATCCTGTTGGAGTTCATTGAAATTCTTCAACTGCTAGGTTTGTCTCTGGGGAAGTTTGAGAAGTTTTCACTTATTATTTCCTCAATTTTTTTTTTTTTTTCTGCACCATATTCTTTCTGCTTTCCTTCTAGGATTCCTATGACGCAGATGCTAAATCTTTTTCTAATGTATCAGAGGACCCTAAGGCTCTGTGTGAAACTTCTCAATACTTTTTTCTCTCTGTTGTTGAAATTACACAATTTATATTGATCTAGCTTCAAGTTCATTGACTCTTCCCTCCATCATCTTTGCTCTGTTGTTGAGCCCATTCAGTGAGTGTTTCAGTTATTGTATTTTTTTGTTATTGTATTTTTTAATTGTAGTATTTCCATTTGATTTTTAAAATTTTGAATTTTAAATTATGCATCCTGTCTTTTACTTCTTTACAAATGTGTTCTTTCTTAGTTATCAGGAAATAGTGGTTGCTTTAAGGTTTTTGTCAGATATTCCAACATCTGTGTCATCTAGGCGTTGGCATCTGCTGATTGTCTTTTTCCATGCAAGTTGAGATTTTCCTGGGTTACTCCTATGGCAAGTAATTTTTTATTGTGTCTTGGATATTTTAATTTTTTTATTATGAAACTCTGATTCTTATTTAAATTTTATGAGAATGTTGATAATTTTATTTTGGAAGGTAATGACCTGCTTTATTTTATTTTACTTCATTATTATTATTATTATTATTTTGAGATGGAGTCTCACTCTGTCAACCAAGCTGGAGTGTGGTGGTGCAATCTCGGCTCACTGCAACTTCCGCCTTCTGGGTTCAAGTAATTCTCCTGCTTCAGCCTCCCACGTAGCTGGGATTACAGGTGTCCACCACCACGCCTGGCTAATTTTTGTATTTTTAGTAGAAACGAGATTTCCATGTTGGCCAGGCTGGTCTTGAACTCTTGGCTTCAGGTGATCCACTCGCCTTGGCTTCCCAAAGTGCTGGGATTACAGACATGAGCCACTGTGCCCGGCCTGATCTGCTTGATTTTAGGCTGCAGGTTCTTATGAAGCTTCTATGGGTTGTGATTTCAGTGTTAGTTGAGTTTTCAAAGCGTTGGCAGTGCTATTTGGATCTGTCCAATATTGCCCTCAGACTGGGTGGTGGTCTATATTGTAGTTTAGTTCTCATAATCTAAATATGCTGTGTAGGGTCAGTTTCATCCATACACAGTTTAGCATGAGCCCCAGAGTTTATAAACAATTTAGTGACTACTTCCCCATGTCCTCTTTCTATGTGATCTCTGCGATATTTTCAGGTTCCCTGGGGCCTTCCTTTTTGATCTTTTGATGGAAGGGCTGCTGAGGCTTTAGTTATCCGGCTTTCTGTATACTTTCTGTGATTGTGTTCACATCTGGGGCCAACTGGTGGAAGGACAGAGAGAGACAAAAAGCAATAGGCTTTTGTTTTCATTCTCTCAGGACCATAGGTTTTTTGGCCAGAGAGGAAAATTCTCCTATCTCCTTTAATCTTTTTCTGGCTTGCATTGTCACCACTGCTACTGCCACTACTAGATGGCTTGCTGTTGGGGCACAAGAGGAGAGAAAAAGAAAGGAAAGAAGGAAAGAAGGAAGAGAGGAAGGAAAGGAGGGAGGAGGGAGGGAGGGAGGGAGAAAGAGTGATTTCCTCCATTTTTTCTAAGAGTTACCTCTCATTAGTTAGTTCTACTATGAGGCTACTCCTGGAGGTTTTTTGTCCACATCCTGATGATCCCTTCCAGGTTCTGGCCACCTTGAGGTCAGGCTAGAGGATACCAGAAGAGAACAATGGCAAATTCACTGCTGATTTGGTGGTATTTCTAATTCGGGTCTTCTTCCTCAGTCTACCTGCCATTGTCTATTCTCAGTGTCTTCAAATAGCTACTCCATGCATTCTGTCCAGGTCTTGGAACAGCATTCAGTGAGAGAGACAGGATGAACTGTGATTACTCCAACTCACCCAGAACCAGAAACTCAGATATCTCTTTAGCCGCCATATTCTACGTTTGCCCTTTACAGCCAGAATGGGGAGAATATTGCCTTTAAGTCAGGGTCATTAGCATCATAGCTTTTTAGCATATTCAATAATCATTCTCTGTGGGGCAAGTTTCAGGTAGTTCACCTGTTTTTTTGTTTTTTTGTTTTTTTTTTAATCAGAGCCTATGAATACTATAATTCAGCAAACTGCATTACAATGGCATCTGGTACGTCTCCTGGTAGAACAATGTGAAGTGGCCGTTTCAACTTCAAACTCATTTGACTGATTTAGAGAAACTTAGGGGCACCTGTAACATGGCACTGAGATCAATTTAGGCAGCCATCTGCCATCTTGAAAAATGGCATGCAATAAAACGTTTGAACTGAGTATAATATTTATAGTTTTTATCATTAACTGCCACACGTATTTCATGGTAACAAGAGTGATGCAGTCCCAGTGATTAGGTTTTCATGTTCAGATAAATACAGGGGTCCTGTCTTGATGGCTATACTCTGTATGCACTGGAGGATGGGAAGTGGATGGAACTAATTGATGTCTATGAGCGAGAGTCATCACTTCCTCTCTTTTTTCCATACCCTGTAAGTAGATAGGGTACCTCTGCTCACACAGAAGTAACATATATCTCTGTGCGCACTGATGCTGGTGTGCCGAAGCTCTTTGTTGTCAGTCTGGCTGTGGAAGTCTGTTTATTCCTAGCATACCTATGGCATTGCTTTTTAGGGTGATGGATTCTATCCATTTCTCCTTTTTCTAGACTGGGACAAAATAGGTATAATTTCTTAAGAAGCTTCTGTTGATTTCTTGTTTTGGCTAAAATTTGGCAATGAGAAGGACATTTGTATCTGTGGTTGAGTATTTTTTTTTCCTTCTCCTTGAATAGACTAGAGAGGCAAGAACAAGTGAAAGAAGAATATTTGATGCCCCTTCAGAATGGGATTGGGTATCCCAGTCTAACTGGGATTAAATTTGATCATCTGAAGATCTCGGATTGTATTTCCCTGCCATATGTACCCAAGGACCCCTATATTATCCAAAGTTGCTACCACAGCCCTCACTCTTCCTGTTATCCCTGGCTTGTGAAGTGTGATGGTGGTTGTGTGGCTGTGCAGTGGGCAGGAGGATGGGATAGGGCGAGGATTATGAGACTCTGATTAGGACATGATTTGCTGTAAGACCTGGGGAAGGTCTTACAGCCTCTCTGAGTTCCCTATTTGCCTGCTGTAAAAAATGGAAGAGCTTGTGGCATTTTTGAAAGATTATCCATATATGAAAGCACCTACCCCTCAGCCTATAAATTCTCTCCTTCCACTTTCTTAGGAGATGGAGGTAGATACTGTTTGGCTTTCTATTTGCGATGAGATTTGAGACTGGGTCAGAAGTGGATCACTGATGGGAGAAGATAGAGGAATAAGCCTGATATAAAACCACCCTCTAAGGTGGCATAAAGGCATCCCTACCTACAGTGCTTCCAGTTTTGTGTTGCCAACACTTTTGTAAATGACTGATGTCGGGGAAGGTCCCTGGAGCTCTTTGTGGTGAGATACGGAGTCAGCAGAATTTTCTGACTGAATACATTTTTTAGGGTGGCAGCATTGTTCATCAACCTAAATGACACTGGTTTTCCCAACCCCCTCAGCCTCTCTGGAAATTCACCCTCCACTCCCTAAGGCTAGATGATTTTGTCTGCATGGATAGGTGAGAACTAGGTGCATCTGTCTAGTTTTTCCCAGTCCTCTGCAACAGTGAAGATTTGCTGACTATTCTTTCCCATATGTTAATGAAAACCCATCCAGCAAGTGCAGCTTTGCCCAGGGAGAGCCCTGCAGTGGCGTTGACTGGAAGGAGAACAGCTGTGTGCTGGAATGAGTTACCTCAGTGGATAGAAATGTATTTGACTTGAACTTGCTTATGGGACAAGTGAGCATAGGGACAGGGAGGGGTCTCTTTACCCAAACAGGATCATAGCAAGTCCTCTCCCTCTTCCCATCTTATACCAACTGCAGGGTGATGGCCTGCCTGGCAGTTTTCTGGGGATGCTGAACTACAATGAGTGGTAAAACATTCTAGAAATGCAACGAGAAATAGAAAAGTGTGCTTCCCAGAACTCTTATCAGGAGGCAGAAAGTTTGAGATCACTTTGAATACTTTAATAAGGTACTTGAGGGAATACTTTGATAAGGCCTTTGGGCTAGGAGGGTTAAGTCCCCTCCTCCCAAGTGGCATGTTCAAGTAATGACAGATGTTTTATAACTTGCTTTCTAAAAAGCATGGGTCTGCTTGACTGCAAAACTTTTCTTTTGCTAAATATGCAAAATTGGGCTCAAGATTGAATTACTAGGGTCAGTAGAGACTTGAGGATTCTAACCAGGGATCATTCCTCTCTCTATCACCCCACCTAGTGCTCTGCCTCTCCTCCAAATACAAACTGAACAAGTATTTTTAAAAATAACATTTTGAACAAGTTCTTTTATTTTTTAATTTTTTTTTAAGCACACTCATCCTGTGAACCAAGGATATGCCAGGTATCCATTCAAAATCAGTCTTGGAGGCAGGGCTGGAAGTGAGTAGCAAAGCCATTTGATAGGAAGGAGAATGAGAGATAAGAATAGTGTGTAGGGAGTACTAACTGAGAGATGTGGGCAAATGTCTAGTGCAGGAACTACCAGGAGCTAATTCATTCTGATTATCAGAGTGCTGCTTGCCCAGGGCTCCATTCAGAAAGCCAGGCTGGGTGATCCTACATCACGTTAATGGTGCTACCCACACATGATCCATTTTCTGTTTTGGGAGATCATCATGTCTCCTCCAAATACCAACTTCTCCCTTATCATATCTACCCAGAGTTCACTTGCTGGCCATTAGGAAAGTCCATGGGTGGTAGGGAGGACCTCCAGAGAACACTGCTATCTTTTGGGGACAAACTCAGGCTGCTTAATGTTTCTCTTCAATTCAGAGAACCACTGGATGATCACTGATGTTCCAGCCTTTTCTGGCAGCAGCTAAGCAATAGGAAGCCATGAATCACAGGCCCCACATCTAATTGGCATAGTTTCTTTGTCTGAACAGTAGAGCTATCTTGCCTATCATCACCATCATCAGCATCATCAGCATCATCACTATCACTCATTACTTATAATGACAGCTGACATTTATAGACTGTCGACAAGGTACACACTCAATAAATGCCAGCTTTTAGTATGATGAGAATACATGCTCACCTGTGCATAGCAAGTACTCCACAAATGTTAGCTATTTGCCAGGCACCCTGCTAAGCACTTTACATGCACCACCTCATTTCGGCTGCCTTCCTAGGAGGTAGGTACTAGTGTTGCTCTCATTTTGCAGGTGAAGGGAATTAAGGCTTGGCGAGGTTATGCTCCTTGGCTCAGGAGCACATGATGAGGCTGGGATTTTTTGATGCCAGAGGCTGCATGAATTTAGGCACTTCCCTACTGTACTCAGTGAGCACTCAGGATCACGGTTTCCTCCTCAAAGGAAAACTGCTAAGCCCAGCTAAATACCTCAGCAATTTATAGGCTGCCCACTTTCAATCTCTGAACCAAATGTCTTTTTGATGAGGCCTAAAATCCACTCTAGGAAACCGCAGAAGGGAATTTCTGAAATCGCTTCTAACTTCCTGTGAAAATATTCTCTAACTGGCAAGAGATTGTCCAGATAACAATGAATACACAATAAAGCTGGTGCTTCTGCCTTTGCTACCTGGCTCACAAATAACCCATTTGGCTTCCCAATCACTCTGATACCTAAAACTAGCAGAATTTATGCTCGCGGCTGGAATGGCTCTGTTCAGCCAGAAAGCAAAAGTTTATGACCGAACCCTTTGCTCTGAAATGAAATCTAGTCTCTTTGGCGCGACTTTATTAGGCCATATTGTACAGCGATAGGAGACATAAGTACCCAGAATCTGCTGTCACTAAAACGGGACTGGGTTGGCAAGCATTTTCGTCCTCACACTCAATACTGTGTCCTAAAATGGGAAAGTTGAATAGAAATTAGGGATGCAAATCAGGGCTGTTTTCTGAAACTTTATTTTTAATTGAATTCAATATAGTCATGTCATTGCTTCTGTATCTACACAACCCACATTCCAATGGAGATTAAGCTATTATTGGGGTCACTGCATCAATGGAGAGAAACTAAGTAGGTAAATCTGGACCCCTGAAATATTATTTAGGCTAATTATCACAACAGCCCAAATACTTGGATACACATCTTGTGCTTAATTATCTAAAAGCTTTCTCTGTAACTGGCTCCAATATCTAGCAATAGTTCATGGAAAGCATTCTTTTTCATCTCCGGTTCAAATCCTTTAGGCTGTAATCTATTCTTCTGAATCTCTGATCCTCAAGGCATCAGGAGAATACTTGCCCCTTATTCTTCAATGTCTTTGGGAACAGCTGCTTGCTTCTCAAAGTGTAGTCGTTCTACGGGAAGCATCGGTATCATCTGCGAGCTTGATAGAAATGCAGACTCATAGACTTGACCCCACCCCAGGACTAACGCATGAGAAACTGGATTTTACCAAGACCCTTGGGTGATACACATGCATATCAAAATATAGAAAGTACTGGACTCCAAGTTTCAAAGGACTTATTATTAAGTAAGCCCTCAGACACATCCACAGGTGAGACCTTGTCATTTGTTAACAGCAGTGGATGGTGGGATTCTCACCAAACTGTCTAAAATAGTAAAGATCCTTCAAGGGCATAGGCAACTCTCTAGTTTTTTGTGTTATCAAAAGCAAGCTCCTCATTCCTATGTGGATTCAAATGTTCTTTCTAACTCCCTTCCTCTTCTCCCAGTTTTGTTTTTTTTTTTTTTGTAAAGATTGTTTTGGCCTCAATTTTAGAATTTAGGAGTAATGAACTTGCTAAATATCACCTTCCCTGGGCTCAGTCTACTTCCTGTTGAATTGTTGTTTGACTTTACTTTGGAATCCAAAAAATGAAGACAAGGAGAAGACAAGGAGGGCTGAGTCACAAGGGGAAGATAGAATAGGCATGAGATGGGGAGGGACGGGGCTTCCTCTCCCAGAGGAATGCAGGCAGGACTTCTAGCTAGTAGGAATAACTCCAGTTAGATTGGTGGCAATATACCAGTTCTTGAGAGTTTTGTCTTTCAAATTCAAGCCTCCAAGTTATTGGATTTAGAATTTAGAAAACCATAAGCCACTTGCTAAGAAGCCCAAGATGTTCCGTAATGAAAAATTTCCCAGAAAATATTGTTCATAGTAAGAAGTTTTTTTGGAAGTGTAAAAATGACCCAGTTATACATACTCCCTGGTAGATCCTAAGAGTGCAGAATTTTTTTCCACGCTCAGAAGCAGAATTGGTTGACTTCATGTCCCACTAAATGCTATGAAGTTATTCATGCTTACTTATGATTAGGTGCCTGGAAAAATTGTTCTTGTTTGTTTAGGTCTCTTTCTCCAGTTTTATCTTGCTTAGTTCAACTCAGCAGATATTAACTCAGCACCTCTTATTTGCAAAGTACTGTGCTGCTTGTTCTAGAAGATACAGAGCTGAGTAAGACAGCCCTTCCTTTAAGGAGCTTTCAGTCGATACGGAAACAGAATTCTACTTCATTGTAGTTCTCTTGAGATGTCAGGGGAATCAAATGCTGTGATGGTACTTAACGCTAATCACCACACATGGAGCACTTACTAAGTGCCAGGTACTGTTCTAAGCATTCTGTACTGATCATCTCATTCAGCCCTCACTGCTTCCTGAGAGATGTGTGCAGTTACTATTCCCATTAAAGCAGGGACAGCACAGTGTATTGGTGAAATGAGGAAAGGCCTCAGAGAGGAGGTAGTTTATGACTTGAAAGTTACAGGAAGCATTGGATTTTGACAACTGAAAAAGGTCATAGAGAGACATATTTGTGATAGAAGGGTCAAGGGAAACAGAGATTTCAGGGTGGGAAGTCAGGAGAGGAAGTTTTTAGATTAACATATCCCATCTTCTTGAGCTGCTTCTTGAAATAAAGGATTCTGTGATGAAATATCATGTTCTGGCTGGGCTCAGTGGCTCACGCCTGTAATCCCAGCACTTTGGGAGGCTGAGGCGGGCGGATCATGAGGTCAGGAGATCGAGACCATCCTGGCTAACAGGGTGAAACCTCGTCTCTACTAAAAATACAAAAAACTAGCTGGGCGAGGTGGCGGGCGCCTGTAGTCCCAGCTACTCGGGAGGCTGAGGCAGGAGAATGGCGTAAACCCAGGAGGCGGAGCTTGCAGTGAGCTGAGATCCGGCCACTGCACTCCAGCCCGGGTGACACAGCAAGACTCCATCTCAAAAAAAAAAAAAAAAAAAAAAACCACACAGAAACAAAATTAACCGGGCATGGTGAAGGGCGCTTGTAGTCCCAGCTAGTCGGGAGGCTGAGGCAGGAGAATGGCGTGAACCCAGGAGGTGGAGCTTGCAGTGAGCCAAGATCGCGCCACTGCACTCCGGCCTGGGTGACAGAGCCAGACTCCATCTCAAAAAAAAAGAAAAAAAAAAAATTCATGTTCCCCCCTTGGAGATTTACAATTCCTCTTATCATGTTAAATACTCTAAGGAGCATTGTACTAAAAGTAAAATAATAAAATTAAATAAAACAAGTTGGCTTTGTTAAATTCTGTGCTTCCCAAGTTTATTTCATTCATTCAGAAACTATTATTGAGCTATGACTATGTTCCACGCATGGTTCCAGGCAGTGGAGATTCAGGTAAAAATCTGTGCCTTTGACATTTCCCACATTCTAGTAGGGGCCACTACAGAATCCCCTCCCCATTCTCCTTTGTTTCAGAGAACACCTGCTATTAAGTTTTGTCAAGTTCATTCTGTGAAGTATTAGTTGAGAATAATTCTGCCTTTCTGGAGCAGGGGAAATTGTGGGAAGTTAGATTTTTAAGACAGAGTGGTGCCATGTTGTGAACCAGCACAGTTCCAAGTGTGGTCCATGGTCCATGGATGGGGACTGTGAGCTGTTTGATACTCATCCATGATGAGTTAGGTACAGAAGATGAGAGTAAGTGCTTAGAAACTTTCAGAGCAATTGGATGGATTAATTTTATATGGGTTGTGAATCTATGATAAAAATTTTGAATTTGTACCTCACGTATTATCTTTTCATTTTATTTTTTTGTAATTCTTATTGATTGATTGATTGTCTCATCATGTTGCCCAGACAGGTCTCAAACTCCTTGGCTCAAACGATCCTCCTGCCTTGGCCTTCCAAAGTGCTGGGATTACAGGCGTGAGCCAGTGCCTGGCCTGTAATTCATTTTTATTAGACTTTGCAAAAAAATGGATATTAGAAATAAAAGCTAAACCCTGGTCCCTCACCTCAGATGGGGTGAGAAGGGCTGCTCTGGAAAACCCTGCATACGAAGCTGAACTACCCTGAGGTTGCTTTGGCAGACACCTGCCTGAAAACATTTACTTCCTGCTCAATTTACCCAAGTAATTATTTTCAGTGGTATTTTTAAGAAACCTTATTATTTGAAGGACATGTAAAGATGTTCTTTACTATTAGCAAGGTTGCAAAACGAAATTCCTATTTGGACAGACAGTGAATAGACCCATCTTTAAAAAGGTCTCTTAACTGTAAACATAGAGAGAAACAAAACATTTCTCTATATTGGAGAGAAAATTAAGGAGAGGGTGGCAAAACCTTCCATGCGTTAAAAAGAAAGGACCAGTTTTCTGCCACATGTGTAACACTTTAAAAAAATTTCTCAATAATTATTATTTTAAAAAGTTCTCATATCACTCTTGCTGTTAACCCCTCCTTTACCTTCATTTCCTCGGGCACTCTGTCTTTCCAGAAATAATCCTGGTTGGGATAATGGAGTGAGGGAAAATGCCATGTATTCTGGCACTGTCTTTTAATCTCTCTCTGAACACCTCATGTGGGCTGATTCTTTTTTCATAGTGTCTGATGGAAGAAATCTCATTTGATAGTCTGCAGCCTACTTGTCTGGGAGTAAGAGATTTGGCCCAAGTCCACTCCGAAATTAATATTTGGAGTTGTTTATTTATTTGTTCATGGCTTAAGCAACCAGTTTTCTGGCATTCCATCAAATCCCCCCAAAATTGTTTTAACTGACATTGTCCTGAAGCCTTTGGAAAAATCTGAGATCTTTTTGTCCTATTCACACATTCTGAAAAATGCTCTCTGAAATAAGCCATAATTGTGGAATGCCAAATTGTTATGGAGTCCCTGAAATCCAAGCAACTTTCAGAAAGGCAGCTGAACTGAGTCCACATCCAAGAAGTTCAGCGTTGAGATGCAGTTTGGCACAGAGAAGAAATACATTCTGAAAAGGTGCAAATCACTATTCTCTTCTGCTTTCTTCCTTTGGCTTCAGCTTGATCACTAGTTCGCTCCACCCCAGAAAGCTGTGCAGCGAGGCATTCTCTGTGCTGGCACCATTTGGACCTCAGCTAGCAAGACTCAAACATTTCATTTTGTTTATTCTATGAATTGCTTTTAGGATTTGCAATTATACTGAAGAACGAAGAGGCTAAGAGGTGGAGAAGGAGATAACCTCATGCCCTTTGATAAAAACTGGGGCAAGTTTGTTGACATTGGAACATAGAGGGAAATAGAGGAGGAGAGAATCTGACAAGTCCCATGATGAAGTCTTCTTAATGCCTTGCTGGCCTTAACATCGTACTTTTCAGCAAGAAATGAGAAAACGCAAGATTCAATTAAACTTTTCCCCTTGACAGAGCATGCTGTTGAGGAATGGATACAAATTTCCCCCCATCCATTTTAGTAACCAGCCCAAACATTCATCAACTAGAGCCCATCAATTTTATTTTCATGTTTAGTATTGTAGGCAAAGACTTGACACATTTTGTGGGGTTTTCTTGGGGGGTGGGGTCAAGATAAATATGTTTTAATGGCATCTGAGATATGCCAGTCAGTTCATATGACTGCATTCTGTTTCAGACAATCTTATTATAAAGGACAGTGACAATGTGTTGTGTAATTTATATATATATAAATATTCCTTCAAATGTGGCTAATTCTTATTAAGCACTTCTAAGATTTAAAACTGTGGATCCTTTACAAGAAGAATATTCACTGAAAATTCAGATAGACTTTTTAAAAACAGTAAATGTAATAAGTTCTTGTGAATACACTAACCTTCTACTAACCGTTTTGGGCAGTGTTAGTGTGTATATGTTACGACCCATCTCTTCTTATTGCAGCTATTAACATAATGGTCATTGGTTTTTTATAATTTCCTTTTAGTTCTTTACTTTTGATATGCATACTATAATATATATTTGGATTAAAAGAGTATGCCTGTTTTCAATTAAATAAGGACTGGTATATGACAGTCTTTGGAATTATTTGTATGACTTCACGGGTAGAGATGGACTTTTGCAAGATTATTTGGCTGTAATCAACACAGTTATTCAGACTCTTTACTGGGTACAGAAATCATGACGGCTGTAACACCCTCCCAGCCAGGAGAGTTGAATTTTTCACATTCACCGGGCTGTTAGCATTAGAGAAACACAGTTTCACTCTAATCAGAGGAAGCATAAAAAATAAAAGGCATCATTACCAACCCACCATTAGTGACACATGCGGAACCTGGGATCAGGAAGGTGTGACTTCCCACGGAGCCAAGGCTGAGGTTTCCAGTTGGAGGGTATATTTGATGGGGGAGCTGTCTGCCCACGGATTGGTGTGAAACCATTTGCTTGGGAGGTTCAACTAGACTGGTTGAAAAATTAGATAATGAAGAGTAGATAAATAAGACAGTAAGAGGTGTAGGCAAGCTAGTTCATTGGCTCAATCCCCTGTTCTCACAGATGATCCCGTGTGTATTTGATGAATAAGGACCCACAGAGCATCACCTGCTCATCTTTGCTAGGCACTCTTCTAAAACAGCTGGGGTTTGATGTGACAGCCAAAGGATAAATTGCTGCCTCAGGAAATGCTCTGCCTTTGACTGATTGCTGAATGGCTGGCAAATTAATTCTGGCACCTTTCCCTAAGTCATTTTGGTCCCATTCCTTCATTTTTTTCTGCTGAGAAGTGTGTCTTCACATTACAGTTAAAAATACATTGACAACACAAATGTGAGGAACAGCATGTACTATTTTAGGAAAGAAGTTGTAGGCTAGGAAGGTTCCATTTTGTGTGACAGAAACCACACTTTTATGCTCTGAGAGGAGGCTTGAACCACCCTTTCAGCTAGAGCCAAAATGGATTATTACTCCTTGCTAGACGTCTCTTAAAGTCATGGGCTACAGAGTTTGGGGTTTTGAGTGCTTGACGGGCTTTGGTTTTGAAATTTGATATTTGCCTCTTAGGTACTTGTATACAGCAAATCCTCCCCGTCTGCCCAAATCCTAACCCCTCTATCTTTGTGTTGGATGGTTAAGAGTGTGAACTCTGAATCCTGTTTGTACCGCAGATTCACTTTGTGACTGTCAGCAGGTTTCTTAACCTCTCTGTGCCTCAGTTTTATCATCTATAAAAGGGGAGTTCATAATGACAATAACTCCCTTCACCTGGTCCAGATTTCTTTGTTCACTTTCATTTTCTTAGTATTAAACACAAGGTTTTATTTATTTATTTTAGAGACAGGATCTCTCTCTGTTGCCCATGCTGGAGTGCAGTGGTGCAATCATAGCTCCCTGCAGCCTTGAACTCCTGGGCTCAAGCTATCCTCCTGCCTCAGCCTCTTGAGTAGCTGGGACTACAGGGGTGTGCTATCACACTTGGCAAATTTTTTAATTTTTTGTAGAGATGGGGTCTTGCTGTGTTGCCTAGGCTGGTCTCAAACGTCTAGCCTCAAACTTCCTGCCTCAGCCTTCCAAAGTGCTGGGATTACAGGTGTGGCCAAGGATTTAAATTCAATATATTTTGCACTGACTTTTTTTTCTGTCTAAGAATGCATTGTATGAGAAATGTACACTTTTGTTTTTGCTTTTCAAAAATAAGTCGAAGATATCACACTCGAGACTTAGAATAGTAACCTTGATAGAAGGTGACAATTTCAGCCCTTGGGTCGGTATAAAGACTGAGGTTCTGTTGCTGAGTTTGCGATGCACTATGATGTCATGACTCTGGGTTCTCACTCCTGACTCGTCTGATATGATCGGCCTATTCCTGTCCTTTTTCTGGCATGACTTAAGGATTAAATGGTCTCAGTATTAATTATAATTACTGATTCTCCTGCTCTTATGTTTTACATAAGGGTTTTAAAAATCTTCTTAATTGTGATAAAATACTCATATAAAATTGGCTCTTAATCATTTTTAAGCATGTAGTTCAGTGGTACATTCACATGGTTGTGTGACCATCACTACCATCCACCTCTGGAACTCTTTTTATCTTGTAAAATGGACACTCTGTCTCAGTTAAACAATGATTCCCCATTCCCTCTCCCTCCAACCCTTGGCAACCACCATCCTACTTTCTGTTTCTATGCATTTGAGGACTCTAGGTACCTCATATAAGTGGAATCATAACATAATTGCCCTTTTTGTGATTGGGTTATTTCAATTAGCATAATGCCTTCAAGGGTCATCCATGCTGTAGCATGTGACAGAATTTTCTTCTTTTTTAAGACTGAATAATATTCCATTGTAAATTATCAGACTTTGTTTATCTAGTCATCTGGCCATGGACACTTGGGATGCTTCCACCTCTTGGATATTATGACTAATGGTGCTGTGAGTGTACAAATGTCTCTTAGAGATCCTTCTTCCATTTCCTTTGAATATATGCCTAGAAGTGGAATTATGAATCCAGTGGTAATTCTATGTTTAATTTTTTGAGGAACCACCATACTGTTTTCCACAGTGGCTGTGCCACTTTACATTCCCACCAACTACATACAGTGCTTGAGAAGATGACAGTGTAATTCAATTAGCAATTTTAGCCTCTTTTAAAAGTGAAATTCCTTTACCAGAAACCTCAAAAACATATTGACTATCCATATGGAAATAGTGTTAAAGATGTGGAAATCTTAAACAGATGGCGATGACAACGGATTTAAATGCCCCAGCATTTATTCAGTTGATTCGATGCTACTAGGTCTAGTGTGTAGAGGTTATCTGCAGGTCTACACAAGGATGTGGAAGAGGCATTTTGTTTTCTAGAACATTCTGTACTTTTTTCTACTTATTTGACTTTTAGTCCTCAAGCATTTCTGATTAGCCACAAAGGCAAACTTGCAGGAAAAATGATATGGAAAAATCATTAAAAGTCAGATATATGTGGTCAGGTATATCATAATCAGATATATCTGGTGCTTTCTCCAGCAAAGATAAAAATATGGGGAAGTAAATACCAGTTTTGATTTAATCAGAAACTAGAACAGATCCTAAGATGAAAAATATATGCAATCAATAATTGCTGAATGAATGACTCAATAGAACAATTTTTGCTAAATTCAAAACAAACATGAATGATATTGTTACCCTACAAAGAATGTGTTCCTTCTTATTTAAAAAGTTTAGTGATTCACCTACAATAAAATTTGGTATAAAGAATAGCTTCATTAGGACACAAAGGCATGAAATTCTGACCAAAACTAAAAGAACCTTGTTAAAACCTCATTAATTGAGGAATACCACCAATGATCGATAATAAAGGTTTATATTTTCATTATTTTTGATAATCAGTTGTTGTATTTAAATTAGACCATAAACAACACATTATAAAAGAACATATATGAAAAGAATAAGCCGAATTATTTTACTTCAGGAATACTATTTGCCCATAAGGCTCTAGTATAGGGATTTATAATTAGTGAGACCTCATATAGTATCCCATTCATTAATAAAACAAATATGCTAATACTGTTTCCCAAATATTCTATATTCCAACATTTTTTACTAAGGCAGATTAGGCTTTCTTCAAATTAGTTAGAGTTAGTGACCTTTGCTTATAAGTCAAGCATATCTTTTATTCAAAAAAAATTATTGAGATCCAATGGTTTGGAGAAATTAAAAAGTTCATGCTTAGCTAAACACATTGCAGTTAATTTTTAAAATCATACCATTTAGCAATAGAATTGGTTGAGTGACTTTTTTTTTTTTAAAGACCCCACTCTAGGGAAGGCCAATTTGTAGATAAACAGCTCATACCTAGCAGCACTGCCTAGCTAATGTCTCACCTGTGGGAGTAGGTTGGAAGCAGCTCAAACAAATGAGGTTAACCTACATAATCTAATCACCCAGATTGAGCAAAAAAACAGACAGAAAGCACAGAGTCAGGGGGCCTTCAGTTTATTTCTAAATTTTTTCTGGCTTTTGTATGCTGGAGTGTCACCAAGTAGATGGTAGGTGTGTCCTTGCCCACTGTTCCTAGGTCCCCTTCTGATCCACTTGTTGCATTTCTCCCAGTTAACTGACTGGCCACAGGCAAGATGCCTTTGAATACAAGATCAGCACAAGACATTCTAAAGAGCCACTTCCTGTTGGCGGGGTGGCTTCCTCTCATCTTCCTCTTACCCAAGCCCCCACTGGAAGGGAAGCCTGAGAGGTTGCAGCCAAAGACACACAGCTTGCCCTCCTTCCCTCAGGGAGGCCTGTGAGATCCCTAAGCTCCCAAAGTGGCTCAACATTCTCCTTGTGATTCACCAGTTTCTAAAGACTGACTCCATTGTAAGCCCGCAGTGGTGGTGCACGCCTGTAATCCCTGCATTTTGGGAGGCCGAGGCCAGCAGATCACTTGAGGTCAGGAGTTTGAGATCAGTCTGGCAAACATGGTGAAACCCTGTCTCTACCAAAAATACAAGAATTAGCCGGGCATGGTGGTACACACCTGCAATTCCAGCTACTCAGGAGGCTGAGGCAAAAGAATCTCTTGAACCCAGGGGGCAGAGATTGCAGTGAGCAGAGATCCCACCACACTGCACTCCAGCCTAGGTGACAGAGCAAGACCGTCTCAAAAAAAAAGAACATTTACTACACTGTGAAATCCTTCCAGAGATACCTAGCGTGAAGAGGGTTGCTGGGAAAACCAACTAAACTTGACTACTTAGAGAAAATGCATATTTTAATGAAATTTGGAGCAAGACCTCTCTGAAACTACATTTTACTTTTGTGATACTCCTTTTGAAATTTGGAGCAAGACCTCTCTGAAACTAACATTTTACCTTTTGTGATATTCCTTGTGAGGTCAGAAAAATCTGTCATTTTGTGCAAAGTGGAAATATGCTGTTTCATTATAATATGTACATGCTCATTATAAAAGCCTTCGACAATACAGGAATCTATAGAGAAGAAAGTATCATTCTACCACTCAGAGGTAACAACTCTTAGTGTTTTGATATAAAGCTTCCTAGATTTTTTTTACAGCTTTACAAACACTCAGATAACTATAGGGCATCTAAAAAATAGGATCAGATTATATACACTATTTTATAATGTGCCTTTTTACAGAATTTATACATGAACAGGTATACATTTTCATTATAATTTTTAATTGCTTCTTAGTATTCCATTGTATGTGTGCCATTTATGGTTATTTCCCATTTTTCATTAATAGAAAGGACGTTCTTGTATGTTTTTTTAACCTGTGTTTTCCTGTGTCTTTGCTATGAATACTTAAAACAGATTGTTGTGTAAAATACTATGTACTTTTACAAATTTTTATAATAATTGCAAAATTGCTCTTCAAAACAGTTGTATCAATTTCCTTGCCCACTAATGTTGTGGGTGAGTGCCCATGTCTCCACACCATTAGAAGTCATACAGATTAAAGACCAGGTACAGTGGCTCACACCTGTAATCCCAGGACTTTGAGAGGCAGTGGCAGGAGAATCACTTGAGTCTGGGAGTTTGAGACAAGCCTGGGCAACATAGCAAGACCCTGTATCTAAAAAAAAAAAAAAAGAAAGAAAAAGAATTGCCAGGCGTGGTGATGCACACCTATAGTCCCAGCTACTCCAGAGGCTGAGGCAGGAGGATTGCTTCAGTCCAGGAGTTCAAGGCTGCAGTGAGCTATGATCCACTGCACTCCAGCCCAGGCAACAGTAAGACCCCGTATAAAAAAAAAAAAAAAAAGGAAAGAAATCACACAGGTTAAAAAAGAAGTGGTATTTTAGAGGGCACACATTTTATGAATTTAGGGTCATTGAGGGCTTTATATGGGTGCAGAGGCTGTGTTCCTGATTGCCGAAAAGGTCACCATTATCTAACCAGCACATTCATTTGTTTGCCTGAGAGTATAACTCAGGTTTCCCTTTTACAGCCCACCGTCATATTTTAAACTCTCCGCATGTGTTCCTTTCCTTCAGATTGAGGAAGACACGTGGCAGAAATACTACTTGGAAGGAGTCTCAAATGAAATGTACACAGAATATCTCTCCAGTGCCTTCGTGGGTCTGTCCTTCCCTACTGTTTGTGAGTAAGTGACCATTAACTGGATGCTCTTTGGCTCTCAGGGATATCGAACGTGCCCCTTGCAAGAAAGCCTCGCACCTCTGCTGGGTACAGCCGGAGCACTTGACAATTGCTAAGGGTACCCTGTGTGCTCGGCCCCATGTGAGGAACAGAAGGGTGGGTCATCACATGGTCCCCGCCTCGGGAATTTCCACTGGCCCCACTTTTCTTGACAGGCCTGAGAGTCTTGGACTTGGATTCATCATTTATGCTAACTTATGAACTACAGTTATCCTGCATGCCTCCTGTGATGTAGACACATTCATGAACAGTGGCGTAAACCCCTGCCTGTCTGATTCTAATAGGGCAAAACAAATCTTGCCAGCCCCTCAATGAAAGGAATTTTAATCTGTCTTCCAATCAAGTCTGATCATAGAGACAACAGAAGCTAATGCAATAAAGCCATTCAAAGTACTTTCACCCTTTGCTGAGGAAATGTGGAACCAAATATACAGAAGGAGGCCTTGAGCCCCCACAGAGGCAACTGCCATGTTATAATAATAACAAGTCTTAGCTTCTCTTTCTACTGGCTCAGCAGGATGGATCAAAGCCACCTGCCATGGCCACTGCAGGTAGAATAGATGGTCACCTATGGGGGATGACCTCAAGAGCTCTAGGTGTCTGCCGTGAGGCATGACAGTGCCTCAGATTCCTCACTTAGAATCCTCATGTCTGTAATCACAGCACTTTTGGAAGCTGGGGTGGGAGGATCACTTGAGGCTAGGAGTTCAAGACTAGCCTGGTGTCTTGAACCAGGTGTGTGGTGGCACACACATATGGTCCTAGCTACTCTAGAGACTGGGATAGGAGGATTGCTTGAGCCCAGGAGGCTGAGGCTGCAGTGGGCTATGATTGCGCCACTGTACTCCAGCCTGGATAACAGTGAGATTATATCTCTAAAATAATAAAAAAATAATAATCTCAGATGTTGAGTTTAAGATGAACAGGGTCTTTGTGCCCATTGAAAACACAAACTCCCTGAGGTTGGTGAAACATTAAGCCTGATCTCCTGACACCTTAGCAAAGGATTTGACAAGTATTCTTCTCACTGGGGAAAAACAGGGGGATCTGGGAGCTCACTGGGCTGAGGAAGAAAAGCCATTTGCTTGGGCTTCCTGCCTACTTACAAACCAAATCACCTTCCCGAAAGAGAGGTCTGAAGACATCCAGACAAAACCGATTGGGCTTTACCACAAAGGAGAGGACAATGCTGGGTGCCCTTGGCCTCCTCTGTATTGCGGTTTTCTTTCTGTATGCAGGAGGGAGGGAGGCGGAGCGCTTGGTGTTTACCTGGAGCCTCCTGTCACTGAACACAGCAGGTGCACTCTGTCAGTCCCTGGGCCCAGACCCTAAGCAATCCAAAATGGTTTGGCTGTTTACTGAAATTTCTCACCCTGTCTCTAAGCGAAAGTTTAAATGCTAAATGGACTGGAAAAATGAATAGGTAATTGATTCGGAAGGAGTTATTTTCTGAAAATGGATGCCCTATTGTGACTCCCATGTGTGCCTTTCTTTGAGAGCTATTTCTCTTCCTGCCACTGAGAGGAGTTAACCATTCAGAGGCATTGGGTCCTGGAACACTGAGGCTGTCCCAGGGGATCTCCCCCTCCTTGGAGCTTGGCCTGCCTAGGATAGAAAGCCCCGGGGGAAAGCAGGCTTTTTAACGGAAGCTAGTTTTATAAAAAGGCAATTGAAGCCTTGTCTTTCTAATGTGGTGGTGGTCTGAGCACAGAGACGAGCTGCCAGCGCCTGCAGGGAGTCTTAGGCTGGTGAGGGCGTCAGCAGGGGCTCCGTCAAGCCCCCTTCCTTGGCTGTGGAGTTTCCCTGGCCTAACTGGTGTTTGTGTCTAACAAGAGTGCTCCCTCCCCAACCCCCAGGCCCTTCTTGCTTTTCCGCCCTTCTCTTACTCTGCTCCTGGTAACTGAGAGGGTTCCTCTCACGGGTAACTTGAAGGGTTAGGACTGCTCCCCCTACAGGCTCTAAATGAGATACTTACAAGGTACATTTGACTACATTAGTGTTTAATTTCATAAAAACTAATTGCTGATATTTCAAAATAGTGGTATTTCACGTAAAAACTAGATTTCTGGCTTCTTTAGAAAATCTAATGTGACAGTGCAAGACCTACATTTCCTCTGAATGCTAACTGGCTCCAGTTTGATGCAGCAAAGGGGTTAGTGTAGTCATGTAGTCACTCCTCCCTGATACCTTAAACCAGGCCAGATTCACACATAAATCCCAGGCCTGGCCCTGTGGATGTGTGAGTTTGCCAACCCTGACCCACTGGGTGGTATGGAACTTCACTGGCCTTCAGCCAGCTCAAGAGCTGGCACCAGTGGCTCTGTGAATATTCCCTTTGATTGATTTTAGTATTTAGAACATGTCCCAAGGAGGAGACAAATTGTTGTCAGATAATTTAGTATTTGCTCAGTAAAGCTTCTGGAATATATATATATATCCCACTTCTGGGGGGATATATATATCCCTATATATATATATATATCCCACTTCTGATGTGAGTGAGAATGTGTACAACTTAGTGCTATTATTCGTTTAATACAATGATACAGCAGAGGTAGAAATGATCAATAAAGGAAGGACATTTAATGAGATTTAGGAACATCCCAAAACATTGAAGCTCTCCTCAAGCATTTGATTATCTGGAGGCTTAATTATCTGTGTTTTCTACTTTAAATTAAAGAAAAGCCATAACTCAAAGTTACCAGCAGTTTAATGATAACACTCTTCAATTCAGGTTAATTAAAGCACAGCCGTAATTAGAGTGTAGTGTTGTACATCACTGGGCTGGCACGTAAGTATTTTCATTACAGTAAGAATTGGCTATTCAATTTCAAAATGACATAAAGGATGCCAAAATATATTTTAAGCTGGTTCACGGAGAAGAAAAAGAATTGGGGAATATTCTGAGTATCATAAAGCACAGATAAAATATACAGATTTTCCGAGCAGTTTCTGTAATTATACGCTGCACTAAAACAATATGCAGCCAATAACATCTTAAAGCATGGAAAGAAATAAATGTGCTTTTTCTCTGGGCTGGCAAAATGCTCCCTTGCAGGGTGGGATTGGGAGAGCTTGGAGTTTTCTCAGAAGCTAGGAGAGTCATTTTATGAAAAGATATGGGAGCAGGATGTAGGGGTGAAATTTGAGGTTGTTTCCCAAGAGAACAGGAAGGGGAACAAAAGAGGCAGTGGGGTCAGAAGGTCCTGCCACCCCGAAAGCTATCTCTGTGAAAATTTCAAGCCAAGAGATTATCAGTGTAGCCTTCAGTCTGTGGCTGAAGGCCCAAGAGCCCCTGGCAAATCACTGGTGTAAGTCCAAGGGTCCAAAAGCTGAAGAACTTGGAGTGTGATGTTCAAGGGCAGGAAGCATCCAGCACAGGAGAAAGATGAAGGCTGGAAGACTCCACAAGTCTAGTTCTTCCACATTCTTCTGCCTGCATTATCCTAGCCATGCTGGCAGCTGATTAAATGGTGCCCGTCCAGAGTGAGGATGGATCTACCTCTCCCAGTCCACAGACTCCAATGTTAATCTCCTTTGGTAGCACCTTCACAGATATGCCCAGGAACAATACTTTGCATCCCTCAGTTCAATCAAGTTGACAATATTTAACCATTACAGGTGCTTACCCCAATTTCCTTCTCTGAAATAGGAGTGCTATGACTTATCTGTCAGTACTGGTTAATGTCTTTTCTCCCTCTCCCTCCTCTCCTTTTCCCTCTACCATTTATCTTTCTCGTTGAATATAATAGAAGCACTTAGAAAGAAAGAAACACATTGCAAGCTATATGTGTATCCAATTTATATTTACTTTTAACCTTTAGGAAATTCTCTTATCAGTTAGTCACCAATTAACCAGATATTTAATGAATTGGGATATGTGCATCATTGTGCCAAGCTTGGTGCCACTTCTAGAGGAAACTGCCTACTAGATTTGATCAAATATGTGCATGAAAAGATTAATAGCAATACTTACAAATGCCAACAAATGCCAAGTAAAATATTCAGTTTGCCGGGGTTGGCTGCCTCCAGAGTTTACGGTCTGGCTAAGGAACATCTGGCTAAGGTACCCATCCTCAGAAGACCTAGGCACCCACTGATAAGTGCTTTGGTAGATGCACACAGCTGGGATAGAGATGCTGAGAGTTATAGGGACATCTCCCTGTAGGCTGGGGGGACATGGGGGTGCTTCCTGGAAGAGATGACATTTGAGCTGTGTCTTGTCAGGAGTTTTGATTCAGATGGGGGATAAAGAAGGAAGAGGATATTCTAAGTGGAGGCTGCGCCACATAGTACCATAGGGAACTCTCTCAACACGTAGGTCTCCGAGATTTTCCAGTTAGAGCAAATTGATTTCCTCTTTAGATGAGAGAAAGAGATGCATCAGATTTATTTTGACTTGTGATTTTTTTTTTTGGAAACTGATAACAGTGTTTTTTTATGCACACTTGCAAAAGTGAGGGTGCACTCCCCTACCCCAGGGAGGGCAGAGGGGAGGGGAGGGGCTGGACAAGGAGGAACTGCAGGAAACCCCAGGTTCAGCAGTTGGGCTGCCTCAAGAACACTGTGTTCTAGGTTCTGAATTTCACGGTGAGCTTGTGAGTCGGTCATTCATCATTTGCAAAATATAAAAGCTGAATTGTATCTGGTTTTACAGCTCAGAGGGGATTAGGACAAAAGATGTATTTAAAATATGGTGTGTGTCTCTCTCTGTCCCTCTGCAGCTGATGGAGCAGTTAAAATTCAGATTTGATGTGGAGTATTTAATGCCTGGGTAACTTGGCGAACTCCGATCAGATCTTCCCCAGCTGTGCTGAAGGGCAGGAGTTCTGTCCCCAAGCCCACGGGCTAGTATGGATGCTACTGTGCTGGTTTAAGAGTGCAGGGGGGATTCTCTATTCCCTCCTCTACTCCCTGCATTCAGTGTTCCCCTCCCAAATTCAGAAAATCATGCTCTCAACCTATGTTGTTTTGCACAGACAGATCTTTAAAAAGCAGCAGCTTGGGGAAATTTAAAATTTAAGACCGCCCGGAGAAAGCTGGGCCTCTTGCCCAATGAAAACTGTAGCTAGTTTAACTTGAGTTCTGTGAAATCATTAGTTTTTAGAGAAAGACATCCAAATTTGAACATGGAGCAGAAAGAAACCAGGCAGACCCAATTGTTATATGGTAGATTTCTTTAGCCTGACTGCAAAAATGAGCATTTTAAGTGCATTTATGGAGAGACTCAGATCTCGCTCTCTCTTTCTCTCTTTTTTTTTTTTTTTTTTTTTTTGAGACGGAGTCTCACTCTGTAGCCCAACCTGGAGTGCAGTAGCGTGATCTTGGCTCACTGCAACCTTGTCCTCTGGGGCTCAAGAGATTCTCCTGCCTCAGCCTCCCAAGTAGCCTCTAGTCCCAAGGTACTAGAGGCATGCACCACCACACCTGGTTAATTTTTTTGGAGTTTTAGTAGATATAAGGTTTCACCATGTTGCCCTGGGTAGTCTCGAACTCCTGAGCTCAGGCGTTCCACCAACCTTGGCCTCCCAGAGTGCTGGGATTACAGGCCTGAGCCACTGCACCTGGCAGATCTCATTTTTTAAAAAATATTTTCCCCTCACAGAACTGGCTCTATTCATCCACTGGTTTGGGGAGTACTGTAATTAGGGTTGAACATATATGAATAGAGATGTGAATACAGTATTGGTGGTTATTTCTACTACAGAGACCCAAGAGGTGACCTTCTATGTGCTAGTGAATAAACCGTTGACCCTAAAGTCTATTGAAATCCTCAGTAACAGGCTACTGAGGCAGTAGTGGGTCCAGAATTCTCTACAGAGGGGTCAGGGAGGGAGTCCTGTTGGAAATGGGGTGGATGCTTGGGCTTTGACTCAACATTGGGTTCTCATAGCAAACACACGGTTTTTTCTTTCATTTTATGTTTCTCATTAATAATAATAGCAAGGCTCTCTAAAAATGCAGTTTCTTCACACTTTAGGCAAAAGTTAATTGTCTATATTAAGTAATGTATTTTTAAACTCTAGAGTCTTAGGTGTGCTAGTGGAGATGGTGTGTCTGTGCGAGTGTGTGTGTGTGTGTGTGTGTGTGTGAAAGAGAGAGAGAAAGAGAATAAGAAAGTGGGGGAGAGGGTGGGGATATTCTGAAACCTTCCCACTCCACTCCTATCAAAGCTTCATAGAGAAATAGAGTCTTAACATTTCCATGAACATTTTAAATCACTTCTATTTTCTTGGTGCTGAGTCTTAGAAATCCTGATGTTTCAAAGTTTCTTTACCTAGATATTTTGATTTCTAGGACCTGTCATTTTAAATTAAAGCTCCTGAATGTGAATCTTTTCCATTTCAACCCGTTGATCCAGAAGACCTGGTTTCCCAACGTGCAGTGTTTGTATCTGTATCTACTTCAATTGCTTGTGCCAACCTGACATTCCCAGGGGCCCTCTGGATAGCTGAAGAGGGGCTGGTGCTTCAGGTGGGGCTGGGTTCAGGAGGAATGATGACAGTTGCTTCTTTCGTCCTCCCTCATCTGACTTGTGGGGTGAGTCCTCTTCAACAGCCCCAGACCTCCTCTTTGTATGTTCTTCCTGAAGGTGCAAACTCTATGACAGGTTTCCATGTTTAATTCACACCAGCAAGTAATCTTTCCAGTCAAGGGGGCTGATTTAATGGCAAGAACAATTTATTTCCCTCTGGGTAGGCAGAAACAGTTGGACTCTAATTCTTAAGAGCCTTTGTTCAGGAACATCTGGGTTGAAACTACTGTAGTTAACAGATGATGTTGGCAGTAAAAAAAAAAAAAAAAAAAAAAAAAAAAAGGCTTTGTATAATGTCATTGTCAAATTTGGTAGACCTCTACTTAATAATTATCAAGAAAGCAATCTAACTTGTTATTACAACAGTTTTATTGCCGATTGCGGGCTTAAGACCTTTTTGTGACAAGTGGCATTTTTTCTTGAAAAAAGAAGTCATTTCTATTCCCCTGTAATTATTTTTGCAACCAGCAACAGCTTCCTGCGTTGGACATATTGGGGCATTTTATTTTAGAAACCAAGAATTAAATTATTGCTAGCTTATGGCTGATTTTATCCCATTTATCACATAGTGAAGGCTTTCTTGCTTCCTTTTTTCCCCTTACCTCACCTCACCCTGCTTCCTGATTTCACACCAATCCTGTAAATGTTGAAACACTGTAAGTTGAGTAAAGGCAGAATTAGAATAAGGATTAGACGGCTAATGCCCATTCTTCTTTACCAAAAAATGGTGCTGAGTGATGCGAGTAAATGTTTAACCAGAGAACATCAGTTCTGGGTAGACTGAAAGTATATATGTTCTTGAAAATGTAAGGGGTACATAAGGGCATAAAAGGGTCTCTAGAAGGTCCCAAGGACAAATTGTTGTATTTTAGAATTGGACTTGCATCTTGGCATTGTGGACTGAAGGCAAAAATTAGATTCCCAGAGCATATCACTACTTTTATTTCCTTCTGTATCCTTCCTTTCCCATCTGTCCACTTCTAACAAATAAGACAAGCTAAGAAGCAGCTTGTTTCATGATTCTGTACTGACTTCCAAGCTTTCTCTGCATAGAGTTTCCTAGTTTGCCACTTTATCTTTTCTCCATCACTCCAGCCACTCATGAGGTTTACTCCCCATTCATACATGCATTTATTTATCCAGCCTTTACTGAAGGCTTACACTTTGAACTTTGCAAAATGCTAGTGAGGGAAAGCATGCATTCTGTACAGGAAAAACTCAGTCTAGAGGGAAGAGATAAGTAAACAAGTCATTACCACACCAGCTCTCCTGTTCACTCAGCTTGCTCTGCTCTTCCCCACTGGACACCTCCAATAGAGGCTACATCTCTACAACAGGATGTAGTCCTTAAGCCCAGGATTGTGACATTGGCCAACTCTCTGTGGCAGGATCTAACAAAAAAGTGTGATTTGAACACTCACAGAGGGAGCCATAGCTCTGCTTCCAGTGTAAATCATGGTTTATTATACTTGATTTGTATTCTGCAATATCCAGAGGATACGTATTATAGTAGGGATTAAAAACTTAGCTACCTGTAAGGTTCAGGCAGTTAGCAACAAAGAATGAAGAGTGAGGCCATCTGAGACAATAGAGAGTGGTGGGGACTGTGGCACATTGGAGAACAAACATCCCATCCAGAGGGATAAGTGCTTCACACCCTTTTCACCATGTGGAATGTGGTGCCAATGTAGCCATATCTGATTTTTCAAGGAAAGCTGAAAAGCCAGTTTTTATGTGAATTCACTTGTTGGCATCTATTTACAGTTTTTTAAAAAACACTGTACTTACCAAACAGAATGTGTCTGCCTGTTGGGCTTGTGACTGCCACTACATTTCCTCTCTTCTGATGAGAAGCATCTGTGCAGCACATTGCATCAAAGACTTGATTTCTACTTTTGGCGTTTTACATAAAAGTCAATTGACCTTGACCTAGTTGCTCTCCTCTGTTTGGACCTCAGTTTGTCATCTGCCTAGGAAGGGCAGGATCGGCCAATCTTGAAGGGCTTGAATCTGAAAATCTGTGTTGTGGCACGGCTTGCCTATGTTCTCTCTGTTCAAATCATTCTATCCCTCTCCTTTCCTTTGGCCAGTGGGCAACAGCTTGTTTTGGGTCAAAGGACTTCTTAAAAAGGGACTTCTATAAGGCATTGTAGAATCATCTTAGGTATGGATTTGAATGTTTTGACATTATGGATTTAAAACTGGAAGAGGACTCAGATCTGCAGGACCACCCTGTATAAGGTTAAGGAATGAATACAAGGCCAGATAGATTTTAGGACTTTCTTGTAGTAGGAAACTCTTTTCTTTTTATATCCAGTTGGTAAATGGTACTGTAGTAACTAGGAAGACATAATTCACCATTACTATGAACTGTTACTTCCCTTCTTACCAGTGGGATTAGGTTTACAAAAGCAATGAAGATATTTGATCCCATGAACTACCAGAGTCCCAAATTGGACTGGTCATTGCTCATAGGATATTAGCAAATTAACCTTTGCACGATCCATACTAAGTTTAAGATCAGCCTTCTCCCTGATGTTTTGGTATTTAACTACTATTTACATTAGAAAGTGGTTACTTAATTTGGTAATGTGGTTCAATAAACATTGCATAAGCTATATATATATTTTAAAAACAATTTAAGTTCCAGAAGTAACAGTCCCATAAAGGGTGCACGTTAGCAGTGCTCTTTGGGACATAAATTAAGGAAGGCATTTTCCAACTGTAGTTGGATATGTGTGTTGGTGTTTCAGCAAGCTGCCCAATCAGCACAAAGCCCAGGTCATTGGAATCTTCTGGCAGGAATCAGAAAACCTGCAAATCACAGAAGATCCCAGATATGCCGGTATAGAAATGGTCCTTTGACATCTGACTGTCTGCTGAAGGCACTGCTGGGGACCACAACCTCACATGTAGGAATGAGCAATTGATCTCACTCCCTGGAGAGCATGAAGCCTTCAGCAGTACTTTCCTTGAAAGCAACACATCCCCATATCCAGCACATCTGATTATGTCACTTTTCTATTTTAAACCAACTAAAATCCCCCAATTCCACTTATAATAAGCTGCAGACTCCTTGCTCTGGAAAGCAAAGACCTCATGATCTTGTTCCCACCTCATTTCCTGACCTAATCACTGTCACACTTGACTTTGCTCACTCAGCTGCAGTCTTACTGGATTTATTGCTGATCCTCAAACACCCAGAGCTCTTCGCTGCCTCAGGGCCTTTATGCTTGCTGTTTCTGCTTCCTAGAAAGCTCTTTCCCCATATCTTCTCATCATGCTGTTGTGCTCCCTGCATCCTCAGAATGGTCCTCCTGAACCATCACAGATGATATACCTCTTGTGAGTTACTCTTTATATTCTTAGGTTATTTTATTTTCAACATAGAACTTGTCATCATCTAGGAATTTATTATTTCTTCACTTGTATATTTGCTTATTGTCTGTCTCTCCCAATACAAAATAGGCTTCACTGGAGATCGAGATGTAGTGTATCCTGCCAGGTATCAACTAGACACCTTAGGCAAGTTACATGGACTTTCTGATCCTTGGTTTCATCACGTGTAAAATGGAGCTATCAATAGAAGTCTGAATAATTGGGGTAATAGCTTTCTCTTAGGGATATTGAGGGGATTAAATTGAACCACCAGGAAGCCCTCCCCACATTGTGACCCAGTACCTTATCCCCCTTACAATGCTGGAGCTGAATAAATAAGCATCAACTCATTGTTCAATCTGTCAGTTAATCAATGTTCTGTTATTCAAAATGGTAATGCTCATTGTAGAAACTTGTCGTACATCATGTATAATTATTTTGTTTATGTGAGCTTTTATTCTATAAGTATGTAAGTGTATAGTTTCATCTAATTGTATTGTATCATTTACATGTTCATGTCTTTTTATATATTTGTTCTATTTACATGTTCATGTCTTTTTGTATAATATTATTTGTTGATCTTATATCTTGCAATATTCTGTGAAAAGCCATTTAGAATGCTAATACCATATTGCATCGTACTTTATTGCCTTATTATTGGACATTTAGGTTGTTTTCTATTTTTCTACTCTATATAAATAATACTTACTCTGAACATCTTTAAGCATAAACATTTTACTGCACCTTTTGTTATTTTCTTAGATTTGAAACCCAGTAAATGGAAACCATTTGTTTGTTTAGCTTCTCTGTATCAGTGTGTCTATTCACTATGCACTGTGGAGAATTCCAAACAAGTTCAGGACTCTTAAGGAAGTTGCTCTGGTTAAGGAGACAAAGTTCAGTCACGAAACAATAGGGAGCGACCATAGCCAGTATAAAATTCACTAAAGGCTCAGTGATTTGGTTACAGACAAGGTGCTGGGAGAGTTTTGAGGATAGAAAATCACAGGGTAGCAGAAACTGGAGAAGACCTACTACTTGGAAGATTAGAGTTGATGTGGCCTGGGAGGATGGGTTGGGAAGAGAGAAGAAGGGATGGGGAGCGGGGGATGCACAAGGGAAGGGATGGAAACAGGAACAAGCCAGCCTTAAAGCAGTCTGCTCTGCAGTCAAGAGCACCAGGCAGATGAGGTGAGACAGCTTGGATGGAGCCAGGAGTGACGATGCCATCGTCATGTGCTGGGCACCTACACAGAGGCCAAGTATTATTACCATCATTCCAAGCACACAGGGGTCTGTTCAGAACAACAATATGAGCCATTTTTACAAAAGACTGAAATGGAATCCAAATAACAGGTCCAGCTGGTCCAAATCTTTCCCTCCCCCTGTAGTTAACATTTTACTACCCGACCGAGTAACTAATGAATCTGGCCCCGTGTAAATCCCCAGGCACAAATCCCTGCTTGGGCTCTGTGTCTAGACAGCCAGACCTGAGTGCAATTTGCACTTTGAGCATCCAGCACCTTATCACTTGCAAGAAATCAGGTTTAACAAGGAAGATGGGGAGGTGTTGCTTCCACCCCTCCCTTTGGCACAGTGCCGGTGGAATGAGGATCCCCCTCCGATAATGACTGCATTAGGAGACTGAAAGATCGTAATAGTGTTTGTTATGTGGCTCTGGTCATTCAGAAGCACTGATTGGGAGGCTTCTCCATCTCATTGCAGGCTGTGTTTTGTGAAGCTCAAGCTCCTAATGATAGCCATTGAGTACAAGTCTGCCAACCGAGAGAGCCGGTAAGTTTGCGGTGACCCAGCGGCCGGCTGACACTTTTGGTGGTGAGAGTGCATTCTGAGAACGGTCGGTTTACTTCTGCTTTCTTGTGAATTATTTATCTGCATGGAACCAGATGTAACACCTCTCTGACCCTAGAGCACATTTCGAGGGTCCCCCAGACACTGCAGCTTCTATGCCAGACCAGCCTGGCATCCAAAGCCCTGCTGGGCATTCAGAGAGTGTTTCTCCAGGGAAGAGGGATGAGTCCTACAAAATATCTCCAGCTGATCATGCCGACCTGGACTTTTCACCTTCTAAGTGTTAAACCAGACCTTAAAACCCTTTTTTACTGCTGTGAGCAAAAAAGCAGGTGGACTCTGGCCTCCTTTACAGCAGCCTTGGGGTAGAGCTGTGAGGGGAGACACCAGCTCTCTTGATAGCCAAATTACAAGCAGCCTATTGTGTACCATATGTGCTTCTCCCGGTGCAACCAAAATCCAGGTGGCAGAATATCAGCTTCATGTAAATGAGCCAGGAGAGTGGGGCTCAGAGGCAGGAGCTCTCTTTATTTATTTATTTTACACTTAATTGTGTGCAAATCAGACTGATGAGGGACTGTGTCTGGTTGAAATAGATAACATCCCAGTCAATATATGAGTTCACGCTGGAGGTGGGAAGCATCATGCTAACAAGAAATTTTGCTGATGGAGTACTGTATGCCTTACAGATAAAATAGAGATGATTTTTTTGCTTCCCAATTCTTGTCAATAGTTTTGGAAGACAGCTCATTGATAAATGCTCAAGCTTTTGTTCTGTGAAATGACACCCATAGTCTATTCCTTATAGTTCATTTTTTTGATCCTGCAGATGCCCAAATGTAGAGTGCAGATCCCTCCAACAAATACCTTAATACCTGAGCAGAGTGCAGGGGAAGACTAGAAGTTTCCTTTTATCATCATTTAAGGAGTTTTCCTTATCTGGGTGAATAACCCAATATAGCCAGACTTTCAAATGTACAGTCTGTGTCTATGACAAGGCAAAACAGAAGAAAAGAAAACACTGGATTGTAAACAGATCAATCCAATGTTTTCTGTTACGTTAACTACCAGATCAGATTGCTCACAAAGTCAATCTGATTAAATGTTAAGCTATTTTGAAAACCCAAATCAACCAAAAGGAAGAAAAAATGGTAGATTTGGTGGCCATATGTAGAACATGGCTGTAGCAGTTAACAAGTATGTAGGTAGATAAATATTTTCTTTTTCATGTTGGCAAAGTGAAGAATATTGTTTGCAAAAACTGAGAGTCCTGGTTATTTGTTGTTCAGCAGATGAGGTGGAATTTTCTGGGATTACTGTTTACCCATGTTTTTGCCAATATTCACTTGTACCTGTGTAGGGGAACTGTGTGTATCCTGGATTTTTGCAAATGATATTCTCCGTGTTGCCAAGTCAGCAAATCTTGGTGTAACTCGATGTTCTCTATTTACTTTTGTGCATCTTTCAAAAAAAAAAAAGGTCGTGATGTGGGTGACGTTGATGCTGAATAGTGTTTTTACCATTCTGGAATAATCTGACTGCAGAGATTGCACCCTGAACCTTGAGCAGTTGTCTCTCATTCATTGCCTTTTGGTCCCAAGGAGAGAAAAAGAGCGAAAGGCTGTTAATGGTTCATCGTGAACTCAATGTCACTCTTCTAAGAAAACTAACTCAGAGCACTCCCTGAAGACGAAACTTTTCTTGGATAGGCCCTTCAATTGAGTCACAATTCTGAGATGTTTTCAACAAAGCCATATTTATAGATATAATTTTTAGTATATATATATATTTTTTTAATTTTTTTTTTTCAGAAAAGGGCAAAAAGGACTTGTTTGGCTTTGTTTGGGCTTTCTTTGCGCAGTTACCAGCTTTAATTCTCAAATGTGGCTTGGTCTCAGTGTGGAAGCACATTGGTTCTTGTGGAAAAAGGTGTGTTTGAGGGAATGTGGATCATGCCTCTGAGAAAACACAGGACTTATCAAACACAATATCCATGTTAAAGATAAACATTTTTTTAAATCTTCCCTGAGATAATAATTTTAATGTTCTTCTTCATTTAAAATGTCCCACTTCTTTTCCTCTCACATTTTCTAACCGACTGGGTGTGAAAATTCAAAGGACCTGCTTCTCCTTCCCACCTTCTTTAACCTGTGTTTAACTACCTTCTTTGTTGTTGGTTTCACCCCATGATACTGTTTTCATGCTTTGCCGAAAAACCTTGTTTTCACATGCATCCTTCAAGTGATTTGAAACAAAGGTTTTATTCCTTCTTTCCTTTTGGTGTCAGTCAATTTATTATCAAATTGTTTGATTTTAAATTCTTTTCTTGTCGTTTTGCAGAAGCCGAAAGCGGTATGCACTCTTCGTTAACTTTTCTTCCAACCTCCACCCTCTATCTTCACTCCTAACCACAGGACTAACCATTTGCCAAGAATTCAAGAAGAGAGAGATTATATATATGTATATATAATCTCATTCCCTTGTCTAGTGTATATATATTATATATATGTGTGTGTGTATATATATACATATATATACACCCTTCTCCAACTAAAGTACATACATTGGAAGTAGCCTATTTCTGTTCGTGTTTGATTTGTTGGTTCTTTTGGATGACGCACTAACTTCTTTGCAGGAAACCTAAAAAAGGAAAGGCACACTCCTGTTTTCAGTCATGGCACCAATAATGGGAACAAATACTATGAAAGTTGAACAGGAGGATGCTTCTCTCCAGCCCTTTGTGTCTGTTTCTGTATTGTTCTGATGTGTCTTGGTGTCCATTGGACTCTGGCGCCATTTTGTCTACATACCACATCCACATTCCCAGTGACCTCCTCCTCCCTGTGTTGAGTTTCTTGTCTGTAGAGCAGAGTTCATGTCCTTTTATCCACAAAGCAGAGACCAAGCCCTTACACTTTGATTTTTCCTTACATTTATTTTGGTGATAACATTTTGAATATTTTATTTCTCAGGCAGTGCTCAGTATAGACTTAGAACACTGCTATTAAATTGCCAGATTATCACACTTGATTTACAGAGTTAGTACTGTTTATTAAGACAAACTCATGGCTCTTTTTTTCCTAGTGTGTTTGGGCATATTTCTTAATACGAAGCTTCTCAATTTCACCATGTGATTTCACCCTGTTTTGCTGCTGTTTTACATTGCATGAAGCATGACTAAATCATCATCAAGGGCATTTAAAAAAAAAACTTTGGGGTTAATAGTTCCAGGACAGCTTTTCAATAATGTGTTCTCTAAGACAATATTGTTGAAAACATACTCTTGAGATGCCTACTTGTTCATCTTTTCAAGTTACTTTTGTCCGTGATTGTAATCACTATCATGTGTTTGTGTTTGTAGTTGTGTGTGTGTGTGTGTGTATTTGTCTGTATCTCTTTCCAAAATCTGATTCTTCTGTGATTTTTGGAGTACATGTGTATAGAGGTGGCTTCCTGTCAGTTTGGCATTATTGATATGATCCAACTGCGAGAAGTTACTGCAACACTTTGCATCTTAAAGGTCCACAGTGGTTGCACCTCTGCTGTTGGCTTTTGGCCTTTGAGTCCTTTTATCTTGTGGTGAAGGCATGTTGTGATGTAGGCATGACTTGTCCTAAGTATACCAGAAAATGATTTGGCTTGCTCCCAGAACCAAATATCCAGCATTATCCTTTCTAGATCACCTCTTTCTTCCCCATCCCATATGGCTAATATTTTTTGTATATGCAAAATATATTTGAAAATGCCATTTCTAAAGTTATCGAGATAGATGCAGGCTGAGTAAGTCCTCACCAGTATCTCTGGTGGACGACAGTGGCAGTCATTTGAGTCTGACCAACTGGGAGCAATCTTTATCATGCTGTCTGTGTGTGAGTGAACTGGGCTTAAGTATATTGACACATGAAATACACAAGTGTGTCTCCAATGGTATCCGAAAGTAAAAGTGCGTGTGTCTAGTTGTGTGGGACTCCAGCAGCACATATTTTAAAGCCCAGAAAAAATGAAAAGTTCCAGAAAGGTGATAAGATTTGAGATGTGGGGTTTCTCCAAACTGTGCCTGCACATGGCCTATAAACTACAAATGCAGTCATACTCCCTGAGAGGGGACACAATTGGTTCAAACAAAGTTCCAACTGAGAGTCATTGTATATGAACTTGTGTGATCAAAGAAGCCTCTTCTCAATGGCGTGATTCATCTGGGCATAGCATGAATGGAAACCCTAGATGGTTCTTATTTGCTTGCTTTAGTTAATGAAGTCCCATTAGCTTGCTAGACACAAATATAATTACTACGTTATCAAGTACAAACTATGTTCTCATATGAGTCATGCTTTTTTTTTTTAAATTGCCTGAGGAATGGTACATTACACCTACCAAAAATGAAAGGGAGAGGAGAGAAATATATATCTATCATATTTACCTGTAATGGATAGACATTTCCTTAAACAATATCTGTTTCAGTTGAATTACCAATCATTGGCTGTCTCCAGAAACAGGAAACAAGTAAAGTTTACAATGATTGAAGACAAAACTAGATGTCTCCCAGTTATGCACAAGTGGTGGAGAAAGGAATACGTTTCTTTCCTCCATCAAGCTGCAGTCTTCCAACTTGACCCAGTGTTTAGCAAGAAATACCCGATGAAGTGTGATACAACTTGAGACATGGTGCTGTTCTCATGGAGGGACCTGATAGAGACATTTCCCCATGGGACTGAGCTCCGTTAGCCAATTGCATGTAGATGTGTTTTATGTGTAGGAACCCATATTTCTCTTTGAAGGTTTGCTTTCAATGTTGAAATCAATTGCTCCAACTTCCCAAGGGGCACACTGTTTACATATTGGGATATTTACATATTCATACTTAATGCCTCTGAGAGATTGCTAGTTCATTGGCCAATCCCCTAGCCCTAGCAGAGGTGTGGTCACTCCTTTAATCAGCCTGACTGATGAGAATTGTAGCTTGTTCTTTGAAAGAAAACTGTGACCTCCTTTCCACTTATTTGTGAAGAAGGAAAACTTCTGGGACTGAGGTTTTAAAAACTTATTTTTTTAATTCATTCAACCAATAGTTGAAATGTGCCTGTTGCATACAATGCTCTAAGCCTGCTACTCCAAAAAACTCAAAGGTAAACAGAATGTGATCATGTTTTGTACCCTTCTACTCAACTGTGGGTTCCTTACAGAAAATACGTATTTGCTCCATGTAGGAGGTGAGTAAACACACAATAAGTCGAGACTGAAAACTAGTCTGAGAGCAAAAGAAACAGAGACAGCAAGTATCCTTGAAGAAGGGACCACACTAGCCCTGTGCTTCCAGCTGTCACTGGATGTTTTCTGTTGAAACCAGTAAGGTCAAAGAAGAAAGGATAATTTATATATTCCTTGAAATGAGGGAAAGTCCACCTCTGCCAAGATGTCCTTGTTGGAATTCTGTTAATGGATATATGGGCTTTTTCTCTTAGAGATTTTCATGATTCTTCACATGACACATGTTGAAGTTTATCTCTGATAAACTAGTGAATTACATAAAGTTGGAGCCAGAGAACTGATTTAGAGTGGTGCACAGGGAGAGAGACTGTTGGCAGTCATTAAAACAAAACAAACTTAACATTGGATACTCTCCTAAAGAGATCAGAGATCCTTGGAAAAATTTATGTATTCCTATTAGAAGGTCAATAACAAATTCTAAAGATAGTAGGCAAAAGGGGGAGAAAGTCACTACTATCCAAAATCCTTGTCTTTTTATATTTTGAAGAAGAGGGGGATTCGCATTTTATTTAAACTTTCTAGATTTGGAATGTGTATAGAAGACTTAATGTCTAAAATAAGTGTGTGTATATATATATATATATATATATATATATATATATATATATATATATATATATAAAACCAGTAATGTAGTTCCTGGTGCTTCAGCACCAAGAGCATCTTTGTGTATCTAGATTTCTTTCTTTCATTTTTTCAAGGGCTGGGTCCATTCTTTAGATTCCCACCCAGAAGGCTGCCTAAGCCTTAGCTGAGTATCTGCAAACGGTTCTGCCTCACATCTCACATGGGGATGGTTTAACCCCCCTCACCCCTGTTCACAGGGAATAAGAGGGCATCCTGGAATCCACATGACCTGTGGGGCAATTAGAGATGCTTTTGGTTCCTTACACAATCAGCCATAGATTTAAGGAACAGAGGATACTTCTCTATGCAGACAAAAGTCAGTCTAAATTAGCTGACCACTAGATATTGTGCAGGGATAAAATGTTTTGGATTTCCTTGCAGTCAGTGGAAGAGTCTTCCAATGACAGTAGGGCACCTCCTGGGTCATTTATTAGCAGCAAGGACAAAGTGGAGAGTAATGGTGCTGTGAGCATTTATTTACCTCTCAGTTTTATAATCACCTAACTCACTGAGAGTAGCAACTATGAATTTAAGACCTTCTATGTGTCAGTCATGTTGCACATAGTACATTCTTTAACTCTCTTAGAGACGTTGTAAGCTAGCGATTATTCACCCATTTTACAGATGAGAAGTGTGAGGCTTACCTGCGTTTATAAAGCCAGGACCCAAAGAGGTGAGACCTGAGTCATGTGCCTGAACCCTTAACCAACATCAGCAGCAAACCTGAAACACAAATGTTCTTTACATCAGAGCCCCAAATCTTTCTTCTCCACTGCACTAACTGGACTAAAGCAAACTCAAAGGCTATAATAAATTATCTCAACCTGCACTCTCTACAATGCCAATTCTAAATGTTCACTGTAGGCTAATTATTGTTCATTGTTGATAAAGAATAATGAAACACATAATATGAAAAAAGGAAACAGCATTCTATGTGATGCTTATTTGGTTCATATATGTCACCAAGACTTTGATGTGGGTCAGATTTTTCCTTTTGAATTCTGTTGTTCAAATCATGATAGGATTTTTTTTCCATTCAGAATTTTTTCTTGCATTTTTTATATGAATAATGTCAAAATGTAGGCTTTTATAACTCTAAGGAACTAGCTCCTTTAGGCTCCAGAAGTGCATGGAATATTTTGTGTAAGTCCTTATACATTATTCTGTAGTGTACAGTTCTTTACCCTATAATTTAATCTCATTAATGGGCAAGGCATTTTGATAAGAAGCCTGTATTATATTCCATGGGGTCAGCTAGAGAAAATCTCTGATAACTTTGTTGAAAATGAAATACACTTTGGCTTTTCTTTACAAGAATTAAGAAAAGGAACAATAACTCACATGCATTGAGCCTTCTGTACATCATCTCACTTAATTCTCTAAAGACTATTATTACCATTATCCACCTCTTGTAGGTAAAAAAGTTGAGTTCTAGGGAGATTTAGTAACTGGCCCAAAGTCAAACAGCTATTAAGGGGTAGCGTTGGAATTTGGACCCAAATTCTGATTGCAGAGCCAAGGCATGTAAAAACTGCCTTGCAGGAAAGGAGGTAAAAAAAAAAAATGTGCGAAATTTAGAATCCTGCCCTTCTAAAACATCATACTGAATTGGCTTTGAAAGATAAATTCATCTAAACTGTATGAGCTCTGACACTTCGCCCTCGTGATTGCATGAAGTCAGAGGGCTCATTATACCCATGTGAAGAGTTGGCGGAGGGGTCATTAGGAGGTGCTTATGGAGAGCCGCTGCTCAGTGCAGGCCGTGCTATTAGTGTGGACTGCTGCTCTCTGATTTGGGAGGAATCTCATTGCTGCCTGTGGTTGTAGGGCTGAACAGTTAAATCTTCATAGCCTTTTGATATTATTGAGTGTTAATGATAGCCATGACACAAGTACAGTTTCCTCCTGTCAGGTCTTGTTATAAGTAATGGTAGATGTTCTTGTGACCACAGACAATTATTTTGCAATAATGGTCTGCTCAGAGGTCTCCCAACCAGGTGAACAAAGGTTCACCTGTGTCCTTCCTGTATGACTACAGACATATCACTTCACTGACCACAACACTTTTCTGAAATGGTTTACCAGTAGAAAAAAAGATTATGTGTTAATTACCATCCTCTATATTTTGATTGTTTGGGGCACCTGAGAACTTCCTTTAGACTGATTCCAAATATCTATTACCTTATTAAGCAACATCTTTTCAGAACAAGGAGTACCTCTGCTGTTTCTGTTGCTTCATTCGGAGTCCCTAAATTCAGTATCCATTAAGCCTGAAGTCTCTTCTCAGTCTGTGCATCAGACAATCTTGTATTCTGCTTTTGATCTGCAGAAAATTAAACTTGTTTGTTTCATCCATTTATTAGATTAGGATACATTTATCTCTTCTGTCAGTCCAAACACATCTTGGCCAGCTAATCTATTTACGCCACTTTGAAATAGGACAATGTATATTTAGGTTCCCACTTCTCTGCAGGGCAAGTTTTTTTAAGGGGTGGTTTGCATTTGTTTTCTCAATTTGCCTCAATTAGGACATGCTAGACACACATCTTATTCAAACACCCTGTAAGTTTTTATAAACAGCAGACTGGAATCGTTAAGTATATCCAACTGCTAACTTAAAAAAAAAAAAAACTGTTTGGGTAAATCCAATTCTTCCTATAAAGGCTGTACATAGAATCAATTTCCATGTCCTTATCAATGTCATGAAGACGTTCAGTTTCCTTCTGCATTGGTTACAGGTGTCTTGTACCATTCCCCGTGGTAATATGTGGTGTGTGTACATGTATGTTTATGTATACATATAGGGGTCCCATTAATGCTCTGTCATTTAATGGAAAATTGTTGTAGCAATAGTTTCATCAGGCCAATAATGCTTCTGTGTTGACCACCAATAGCAGTTTCAAAAGGAATGTATTCTGATGGACTTTGCTTCAAATCATATGCCCATGATGGCAGCTAGACTGCCCCATTATATAAACCCAGGCCCTAAAACTTTGATTTGCTTTGATTTCCTCAACTGGGAGCATGCCAACCTGGGAAGTAAGCAGTAGTGCTTAATGATGGCATTATCCAACTAAATGTATGGGGCAGTGGGCATTGGGCTCTGGACAAAATCTTTGGGGAAAGCTCTAGACTAGTGGGCCCCCTATAAACACAACAGTATGGTGTAGCCTTCGAGGTTTTATTCAGAACACGACCTCACAAATGTATCTTCTCTGTTTGTTTTTGTTCACTGAGCAGTATATTAATTAATCCTGGAAACCATCTTAAGATCCAAGAAGGTACTTTAGGATTTTTCATCGCAAGTGATGCCAAAGAAGTTAAAAGGTAAGAGTTTATTTTCAACTCGCTTTCTTTCTGGCCCAGCCATAGACACCTTGACCCACGGAAGTAGGCAGGCTTCCATAACCCCAAAACTCCTTAACATATCTATGGCCATCAATTGGTGTAAGAAAAACTTCCACAGACTCCTGTTCATGTAGTCAATTCCACATCTCTAAATGAGAATAATAAAATTTTAGAACTAAGAAGCCTAGTTACCTGCTCATTCATTTTATGAGGGAGAAAATGGGGGCTCAGAGAGCTGAATGACTGCTCAAGGTCATCCTGATTCCTGATGACCCAGAACAACATAACAAGACAACTGACTCTTTGTCTAGTGCTCTTTACTTAATATTATCTGGGAAATTTACTTGAGAATTATCAGTTTTCTACTGTCCCTGCCAAATAGAATTTCAAAAGGTTGGGATTAATTTCAGATAGAATATGAAACTGGCTCTATTTCTGTTTGTGGCCTACTAGGTAAGTGGCTGAAGTTGTCAGTTTCAGTTGTTAAGCCACTCGAAGTACAGCACAGGATTTCATTGGCCTGCATGTTTCATGACATTTTTATTCGTATCCTTAAACCTGTTTAAGCAGCCTAGGAATTCACCAGGTCCTTTCCAGCACAACATGGAATATTGTTGTATTTGATTCTAGCCTATGAACTTGGATAAATTTACTAGCAGAAAATGCGATGCAAATGTTCAGACAGGTCATTCAGCTCAAGAGTAATATTCCATAAAATATTTTAAGTACATTATTAATTGTGAAGGTCTATCATTATTTATATAAGCCTATGGTCTTCATTGAATGAGTTCCTCGTCAAAGCCAGGCCTGTACTAGGTGTGCTACATTCTTTATTGCTGCTCTTCAAAATAACCCTGGAAGGTAAGTCTTCTTAAACACTCAGAGCTTTGGTTTCCTCATCTGTAAAACTGAGATAAGTGATTTGTCCGAGGCCATGAGGCACATAAGTAAGTGGCAGAGCCCAGAATGGAACTGGTCTTTCCTTTTCTAAAACCCACTCTCTTTCTACCAAATTTAATAATACTACCACATTCTTACAAAGGAGGGTTTATTACACCCCAGCACTATTTTAGGTACTAGGTTCTCTGTATCTAAAACTTGTTAAAATCTCACAGCAACCCCGTGAGATAGGTAGCATTACTCTTTCCCACTTTACATATGAGGAAACTGAGGCACAACTTGGCTAACTAACTTGCCCAAAGCCATACTGCTAGTGAGGAATAAAGCCAGGAAGTTCGGTTCCAGAGCTTGCACTCTTAATTATTTGCCTGGGTTGAGCCTGACACCCTGAGCACAGAACAATGACATGTGAGCGTGGATACTTAGGGTCCTCTTCCTCCCCACCCACTCTAGCAAACTAAGCCATACTGGCTACAGAAGCTTTCAGGAAAAAGAAAATATGGGCTGGTGGAAGAAAAAAGAATTCTTAAACTGAGCTCTCTAATAACTTAAATTTATTTCTGCAAATTGGGGAAAGATTGCCATGATTCAATTGTAGGGGAAAAATACCTCCCTACTCAGTTCACGGAATCTCCCTGTTGTTCAAGAGTATCCTGAGAACTGGGTACACCTGAGAAGGGAAATTAGGATGAATGGGACTGAACCTTCCCTCTCCCTGTGCTCCAATCAGGTCTCCTGGAGAAGAAGCTTGTGCCCTTGTCCAGACTGTGAGACACAAAAGCTTGAAACAGCATCTCAGCACCAAGTACAGGAGGCTGGGGAGCACAGGAGCACCATATATCACGTATACCTCCCAGATAGCAAATATAACATGAAACTCCCATTTGTGTAATTCTATTTCCTATTGCATCTCTCACTAATGAATGTCACAAATACCAGGCCGTCCAAAAAACAAATTACCTCCTATATTAGGGAGTGCAATATGTCTCATTTCAGTGCTTTATGGTATTCACAAATACATGCTGACACAATCAGCTACAACACCAGCCTGTAATTTTCCATGGTGTGTGATGTGTCAAAGCAAATGCTGTCAGTTAGGGGATTTCAAATAGATGAAGACTGCAGAAAACCACAGAAAGGACATCGGAGATTTGAATGAAACTAAACAAGTTTTGTAAAAATGGAAAAGTAGATTATGATGATCTAGTATCGAGTTTGCACCCTCCACTGCAAAAAAGCAGCAAAAGAAGTTAATGAATTCTGGCTCATAGAAAGCTTCAGATGCAGTGCTTTAGAAAATGAGGAGTGAAACCATCCCACTGCAGTCTTAAGAAGGTCACTTGAGGATGGACATTTGGGTACTTGCTCTTTCCTCCTTGCCACCAAATATTTTCCTTTTAAAATAACATTGGAACATAGACTTCAGTATAAGAGTCACAAAACGGTGGCTCAGTGACTCAATTTGGCTTGCCATTATGATTCTTTTGAGTCACAATTTTTAAAAATAAGTGAGTTGCCAAGGTGAAAAAAGTTACAAGCTTTTATATAAAAATCCTTATTACTCATTTCTCCTGAAAAATTGGCAGACCTAACAATACTGGGAAGCAGTCTCAAACTCACTCATTCATTCACCCTTCAAGTATGGGTAAGTCATTTACATTTAGAAGGCTCTACACAAGGCACCAGGGAAACAGTGGTGAACAATGGGAGAAGTCCCAACTCTCACAGGGCTCATATTCTAGGCAGGAAAGAATGACAGTTTTTTTTTTTTTTTTTTTTTTAAGTTAATGGTAAAAGAATTAATGCAACTGAGTCACTGATTTGGGTTGGGTATAAGTGAAAGCTTCTCAGAGGGGATGGTATTTGAGCAGAGATTGAGATGAAGCTAAATAATCCATCAGGCAGGGATCAGATAGGAAGAGGAGATGGGCTGCGAAGAAGTTCATTGTGGGTAGGAACCCCAAGAAGGAAAGTGTGGCTAGGGAATAGATTTGGAGAGAGTGGTATGAGATGAGGTTAGAGAGAGGCAGAGGCTGGCTCCTAAAGCACTTTATAAAAAGGTTGGATCTGTTATAAAATGGAAATCATTGACAGCTTTAAGCTGATCTGATGTATATTTTGAAAAGGTCATTCTTCCTGCATTGTAGAGAATGAGAGGAATGGGGCAGGAGAAGAGGTGAGAGACTCAGCTCCTATTACACAGTTTAGGTGAGAGATGATGGCAGCTTGGACTGACCACTGAGTGGAGGTGGAGAGAAGTGGGTCCCATTCAGACTATATTTTGGAGAGTGTGCAGAACCCCCCAGTGAATTGGGTAGAAGTGAGGGAAAAAAGAGGAATGAAGGATGAAGGCTAGAGTCAGGGCTTAAATTGTGTTGATCTTAACCAAGATGAGGGATACTAGAGAAGGAGCAAGTTTTGGGTAGTAGGAAGTTAAGCATTCCATCTGGGCTATGTTAGGTAGGAGATGTGTACTAAACATATACACAGTGATATCATAAAGGCAGTTGGATCTTAGAGTCTGGAGTTCTGGGGATAAGTGTGAATTGGAGATGAATATGTAAATGTGGGTGCTGTTTCTTGTCCTGGCAAGAAACAGATGACACACTTAAATGGGAAAAAGGAGGAGAGTTTTATGAAGAGAGTGTGTAAAGTTATGGGCAGATAGTTAAGGAAAACCAATAAGGGATGGCCAAACACTCCAGAGCTAGCAAGAAAGGGGAGCCACCTTCACCCTAGATCTGTAGGGTAAAGGGGAAGGAGGGCTATCAGGAGCTGGAGAGAGAGGCTGTCATGTGCCATTTCATGGATCTGGCCAGGAGGGCACCCAGGGGGTCAAGGTGGTGACCTCATCCCCCCTCACCCTACAGTCTCCCGTTGACTCCTCCCACTGGACATGCAGACCAGGAAACTGGAGGACAAGGCCACAGTGAGAAGAAAACCATCATTTAGTGCATGTTCTCAGGGCTGGATAGCATGGGAATTGGTCCAGTCAGCATTGGAGTAAAATAAGCTATGAAACTCCAGAGGGGGTTTGACAGAGGAACCCACTGACTCGTGGCTTTCGTTTTTCCTTCTCTGCAGACCTCCTCAACTCTGTCTCACTTTGGCTGACCAGAAAAGGTGCTTTCAGAGTGACAAGGTTGATATTTTCATTTGACTGAGAAACGACATACTTCTGCCCCCTCAAGTATATATTTGACCAGACTGTGGGACTTTTGGTGTTGTATTTAACTTCCCCACCAAGGGCCCAGGGCTCATTGCCCACGTGTCCCCACGAGTAGCATCAAAGGCTGTTCTCAAAAATGAAAGACGAGTGAGCAGACGCAGTGTGTCACATCAGCAACTTTTTTCCCAGTTCCTTTGCAAATGGAAGTTTATGAAAAGGAGCACTAACTCAAATCACAGAATCCTGTGTTTGAAATAAACGGTCTTGCAACAAACATTTCCGACTGCAAATGTCTAAACCTTTCAAAAGATTAAAGGAAATTAATGCTGGCGTGTTTCATTAATTTGGCACCACCGTGGAGGAAATGTGGTACTCATTTCATTTGGGTGGATTATGAAATGTGTCAGTTTTTCCATTCTCTTTTTCCAGGGCATTTTTTTACTGCAAGGCCTGTCATGATGACATCACAGATCCCAAAAGAATAAAAAAATGTGGCTGCAAACGGCGTAAGTAGTGTTTCTCTCCCCGTCCCCTCCCTCTCTCATTCCTATTCCCCAAATTCCTTTTCCTTTCCTTTTCTTATTAGAGAAACACTAAACATCAAGAGTTTTCTTGAATATGTTTATGTTTCACCCACCAGTTTAAAGAAATATGAAATCAATACCTGTCCTTGCTTTGTTAGAGCAGAGGATGAAAAATCACCACCGTCAACACCTAGGAATGAACCCTGTGCCTAGTCCGTGCTTCTTTACTCTAGAGACGCCTCAGTAGATGTGTCCAGTCTAACAGAGACAAGTATGATATATAAAAAGGAGGAGAACTAAAGCCATAGAGAATGAAGTGTTTTTGTATCATGATTTCCAGTGGATTGGGTGCCCCTGGGTATATGGGGTTGAGAGAGAAACTAAATCTGAGGACTTGGTCTCCAAAATGGAAGTTGTCTCTTTCCATTTGGAATTCCTGCCAGTTTTAATACCACAGGCCAGAATTTGCAACTGTGATGCCTTCAGACTGCCCCCAAGAAAAAACTTTCCATTGTCAAAGGGCTTCAATTGCTATCATCCCAAAGGTCGAGCTCAAGCACCGTTGCTCTTTGGGGCAGACTAGACTGGGCTCAGTTGTTTCTGGCATATTCTGTCTCAAGACCCTTCTAAAGCTGTTTGCCACTGGGGCCTCTTGAGAAAGATATAGTGAGTCTAGAACGTGGAATTGTGAGCTCCTGAGACACCATGACTTAAGTGGCCTTTGCTTTGAGAAGGTTGTGCCTTTTGCAGTAATTATGCTGTATTGCCTAATAGAAATTGTTCTCAACCCTCGAAAAACAACAACAACAACAACAAAAAAGATGCCATCCTTCCTATGGTGAGTTAGTGTTTTAAAAGCTCCTCACAATCATTGCTTTGATTCTCACCCTAACCCCATGTAATTGGCAGGGGTGTTATTAATCCCATTTTACAAAAAGAGGAAACGAAGCTTCCAAGTTTGAGAGGATGAGATTGCTGACAGTCACACAGACAACATACAGGGATTTGGGCACACCTGAAGGCCTCTATTGATTCTCTGGGTGCTCTAACAGTTTTTTGCAGAAGGGAAAGGAAAGATGGGCAGTCTTGGGTCTGATGAGTAAGAACAATTATGAAAGATGACCCCATAAAAATCCTGGTTCACAAGCAGAAGCCAGACAGAAGAGCACCATTTCTGAGGTATGCCACTGAAGGAAGGACGTTTTTCATTGTACTCCTAGAGGGGGTACAGAAAATGTAGAACCAGTCATCTATAAATATCGCTCTGCTGGAGCATACAGAAGTTCCTCAATCCATGGGGAAAATTCCCTTGGGGTGCACTCTTGGTCTAGAGAAGTTTCTGCAGAAATCCCCTCAGGATGGGGCAGCTTAGGCCCATGGGTTTCCTCCCCCTGTTTCCACTGACTTAATACAGCTGGTCCCCTTCCCCCAGACTCTTACAAAGATGAGTATTTATTGATATTTCAAAACAAGAGCCTCTAATTTCTTGGGACCTAAGAATTCCCTGATTCTGACAACCTACCAAGAAGAGCATGTAAGAGAGAACAAGGCCTAGAACGAACCTCACTGCCCATTCAACCCCCACAGACCCCATGAATCCAAAGGCCGTCTTTACCAGGCAGTCCATCCTAGCCATGCTCAGTTGGTTGTGGACACAGCAGCATGGCTGAGTTGACCAGACATCTCCTGAATCATTTCAATCAGAAGGAGCACAACCGTCTGAGGGTTGAAGCAAATAAGAGAGAACAACAAATACAAGAGGTGAACAATTCTGTAAGGAACGCTTGTAGTGAGGAGTTGAGAAAGGGAGGAAAGTGAGGCCAATAATCCCTGACAGGATATTTGCCAGACCCTCGTCCCACAGAGTATCAAGGAAATAGCAAGACTGTGATTCAAGTATTGATTAGCCATTCACATATTTTTGAGTATCTTCTTTGAATGAGGTGCTATTTTTGGTTCCAGGGATGGAGTGGTGAAAAAGGTAAATTCCCTGCCCTCCTGAATCTTTTACTCTGGTGAATGGAGACAAACCATGATCTTGCAAATAAATAAATTCAGAGATAGCCAGTGCTAAGAGGAGAGAAGAGACTGTCTGAGGGTTGAGGAATACTGCAGTGGCGCTACTTTATAGCTTGGAAGGTCAGGAAGGCCTCAGTCAGGGCTGATGTTGAGGTCAAGACCCAATCCAGATAAAGAGAAGAGCAAAGGTCAAGGTCAGGAGGCAGGAATGAGTTTGTGGTGTTTGAAGGATAGAAGAAAGACCAATGGCACTGGGGAGATAATAGTATGAGATGAGATTAGAGAGGGAGGGAGGGGCCGTGGTAAGAAGTGGGGGTTTTAGTCTTTTATTAGGAAGTCATTGGAAGATTTTAAGTGAGGAAATGTCATCATTAGTTCTTAGTTTAAAAGATGTCCCTGGTGTCCAGATGGAGAGCATTCTCTGGAGGAAGGAGTGGAAGTGGAAGGATGAAGTGAGAACTTCCCTGACTCTTGCTCTGACATTGGAATGTCCCTCATAGGATGCCATAGTGGAACACAGCAGACTAAACTGTCCCTAGAAATAAGAAATAAGAATTTGGCCTCTAAGTTATTTTTCCACCTTGGTTCCAGACAAATAAACAGCAGCAGGCTTTAGCTTCATCCTGGAGAGAGAGGCACATAATTGTTTGAAATAATTTTATTCTCTTCATTTCCTTTAAAGTTGGTGGAGCCAGTGAGGTATATAATCTCCCATTACACACTGCACCAATTGCTGCAAAAGGCCTGCCTCTACAAAGCCAAGCCAGTGCAACAAGGGCCTCACTTCCTTCTCTGTACATCTGCGTGCCTCCTCCCCCAACCTCAGCTTCTTCATTTCACAAAGGCCTTTGGCTATGTAACAATCAGAATTGTCCGAATATTGTTCCTACTAATTGAAAGGCCATAGAACAGAGGGCAGGATGCAGATGTGTGTATGAGGTGAGGGGGTGGTTAGAATAAAATGAATTATTAAAAATAAACCTCCCCATGTAGGTCAGGCAAGTGAGGAAATTGGAGAAGATGTTTTAGTTGCAAAGAACTTTAATTAGAAGAAACTAGGATTATTAATAACACACTGCGGGGACCCCCATGCCTTTGAACAGACATTGCTTGGTTCCCAGTCTAAGTTGGAGAAGACAGCTGACCCACATACTCATCTGTCCAAACGTGTTAGTCCGGGTATTAATAATTCACCCTGGAATGGTAGATCCCTTGAGGGCAGAGCCCATGACAGTCGCTGGCCCTTACCCATAGCTTCCTAACCCTCCTTCCCCAACCCAGTCTTCCCCTTTCACCTCCACCCCTACCTCCTCATTCACTTTCATTCAGTAACCTTCAACATTTCACGTCATCTCATCTGGAGAAATATCAGGTGCGGACATTCCATTTCTGGAAATCCTGTGATAGTATAGTTTAACGTTTGCATTTCTTTCCATTTCTTCATAGCTCTCTATCAAGGAAAAGAGTCAAATTCAGCTGTCTGGCCGAGGAGCAAGTTCTCAGGGTCTACTATTTACCCATTTTCTTTTTCTGTGTAACAAACATTGTCTAATGATTTATATTTCTTCCCCCAGCCTCTAAAAGTTTGCCAAAGTGTGGACTCCTAGGGGACAAGTAATGTCTAGTTTGATGTGTTTGAAGGAATTTTCTTTGACTGCAAATCATTGACATATCTTTGATTTATTTTTTTTCTCTTTGCTGCCTTGGAATACGGCCCCTACTCTATTTTAACTGCACACTGGTAGTGATATATTGTGAGTAAAACGGGTTCCCAGCAGCCCGGAGTCCAGTTCCCCCTGTCTTTCTCTAGAAGAGATACTCTTTTAATTTTCTGTACAGTTGTAGTTTCCTTTTTACTTTTGGTATTTATGTTGCATGTAGCAGTGACATCATGCCCCAACTCCTTCATCCCCCAACGCAGTCTACAGAGTAGTCTGGAGCCGGAGAGTCCACAGGGAGCCTGCTCTCCATCCACCCACTGCAGTCCCCAGGCTCTGGCCAGCTTCGGGCACTGTCTTATTTTTCCATTTGAAAATAAGACCTTGACAACAGTGTGTTTCTCTTGAAGACCTTGTCTCAGGACTTTTAAGGGACTCTGATTAGGCTGAAATAATTACCACTATAGCTGTAGATGCTTCATCAGCTGGGGTAATTGTCATGCTTGCTTTTGATAAATTATACTTGGTCTCCTTTGCTATTGAGCTTCAATTCCTCTCCTAAAGGAAACACATATGCCACATATATATTCCCATGTTGTGATATATATATATACACACACACACACACACAATATGTACCATGATGTATCAGAATATATGTACATTCTTATATGTAAAAATTCATATTTTTACATATAAGAGTAGAGATATTCCATAGTGTGATGTATTTATTGCAGTATATGCCTCTCCGTACGAGAAGTGCTCACTAGATAATTAATTGGTTACTCAACTTTGGGACTGTAAGTATCCCAATTGTTTTACTGGAGACAAGTATTTGCACAGTGGTAATTATTTTCTGCAGTCTACGAAGTTTCCTAGCTTTACAATGAAGTTTTTCTTTTAGTCAGTACTCAGTAGGACACACCCAGTTGCTTTATGAGTGTTAGTCAGACATCTTGGAAGATCTGTTTACCTGTTTAAGGCAGAAAAACTGACTGGAGGAGAACATTCCTTTCAGCAATGAGCTATGCATAAGTCTGAACAAGTCAATGCAAGTGTCTGAACCTCTAGCTTACTCAAGGAATAGGATGTCCTTTTACTCAACAAGATGTGGCCATTGAGGAGGAGCTTTTAAGGCCAGCGTTGAGCTTTGGGTCTTTACTCGTGTTTGTAAGGCTCTACTGAAAAGGAGATCCAATCTGTGGAACAGTTCAGTCCAATGGCTCTGGAATTTGGAGAAGATGTTTCAAATTCGGTCCTCTCATTCCTTTGCAGCAAAAGAGGCAAGTTGATCATCTGATTTTTGTTAGTCATCAGTGTTTGGAGGGTATAGATTGCTCACTTTAAAAACAAAACACAACAATGACCTTCTTCAATTCAATGCACAATCTTGCCAAAATCGACTCTGTGGCTTTTTTCATCGACAGAACCCTTTAACCATGGCTTGAGGGCATGGCCCTCTTTCATACCTGCAGAGTTGCATACTAAATTGAAAGCTCCTTCAGAATTGGAGAGAAAATGTGATGTCAATCAACCAACAACTCTAGTGCCAAATACTTCTGCCTTCCTCAGCCACAATATGGTCGTTAGGGGCAGAATCAACTAGCTTGGTGTGCTCTGTGCTGCCAACATTAACTAGCTTTTTCTTTCTCCTCTTTCTGTTTTTGGAAAACCACCTGGAAGACCCTTCTTCTTACTCCAGAAGGTAATGGGAGGAATTTTGCTAAGTGAAGATATCATTTCTCATTTATAGGACTTGAAAGAATATTCTCTGATTCCCAGTGCCACATCAAAGGCCTCACCTTAAATCCTGGTGGACTTTTTCTTCTGTGGATATTTTTATTAGTAATGTTAGTTGCTGCAGAGCCCATGAAGAGTAGCTCCAGGGTTTATGCTTGGAAATAATTCCTCCTTCATTTGACTGATTTTAAAAGTGAGGTTGTGACCTGAGAAGTATCTATTGATTGAATGGCAGATGTTTTTTTCTTCCATCCCAGTCTTCCCTTGAATTTGCTTCACTTGAAATCTAAAATATTCTTCCCCAGCAGTTGGAAAACTCCACTTGGGCCCCTCAGTCCAGTACTGCTTTTTTCTGCCCCTTCCAATCCACCCTGGAAATTAAGATTCTGCAATTGGAAATTGACTGACAATTTGGTCGCTGATGCAGGAGGCAGATGGTGCTGAGGATAGGATGGAATCCAATTCTTCCTTCCATTCCAGGCTTGGCTCAGAAAGGCCAGCCAGCAGAGAACCTGAGTTTGACAGCTGATTATCCATTTGACTTAAGGAAAGAGCAGTAACTGAGTTGCGTCTTCACCAGCCACTTTCCAACAGGTTTCTGATCTCATGATCACGGCCTTTCAGAATAGAGGAAAAGTTGTCCAAGAACACTTCTGAGAAGCCTTTTTGTTTTAAACCCTCAAGAGTAAACAGATAGTTTTGATGATGTCCATTAGGGAAATACTTTTATTTTGTCTCTAAATAGTACTAGGAAGTTATAATGGAAATATTGGTTGAATATCCACTTCACCGTGGTGAAGAAAAGCACATAAAAACTTTTTCTCAAATTGTGAAACTGCTAGGACCTAGGTCTTCGGAGGAAGATGAGACCCAGGGTCAAATTCTTAGCAACCACATAACCTCATAGAATCCATGGCCCTGGCCCAATAACAAGAACTTTATGAAGTGGACCACACAGTAAACTGAGTCCCTAGAGCCTTGTATTTCTGCTTTCCTAGAGTGAAGTTGGCCTATCGGGGCAATTAATTGAGCATGAAGTTTCAAGAGCCCTAAGATGGGATGACAAGTAGCTTCGGTGTTCACACTTGCCAGAGACACACTCTTGTCTGCTCCCAGTCTCAGGAAGCTGCAGCAGGGCTTTAAAAAGGAGACCCAGTCAGCGGCCACCGAAATAGTCCTACTGTGCCAGCTGTGGCTGCAGACCCTAGGCTCATCTCCTAGGACCTCTCACCCTTTCATTCCCCCTACCCCTAATCATCTGCTGTGGATCGTGAGAAGCCATTGAATTGAAATGACACTGCACATATTTCAATTCTCAGAGACAGCAGGGTCCTCTTTCTGCTCCTTTTGGAGAAAGGCTAGTTCCAATTGCCCGTGAACTAGCTGCTCTTCCACATCGATCCACTAGATGTCCTCATAGATCTACTTTGCATTACCATTGACATCCCGGGGAAAACGTTGTCTGAGAATTGGGATTTGGTAAGGGAACAATGGGTGACTATGTAAGAAAGAAAATTAGCAAACACCAAAGGAGAGAGGACGCTTTGTGTGGCCAGGGAGTAGATAAGAAATTTACTTCTGTTTTAATAAATCTGAAACTTTCAAAGTTGCACTTTGAGACCTAACCTTGGGAATTTAAAGTGGAACTTTTCGTATCTAAAATTAACTTTCTAACCTAAATTAGGTCTAGAAAAGGAAACAACCACTGAGAAATGGAAACAAAACACCAGTGGTTCTGAATATCCTGATTCACTAAAACAAAATTGAAGGATCAGGAAGCCAGAGAGAGTTGAGAGAGATGAGGGGTGGTAATTTCCAAATTAGGAGGTCCACGACTTAACTTTGATATAATTTAATTTTACAACTTGAGAGTATAATTTTACACAGACAGTGTTCAATTCTTCTGGAACATCTACCACCAGGGAGTCAACTCCTCATCAGCTTTTAGTTAAAGAGCTTGTTCATGATTTGAATAATGGCCCAGAGGAGAGTTCTTCCTGGCCAGTACTCATATCCTTCAAGCCTGATGAATCGCTCCACCAGGTCTTACCTTTAAGAAAGTGCACCCAGAAGTCTCTAGGTGAAGACACCTGACAGGGAGTCAATGGAAATGGACTATGCCAGCAGTAGCGAAAAAAAGCCACCTTCCCAGTTGGTGGCACCTTGATCTAGACATTCTGATTCCTGAAGGTTTGTCAACATGTGGGGCTCAATAGTTTTTAACTGTTTCTGTCTTGTCTTTGAGCCTCTCATTGATCGTTCCTGCTGATTTTTTTTTTTTCTTTGTGTGTGTGTGTGGTGGTGGTGGTGGTGGTATTTGTTTGTCTTTTGAGATTTCTATTTTGCATTTGGTGTGAGTGTAAAAATGATTGGGAAGGAATGACAAGTAATAGCATGTTTTCTTTTTTATGCATATGCTGCTTTGGAATGTGACTGCTTATAATTAACAGTTAATCTTCTTATAGCAAATGGTTTTTTGCTGCTTCGATTACCAGTTTCAGCCTGTTCCTGCATGCTAACAATAAGAAATTTTAAACAATGCATGGTCACCAGAACGGCTAACAATAACAGTTGCAAACAGTCCCTGAGAGCCACTGGTTTGTCGCTGTGTTTCCTCCTGAACTCATATCAAGTAGGAGGTTTACATCACCCATTCTGATCCATTTGCCTCTGAACAAATAGTTTCAAAAGTTATTTCATCTCCATCATCCTTCCCCTTATCCTTAAAGATGGTATATTTATAAGAACTTTCTTTCCCCGTAAATGTGTCAGATTCTATTATTGTATATAAACCCAAAATGGCAGTATGGAAATGAAAACCAGGGACTGTTGCTAATGAGAAGCATAGCATTCCAGAGTTTGATGGGCTTCTCTTCTGCTACAGCATTTGATTAAAAAAATTGTTTTTCAAAATGATTTATCTATGATGAAACAAAAAATCATCCTTGTTTTCCTCTTCTGTGTAAATAACAAATCAATATTTCCAGTAAAAGAAATAAGAAGGAGAAAACAAGGGAATGTCTGCAGATTGTATGCCAGATCCGGATGCATTTAAGATAAATTTATGTTCATGTCTTTAATTGAAGACTTTTTTCCCTTTCTTGACTTCAGCCATTGCTGTTTGTTTGGGATGTCTGGGCATTCACACCATGCCTTCTAAATTCCTCTGATTCAAATGCTATAGTGGAAATTTTTTTTTTTTTTTTTTGGTAAAAGCTAAAGCTCAAAGGAATGATATACCACCATTGAACAGGGCTGGGGCTGCATGATGATCTGAACAACAGACTAGCGAGGACACTAAAAGAACATGTCACTAAAAATGTGAGCCAAGTTTACAAGAATGGAGTTGCTGCTGAAGAGATCTCTCATTCATCTCCCCCAGTGCCTGTTCTTCACAATCATAACGTTACCCTTGCTTGACAAATATACTGTATGGCAAGTCATAAAGGTCTTAGAACAGGACTTGACCCATTTGAGAGATTTAAACCCCTCTTCCTGGTGACTGTAACATTCAAAGAGGGCAAAACCACAAGCCATATTTTAAAATAAGAGTGCAACCATTCTCTACAAAGAAAAAGAAAGGCGGGGGGGGGAAATGACTTTCAAAGTGGAAGGTGTGGATGCAGGGAATAACACCTCCTCAGTTTAGGTTTACTATTTGGCAGTAATGCTTAGAATAAATGTGAATTCTTCTCCTACCTTGTGAGAGAAGCAGGCCAGTTCATGCTAAGTGATAAGCAAACATGTTTGCCTGTTGTAGCATCAAAGTGAGGTACAAAAACCTTCTCTTGTACTGAAATATAAATTGGCTTGAAAGGCAAAGGTGAAGCGCATTGGAAACTACGATGCTGACTTCCAACAACTTTTATAGGTTACCACTCAGTTTGGATCCCCAGGCAGTGCAGAACCTACCATACCAGCTTGAGAAGAGCTATCAATGCTGCATGCAAATTGCATTAAGATATTTCACACGGAACCTATTCTTTTATTTCATGTTTTGTCAGTTTTAATCGATTTTGGCAAATATTTTCTGTACAAGGAAAAAAAAAAAAGAATATGATTAACCAATAGCCTGATTGCTTCCTGAATTTCTATTTGGTGGGGAGAGAAAGGCAGATGCGATTTTCAGATCCTCTCAGCTTTAAGCAGAAAATACACCCATGAGTAGCTAAATGCATTCCAATAGAGCAACATCTCGTATGCTTTTGGTGATTTCTTATTTGTGAACTGCCTTTAATGTCAAATCTGCAGCATTAGTCTTGAGTAGCTGCATTTCTTATATGGACAGATTTGGATATTTGTTCTGTCAAGAGCAAATTTAAATTCCTGTAGCCATCATGTAAACTCACTCTCGGGAAGTTCAGCAAAGGCGTCCTCAGATTCTATATTAACACGTAATCGTTTCACATCTAATTTGATGAAAGCTTATCCCAGCCTCTGCCTAATGCCCAGAAATGGATGGAAATTAGAAAGCCTACATATTAGATATTTTTGCCTCTTGCAAAAACCATTTATTATACCAAATAAGCAACTAATTTAATTGATTGGCAGTGTGTGTATTTTGTCCTCCTGTATTAATCGTACCGGGGAAAAGTGTTGGTTACGTTTTTTGCTGTCGATAATTTGCTCTTCTTCCCATCTGAGAACCTGAGTGTATTCAGCCATGCCCTTTTCCTGTGGTCACCGCTTTACCTAGGGGAGAAAAATCATGTGCAACAGCCTTGGGGGACGATAAAGGCAATTTATATTTTCGCTGCTTTTTTGATGTACAACCAAACTGTTACCAACAATCACTCTGCATTTTTTTCTGGGTCAAGACTGTTAAAGTGAACTAAGACCTGTGTTAAATCCCTTCAGCTTCCTTCCAGCTGCCTTGCTGTGTGTGACCTTGCCATTAATTGCCGCTCTTCCTCTCCTCCCATCCAACCACACGGTTATAGCCAAGATGTCCATCTACAAGAGAATGAGACGAGCATGTTGTTTTGATTGCGGACGTTCTGAGCGTGACTGCTCGTGCATGTCAGGCCGTGTGCGTGGTAACGTGGACACCCTTGAGAGAGCCTTCCCACTTTCTTCTGTCTCTGTTAATGATTGCTCCACCAGTTTCCGTGCCTGTAAGTTTAACCTCAACACATGTAGTTCCATGTTTGTGCTGTCTGTGGTATCATCCCTGTCTTGTGCTGTGCCCTGTGGTTCTGAGTCAGTCGGGCTGATGTCTTCTTCCCAGTGTGAACTCCTGTGTGGTGACATGTTGCCCCAGCTGCCTGTGTCTCTCTGTACGTGCTGAGGAAGGCCTCCCTCCTGATTTTCTTAACTTGTGCTTCTCGTAGTAGCGTGCAGGACTGTGATATTACAGTCTGGCGATATCTTTCCTCTCTCTCCTTTAAATAAAGGTAAATGGAAATTAAAGTGACAGCATATCACCTACTGTATTAATACAGAGATATGCGGAAGTGTACATCTTAATATTTTTGAAATGGCTGTAAATTGAATTGTATCAAAGGGAGGAAGGAAAGGGTGTAGCGAGAACAAGCCAGCTCTAGAATTAAATTGCTTTTAGTGAGCTTAGATAGTTTCTTAGATAGCTTCCAAAATATAACAGTTTTGATGCAGATGGAGATATATATATATATGTATGTATGTATTTTTTTTTCTTTTTACGGTGTCTCTCTAACCTGTGCCTCATTCCTCCCGTGCCAGATTTTGTCTTTTGTTCTGGAAAAGAGTATTGTATGTCTGTCAGCCTGCATTGGGCTAGTGGATTCCAGAGCTTTTTCTCAGAAAGATGACTATTTTGAAGGACTATTCCATTAATATATTTTATTTTTCCAATAGTACAGCCCCTGTTTAACTAAGGTATCTTGTAGCAATTGTGATTCCAAATGCCAACAAAAAATTTAAGTCAGAAACCTCTGTGATTTCCCCGAGTCCATAGCACAGGCCTCTGATGTCAGTCTTCTTTGTCATCCACAAGCTCAGAGATGTTAAAGAACCTCTCAAGGTTATGCAGCTGGTAGCTGGCAAGGTTGAGATGTGTCAGTTTCCTGAGACCTCCCTTATCCTTGCCTTCACCATGGACTTTGCTGTTTTTCTGATATGGTTCATAAGTGAAGTTCCTGAAAGCTCCAGTTTGAGACCCTGGGACCGTGGGTCTTGGTCCAAGTGCCAAAGGGGCTGTGGTTCCACTGGAGGACTTTACTTGAAGTATAACTAACTTTGTTTTCATGTTTTGGTAGCATAGAAGGTAGGAGATGCTTCTCGTTTCTGCACTTCCTCCCTTCCTCTTTAAAGCACCCAACACATTTATTGCTAACCTCTTGCTCCCTGTCCTCTCGCCTTCCAAGTGCTCAGAGCTCGTTGAGCTATACTTTCCCCAGCAGGGGTAAGTGTACACTGACAACAAGAGGAAGAAGATCACTGAACTCTTAAGCATTTATTCCCATAGAAAATGAACTGGCTTGACTCCTATGTGCCAGTGTTGAGGCTGGTCCCAGCGGAGTGCGGCTGTGTTGCAGGGATCCATGAGGCCTCTGGGGCTCAAGGAACCGGGACTTCACTGTGTGCCATGCCAGGTGCTTATGTTTGGGCCCGAAGTTCAAGTGCAAAGCATGATCTGTGCATCGAGCCGTATTGGAGGCATTTGGAAAACTTTCATCTAGGACCAGGGAGTCATCCTCTCTGATTCACGATTTCCTGCTGCTCCAGAGCAGTGCCAAGGGACAGGATTCACTTCAAAGTGATACCTAATGGAGGTTGCATTGAGAGGGAGTGTGGACTGCCCCATGGGCCTAAAATCTTGGAAAGATTTCTGTTAAAATCCTTAGATGCTGCCATATGAATCCTTATCACTTTATTTCCCCCTGAAGAGTTCTCTGTAGTTCCTATGCCAGTACAGAGATAAGCTAGGGCACAGCTGCACAGAGAACTTGTCTGTCTACGATGTGCGGCAAGATACCACGTTCAAAGATAGGTGCTGGGGAGGAAGAGCAGAGGAGGGCCTGAGGTGGCATGAATTGGTCACATCTCTTTGACTGATGGTGGTGAAAGTAACCACAAGCCCCGCTGGCTTACCCTTCTGCCTAATGCACGACTTCTGTTCTCAAATAATCATAAGGCTCTAAAACCTTAGCCTAGATTCAGTGGAGAAGAGAAAGGAGCCACTGTGGCTCTGAGCTAGGGCCTCTTGGTCATGTCCTGGCGCTGGCCAACAATGCCAATCACAGCAAACTCTGTGTCCCCCACGTAGACCCCATGGTGCCCAGTGTGTATAATTTCCATTATATCCAAGAGAAATCTTAATTAGAGGGATTTCTCAGCTGTGCAATTTAATCCAACCATTGATGGAGACCAGGGAGAAGAAAATCTTGGGGTGGGATTGTCCCATTCTCTAAGAAACATTCTGTGAGTGGCATGTTGTCCCTCCTGTGCCTCCAAAATCAGCCCCCACCAGGGAACACGTGGAGCTTTGGGCTGCATGTTGGAGCCTTAACTGGTACTGACAGCTCAGGGGGCGGTTTGCCTTCTCCGTTTCATCAGTCATCCTGCCGTCATCACTCCATCAAACAAAAGCAGATTTCATCCATCCCTGTGTGAGACCACTCACCTTTGACCATTAATAATAAGTTAGAAAAATCCATTCCAATTTGAGCCCCTTCTTGGGCCCGCATAAGCCCTTCTTCTCCAATTAAAAAAATGTCTGTCTCTACGTGAAATTCCACTGGCAGTGCTCCAATAGCAATCCCCAGGCATCCCTCGCTGGTGGTGGAGTTGGGTGGTGCCCATTTGACAGAGCAAGTTGACTCAAGAGCAGCGGTGAGAGTGGGCTTTTCATTAAATATGAACAGATGTGAAATGTAGAGGGTTTGACAATTAGAAATGGCAGGAGAAGGGCCCTTGAATCAAAGTGAGGTCAGATGGGCGGATCAGATTACTTCTCTTACATTCTTTAGTTGTTCTGAAAATCATTTTGAATTAGTGTCAGCAGAGCCATGATGAGTTTTGCCCTTTGTCTTTTATGCTAGGGCTGTATTGTTTCCCAAGACACTCATTAAAGGTCATTATGCTATTATGGAGCTTGCTTTGGTCGCAGTTTCCCAGTTGAGCCAGTGTGCTTTGGAGACTGCCTAATTCATTTCTCTCTTGCCTTTCGTCTCCCTCTTTACTCTATTTTTTTTCTTATAAGGGGAAAAATTTCCGTTTTCAGGGGATGTTAAATTGAAACACAAAGTCCCATTATGTGTTTTCTGAAGTGGGAAGAGAAGTAGCTGGTTCCCAGAGGAATAGTAATATATTAAAAGTGTTCACACAGTTCTGAAAACCTGCCTTCTAACAGCAGGGGCTGCCTGCTCGGTGTACCCCTCTATGGAGGTGTGGCCCATTACCGTGGATCGGTTAAGTCACGTGCTATTATGATAGTTGTCTTCTGTGGAACTCAGGAGCAGATGGAAGGCCAGACTGTATTGACCAAAAGACCTTCAGAGGGGAAGGACTAGTTAAGGAAAGACAAAAATCAAAATAAAAGGTGTCAGAAAAGTAAGGTAAATTGTGACCGATAAGGATTCATCACAAAAGGATTTTATTTCTGGCAAGACTGAAATGTTCAATATGGTAGGCTAGAATCAGTGCATAGAGTGTCATTTTATGATCATCTTGGTTTTGTTCCCACTTCAGATGGTCCTGGGCAAGAGTCCCAGCTCTCTCAAAAGACATCAGGATGGTGTGGGCCTTGGCTTTTTCATAAGTGGCTGTGTTCTGGTACTATTAAATGTAAAAAATGAATGTCTAGCAACATACACATGCACATAAATACAGAAGTAGATTCCAATCAGTATGATTTCTTCCCACTATAATTTTGTAAAATGGACCTTTCTCTCTCTTTAGAAGTTTATTCTTGTTATTTCAGTCTTGCCTGCTATCTGATTGCTAAGTGTAATAGAAAGGGACAATTAAAATTATGATGCAGTGGCAACGCAGGACCATATTGATTCAGACCTGCTGAGACCTGCCTGACATGATTCTGGTCACAAAGCATCAGTAACTCTGGCACAAACAAATTAATCATATGGTAGAAGAGAAGCAGACCTTTAGACTTGCACTTGGAACCAGCTTTAGCTAAAGTACGTGTGTGATCACTGACACCAACCTTTCAATTTACTAATAGTTTAAACCTGCACAATTACATGCATCCTTTTGCAAACTACTGTAGCTAATTTTAAATTATACATGACTTTTATTTCGGGTATAAATATAATACAAGAAGGCATTCAACTCTGATGGTTAAGCTGAGAGAAGTCCAATATGGTCAGGTTGAAGGGAGACATACCAAAATCAGTTTAGTGTAATCTCGAGTCTTGTCAGATAATAAACAAAAATCAGCTTATCCCGAGTAGCCTTTGGTTTGTACAGGCAGAGAATTAACATTGTCAATAAAACTAAAGTCACTGGAGTGAACTAATGGCATTTTGAAGTACATAAAATCAGATACAAGGGCAAGGGGTGGAAACAGCTCTAGGAAAATGTCTACAATAGGACACACCCTATCCTGACAGTCTCCAACGCCTGTTAAAGGAGAGTCAATTTAATAAGCTACATTTAAAAATCAGCAGCCTATAATTATCTCATTCATTTTATGTGCAGTTTTGGGCGACTTCCTCAAATTCCCCAATCCTAAATTCTATTTGCTTATTTTACTTCTGGGCCCTAAAAGCAATGACTCCCCTCTTTGCACTACCACTACCAGTGAGAAAAAGACAAAAAAAGGAGAGCCAAGGATAATAAGCACAAATCAATGTGATCATAGTTTTTCATGTATTCTTTTTAAAGCCCGTTCGTCTGAGTCTCCATTTTCTTCCATCTTCCCGTGCTTGCCATGCTCATGTGAGCGCGCTCCCTCTCTCTGTCAATATCCATCACACCTGTGCACACCAAGCACTACCAGAGCCTTTGGGTTCTCCCCTGGCTCTTTAGTTACCCTGGCCCATGCATCCTGATTCGACCCTTTGTACTTCACTGCAGGAAGTAAAAACAAAGTGGCAGATCGGCCTAGGCAGCCATTGGGTTGTCGCCTGTGAGTAAGACCTAGTGATGGACCTGGAAGGGGCTTCTTAGGATACTCTTGTTGGTAGCAGGCGAGGCTACCGAAGCCACTGCCTCTTGCTTGATTTTGTGATAGCCACACTGAGCCATAGGTTGACTGGACGTATACCTTACTCTGGGCCTTAGCTCACTCTGTGCAGTGGGCAGCTTCTTAAATCAGCATTGTAAGGCAGAAATCCTGCTCGGGTAAAATTGCCTTTGAGAAGGATCCTTTACATCGCGCGTCTGTCAGAAGCTCTCAACGCATTGGGTTCTCCACCAGAATAAATAGCTGGTTGTTTCAGTTGAGTGTCAGGTAAAGTCACCGGCTTGTATTTGGGGACCTTGTTGTGCTTCCACCACCTTCAAAACAAGAGTGTGATTGAATTCCTGAAGATGAATACACTATGAAGATGTACTGCAGGTAGATGAAAGGAGACAGGAACAGTAGGCAAAAGGCAGCCAACTTCTCAAAAGAAATTCTTTGAAACAGGATTGGGAAACAAGAAGTAGAAAGGTCAGAATGAGGGAAGCTGACAGGGTCCTTTGTGTATACCCCATCATGGGACACCTCTCTTCCCAGGGACACTGCTCTGTAATAAATGACTCGGCTCTTTAAGGACAAACTAGAAAAGACATTGGCATGCCTCACATAAGCCCAGAAGAGGCCCTTATGCAAGGTGACATAGAAATTATGTTTGCTTTTTTATTTCAGGACAGTGGCCGGTTGTCAGGATACTCATCCTGACAGCTTCTACCACCAGGCAGTGGCTGCTTCCTCTTACCTCCATGGTGGAGGGCAGATGTGGCCAGTTAGCTCCTCATCTTCCATCCTCCTCCACTATCTCAGGCGACAGATGCCAGGGCCAGCCCGCCTTCCACTTGAGCTTTCTTGTCAAGGCTCTGCCTTGAGCCCAAATCCTGACCTTTACTGTATGAAATAAAGTACTGATGAACAAGCAGAGGTTTGAATTAGAGCAGGCTTGGAGCAAATGTCAAGTCCATCTCTGCCTCCTTCCTCCACCTGCACCAGGAACCTCGGTTAGACCCAGTCTGGAGTTTGCAGCGCCTTAGGCTTTATGGGTCTGGGGAGACATAACTTATTAACAAAGAGTTATTAAATTTTTATCAATTTTACAACACAATGTAAATGCCTCCTATGAATCTACATTGTATTCATTATCATTTAAAACGTTAATTAAGTCGAAGTTGCATTTAATTTCTCTCTAAATGGGCCTCTGGGAAGAGGCTTTTAGAAACATCTGTGGGAGCGTGCGGCTCACGGAGCTGGGGAATCCCCCAGCCCGCATTCAGGCTCGCCCCCTGAGTTGATTGCTATCACGTGTCTGTGGCTAATTTGTTGTGATGTGATTGGGCATTGTCTCAAATTAGTATCAGACCAATAATGGTGTGAAGTCACTCGAGAGAGGCTTGTGGGGCAGTGGCACAGGCTTCACTGCATCCTGCCTTCCTTCCCAATCCGGGCAGAAATGGACAGTGGGTCTGCAGCACCTCTGGTCTCCGTCATGCCTTGGGATTCTCCTTCTCATATGGTGCCCATCATTTCAGTTGGATACTTCCTTCATTGGAGATGGATGCTTGTCATCTGGCCCAGCACATTTAGGACATTTGCCAGCATGCTCTTCGGAATGATCTTAACATTTGGGATCTTTGACTCCCAGTGAAGCCTAGAAGCCGCAAGCACAGAGCAGCCAAAAATGGAAACCAGAATGGAGTGGAGGTAGAAATTATAAGCAGGTCATGCTCATTGGTGAGGAGAGACAGAAGGAGGCATACTACCAACATTTGCTGAAAAATTGTGTTTCTCTTTTGAGGCTAGGATCATGTTTTAGTCTTATCTGAGCATAGGGTCACTCCCCAAAGAGATCTATATTCTATGTATACTGCATCACCAAGGGAGTGAGGTTTGTTGACACAGCAGTACTAAGAAATGGCTAGTTGGTTAACTTGGATTCATGTTACAACTAGACTTAGTGTAGTCTCTACTCTTACTGTGTGCAAGCAACTCTGAGAACACAGGGAGGATGTGTGTATGTGTTGTTATTGTTGTTACATGTAACACTTATATAGCATTTGCTGAGTTACTGGCACTACTCTGCCTATTACTACAAATATTAATTAATTTAACCCTTATTATGAGGTAACTGTTGTTTGCAGTTGAGGTAACTGTAACCTGAGACATCTGCAATGTGCCCCATTTACAGACTAAGGCACAAGGGTCTCATAGCCAGTGAGTCTGGCCACGGGTCTCATAGCCTTATGTCACAGTCTCATGACTTGCCAAGGGTCTCGTAGCCAGTGACTGGTGGAGCTGGGATTTCAACACAGGCCATGTGGCTCCACAGTGTGTGGAGTTGGTTGAGTTGCTCAGTTACTCTTGCAGTTGAATGTGATGGATAAGTCACTTAATCTCCAAGGGAGGAGATAAAAGTGAGGATTCCGGTAACGAAAACTCGAGATAACGTAGGGAGTCCTGGGGGGCCTCCTGCACAGCAGCTGGTCACCCAATTTGGCTGAAGTTTAAGACTTAGCATGCAGGGAGTGGACCCCCCTGAAGGGTAAAATGGGGCTCCATTCCTGGCAGGGTCCAGGTCAAGGTTTTTGTTCTTAGTCTGTAATATGATAGAAAGTCTTTAGACAATGCGACACTATCATATTGGTGTTTGATCAGGGAAGTGACCTAACAGAGGCTTTGTTTTGGGAGGGCTGCTGTGGCTGCAGGGGAGGAAGGGACTGGCTAGGGGGCAGCTGGAAGCCCCCCTCTTAGGAGACAAACAGAGGGGAGCCTGTGGTGGGAGGGCCAGGGCCCAGCTGCTCTGAGAAGCCTTCGGAAGGAAGACTTGATCTATAGTGTACAGGACCCTGCAGCTGAAGCACATTATCCAGATACAAATCCAAGAAGTTAGAGTCTTTAAAAGACAGTTTAATTAGTGGCTCTGGAGCAGCTGAAGTCCATGACCCTAATTCTCCCCAGCTGACCCGGCAGCCATTGTGATTCCCAGCTGGGTTCACTAGAGTTTCCTTCTTATTGGAGGAAGATTTCCTGACCTCTGACCCAGGACTGGGAGACCCACCCGTCTGCATCCACTACCACTGGCCTTGGGGATCTACTTCTGTTTCCTTTTCCTAACCAATATTTCTTCCTTCTTCCTCACTGTCCTCCCCAGTTCAAGTATGTCTCACATCTTGAGTGTGTTGAAGGTGACAGGCAGGCAGCTCTCACCTGCTGGTGTGAAGTATTGGCTCAGGCTGAACAGCAGACACAAAGCAAGTGGGAGCCACCAGTGGGGACACCTGGCCAGCGCTGAGGCTCTTGCTTCCAGCTGCAGGTGGTAGTTTCGGTGAGAGCTCATGGGAATTCTTCTTTAAATCCCGGTGTATGGCAAGGAGACTTTTCTCCTTTCTCAGGAAGTCAGCATGTCTCCTTACATCAATGGGGGAAAAAATAATAAAGTGCTTCACATCCCATTCACTGAAAATGCACTGTAGTTTTCAACCACTTAACCTTCTTGAGTGGAAATACGAAACACATTTCCTGTGAAGTACTGCCACACAGAGTCCTAAAGAAGTCAAGTGGCATTTCGAAGTACCATGGACAACTTTCTTTTCGGTTTTACTGCTTTGTGCATAAGACCTTTGTCTGTGTCCTTTCTTATGTCAGCATCTGTGGTTGTGGCATTTGTGCACACCATTGACCTCAGAGGGTCATTAAAACTGCATGGAAAAGCACTTGAGTCCTGGGTTCCCTCATGGTGGTAGGCTGTGCATGCTGAGAATGCCAACTTCTGGAAGTGCAATGTGGCAAAATGCACCAAGCCAACCAACTGTGTATTGTCTTTCTCTCTCTGGGGCTTTCTCCCAAACCAGCGTGTTGAATTACCTGGATAGTCAGGGGACCCTCCATCGCCACATCTGCTTACAGGGGTTCTGCTTCCCCAGCTGACCTTTTTCCCAAAGGGAATCTAAATGGACAGAGCTAAATCCAGCATTATCAGACCCTTGCATTTGAAATCTCAGAGGGAATTGCAGAGGCCTCTCTGTAAATAGCTAGGTAGTGCTTGCTTTGGAGGGTGATTGCTACACATGCCCATAGATTTTTATTCTGAGGAGACATTCTTTTGATGTCTAGCTTAGATGAGCAGAACTAACCATAGTGGCCTTTCTTCTCTGACCCTCTCATTTGGTCATCCTCAGGAGGAGCTAGTCTCTTATATTCAAGAGAAACAGCAAGAAAAACTCCCCCAGCCTTTTCTAGTAAATCTGAAAGCTTTCATTCTAGCCCCTTCAATACAGCAAGAGGAGTCCCACCAAATGTTCCTAGAGCTGCAGAGAAAACCCTATGCAAACTGAAAGTGGAATCTTTTGAGGCAGATCTGCATTAGGGATGATCTACTGCACTGAGAGACTTATAAATGAAGTGAGAAACACTCCAACCCCAGAGCTGGCAGTGCACCAGCTGTATTGACAGTGCATAGATGGGCATCTGCACACCATAGACCATGGGCTATCTTCTGGGAAGGGAGCTGACTGCTTGCATTAAAATGATCTTCATTTTGGCCAATGTCAGCTTTCTGGGCTGGAGCCTGTTGGATCACACTCAGTCAAAAAGGACCCAGGGGCTGCCTTCCTTCCCTCCAAGGTCAAAAATGTAGCATGCTGACATCCTTGGCTGGGCTTCCCATATTGGCAAGAATACTTGAGTAGGAAATGGCCTGGAGGATTCCAGTTCAGTAAATATTTGATGAGTAAAAGAATGAATAAATGAAGGGGTTCCCAACCCTTAAAGGAATTGGTGATGTGCTAGAAGCCAGATTGCCCCTGATCCATGAAGTTTCCCAAAACTTGCTAAGTAGCAGCTTACTGTATAGTATATGTATGTAAACATAAAAAAACTGGGATGCACAAGAAGATTAAGAGGGAAAAAATGTAGTAAGAAAAAACAAGGACATGACTGAAGGAACTAGAAAATGATCAACTGGTAGTTGCAATTGATATTCTTTGTAAAGGATACATTATGGGAAAGAAGATCTGGAAACAAAGTACCGGAAAATAACCACATAGGCAAAAATCCACCAATGCTTCAAATGAGGAGAGGCAGGGATACCACTATATGTAGAGAATTTGCTCTAGAAAATCAAGGACTTGCGACATTCACATTGAGTTTTATTAATGTCAGCAAACCTGATTATTTTGCTGTGAGTCAGGGCGGCATAAAACCAATGCATTGGGCAGGGCTTATGTGAGGAAAGGGGCCTGTTGTAGATAGAGAGGTGTCAGCATCTGCAGGTGGGCGCATCAGCCTGCCCAAATGTAGAGAAACATTCAAGGGCTTTTATGGTGGTCAGGGTAATTGACTCTGACTCAAAGTAGGCAGCTTGAATCCAACAGCAGCACCCAAATGATGACTCCTTCCACATGGAGGTATCCAAAAGCTGAATGTCTCAGCTATTTCCCATTAAGAGCCATTATTCTGTTGGTTTTGCTCAAGCCAAGAAAGAGTTTTCTTGATTGTTCTCAAAGCTCTCTCAGGCTGCACCAAGCATTCCCTTACCTTTGAATGGTTCTGAAATGCTCTCTGCATTTTGTCAAGGTTGATCTGGCCATTTCTTCAGTGCAGATGAGTAAATTTCCACATATGGTCTGTAACATATCCAACGGAGAGAACACATCCAGCAGGGATGCTTCAAAACCAAAGCCCTAAACAGGTGTTACTAAGAAGGCAGGCACAGTGACCTGCAGAGAAGAGAGATGCTAGGTGAAAATAAAAGCTGCAACTATGCTAGGAATGAAGACAGGGAGGAAGGGGCTCAGGTCATGTCACAGGGTCTGGAAGTTAGGGCATGAATGTGACATTTGCAAGGGGCTGGTTGCTGGAAACGCTGCTCCTTCATAAATATCTTCTATTAAGATGAAGATGGGAAACAGACAGACATCTCCTGTCTTTCCTCCTCTGTATGTTAGGGGATTCTGAAGCCATCCCCTCACTGTGCAGTGAACTGAGAGATCTTGTTGGCAATTATAGCCCGAAATTCTAGGAAACGTCAGAGCAGGCAGATACAAGGATGAGATCTGTGAGTTTTCTGGAAACTTTGGAAGTCCTGGTGAAGTCATGCTTTGACATGTTCACTGAGTGGATGCTCATGGCTATAATAAGAGTAATGTCTTATGTGTGTTTGAGTCTTTGCACTTCTCAAGGCACCAACATCATCTCATTTCATCTAGGCATCCCCAGCATAGACATCATGTCCTACTACCATGTGACTTTGAGTAAGTCCCAGAACTTCAATATTTTTTAGCTTCCCCATCTACAAACTGGAGATAATAAGGACCTATCTCACAGAGTGGTTGCATGAATTCAGTGAGTGAATATATATAAAGATTGCCTGGCATATGTTGAATTATTGCTATCATCCTTCATTAATATATGAAATTAACAAAGAAACAGAGATGAACTTGACCAAGATTACATAGTGGATGAGTAGATTGCTAGATCAGAAGCCTGCCATCTCCCATAGTATTGATGGAAATAATAATGATAAGCCACTTTAACCATAACTAGTGTGTTTTTTTTTCAAATGACTGACTGTCATCAAGCTAGCCTTATGATAGGCCATATCAGCTACAGGCAGAGAAGCCCACAGATAGTGACTGAGAGTTGAACAGCTTAGTATAACAGACTATAAAATTTAAATGGAGTCAATTTGTTTAATTTCTAGATCATGGAATAATTGTCCCAACAGAAATAAGCCAACAAAAATACCAGTAGATAGCTGTTATCTCCCCAGAACATTGGTTTCCATCTTGACTACCCAGCAGGCCTTGCAAAATTTGCGTGTAAAATGAAGAAATTGGAAGATCATATTTCTAAGTTTCCTTTAAACTCTGAGACTCTGATTATCTTCCTTCTTCTGATTGAAAAAGGCTAAAAGTCCTTTTTGTTTCAACCCTTACTGTTATAAATCCTTCTAAAATGCTGACGTCTATTACCCAGCGCTGTGGTAGGTCCTGTGAGGAAGAATGATGTGTATAGAAACCTCGTAGTATATAAGTGCTATTGTTCTGTGAGTTTGCAGCTTCTAGGGCAGGAACTGGGCACACAGGAACACACAGAAAGAGCCCAGAAGACTCTTACAGGTCTCTACTTTATTGTCAGCTTGTTTTCTTCCAAGGTGTCTTTTATTTTTCCTCAAGGAAAGCACAGAAAAAGGCCCTCTCCCCAACCCGGGGTCCTAGTATAATCTATGCTGCAGTGATTTGGAGTTTATCAATAATCAGAACATTGTCAGCCACTGAAGCTCTCCCAGACCAGTTCATATGCAGTGTCTCTACAAATGGCCCCAGCCCTCCCGTAATGAATGCTAACTGTCTCCCCAAAGAGCCTCCTCGTCATGTTTGTTACACCTTGTTTTGTTATTGCCAGGTCTCCAGGAATGAGCTTGTGTAGCAGGAAGCATATAGGGCCAAACCGGGACACCATCTTCAGGCAAAAGAGGCTTCCTAGTTAGAATAGTACAGATTTGATGGATGAAAACAAATGTGTGTCTTAGATTTCAGCCCAGCTGTTAGAATCCCTAGGTCCTGGGATCTTTAGAAAAACTGTGACTTCAGGTCTCATCATTCCTCATCCCCCTGAAACCCCTTCTTTATGGCTTGTCCATCCCTAAAATAGGTCTGGAGATCATCAGCAAATTCAGTGTGTTTTTGGGAGAGGGAGGGAAGTTGGAACACAAAAAGAGGAGAACAGATGGGGAAAGAAGACATTCCTGTCCTTTCAAATTCTATCAAAATTTATTTTTTAGATGATGATCTTGATCTCAACTCATCTTTTTCTGTTGTTATTGTTGTTTTTTGAGATGGGACCTCCTTCTGTCACCCAGGCTGGAGTGCAGTGGTGTGATCAGAGCTCACTGCAGCCTTGAACTTTTAGGTTCAAGCAATCCTCTCACCTCAGCCTCCCGAGTAGCCAGGACTACAGGTGTGCACCACCATGTCTGACTCTTAACCTGTCTTTGAGGTCTGGTTGGTGTTGAGACCTCACATCATCACCTTTCCTACCTTGCTTTATAGTAGTTGGACTCTGCGTCTTGTTGATTTTGTCATTAATTAGATGAGTGCTTGGAGCAAGGCCAAGACTGGGCCCAAGTGTTTCACCCATGTCTTACCACTATCCCTTTCTTTGAGCAGACCTGATGTGTGGACAGGTCTAGGGACGGCTGGAATGAGTATCAAAACGAACATTGAACATTCTGGGTTTTACACTGTGCCACTCTCTTCCCTCCTACCGATGGCCGAGTCCTCTGATTTGGCCTCCATATTACATTTCGAACTTTTTCTCACCATTGCCAGTGGCACTGCCAAGCTCACATGCTCGTTTCTTCTTCAGCTAGTCTGCCATTGTTGCCTTTCAACCTTTCAGTTAGTTCCCCTTGCCACCAAACCACCACCAACTTTAGTATTCTAAAGCACAGACTTTATCATGTTATCCCATTTTAAAGAGAGAGGAGACCTTTTGATGGTTCCTTGTTTTTTAAGAGGATAATTTCCAACTTTCTGCTATTAAAATGGCATTCAAAGCCCTTTGCAATTTGGCCTCAACCAGTTTCCCTAGTTCTGTTCTCCACGTAAGCATCCATCATCTAACAATTCTCTAGAAGTGTCTTATTTGTGTTACTTAACACATTTCTGGAACCTTTTCCTGAGACTGTGATTATTTTCCTCTCCTCTTCTAGCAGATTGAAACTTACCCATCCTTCAAAGCAGGGGTCAGCACACTGTCCCATGGGCCCAGTCTGGCCTACCACCCATTGTAGTAAGTAAAGTTTCCTTGTAACATAGTAACATCCATTCATTTGCTCAGTGTCCCTGGCTGCTTTCAACTGCAAAGTCGAGTAATTGTAACAAAGAGGGTATGGCCCAGAAAGCTCAAAATATTTATTATCTGGCCTTCTAGGGAAAAAGTTGGCCAACCTCTGCTGTGAAGGTACTGCCGTCTCTGTGAAGCCTTCTTGACTAGCTCACCCTGACCCCGAATTAGAAAAAGTGAATCTCTTTTCTGTAAGCCTGTAACATTTCATGTAAACCCCATTTAGAGCAGTTTTTATGTTGAGGTTTTTGTAGAAGTCTACAACAGCAACAAACACCACATCTCATTGGTCTTTGAATTCTTAGTATATTGCACACAGTAACCAAGGCACACAGTGAGAATTCAACAAATTGCTGATTAACATGTAAACTCTGTTGAGAATATGTTTCCAGAGTTTATTAAGCATGTATCGCAAAAGAAAAGGTCTTTCTTTTTTTTTTTTTTTGAGACGGAGTCTCACGCTGTTGCCCAGGCTGGAGTGCAGTGGCGCGATCTCGGCTCACTGCAAGCTCCACCTCCCGGGTTCCCGCCTTTCTCCTGCCTCAGCCTCCTGAGTAGCTGGGACTACAGGCGCCTGCCACCGCGCCCGGCTAATTTTTTGTATTTTTTTAGTAGAGACGGGGTTTCACTGTGGTCTCGATCTCCTGACCTTGTGATCCGCCCGCCTCGGCCTCCCAAAGTGCTGGGATTACAGGCTTGAGCCACCGCGCCCGGCCGTGAGAAAAGGTCTTTCATGAGAACTTGAACCAGAGGCCAAAAAAAAAAAAAAGTCTCAAGGCTAGAGATCTTCCTTTCTTCCTTCTTGTTCCTTTATACCTTCTTGAACAGAATCTTTGTTTCTGAACAGCCTACAGCCAATTCCTTTGACTGCTGGACAACTCTTGAGTAGTCTGATCTTGAATTGATCACTGCTTCTTCTGAAGGTAACACATTTCTTCCATTGTTTCTGCTGACAGCACACAGTGGGCTCCGTAGTGGATCTGGGGGTGCTGATGTTTTCTCCTTCCATATGTCATTGGGTATTTGAGTCGGGGTAGGAAGCCATGGCAAACCCATTGCTTCTGTTCATCCATGTTTGATTCCTCATTGATTTGAATTTACCCCAAATAAATTTGGATATTTAAGGTTCTTAAGGCAGGGCGTGCACCTTTAATCGTTCAGACCCTAGCCAGTGGCCTAGACCTCATCTCACTGGACTAATACACAAGCTAACACTAGGAGTTATATCTAGGCAGGGTAAGCCCCCAGTTCAAATCTTGACAGCCCTGAACCCCACCAGATTCCCCTTCACCCTTCGCATCTGTCCAGAATTGCTCCTGGAAACCCTGTCTCTCCAGAGCACGTGGTAGCCAGCTGAGGTGGGAGATGGGATGCCCGTGGCCTGTGCCTGAGACCCTCCTAGTCCAGTTCCCTGTCTGGATAACTGGAGACACTTCAGGCTCAAAGCAAGCATTGTGACATTTGGTTCTCTTCACACATGTGCCTTAGACAGATGGAAGAACTGAATGTAAAGAGATTCTACAGAGTGTATTGGAAATAACAAAATTGTGTATGTGTGTTTTTAAAGGATACCCTTTTGGTTGCCGCATAAGTTATTTTTGTTGTTGTTGTTGTTAGAGATTAAATCTCGATAACTTTTTGGAGTTAGAATGGGCTTCCCATCAGCTGAATGGGCTACACACTCGTCTTCTTTTTATAGCCATCCAAGAATGCCACTGCCTTCCTCACATCCCCTGCTATGTTATCAGCATGGTAGTTTTGCTTGAGATCAAATCAGGGCAACACAGGAACTGTCATTTTTCATTTACTGGAGTCCTTTGATCCCATTTGAGGTTTATTTGTTTCAAGTGAAAAATACAATCCCTATTGCATGCATCTATTCTTTAGAGTACTTTTTTATTTTATTTTTTTTTATGTTAGAGATCAAATCAGAGTTGTAAGTAGTATGGTCATTAGTTATCACCACTAGATTTCATAGGCTACACTTTATTTCTGTTCTTACAAAATCACCAACCTTCTCTGTTGCATAATGATCACTTCCAGTGAAGACACAATATGCCTTTCTTGGGTACTTGGGTGTTAATTTATTTCACAGTTTCCTTTGTAGATACAATCAGAGTCACCTATCACATTCCTGTTTCTGCTTTTTATTGTGTTCCTTTGCTATCGCGTTTGTGTGATCTTTTTCTGAAAAATGACAGGTAGTGTTTCTCTGCTCACTGTATCAGTGACATATTTTCCACAACTTCTCTATTGCTATTTTAAAAATATAACATTTTATAGATGTAATCTTAGTTGTTTGTAACTTAGGTTTTGTTATATGAGCAAATTTCCTAAATGACATGTTGGTGTAGGTACATTTTTTAAAGAAAGGGAAAAATATTTTCTGCAAAATAGTTTCTTCTAAATTGTAAGTGAAGGAAAAGCTCTGTTAGTAAGATTATAATGCATTTTCCTGATTTCTTAGTACATCGAAATGCATGAACATTATTTTTATGTAAGTGATTAAGTTGCGGTTTTTAATAACACGTTGTTAGAGCAAAAAGAGCTATCCCTTTTGATTTATTTGTATATTTACTGGGTGACTTACAGTGCTTTACGTATTAGAATTGGTTTGTCAACAATTAACATTCTAGGTTTTTATATAACCCATACTTCAGGTAATAGAGGATTATTAAACTGCAACCAGTGTGTTAGAAATCTGCCTACTGGTAATAAAATTCTTATGTATAACAGCAGCTGAGAAATACTGCTGTATATTTATGCATAGATTGCAAGATAGATGGCCTGCAAACCGCAGAGGGGCCTGACATGCAGGTCCACCAGCAGGTGGCGCTGCTTTTCTAGAAATAAACCCTCTACCTGGCTTCTAGGTACTCTCCTCCTCCTCACTTTCTGCCTTTTCTCTTGCAGATTGTCTCCTTTATTTCTCTAAAATAAATATCTAAAACTGTTGTTGCTGTTGTTTGAAGAGATATACTGCCAGTAGGACAATGCCCCTCAATTACTAAGGTTTATTTGAAATCCAGCTTGCCTGATGCAGTGCTTACTTGAAACAAGTCCCGGTTAAATACATGTTACTGTTTGTAAAAGGTAACTACACAATGCTGGATTCAGCACTGAGATCGGATTACCTGTGCTGTCTGATTATTGTTATGTGGCAAGTCCTCATTTTAATCTAATATCTATTTACACAAATTAATCCCATAGGCTTCTATTCACCTCAGGATAATGAGGGGCATTTTTATTAAAGTGACTGATTGATATACTGAATTAATGTTTTATATAAAAAAAATCACCTTAGTATGATGTTCTTTCATCACGGTTACTCTAGAATCCAGGTTGGGTACAGTGGCTCATGTCTGTAACCCCAGAACTTTGGGAAGCTGAGGCAGGTGGATCACTTGAGGTCAGGAGTTTGAGACCAGCCTTGCCAACATGGTGAAACCCCATCTCTACTAAAATACAAACACTGGCCAGGCGCCTGTAATCTCAGCTACTTTGGAGGCTGAGACAGTAGAGTTGCTTGAACTCAGGAGGCGGAGCTTGCAGTGAGCCAAGATTGTGCCACTGCATTCTAGACGGGGTGACAGAGCGAGACTCCGTCTCAAAACAAACAAGCAAACAAACATAAAACTAAATAATAATACTAATAAAAGAGTTACTCTAGAATCCAAGTCATCCAAAGCATGTTGCTTTTCTCTCGGGGCCAGAACTACATTTTGACAAACAGGATCAGAGTTTTTATTATGTTTTGTTATGTTTTTTAAGAATACTTTTCACAGAAAAGCTGATCAGCTCATCAACTTGGGTATCATAAATGAGGACAAAAATCAAATATGCAAGCAAAACTATTTTTAAACATTATTTTGTCCACACATACCCGATTTTTCAACCATTTTTTTCAAGACACAGCTATATTTTTTTACTGTTTTTTCACAGTCTGCGGTATTCCTTTGTATAGGATATTTGTAAACATTAGCTTATGTAGGAGAAAATGAATTTATTGAGGTTACAGAAGGGGAGAATTGAAATATGTCTCAGGATGACTCACTTATTTGTTTATTTTCTTCATTATTAAATTTTCTTCCTTTTTTTTTAAAGAAAACATTGTCTTACTGTGTCATCCAGGCTGGAGTGTAGTTGTAAAATCTTGGCTCACAGAAACTTCTGCCTCCCGGGTTCAAGTGATTCTCCTGCCTCAGCCTACCAAGTAGCTGGGAATACAGGCATATGCCACCATGCCCAGCTAATTTTTGTATTTTTAGAGTCGGGGTTTTGCCATATTGGCCAGGCTGATCTTGAACTGACCTCAAGATATCCACCTGCCTCAGCCTCCCAAAGTGCTGGGATTACAGATGTGAGCCACCATGCCCGGCCCTTCGTTATTAAATTTTCTACCTATCAGGCCATAAAGAACTTTGGAAGCATAGGCAGTATTTTACTCTTTTAATAGGATTTCTCTCTTTTGAGTTTTTAAAGTTTTCTCAGGCATACTGCACTAAGGGCTGCAAGTTGATCTAGATAATATAATGTACATTCTTATTTAATTCACCCATGTGATTTTCACAGAGAACATCTTGAAGTGTTATTGATTCAACAAAACCAAGGAGGAGAGGATTGGGGAAACATTTTCTTCTCAGTGAATCTACTTTAAAGCATTGGTTTTGTTGAAAATGATTTTTTGAAAATATGGATTGCAGTCAGTTTTCGTGTAAAAGTCAAACCCTGATGGGTTTCCTTCCAGTTCTCTGTAGAGTGGATGGTATTAGCTGGAGTAGCTGAAGACAGGAAATAGCCATCCTGAAATCAGGGTAAATTTACCTGGCTGGGCTATGAGGAATAGGCCTTGTGAGTTTCACGGGACCCCTTTCCGAGGCATTAGATAACCTTATTTTCCTGTTGAATAAGTTCTCCAGAAAAAAAAGAGAAAAGAGACCTTCAATGGAACTGGACCATTGCCAAGGGCCTCCCTGCTTTAGTTCCATGCACGAATGTGTGTTTCTTACCTTTGAAAGGAAAGTGGGCTGAGCGAGCTAGGCAGTTTCTGATAGACTTTTCCAAGCTGCAAAGCCCACCCACTATCCTCTTTGAACTTCAGTATTTAAATCGAAGGAAAAATAACTTTCCCAGGGGATTCAGATTATTACCAAATATTGTCCAAATTCTATCATTTGGAAGGTAAACCTTTACACTATCTGCCCTTTATACTTCCAACTGTGCCCTCAAATACATCTTCCTGCACTAGCCAAACTGACTTTCTTACAGTTTCATATTTTCCAACCACCTTGACTTGGTTCAAGCTGTGTCCTCCGCCTGGCATGCCCTTCCCGCCCTCGATTGCCACTCCTTAGTCTGTTCAGCATCACGGGTCAAGTGCTCCCTGAGTGCCAGGCCCTGTGCTCCATCTGGGGATATACAGTAAATAAGGCTGACCTCTCTATTCATCCTATTCTTGTTTCAAGTCTTCTTTTCTTTCTTTCTTTCTTTCTTTCTTTCTTTCTTTCTTTCTTTCTTTCTTTCTTTCTTTCTTTCTTTCTTTCTTTTTTTCCTAAACAATTCTCTCTTTAGGACTTACTTATTCGCTAACACATTTCATGTAGCCATCCCTTGACATTCTCGTGCAACATCTTTTGTACTGTTGCTTTTACGTAACTTACGAGTTCGTATATTCGTATTTGATGCGGTTATCTAATTTCTCTGGCTAGGGTTGTGGTTCTCTCTTATTGTGCATCTTTAAAAAGATTTTAAAGAAAAGAACAAGAAAAAGTGATGCCCAGCATTAAGCTCAGAGTCATTACAAATCAGAGCCAGAAAGGTCTCATACTTAACTAATGCTCATCCCCCCGGGAAAGGGAAGTGTCTTACCAAGGCCACATGGTTGATCCAAAGCAGGCCTAGAACCCGGGGCTCCTGAACACTAAGCTGTGCTTCTCCCCTTTGCAACATCGCCTCTGTAGCTGCTAGGAGCTATTTATTGGGAACTTTGCAGGGCTCAGCATTGTGAGAGACTCAGTGATATGTAAACTCCAACAGAGCAGCTTATAAGCCTAGTAGGGGGAGTAGAACACATTCGAATTGAAAACAAGTTATAATAATGTAAGGCATGAGATCAGAAGTGCCAGGGGATTTTTTAAAGAAAGGAGAGAATTGATCTTGTCATAATCATCTGGGAAGGCCCCCTGGAGGAGGCAGCCTAGCCTGTCCCTTCAAGGGTGGTCAAGTAGTCAGGTGAAAGGAAGACATGGTGGGAGGGCCTGGTAAAGGAGTCACTGCCTCTCTACCCCGCCATGCCCCTGCCCCTTCTTCTGTCTCCCACGTGTCTGAATACGCCGATCAATCCCATGACCTCCCAGCAGAAATTCAAGGGAAAGAGGCCCTCACAATCAGGCGGTGTGAATTTCCTGTAATTTAGAGGAAACAGTGGGGTTCCTCTGTTGCCATGTGTCTTTCATTTGTTCTTGCCGTGAATGGTTCCAGCCTTCTCCAATTGAGGTCCGTTTAAACGTTTTCTGGCTTTTCTTGTTTTTATGACATTTGGCAAAACCTAATTATTTGACTTGAGCACTTCATTGGGGCCATATGAAACAAGGGACAAAGGTGACAGTCGAATGAGATGCAAGGGTAGGGGTCAGGTTGGGGGTGGGAAGGCTCACCCCATTCTAAGGGTTGGTTACTGGATCAATTGCTTGGGGCAGGAGAGAGAGTATGGACCCATGTGAATTACACCATGTCCAAGGGTGGCAGACTGGTGTGGAGAAGGACCCAGAAGCAGAGAACTCTCATTGTTCTGACTCTTCAAAGCCCAGGCAATAATCATGGGTAGCGTTTAGAAAGAGCTCACCAGGACTTCTTTTAAGTGCTTTTCACATTTTCCGTCCATTCTCACAACCCTATTAGATAGATATTCCAATTCTCATTTTATTGGTGAGAAAACTGAAGTTAGATAATTTGCCAAATACCTAGGTTCAGACCCAACAGTGTGACTTCAAGGCCTGTGTGCTTAACTCTTACCCCTCTACCCACTCAATATGAGTTGACATTTGTGGAAGGATATCCCATGCCTTAAAATCTTTATCTCAGGGATGGTACACTTGAGTGTCACTGGTTCCAGGGCCAGAAATGCAAACATGGAGTGCCTGCCGTATATCTGGGGGTACAGTAGGCAGCAGTGGGGCATTTGAGCAGCTGACAAGCTCCTGCCCCAGGAGAAAGGCACCCTTTTGGAATGAAGACTCAGTCCTCTATGAGATTTTTAATTAGAAGTTAGAAATCCATATTCGTATGGACAATCTTCAGACTTAAAGATTGGTTCTCAGACTGTCAGCCTGCAGCTCCTGGTTATGTCCTGTAATCCCAAAGCATCTCCCAAATTTGGTGTCCTCCTTGGTCCAGTAGGGATCACAGTAGATCGTAGGACATCGAGGTATGGAGTAACTGATTTGACCTACAGTAAATCCAAATCTATTTGATTATAAACTATCTTAGAAAAAGAGCTCTAAAGAGGGTCAGAGCTGGGACTTGGGCAGGTGGACTGACTCAAGAAGCTCATATCCTCACGCTGGTCTCACAGGCAGAATTCTGGCAGCAAATGATCTGAATTAGAAGTCAGCCGACCTGGGTCCTGGTTCAGGGTCTGCATATGAGTGCAGCTTTGAGGCAAAAGAGGGTGAAGCCAGAGCATCTCCAAGCACCTCCCAGTCCTTCTGTTGCACTCTACACCTTTTTCTCTAATGCGTTGACCAGAAAGGGCCTGCCATACACTAGCATTATAAAATATTGCACAGGATGTGTCCAAGGATAAATTATAATAGCATACAGATAATGATTTTATAGTTCAAGAACATCTACAGAAGGTGATTATGCCCTTAAGAAATATACTAAATGCTGTGTTTAGTGTAAAGTCATAATCCACACTGGTCCTTACCTCCCAAGGTTAAAAGCATACTGTATTTCTAAAGTGTTCTGGCAGAACATTCTTCATCGGGCACCTGGGTTGCACTAAGAACCCATGCATTTTACCTTTATCTGAGTTTCAAAGAAAGTATCAGTGCACCCATCTGGAATATATATTAGAATTCTAGGGGGCTCTTGACACCATTGGCTCAATGGAAGATATGGTATTTCTGGATGAGCCAATAATAATAATGTTAATAATAATAGTGGTTCATATTTATATAACATCTTATGGTTTAGAAAACAGTTTCACATATACACAATTAGATTTTAGGCTGGTCTTTAAATATAAGAATCATTGGGGCAAGCATTAATTTAAAGAATATAAACAGCAAAGTGGAAATGGAAATGTACGATTGACGACTTCTGCCAGTCATGGCTATTTGAAGCTGTTTGGCAGCAGGGAGGTGGGGGGCAAAAAAAGAAAAAGAAAGAAAGAAAGAAAGTAACGTTGGTGTCAAAATGTGTAAGCAAATAAAAACTTTCACCCCAAAACGGAAATGTAAATCAACATTGTGTTAACCAGGAGAATTTGATGTGGGATGTGAAATAAAGTCCACGAGAGACCTGACCCCAGCTCTCTTTTCTGTTTCTCACTCTGGGCAGGTGGCAAATCTCAGATTCCTGAGGCAGTGTGATCTTTTCTCCACTCCTTTGGATGCCTGGCAGTTTGTAAATCCACAAGGAAACATTTGTTTCAAGGGCCTTCCTTAACAATCTCATGCCAACAGCATGAAGTGATCAAAAGAAATAACTCTTGTCTTAGATTTGCCTTGTCCAGTTCTGTGGGGTGGCAGAACCAGTACCTCGAATACCTTTGAGAAATGGTGTTCAGGGCTGGAAATTGGGTGAGGTGAGAGAAGCTTTTGCCTTGGGCACCAAATTTAAGAGGAGACCCAAAACCTCAGGAATCAAGATAAATGATAGTTTCATGCAATATTTTCAAGCTATCAAAATAAAATATTTTCAAAATATCAAAATTTTAAAAATCCAGGATGAACAGAATGTCATAATTTTAAGTAAAGACAGGATAAATATTGATTCCAAAGCTGGCATTTAAGTACTGAATTCACTAGGGCTGGAAACAATAAGGACACCAGGAAACTAGCAGCTGCAGCCATAGGTGTGAGCCCTTCCAGGGTGCCAGGAGCAGTGTTTGGTATCTTACAGGCACTTTCTCTTGATACACTTTGGGGGACCTGATATGACCTACAGTAAATCCAAATCTATTTGATTGTAAACCATCTTAGCAAAAGAGTTCCTTTACAGGCTCCATAAATTCCATTACAGTCCATTTTGTCTTTGTTAAATGTATGGGTTGGAAATTACAATTCTTTTATTCACAATGATGATTTTAGACACACAGCTCAGAAAGATCAGCATTCACTTAAAAAATATATTAGCATACTTGTATCTATTAAGCACTATTGCTTTGTAGGCTCCAGCTGATGATTTTATTAAGTAGACTGCAAAAGGGGAAGAAAAATCAAGGATAATTATAAATTCATAAATGCATAATTCATTGGCATAAAATGATTTAAATGGATTGGATGTGGAATTATCTATTTCCTCAAGAAAATAACAGAGATGTTCTGATTAAGCCCATAATCTAGTGTATGTGAAATTCTAGCCAAACTGATGGGGCACATTTTCTTTTCTGAAACTACCTTTGATAAGAAATGCATTACAAACTCATCAGTTTGGTTTCCTGTTAACAAAGAGACAGCAGCCGTCTGGATCATTCTGGATTCACAGTGAAACTGCCACACCATGTATCCTCCAACTAAAGCTGTGCAAGTTTGACAAGGGGCAGATGAATCCAGGAGTTATTGTGCAGGGGTTTAAATCTATGAGGCAGCTGACGGTTGAAATAATCATCTATATATCGCTCTGAGCTAGCTGGGGAAAGGTTGAAGCTGTATATTTTCAACATATCTAGTCTAATGGTTAATCTGTTGTCTTGTACGGGGCTCTCGCAGGGTGGACTGGCAGCACACGCTGACAGCTTCGAGGAATTGCTCACGGTAGATGTGGTTCGCCTTGCTTTCCAAAGTACTGGATGGATGAATCTAACTTAGCTTGAGTTGGAAAATGTGAAACTCACCTGACTCATGACCTCAAACATGAATGGACCAGCAGGGCTAATAGTGGGTTGGGTGGTAGGGACAGTAGAGTCACTAAACTACCTCCATTCCTCTCAACGTCCCCAGATCTGTGTACTTCAGGTGTGCTCCATGGGTATTTCTTTTGTTATTTGGCTGTCTTGACAGGTTGGGAAGAACATTGTTCTTTGTGGAGACTGGAAAGCAAGGGAAATATGAGAAGATTAAACTACTGCAGGGGTCAGCAAACTTTCTCTGTCAAAGGTCAGTGAGTTAATATCTTAGTCTTTGCAACACATATGGCAAAGTCCTCAACTTTGTCATTAGAGATGGAAGCAGCCAGGGATGGCAGGTAAACCAACAACTGTGGCTATGGTCTGAAAAAATTTTATTTATAGCCACCAAAATTTGAATTTCATGTCATTTTAGTGGATTACAAAATATTATTATTCTTAGATTTTTTTCCCCAATGACTTAAAAATGTAAACACATGTTTAGCTCATGGGATGTACAAAAACAGGTGGCAGGCTACAGTTTGCTGACCCCTGAACATGAGAAAGATGAGAAGGAAGCAGCTGTTGGTGCCCAGGATGTGGCAGGTTTCATCCCTACTCTAGAAGTTGTCCCCCACAAACATGGACTGCAGGTGCTACGGCAAGCTAAAGGAGTCAGTTTTAACTTTTGGCCACAAAGCCAAAAGTTGGCTTTTCGTGTCAGGAGTAGGGAGTAGGGAGAGAAGGAAAGAAAAGCTGCGAAGGGGCTGTTTGTATTTGACTTTTATACATTCCCCACCCCTCCCAGATGGATGCAAAATAAAAATTATCTCCCATCTCCTAGTACCTTCCCATTCTCCAAACCCCACAGCAAAAATTCAGGGATGTTCTTGAATTTCTCTTTTCAATTGTGCATTTCCTGTTGGAATTCCATTGTTCATCTCCATGTCTCATCTCTAAGAAACTAATACCTAGTGATTTTTGCTTGAGACTTTTCTTTGCCCTTGAGGTAATAGAGAGTCTATTCCAGGGAAAAAGAAAATGGCTAAAGGCATCCAGAAAATTCCAAAAGGATTTTCTACTGAATACTGAGCAGGGCAGAGCGTTGGGCAATGATTCTAACAGGTCAAGTCTACAGTGAAGATATATGAGCTGCGATTCTAGATATGGGGGGCTTTGGTAGATGCTTGGTTCCTCTCAGGATGCATACAGAACATAGTTTGAGATTGGGGTTGGGGACCTACGGCATGGGTACCATGGGTACATCTAATTTACCCAATTGGATTCTAGAGGATCCATTAGGCCCACAGTATTTTGTAGAGAACACTGCATTCCAAGTCATGTGGATTCTGTTAATATATTTATATAGTATTTTTTTCTCTCTCCCATGTAGGAGCTGAATTCTTTCATTACTCTGTGTTGATGGACTCAAACTTACACAATTCAGGTTTCCTAGGCAGTGAATAGAGCCAGAAATATACCCTGTGATTAACTTCTATGTAACCTATTGTTCCTTAAAGTCTCCCTCCCCATTTTCCTATTAGCTCCACAAAAGCCAGAAATGCAAAAGCTCCAACAAGCCTCCCTTCCCTGCCCTGGCAGCCTACCATAGGGTGGGCACTCCCTATGCCTGTCCTAGGGCAGTACAGGTCACTTAGACATTTTTAAAAATTCTTATTCTGCATAACCACAGATTTTTAAAAAACTGACACCCATTAGGTTTTCCAAGTAAGTGTATTTCCTATTTCCTAGCTAGAAGTTGTGAAATTATCCCGCTGGAATAATGTATATGATAATGTGGTTGTTCAATTTTAGAGAGGTGTATATGTTTGAGATATTACGATTGTTGGGGTTGCTTTTAAGGGGCAGCGTCTTTCATCTTTTCCTCATCTGTGGGTTAATATTAGCCGTGATGTCAGAGGTTGCAGTGAACCAAGATAGCACCACTGCATACCAGCCTGAGCAACAAAGACCTTGTCTCAGAAAAAAAAAAATATTAGCCATGCTCTTTCAAAAGATAGATTTATAGTTGATTTTTATGAAGAATACTACAGTGCTCATCGAACTTCTTGGTGATATGTGCTATTCCAAGGTTGTCAGGCAAGAAATTCTCATTCCAAGGCTATCACCCACACCCACTTTAACTCCCCTGCACTTTGGTACTGCCCACTACTCTGGGTGTAGAACGTGGCTCCATTGCCTGGCTTACCTGATCCTAGCTGTGCTTAACAGCTCAGCCTCGTTGATGGACACATGGCATTCCCCACTGTGGGATTCATCCCGAAACAGCAGTCAAGTGCTCCTTTACAGCAATTATACTACCAAATTCACAGTATGGGTTGTTCATCTGGCATATATTGTTATTTTTGTGGTTGTTTACCCATCATTGCTTAAGGAAATAACCACACCCTCTCACCAGTCTGGTTTGTGTGAGAAAGAGCCAGGCACCATTCCATCCTCCAATCCCAAGATTGCACTCTTGTGGCCACATCCTAAGACTTTGAGAGTTAACTTGCGCAAACTTTCTGGTGAAAGTCTTAAACAGTCATATCAGAGAGAGCTTAGGTCAGCTTGGGAGTTTTGTCCATGGTGAATTACATTTTGCAACACGACTGTTATAAAATTCCAGGAATTTTACCATCACTCCCTACCCTTCATTTTAGTAAAACAACATTTGAAACACCCACTTTTCATTGGTGTTGCTGACGGCCAAAGGAAGTGCCGTGGATCCCTTTTTCTGAGGAATGGCAAACTCACGGCGTTTAATGTTAGGCACTGATATCACAACTAAGGGGACTGACCAAGCCAGCAGTTTGAGACAGACAGCAAAAGTTTATCACCAAGGACTGATTTTTCAGTAGAATTTCTTTTAGCAGACTTCAGGAGAGAATGGGTCTGATCTTGCTGCTAAACTGAGTGTTCGGTGTCTGTGCATGTTGTGGGGTGACGGGGAAGTCTGTATATTTTTGGAAGTTATACTAAGAAGATTGTCTTCTGAATTTCCAGAAGTATTATCCCTCCTGACATGGATGACAATAAAACAGCAAAGGAATTGCAGGAAGTCATCAGGGTAAAAGAAAGGGGGAAAAAAAGGCAATTCAGCTGTGAGGGAGAAACTTCCAGTTTGATTCAAAGCTATTCAATGTTAAAATTGGTTTGGAACTTTTCTAAAAAACATTTCACTAAGGATTAATTTCCGTTTTCTTTTCTCCTTATTGTTTGGCAGTCAAGGTTGCAGCTAGATCACGCTATTTCAAAGACCCATTTGAGTTCAAGAAGGAAACTCCCAATTCTCGGCTTGTGACCGAGCGAGGTGAAGGAGGACTGTGACCCATCCCCATTTTTAATAACTGCCCTGCATCCCTCAACGTTCTACTTTACCATGCTGAGCTCAGTTGAAGAAGAGCGATGCACTACTGTGAATTTTAGCTTGCACTTAGCTTGCTGGGCAGCAAAATACCAAAAGGGAAAACCGTAAAAAAAAATTAATAATAATTAAAACAACCTCACCCCCAAACTGGCAGCTTGCGCAAGACTTTAGTCGGAAGCCCTGTTAGCTAGATGCCTTTGTGTTCAAACCACTTTGCATGACTCTTACTCTGAGTGACTCCAGTGTGAATATGACATTACTAATGACCTGCTAAGTGTGTACAGATGTGGGTTTCTCCAGATGTGGTGATTAATAACATAATGGAGATAGCGGTTGACTCATGTTTATGAGTTGTTTGCCTTTTATTACGTTTCCGAGCTTATTTGCTTTAAACTGGTTTTGTAACTCCAGCCAACAAACTCACCTTTAAATCTTAAAGGGCATCATCCCCGTAAATCTCCCTGGGGAAACAGGGCAGAGGGAATGTGCCCCAGGCTAGAGCTGAGCATCAGGTCCATTCTATGCAGGCATTAGACTGAATTAGGGAAGGCTGGGAGTTGCAATCATTGCCCCATTTCACTCCAAGGACCATAAAGAGGCTTGGTAAACCCTGACACAGTGTTTGCAATCTGGCAAGGCTGATAAAGGAAGATATTTCTTTTTAAAGAAATCTAGTGAAATATGTAATCATTTTGAAGTAAGCCCAGAGTTCTGGCCAGTGTTTCTGGAAGACGTTGCTTGCTTTTGCTTGAAAACAGAATGCTGATGAAAAGTCGAGTAAAATGTTGTTACAGATGTTCAACTCTGCATTAAGGCTGTTGGAATTACCACCACATCTTAAATCAATTCCCAGAACATTGTCTGGAGGTTATGTCATTGAAATAACGAATCCTCTTTAGTCAAGTATAAGCAAACATGTTAAAACATCATTGTAACTTTAAATTAAACTCTAGCGCAAACCAGGGGATCTGAAGCCTCATTAGACTTGCCTGACATTTTCCTAGCACCGAGTCTTCCCAAACTGTAAAACTGTTAGATTCAGTGCCTATTAGACAAGGGAGCGCTGGGAAGTTACAACAGCACATTAAGTGTTATACTTAGGGATGTGCAAAAACAAGCCCTTGAATTTTATGAGTACTTGGAGACTGGATGGAGTTCAGCTCCTATAAAAATTCCATGTTAGATTCCTGAACTTGTTTGTGTTCTAAAGAAGTCAGGTTTCTTTAAAGGATCATATCTTCATGTGGCTTCCGCAGCATGAAGGTAAGTGAAAATGCCAGAGATGGAGGTGTATTGTAATTAGCCGAAATGTAAGTTAAATAAGAGCTTGTAAATGTGCATCGTCATGAGGTAGTGGCCCATTACTTCAACACATTTGTCTTTCGTGAAAGTGAGTAAATTTAAGCCTCCCTTTTAATTCCATTTTTATTCCTCTCATGTAGTCACAGAAGCCATGAAATGAAAATTATATTTTATAGCTTAACTAAAAGTTTTCCTAGATCTGCTTTCTTTAAATATGCAGAAATTGATAGGATCCATATAAAGGCTAATAATTAAATATGGTTATACCCTACTTATGAGAAAGAAGTTATCACTGCTTCTCTTGAGGGACCTAAGCCATATGTAATGGTCTCCATTACACAGCGTTCATATATTTAAGCTGGAGACGTTTTCCCCCATCTCTTCAGGGAACAGATCTGCATTTCCAAGGCTGTGAGTGCAGGAGGAAACCTTTAAACCCAAGTTTCATTTAGGAGAACAAATCCCACTTTAAATGCAGTATGATTATGATAGATGATCTTTCTGAGTTGCAATGAAAATAAATAGTTTCTTTGCGTAGAAGAGGCACAACTTTACTACCAGAATGAGGTGTCTCCCTGGAGCTGGCTAACAGGTTATTAACTTGCAACTCTTCCATCTGAAGATCAGTGTGGGCCAACAGCTAGCAACAAGATGTAAAGATAATGGCCACTTAACCAAAGAGAATTATTTGTTATAGGCCCAATGCAAACAGGGAAGCAAATGCTAAGCAAAAGAATCCCACAGGCATGCTAGGGAGGATGACTTCTGTTCAGGTCTTAACTCATCTAGATTCATTGTGTAACTGGACACAACCGTGGTAACATCTGGTGACCTTGAAAAACTCTAGCCGTGGTAGACTAGGTTAGATAAAAGACCTTTGGATGTGGGATTACAACCTTAAGAAGGCCAACTGAACTATAACCTTAAGATGAGAAAAACAGAACTTGCACCCTGACTAGAGTGACTCACATGCACGCACACAAACACACACATGTTATTTGCTCCAGCATGCTACGCAACCAATCTAGGTCACCCTGAACACAATATACCAATTGCAAGCGGCCCATATTAAAAGATGACCTTGTCTTATAGGTCTAGTCAGTGCAAGACTTTCTACTTCATTCTAAGATGGGGAAAGTGCGAAAGTATACTTATACACACACACACACACACACACACACACACACACACACATACACCCTCACTGCCTTTCTACCGCATTATTGCCTCGGATGCCTGGTCCCCTATCCTGTGAAAGGAAGATTAATTCAGGTCAAGCTCAGAGTGCCTGTTTGCTTGCCGAGAGATGCATATCAACTCTAAGTGATTTTTTTCAATACCATTTATGTGGCTTGTATTTATTTCCTTTAATCTTTTAAGTGCTGTTTAGTCTCTGTGTGATTTGCTTTGGATACTCATTTCTGATAAGATGCGATATTATCCCAGCCACATAGTCTCTGCCTGGAGCTCTAAATGACTGATACGGTCGCAGCCTGAGCATGGGCCCTGGTGGGTGTCAGAGGAAGCAGCTGGTACCGGGGGTGGGCTGTGGGTGTTTGCAGGTGCTTTCTTGCCTTCATTTCTTCTGGTCTCACTCTCACCTTACACCAGAGTCATTCCCTTTTTCTGCATCAGCCAGGATTTAGACAAGCCCAAACTGACAGCAGAATAGGAGAGTGTAAAATGTGTAATACTTTGAAGCAGGTTTGGAGGGTAGTTGGATTATTAAAATTGCCTTGGAACCATGTATCATAACCTACTAAATTTACTTAGCATTTTCAGGGAAGTACCATATAATGCATGCTCTAATATGGGTCTTCCTGAATAATACCAAGTAGCTGACATGGCACTTTCTCCCCCATCTAAGACTCCTACACCATTAACATATATCAAAGCTTCTTTTGATGTCATCACTGCTAATATTTCTCTTCTTAGCTTTAAGGTAACTGCCGTGCATTCTGAGTTTCAGGGGTACTTTCCTCCTAGTCTGTGTTGCAGTCAACTATAAGAATCTGAAGATACTATTTTTCCTTCTTGACATTACAGCTTTAGCCTGAATTGTGGGGGTGGGGAGAGGAGGACTAGAATTTTGCCGCTGATGCCCTTGGGTGACAGGCTGGGTTTGCATCTGCTAATTATCAAGCAGTTCTCTTAAAAAGAAGCATGATGCAGGCTAATACATCTGCAAAGCTTATTAGTGGGTGTCTTTGGGCAAGAGCAGTAGAGTGTGCTGTGGTGTTTCTAAGTGAAGCTTCACATTGCTTAGCGATCTGTGTGGTTGAGATATTTGGAAAACAGCTTTTGGTTTCCAATCCCCTGTGCTGCCCTCCATCCCTGCCCCGCTGCCTCATCATCAGAGATTTCATTCAATGGCAACCTCCTCCTTCATTCTGGGGCTCTCCTCCAACCTCACCAGTCCCGGTGCTCCTGTCTTCATGGGTTAAGAAAGGACCCCATTGGCACAGCCCCACAAGCCCTCCCTCCTGGCAGTTGGAGGGATAAAAGCTGAGTTGGGCTTGGGATTCTTGAGCCAGCATGTGCCAATGTGCCCCGACGTGATTGAAACATTGGCTGTCAAGACCTTGAATCCTTGCCTCTTTTCAATGCTCTTTCTCTGGCATGCAGGGATTAGGAACCAGCTAAGTTGGTTCATCTGGAGAAGCAGCAGGCTGGCAGTTATGCCGACATTTCAAATACAACTTTATTTCTGATTTTGGTTACAAAAAAATGCACTCGATTACTGGGCAAAGCAAAGTAACCAAAATTAACTCTAGGAATAATGATTGTTCATAATTTTTTTTTTTTTTGGTATACAGATAAATCATGATTTCTTTTTTCTTTTTTCTTTTTCTTACGGCAGGGTGTTTACAAACTATTTCAGTCTGTTTAAAGTGCATGTTCAAAGGCTGGAGTGTAAAGAGGTGATGCCTTCACCTTCTCTAAGCCAGCCTGTTTGACTAACACATTTGGTCTTTGTCATTGGGTCCTAAAAGACAGCCATGAATTCCTAGTGAGTGACTGAGCCTTGAGTGTGTGTCCTTTGATATTTTGCCTGTATTTCACAGTCTGCCCTCAAACTGTTCATAATCTCATGAGCTGCCTGTATTTCCAGTTGAAGATGAGCAGCCGTCAACGCTATCACCAAAAAAAAAGCAACGGAATGGAGGCATGCGGAACTCACCCAACTCCTCGCCTAAGCTGATGAGGTAAGGAGAGGGGCTGGTTGCCCATGGTTTCCCTCTTAGCCCTTCTCTTCCTCCCCTAGTCCCCTCCTCACCCTGCCAGGCCCAGAGTCTCCCCTCCCCAGCAAGCCCAGGGTGGGGGAGGGGAGCGAGATCGTTAGATGGCTTCTTAAAGGCTGGAGTATTTATTCTGTCAGCTTGTCAGCAGTTAATGATAGAGCTGAAAAAATTCTGTCATGAAAAACAGTTTGAAAAGCTGTTTGAAAAATACATAGGCTTTAAAGTCTTAGCTGTCACCATGTCCTGTCTGTGTGTAGTTCCTAAACAGCAGTGGCACTAATGACGGCGGTAACCAATCAGAGGAACTCGTGTGGTTAGTTTGCCTGCGGCAGTCTCTTTCTGCTGGAGTCCCTCCGAGGACTGTTTTCTGTACTTAAGGCCATATGTGAGATGTATCATCACAATCAAAAATGAACCTGAAGATTACCTTCCTTTTATCCTGTCGATTGAAATCAAATTTCTGTTAATTGATTTTGACTGATAAAAAAAAGTCTAATAATCTGTGGACTTGCCAAAGCAAAGTTCAAAAGTAATACAGTTCTGCTCAGGCTAAAAGCAATATTAATTATGAAATAGAGCATGCATGTACATGTTCCCTTCCTTCCTTCTTTCCTTCCTTCCTTCCTTCCTTCCTTCCTTCCTTCCTTCCTTCCTTCCTTCCTTCGCTCCCTCCCTTCCTCCGCTCCCTCCCTTCCTCCTTCTCCCCTCCCTCCTTCACTTCTTCCCCCCTCCCTCCCTCCCTTCTTCTTCCTTCTCTCTCTTTCTCCCTCACTTCTTTCTTGACTATGGCTTCCTCTGGTAAATAGCAAGTGAAGTCAAATTTCAACAGCATTCTACAGTTTCCTCTTCTTGGCCTCTCCATCTTTTATCTCCCCTTTTTGTCTTCAATTCATCTGCCAATCCCAGCATTTTTTTCCTCTGACATCCTGACTCTCTACCACCCAAATGAAATAGGAGTGATTTCAGATTTGCACTGCTCACCCTATGTGGTTGCTGCTCTGGAAATGCCTGCCATCTTGACATTACTTTTCTCTTGTCATGACAACTGGCTTTGATTTTTGAAATACAATAGTGGTGATTTCCATTCCCCATCTTCAGTAACATTTGCATGTCCCTGGCCCTCCACGTCTACTTTTCTGGAAAATAGGCAAGGGCAGTCTTTCTTCATATGGTTGAGGACACAGGTTCTCTGTGGAAGACCCACTCCACCCAACTCCTTTTCCATATCCCCGTCTATTCCTGTTAAATGTTTCCTTAAAAGTTCTCTGCCTTCCCATTCACCCAGCCTTCCTTGGGTGTTGCTGATTTACATGCTTGTTTACAGTTTATGAGGAGGAATAAAATGTGCCAACTGCCGAGCTTTTCGTTTTTATGACGCCAGTTGTCATGCTAGCATTCATTTCCTATTTACTCACCTTTAGGTAATCGCCTTATCTAATTCTAATAGTTATTCCGATTTAAAGTGGAGAAAAGCCCAGCCACTTTCCTTTGCCTAAATTTAGAGAAGCAAATAAATAAATAAAGAGAAGTCTGAAAAATCTGAAACCGTTGGAGCCAAATTCCCTGTCCCTGTTTGCTATGTAAAGTATGGCTCATTTCTTTGATCTTGAGTAATAATAATTCTGAGGAGTTATACTGTTTTCATATGCTTCAAAGCTGTGTCAAAGTTTTGCTGCTTAAGGCTACTTCTTTATTCTGTTGGCTCTTGGGTACTAAGATGACAGGTCTTCTGTATGAGGTGGAGGCTTTTTTAAGTCGTAGCCTTCAGCAAAACATCAAATTACCAAATCCAGGGTAACATACTTCTACACAAATGCCTTTCCTGTAGATATATTATACCATATATATTAAATACTTTAGTGTTACACGCTACATTTTATGTGCAATAGAAAGTGATGGTTTGAGGTAGCCTTGGGGGGACTTTTTTTCCACAAGCAGAAAAAGCTAGTGTATATCGTATCAAGTATGGTTTTTACAGGACTTTCTGCCCGAAGGCCTTTGTAAATAAGTAATGATCAACAGATTGGCTGTGGGTTTTTGAAAAGCATGCCTATGTCAGTTTGCATGATGGGGGAGAATTTTCAAAGTGGATCTTGCTTTCATTCCTTGCCGGAGAGGGGCTGAGGGAGGCAGTCATCCTGGGCTGGAGCTGTCTGCTTCATGGTACATCAGAATTGCTAAACGTGGGTCAGGTGGTGAGCGGAAACTTGCCAAGCTGCAGAACTCGGGCTTCTTGTGTTGGTTGCCTTTGGGCTGCTGCTAAGGCCTCAGTTCCTGTCGCTGGGATGCCTTATCCCACCAGCCCACCATGGTCTCCCTCATAGCCCAGCTGGAATGGACCATCCCATGACAAGTGAGAAAGTCTTAGACACTCCTCCCTTACCATGTCTTTCTATGTCCCATGTGCTCCATATCCTCCATCTGACCTGGGAGCAAAGATGGGCCCCTGCTGAGCCCTCTCTCCGTTTCCCTTGACTTCCAGTGTACAGAAAGACCCCAGGGCCCTTTGGTTTGCATTTGAATATCTGGCACTGGCAATGAAGTCATGGGTAAATTTTTGCTAAATCCCCTTTGTTGATTGGTAGAAAACAAGGGCTCCCCCAGCTCCCTGTGGCTTTTCCAGTTGCCCCCTCCTCTTCCGACACCTGCTTTCTACTCTCCAGTAAATGGGACTTTCAGGTCCTATTCCTCATGACCTGAAAAATCCATAAAGGAAGCTAATGACTGATTTGAAGTGGATTTTTCAACATGAGTTTGTGGCTTGCAGTTTGAGCAGAATCAATCATTCTGAATGTGGGCAGGTTTTAGTGGCCTATGGGCAGCGATAGGAATAGCTCCAAGAGGAACTGGAGAGCCTGGAACGGGCTAGGATGGGCTTTAATTTACCACTGTGGCTTCTGCAAATAAAACAGGCTCCTGCGTGAAGGCTCCTTCCAAATCATCTGCCAGCAGGAGATGCAACGGGGACTCTGCACTAATGGTCTTTTCCTCCCCTTTGTTCTGGTATCAGGTTTACCCTAGTGTTTAAGTGCCGCTTAACTCTGCATGCTCATTAGGTGAACAGCCTTGTTTTGTATGTCTGAATCCTGAGGTAGTATGTTTTTGAGTCACCTCGACAGAAAACAACCCTCACGTCCAGACAGAGCTGAATGGCGAGTGTCTGGGCCGTAGGTCGAGGACACACGTGTAATGATGGATAAATTTTGGCTCCACACCCGCCGAGGAGTGAGCCGTGGAGGCTTCCAAGTCCCCGGCTCCCTCTGCCTATTATTTCCCTTCCTTGCTGGTCTCTTAACATGGAATTATTGAAGGAGCCTTCCCTAAAATCATGAAGCACCTGTTGCCCAATTCTCCCTACTTAGTGGGGTGGTGCCTTGTAAGGATAGCTACATCTTTCCTCATTTGTAAAGCCCTAGAGGGGCACAAACTTTGTCTCTGAATAGCTAAGTCAAGAGGTCTTAATTTGGAGGCCTTACCAACCCTATGAATCTTCAATGAAAACTCTCTAGGAAGTCTCTCTAGGAAAAAATAAAAAGTACATTGGATCCCCTTTTGACCACAGTTGAAGTAAATTCGTGGATTCCTGAAATCTCCATTCAGGATCCCTGGTTACAATCACATACAGTTTATTCCAGAGCCACCTCCACATAGTTGCATTTACACATGCTTTTTGGGGTGATGAGATTTCTCCAGTGGGTAGTTGGTATGGAGTAAACACCTGGGTTCTCACACTGAATCCTCACATGGAATCCAAAAAGTCTGTGCACTTTGACTGCCTGCTTTTAATCTTTTTCTCAGATTAATTCACATCCAGCAAATATTCAGCGAGAGCCTACTATGTACAAGTGCTAAACTTTAGATTCCTTAAAGAACTTCCGCACAGTCTAATGGATTAGACTAGATCCCTGTCTTCAAAATGCTTATAGTTTAACAGAGGAGAAGACAAGCACATAAAAGCACAGAATTGGGTAAGAACAAGTTGGGGGTTCCACTAGCATGGGCTGTGAGAACAGAAAGAGCTGTCATTACCTCTGGTTTGGGAGGCTGAGCCTGGTTTAGGAGGAGGTCTTATTAAACCTAGTTCCATACCATAAGGAGAATGCTCAACTAATAATATTATCTGTCTAGGTTTACCAGATGCCAGGCATCATTCTGAGACTGGATGCCTGTGACTCACTGAGTCCTAACTACAACTCTATAAGTAGGTATTACTCTTGCCCCCATTTTACAGGTGAGGATGTTGACACACAGAGATGTAAAGTCTGGTAAATCTAGGCAAGTTTTCCCTAATTAGGATGATGGAGGAAATAGGGACATGCTGAGACCACAGTAAATGCCTGGGTGTGGCTATAGCCAGGGGTCTTTGGAGTGGCCTAGATGGTGTGGAGAATGTAAGTATTCCGGCACCCAGTCATGAAGGCTTTGCTTGTCATAGGCACTGGGGAACCCCTGAAGGTTTTTGAGGAAGCAGTAACCTAACTTGTGTTTTGGGAGAGTCACTGGTGGCAGCAGAGGGAAGAGTTTGGAGTCCTCCATCAGGATATTTCTGAGACACACACTACGTAAGCACAGAGGTGTGAAATAGAAGGCCCACCCAACCCCAGCCTCTGCCAAGGCCATTTGGGTGCTAAGCCATTCAGGGTTTGCTGCAGAATAGTAGACCAGGACTGGGATACATAGTTTTCCCAAGGACACACATAATTCCTGACATCAGTCCTGAGACCTGGAGTAAGATAGAGTAGCACAGACCATGAGGATTTATGTAGGATGTATCAGGTGGACAGTTTACACAGATAGCACCCAGCTGGGCTTGCAAGGATAATTGACAACACCCAGAACAGAAAAATTGAACATTTTGAGGAGAGTTTCTTGTCAGGAGACCCAGAAAATATTAGACATTAGTTTCCTGAATGGGAGGCAAAATATGATTTGAGGAAAACAGATTATTCTCTTGGGCATCTCCTGGTCATTAAGTGAAATAAACTCATCTACTTGTTAAGTCTTATTGCCTCTCTTTTGAGTCAAACCTTTCATGGGGTCATTTTGTTAGGACTTCCCACATCAGAGCCTGCTAACATGAAAGATTTTAGTAATAGAAAATGGCAAAATGGCCTGAGCCGAGTCACCCTCACAATTCCTTCCACTGGGCAAAAGAAAGAAGGAAGGCAGGGACAGCTTAGCTGAGTAAATTGGCCTCTTAATGCACAAACTGATAGCATATGACAGGCCTCCCCCAGGACTGGAAAAGAAAGAAATAGTTGGTGTCATGGTACCAAGGCTTGGGTGGACCACACAGGTCCCTGGACAAGTTCATGCTCAGCAGATGGTCGTGACCTTGCCCTCTTGTTTCAAGAGCATCTTGTACAACCTCCTCTAGGACTGATGAACATATTGGTTCTCCCAGGCTGTCTCCCAAACATAAAGGCAAAAATTTCCTTTTTCTGAGAATGCTGACTGCCTAACATGAGATGACATCTTAGGTGGCAGCAGGGAAAATAATGCAAGTAGATAGATGCAGAGAAATTGAAAAGGACCCTAGTTCTGCCAGGGTCTGGCTAGAGCCTGGCCTCAGAGTTTTGTCAGTGTGGCCCCAGGGATGACCATCAAGTGGGAGATGGGGGGAGGGTGGTGGGCAGTGGTGTCTCAGGGGTGACGATCGTTATCAGGAGAGTGGAAGCCCTGTTGAAGGATGAGTTAAGGCAGGAGCCAGGATTTGCTCTGCAAATCCTCAGGAAGTATCAGGAAAGAGTAATCACCCAGGAGCCAAGGCACCCAAGAATGAGGCAGATCCAGTTGGAACCATTTGTGGTGCTGAACACCCAACTATGAGCCCTTTTGAGGAGACCACCTAAGACCTAATCCAGCCTCCTGTGTCTGATACAGGCTGAGATACACCTATGTGGCCTGATACTCTTGAACATTGTGCTCAAGGTCTTAGCGACTAGATACCATGTTGTTAAAAAAGGGTAGAACACTGAATTGTAAGTATTGCAATTTGCAAGGACTAGTATTTAATTTGCTTGTTTAAATTTATTTGCTGATTAGCTCATGGGAAGAGAAGTCAGCAAGAGAGAGTCATTTGTGCAGCATCTAGTCAGTAAATCCCCATCAAGAATCAAGTGTGGACACAATGCCTCGAGTTCCACAGAGTCACAGAGAATCAGAGTAGGCACCCAGAATGTGAGGCACCTCCTTCCATTTTGCAATTTTGCCTAGTCACTTCCCTTGCCTCCCTGTAGTCCTGGCTTTGCTGAATAGAACTACAGCTTCATAATCTGTGTGTTGTTGACAATTGCTAACGGGTAGGATTTACTCAAGCCATATAGATTCTCCATCTGGGCAAAACTTTATAGCGGTGGTTCTCATACTTTAGCAGGTGTCAGAATCACCTGGAGGGCTTTGTTAAAATACAGCTTGCTGGGCCACAGCCCTACACAGTCTAATTCAGCAGATCTGGCCTGGGGATTGGAAATTTGCATTTCTGTCAAACTTCCAGGTGATGCTGATGCGGCTGGTCTGGGCCACAGTTTGAGAACCACTCTTTTTAAGAATGAGAACAATGAGAGGAGCTTGAAATGATAGAGGCCCATCTCTCAGAAGTGTTCAGATTTTGCACTGGAGAACCAAATAGTTGCTTAATTAAGAACATCTGTCTCGACCACTGTTGCCATCACACGGGTCCTCCCTGCTGATTAGTTACAGCAGCTGGCTTCTGGTGAACTTCAGGCAGCTTTGACTGGTTAGAGACATAATTTAGGGTTATCCTTCACATCACAATGCCCTTTTTATAGCAAATGCTCTGTGTCCTAATTCATACACCCTCCCTGTGAATGAAAAATGTTGCAAAAACCCTGATTGTCCAAAAACAAATTGTGACAAGATATCAAAGGTAAATGGGTTCTCACTGCACACGTTTTTGATCTCCACAAAAGGTTTGCCGAGTCTCTGTTGACTGCTTGAAGAGTGTTGGGGGACTAGAGGTGATTCATTAATTCCTCTTGTTAGTTTGGTTGCATCCTCTACTGGATTCTGGAAATACATGGAAGAGCAAAATAGATCCCTGCCCCTAAATAGTTCACCATCTAATGGATAAAACAGACATGGAAATTATTATCGCTGAAGGAGCATCTCTAGAAGTTCCTAGGAAGGGAAAATAACTTCAGTCTCTCTGGCTGTTCGGGATGATGGCTTTATGAGGAACACTTGAGCCAAACAGTGAAGCCTGAGAAAAGTCCTGTTAGCCCCGTCATGGTGCCTTACATAATAGATGCTCAATAAAGTCAGTATTTGCAGCTTGGATAAAAGGCCCACGGAGGGATGAGAAATTCACCTCCTTTTAATCAAGTCTCTCATCTCCCAGGGAGACCACTGTAGGGTGCCCTTAATTTGGATGGGATGCTCATAATGACAGAGAAGTCCTCATCGTGTGATAAGACACAAGGTCTTGAAAATCAAGCGAGAAAAGAATGCAATTTTCCAGCCATTTTGTAACTTTCCTTTTTCATAACATTTTCGTGTGTTTGGCTGGTTATTTGTACTTTAATGTAAATTTCTGAAGTCCAGCGTTGAACCCAGTGCCACAGAAGGAACAGGCATTGGCTGTCTTTGCCTGTAAGGGAAATTGTGCACTTTAAAATATGATATCAGCTTCCTCACAGTGGGTTTGCTAGAAAAGGGATTTGTGGTTTTGCTTTAGGCTGTTGTCTTCAAGGCGAGTTTTTTGTGTTTCTGTTGTAGCAAGGCATTTAGTTCACTTCCTGAGATTAATTGATACCAAGTGGCATTTCTTGCTCTGCAAATCCTCAAAACAAAGATCTTTTGCAGGCATACCTCAGAGATATTGCAGGCTCAGTTCCAGGCCTCCACAACAAAGTGAATATCGCAATAAAGCAAGCAACATACATTTTTTGTTTGTTTTCTAATACATATAAAAGTTAGGTTTACACTCTTCTGTAGTCTATTAAGTGTGTACATACCTTCATTAAAATACTCCTAAAAACTGCTAGTAATCATCTGAGTTATCAGTGAGTTTTAATTTTCTTGCTGCTAGAGGGTCTTGCCTCAGTGTTGATGGCTGCTGTCTGATCAGGGGGTGGTAGCTGAAGATTGTGGTGGCTGTGGCAATTTCTTAAAATAAGACAACAATGAAGATTGCTGCATCGACTGACTCTTCCTTTGACAAAAGATTTCTCTGTAGCATGTGATGCTGTTGGATAGCATTTTACCCAGAGTAGAACTTCTTTCAAAATTGGAGTCAATCCTTTCATACTCTGCCACTGCTTCATCAACTATGTTTATGTACTATTCTAAATACTGTGTTGTCATTTCAACAGTAATCACAGAATCTTCACTAGGAGTAGCTTCCATCTCAAGAGACCACTTTCTTTTCTAACCCATAAGAAACAACTCCTCATCCGTTCAAGTTTGATCATGAGATTACAGCAATTCAGTCACATGTTCAGGGTCCACCTCTAATTCTAGTTCTCTTACTATTTCTACCACAGCTGCTGTTACTTCCTTCACTGAAGTCTTAAAACCCTCAAAGTCATCCATGAGGGTTGGAATCTACTTCTTCCAAACTCCGGTTGATATTTTGACCTCCTCCCATGAATCACGAATGTTCTTATTAGCATCTAGAATGGCGATTCTTTTTCAGAAACTCTTCAATTTATTTTGCCCAGATTCATCAAAGGAATCACTATGGCAGTGATAGCCTTATTAAATATATTTCTTAAGTAATAAGTCTTGAAAGTCAAAATTACTTCTTGATCCATGGGCTGCAGAATGGTTGTTCCAGCAGGTATGGAAACAGCATTCATCTTATACATCTCCATCAGAGCTCTTGAATAATTGGGTGCATTATCAGTGCACAGTAACATCTCAAAAGAAATCTTTTTCTCTGAGCAGTAGGTCTCAACAGCAGGATTAAAATATTCAGTATGTCATTCTGTAAACAGTTGTAAATGCCTGACTTCAAAGCTTCAAAGGACAGGCTGATTCTTGTTTGGAACTAATGCAGCTGGTGACTTTAAGTTGAAGTAAAAGCTCATTTACCATTCTGAAAATCCTAGAGGCCTTAAGAATTATGTGAAATCTACTCTGCCTGTGCTCTAGCAATGAAAAAATAAACCTTCAATTCAAAAAATATATATATATATATAATATCTGCAAAGTACAATACAGCCAAGTGGAATAAAATGAGGTATGCCTATGTTCTTTTTTTTTAAGACAGGGTCTGGCTCTGTTGCCAGGCTGGAGCGCAGTAGTAGTGTGATCTCGGCTCACTGGCAGCCTCAACCTCCTGGGTTCAAGTGATTCTCATGCCTCAGCCTCCTGAGTGCCTGGGACTACAGGCATGCACCATCTGCCTGGCTAATTTTTGTATTTTTTGTAGAGATGGAGTTTTGCCATGTTGCCTAGGCTGGTCTCAAACTCCTGAGCTCCAGTGATCTGCCCACCTCAGCCGTCCAAAACGCTGAGATTACAGGCATGAGCCACCGTACCTGGCCATGCCTGTATTCCTTATTTGACTTTGGGCACGCTGAATTTCTAGCTGTGGACATTGGAGGGTGAGCCGAGATGCAAGGGTTATGGGGTGAATTTCCACTAATCATTCATATAAGTGGTGCATTTATAAGTGCCTGCGATGCTGATTTCCTTTTCTTGGCTGATTAGGGCACTGCCACTTTGGGTGTTTTGATGGAGAATGAACAAGATATGGCTGCCTCCTGAAAGTGGGAGGGTCTGATGTGGGCACCCAGCAGCACTGGCCTTCAGCCAAGTAGACCTTTGTGTTGAGGCTTTGCCTCTTCTCTCACTGGCTCTGCCACCTGAACATATTACTTATCTATTCTGTTACCCATGTATACACAGAGCTCGATAATAACATAAATTACCTACAGCTTTTCTTGTGATTAGCAAATCATGAAATGTAGGTAAAAGTTTTAGTGCATCAACATTTGGAAGGGTTCGACTCATGGCAGCTATTCATCATAGTAACAACAGTGGTAATAGTACTAGTAGCAGCAATAGTAGTAGTAACAGTAGTAGCAGTAGTAGAAATAATAATAGTAGCTCTATATCTTTGTTATTGAAATGCTCTCCCTCTCCTACCTCCTTTCACTATAATCAGAGCTACTAATACATGAGTGGGTCCTAAGCAAAGTGTGAAGGATGATAATCATAAGACTCGTTAACACTTCTTGAGGACATGCTCTAGGTCAGATGGTATATTCAGGGCATGAAATGTCTTTACTTGTGTAATCCTCAAATGGAATCCATTGAATAATGCTAATGATTAACATTCCCATTTTACAGATGAAGAAACTTAGGTAATGTACAACATAGCAAGTAATAGATGAGCCAAGCCTTGAAGACAGATATTTTGACTCTGGAGCCAGGCCGCTTAAACACTATGGTATATTGTCACTAAGGACATAGGTGGTTTCCTGCCCTTAGTGGTATCAACCCCTGAACACTCCATTTGGAGACGGACTGTATAAGTCAGACTGCTCAAATTAGCTGGCTAGTGTTCAGGCTTCCTCTTTGCTTTAAGCTGGGCTGTCATTGGCATTGATCCTCAAATGCATGTCTAAGTTAAAGACGGAGAGAAGTTACCACTCTGGCAGAGCAGATCTAACATGCCTGTATATTGGTGGTGGATAGAGAAGGTGGTTGGAGAGGGGAGGGATATTGACCCAAAACCTTTAGAGGAGATACTGGGTATTACATATGTATGTCTATGTATTCCTGAAATAATGGCAGGATGCTTCCCCCGCCCCTCCTTAAGTCGACAAGAAAAACTTAAGATTCAAGAAGGGCAGCCAGGGGCCTTCAGCTGAGGGATATCTGATACATTGTGCCTGTTTTTCTTCAAGGTGGGCTATTGTGTTAATTTTCTAGGAATGCTGTAATCAAGGATCACAGACCCAGTGTCTTAAACAACAGAGCTTCTCACAGTTCTAGTGGCTAGAAGTCTGAGACAAAAGTCTGGGAGTGTTGGTTCCTCCCAAGGCTCCTGAGGGAAGGATCTGTTCTAGACCTCTCTTCTTGGATTGCAGACCTCTGTCTTTTCCCTCTGTCTTCACATAATCTTCCCTCCTATGGAAAAGCTGGCCCAAATTTCCTCTTCTTGTAAGGACACCAGTCCTATTGGATCATAACTCACCCCAATGACCTAATTTTAACTTAATTACTTTTTTAAAGACCATATTTCAAAATACAGTCATATTCTGAGGTACTGGGGGTTAAGACTTCACATAAAAATTTGGGGGAGAACACAGTTCAGTCCATAAAGATGAAACAGCAGATATACCTCACGTCATAGAGTTTCTATTACCCTAAAATAAGGCATGTACATTGGCTAAGTCGCAAGTGACAAGTGAGCCTTGAATTAATTATGGCACCTTTTAGGGAAATTGAAAATTACTTTGTGAGTGGAAGACTTAGGTAATGTCATTGTGATGTGAAAGACAGTATCTAATCCTGGTCCTTGGTTTCAACTAACTGGCCTTTGAGGAGTTGTGGGAGAGGCTTTGGAAGTGGGTCTCTATCATTTTGCAAACTGAAGATGTTGGGATCACTTATTCAGGAAGATTTCTCATGATCCTCTTTTCCATATAACAAACTGTCCAATTCCTTTGGGTTTCCCTGGGTCGTAGCAGTGTTGGTTGGTGTGCTCAACGGCAAATGCTTGGACTTTCTTCTAGTAATAGAAGCTTTAGAAACTTTGATTTAGTCCCTGTGGCCAACTGCCTGTCTACTCTCCACCTGTTCCAGAGATCTCTCTGCAGCATAAGCCAGCCTAAAGTACCTTAAATTACTACAGGAACAGACATGGTAAAGAAATTTATACTGTCTGGCCAGAAACAGTTACAGACTCTGTTGTTGCTGGAATGAATTGTGTTCCCAGCTTACTCCCAGACTGTGAAATCCAGTGAGTGTGTAACAGTGCTGGCCCTTACTGGAGCCATAAATTAATCCCTCTCCCGTGCTGCTTAGCTCTCATCTTCACTCTAGCAACCTTTCTTTGCCTACTCAGGGCTCTCCAGCTTTCTGATATCCAGCAATGGTCCAGTACTTTCAAAATTCTTTTAGCTGTGTCTTTCCCCAATGACAGCACAGTGTTTCAAACTTCAGGGTCTTCTAGGCTAATCCACCTTTATATGCATATCCTCACTGCATCCCTCGCTCTTCTGGAATGTCTCAATGATAGAAAACCCACTGTCTTGGGCAACAACTCATTTCATTTTCGAATTACTTTCAGTTTTTATAACACTCTTCCTTTTTTGGAAACATGATTTTTGTTCTCTCTAAATCGCATGCATCATTCTTAGTCTGCTGTCAATCAGTCATACTCAATCAGTTTAATCCATCTTCTACTTGACTGTCATTGCACATCTGGAGACAGCTGGAAGGCCTGGTCTGAGTCTTCTGTGCCTTAGGTTGGGCACTATAGTATCCGACATCTTCAACCATGGTTTTAGGTGCCATTATTTGGCCTTTTTCATTTGGGCCTCAATTCTCTGAGTGGGTCCTACTGGCTATTAGTGGATCAACACTGCAACATGCTGAGATTCCTCTTCACGTTTCATGGTTCAGATCAAATGCTACTTTCTTTGCAAAGCCTTCCTTAATGCTACCCAAATATGAGGATATGAACAGCTTTTTTCTTGGTATTCTCATATCACCTTGTACTTTCCTGTAACACTTGCCACAAGGTACCATAACTATTGAACTATTGGTTTATATGTATTTTTTCTCCTGCTATCTTGTAGACCTCTCTTTGACTAGAGACTTTATCTTAATCATTACTGTATCCTGCATTCCATGCTCAGAATAGGGGATTCTTATTGGTTGCTTTACTGTTTCAATAAACTGAAGTTAGAATTCCAAGTACCAAGCTGGTCAGAGAGGGTAATGTCTCTGTTCTGGGAGGTTTTTGATGTTCCTCAGGTCAGTCTCTTTGGGGGAAATCCTGGATTGTTTATATTTAAATGGTCCAAGCCAGGCTGAGAGATGTGTGGGGAGTAGAGTGTAGCATGGCATACCTCTAAGACTTCCTGGATGCCTCTGGATGTTCCAGTGCAAATCATGGCTTGTAGCTCCAGTGTCAAATTATGCCTGGTTTCTGGAACCCTCTACCCCAGTTAATGAAGCTTGACATTAGCTGTCTTTTTTTCTTTTTATTAAAGGGCGATTGATCATCAGGCTTGCTTATTTGCTTTTCTGGATGAAAGTTGCAGGCCACTGTTACCGATGTCTGACTCCTTCCAAGAAAGAATCAAATATACCAAACCAAAATGTATCTCCTCTTCCCCAAGGCACATATTTTCTAAAAGTGTTTGTTTGTTTGTTTTTTTGCCAGCTTGCTGTTTGATTTGCTTGCTTGCTGATATTATGGGAACATAATTCTGAGTATCTTTTAAATCCTAAATGCATTGGGGGCAGGTCTCAGGTCATCCTGAGATAACACTTTCTCTCCAACCAGTAAACAGGGCAAGGGAATTTGAACCTGACTCTATATCTTCAGGGCAAGTCTACTAACATCTTCTTGCAACTGAAATACGTTCTTCAAGGGCTAGAAAGAGTTCATTTTGTTCATTTTCTCAAACCTCCTCTCCATGATGGCTTTTGTTTACCTACCTATTCCAGATAATATTAATAGATATCTATGCAGCTGTTAAAGACTCTTCAAGGACAAAAACATCCCTCAAAATTTGCTCTCACCCTGATCTGTAAATAGTTCTTATCAGCAACTGCCTTTTTATCTTAACATCATTGACTAAGTTCAGTATTTGGAAGATGACCTGGTGGTTTACATACCTCAAGACCTCTCAACAATCCAGACACTGAGATACTACTCAGAGTGGGATTGTTCTTTTTCTTTTAAGATCAGATGTGACAGTTCCTGTAATAGTCTAGCATGTTCATTGAAGATAACTTTGCAAGTTTGCTTCACATGGTATTTGTCATTTGGTGTAGTCTAAAAGCAAATTCTCAAGCATAAATAAATGCAGTGAGAGAGTTTTTCTCACCTTATGTGGGAGTGGGGAGCATATTGGAGGGTCATGGTAGATATTCAAAAGCTTAATCCTAGGTTTTTGGGTCATGGAAGGGAGATTGCTGTCTCGCTCTGTACCCTTGACATGTAAGTGGGAAGTATCAGAGACATTTCAGAGGGACAAACAGTAAAAACTAAATAAAAGTCACCCTCTGATGTTGAAATATAGAATTTCAAAAGGTAAAATCACTTTACAATAAATGTATGGAATTTGACCCTATGTATATTTTCTGTCTTGTGTTGGCAATATTAATCAGAAAAGATAGCTCCATTGCAAGAATGGTTAAGTATAGCTGGGACAATGTCCTAATTATATGGCCAGTTTTGCTGGAAGGAACAATGACTTCCCAAACCTGAGGTGCTGAATCACTATCAGAGATAAAAGCATGGACATTGATTATGATTCAAGGTGCAGGAGCTTATTTATTGTGCTGTAAGCTTGTTAGACCTGCCTGATTCCATTGCAATTCTTAAGGTTGTCAGTGAGGCTCTGCCAACCCACTAGACGGGAGGCCTTTATGGAAGCATGTTCCTTTTTCACCAATAAACAAGGCGATAGAGGGTGAATGTTGCCCTGAGAATTGGAAACAAGTTAATTAAGATGCATCTGAGCTTGAGACTGTCGTCTAAGGAATGCAGCAGTTGGGAGGTGAAGGTGGCGGGGAGCGTCATTGGATGGTTAGTGCATATACAGTTGTCAAGGCAAGGAGAGAGGGTGTTGTTTAGTATTGAAATCATGTATTCCAGATGTGGGCATTTGGTAGTCAATCTGCTCTGAAGTGACATGCTACTGAATCTTTAAAGGGCTTCAGCCAGGGAGAGCAAAATCTGATTGGGCAAATTGCTAAAATATTTAAAGTGCAGCCTGTTAAAGCTTTTACTGCGAAGAGCATCACGTCAGAAGTTGTAGTCAGAAGGAGCGAGTAATTGGCTTTCCATCCTCATGCCAGTCAGTCAGCATGAGGCTCTATTCCTATTCCTTCCTCTTCATTGCCGAGGCTAATAGCAACCCTTTGGGGTGTGTGTGTGTGTGTGTGTGTGTGTGCGCGCGCGCACACGCGTGTGCGAGTGCTGGGGAGATCGAAAAGCTGGTAATATGAGAGGAAGAGGAGTGAGGTAGCCTTTAAAAGGGAGGCTAAATCCACAAAATGTTAGGAAGACCATTTAGGAAAAGAGGAGCTGGGGAAAGGCAGAAATGCTGCCTGACAAAGGTCAGCTGCACTTCCAGACGCGGGGTGGTGCTTTGGGGGCAGTTGTCTCTCAAAGGATGGATTCTGTAAGCAGAAGAATGGCTTTCAGTGACAACCACTTCCTCTGCATCTTTCATATCCTCTGAGATGTAATTCAGGGGGCACTTTCCATTTATAATTTATCACATTTTCCACTTAGGTTTTCCTGTCCTTTTCTCCCCAGGCATGACCCCTTGTTAATTCCTGGCAATGACCAGATTGACAACATGGACTCCAATGTGAAGAAGTACGACTCTACTGGGATGTTTCACTGGTGTGCGCCCAAGGAGATAGAGAAGGTCATCCTGGTGAGTGAGGGATTGTTCATCTGATGTTGCCCGCTTCTGCCCTGAACCACATTTGCTGGGAATGGGGTTTCCCTAGTGGGACAGTGGGATAATACTGTCCCTAGTCCTAATTATTTTTGATGATTGAAATTCTGAGCATAGATTGAAGCAGCTAGACCTCTGATTAGAGCATGAGCAATATTCAGAATTTTCAATCTCTGCATATATTGGCTCCTCATAAGAGTGGGTGATCACGTGCTGTGGGAAAGGCATGGTGGGAGGTGGTATGAACGTAATTCCTGTGGCCATGGCGCTGGTGTCAGAGTCTGCCTGTACCAATGATTAGCTGCATGGCTTGGGTAATTCACTTGACTTTTTGCACTTCGGTTTTCTTATCTGTAAAAAGATGAGATGAGAGTGACCCTAACTCATAGGGCTGTAGTGAAGATTAAAATCCAACATATGACTCAATAAAGTTACCTCTTATTCTTACTATTATTAAATGTTGTGAGGAAAGCTGAATGCTGCCTGTATTGTTATTGGTTTATAGCAATGTTTTGTATTCTTATAGATAATAGCCTTGCACATCTGCGAGCTTTCTTAGTGCATGTCATAGACAGGCAAATGCATGATGATGCATGACATAATGATGACAATAATGAACTATAGTCCCCTTGGGGAGGCTGGGGCTCAGAGCCCTATTTCGTGTAAGGCTTGTGAACATCTTCATAGCAGCAGTGGGCTCACCCAGTCTCTCCCAGGAATGTCAGCGTAGATAACAATCCATTCTATTCTTTGCCCTTGTTCTATTAGCAGCTTTGGGTCTTAATGCCTACATTGGTTTTCCTACAGTTTATTGTCTTGCTAATCCATGAAAAATGGATTAATAATCAGGAAAGTCAGATGGAAGGGTTCTTTCTCCCTTGGGCCTCTAATCCCCAGATTGGGATTGGTCTGTTCCTGTCAGCCAGGAAAATCCTATCATTTCTGATGTCGGGACCACCCTTCCTAAACAAGGACTCTTCTGGGTCCTCAGAATGGCTGTGTATGCTAACACACTGGACTTTCCCCTGTGCTTTATCTATGTGTATGTGTGTTCTCAACTTAATTATAAATCAGCATTAACAGCCAATACAGTATCAAGCTGGAGGCTGTCTCAGAGGTGGAAAAGTTGCAGGCAAGAGCACAGAAAGTCAGAATTCTTAGCAAACAGCCATTGTCCAACTGACCAGGAGTGCAAATGGTTCTACTTGCAAAGCTGCTTCACGTATGTACATTCTTTTTGTTTTGTTTTGTTTTTCTTGAGACAGAGTCTCGCTCTGTTGCCAGGCTGGAGTGCAGAGCCGTCTTGGCTCACTGCAACCTCTGCCTCTCGGGTTCAAGTGATCCTCCTGCCACAGCCTCCTGAGTAGCTGGGACTACAGGTGCACGCCACCACACCCAGCTAATTTTTTTATATTTTTAGTAGAGACAGGGTTTCACCATGTTGGCCAGGATGGTCTCGATCTCTTGACCTCATGATCGCCAGCCTTGGCCTCCCAAAGTGCTGGGATTACAGGCATGAGCCACCACACCTGGCCATGTATGTACATTCTGATGTATTCATGGCACTTTTGCTCTGGTGGCCTAAACTTAGCCTGATGTTACCGCTTGTGGCAGGTCATAGGCTGGATGCCCTATCTGGGACCTAAGGTTTTAATGACTTGCCTGGATATTGGTGTAGTATGCATGCCAACTGATATTCAATCAACATCTGCCAGCATGAAAACGTTTAGGAGGTGAGTTACTACTTCTATGAAAAATAACATCATTTAACAAAACATCTCCAGGAGGCCTACTATGTGCCACACACTGTTCTAGTTACTGGAGATGCAATCCCTGACAACGACTGCTCTCACAGAGCTTATATTCTAGCAGAGCGGGGCCGGGAGAAAAGGCGTTATCTCTAGGTAGACAAATGAGTACATCACAACATTTCAGATATTTATAGGATGCTTTGAAAAAAGTAAAGCAGCATTGTAGGCTAGAAAGAGACTGGGAGGTGCTGTTTGGAAAGTATGATCCAAGAAACCCTCTCTAAAGTAACACTGGGCTGGAGATGAGAATGACAGGTAGGGCCAGCTACATGAGGATGCTTTGAGGCTGTGTACTCACTGGGTACAGGAAACTAACTACTTTGGGGATTCGAAGATATAAGAGATAGTCCCAATTGTAATTTCCTGGATTAACTAGAGAGAAGTTATAAAATGTAACCCATGAAACAGTGTATTTAAAGCTAAGTGGTAAGAGGCACAAAATGCTATTGAAATGTAGGGGAGAAGGACTAGGGTGTGTTGAAGTGGCCAGGCAAGTCCCATCAGATACACACAGGTTGTGCTTGGGTTGGGCCTGGAAGGATGCATGGGAATTCCAGATACATAGAGAAACAAATGATCAGTTTCTCTAGTGTGCCTCAAACCCAGCAGAATCAGACACACCAGGGCTGAAGCTCTAGAATTAGGACATTCATAAGGTTCTCTGGGTGATGTAGCTGTGGCCAGTCTGACGATGGGTGTTTTGATCCCAGATCGAAGTTCCTGGGGTCAGCATCTGTGCCTCGGCCACTCGGCTAACTGTGCCTTCCCCACCTCCCTAGTCTAGAATTCACTTCCACCCTGGGCCCAGTTGATACTCCTCTGGCTTGTTGAAGGGAGCTAGCCCCCCAGGTGACCTGGCCAATTAAAAATAATTAGGAGCCCCGTCACATAACAGTGCATTATAGACTGGTTGGCTCTCTGCTGTTGGCACCCAGGCACTTGCACTTCCATGCAGCCCAGATAACTAACTCCAGGTCTTCTGCAGGAAGTGGGGATATGTGATGTGAGCTCCCCAGTGGGTCTTCCTTGGTCACAGTTTCTAAGGCATTTCTTACAGCTTGTGTCTTCGGTTTCCGTGGACTGTTGCAGAGGGAAACCAATAATGGTGACAGCCCCTGCTTTATTCTAACGATCAGGTAGTGAAAGCTAGCTTCCTCCTCTCCTTGGGGGTTACTGTAATAACCCTGACATTGTCGTGAATTGCAATATTGGCATTTATACAATCAATGCAGCCGTCAATTCTAGAGATTAAATCAAGCAGAGTTTGATATGTGGACATTAATATGCCTCCCCCAAAGCATTGTAAGCCACATGGGGCCAGCCAGGCATGCAGTGGGTGGACAGGGATGGGAGGCATTGGACAAAGGTTCACAGCTAGCCTCCTGGCCTCACTAGCTCAGTGAATCAAAGGACCAGCAGTGACTGAACTGTTGTATTTCCTGGGAAGTTGGGGTTCTCCTCTAATAGAGTGACTGTGTTCTTTCATTTGTCTGCTTTGTAGATAGAGGTTTGGAGTTGGAGGAAGACACTGCTCTGTTGCTCTTACTAATCTCTCTCTAGCCCCTTGTAATGATTATTTGGGGAGATCTTTTCTCCGAATGATGTAAGCAAAGCAGGCCCCTCCAGAAATGTCCCTGGAAACTCCAAGGCAGCATTGGACAGGGGTCAGCAAACTTTTTCTGTAATAAGTCATGTAATGAATAATTTAGGTTTTTCAGGGTATAAGATCTCTGTTGCTACTGATCAGCTCTGCTGTTGTAGCATAAAAGCAGCCATAGGCAATACCTAAATGTATGAGCATGGCTGCATTCCAGTACAACTTGGTGGGAATTTGAACTTTATGTAATTTTCACAGATTATAACATAGTCTTCTTTTGATTTTTTTTCAACCATTTTGAAGCACAGAAACCATTTTTAGTTCACTGAACATACAAAAGAACGTGGTGGGCCAGATTTGGCCTGTGGGTCATAGTTTTCTACTCCTGGCTTTAGGTAGCATATTCCACCTGCTGATGCATGGACATCTCACTGATAAGTCTAGAATTCCAAACTCAAATTTCTCCAACTGAGCCCAGTGCAGGCATCTGACCATTTTATCATCATCTCAGCAAGCAGGCCAGAAAAGGCAGCTCATTTAATCAATAGTTTCATGGAAATGAAGACTTCTCTTTCCAAATAGCATAAATATTCCTTTTCCTTTTTATTTTACCTCCTGAAAATTATTATGAAGATCTTCTCACACGTATTTATGGCATCTCTTTCTTAAATCTTTTGTCAAAGAAGGCAGCAATGTGCATGGGTATACATTTGGATACATTTATTACATAAATATAATACGTATACACATGCTCAAATTATAGCTTTGTATGGCACATATATAACATTGATGAAATAAACATAATAGCACATAGTAAGCTCTCAGCAAATATTTGCTTGATTCTTTGCACAAATGATTTTTCCACTCCTTACGACAGCCCTACGCAGTCTTCTCTCTGACGCTTACACACTTCTCCCTGTTGCAGACTCGAAGTGAAGCCGCCATGACCGTCCTGAGTGGCCATGTCGTGGTCTGCATCTTTGGCGATGTCAGCTCAGCCCTGATCGGCCTTCGGAACCTGGTGATGCCGCTCCGTGCCAGCAACTTTCATTACCATGAGCTCAAGCACATTGTGTTTGTGGGCTCTATTGAGTACCTCAAGCGGGAATGGGAGACGCTTCATAACTTCCCCAAAGTGTCCATATTGCCTGTAAGTCCAAGGTCACATTATTGATGCCTTTTCTTCTTTTCATTCACAAAAGAAAATCCCAGATGGATATAATAGTTGTAGCTTTGATCATGCCTGTGCTTCTTCATCTGGATATGGGCCTGAGGACTCAGCACTTCCCCTATGCTCTGTCAAGGAAAATCCAAACCCTGGGAGACCTTATTAAAAGGAATTTGCAGCCAAGTTCAGTCCGTCATCAGGGATGAAGTTTAGCTTGTATCAAGTATATTAACCATATCAGTGTCTAAACACTCTCTCATTCCTGCCTATACAAAACCTAGAGCATTGTTATATTATGATGTTTATAGTAAGGATTTGCTTACAGAACTATTTATAGCGTTATACTTACGGCATTTTTAATGCTTGAAGAAACCTTGATCTGTGCCACCTTCTGTGTTTAACTAAATAAATGCAAAGAACAGAGTTCTTTATTTCTGCTGTACAGAAGGCCAACTCCTTCTGCAGCTCAGCCCCTAACCCCTGTTCGTTTAGAAGTCCCGCAATGTGTTCATGGTTGTGTTTGTGTGTGTGTGTGTCCGTGTGTGAATGTGTGCATGATACTCTTGACCGCAAAACATTAGGACTTCGGTCTGAAAAAACAGTCTGGGACTCCACAATTTAGTGTGAGGATATGGGATTTAGGAGTCATGTGATTAACCACTTCTTAATCATAGTGAATGCATAGTCCACAAACTCTCAAAACATTGTAGAGAATTATGCATTTCAGTGTTTGATGTAATTCTCTACATCACAAATTCATGCAAATCTCACCTCTCTTCCAAATATTTTTCTTGTAAGTTCACATCCCTAAAACTAAGAAATAGGGGCCGGGTGCAGTGGCTAATCCCTGTAATCCCTGCACTTTGGAATGCTGAGGCGGGAGGACCACTTAAGCTCAGGAGTTCATGAGCAGCCTGGGCAACATGGTGAGACCTCTTCTCTACAAAAAGTTTAAAAAATTAGCTCAATGTAGTGGTGCATGCTTTTAGTTCCAGCTACTTGAGACTGAGTTGGGAGGATCACTTGAGCCTGGGAGGTCGAGGCTGCAGGGGGCTATGAAAGCACCACTTTACTCCAGCCTGGGCAACAGAACAAGACCCTGCCTCAAACAAAAACAAAAACAAAAACTGAGGAACATGGATCTCTCTACATGTCAAGAGGTCTGGGTTTGTCCCACTTACAAAGCTAAAATCTATTATTTCTGTTATCAGCTTCCAAAACCTCAGAAATGGGGGGAAAAAGAGCCAAGTAATATAATTCATTAAAGAACACGTAAGAATCTATCCACAAGTAGTACTCGTTACTCATTAGATGCCACCATGTGTCTTTACATAATGCTGGCACAATAGGGACTCAATAAATATTTAAAGGAGTATGAAAAAGATCAGACAGTTATCTTTTGGATGCTGGGGCAAAAACCCACTGCCTTAGTGAGCACAGACAATTGAAAATAATCACCTATAGACAAACAGTCATACACAGAGGAGAGCATAAGCATATATATACTTCGCTAATTCCAGAAATATGGTCAATTTGATTATATGATTCCATGGTTATCTTTCTATCATGTGCTCCTTCACATAGTCCCCTGACCTCTAAAAGTGTCTTTGTAAAGAGTTTATTATTTTACCAGGATACATGAGTCTGCGTGTGTTTGTGTGTGTAGAGAGATGGTTATATGTGTGATATTTGGTATTTGTGTGTGTGTGTTGTGTGTTTGTGTGTGTTTCCTCCTGTGTGACCTTGTTTTCTTTTTTTTTAAATTTTGAGATGGAGTTTCACTCTTGTTGCCCAGGCTAGAGTGCACTGGCACGATCTCAGCTCACTGCAACCTCCACCTCTTGAGTTCAAGCGATTCTCCTGCCTCAGCCTCCTGAGTAGCTGGGATTACAGGCGTACACCACCATACCCAGCTAATTTTTTGTATTTTTAGTAGAGACAGGGTTTCACCATGTTGGCCAGGATGGTCACAAACTGCTGACCTCAGGTGATTCACCCGCCTTGGCCTCCCAAAGTGCTGGGATTACAGGCCTGAGCCACCGCACCTGGCTCTGTGCGCCCTTGTACATGTTCACTCATCTGTCTTCATATATGTGAATGAGCTGTCATCTTTGCAGGTTTTTTTCAAACCCTCCAAAATTTAACATACTCAAGCACAATAGATTTTCACGAAATGGGCCTTCACCTATGTCTTCACAGAGTTTATTGGTTAAACGGTACCCTGCCTATAGGGCCAGCCCAGAGAAACATAAGCGATTTCTGTGTATGTCATTTGTATTTCTTGTGGTTTGAAATCATGTGTGTACAACTGCACAGGGATCATCTTATATCACAATTATGGCTGGCTTCCCTACAAAGTGAAAATTAAAAGAATATGGATGCAGGCAATTGAGGCTTATGTACTGGCAAAATGATTCAGGAAGTCAATCAGACTTGTTTTGTACCAAGAGATCACAGGAAAAGAGGGCATTCTCCTTCTCTCAAAAAGATGCTGCTCTAGAGCCTGGAACTAGTTGTGTCTCAGCAGCACCCACAGTGCTAAATGCCCCTTCCTCCATAGTTGCACAATATTTTAGGGGCTGAGAATAGAATCATGACTACCACTGACTCATAAAAGAGGGTAGATAGGCTCCATCTCTGCAGCCAAGTCTCTTCTTCTCAAAGCCAGTTCTCCAGAAAGGCAGATTACAGGAGGACATTCACAGATAGGTGGTAGTTGGCGAACCCTTGGTCTACACAATCGGTGAGTTGAAGGTAACTCAGGTCACCACATAGGCAAAGAGGAAGCTAGATTCAGGCTAGAGGGCCAGTGAAGCTGGTGGCCAGACGGGAGCCCCAAAATGATGCTGCATGTCCACTGGGGAGCTATGACATGGGGTGGCCTGATGATTTTGCTGTGGCTCCACCTGAAGACACAGAGCATGTGGAGGCCATGGCCCTGTCCTTCAACTCTAACCCTTCTATTTTATCCTGCGCTTGCATTCCTGGACTCTGTTGTTACCTCCTGGATCCGGGATTTTTCCACTGTCTTTTGTTGTTATTTTTTATGTTAAAAAATCTGTTTACTGGCTTATTTATTTTTTAATAAGTATATATTTGTATATTTGTAATATACAAATATATTCTTGTTATAAAATATTCAAACAATATAGAAATATATAAAGTCAAAAGCAAACTTTCCCCTCACCCCCACCAATCCTATTTCCCTTCCCAGAGGGAATTACCGTTATTAGTGTAATGGGTATTTTTCCTGTGCTTTCCTTCCAAATTTACATACATTTATTATATGTAATTTTATTTTGTGGGATTTTTTTACATAAATGAAACTATACTTTTTTAACTGCTCTAGAACTTTTTTTTCACTTCCCCCTCTATCTTAGAGAGGCTTCTAAACTGATGCCTGCATGGGCAGCCAGCTCTGCCTCTTTACCTCCTGCATACATTTTCATTGTGTGCATGTCCAAAAGTATATTTCACCATTCCTATGTTGTTGGACAATTAGGCCATTTCCTTGTGTACTTTTTCTTGCTGAAAATATGCAATAAAATTATATGACCTGAAGCTTAACTCCTTTCCATATCTCTTTGGCATTACACACATTAATTCCACTCCATCCATAGCCTCCACATTGAGCCACATGTCCAGGCCCACCTCATCACTCCATGCTCACTGGCCATTTCCCCTTGGCTGCGTTGAAACTGCTGTCTTTTGCCTGAGACAGAAGTGACCTGCTATTAAATAAACAGGCACTTGAAACCCACCCCCTCGTTACGTTCTGAAAGCCAGAGGTTGCCACAGGACAGTTACTTAAATCAAGACAATTTCCAGGCAGGAAGAAGATGTAGAACCCTGGCATTATTCCTCTCCCGCGTTTGTTGTAATAGCTTGATTGAGTATTGAGAGCAAGCTTAAAATGCTGCCATCAGCACCGGCTACCCTTTAGATTAGCACACAGCTCCTATTCCCTTGAATGTAGTTAGGCCAGCTTAATGTCAAGGCATAAAAAAGATACTTGTTAAATAATTTCCCAAAGCTCCGACTCCATCTTTAATTTGTTTTTATTTTTTTCCTCTTTTCCTCTCCTCTCACTTTTGCTCCTTTCTCTCTCTCTCTCTCTCTCTTCCCCACCTCTGTTTTTTTTTTTTCCTTTCCTCTATGCCAAAGGGTACACCATTAAGTCGGGCTGATTTAAGGGCTGTCAACATCAACCTCTGTGACATGTGCGTTATCCTGTCAGCCAATCAGAATAATATTGATGATACTTCGCTGCAGGACAAGGAATGCATCTTGGCGTCACTCAACATCAAATCTATGCAGTTTGATGACAGCATCGGGGTCTTGCAGGCTAATTCCCAAGGTAAGGACAGCCTGTAATACTTCTTTGCTGTGCCTACGGGGGACAGGGGCTGGCAAGAGGGATATCCTTCACTCAGTAATTCAAAGAGGCTCACATCAGCCTGCCTGGCAGTGAAACCTGCGGTCGCCGTGATGGCTTTCAAAGGGGCATCTGCTGCCTCTTCTTTCCGTTCCCGTGCAGGCTTGAGACCTGGTCACCCACACACAGACTAGGTTGCCTTTCCAGAGGATAAACAAGCCTTTAAATGGCCACCCCCTCAGCTTTCCCAAAGAGTGGCTTCATGACCAGTGTCATCATCTAAATGTCAGATCACTGAAAAGATGCTGGCTGCACAATTCTGACTGTTTCCTTCCAATATATGTTTTTGCCATTGGGCTGGGATGGGAGGGAAACTTTGCTATTGTTAGAACTGCCTCTAGGACTCTGCTGACCGAGGGATGGTAATCTCTGGAGAGCAGCAACTCTATGGACACTAAAAGTCATTTAGCAAGTGGTGACACTTGTCAGACCACACATTTTCCTATCGGCGGCAAAGCAGCCTTAAGTGACACACGTCTGCCTTCCTACTCTGCCCCTAGTCTTTTCTGTCATTTGCTTTGGGACCCTGGGCAGGTGGTTACAAGTAAAGATGTCTAGGGGTCTCAGAAAGGCAACACAGCAAAACCTTCATAACAAATGACCTCCGTAATCAGGATCTGGCAGGATAGGATGCAAAGCATTTTCCTTTGAGTGACACCTCCGTGTAGGCTTGCCATGAATCGGAGGATCATTGTTACAGACGAGCTACGAGACAGTGGCATTGGCTGCCTGATGGGGACCTGAATCCCATCAGCCCAGGATGGAAGGCTGTAGGAGCACAGCCCATGAGAGCTATGGCTACTGGGATATGAAGCATCATCTCATTGATAGCTGGGCAAGCGTCTGACCTCCTTCCCGTCATGCTAGGCTTTCTAGAAACTCAGCTGAATCATGCATCCTGGATCTGTGAGCTACATTATCTTTTGTCAACTTGACATCACCACCACTGCCTTCTAACATTTGCTTAGCATTGCAGAAAAGCCAGGAACAATAGTTCCTAGAATCCTCTTCCCTGCATGGCTCTGGGCTAGAGTCAACTGGTGGAGATGGGCACTGGGGTGAGATTTGGAAAGTGGAGGAGAAAGATAGGCTTTGATTCTTTGGAGGCAACGGCAGCCAGACCCTGGCCGACCCGCGTTCAAATCATCTCTCAGATGAGCTTTTTAGGAGCCAGTGTCTTCACTGCTAGGGACTGAGAGAGGGGCTGGGGCTTCCCTGAGGATCTTGAGATTCACAGCAGCTTCTGGTCAAGCTTAAGAGAACCTTCCCCTTTGGTGTTGCATGTGAAATGACTTCTGTCCTTCTGATATCACCTTGATACAGCCTGAAGCCTAATTTTTGACCTCTCCACACAACCATCCTCCCTGCCACACCCAAATCTAAATATTGGTATCCACCTGCTCAGCTGTGCCCGCAGGACAGCACAACGTGTGAAGGCCTAGGAGAGGCTCTGAGCTTACTCCCAGCTGCATCCTGAAGAGTCAGAGCCTGCCTCCTGTGCGGCCTGCCTAGGTAGCACAGGCAAGAGAGGATGTGAGAAGACAGCAAGCTAACGTTCTAGAAGGCGAAAGAGGCAAGCTGGCATTTGGTTCCTGCCTTTAAGCCCTTGACCTTCAATATGTGTCCTCTCTGCCCTGCCACAGTATGGGTGTCGGTTGGGGGAGCCTGTTAGAGTTACAGAATCTCATGGCACATCCCAGACCTGCCGGGTCAGAGTCTGTATTCCAACAAGATCCCCGGGCAACTCAAATGTACCCCTTTAAAGCACGGTAAACCTTCACATGAACAGGACGTGACCAACCCTTGGTAGATGATCCTCCTCTCCTGGGGAGGAGTGAACCATCAAGGGGAGTGGAAAAAAGTGGAAGCTGTGATTCTCCCTTTAAGTAGAGACAGAAGCCAGCAGGAGGGGGCAGGAAAACACTCCCTTTCCCCAACATGACTGTTTCTTCCAAACTCAATCATCATGATTTTCCAGGGCCGTAGATTAGAATCTCAGAGTATAATTTAGTTAAATACACATCTGATATAGATGTTCCTTCCAGTTCTCCTAAACTTTATCCCAGCCTCTTAGATCCTATATAAAGGCCAAACTGGTAACAATTTTTCCACTCCCCGGTGCCCAAAAGCCTTCTTTATTCTTTTTTAGGACAGGATAAGCAAGAAAAATAGGTTTTGACAGGAGATACGAAGAGAAAGAGAAAGGGAGCTTATTTTTCCTCCAAAGGAAAAAAGAAGGGCACTCTTTCTTTTGTATACACACATGCACACAGTTATGGTCTGAATGTTTTTGTCCCCTCTACCTACTCCCTGCCAAATACATACAGTGAAATCCTAACCCTCAAGGTGATATATTAGGTGGTGAGGCCTTTGGGAGGTGTTTAGGTCGTGAGGTGGAGCCCTCATGAATGGGGCTGGTGTCCTTATAAAAGAAGCCTGAGACTGGGCACGGTGGCTCACGCCTTGGGAGGCTGAGGCGGGCGGATCACCTGAGGTTAGGAGTTTGAGACCACCTGGCCAACATGGCAAAACCCCATCTCTACTAAAAACACAAAAAAATTACCCGGCTGTGGTGGCGGGCACCTGTAATCCCAGCTACTCAGGAGGCTGAGGCAGGAGAATCGCTTGAACCCAGGAGGTGGAGGTTACAGTGAGCCGAGATGGCGCTACTGCATTCCAGCCTGGGCAACAGAGCAAGACTCTGTCTAAAACAAAATAAAATAAAATAAACAAACAAATAAACAAATAAAGTAAAATAAGCCTGAGAAAGACCCCGTGCCCGTTCTGTCATGTGAGGACACTGCAAGAAAGTCCTCACCAGAGACTGAATGTGCCAGCGCCTTGACCTTGAACTTTCCGTTCTCCAGAATTGTGGGAAATAAATGTCTGTTGTCTATCAGTCACCCAGGTTATGGTGTTTGTTACAGTGGCCCAAATGGACTAAGACCGCACACGTGACAGAAGGCGGCAGAGGATGTGTCTCTATGCTCAACAGTGATTCTTGTAGACCCCTGGTCAGCAGTGGAGAGGAGCATTTGTCTCTCACTAGCCAGCAGTCTGTTCTCTCCCTAAGAGAGAGTGTCAAAGCTCTAGGCCCACCAAGGCTTTATGTCCCATTGTTTTCTTGTCTGTCTGCTCCTCTCTTGGTTTTGAATATTGTTCTCTGGTGACACTCTAACCTTGTAAAGGCAGTGGTCCAGTGGGAGCCATCAACACAGAGAAATCGCTCCTTCCCCAGTGCTCACTTCTGGCTGCAGACCCAGCACCCCACTCCTTGGGCTCCTGTCAGCCTGTGAGCGGACTTTCCCTGCCTCTCTATATCTGAGACCCTTTTGACTAACTGCAGTGCCCACTGGCCTAAGATACTTTTGCCATCCTTCATCTGGGTGTTTGGCATGATCAAGCTCCAAGGGAATAGGAATTATGGGGAATGAAAAGGATTTCATGTTACTCTCCTTTTTTTTTTTTTTGTCTTTTCTTTCTTTTTCTTTTCTTCTTCTGTTTTTTTTTTTTTTTTCGTTTGTTTCTTTTTTGAGGTAGAGTCTCTCTCTGTTGCCCAGGCTGGAGGGCAGTGGTATGATTTCAGCTCACTGCAACCTCCACCTCCTGGGTTCAAGTGACTCTCCTGCCTCAGCCTCGCAAGTAGCTGGGATTACAGGTGTGTACTGCCACACCTGACTAATTTTTGTATTTTTAGTAGAGACAGAGTCTCACTATGTTGGCCAGGCTGGTCTCAAACTCCCGACCTCAGGTGATCCACCCACCTTGGTCTCCCAAAGTACTGGGGATTTCTTGTTACTCTTATTTTGGGAAACAAATCTAACTTCCTCTGAGTGATAACTGCATAGATTTCTGGCCACTGACACCCTTGCTTTCATTCTTATGTATTCTGTGGTCCTTTATGGAACCTCGTGCTCTGCTTTGTCTGGTGAACTGTTTCCATGTCTCTAGAACCTCACTGGGTAGAGATGTGGACTCCGAACAAATGCCATGCTCTGGGGCCAGAATATGCATGCAACCTTATGGAAAGCTTTCCTAACATGATATAATTTAGCATGAAAAATGTGCCTTCACATTGAGAAAGTAGAACCTTCATTGGACAACTGCCACTGCATGTTATTAGGGCTCCTAGACTAACAAAGCCTCTCTTTTCTCTTCTGTTCTCTTTTCATGTTCCCTTTTGATGTCACTTTTCTAGCCCACATGGTGTCAGAACTGACCCAGCCTAGGGATTCTGGACCAGACACTTTCTGAAAAGACCCAAGATGTGATGGCTTGTTGTCAAAAACAATTACAGAAAAAGGTGGCATACCCCAAGCCAGATGGTATATCCAATGTGACAGTCGGGTCTATGAGATGCAGTTTTAATATACAGCAGGCAAAACTGCAGTGACAATTATATAAAGCAGATGAAGCTCTTCTTGCTGGTCAGCAAACATCAGCTCAGAACCACTTTACAGCTCTTTACCAGCAACTAAGTGCCTTTATTTACAGAGTGCCTGTCACTTCCCTTTGGCTGGAGAGCTGGTGTATTATTTAGCACACATTTATCCAGGGAAAACATTTCAATTTAAATCAGCTGGTACAACAGTGGCTCTTGCCAGACTGTTTCCCTGCGGTTCGAAAAGATGAGAACTGAGTCTGATCTTGGAAGAAAGGGTGAGCAGAGGGAGGCAGGGTCTGCTCTCTGAGCTGCTTCAGTTCATACCTGAAAAGAGGGATCATGCCATGGCGTTTCCCATTCTGCTTTCATAGTGTTTTGAAATGAGGATCTTGTAGTTTCTTCCTGCTTACCCTTCCAGGAAGGGTAACTCCTAAGGAAAACAAAAAGGAATAAATGGCTGTTCTCCATGCATCAGGCACTCTAAAGGCCCAGAACACAAAGGTGACCAAAGGTTGCTTGGATTCAGCCACTCACTATGCTTGCAGGACTCAGGTGAGTGGAGGGGGTATCCCCATAAACAATGACAGTGCAAGGAGACAAGGACGAGGCTAGAAACAGCGGAACACAAAGGGATCCTTGGTTTATGTATTTTGAGGAATTGAGAAGGCTTTCAAGAAGAGGTGGCATCAGCCAGGCATGGTGGCTAACGTCTGTAATCCCAGTGCTCTGGGAGGCCAAGGCAGGTGGATCACAAGGTCAGGAGATTGAGACCATCCTAGCTAACACAGTGAAACCCCGTCTCTACTAAAAATACAAAAAATTAGCCAGGCCTGGTGGCACACCCCTGTAGTCCCAGCTACTCGGGAGGCTAAGGCAGGAGAATCGTTTGAGAGGCAGAGGCTGCAGTGAGCTGAGATTACACCACTGCACTCCAGCCTGGGTGGCAGAGCAAGACTCTGTCTCAAAAAAAAAAAAAAAAAAAAAAAAAAAAAAGGTGGCATCTGTGGATGATTTGAATACATGTGGCTATGGAGCACTTGAAATGTGTTTAGGAATTAAATTTTTCCTTTTATTTAATTTTAACAAATATAAAAATTTAAAGTGACCCATAGCCAGTGGCTACCACATTGGATGGTGCAGTCCTAAAGTATAGACTTGTCTTGCTAAAGGTTTGGATTTGGGGGAGTCATTAAAGATTTATAGGAAGAGGGTAATTAATTCCATGCTTGAAAAAGATAACAGGTGGGGGCAAAGCGAGCTGGCTTGAGACAGAGAGAATGGAAGTAAGGGCGGAGGTCCCTGGGGATGTGTTAGAGGGACAGGGACAAGTACCATTTGGCCCCAAAATGGTACATGTAAGGCAGCAGGGAGAGATGAGGCTGAAATGTGGGTTGGGCATTAAAGAATTTCTTTTCTTTCTTGAGTTAGGAAGCTGTAAATAATTTTTATGTGTCTATGAGTTAGGAAGCTGTAAATAATTTAGTAGGCACTGGGGAGTTACAGAAGGTTTCAAAGCAAGAGAGTGATGGGATTGGACCTGAGCTTTAGGGAGACGGATCTGGCAGCCCTGTGAAGCATTGTTTGGAGTGGAAAGGAAGACGATGCAAGGACTCTGGTTATGAACTGTGGCTATCCAGATGGAAGCCTGAAACCTTGGACTGGAAAAAGAATGGGAGGTTCTAGCAGGAGTCACTGTAGATACATATCAGTCTGCATGGATGTGTACTTCCTTCTGGGGGTCAGAGGATGGAAGAGTGGAGGGACAGGCTGCAGTAGAAAGCAGTATTGGGAGGATTGGGTTTTAGTCATGGTTTATTTCCACGAGGACTTAGTGGAAAGTCCAGATGGGCATGAAAAGCTGAAGGGTAGAAATGAAGTCCTTAATCCAGGAAAAAGTTGCTTCTAGTGATCTGACCCATTGCTCATGCTCTAGGAGCAAAGGAAAGCCTCAGGGAGAGGGAGAGAGGCAAGAGAATTGCAGGACCAAAGATAAGGACCATCTTAGAAAGAGAGGGTAGAGGGAACCTTTGGTAGAAGCCAGAGAACCAAAAGCTGAGCCTGTCCCGAACGTCCCAGGGGAGGGAGGAGCCATGATCTCAAACCCAAGACGTATGTCCACTGCCTAGTTCCTCTTGCCTTTTTTCCATATTCTGTGTCTCTTTATAGACACACACACACACACACATACACACACACACAGCTTTCCTCCCACCCTCACTGACCTGAAGCTATAGTTACACTAAATGAACATCCGCATATAAGCAGACACTCTCCTTTCTCTGCATTTCAACAAAAGTTAAGAGCCTCAAGTAGGGAATGACATTTTTCTTTGGAAGTATGGCAGCAGTTCTTGGAGCGATAGCATTAATTGGGGGCATAGGGTACACCTTTCCTATCCTAAAGTCTGAGATGTCTTTTACTGTTCCAAAGAAGAAAATGTGATTTCTCTTTTATCTTTGTGTGAGACAATGTGGATTAGGATCTCTAAATTACTGGATGACAAAAAGCAGAACTAAATGGGCCTTCCTAAAGTGGAACTCTGGGATCAAATCCATAGAATAGAATGCATTGAGGACCTCTGCATGTTAATTTTCAAATGATCAGTAAAGACAGGCTAGATAAACCTTGGTGATAAAAGCATCATTTCTTTTGAGCAGTGATTGTTTCATCTTTGTTGGGATAGGAGGGAATGTGTCAAGAGCTATGAAGATTTGAAGAAGAAATCTGACAAACAAACAAAAAAAATGTTGTGAAGAGGACAGCCAGAATGGGGCAGTGCCTGGACAACATGTCACTTGCCAAGTGGTTAAGAGAACAAGGCCAGCAGACTTAAAGGGCCATTTAATCTTCTGCTCCATTGGACAAAAACCAAGGCCAATGGTTAATAATTAAGGAGAACAGGATTTTAAGGAAGATATTTCCAGAATAGCATGGACAGCCTGCAATGCAGCGGGTCTCCTATCCCTGTCTCTTTGCCAAAGGAGAGTTACTGACATGCTCTTTGTGATGGGAGGGAGATTGGTAGAGAGATGAGTTCTGTGGTCCTTTATAACTAAGGATATCCAGCATGTTCCTGATTTTTATTACACAGGGATCTGTGTTTTATATGATCTGCATTGTAACTCCAGAGGGAGAGCTATGGTGTTTGTCAGGATTGGGGTCATGAGTCTTTTAGTGGAAGCGTTCATGTCCTTCCTGAACGGCACTGTCTTTGTGTTTAAAGATGAGGAGCAGACGGCATTGGGGTGAGCAGCTGCACATCTGGCTTTTCCATTAATTGGACAGACCACCCCATCTTCAACTTCCACACCACCCTTCCACACCTGCCTTTTTCCCAGGGCTCTGCCTTCTCCCACTTCTACAAGCTTGGCTTTCCTGACCCCCAGGCTGCTTGCTGTTTCTTGCAGACACACCTATACATGTATCCTCACACACATTCCCCCTCCTTGAAATCAGAGAAGCATTTTTTCAGCTGCTCCCATATAACATTTCATTACCACAATATTCTCTCTCAATTCTGAAATGGCGGTGGGGGAGAATCCATTTCTCTTTATACCCACTGAATGAACAAAGCTCAGCGCTAAAATATTTTTCTTCCGTTGTAACTGAAACGGCTGTTGGCTTCCGTCCCAAAAACCAGAAAGACAATTATACTTAACTGTTTAGAGATTTATAAATACCACACTGGAGTAGCCTCTAGGTAGTAACTTTAGATACCCAGCCCAATAATTTTCTTTTATTGGTTTGTGATTTAGATCTTATTTTGAGTCCTCTATAATAAGAGTAGTACATTTCATTAAAAGAGCTTACTAAACAATAAAGAAAATCTGGCTTAGGGCTCTGAGCAGGTCTCAAGTACAGAAAGGGGACTGCCCTGTTACATTTCTTCTGTGGACATCACAAGATGAATCTCATCACAAGAATCTCAGGTGCAGACGTATTTCAGCAAAGCAGCAATTGCAGCTGTTTTCTAAATGACTTCAACTTAGGAGAATTTTTCCTATATAGCGTATTTCATCACATGAGAGATCCTCTTTAACCCTGCCATTTACTATTCTGGTAATGTATTCCTAGCAAAAGAAACAAGGAAAAACAACAGCAGCAGCTGTAATAAGAGACTGAGAAACTTGGGCTACTTTCTGAACTCATGGAGGGTTTTATGCCCTCCATACATAAAAGACTTTCTTGGAGAGTGGATTGCAGAAGAAAAAGTAAAAACAGACAAAATAATCTTTTCCTTCCAATTGCATGCATGGAGGGCATCCCCACTCAGGCCCGGCTTGGGACAGCTGTTGTGAAGGGAAATCTTAGCTTCAGAGACAGAAAGCAGATGTGGGGTGGTGTTGGGGTTGGACTGAACTTAGGGTTTTAGCATCTGGCTCTCATGTGCCAGTTTACTCCTCAAAACTTGTGTGCCTGGTTAATGCCTCTTTAAAAAAAATGTAATTTTTTTTTTCAGGTGAACTATACACCAGGCACATTCCTGTGTAATATCTTTTTTAATCTCCCTGACAATCTGCTGAGGGAGAGTTACCCCCTTCATTTTACAGATGAGAAAACAGAGGCTCGGGGAAATTAGGGACCTTTCCCATAGCCTCATAGCTAGTCAAGGGCACGTGGAGTTGATCTCCAAACATCTGATTTCCAAGTCCATGCTTTTCTCAGCACATCAGCCTGTCTCATAAAAAGCAAGTGTTATCCTGATGAGAATGGGCCTGAAGATATACATGTACTTTCAGGGGTCACGGGGGCACCACCAGGACAAACATTCAGGGGGATGAAAGTGCTCAAGGTGTGCCAGCCTCACTTCTAAACTGGTCCTTGCACCCAAGGGGCTGAAGTTTGTTTTCAACGGTTCTTGTCTCCATGAATCCCCGTTTTTTGAGCCATTGACCCTAGCTGTTCCAACAATGAGAGGTACTAAGATTCTGTTGGTTTGAGTCTTTCTTGCTACTACCGCTGGACAAACGAGTAAATCTGGGTGCAATGTGAAGCATTGTGCTTAGCCTGTCTCTGTGAACAGTATGACTGTTGGAGCCTTTCTTTTCTATTTTCCTTGTGAATACAGATTGGACTTTGGAGCTGTCAGGAAAAGGGTGGAATATTTGAGACCCAGCTGTTACTTTCTTTGTGAAGAAACTTAAAGAATATTTTCAGTTTTTATTTACTCCTTCCATGCTGAAGTGGAAGTTTCCATGACAGGCGGCAGATGAGAATGAAAAGACCACTGTAGTGCCCAAAGCCTAGGCTCAGAAAATGATCCAGAGATATTGTCTTATGGGGGGAAGCACAGCTGTAAATTCAGAAAAAAGTAAAGGAAGTCTTGTAATCCCATGGACCCTCTAAGACACCTCATGAAATTCTGGATAAGGATAGGTCAACTACCGTATCCTGAGTGTCAGTTTGGTTTGCATCCTATGCCTGAGGTTAGTGCTCCTGTTCTCTCCATAGTCTATGCTGTCGTAGAGGTAATGGGATCTATAGGCAAAAGGAACAGAAACAAAATAAGTTGTATGGAACAACTTTGACACACATACTTAATAATACAGGGCTTGGAACATTCCAGCGTATTCCTCATTCAGAGTGTGAGTCATTTCATTCAATACACCTGCTGTGAAGATAGCACAGATGCCTCAAGCTGGCAGATAAATCTAGCCAGTCATTCAGTGCATTTTTATCTTCACCCATTCTCTTATAGGCAGAAACTCATGAGCAGTCTTTAAAACTTTACTTCTTTTCTTAAAAGTGACAAGAGTGAAACTCCATATCAAGAAAAAAAAAATAAAATAAAAAAGTGGCTCTGAGGCCAGACACAGTGGCTCACGCCTGTAATTCCAGCACATTGGGAGGCTGAAGTGGATCACCTGAGGTTGGGAGTTTGAGACCAGCCTGGCCAACATGGTGAAACCCCATCTCTATTAAAAGTACAAAAATAAGCCAGGTGTGGTGGCTCACATCTGTAGTCCCCGCTACTCTGGAAGCTGAGGCAGGAGAATCACTTGAACCCAGGAGGTGGAGGTTGCAGTGAGCCGAGATTGCGCCTTTGCACTCCAGCCTGGGCGACAGAGTGAGACTCTATCACAAAAACAAAACAAAGCAAACAAACAAGCAAAACAAACAAACAACAAAAACAAAAAAAGTGACCCTGCAAAGAATCCAACTGATTTATAAATGACTGTAGTTCTGGATTTATTGAACATTTAAGGATAGGGCTAGTCCTTAAATGCTTCAATTATACTTCATGGAATGGTCTGGAGGAAAATTATTTTCTGAATTCTAGAAAAGCAGGATAGTCCTTGAGCATCTTGTTACAGATCTCCAGGAGAGATGTTCTACCAGATGTTTTCAGTGCCCCATGGTTGCTGCCATGCAATGTGTTATAGGAAGGCAGAGGTGGCTTTGGGCTGTGGTAGTCAGGAAGGAATGCAGAGTAAAGGGACTGGGATTTGAAAATAAGTGTGATTAACATAAATAAAGGCATGTGGAAAAGGCTGAAGCTGAGTAATAGAAGGCATAGAAACAGGAAAGGCCAAGTGTATTTCGCAGAGGGTCACCTGGCTATTTGTGTACTAATGGTATAACCGAGGGACTTAAAGGGCTCACTATGTCAAAGGAAATGCTTGTCGGTGGGTCCACTGTTAACCTGAATAGATCCTCCAAAGAAGAGCCTGTTCTATTGTTTTGCTGACCTCTTCACTCTCACCAACTGCCAGAAATCTTTTTAAATGCTTAGCACAGCACCTCACACCTAGTAGACACTTAGTAGAGGTTTGTGGAGGGGATGAATACATGAATAAATGATTTAATCCTGCTGTTGTTTGCAGCCTGTTCTCTCTTAGCGTGCCCTCAAATGAGATAAAGCAGCCAAATACCTTTATTAAAAACCGACACTTTCCCTCCAGGCTTTAGTCTCCCTTCATTTGACAACTGGGCACCGGACAGGGGTTACAGAGATCAAGGATGTTGCACTTGTGTGTAGGACCCTTTGTCAGATGGCCAGGTTGTCTCTAGTATAAACTGTCCTATTCCCATAACCTTTACTAATAGCTCCTGGTCCTCAACCTTTGACTGCCCTCGCTGGATGTACTATTACACAGTAACAACCCACGGCCCAAGGCTGTAGGACTGAGACCTCCAGAGTTCAACAAAGGGCAGAAAATATCTCTGCTTTCTCCCCGAGGGAGCTGTGAATGCTTCCTGAGAGCTTCCCTGGCCATGTAGAAATGAACATTCCTCTTAGCGGTAGACTGGAGCAGGAGGAACTTGGAAGATGGGTTTTGTTGCTCTGATTCACGATGGTGAATCACAAGCGTGGCTGTCAGAGTAATGATGCAGTCATGGAGGGTTAAAGAACAGGTTTTAAACCCTGGTTCTGTCCATCATATGCAATTTGACATAATCAAGATTCCAGATTTCATTTCCTCATCTATAAGATGGGGTTTATTAAAATGACCCCACCTCAAAACACCGAGGGATCAGTGTGTGAATACAAAGACATGATGACTACAGAAAAGTTATTAAACATCAAGGACTGTAGAAATAGCACTTTGCAGTCAAGTTCAGTCATGGCACATGTGGGGTCTGGAATGACAGCTTGGGTTTGAATCCCAGATCTGCCACTTACTAGGCCTGGGAAAATTACTTAACCTCTTTGTATCTCAATTTTCTCACTAAGAATACCAAATGCACCTGGCTCATCAAATGACTATGAGAATTCAATGAGATACAGGGCTTTCTATTGTCCACACAGTACCTTTAAGTAAGTCAGAAAAAGTCACTCTTGTCTCAAGACACCTTATTTTTATCTGCTGAAAAAATGGTGATAATGTACTAATATGTTTGGACACTACACTTTTCTATTGTCATAAATATGCAAATATACAATGACCATTGATATGAGTGGTACCCACTTAGATTAGCTACTGTGCAGTGCCCAACCTTCACAACCATACCTGGCAACCCTGAGTGAATGGCTGTTAAAGCACTTCCTACCTAGGATGGGAGAAATAAAGCAATGTTAGCTATTTTTGTTATTATTATTACAATTTTACTATTTTATTTAATCCCCTCCTGCTCCCAGATTAACAAATCATAAGTTAGGGTTATCCACTTGTACCTAGCAGCCAGAATTACTGTTGATCGGTTTGTCTATAAATATGCATAGAAAATAGATGATGATAGAAACCAACACACCTTTGGAAGATGAGCAGCCCAGGTGAGGTAGACTAACAAAAACCTACAGAGGAGTTGAGGAAGAACTAGGGCAGATGAACAGCGAGCATGGGGCTCTTCCCCTCCGTAGACAGGCTAGCATGGCGCCGCACAACCCGGCTGCTCTGTAGAGCAGAAGTTGGGACAGCTCGCTGACAAAAAACCTCATACACTTCCAACCTCTGGAATTTGGTTGTGGCAGGAGCCCTGATGCCGGTGAAGTGACGTCCTTCCAGAGCAGGACCCATGCTACTCCACCTAGTCAACAGATGGCACGTGGCCTCCCTCCTTTGCCTCTTTTTTTTTTTTCTTCTTAAAACAGTAATTTTGGCTCTCAGCCAGAAAATCTATTATAGCATATTAATTCTCAATTGGGAAAGGGGTCTTGTACCCCTTTAAATAGCTAATAATGAATCTTCTCTGTGACCCTCCTCCTACCTCCTCATAGACACATAAATATATACAAATTTAAGAGGTTTACCTACCCTAATGATTTTCTTCCCCTCCAGGTTTATTGAGATACAACTGACAAATGAAAATTGTATGTATTTAAGGTTTACAACATGATGATTTGATATACATATACATTGTGAAATGACTACCAAAATCAAGTTAATGAACACATCCATCATCTCCCATAGTTACTATTGTGTGTGTGTGTGTGTGTGTGCGCGCGCACACACCCAGGTGTGTATCATGAGGACACTTAAGATCTATTGTTTTTGCAAACTTCAAGTGTACTACACAGTACTATCAACTGTAGTCACCATACTGTACATTACAGCCCAGAATTTATGCATCTTATAATGGTAAGTTTGTATTCTTTGACCAACATCTCCCCATTTCCCCTGACCCTCACCACAGTCCCTGGCCACCACTGTTCTACTCTCGGCTTCTATGAGTTCAACTTTTTAGATTCCATGTATAAGTGAGATCATACAGTATTTGTCTTTCTACACCTGGCTTATTTCACTTAGCATAATGTTCTCCAGTTCATCTATGTTGTTGAATGACAGGATTTCTTTCTTTTTTAATGGCTGAATAATATTCCGTTATATATATGTGTAGGTACATACACACACAGACCATATTTTCATCTACTCATCTATCAATGGGCACCAGTGGTTTCTATACCTTGGCTATTGTGAATAGTGCTGCAATAAACATGGAGGTACAGATGTCTCTTTGAGATACTGATTTCATTTCCGTTGGATATATACCCAGAAGTGGGATTGCTAAATCGTGTGGTGGTTCTATTTTTAATTTTTTATAGAAACTTCATACTGTCTTCTACAGGGCTGTACCAATTTACATTCCCAGCAGCAGTGTGCAAGGGTTCACCTTTCTCCACACCCTCACCAACACTTGTTATCACTTGTCTTTTCAGTAATAGCAATTTTAATGGGTATGAGGTGATATCTTATTGTGATTTGCATTTTTCTGATGATGAGTGGTATTGAGTACCTTTTCATATCTAGTTGTTGGCCATTTGTATATCTTCTTTATAAAGATATCTATTAGGTTCCTTTGCCCATTTCTTAATCAGGTTATTTATTTTCTTGCTATTTAGTATATGAATTCTTTATATAGGTGGGATATTAACCCTTTATTGGATAGGTGGTTTTAAAATATTTTCTCCCATTAGGTAGGTTGGCTTCTCACTTTGTTGATTGTTTCCCTTGCTGTGCAGATTTTTAGTTTGATGTAGTCCCACTTTTTTATTTTTGCTTTTGTTGCCTGTGCTTTTGGTGTCATATCCAAGAAATCATTGCTCAGACCAATGTCAAAGAGCTTTTCCCCTATTTTTTCTCCTAGGAGTTTTACGGTTTCAGATTTTACATTCAAGTCTTTGATCCATTTGATTTTTGTATATGCCGTAAGAGAAGTGTTGAGGTTTACTCTTTTGTATGTAAATGTTGTTTTCTGAACATTATTCATTGAATAGACTGTCCTTTCCCTATTGTGTGTTCTTGACACCCTTGTCAAAGATTAGTTGACCATAAAGGGGTGGATTTACTTCTGAACTAGCCCACTGGTTTTCAACCTTAGCTGCACGTTGTACTCACCTGGGGAACTTTTAACCTTCTTGAAATGCTCAGGCCATACTCCAGAGCAATTAAATTAGACACTGATGCAGGCATGCATCGGTGATTCCAATGTGCAGCCCAAGTCAAGAAACCCTGGCCTAGCCCCTTACTTACTCAAGGAAACCATCTCTGATCCTTGTATAAGGGCAGCTGATTTACTAAAGCTTACATTTCCATAGAAATTTATCTTAGAAATTTATTTATAGAATAAATCATTCTCCTAGGCATGATCGCTAGGAGGTTTGGAAAGCATATAACAGACATTGTGCAAATGCAAGATATATGAGAAATTCACAAACTTCCACATGGTTCCCAGCAGGGAGCTAGTGGAGCTGGGAAAATAAACCAGGAGGTGTCCATTTGAGAGGTCAAGGCAGGTGGGCACAAACAATTCTTTGAATACCTAATCGGCAGAGGAAATGGAAGAATTTTGAAAATCAATCAGGCCATGGGCCTACAGGCAAGCAAGGAAGGTAAATAATAAGAACATCAGGGTGAGGTTTCACACTTAATCTATAAAACTACTTTTAATAGGCCCCTAGGTGATTATAAATTCATGGTGGCTTTCTCTTTATTGGGATTATATGGGTCTATTCCATATTTCCAAAGGAATCCCTTCCTATTATGTAGGTGTGTCTCCTTATTTATTTATTTGCATTTAAGATATTGAAACTTTTTTTTTTAAAAAAACTCATTTCTATGACCATTAAGTATATACCATGCAAGGAAGCAATTGTCTCTATGTTATGAAATATTAAATCAAAATGCTTCCTGTTCCCACATGTCCCAGAGATAAATACAGCAGTATTTTGAAGCCCCTCTTGGAGCTGTTTTGCCTGCAAATTTATTGTTTTGTCTCCATTTTCAGAAAGGCCTGTTTTCTATGAAGTATAGCACTCTAGGTAGTTTTTAAGGCGCAGACTCCTCTGGAGTTGCCTGTGTCGGCAACAACTCTTATGTAGATGGCACACGAGGGATGGCGCGTTGATCGGCTCCTTTAAGATGACAAATGGGCAGAGAGTGTTATTGTCTTTGATTGCATGCCTTACATCATCTGTATGTAGGAATAAGAGGGCCATACTTTATCTTTAGCCATTTTATAAATATTTAAGTCCTTATAGTTGCCTAAAGATATTAAAGCATATTTTACCGTAGTCGGAATATAAATATTATATATAGCACAAGATACCAAAGTAGTTTAATGAATTCATAATTTTCTGCTCACATTTATTGGAATGTGTTTTATGTTCCAAAAGTTCCATTTAAAGAATAAGGTACTGGCCGGGCGCGGTGGCTCAAGCCTGTAATCCCAGCACTTTGGGAGGCCGAGACGGGCGGATCACGAGGTCAGGAGATCGAGACCATCCTGGCTAACACGGTGAAACCCCGTCTCTACTAAAAAATACAAAAAACTAGCCGGGCGAGGTGGCGGGCGCCTGTAGTCCCAGCTACTCGGGAGGCTGAGGCAGGAGAATGGCGTAAACCCGGGAGGCGGAGCTTGCAGTGAGCCGAGATCGCGCCACTGCACTCCAGCCTGGGTGACAGAGCCAGACTCCGTCTCAAAAAAAAAAAAAAAAAAAAAAAAAAAAAAAAAAAGAATAAGGTACCATTCTACTCCCTGACAACACACCAAGCATTGGCCAGTGTTGGGGGTGGGCTCTGAGTTCCAGTGTGGGGAAGATTCCATTAGGAAGCAAGGAGGCAGGAAGTCTCATCCCTGGAATATATTTCCTCTATCTTTAGGTCTAAATGTGTGTGTCTGTGTGTGTGTGTGTGTGTATTTTTCTGAATAAACAATTCTGGTGCTTATTTAAGTCCTGCAGCGTTTCAAAAAGAAAACTTTTATTGCCCCTTTCTTCTATTTCAAGGAGATTAATTCAAAAAACATAAGTAAGAGCAATAAAGATGAAATTTGCAATTTCCCCATCCCCCCGTCTCCAACTCGCTTTTGTAAACAGGGACACAGATTCTATTTGCCAGTATACAATGGTGATCCAGGGGCTTCATGTGGATAGTGACTTCCCAATGCATTTTGAATATTTCTCCTGAAATTAAAGAGTTCCAAGTTGCGTTTTCCTTTTCCTAAATGCAAAAAGACGACAGGTAGAATATTACTGCACCTCTTTTCAATTTTCCGGTGAAATATAAAGGCTTTCTTCTTTAATATTTCACAAAGTTCCTCTAGTTCCCAGTGGGAGTCTATGCTGGGTAATGTTTGCTAATTACCAACAACAAAACTAGACATACAACGTTGGTAAATTACCTGACCCTTTCCTTTTTAATGAGACAACAAGGATTTCGCGAAGTGATGTTGTTTCACTGGTTAATGGTGTCAGCAATGTTGTAATTGTGGGTTGAGACACATTAGCTGAACAACCACATGTAGAAAGGGCCTTCTCTCGACAAGCCGTTTGGAGACTAGAACCATATTATCATTAAACCTCTGTCATTTTGCATGCTGCTAATCACTTACTTTATTATCCTGTGTATCCATTGTCTTTCTTTAATTGCTCTTTAAATTAAAATTAAAAATAGTTCTAAAGCCCACAATGGCTGGGATAGCATCTTGATTATGAAGATAACTTCAAGAAAATGGAGTAACTGGTTATATATTACCTGGATTATGAGAGTCCCATTGTTATGTACTGTGCCTGCAGGCCTCAGGGGCCTAATTGTGGTGGTTTCTCTTCCTTCAACCCATAGTGTTTGTTTAATAAATGGTTATTTATGGTCTTCTCAGCCATTAGAGCAACTTTGGAGACAGTACATCCTTCTCCTTGGTTTGGGAAGTAAAGTTTCGTCCTCTGGGCAAAGGTATAAAACTGAATAAAAAAATCTGGATCTACACTAGAGCTTGTGAGGGAGTCTGAAAGGAGATCCTCTGGATTCCCTTTGCTAGCTTATTTTGTTGGAAATCACTTTTAAAATTTGGGGTCATGAAAGAGACATAAATCTCAAAGCTGAGAGGGCCTTAGAGTCATTCTTATTTTACAGATGAAGACACCAAGGGCCACAGCCATTGCCATGACTGTGATTGCATGGCAGCAAATGAATGATTTGACTGTTAGCAAATGGAAAGGATGCAGGGCTCCTGGAGGGAGAATCATGCCTTAGGGGCTACTCCTGAGAGAGGATATGATGTCGTGCCTGGAGTTGTGATGTGCAAGCTACATTGTTGTTGTGGTTTAATATATTTGGTGTGCATCTCTTGTATGAAATGTTGATATGTTTGTTGATACAGACAATGTGATAGGATCCTGGAAGAGAGGGCTCCTGTGTTCCACTTCCTTAAAATAACAGCCCCATGAATGACTCTACAGACATTCCTGAATATTGAGTAGCTAAACACAGAATTATCATGATTTCAATATTATGTATGATGCACAGTAATCTAAAGGGATTGGGAACATTGCTACTACCTCATTTTACAGATAGGAGAACTGAGTTTGGATAAGACGTTGAATCCTTCTACATTCTTACAGAGAGGTAGGAGTTGACCTGGGACTAAAACCCATGTGTTTTGTTTTCTCTGTCAGCTTACAACCCTGTTGTTGATAAATAATAATTAGTACTGATGAAGTACATGCTCTGTGCCAGGTGCTGTTGTAAGCACTTTCCCTGTATTATTATTATTAACTCATTCAATCTTCATGACATCTTCCTCTTTCATTTTGCAGATGAGGAAACTGAGACACAAAATTTAAATAAATTGCCCCAAATCACAAACTAGAAACAGAAAGAGGAAGGACCCAAACTCATTCAATTTAGCCACAGTGTTCAAGTTCTAGACCGCAAATGGTATGACTTATTTCAGGTAGTGGTCAAAAGTTATTGACCATGCTCTACAGAGAGATGCTCAGAGTCAAACCAGCACCAAACCCTCGTCTAGTGAAGATTTATGTGTGTATGTATGTGGGAATGCCTGACCCCAAGATCCAAGATCCCAGTTACATATTCATCTGCCAGCATAAACATATATACAGGAAACACTTTAACACTTAAGAAAAAAAAAATCTTTCAAGGAACTATCAAATGTTTGGAACCTTGGCACTATCTTGGGCCAGGCGTCTTGTCTCTAGAACCATTCAGAGACAGCTGGCTGAAAGTCGTTGGTGATGCGATTCTGCTTTCCTGAATTTCATGGCAAGGCCTTGGATCACTTGGCAAACCCATCTTTTACAGCGACTTAATTTTCTGTGTGCTTAAGAGATGGATGTTATACTTTGCTTGTGATTTTGTAGTTCTGGTTTCTGCTGCGCTGGCCATCGTTTTATACTAAACCAAACAACTGGGGCCCATTGGGTGTTTAAATGTAAAAGGACATTTGAACTACATGACAAATGCTAAAAAACAAAGTCCATAGCACCAAGAACATAAAGAAACTGTTTATAATGAAAAGGTGGTTACATTTTCAGTCAATCTATCACTTTAATGAGCTCTTTGCATTTCTTTGATTAATGCTCACAAAAGGGGAGAAAAAAATGGATGTAATGGAAAGAAAATGGTATATAGTCTTGGCAGCATGAGGGGGGATGTCTGTGCGTTTTATTAGTATCCGCTTGTTATCACTGTCTTGTAATGTATATATCTGCCTTTTCCATGGCATAGTAAGCCTCTAGTTTACTGGAAATGTGATCCATCATGAAAGAGGAGATCCCATGTCAGTGGCAAAACAGCCTTTGTCCTCTTGTGGTGGCAGCAAACAGGGAAGGTCCCGGAACAGGAATTAAGAATAAATAAGAACAATAAAGAAAGATTAATATAAGCTATGCCATATTGAAATTGGGGAGTGCAATGAGTATGTGAAGATAAAACATAGAGAATTAAAGATACTTAAAAATATTTAAATATTAATATGTAGTAATTCATACATATTTAGTAGTAATTCATACATTTTAAAATAATAAAGGGGATGGGAAAAAAAAGCAGAGAAAAACATCTTTGTAAAGTAATGAAATGTGGGAAGTTATTCGAGGCAGACTTCCTGGAAGAGGTAAAGAAGCGGCAGGAGGTGGGTTGGGAGGGAAGAGGGGGAACAGCCTTTCTGAAACGGGTAAGGCTGGTGGGAGCAGGGATGGGAATCAGCAGGTGCCACATTCCATCTGTGTTGGAAACTAGCTCTGACTGCTCCTCCCTTCCCCTGTGTGCATTGTGGGTTTCTTCAGCTCTTCACTGCCCACGTGTGCTTTACCTAAGTGACCTCTGCTTTGAGATTCAGTAGCTCTTACAAGATGGTGGGAGACTGAAATAACAGAGAACTTGGAAGCCTGAAAACTTTCTCTGGGCCCTGTTCTTTTAAAGCCCCTTTGCTCTGTAACCTTGGCCTGATCACTTCCATCTCAGAACTTCAGTCTCCTTAACTGCCAAATCAAGTGAATGTTCAAAGAGTTGTCAGACCCTTACAGATGAACCAGCTGTGTCCATCCATCATGTTCATCAGCTGCTCTCAACCCATAGGGATCACATGAGGTTTCGAGATTTCAGGGACTTTGAAATCAATTTATAATTTTTGAAATTTTTTTTCATTGCATAAATAAAATGTGTTTATTTTAGAAAATTTAGCAATTATAGAAACCAAAAAGAAAATGCACATTCCCTGTAATTTTACTGCTCAGGCATAAGAAAGTTGACATATTAGTCTGATTTCCATAGATATAAATACTTTTACCCTCAAAAAATGGATCGTACATGTTAGTATGTTACCTGTGGTTTTCCACAAAGATTTTATCATGACCATTTTTCTGTCATGAAATGTTTTCCTGCATTATTTTTAGTGGATGCATACTTAACCAATTTCCCTAAAATTTGACATTCATGTTGTTTTCAATGGAATGTTGTTACTTAATACCTATGAATGAAGATCCTGGCAGCCAAATTTTTAATATAAGGAAATTATGGGTATACACACACACATATATATATTTTGTACTATACTTTAAGTTCTAGGGTACATGTGCACAACGTGCAGGTTTGTTACATATGTGTACATGTGCCATGTTGGTGTGCTGCACCCATTAACTCGTCATTTACATTAGGTCTATCTCCTAATGCTATCCCTCCACTCTCCCCCCACCCCATGACAGGCCCCAGTATGTGATGTTCCCCTTCCTGTGTCCAAGTGTTCTCATTGTTCAATTGCCACCTATGAGTGAGAACATGCGGTGTTTGGTTTTTTTGTCCTTGCGATAGTTTGCTGAGAATGATGGTTTCCAGCTTCATCCATGTCCCTACAAAGGACACGAACTCATCCTTTTTTGTGGCTGCATAGTATCCCATGGTTTATATGTGCCACATTTTCTTAATCCAGTCTATCATTGATGGACATTTGGGTTGGTGCCAAGTCTTTGCCGCTGTGAATAGTGCCACAGACTGTAAACTAGTTCAACCATTGTGGAAGACGATGTGGCAATTCCTCAAAGATCTAGAACTAGAAATACCATTTGACCCAGCCATCCCATTACTGGGTATATACCCAAAGGATTATAAATCATGCTGGTATAAAGACACATGCACACGTATGTTTATTGTACACATATTTTTAGAAGTACAATTGCTTAGGCCAAAGTGGAGGTAAAATTGTAAGTCGTTTGATCCATACTGACCAAGCAAGTATGTCTTATTTTATTTTTTGAGACAGGGTCCCACTGTTTCATCCAGGCTGGAGTACAATGACATGATCTTGGCTTGCTGCAACCTCTGCCTGCCTGGCTCAAGCAATCCTCCAATCTCAGCCTCCCAAGTAGCTGGGACTACAGGCACACTCTACCACGCACAGCTAATTTTTGTATTTTTTTTTTTTTTAGTAGAGATGAGGTTTCACCATGTTGCTCAGGCTGGTTTTGAACTCCTGAGTTCAAGCAATCCACTCACGCTGGCCCCCAAAGTGCTGGGATTACAGGCGTGAACCACTGCACCTGACCTGTCTTATTTTTAAATTGTAAGATGAATTAGGAGAAGGCAAAACTGAGAAGTTGAGATGTTGTGGAAAATGCACTGATACCATGCGCTCTTGAGTAAATGGAGACATTAGACCAGGTGAATATTAGGTTTCTCTCGAAATCTGTAGTTTAGGTGTGTTTGAGTTGTTACTAGCTTTGTCTTTTTCTTCCTTTTTTTCTTCCTTTCTCCCCTTAACCAACCGTTCTGAGAAACATCTTACACAGTAAGCTCTTTAATTCTAAGGAAAGAGACTGTCAGCTTGGAGAGACAAGTACTGTAAATGTATTTGTTTCATGTGTGTGAGACTTGTCTAAGAGCTGAATATATTTTACGAAGCTTAATGGGCAAATAACTACAGAGAAGTTTTGTTTGGTTGGTTGGTTTAACTTTCTTTGGTTTGGGTTGGACCCAAAATGTAAACTCTAAAAAGGATGGGGCACTTTATTCAGTGGGTGGAGTCAACTTCCAAAGGTGCTAATCAAAGACAAAAAAAAAAAAAAGTACTCTTAAAAAAATGTACTGCTAAAAAAGTCAATGTTACTTACTGTAAATGGAAAGAAATGAGGAGAGTATTAAGCCAGGTCTTGTCCCTGGTCACTGGAAACAAGCAGGAAACCTTAAATGAAGATGTGGTCATTGGTTTCAGTAGAAAATCAGGCCTGCATGCATCATTTCACCATGAAGAGAATGGAGATTTTTCTCAGTTGTTGTACTAGCTAGGACATTTTGGCGCAAGTGAAATCCAGTGCAAAAAGGCTTAAGTAAAAACAGAGACATGTAACTGGGATGCCTCTGGTTTTAGGCACATTTGGGTGCAGGAAGTTGAACAATGATAGAGCTCTCTCTCATTCTCTCCACCTCTTGGTTCATTTGCCCTGTTTTCATGCACCCCAAGGTGGGCTAACTGCTCGCCAGCAACCCCACACCTGCAGGCTCCTGACTGCAACCACAGCACCTTTACCATCTTTTAAATAAGGTCCTGGGGAGAACATGGACAGGCCCTAGATTGAGGGGGACAGATCCATCTATAAACCGATGATGTGACCCGGATTATGCAAGATCATCAGTGGCCCTGTGAAGTCAGGATGCCTGGCTTCACGCTGCCACTCCTGTTTCCAGGGTGGGGGCAGAGTTTCTTCCCTGCACCCCCAACAAACACTGTGGATTTGGTTTCTTATGCATGGAAGGGGTTAAAAAGGAACAGAAAACAGCAGATATCAACTATCATGGTTCTGCTGCTAACTGGTTCTGTGACCTTGGATATAATAACTTCTCCACTTTAAGCCTCAGTTTCTTCATTTGAAGAATGGAGGAATTGATGAGAGGATTTTGAAAGCTCTCGTATCTCTAGCATAGAATGATTGCTGAAGAGGCAAAAGACACCTTACGTTGTGGCTCAGGAGTCACAGAATTGTCTGTTTATACAGTTTCCAAGCACTGTCATTAGGCTTTGTGCGGGGGAGTTACAAATTGGCAGGGGCATTTCCCCACTTCCCTCCTTGACATTGACCTCCCAGCACCTTGCTGAGGGCTACCTCTACCCTGTTGGGGTAGCCTTTGGGGAGTTTCAGGAGAAGCTGCTGCTGTGGTAAATAATCTTTTTTTAAATTTAGTAAACATGGTCAGCTGCCTGGCCTTCCTGACTCTGGATTCTAGCTTCATGGGAAGCCACTGAAAACTACTGTGAAAAAATATTACAAGGTTTAACTGAGGTTTTTCCTTTGGCTAGATTTTTCTTGCAGTGATTTCCGAAAACCTATTTCCCAAATCAACCCTGTGTGCATGGACTTTCCTCCCCTACAAGTTAGAGAGCAATTGTACTTCTATACATGGAATTTTCTTTACTTCAGCTGCTGAAGCATTTGTTGGAACACGTACTGCAGAAATGACTGCTGTGGCTATTACCGTAGTTGCTCAGGGGAGCTATTCAGATGCCTCATTTATTGGAGCTTAATAGATTAAAAGTCCAAATTGAGTCTCATGATATAAGCCTAATCAAGTTCTAATCTGCATAATTTTCCCATAAGCAGCAATGGGAAATTTGGATAATTTATGTTTCAGCAGTTGCCAATCATGTGTTAAATAGCATTGTTGCATTTACTTATCAAAATATTTTTATTGATCTGCACTTCATCTGACATTTGCCTTTGAGATTTTTTTTCCTGGCATTAACAGGAAATTTAATTCATCTCATAGATGATGTAATATGAGATGTTTCTCTTGATTTTAACATGTCTTTATAGATCATTTTTAAAGGTGATCTTTCCCTTTTACAACTTCATATTGAATACCTGTCTCAGCAAACCTAGATGACTCGGCCTAATTTATTTCCCTAGTTTAACGTAGCATATGGATTTCTAACCATCATTTATATGCACACAATAAAAGATAATTTGGCCCACCATTTGAACCAATTCCTTTATGTTAAGTCTATGGGGGTGGGGGAAGCACTTACCTTCATTTCTCCATCTATTCTAGGGGAGATGATTGATAAGAATTTCCATCTCCCTCTCTCCCTGGAAAGGCTCGGGGATTTAACTAGGGAAGATTTAGAAAGTACTTTGTGTTTCCCCCATGGAAAAGTACTGTAATAAAGCATTTATTATATGTACTGAGTTGTGCATGCTGCCATACCACAGCAAGTTAAGCATAACTACAATGGGTCCCAGTTGTTATCTGCTATTGTTTAAAAGTGAAAACAATAAAAAGTAAGACTGGCTCAGGCCTCAGACTTGCCTGCCAGGGACCATACCTAGAAGGAGAAGGCCAGCACCCAAGTCAGGGATGCGGCACAGCCTGCAGGTGTCAGGAGTCTGAGGTCAGACTGCCTGGCTGCGGCTCCCGGAGCCACTTACCAATTGGATATGCTTGAGCCAGTTATGCCACTGCTCCGAATCTTATTTTCCTCTTCTACAAAATGCAAATATTAACAATCCCTAAACACACAGGGATTGTTATGAGGAATAAACAAGGTGGCCTGTGAAAAAACCCTTAGCCCAACCTGGCACATAAGAAGCAATATGGCGTGGCAGCTTAGAGGGGACTCTGGGACTTGTTTACCTGCGTTCCGCTCTGAGATCTGCTAATTCCTAGATGTATGTCCTGGTGCAAGTAGGTTACCTTCTCTGTGCTTCAGTTTCCTCCTCTGAAAAATAGTAGTATATAAATAGAATGGTTCTCAGAACCAAAGTTATTGCATGAGCAACATTTAGTACATAGTAAGCGCTCAATAAATGTTGGCTATTTTTTTCTTGGGGTTCTGTTTCAGCCTTCCCTCTCTCTTCTTCATTCTCAATTATTAGCCAGTTTAGATCTAGAGCATTCTTGCCTTTGCTTTGAGTCTCATAAAAACAATGCCATTGAGCCTTTCTTATTTTCTAATGCACTTGGGTTTACATTGTCCTGGAACCCTTTTCCAGCCATTACTTGTGTATATCTTGTCTGAGCCATAGTCCTTCTTTCCTTATAATCACATAAGGAATATTGTGTCTGTGTGTATATATATACACACATATGATCACATATATATACATATACACACAATATTGTGTGTGTGTATATACACATATACACATATGATCACATAAGGAATATTGTGTGTGTGTGTATATATGTATACATATGTATACATATACTGTATAAGAACTTTAGGAATATTGTGTGTTCCTAAAGTTCTTATACAGTATATAGAATATATATATATATACACACACAATATTCCTAAAGTTCTTATACAGTATATAGAATATATATATATATACACACACACACACACACACAATGCTCATTGCCTTCTCATTAATATTCTAGGATTTCTCTGTGTAAAAATTCTTTTTTAAGAATCTACTAAATACTTCTTCAGTTCTTTGTCCATATGGAAGGGGAAGTGATCCACAATACTTAATGTATGTCTAATAAAATATTAATATTGGTAGCCAGCATTTTTGAGTACTTGCTTCATACCAGGTATTGTACTAAATGTTTTCAATACATTATTTTATTTTATTTTATTTTATTTTAGCCTTACAATTGTCCTGTGTAGGAGGTATTTCTGGTTTATCGATGGAGAAGCAGACTTGGAGAGAGTCTGCACAACATTTATAGTGCCATGGCTCATAAGTGGAGGTGCCAGAATTTGAATCCATGACACCTGACTTTACAGCCCATGCTGTTAACAATTTCATTCTATTTCTTTTCTATGTGCTGGGCATTTTGTAGATAATCTGGGAAGTTCGAAGAAATGAAAATCCAGTCTCTGACCTAAAGTTCTTATACAGTATATGGAATGAGAATACTTGTCATGAGATAAAGTTGGTCAAGGCATTTATGCCTCATGCTGAATGAATAAAATAGATAACAAAAGCCTGCCACACTGGCCACTGAAGATTGGAGTGGGGAGAAAACTTCAGTGTAAGGAGGTCAGGTGGTCTTTGGAAGTTATTATTTTATTTTTATTGTTTCCATAAGTTATTGGGGTATTGGGGTACAGGTGGTGTTTGGTTGCATGAGTAAGTTTTTTAGTGGTGATTTGTGAGATTTTGGTGCACCATTTCACCCAAGCAGTATACACTGCACATTTGTAGTCTTTTATCCCTCGTTCCCCTCCCACTCTTAACCCCTAAGACCCCAAAGTCCATTGTATCATTCTTATGCCTTTGCATTTTCATAGCTTAGTTCTCACATACCAGTGAGAACATACAATGTCTGTTTTTCCATTCCCGAGTTACATCACTTAGAATAATAGTCTCCAATCTCTTCCAGGTCACTGCAGGTGTTGTTAATTCATTCCTTTGTATGACTGTATGTATATATTCAATATATATATATATCATGTTACAGTTTATTCACTCATTGATTAATGGGCATTTGGGTTGGTTCCATGATTTTGCAATTGTGAATTGTGCTGCTGTAAACATGCATGTGCAAGTATCTTTTTTGAATAATGACTTCTTTTCCTCTGGGTAGATACCAGTAGTGGGATTGCTGGATCAAATGGTAGATGTACTTTTAGTTCTTTGAGGAATCTCCACACTCCACACTGAGTTCTTTGAGTTTTCCGTAGTGGCTGTAGGAGTTTACATTGCCGCCAGCAGTGTAGAAGTGTTCCCTGTTCACTGCATCCATGCCAACATCTACTGTTTCTTGAAATTTTGATTATGGCCATTCTTGCAGGAATAAGGTGGTATCACATTGTGGTTTTGATATGCATTTTCCTGATCATTAGTGATGTTATATACAAATGGCCAACAAACATATGGAAGTCATTTTTAGCACAAAACTTGCCTCCCGTGGCCATGATCAACAAAGTGCTATGGGGACATAGCTAAAGAATCAGGAGCCCATCTGATGATAGCTTTGACTGTGGATGATTTAAACTTCAGTCTTTTCCTGATTGAGGACTTCTCATTCCACGTCTCTGATGGTGATATTCTTAGTCATCTTTTCTGGCAAAATATATGGTTGTTTCTAAAATTAATTTCCCAAGTGTTAGTTTAACTAATGAAGGGAGTGTTTCCCAGTTTCACTGTTCTCTAGCTGTAGATCCCTGGAGTATATTCCACGTGCCAGTGCTTTCACATGCAGAACTAGGGTGTTGTTTAATGTAGAGAGACTTCAGGTGCTACCCACGATATAACCATGGCTGCAAGCAATAATGAGAAGGGGAGCAAGACGGTCAGAGACTGGGCCACAGTTTAGACCTGCCCCTTTATCAAATGCAGCTATGAGGAATGGGGTGGACACCATCCTGTGGCATCAAAGGCTGAATTGCCTCATCCCTGTATGGAAGGTGCCTGAATTTCTCTTCTCTCCAAAGCCATTTAAGGAATCTGGGGCATCCTGCCATTTCTGACTATCATCTTCCCATATCAGAACCCCTAAGAAAGAAACAATGCTAATAAATTGTGTTCACTTTTAACATAACTCTATACCAGGGAAAAAGAGGAAACCAATTTTGCTGTTGTTGTTGACTTTTTCTTTTAAAAATTTGTGACTAGAAAAGTAGGGAAGCAAAAAGAGGCATGAAGTTTTCTTGCCAATAAAAGCACACTTTTTTGGGGAGTCACGCATGGGGGAGAGTCAGGCCTTCAACGGAGAGATGTCTTTGGACACCCACCATAGTTTGTCAGTTGCAGATGCTAATGGAACCAGGCCTGGTGACTGAAGGGGAAAATGGAATATGAAAGCAAAATGAAAGAAGCCTATGAAGCAAGCATGTCATTTCTAAATGAAGGTTTCATGCAAAGGAATTGAGTCTTTTCACAGCTGAAAATGGAATCTTTAAATAAGATGAAATAAAAGGATGCTGTGGCTTGTTGCGAGTTCTGTAATGAAATACAGTTTTCCTAATATCGTGTGACCTGCATTTCTCCCTGCTTTATGGGTGCTATTCCTTGACGTACAAACCCGTATTTTCTCAAGTCAGCATTTGATGATGGATGTCAAAATACAGGCCATGTATTATGCATCTAGCATTACCGATTTAAGGTGTTTACTTGTCAAGTTGAAGAAATTCAAAAACGTCACATCCACTGAATCTGCACAGCTGTCACTTCCAGTTTTTCATGCTTTTGAATGAAACTTCTGATGAAAACAGTTTAGTTTCCCCTTCACCATCCTAGAGGAAGAAAATAGCTAGCATTTAAAAATGCATGTTTTTGGTTATGTGGTTGGCTGAAAAACACATATTCCAAAGTTTGAAAAGATGGACACTACAATGTCAATCAAATGACTTACCCTTTTCATAGTATATCAATGTAAAGAGTCAATTTAAGTGCAGTCAGGGAATGGATATTAAGTAAAACTTTGTTTTTCTTTTTGAAAGTATGGCACTCAGTGATAAGAAATGTATACACAGGAGAGCAGAAAGTAAGAAAACCCTTTTATATTTCTCTGGCATTTTATGCATTATGCACCTCCAAAACAATAGGCAATTATTGAGCTCCCTTATTTCATTCCTGACTCACACCTAGCCAAAATGCCAGACTCAACACAATCTTGTCACATTGCTGGAAAGTGAGTCAGGGATCTGGACACATAATAATCTATTTGGAGTTTTGTCCTTGGAAATTTAGCGAGTGACTTTGTTCCTAAAATTCATCCCTAATTCATTGATAAGCCCATGTAGCATTCTGCTGCGGGCAAAAATGAGAAACCGAAGTGAATGTGAATGCTTGCCTGTCATCTAAATGTAAGTGCACTGGGTCTTGCCACTTGCGTGGAGATGCCATATGCTTCATTAGAAAAAATAATTTTCACCAGATGAATGCAGGAGGTAAATGGATTTCTAATATTGATATGTGTCCATGCAAAACCTTAACGAGGCAGCCATTCTGCCTAGCCAGGATATTTCTCACTCTCACTAAACTAAAAGTTACAGTTGTTCCAACCTCATCCAGGTATGTACTTGGGACTTGGACCTAAGACCCAAAGAAGCCCAAACTGCAAAATTGGAGACCCAGCAGGCTGCTTTCCAATTTTCCCGTGTCCACATATACCTTATGTGGTCTGTGTTGGGCACGCTCAGAAGTTCAAGAGATCAGCCGTAAGCAGGTGGCATATACATCAGTCAGGAGGATTTAGGTGCAAGTAAACTCCTTCTCCATTTAGCTTAAACAGATAAAATATGTACATCGTATTATATTGTGTGTATGTATATGTATAAATACGTGTGTGTGTGTGTGTGTGTTTATGTGTATAAAATCTCACATAGGGAGAAATCCTGAGGTGAGATGGCTCCAGGCTGCTTGCCCCAGGAACTCCAGGACAGCTTTTCCTGTCATTCACTTGAGCCAATATCACTAAGTTAGTTATGCCCTTAGCTGGTGCCTCAGTTCCTGACACTACAGGCACATAAAACAGTGCTCAGTAAATTAAAAGATAATCTCTTCCTATGTGTTTCTTTTTAAGAGCAAAGAAACACTTCCTGAAAGCCCCAGGAAGATTTCCTTACACCTCCCATTGGCCAGAACTCTGTGAAAACTGAGGCCTAAGTCACTCGCCAGCAAGAGGATAAGAAATTGATTGGTTTACGGTAACAGTCAGGCCAGGTTAGGTTATGTTGTGGTAACAACAAACAAACAAACAAACAAACAAATCTCAGAGGATTAAAGCAACACAGCTTTATTTTTCACTCACTCAGAATGCTTTGTGGGTCTGGACAACTGTCCAGTGATGCTGTCTAGCTTTCATCTCCATGGTAACCTGTGTCCTCACAGTTGCCATGGCCTGGGAAGAGAGAGATGGCCATCCAATACCTGAACCAGCAGTGATATGCATTGCTCTGTTCACTTTTCATGGGCCAGAGCATTTCATGTGTCACATAGCCATATCTAACTGCAAGGGGGAACAGGGGATAATTCTCCTGTGTCCCTGGAAAGAGATGGGAGCCAAAATTTATGAGCAGAATAAATAATTGGTGTGGAGTCCGGACTTTTTAGAGAACTATGAAGTGAGTTACGATTATAATGGTTTCCTACCTTGTCCTTCTAAAGAATAAAAAACTCATCAGAGTTTATCCTGGGAATACTAATTGCTGACCTGTGAATAATGCATAAGCTACATTTTTGGGTTGTGTGTATATAGTGTACTCTCTTTCCAAATTTTCTACTTCTCTGATTTTTCTTCCTCCTCTGTTTCCCTCCAGGGTTCACACCTCCAGGAATGGATAGATCCTCTCCAGATAACAGCCCAGTGCACGGGATGTTACGTCAACCATCCATCACAACTGGGGTCAACATCCCCATCATCACTGAACTAGGTAGGGGTCAATGTCAGCTTTGGGGGGGATTTTTGTTCTCTCTTTCAAACCACAAAGGATATGAGGAGGTTGGTTTGTTTCTTAGCCCTTTCAACTTTGTAGCTGCTATGGGGTTTGTTTTGAGGGAGCTGGGAGAAAGGTATGGGTAGAAATATGGCAGATTACTGGAAGGGAAAACTGATCTATCTTTCTTCTGAGATGAATAGACAGTTTCCTTCATGCTGGTCACTGTTTGCAAAGGAGCATGAGATGATGGATTTGCAATTGGGGCATACAATTGGGAATGGAGAGGAAAGGAGGAAAGGCTTAGTTTATGGATTCTTTCTGGTGATTTTTACTGTAAGAACCTCTTTTGAGCATTCTGTCTGGACAGCTCCTACAATCTGAGCCCTCCACTGATATGCAAAGCCTCGGATCTAAGCCAAACCCATTTTGGAAACAAGGTAGAAGCCCTGGGCTAATGTGTAATAACTCCACATTTAACGTATTATAGTTGAATATCTCAGCCAAAAGCCATTTTCAGCAAATGCCATTCTGGCCCCCAAAATGATGGGGTTTTGAGGGCCATGTTGGTCGGACAATAGAATCTAACTTCTAACCTGGCCATGGCACTCCCTATGACCATTATTAAGTGTGCAAAACTGTAGAGTGGCCTCTTCCCCCAAGACAAATACAAACTACCTGTGGTCCGGGGTCCCTTTACTTGAGAATGTTTCCTCTGTTATTCCCTCACTCTCTTCTTTTTCTGTACTTTCCTCCACTCCCTTTCCCCAACCCTTAAATGCTGTATCCAATTAGCTAAACCGGGCAAGTTGCCTTTGGTATCAGTCAATCAGGAAAAAAACAGTGGGACGCACATTCTAATGATAACTGAACTGGGTAAGAAGCACTGTTTTCCTTCACATCAGTATCTCCTTTTGTTCTGTTGTTGGTGTTTCCAACTATCATCAGCTTGTTTTTATTTCGCCGGCTGTAACAGAAAGGCTACCCCATGGCACTGCTTTGAATGTGTTTTATTTGTGGCTCTGGTTGGAATCGACTGTCTTGTTCTGGCCTTTCTTAATGATTTTTTTCCCCACACAGCATCAGTAAACCTTTGATCATACCCATCTGACCTGGCAGTTGTTTCCAAAGCATCTTTGCTCTAATTCATTTTCTCTGGCCTGAGCCTTTTTTCCCCACTTTTTTTTTGTCACCCCGCTCTCCCGCCTTCTCCCTTCTACTCCTCTTCCAATACACTGTCAGTTTGAGTGACATGTCTTCACAGCTCTCAGAGGAAGTCAAAGGAGAATATCAAAATTTTAAGATAAGAAACCTAAGATGGCACCTTCCCTCCAGCTGTTTATTTTTCTTTATTCTGACTTTATTTGCCTTTTTCTCCCCCCCTACTAGGGCATTTCTCAGAAGCTCTGGTTCTGAAGCCATAAAAACCCCTGGTCCCTCGGGGTACCTTTTTTACTAAAGGCAGATTTCAAGAAGGGTGCAGAGGATAAGGTTAGCAGCCACCCAGGTGCAGCCTTGCACTCTGGCCCCCACTCCCAGCCCAGAACCCTCTCTGGGAGATTCACAATGGACTCAGGTGGAAGATAAAGGCCTCCAGTCATGACCGCATTTATCAGGCTCTTTCCCACTTCCCCATGACTTGGTTAATAACTCCATGAAGGGCACCCATCAGCAGCTGGTTTCAGAACTGGGGATTGATCTTCTAAATAGAGACAGCAAAAGTGCTGCTCAGCAGAGGAGTGGATAGAGAGGTGGGAGCACCTGCCTTCACATGACTCACAAATGAAATGAATTTTCCATTTTCTTGGCCCAAAAATATATTTCAAAATAAGGGAGCAGACTTTCGACACAGTAATCTTGCTTGCAAGGTGTCTAGAAACTAAGGAATAAATTGCCCACCACTCAACACCGCATTATTGTAGGTATAGCTATTTATCAGGACAAATTCACTCAGGTCAGGGAGTATCACACTATTTTCTGTTTCCAACCATAGGATGGGTGGTTTTTTCATGTTTAGTGTAGTTGTTTAAAAGCCCTAGGTTTCTGGATTCCTCTCCTCAGAACTAGAGGGCCACAAGAGACCTAGGGCTTGTGTGGTCCACACCTCTGGTTGGAAAATTAATCCAAACATCTCCATCTCACAAACCTACAGCAGCATTTCAGAATCCTCACTGCCAGGAATTTCATTTTCTATTTGAAATTCACATGCTGCTGACTAACTAGGATATCTTGTCATTAGTAGAAGAGAAAAGGAAAAGCTTGGTGCCCCAAACCTAAGGCAACAATTCTGGTATTTGATTAGCATCATTGACTCTCTAGAAGCCTTTGTCCTACACCAGATTTCTTCCTTGTGTTCAGAGAATCTTTGAGGTGCTTGCACCACCCTTATCTTCTGCCTTGAAACCTATTTCTCTAGCCGCTATAGCACCCTCCTCAGACCACTTCACCTCCCACATCCACCACGAATACTTCTTATTTATCTACATGTTCTGAGATGTGTTCTGCCTTATGCCAGGCCAGTATAATGAATTTTAAGAGACACAGAGGGCACCAAGGCCACACAGGCTTTCAAAGCTGTGTAGCACATTCCACTCTTCATCTACTTGGAGACTCTCAATTGATGTCAGCATGGCAAAGGCTCCTCAGAGTCTCACAAGAAAGGACTGTGTTAAAGCTGTTTCACCTGACTATTCCAATTGTGTTTGACCACATATGCTTTGGGGTGATTATGTGAGTACCTCTTAGCACCCACATAATTACTGTTCTGTGAAATAGGCCTTGGGTAGCATTGCTTGCTCTCCTTCTGAGACTGGGTATTTCAGAACAATATACATGGTATTCACTGGACCCTGGCTAGTCTCTTGGAGTGCTTTTCCCATGACCCCAAATGCCTAGCTCACTGACAATCTGGAGTCCCCTCCCACTACTTGGAGTCACTTCACCTCCATATCTGGTACCAACCCTTTCCCGTCTTCCTGATGAGAGGTAACAGATGCTGTGCTTTTTGGAGCATTGCCACACATACTATTGGTGGCTATTACAAGTAACTAAAACCACATTCTTCCATATGTGGTCTCCGGTTTACATTTTCTGATTCACAAATCAGAAAGACTAAACAGTGACTTTCAACATCGCTTTGGACAAGTGAAGGGAGGTGAAGAAAAGCTACCTCTTGAAAGACCCCTGAGCAAGACCTTCAGTGTTTCCAAGAGAGGCAGAGGGAAGCTGGGCATTTTCATGCTGTAATGGGTAGACAGGTATTTAATGTCAGAAGGGAGATCATGATAGCAGCTGGCATTTATCAAGTCATGGCATGATCCAGATGCTGGACCAGGCTTTCTGGGCACAATCCCATTTGTATGAGCCTCCTGATAGCCTCATGAGAGAGTTGCTATAACTCCCCCATTTTACAGTGACAGAAACTAAGGTGTAGAATGATGAAATACTTTGCCCAAGGAAGTTGGCAGCACAGGCTGGACTGAAGCCCAGTTGTCAGAGCCTGGATTTTGGACTTTCACCACTAGCCTGCAATTCAATTGCTGCTGAAACAATGGGGACCCAAATGTGACCAAGTTTGGAAGAACAGAGCCAAGATTTTTCCCCCATTAGAATCTTTCTCTAGGGAAACAAGATGGTGTCATTTAAAAATACTAATTCCATGCCTAGCCTTTCATGCTAGTATCATTTATTCTACTTCGTACAATAAACAAAAGTTTTTATTTTTTTTTAAAGAAGAGTCACCAAGAAAGTTGCTTAAAAAATTAAAACAATAACTCTAGAAAACAGAATTAGCTGTTGATACATTTAGAAAGGAATCAGGGAAAGGAAACCTCATCTGTTCTCTTCCTAAAAGCACAATAATTATTCCAGAAATTGTGAGTGCCCCTTTCTTCCATCACCCCACCGACTTTTCTCCTATTACTTGCTCTGCAAAACTGATAATTTCCGAAGCCAAGATGGGAATGGAAATTAATTTGTCATTTAATTTTTAATAAGTTAAAGACATCTGAGTGACACAACTAATCAGTCTGCACGTGCGTGCGGGAGGAGTCCTTGAGGAATCCTCAGATGGAAATGAAATACAGCATCCAATGCTGCAACTGCTTGAACGCAAGCACATAAAAGATTGAGCTGTTTAGGAGGGGAAAGGGAGAACATGGGATGTCCCCATGCAACTCAAAATTCAGAGCAAGTCCTTGTCAGCAAGCAGCAAGAGACAGCCAGGCATTCGTCCCACCTGGGGTTTCCTGTGTATTAAACAGGGCCTGTTGGGTGTGGACCTAGATTTAGGGCCTGGGACCCCGGGGAACTACCCAGGCCAATCCCAGTGGGTAGGCTGTGGGATAGGCCTGCGGGTGCATTCCTTGCTATCTGCCTTGCTGTGCTCCCCTTCCAGCGCTCCTTACTCCCAATAAGCTGCTTTCTTTTCTTTGTGGCTAAAATGACTATCCCAGCATGGCTGCTCATCATTGAAATATGTCCATCTCTCAAAGGACTTCATTACCAAAAAGCACTGGAAGGTGTTTTTAGGTCATGATCCTAAAACTATGCCAAAGGACTGGCCAGCACAGTCTATTGGTGCTCCAGCGGCCTGCCGTGGAGCAAGCCTGCTCGAACTCATTGCTCTCCAGGTCTCAGACACTTAAACAGTGACACAGGAACAGTCCATTGAGTCCCACTGCCCCCTCACCCAAAGATCCATCTACAGCTTCTTCCATGCTTTTGTTTCCTTCTCAATGACTTCAGTGTTTCTAAACCAGTAGCCTGGTCTCCCTCTGGCTTCACTACCTGTGTGTGGTCTTCAGAACTAATTCTTATTTTATGCTTTTTCTAGTGAATGATACTAATGTTCAGTTTTTGGACCAAGACGATGATGATGACCCCGATACAGAACTGTACCTCACGCAGCCCTTTGCCTGCGGGACAGCGTTTGCCGTCAGTGTCCTGGACTCGCTCATGAGCGCGGTGAGTTATTCTGTTCCCTCCTCCTCACTCAAGGGTGGAGGATGTGCCAATGGAGCACCTCCAACCTTTGAGGCCCTGGGCTGCACTGGGGCCACAGTGGAGAGCAAGACTTCTGGAAGCTCACACTCTAGAAGGGGAGACCCACATTATAAAACCATCACACAAGTAAATGTTTGATTATAAATTCCTCAAGTGCAAGGAAGGCAAGGCAGGCTAGGAGGAAATATAGGTGAGGACTTGACCTTGTCTTGGGGATCCCAGAAAGATTCCCCGAGGAAGTTGTACATTTTATGCTAAAATTTGAGCCATAAAGAGGGGAGATCTTGGGGGAAGAGTATTCTCTGAAGAAGAAAGAGAGCAAATGCAAAACCTGGTGATGGTGGAGGGAGGAACCTGAGGCTCTCAAAGAAGGCAAAGAAACCCTGTGAGGCTGGGCCATGGTGAGACAAGGGTGCAGGAGGATGGCCAAGGTTAGACCTGCAGGACCTTGAAACCCATTTTCATGGTTTTGGACTTTTTCTTAATAATAAGGCATTGAAGGATTTTGGTTGGAGAGTGACATATTCAGGTTCATGTTTTAAGGGGATTGCCTTGGCTGTTGTGGGTAGAGATTGAACATCAGCAGGAGGTGGAGAGAACAGTGGGTCAAAGGTGACTACCAGACCTGTCACTGAGACTGAAGTCCTTGGAGAGAACCAGGCATGGAGACAAGGCCTGGCAGGGTATCTGCTGCAGGGAGGAGTTAGTGGCAGAGAGAGGAGGGTGGGCTGGCTGAGGGATCAAACACAGCTTTGGTTTCTTTTATAACTTGACATACATCTAGCAATCAGGCATTTTTTTTTCACTTTTGCGACCAAAAAACAAATAACAATTAAAAAATAGGTCCCAACTTAATGGAGCCATCTTTCACTGCAAAAGGCAGAAGGAGACATTTAGAATGAGTCATAGCCTGGGTATTATGAAGTCTTCCCACTGAGCATCTTTATTTGTTATATAGAAAAGCTTTTTATTTTGGAGTTCTCAAATTCTCGGTTTGTGAAAACGCAGACATAGGCTGAACAACAACTGACCTTTGGAGAATCCATGAAAAAGAGCTTTTCTGAACACATTAAAACCATAAACAGAACTCAGAGTTTTTACACACATATATTTCTTAAAGTGCTGAAGGTTATTCTCCTGAATATGCTAAACAACTGATATGCTAATTATGCACCAGTCTCATCTATTCATTAAATAATGCTAGTCCCAGAAGGACCTCTATTTGAGGAAAGAAAACATACAGCTTTTTAAGACTAATTTGGGTTATTCTGTATGCCTGAACATTGTCCAGCTGCAAGCATATCTTAGTTAAAAATCAGAACTTTGGATTTAAAAGTGATTGTGAAATGACATTCATCTGAATTAAGGTTGACTGGGCTTCATGCCATGCCATGGCTTTCCAAGCCAATAGGGAGATAAAATGGTCCTTGGAAAAGGGCACCCGTGGTTTCCTGGGGCTCATGATCTTTCTTATGGCCTGCTGAAACCAAGGCTAACCTTTCTACCAGCCAGTGATGTTGGGCTCAGTTTGGGCAAACTCCTTGAGCAAGCCAGAAGGAATGATAGAAGCTGTAAGATGTATTCCTAAGAACACCGTATTCTCAGTCATAGGTCTCATATTCTTCAAATCCAGTTTCAAATGGATTTTGGTAATTCAGCTCATTAGAAATTTTTATTTTAGTTCTGATCCTAATTACAGAGATCTCAGAAAGACTATTCTAAGAGCTGGTTAAACTATTTACAGTAGAATTTTTTTTTTTCAGAACTACAAAATACTCTGATAACATTTTTTAAATTCCAAATTTATAAAATTGTTTATGTTTCTACATATCAGATATTCAGTATGTTTCTAGCAGGACTGGCTACGTAATTTGCAAGGTCACTTTTCATGTGTTATTAAGAATTTCAAAATGGTGACAGCGGAGTATTAAAACAAAAGAGACTTGGGGCTGGGCGCGGTGGCTAACACTTGTAATCCCAGCACTTTAGAAAGCTGAGATGGGCAGATCACTTGAGCCCAGGAGTTTGAGACCAGTCTGAGCAACATGACGAAACCCTGTCTCTACTAAAAATATTTTAAAAATTAGCTGGGTGTGGTGGTGCGCAACTGTAATCCCAGCTCTTGGGAGGCTGAGGCATGAGAACCACTTGAGCCTGAGAGGTGGAGGTTGCTGTGAGATGATATAGAGCCACTGAACTCCAGCCTGGGTGGCAGAGTGAGACCCTGTCTCAAAAAATCAAACAAAACAAAACAAAACAACAAAGATGCATCTGAGAACAGACCCTGTGCAACCACATAGGCTGAACACCCATGAAACCAGCCCTGGTTCCAAGGAATAAAATCGATTTGAGCACCAGAGAACTTCTTCTCAACACAGACAAAGGGGCATATGGTAGCCACGGGGTGGAGGTGGGGGCCCATCTGGATTTGAGTAGCACAAGCATCTATATCATTAGTAGGTAGTCAGTTCTTGGAAATTCAAATGAGAATTCAAAGTGAATTGATTTGAAAATTTTAAACAAGCCATCTCCCATCTCCTTTGAAATGCAAACAAAAATGTTTGGGAGAGTGTGGTAAGGCATGTTTGGATGCAATAGCGTGAGAGCAGCTTGTCTTCTGCATTCTAGCCTGGGATAAAAGGGTGTTAGAAATCTGGTAACTGTCATTGTATTTATCATCAGCAGCATCATTTACTAAGTGCCCAGAACTGTGCGAGGCACTTTAGCTACACTATCGGATCTTTTGGACAATAATGTGAATACCCTTGGTTTAAGTGTTGAAGCAAGACATATTTAAGTAACTCATTGATGATAACTTTTCAAATCATTAATCAAAATGCCTATCAAATTATTCCAGGTCTTATTTTCATTGTCTAGGATGAACAAACTTCGTAATGAGGTCTTGAGTAGGGTCTGAGTCCACAAATCCAGTTGGATCTAGACGTTTTGATAAAATGTTACCTGTGATTTCTTTGCATTCTACTCCAACCCTAATGTATGAAAAAGCAGATTAGTCAAGTGCCAAGGCGGTAACTAGAAGGAACAAAAAGGGCTGTCAGGAATATAAATTGAGAAAGTGAGACTCCTCCAAACAGCAGGAGACAGAGGTAAACTTCCATTGCAGGCATTCACTCATAAGCAACTTCACAACACACACAAAGCTCTTCAGGTGTCGACAGTCTCCTTTTTCTAGCACTCCTCCCCAAATTGTCATTTAATCATGTGTCTAAACATTCTCTGAATATTGTCCTTCGTAACCCAACTCCTGCTGCTTACTGCTTCATTTGTTAAAAGAATAATATTTTGATTCATCACAGGCATTCCTGGAACAGATCAGAATGTTACAGACATGGCCCTGTGGCTTTATCTCACAAATCAACTGCAGAAACACAGGATGAGAGGGAATAATTAGGCTTTTGGATATATGTCTCTAAGAAGATCACAACTTAGAAATGTATTTTTCAGAATGATACCATCTTGATGCACACAGTCACACTAGATGAAAGGAACCCTCTCTGTTTTTAGGGATCAAACTCACTTATGAGTATTCAGATTTCGTTTTCACCCAACTATCACTTTCTCCCAACCCTAGCCCCAATTTAAGCTCCACTAGGACCCTGGAAAGTGAATACTGGACATGGACTCAAGAGCCAAATGGCTTAGGTCTGGATTCCAGAACTGCTGTTTACTGGCTATGTAACCTTAACCTCTCTGTGCCTCAGTTTTCTCATCTTTAAAATGAAGATAATAATAGTACCTGTCACAGGGTTGCAGAGATGAGTAAATGGGTAAAGGTTGTAAAGCAATTAGAGCAGTGCTTAGCACATGACAAGCTCTGTATGTATTTATTGTTGCTAGTGTTTATAATCAATACATTTATTGGGCACTTACTGGACAGCAGGTATGATTCCCCATGCTGGGGATTCAGTTGTGGAAAAGAAAGATGAAGACCTTGCCCTCATGTTATTTAAACTTTCATTCTAGTGGGTTAAGAGTAAATAGGTAAGTGAATAAATGAATAGTGTCACATAAGGATAATTGATTTGAAAAAACATGAAATAGCTTGAATGGATGTGGAGACCTGTTTTACCCTCAGTGGTCAGAGTAAAATTATCCTAAGAGGTAACGTTGAAGCTGACACTGAAAAAGCCAGAAGGAGAGAACACTGCAAAGGCCAAAGCTGCAAAGTGGTGACAAGCTGGGTTTGGTTTGTTGGAGGAAGCAGCTGGAGGCCATTGTGGTTGGAATGTGGTAGACAGGAGAGCAATCAAGAAGGCAAGGCCGCTGGCCACACTGAATATTCCAAGTACAATAGACCACATCCGGCCAAGTTCTAAGTCTGGGATGAGACACCTCAGACTTGGTGAGAGGATCCACCTTCTTCTGAAAGCCACCAGCATCCTCCTAATGCCACTGTTTCTGGATACACTGGCTAGGACAGCGAGCCCATCACTGAGTTGATTCCTGAAGTGTAACCCCTGATTATTTTTTTTGTGTGACACTCCATCCTCATACACTCATTTTAGAAGAAGAAATAGCACAATATATTGGCATCGTACTTGGCTTGATATCTTGTTTCTAATAAAAGATCTGTAATAGAAGTCTCGAAATGTCATGTTGCAATCTATATCCACCCTACAGACAACTTCTGCATTTCTCAAGTTTTTATTTTTAAATTGAATTTGTTGCCAATATTTTTAAATGATAAGGTTTTATATAAAATCTGGGTTCCTGCCTTCTTTAAATTAGAGTCAGAAAGCGGAGTCCCAGATTCTCATAAAGCAGCTATTGACTTGAGCTGAGCAGCTGCTCCCTTTAGCCATAGTCCACACTACTCTCTATTGCATCCCACCAGGCCTGCTTCATTCATGTCCCTTCCCTGTTTGGTTCATTCCACTTTCCTGTCCTTACCAGCCTCCTGCCTTTTGCCTCTAATCTTACGTGTCTGCATTACCATGTCTGTGGTCAGACAGCATCCTTGGCCTTCTGGCCATTTGCTTGTCCTCTGAGTTAGGTGGTTGTGCACATGATGTCCATTTCCCTTGAGCCTTGGACCTTTCCTAAACAGATACCAACCACGCTGAACCATCATTATTGAAGAAGCAGTGAGGAGCCACCTCCTTCTGAGGAGAAAAAGAGGAAACCTACTACAAGAGCTAATGAGTTCCAATGCACACGAGTTGGGAGTGTTGTCTTTTTTTTAGAAAATAAGATTTCATGAAGCTTTAGGTTTGCAGCACCTACCTAATCTAGAAAATAAAGAAAAAGCATATCATAACAGTATTAAGAGAAAGAGCAGAGAAAAGCAGAGGCCCCCATTACTAGTGTACAATACATTGAGAAGTGTGAATGCCAGCCTGTAGAGAGACCCCCGCTGCAGGATCCCCCCGGAGCCAGAGAAAAATTTCAATGTGAGCCAGTTATGCCAGGTATGTCTTTGCTCTGCCCACTGCACCACAATGCCCAGGGCAGGAGTTTGCATGTCCAGTGCATTCATATTTTCAGAACAAAGGCAGTGACTTGGAGGAGGGAAACTGGGTCATGAATTAGGACTTGTAGCTTCTGATCCTGGCTCACTGGCAGCCCTTGCACATCTTTTCTACTGTCTGGGGCCCAGCTGGGCCCAGTCATTAAATGGGAATGGTGTTACCCCTTATGACTTTCTGCTAATCGGAGAATGGCAAAGGCATATGGAAATCTTTCACAGAGCAGATACGTATTTCTTAAGATCACATGTAATTACAAAGAAGCAGTTTTTTGGGTATATATGCATGTACATATATGTATATATATTTATGTGTTTATGTGCACTTATCCTCTCTCTTTCTCTCTTTCATGAACACACATCTTAGATAATATTTGGGAGTTTAGTGGGTAGATGAGTCAGGGGTACCCAGAAGATATGGTTCCATGTTCTCATCTTTAATATCAGAAAGCTGGCCTCTGTTTGCCAGAAATGAACTTATGTCAGTAAGACTGGAGGGTGTGACCATCTGGAATGTGGATTCACATGATTTACTGTCTTTCCTGTACTTTCATTAAGGGCCAAACCCTTGAACCTGGTATTATGGAGAGGCCTGAGTTCTCTATCAGTCCAAGCTAACCTAGTGCCATGTGATTTTAGTTATATAAACAATTTATTGCTCCATGACCCTATTTCTTATACTCCACTCAAGAGCCTCCATTTCGACTGCTCACATGGAGACAGAGGGCCCATGGCCGTCCCAAGGCAGAAGAGCTAGCAGTGGTGTCAATCAGGCACATGGAGGTATGTCCTGCTAGATTCAGGACAGACCACTGCTGTCACATCAGGCCAGGCAGCCCTGGGATAGGGAAAAAAATCCAATGATTTTCATCCCTCACGAAAGAAAAATACTAAAAATAAAAATCTACACCATGAAAACTAGCAAATATAAAAAATGGCAGCTATGACATGGAAAATGACAATTTTAGAGCAATTATAAACGAGAGGCAGAGAGCCATTAAAGTTAAGGCAATGTTATTAAAAGATGTGTTAATTTTCAGTTAAATTTTCTATAAAAGACCAATTAGTTTAAAAGGCTTGACAGCATTAACTGTGAAACATAAGCTCCGGTAATTATACTTTAAAAAAATAAAAAGAGGAGGATGCTCGGGCGGGTTGCACTAGCAGGCGCAGCGGGGCGTGGGCCAAGCGGGCTAGATGGCGCTGTGGGCTCAGGTTTCCCTGCGACAGTGCCTCGGTCCCTCCCCTGGCATTTCATGGTTTCCTCAGTGTCCTTTTACAGGACCTGAGAATCATCAAACTTTAGAGGCCAAGCGGGCCACCCTTGTGTTCTGAGCCAGCTCTCAGAGATTAGAATCAGAACGCAGAGACACCGGGAGAGGGAATTGTCTAAATTGGTTGCATTGCTAGTTGATGGTTCTTCTGATGAACTCCCATGTTTTAAGTATGCTTTGTCTATCAGAAGTTTCACACATACTCTCATTTAACTCTAATCTATAAATTTTTGTTTTGTTTCGTTTTTTCATCCCTGTTATACGGATGAGGAATTCGAGGCAGAGAAAAGTTAGGCAACTTTTTCATTGTTGTGGCTATTGGATAGCAAAGTAGGTATTAAAAGCCACACTAATTGGATTTGGAAGTCCGTACTCATAACCAGGGAGCCATGTTGCCTTAATCAGAAGAAGGGCTTCACTAGTCAGGTTTGGAACCTTGTCCTTGGCAGTGGGAAGAGGGACTCCTGTATTCCTTAGACTATACAGGTCGCCTGATCCTAGGCTCTCAACAGGACCCTAACTCAGCTGTCTTATGCTCCCCAATGCCCATGTGACGCAAGGATAGCCATTGAGAAGGTCTCTGCCTGAAGCATCCCTGAAGACTAACCCTGCCATATATAAGAGCTTCCCAGAAGACTTCTAGCACAGGTTTCATGGTAAGGCACAGAAAAGACTGGCAGGACAAAAGCTTAGGAGGCAAAGGATCTCACCTACATGTTACAATCCTGCCTTTGGAATTTTGTATTTCTTCAATTCTAGCATTTATGTTAACCCAGAAAAAAATGTGTGCCTTCTGGGTCAGGTGAGTTGTAGAGAAGTTTCCTCCACAGGAAGCGCCTTTGGTAATTGGCATTTGAAGTTCTAGCACCTGGTTTGCTCCATGATGCAGAAACAACCATCACCTATGCAGAAAGCCCCGGAGTGATGTTTAATTGCAGACTGCTGAATGCTCTGTGAAGTGCCTCCCCCAACCCTCATTCCCATCACATAAATAAATTTCCACCCTCCAATATGACTGACTTGACACCGTTTTCCAGGGAAGGCATTGTCTTTCCACCAAATTATTCAGATCCCGAAGAGATAGGCGTGCAGAGCACACCCGTCAGCAATGCTCAGAGTCCTTCTCTGCATCCAAATATTGGGGTATCAAAACAGAAGCAAGAGCATCTGCTGGCAAAAATACATCATCATTCTCTGTCATCACAGATTCTGCTGCCCCCCAGCTCTGCTCCTGGATGCCTGCATGGAAAAATCAAGGAGAGCCATCTGGGATGCAGTGCCAGCTCAGAGAGCAGACAATTATGCTCAGAGATATGAGTGGTCCCAGAGTTATTCAGACACCTGCAAAACCCTGGGACTGACTTCGAAATTGTACCTGTTGATGAGCAATTCTAAAAGTCATGCACTCTTTGACTTTCACACAATTTCAGGCTAAACCAAGGCCCAACGATTAGTAGGTGCTCAATAAATGTCAGTGACTGATCAAAAAGATTTGGGTATAACTGATTTCAACACAGAATTGGGACTATGTTAGGGTCAAATCCCAAAGATTTGACAAAACAATAACCTCCCTGGCTGATCTTCTAGACTTATCATTGCAATGGATAACCTATAGTGCCCTTCGTTTAAAAAAAAATGTGTTTTTATTAGAACAGTTATTCATACTTCTTGATGAAAATTTGGAAAGCACAGAAACATATAAAAGAAGACATATAAAGAAGAAACATATAAAAAGAAAAAGAAAACATATAAAGAAGAAAATATAAATGACCTATGTTTCCAACACCAAGGACAAGCATGGTTAATATTTTGGTGTCTTTCCTTCTAAATGGATAGATAAATACAGAAATATCTCATGTTATAGGTTCGTTATTTTTTCCCTTTTCAGTTAATATTTTATCCAGAGTATTTTATTATTTTCTTTGGTGTCATGATTTGCAGAGCCTCCATAGGACTTTATGAGACTCCATTCTGTGGATGCTCCAGAATCTATTTATCACTAAATTGTTGGCTATTTAGCTTTTTAAAATTTTTGTTATAGTAATGATTAATCCTATAATAAAAATTATTGTACTTAAATCTTTGAACAAGTAGCAACTTATTACATTGAGGCAAATGTACTGGTTTTTTTAAAACATATATGGACATTTTAAAATTTCTTGATACATATTGTCGTGATATCTCCAAGAAACAATTTTACCAGTCTACACTCTCATCATACTGAGCCATCTCATGCATTATGGCAAGTGCTGATTGTTATTTTTCCTAGGAGGCCCTTTAATTGTGTTTATGATAGTTTTGAAGCACATCAGTTTTTAATTTGTATGTAATGAGGTAAATACATATTTTATATAGTGAATTCATAGTTTTTATTCGTAAAAAGTGCATGCTGAACATGAGAACTATCAAGCATCTTGAGATTAAACAGTTTGCTATATTTTTGTTTGTGGCTACATGTTTTGCCTTTAACTATTTTGTAACATTTACTTTCCTTTTTATGGAAATTTAAATTAAATATATTTTCACAGCAGAAAATATATAAAATAAAATTATAGGAAAAAAACAAAATTATATCACTAAGAGTTAACTACTAAGTAGAACTTTTATGTACTACTTGCAGTTACATTCACATAAATATGTCTATCTGTTCAGTTATGTGTTATTTTTCCCTCTGGAAATCCCCAAATCAGAGCATTGTGTACTTTCTGTAACACTTTATGGTAGAAATAAAAATGAGTGACCATAATAATAAACAGGATATCATTTTTCTGGTAGTTTTCCATTAAACATTGAAGTTTTATATTAAAAAATAACAATTTAAAAAGTAATAAGTGCATGATTTGTTATATTATGAAACAGTGTATATTATAAAGTTTAATAATAAAAATGATCTCTACATTTTATCAACATTTGATAATTGAAAACATTAAAAGGAATCAGTACGAAAAAGCCAGTTAAAAATCATATTAAAACTTAAAACCCAGTACCATAAAGATTCAATATTTAAAAGTGGGTACTCTTAAAATTAAATTTTAAATACAGAAAGAGTTAATTTCACTAGCCAATAGTTTTGCAGGTATGCATTTTTAACACGAATTGTGATTCATGGTGTTTTGGGGATCCTACTTTTAAAAAACATTTTAGTGTTATATAATTATTACCATGCCATTAAATATTATCTGAAAGCATAACATTCATGTCTGTACAATGTGAGTCATGCCAAGGAACCATTGTTTCATCATTACCATATTGTCGAAAACTTTTTATCAGAGAGCCAGTTTCCCCCAAATCATTCATTGAGTAAAATCCCTTCCCCATGGTATGCAGTGCTTTTCGTATTATACTAAGGAATGGATCAGCAAACTTTCCTGTAAAGAGCCAGATGGTAAATATTTTCAGCCTTTGAGGGCCACATAGTCTCTGTTACAACTATTTAACTCTGAGTTTGTTAGCACCAAAGCAGCCCTAGACAATACATAAACAAATGGACATGCCTGGGCCCCAACAAAACCTTATTTAAAAAAAATAACGGATGACAGAGAAAAATTGGCCCAAGAGCCAGATTTGCCAACCTTTGTATTAAGGTCTTATAAGTACTAAGCTATGGTTCTCATAAATCCATTCTGGTTGACCTTCTAATTTTTCACTTTGTCTACAATATTTGGTTAGGAAGTCTTTAAAATTTACTATACTACATGAGAGGACAATTTTGTACGACTCTTTCCAGGGGAAATTTAGCATAATTTTATCAAGTTTTAAAAAGTCCAATTCAAATCTGTAATTAGGCATATATCAAACAACAATTTTACTAGAAAAAAAATGACATTAAATGGCACATTTACATGTTAAGGAACATGGAATTTTACTTTTTTCCTAATGCTCTCCTCTGTCTCCTCATAGATGATTACTACTTTGCTTTTTGCCTAAAAACAATAGCGATTCTTATTCATGTCCAGTGATTGGTATTAAAGAGAGTATCTGGAATAATAGTGTTAATTATCTTATGTATCTGACATTTTATTCTCCTTATTTCTAATTCTATTTGTGTTTTTTCAGTTATATTGTCATACATTTCCTTATTTTTTCAAGGATTATTTCTTGAATTTAACAATTCACTAAATATCCTCTTGCTATTTAATTAACTGGCACTTTTCATCCTGCTTTTATTTAAAAAAAGAATTATTTTAATACTTAATTTTACTTACTATAATTCTGTTGTATTTAATAATAGCATTAAAGGCTCTGAATTTGTCTCTATAGCATTGGCCTCAAGACATATTTTTATATGTCATTCTCAAATATTCTTTAATTTTAAAATATTCTGTATCCTAAGTTTGATTTCCATCTTGACCTAGTAGTTACAGGATACTTAACAAAAATTTTTTTGAAGTTCTGGAATATTTACTTTTGCTTCTATTACATTGTATTTAATTTTTAAATGTAGATTATACAGCTTATACTCTGTTATATGTATTTAGATATGATGGTTTTGGCCACTGATCTTTTTTTTTTTGTAATTGTTGTTTAAAAGTTTAGCAAAAATAGACTAAATCAAGCTGATTATATCCTCAATTTTCTTATCTTTTGACCTATTTGACCTGTAAAAGTTAAAATCAGTGATAGTGGGAATGTTTCACATATTACCCTTAGTTCAAATTTATTCTAGTGTAATTCTAATTAGTTTTGCTTTCTATATTTCAGTTATAATATTTGTCCATAAAAAGTTAGAGCTTTATTGTGAGTGTTAACGAATATAAAGTTAACTCATCTAACAGAATAGTTTAAAATTTTTCTTTGAAGTATACTTTTTTTCTTCCCTTTGTCTCTTTTAAAGATATCAGAGTTTGATTTTGATTTTGGCATTTGAACAAGTCTGAGAATCTTTGCCATTTTATAGGATCATTTAGCTCATTTATGTTTAGTTATATAACATAAGATGCTATAGTCTTGCATTATGTTTTTTACATGCTTCTATCATAATTATGTGTTTTATGATCTATCTTTTGGTATGTGGACTATATTTTGTATGCTTATTTTCTTTAGTGTAAACTTTCCCTTCTATTTTTAACTCTAGTTAGTTGTTACCAGCCATTCTATAGATGTATTTTCTAAGTATTATTGTCTGGAAAAATTTAATGGCTCTTGATTCCTCCTTGTATAAGATCAGGCAATTTTCATGCCTTTACTTCCATCATCATCTCTATTTCATCTCATTTTTCTGAATTTAAAATATAATTTTAGCAATACTATATTAATAGCTAATTTTTGTCTTTTTTTAATAATTAGTTTTGACATTTGCATTCCGTTTTGTAATAATATGTACAACAATCTTTTACAATTCTGTTTTAAATATATTTTACCAGTAAACTAAATTTGCTCATATTTTAGTTATTAAGAGTTTAAAATTATCTTTAAGGAAGCTAATTTTTGTTCTGAGTATTTAAAAAAATGAAATCAATAAATGCTTATGTATGCAAAGAGTCAAAAAATATTTCATTTGCCTTTACAAATTATTGGCAATTTAGCTATGTCTAGAAATTTTGGAAAAATGTGTCCTGCTAAAATTCCTTTGACATTCCTCTTACATTTTCTAGAGAAGCTTCATGCTAGCCTCATTTTATACTTGTATTTCTTAGAGCATTGTTTTAGGTCATTTTTATTCTCCATTTAATATTTTAAATTCAAATACTTACCGAGTACAGGTCTAGGAATTGGTCACATTAAGTTGGTAAATGCTTTTGATCTGCATCCTAGATTCATTTCTCAGCTCAGGACAGGTTATTGCTATTTGTTTGTTTGCTTGTTTTACATGCTTGCATTTTGTTTATAATTTTGATTTGTAAATACTTACTGTTTATCACTTGACCTCTGTTGTCTTTTTCTCATTATCAATCAGCACTCTTATTTTAAAATATCCCTATATCTTTCTCTTTTAGCTTAGAACTTCCTAGTTTTACTTCCATATCACTAATTGTGTGTGTGTGTGTGTGTGTGTGTAATTTTCAGCTCTAATACTTATGGCTTCTTAGATTAAAAAGTTGGCCATTGCAAATTTAGTTATCTTTTAACTATTTCTTTTTAAAAAATGAAACACAACATACCATACAACTCATCCATTTAAAGTGTATGATTCAGTGGGTTTTTTTTTTAGTATATTCACAGACATGTACAGCCAACACTACAGTCAATTTTAGAACATGTTCGTGGCATCAAAAGAAACTTTGTATTTTAGTTATCCTCCCCTCCCCTACAACTCTACCACCACCCCACCAGCCCTAAGCCACCACTAATCTACTCATTATTTCTGTAGATATGCCTATTCTGGATATTTTATATAAATGGACTCTCAGTACAATGTTTTCAAGGTTCACACATATGTTGTAGCATGTATCATTACATCACTTCTTTTTGTGGCCAAATAATACTCATTGCATGAATATAATACATTTTGTGTATGCATTCATTAGTTGATGGAAATTTGGGTTATTTTCACCTTTTGGGTATTATGAATAATGCTGCTGTAGACATCCATGTACACATTTTCATGTGGACATATATTTTTATTTATCTTGGGTATATACTATAAGAGTGGAATTTCTGGGTCATATAGCAACATAATGTTCAAACACATGAGGAACTGCCTAGCTGTTTTCCAAAGTGACTGTACCACTTTACATTCCCACCAGCAGTGTGAGAGTTCCAGTTTCTCCTTATTCTCACCAATTCTTGTTATTATCATCTGTCTTTTTTATTACAGCTATTCTAGTAGGTGTAAAATGATATCTCATTGTGGTTTTGATTTGCATTTCTCTGATGACTAGAGCTATTGAGCCTCTTTGCATAAGTTTATTAACCATTTTTATATCTTTTTGGAGAAATGTTTACGTCTTCTGCCCATTTAAAAAATTGGGTTATCTTTTTTTGTTGAGTTATAAAAGGCTTTTTAATACTGAATATTAGACCCTTATCAGATATATGATTTGCAAACATGTTCTCTCATTTTGTAGGTTGTTTTTTTCACCTTTTGGATAGTGTCCTTCAAAGCACAAACATTTTTAAAATTTTTATGAAGTCCAATTTATTGTAGTTTATGCTTTTTGTGTCATGTCTAAGAAACTATTGCCAAATCAAAGGTCATAAAGATTTACTCCTATATTTTCTTCTAAGCATTTTGCAGTTTTGGCTTTTTACATTTAGATATTTGACCCCTTTTCAGTTAATTTTTGCATATAGTGTGAGGTATAGGTCCCACTTTATTCTTCTGCATGTGGATACCCAGTTGTTGCTGTGCCATTTGTTTAAAAGACTATATTAATTTTTCCATTGAATGGTCTTGGCACCCACACTGAAAATTAATTGATCATAACTGAATGAGTTTATTTCTGGATTTTCAATGATTTTCCATTGGTCTATAGGTCTATCCTATGCCACTACTATGTTATCTTGATTACTGTAGTCTTGTAGTATGTTTTGAAACCAGGAAGTATGAATCTTCCAACTTTGTCTTTCTTTTACAATACTGTAAGATTGCTTTGGCTATTTTGGATCTGTTGCCATTTTAGAGTCAATTTTTCCATTTTTACAAAAAAATGGACTTTGTGATTTTGATAGGTATTACATAAAATCTGGAAATTGGGGTAGTATTCCATCTTAATAAATCAAATCTTCCAATCCATGAACATGGGATGTCTTTCCATTTATTTAGGTCTTCTTTAATTTCTTTCAGTAATTTTTTTGTAGTTTTCAGTATACCAGTCTTGTTCCTCCTTGGGTATATTTATTTCTAAGTATTTTATTCATTATTTTTCTGAGACACAATCTCACTCTGTCACCCAGGCTGGGGTGCAGTGGCATGATCTCAGCTTACTGCAACCACTGCCGCCCAGTTTCAAGCAATTCTCTGGCCTCAGCCTCCTGAGGATCTGGGATTATAGGTGCCCACCACCATGCCTAGCTTTTTTTTTTTTTTTTTTTTTTTAAGTAGAGACTAGGTTTCACCACATTGGCCAACTGGGTCCCAGCTCCTGACCTCAAGTGATCCTCCCACCTTGGCCTCCCAAAGTTCTGGGATTACAGGTGTGCACCACCATACTTGGCTGACCTCCCATTTTCTACCACATTGAGTTTAAAATCCCTTGTTTGGCTTTTAAAGCCCTGAGTTCCCCACCCCTCAAAGAAAAAAAAAACAAACGATTAAAAAGTCAAAGGAAGGTTGGGAATGGGTCTGACTGTTCCTGTCGTTGGCAAAGGCCTCATGTCTCTGATATGAGGCCAAAATGTTTATCATTGCTTCCTGTGCACCAAACCTGTTTCTAAGTGCTTCATGGGTAGGTCATAGAGCCGTGCAGCACTCTATTATTACATTTTACAGATCACGAAAGGAGGCACAAAAATGTTAAATAACTTTCAAGGTCACACAGCTTCTGAAAGATGAAGTTAGCATAAAACCCTCAGCCCAACTCTGGATCCCTGGTTCCCATAACCTCTCCAGCAACATATCCTACTTTAAGTATCCTTTTCCTGCATCTGTGCCTATGGGCATCTCTTAACCCTGAGCATAAATTTCCTTTAGGGTCTGGCAGGCTATGAGTAACATTCCTAGTTTCTTTTGCAGTTGGAATTTTGTATCACATTGGGGTGTTTTTGTAAGTATTTCAGTAAGGAATGTGAATCCAGCCCCACTAGCAACTATCATCTTAATTCAGAAGTCCTCATGGAATTCTGTGAATATAAATTTGGTTTTAGTGACTGCACTTATTTTACAGATGAGAAAAATCAGAGCCCAGAATGACTAGGCAACCTCTAAGACATAGAACTAGTTAGCAAACCTGGGATGGGAACTTGAGCTCACCCTTACTTGGTTTGTTCCCTGCTATGCCTTGCCAGGTAAACTCTCTAATAAGTTGCTGAGGTACAATTGCATCTTTCCTTACCTCTTTCCAAAGTACATCCTCAAAAGCCACAGGCAAACTTTGATTTGAGTTTTTAGGCTGCTTGATTTCTACTTACATAGGAAAATGGAATGCACACCCTTACCTGAGAATTTCTCAAATTAGGCTGGTGACAAATACCTTTTAAAGCTCCTTTACTTGACATCCTATTAATTTTTTTTAAACTCCCATTGTTTTGTTCCTGACAGATCTGTTATGTTTCAGATGTGACACAAATGTACACTTAGGGGGAAACTTCTTTAATAAGTGATATTTGCCTCAGACTACTGAGGTTATTTTAGAAAACAAAAGCCAAAGTACACTTACCAGGACATTCACCTTGTCATAAATTTATCTGGCATATTTAATTGATCGAGATTTCTGGGTTAGACAGTTATCAACGCATGTGATAAATTGTTGAGCATGCGGCATTAATGAAAGGTTTTGCCATTGTCATGGGGAGGAAGCTTCCTGGCACATGGGTGACAGGACCTCAGAGACAATGCCGCTTGGGTTAGCAGCTGGGGCAGGCTGCATTTTATTACATGTGTCCAGAGTCTCATAGTAGACATGTAGACTTGAGGAGGGGGAGGCAATATTTGTATCCCTACTAAAACCAATTATGGTAAACACTAATTATTCAGATTTGAGCTCTTTACTAAAAATCCCCTGAACTGGGTTTTTTAAGTCAGGCTGTCATGGCAGAGCCAAGCAGGAGAGAAAATAATGGAATAATTGGAGGCTGCTGTCTTTTCACTTCCCACATAAAATTATTTGAAGAGACAGGCCAGAACTTTAAACAGGAGATACCAAGAAAAGTTGTAATTTGGATGTCGGCTGTCATGACTTTAGGGTGTTTGCTTAAAGGACTTTCCCCCCACTTTCTCTTCTTCCCCAGACATACTTCAATGACAATATCCTCACCCTGATACGGACCCTGGTGACCGGAGGAGCCACACCGGAGCTGGAAGCTCTGATTGCTGAGGAGAACGCCCTTAGAGGTGGCTACAGCACCCCGCAGACACTGGCCAATAGGGACCGCTGCCGCGTGGCCCAGTTAGCTCTGCTCGATGGGCCATTTGCAGACTTAGGGGTGAGTCCGCAGCACCATGGTCACCTGAGCTTGCTGTTTGGGAAAAGCTTGATCCTGAAGAACGTGGTGTCAGATGTGACAAGCAAGGCATCTGTCTTTTCTCCTTCCTATTGTAGATAATTGTAAGAGGTGATATTTATGGTTTACTCTGTATCAGGCACTTCGTTCTATGCATAAGTCATTCATTTTAATCTTCATAGCAACCCTTTGATGTAAGTTCTAGTATCACACCTTCTAAGTCAACTGAGGCTCAGAGAGAATGAGCACTGGACCTATTGGGAATTTGCACCAAGGCATCCTGGCTTCAGAGCCTGTGGGCTTTCTCACTCCTTGGTGTTCTCTTCACGTATCCTCTGCACGAGGTGGAAGGCAGCAGGTGATTCCAGCATGCAGCCAAGGTTGGGAAATATTTCCACAGGCTCTTAGCATAGCTTAGGGATACTCAACCCAACTATACATTAGTAGCACATGGAGGTGGCCAGCCTCATCCTTCAGGTTTCTTAGATTTTATATGTGAGTATGACCCAGGCACTGGTGGTTTTCAAAGCACCAGGGTAGTCAGTAGTCAGATGTATCCAGAACCACCAGCCAAACAAACAGAATCTCATGTGGATCCTTTAATGCCTGTAATTCAAAACCTAGACCTTGTAATTTCTGAGACTGGACCCAGTCACGTTCCCTCGGGTCCTCCCTGTGACAGAAGTGGCCAGCATCTCCCTTCTGATTCCATGCGCCTGCCTAGCGTAGGCACTGTGACAGAAGTGTAGTGTCTTTGCCCTTATTCCCAGCTCAACCCCACAGATGCATTTAAGAGATGCAGCCATATTGATAGAAACTGATAAACCTGTTACGCAAACAATAGTGTTGCCCAGAAAGACTAAATAGTGGAAAAGGAGCCAAGGAAAGGGTCTGTCTCTGTTTTTTCTGAAACAATTCTGCATACTTGCCCCATATTTTAGTTTGATCATGGGCTGGGACTTATGTGAGACTAGGCTTTTTTTGAAAGGGAAGTTTCATAGCTAGTGGCTCTTTATACGTATCATTTACTTACTGATGCACTTGATTAGGATGAAGACTTTAGATAATGGTAAGCTTTGGTCCCATCTGTGTTCTTTAGTATGAGACCAATATGAGAATTCCAGTGATTGGAAGGACGAAGACAGTCATTTTATTCCCAGTGAAGCCATCCCGCAGTGCCCAGTGCCCTTCATGTAATACTGTTAACATCTACCTGAAGCCACCTGGCTGCTGAAGCCAGCATTTCCAAGTGGATGCATTTGCTTTCACTTTCTGCATCAGGCCCCAGACCCTGGGAAGGTGGCTGTGAATTGATCAGAACTGCGAATCCCAGTTATTCAGCCTGCAGGCCCCTGGCTCCTGGGGAAACACATTCTCTTCCACCCTTGCCATCTCTGAGGTCTGTAAATTGTGCTTTTCACAGGGTCCTTACCTGAAAGAGTCTGTCACCATAGGACCTGGTGGGGTCCTCCTCCTCGCTGTGGTTTTCATTATCACTCAGGCGGTTTTGACAACACGATCCTATCACAGTGGTTACAGCTGAGCTGGGGCTGAACATCATCACCATTTTGCAGAGAAGGGTTCATCTCCTCAGCTGAGCATGCATCTGAGACCGTCAGGCTTTACACTTTCACTTAAAGTGAGGGAGAAGCATAATCTCCTTAGAGCTTTCAAACCCCATTGCTACAGGTGGAAAACTGGAGAGACACCAGAGGAAAGCCCCATTGTTACCTGATCCCTAAAAATCACACATATTGTCTGTAGTCTGTTAACCATGTGGACTTCTTCCACTGCCGTCCCTTGGCACATGGACCCTCCAACTTGGGAGACACCAAAACAAGCTTTGATGAAAAGACCCTTTTCCCTCCTGGCCCTTGATTTTCAGGCAAATAAAAAGGATGTTTCTCTCTGTTCTGTTGCTGTCTCCCAGGATGGTGGTTGTTATGGTGATCTGTTCTGCAAAGCTCTGAAAACATATAATATGCTTTGTTTTGGAATTTACCGGTTGAGAGATGCCCACCTCAGCACCCCCAGTCAGTGCACAAAGAGGTGAGTATTGGTTTCAACTCTGCCCTCCCACCTAATCACAGAAACAATAATCCCCTACTGTAAAGGCAAAGGTCTGTATACATCTCCCCAACATGCAAATTACCCTGCCCATATTAAATCCGGCACTGAGTTTGGAGGTGATGGGAAGCATTTTTCTATAATTACTAATAGTGGATGTAAAGACATTTTGGTAAGAATTCAAGTTTTGTATTAATAGAATAATTCCATCACCCAATTACAAAAGTCTGAATACAAACATCTCTCCCAAACTCCAGCTACTAGGATAACATCTGTTGGTATCTAATATAGAGATATATCATTTCACATTGCTAGTGTTTATGATAATTTTTTTGTTTTTTGAGATGGAGTCTTGCTCTGTTGCCCAGGCTGGAGTGCAGTGGCGCAATCTTGGCTCACTGCAACCTCTGCCTCCTGGGTTCAAACGATTCTCCTGCCTTAGCCTCCTGAGTAGCTGGGATTACAGGCACACACCACCACACCCAGCTAATTTTTGTGTTTTTAGTAGAGACAAGGCTTCACCACGTTGGCCAGGCTGGTCTCGAACTCCTCACCTCAAGTGATCCACCCACCTCGGCCTCCCAAAGTGCTGGGCTTACAGGTGTGAGTCACCACACCCGGCCCTAAGACAAGTGGTTCTTCTGCCATATCTTAGAATCCTGTATTTTTACTTCATATATTTTAAATTGATTCACTTTTTAACTTTTATATATTTATTTTTGAGACAATTGTATATTATCACCTTAAGCAGAAAAAATAACAGTTTAGATGTGCTAATTATATTTTTCTCATATGCATTAAAATAAATTCATAGCAGGCAAAAATTAAAAGTACATCCTAGAATTACCAAGATCAGTGAGTTTGCATAATATACCCTAGGCAATAGTGCTGCAGAGACAGGCGTTTCTCATCCCTGCTTGCATAGTAGAATCACCTGGGGAGCTTTTAAAAAATATTCTGATTACTCTAATTTAACTTGTCTGGAAGGAAGAAAAAATCATATATATATTTTAAAATATATAACAATTTTATATATAATACCCAGGGATTATTGTGTATAGCCAGAATTGAGAACAATTGCTATAGACCAGTGGGTTCTCAAAATTTAGCCAGCATGATGAGACTCACCTGCAGAGCTTGTTCAACCACAGAACCTATCCTCAGCACTTCCAATTCAGTAGGTCTGGGTGGGGTTGCTTAAGAACTTGTATTTCCTAGTTCGCAGGTGATGCCGAGCTGTGTGGCCTGAGGACCACACTTTGTGATCCACTGCTCTAAGTGAAACAGGGTGATCATCTTAGTCACATCTGCTGTTGACCAAAGAAAGCTCCAACTCATTGTGAAGAACAACAAAGTAGTGCTGATAAGTAGGCAGGGTTCTTAGATTCTTCCACGTGGTGAATTCCAAATTCCAAATTCTCCCACCAAAACAGATTTTAAAAGGTAAAGAGCGAGAATATAGTCTAAGGAGACACTCTGTAATAGTAAGCAAAGATCTTGTGATGTATATCTGGGATTGTCCAAAAATTCTGGAATGAAAGTTGCATCACACTTCATGAAACCTCCTGCGGCTGGGCTACTTGGAAGTGACTTTGACCTTGTATAGAAAGGTACCTGTAGACCACGAGAAGCAAAGTTTGGTCCTTCCATTACTGGCCCTAATTCCACATCTCTGCCTGGGCTCCTGGCTGGCCTCCTTTGTTGAGTTAAACAGAGGAAGTTTCCATTTAACAAGGAAAAGAATGTTTAAGGCCTCGGACCAGCTAGAAGTGCATCTTCCAGATCCTCTGAAAGTCCTGAGTAACCAGGCCATTGCTTTTGGTTCAGGGAGGGTTGAATTCTCTACTCAGTTATTCTCGGGCGGTGACATCTCTGCTTTTCCTGTCCAGGTATGTCATCACCAACCCCCCCTACGAGTTTGAGCTCGTGCCGACGGACCTGATCTTCTGCTTAATGCAGTTTGACCACAACGCCGGCCAGTCCCGGGCCAGCCTGTCCCATTCCTCCCACTCGTCGCAGTCCTCCAGCAAGAAGAGCTCCTCTGTTCACTCCATCCCATCCACGGCAAACCGACAGAACCGGCCCAAGTCCAGGGAGTCCCGGGACAAACAGAAGTACGTGCAGGAAGAGCGGCTTTGATATGTGTATCCACCGCCACTGTGTGAAACTGTATCTGCCACTCATTTCCCCAGTTGGTGTTTCCAACAAAGTAACTTTCCCTGTTTTCCCCTGTAGTCCCCCCCTCTTTTTTTTACACATATTTGCATATGTATGATAGTGTGCATGTGGTTGTCATTTTTATTTCACCACCATAAAACCCTTGAGCACAACAGCAAATAAGCAGACGGACCAAAAGTTATTTATGATTCTAGGGGAAAAATAACCCAAAGGCATGCTCCAGACATAAATAGCTCACTGCAGGAACGAGTTCACAGATTAGAAGGGAGCCCTTGTGATCAATGTCAGTTAGGCAGAGCAAGTTTATTTAATGTAAAAGAAAAGCTGATTCTGATTTATCAGGATTATCAGGGTGCTTTGGGTTTTGATTTTGTTGTTGTTGTTGTTGTTTTCCTTTCTTTCTTTTTTTATACACACAATAAGTTAGTACATGTTTATTTGAAACAAGCAACCAGACAGCAATGAAAACATATCGATTGTTTCCAGTCTCTGGGCCGAAGTATTGCGAAGCCTTTGAAAAGCTTTCACAATTTGTGTAGATGATTTTGAAGGACTTGCTTGTTGCAAGAGAACATCAGAGATTTTTTTTAGTTACTCACCAACGCCTTTTGTCCCAGAGCCAGTTCCCTCTGGGAGTTCTTATGAACATTTCTCACCTTAATGTGGAGGAAAGAATAGTATTCCAATCATGGATGTATCAAATTCTAGTCATTTAGTTTAAGTGAAAAGAGGTTTGATTGCATATTAAATTGTTATTCTGTCTCCTTATGTTGCCATATGAATAGCTAGTTTTTTTCTTTCACTTTTGACATTTGGGATGAAAAGCCATATGTATCATAAATATCAGATGTAAGTCATTAAAAACTGCCTTCCTGGGACTTTCACATCTTTTAAAAGGTGAATTACTTACCTTATGTACAGAATAAATAATGCTCAGGAAAGAGCAAGTATTTTTCCATGTATCCTCAGGGGATCCTTTTACTCCCCTTTGTTTGATTAGTTAGGGCCCCAATGCCAGGTAGGAGGAAGGGCTGGGGCAGAGTGAGAGGAAGACAAACCCAGCTGCAGATCATGTTTTTCTAGGAGCTGACATGCTAAATAAATTAGAATGTAGGAGGATCAGCCACAGTTGACTCAACAAAGACAAAAGACAGCCACCACCTTCAACTGTTGGTGCAGCTGCACGGTGCTGGCTGTCCCAATGAAGGAAGCTGGTGGGAAAGAATTCCTCATCATCACTTTAGTTAATGTAGCCAATTTAGGCAGGGTAATGACGACAATAGAGAGCTGCTCCTTGTCATTATGAGACGTGGGATGAGAAGAGTGCAACAGTGAGCCAAACACGTTTTGGTATAGTTATTTTTTCTTTTGTTTTTGTTCTTTCTTTTTTAACACTTAGTAAGCATGGGAAGAGAGGTAGAAAAATACCCTTTTTTCAACATATAGTTGTCAGATGCTTTGCGCATGCAAATCATGCTTTAGGCAGTGCGGTAGTTCTTAAAAATTGGCCAATTCACCATAACCAATTTCTCTTATGGATGGACTAGGCTGGTATACACATATTTGAACAGTTTACTTTAAAGAATTCCATCAAATAGAATAGGGGTAAAAGGGAGGAGGAAAACATGTCACAGCTGTACCATCTCTAAAAAGGTGTTTTTATGGTGAATGTTTTGGATTTAGGTTTTGGATCCCTCGTCCCCTCAAGCATGATAGTTTTGGAGATTTGCTTGCTGTGTGAATTGACAAGCACTTTTACTGACAAATGGTGAGGCTCTGTCAGAACCTCCACCCTCCCCCGCACCAAAGACAGGGGCAGCATAGTATTCAAACCAGTATTGTGATGGGGAATAATTGTATACATGTAAATTAACAAGCCCTATGAGTGGAAGAATTTTTTCAAATTATTTTTGTCTTTCTATATATTGATTTATATTATGTATAACTATCTCTTTATATAAAACTATATATATAACTATATATATATAACTATATATATATATATAACTATATATATGTATCCCCTAGTATTGGATCATGAAGAGCTCTTCATGCATTCTTTGCAAAGGAGGTTATAAAGTTACGCCCTCAGAACATTTATAACTATAAGAATGTGCCAGTTAAAGTGCTCAACAGGAAATATGACAGTTTAAAAGCATTGTAAAACTCACATAGCTTACTTCTCTCTCTAAAGTGCAACAAGGATGAATAGAATGGGCCAAGGTATGACAATTAATGGTTCTGCATGACCTAGCCACTGCTGGGGGTTTTCTTCTATAACGTTGTCCTTGTGAAAACTTTTGTGAAATTAAAAAAAAAGGAGTTACAAATTTTATTCTGTTATTGGTTTGTTTATTTTTATTTATATTGTTCTGTTTGTGGTTTTATTTATTTTGTTTTGCTTCCCCCCCCTTCCCCTTTCCCTCTCCTTTTCCCTTCCTTCTTCTCTTCCTTCCTTCTTCCACTTTCTAAATTGCTCAGCGCAATGAGGCTGTGCTGCTGCTATTGCTAGATTCCTTAGAATTTGTTTTGGTGTTCTTGGGTGTGGGGTTGGGTGATTTGGGGGGAACTTCTCTCCATCTGGCTTGCCTTTTAATCTGCACGTGGCCTCCCTGCCCACCCTGGTACCTTGCTCCAAGTCCGAAAGCATTTTCCCATCAAGAAACCCAGCTTCCTTCACTTCCCCCATTGCCACCCCCCAACCCCAGTCCCCACATCGGTCTGTTCACATCTCTGTGTTCATCTTGGCAAGACCTACTCAATCAAGTGATGATGCCAGTTGATAAACTTTTCTGGAAAACATTTACAGCTATTCCATTTGGCGAACCTGCTTCTCTGTCAATATTTCATCCTCCTTTTATTTAAACCAGGAGGTTTATTAATGGCAAAAGCATTGGTCTTCTTTATGCTTGATCAGTATGACTCAAAAGCGTTCTGCTGTGTATATCAACTCAACAGCCCACACCCAGTTATCTGGGAGCTGATGGTTCAGTCACTGTATTACCCAAATCTCTCCTGCCACCTGCCTTTCAGACATTTGTTAAATCCCAACCAGAGATCGGGCAGATAGAGAGAAGTAAATCCAAAGTGCATTTTATACACAATCTGTTAGCAACTCCAATGAGATGATATTGTGATGGGAATGGAATGGGAACAGACTATGATATGAGATGGAATTTTGAGGTTTTCCTGGACTTTGGGCACACAGTCATGCCCCAGTGGTAGATAATTGAGAATTGACCATATTTGACTAATGTTACATTTGATGATGGAGAAGGATCATTATTACTTCAATTTTTTTTTTTGCCAAAATTACTATATTATACTTTCCTTAATAGAGTGAAGAGTCTCCTCCATTGTTTTCTATTTGACTCCAAACTTCCCCTTCTTCTTTCAGTAGAACATCCGCTTACCTAGGAAGTGGGCATACAAGTTTCTTATTATTATATCTCTTTCTGTTCACTGCCCCCTGCCCCTCACCGCAAAAAAAAAAAAAAAAAAAAAAAAAAAAAAAAAAAAAAAAAAAAAAAAAAAAGAGAGAGAGAAAAGAAATAAGGAGGTAAGGGTAGAAAGTGAAAGAGTTCTTTGAAAAGAAAGTACATACATTTAAAAAGTCAGGAACTCTGTTATCCGCATCATTCTAGAAGAGAAGAAATTTGTAAGCCATTTAGTCCAACTTGCTTTGGGCTTTGAAAGGCGTGAACAGTAAGTAGGCTGGTAAACGAGAGGGCACGGTGAAGCCTTCTCAGTCTCAACACTCGGGTGATCATGGCATCATCAGTGTCCCTAAAGTCTGCTACTCAGGGTTCTTTCCAAGGCCAGTTCAAATGGATAGAGAAAGCTAGACCCTTATACATACAGTTAAACTTCTGCCACAATTGGGAGAGGTTGCAAATTCTGTTCTGAATATTAAAGATTATGACCCAGATCCTTACCGTAGGTGCTCAATAAATATTTGATATAAATTGACTTTACATATTTTATACCTTTAACCATTTTCTATATTACCCTTGTCCCCTTGTTTATTTTTTAAAAAAATATGAGTGCCTCTACATGCCTCACGATGCTGCTGTGCTGGTGCCACTTTCTCAAGCTGGTCACACGGCTTCTGAGAATGGGGAATAGCCCTGTAAGCCCAATGAGTAGAGAGACCGACTATGCCTCTTGGCAGCATTGTCAAGATCCCAGATGACCAGAAAAACCTTTTGCCTGGCTGTTCTGCAGCATGGGAAAAGCCTAAAGGTGTCTGCATCCCGATAGAGACAATTAAATCAACCTGCCAGGTTCCTATAGCAACAGGCTCCTTGAAGGAGAAAGAGGAGAGTACAGAAACTCCAGGGCCTGTGGAAGTCAAGACAGGGTAAAAATCAATTTCTCAATCAGCTTCTTTCAGCCCATCCCTGCTTTGTCACAATATGATAAAGAAGTAGCTGTGGGCACCTGTCACTACACTGGCTGACTGTCTCCCATGCAAGATTGCATGCCCATTGCAACCACTGGAGGTGAGAGGGATTATCCCCTGCCACCCGAAAGGGATTAGTGAAGAATCTGTCCTCAAGGTGTTGGCTGGACCAAGAGCCACAGAGGGCTGGAAGAGCTGTTTGCTCAAAGAATGGCAGAATCAGACTTTCAGTTAAAAGAGACAGAGTCATGGTAGCCAATTGCAAAGAAGTGAGAAGGTTTTTCATAAACGGTAACTGCTTTTGTTCTGGTATAAATAATTTGTATCTCTATGAAATAGGCATACTTTGCTCACAGACAGGAGAGGAGATAGTATGTGTGGGTGGGGACGGTGGAGGCATCAGGGTTTGCTGGGCAGAGGAAATGTGCCAGGCTGCCTATCACAAATGCAGGACAGGAAACCACACAGCATTACCCTTGAAGGTCGAAGCTTCTTGTTAGCCCTTACTATTCTCCATAGTTGTCTCTCTCCAAACAGAATCTTTTCTTTTTGAGCCTTTTCTCTCTCAACCTCAGCTTGTGGTGTAGTGAGAAGAGGGCCAATTATTCCAAATGCTTTTGCTGTATCATTGTCTCCCCTTTTCTGCAATCTTCTCTAGGGAGTAGTTCTGTGAAAAGGCTAAAGCCCATGGCACTGACAACCCACAGAGCCAACAGAGAAGCTCAGTTCTCACAGTGCAGCCTGTTTCTTCCTCTGCTGCTGGCAGCTCAGTCAGCCCAGCTCTGGGGCCCTTCCCTGCAAGAGCCCAGTCCTCCAGGGTGACCTGCAGCCCTGTGGCAGGAGGAGGTTTTGACCCTTACTTTAAACCCTGTGATCTCAGTGATGAAACTAGAAATGCAAGAAACCGATGGCTCTCAGATGGGATAGGAGGCCTGGTGAGTCAAATCCAGTATTTCAAAGACATAGAGGCACCCTGGGAGGGGAGAAACCCTAAGCTCCCCAGAAATAACACCAGGTTACCTCTTCCTCTCCTTTACCTTCAAAACGAAGATGACCAACCAAATCCCCCTCTGTCACCTCTGCTGCCACAATCCGTATTCTTCAGGATACACCCCGATATACACACCCCTACTCAACATCTCTGCTGAAGGGCATCATTTGTCATCACATTCAAGAGGTGCCACCCATCCTTTAGTACCGATAGTACTCAGGCTAGTATTAAACTTACTGTAAAAGCTAACGCTTCACAACTGCCTTGGGCCAGGTACTCCCCTGAGCACTCTTCAGTTACCTATATAAACTCAATCCTCACAACAGCTTCAGATGGAGATGCTGTGTCTCCCTTTGAAAGATGCAGAATCTGAGAGACACTAGAGTATGTGAAGTTAGCCACTGCGATATAATGCCCGCTGATATTATTAATAATACTCATAACCTTAACAACTCACATTTACTTACCATATATCTGGACCTGTATAAGTGCTTCAAGGGTGCTAGCTCCATTTATCTTAACAACACTATTAGGAAATTTGTATCATCAGCCCTATTTTACAGAAAAGGAATGAAGCTAAGATAAATTTGCTAATAACTTGTTCAGAGTCACGCAACCAGTATGTTAGCCAGATCTGCTTAACTTTCACCTCCTGCCCTGTGCTGTCTCCTTAGCCCACATCTCCTTGCTTCTTCACGGTGGACAGCTCATAGCATGGCTGGTCTTAATAGGTGACATGTCCCAGTGGCAGTGGCAATTGCTCTACCAGCATCTCTCTGCAGTTGTTTTCCAGATTTTTATCTTGTCCCACTAGCCCCCTCCCAGCCACAAACTGAAATGCCTCTTCTTTCCTAACTCCACGAACTCCTGGCATGTCACACATTGTACTCAGAGCACTGACAACAGGCATCTCATCCTTAAGAAGCTTATTAAGAAATGAAGCTATTTTTCTCTGGCGGTGAGGAAGCCCTCCCACCCCGATCAATTGCCCTTCTCATCTTAGAGATGAAAATAAAGCCCCTGGAAATCTTTCCGGTGTGTGAGATGAAACAGGGAGCAGAGATAAACTCAGGGATTTGGATTTATCCTTGACCATGGCAGCATTCATTAGAGCTGCTTCCCTGAGTCCTCTTCCTCGTGGTCAATTTTGTAGCCACCCATTGGCGTTGTTTTTTCTTCGGAAGGCAAGACTCAATACATCAAATTGTCATTGTCCTACTTGCACTCTCCATGGATGCCGAATGGCTGGCGATCATTGAAATGTGTGTTCCTTGCAAGCGTGTTGGGAGAATCTCTTTGTAAAATACTGTTGCCACCAGACATTTTAGTAAAACACCCAGAGCATTCATATAGTTCCATTTCCTGAACATCCTATGTAACCAAGTCTCCAAGAACACACACATTTATATCTTAGGAGGCACCCAAATTAAACAGCAGTTTCTCAGGCATAAGGAAGACCTCAACTCGTCACCACAATGTGTTTTAACACAACTCATTCCTTGTGTTGAGACAGCATGTCCAAAACAAGGTCTACTCTGCTTAGATTCTGTTTAATGGCAAGAAATGTAAAAGGAAAGAGAGAAGCTTAAATGAGGAAATAATGCTCTCTTTCTGTCAGACAGCAGAAGGAAATTGATATTCTCTCTGCCGTGAAAGGTCAAAATGCCAACTTTGAATTGAACTGCAAAGACTAAATTCTGAACAATTATTCTCTGCAGCAGTTGTAAAAATTTCAGCAAATCGCAGCTGTCTTAGGTCTTTCACCCAAAAGACCTACTCATTTCCATCAGCTGAGTTCACTCTTCCAACCTGGCATGTCCAACCTAGCACTAAATCCCTTTGCAAAATCAGTCTGCATAACAGCATGGCCAAAAACCGAGGGCAGCTCAGGCAACCTGAGCACAAACACCAGGCTCAACCTCTCTGAAAATCATCTTTACACATAAACCGCTGGAAAAAGTCGTAGTTTGAAATTGTTTCAGCGGCCTGGCAATGCTTTTAAAACATGATAACCATCACACTTTACTCCTCTCTGAAAGGTTAGTTTAATCGTAGATCACAAAAAATTGGTTTCCACAAATGCATAATGGTTCATCTATGTCACACTTGAACTAAATGGTTTTTTAAATGGAGCTGAAATTATTTTGATGTGTACACAGTCTTGGATTTCTATACAACCTTTTTTAACCAGCCCATCAGGAACCTTGCCTCTAAAGCCTCATTAATAATTCAGATGTGCTGATGACTTTAAAAGATCTATGGAATTGAAGCTTAGGGAAAAAAAAAAAACTCTGCTTGACAAAAAGATAAATGAATGTAGAAAGAAGCTGTAGGAGTCTGGCAAGCTGTAGATCATCTCAGAACAGATTGTAACTTTATCATTCTGTCAGGGGGAATAATTTAAAGCACTTAATCAGTTAGCTTCACTGTGAGGATGTAGCATTATGAATTCCTATCGTCCAATCTGTTCAAATCAAAGTGAACTTAATTATAATAGGTGAGCGAGCCAGAGCAGGAGGGGGATGGGGAGAATGAGGCAAGAGGTAGAAAGTTTCCTGTGCGGTAAACTGAGCTGCCGCATAAAAGTGGGGCGAGGCTTTGACTCAGGCACATCCCTGCTCCAGTGACAGCCCTCCTTGACATTGACAGCTCAGGGCACTTGAAATAGCAGAAGCAAGAACTGAAGAGAAACAAGCAGAGTGGTCATGAGCTGATCATAGATACTTAATTTATAAATCATTAGCCAAACATGCACATACCCACCCACCCCCAACATCCCCTATCAAACCAGGTGAGCAGTTTTCACTAGAGTGTCCATCCAGGACCACTGACAAGGCAGTTACGAGTTGTTCTGGTAAGCAGAAAAGGCAGCTAGAGCTGCCTATAGAGACAATTGTCTCTATAGCAGTGGACGTGCTTGATAGCTTTTACCCTTTTGCTTTTCTTTCCCTAAGCCACTAAAGTGAGGCGTATGATTCCCAAGTTAGAATGTCCTATTTGCCCAGTCCTTTCCTATCTATACACATGGCCAATTTCCCAGAAAATTTCAATCCTAGAAAGAGGCGGGGATGAGGGTTGAGTCCTGTAAAACAGCTTTGCACTATGAAGAGGATGCTAGACCATTTTCATTCTCACCCCAGCCCCCCGAACACCCTGACTCAGCATTCTCTCTCAGCCATTTCTGTATTTAGGGTGGAAATGAAATGCCAAGACTTCAATGAGCTCCCTTGTCGACAGCTTGGGTTATTATAGTCAGTTAAGATATTGCCACTTGGAACTCTATTCATAACTTTATACCAACACAGAGTTTTCTTTCTTGATATAAAAGCCACCTCAAAATCATCTTTAAAACATTGGTCACTATTCTGACTTGCATAGATTTTTGGCCAGCAAAATCGATGGGTTTAGTTTAGACCCCCCAAAGTGGCTACAAATGAAACAGGAGAGTGGTAAAGTTGAGACATGACTTTATGTGTATGTGTTATAAGCAAAGCCAAGGAAAGGCTGGGAAGTGGAGATTCTGTATAAGATTCTAGATCACTCGCTCTGCAGCAAGTGTGGTGGTGCCCTTCTGTTCCACTCGAATCAATGGATGCACACATCTCTTCTCAGGCACAATGTCTGTACCCAATGGCTGATATATGCAACATCCCTTCCCCACCAAACCTTTTCTGGCCACGAAATTAACTCCAAGGAATATTGCCAGGGTCCATTCTGCAACCCCTCCTTAGCCTCTGAGGTCCACTCATGGGGCCTCTGAGTCCCAGTGACACATTTTATTCATCACTTGCTACAGGAAGCAGAGGTATGTTTCAGGTTCTGGGGTCCTCCCTACACTGCACTGTCTCTCTTAGCAATTAACTCACTGTTGGCTTCTATTGATTACCTTTTTGCGTTTTTCAATGAACTTTCCAAAGGCTTTGCCTTAGGACTAATTAAACTTCTAATTTCTCCTTCTTGTTCTCTATCCATTTTGCCCTTTAGCAGAAAAGAAATGGTTTACAGATGAACCGGATAATGCCTATCCCAGAAACATTCAAATCAAGCCCATGAGTACCCACATGGCTAACCAGATCAACCAATATAAATCCACAAGCAGCTTGATTCCACCAATCAGAGAAGTTGAAGATGAATGTTGACTCCCAGGAGACCAGAACTATTTTTTTAAAGCCTGACAAACTTCATCAATGGTGATGTGACTTTTCTTCTTACATGCTGAATCACTGGTGGAAACGTTAGGATAAGCAAGAATTGCCAGAAAATAAAGTAGACAGATCTTTCTCTTTGTCTGCCTTGAATATTGCTTCCATGTATTTTGGAAAAGAAAATGATTTCATTTATAAATGAACATACTAAAATAGTCATGTATAGCCTCTAGCATTTTAAATTATTTTTGTTTATTAGAAAGAAAATATATTTTTTCTTTTCTTTCCATTGTCAAATATCTTCCCTATATCTAAACAATGCAAACTCTAAATGAATAAGTGGCCAGACTCCTTAATGCGTTTTTCTCTTCTTTCTCTCTTTTTCTTTTGAGGAGAATGATGGTCACCACCACAATTAATTGTAATTAATTTTAATGAATTATTAAAACAATTTTAAAATGGCCAACGATGTATACATGTATTTTAGTAAGTCCAAAAAAGACGACGAAGGGGACAGGTGAATACCTGCTCCTCGCCTGGATGGGTGTGTGTTTTGATCTGCATTGACACCAGCTCTTAATAAATGGAAACTTATTTATTTTCACAGTTGAAAGTCATATTTTTGTAGTTTTAGTTTTCATTCTGTAGTTCTCACCCCTTTGTTCATATTTTTAAAGGGAAGACCTTCTTGCTGCTTTTCTACAATTGGCAGATCAGGTTTGTCTGGCCAACTAAGGATACCAGGAGGGTTGTGGGCAAGCCTGGGATGTGGAAGCTGAGGACCAGATGCGCACAAGGCATTGCTCTGTTTGCTGTTCTAGTGGTGGGGACTCCTACATGCTGTATGCTTCTCATTTTGTATTTCCAAACCACCTGAGCGAGTAATGTCAACTTCGGGAGGGTCTGGTGGACTTCCTCCCCACTCCCCAAGTCTCAGAGCTTTTAGCCTGGAAGTTTGTAAAACTGATCAATAGTTTTACTTTACCATAGGCTATGAGAGGGCATTCATTCTTCTCACTGAGTTTTTGTTTAAAAACCAGGAAATTTCTACAATCATGGAGACGGGATTTTAATTTGCATGCTCTCCTTTATTTAGTTGCTGGGGCCAAACACGTGAACTTGTTACAACAATTTAAAAAATAATAATAACAAAAGGAAAGCAATGAATGCACTTCATATAGACTGTTAGAAAAGGCCTTTGAAAATTACCAGCAGTGAAATCAAATATATCAGCCACTTTAAACTGCGGTCAAAAGATTTTTCTAGCCATCAGATGCAATTACAATGTCTCAGAGCTCTGCTGTCGCTTGCATGCTAGGTGTACAGTCTCCCGGCAACTGTTTTGTTCCAATCAACTTAGCAAGTCTTTCAACTTTAAAATTATCAGTCTTTGATATGATCATCAAGGTCTCTGGAGAAGCATGGATGTGATAGTGATTTCTATTTTCTTAAAAAAAATGTAAACTGTGGACACTTAAAGGAACCAAGCTAACCAAAGTATCTCCCCAAAATTTCATGATATCTAGTCCATTAACTCTTTGGACCATGACCTGTGGTACTTAGTTATGGTAGTGCAAATCAGATCAGAGCAAAGCAATGAGATCATCATGAAGACATATGTCCACTAAGTACTCCAATTACCAATGTAGGCAAAATGAGCTTCCACCTCTGTCCACTCCCTGCAGAGCCAATATAGTCGTGCTTCCACCTCGTAGGCATTGTCCTGCAGTGACTTGTCGGACTGTGGTTACTCTGTCGTCACATTTTGTAGAATTAGTTCTATAAAAGTATTGTGAATATAATGTATGTCCAATTGGATTGTTTAAAAACTACTTATAATTAATCACTAGCCTACTCAGCAGACTAAAATGACGTCAACAGTCTATATTCAGGCTTATAAACATTTCTTGGTTTCCAACAGAAGTCAAATGTGTTTGTGGGGAGAACCTTTTGCCAGGATTTTGACAACTTTCCTGAAAGCTAGGCCTTCTTTTACATAATGATTTTGCACTGGGGTCACCTTAGTACATTCACGTCAATCCACGCTCTTCTTTCCTTCGTGAACCATAGTGGGCTCTTCACTCCTGCTCCTAATAACCACCTCCGAATTTGTCAGAGCGATTTGGTCTCCTCTGGCAGGCTGTGGTGGCCACATAAAGGATCTTCCATTAGAGGGACATAGGACACAAAGCTCCATTCCCACTACCCTCTCTTCCCTGTGTCTCCCCTACCAAGGCAATCTGGAAGCAGAAATGCAAACTCCAACCCCACGACACATCCATTGATGCATTTGTGGCTAGAGATTTGAATCTAAACTTAAAAAAAAAAATCATAATAGTTAGGATCATCTCCTACAGCAAAGGGCTCCTTGATTCATAAGTACCACCCCCCCAGAAAAAACAAAACAAATTAGTAGAAATTCATTTTCTTAAGTAGAGCAATAAGTTCATACTATGTTGCCTTTGTAATAATGAATTGTTCTGGCCTAGAAAACAAAATGAGGCATTTTGTTAAGGAGGTAGGAAAATGGCTGGCTGTTGGGCCCTTTGGCAAAAGCTGGTGCCTGGTAAGTAGAAAGCGAAGTGGAAGCAAGTAAGATTTGTGAAATCACTGGAGGGCTCAAGCAAATGCCAGAGCTTCTCCCTGGCTTGTTCCTACTCGTTGAGCTCTTTGGCCCTGAGTCCCATCCATCTCCGCTGAGACAGTCTGTCTTTCTGCCTACATCCACCTGAGACCAAGGAGGGTCTTCGTTAGTACAGTCCACATTATGAGGCTCTGATTTCCATCCCAGTTTAGGGCTCCAGAAAAGCCATTCTCCCAAACTAATGATTCTTGGGTGCTGTGGGAATCAAAGACTCACCAACAGGCTGTTTACCGAGCAGAAAATATCATCACCATCATCACCTTTCTCCTTGAAAAAACTTATTTTTTTCTCATCAATTTTATATTTTAGAATATCATCTTGAACCGTTACAAAACACCTTAAATAAAAGTGACTGTGACTAAGGCATGTTGGAGAACATTCCAAAACTCTTTCTTCCCAAGGGTTCTGGCACCTTATGATGTACTTTGTAAAAAATTGATTGAAGATTTTAAATAAACAGGAAATTGGAAGTGATTTTTAGAGTTGGATAAAGGAAAAGTGAAAAAGCATAAGAAATCTGGGATATTTTCACGTTGAAAGGAGAAAAAGCACAAATTCCCTAGTTACCATTTAATATGAGGGTGCAAGAGCCGCATTTACAACCAGCTATGATCTTTGAAAATGTTTTTAAAACTCTCTGCGTCTCAGTGACTTCATTTGTAAATGAGAGTGATTCCTCTAGATGACTCTAAGGTCCCTTCAGGTCCCAGGGCACATGATCTAAGTTAGGAGTGGGAACATGGGAGCGGCTGCCTCTTCCTGGCTAAACGTTTGGAGACTATTGTGTCCAGGGCTGGAATAATCATCCTTTATGCTGCATCACCCAGGCAACACTCTCAGCCTTACTCACGAGTGGTGAACATTTTCTGCTCTGGACGTAGAATAGGTAGGTTCATTCCTGTGCTTTTCACCTTAGCGTCTTTTTAGGTTCAAGATGCAAATTTCTCATTTCGGAGAAATGATAGTCACCATCACAATTAATTGTAATTAAGGGAAATGAATTATTATAACGATTTAAAAATGGCCAGCACCTGAATCACGTTGTTCAAATTTCACCGCCTGTTCTAGGGTTTTCTTCTCAATTTCATCCCTCCTTTCCCCCTTTTTTTTTTTTTTTTTTTTTTGGTTCAAGGCCCAGCTTCAGTTAATCCCTTCATCTCTATTCCATGTCTCCAATTCCTAGTACGTAACTAGAGGTTCAAGAGACCCCAAATTCCTGCCATTTTCCCCATTTATGTTTCCCCATGTGGATCTTCAGGAAGTAACCAGTCTTCCTTCTCACTTCATTTCCTGTCCTCTGTTTATTTGGTTGTTTTCTTTCATTAATAAACTAACCATCTCTTAGCTACTTACATTCATAAATGTAATTTTAATCTATTGTTTTATTGTCAAAGGGAACCTCATTGAAGGAAGGAAAGGCGAAATTGAGGAATAAAGGTAGGAAGGGAGAGAAACAAAGACTATTCAACCATTTGACTGAGATGTGAGCCTTCTTGACTCCTAGGAGACTAAGTAGATCCATTCAGCTTGAACACTGAGCTCCAGGGCAGAATCTGTCCATTTTCTATTTTATTCTTACTTGCTGCTTTTGGAATGGTGGTAAAGCCACCAATTGCCATGACCCTTGAAAGGATCTTCACTAATTAGGACTGACTCACTCTCTTTAAAAAGCAAAAGAAAGAGAATTTACTTACAATCTTCTGGCAAATTACCTTTCTGCCCCTCTCCTCATTCCCAAAAGGCATTTTATTTTAATCCAGCAGAGATGATTTAGCATATAAATCCCATGGTCATTTGAGGAGGTGATGATGCTATTTGGATTTATTTATGAGAGAGTAGTAATGAGAAATGATTCCTAGACAGTTTGTACTAGTTCGGTCATATTGGTTGTTTAAGTGCAGTCTCTTCCAATTGGTTGTTTCCAATAAAGTATCACTTGTTAATAATTTCAAGAATTCCATAAAAATAAGGAAACTTGGAAAACATTTTAAATTTTATTTCTTAAGAGACCACAGAGCCTAATTTTCAATTTTTATGGCAAGCTTGCTTAAAACATGTATAGAAAGAAGCCTATGTGCTCAAAGACAAAGGCACCTTTAGCCCTACAATGGTTGGAAGCTCCATGATATCATAGTCCCACATGGATAGATTGGAGAAAGAATTCTGACTTAGACCACCTGTAGCAGACTTTCCTCTTTTGACATTTTTTTTTTTTTTTTATCACAGAAAGGACCTGAGACTCCTTATCTAAAGATAAGACAAACTTGGGGTATACATTAAGAATCCAGGAAGACAGAAAAAAAGAAAAAGATATAATAAGCAGTATTTTAAAATACCATCAGTTATGGGCATGCATCTGGTACAAAGAGTAGTTCTTTAGATTGGAAGAAAGAAGAGTTTGCATTGAACTGCATGGGCTGGTAAGAATGCAGAGGCATATAATGCTTGATGGGCTTTGGAGGCATTTCAATAGTAATTGGGTGACAGGACTGGAATGATGTGTAATATGAGGGTTTTCCAGGGAGATGGGACTTAATGGGCCATGATGTATTTGTAGGAATGTGATTTCAATAGATTGACTATTTTGTCTACTGTGTTAAGTTTGTGTAGGGGAACTAGGGAAAACTGAGATGCGACTTCATGGAAGGGGCTACAAAGTACAGTCTAAAGGCCTAGATAAAAGCTTGAAACTTGATTTAGAAAGTTATGAAAAGCCACTAAGAGTTTTAAGCAAAGAGTGATGGGGCAGCAATGGCTGTGCATTTTTCAGGCTGAAAGTAGTGAGATGTCAGTTCTTCCTGGAAAATATCATGAGAATGCACACAAAACTGAACATATTCTCAGCAGCAAGGAGTGCTAAAGGGTGCCCACTCCAAGTCAACAATTCACCGTGTGCAACACCCCCCTTTCTCACGCATTTGGCTTTGCTTTCTGTCACAGGACCATCAGACGTAGAACGTCCTGACTCTCCTGAATTACTAGAATGTCAGCAACAAACTCACAAAGTAGATTAGAGGGTAGGAATGGATACATAAATTTTTAAAAATTGGCCAATCATACTATTTTCTAGACAGTAATATAATAAGAACATGAGGCAGGACATCCACAAATTGTAGAGAATAATTAATAGTCCAGAACTGCCAAATAGGAATTTCCATTATGAAAACATCCTTGCAGCTAATCAGGGAGCGCTTGCTTAGAAACCTGTTAGCACCCGTTAAATATTTGTAAAAGGAGCGGATGGGAGAGAAATGAGCACACTATAGGTACTGCTATCAATCAGCTTATAATACAACTAAAGAAAGAAAACATGCTCAAAGCGCCATTAGAGAAAGGGTGAGCCCTAACGATATAGTTTCACATTCAATATGGTAGGAGATGAAACAAGGGAGAAATGCTGTGGTTTGAAGTGGTTCAGCAAGGTAGGATTTCTAGAGAAAGGGGGGTTTAGGAGTTAGATTAGTAGAGGGTCAGCATTCCAGGTATGAAGGCAGGATTATCTGGCATGTGGCAGGGTGGGTGATGTTCATCAGTAACTGCTAATTGATATTTACTGAGCAGCTGTTGTGTCCTCACGACTGTAAGGCTATTAGAGAAAGATAGCCCGCCTGCCTAACTGGGAACACAAGGCACACATATATTGGAAAGGTCACGTTGCACAAAACAGGTGTTCAATAAATAATTTTTTAATAAATGTGAACACTCAATAACAAATAAATGTTACAGATTGTAATAGTTGTAGAAGATTGGTTGGGATTGTAGTGACTGGATATGGGGCAATGGCTGTGGGTCTAGAGTATATTCATTGTGCAGTGAACACACACCTAATCTGTCCTCAAGGACAGAACCATGTGGAGGAATAGGAAAACAAGAGAAGCAGGCAGGAAGGGGAGGCCGTGAGTATGACAGCTAAGAAATGTTATATTGGGTTCATCCAGAGCAGGAAAAGCTGAGAGCTGTCCATGAGAGAAGGCCCCATAGGCAAGACGAGTGGGACAGGGGTGTGAAGAAGTGGGCTACAACAGGCCCTGCAGATGTGGAAGCCAGATCCACAGAGGCACTTAGAAAGTGAGGATCCTGGATGAATTATTTTAGGGAGAAAGTATAGGTTTAGATCAGCTGGCAGAGATGTGTTTGTAAGCTAAAGTCATGTTTTTCAGGACTAAAAAGGAGCAAAATAAGTAGACCTTCTTGGGACAGGAGATCTAGGGTACTCTGGAACCAGGAAAATAAGAAATAAGAGGGGAATTTTAAGAAAGAGAGGACAGATCATCTATGAGGCTGGAGATGAAAGGTGTTGGAGATGGTGATGCAGAAGTCAAAGGACTCACTCGAAGGACTCACTCTGCTTATTTGTCCATATTCCCAGAGCTTGTCATGAGATCTGGCCCGGGTGGGCAGTCACTCAGCCACTATGTGTCACTGTGGCTGCCATGGTGGATGGAGGCTGGACAGGTAGTGTGGCGATTGGCAGTCTTTCTGGAGGACTCAGGAGGGAGGGGTTTCAAGGTGGGCATCACCTTTCACGTTCCTGTCCATGTCTGTACTGTTCTTCTTCCCTCCCTGAACAGCACACACCTTGCACCCTTAGTTTCAGGGGTCTGAAAACAAATGCTACAACCACACTGCTTTGGTGGCTTTTCTGAACAGGCAGTGTGAGAAGAGATGTTCTGGCCAGGTGAAAGTGGACTTTATCTTTAGGTAGGTTTTTCAGTTTAGAAAGGTTTCCTTTGCTTATCCCTTGAGGACTTCTGTGCTGCTGCTTCTCCTCCGTCTTGCTAGTTAACAGAACAGGGGCAGAAGTGACACCAGTGCTCTTGGCCTTGCCTGCTTTGGGAAGCACTACTGGGCCCCACTGTTTAGAATGTTAGATGGAAATGTACACAAGGCACTGGCACACGCCTGCCAGAGTGACTCAGTGCTTCTCTCCCATGGGACTCAGGGTCAGCATGGGAAGGCTGCTGGCAGGGACAGGAGCCCCACCCACAAGGTGGACCGAGCCTCACTTCCACACAAAACCAGAATCCCATCTGCCCCAGAGCACTCGCTCTCCTCCCCTTCCTTCCGCTCAATACGGTCTGACATGCCTTTGACCAGAACTGCAAAATTTCAAACATAAACCCAGATCTGTTGGGAAATCCTAATTAAAAACGTTCCATTCCCAGGTGGCACAATCACATCCTGCCTAAAACTTCTGGCCCACATCCCACCACCCAGATGTTGAAAAGAAACCTTCCTCTGCGTAACACCAAAACTTGCACTTCAAGGTTTCTTTAGGGGACAAAGAAAAAAAAAAAGTACACACATGCAGAGTGCAGCCTACATGTTCATTAAGGAAAAAGAGCGTGGCTTATTCATCTTTCGATCTTTGTTGGCATTATGATTATGATTATGATTAATTACTCTGACCTGACAGGAATTGAAGAAGAGAATATATGCTGGTGCTCTGAAATGATCTACCCAACTCTGTCATCTGTAACAACCAGTGATAACTCTCTTGTCTTGTAAAAAGGGTTTGTACATAACTTGTACATGGTTTCATTTTGTATTTTTCGCAGATTAAAAATTTATGTATTTGTGTTCTAAAATAAGGAGTGTTTCTTGTGTCTTTGTAGCAGTCACATGCCATGGGGGTGAGAGGTGGGCTGGGGGTGGTGAGGTCCCTGAGTTCTAATCAGTCTGCTTTTGTCTCCTCCCTCCATGCTCCTCCATGAAGGCAAAGTTGTGGATTGATTGAAATCATGAGCTTCCCTTTGCAGCTTCAAGTGCAAATAGACCTCCCCACCTCCATGGTCTTCAAGGAGCCAGTCAGTGGGTGCTGCTTAAGACTGCAATAGGCATGGAGAGAAAGTGCTGCTGTCATTCAACGTAGTGCCTGAGAGCCCTACATAGCCACACTGGGGCCAATGGGACAGGTGCTCCTGCAGAAGGCTCCAGCAAGCAGGGCACTAAAAAAATGCACATCTTTCAATAAGTCCCTGAAAAGCTAAAGCATTTCTGCCCTCAGCCACCCACTCTCAAGCTAGTTACCATTTCCTGCCATTTGCATAGACAAATGGTGTTCTTTCCCCTGCATTTAGCCTATCAAAACTCAGGACAATCTGCTAAAGGTTTGACTCATCCTACTCCACACTCATCCCCAACAGGGCAACAGATGGACATTTTAAAAGCAGAAAAAAAAAAAGAAAAGAAAAAGCCCTTAAAAACTAATCCTGCCATGTTGGGCCATGCTCTAAACCTTCTTCAGAATCTTCAGAGTTTGCACTCTTTTCAGGGACCTGGACTCCCAAGGGCAAAGCTGGTCCAGCCTACAGAAAGGGAAGGACCTGGAGAATGGGAAAAAGCCATCCAAGGTATATAGATGTGATGTGTAGAATGTGTTGGGATTTAATGCATTCTAGAGATTGTTTCATTTGCTCATTAGCCAAATATTTACTGAATAGCTATTATGTTAACAGTCCTCTGCTGGGAGCTGGGAAAACAACAGTGAGGAATTCTATGATTCCAGTTCTCCAGTCTTGGGGAGGGTTGGGATCAACAAATAAACAGGTGATAGCCATGTATTAAAAATCGATCTCTAGGGGAAAGCACAGTTTGCCATTGGGAACACATCAGAGGGGCACTTAGCTATTTGAAGAGGAGTATACCAATTGATAGATATTTTAAAAAATAAATCCCCCTTCTACCTAAGTCAATAAAAGCCCCAACTGGAACTTATTCCCAGTGGTCAGCAAATGCAGGTTTACCTGTCAGAATGTGCCAGTTCCTGATAGTCCTTTGCGCTCCAGTTTCTCAACTTGCCTTCTCCAATATTTGCTAACAAATCTGAATGTTGTTGGGGAATGTAATTGCAGAGCATATGGTCCCCATTAGTTAGGCAAACTCCACTGCCAAATTCAGCTCCAAGGAAGGAGTCTGCATAAAGGATGAAGTATTAGGAAAACATTGACAGTGACAGAGAAGGCAAATAAAAGAGATGAGACAGTGAGTTACAAAATAGCAGGCTCGGCAAACCCAGCACAATGAATGTGGAACATAATTTTCCATTTGTTGAGAAAACAATATATGTGAATTTGTACTAAAATCTCCCTGTAGCAAAAATCAAAGTAGACCATTCACCAGAATCAATGTTAACTGCTTTGCAATGTCAGATAAGATAGATTCTGCTTGGGAGAAAAACATGAGTGGAACAGAATAGACAGTCTGCTAAGGAAATAAAGCATGAGTGACATCAAAATGTAAATATAGACTTAACGCTATTTTAAATGTTACTGGACCAGCCTTTGAGAGGAGAAACAGAATCTTATGCTTAATAACCTCTCACATTCAGAGAGTATAAAAACATAGGCTAAATATAGTCAGACATGAGGTCCCCTAAGATCCAGGAAAGAAGATCGGACAAGATGAGAGCCTGGGGCTTCATCAGGCAGAAGGCAGATTCCCCAGACCAGTCAAGCTTCTGAAAATCAAAGAGGGACCAGGGCTGAACCTGAACCCAGACTCAGCCTGGCTGCTTGGCCTCCTCTCCCAAGCAGCTGATGCTATGGGTCCTTCACCCCAAAGCCTATCACATGCTCGCTGGTTTTTAGTCTATTGTAATTAACTCACCCTAATTCAACAATTTTTTTTTTTGAAAAAGCACTTTAATTAGGTGTTTCCAAAAATAATCAACTTCATTTTTCTGGAGTCAACAATGTCTTTCCTTCACTTCCATTTCTCTGGTTAACATACTGTTTAATTCAATTGCATACTACAATAACAAGTTCAGATGTTTAAACAAGCTCGAGACTGCTGGTCAGCTCACCTGGTGAAATCCAAAGGACACAGATGAAGTAAGGAGTTCTGTGCAAGGCACACAATTTCAGTACACCACGGAAAGCCGTTAACTTGTTCACAGGAGAAAGGAGACAGACATCAGCTAATCCAACTAGTGGATAACTGGTGCTTATTTAAGAGCGCTTCTGAGGGAAATGACTTTTAATATCTATATGTGGGTGACTATTGAAGTGAATTTGTTCACCCATTCCATGGAGTGCCAGTAAAAAAGATGAGTTAGACTTAATTATTATATATTAGGGGTTGGTGAACTGTGTCTTGAAGGAAAATGCAGCCTGCCACTTGCTTGTTTCCTAAATAAAGTTTTATTGAAACACAGCTATGCCCATTCATTTACATATCGTCTATAGCTGAGTTTCTGATACAACAGCAGAGTTCAGTATCTGGGATAAAGGATAAGGTTCATAAAGCCTAAATATTTACCATCTTACTTTTCACAAAAAAAATTATGCTGATTCTTGGTCTATATTGCTTACAGGGAGAAAATAAAATGTATAGTAGAATACCATTTGTGTTAAACAATTAGGTTTATTTGTTCATCATTAAAACTGGGGAGGAAATAAGGTCAAGTCATAAGCAGTGATTATCAGAGTAGTAGGAAGCAAAGGGGAAAAATTAAGAGACAGGAAGGAGTTTTGCTTTTCACTTTATACATTTCCATTTTATTTAGGTTTATGTAGATCAAACATGCATAATTTTTACTATTGGAAAAATGTTAAAGATAATTCTTTTAGGAAAATTAATAAGTAAGTTTAACTAGCTAACAAAATAAATTTATAATAAATAAGAGCCTATGGTTACCCTGCATTTAAGTGGCATTACCAGGATGTAGTTCTTTTGACTCCAAAGACCATCCCAGAGCTCTACATCTCGTAGCTGCCAGTTTCCAAGTGGCGTGTATAAAGCAGGAAAGTGTGAGACATAGTGACAGTTTATCCAGTACTCTGAGTTTGCTGCTTTGCCACAGTTGTTGAGCTCTGGACCTGCCAGGCTAGCAAGCAGGAGTCTCATCCCCCAACAAACTGTTCTTCCTGTAATTGCATCCCCAGCACCAATGCAGCAGCAGGAGAACTCTACCTGCCCACAGAAGGAGGCTGCAGGCCTGAGCTACCTAATTGTGAGGCTCTGCCTACATTCATCCTCAGTGCTCAACTCAATAGCACCGCACTGGGTCCTGACCTCATTCTATTTTGTGCAGTCCTTTTTACATCAAGGCATCTTCCCAAAAACTGATACGCACTCCAAGAATCTTTTATCTATTAATTAATTAAAATAAAATTAATTGAGCACAATAGATTATGCATACAATTGGCACACATTTTAAAGATACAGAATAAACACTGAAAATAAGTCTCCCTCCCATTTCTGTCTTAGACATCCAGCTCCCCTCCCTAAGACAACCATGGTTAATAGTTTCTTCTTCATCCTTCCAGAAAGTCTTTGTATATACAATCATAATCCAAACATATTATGCTATATACTTTATAACACTTTAAATACACTCTATATACCTTTTTAAAACAATATAATGTGTAGATTTTTTGGTCCATCCATCAATCTTCCTAAGGGCTGCATAGTATTCCATATAAAAATCATCTATTTAACCTTTCCCCTATTGATGATTATTAGGTTGTGTTTATTCTTTGGCTATTTCACCCACAAATGTAAGCATAGCAGTAGGTTAAATTCCCAGAAACGGAATTGCCTTGTCATTAAAAAAAAAAGTTTTAAGTGCAGTTGTAGTTGATTTGCCAAACTATCCCCCACAGAAGATGTTTTAAATCATAATTCTACCCTCTACCCCGGCATTCTGGCTTTCTGCACCCTCTTCTACATGGGTTATTATATTAACCAGGATGCTTTTCACTGTAAGTAATAGAATGTCCAACTAAAAATTAGTTCTGGAAATGGAAAGTCCACAGGTGTGTTAGTTATAGAGTTGGTTGATTCAGCAGCTCAACCTTGTTACCAAGAACCTAGGAGCTTTCCATTTTTATGTTCTATTGTCTTCTTCAACACACTGACAATGGCTGCGCTCATTGCCAAAGGACAGCTACGACTACTGTAGTGGTCACATACAAACAAAACAAAGTTCTATAAATGAAGAAGAGGTTAGTTTTTCTCATGGGACTTTTTTATAAATTGAAGAAGAAACATTTTCTCGAGTCACCTAGTACACTTTCTTTTGGATCCCATTGACCAGAATGAGGTCCCATGACCACACTCAAAATAATAAAAGATTTGATATGAAAAGGGTATAATAATTACACGTTTGACTTAGACTTTGAGCCTCCCATGTTAGATTGGGAGTGAGACCACCTCTTCTACTGCTTAAGTGGGGAATCCAGCAAACAAAAAAGAAGGAGGAGTGGTCATAGAGCAGGCCACCAAATAGTGGCCAATCTGAGATTTGAAAGTAAATTTTCATTTCAACTACATTTAAATTTTTAAATTATGAGCAAAGTTAAACATCTTTTGACATTTTGTTGCCAATTTTTCCATTTATATTTCTCTAACTGAACTTCCTATGTGATTTACTTTAAAGTTACCTAGTTTTTTTATTTCTTAAATAAATTTCTTTTTAAAATTTCAAAACTAGCATATGCTCACCATAAACAATGAAAATATATTTATATTTAAAGTAATCTCCTCAAACCTCCTTTATATTTTCCACTCCTCCATTGTGAAACCAATGCAAATGTATAAAATAGGTGGGGAAATGTTTAATAATTTTTTGGCAAATAAAAAGCTCATATTACAAACAAGATTTTACAAATTGCCTTTCTTAATTAGAAATATATAAGTATATCCCCTCCAGATTAATAGATATAATTAACATCCTTTTAATTAATGTATCCTTTAATTAACTTATCTATTGAAAGTAGTAAAATAACAAAATTAAATTTTAAGAATAAAAAGCGATAGAAAATTAATATTCTAATTTATGTATAGATCTAAGTTAAAAGTCTACCCACTTTTTAGGACATTCAGGTGTTTCCTATTCTTTTCCACCCTCTGGAGTTCCTTTCTCTCTGATAGTCAGGGCCACTGCTTCCCTGAAGAGACACAAATGAGCAGGTAAGTGGAATCTAGGATGAGGCCAAGGCTACAAGTTTTAAGGATTGTCATCTGTAGGTCAGAGTCTCCCTGCCCTGCCAAACTCAAATAACTCTTGAATGCATCAGAGGAAAAGCTGCTGTTAAAAGAGTGGTGCTAGGGGCATTAAAAATGAAATATAGAGGAAATTTCTGAAGTTTTGGAACTATCACACCTACACAAAGCAAACATAGGTATGTAGTTTACTAAATTATAGATGAACCATCAAATGGGGCAACAAAAAATAGAAAAGATAGAAAATATGATGGCAAATCTGAGACAAACATATAAGTAAATAAAAATGGGCTAACTTTATTTTTTTAAAGACCTATGGTAGAAAACTAAACCCAAAAATTATGCTGCATAAAAATGTTATCAAAAAATAAACTTTATTGCAGCACTACTCACAATAGCAAAGACATAGAATCAACCCAAATGCTCATCAATGATAGACTGAATAGATAAAATGTGGTACACATACACCATAGAATACTATGCAGCCATAAAAAGGAATGAGATCATGTCCTTCATGGGGACATGGTTGGAACTGGAAGCCATTATCCTCAGCAAACTTACTCAAGCACAGAAAACCAAACATCACATGTTCTCACTATAAGTGGGAGCTGAACAATGAGAACACATGGACGTAGGGAGGGAAACAATTCATACTGGGGCCTGTTGGGGGGGTGTAGTGGGGAGAGAGAGAGCATTAGAAAAAATAGCTAATGCATGCTGGGCTTAATACATAGGTGATGGGTTAATAGGTGCAGTAAACAACCATGGCACACATGTTGACATATGTGAGAAACCTGCACATGTACCTTGGAGCTTAAAATAAAAATTAAAAATTAAAAAAAGGAGCTTAGAACAGTTGAAAGTAAAAGCATATGCAAAGGTATTTGGATCAATTAGAATTTTTGGTTTAAGCAGAGAATAGCAGATTAATAATATCAGATAATGTTAACATGAAGACAAAAATTAGCGAACAAGAAAAAGCATGGTATTTTTTATGATAAAAGTGCAGTGTAATCACACAATCACAGATACCAGACTGAAATTATCATGGCATCTAATTCTATAAAGCAAAAATAGGAGGGAACTTCAAAATATTAGTGGAAAAACTGAATTAAAAAATTAAAATTAAAATCATAAATTTTATTTATCAACATGAACTCCATCAAGGTCAAGACACTTTATAAGTGATGATACCAGCTCTTAATCCATCCCTAAAGAACTGAGGGTGTTGGGAATTTAACCATATTAATGCGGTCTATGTTACATTATTAACTGAAGGAAAATGGGTGCCCTTTACAGGCTTTTTAAGATTAGAAAACAAAAAGAAGTCAAAAGGAGTCAAATCAGGGCTGTAAGGTGATGCTTAATGATTTCCCATTGAAATCCTTACCAAATTTACCTTGTTTATGAGAGGAATAGGAGCATTGTTGTGCTGGAGAAGAACTCTCTGGTGAAGTTTTCCTCGATATTTTTCTGCTAAAACTTTGACTACCTTTCTCAGAATACTTTCATAATGAGAAGATGTTGTTGTTCTTTGGCCCTCCAGAAAGTCAACAAACAAAATGCCTTGAGCATCCCAAAAAACTGTTGCCATGAACTTTGCCTTTGACCAGTCCACTTTTGGTTTGACTGGACCACTTTCACCTCTTCGTAGCCGTTGCTTTGATTGTGCCTTGCTTCAGCATGATACTGGGAAAGCCATGCTTCATCTCCTTTTGCAACTCTTCAGAAAAACGCTTCAGGATCTTGATCCTGCTTGTTTAAAATTTCCATTGAAAGCTCTATTCTTGTTTGCAGCCAATCTGGGAGCAACAGTTTTGGCACCCATCAAATGGAAAGTTTGCTCAGCTTTAATTTTTCAGTCAAAATTGTGTAAGCTGAATCAATTGAGATGTGGTGTTGATTATTGTTTCTGCTGTTAATCGTTGGTCCTCTTCAGTTATTGCACAAACGGTATTAATTTTTTCCATGCAAATTGATGTAGCTGGTCTGCCACTGTGGGCTTTACCTGCAACATCATCTCATCCCTTCTTTTTTTTATTTATTTATTTATTATTATTATACTTTAAGTTGTAGGGTACATGTGCATAACGTGCAGGTTTGTTACATATGTATACTTGTGCCATGTTGGTGTGCTGCACCCATCAACTCGTCATTTACATCAGGTATAACTCCCAATGCAATCCCTCCCCCCTCCCCCCTCCCCATGATAGGCCCCGGTGTGTGATGTTCCCCTTCCTGAGTCCAAGTGATCTCATTGTTCAGTTCCCACCTATGAGTGAGAACATGCGGTGTTTGGTTTTCTGTTCTTGTGATAGTTTGCTAAGAATGATGGTTTCCAGCTGCATCCATGTCCCTACAAAGGACACAAACTCATCCTTTTTGATGGCTGCATAGTATTCCATGGTGTATATGTGCCACATTTTCTTCTTTTTTTTTTTTTTCCCTTCTTAAAACAAGTTAACCATTTTTAAACTGCTGATTTCCATGGGGCATTCTCCCCATAAACTTTTTGTAAAGCTTCAATCATTTCACCTTTCTTCCACCCAAGCTTCACCACAAATTTGCTGTTTGTTCTTACTTCAATTTTAGCAGAATTCATGTTGCTCTGACAAGGGCTCTTTTCAAATTGATGTCTTACCCTTCTTAGTGCCTCAAACTAGATCTGTTCAGACATGTTATAAGAAGTTAGTACTAATTTATTTTTGTGCCAAAAATGTTTTGAAATCCATGCATAGTTTTTTCATAGTATGCATTTTCATAAACTTTTTCAAGACTGCTCATATATAAAATGTGGGGAGGAATACTTAGAAGCAATTAATAGTAGGAGATGTTTGCTAATCTCTTTTATTCCATGAAAGATTGAGTGAATAAAAATAAGCAAGACTATGAAAGATTCAACATTGTTAATAAGATAGATTCTCTATGTAAGTTTTATAATTAAGTATGTATATATGTTATGTGGACATATGTGTGTGTCTGTATATATGTGTGTATTTATATATACATGTATAATTATATAATGAAAACAGAATATATTCCCTTTTCATGAAGCATTCTTAAAACTCTACCACCTACTATTCTGCAAAATAACAATATATCCTAAAAATAGAAATTGCACACATTATTTACTGCAAGAAAATTGATAACCAACAATAAAATCAGAAAGAAAAATAAGCTTACCAGCTGGAAATTAGCTATTTTAAAGCAAAAATCAAAGCCAAAATTGGAGATTATGCAGAAAATGACAATAATAAAATACTTTATATTACAATCTATAGAATGCTGCTAAAACACATCAAAAAGGAAAATTCATGTCTTTAAATACATATATTTAAGCAAGAAATAATAAAATAAGTTCAGCATACAACACAAGAAGTCAGAAAGAAAGTGAATGAAATCAACTTTAGACAAGAAAATAAACTGAAAAATATTAAAGCAGGCATTAGTGAACCAGACAACAAAAAGTTATAGAGCTAATGCATATACAAGAGCAATTCTATGAGAACAAAAAACAATGATATAATAAAGGAGAAAATACAAATTCACAAAAATATAAATGGTAAATAACTATAAAAACAAATAATATGAATCTCGAGTGTGTTTAACTCTGTAAAAGTAAATTTGAAAATTTGGATGAAATGAAAATCTTAGGAAAATATAAACTGGTACTTAGAAAAGAGATAAGCAGAAATTAACCTATTGCCCTGGGGAAAATAGAGGCCATTGTTGAAGCATATGCTCCTGTAATAAAAAATGTGTTAGGCCTAGTAATTTGTGGGTGAGTTCCACCCAAAATTTAAAAACAGGTGTTTTCAATGCTATTCCAGAGCATATAAAAATAATGCTTTCAATTCTTTTATGAAATGTTCAAAACATTGTTTACAAAATCTGACAATTACAGCAAAAAAATTAGAGACCAATTTCACTTACAAATATTAATTCAAATATAGTAAATATGAAAATAAAGCTTGCAACATATGTATAAAATACATGTTTCAATATTAGGAATTATTACAGTGTAATTCTCCATACTAATAGGTCTGAGGTGAAAAGAATATTGTAATTTCTATATATGGTGAAAGAGATTTGATAAAAATCTAACACCTTGATCAAAAATCATAATAAAGTAGGTAATTTTCTTAACATTATAAACAATATGTATTTTAAAAATCAGCATTAGATATAATGAAGCAACTACAGAACTCTTCCCATTCCAATAATGATTCCAGAAAGAAAGTTTAAGAAACTCAGCTTTGCTTATTACATCTAGCTTATTCTATTAGATAATTTAAAAAGTGAGATGCCTTTAAAAATTGGAATGGAAACAAACTTTTATTATTTGCAGATTATGATTATATCTATGAAAAATCTAAGAAAATCAACTGGAAATCACTAACAAATTATAAAAGAATCAAATAAGTTGGGTAAAAAAAAAACTAAACTACAAAAGAGAATAGTCTTCCTAAGTACAATTATGAAATATAAAAATATAAAACTATTAAGAAGTAAAAAAAAGTATAAAACAAAAATAAAATATTAATTAGCTTAAAATAAATATTCAATGAAAAAATACTCAATATTATTAGTCATCATGGAAATGTAAATTAAAACTACAATGAGAAACAACTTCATGTACACTACGATGACTGTTATAAAAGACTGATGATACCAAGGGCCGTGAGGATGTGGAGCAACTAAACCTTCCATACATTGCTGGTGGTAAGGCCACTTTGGAAAACAGTTTAGTAGTGCCTAGTAAAATTACAGACATACTTTTTAATAAAAAGAGACAATTCCACTCATAGTAAAAAACCAGATATTCACAGCAGCTTTATTCACAATAACCCTAAACTGGAAACAATTCAAAGCTTATTGACAGGTGAATGTATAAACAAATTATAATGTGTTTATGCTATGAACTACTATACAGCAAAGAAAAGAAATGAACTACTGATGCATATAAGAATATGGATAAATTTCAAAAAATATTATATTGACCAAATAAGCACAACGAAAAAGATACATACTGTATGATTTCATTTATATAAAACTCTAGAAAAACCTCTATAGTGATAGAAAGCAGACATGTGGTTGCTTGGGGAAAGGCAAGAAAGGAGAAGATTGATTAGGATATGATACGATTGAAATTTGGGGGTCATAGAAATTTTCTATACCTTTATTGTGGTGGTTGTTATATGGCTGTATAAATGTGTCATAATTAATGAAATGCACAGTTAAAATCAGCACATTTCATTGCGTGTAAACTATACCTCAATATAGTTGACTGAAAAAAAAAAGACAAATTATAAAATGACAATAATCAAAATTGTGTAGTACTGATGCTTCACTTGACAGATTAGAGAGACAGAATAGACAGACAAGAAATACTTCCCAAATATCTAATCATTTAGCATATGAGAAAGATGGTATTACTTACTAGTGAAGGAAAGGTGGGTAATTCAAATGATACCAAGATAGAGTAGTCATGTATGAAAGATAAAGCTTTATGACTATTATGGGTTGAATTCTGTCACCCAAAAGGATATGTTGAGGTTTTAACTCACAGTACCTCAGAATGTGGCCTTATTTGGGAATAGCGTCACTGCAAATGTAATTAGTAAAGATAAGGTCACACTTTACTCAGTGGGCCCATAATCCAATATGACTGGTATCCTTTTGAGAAGACACAGGCATAGATTGAAGTTGGCTATGTGATGATAGAGGCAGAGATTGGAGCGATGCATTTATAAGCATAAGAACACCAAGGACTGCTGGCCACCACCAGAAGCCGGGAAGAGGCAAGAAGGATTCATCCTAGGGTCTCAGAGACAGCATGGCCCTGCTGATAACTAGATTTAGAACTTCTCACCTTCAGAACTGTGAGAGAATACATTTATGTTGTTTTAAGTCCTTCAGACCAGTTGTAGTACTTTGTTATGGCCCTAGGAAATTAATATAAGGCCTATATAACTCCTTTTGCAAAAAATAAGTAATTGAAAAGATTAGAAAGAAAAAGCGATAAAAGAAAACACGCTAGACATGAAAAGTAAATCTCAGATTGGGAAAGGTATTATGATAACGACGAAATAGTCAAGAGCCAAAAACTGGAACATTGTTGTAAACAACTAAATCATTTAAAAAGTATTCATACAAAAATAATAAAATATGTATAGCTCTTGATTTGATTTGTTAAGTTTTGAGAGAATTTTTCTATCTATTCCTAGAGAGAGAGCTTGTTATTTTTCAGTGTATGGAAAACTTTTTCATTCATTGTCAAATGTTGGCATCAAGATTATACTCGCCTGATACAATGAGCTAAAAAGTGTTTCCACTTTTTCAATTCCCTGAGAGAGTTTATACAGAATTAGTGCTATTTTTCCCCAATAGTCTTTGGAAAAAAATCACTGATGAAGTTGTCTGTACTTGGAAATTACTTTGTGAGAAATATTTTAATTACAGATTCAAAATACTTAATAGACGTAGAACTATTTAGATTTTCTTTCTCCTTTTCTGTTGGTTTTTGTGAATTGTGGTGGTTTAGGATTTGTCTATTTCATGTAAATTTTCAGAAGTTTTAGTATAATATTGTTTATAAAATCTTTTTGTTATCTTTGTAATATTGGAAACATCTGTCCTTTTTTATGTTATTGGTAATTTATACCTTTCATTTTTCTGATGTAAATCTCCTTTTAATTTCCTTCAGGCAGAGTACATTTGTGATGAACTCTCAGGTTTTTTTTGCTTGTCTGGAATATCTTTGTTACCTCTCTTAAATGATAATTTAGTAAGAAAATATCATTCTAGTTTAGTTTAGGCAGTGTCAATATAGTAATCTTTCCTTTTGAGTTTTCTCTCTCCTTTCTGGCTACACACAAGTTACTATCTTGATCTTTGCTGTTTTGCAGCTTCATTTAATAGAAGTTGTCTATTTCATGTAAATTTTCAAAACTTTTAGAATAAAGTTGTTCATAACATCATCTATAGTGGGAGAATCTGCAGATATGTCCTCTTTATTATTCTTGTTATTGGTAATTTGTGACTTTCTTTTTCCTTTTTTTAAATCAATCTTATTAGTCTATTAGTTTTTCAGAGAAGCAACTTTTAGAATGAAATAAGGAAAATGATTCTAGAAGTGTGAAATCCAGAATGAAGAGTGAGCAAATAAATTAGTAAACACGTGGGTAAATAAGAAAACAATGCCTGTAAAATGAAAAGCAATAAATATGAGCCAAGAAAAAACAGTTTAACAACAGAAGAGGGGTGGATATAAAGTGATGGTCAGAGTTAAACATTCTACATTCTATGAATTGCTCAGAAGATCAGCTCACTGCAACCTCTGCCTCCTGGGTTCAAGCAATGATCCTGTCTCAGTTTACCCAGTAGCTGGGATTACAGGCGCCTGCCACCACGCCAGGCTAGTTTTTGTATTCTTAGTAGAGATGGGGTTTCTCCATGTTGGCCAGGCTAGTCTTGAACTCCTGACCTCAGGGGATCCACCTGCCTCAGCCTCCCGAAGTGCTGGGATTACAGGCATGAGCCACCGTGCCTAGCCACTGTTTTTTAAAAATATCATTAAGTTTAGTGTGCAACGTTAAAATTTAAGAGTAACTATCGACCGGGGGCGGTGGCTCACGTCTGTAATCCCAGCACTTTGAGAGGCAGAGGTGGGAGGATCACGAGGTCAAGAGATTGAGACCATCCTGGCCAACATGGTGTAACCTCATCTCTACTAAAAATACAAAAATTAGCTGGGCGGGGTGGTGCACGCCTGTAGTCCCAGCTACTCGGGAGGCTGAGGCAGGAGAATCACTTGAACCCTGGAGGCAGAGGTTGCAGTGAGCCAAGATCGTGCCACTGCACTGCAGCCTGGTGACAGAGCAAGACTCCATCTTAAAACAAAACAAAACAAAACAAACAAACAAAAACAATCAAAAGGGAGAAATAGAGTTTATAACTTCCAAATCAGTACTGGAGAATATGCAACCAAAAAATCTACCCAAAATAAACCACAAAATGTTAAAAAGAAGCATCAAACAAGCAGTGCAATTAAGGTGGTAGAAGTAAATATAAACAGATCTATAAATGGACATAAGTGTACCAAATGCTTTAATTAAAAATTAGTTGAAACATTGTTTATGAAACTTCCATCGCTTCTTGGCCTTATGGCTAAGATCAAGTGTGGAACTTCCAGAGACAGCCAAGGGGAAGTTGGACAACTATAGCTGGACAACTATAGTTGGACAACTATAGACAATTTTCTGACTGATTAGAGATTACTTAATTATTGATACTGATTTTTAAAACGTTTCATCTGAGTACTAAAAGCAAATACTTACGGACCCTGAAGAAGTCTGAAATGTAAACAATAATAATATCGTGGTGGTTCACGCCTGTAATCCCAGCACTATGGGATGCCAAGGCGGGTGGATCACTCGAGGCCAGCAGACCAGCCTGGGCAACATGGTGAAACTACGTCTCCACCAAAAAATACAAAACTTAGTCAGGCGTGGTGGCATGCACCGGTAGTCCCCAGCTACTCAGGAGGCTGAGACAGGATAATTGCTTGAACTTGGGAGGCAGAGGTTGCAGTGAGCTGTGATTGTGCTGCTGAACTCCAGGCGGGGGGACAGAGTAAGACTCTATCTCAATAAATAAATAAGTAAGTAAGTAAATAAATAAATAAATAAATAAATAAAATAACTAGACGAATATGAGACAAAATATGAGAATGACAAAAAACAGCTTTACAACAGACATATTGAATGCGGATGTGGATAATTTGCCCAAAGTATATATAATTCTAAACTCATAGGCACCCAATAACTTAACATCTGGCCTCAAAATATGTTTTAAAATAGTAACTCTTACAACTAGGAAATATTAAACACGACCAAAATGAATGAAATATTCTATTTCAATGTAAGATAAATCATAAGACAAAACTTAGATAAAATTAGAGACCGTTTCAAATCAGTATGTATTTAAAAACTAAGAAGTCTAGTGAACTGGCATATATATAATACTATGTCCAACATTTCAAGAACTCATTATTCTTAAGTACACAGGAAATAGGAAAAAACAACCATGTAACTAATCAGTAAAGCAAACCTCAATAAACTTTAAAGAAATAGCTTTAAATAAAAGAACAAATCATTTGGGAAATTAGAAAATCTTTGTATCTGAACATTAATGAATATTCTAATGTGAAAATTTATGAGGTGAAGATAAAGCGGTACTTAAAGGGAAATTTAAAGCCATACATATCTAAATTAGACATGAAGGATGGCTCCAATTGATGAGTTCAGCATTTCTCTTAAAAACTAGAAAAAGAGAAACCCAACCGAATAAACATTAAGAAAATAAAAGGAAGGAAATAATTAAAGATAACCATAGAAATTTATGAAAACGAAGATATAATAGAATGCATAAGCTTTAAAGCCAAGAATTGTTTCTTTGAAAAGTCAAAGAATAGTAAAAAGGAAAACAATAATGACAAAGAGGAAACAAATAAATTATATTAGATATGTAAAATGGGTATAGCTGGAGATATATCTGAGAATCATAAGAAGAATATAAACCATTTATGCTAATACATTTATAAATAAATATGAAGTTATTTTTTAGTTAAAAAATGTTTAAACTTTCTTTGATACATATTAAGTAGATATATTTATGGGTTACATGAGGTATCTCGGTACAGGCAGGCAAAGTATACATCAGGATAAATGGGTATCCATTACCTCAAGCATTCATCCTTTCTGTTTCAAACAATCTGATTATATTATTTTAATTATTTAAAATATACAATTAAATTATTTTTTACTATAGTCACCCTGTTGTGCTAGCAAATATTAGGTCTTTTACATTCTAACTATTTTTTTCCCCATTTAATGATCCCTACTTCCCCCTATCCATCCGCTATACTTCCTAGCCTCTGGTAAACATCCTTTTACTCTCTATTTCCGTGAGTTCAATTATTTTAATTTTTAGCTCCCACAGATAGGCAAGAAAACACAACGTTCATTTTTTATGCCTGGTTTATTTCACTTAGCATGATGATCTCCAGCTCCATCCATGTTGCAAACGACAGGATCTCCTTCTTTTTTATGGCTGAATAGTACGCCACTGTGTATACGTATGACATTTTCTGTATCCATTTATCTGTTGATGGATGCTTAGGCTGCTTCCACGTCTTGGCTATCGTGAACAGTGCAGCATTAAACATGGGAGTGCAGATGTCTTTTCAATATGCTGATTTATTTTCTTTTGCATATATACTTATGAGTGGGGTTGCTGGATCATATGACAGCTGTATTTTTAGTTTTTTGAGGAACCTCCAAACTGTTCTCCATAGTAGTTGTACTAATTCACATGCCAAAAAAAGTGTAGAAGAGTTCCTTTTTCTCCACATCCTTGCCAGCATTTGTTTTGCTTGCCTGTTGAATAGAAGTCATTTTAACTGGGGTCGAATGATATCTCATTGTAGTTTTGATTTGTATTTTCCTGATAATCAATTATGTTAAGCATCTTTTAATATATCTGCCATTTGTATGTCTTCTTTTGAAAAATAACTATTCAAATTATCTGCCCATTTTTAATGGGATTATCGGATTTTTTCCTATAGAGTTGTTTGAGTCCCTTATATATTCTGGTTATTAATCCTTTGTCAGGTGGGTAGTTTGCAAATATTTTCTCCCATTCTGTGGGCTGTATCTTCACTTTGTTGGTTGTTTCCTTTGCTGTGCAGACTTTTTTTTAACTTCATGTGATTCCATTTGTCCATTTTTGCTTTGGTTGCCTGTGCTTGTGGGGTATTACTCAAGAAGTTTTTGCCCAGTACAATGTCTTGGAGAGTTTCCCTAATGTTTTCTTCTAGTAGTTTCATTGCTTGAGGTCTTAGATTTAACTCTTTAATCCATGTTGATTTGATTTTCTATATGGTGAGATACAGGGACCTAGTTTCATTCTCTTGCATATGAATATCTAGTTTTCCCAGCACCATTTACTGAAGAGACTGTCCTTTCCTCAATGTACATTCTTGGAACCTTTGTAAACAACGAGTTCACTACAGATGTATGGAAATATTTCTCCGTTATTCTCAACTGGTCTATGTGGCTGATTTTTTTTATGACAATACCATGCTGTTTTGGTTACTATAAATCTATAGCATAATTTGAAGTCAGGTAATGTGATTCCTCTAGTTTTGTTGTTTCTGTTTAGAAAAGCTTTGGCTATTCTGGGTCTTTTGTAAGTCCATATAAATTTTAGGTTGTTTTTTCTACTTCTGTGGAGAATGTAATTGATATTTTGGTAGGAATTGTATTAAATCTGTAGATTGCTTTGGGTAGTATGAACATTTTAACAATATTGATTCTTTCAATCTATGAACATTTAATGTCTTTTAATTTTTTTGTATATCCTTTTAAATTTATTGCACCAATGTTTTATACTTTTCATTGTAGAAATCTTTCACTTTTTTGGTGAATTCCTAGATATTTTATTTTATTTGTAACTGTTGTAAATGTGATTACTTTCTTGATTTATTTTCCAGGTTGTTTGTTGTTGGCGTCTAGAAATGCTACCGATTTTTGTATGTCGATTTTGTATTCTACAACGTTAATGAACTTGTTTATCAGTTATAATTGTTTTTTTGGAAAGGTCTTTAGTTTTTTTCAACATATAACATTATATCATCTGCAAACAAGGATAATGTGACTTCTCCGTTTAGAATTTGGATGCCTTTTATTTTTTTTCTCCTGTCTGATTGGTCTAGCTAGGGCTTCCAGTACCGTGTTGAGTAACAGTGGTGGCAGTGGGCATCCTTATGGTTTGCCAAATCTTAGAGAAAAGGCTCTCCGTTTTTCCCCATTCAATATAATACCAACTGTGGGTCTGTTACATAGGGCTTTTGCTATGTTGAGGTATGTTCCTTGTATACTCAGCTTTTTGATAATTTTTATCATGAAATGATGTTGAATTTTATCAAATACTTTTTCATCATCAATTGGAATGATCATATGGTTTTAGTCCTTCATTCTATTGATATATATCACATTGATTGATTTGCATATGTCGAACCATTCTTGCATTCCTGGGATAAATCCCACTTGGTAATGATGAATGATCTTTTTAATGTGTTCTTGAATTTGGTTTGCTAATATTTTGTGGGAGAATTTTGCATCCATATTCACCAGTGATAGTGGCCTATAGTTTTCTTTCTTGATATGTCTTTGTTTGGTTTTGGTATCAGTATAATACTGGCCTCTTAGAATGAGTTTGAAAGCTCCTCCTCTAATTTTCAGAATAGTTTGAGTAGCATTGGTATTAGTTCTTTAAATGTCTGGTAGAATTCAGCAGTGAAGACACTGAGTCCTTGGCTTTTCTTCACTGGGAGACTTTTCATTACAGCTTCAATTTTGTTACTTGTTATTGGTCTGTTCAGGTTTTGAACAACCATTCTTCATGGTTCAATTTTGGTAGGTTTTATGTGTGTAGGAATTTATCCATTTCTTCTAGATTTTCCAACTTATCAGCATGCAGTTGATCATAGTATCCACTAATGATACTTTGAATTTCTGCAGTATCAGTAGTAATGTCTCATTTTTTCTCTCTGATTTTATTTATTTGGCTCTTCTCTCTGGTTTTTTTTTTTTTTCTCTCTTTTTTTCTTAGTCTGGCTAAAAGTTTGTCAATTTTGTTTAACTTTTAGAAAAATCGACTTTTTCTGTCATTGATCTTTTGTATCATTTTCTTCATTTCAATTTCATTTATTTCTGCTCTGATCCTTATTATTTCTTTTCTTCTACTAATTTTTGGTTTGGTTTACTCTTACTTGTTAGTTCTTTAAGATGCATTGCTAGAATGTTTATTTGAAGTTTTTCTTCTTTTTTGATGTAGGCACTTATAGTTATAAATGTCCCTCTTAGTATTGTTTTCACCATATCTGTATTAGTCTGTTTTACACTACTCTAAGGAATTACCTGAGACTGGGCAATTTATAAACAAAAAAGATTTAATTGACTCACAGTTCCGCATGGCTGGGGAGGTCTCATGAAACTTACAATCATGGTAGAAGGTTATAGGGAAGCAAGGCATATCTTACATGGCAGCAGAAGAGAAGAGGCAGGTGGTGGGGGAAGTGCCACACTTTTAAACCATCAGATCTCGTGAGAACTCACTCACTATTACAATAACAGCATGGGGGAAATCCGCCCCCACGATTCAGTCACCTCCCACCAGGTTCCACCCCTGACACATAGGTATTACAATTCAGCATGAGATTTGGGTGGGGAAACCAAGCCAAACTATATATATCAGTATCCCATAAGTTTTGGTATGTTGTGCTTCCATTATCATTTGTCTCAAGAAATTTTTCAATTTCTTTCTTAATTTCTTTATTGATCCAATGGTCATTTAGGAGCATATTGTTTAATTTCCATATATTTGTAGAGTTTCCAAAATTCCCATGTAACTGATTTCTAATTTTATTCCATTGTGGTCAGAGAAGAAGCCTGATATTATTTCAATTTTTGAGTGTTTTAAGACTTATTTTGTGACCTAACATATGGTCTACCTTTGATAATGATCTATGTGCTGAGGAGAATAATGTGTATTCTGTAGCCATTGAATGAAATGTTCTGTAAATATCTATTAGGTCCATTTGGTCTAAAATACCGATTAAGTCAGATGTTTCTTTGTTGATTGTATGTCTGGAAGGTCTGTCCAATGCTGAAAGTGGGATGTTGAGGTCTCCAACTATTATTGTATTCAGGTCTGTCTCTCTCTTTAGCTCTAATAATACTTGCTTTATATGAGTGCTCCAGTGTTGGGTGCACATATATTTACAATTATTATATCCCCTTTATAATAAACCATCTTAATAACCACTCTATAATAACCCCTTATTACCCTTTTATCATTATATAGTGGCCTTTTTAAATCTCTTTATACTTTTTGTCTTGAAATCTATTTAGTCTTATATAAGTATAGCTACTCCTTCTATTTATTGGTTTCCATGAGTATGGAATATCTTTTTCTATCCCTTTATTTTCAGTCTATGTGTGTCTTTGTAGGTGAAGTGTCTTTCTTATAGGCAACATATCATTTGGTCTTAAATCCATTCAGCTATTCTATTTCTTGTGACTGGAGAGTTTAGTTTATCTACATTCAATGCTATTATTGATAAGTAAGGACTTAGTCCTGCCCTATTGTTATTTGTTTTCTGGCTGTTTTGTTGTCATCTCTTCCTTCTTTCCTTCCTTCCTATCTTTGTTTTAGTGAAGGTGATTTTCTCTGATGGTATGATTGAATTTCCTGCGTTTTATTATTTGTGTACCAGTTGCATGTGTTTTGATTTTATGTTACCATGAACCTAACAAATACTATCCTATAATCATTATTTTAAGCTGATAATAACATTGTTTGCATAAACAAATCACAAGAAAACTAATAAAAACTCTACACCTTAATTTCATCACCCACTTTTTAAATTTCTTTGTTCAATTTATACTTCATACTGTCTATGTCTCAGAAAGTTGTAGCTATTATTTTTTATTGGTTCTTTTATTCTTTATACTTAATAGTAGTTTACATACCAGTTACGATGTTATAATATTCTGTGTTTTTCTATTTACCTACTATTACCAGCGAGTTTTGTACCTTCAGACGATTTCTTATTGTTCATTAATGTCCTTTTCTTTCTGATTAAAATATTCCCTTTAGCAGTTTTTGTAGGATAGGTCTGGTGTTGGTGATGTTTTTCAGTTTTTGCTTGTCTGGAAAAGTCTTTATTTCTCCTTCATGTTTGAAGGATATTTTCACTGGGTATACTATCCTAGGGTAAAAGTTTTTCCCCCTTTCAGCACATATAAGGTTTACACTGAAAACCTTGTATATCTATTGCCAGACATATTGGAGTTCTATTGTATACCATTTGTTTCTTTTCTCTTGCTGCTTTTAGAATCCTTTCTTTATCCTTGATTTTTGGGAGTTAGATTATTAAATGCCTTGAGGTAGTCTTCTTTAGGTTAAATCTACTTGGTGTTCTATAACCTTCTTGTACTTAGATATTGATATCTTTCTCTAGGTTTGGAAAATTCTCTGTTATTATCCCTTTGAATAACTTTCTACCCCAACCTCTTTCTCCACCTCCTCTTTAAGGCTAATAACTCATATTTGCCCTTTTGAGGCTATTCTGTAGATCGTGCAGGTGAACTTCAGGCTATTCAATTCTTTTTTCTTCTGTCTCCTCTGTGTATTTTCAAAAAAACCTGCTTCAAGCTCACTAATTCTTTCCTCTGCATGATTAATTATGGTATTAAAAGACTCTGATGCATTCTTAAGTATGTCAATTGTATTTTTCAACTCCAGAATTGCTGCTGGATTCTTTTAAATTTTTTCAACCTCTTTGTTAAATTTATGTGATAGAATTCTGAATTCCTTCTTGGTATTATCCTGAATTTCTTTGAGTTTCCTCAGAGTGGTTATTTTGAATTCTCTGCCTGAAAGGTCACCTATCTTCGTCTCTCCAGAATTGGGCCCTGGTGCCTTACTCACTGTGATAAGGTCATGTTTTCCTGGACGGTGTTGGTGCTTGTAGATATTCACTGGTGTCTGGATATTGAAGAGTTAGGTATTTATTTTAATCTTCGCAGCCTGGGCTTATTTGTACCCATCCTGCTTGGGAAGGATTTCCAGGAATCCAAAGAACTTGGGTGTTATGATCTAAGCTATATCTGCATTAGGGGGGACCCATGGTCCAGTAATGCTGTGGTTCTTGCCGATTCATGGAGGTACCACCTTAGTGGTCTTGGATAAGATCCAGAAGAATTCTCCGGAATACCAAGTAGAGATGCTCATTTTCTTCCCTTATTTTCTCCCAAACAAACAGAGTCTCTCTCTCTCTGTGCTGAGCCACCTGGAGCTTGAGTAGGGTGACACAAGCACCTCTGTGACCACCACCACTGCGACTGCACTGGGTCAGACCTGAAACCTGCAGACCACTGGGTCTTGCCCAAGGCTTGTTGTAACCTCTGTCTATCTACTATCTATGTTTGCTCAAGACCCTAGGACTGGACAATCAGCAGATGGTGAAGCGAGACAGGCTTGTGTTTTTTCCTTTAGGGTATCAAGTTTCCCAGGCCCGGTGTGGGTCTAGAGATGCCATACAGAAACCACGGATGGGAGTTAAAAACCTACCAGTGTTCAGTTGTACTGCTGCTGAGCTGTCTCTCAAACCATGAAACAAAGTCTTTCTTACTCTTCCTTCCCTTTTCCACAGGCAGAGAGCCTCAACACATGGCCACCACAACCACAGTCCCACGAGGAGTACTGTCAGGCTTCCACCAATGTTCACTTAAAGCCCAAGGGCTCTTCAGTCAGCTTGTGGTGAAAGATGCTAGGCCTGGGAGTCACCGTTCAGGGTGGTGGGCTTCTCTCTGGCTCAGAGCAGGTTCAGAAATGCAATCCAAAAGCCAATGCCTAGAATCGGGGACCCTAAGAGCCTGCCTGGTGCTCTAAATCTCTGTGGGCCAAGCTGGTACCTGAGGTGCAAGACGAAGTCTCCTTTACTTTTCCATCTGCTTTTCTCAAACCATAGCCACCACAGCTGGGAACATGCTGCTGTTTCACCTGAAACCAATTACATCTCAGAATCTCACCCAAGACCCACAGCATACCTCCTGGGTATCACTGCAGGTGATGGGGACTGCTATAACTGAGTCCTTCCCTTTGAGGCAGCAGGTTCTCTTCTGGCCCAGGATATGTCTAAATGTCATCTGGGATTCAGGTACGGGACTGGGGACCTCAAGACTCTGACCAGTGCTCTATCCCGCTGTGACTGAGCTGCTATCCCAGATGTAAAACAAAAGTCCTCATTACTCTTTCGTCTCCTCTCCTCAAGCAGGAGGAAGTAGTCTCTTTTGGAGTCATGAGCTGTGCAGCCTGGGTTCAGGGATGGGTGGCACAAGGACTATTTTAGCCACTCTGGCTGGTGTCTTAGTAGGTCACACGTCTCTCAAGGCCACTGGTTCTGAGCCCAGCTCAGCACTAGGGCTTTCCTAGAAGTTGCAGTACTTGTGACCTAAACTGCCTTTCAAGTTTATTTAGGGTCCCAGAGCACACCAGCCTGCAGTGGTGAGGCTTGCTGGAACTCAAGTTCCAACTGCTGGGATGGGGAATTCTCCTCTGGCTAGGGCCAGTCCAGATGCTTCCTCCATAGGTAGGCATCTGGAGGTTAAGTACAGACCAGTTCTGCTTTCTGCTGTGGCAGGGCAGCACTGAGTTCAATGCAATCATTGAACGCAATTGCATTCTCCCTTGCTAAATGCACAGATTCTCTGTGTCACACAGCAGCTGCCAGGAGGAGGGGGTGACATCGGCAATTCAAGACTGTTTTTCTTGCCCTTTCCAGTACTTCTTTCAGCAATATGAAGTTAAAAGCAGGGAGTGCTCATCTGATTTGTGGTTCTTATAAAGGTGCTTTGTGTGTGTGTGTAAATATTTGTTAAGTTTGGTGTTCCTCTTGGGGGGATGAAAGATGCAGCCTGCTATTCCACCTTCTTGCTCCACCCTACTTCTGTGGCTCTTAAGTTAAAATTGTAATAAAAAATAAAACATGAAAATAGGTTTAAGAAGTAAGAGGAAAGTCAAATACAGATCAAAGAATTAATTGGTAGACTGCCTGGTGATCCTATCCAAGTTTAGAGTTTTCTTTGTGGGAGTATCTACATTTGAGGAATAAATTATTTCAGTATAATGCAAGTTATTCCAGAGTGTAGAAAAAGGAGAATGACCTTGGAAAATGAGAGAGAAAAATTACATGCTGTTAATATTCACTAACATACAACATGCAAAAGCCCTAAACAGAATACCAGCAGACTAAATTTCATAATGTATTATTTAAAAAGATACATGAAAACCAAGTTGGATTTAACACAAGCATGCAAGTTTGGTTTTCATTTAAAAAATTATTGTAAAATTTAATAAATTATTTTTTCAAAAGAAAAAGCTTACATATGATAATGGCAACAGATGCAAAGTCTGTTAAAAAGTCATCATTCCATTACATTAACAAAATCTTAGCAAACTAAGAAAAGTAAGAAATTTCCATAAACTGACTAAGGGCATTTAAAAAAATTGGCAGCAAACAGGTTACTTCATTGTTGAAATTTGACATTATTTACTTTTAGAATGGGAATAAAAGAAGAGTTTGCACTGTTACCATCTCTACTTTATATTAATCCGGAAGTCTTAACCAATACAGTAAAGATACAGAAGCAGGAAAAAAGGGAAAAGAAGAGGGGCAGAAAAGGAAGGAAGGAAGGGAGGGGGGAAGGAAGGAAGGAAAGAGGAAGAGAGGAAGGAAGGAGGGAAGGAAAGAGGAAGGGAGAAGGTAAGGAAAGAGAGAGGGAAGGAAGGAAGGAGGAAGGGAGGAAGGAAGGAGGGAAGGAAGGAGGGAAAGAAGGAAGGAGGGAGGGAAGGAAGGAAGGAGGAAGGGAGGAAGGAAGGAGGAAGGGAGGAAGGAAGGAGGAAGGGAGGAAGGAAGGAGGGAAGGAAGGAGGAAGGAAGAAGGGAGGTGAGAGAGGGAAGAAGGAAAGAAGGAAGGAGGGAGGGAGGGAGGAAGGAACCAGGGAGGGAAGGAGGAAGGAAAGAAGGATGAAGGAAGGAGGGAGGGAGGGAGGAAGGAAGGAAGGAGAAAGGAGAGAGTGAGGGAGGAAGGAAGGAAAGAGAAAGGAGGGAGTGAGGGAGGAAGGAAGGAAGGAGGAAGGAAGGAGTGAGAGAAAAGGAAGGAAGGAGGGAGGAAGGAAGGAAGAAATGAAGGAAGGAAGGAGGGAGGGAGGAAGGAAGGAAGGAGAAAGGAAGGAGGAAGGAGGGAGGGAGGAAGGAAGGAATGAAGGAAGGCAGGAGGAAGGAGGGAGGAAGGAAGGAAGGAGGAATGAAGGAGGGAGGGAGGAAGGAAGGAAGGAGGGAGTGAGGGAGGAAGGAAGGAGGGAAAGGAGGAAGAAGGAAGGAAGGAGGGAAAGAGGGAGGGAAGGAAGGTGGGAGGGAGGAAGGAAGGAGGGTAGGAAGGAAGGAAGGAAGGAGGAAGGAAGGAGGAAGGAAGGAAGGATGGAAGGAAGGAGGGAGGGAGAAAGGAAGGAAGGAAGGAGGGAGGGAAGGAAGGAGGGAGGGAGGAGGGAAGGAGGGAGAGAGGGAATGAAGGAAGCCTATGGCTTAGGAAAAGACAAACCATATCTTTTTCTTTTCTTCTTCCTTTTCCCTTTTTTTTTTTTTTTTTTTGAGATAGAGTTTTGCTCTTGTTGCCCAAGCTGGAGTGCAATGATGCCATCTTGGCTCCCTGCAACCTCTGCCTCTTGGGTTAAAGTGATTCTCCTGCTTCAGCCTCCCGAGTAGCTGGGATTACAAGTGCACACCACCACACCTGGCTAATTTTTTGTATTTTTAGTAGAAACTGATTTCGCCATGTTAGCCAGGCTGTTCTTGAATTCCTGACCTCAGGGGATCTGCCTGCCTTGGCCTCCCAAAGTGCTGGGATTACAGGCATGAGCCACCATGCCCAGACTTCATATCTTGGATTATTTCATTTTTTTATTGTTGAATTGTGAGAGTTCTTTATGTGTTCCGATTACTAACTCCTTATCAGATACATATAATTTGAGAATATTTTCTTTGATTCCATAGCTTGCCTTTTCACTCTGTTGATTGTGTCAATTTTTTTTTTTAAGTTTCACCCATGTTGTAGCAAAGATCAATAAGTCATTCCTTTTCATAGTTAAATAGTATTCCATTATGTGGATGTACCACTTTCATTAATCATCTACAAATTTTGATTGTTTTATACTTTTTGGCAATTACAAATAGTACCACTGTGAACATTCATGTGAAAGTTCTTTGTGGGCAATTATCTTCATTTCTCCAGGGGAAATGCCTAGTAGTGGAATTTCTAGGTCATATGATAACTCTATATTAACCGTTTGAGTAGCTACCAATTTGTGTTCCAAAGGGGCTGCACCATTTTACATTTCTACAGGCAATGCATGAGGGTTTCAAATTCTCCACATACTCATCAGCACTTGTTACTATTTTTGTTTTAATGTATATGTGGCCATCCTACTGGATGTGAAGTGATGTCACCTTGTGGTTTTTATTTGTGTTTCCGTGATAATTAATGATGTGGAGCATCTTTTCATGTGCTTATTGGCCATTTGTTTATCTTCTTTGGAGTAATGTATATTGAGATTCCTTGACTATTTTTAACTGGATTTTTATTATTGAGTGGTAATAGTTTTTTATACATTATAGTTGTAAGTTCATAATTAATAACTGATTTGCAATTTTTTTCTCATATTATGAATTGTCTTTTCACTCTCTAAATAATATTTTTTGATGTAAATGTTTTTAAAATTGATAAACTCAATTTATCTATTATTTATTTGCTTCCTTGTGATTTTGGTTTCATTCCTAAGAAGACTGACCAATTCAGAGCCATGAAGACTTACTTAGTCCTGTAGTTTCTTCTACAGATTTAATAGTTGCAGCTCTTACTTTGAATCCTTGATCTATTTGAATTAATTTTGAATGTTTCATTTTCTACCTTTTACTTTTCATTTCATATATGTCTCATGTCTTTTTTGTTTCTCTAGAGCTCCTTTATGCTTTCCTTTGCATTCATTGAACATATAACATATTAATTTTCCAGTATTTTTACTGTATTTTTTAAAGTTATTTTCTTAGTGGTTGTTCTTTGGCTTGTAATACATATCTCACCAGAATCTGCTTCTAACTTAATCCCAATGAGATATAGAAATGTTACTGATACATAGTTATATTCTCTCTTTATCTTTTTGTTATTACTTTTCATCTTATATCTATATATGATAGAAACCCAATAATACATTGTTATAATTACTACTTAATATATTGTATGTTTCTTAAAAAAGCAGGAAGATGAAAGAAGAACAAGTATATATTTATATGGTTTTAAAACAGTAACCTTCACATTTATCATTTCTGGTTTCTTCATTTGCTTTTGTGGATTTTAGATATTATCTATTGTAATTTCTCTATTCCAATATAGCTTTGTTCCAGATTGCCTTTTTTGTGCTATTCTCAAATATATTCTATTTCTGTGTTATGTGCTCACAAATACAATGATATGCATACATATTTGTATAGTCATTTTTAAAATCAGGAGAAAATATAATAAATATTTATACTATATTTTATAAATGCATAATTACTTTTACTGGAATCAATTTTTCATTTGGATTTGAATGACTGTCTTGGATCACTTGCCCTCAGCCCAAAGGTATTTCTTAAGTATGTCTTGTAAGGTGGGTCTGATCTGACAGCAACAAATTTTCTAAATTTTGTCTATCTGGTAATATCTTCATTTTTTCTTTATTTTTTGAAAGAGAGTGTTGCTGGATGAACGATTCTTGTTTGCCTTTTTTTTTTTTCTTTCAATACACAATTCTATTGCCCTCTGGCCTCCATCATTTCTGATATGAAGTAAGTTGTTTATCTTAATAAGGATCACTGTATGTGAAGAACTATTTTTTCTCTTGCTGCTTTCTCTTTGTCTTACATCATTTCTACTGTGACGTGTATGAGAGTGAATCTTTTTGTTTATTTTGCTTGAAGTCCATTAAGCTTCCTGAATGTGTAGAGTAAGGATTTTCATCAAATTTGGAAAATCCCAGGCCATTATTTCTTTAAATATTTTTTCCTGTTCCACTCCCTCCTCTCTCTTGTATCCTTAATGGTGTCCCACATCTGTTTATTTATTCTGCTTTCTGTTTAGACTCTGATTATTTTTATTTATTCTGCTTTTCTCTCCTTTGTACCTTTGTATTGTATTGCATTTTTTTTTGACAGAGTCTTGCTTTGTCGCCAGACTGGAGTGCAGTGGTGTGATCTTGGCTCACTGTAACCTCTACCTCCCGGGTTCAAGTGATTTTCTTGCCTCAGCCTCCCAAGTAGCTGGGACTACAGGTGTGCGCCATCATGCATATTCTTTATCAATCTGTCTTCATGTTAGCTGTTTCTTCTGACAACTGAAATCTACTACTGAGTCTTTCTAGTGCACTTTTTATTTCTGTATTGTGCTATTTCACTAAACATTTCCATTTTGTTCTTCTTTAAAAAAATAAAAGTTCTTTATACTTATTGACACATTCTCTATTTGTTATGACATTGTCATCATATCTTCCTTAACTTCTTTAAGCATGGTATTTTTAGCTCTTAGAACTTATTTATAGTAACTGTTTTGAAAGCTTTGTCTGCTAAGTCCTACATCTCAGCCCTCTTTCAGTAGTTCCTGTTGCCATCTAATGATCTTGTGTGTAGTTTACTCTTTCCCCTCCCTTTGCATGTCTCATATTTTTTGTAAAAAACTGGATATTTAAAATACTATATTGTAGCAACTCTGGATACTGATTTTTCTTCCCAATTATGCTTTGTTGTGATTATTACTTTATATAACTTTATGTCTTATGAAGAAGCCAAGAGAATAAAGGAGAACAGCTATACATTATGGAGTTTTTTTAAATATAAACTTTATTAGTATAGTTTCTTTTTTTTTTTTTTTTTTGAGACTGAGTCTCGCTCTGTCGCCCAGGCTGGAGTGCAGTGGCCGGATCTCAGCTCACTGCAAGCTCCGCCTCCCGGGTTTACGCCATTCTCCTGCCTCAGCCTCCCGAGTAGCTGGGACCACAGGCGCCCGCCACTTCGCCCGGCTAGTTTTTTTTTTGTATTTTTTAGTAGAGATGGGGTTTCACCGTGTTAGCCAGGATGGTCTCGATCTCCTGACCTTGTGATCCGCCCGTCTCGGCCTCCCAAAGTGCTGGGATTACAGGCTTGAGCCACCACGCCCGGCCTATTAGTATAGTTTCTTAGGTACTTTTTCATTGTTGGTTTGCTTGTTGATTTGTTTACTCACTTACTTGAACTCATTTAATAAATTATGTTTCTCCCTGCAGCGTGACACCTTTGATGTTGCTCCTGAGAAGGTACAGCCTAGGGATGGAAAGAGTCACCCTGGGATTTACAGTGGTTTTGGTGGGGCTTTCTGGCAGTCTCTTTATGGGTTTCCAAGTTAAGCTGCTTGCCTCTCTTGGTATCACACCCAGCCTGTTGGAGTACGCTAAATTGTAGGCTGATTGCTCTATTGTTTTTGACAATGCCATGGTGCATAAATAGCTTCACAGTCTCATCTAATAATGTAAGAGTCCCTCCTAGGGGTAGTTTTTGAAGCAAGTCACTGAAATTTGTTTTGACTCCAGGAGGGCTCTTCTTGGCTTTTTCCTTTTTTTTTTTTTTCCTAGTAACTAGCTGGCCTACAGTTTAACTGATGCTTTCTTGGATCTACCAACATCCTTTTAATTGCTTACATCTGCAATCTCCATTGTTTTTGAGAGTGCACTTGGGCTTGAACTTTTCTACAGTTTGTCCCAAATGAAGTCAGTTCCCCTGGGGAGAGCGTTGGCTCTTGCTCTTCTTCTGGGCTGATTTTTCTCCTGAGCAAAAATTTTAGGCCACTTCTCCAGAGGTAGGGGTGGGGACAGTGGCATGCTACTCTTGAGTGACATCCTTGATTTATGGGCAGAGTGCTGGGTGGGGGCAGCAGCCTCTGGTCTTTTCTTGCCTCCTCAGGCATGAAAACTTCACCTTACAAGGGTAATCAGGACTCCAGTATTCTTAGCCTTCTACACCTGAGCTAGAGCCTTTACAAGAAGCAGGTGGGTAAAGGGAGGGAGCTCCTGACCTCTTACCCACATTCACCTGGAATTTAGCCTCTGCTACATGGAAGTAAACAGGTATAAGAAATGCTGGTAGCCTGCCTCAGCAAGAGAGATACAGTAGCACGTACATGAGAACTGGATGGAGAGACCATCTTATTGACCAAGCTCAATCAGAAAGGCACTTCCACCACACTGAGCTGGAAAAGGGGAGAGAGGGATTAGGTCATGGCTCAAGTGCCACAGATACTCACTGTTCTTACCCAGCTTTAATAGATTTTGTTAAATATTCCCAGAGACTTTAAATGGCTGTTCATTTTGTAATTTTTACCAATTATAATTATTTCACTCAGGAGAAGATTTGCATGGCTCCTCCTGATACCATTCATGATGTTGTCTTCTTTGGGAAATTATTTTGCAAGATAGGAAAAAGCACAACCCACAAAACAAAAGTACATTTAACTGCATTCAACTTAAGAAAATATCTCATTAAAAAATAGTGTAGCAGCAGTAAAAAAAAAAGGGCATAGGTTGGGAGCAATTTTTTGAAACAAATATAGCCAATAAAGAACAAGTACATAAAATATCTAAAGAACCCTCCACACTCAATAAAAAAGACAATCAAATGGAATAAAATTAATGATAGATGTGAATTGACAACTTGGAACATAAACTGACATGATCAGAATACTCCTACAAACTCAACCTAGGTGATTATCTAAGCAATGTAAATTAAAACCACAGTGAGCTACTATTACATACCTATCAGATTAACAAGCATTAAATTATTTCATCAACATCTTGCAGTGCCCAGATTGTAAATGCCAAATGCCATTCCCACGGAAACATACACACACACACACACACACACACACACGCACACACACAGACCAAGGATCCTTGGAGAACTGGATAATTTCAGACCTGGGCCAGGATAAATATAAATGAGCATGCAATATCCTATTATAGAAAACAACAAGAAGGGTATCAAAACTGTCCAAGTGACTCAAGGTCCAACTCAAGGAGGCTCCATCAGACAAAGTTGAAAAATCTGAGTATCAGAAAGAACAAGAACTGAGATGGATTGAACCCCATCAATTATATTTAAATTCATGAGCTTTTATACTTTATTATTTTGAATTTGAAATAATACAAAAAAAATTTATTAGTCATCATTGAAGAGTGGTTGTAAACCAACTCATTTTTTTCAAGAACAGATAAATATTATAAAACAGATCATTTTTGTTTCATCTTTACTGTATGAACTCTACTACTAAGTAACTCAGCAGTAGAAGGCAAAGTTTCTCTTTATAGAAGTATTGCAGCTATTCAGTTAAGAAGGGGTGAGAAAATCAGAATTAAACACTTTGCAGCACCAAACAAATTACGACTATAGAGATTGAGTACCAACTGCTAAAATCACAAGGAATCAGATAACCAGGCATTACAATGGAAAAATACAATACCAACCCTGTAGCCTATAGTCCTAACTAGCAACTTACTGGTCATATCAAACAACATCATGGAGATGCAATCAGCAAAATCCAGTCAGTGGGAAATTCTACAAGACAAAACATTTAATTTCTTTAACAAGTAAAGGAAGTGGGGAAACAGAAAATAGGAAAAGGAATCTGCAGGCCAAAAAAATACATGAGACATTAATCATTTCCAATATGTGAATTTTATTTGATACTGATTAAAACTGTTAAAAATGCTTATGATGATACTGACACTACTGGATATTTGTTGGTAACAATTTTTTTTGGAGATGTGGTAATGGCATTGTGGTCATTCTTAATAAAAAATCTTAAAGTTGTAATACAATACAATATTTACAGATTAAATGATAATGATATTTATTTATTTATTTGAAACAGAGTTTTGCTCTTGTTGCCCAGGCTGGAGTGCAATGGCGTGATCTCAGCTCACTGCAACCTCCTCTTCTTGGGTTCAAGTGATTCTCCTGCCTCAGCCTCCTGAGTAGCTGGGATTACAGGCATGTGCCACCACGCCTGGCTAATTTTGTACTTTTAGTACAGACGGGGTTTCTCTATGTTGGTCAGACTGGTCTTGAACATTACAGGTGTGAACCACCGTGCCCAGCCAATAATGATTTTTATGCCTGTGGTTTGCTAAAAAATGACATGTGATAAGGGAAGTGGATATCAGCACACATGAAAAAATATTGACTATGAGATGATAATTCTTGAAACTGGGTAACGGATACTTAGGATCCATTATGTTTGTCTATTTTTTTATGTTTGAAAATCTCCATTAAAAGCTTAAAAGTTTTTAACAATAGCATATTTTAGTAGCGGTTTGGAGCAATGAATACTCTTATACGCTGCAGAGAAGAAGGGGAATGGGTTCACTTAGGGGGCAGAAGTAAAGTAATCATTAGCATACTTTAAGATGTACAACGGGGGCCGGGTGCGGTGGCTCACGCCTGTAATCCCAGCACTTTGGAAGGCCGAGGGGGGCGGATCACTGGGTCAGGAGATCGAGACCATCCTGGCTAACATGGTGAAACCCTGTCTCTACTAAAAAATCCAAAAAAAAAAAAAAAAAAAATTAGCCAGGCGTGGCGGCAGGCGCCTGTAGTCCCAGTTACTTAGGAGGCTGAGGCAGGAGAATGGCGCAAACCCAGGAGGCACAGCTTGCAGTGAGCTGAGATCACTCCACTGCACTCCTGCCTGAACAAGACTCCGTCTCAAAACAAAACAAAACAAAAAAAAGATGTACATCACCCACAGCCAAGCAATTCTGCCCCTGCATATGTGATGACTACAGAGGTGTTCTCCCAGATGTGCACAAGGTGGCAGGCAAAATACTTTCAGTGCAGCACATATATATGTGTGCCAAAAATTGGAAGCAGCCTTGATGTTCATCAACAGAATACACAGAGTGTGGTGTATTCATCAAATGCGTTTCAATAGCGCAGTAAGAATTAATGAATTGTAGCTACATAAATAAACTTTGATGACACTCACACAGATGCAATGCTAAGGTGAAAAAAAGAAAAAGCAAAAGAAAGTAAATTTTAGGGAAATTCACATATTTTTTAAAGCTTTAAACATATAACAATGTTATGCTCACACATATAGGAATAACTGGAGATGCTATACAATTATAATGATATGAAAAGAAGGATAGGTACCAAATCATGGGTGGAGAGTACCTGTCTAACAGAGAGAAAAATGTGTTTCAGGGAAGGTACAAAATAGGATTCAAATGTATGGGTCATCTATTAACTGTCATGCTCAGTTGTACACATATTACACGTGTTTACTTTAGTATTTTATAGCATTTTATATGCCTGAAGTTTCACAATTTTAAAATGTCAAAATGAGTGAAGGAACTGAGTAAAGGTTATGAGTCTAGAAATGTAAAGCATGGAAGAGAGGACATAGGACCCAACCTATGCAGTCTCAGGAACAGCCATTGTAAGGAGATATTTGTGCTGATTCTTGAAGGATAACAATGAAATGAGCAAATACTTTCTTCTAAGACACAGAAAAAGAAAGAATGCTCAAAGTAAGATAAGCCATTTTTTTCTAGGGCCTGCAGGTCAAATACATGAGGCTGATATTTTTTTTAATAGCAAGGGAGCTAAGAATGTTTTTTACCTTTCAAAATTGTTGCATTTAAAATAGTGTGTTATGTTAGTCTGTTTGTGCTGCTTTAACAGCATACATGTGATTGGGTAATTTATAAACAATACACATTTATTTCTCACATTTCTGAAGGTTGAGAAGTCCAAGGTCAAGGCATTGGCAGGACTGGCAACTGGTGAGGGCTGCTGTCTGCTTCCAAGATGGCGCCTTTTTGCTGAATCCTCCAGAGTGGAGGAATGGTGTGTCCTCACGTGATGGAAAGTGTGGAAGGACAAGAGAGCTCTCCCTTCAGCCTTGAGCTCTTTCATAAGGGTGTTAATTCCATTTGTGAGGCCAGAACCTTCAGGACTTAATCACCTCCCAAAAGCAACACCTCTTAATACTGTTGCATTAGGAATAAGATTCAACATGAATTTTGGAGGGGACACTAACATTCAAACTATTGCAGATGGCTATATAAGTATCTATATAGTATCCTGAGTTTTGCCTCTTGGTCCACAAAGTCTAAAATTTTACTATTTGGCACTTTAAGGAAAAGTTTGCCTAGCCCTAGAGCTTTAAATATTTGTTTCCCAGTACTTATGTATGTATCTTCCTGGTGCTGATACAGAAACAAAAAAAATACCCTTAGTTATAAAACGTCTTATGAGCTTAAGGGAGTAAGTGCAGTTTTATATTAGTCAGTGGCAAAGGATGGAAATATAATTAAAACTGCCTTAAACAAAAAAGGTGGATTATTTGCTTATGCGTCTAAAAGTCCAGTATCATGACTTTAGGCCAGCATGGCGAGCTCAGTGTGCTCAGTGACATCATGTGTTGCCTTTTTGTTTCTAGAGTTTGCCTTCTTCTGCACTGAGTTCATTCTCAAGCAAGCTCTCCTGTTTTGTTTTTATTTTTTTTTGAGAACAATATTACTTTAATACCAAAAACAAGATAAAGGCATTACAACAAAGTAAAATAGAGACCAGTATCCTCCAGTGTCTTCAACAAAATATTAGCAAAAAATATTCCCCAAAAAATTAGCTAATAAAATTCAACCGTGTATAAATTACACACAATGGTCAAGTAGGATTTATTCAAGGTATGCAAGGCTGTTTCAACATTCTAAATCCAATCAACGTAATACACCACATCTATAGATGAAAGAAGAAAAATTATATGGTTATATCAATTGCTGATAAAAATCTTCAGCAAAATAGAACTGGGGGCACTTCCTCAATTAGATAAAGAACATCTACAAAACAAACAAACCTCCAGATAACATCATCCTCAGTGGGGAAAAATGGGTGCTTTCTCCTTAAGACTGAGAACAAAGCAAGAATGGCCCTTCTCCCCACTCTTTTTCACACCATACTTGAAGCCCCTAGTGTAATAGAATAAAAAGCTAAAATAAAAGGCATATAGTTGGGTAAGAAAGAAACCAAATTGTCTGTAGACAATGTGATTTTCTATGTAGAAAATGCCAAATAATTTTTTAAACCCTTCTGTAACAAATAAGTGAGTATAACAAGGTTGCAGGATAAAAAGCTAATATACAAAGGTCGACTGTTTTCGTTTTGGGGTTTTTTTTTTTTTTTTTGAGACAGAGTCTCACTCTGTTGCCCAGGCTGGAGTGCAGTGGCTCATTGCAAGCTCCACCTCCCAGGTTCATGCCATTCTGCTGCCTTAGCCTCTCAAGTAGCTGGGACTACAGGCACCCACCACCACCCCCGACTAATTTTTTATATTTTTTTGGTAGAGATGGAGTTACGTCGTGTTACCCAGCATGGTTTTGATCTCCTGACCTCATGATCTGCCTGCCTCGGCCTCCCAAAGTGCCAGGATTACAGGCATGAGCCACTGCACCCAGGCAGTTGACTGTTTTTCTTTTTTTCTTTTCTTTTTTTAAAATATAGTTTAAGTTCTAGGGTACACGTGCACAACATGCAGGTTTGTTACATAGGTATACCTGTCTCATGTTGGTTTGCTGCATCCATTAAGTCGTCATTTACATTAGGTATTTCTCCTAATGCTATCCCTCCTCCTGCCTCCTACCCCATGACAGGCCCTGGGGTGTGATGTTTCCCGCCCTGTGTCCAGGTGTTCTCATTGTTCAATTCCCACCTATGAGTGAGAACATGTGGTGTTTGGTTTTCTGTCCTTGTGATAGTTTGCTGAGAATGGTGGTTTACAGCTTCCTCCATGTCACTGCAAAGGACATGAACTCATCCTTTTTTATGGCTGCATAGTATTCCATGGTGTATATGTGCCACATTTTCTTAATCCAGTCTATCATTGATGGACATTTGGGTTGGTTCCAAGTCTTCACTATTGTGAATAATGCCGCAATAAACATACATGTGCGTGTGTCTTTATAGCAGCATGATTTATAACCCTTTGGGTATATCCCCAGTAATGGGATCACTGGGTCAAATGGTGTTTCTAGTTCTAGGTCCTTGAGGAATCGCCACACTGTCTTCCACAATGGTTGAACTAGTTTACAATCCCACCAACAGTGTAAAAACATTCCTATTTCTCCACATCCTCGCCAGCATCTGTTGTTTCCTGACTTTTCAATGATCGCCATTTTAACTGGTGTGAGATGGTATCTTACTGTGGTTTTGATTTGCATTTCTCTGATGACCAGTGATGATGAGCATTTTTCATATGTCTGTTGGCTGCATAAATCTCTTCTTTTGAGAAGTGTCTGTGTGTATCCTTTGCCCACTTTTTGATGGGGTTGTTTTTTTTTTTTCTTGTAAATTTGTTTAAGTTCTTTGTAAATTCTGGCTATTAGCCCTTTGTCAGATGGGTAGATTGTAACAATTTTCTCCCATCTGTAGGTTGCCTGTTCACTCTGATGGTAGTTTCTTTTGCTGTGCAGAAGCCCTTTAGTTTAATGAGATCCTAACTGTCTATTGGCTTTTGTTGCCATTGCTTTTGGTGTTTTAGTCATGAAGTCCTTGCCCATGCCTATGTCCTGAATGGTATTGCCTAGGTTTTCTTCTAGGGTTTTTATGGTTTTAGGTCTAATATTTAAGTCTCTAATCCATCTTGCATTAATTTTTGTAGAAGGTGTAAGGAAGGGATACAGTTTCAGCTTTCTACCTGTGGCTAGCCAGTTTTCCCAGCACCATTTGTTAAATAGGGAATCCTTGCCCCATTTCTTGTTTTTGTCAGGTTTGTCAAAGATCAAATGGTTTTGTTTCTAGAGTCTGCTTTGCTCTGCACTGACTTCATTCTCAAGAAAGCTCTCCTGGTTTTGTTTGTTTGTTTGAGAAATGTTGTATTTAATGGTAAAACTTAGCACACCCCAGCACCAGGAATGACATGGAGTTGCAGCAGCAGGGACAAGCAGGTGACCGTCAGGGAGGGCAAAGAGGATGAGGAAGGCAGCCATCAAACAGAAGAGCCCCAAGGCCACAGGCAAAGCCCAGAATGACATAGGAGAAGAACTGCCACTTGGGAGACGGGTTTCTGGCATAGCCAATGAACAAGCTGTCAAACACTGTTCCAATGCCAGCCCCTGAACCAGCAACACTTACTGTGGCTGCCCCAGCACCAATCGACTTGGCTGCTGTGTCAATGTCCTGTGAGACAGCACTGGTCTAGAACTCCCATCTGGCCACCTGGAGTAGGGAGCTGCTACAGGAAGGCTGTTTAGATGAATTCTCTGGGCTATTCAAGAAGAAGGCAGACGCAGGCCTGATTAGACCCCTGGTACAGCAGCACATCAGAGCTGGAGAAATGAGTAGTGCTCCGGTCTGCATTTTTTCAGTCTGCACTCCCACTGCCATGCAACCCCTGCTCAGCACACAGCACTCACCTGGCTCAACATGACTGACTCACCTCCCAGCTTTAGCCCTTGGCAATGGCAGCTCCAGGCTTATAACATCCTATTAATTATTAGTCCAGGAAATTTCCAAGGGTACATATTCCTTATCCTGACTTGGATTAAGTGCCCATCCCTGGATTTGGGGGTGGGTGTTATACCTCCTTGAACACACAGCCAGAAAATATAGCAGATAATTTTCTAGAGGAAAATGACAGAACTGTTCCATAAGAAGAGAGAGTAGATATAGGATAGGCAAAAACCTTCACACGTTCCCTTTAAACTCTGTGCAGACAATATTTTTTGTTTACTGTAAAGTTATTTCCCCTCTACTCCCACCCCTGCCAAAACTGATGATAAACTGACTCTCCCCAACTCTTTGGGTAATATAAAGTTTTCTATAGTTCCTAGGATGCTCACTTTTTGGTGGACCAATGTATGGATTTGTCTGCTCTGGTTTCAGTGTGTAGTTTTTTTTTGTTTGTTTGTTTTGTTTTTTTGTTTTTTTTGAGACGGAGTCCCACTCCAGCCCAGGCTGGAGTATAGTGGCACGATCTCGGCTCACTGCAAGCTCCACCTCCCAGGTTCGCACCATTCTCTTGCCTCAGCCTCCCAAGCAGCTGGGACTACAGGAACCCGCCACCATACTTGGCTAATTTTTTGTATTTTTAGTAGAGACAGAGTTTCACCATGTTAGCCAGGATGGTCTCGATCTCCTGACCTCGTGATCTGCCCACCTTGGCCTCCCAAAGTGCTAGGATTACAGGCGTGAGCCACCATGCCTGGCCTGCAGTATGTAGCTTTAATTTACATTTGCTACATTCTTGTAACTTAATGTCTTTTTTTTTTGGGGGGGGGGGTTTGGTTTCTCAATAATGCTTGTGAAAATTAAATTCTCTAGTCCGCATTATAAATTGATGGGAATGCATCTATTGGACACATGAAACAGTTACTGCCTGCTGCTATGGTTTCCACTACAGATGCAAGAAAAGAGTATCTTCATGCTTTCATGGGATTGCTGCTGCCATGATTGAATGAGGAATACAGGGGGAATATAGGAATACAGGGAAAAACAGAGATAGATCTTTTGCAACTCAGAAATAACCTTGCAAACAGTGAAAAGCCTGAACCAGTTTTACTCCAAAGAAGGATCTAAAATTTAAGTTTACATGAGAGTTGTTAAAAAAATATTTCCCATGTACCCTAACATTCTGGTTGACTTCACCTTTAAAAGCTTGAAAGTTAAAACTAAAAAAATAAAATAAAATAAAAAATAAAAATAAAAAAGGGACTCCTGGGAATTATGGCACATGTATAAATCCAACAATTAACCAATATTTGGGAACACCTACAAGGCACACCTTTGCTTTACTATATTTTCAACACAATTCAAATGTTTTCGATGATAATCTACCTCTTTAGTCAGTTTTAGCCAAAGTACAATTCCTAAGCGTAGGAATGGGGAAAGGAGAAAAGGAGGTGAAGAGGTAACAATATTCTGCCATATGTATGGTGAAAAGCCATCTAAGACGAACTTTCTCAGTCCTGCTCTGAATAGGAGAACGAAGCTCTCAGCCTTAGTAATTGCCACCAATGTGCCATCTGATTAAACCATACCCTCTTTAAGTCACTCCAGGAAATCAAGCATGGACAGAACTTTCAGGCCCTGATAGTCCGCTTAAAGCTGAAAGTCTACCCAAATAATGTTTTATGGGGGGAAAAACAAGAAAAATGCACACATATATGGACTACCCAGACAAGTAGTTCCTCTGACATTATATTTGGAGACAGAGAGGTAAGGATTTCAGAAAACGTTCTCGTTTGGCTGAGCTACATTCAAGCTGTGGCTACAGAATCAACAATTAGACAGCCAACCCCTAAGAATATCTGCCAGTAACTCTCTCTTGCCAGCTTCTGTCTTGGATCCCAAACCCACTGTATGCCATCCTGACCCTCACTCCGTATCCCCCACATCCATGAGCATCTCTTAGTGAATTGGCTGGTTTAGATGTAGGCCCTTACTCCATCCCTGGCACAGGAACTAACTCTGTATCAATGGATACATCTAGCCTCTCCCTTGTTGCAATTTTCTAACCAGAAACTAGTTATCCCACTTCCAACTCCCAGTGCTGATGCCTGACCACATAAGCACACACAGCCAGGAAGGCAGTCAGGTAATCTCTGTAGCCAAATTGCCTGTTTGAATCCTGTTGTGTTATACATTAGCTGTGCAGCCTCTGTTTCACCCCTGTTCCTCAGTTTCCCTGTTTGAAAAATAATGGGGCTGATAATAATGGCACCTACCATCATTATTATGAAGATTGGGTGAGTTAATAGTGGTTGCTATGCTTAAGACAATACCTTGCACATAGTGCTGGGTGTGTTGATCAAAACAAGGGTCCATCCGACGCTGTCTTCTTGAGACATGGCTGTTCAGTTTCTAATCTGCATTCCCAAAACCAGAAAAGGAAAACTGTCAAGGATAATGACAGGCTGGGGAGGAACTGAGCAAAAGGGAAACCTGGAAAGGACGAATGAAAAGGCTACTACATAGCTCATCCCAGGAAGCAGTCAGCATCAAACCCATGCAAGGTCCCATAAAGCCAGCATCTAAAACCTCGACTCTACTTACAACAATGGAGACAATGGAGGGGGAGGCAGAAGCTTCCAGTGAGAGAAACAACAAGCTTCTGTCCATTTAAGAAAAAGAAACCAGACAGAAGTCTGGTTGTAGCTACCAAGACGCTTCCTGGAGGAAGGTGGCTGACTTTTTGTCTGATGTGTCACTTGGTGAAATAATTGCCGGCAATAATGGTGCAATAGCAGCCGCTCGGGGTACTATTTATCCACATCTGTTCTTTCTTTCAACTTCAAAGTACCCACTGCCTCACGGAACACATCAAAATGACACCACTGTTGTTAATGACAGTGGCCTAATGCAACACACAGAAGTCAAGTGATTTCTCTAGATAGGCAAAATTAAACACACACACACACACAACTCATGGAAAAGTGAGGTTTGTGTGCAGATTCTGACACTCCACTTTAATTCACAAGTTGGGAGATGGACGTGGATTGTAGGTTTAGTCACCTTCAGCAAATAGTAGAATCTGAGATGGGCACGGGTGCAGGAGGTGGGATACAGAAGTATAAAGCCAATAAAGAGATTACAGAAATGGAATTCTCTTTCTGGTTTCCTGTAATTTGTTCCCATATTGGGAGTGACCAGGTCTCTTTATGAAATCAGAAAAAAATATGAATTCCATTGTGATTAAGAAGGCAAGAGACTTCTACTGTCTCTCACCCTCATCCCACTTCAGGAAATGACTTGTACTATCACATCTTTACCTGACCCTCTCAACCTCCACCTCTCCTGTTATTTGCTGCAGGAAATTGACACTTAGATATCAGCGTATCCTTAAGTCTCTTAGCCTCGGATAAGGCTCCTCATCACCTCCCTCCATTCTGGGATCATTTCCATCCTATGCCCGTGTGGTTAATGTGGTTTAATCAAATCAAGGACACTCTCTTAGTAGTTGCTTCTTAAACTCCTCATTTTCATCTTCTTCTTGACCTTTTGCTCACGTGTCCTGCTGATTTCATGAATCTTAGATCAATGCACCCCTCACTTCTCTTAGCATCCATCCCCAAGCTTGTTACCAAGAGCTCACATTGAGAATCCTATGGCCACGATGATGAGCTATTTTGCATGCTTATAATTTCCAACTTCACCTGGACCCATAATTCTCCATAATCCATTTCCTCATCTCTGGTCAATTGCTTTTCATATCTCTATAGCATCGCTTCAGCAAGTTTAACGTGCATAATAGCCAATTGAGGAGCTTATTAAAACACATATTTCTGGGCCCCATTTCAAGAGATTCTGATTCTGTAGGTCTGGAATGGAGCCTAAGAATTCATAGACAAGAATTTGTAACAAGTTTCTAAGTGATATTAACCACATTGTTCCATGGGCCACACTTTCAGTAGTACTAATATTAAGCTTCCGGCATATAGTAAATTTTTATTAAATAATTAGTTTTAAAATACCTCAATCCTTTCCTTTCCCCACTTCAACAGACCTCTTTTACTTGGCAATGAGAAAAAAATGCTTTAAAATATAAACTTTTAAAATATACTTTCTTTCCTCCTTCAACTTATGTTTTTATCCATCCCTAAATTTTCTCTTCATATGTCAGAAGAAGTAGTGACTGGATTGCTACTTCTTAAAAGAATAGATGTGTATTATTTTGTTTTGCTTTGCTATAAAGAAACACTTAAGGCTGGGTAATTTCTTTAAAATAGGGATTTATTTGGTTTATGCTTCTGCAAGATGTACAGGCATGGCACCAACATCTGCTCAGCTTCCAGTGAGGCCTCAGGAAACTTACAGTCATGGCAGAAGGTGAAGGGGGGCTCGACATATCACACAGCAAGAGAAGAAGCAAGAGAGAGAAAGGAGAGGTCCTAGACTCTTTCAAACAAACAGATGTCACATGAACGAGTGGAGCAAGAACTCACTCATCAACAAGGAGATGGCACTAAGCCATTCATGAGAGATCCACGCCTATGATCCAATACCTCTCACTAGACCCCATCTCCATTATTGAAGATTGCATTTCAACATGAGATTTGGAGGTGACACACATCCAAGCCACATCAAGATGGGAGCCATGTGGAGTTTCTAGAGGAAGGCTTGGGTCAGGTCTTCGCATGATTTACTCTGTCATCTGCCCTTAGCACTGCAGAGAAACAGAAGCAGGAAAGATTAGGAACACCGTCCTGGCCAGACCCATCAGCCTGACACAGCTGACCACTTTCCCCTTGACTCTAGAAAATAGGAATGTGCAATCCAAATGGAATGGCAACATGAGCAAAGATTCTTGACCCAGGAAGACCTAAGCTTATATACAAGCTCCATCACTGCTCAGCTGCATGGCCTTTGGAAATCCACTTAACTGCCTCCCCTAGATGCAGTTTTACTGATGATTGCAAGCACAAATCTTTGACTGTAAATTTAGCAGTGCAAAAAATAGAATTTCCCTTTTTTTTTTTTTTCAGTATTTTAAGCTCCCATTCTATTGGCAGGCAGATACACAATCTTAATCTTTTCAGGGTTTCCCCACCGCCCCACCAAGGCTCTTCCTTTGTTCTCAGGACTCAAATAGTTCAGTTTTGGGTTGAGGATTTCTCATCTGGGGTTAGTCAGGATCCCCCTATACTGACATCTGCTGAGATGCCTATTCCCATCTGGTCTTTTGTTGTGAGTCCATGAAGGTTGCTTCAGAGCCATCTCTCATTCCTGAAACCAAGGCCTTCTCAGGCTTATCCCTATCTGAGCTAGCTCATGCCTTTCTTGAGTGTATAAGAGGCAGTCCGCTGCTACACAGCTTTATAGGGCAGTAAGAAGCTCAGCGAGGTTTTAAAGACCTTCCTTACTCCCACGCCACCTTTGCCTTGAATCCTTCTCCTCCTGTACCTTGCTGGGACATGAGGAGTCCTGTGAGGCTGCCTGTGACCCATCAGCCTGGGACATACCATGGTCCCAGGCCTTTCTGTTTCCCAGAACACTGAGAACCAGAGACACAAATCTCCCTCCTTTCAAATTTTCTAGAGCTATTTATTTTTGAACATTAAAAATCTAGGCTCTTTAAATCAAGTCTGTTTCTCCTACTTTCTCTTGTAACATCTGTTCTATGAGCCAATGGATGCCACACGGGAAAAGGCCTATGGGTACAAAGAAATTGCAGGGAAATGTCAGTTAATATTTTGAAACCTTCCAATCATATGTATAAAGTGGAATAAAATCATTTTTAAGCTCACTGTGGGGATTAAATGGCATAACCCAGGTTAAGTTCTTTGTAGCATTTGATTTAAAATAAATACTAGGTAAATATAATTTCCCGTCCTTTAGTTTCTCCTACCTTTCTGACCATTTTGTCTTTTACTCAAAGACTTTTCTTTCCTTACCCTTTCCCTCCCTTCTCTTTAAATCTAGTGGTTCCTTAAGTGTGAAGCAGTTGTCTCTGAAAACATTTTTACAATCCTCCTGAACACCTCACAGACATCTCACACTTATCATGTCAAGAACTGCATCCAGCCGGTCATAGTGGCTCACGCCTGTAATCCCAGCACTCTGGGAGGCCGAGGCAGGTGGATCACAAGGTCAAGAGATAGAGACCATCCTGGTTAATACGGTGAAACCCCGTCTCTACTAAAAATACAAAAAATTAGCTGGGCATGGTGGCATGCCCCTGTAGTCCCAGTTACTAGGGAGACTGAGGCAGGAGAATGGTGTGAATCCAGGAGGTGGAGCTTGCAGTGAGCCAAGATCGCACCACTGCATTCCAGCCTGGGCGACAGCGTGAGACTCCATCTCAAAAAAAAAAAAAAAAAAGAAGTGCATCCATGCAATTCCCCAAACCTATCCCTCTTTCGGGATTTTCTATGTCAGAAATAACACAACATTCACAACTCTGCTTAAGAGAGAAGCATCAACATCACTCTTGATATCCTACTTCCACACCATCACCTTCCACAGTGAATGAGTCCTTAGTGAATATTTCTCCAATCTGACCCCTCCTGTTTATTTTCACAACCACTGGTGTAGCTGTTTCTCAGCACATCATACTTCCTACCTTATCCTCCTAACTAATCCCTCTTCTTTCTATTTCTGGCCATTCTCTAGTCACCTACTAACAGTATTCTTTTTCTAAAACTTAGACATGGTTATATTGCCCTCCCAAATTAAGTATTTACCATGTTTCTTCATTCCCTACAGGTAATAGCATTCAAAGACCTTGACTTTCTAGTGCAAATCTTCCCATCCATCCCTGTTTCTTTATTCCTTTCCTCCTTCTTTATTCCTCTCCTCCTCCTCTGTCCTTCACTCACATCCCAAGGCAGTGCACAGCAGTAGTATTATAAAAATAAACTTGAGGGCATGGCCAACTGTGATATGATACAAGAACTTTGTTACTACTACAAAATTAGAGGTTTGGACATGTGTATGCTTATAAAGTAAGCTCCTTTAATAATGTCACTTTCATAGGAGAAAGAAAACACAAGAAAAGGAGAGAGGAAATAAAGAAAAGTGAAATTTCAATACCCTAACCACATCATCATAAGGTTTATTGCGTAGTCCAGTGCTTTGGACATAGAAGATTCCTAAAAACAGCCTCTGGGTAAATGAATGTACCCTTGGAGGTTTTACTACTGTATCCTCTCCACCTTCCTGGGACACTCCTGTTGGGTGATGAATACATGCTGCCATGCTCTTAGACACAACACTGTTGGGAAGACCCTTTTGACACACAAGCCCCTATGTTTTCCACCTGGCACGACTACACTCACTTTTCAAGCTCAGCTTAAATATCAGCTCGTATGTTAAGCTTTCATTGACACTGTAGATCATTTCTACTTTCCCAGAGATATTAATCATTTTCTTCTTTGTACTTCCACCACACTTGGGGAATATAGTTTCCAAGTGCTTCAGTGCTATGCATCATTATTTGGGGTATGTATTACATCTTATCATTCTGATACAAACGGAGCTCCTTGAAGAGCCTATCTTGTTCTTTTGTTTCCCGTATCACACTCAGAGTGGCACTCTCTGAATTTTTGTTTGGTTAAGTTGGGTAACAAGTTGAAGACAAGAAAGCTAAGAAGTGTTAGTCCAGCCATATACATTGAAACAAATATGCCTGGGTCTTATTTTTAAGCAGAAACATGAGGATTGGCCTTTCCAGGATGGTAGAATCATCTTTGCCTAATAAATAGTTTATTTCTTCTATTTGTTAATTTGTCCTAATCCCAGGGAAAATCCAGGTCCTTGTTGTTCAGGGGTTTCTCAGGGGACAGAAGACCATAAATCCATGGATTTCTTGCCTCCCAAACTTCCAATACTCCAGTGAACAAGCACGCATAGAAGACCCTCTGTCCAAACGAGAGCCATGATGTAGAGCAAGTAGCAGAAGTGTGGGAGATGAGCCATGGAAGGCCAAGGAAACCTTGTCCTCCTGGCACACACAGTTTCATTCAGAACACAGTAGGATGTCCATTCTGTAGCTCTTTTCAGGTGTACCCATTTGGTTACAGTACACTGCAGTTCTTGAAAGACAATGCCTGCTCTTTCTCCCAATGAAAGTTGAAACATATGATTCAGTTTTTGAAGGTAAATATATGTCCCCACCTGTATTCTGCAAAGGCAAAACCAAACACTTCTCACTGGAAAATTTCCTACCTCTAGCTAGAGGTCACCCATTGCTTCACTGTAAACCTCTGGTTTCAATTATGTCCCTCCAGGGGAAAAAAAATGACACTGGAAATTTTAGAAACCACTTTCTCAAGTTATTTGTTCTGAGGGACTAATCTGAAAAGTTGTACTATCCCCAAGGTGCCTCAGTCCCCAAAAGGGCACCATTCACAGTCCAGCTGATCTCAGCCCCCATATATGGAAGCTAATTATTAAAGCCATATCCTTCTTGATTGAAGATCTTCTAATGGACAGCTAGAAGCTTGGCCATTACTTTCCACCTGCCATAGTGTCAATCATTTGAGGGAGAAAACCATTTTTATGTCAATCAAGAAATCCATGGGGATGTTGTAACCTGTTATGATGCATTACCCTTTGACCACTGTAACGTGAAGACTCTGGCATTAAAGAGCATGTGCCAGAAATAATTAGAAGTTACTCTTAATTGTATTCACATATAAATGAAGCATTTAGCACTGGAGCATTTATACTGTCTGGAGAAGAAGCCTGGGAAGTCCCTCTTCCTTGGTGCCACCATTAACATCACTATTAATCAAATGTAGTAGGTTGAGATTCAAAGCTATTGCCCTAACACTGTAAATATTTAGCACCAATGTGATTACTATTATCCTGTATTAATGTCCTGCCACAAGTATTAACAAGACCAGTATAGCAAACTGACTAATTTTCAATGCCCCTAACACCCTTGGTGAAAGAGATGGATTTTCCAGGAAACAGCCATTGTGGAAAACAGCAATATATAGGGCTGAGACTGGCCTTACACATTTTAGTGGTTACAAAAATGTCTCCCCCCACCCCTGGTGAGTTACAGCTCTCGGAGGTATGACACTGAATCACCTTATCTCTCCCAGTAAACTGCTCTGTTGTGCCTGGCTCGGGGCATTCATCTGAATGACACCGACCTCAAAATCGGAATTTGGGCTCTAAATCTTGAGCATGGGATATTTTTCTTTATGGGCCAGATTTCAGAGAGTCCAAAAGAAGAGCGAGAGAGAGAGAGAGAGAATCACCAACACACACCTGGCTTGCACTTGTTCACAATTCATCTCGGCCATTGCAACATCCTGTCCTTAGAATGACCTTACAGAAAAGGAGAGCTAAAGGGAATAGCTACAAAAATGAGAATGGCTGAGGAGTAAATAAAACAACAGGAAGGCAGACGGGAGCCACAATGCCCAGACTGAACCAGAATAAAACAAATTCATTATACCGTAAATTGCTCACACTATATGGGAGTCTATTATGGGGAGTTCGTGAGAACTGGGAAGAGGGGCGATAGATTCTTACTATAGCCAGAGCCCATCAATCACTCCAAAATCCCCAGGGCCAAAGAAATCTAAGTCGTGATGGATTGCTCATGGTTGTAGAGGGTGAGTGGAGAGTAGGTAAATTAAACCCCCAGATTGCCCTGTCCATGGTGTGAAGTATATTACAGGTCTTTCTTCTGTATTTCTGTTATGAATGCTTGAGTGTAATTCGCCATCCTGAGGGCCCAATACAGGGCCAGCCAGAGGGTCTAGTACTCAGTATATTTCTGTTGACTTCAAGAGGATTGTCCCGAAATGTTAAAGCACTTAGCATATAGCCTAGCAAAGATAAACATCAATAATTCTGTAGCTACATAATCACTTCCTCCATTTAAGCTTCCCCCCTCCACCATGGATGTATAATCCACAAGATATATAAGCCCTCTCATTCTCAAATTACTGCTTCATTCATTCTTTCATTCATTCATTTTAGCAAATATTGATCAAGCAGTTGCTGTGTGCTAGGCACTACATCAATCGGTGGCTTGGAGTCTGGTGAAAGCTTTGGCATCGAATGGGTCTGAGTCCAAATTCTGGCTCTGTAATATTGATGTTATTAAGTTCCTTAATGTCTTTGAGCTGCAGTTCCTGCTCTGCAAAATGAACGTAATCGTAATGCCTACCTTGAGTTAATGTGAAGACTAAGAGGGCTTGAATAGTGCATACTTAGCACAGAACTCTGCATGTGGTGAGCTTCATAAGTGTGGTGGCTTCAAGACACTGCCTAAATCCAGGGATCACCGTGAAGCCTACCTTGGCTTCCACAGCCCTTGTGAATTGTTTTCCCCTGAGCCCAATGAGTACTTGTTATTTGTTCTTTAGGTTTAGTTTCTGACTTTTTGCTTCATTTGGTAGGCTTTCTTTCCTGGCCTATTATTCCACGAATAAACCTTTGGACAAATCTTTGGTTTTTCCCATGGAAAAACACAATTGCTAAGAAGCCCAGGTTAGGAGCAAGTTAGGAGCAGGGTACTGAGTCAAGATGAGGATCAAGGCAGGAAAAAGTTCACCTTCTCAGAGGTGGAGTGAGGCTTAAGGGAGGATGGATAGAGTCTCTGTAGGGAAAAGTTGGATAGGGCTAATAAAGGGGAACAATGGGTAAGTACCTAATGGTCATCCCAAAGAGAGTGGGGCATATTCTGTCACGTGAGAAGTCCACTAGAGCACAGGGGGAAGTTGTTGAGGTTTGGATGTCGAGTGCTCCAAAATCCACATGGGAAATCTTCTGTTCTTCATCCAGGTTCACAGCACCTGGATGAAGGAACAGATTTCCCAGGTGGATTTTGGAACACTCAACATCATTCAGGGACCAACAACAGCTGTGTTTACCCTAATTCTTTATCTCTACTCTTTAATTATTCTTGCCTGTAAGCAACTTTAGAAGAGAGTTTCCCATAGTGACTTTACCTCTGTGTCTCCTGAGCCCCTTCGGATATCTGGATGTCCAGTCACAGGCTGGGATTCAAGAAGAAAATTCTGAAGAATGAAATGAAAAGTAGCAGAGAAGTGAGAAAGAGCCAGTTATGGCCCCTGGATTTCAATGTTCTTGTTCATAAAGTGGAGTTCTTAACACTCTGAAATTTTGAGTAAAGTTTTATGTATGTGTGCACATGAAATTTTTTCCTAAGGTAATTAGTAGATTTCATCATATTCTGAAAGAGAGCTGAAAATTGTCCCTGTCGTGCTTTGCTGAGAGGACTGTCGTGGGATGGTCTATGGTCCCTAGATAACTACTGAACATTTTTAGGGGCTTCCACAGTGGGTAGTAGAGCAGGAAGCCAAAGAATATAGGGTCAGGAACTCCATCTCACTTAAGTGACAGCAATTATTTTTTTTTAAAATTATTTATTTATTTATTTATTTATTATTATTATTATTTATTATACTTTAAGTACTGGAATACATATGCAGAACTTGCAGGTTTGTTACATAGCTATACACGTGCCACGGTGGTTTGCTGAACCCATCATGCATCATCTAGGTATTAGGTATTTATCTAATCAGGTATTTATCCTAAGGCTATCCCTCCCCTAGCCCCCTAGCCCCTGACAGGCCCTGTTGTGTGATGTTCCCCCTCCCTGTGTCCATGTGTTCTCATTGTTCAGTTCCCACTTATGAGTGAGAACATGCAGTGTTTGGTTTTCTACTCCTGTGTTAGTTTGCTGAGAATGATGGTTTCCAGCTTCATCCATGTCACTGCAAAGGACATGAACTCATCCTTTCTTATGGCTGCATAGTATTCCATGGTGTATATGTGCCACATTTTCTTTGTCCAGTCTAACACTGATGGGCATTTGGGTTGGTTCCAAGCCTTTGCTATTGAATAGTGCCACAATAAACATACATGTGCATTTGTTTTTATAGTAGAATGATTTATAATCCTTTGGGTATGTACCCAGTAATGGGATTGTTGGGTCAAATGGTATTTCTGGTTCAAGATCCAAGAAAAAACAACCTCATCAAAAAGTGGGCAAGGGATATTAAAATACACTTCTCAAAAGAAGACATTTATGTGGCCAACAAACATGAAAAAAGCTCATCATCACTGGTCATTAGAGAAATGCAAATCAAAAAACCACAGTGAGATACTATCTCATGCCAGTTAGAATGGTGATCATTAAAATGTCTGGAAACAACAGCTGCTAGAGAGGATATACAGAAATAGGAACACTATTTGTTTTTCTATTCAAAGGGGTTTTTACTCTTTTAAAAAGTTAGAAAATGATCAGGAAAAAATAAAGAGGAGAGTTACCTAGCCGATATGGCTCCTTTTAGCTCTTGTATCCACCTCCACCCTAGAAGCCCAGGCATCTTATAGCAGGCCACCAATTGCCTACTTGGTGTCAGTGGCCTCAGCCCCTGACTGCAACCACATGACATACTTCATATTTTCTGGATTTTCCAGTTATGACTCCATTTCTCATTTTCTTATTTTCATTCTTGCTATGCCCATATAATTTTATAAATTTCTGAAAATGACCTTGGCTCTTTTAAAAGGTGATTCTGTTTCTCCACACTAGCTTTGGTGCCCCATAGGCAACACTTTTCCAATTCAGTCCAGCCCCCGATCTCTCCAGCATACAGGTGGAGTGTCCACTGAGCTCTATTGGGGCCTGGATCCTATAGGGAAGATGTGAATATCCTCCATGCTTTAGAATATATGACCACTGCATAGATGCCTTCCAAGCCTTTCAAGCTCCAAACTCATTCATCATGTCTTCTGAAACCCAGAGGGCATTCAAATCAGTGTCCAGCCAAGCACTAACCCCAATGGCAGCCCATCACAGTGCACAGCTAGCTGTAACTCTCAATCCCTCAAATTTGAATGATACAGAAGATGAAAAAAACACCATATTCACAATAATAGGAAAATAGTAAGAAAGACATACTATAGTGTATCCATTCAATGTAATCATATGTGGACAGTCTAAATTGATACTTACAAAGAATACTTAATGATGTATGAAAATTTGTATGATTAAATCTTGTGTAAAAAAAGTAAACTCAATTATACAATAGCCTCCTGAGAAGTAATGAATAAGAGGCAAATTTTTTCAGGTGCTGCAAACTTTTATGATTGTCTTGGCTATCTCCAGTGAATACAAGATGGCTGCTGCAGTTCTAGCCATCAGGTGTGCATTCCAGCAGGAACAAACAGGGAAAAATAAGGAGAGAAGAATATTACCTTAATGAGGAAAGCAAAAGCTTTCTCTGGAATTTCTTCAGAAATTCCACAGACAATTATGTTTATGTCCCATTGACCAACACTAGGACACATGATCAGGCCTGGATGGAAAGTAGATAGGGATAAGGAGGTTCGGAACAGGGACTGGATCAGCCAGTCAACACTGAGTACCCCTGGTGGTAACTGGTAACTGAAAAGTCACCCTGAACTTAATCTAGTCACGTCCCTGCCAGACCACAAAATTATTCAAACAAGCCAATCATACCTTCCTAAGTGAATGAAGGGTCACCCCACCCCTGTGTCACTACAAAGTCTGCCTGCTACAACTCCTTCCAATTCTCTCTGCTCCCAAGCAATTCTCGTGTGGTTCTGCAGGCCTGTGGTGTTCTCCCACTCTGGGCTGCGTGTATATATGGCTAAGAAGCCTGCTGTTTGTCTCAGTTGTATGGTGTCAGACGTGTGTTCAGCCATCTCATATTATTTAGGGCAGAGGGTCCCTCCCACAACAAGGAGGTGAATAGAAAGTGATCAGACTACTCTCCCATCTCCCTCTCTCCCTCCCTTCTTTTCTTTATTACTTCCTTGGCTTCTTTCTTTCTTGCTTTCTTCCTTCCTTCTTTCCTTCTAATACTACATGCCAGGTACTTCTCTGGGCACTGGCATTACAACAGTGGACAAGACACACTCAAGCCCTGCCTTCAGGTAGCTTACCACCTAGTCAGAAAGATATCGGCTTTTATTGTGTATTTTCTGGGGACACATGAGAGGAACAACAAATCTAGAGCAGTATATATGTATGTGTGTGTGTGTGTTTGTGTGTGTATACACACATCAGAAAAAATTGCGGTATGTGAGAGGGAAATAGCCAAGCAGAGGGGTTAGAATGGTGAGAGAGGAGATTTTAAAATTCAGGGTGGCTGAAGCTGAGAGTTTAAGGAGCTTGAGAACATTGTAGTGAGGTGCCTCTACAAAAGAATTGGCTGGGGGAGAAGGTGGAGAGAAATGTAGAGGCCAAATCTTGGAATGTCTTCCCAGCAGAGAGAAGGTTTTCATGAAGGAGCATTGGAATGGTGGAGAATAAGGATAATATCTGCTTCTAGGAAAACCTCAAGGGCTGCAGGGTGGAGAATGACTGGGAGGGTACCACAGTGGAGAGGAAGGTAACTAGGGAGGCTGTGGCAGTAGTTGGGGCAGGAGAATATCATGCACTGAGCCAGCAGAGTGGCAAAGCTACAGGGAGAAATAAAGGGAGTGTCTATGAAGTCACTAGTGACACACATGGGCTCTAAATTATTTTATACTTAAGAGTTTTTGTTTCTGCCATCCTCATAAAGGTCAGAGAAGTAAAATTTACCTGTTCACTCACAGAAGAAGGGTCCAATTGTCAATCACACACTTCATTTTCTGCAATTTCATATCAGAATTTTCTGCATATGCACTAGAAAATGCAACTACAGTGGCTACAAAAATAGAAACTTTTTCATACAGAATGAAAGGCAGTTGGGTCAAAGATATCAGAGTAGATACTACTCTTGGAGTTTTCCTCATTCTCACAAGATGGCTGCTGCAGCTCCATCCCTCATGCTTTCAAGGCAGTAGAAAGAGTAAGTTGGAAAGGCTGCATCAGCATTCTGTGCCCTTATATCAGGAAAGAGAAATATTTTACAAAAATCCTCTTCCTGAAGGCTTTTGCTTCTTCTTCATGGACTCTGGTCAGCCTTAGATGCATAGGAAGCTGAGATAGCAAGTACTGGTTTCCTGAATTCTATAGAAGGAAATAGAAAGGGAGAAGGGGTTGGGAATCATAACAGTGTTTGCCACAAGTACCTTACAAGCCTGGGTTATATTTGAGAGTGGAAGAGAAAGTCGTGGTGGCAAGCATGTAGCAGAGGTCAGCCACAGTTATGAATTTTATGAAAGGTTTGCTGGGAAACTACATTTAAGAAAATATATATAGTGACTATGATTCCCTCGACAGCACGACTGAGTGATTTCAATGTACTTGCATTTCATGGCCCTCGTTCCAAATACTGTCGCTCGCTTTCATGTCAGACACTTGAGTTGTTTCAAAATCACCAGGCTGGCCCACTATTAAATTACACACACACACACACACACACACACACACACACACTTTAGAAGCCCCTCGTGTATGGTAAGAAGTGTGCTTGCTCTTCCGATGGCTGCAGCATCGACTTATTGGTTTGTTTGGGCAAATATGCTTTTTGAAAGACTGGAACTAAAGGAAGATTAAAACTGCCCTCTGCCCCAGATCTTGCCAAAAATCTGGAATCTAAATTCCATTAAAGCAGTTTTGCATCCATAGTATCTGATTCTCATGGGAATCTTGCAAAGCAGGTTTTGCTCATCCTTTTAGAAGAGAAAACTGATCCAAAGATACAAAACGATTTGCTTAAGATCACCTAGTAGAGTGAGGGGCTCAGAAACACTTCTTGAGTTCAAATCTCAGATCCTTCAAATGCCGGATAGCTCGAAAGACTGTGGGAGTAGCAGCAAAGCAAGGTGACTGGGAAATGAAGTTCAGCATTGATAAGCTTAACTGTAGTTTAGGAAAATCTGGAAAAAAGCTGCTCTGTAATGTGCTAACAGTGTACCCCAAAACTTAATTGTATAAAACATCAACTGTTTTATTATGCTTATGGGTTCTGTGGTTCAGAAACTCAGACACATCACAGTGGGGAGGATGGTTTGTCTGCTCCGTGATGTCTGGGGCTTCAACTGGGAAGAGTAAAAAGGGTGTGGGCTACTGGCTGGGGGCTGGAATCATCTGAAGACTTTCACTCACCTGTCTGACTCCTGGGCTTGGATGACTCCAAGTCTGGGCTCCGATGGGACCCTTGACATAAGCACCCATACATGGCCTTTCCACATGGCTCGGGCTTTCTCACAACATGGCGACCTCAGGCTAATTGGACCTCGTACATGGCTGCCCAGAATTCTAAGAGAATGGATTCCAGCAAAGAAAGCAAAACTGAATGACCATTTATGGTCTAGCCTTGGCAGTCACAGAGTGCCTCTTTTACCATACTCTGTTGGGTGAAGCAGTCTCAAATCCACCCAGATTCAAGAGGAGTGGATTCCTCTCACTAGGAGGAGTACCAAACGATTCGCAGCCATGTTTTAAAACCAGTGCAGGGGCCCATCTATGTTGGTGACCTTTATCTTGAATGGACATTTGATATGAAAAATGTATTCTATTGTCTTTCTAGAGAGTATCTGTAAATGCATTTATCTGGCCCTAATACTATCACTTACTAGGCATACAACAATAGGAATCATGCCTAGTTTCCCTAAGTCAAAATTTACATGTCTTCAAAATGGGGATAATACTAATATCTCACAGAAGCATTGAGCTTCCTTGAAGGAAGGAAATGAGGTGCGAAGTGCCTAGCAAGGACCCTTTCGATATTTATTTAACACATACATCTGACACTTACTATGTGTTAAACTCTGCTCTACGCATTTCTCAAAAATTGTCTCATTTAATCCTCATTTATCCTCATGACATAGATACTGCTATGACCCCTATTTTAGGGATGAAGAAACTGAAATGCAGAGAGGATAGTTAATTGTCTATGGTAACAAAGCACATAAGTGACAGACCAGGACTTGAACTGAGCAATATGGTGCTAGAGTCCATACTCTGCTTTGTAGTACACAGCGTAGATGTAAATGTATACTTGCTTATATGGTTTCTTGAGCATGCATAAGTGGCAGCATAAGCCCAGGGTTTCATTTTTGGAAAGACTGTTCATCTAGACCAGAGATCCACAAACTATGACTGTGGTCAAAATGTGGCCACTCCCATTCGTTATATATTATCCAGACTGCTTTCATGCTGCAATAGCAGAGTTAAATACTCATGACAGAGACCATACGGCCTGCAAAGCTGAAAATATTTATTATCTGGTCCTCTGCAGAAAAGGTGTGCCTATCCCTTTCCTAGACCATACCCACGACAATCCTTTATCCCGTGTTTCTTGGAATTCAAACACGTTATATCTTTGTTCTGATTAATTCCTTCATTTAACATGTGCTTATTGTGTTCATAATATGTGGCAGCCATAGTTCTAGACCCAAAAGCTACCTGGCAAGTAAGAGACAAAATCTTTGTCTTCACAGAGTGTATGTTTCTGGTTGAGGAAAATAAAAAATATATAAAGAAATAAGCAAAACCCAGAATGATTATAGAGTGTAATGATTGCTGTGAATGAAATGAACAGGATAACTGAGGTTACAGAGGGGACTTCTTATACATAGAAGCCATTTTAGTTGAAAACTCTATAACTGCGGCTAAAAGCATTCTAATGAGAAAGTATGCGGGAAGGAGAAATAAATTGTGATCTCTGAGAGAGAAATAGAAAGCTTCCTAGAAAGTGTAGGAGGATGGCTGCTTAGGGTGAGTGCCACGTGCGATGTGATACTGAGTTGTACATGAAGCTGGTCAGCCTGATTGCATGACTTTTCTTCTCTTCAATGTGAAGCAATGTGGATGCAGACATGCAGAAAATATGGAGTTCAATAAAAGTTGAGATTTTAGAAGATAATAATGAAAGGAAATAAGGTGAGAGGTGACATGAAAAATTTAGCCTGGAGACAGATTTTGTTTGGCTCGTTCACTGTATTAAAACTATACATTTGAATGCCTTTAGATGGAGCACAATCAATTTGGTTCATCCCATCTGGACAAGTTCTTGCTGTGTTTTCTCTTGCCGGTTTTACTGGTTTATGTTGCCTGCCTGGCCCTGTAAGCTTGTGAGATTGCAAGAACTGAATTGTGATAATAGATGATGGACTCTTACCTGCATGAGGGGGAAATGGAAAGACAGGGAAAAGTAAAGGCTTAGAAGAGAGTGGTTGGATTAATTAATTGGACTGAAGTTTTGATGAGGCCAGGAAAAGTTCAAAAAAGTTTTTCTAGCTATGTGATGCAGTCATTAGGAAAGTCTAAATGCAAATCACTCAAGGGCAAGCCTGGGCTACAATGCAGGGAATCCTTTTCCTGACAAAACAACTCCTCTTTTTTCTCTGTATCTGTCCATATTTATACATATTCAAAAGCCACATCCTCAGAATAAATAGAACACACAAAACACCCACATTTCAAAGCAACTGTAATTTTAAAAAGGTAAAATATCAAATTCCAGTGAGCAAACTTTTGCACTCCCACATTTGAGATCAGCTGGGGCAGTTCAAAAAAAAACCTCAAGAGAAGAATTAGCTCATTGTATAGGCAGTGGTTAGAAGTTAACGGGTACTATGAAAAACTGACAAGTCAGATGGCAAAAGGTTACATAAGGAAACACTGGACTAGGGGTATTCAATAAAGTATAAGTGCAAAGGTAACCAACAAAACAATAATATAAACCTTCCAAAATGGAAGAAATAAAAGGAGAAAAAAAAAGAAGAAAAAAATTAAACATACACATTAAATGAAAAATAGCAAATAGAATGCAATTAAAAATTATTTTGCCAGAGTTGGAATTAAACATATAGTCACATTGATAAATTAGAATGGATGTTATCCACTTAATAAAAGAAAAACATTTGAAATATTCACAAAATAAGACTAAAGGATATGTTGTATATAAGAGATATACCTAAATTAAAATGATTTGAAATGTTTGGAAAAAGGTATGGGTGGATAAGGGTATACTAAGTAAGTAAGGTAATTGGAATTAAAAATACAGTAAGTAAAAGGAATATATCCTTATAGTAGACAAAAGAGAATTCAAACCAAAAAATTACATTAAATGCAGAAAATTTTTAAGGGCTAAAAGCCACGATTCACAATAAAGATATATTATAGCTATCTATGCACCAAATAATGTAGCAGTCACCTTTAATGAGCAAAACCTATAGGAGATTCAAGGATACACTTTAACAATAGAGAATTTTAACATACCAGTCCCAGTTCTTGTGAAGAACTATCAAGTGGACAAAAATGCATAAGAATATAGAAGACCTAAAAATACATAAGCAAAATGTAGATCTTATGAATATATATTGAATTTTATACATTATTATAAGTTGAATTATGTCTCCCAAAATGACAAACTGAAGTCCTAACCCCTTGTGCCTTAGCACGTGACCTTATTTGTAAATAGGATTGTTGCAGATGTAATTAGTTCAGATGAAGTTACACTGGAGTAGAATGAGACGTTAATCAATTGTGACTGGTGTCTTTACAAGAAAAAGAGAAGAGACAGAGACACGCAGGAGAAGACAGTCATGTGACAATGAAGGCAGAGATTGGGTTGATGTACCTACCAGGCCAGGACTACCAACAATTGTCAGCAAACACCAGAGCTAGAAGAGACAAGGAAGGAGTCCCCCCTACAGGCCTCAGAGAGAGCATGGCCATGGCTTGATCTTGGACTTCTCCTCTTTGGGACTGTGAAACGATATATTTCTACTGTTTTAAGCCTCCCAGTTTGTGGTTCTTTGTTATGCCAGCACTAGAAAATGAATACACACTCTACTCATAGAGAATACAGTTTTTCAAAGGCTCATATAACCTAACCCCCCACTCCACACACATCAAAAGGAAACATCAGTGAATCCCATATGTTAGCAGTATTACATGCACATGCAACAGTCTCTGATCAAAATACAGTTAAATGAGAAAGTGTCAATATAGTAACAAAAAAAGAAAGAAGAAAAAAGCCATGTTAATAAAATTCAAACAAAAGAAAAAAGGGTTAATAAAGTACCTGGAAAGTATAAAAAAGTAAACCCTCCATTATAAAAACTCTTGGTTGAAAGAGGAATTATGGGGAAAAAAATGAACACAAATGAATTAAATTCTAAACTCAAAAAAGAAAAGAAAACCAAAGTATGAAAAAATAATTCCAAGGTAGGAACTAAAAAATTAACATTACGAACAGAGAAATGGCAAATCTAATTAACAGATAAAATCCTGTTTTTTTGAAAAATTAACAAAATAGACAAACCACTAGCTAACTTAATCAAGAAAAGAAAAGGAAGAGAGATCTCTAAACAAATAATTCTGAAAATACAGGTGAAATGGAAAATTTCCTAGGGAAATAAAGTTAATAAAATTGACACCATTAGGGACAGAACACTTAAACCAATTTTCCTAAGAGAAATAGAGACAAAGTTATCAAGAAACTATCCGGCAAGACGGAATCTGACCCAGATGGTATCATAGATATTAATAGTGTGACAGATGCTATCACAGGCAAACTTCATAAAACCTTCAAAGACTGGGTAGCTCCAATGCTCCATATATTGTTCCGGAGCATTAAAAATGAAGAAAAACTTGTTAATTACTTTTATGATGCAAGTGTAACATTGATATGTAAACATGATAAAGAGAATACAAGAAAAATATAGACCACTACCACTTTTAAATACATTATCTTAACAAAATGACTGAAGTTAATATTGCCAATCATGGGACAAATTTGCCAATAAGAATGGGCAAGGAAGAGGTAAAACTTCCAAATTACGCACCGAGAAAGACACAGTATCACTTTTGTTATATTCTTAATAAAAAATGTAAAACACCAGTTTAGTCATAAAGAAATATCAGACAAACTCCAACTGAGGGACATTCTATAAAATAGCTGGCCAGTACTCTTTTAATTTGTCAAGTTATGACAGACAAAGACTGAGGAACTGTTTCACATTAATGGTTATTAAGAATGTTACTGAAATCCCAGGTTCCCCCCCCCCCATTCCCAATTTAATAATGAAATAAACACTTTTCTTAACTGGATAATTTTTTTAAAAAAATAGTAAACTCATTGTTGTTCATTAGAAAAAATTAGTAAGGGCTCAAGATATCACCAAAAGATTTTCTTTGAGGGGTGTGTGTGTGTGTTTGTGTGTGAATTGACCAAGGAAAACACATAGCTCCCTTCAAAAGTGTTATTCAGGTACCTGGGAAATTCCTGTTGACCCCTTTATCTGGGCAAATGGAATAGTCATAATTAACCAAACGTACATGGTCAGCAAATGTTTCTTCTTGGATGCAGGGTGTTACTATTTTTCTTGCAAGGGATAAACGGATAGCAGCTCATGGGCTGGATTGGAAATTGCAAAATGTGTTTAAAGAAAGTCTCATTTTTGTACAATGCCTGAGCCCTTCTGAGCACTCACATTGCTCCTCCTTAAATGATCCACACTAGCACTTTCTAGCCCATCACCACGGTTTGATCAATAGTCGTGCTGCATATGAAGTTATGTCTTACAGGATGTCAATATTAACCTTTCAAGTGTGCATCTTTCATGATGTATCCATCAATAGCACTACTAAATATGTTTTATATGCTGCAAGCACTTATTTCCACCAGGCAGGGAAACTGACATTTCAAAGCTAACTACCTTCCATCAGGACACTCTGCCTCCTGAAATCAAGGAGGCATCTCACCTGACTGAGCTGGAACTGACCAATCCTGTGCTTATCATGGAAACTGCAAGGCAGCACCTCTATACCCTCTGCAAGGGCAAATATTTTTAGCCCAACACAGCACCTAAGATTGTCTTGAACACTGAGTAAATGCTCAGTAAACATTTACCAATTGGTTTCACCATGAATCAACACCATTCATTTTTTGATGACTACACTTTTTCAATCACTTGTTACATGGTAGGTACTGAATAAAGGGTTTGCCAATTTTAAGTAATTTCATTTAACCCTCAGACAAATCTCAAAGGTAGATAATATTATCCCATTTTATAGATAAACAAGTAAAAATAGGTAGGGTAACTTCCCCAAAGTCACTTAGCTGTAATAATACAAATGGGAGAGCCAGTATTTGCAGCTGTGAATGACATGAAAGTGATATTGAATCATTATTGAATGTATCAGCACCACCCATGGGGAACAGACCTTAGGAGCCCTCCCTAGTATTTCAAGTCTGTCCTGTAGTTAGGGGCATTATGTGCTATTACCCTAGTTATTAAAATAACTCCATTATCTAAGAATATTTTGTGGCAAGGTTACTAGAAACAAAATTTAAAATTTTGCCTGAGCACCATGATGCCTATAGTAGTTTCCTGTTACTATGATAACAAATTGCCACAAAATGTGTGGCCTACAACATCACACATTTATTATGGTACAGTTTTGGAGATGAGAGATTCACAGTCCACCTCTCTGGGCTGCAGTGAAGGTGCTGACAGGGCTGACAACCCTGCCAACAGGTGGCCCCAGGAGAGAATCTGTTTCCTTGCCTTTTTCAGTTTCCAGAGGCCACCTGCATTCCTTGGCTCATGGCCCCGTCCTCGCATCACTCCAGTGCCAGTGTCTTGCTTCTATCGTCACATCTTCTACTCCTGTCTCTGATCATTCTGCCTCCTTCTTGTAAGGACCCTGGTGGTTACATTTGCCACACCCAGATAATCCAGGATCATCTCCCCATCTCAAGATCATTAATCTCATTGGCAGAGGCCCTTTTATCATATGAGGTCACGTATGTAAAAATTCCTGGAATTAAGATGTGGACATATTTGCAGTACAATATTCAGCCAGCCCCAATACCACAGGTATAAAATTTCCGAGTGAGTTGACACACCAAAATGGAAATTTTCAAAGTAAATAGCCAAGCCCAATTTCTTGACTCTTGAAATCCCTCACCCACAGTGAGGGCATAACATGATCAAGAGTGGATTTTGAGAGGAGGAATTCTTCGGTGAAAACGGGGCTATGAGCTCTTCCCCAGGGGAAAGGAGAGGAAGTACCAATCACCTCACTTTATGTCTTTCAGGGAACCACGCAGGGAGCTGATATATGTCCCCTAGAGTTTGGCCACAATGGGGACCATATCTGAGGACTCTCAGAGCAAAGGGCTGTGGCTGCTGGCATCAGCATCAGGGCCAAAGGAAGAGGTTTGCACTTGAAAAGAACATTAGGTATTCCCTATGTCCCCATGCTAGACCATACAGGAAAAAGAAAGTGACCCTTGGGCCATTTGAGAAGTCTACCATTGAGTACTACCTGGAGGGGCAATAGGACTGCAACAGAGAGACACCTGTGAGGGGCAGTCCTCCAACAAATTAGGTCCCAAGAGAGGCCTGAAGGAAGAGTTGCACTTCTTATATCACAGGACTGCAGTTGGAGGAGCCCAACAAAACACCTCAAACATTTTAATCACCACTTTAAACACTAGCGGCATGGGTACGACATATATTATAATAGTGCCCTTCAAACAACAGCTCTCTTTTTTCCCCTTCCTGCTTCAACCTGGGATGGAACTAGTGAGTAGCAGAGGAAGTAAGCAGAAAAGAGTGAACATGTCAACCACAACTCCCTTCCCAGTGAGTTTTCTGCCCTCTGACAGCCCAGGGAGGCTGAGGAGGTTTAATCATCTAATTGAGACTATATTTGAAACCTACAGTGACTATACATTCTTTGATGACCTGAAAGTCAGCAGAGAAGGCTGTTGTAGTTTTATCCAGTGGCAGGGAGAATGTTGCCTCCTTTAATAAATTAAAGAAAATGGCAGCTGACTTTATATTGGGAGCGGTGAGGAGGAGGAGGGAAGGCATTTAACAATGCAGCTCAGGGCAGGAGCCTGAGAAACCAATGCAAATACTAGGGCAAAGCGGAGCAGAGGAACACCGGAGGGCTGGAGAAAACAGCAGGGCTTTGGACAGGGAAATAGGTTAGGTCAAGGGGAAGGCAGGGAGTTTCAGGACCTCATTTGGTTTCCCTTCAGGACATTTGCTGAATCTTGGAGCTGCACAGGATAGAGGCTAAAAGCTTAAGTGACAACTCTTTGAAAGGGAGAAGAGAATTCTTAGCACTATTGTGAGACAATAATCAGAGTTCAGGATATGCCAGTGGGAAGAACCTAGGCTCTTGGTTGAAAACCATGAAACCTCAGGGGCAAACCAGATATAGTCTGTGTCTTGCCAGGGCTTTGACCCATCTTAGACTCAGGACATGGATTGGATCAAGGGGGTCAGCCTTTTTACTCTATTTTCCCTGCAAAGGGAAACTTCTTCTGCAGAAGAAGTTAGCATAAACTTGCATCTCTATGTTTTTAGTATATATATATTTATAAAATATATTATATATTTATGTTTAATATATATTTGATTATATACTTAATATATTTATAAATAAATATATTGTTACAAAATTATATAATTATAAAATAAATATATTGTTAAAAACAAAGAATGTATACATAGGTACTCGCTGTTCTTTATCATCAGAGAGATCCAAAATAAAACCATCATGAGATATTGAGAATGGCTAAAATTTTTTTTAAAAGCTGACATTATCAGGTGTTGGAGAGTATGTAAAACAACTGAAATATCTTATATCTAAGGATTCCCTGAAAGTCTTTGACTAAGGGTTGGGCTATACTTGCACAGGACAAGATTATTTGAGGATTTCCAAAAAGTAGGCTCTATGGAGAGGAAAACAGAACTGTTGAAAAAATATTTGGAAATATTTACTATAACTAAGTATACATATATACTACAAGCCAATAATTCTACTCTTTGATATATACCCATATAAATGAAAGCTTATATCTATGAAAATTCATGTACAAAAATGATTATAGCAGCTATATTGATAATACCTTCAAACTGGAAGCAATTTCTGTGTACATAAAAAGTAGAATAGTAAGTAAAATGCAGTAAATTCAGACAATGGAATAATACACACAATGGAAAAAACATTCCTACAGATTACCGATACACAGGACAACATGGATGTTTTTAAAGGCATTGTAAAATGAATGACGTTAGACACAATAGTATATAAAATATTATTTCATTTACATGAAGTTTAAAAACATCTGTAGCGATAGATAATTCGAATAGGTTATCCCTAGGGGTCTAGTGACTGGGTAGGACTGGAAGCAAGATTGCTGGGATTCTGAAATATTCTGTATCTTTGATCTAGGAGGCTGTCACGCAGTCATCACACATATATTATAATTCATCAGATTGTAAACTTAAGATGTTTGCATTTCATTGTATGTGTTATAGCTTGATTTTAAAAAAACTAGTCACACAAGAACACAGGACTATGCAGCCAAAAACTAAGATTAAAATAATACAGAAAATAGATATATTGTGATTAGGCTGACAAAGGCTTTAAGATAAATGTGATTAATTTAGTGAGGACAATAGAGTTAAAGATGGACAAAGTATATTAAGAGATAGAGAATTTCACTAGACAAACAGAATATGTTTTGAAAATCAAATATAATTTCTAGAATTAAATAATGCAGTATCTGGATTCAGCTTTTAGCTATGATGAAGAAATGTACTGAACTAGGCCTTCCATTATTAATAAATAGAAAAACACAAAAGTTTATCAAGCATTAGACAGCAGGGAGCACAGGTCTGTGGTCCCTGAAGAAGAGAAACTGAAGGAGTGGACCCCACTCAATAATGATTGTCCTAGATCTCTGCTGAGAGATAACTTTCAGATCATGGTGCAGGAAGCTGAAGTGCTAGCAGAGTTCAACACTCTTGCTGAACTGAGAAGGCAGAGATCTGAGTGTGGGGCAGCTGAGAGTCTGGAATCTGAGGATGGGGCATGAGAAAGGAAGAAGTTGTGCAAAGAGGAGATTCAGAAGCACATGTGGAAGTACATGAGGTCACAATTCTCTGGAAGTCTGTGACTACAGGCTGGGTGTTACTTGCACAGGACAAGATCGTCTGAGATTTCCAAAGAGCAGGTTCTACAGATATGAGCAGAACAGAGAAACTAGAGGTCAAGCAGTGATAGAGAACAGTGAAAGTCTAGCCCAGCTGTAGTGAAGGAGGTTGTAGTGAAGACATCCCAATAACACCTTATTGCCATCCTAAGCATCCAGATAAGATACTAGAAAGGCTACATCTTACGAATAAGGACCTACTCTAGAAAGTCTATTCTAGAACCTCCCTAATACAGTCTAAAACCAAAATCTGGCAAAATTCATAGAAAGGGCAATTTAGAAGAGAAGTCTTTCCAAGTTAAAAAAAAAGTTCAGGAAAAAGTTCAGAATTTTCACTGATCTGGTCCAAGAATGGAAAACTAAGCCTTTACAAATTAAAGTTGATCAGTTCATAATTGAACCTCTTACCTGAACAAAAATAAACTATCCTCAGAATAATATAATAAAATCTACAGTCTCTACAATGTATCATCAACTATTTAGTAGAAAACAAAAACCCACTAGAATTGGAAAAAAGTAAAAAAAACTGTGACCTATAATCAAGGAAAAAGAAATAGTCAGTGGAAACAGACCCACATTGCCCCAGATGTTAGACTTAACACACAGAAACTTTAAAGCAGTTATTAAAATAAATTCAAATATCTAAAATAATATATGTTCAAGGAAATAAAATATAAAAATATACTCTTCATAAATGAACAGATAAGAAAACTGTTCAGAGAAACGGAAGCCATAGAGAAAAAAAATAAAAATTTTAGATCTGACCCAGGCGCGGTGGCTCACACCTGTAATCCCAGGACTTTGGGAGGCCGAGGCAGGTAGATCATGGGGTCAGGAGATCGAGACCATCCTGGCTAACATGGTGAAATCCTGTCTCTACTAAAAATACAAAAAAAAAAAAAAAAATTATCTGGGCGTGGTGGTGGGCGCCTGTAGTCCCAGCTACTCGGGAGGCTGAGGCAGGAGAATGGCGTGAACCCAGGAGGCGGAGCTTTTAGTGAGCAGAGATCCTGCCGCTGCACTCCAGCCTGGGCGACACAGCGAGACTCCATCTCAAAAAAGTCTGAAAAAATATAGTGAAATGGAAAGAAAAATAGATGTGTTTGGCAGCAAAAGGGAGATTACAGAAGAAAGTGACAACACATATAGATAAATAGAAATTATCTAAATTTAAAAACAGAGAAAAAAATGGGGAACTGTAAGCAGTGCATCAGGTACCTGTGGGACAATATTAAAGAGCCTCAAATAGATATAATACAAATCTCAGGAACAGGAAAAGGTGATGGTAAGACAGGAAAAGGTTACGAAGAGTTGATAGATAAAATATCCCAAATTTGATTTTTTTAAAAACCCACATATTTACAGATTCAAGAAACCTAGGAAACCCAAAGCAGGATAAACACACATAAATCCCTAGGCACAATGCAGTAAGATAGTTGAAAACCAAAGCTTTTCAAGAGAAAGCATTGAAAGCATCCAAAGAAAAACACACTTTATATACGGGAGAAAAATAATATTAACTTCAATGAAGACCAGAAGACAGTAGAATGAAGTATATATCTAATGAAAATACACTTTAAATTGAGGATTGAACTGTTGGTTAAACAAAATCTGAAAGAATTTGTCAATAGCAGATCTTCACTGTAAGAAATGCTAAGGGATATTCTTCAGACTAAAGAAAAGTGTTACCAGATAGAATCTCATACTTACAGGGATCTATAGGAAATAACTAATTTTTATTTAAAATTCTTGTTTTAAATTTTAAAATTAGTACAATATGTGTACCTACTCTTTGCAAAAGCAAAACATTGGAAACATGCTAAATGCCCACCTGTTTTGTCATTTAATTTTATATACATCTATTCAAGATAAAAACTACAAAGACATTAAATATAAAATTGAAGATCTAAATGACATAAGAAGATGTTCATGGGACCTTAAATTTTTTGTTTCCTTTAAAAAGCATTCTTTTCTTTTTTTTTTTTTTTCCTTTTTTAAACATACATAATTAGGGTTTAATTTATTTGGAACCTCATATGCACATGGGCCCTGGGTGTTGTCTATTACACGCAAGCCTGCCTATGTCTCAACTACAAGCCTTAAAAAAGATCAGTCAGTAACAGATGGAGACCTGATGTGACAATAGCTCATGGAGACAACCTCTAATGCCCTGAGTCCAGGCCTCTTCCCCCAGCCCCTGTTGCTGAAGACATATTAGGGTGGTTAGCCCTTGAGCTCACTTTCTGGATCTGAAAGGGTCATTTTTATAAATAGAGTCTTCAGAGATAGACAACCTACTTCCTGATGTATCAGAGAAGAGGCGGAACAACCTGTCCATGTTCCCTGTGGGGATCTAGTCCTGGCATGGAGGCTTGTCTACAGCCTGATTTGGTGTGCATGAGCGTCTCAGCGATTATGTTAACATTTCCACACATAGTGTATTACTTTCCCATTCCTGCTGTAACAAATTACCACAAATTTGATAGCTTAAAACAACACAAATTTGTTATCTTGCTGTTCTGGAGGTCAGAGGTTCGAAATGGATCTCGGTGGGTCAAAATCAAGGCGTCAGCAGGGCTGCGTTTGTTTCTGGAGGCTCTAGGGAAAATCGATTTCCTTGCTTTTCCCAGCTTCTAGAGGTCTGGTGTTCTTGGCTTGTGGCTCCTTCCTCCATTTTCAAAGCCAGCAGTCATGGGTCAAGTTCTTACTGCATCTTATGGCTTTAGCGCTCCCTTCCCAACCTTCGATTTCCCTCTTTCTACATTAACCCTACTGCAAGGATAAATTCTATCATAAGGTGAATTTATTACCATCCCTTATCCTATCTGCTGCCTTGATTCCCTTTTGCTCTATAATGTAACATATTTACAGAGTTCTGGGATTAGAAACGTGGTGGGAGAGGGCATTATTCTGCCTGTCCCTCAGAGACCTGTCTTCCCTCCTGCATCTCCTTGTCCTCAGTCAAGCCCCAGACACTGGTCTTCAATGAAAAGGGGTAAAGTAGAGGCAGGTTTGGGAACAGGTGCACACAGGAGCCTGGAAGAACTTTGACTGGCTTAAAAAGCAATAATTTGATTATTTCTGAGAAAAGTGTGTAAAATCTATCCCTATGATTGTGTGTGTGTTGCTGTAGTTGGATACATATGAGTTCATGATTTTTATATGCTCTTGATAAAATTCTGCTTTTATCTGCAGTCCTTTATATTTCTATCTGTAATTTTTGTGTCAAGTTTTATGTCATTGATATTGACAATGTCACACTAGTTTCCTTCTGGTAATATTTGCCTGTTTTTTTTCCCCAAAATTGTTATATTTAACTTTTCTGCATCATTTTTTGTGTCACTAGCTTAAAACTGGATTAGGTCCCCCCTCCATTCAGTTAGATAGTACCTGCTTTTAGTAAGTACATTTAATCTGTTCCTACTTATTTTGACTCCTGAGGTGTTAGTACTCTTCTGCCATCTTATTTTGCCTTTCTTTTTCCGATCTTTCTTTCTTTTGTCTTGTTTACCTTGTTCCCTGCCTCTGTCAGTCCCTCTTTCCTTACTGAAAATAATGTACTATTGAAAAATTATAATTAAATGTATTTGTTAACATTTTAGGAATGGAAATACAATTCTAAAATTATTTTTATATTATTTCCTGAACATAGAAATTAATTATCATGCTTTAACTACCCATTAACACATTATTTACCTAACCACCTCCTTTTGAGCTCTCAGTTTGATCTAATAGAACTTAAAACACACAAAAGAAAACCCAAAAGACTTAAAATTATTTGTTAATATATTACGCAGATAAACTTTTCTAACAACAGTAAAATAAAATTAGAAATAAATATAAGAGACAGTAAAGAACAAATATAAATTTGGAAATAAGCAATCAGGCCTTTAACCCTTGGATTAGAGGAAAAGCTGCAATAAAATATACACACAAGTAGAACAGAATTACAATGGCAATATTGTAAAAGCTTCTAAGATGCAGTTAATGTATTACTCAAGGTAAATTTATGTCCAATTTATCTTTTTTTAAAGATATTTATAATAAAAAGACAACTGAAAACAAAAGAGTTATTCCTATAATGATGTAAGGAAAGACAAAACAAAATAAAAGTGTACTTTGAAGTAAGTTAAATGAAGGGCAAAATAAAGCCAGAAGCAGAAAACGAAAACAAACAAGCAAAAAATAAATGAAAAAATAAAAGAATGACAATGCACATAATAAACTGAAATTTTAAGGGAAAAGAGATCAATAAAATAGATTTTTATCCTATAATGTATAGATCAGGAAGACAGAAATTAAATAAACAATATTGGCAATGGAAAAGAAGGCTAATGTATAGACACTGCAAATAAAAATTGTTTAAAATGCTATGGATAATTAAGATCATAAATTTGGAAAAATTAGATGAAGTGGACAATGGTTTAGAAAATTACTGATGGCTTAGAAAACAACTTGAATATTTGGATAAACAATAACCATTAAAAATCAATTTTAAAAGTCTCTCTTTTCCAAACAACAACAAAATAATTTTATAGGAAAGTTTGTTATGCTTCAAGAAATATATATGTTATAAATTGTTTTGGAGAATAGAAGATGGAACACTGTCCAGCTCACTCTCTTAAATTAATATAACTTTGACAGTATACTCTGACAAATAAATAAAATTATAGACCACTTTCACCTGTAAACATAAATTCAAGAATCCTATATATAATATGATTAATTGTAGGTCAGCACTGTATTAAGTACATATAATATAAAATAGCAAATGAAGTAGTATGAATGTATCTTTATAAAGAAAATATATATATATATAGCTGTATATGGTTTATATGCTTATTTACTTGTGAAAACTATGCAAGCATAGTTTATTATGAAACAAAACTATGCATTGCATGTATGGTAATATGGTAACGTTGTATTACTATGAAATACATTAAATAAATGTTATATTTATGGATTACATATTTAATATGTATTTTAATATATTTATTAAATAATACCTATAAAGATGTTAAATATTAAAATGTTTATTAATATATATTTACTCTATATGTGTATTAAACCAAGTAAGGATGATTTAATATCAGAAAATCCACTTATATGAGCCATGAGACTAAAAGAGTAAAGAGAAGGAAATATGATCATTTTAATAAACATAGAAAAGGAATTTAATGCAATGTAACACTCATTGTGGAATTTACAAAAGGTAAAGATCTTATCAAAGATCTTTGCAAAATGAAGGAGTTTGGCTCAGTGGCTCAGGCCTGTAATCCCACACTTTGGGAAGCTGAGGTGGGAGGATCGCTTGAGGCCAAGAGTTCTAGACTAGCCTAAGCAACACAGTGTGACCTCATCTGTACAAATAAATAAATAAATAAATAAAAATAGCTGTGCATGTTGTCATGTACGTGTAGTCCCAGCTCCTCACTAGGCTGAGGTGAGAGAATCACTTGAGTCCAGGAGTTCAAGGTTGTAGTGAGCCATAATCATACTACTGCACTCCAGCCTGGGCAAAGACACTGTCTCTAAAATAAAATAAAATAAAATAAAATAAAATGAAATGAAAAGCAAAATGAAGGAACCCTTCCTTAACTTGATAAAATATTATTTCTCAAAAACTGATTGAAAACAACATACTTAGTGGTGAAACTTTAGAAACCTTTAAAACCTTTAAAGTTTGATGCACAATGAATATTCCTGCTATCACTGCTTCTATTTAACATTTTATTAGAGCTCCTCACAAATGGAATAAGAGAAGAAAAAGAAAAACTGCAAGTGTTGGAAAGAAAGGAAGCAAACTCTTTTGCAAGAATCTTATTTTCTATATTAAGAAATCCAAGAGAATCTGAAAAGTATTAGAAACAATAAGATTACTAGATAGAAGACCAACATATGAAAATTTATAATATTTGTATATGCTAGCAATAACCAATTAAATTGTAATTTAAAAAATATAATTTCCCACTACAATAGAGGTCTTAGAACATCATAGATAAAATATATTTTAGTGGTAAACTTAAAAAATATCTAAATAAGTAGAGAGATGTAACATGCATATTGGTGAAAAGTTTCAATATCCCTAAATTTTTCTTTTTCTCCAAATTTATGTATCCATTAAATGCAGTTTCCTTCAACAAGTGTGAGGGAAAATAACTCCAATTAATTCTAGAAAACAAATAACAAATAAAATAATCAGGAATGCTTGCTATAAATGTAGTACAAATGCCAAAATAGGCTAGAGTCTACAAATACTTTTCTGGAAGTCGAATTTTGATGACATGTGATAATGTTACCATGAAGCAATGGGCTTGCTTCCCAATGTGCATAGAAGCCAAAACTATGGCACTGTTTTGTTTTGTTTGTTGTATAGAAAACAAAGGCTTTATCGTGAGGCCCACTGGTAATGAGACTGGAGGTAATGTTCAAATCTGTCTTCCTGATTTGGGGTGTAGACAAATTTTATGGGTTAGGGAGAACAGGTTGGTATGTGGAAGCATTGATAAGGTAGGCTTTGATTGAAAGAACTTCAAACAAGACAATTTGTGGAAAGGCATGGAAAGGGGTCTTATCACCGGACATTCCTAGACAATGGACCCCTCTCTTTCAAAAGTATTCCAGGGTTCACATTCTGGCCATATCTCAATCTTTTGGTTTCATGGGTGTGGGGGCTGAGACTCATACAGATATACAGATATCAGACAAAACACACCGATAGTGTAATCTCCAGGGAGGGAATAATTGAGACTAGGACTCAGGTCAGGTATTGAAGTGGGTTCAGATGTACGTGTGATATTTTATTCCTTTTTTTAAAAAAAAAAAAAAAAAGCTTAAAGCAAAAATAGCAAAATGTTCAGATTTGCTGTACCTTAACATATAGATAGTAGGTACATACATGTTCATTATATTTTACTTTTCTAAATGAGTGAAATTTTCATAATAATAAAAATATGAAAAGCAAAAGTTAATTGCAAAACTTCATACTCTGAGTCAGTTTTGTTTAAATTGTGTGTGTGTGTGTGTGTGTGTGTGTGTGTGTGTGTGTGAGAATTTGCTAGGATTGCCATAACAAATACCACAGGCTGGGTAGCTTAAGTGAAGAATTTTCTTTTCATACTTTTGGAAGCTAGAAGTCTGAGATCAAGATCAGCAGGATTGTTTCTTCTAAAGCCTCACGTTGGCTTGTAGATGGCCATCTGCTCCCTATGTCATCATAGGGTCTTTCCTCTGTTTGCATCTGTGACTTAATCTCTTCTTATAAAGAAACTAGCCACACTGGATTAGGCCCCACCCTAGTGACTTCATTTTACCTTGATTACCTCTCAAATGCCTTATCTCCAAATATAGTCACTTTCTGAGGTTCTGTGGACCAAATTCCAGCACATAACAGTGTGCATAAGAGTATATGTGTGCTCTACAAAGAGAATAAAGTACCTAGGGATACAGCTAAGAAGGGAAGCAAAGGACCTCTTTGGGAAGAACTACAAATCACTGCTCAAGGAAATCAGAGAAGACATAAACAAATGGAAAAACATTCCATGCTCGTGGTTATGAAGAATCAATATGGTAAAAATAGCCATACTGCCCAAAGCAGTTTATAGATTTAATGCTATTCCTATTAAACTACCATTGACATTCTTCACAGAGCTAGAAAAAACTATTTAAAATTCATGTGGAACCAAAAAAGAGCCCGAATAGCCAAGACAATCCTAGGCACAAAAGAACAAAGCTGGAGGCATCACACTACCCAACTTCAAACTACACTACAAGGCTATAATAACCAAAACAGAATGGTACTGGTACAAAAACAGGCACACAGACCAAGGGAACAGAATAGAGAACTTAGAAATAAGACGGCACAACTACAACCACCTGATCTTCAACAAACCTGACAAAAACAAGCAATGGGAAAAGATTCCAAATTTAATAAATGGTGCTGTGATAACTGGCTAGCCATATGCAGAAAATTGAAACTGGACCCTTTCTTTATATCTTATACAAAAATCGACTCAAGATGGATTAAAGACTTAAAAATAAAACCCCAAACTATAAAAACTGTAGAAAAAGATCTAGGCAATACTATTTAGGACATAGACACGGGCAAAGATTTCATGACAAAAACATCAAAAGCAATTGCAACAAAAGCAAAAATTGACAAATGACATCTAGTTAAACTAAAGAACTTCTGCACAGCAAAAGAAATTAACATCAGAGTGAACAGACAGCCTACAGAATGAGAAAAAATTTTAGCAATCTATCCATCTGACAAAAGTCTAATATCCAGAGTCTACAAGGAACTTAAATTAATTTACAAGAAAAAAAAAACCATTAAAAAGTGGGCAAAGGACATGAACAGATACTTCTCAAAAGAAGACATTTATGCAGCCAACAAACATGAAAAAAAGCTCAATATCACTGATCATTGAAGAAATGCAAATCAAAACCACAATGAGATATTATCTCATGCCAGTCAGAATGACGATTAAAAAGTCAAGAAACAACAGATGCTGGTGAGGTTGTGGAGAAAAAAGAATACTTTTACACTGTTGGGGGGTGTGTGAGTTCAACCATTGTGGAAGACAGTGTGGTGATTCCTCAAGGCTCTAGAACCAGAAATACCATTTGATTCAGCAATCCCATTACTGGGTATATACCCAAAGGAATATAAATCATTCTATTATAAAGATACACACTCATATATGTTCATTGCAGCACTATTCAAAATAGCAAAGACATGGAATCAACCCAAATGCCCATCAATGATAGAGTGGATAAGGAAAATCTGGTACACCATGGAATACTACGCAGTCATAAAAAGGAATGAGATCATGTCCTTTGCAGGGACATGGTTGGAGCTAGAAGCTGTTATCCTCAGCAAACTAACACAGGAATGGAAAATAAACACCACATGTTCTCACTTGTAAGTGCGAGCTGAACAATGAGAACACATAGACACATGGGGGGAAACAACACACATTGGGGCCTGTTGGCGGGGGGTTGGGGGGAAGGAGAGCATCAGGGAGAATAGCTAATATAGGCTGGGCTTAATACCTTAACACCTTGATATTAATACCTTAATACCTAGGTGAGGGGTTGATCTCTGCAGGAAACCACCAAGGTGCACATTTACCTGTGTAACCTGCACATCCTGCACATGTACCCCAGAACTTAAAATAAAAGTTGAAGATAAAAATGAAGTGTGTGTGTGTGTGTACACAGAGTATTTTTTCATCTTCTCATCTTCTCCTTTCCCGTACAGGGTCTCAGTCTTGATGTAAATTTATCAGCTCAAGCTTGTCTTGCGTCTTTCTCCCAGAAAGTTAAATCACATATACATGGGCATCCCCTGTGAGCATCTGATTCCTTTCTCCACTGTGCTACCCCAAACACCCCTGTCCTATGAGAGGGTACCCACTAGGAATTTGAGAACATTTTTCCCTTGAAACATCAACTTTATATCACTTCAAATTGAGCCCTACAAAAACAACTATGCCACATGTACCATGGATTATACTGTTGGCTTACTCCATGTGTTCTCTCTTATGAGGTTCTTCTTGTTAGGTTTTCTTTTGTCACAGTATTTCTGTCTTTAAAAAGCAAACAAATAATCACTGGTGTGCGGGAAGTAAGAATCTATATGGACAAGTGTTTTTAAAAGAATCAAATTAAAAATGTCCTCATTCTCAGCAAACTAACACAAGAAAAGAAAACCAAACACCACATGTTCTCACTCATAAGTGGGAGTTGAACAATGAGAACACATGGACGCAGGGAAGGGAACATCACACACCAGGGCCTGTCAGGGGGTGGGGGGCTAGGGGAGGGATAGCATTAGGAGAAATACCTAATGTAGATGACGGGTTGATGGGTGCAGCAAACCACCATGGCACGTGTATACCTATGTAACAAACCTCCACGTGCTGCACATGTACCTCAGAACTTAAAGTATATTAAAAAAAAAGATCTCATCGTACCTAAAATGCAGTAAAAAAGAAAATCTTCCTTTGCACCTAACTGTAAATTTTCTATTCTACTTCGATTTAGTGTTTTTCTTTTCCATTGATCATCTCCTCTCCTCCTTATAGGTAATTAAAAAAACTAATTCATGTCATGTGACCTGAAGGAGTACAGACTCATTTAAAGAAAGAGCACATTATTAGAGGTGAGAACTGAAGCTGTCTCTAAAATGTGGTTTAAAAACTATTTACTTTATCTGTGGTGTCTGTGTCTAAACTCAAATGGCTACATTAGAGGTGAACCCACTTTTTGCAAGAATTATGGTTGTACAGATCTAGAGAAAACTCAGCTTAAATTATGATCATTGACACTGAACCACTGAGTACAAACTAAAGGAATAAAAAAGTCCTAATCTTCAGGAGGAAATTGGAGAGGAAGGATTTTAGGAATTTTAAAATTTGTAATCCCATCTATTGAAAATCCACATCATCAACAATTATTTTCTGAGCATAGATTGGGTGCACATTTTCCCACTTCGTACTTGAGTTACATCTAGTGACCTAGGGAAGTCCAGAACAAAATGTAATACACACTCATGCAAGCCCCCTCAGCTGTCTTCCAGGATTATTAAGTACCCAGCACTGTAAACTCCTACTTGTTTCTTTAAAATTGTTAAAGCAGAAATGCCAGCATGTCAATAGCTAAGCAATATCCAGATCATATATTATTTCTTTCAAGAGGCTGGAAAAAAGCACCGTGCATGCCCCAGTGAGGACAAGACTAATCACAGACCCAGTGCCAAGCTGTGGAGATTTCCCTGGAGAGCTCATCTTTTCATTACATGTCACAGCTTCTCTCAGTCAACATGCTCTTCAGAGCAGCTTCCCTTCCGTCAATAGGCATCACCATTCTGGGGAAGGAGCTCTGTAACACAATCTACCTAGTAGAAGACTGTCCTGGTACAACAGTCCACAGTAGCAGCACACTAAGAAAACAGAGAGAGACATATCAGCATGTAGACCAACAATTGGGAATTCATGGTGACTACCTGCCTTGAGTACTTGGGCAAAACAATGTGGGCTGCCAACAGCCCACGTGTCCCTGCTTCTTATACTGTTTGTTGTCTTCTTCATCCATCCACACATATAGGTATGACAGGCTTTGGAAGCATGAGTGTGCTCCCACAGATGTGTGCATACACCAACACCAACACAAACACACACACATACACACACACACACACGGACACATATTTAGGAGGAAGAGTGTCAATACAGTTTGTCAGTCTGCTTTTGAAATTCCTGCTTAGCTAGATCCAGATACATAACCCTTAGGATCATAGAAGGCTGCAAAATTTTGCATTATCGCCTTTCTCATAGACTGTTCAGATGAGGTTAACTCTGTCATTCCGATATCATCTGTAAAACAAAATCTCTTCTCAGCTTTGCTCATTTGCCCATTTCTGGAAGTCCAGATAAATGCATTCATTTATCCATTCAGAATCAGTGCAACTGACCCTCGTGATGGTGGAGAACACTGAGCAGTGATGGCACGCAGTGTCAAGAAATCACGGCAGCACATGGGTTGACTTGGCCCAAGGTCACCAGAAATCAAGAGCTGCCTATAGTGACAGAGGCCTCAGGCAGATCAAACAATGATGGATGGACCACAGATAGAGCACAATGCTGGCCACAGGGTCAAAGAATCTTAGGGTACTCTAGGGTTCCTGAGGGGTGGGTGAACTCTTTCCAGCTCTAAAATTCCATGGTTGTTGGCTCAGAGTTGCCTCCGCCTTGCCAGCCACAAAAAAAAACGAAACATTCACTGAAGTGGTATTGAATTGACCCTGCCAGGGATGAAATGTTCTTTCTTTTCTTGTTTGTCCCCAAGCTGTACTGCATTCCCCTAGCCACACTGCTGGGAGAGCCAAGATGGATGATGAAGCATTGTTAAAATATTTCGCTGACAATGAATAGAAATGAAGAGATTGTCAGCAAGGACTTCTGTAAAGGTGGCAGGGACGACAGGAGAGGGCAATTGTTTTCTGAAGTACAGTTGTCACTCTGTGTTAATAACTGCACATGACCTTTCCGTGACAAAGGTTCTTTGCTGGGTTCCACAGTGAGTGGCCAGAATGATTTAAAATGTGAGCCTTGACAACAGGGGGACAGTGCATTTGAGTGAGCAAAGCCCTGCACTTTGTTTTCTCCAAAGCCTTTGCTTGTCATGGAAGCTCTGTGGAAGGCGAAAAAGAAGGGAAGGGTGAAAAATATCACAAGCACCACTCCCCAGAGCACGCTATGCTTGGTAACTGAAGAGTTTCATGCTTAAAACTGCAATTCCAGTTTGTTTTAAAGATCAACGAAGGCTCCATTTCTTCCTTTTGCCTCAGGGATAAATGACTCAAAATAACTTATAAATATTTGTGAATCTCTCTTTACCGCTAGACCTACCCTAACCTCCCAAGTTAGACTCCCCTTTCATTAAAATTGATTTCCCAGTTCAACCCCCACTCTTCCCTTGATGTCTTTGTCCAATGCTTGTTTTGTATTCCTCCTGCCAGCTTTCTCAGAGCTTCATGTGCACTGATAGCCACTATACCGTGAGCTGCCAGCACCAATCTCAAGCTCTCTGGAGAGCTTTATGCTATATTATCCTCAGCTGTTGTTTGGCTAGGATCTTCTACTTCTGTGTGAACCCATCAAGCTTGCCTTGTCTCTAGGAGTAATAGAAATTCAATAGAAAGATGCTGATTTAATATGGAGACCTATTAGTCAAAGTCTAGTAGGTTCCAGGGAATAGCAGGAAGGGTCAACTGTGAGCTTCCCTCCCAAGACACTTTCAGTCCAGCAGCACAGAGGCAGCCAGAGGGGAGCTCATGGAGGAGGCCATTTAAGAAGACACCTTCCAAACGGAGATTGCAGGAGCATGGGACCTAAGAGCAAGGTAGTCCTAAAGGCAAGATGTCTTAACTTTGCATTGGCCAGTCTGAGGCCCAAAAGGTGAAATGATTTCTATTAGCAGAGATCAGCAGAGTTGGGAAGGTGTAATACTAGCAGGAACTAATAATAATGTTCACAACATTTCATGAACGCGTGCTAAGACTCAGGACCTGTGCAGAGAGCTTTACATTCAGTCTTTCATGTCATCCTCACTTTAAACTGAGAGGTTGGTTCATTATTATATAAGAGTAACTTTTATAATTTCCACTTATAAAGTAGAAATTAAGCGATTAAATTACTTTCCAAGGTCACAGAGTCAGAGAGTCAGAGAGTTAGGCTGAATCCAGGGTTCTGCCAGCACAGTCTGTGTACCTTTGGCCTTCTACCATTTATGTAACTTCCTTCAAATAAAAAGAAAACAATAAACTACAATCAACTGAAAACGCCTTACCCGTGTGCCTGATTTCCTTGCTTGTTGTGAATGCCGAGCCTGGCCTTTTCTGTGTCGGGACTCCAGGTGTCATTAAAAGCATCCATCACAGAAGAGATCTTTCCCTAAAGGGGCTTGGTTCCCTCACTCGTAAAATGAGAGGGTCGGACCAGGTAATCTCAGAGGTACTTTCTGGTTCTTACATACTATGATTCCAAACAAGGATAGCCATCCTTGAAGACTGTAAATTCCAACCCTTTTTACAAGCCCTAAAGAGGAAGGAGAGGAAAGAAAAATTGATCACATGCTTGTGCAAATTTAAGTAATAGAGAACAGAGATGCTACCCTTGTGAATTCCTGGGTGATATGCATGACTTGGAAAAGGAAGAAAAGTATTTCATGTAATACCATAGGGCACCTTTAGCTCAGCCTTTCTTCCCGAAATAAAAATACAACCAAGGTTTTCAAGTTAGTTGGTGGATGGATCACCCTGTTCTCCCTCATCATTCTCCTATGATTCAACAAACATTAGAGAGAAATTTTTCTGCTTAAGTTCCTTCCTACAACAGAAGTAAATATCTTACTTTTATAAAAATACATTTCTTAAAGATAAAATACAATTCTACAATGCTGTTTCAGATAGATTTGCCATAAGTCAGATACCCTCGTTCAAATAATGGACTATGAACATCATCCATCTTGGGGAGTCACGAAGTACAGAACTTGGTCTTATTAAGGTGCTCTGTTATGAGGCCCAGTCACTGATACAATGAATTGTTTTTCAACAGCACTGTGGCTGCCACCATAAGTCTTCAGCTTGAATGAAAAGGCAATTAAGAAAGGAACTTGGAACAAGAAACCCAAACTAAATACTCTTCTTTTTCCAGTTCTAACATAATTAAAATGGTGTATAACTGCCAGCTGGCTAAAACTAAATAAAAATGTGCAATTAAGGGACACCAGTGAGACCAGCTATATCTCACAAAACTCTCTTTCCTGCTAGTGCCACTTGATTCTTACTTTACTTTCTTGCAGGAGTTTCTGCTAAGCTGTAGTAAACCCTGCATGTAGGCAATGGAAAGGTTGCATATCCTGATTTCCCATTTCACAACCCTCAGCTACTCTAGAGGTGGTTGGCCCTGAGGGATTTAATGCACTTCCTGCTGCTTTGCACAGAGCCCATTGGCCTGAAAGTGTTCAAAACCCATAGCCCATGTTACCTTCTTATGTAACCATGATAAGAAAGCCTTAGTCTTCCAAGAAAGCAAAAAATCATACTCCATCAAGGATTGTAATAGCAATATATCATTGCATTAAAAAATACTATAAAACTTAGTGACTTAAAGAAAATTATATATAATTATTATCTCATTTTGGGTCAGGAATCTGGTCATGGCTTAGCTGGACCATTGACTTGAGGGTCTCTCACAAGGCTGCCATCAAGGTTCAACTGAAGTAGGATTTGCTTCCCAGCTCATGCAGCTGTTGTTGTCAAACTTTAGTGCCTGGGGTCCAGTAGCACTAAGCCTCAGATTCTTGCTGGCTGCTGGCTGGAGGCCACCCTCATTTCCTTGCCATGCAGTCTCTTTAACACAGCAGTTTCTTTCATCAAGGTCAACAAGACAGAGAGTCTTGCTAGCAATCTTTTATAACCTAATCATAGAATTGACGTCACGTCACCTTATATATTCTCTTGATTTGAAGTAAGTTACTAGTTTAGTCAGCCAATGGCACTCAGCAGGAGCAGATTACACAAGAATGTGAACACCAGGAGGTAGGGATTATTGGGAGTTGTCTTAGAAGGCATCTACCACAAGAACAAATAGGGTTCCAAGACGTGACCATCCCCAAATGATAGAAGCCAAGATCTAATCAATTAGATTAGCCTCCTGCCCAATTTTTACAGCAATATTAACATTCTAGGAAAAATACACCCTTCAGTTACAGGTGCCCTCCTCCTACTTCCAATATGAACTACTCATGTGTGATCATCACAGATACTACTTGGAAATAGAATCTTTTCTTTTATAGTAGCTAAGCCTAGAATGCTATATTATTTCTCACATAATTTACAAAGGTAACTCTTACAGTTTAGTTGCTGTTGATGTGACCTACAGATACACAACACTTTTAAATTTACCAATAAATCCTTGTGGCAACTTGGGCAAGTTACTTTTCTGTTTTGGACATAAATTTCCTTTCCTGAATGGTATTTCCTAGGTTGTCTTCCAGGGTTTTTATAGTTTTGGGTTTTACATTAAAATCTTTAATCCATCTTGAGTTAATTTTTGTATACGGTGTAAGGAAGGGATCTAATTTCAATCTTCTATATATGGCTAGTGAGTTATCTCAGTAGCATTGATTGAATAGGGAATCCTTTCCGCATTGCTTGTTTTTTTCAGGTTTGTTGACAATCAGATAGTTGTAGGTCTGCAGTCTTATTTCTGGGTTTTCTGTTCTGTTCCATTGGTCTACATGTCTGTTTCTGTACCAGTACCATGCTGTTTTGGTTATGGTAGCCCTGTAGTATAGTTTTAAGTTGGGTAGCATGATGCCTCCAGCTTTGTTCTTTTTGCTTAGGATTGTGTTGGCTATTCAGACTCTTTTTGGTTCCATATAAATTTTAAAATAGTTTTTTCTTGTTCTGTGAAGAATGTCAATGGTAGTTTAACAGGAATAGTACTGAATCTATAAATTGCTTTGGGCAGTATGGTCATTTTAATGATATTGATTCTTTCTATCCATAAGCATGGGATATTTTTCCATTTGCTTGTGCAATCTCTGATTTCTTTGAGCAGTGCTTTGTAGTTCTCCTTGTAGAGATCTTTACCTCCCTAGTTAGCTGTATTCCTAGGCATTTTATTATCTTTGTGGCCATTGTGAATGGGAGTTTGTTCGTGATTTGGCTCTTGGTTTGAGTGTTGTCAGTCTATAGGAATGCTAGCGATTTTTGCATATTGGTTTTGTATCCTGAGACTTTGCTGTTCTTGCTTATCAGCTTAAGAAACTTTGGGGCTGAAACGGTGGGGTCAACTTGTAACGGGGAGCTGTGTGTCAAAAATTCCCACACAATAAATATCATGGGGAACTTTGTATGTGATACTGAATCCTGATATTCTAGAGCATTTAAAAAATATAACTCCAACAGAGTTCCTTTTGAACTTTCTTTGGTTGAACACTATAAAATGTATTTCTGTTGCATTTAGTGGCCATGATGTATAAAAATGTGTATCTTTAAACATTTTATGACAGGTCTCAAGAACTGAGGAACTGAACAGACAGACTCATCTGCCCTATTTTGTGCTTCTTCCGGGACATACACTCACGCCTATGTTGCCTTTTTGAAAAGTACAAGATCCCTAAAGACATTCACACTGTTGGATCTAGTACAGCTACAAGTTGGAAATTATCATAGGAAAACAACCAGAGATATACAGGGATGTATACTCCAGTGTTATTTTTAATATCAAAATTCAAAGCAATTAAAATGTAAAATAGTTGCAAAAAGGTTAAATAAGCACTTTAGGTATATATATAATTAAATTGTCTGCAGCTTTAAAACTCTTGCTTATTGGTAGTAAAATGTTACCATGCCCATTTTACCAGTGAGGAAGCTAAAATCAGAGAAATTCAGTTCCTTGTACAATGTTAAAGTGTTATAACCTCTAAGTTGGAAAAGCAACCTCTGGCCATTTAGTCCAACTCTAATTTAATGTGAGAGCCTTCTCCATATTGCCCTAAGTCATTTTCCAATATGCCTGCTACTTCCAGTGGATGGTATGATAGACAGAATAAGGGACCCCAAAGATATCTTCATCCTAATCCTGGGGAGCAGTAAATGTGTTATTTTACATGGCAAAGATGAATTAAGTCTGCGGATGAAATTAAGGTTGCTAATCAACTGACCTTAAAAGACAGATTTTCTTGGGTTATCTGCATGGACCCAGTGTAATCATAGGGGTCCTTAAAAGTGAAAAGAAGAAGCAGGAGGCCAGAGGAAATTGTGACTATGGAAAAATGGGTGATTGCAGGCTATCTATGGAAGCTGGAAAAAGTGAGGGAACCATCTCCTGTAGAGCCTCCGAAGTAATGCAACCCTAATTGATTTTTGTCCAGTCAGGCCCATTTTGAACTTCTGAACTTCAGGCGTGTAAAATAATACATTTGCATTAATCTACTAAGTTTGTGGCAATTTTTTAGAGTACCCATAGGAAACTAATACCCAGATAGCTCTTCACTTCCCCAAATGGCTTCCACATTTGAGATCTTGCAAGGCAATGTAGAAGATTGAACTAAATATTTATTGACTAGGATAAACCTGAGAGATACACTTTGCAATGAAAGATAGACTTCATAATACTCTTCTGATGTCTCATTCAAATCTGAATGCAAAAGTACATTTTAATTCATGGGAATTATGTTCTATAACAGATCTCACCATGTTATCTTGCAATTACATTCCACATTGGTTGCAGAGGCTACCTCCCAAATGTGGCGGTACATGGTATCTTGAGATCCCCTGGTTTCTTAAGAATTCTTAGACATAGATATGGTGATTAATTAAAGGTCTCATTCAGTGAACAGATTGTAATAACTGATGAAATTGAAGGCTTATTTAAATGCTATTCATAACCTATATCCTGGACATTTTCAGTAGGGATTTAATAAAGAGTGTTTTACAATTTACCAGACTTAAATTGTTAGAGAGGAAATAAAAGTCATCACCTTATATATTAATCGTTAGATTTCATAGTTGGTCATAGTTATTTTATTTATTACCGTTATCTGCATAAAATACAATATTCAAATGCATATAGACAGTCACATGTATTCAGGGGCTTATAATCTAGGAATAGGAAGCTTGGTTTCTCTGTGTGCCCTTTGTTGACTTTCATGAACCCAAAAATGCATTTCTAATTTTGTGGGGACATCACCCAATAATGCAACTGCTGTTAAAAGATCACAAATTAAATGGTAAGAACCGAAGGCAACATGGAGTTTTTCGAGAGCAATCTTAGAGCTTGGAGAATTCATAAACCAAGTAAACCTTCTGACATAACTATAAAATGTGGTATAAACCCTAGAAAAAAATGGTCATCTTGAAAGGGTAACAGCACTTTTATGAGAATTCCAACCGCACCATGGCAACATCAACCCGTCAAAGCAAATGAAGGGTAGTAAAAGTAAAATTAAACATGATGAAGGGGACACCAGCTTGCTAACAGCTTTCCAAGCAGTAAAGCTTTCAAATGTTATCTCTTCATTGGTCTGTTCAATCACACATGCCTGCTACCAAGCTTTATCATATTATGTATCTTTCTCATCACTGCAGCCTGCCACAGCTTTGATGGACTTGTCTGTGTATTCACAAAGGAGGGGAAGAGAGCGCTCCCCATCCCCCACCGCACCCCTCCTCGTGCGCCCTCATTTCTCTTCTGTAATTCTTCTCTCCCACCGTCCTCTCTTGCCCTTGTTCGGATGTCCAACATGAGTCTCTCTGGCATCCACAAAGGTTGTTGTGCAGCTCCGAGCTTTGGGGACTAAATATAGATCAAAGCCCCATCCTATACGCAGTCATCCAAAAACAGGTTCCAACGTGCGTCTGACTTTGTCTTCTTTTTGCTTTCAGAAATCATTATCCTTTCTTCCTCATGGTTCTTTTTTCCTCCTTATAATCCCTCTTCCTTACCCCTTCTACAACCTCCTACCGGGAAAATTGTGAGGGCATTTTCATGTGTTAACTAACGGACTCGTTAATCCCCTGGTCTGAATACCTTTCCCTGTTTGCAGGGACCCAGAAATCTCAAGGTTACGTTTATTCCCTGACCTATTCCACCACCAGGGAGTCAGGACAAAATTCTGCCCCTTTCTTTCAGTGCTGTAAACCTCTCTTAACTCTATTTCCCAGTTCGAAACAAATAAGGTTCCCATTCATTGTGTGTGTGGTGTTTGCATATGCCAAATTCCTCAGCCTTTAGACCATATGAGTTATTCAACTGTATGAGAAGAAAAAAAGAAACACAAATGACTAAACAGCCAACTTAGGCCTCCCATCGCCCACACAGTGATGGGGATATAGGAGAAAAAATAAAAAGCCCGGATGCCACGCTGTGGTGCTTACAAATAGTCAATAGGGGGTGGAAAGGGAAAGGAGAAACCAAGAAAAGAAAGGCGAGGTTGCTGCAGCCAAGTGTCTCATAAAATTGCCATGTTTTAGCCTGAGTTTATTGTCTGTTAGTGTTGGTAATTGAATTGCTTTCTCCACTGTGAGCTAGTATGGGAACCCACCTCCCTTTTCTATGATCAACATTGAAGTGTGTTCCCAGTTAAATCCGCCTCTTTGATTCATTCATCCATTCAACAAACACGGAGCCTCCACTATTTGCAGAGTAGGACTCAGAATGCATTTGAAGTCTGAGAAAGGGCAGCAGAGAACCTATGTATGAGTACTTAGAGAAGATTCCTACCAGCACATTGAGGGCTGCACAATAATACACTCTTCTCTGCATGTCTGCCTCATGAGTCCAGTCTCAGGTATTTGGTTGTCCTAGCTGTAGCCTCCAGCTGGGAACCCAGGTGTCTGTTTTTGCTATTTTTCCATCTCTAATTCTGTCACTAAAGAATTACTGTATAGTTCTGCACCTCCTATCTACAGTTGCTGCTTAAAGCACAGGTATTTATTTGGGGGATACACTAAAAATATAAATGAGATTGTGGTTCCAGAAAGAACCGTGTCATTGTGTGTATGCATAAACACACACATGCATGTACGTGTTCACACATGTGCACGGACACACACACACATTAGTTGTATTATTCTTTACTTCAGTTGATCCTAATATAATTAAAGCAATTAATATCTTTTCCCAAAGTGTAAGAATTTGGTTACGTGGTGCGGTTTACAATGTCAAAGGCAACACATTGTACTTCTTGGACGGTTGTCATGTAAAGAAGGCTGCATCACAGAAATTTAGGGTAGAGAACAGGATTGAGGTCTCAATAAGTAGAGACCTGTTATTCTAATCACAGCCTTTCGCCAATTTGCTCTGCGACCTTGGACTAGTCACTTTTATTTTAAAATATAAACAGACACAGAAATAAAATTACAAATAGGTTTCTATCTATAACTTTAACACCAACTATATGTGAAAACCAGAAGTTTTAGTTTGCTAGGGCTACCATAACGAAATATTACAGACTGGGTGGCTTAAATGACAGACATATATTTTCTCCCAGTTCTGGAGGCTGAAAGTCCACCATCAAGGTATCTTTGGGTTTGATTTCTTCTGAGGCTCCTCTCCTTGGCTTGTTGATGGCCACCTTCGCACTGTACCATGATGATGGCCACCTTTTCTCTGTAAACATGTGTCTTGGATATCTCTTCATCTTCTGATAATGGCTTTAGTTTAACTTGATCACCTCTTTGAAGACCTTATCTCCAAATACAGTTCTATTCTAAGGTAATGGGGTTAGGACTTTAACATACGAATTTTGGATGGACACAGTTCAGCCCATAACATTAGGTGTTAGGGCTACAAACTAAATGGGTCAAAAGGCAGTCATTGAGACAGAAATAAAGTTCATTACACTGCAGTGTAAGAAGTGCAGCAATAGAGGAGCCACTGACTGGGTAGAGTGAGGGTACAGAAGTGAAATCAGCAGGTAAGTTTGACAGGGTCTAAGAAAATATCAAAAAGGAGACAGTTTTTGCCCTGGGTCTTGCAGTCATAGTAGGGATTTTCCAGGGGAAGACTAAGAAAATGAAGGGAAAACATGAGGAAGTGGCAGGGCATTTTATAAGGGTAGATATTTAAGGTCAACCCAATGGCCTGTGTAGGCCAGTGCTATCTCACAGTAAGAACCTATTGTGATACTTGGGAGGAGAGAAATGTTTCCCACACATCCTCAGCCAATTAGACCCTTAACTGGTCTAAATCTCACTTGAGCCTATTTGAACCATGGTGAATGTTGTAGGTCTGTACTCTGTGTGCAGTGCTGTCTGAGGGTCCCTGGAGGATAGAAGAGACATGAACCCTGTCTCTTCACAATCTAGATAGGAAGATCAAACTGGGATAACATTACAAATCAACAAATGGATAATTCCTAAAACTACTCACTTCCTCCCCTTAAGGTATATGTTTTCTCCTGGATAAAAAGATGAATTTTAGACGGAATATTCTCTAGGCTCTGCTAAATGATCAAATAGGCTATGACAGGGTTTCTCGAACTTGAGTAATATCCTAAAAAAAAAAACACAGATCTTCTCCATGTTGGCTTAAATTATTGACATTACTTAAGAGCATAGACTCAGCAGCCACACTACCTGGGTTTGAATGTCATATCTGCCATTTACTAGTTCTAAGATATTGGTGAAATCATTAAACCTCTCTTTGCCTCAGTCTCCTCATCTGTAAAATGGGGATAATAACAACACTTATATTCATAATATTGTTATGAAAATTAAATGTGTTAATATTTGCAAGGCACTTAAAAAAGGTTCCTGGTATGTTATAGGTGTTATATACATGTTAAATAAAATTTTCTATAAAAGTATAAGGTAAAAGTAGGAATGAAATCTTTATGCATATAGCTTTTGGGTGTAAAAACAATTTGAAAACTCCTCAGCTATAAGGTAAAATAATTTGAAAATTAAGACAAAATAAAACTAGGAAGCAAATGAAATTCAAATTTACAATATTAATTCAATGTGACGAATCATGTTTTTGTTTAAACAAAATCATAGAAGTTGTCATTAATTACATAAAGATTTAGACTCAGATCTAGTTCTACAGTGATTTTGCTTCTGTATTTTGACTCTAGTAATCATGCAGAGGAAGTCTGTGTGCATGCATAGTAAGATTTTCCGAATGCTATGAATACCTTTAAGACTTTGTTTGCTAAATCAGAATAATCAGACCTCATTCTTTATCAGCACTCAATTAGTGAGCAGTCCTGGAATGCCAATTTTAATTAAATGTCATCATTACATTATTAGCAAACCCTGCATGAAATTGTTCCCTAAATCAAAAAGTTGCTCAAGTCAGAAAATCGGAGGCCATTCATGATTTCAACCTCTTTATTCTCATCCTTGAACTGAGCAAATCTTGACAAGTATTTTTTGACTTTGTCTTTTTCTTGTCTACCTTGCCAACAAAGGTGGCAACCATTTCTCTGGGTTTCTGCCAAGCCTCCTAACTACTCTCCCCCTCCACTCTTATGCTCCCAGTTTTTCTCCTTACAGAAGTTTACAGAAACTTTAAAAATATAAATATTATCCTGTCACTCTGCTGACCAAACTCAACTCTGATCAGCTCCAGGGCCCAGCATTGTTGGCAACGTCCCATCTCTCCAACCTGTCTGAAGCCATCTCCCCTCATACACTACCCCAGCCATGCTGGCTTGCATTAATTTCCTGCTCATGTAGTCAAGACTTTGCAGGCCTTGTAGCCTTTGCCCATGATCCATGATCCTTGTCTCTGTGGAATGTTCATTCCACATGGCTGGGTTTTTTTTCTCCTTCAGATGTCTGTGTAAAAGCTATCTCCTCAGAGAGGCCTTCACAAGCCTTTCTAATGACATTATTCCTGATCCCAGTTCATTATTCTTTATCACATGATATCCATTTCCTTTATAGAATGTGTCACAATTTATAATCATAGTGATAGGGACAGGAGGCAGGGAAATTCTGGGCAGATGAGGGAGGGCCCTTGGCCAGGGAACTGCCCTCAAGTCAAAAGGCCTAATACCACCGTCCAAAGTGAGAACTTACATTCTTGTTTTCTCACTCAAATGTTGCCTTTTCCAAAACCACCCATGACCCCACCCTGCCCCACCCCCCATCCTGTGCCCATATAAACCCCAGGCTCAGCCAGCAGAGAGAGGAGAAGAGGCTGGACATTGGAAACTATGGTTGGATGTCAGAGAGAAGTGGCCAGGGATGGCCAAACTCCAGGGGAAGATTACCGTCCCGCTCTGTCTTCTTTTCATCTCCCCTTCCCACCAAGAGCCACTTTCATCAGCAATAAAATCACCTGCATTTACCACCTTCAATTTGTTCATGTTACTTCATTCCTCTGGGAGACTGGACAAGAACTTGGGTGCCACAAGTGTCGGTGCAAAAGGCTGTCACACTGACCCTCCACTGAGCTATTAACACTTAAGCCATCTGCATACAGCAAAGCTAAAAGGGCACTGTAATACTTCTTCTGGGCTTCAGTTGCAGGCACACTCCCCTAGATGCTGCTGAGGGACTGGTACAGAGTTCACCCTTGCTGATGCCCAAAAGCACTCAGCTCAGCTCCTGCATTCGCTTATCTCTACTCCCGCTCCCACAAGGGGTGGAGCAGTGAGTGCTTGCCCCTGCCAGCCCCCATATACTCCAGTTCCTGCCCTCGAAGGGGTCAGGAAAATATCCTGCTTTGATAGGCTTATTTATTTGCTTATTTACTTTTCATTCCCTTTGTGAGAATGTCAGCAACTTAAGCTCAGGCATCAAGGTGGATTCATTTACCTATGAGTACCGAATACATAGCACAATATCTGGCATATAGTAGGCACTTTAAAATACTTCATGAAGAAATGTTTACTCTAAATCCATTATTGGTGGAATTCAGATCAGAAGAATTCATTGTATATTTACTACATTAACTCCAAAATGTACTTCTTCAAGTGATCCATATAGATAGGATTTCAGTAATACATCTTTTTGAAATGTGAATACAAGGCTGGGTGCAGTGGCTCACGCCTGTAATCCCAGCACTTTGGGATGCCAAGGCGGGCGGATCACAAGGTCAAGAGAGACCATCCTGGCTAACATGGTGAAACTCCGTCTCTACTAAAAGTACAAAAAATTAGCCAGGCGTGGTGGTGGGTGTCTGTAGTCCCAGCTACTCAGGAGGCTGAGGCAGGAGAATGGCATGAACCCGGGAGGCAGAGTTTGTAGTTAGCCGAGATCACGCCACTGCACTCCATCCAGCCTGGGGGACGGAGTGAGACTCTGTCTCAAAAAAAGAAAGAAAGAAAGAAAGAAAGAAAGAAAGAAAGAAAGAAAGGAAGGAAGGAAGGAAGGAAGGAAGGAAGGAAGGAAGGAAGGAAGGAAGGAAGGAAGGAAGGAAGGAAGGAAGGAAGGAAGGAAGGAAGGAAAGAAAGAAATGTGAATACAGAATCTTGGGCCATGGTGCCAGTTTTTTGTTTTTGGCACATTGTATTAGTTTTATGTGGTTGCTGTATCAAATCACCACAAAGTTAGCAGTTTACAACAACCCAACTTTATTCTCCTACAGTTCTATCATTCATAAATCTGACATAGATTTCATAGAGGTAAAATCAAGATGTCAGTAGGGCTGCAATCTTTTCTGGAGGCTCTAGGGAAAATCAATTTCCTTGACGTTTTAGCTTCTAGAGGCTGTCCACAATCCTTGGCTAATGTCCCCACCCCTCCACCTTCCAAGCCAGCAATGATGAGTTGAATCCCTCTTACATTGCCTCTGTCTCACCCTTATTTGGTCATGTATCTCTTTCTGACTTCAGCCAAGAAGGATTCTTCACTTATTTATTTATTTATTTTTTGAGATGAAGTTTCACTCTTATTGCCCAATTCTCCACTTTTAAGGAGCTTGCATGATTAAATCACACCCACTAGAATAAATCCAGGATAATATCTCTGTCTCAAGGTCTGTGACTTCAATCTTATCTGTAAAGTACCTCTGTCATGTAAGTAACATTCCCAGATTCTGGGGATAACTCATCTCTCTCAGCATTATTTTCTACTTAACTGATTATAAAACCTTCAGTCCTCAGGTATGCTATAATATTTTCATTATCCTGAAATTATCATAAACACACAGCATAAAATGGACCCTAAAAGCAAGTGGATATCCTTACCATGTGGTCATCCAGATGGCATGGGATAGCTGTATACAAATATATGGGTGTGTAATCAAACCACAATGTTTAAAAATTTTCCTTCCTCCACAACAGGAATAAACCTTGAGAACATTATGCCAGGTGAAATAAGCCAGTTGCAAAACAAATACTGTATGATTCCACTCAGATGAGCTAACTAAAGTAGTCAAAATCATAGAAATATAAAGTTAGAATGGTGGTCTCCATGAACTGGGGAGAAGGCGGCACAGGGAGTTATTGTTTCGTGGGTATGGAGTTTCAGTTGGGCAATACGGAAAAGTTCTGAAGATAAATGGTGATAATGGCAATGGCATATATACACATATAGCACTACATAGCAATGAGAATGTACTCAATGTCACTGACCTGTGCACTTAAAAACTGTTAAAATAGTTATTTTTATATTATGTATATTTTATCTCAATAAAAATATTCCCCTCGCAAATGTATGAACTCCTGAGAACATAATATATTCAGACCCATGGGGTTAGAGTCCCTAGTTTGAGTAACACGGTGTATCATACATGCTTATAATCATTGAGAAGACAAAATAAGAGGGTTGTTGCATGGTAGGGCTACTTACAGAAGTGTGGGGCTACCACACTTCCTACCTTATTTTCAGGTACTCATTCATACATGCACCTCTTTTTATATTTCTGTTGAACAGAACCTAGAATTACCTGTTGGTAGGATAAAGTTCCTCAAAAGTGGAGATTTCACCCCAATTATCCTATGTCTTTTTGAGTTCCAAACTTGATGTTCCAGTCAAGTATAACCTGGAAGCTTCTTTCTCAAGGCATCTGTTATGATATGGCCTGGCTCCTCAATGGTCCAAATCAATGTATTTCACCATTAGTGAGATAAGCATCTTAATCAAGTGCTTCACATATGGGCTCTGGATTTAGGGTCATCCTTACCTCCACAACAGAAATGCCTGCTGTGTTGACCTATGGGCCATCAACCCTTAATTGAGTTGTGCAGACTCTATACCTAAAGCACAAATCATGGAGCACAAGCATATTATGAGAAATGACCAAATTCAACCTCCTTATTTTACATGTTGAAAAACCATGCACACGTATGTTTATTGCGGCACTATTCACAATAGCAAAGACTTGGAATCAATCCAAATGTCCATCAGTGACAGACTGGATTAAGAAAATGTGGCACATATACACCATGGAATACTATGCAGCCATCAAAAAGGATGAGTTTGTGTCCTTTGTAGGGACATGGACGCAGCTGGAAACCATCATTCTCAGCAAACTATCGCAAGAACAGAAAACCAAATACCGCATGTTCTCACTCGTAGGTGGTAATTGAACAATGAGATGACTTGGACACGAGAAGGGGAACATCACACACTGGGGCCTGTTGTGGGGAGGGGGGAGGGGGAGGGATGGCATTGGGAGTTATACCTGATGTAAATGACGAGTTGATGGGTGCTGACGAGTTGCTGGGTGCAGCACACCAACATGGCACATGTATACATACGTAACAAACCTGCACATTGTGCACATGTACTCTAGAACTTAAAGTATAATAAAAAGATAATAATAATAATTTAAAAAAAGAAAAACCAATGCTGAGCTTCCCAAAGAGAACAAGAACCTGAGGACATCACCCTTCTTGGAGCATCTCTGTTGAGTGGAAAGGGTAAACATGGAAAGTCTGTCTCTTCTTGCTAGGAGCACTGCGGTTTAGTTCAAGACACTCTGCGATGATCCCAGTACGTCCTCCCTTTTGTTCCATGACCGTAGCTCAAAGGTAAGGGCCTTTCTTGACCCCTTGGTTAATGCAGAGGCAGATCAGACCCTTCTATCCTCTCTGCTCCCGGGATGTTCAGGCCACCAAGCTGCCTCAGCCTTTATCACAGGTCAGTGCATGTGTTTATATGTCCATTTCCTTCTACTGAAGATTTCCCAAATGATATAAATAAATGTCTTTCCAACAAAGAGAGTCTGTGGTCAAATCATTGTTGAAATGCAGAGTCAACAAGGTCTCTCTGGGACTTCTTAGTGCATTGAACCTATGTGCATTGTGGATCTCCATCAGGGTAATAGGTGGGAGGTAGAAATTCACACATTTGTGACGTGCAAAGTTCTATTGTTAGGGCATAGCAGGTGGCCCCTTGAAAAATACTGCTTTATCTCGGTTTGAATGCCCTGTACCCAGTTATCATGTGTTAGTCTTCTTTGTGCCCAAAACATATAGCACTACACTGAGTACATGACAAGTTAGAAAACATATTTAATGAAAGAAAGAGTCAAGTTAGGTATTTTTTCAAATTCTCAATTTGCTCGTCTTAGACCTAAGATTAAATGTTATTTCACTTGGTGGTTTTAAAGTGTTGGAAAGGAGGAGTATTTGAATGAACATAAATTGATAAACTGGAAAACACTTGGTGTAGTTTGTGTTGCCGTCAATATCACTACTACCACTACCATTCTATCACTACTAATAAGTGATACATGGAGAATTATTTCTTCCTCTGTAAGTATTATATATAGCTCCTAAGTTTTCTTATGAATATATATATATATGTAGTTTTAGACTGGCATATGTTCTAAGAAATGTGATGTTAGGCCATCTCATGGTGGTGCAAACATCTTGGAGTGCACTTACACAAACCAGGAGAGTATCGCCTACTACACACCTAGGCTATATGGTATGGCCTATTGCTCCTACACTACAGACCTCTACAGTATATCACTGTACTGAATGCTGTAGGCAATGATAACACAATGTTATTTGTGTATCTAAAGGCAGAAAAGGAAGAGTAAAAATACAGCGTAAAAGATAGAAAATGGTACACCTATAAAATGGAACTTGCAGGACTGGAAATTGCTCTGGGTGAGGCTATGAGTGAATGTGAAGGCCTAGGACATTACTCTACACTACTGTAGACTTTATAAACAAGTATACTGAGGTTATATTAAATTTACAAAATTATTTTCCTTTTTGTATAATACATTAATGTTAACTTACTGTAACTTTTTAACTTCATAAACTTTTAATTTTTTTAAAACTTTGTGACCCTTGTGTGGTAAAACCTCAAAACAGAAACACATCTCACAGCTGGGCAAAGGTATTTGCTTTCTTCATATCCTTCTTTGATAAGCTTTTTCTTTTAAATTTTTTAAAGCTTCTTACATTTTTTTTTTTAAACTGAGATGCAAACACATACATTAGACTAGGCCTCCACAGAGTTAGATCATCAATATCACTGTCTTCCACCTCCACGTCTTCTCACACTGAAAGGTCTTTGGGGTCAATAACACACATGGAGCTGTCATCTCCTATGATACCAATGCCTTCTTGAGATACCTCCTGAAGAGCCTGTCTAATGCTGTTAGGAAGTTAAATTTTTTAAAAAAGTAATATAAGGAGTATATAATCTAATATAACAATAAAAAGTATAGTAGAGTAAATACATAAACCAGTAACATGGTGGTTTATTATCATCATCAAGTATTATGAGACAGGTGTGGTGGCTCAAGCCTATAATCCCAGCACTTTGGGAGGCCAAAATGGGTAGATCTCTTGAGCTCAGTGTCTACTAAAAATACAAAAAAAAAAATTAGCCAGGAATGGTGGTGCAACCCTGTGGTCCCAGCTACTTGTAGGGGCTGAGGTGGGAGGATCACTGGACCCCGGAGGCAGAGGTTGCAGTGAGCCAAGATCGCACCACTGCACTCCAGCCTGGGTGACAGAGTGAGACCTTCTCTCAAAAAAAATTTTTTTATGTCCTATACATAATTGTATGTGCTATACACTTATACAACTTGCAGTGCAGCAGGTTTGTTTATATCAGAGTCACCACAATTACACGAGTAATGCGTTGTTTTATGTTACCACTGTTCCATCATTAGGCCACAGGAATTTTTCAGCTCCACTATAATCTTATGGAATCATCATTGCACATATGGTCCGACATTGACTGAAATGTCATTACGCAGTGCATGACTATAGAATCAGGTAGAAAACACAGTTGAATGGATCATTTGCTGAATTCTTGCTTTCCAAGTAGCCTATGCCTAAAAAAAAAATAGTACCCAAGTATCTAAATAAATATTTAATTGGAACCCTCATTCATCTGGTTGCAGTTTTGGTTGTAGTAATAATTGTTATTACTATAATTGTATATATGATCATTATTACTACAATTAAATGTGTGTGTATATGTGTGTTGTATATTTATGTGTATATGTATACACACATACGATGACATATGTCATTTATTGAGCAACTATTATGTGCCATTTGTGGTGACCAGTGCTTTACAATATTATTCTCATCCTCATAGTAACCTACAAAACTGGCATTTTAAGAAGAAATCAAGGCCTAGAGATGTTACATAACCACCCAGAGGTGTAGGGACCCTGTGCTTTAATTCTCTGAAAGAAGCCTGGAAATATCTGCTCAGCTTAAAACAGACTTGGTCATACCTTGCATTTATCCTGCTTACTGTGATGAGTTATAGCCTATGCCTAGAACAAGAAAATTCAAACTGAATAAAGGGCAGAGAGTAGCCAAGCAACAGAGAGTAATATTTGGAGCCTAACACTGTATTACTGTAACTCAAGACCATCCAAGGCCCAGAGGAAGGGCAGTTTGCCTAAAGTCATAATGAACATTTCCATAATGTTGATCATATGCCCAGCATTATTTTCAGCTTTTTACTTCATTCAGCCCGTGCTCACAGCATCCATATGAGGGTTATAATTATTTAAATCATTTTACAGATAAGGTAAAACAGAGGCCTAGAGAGTTGGAGTAATTTGCCCATTGTCACAGGTAGTAAGTGGCCGGCTGAGATTTGGACCCAGGCAAACTAGATTTAGCAATCCAAGTGCTTAACTCCTGCACCAGTACTAGTAATTTCAGCACATCTAATGCCTCTTTAAGTCATGTTCCTCCTCAGTTGCCAAGTCCCAATAAATCCAAGGTTTCTTCTAACCACGTTATGTCATAACCATTATTACCTTGTGATGTCTCATTACCATAACTGTTTCCCAAGTGGCTTTAAGCTGGTTCTCCCATCTGTGCCTCCACAAACCTCCACTGTAGTCGATGGGCCATAGGCATTCAGCTGCTCCCCCTTGCAGTCCAATTTTATTCCTCCCCACTGCTCAAACAACTCCCAGAGTTTTGCTTTCTGATGCAAGGTTTACAAGGGCATCATAATCACACAATTACCCTCCAACAGGCCATGCTGACAATGCAATCATCTGTCAGGAAACGACCTAAGTGGCTCCTGCATGGGACTGTCTGGACTATACTAGGCAAAATCAGGTTGGTGCCATCATTCCTCCTAATCAAAGGAGGACAATAGAGCTCTCCATTACCCAGAATGGGAGCAGAGTTTTCTCAGCCTTTCCTGTTCACATACTGAGATTCACAGAGAAGCCACAAATGGAGGGGAAAAACATCTCAAGACAAAATGCCTTTGTCCCATTTCTTTAACTAAAGAGAGTTGAGCATGTCTTGTCGAAGGCTCTTGGAAACTAATTAAAATGTTCTCTGCACATCTTTTCACTGAGTAGTGTAGTCCTAGTGTTATCTGGCAAGTTTATATTCTGCAAAGCCAAAATGTAGTCATTTCATCTAGTCAATGAATAAGGGAAAAGATTGATTTAGACACCTATAGGACCTTTAGGGCACAAAGCCCCTGTGTCCTACTGATGCTGAGTAGGTAAGGAAAGACCATTTATCTCATTGCATTATGAAAAATTCCTCCCTCACATTGTAATATGAAAAATTACCAATATACAAAAAAGTTGAAAAGATTTTACAGAGAACATCCATATTCAACCCCACCCTACTTAAGTTTTATTATGCTTCCTTTATGTCATATCTATCCATCTGTCCACCCCACTGTCCCATCTCATTTTAAAATGCATTTTAAAATAAATTCCAGCTGGGCAGGGTGGCTCATATCTATAATTCCAGCACTTTGGGAGGCAGAGGTGGGAGGATCACTTGTGTCCAGGAGTTCAAGACCAGCCTGAGCAACATAGTGAGACCCTGTTTCTACAAAAAGTCCAAAATTAGCCAGATGTGGTAAGGCATGCCTCTAGTCCTCACTACTTGGGAAGCAGAGGCAGGAGGATCGCATGGGCCTGGGAGGCCGAGGTTGCAATGAGCTGAGATCTCACCACAGTCGGGGTAACAGAGCAAGACCCTGTCTCAAAATAAAAATAAATAAATAAATTAATTAATTAATTAATTAAAATAAATTGCAGACTTTGATACTTTTCCCCAAACACAGACTATTAATTAAATTCAATATTTATTTGAATTTAAAAGTACTTCTTTCTCACCTTTCAGTTTGGAGACAAAAATTGCTTACAGTATAAGGTAGAAATGTTAAGTGGAATCTTCACCAAGTTTGAACACATGCATACGTCTTTGTAATCCAAACCCCTCTCAAGACATAGAACACAACCATCAGTCTAGGAAATTCCCAATCTGTCCTCAATTCCACCTCTCTAGAGTCAACTACTATTCCATCCCCACCTCCTGTCCCATAGATTAGTTTTGTTTGCTCTAGAGTGTTATGCAAGTGGAATCATAGAGTTGGTACTCTTGTCTGTGAAGTTTCTTCCCTCAGTGCAATGATTTTGAGATTTATCCATGCCATTGTGTGTATCGGTCTTTGATCCCTTTTTATTGCTGGATAGTATCTTCTTGTGTGGATATACCACAACTTTTCTATCCATTACTTGTTGATGAACGCCTGGGCTGCTTCCACATTTTGGATATTGTGAATAGAGCTATTATGAATACTCACATACAAGTAATTTCCCTTAGGTAAATACTTACTTAAGAGTAGAATTACTAATGATAGGGTAGGTTCATGTTTAGTTTATAAGAAATTTTGAGACCTTTTTGTCAAAGTGGTCATATCATTTTACACAATGTTTGAAAGTTCAGTTTGCTGCACGTCCTCATGGCCCTTGGATGTTCAATCTTTTTAATAATTCTGGTGGCAGTGTCGGAACCTCATGGAGGTGTTAATTTGCATTTCCAAGATTACTAATGATGTTGAGCATTTTTTCAGGTATTGATGGCCATCCATATGTCTTCTTTTGTAAAGTTTCTGTTCAAATATTTTGCCTCCTCCCTCATCCCACCTTTTTTTAACGTGAGGGCTGGGTCAAACCTTGGGTCTCTGTCTGGGGAGACAGATTCAGGAGAGTACGTGCATGTGCAGGTGTTAGGAAGCTCCGATTCATCCCCGCATCTCCACCACCTGCCCAGACTCCAAAGAACGAGAAGAGATAATTTTTGAATAAATGTTGGTTGCACTCCTCATTTGCTGGGCTCTGCCAACAGGCAGCAGGAATTGACGGCTTGTTAGTAAAGCCTGGCCCCTTTGTGAGATGTTTTCAGAATGATTGATTTACAATAAAGTGGTTCCTGGTGGGTGCATGCAGGTGGAACTGATGCAGATCGATTCCAGTGGCGCTAACTAATCAGCTGTTTAAACTGGCAGGGAGAGTGCTCAGTGACAGACACAGCGCGACCATCATTTTCCCCCTAAGATTACAAATTAACTTGTTCAGGTTTGCTGGGGTGTGTGACAACTTGGGGCCAGCCTCAGAGGCGGGGAGGATGGCTGTGGCTTCATGAGGCCTCTCTGGGATCTGCCTTTCCTATCAGGCTAGACTTGGGCAAACAGCTCTCTGGCTGGAGCAAGAGCTCTCATGGAAGATACCGGGATTTTCCTTCACTGAAATCCACCCTGCACCAAGTGAGGGGGGGCAGCTGAATTTCAAAGGGTCCACCCCTCTGTTACTCTTTTCCTTTTTCTCTTAGCCTTTTGCTTGATCCCGCAGCAGACCTTTCCCTTCCTCCTTTCCTTTCTTCACATAGGATGAACATGGAGGGAACCAACCTCTTCTTTCTTCCCTCTGCTCTTGAAGATAATTCAATATCACCAAATCTGGCTGGGCGCAGTGGCTGAAACCTGCAATCCCAGCACTTTGGGAGGCCGAGGCAGGTGGATCACTTGAGGTCAGGAGTTCGAGACTAGCCTGGCCAACATGGTGAAACCCCACTCTCTACTAAAAATACAAAAATTAGCTGGGCATGGTGGCGGACACCTGTAATCCTAGCTACTCGGGAGGCTGAGGCGGGAGAATCACTTGAACTCCTGGGAGACGGAGTTTGCAGTGAGCCAAGATCATGCCACTGCACTCCAGCCTGGCCGACAGAGTGAAACTCCATCTCAACAACAACAAAAAAATCACCAAATCCAAGCTCTTCCCAGTTGAGGAGGGCTATTACTGTGTTTCATTTTGTTTTGCTTGTAAGGCTCTTCCTTTTATAACAGGATTAAATTGTGGAACCGTTTCAGCATTCAAATCTTTGCTTTTATAATAGTAATTGCAAAACTTAATCCTGAAAACTATGAGGTTGTAGGCTGAAGAGGTCAGATTCAATGTGGAGAGCAAGGAAGGTAACCTTGGAGGAGCTGGTGTGACCTTGGCCCAGTCATGGCCACCAGTAGGAAGACCTGGTCTGGCTGTAGACTCTGAACAAATTCTGGCCTCTTGCATCCGGTTGATATGTCCTAACTCACAAAGGTTTGTAAACCATTATCTTATCCTCACCATAGCTCAGTGAGAGGCACAGGGACTGCCATGTTATATATGAAAAAGTACAAATTACAGGACACCCTCACATAGATTCTAAAAGCCATGAAACCTGACCTCCAGTGCAGATCTTTGGATGTTAGTATTTCCAATTACTGCTATAGAAGATTGAATTAGCAGGCCAGATATTATATATGTGTTTTATGAATTGTCCAGAAAGGCATTTCAGTATTAGAAGGTGAATCTGTTACACTCCAAATTTCCACTTCAGAAGGAGTTGTTTCTTTAGAACTTGATACCATTATTCTTAGGTGCTTCCAGAAGAGGAACCAGGTAAGAGCTGGGACAGGCTGCATCCAGATATTAAAACTTAGTGTAAAGCTCCAATAATTAAATCAGTGTGGCCCCAGAGATAAACAAGCAGACAAATGAAGTAGAATAGGTGGTGGCTTTGTAATAAACTACAGGATTAGAGAAAACAAAATATGATAAAGGAGGCATGAAAAACCTGTGGAGAGAGGATGGGAAAGATTAATCAACAAATGGCTCTGGGGCAACTGGATAATTCTTAAGGCAGAAAAATTATATTTAGATAGTATGTTAGATACTATCTAACACCATTAGATAGTATGATAAGGAACAGATGCCACATTCCAAGATAAATACCAAATATTTCAAGATTTAAGTACAGAAATCCAAATTATAAAAGTTTTTAAGGATAGCATGGAGGCTCATGCCTGTAATCCCAACACTTTGGGAGGCTGAGGTGGGTGGATCACAGGAGGTCAGGAGTTTAAGACCAGCCTGACCAACATGGTGAAACCCCGTCTCTACTAAAAATACAAAAATTAGCTGGGTGTGGTGGCTCATGTCTGTAATCCCAGCTACTTGGGAGGCTGAGGCTTGAATCCCGGAGGGGGAGGTTGCCGTGAGCTGAGATTGCGCCACTGCACTCTAGCCTGGGCAACAAGAACAAAACTCTGTCTCAAAAAAAAAAAAAAAAAAGTTTTCGAAACATTTAGGTGATTATTTAAGTCTTGGAATTAGCAAAGATTCTAAGAGGAAAAGCAAAGAAAAATGAATATTCATAAATTTATGTTAAAAAAGACCTGTATATGTACAAAACAATACAAATATTAAAAACAAACCACAGACTAGAAGGAATATTTGCAACAAAGATGCTTAAGGGTTAATCTAACTTAATATATAAAATCTTGTTAAAATAGATAAGAAGAACAGGAGGCTCAATGGATAAATTGAAGCCAAGGATAGGAAGAGATAAGTTATAATGGAAGAAATAAAAATGTTAAATTACCTTTTCTTTGTAAGTTCACCAGTAAACAAAGGACTAAAAATTGAGATAATGGGATGCCATTTTTTATCTGCCAAATTAGCGAAGATGAACATACGATAATACTTAATGTTAGCAATCATATGATAAAACAGACACTCCCATACACTTATGGATGAAGGTTAAATTGTACAACTTTTCTGGCCTATATGTCATGTTGCTATGGTTTTCTCTGGTCTTATCTCAAATTGCTTTCTCCTTTGCTCTCTGTTTCAGGGTAAGGAAATATTTTTTAAGTTGGTGTCATATAGATTTTCCATATTCCTCAAAAGCTCTCAGACTTCCCCATCTGCTCTCCCTCTGACTTTATCCTCCTCCTTTTCATTTCTCTCCTCTTTCCCCTTTCCTCCTCTCTTTCCCCTCTCTCCTCCTCCTCCTTCTCTAATTTCCTTGCTCCTTCCTTTCTTCCATGTTTATACCTCTTCTCCCCTTCTGTTCTTCCTCTTCCTCTCCCTTTTCCTCTATGTCATCTCCTGCATGCCACTTAGTTAAACCTTACTCATCCCTGAAATCACAAATCAAACATCACCTAATCAATATAGTCTCCTTACTCTAAAAGGGTCGCATTATCTGGTGATTTGCTCTCGTAACACCTTGTAACTTTTCCTTGGAACACGAATCACAATCAGACCTTATATATTTACAGTTATTTGATTAAAATGTTCTCCCTCATAGGATTACATGAACTATGTCATTTTTAGCCATCACTGAATCCCCAGTGTCTAGCAAGGCGCCAGGAAGTAAGTTGATATATGTTTGTTGATGTCTTGACAGCTGACTTTCCAAAAAGCCACCGGAATAAAGCTAAGCTTACTAAACCTACTGCAGTAATGGAGAATGCCAACTTAACAGAGTCTTAGTCATGTCTCAGAGAGAGTGGTCATGGGTAGAAATCTTTAGGGTTTAGAGATCTAGGCTCCGGTGATTTAAGGGAGGTATTTCAGTATAAGGATTTCACCAGGAGTGACTAAACCTTATGATGTAATGGTTTAAAATAGGTGATAATAAATAAAACAGTGGGACAAGGATCTTTAAGCAAGTCTTGGCAAGTAAAAGTAGTTTGATTCACGAGCTATTTGCACACACAGGCAATCTATTGTTTCGACAAGGGATCTGTTTGTCCATATGTACAAATTAATTATTTATATTACTTAGTTCTCAGAAATTTTCTGAAGCTACACGTGAAATTACTTATTGGTTTACCACCTTATCTTCATGGGCAACAATTTCCTGGAAGAAAGAGTAAATTCATATTGATATAGCTGGCTTCAGTTCTCAGTCCTGAGAATTCAGCTTTGTGGCAGCAGGAGGTCTCAGTTTTCAGATGAATAAATAGAATGCCATTTTGGTAGTATATAGTGAAGTCCTTAAAAATGTTTTTACAATATTTCCTAGTAGTTCCTTCCTAAGAGTCTATAATAAAAAAAATCAGATATACAAAGTTTTACGTGCAATGGCTGGAAGTGTCTCTGTGGGAAATTAGGGCGACCATTGAGAAGCAAGATGACTCAGTCCTTGGGAGAAAAGAAGGGCCTCTCCTTGGGAGAGCTTAAGGAGGGAGAAGCGGAGGTGAAATGAAAAAGTTGTGAATAAATTCTCAATTTTGCTTTTGATCCACTTGTGGAAACCATGTTCAATATCTGTTGAAGGTTTCTCCTCTTCTCTGCTCAAACCTGGTCACATGTTTCTAAGAAACACATGCAGATAACTCAAGCTCCAGAAAAGCATACAATTAAAGCTGTGACTATAGTCAGTAAATGAATGGTAGACGTGCTGATCTCACCTCATGTCAGAATAACAATCTCCTGGTGAGACTCCAGGGTGGGGAAAATGCTGCAAATTCCATGTGGTGCCAAGGCTAAGGTTTTTTCTGAATATCTAGAGCTCTTTCTCTGACTCTTCTTTATCATAACAATGCATATAACGTGCAAAATACACTCACTTCCTTTTTTCTTTTTTGTAAAAAGGATTTATTTATTTATTTTTTTTGGACTGAGGTCTGTGGCACTGAGTATGTGGGAAGTGAGACCCTAGATGGTTGGCAAGACAGTAAGAGTGTGAATTGTGGTTCTATCAGTGAATAGCTCCTTAATGGCTGGGCTTATATCCCAAGATATTTTCCAAATAAATTTCCTAAGATTAGGCAAATTGCCAGATGATAATAGAAGAGGGCAATCAATGTTTGTTTTTCGAAAAGGGAAAAGTATGACAAACTATACATCTGAGATTTTTTTTTTTTTTGATCAGTGTTACAGTATGAAATAATACAAGCTGGTTTATGAGTACTGAGGAGGAAAAGCAAGTCCCACCAGGACCCAAGATAGGGTCATTAGAAAAAAAAATAATGACTGACAAACCCTATTTACTGTTCTTGGTATTGTTTGTAGATTAAGAATTTGTAGATATTGTACCTGGATTTTCCCATGGCATTTGACCAAGTTTTCAAAATCGCTTTGTGGACAAGTATTGAGCAGGGACACTCCCTCAGTAAGATGACAAGTACCTAGATGAAGGATTGTACTCAAAGGTACGGATTAATGTGTTAGTTTCAGTCTGCAAGAAGATTTCTACTTATGCATATTCAGAGTAACTCTGAACCACCAAGGACTATTCATAATGAGATATAATTTTATATTAAGTAGTGCTAACATCCCAATAAATGAAGGTTATATTTGGGGTCAATTAAAATATTGTATGTCCTGCAATAGAAAATTACTAAATGTCTCCTGTCTCACAATCTTTTCAAAACTCATGAGACTTGCTGTTTTAATGATGATAGATTTGACATTTTAATGATGATGCTGTTAATAATGCTGATGATACTTTCATTTGGGTTACCTGAGTAAACAGTTTCTGGATCAAAATGTACAGTTTTGTTGAGTTATTTAAACAGAGCATACAGGTTCTTATTCTCATATTACATATTGGTTTCAAATATACTTTAACCAATGATTGTTAACTTCAACCAATGGAAAAACAAGACTCAATATTAAAGAACTCTTCAGTATTCAGAAAGTAGATAAGCTGAAGCTAATTCTGAAAGAATTAGTCAAAGTATATGAAAATAGGAAAGATATGAATATTATATTGCTGTATCTCATTAAAAGAGTCATTTGCCTAGCACATGTAATTGTGATCTATCATTCCGGTCACCACCTGGACCATGTTAGGGAGTCTGGCTATTAATGAGTAGATGATAATTCATAAATAGTAAGGTTATAGATGTCAATTCCTTAGTACTTACAGATATATAAATCTCATAATGCATGTGGTAGCCAGATAAAATATAGAATGTCCTGTGCAATACCACAGCATCATGTATTCTACAAGAGTTATGGGAAAATATATTTTGTAATTATTTATTCAGCAGGTATTTATATATTCTCTTGTGTGGTCCCAACATTCATCTAGGTACCAGGGATATAGTAGAGAACAAGACACATGAATAAAAGGAAATGAATGCGGAACAACAGATTGAATAAATGAAATAAAGCAGAGTGATGTGTGAGAGATTGTATGGTGGTGGTGAAGGGATACTTTACTTTGAGTCAATGAAGAGGTGCCCCATAACTTGATTCCTGAATCATCTGGCAAAATGAGCCAGTCATGTGGTGATGAGGGCAGAAAGTTCCGGGCACAGAAAGGGAGAGGAAAAGCCCAGGAGTGAGAATGAGCATGGTGTGTTCTACGAATCAAAGAAGACTTTCATAGTTGGAGTGTTATGAAAGGGTTAGAATGAATCTGATCGAGATTGAGAGGTGGAAAGGGGCCAGCTCACCTGGTGACTGCAGCCCAAGGACAAGATGTTGTTCTTTAGCCTAAGCAAAATGACAAGTCATTGGAAAGTTTTAGGTGAAGACGCGATATTACCTCATTTGTTTTTAAAAGGGTACTCATTAGGTGTTGAAGATATCATGGAGTGTATATGAGTAAGCATGGAAGCAGGGATGTGAGTTAGAAAACTACTGCATTAGTCCAGGCAAGAATGAGGTTGACTTGCACTAGGGAGGAAGCTAAAAGACAAAGAGGGTTCTTTCAGGATGTATTTTGAAGGTAAAGCTAAGAAAACTCGATAAGCTATGGATGAAGTGAAGTATCATGAAAGTGGAGGAAATCCAACCTGGCCAACATGGTGAAACCCTGTCTCTAGTAAAAATACAAAAAAAAAAAAAAAAAAAAAAAAAAAAAAAAATTAGCTGGGTGTGATGGTGCACACCTGTAATCCCAGCTACTTGGGAGGCTGAGGCAGGAGAATTGCTTGAACCGAGGAGGCAGAGGTTGCAGTGAGCCAAGATCGCGCCACTGCACACCAGCCTGGGCAATGGAGTGAGATTCTGTCAGAAAGAAAGAAAGAAAGAAAGAAAGAAAGAAAGAAAGAAAGAAAGAAAGAAAGAAAGAAAGAAAGAAAGAAAGAAAGAAAGAGAAAGAAAGAAAGAAAGAAAGAAAGAAAGAAAGAGAGAGAGAGAGAGAGAGAGAGAGAGAGAGAGAGAGAGAGAAAGAAAGAAAGAAAGAAAGAAAGAAAGAAAGAAAGAAAGAAAGAAAGAGGAAAGAAAGAAAGAAAGGAAGGAAGAAAGAAAAAGAAAGAAAGAAAGAAGGAAAGAGAGACAGAGAGAAAGAAAGAAAGAAGGAAAGAGAGACAGAGAGAAAGAAAGAAAGAGAGAGAGAAAGAAAGAAAGAGAGAGAGAGGAAGGAAGGAAGGAAGGAAGAAAATGGAGGAAATAAGGATGGCTTCTAATTTTGGAGGTTGAGTGAAGTTAGTGGATGGTGGTGCTGTTATATGTCTATTAAAAATATATACTGATGCTAAAGACTGATGCTAAAAATATATACTGATGCCACTTACATGGGCTATTTGGTCAGGCACCTGGTCAGTATTTATGTTCAGAACAGCACCAAGCAGAGATAAACAGAATCAAAAGCCATGACAACATTACTTGAAAACTTTAATCTGGCTATGTCTAAACCCAGAGACATGTTGAAGTTTCTAGTTATGTGAGTCAGTAAACTACCTTTTTGCTTAAGCTAGTTTGAGTTGAGATTTGATCAGTTGCAAACAAAAATTATAGACAAAAATATTGTCTCATTGAATTTGGAACGGGAAGACAATTAACATTTGAATTCCTTGAGGTTGCCAAGAGTAATAATACAGTCTCAGTTAAAGTTAAAATAACTTTATGCTTAAGGTTGAGAGATCTGGGGCTCAGAGATAAGAGACTTGCCTGAAGTTGCATACATTTTCAGTAGAGTTATGATTTGACCACTGACGTTTCTGACTTCAAAGACCATGCAATTTATATTACGCCATGCAGGAAGAAAACATAGAAACTAGATTTAAAAATAATAAAATATACTTTTTGATTCCTCTATTTCTTTTAGTTTCTTCTAGAGTTCCAAAACTGAGAGAGAATAAAGATGATTCTTGAAGCATCAGAGAAATAGTTGAATCTCCAAGAAGTTTCTTTGGTAGATGTAGTGTAGTGTATGAGCTGTTAAGCAATCAATCATGGGTGGATTTCAAACCTGCTTAGAATCTTAAAGTGGAATATTTCTAGCCTAATTGTCCATAGGCTAAGGCTGGACAATGTTGTCTTTTTTCCCCCTTGCTCAGGGAGACCAGATTTCATATGTATGCAGGAAATGTGGAGCCCAGCTAACCATTCATTTCCATATTTCCAAGCAGGCTGGGTGAGATTGACGAGGAAGGGCCAGTCGGTATGAAATCACCATCACAGATTCATGCTGGGGAAACTCTTCTTGAGAGCTGTACAGAGACAGGAATACAAGAGGGGGCTCTTCCTAAGTGGAGAGAGGTGATAATTAAACATAATTTGTAGAAGAAAATTAATAGTGATGGACTTGAATCCTTTATAGCAAATGTAAATTTCAAAGCAATTTTGTGTGGAGAAGTAAAAAGCTGTAATATATGTCTGAGTGGTATATGCTGACAGTAATGGTCCTCTTGTGTGGTGAGTTATTAAAGACTTTCATCTCGTGGTTTTCAATAATGAAAAGGGAGGCAGTTTGGGAACATTTTCTGAGATTTGTCCCTTATGTTGATTTAGCTTGTATGATCAGTAGGTTATCTCAACAGCTGTATGGAAAAGGTTAAATTTGCTAAAGAGGTAAAAGACCAAAATGTGAGAAGCATGCTACTTTAGAACCATGTATTATTTCCTCTCTGATACTAACAAACTATGACTAGGAGTGACTCATTTAATCTCTCTGAGGCTTCGTCTCCACACCTTGTCCAAATATCTTGTCCATCGCTTTTTCCAACTCCAATTATCTCTGATTCCTTTCTTTGATACAAATATCTTCTTGAGAATGAGCTTTTCTTCCCCTCTTTAAGGACCTTACCCTGAAGAAATCTCAGGGACATTTTGCTTAGGTAATTTTCTCTCTGTTTGAGAAATTTTCTTCCTTATATTTGAAATGGATTCAAGAATTGGCTCTAGGACTAGATCTCCTTCATTGAACAAGGTACACAGATAGTGAAGGATTAAAGCCATACTGCAAAGCCTGTTGCTCAAGCCTTCACAAAGGTCTGCAGAAGGAATTTGTCTAGAAACCAACAGTTCTGCTTAACCAGGTCACAATAGAAATAACTATCGGTTTGGGAAGTTCTTGAATGTTCCTGGCTCTGAGGATTATACCACAAGGAAATCAGAGATAGGACTCTGAAATAAGGAAGTGGTCATATTTTTTGATAGTTTAATATATATATTAAATATCAGAGGAGTTAAAAATCAGACTTCATGTTAATAGATTTTATGGATCTTAATAAATAATGCATGTTCTACAGCAGAGATAAACAGAGTCATCTTAAATTAGTACAGTATACTTGTCAAAACGTTAACACTGACTTGCTATTGTTAACTAAAGTCTACACTTTATTTGGATTTAATCAGTTTTTTGCCTAATGTTCTTTTTCTGTTCCAAGATTCCACATGAAAAGAAATGTTACATTTGGTCATCATGACCATATTTTTTTATTTATATCTTAGTATTTCATTTTTTATGATATTATAAACGTTATTTGTAAAATTTAAAATTTAAATTGTTCATTTGCAGATATAAAGGAAAACAGCTTATTTTTCTATGTTGAACTTGTATCCTGTGACCTTGCTTTACTCACTAATTAGTTCCAAGAGGTTTTTTCATTGTTGTTTGTGTGTGTGTGTGTGTGTGTGTGTGTGTGTGTTTTCTGTAGAATCTTTAGGGTTTTCTACATAGACATCACGTCATCTGTGAATTTCTTCATTTCCAATATGTATAACTTTTATACTCTTGCCTTATTTTACTCTCTAGGATTTCCATTGTAATGTTGGAAAAAATAGAGAGAGAAAGTATATCCTTGCTATGTTTCCAGACCTGTGGAAAAAGTATTCAGTTTCTTTAGCTACAAGGTTTATATACATATATATCTTTTACTAGGTTAAGGAAGTTCTCTTTATTCTAGTTTTTTTGTAAATCATAAATTAATGTTAAATTTGTTAAATTTTATGTATTTCTCCACCTATTGATATGAAAATGTTATTTTTCTTATTCAGTCTGTTAGCATAGTGAATTATATTGATTGATGATGTTGAACCAGCCTTGACTTCCTGGAGTGAATTCCACTTGGTAGTGATGTATTATTTTTTTCATGTATGTCTGAAGTTAATTGATGAGCATTTTGGTAAAAAAATTTTTGTCTCACTTATGAGATACATTAACTTATAGTTTTCCTTCTTATTATGTCTTTATCTGATTTTTATATTAGGGTTGTACTGGCTTGATAAAACGAGTTGGGAAGTGTTCTTTTTTCTTTTATTTTCTTAAAGAGGTTGTGGAGAAATTGTATAATTTATTGTATAATTGGTAGAATTCACCAGTAAAACTACCTGGATCTAGTGTTTTATTTTTGGAAGGTTGTAAACTATGAACTCAATTTTGTTACTAGTTACGGTACTAGTCAGATGATCTGTTTCTCCTTGAGTGAGTCATCATAGTTTATGTCATTTGAGACACTGGTCCATTTCATCTATATAAAATTAGTGGGCATAGGGTGGTTCACAGTATTTCCTTGTTATCTTTTTAATGTCGTTGGGAGCAGCAGTTATGACCCCTTCCTCACTCCTGACATTGGTAATTGAATCTTCTTTTTCCTTTTCAGGTTTATCCTGTCTAAAGACTTATCAATTTTTATTGATCTTTTCAAATAAGCACTTTTTGGTTTTATTTTCTCTGTTGTTTTTCTGGTTTAACTCTTGTTGATTTCTGCTCCCATTTTTAAAAAATAATTTCCTTTCTTCTACTTGTTTAATTTGTTCTTCTTCCTACAGTTTCCTTAGTTGAGTGACTCTAAATCTTTCTCTTTTTAAATAAGTGTATTTAAAGCTATAACTTTCCCTCTAACCACTGCTTTTGCTACATCCCATACATTTTGGTAAGTTTTATTTTTACTTAGTTTAAAGTATTTTAAAATTTCTTTTGATATTTCTTTTTTATCCAGCCATTATTTAGAAGCATGTTGCTTAATCTCCAAATATTTGGGCATTTACCAGCTATCTTTTTGTTATTGATTTCTAGTTTAGTTTTGTTGTAGTCTGACATCATATTTTATATGATTTACATTATTTTTCAAAATGCATGGCATATTTTATGGCCCCGTGTATTATCTATCTTCATGGATATTCCATGTGCCCTTGAGAAGAATATGTATTCTGCTGTCCTTTGATGGGGTATTCTACACAATGCCAACTTGATCAAACTGATTGATAGTGCTGTTCATGTCACATATCTTTACTGATTTCAGTCTGCTTGATCTGTCAATTACTGATAGAGATGTATTGCTGTCTCCAAATATAATAGGAGATTTGTACATTTCTCAATTCTTTCTATTAGTTATTGTCTAATGTATTTTGAAGCTCTGTTGTCAGGTACATACATGATTGTAAGTGTTAGGATTTCTTGGAGAACTGACCTATTTTTATGTAATGTCTCTGTTTCTCTTTGCAATTTTTTCCAGTTTTGAAGTATGATTTGTCTGAAATTAATATAGATACTCAAGCTTTTTTTGATCCTTTCCCATCTCTTTACTTGTAGCTAAAATCTTTGTATTTAAAGCAGGTTTCTTCTAGACAGTGTATAATTATGCTTCTTTCTCCAATATGACATCTCTGATCTTTAACTGTGGTATTTAGACCATTTACATTTAAAGTGATTATTTATACAGTTATATTAAAATTTACCATCTTTGTAACTGTTTCCTAAGTATTATGTTTGTCCTTTGTTTCTTTTTATCCCCTGTTTCTCTATCTTCTCTGGCTTTAAGTGAGTATTTTATAATTCTCTTTTATCTCCTCTCTTACTGCATCATTTATACTTACTGTAAAAATGCTCTTAGCCACTGCTTTAGGGCTTATTTTACATGTACCTATAATTATATATATTATTTTTACATATAAATATATATTATAATAAAATAATATAATATACAATATTATGTATAATATATACTATTATATAGAGAGATGTATGTTCATATACACATAAAATAATCTAATCCTACTTTCAAATAACACTATACTATTTCAAATATAGTATAGGGACCTTATAACAAAGTATTCCCAATTTCTTCAACATCTTTTATAAAATTTTACTAATATATTTCACTTGTATAGTTACTGTTACAGCTGTTATAACACAATTTTCTTTTAGATGAATTAGGAGTATTAAAATACAACATTTTATTTTTACTTTCATTTATTTCTTCTCTGACACTCTTTCTTTCTTTATGTAGTTGCAAATTTTTGGCCTGTGTAATTTTCCATCTGTCTGAAGAACTCGTTTCAATATCTTTTTGTAGTGCTGTTCTGCTGGCAGTAAATTTCCTGTTTTTGTTTGTCTGAGAAAGTCTTTATTTCCTCTACTTTTGAAGAATAATTTTGCTGAATGTAGAAGTCTATGTTGACAGTTTTTTTCTTTCAACACTTTAAATATTGCACTGTACTCTCTTCTTGCTTCCATGGATTCTAATGAGAAGTCTGCTTTGTTCTTATCCTTGTTCCTATATAGGGAAGGTTTTTTTCCCATCTCTGATTTGTGTCCAGATTTTCTCTTTATCTTTGGTTTTCTACAGTTGTGTTTGGGTACTTATCTTGCTTGGTATTCTCTGAGCCTCTGAACACTGTGGTTGAGTATCTGTCATCAATTTCAGTAACATCTCAGTCATTATTAATTAAAACATTTCTTCTTCTGCCCCACTCTCTCCTCTCTTTCTGCTATTTCAATTATGCATATCTCCCCACAGTTCTTGAATATTATGTTATGTTTTTTTTTTCTGTTTGTGTTTTAGTTTGAGAAGTTGTTATTGACCAATTTTCAAGTTCACTCATTTCTTCTTTGGCTGTGTTGAGTGTTCTTATGGAGTCCATGGAGGGAATTCTATTTCTATCACTGTGCTTTGGATTTTTAATTTTTTTTCTTTTTTATAGTTTAATCTTTCTGCTGAAATTACCCATTTGATCTTACATGTTGTTGATTTTTTCACTAGAACCCTTAACATATTATTCATAGCCACATTGAATTCCTTATCTGTGAATTTCTACTTCTGTGTCATATCTGAATGTGACTCTGATGATTGCTTCTGGCTTTTCTTGACTTAGGCTATGACTTATAATTTTTGGTTAAAAGTCAACATGTTGTATCAGTAATGGCTACTCAGGTAAGTAGGTTTTTTTTGGGTGGGGGTGGGTTATGTTATTCTGGCTCAAGTTGAGCTGTGTTTCATGTTTGTTGTAGCTTTAGGGACCAGACACTCCAAATTCCTGTAGTGCCATTCCTTTTCTGTTTCCTCTCTTGGCTTTGAGGCTTCTGTTAACACTTCTCCTGAGAGGAGTCTATATCTTACAGATTTTCAGCTATAATCCTGTTATACTGAAGGTTTGTTGGTGTGGTGAGTTGAGAGGGGAGGACGGAAGACACCGTCTTTCAGTGAAGTTCTGTCTCAGCGTGCAGCCTTCACAACTGTTTTCCTCCTTTCCCCCAGGAATATAGCTCTCCCACCTTCCCTGGCTACCAAGTTCCCAACAATATATTGAAATAAATAAATAAATAAATAAATAAATAATTGAAACTCTGCCCTCTGTTAACTTTTTTTCTTTCTGTTGTTGTTCCCTTTTTTTGTGTGTTACCTTAGGTAAAACACAAGACTAGAAAAGACTTCAGTGGGAAGGAAATTCATTTCCCTAGTTTCAGTAAGTTTTAGCTGTTGTTCTATGGCAAAATATTTCTCCTTGGAGAATAAGCCTTTGTTACAGTGAAGGAAATGGGAGGGTTACACTTATTGCTTTTTCCTTCCCCTTGTCAGAGACACAGGAGATTTTTTTTTTTTTTTGAGGGGGGAGTGATTCTCACTGTGAAAACCTGGTGGGGTTCCTGGATGGAAAACTGGAGAAAGTGTGGGGGTTCTCCTTTGATTGCAGCCCCAGGAATCTCTCGCAATCAAGCTAGTTAGCACTCAGCCTACAGCAATTTGTTGAAATTGCTAGAAAAAGTAGTTGTTCTACAACCTTTAGCTTCCACTGGCTTCTGCTTCAGGTAAGCAGATCTCTAGTGCTGCATCTCTCTGGGTCACTTGTCTCAGGGTTTGGAGTAGCAGTATACCCTGTGACCTCAGGTATCTGATGGGTTCAAGAACAGTTGTTAATTTTCAGTTTGCCCAGCTTTTTATTGTAATGACAGGATTGATGACTTCCAAGCTTCTTTCTTATCACAGCTAAAATGGGAAAAGCAATGTCTATCAATTTTAATGGAAAAAGTTAGATGTGCTCCACTTCAAACTTAGAGACATGCACACTTTGCACAAGTAGAAATATAAATTGAACAACTAAATTGCATAAGACATAAGCAACAATTTAAAAACCAACAAATACACAATACAGGTTTTCTGTACTCACCAAAGGATGAAGAGAAACTTGAAGAGTGCAGTTGGTGGAGGAGAGATGCAAGGTGGAGACTCTTGAGAAAGTGCATTCATTATTTTGCACCTCTTTCTTGTTTAACACTTTGTAGCTTGCACTCAAACTCATTTTATTTTATTTTAGAATCAGGGGATATATATGCATGTTTGTTCCATGAGTATATTGTGTACTGGTGGGGACTGGACTTGTAGTGTACCCATTACCCAAATGGTAAGCATTGTACCCAATAGGTTATTTTTCACTCCTCACCTCACTCTCACCCTCTCCATTTTTGGAGTCTCTAGTGTCCATTATTTCCATCTTTATGTCCACATGTACCCATTGTTTAGCTCTCACTTATAAGTGAGAACGTGTGGTACTTGGGTTTTTGCTTCTGAGTTAGTTCACTTAGGATAATGACCTCCAGCTTCATATATGTTGCTGCAAAGGATATGATTTCACTGTTTTTAATAAGTACATAGTATTCCATGGTGTATATGTAACACACTTTCTTTATCTAGTCAATTGTTGATGGATACTTAGGTTGGTCTCATGACTTTGCTATTCTGAATAGTTCTGCAATGAACATACAGGTGCAGGTGTCTTTTTAATATAATGATATATATTTCTTTGGGCAGATATTCAGTAGTGAGATTGCTGGGTTGAATGGTAGTTCTACTTTTAGTTCTTTGACAAATTTTCATAATGTTTTCCATAAAGGTTGAACTAATTGACCTTCACACCAACAGTGTCTAAGCGCTTCCCTTTCTCCACATGTTCGCCAACATCTGTTGTTTTTTGACTTTTTAATAATACCCATTCTGACTGGTGTAAAATGATATCTCATTGTGGTTTGAATTTGGATTCCTCTGATTATTAGTGATATTGAGAATTTTCTCATGTGTTTGTTGGTTAAACTCTTACAAATGAAATCAAAGAAGAGAAAAATATATATTTAAGGGAATTAGTGCTAATTCCAAAAGCACTTTGAAAACACAAATAAAAGAGTAGACACTACAGGCTGAAGAGCTGAAGAAGCAACTCCTCTTAATCCTTCTCACTTGGCACATTTTCACAAATAAGATGTTTTCGTTCATGGAACTATAACCTGGATTTAAAGTTGTTCCATGTGATATTCACTGACTAGAAAGTGTGTTTAGAAAATTGGCGAATGTATTCTTGCTTGAAACTGTAATGCTGAAATACCACATCTTAGAGTACACTAACTTAGTGTGCTTTTAGGTGAAAAAGTCATTATACCAAAAAAGAAAAATAGTTGTGTCCAGAAAATGGTATGTTTTTTCAAGAGCTCTTATGGCAAAACATCATTAATTAAGCAATGCCTACATGAGTTAATTCTGTCATTAGTTATAGTTTTTATTTCTTTTAAAGTCTGAAATCTGTTAATTAGTGACTATATTTCCTCCAGAGCAATGGAAAAATAACAATACATTTTCCTTTTTCTCAACTTTGCCCTTAGCCTCCACCAATGCCCCTGGAGCAACTGCCTAAAAATTTAGCTCATATTATTGTTATTTTTTTTTCTTTTCATCATAAATACTTATTTAGGTCTAACAACAAGTAGTTCTCAATTCTTTGCTATCTCTTCACACATACTCCTGCTTCTTTCTGGACTCATTTTCTTTCCCAAATATAGTTCATCCTCAGATTAGTAGTTATTTTCAGACACAGTCTATAATTTATAGAAGTTCTGAGTCCAAAATCACCTTTAAATGACAATATTTGTGGGGTTAGAATTCTAGAATCAAAATATTGTCTTCAGCATTTTCAAGGTATTATTGTATTTTATTTTAGATTCAGGGGATGTATATGCATGTTTGTTACATGAGTATATTGTGTACTGGTGGGGACTGGGCTTGTAGTGTACCCATTACCCAAATGGTAAGCCTTGTACACAATAGGTTATTTTTCAACCCTCAGCTCGCTCCCAGCCTCTCCATTTTTGGAGTCTATTACCTTCTTGTAGCCAATATTGATGATGACGAATCTAGTGCTATCTGAATTCCTGAAGCAGTTTCTGAGGCAAAGAAAATAGTTTATTTGGGAGGTGATCCCAGGAAACCCTAATAAGAAATCAAGACAGGAAAGGAAGGGGAGGAGGCTCAAGAAGGTGTGAATGATCAAGCTGGTTACCACTGGGGCAAATGGGACTTGTTCAGGAGAATAAGTCTTCTGACAAGTTTACAAAACTGTAGAATCTTTGCCTCAGAATTATCCCATTCTAAACGTAAGGAAGCTGAAGTGTTTACATTCCAACTCTTTTTCACCCATTGGTTTAGGATTTCTTCTAGGGAGGCATCAATTCTTGTTTTCTAATCATTGCATTTAAGGCTACCAGTTATGGCAGAGAATTGGTGGTAATTGCTATAGTAGATTGCCTTTTTCCCTCTTGGTATGTGTTACAGTTTTCTCTTTATGGTTGATATCCTGATGTGTATCTATAATATGTCACTATAGCATTCATGGTGTTAGTGTTGTGTGTATTTTAGTCCTACTCTGTCATTTCTTGCCATTTAAGGATGTATGGCTTTCTTTAGTACTTAGAATTCTCAGTCTTTCTTTTTTTGGAATATTACTTTTTCTTCATCCTCTCTATTTTCTCTTTCAAAATTTTGTTACCTACATGTTGGGACTTCCATTCTATCCTCATAATAGTTTGTGCATATTTAAAATTGTGGTTTTTTTCCTATGAAATATTTGTTATATTGATATACACAAGTCATTTATTAGATATGTTATTTGCAAATATATTCTCCCAGTCTGTGGCTTGTTTCTTCATTGTTTTAACAGCATTATTTATTTTTAATTTTTTTTAATTTAAGAAAATTATTCAAAGAGAAGAAGTTCTTAATTGTGACGGAGTCCAATTTAGCAATTTCTAGATGGTTTCTCCCCTTAGTGTTATATCAAAGAAAGTCTTTCTCTTACAATTTTATTGAGAAATTGTATAGCTTGGGTGTTATATTCAGGACTATAATTCACTTTGAGTTAATTTTTGAAAGCTATGAATCAAAACTCATTCTTAACATGTTGATATTAACTTCTTTCTAGCACCATTTGTTGAAGTTGTTTTCAGCACCATTTGTTGAAGTGACTGTGTATCCCCCACAAAGTGGATTTTTCTTCTTTTGAAAGTCAACTAATTATATATGTAGGAGTCCATTCCTTGTTTCTTTATTCTGTTTCATTAATCATCTATCTTAACTCTAAGGTCAAACTTTTTTTATTTCTGTAGCTTTATAATAAATCTTGAAGTCAAGTAGCATAGTTTTTTCAACTTTGTTATTTTTCAAAGTTGTTTTAGCAGTTCTAGGTCCTTTGCATTTCTATAAGAATTTGAGAAACATCCTTTCCATTCTACTAAAAAGACTTCTGGAAATTTGATTGGAATTACAGTGAATCTATAGTTAAATTTGGGGAGCACTGACATCCAAATGATACTGAGTCTTCAGATCCATGAGTACAGTATAGCTTTCCATTTATTTCTGTCTTTAAGTGTCTCTCAAATTTAGGAAGGAAAATTCCTCAACATGATGAAAAACCTATAGCTGACTTCATCCACAATGGTGAAAGACTGAATGCATGGATGTTTGCTTTTGCCATTTTTAACATTGTGTGAGACACCTTAACTAATGTGATAAAGTGAGAAGAAGTAGTAGTGAACAGATTGAAAAGTAACAAGAAAGACTGGATTTATTTGCAGGCAACATAATCATCTAAGTGGAAAATCCAAGAAATCTACAAAAAGCTAACATGAACTAATTATTGATTTCAATAAGATGGTAGAATATGATCTCAATATACAAAATTAATTGCACTGGCAAGGTGCTGTGGCTCACACCTGTAATCCCAGCACTCTGGGAGGCTGAAGCAGGCAGATTGCTTGAGGCCAGGAGTTGGAGACCAGCCTGGCCAACATGGCGAGAAACTGTCTCTACAAAAATTATAAAAATTAACCTTGAGTGGTGGTGCATGCCCGTAATCCCAGCTACTCGGGAGGCTGAGGCACGAGAATTGCTTGAACCCAGGAGGCGGAGGTTGCAGTGAGCTGAGATCATGCCACTGCATTCCAGTCTGGGTAACAGAGTGAGACTCTGTCTCAGAAATAAATAAATAAGTAAATATACCATTTGTAATATCATAAATATGAATTATTTGTCAATAAGTGTAAGACAATTTGTATAAGAACTGTACATTGAAAAGTACAAAATATTATGAGAGAATTACATCTGGAGACTGAATGGCATTGTAATGCCAAAGTTTCCAAAAATAATTTATAGATACGATGCAATCTCAGTCTCAATCAAAATACCAGCAGGATTTTTTAAAACATTGACAAATTGATTCTAAATTTTATAGAAATGCGAAGGCCAGAATGGTCAAGACTATTTTGGAAATGATGGTCATTGGAATACATAACCTGTTGGCAAGACTTACTTTTAAGCTATAGTAATTAAAACAGTGTGATAGACATATAGTTTAATGTGGTAGAATAGAAAGTCCAGATATAGTCTCACATCCACGTGGTTAACTGATTTTCCAAGTGTGACAAGGTAAGTCAACAAAGGAAAGGAAATCCTTTTCAACAAATGGTGCTGGAACAACTGGACATCCATATGGAAAAAATGAACCTCAATCCTTATGTCACACTATATATAATAAATCATCACAGATAATAGAAACAAAATTACAAGCTGAAACAGTAAAACTTCTGGAAAAATTTAATGGAGATGATTTTTGTGACCTTGATATCTTTGTGTGTTACCAAACTTTCTTTTTTTTTCTTTCTGAGAGGGAGTCTCACTCTGTTGCCCAAGCTGGAGTACGGTGGCGCGATCACGGCTCATTGCAACCTCTGCCTCCCGGGTTCACGCCATTCTCCTGCCTCAGCCTCCAGAGTAGCTGGGGCTACAGGTGCCCGCCACCACGCTCGGCTAATATTTTTTGTATTTTTAGTAGAGACGGGGTTTCACGGTATTAGCCAGGATGGTCTCCATCTCCTGACCTCGTGATCTGCCTGCCTCGGCCTCTCAAAAGTGATGGGATTACAGGCATGAGCCACTGCACTGGCCCAAGCTTTCTTTATAGCACGTAAAAAAGCATGAATCATACAAAGAAATAAATGATGAAGTAGACTTCATAAAAAATAAGAAATAGAGTGTTTTTAAAATGAAAAGCAAATCATACCCTGGGAAAGAATTTGTGAAATGTATCAGATAAAGGACTTGTATTCAGAATAAAGGACTCTTAAAATAAAATTTTAAGTAAAAATGCTTTTTTTAAAGGGTAAATGATTTGAACAGATACTTCACCAAAGAGAGTTTATGGCTAGATAAGAACATGAAAAGATGCTAAACATTTCTACAAAATAGAAATGCAAATTAAAACCAGAGTAAAATACGATTACATACATAGAACATCTAAAAGAAAAAGACCAAGAATCTAAGCATTAGCAAGGATGTGAAGTTGCCAGACCTCTCACACAATTGCTGGTATGAACAACAAGTTATGCAATCACTTTAAGAAACACACGACAGTTTCTAATAAAGTGAAGCATACTTTTACCGTCCACCCAGCATTCCCACTTCTGAGTATTCAAGGGAAGTGAAAACATATCTGTCAAAAGATTTGTACCCAAATGTTCACATCCTCTTTATTATGATAGCTAAAAACTGGAAAAAAACAGAGATATATCAGTTGGTTAATTTATAAACATATCGTGCATATCAATTCAAGTGATACTACTCAGCAATATGAAAGCCCAAACTATTGAAGTAATCGATGACACAATGAATTTTGAAAGCATTGTGCAAAGTAAAAGAAGCTTAATACAAAAGATTACATACTGTATGATTCCATTGAAATAAGATTTCAGAAAAGGCAAAACTATAATGGCAGCAAGCAATTCAGTGGTTGCTCACGTCTGGAATGGGATGGGGAGGGTGGAGTTGACTGCAAAGGAATAAAGGGTCAGTTTTTGGAGGAAAAAAGCTGAAAATAATAAATCAATTCAAATAATTTTGTTACCTTAAAATCAGAAGTCACTCTACTAGGAGACTCTTCTGAATAGTCTAGCCGTGTTCTTTGCTTCAGACCAAAGTACTCATTTATTTTCTGGTTTCTTTTGTTGCTGTTTTCTTGAGATTAAAAATTAATTTTTTGGCCAGGTTCAGTGGTTCATTCCTGTAATCCCAGCGTTTTGGGAGGCCAAGGCAGAAGGATCACTTGAAGCCAGGAGTTCTAGTGGGCCTGGGAAACATAGCGAGACCTCATCTCTAAAAAAAGGAAAAAAAAAATAGCTGGGCTTGGTGGTGCATGCCTATAGTCCCAGCTACTGAGGAGACTGAAGGGGAAGGACTGCTTGAGCCGAGCAGTTTGAGGTTGCAGTGAGTTAGGATTTATCACTGAATTCCAGCCTGGGCAATGTAGCAAGACCCTGTCTCAAAAAAAAGATTCTTTACTGGCAAAGAATCTTTAAAATCTCAGTTATGTGGGTGCAATTTGTGGTTGAGGTGGTAAAGTCCTTCCCCTTCCCCCCGGCCACTCAGCTGCCTGCTGCCTGGGGGCTCCAGGACTGACTATAGATCCATCCACCTGACTGAGTTTAGACATGAACCCATAGAATGAAGGACTTTTTGAATCTTTCCCTGACTTGCCTTCACAGCTTGCTTAGACCTGAAATCTGTCTAGCTATAAAAGATTTGTAACACAACAGGAATTGTGGACTCAAGATATTTCTAACTATTATAGTGCCAGAATAGAGAAGCAGAGGTGAAGGTAATCATTTTCAGCCAATCATGTTAGCTCATCATGCATGTCTCAATGGTTTCATTAGCAACACAAGCACACAGAAGTATTTAAAAGTTTACTTCTATTGGAACATCGTTATCCCACACCTTTTATTTTATTTTATTTTATTTTTTTACCTTCTACAACTGTCATTTTCAGCATTTGCAGGCCATCTCAAGACAGAGGAAGAAAAATGTGCTGTGTATATCATATATGATGACTGAACCCTGTTGTTATCATCATTCATGGTTGAGATGCGGAATCACAAGGCATGAGTTATCCCTCACCTCCTCATTCACAGAGATAAAAACATAGAAATGCCATCCCAACATTTAAGCAAGATATACATACCAAGAATGGTAAAGAACAATAAATTACCCCAGTAACTCCTATATTCTTTCTACAATAAAATGGTAGACTTCAGGAAAGCAACACAAGCCTTTGGAATAAAATCACCATTCTACCAACTTTAATCTTTATATTTATTTGGACGAAAAAGTTTCCCAGTGTGTTAGGTGTTCCAAGAGCCTTAGAGAGCACAGAGAGAGTCTCCAAACACATGTACCTGCACGTGGAATGGGCCGATTCAAGCAACGGTTCCCTGGCTAAAGAGCTGAATTTGCTTGAGAAATGTAGGGAAGTGTGAGACATTGCAAACTTGCTGAGCAACAGCTCTGTAAAAGAGCTTTGGCTTTGTAACTGTGAGCTCACATTCTTCATATTAGCGCAAATTCTGTGGCACCACTCAAGTTATTGTCTATGTACAACGGCCTGTTTCTGGATTTGAGGATAGGACCCTCAATCAAATGTTTTCTCATATTGCAGTGCTGTATATCTGAGCCTCTGAAGATCATGACAATAGATTCTGGTCCATGTTTAAGATAAGAGCTATCCCACCAAAGTTTACCTCCCAAGTTATAATTTCAAGGGAATTTGTGAAGCTGTGATGTTAAAATCCCATTAGACACATATTAGAGTAACCCAATGATATTTACTCCAAAAAATATTTTTTTTTCCTCCAGGAATAGGCAGCTCTTTAAAGTATGTTCCTAAAATATTAAACGTATTTCACATTGTCTTGCATGCATCAGCCCTGTCATATCTGCACAAAGCTACAGGGGAACTGAAAATATAATAATCAAAAGACCATTCCAGGAAGTTTTTACATATGGACTCTTGTTTGTGGCAAAATCATCTTTCATCCTCAGTGAGACAATTAGAACTACATGAGAACTTTAAGGACTGTTAAGATGATGAAGAGCCACATTCAAGAGTTGTTCCAGTAGCATCTTGACAAACATTTTAATTTTATATCTCTCAAGTAAGCCCATAAAACAGCATGATCTAAAAATTTTTAACAAATATGTTAATAAAAATTTAAATGTGCATGGATTACTTATGCTGTTTTGAGTTGATTACATAGTAATATTGCCTAGTATTCACCTTAATTAGATTAAATATTGATCAGTGCACTCTCCATTGGTATTTCATTAACACACAATCACTGTCTTGTTATATCTACATGTACCTTTACATTAATTAAAAAGTCCTGTTGGAAATGAGAAGTTATGGAAAGATATACAAAGCTGGCCCTTTTAAACATAAAACGGACTAGAAAACTCACACCTATGAATTGAAGCAGAAAATAAAAATAAAACTCTCCCTACTTTAAGGGTTTAAAGTAATTAGAAGAACAACGATTCATTTTTTTCCCATAGGATGTCAGTTGTGATATCAGCCACACTAAGTTCATCTATCACTCTGTGTTAAGGAAGAGGTTATGAAATATTACACTTATTCCTGAGGATTATGGCCTTTGTTTATTTTTAAAAGAACCTCACTTTTAAACAGCATCATAGATTTCTTAGCATGTGATTAAGGCTGTTTATTTTCATGCTGATGAGCTAAGAGCTGTTTCAATGAAGAGGTGCTGTAATTTTTCCCATGATCTGGAAAATAATTCATGGCATTTTTATGTTGTCATTAACTGTCACATCTCTTGAGTTAAATATGAGCCCTGTCATTTGGAAGTCAGAAAGCGGCTCCTAAATTTCTCAATTTCATTAGCAATTGATTCAAATCATTTCCCGAAAATAGTCTGAATTGACATATGAATTGTAGTGGTTCCTCAGCTTGGTGATTAATTAATCAAGCCATCAGGTTCACATTAAACTATTTATCAATCTTACGATTTCCTGCTTTTCAGAAAAAATTAAAAAGCACTCTAATCATATTTTATGAGTTTTGAGAAAAATTAAAATAGGACCAGAGAAAGTAATCTGTGCTTCCTAATTCAGAAGCTCCACAATATCAATTTCTGCAACTGAAGACACTAAAAAGAGGAGATGGGGTTCAAATCTATATCCCAGGAAAGACACTAGAGTCAGTTCTGCAGGCTTCAGTTTCTTCATCTATAAAATAAGAAAACTGAATAATTGAACTAAATAATCTTGTTTTTTTCCTCACCTTAAAAATTGTTAGTCCATGAAAAACAGTAATATATTATTGTTACTTTTATTAGTTTGATGTGTGCCCAATTGTCTTTACATTAAAGCAACCAAACTCCTGGTTATTGACAGAGCCTCACAGACTCCATATTAAAATTGCAATTGACATCTTTAGACCAGCATTAACCAATATTCTGTAATTTGTGTTTGAAATACTTCTTTCTGGTAAAGGCCACATCAGTCTGGGTCTCTTCTATTGTGCTATTATAACAAGAAACCACAGTCAATTGCTTCAGCCCAGAATGACAGGATCAACCATTCCAAGATTGGGCCACACCAAAAGCCATTTGTTGGCTAAGAAAATTGCTGGCAAAACATCAAGTTGTTTGCCTATTTAATTTCACTCACACTTTGCTGAGTTTAGTTAATAGCCAGTTCTTTTCAAAATAAATAACTAGCCAACCAAATGTAGCCTCTTTTCTTTCAAATTTGCTTTGTGTATACCCACAAAATGAATGTCTCATTCAGCACAAATCCCTCTGTTGTTATTAATAGAAAACAGAGCGTTCTCTCATAAAGTTAACTGCATTTTCAGTGCCTGGCTTCCTCTGGTGCTCTAGAAAGGAGAGTGTAAGTCATACAGAAACAAACCCACATGTGCAGTTAGGGTGGGCATCCATAAGGCGTTGGTAAATCCTGTCCTTCCCACCCCTGCTCGCAGTTCCTGCAGAAACGTCAAGGGTCCTGGCGTCTAAAATGACAGAGGCAGTTTCAGGGTTTCATCCCTTTAGCTATCCTTTCTCAGGAAGCTCAGGAGAATGAAGAGAAATGAACTGTGCTTTCCTCCCATTTCTTCTCATCTTCGGGTTGAGTTGTGTTTGGTTCACCCCCCATAGTACAAACTACTAAGGTATAAATAGTTGTATACATTTATAGGGTATGGTGTGATGTTTTGATACATGCGTACATTGTGGAATGATTAAATCAAGATAATTAACATATTCATCACCTCACATACTTATCATTTTTTTAACTTAAAAAAAATCTTATGTAGACGGCTATGGCCTATAGGGGAATAGGTGAAAATGGGAAAACAGAAAGGGTATTCAACACACAAATCCACAAAGGACCTCGCATGTAGACTTCACCTTTATCTTTGAATGAGGTTATTCACACGATTGCTCAGATGCATGACAGACTTGGGGAAAAAGTAAAGTTAATCACGCAGCCCGAAACTGGTGTTCCACTATGGAAAAATACTGTCCACAATCCCTATTGTAGCAATTCTATGATTATCCTATGTACAGCACATTGATAGCACATTTTTTAAAGAGTTAATTTGTTCAGTGTAACTGTTTTAAAAATAACACAATTTTTATAACACTGTTTTAATATTTATTCTCCTTTTTTTCTATATACAGGGAGCCTCAAATAATGGAGAAGCCCAGGCCCCTTCCATCCTCTCTGAGGCCTTGCACATTTTCACCATACATCCTTCATTTTAATCTCTACAATGCCAGAGTTCCACCCTGCAGGAAGACAAAGTCTTGTAGTAAAAGGAAAATAACCTATGGAAGAGGAATAAGACAAGTACCAAAGGAACAACCTAAGCCCTCTAACAGCCTTGGTACATTGCCAAAAGACACCTCCATTATATTACTAAAGAGAAAGAAAAATTCTCTCCTTTAGATCATAGCCTACTCCTCCTACTTGGTTGTAACGCACTTGTAATGCATAGCTATCCCAAGCCCTTTCTGGAATATGCCATACTTTCAGGCTCCTGGGCTAGCACCATGAGGATGGAAAGGAATTGCATTTGCAAATGTCAGCCTACCTCATCCATCTCCCCTCATTCAAACAATACACATTCAAGGTTCAGCAATCGAAGTTATATATTTTTCCTTAATGTTGTTGTAAGGTAATGGTTCTCTTATCTGAAATTCATCAGCCTGCTATAAATTTAAACTCCATTACTGCCAATAGAGAAAAGCTAAGCACCAAACCACTTTCAATAAATTTGCACTTATGCAATTGAACTGATACGGCCTCAGAGGAAAAGGTGAAACTCATCTTGAGATATTTAAGTTAGTCTGAGTCACTGCTTCGTCTGGTGTTAAATTGGATCCATCGAGAAATGTAGGGCAGCACTCATCAGCCCTGAGTTATAAGAAGAGATTTCAGGCTGAAAAAAAAAAAAAAATCTGTCTCCAGCATTCATTATTACATGGCGTAATTCTAAGACAACACTGGCTGGCTCTGTTATTTGGCACAACTAAATGCTACAAATGGAAACCCTGATGGATGAATATTTTTATGAACAACATTAATCAGACTCAGAGCAGCCCAAGCCCTGGGGCTTTGTCATGTCCAGTCATGAGGCTGTAAGTGAGGATGTCTCTACACTGAAAGTGTAGAGGGTAATTCCTAACATTTGCTTGGGGCTTCATCATGTATAGAAAATATTGCTTTTAGTCTATGCACCCACTCCAGGTACCACAATTGTTGTTTACTATCTTCTGTTTCTGATGAGAAAACTGAGGCTTAGAGATGTGAAATGACCTCCCTTCCTGGGTGTGTCGTGACTTGAAATCAGGTCTTCCTGGCTCTGTGGTTTTGGTAGTGGAAGATGAACACACCCAATTTAGCAGCCTCAAAAGGCCTGTGTGGCTCTCTTGGTAAAGAAGAGCATCTCAATCAAAAGTCCACAGAAGCAAATGAGCTATGCACAGAGTCGCCACTGTAGCTCTCTTGGAGAGGATGGCTCCAGAGGCTTCCTTTCTGAAACAATCTAGCATTCTGGAAAGTGGGGGAGGTGGGTACCTGCTAGCCAATTAGACTTGATGGTTTGGCAACAGACAGTAGGGTGATCAGCAAGAGCTCCAGGCTATTAAGGAACAGATTTGGAGATTTAGAAATTTAAAATAAATTTTATTTATAGTTGCAAAGACTCACAAGTCTCTGCAGACTCAAGAATGGGAAGTTTAACTCCCAGGAGGTAATGAGCATGCTACAGGTTGTGGGAGCTTAGCTGTCAGATACACACATGCACATACACACAACTCTCCCTAACCCCTCCTTCTACCCCCAGCCTCTGCCCATTCTAAGGCCAGAGCAGGCATTACATATCAGTTGCAAGAACTGAACAGCATTTGTGCTTAATTGGAAGATATACATTATTCATGAGCCTTGAGTCTGTGATGACTTTGGCATTCATTAGGGGGGAAAAAGGGCATTAGTTTTCTTGGTACAAAACATTTTCGTATTAAACTTCATTTGCAACCCACCTTTCAATGTGAGGAATTAGAAATGCTTTTAAGCAAAGTTAGGAACCAAGAAGTAGCTGGGAAACAAGCAGCAGCAACTTCTAAAGATGGAAAAGAAAGTAGTAAGACCTGGGAATTCTCAAGCTCTGAGTATAGGAGAAGAAGAGTCAGCCTCAAATTCAAACAGGTTAATAATAATAACAATCATAATAATGAGAAATGTTTGTATGACTATACATATGCTTATGTTTGTATACACTAGATACCCTATATGAATATGTATATTATACATGAATATATATTTTATATATGGAGATACATACAGCCTCACAATTTATTTCAAAGAACTGGATGAGTTGTGAAGTTTTTCTTCTTACCTTCATTCTTCCAAAATAAAAGACATCATCCCCTAAGAGATAAAGTTATGCCTAATTTAGGGTTGTACGATGCCCTTCTTCATTTTATTTAGAACAGATTTTTAAAACCTACTGGAAGCTTTTGCAGAATTAAGATTGAATCTTCCTAGCTTCTTTTTTCACAAGTATATCCAGAATTAAGATGATCTAAATAAATTTCTTTATTTTGCAAATGAAGAAACTGTGGCACAATGAGGGATCTGGCATGGTTAGTGTGTCAATGGATTAGAAGCGAAGAAAAATGGGTATCTTTCATAAACACCCTTTCCCACACACATGGTCACCAGTCCCTGGGAAAACCCTGTAGCCACGGGCTTTGCAGTCAAACAAATATGGGTCCAAAAACTACAGGATGGGGTGGAGGGCAAACTTCTTTACCTCATTAAGCCTCAATTCTTCAATTATAATTTGAAGACAATTTCTTTATTGTTTAATTTCTTCATTTATAAAATGAAGACACGTCGTATACATTTTTCACAAGGTTTAGAGGAGATAAGTATATGTTATCTCAGAATAGTGCCTGGCATATTCTAGACCTCCATAAAAAAGTGCCATGGTTGTCTTCTTAGTTATACCATCTGAACACACAACCCACCTGGGTATTCTTGCTATTGCTTTCTTGGTGTGGCACACTGGGGACATTTGAATAACTTCTCCATTAGCTATTGACTTCCTCAGATCAGGGTCATCTTTTAGTCCTACTTTGTGTTCTCCAGCACCTGGCCCTAATTCAACTAGTAGGTATTCAGTTAGGATTCAAATTGTGTTTTACATGGTGAGCCAATTATGATGTGCAGTCTTTTCACGTGCCCTTACTGATGATGATGTACCTGCCTTGGGAAACCGGTGAGGACTTGTGATTTAATATCACAGGGAAATCCTGTTTGTAAGAATGTTGACAAGCAAAGGTCCCCACTTTATTTCAGATGATGGTCATCTAAACTCATCAGACCCAGGAAGACAGGTACCACCATCTCCAGTTAATAGAGGAGGAGCGTGTCTGAGGAAATGAAGTGATGGCCTTGAAGTCACTGGCAATGAATTGAGACTGGGAAATAATCTCAGGGCATCCATCTTAGGTCTAGCATGTATTCCATTCGACATTCTTTTGCTCAATGTAGACTCATTGTCTATTGTTTTAGGTCAAACTCCACAAAGCAGGTCACTATTTAAGGATAGTGCTTTTAAAAAAATGGGATAAATAGGTTGGTTAGTTGGTGAGTATTTCATTTGAAAGGTCTCAGAGCAGGAATGAAGTCATTGCCTGACAGTGAAGGGGTGAAGCATAATAACTCCAAGAGGCTCATCACAAGAGTGAAATTTCTTTGTAGTTTCCCATTAAAATTCATGTCCGTTTACACTCAATGCCAAGGCATATGCATGCTTATTTCAATGCACATTTACTCTTTAAATCTGGAAGTAAAATAGGTATGCCAAGAAACTACCATGTTTATTCTATAGTTCAGGATATCCATGGCCCATAACTGTGCAGTTCAGACAAGGAAAAATGGTTAGTGGGACTCTCTTTCTCTATGGTACTCCCCAAACCTCAGCTCAAGCCCAAGTGTGTGATGACCCCCAGTCTATTACCATTAGGGCACAGCTAATGGGCCTCCACCAGGGCATGCCAACAGATGGCAACCTGGCTTATCCATCCGACAAATTTTCTTAAGGAACTGCTGAGGATGCTTGCCTTCCCACTAAAGCCCTCAGAGCAGCAAGCAGCTGAACTCATTTCTCTTCTGCCAATGTGTATTAATTCTTCTTTCTGTAATGAGATACAGAAGAGAAAAAGAAGAAGAGGACTGATGTGGAGTCAGATTGGGCCTGATGAGTTATGGAGCCTGCCTTCTCATCAGCGATGTAAAACAGCCCCGGCTCTATTTACTGCTGCTGTCAGCAGGATCAATAAATAACATTTTCAGTGACATGAAGAGGGAAAGCGTGAGCTCAATGAAATGAAGGGGAACCAGAGTTAGAAGCAGATAATGCCCTTTTTTCTCTGCCTGCCCTGGTAGGAGTCACCTATTTGGCTGGCAGGAGATGGGGACAACAATTTGTTTTGGCTTTTAAGAAAGAAGGAAGAGGCTGGGTGCAGTGGCTCATGCCTGTAATCCCAGCACTTTGTGAGGCTGAGACGGGCGGATTGCCTGAGCTCTGGAGTTTGCAACCAGCCTGGACAATACAGTGAAACCCCATCTCTACTAAAATACAAAAAATTAGCTGGGCGTGGTGGTGGGTGCCCGCAGTCCCAGCTGCTTGGGAGGCTGAGGCAGGAGGATCGCTTGAACCCAGAGGCTGAGGTTGCAGTGAGCTGAGATTCTGCCACTGCACTCCAGCCTGGATGACAGAGCAAGACTCTGTCTCAAAAAAAAAAAAAAAAAAAAAAGAGAGACACAAAAAAGCAAAGAAGGAAGATACATTCCTGAGAGTGGCAGAAGGGTCCTCTGGTGGGAGGAGAGGCAAAGAAGGGCATGATTCATTGCCACTATAACTTCCCTTTTCCCTCCTCTGTAGCATGACACCCCCATCTGTGCCTGTAAGCTGCCATCACCTGGCTCAGGTGGGTCATGGATCCATTTCTTAGCCACCTCTGAGGGAGGTATTTGCTTATTGTTTATGCTTTAGAAATAGTCCAGGGCTAAAGTGAAACCCAAAGAAGGCATTTTTTGGTTTGCCAGATGGCTGAGAGGGTGATGACCATTAAACAAGACCCCCATGGTCATAGGTGCTAGGTGGGGGTGAGGAGGTCACCTAGTGCACAACAAAATTCCAGTCCCTCTAACAAGAGTTTTGGAGTCAAGTAACATAATCACAGAATGTCCACTTTGAAGGAATCTCTGAAGTCATCTTGTCCAACCTCCCAGCAAACATCAAATCATCTCTTTAGCCCATGAGGAGGTTGTCCCTGCATCTAGGCACAGCCATATTCTTCAATACAATCCCTGTCTCTGAAAGCAGCTCTTTCCAGCAGAGATCCCTCCATGCTGCCTAGGTGGATGATGAAAGTGACGTGAGTCAGGAGCCCAGTTAACCGCAGTATGTCCACTTTGCATGCCCTGTGAGATGGGCATTCCACCCACTCTGACCACAAGTGGCCCCCCATCCTGCCTTCACTTTATGGACAGCTGTGTAAAAAGATGCCTCAGCCAAAAGACTATCAAGGAAACTCAGTTTTAGGTTTGGTGAACAAAATAACTTTTAGGGCTTCATTTGCATTAATGTTCCTTTCCTTAACATTTTCCTAGCCTGTTCATTTGGGCTAAAAACTGTGGGTGGTTGAGGGTGATTTATAGCTCTTGGATATCTCAGACTCTTTGTGGCATTTAAAAGTTTTGGCAGAAACCAACTATAACAGCTCCATAGGTATCTGGGGGAGAGAGAGGAAGAAAAGCTAGGAAGTAGTTAGGGCAGGAGTGGAGAATAATGGTGGGCACTGAGAAGAGATAAATAGAAAGACAAAAGGAAAGAAAAGAAGGAGGAAAATGGGAAATGGAGAGAGAGAGGAAAAAGAAGGGGGCTGGGAGGAAAGAAAGGTGAGAAGGGGAGGAGTGAGAGACTGTTTAGAAAAGTTCCTACTCTCATCAACTCTGCTTCCAATTTATAAACACTGTTAATTGGGTGGAAAACATCACCAAAAGAAGCTCTTCTTTAAAGCTGTTGAAAAGTGCCAAGAAATAAAATATGGACATATATGTATGTATATGTATTCCAGATTCAGATTCCAAGTATCATTTGGGGAAATCTAGTGAAATCTCTATGAAACAAAGGGATGTTCATGTCAGAATTAAAGCTTTTTTTCTATACTATTAATATTGGGTGCTTACCAGAGTCTGTGCATTGTTTGAAGTACTTTACCAATATGAAGGTATCAAATCCACATGACAAGCCTACATTACCAGCTGGACATTACCATCTGCTTTGCCAGGAAGCACAGAGGCTCAATGACTGTCCAGGGCCACATGATGAGGAGCATAGGAGTGTCCATTCTCATGCTGCTATAAGGACATACCCAAGAGCAGGTAATTTATAAAGGAAAGAGGTTTAATTGACTCACAGTTCTGCATGGCTGGGGAGGCCTCAGGAATCTTACAGTCATGGCAAAGGGAAAGCGAAAATATCTTTCTTCACATGGCAGCAGGAGAGAGAAGAATGAGAACTGAGCAAAGGGGGAAACCCCTTATAAAACCATAAGATCTCATGAGAACTTACTATCATGGGAATAGCATGGGGGAAATTGCCCCCATGATTCAATTACATCCCACTGGGTACCTCCCACCACACATGGGGATTATGGGAACTACAATTCAAGATGAGATTTGAGTAGGGACACAGCCAAACCATATCAAGGAGCTAGGATTTGACCCCAGGCAGTCTGGCTCCATAGCCTGGGTGTTTAATCACCATACAATTCTGCCTCTCATTCCTTTTGGAATCATTCATTCAGTTAATTGATATTTATTGAGGCCCCACTATGTGTCAGTCAGGGTTGAAGCTTCCCATAGTAACACCATCTGGGCACAAAGGATGCAAGCAAGCAGGAACAAGCACACTGTCTGCTCTGGACAACTGTTATGATGGGTGAGACATCACAATGGATGGTAATTCCTTGGTTATTTGTCTCCAAGTTCTGAAAGGGGTAAGCAAGCCAAGAGTATAAGGATCTGCATTTCTAACAAGCTCACAAATGATCTCAATGTTGCTGGTCTGGGGATGGATTGTTTTGACGATTGCTGTGTTAGAGATACTGCTCTAAGCAAAAAGAACAGAAAGTGACACAGACTATGACTGAGAAGTTTCTAGGTGAAAAGGCAGGAGAAAAGGATGTCTCCAGGCCTGGAGGGGACAGAGAGATGGCACTTTGGGAAATGGAGGTAATGTTGAGAGGTTGGAACACAAAGTTTAAAGCTAATGAGTGAAAGGATATGGTGCTGAATAGGCCACTTAGGGGCTGATAAAATGAACAGAGCTCTCACCTCATCCAGGAAAGGGTCACCCCTCTCTTGAAACTTTTCTGAGGTACTACACAGGGTTTGCTGTTCCCAAATTGTGGAGTCATCTTTCGATATGAAGGTCAAGTCAGATTTCTAATCACTTGTCTCTCCTTCCCCCAACTGCTCTTGGAAAATCTGCTCCAGGCTAGACTGATCTCATGTTTCTGTTGCTGAATGAGGCTATTAAACAAACACAAGTAGATGGCATGGCTTTGTCTGTAAGTCAACTCTTTATGGAGATCACATACATGGCTGTCTCTGCAGAGCATTTTGAGAACTGGATCATTCCACTGCCTGGCCAAGAGATCATAGTTTTCACTATTGAAGGCATTCATTTACTTTAAGCTAGTGAATCACTATAGGACTCCTATTAATATGCAAATGTGTAATGGGATAGGTAATTTATTACCACTGTAATCCTCACAAATACAGTTTTAGGATTTTATCAGATTGTCTACGGCCTGGGCTATGGTTGGGGGAGTAGAGAACCTGTCTCAGCATTTACTGATGGACGGCTCCACTCACATAGAGGCTACTGGCCTTTAGACCACTAAACAGTGACAGGACTAAACAGACCACTAAACAGTTTCCAGGACCATCTGCACACACATCCAATTTTATATCCATTGTCCAGTTCATTCCAGCTCATGTGATAGTTACCTGGGAGTTTAGATAGACAGACATGTGCATTCCCTCCGGAATTGTTTTATGACTCCAATCACTAGTGAACAACAAATTTTTAAGAAATGTATCTTAGGGGTAGAATGTGAAAATGGACATCCAAATGGATGGTCAGTAGGAATAAGTAAATATACAGAATGAGGATAAAGAGAGGGGTGCAGTATACGTCAAGTGAAATCAGATAAAGAGGGATAGAGAAAAGAATAAATGCAGAATAATACTGGAGTACTAAACACAAAACCCCTTCCCACCAGTCTCATGGTTGTTCCAAGATTATGTGGGGAAGGGGTAGGCTGGATCTATATGGATCTGCACGCTTAGTCATGGACCCAGCAGAGGCATGATCTGATCTACTCTCTAAATGAGCTACCATTCTGTGTTGGAATGGTGTCATAGCACAAATTTTTCATCAAGATAGAAACTAAAAGCCAAATAAAAATATTAAGAAAAAAATCATTTTTAAGCACTGAAATATGACTTAGAGTTTGATTTTTTCCTTTTCTTCTGCCAAGAGGATGCTTCTTTGAGTACCTTAAGGTATCTGGCAATTTATCTGGAATTACACAGTGGGAGGGGCATGAGGAAAGATGGGGAGAAAGAGTTCTAATGATCCCGACAATTGCAACAATTGCTAGAACAAAAAGAGACTTGTCTTTTAAGGTTTGGGCTAGCAAGACCCAATGAACTTCGTTTTACCCTCATCAGATGTTGATAGGAGGACTGTTAATGTTTTCTCTCTCTCTCAAAACCTGATACATGTCAGGCCCCCAGCTTGTTAACTGCTGATTTGGCCATCATTAGTCCCTGCTTCAGCTGACTGCCTCATTTATCTTGGCTTAATCCATCACCATGCCAACATATGAGCATATATAGGTATTCTTCTATTATGCTCAAGTAGCACATGGAAGCATGCTTCAATTTAAAGTGACACACAAATCTAACTTTTCTCATCCTTTAATTTGACTCAGTGGCAACAGAATATGGGAATAACAGACAATGTGCAGTCTATTAGCAATTTTACCGTGAATCACTGTTAGAGTCTGTCATCGTAGTATTTATTCAACTGAGTCTCATGTGGTCTAGTTGAGCATCACATACATGCCTCTATTTTGCTTCCTGACATCCTTGTACACATCCAGCATAGCGTATGAAACACGAATGCATCCACCGCATCAAAATATTTATAAATATGTGATGTTAATCGTCAAAAAATTGAACAAGGATAACACAATTGATTCTGTTCCAATACCCATAGTTATTGCATTTTTATTTTTTTATTTTTTTATTTTTAGACAGTCTCACTCTGTCTCCCAGGCTGGAGCGCAGTGGCACGGTCTCAGCTCACTGCAAACTCCGCCTCCCAGGTTCATGCCATTCTCCTGCCTCAGCCTCCCCAGTAGCTGGGACTACAGGCGCCCGCCTCCACGCCTGGGTAATTTTTTTGTATTTTTAGTAGAGATAGGGTTTCACCGTGTTAGCCAGGATCGTCTCTATCTCCTGACCTCGTGATCCACCCGCCTGGGCCTCTCAAAGTGTTGGGATTACAGGCGTGAGCCACCGTGCCCGGCCTCCATAGTTACTGCATTTTTAAGCTCATTAAAGGAAACAGTCTAAGTAAGTGGCTTTAAGAATTAAAGACATTACAAAAAAAAAGACATTACTACGTTAGCTTTTGTGTTTCTGAAGCTCTTTCTGGGAGAAAAAGACGGGGAGAATTTTCAGTTGGCTACTAGATCATGGTAGGGGAGGGGAGGGGGGACAAAAAAAAAAACCCACAAACTTCATTGACCTTTAAGTGATTGTGGTAGTATATATATGTTTTAATTTGGTGCTTGAGAAAATGACAAAAAGAACCTTTGAGAAAATTCAAATTTGTCCAAAAGCACTACTAAATTGATCACAACAGCACTTACATAGATTTGAAAAATAACTCTGTATGCATACACATGCACAAATACACACATGAAATCACGAAATAAAGTATATACATTATAATTATATATCCAGGATCATGTATATGTACTGTTGATTTCTGTACACACACACACACACACACACACACACACACACACACACACACACCCCATTATAGAAAGCAAACCTACGTCTCATTCTCCATGTTCTTCAATCTTGGTTTTGAATTCTTGTCTTGAATTCTTCTCAATTCATTTTATACTTGTCCTTCAAACAGTCTGTATTATTCCATTCTTACTTCACTATAAAGAAATACCTGAGACCTGGTAATTTATAAAGAGAAGAGGTTTAGGCCAGGTGTGGTGGCTCACACCTGTAGTCCCAGCACTTTGGGAGGCCGAGACGAGCAGATCATGAGTTTCAGGAGATCAAAACCATCGTGGCTAATACGATGAAACCCAGTTTCTACTAAACATTCAAAAAATGAACCAGGCATGGTGGCGTGAACCAGGCATGGTGGCGGGTGCCTGCAGTCCCAGCTACTTGGGAGGCTGAGGCAGGAGAATCACTTTAACCCTGGAGGCGGAGGTCGTGAGCTGACATAGCGCCACTGCACTCCAGCCTGGGTGACAGAGCAAGACTCCATGTCAAAAAGAAAAAAAGAAAAAAAAAAAAAAGAGAAGAGGTTTAACTGGCTCATGGTTCTGCAGGCTGTACAGGAAGCATGATGCTGGCCATCTGTTCAGCTTCTAGGAAACCTCAGAAAACTTATCATCATGGCAGAAGGGAGAGAGAGCAGGCTCTTATTAGGTGGCTGACTGGAGCAGGAGGAAGAGAGAGAGGGAGAAGGTGCTACACACTTTGAAACAACCAGATCTCCTGAGAACTTCTATTATGAGAACAGCACGAGGCTGATGGTGCTAAACCATTAGAAAACTCCCCCTTGATCCAATCACCTCCCACCAGGCCCCACCACCAACATTGCGGATTGCAACTGAACATGAGATTTTGGTGGGAACACAGATCCAAACCCTATCACAGTCTTAGATAACAGCCTTGTTTACATTCCTTTGCACTTTTCGGTTGGCTGTGTCTTGGCTTTATTCAGCAATAGTGCCTTTTTCCTAGAGTATTAGAATAGTTTTTACTGAAAGTGATAGAGAATGGTTACACCAGAAAATGAATTTCTTTGTTGCTGTTGTTTTCTTGCTGTTAGTTTATTTCAACCTAATTTGAATGGATGAAGAGATATACATTTTTAGGCATTGCTGGATCCAGGTGCTCAAATGGTGTTGTCAGTACTCTGGCTATCTTGTCATCTGGAGATTCTTCCTTCCTCTGTATAATTGCATCATTCTCAGAGAAGCTCTCTCCAGGGAATGGGAAGCATGGCTACTAGCATCCCCAGGCCTTCCTCTTAGTGGTTCATGATCTAAAAGGGAGAGAAACATTTCTTCTTTCAGTACCCGTATGTATAAGCTTAAGGCAGGTTTCTAACCAGCCCCCTTGGGTCACACCCCTCCACCCCCAAATCATCATTGGACCCTTTACACCTTGGGTCTACCATAAAGACTTGAGACCAGCTTAGAATCAGATGATTAAATGGGCGTCCATGAAGAAAAGCCCCATCAGAACTACAGGGAATGGTGTGTGTGTTGCGGAGGTGTGGTGGGAAAAGTGCCCATAGGGAAGGGGACTAGAAGTAGAAATCACTTCTCCACTTTACCTATCCAGTTGCCGTAATGCAGATAATCAACTGTCCCTATTTTAAAGTAGAAACCTCTTCTCCACTTTACCTATCCAGGTGGCATAATGCAGATAATCATCTGTCCCTATTTTATCACACTTGGGGTCCTCCAGTCCTTTACTGGGCCACTCAAATCTCAACTCTTTTTTTGTTTGCTAAGCATCCTCTAAATTACAGCTGAAGTTGCTTAGGACTTTCCTAGGGACATCATGAGTCAAGAAGAGACCAAGAAATAAAATTCTTGCATGGCCGGTAAGCCTTAGAACAGGCAGTAAAAGACCACGCATGGTGGCTCATGCCTGTAATCGCAGCACTTTGGGAGGCCGAGGCAGGCGGATCACGGGGTCAGATCGAGACCATCCTGGCTAACACAGTGAAACCCAATCTCTACCAAAACTACAAAAAATTAGCCAGGCGTGGTGGCGGGCACCTGTAGTCCCAGCTGCTCGGGAGGCTGAGACAGGAGAATGGCGTAAACCCGGGAGGCGGAGCTTGCAGTGAGCTGAGATCCGGCCACTGCACTCCAGCCCGGGCTACAGAGCAAGACTCCGTCTCAAAAAAAAAAAAAAAAAAAAAAAAATTGGCAGTAAAAGATGAGCACATCATCTCCATTTAAGAGGTTTGAAAAAGCAGTCAGACATTCTGTACATGCTTAATAGATATCAAACAAATAACAGACACTCACGAAGATGGGTTCTGCTCATGACTGCTGGCTGCATCCCTGGAAGAAGAGAAACATAACTTCAGTGGCGTTTCCTAGCCCAGTTCCTGCTTTCATCTCCAAATCATTTCATCTATAACCATTGAAAATAAGCCCTTCCTAAAATGACTTGTGGTATAGTACATGGTGTTTGAATGCTAGGGTAAACTAGACTTGTGACAATGAGGGCCAGTGACCTAATCTCTGTAAGCTTGCTTTATCCTTTATCTGTAGTGTAGGGATGAGAATATTTATTTTGTGGGACAGTTGCAAGGGTCAATCCTCAGCCTCTTTAAGCTTCAATTTCATGATCTGTACAATGGGCATACAGTAATGCCTTCCTCCTAGGGTAAGACGGAGACTGAAGTTGCCTACTCAATATTCATTATGCTCCTCTCAATAATATAGTCCTAGTTTTAGTAGGGGAAACAATATGCCATGATTTTTTTAAAAGCCCAGTTTTCCTTGAAGATAGGGGTGGTTAATGAGATGCAGGTGGAAATTGTTAAGAGTGAAGTAGAGGAATCTTTTTTTGTTGTTGTTGTTTTTATTTTTTTGAGACGGAGTCTCGCTCTGTCGCCCAGGCTGGAGTGCAGTGGCCAGATCTCAGCTCACTGCAAGCTCCGCCTCCCGGGTTCACGCCATTCTCCTGCCTCAGCCTCCCAAGTAGCTGGGACTACAGGCGCCCGCCACCTCGCCCGGCTAGTTTTTTGTACTTTTTAGTAGAGACGGGGTTTCACCGTATTAACCAGGATGGTCTCGATCTCCTGACCTCGTGATCCGCCCGTCTCGGCCTCCCAAAGTGCTGGGATTACAGGCTTGAGCCACCGCGCCCGGCCCAGTAGAGGAATCTTTTTAAAGGGGTCTGATATAGCTGAGAGCCATAGTTTTTGATCTTTATTCATCTTTGTGTTTGTAATTAGGATGTGATGTCTTCAGCCTCGGCAGCTATCTTTGGCACAGGAGGAATAGACAAAGAAAATTGCTGGGATTTTGGCTGTGACATCCTTAAACAGTTGAAACAATGCCAGCAAACTTTTCCTTCTGGACTTCTTGTTATGTGAGAAAAAAAATACAGTATGTAATTGTATAAGATTTGTTAAGGATTCAAAAAAGTAATCCATATAAAGCATTTACTGCAAAATGTGCAATACTGAATCTAAAACACTTTGATTATGTTTATGTTTCCCTTTTTTTTTTTTTTTTGCTCTTACTAGGAAGTGACAATGGAAGCTTTTCTCCCAGGTATGTCACAGCTGCCACCTGGCTGACAACAAATGCAAACTGGGATTGATTTATAAGATGTACCCAATTTCTGTAATGTTACGATGGGAAAATCATTTATCTTAAAATCAATGAAATAAGACAATAATCATAGTTAATATTTATAGAGCAATTCTTACTCACATATGTAATGGTGCCTAACTCACTACCAGTTACATGGCAGGTACTCAAAGTGTTGTGTTCTGTCTTTCATTCGTACTCCTCCTTCTAATTCTAGGGCGTGTCTGCACGGGAAGAACCAGCCTCTTTCAATAATAGATAAATGGCTATAAATTCCAGGTGCACACAGGAGGTGGCCACAGGAACAGCACTTTCTTACTACAAGGAAACCCAAACATGGATTTTGGAAATATAATGAGTTTTGTAGCAAACTGTCTTTTACAGGGGACCTGACAAGGCTGGTTTCTAATTCTGGTTGGCTGTTCAGAGTAGGTCTGATTAATGGGCTGGAATTAGTACTCCTGGGACAGACCAGTTTATTGAAATATTCAGAGTCTCCCAATGTCACCCTCCACCCCTGCCTGGTGGGGAGGCGGCGTTTCCATGACAATGCAGTACATGTAGTCAGCAGCACCTTCCAAGTAAACAGTAATCCTTCAGAAAAACAAGAAGGTCATTACAGCAACTTGTCAAATCAATGCAGAGGGTGTCGAGGCCGATTAAGGCATCTTCTCTCGCAGCTGACACAGTGTCAATAGTACTGGGCCACCACTGCTCAGGAAGATGATTGAAGTGAAGTGCCCATCAGTCAGGGCGTTGAGGTGGACTAACGATTCCCCGCGCTGCCTATTACAGCTACATGACAACTCAATCCTGCTTGCTGGCAAAGAGAGAGAGGGAGAGGGAGAGAGAGAATGGAAAAAAATAGTGACCTTGTTGCTTTGTTTGAAGCTGAATTAAATTGACAAGAGCAGCTAATCTTTACCTAGGGCGATTAACAGAATTAAGGACCACAACAAAGGCACCCAAGGTTTTAACATCTATGCAAGGGCTCAGAGATGTTTATGATGTAGAAAGCCCTCCTTGGGTATTCAGGTACGATCCAGATATATATTCTGAGCCAAGCCTTCTCCAAATGAAGCGTGGGTAATCCCATTAACACCCCGCTGAACCAACGTGTGAGAATGGAAGGCATTCACTGAATATGCCTCTTCCTGCATCAGTCAGGAAGTCTGCTCTTCCTGGTGGCACTGGCTGATTGCTTTAGACTTATGAATCTGGGCTTGGGAAAGGCATAAATATATAGAGTTTCAATGTATTTCCCTGGAGAAACATTGTGCCTTATTTTAAATCTTCTAAGCCCACAATTCCACAGCAGTTTTATCCAAACCACCCAATGGTTTGAGAGAGAGGGAGAGAAACAAGATGGGTAAAATGAGAGAGGCAAGGAGTAGGGCAGAAGACTTTGGGGGACAAAGTGGTTGGAGGAAAGACTAGAAAGCACATTAGTGCCAGCTGAAGGGTGGCCAGCCATTTGTACGGCAAGTTAAAAAATTCCTATTTGTTAGCCTATTGGCAATAAAGAGCAATTAATGACTTTAAGCAGGAGAATTATGCAATTAGATGGCTGTGTGGAAACAAGGAAAGAGACAAGGCAGAGACTACTATAATAGTTGCAGGCCAACAGAATAAAATCCAGGATTAGAGTTGGTCAGGGAATAGAGAGAAGGACAAAGATGCAAGAAATGTTTTATAAATAGAATCTGTCAAGTGCTTGCTCATAGGGATAAGGCAAATATAGCTGGAGGATTGCCACAGCATCTTTTCCAAGAAAACTGGTCTTGGGGGAGAGTGGGACCTTGAGAAGAATTTGTGCAGGGCTAACTAAGGCAATACAGCCAAGGGAGAAATGTAGTCTAAGAGGATAGCCAAGAATATCACCATGGGAACAGTCTCCAAGAGCCAAGCATAGAAGATGATCCAAAGGTAAAAGGGAGGTCCCAGGTCACTGAGGTGAGACACTCATGAGATTTGGTGGAGGTAAGAATGCACTGCTGGTTGGGGCAAATTATTCAGGACTGAGATGAGCAGGAGATGATCCCTCCTCTGAAGTGGTGCTAGGATGGAAAGATCTGATGATATATGTGCTCATATAAACTCAGATACAAGCAGCAGCACTAGGAATTATTTCAGGAATTCTACCTGAGCAATTCTAAGTAGGGTGATTTTAACAGAAGTAGCTGAGACAGAAGACGATGTAGGCAGAGTGATAATGAGTTTACTTTTGGGCATAATGAATGAGAAGCACCTACATGCTAAGAGGACTTGTTGCATGTAAAACTGTAGAGCTTAAATTTGGAGAAAAAATGTTGAGACTAGATAGTATGTAGCTTTAGTTGAAGCCACAATACTGGAAGAGAACACCTATAAAGAATGTGTCTGTGGAAAACAGTGAGAAAGATAGATTATTGTGAAAAACACTTAAAGAGAAGGTAGAGAGAGCTGACTCACTAAAAGAGAGAGAAAGGTTGGTTGCAGAAGTAGGAAGAAAGTCAAGGAAGAATAATGTTTTCAGAGTGGGCAGATTGTTAAGGTCAAATGCTTACAGAGAAGTGAATTCAGAAAAAAAATGAAACAAAAGGCTTTTGGCTATTTGTTGGAAATCTTGGGTTAAAAGAGTAATGTGGATAAAACCTAGAATAAGCTGGGTTAAGGACTGAATGGAAGGCATTGTCAAGACTTTTGATAATAAAAAGAGAAGAGAGAGATTGTGTTAACTTTAGGAAAATGTATAGCAGAAGGAAGATCATTCAAGAATGAGAAATATTTAGAGATATTTGAGATCAGAAGAAGTGCCAGTACAGTGTGAAAATATTAGAGAAGACATACAGGAAAGTCTAGTATAGTGTTTCCCAAATTAGCCTGAAAACAATAATTACCTGCAGGTAATTGTTAGCTACATTCTTGGACTCCAATCCCGATCTTCCAAATTAATGTTTCCACCAGAGCAGACTGGGGATCTGAACATTTAATAAGCATACCTGGTGATTCTTATAATCAAGCTGGTTTAAAAGATTGCTCTCTGAATGTCTGAGATTAGAACAGTGGTCCACAAACTTGACGGCCCATTGTAATCAACTGAGGAGCTTTAAAAACAGTATCAGTGCTGAGCCGGGCATGGTGGCTCATGCCTGTAATCCCAGCACTTTGGGAGTCCGAAGCGGGTGGATCACAAGGTCAAGAGATGGAGAATATCCTGGCCACCATTATGAAACCCCATCTCTACTAAAAGTACAAAAATTAACTGGGCATGGTGGCATGCACCTGTAGTCCCAGTTACTCGAAAGGGTGAGGCAGGAGGAACGCTTGAACCTGGGAGGCAGAGGTTGCAGTGAGCTGAGATTGTGCCACTCCACTCCAGCCTGGTAACATAGCAAGACTCCAACTCAAAAAAAAAAAATCTATCTATCTATATACATATATATACACACACACATATATAGAGATATATACACACATATATATACATATATATATATACACACGCACCTGTACCCCATGCCCAATAGATGTTGATTTAATTGGACTGGGGCTCTGCCTGCGTGTTGGGAATCATACCATTTCCGCAGGGGATTCTAATGTACAGCCAAGTTTGAAATGTAGATGTGGGAAGGTGAAGATAAGTGAAAATAAGCTTGGAGGAAGAAGAGAGGAAAATACGGTGGTTTCATCTTCCATGGTCTTTATTATGCTGGAGAAAAGACTCTATCACCTGTTGGGAGTAAAGTGACATCAGTGGAGTGGTGGGTTTAGGGGAAGGAGCAAAGGGAGTGGACAGGAATACGGAGTTTAATAGCACTAAGGATGTCACGACAAAATACCCTTTTTCCAGCAGAGCATCTATCTATTCAGAAACAGAGTGGGTAGATGAATGTAGTACCAGATTAACAGGGCAAATGCAGCAGTTTGACCAGCGAGAGGAGACTTGAAGAAATGGAATAGAGTTGTACTAAAATTATTTAAGAAGACGGCTTGGTGGGAATGTAAATTGGTATAGCTGTTAATTAAAACAGTATGGAGGTTGCTCAAAAAATTAAAAATGGAACTACCATATGATCTAGCAACCCCTCATCTGGCGAAATAGTCAAAGAAATGAAATTAGCACCTCAGAGATGACTGCACTCCCACGTTCATTGCAGCATTAGTCACAACGATCAAGATATGGATACAAACTAAGTGTTCATCAGTGGATGACTGGTATATATACACAATGGAATACTACTCGGCCTTAAAAATAAAAGAAAAATCTGCCATTTATGATACTGTGGATGAAATTGGAGAGCCTTATTCTAAGGATCACTTAGAGATCCTTAATCTAAGATCACTTATTCTAAGTGTAATAAGTCAGAAACAGAAAGAAAAATACTGTATCATCCCACTTATATGTTAAATCTGAACAGAGGCTAATACATAGAAACAGACAGTAAAATGGTAATTACCATGGGTGGGAGGAATAGGACAGAATAAGGAGATGTAGGCCAAACGATATAAATTTATAGTTAAGTAAGATGACTAAGTCTATAGATCCAAGGTACAGCGTGAGGACTACTGTTAATTATGTTGTATCATATACTGAAAATTTGCTAAGAGTCGATTGTAGATACTTTTAGCATTTTAAAAAAGATAATTGTGAGTAATGAATAAGTTAATCTGCTTGAGTGTAGCAATTATTTCACTATGCATATGTATATCAAAACATCATGTTATACACCTTAAATACATACAATAAAAATAAACAAATGATAAAAAGGAGGCATAATTACAGGGGAACTGTTGTGATTAGTAAATCACAGTTTTAGTTTATGATCTTGGAACTTCAAGTCCACAAAGCATGGCCATGGGAATGATGTGCCCAGGTGAAGTGGAGGCAAATATCTGTGGAGTAGAGTTGGTTAAATAACTGTGAAGTTTGAGTTTTGGGATTTGGGATTGCTTAGTGGGGTAAAAAATCTGAACACTAGAGTTGTCGATCCTGGCTCTTTCACTTACTAGCTGTGTAACCCTGGGCAAGTTATTTAACCCATGGAAGACTCAACTCCTTTATCTATCAAATAAGTGTTGTAATAATTAGTAGAAAAGTTAATTAATGAGATAATAGTCAGAAATGTAAAATAAAACCCAGGAGGAAAGACCAAACAGGATAAGAAAACGAGAGAAGCTTTTGAATTGGTTAATAAGATGGCTATTGGTGATTAGTATCAACAGAGTGATGAGGCAGGAGCCAGATGACAAGGACTACAAAGGAAGGACATGAAGTGGAATTTCATGAAAAGAAAGAGCTATTTTATGGTATATTTAGGCAAAGGCACAGGCATCAAAGACTTATAGGACGATAGTGATGATTATAGGACTATTATGATGGTACATAAAGCATTCAATCGGGTAGACAGATTTGTACCCAATAAAAGCTATCTATTATTACTACTACTACTATTCACAATACCACCATTTTGCTAGTGACAATCACTTGGTTGGGAAATAGGAATACCATTTGCTTTAAGAATTTGATGACTATGTTGAATAAATGAAGAATATCTGATACGTGGCCAGGAGTGGAGAAAATATTATATTTGAAATCAGAGACATGGTAGCAAACATGATGGATATGGTAGCTATGCCAGCAACCTAAGTCTATTAGACAGTATTCTGCCTATTTTGTTGTCACGCTGTCTGCTAAAATGGAGTTTCATGACAAGTCTATTTATAATTATTTTTTAAACTTGGGGCCACTCTAAACTTGTTTGATGAATGCCTTTATATCTACATCATATTTCTATGCAGCTCATCAGTTTATATTACTGATATACTCAATCAAATATGACAACATGCTGGCAGGAATGGGGGATGGAAGAGGAAGAGTGAAGTGAGAGAATCCGTTCCAAAATAAGAGGAAGCATGAAATAAAATCAGAAATAGGGACTTTCACTAAAGGTTCTGAGCCCTGATGGGCACATATCTATATCCTATAACTAGACAATGCACTTTAGTGTATGGAAGAAGAGATTATTACCACAGGTGCTCTGCTGTGTGAAAGTCTGGACTCTTGAGAAGATGCAAAACGGGGCATTGCTGAGAGGGATCTGGTAGACTTTGCAGTCTAACATTCTAACCTCTATCTTAGGGACAATCTAAGAGGTCAGAAAAACATTCTAACCTCTATCTTAGGGACAATCAGGCAGAAAGCCAAGTTATTTCTACAGAGCAGAAACAGTCTCTAAAACAATGAAGGTTTCACAGTTTGGGAAGAAAGGTTTAATGGAACACTTGGTTTAAATAACTCTTGTGAGACCATCAGAGCACTGGGACATAGAGTTAATATAGTGGCTTTTAGTTGACAGGACCGGAAACAATGGATGGAAGCTGAAATAGTGGATGGAAGTTGAAGGGTGGGAGCTGTCAGGTCTACATAATAAAGGACATTTGTACAGCCAAAAATACCAGAGGAAAAAACATAGTCTTCTTAGGAAATAGTGATTTTTTTCTTTGTTTGCTTGTGATTACAGACGCACTAAATTAGATGAATGACCAACTTCTGGGAATATTGTGGAGGGGTTTAACATCCCAAAAGGATATTAGATTCTCAAGTTTTCTTTGGATGCTGAGATATTTCTTTTGAATTTTGTTTTGTTTTGTTTTGTTTTGTTTGACAGAGTCTCACTCTGTGGCCAAGCTGGAGTAGTGCAGTGGCACAATCTTGGCTCACCGCAACCTCTGCCTCCCAGGTTCAAGTGATTCTCCTGCCTCAGCCTCCCGAGTAGCTGGGATTACAGGTGTGCACCATCACGCCCAGCTGATTTTTGTACTTTTAGTAGAAATGGGGTTTCACCATGTTGGCCAGGATGTTCTCCATCTCTTGACCTCATGATCCACCCTCCTCAGCCTCCCAAAGTGCTGGGATTACAGGTATGAGCCACGATACCTGGCCTTCTTTTGATGTCTTAAAAAAGCTAGAGCCATATGTAATACTCACATGCTAAGATAACCTTTATTCTTCCTTGTAGTAAGCCAAGACTGGGTTGTTCAAAGCTCTAACTATATAGGCAGCAGGATATTGTGGAAAGAACTCTAAAAAAGCTTTAAGGGTACATTTTTGGAGAAGAGGGGTTCCTATTTATATTTATTGAGATACATGATGTTAGAGGATATATTTCAGACTTTTTGTAGTTTATTTCATTTAATTTTCACAAAACAACTATGAGGTGAGCATAATCCCTATTTGTTAAATGAAGATAATGAGGGGCAAAAGTAGTTAGGTAAGTAATCCATGATAACAGCTAGAATACCAATCTTTGAAATGAGATTTATTTATCCTATGGCATGAGGTCTTAGTCACTACAGTATGTTATTCTTAGCATCTACCACTGATTAGGTGCCTGACTTGTACAAGAGTCATATAGCATAAAAATTTTTATCTTTAATACTAGCTCTCGTTCATGCTACAAAATGAGAGAGCATTGTTCCATAATGATATGTGGGGACTTCTGGGTAGCTAAAAATAATAGCAGAAATAGCAGAAATCAAAGTATATCTTCCTAAATATTATTTTAAAGCAATAGAGTACAACAAGAACAACAACAACACCACACACACACAAAAAAAAAACTGCACAAACCCCACACTCTCAACATAACTAGAGGACAGAATTACCAAACTTCAAAATAACTGTAGAAAGAAAAATTGCCAAATCCCAGTGAGCCGTCATTCATGATCCCATCACAAGCTTTTCAAGATGAGCAAGGACAGCTTGAGAAAAACTAGAAGAAAAAGGGAAGATGGAAACAAAAGGTGAACATAAATTTGTCTGAAACCACAGCCAGAAAGAGAGAGTCTACCATAAGTGTGAAACTGCTAGAAATTACTATTGATGGATCTAATTACCAATGACAAGAAATGATCTAAAGGTAGATATGATTTGAAATGGCAATCTTTGAAAGATAGCTTCAGGAACAGAAAGAGACAACAAGGAAGGAGAAGGAGCCATTTGATAGCTGAGTGGTTATGAGGGAAACAAGTAAATAGAAAACTTTTAGAGTATCACAAGACAACAAACTAACAAACAAAAACAAAAAATAGAGGACACAAAATGTCTCCCCCGCATATGCACACATATACACACACACGTAAAATCCACTAAAGAAATCGGACTTTTCTACACTGGCAGAAGAGGGCAGCATTGAATTAAAAATATTCTTTTTTTAATGACACACTATCAAGCAATAGAAAGACAAATATCAGCAAATCTTTAAAAATACATGGAAGACAACTAAAAACTATACTCAAAGTTATTTATAAAATCAGAAAACAAGAGTCAACACATTTCAACTGATGAAAATTCTCCCTTAAATAATAACCATGAGGCAGAAAAAACCTGAAAGACAAAACTGCGAAGTTAATTAAATATACTGAAGCAAGAATTTGGGAATATGGAAAATCACCTTGAATTAGAGATTTAAGAACCAAAAACAGAAATAGACAAAAAGCAGAAAGAACATGAAAAGTGTTGATAGAACCAGGGAAAGAAAAGGGGAAAAAATGTAAAAATCAAAATTATTTTGGAAATGAAGACTAAATTACAAGACGGTCAGGGGATAGTAGATTCAAACAAAAATTTAATAACAGGCATAGAACAACACTCCTGCATTTTATAATTAAAGTAATAACAAAAAGAATAGAAATTAGATAAAGAATGAAAAAAAGTCAGAGAAAATGTGTTGATAACAAAAAAACAGGTAGAGAAGAAATAGCATACATATAATTGGAGATTCTGACCAAAGAAAGTAAAATAATGGAACACTTTTAATATTTAAAACTGTAATTAAATACCATTTTCCAGAAACAAAAGAAAACATGAATTTTTATATCAGAAGGACCTATGAAGTTTTTGAGAAATCAGCCCAGGATGACCAACACTGAGATATATTTTGTAAAACTCTTAGACTTCAAAGACAAAAGGAAAATCCTTGAGACTTCCATGAAAAAAACAAAAAACTAACTTACAAGTGCAAAACTATTGACTGGCATCACGCTTCTCAAAACAATATATGAAGCAATGCAACAATGAATAAGTATTTTTTTAAATAAAGAATGAATTCATGAAGGGAAGTGTGGACCAAGTATTTTATTTCTAATCAAGCAATCATTTAAAAGTAAAAAACTCTAGAAAAACAATTTTAAACACACCAAAACTTAGTGAATTCTGTAATCATTAGCATTCTTCAGAAATCTACTAGAGGAAAATATTCATTTGACCAAGAAGAAACTTGGAAAATTTGTGAAAAAAGACTGCTGGTGACTATATGAGAGAGACAGAGAGTGTGGTTATACATATCAGATTTCAGCAAATGTAGGATGAAGATAGAAGGTAAATGTACAAATATTATCTATAATAACTAAAGAAAAGGATGAAAAATTAGAGAGAAATAAGAAAGTAGCATAAAACTAACTCAATTCTTCATAGACTGTAGATGGATGCTAAAGGACTCTACTGAAAATGACAAATAAGAATGCCAAAAGATTAAATGAGAAAATTAGTCATCAAGGAAATTAAAAATGTATAAGTGGAGAGATAATCACAGATGAAAACTAAATACCTCTTTATATACCAAAACTTTTTTTTTTTTAATTTTCATGGGTTCATAGTAGGCATATGTATTTATGGGGTTCATAAGATACTTTGATATAGGAATACAATGTGTAATAGCCACATCGGGATAAATGGGGTATCCATTACCTCAAGCATTTATTCTTTCTTTGCGTTACAGGCACAATTGACATGATATCTCATTGTAGCTTAGATTTGCATTTCTCTGATGATCAGTGACGTTAAGCATCTTTTCATATACCTGTTTGCCATTTGCATGTCTTCTTTTGAGAAAAGTCTATTCATATCTTTTGCCCATTTTAAAATTGGATTATTATTTTTTTCCTATAGAGTTATTTGAACTCCTTATAGATTCTGGTCATTAATTCCTTGTCAGATAAGCAGTTTTCAAATATTTCTCTCGTTTGTGGGTTGTCTCTTCACTTTGTTCATTGCTTACTTTGCTGTTCACAAGTTATTTTTTTAAGAAGGTCAATGATTTTTTTCTATTTTTAAAAAATTTCCTTAGGTTTTTGGGGAACAGGTGGTATTTCGTTACATGAGTAAGTTCTTTAGTGGTGATTTACGAGATTTTGGTGCACCCATCACCTGAGCAGTATACACTGAACTCAAATGTTAGTATTTTATTGCTCACCCCACTTCCATCCTTTCCCCCACAGTCCTCAAAGTCCACTGTGTCATTCTTATGCTTTTGCATCCTCATAGCTTAGTGCCCACTTATAAATGAGAACATACGATGTTTGCTTTTCCATTCCTGAGATACTTCACTTAAAATAAGAGTTTCCAATCCCATCCAAATTGCTGTGAATGCCATTAATTCATTCCTTCTTACAGCTGAGTAGTATTCTATTATATATACAATATTATATATTATATTATATATTAATAATATATATTATATATTTATATGATATATATTATATATAAATTATATATTATATAATATATAAGTATATATTATATATTTAATTATATATAATATATATTATTATATATTATATATTTAATTATATATAATATATATTATTATATATTATATATTTAATTATATATAATATATATTATTATATATTATATATTTATGTCTCACAGTTTCTTTATACACTAGTTGATTGGTGGACATTTGGGTTAGTTCCACATTTTTGCAATTATGAAATGTGCTGCTATAAACATGTGTGTGCAGGTATCTTTTTGTATAATGACTTCTTTTCCTCTGGGTAGATAACCAGTAATGGTATTGCTGGATCAAATGGTATTTCCACTTTTAGTTATTTAAGGAATCTCCACACTGTTTTCCATAGTGGTTGTACTAGTTTACATTCCCAACAGCAGTGTAGAAGTGTTCCCTTTTCACAACGTCCACACCAACATCTATTAGTTTTTGATTTTTTGGATTATGGCCATTCTTGTAGGAGTAAGGTGGTATTGCATTGTGGTTTTGATTTGCATTTCCCTGATAATTAGTGATGTTGAACATTTTTTCATATGTTTGTTCGCCATTTCTATATCTTCTTTTGAGAATTGTCTATTCATGTCCTTAGCCAAATTTTGATTGGATTGTTTGCTTCTTTCTTGCTAATTTGCTTGAGTTCATTGTAGATTCTGGAGATTAGTCCATTGTCAGATGTAGAAATTGGGAAAATATTCTTCTACTCTGTGGATTGTCTGTTTACTTTTCTGACTGTTCTTTTTACTGTGCAAAAGCTCTTTAGTTTAATTAAGTCTCACCTATTTATCTGTTTTTATTCCATTTGCTTTTGGGTTCTTGGTCATGAAATCCTTGCATAAGCCAATGTCTAGAAGAGTTTATCAAATGTTATCTTCTAAAATGTTTACAGTTTCAGATCTTAGATTTAAGTCCCTGATTCATCTTGAGTTGATTTTTGTATAAGGTGAAAGATGAGGATTCAGTTTTACTCTCCTACATGTGGCTAACCACTTATCCCAGAACCATTTGTTGAATAGAGCATTCTTTCCCCACATTATGTTTTTGTTTGCTTTGTTGAAGATCAGTTGGCTGTCGGTATTTGGGTTTATTTCTGGGTTCTCTATTCTGTTCTATTGGTCTATGTGCCTATTTTTATATCAGTACCATGATGTTTTTGTTACTATGACTTTATAGGATAGTTTGAAATCAGATAATGTGATGCCTCCAGATTTGTTCTTTTTGCTTAGTCTTGCTTTATCTGTGCTGGCTCTTTCTTGGTTTCATATGAATTTCAGGATTGTTTTTTCTAGTTCTGTGAAGAATGATGGTGATATTTTTATGGGAATGGTATTGAATTTGTAGATTGTTTTTGGCAGTATGGTTATTTTCACAATATTGATTCTACCCATCCATGAACATGTAATGTGTTTCTATTTGTTTATATAGTCTATGATTTCTTTCAGCAGTGTTTTGTAGTTTTTCATCTCCTTGGTTAGGTATATTCCTAAGAATTTTATTTTTTTGCAGCTATTGTAAAAGTGGTTGAGTTCTTGATTTGATTCTCAGCTTCATTGCTGTTGGTGTATAGGAGAACTACTGATTTGTGTACATTAATTTTGTATCTGGAAACTGCTGAATTCATTTATCAATTCTAGGAGCTTTATAGAGGAGTCTTTGGGGTTTTCTAGGTATACAATCATATCATCAGCAAACAGTGACAGTTTGACTTCCTCTTTACCAATTTGGATGCCCTTATTTCTTTCTCTTGTCTGATTGTTCCAACGAGGACTTCCAGTACTATGTTAAATAGAAGTGGTGAGAGTGGGCATTCTTGTCTTCTTCCAGTTCTCAGAGGGAATGCTTTGAACTATTCCCCAGTCAATATTATGTTGACTGTCAGTTTGTCATAAATGGTTTTCATTACACTAAGGTATGTTACTTGTATGCCAATTTTGCTGAGGGTTTTAATCACAAAGAGATGCTGGATTTTGTCAAATGCTTGTTCTGTGTCTATTGAGATAATCATATTATTTTTGTTTTCAGTTCTGTTTATGTGAGCATCACATTTATTGACTTGCATATGTTAAACCATCCCTGCATCCCTGCTTTGAAACCCACTTGATCATCATGGTGGATCATCTTTTTGATATGTTGTTGGATTCAGTTAAGCTAGTATTTTATTAAGAATTTTTGCATTTATGTTCATCAAGGATATTGGCCTATAGACTTCTTTTATTGTTATGTCTGGTGATTCAGGCTTCATAGAATAATTTAGGGGAGATTCACTCTTTCTCTGTCTTGTGGAATAGTGTCAATAGGATTGGTATCAATTCTTCTTTGAATGTTTGGTAGAATTCAGCTGTGAATCTGACTGGTCCTGGATATTTTTTGTTGGTAATATTTTTATTACTATTCTAATCTCACTGCTTGTTATTGATCTGTTCAGGGTATCTAATTCTTCCTGATTTAAGCTAGAAGGGTGGTTTCTTATTCATCTCCTCTAAGTTTTCTTGTTTATGCCTGTAAGGGTGTTCATAGTAGCTTTAAATGATGGTGTTGGTTGTAATAGCTCCCGTTTCATTTCTAATTAGCTTATTTGGATTTTCACTCTTCTTTTTTTGGTTAATTTTGCTAATGTTATTTCAATTTTATTTGCCTTTTCAAAGAACCAGATTTTTGCTTCATTTATCTTTTGTATCTTTTTTGTTTCCATTTAATTTAGTTCTGCTCTGATCTTGGTTCTTTCCTTCCTTCTACTGTGTTTGGGTGTGGTTTTTTTCTTGTTTCTCTAGTTCTTTGAGGTGCAAACTTAGATTGTCTGTTTGTGCTCTTTCAGACTTTCTGATGTAGGCATTTAGGAGCTATGAACTTTCCTCTTAGCAGCACCTTTGTTGTATCCTAGAGGTTTTGATAGATTTTGTTACTATTATTGTTCAGTTCAAAGAATTTTTAAATTTCCATCTTGATTTCATTGTTGGCCCAATGATCACTCCAGAGAAAGTTATATAATTTTCATGTATTTGCATGGCTTTGAAGGTTTCTTATGGAGTTGATTTCCAGTTTTATTCCACTGTGGTCTGAGAGAGTACTTGATATAATTTCAATTTTCTTAAATTTACTGAGACTTGTTTTGTGGCCTCTCATATGGTCTATCTTGAAGAAAGTTCCATGTGCTAATGAATAGAATGTATACTCTGCAGTTATTAGGTAGAATGTTCTGTAAATATATGTTAAGTCAGCTTGTTCAAAGGTATAGTTTAAATCCATTGTTTTTTCACTGACTTTCTGTCTTGATGACCTGTCTAGTGCTGTCAGTGAAGTATTGAAGTCCCCCACTATTATTGTCTTGCTGTCTATCTCATTTCTTAGGTCTAGTAGTAATTGTTTTATAAATTTTGGAGCTCTAGTGTTAGCTGCGTATATATTTAGAATTGTGATATTTTTCTGTTGGACAAGGCCTTTTGTTACTATATAATGTCCCTCTTTGTCTTTTTAAACTGCTGTTGCTTCAAGGATTTTTTGTCTAATATAAGAACAGCGACTCCTGCTTGCTTTTTGTGTCCATTTTCATGGAATGTCTTTTTCCACCCCTTAACTTTAAGTTTATCTGAGTCCTTACGTGTTAGGTAAGTCTCTTGAAGGCAGCAAACAGTTTGTTGGTGAATTCTTATCCATATCCATTCTGCAGTTCTATATCTTTTAAGTGGAGCATATAGGCCATTTACATTCAATGTTAGTATTGAGATGTGAGGTATTATTCCATTCATTGCGCTATTTGTTGCCTGTATACCTTTTTTTCTTTTATTGTATTCTTATGTTATAGGTCCTGTGAGATTTATGCTTTAAAGAAGTTCTGTTTTTGTGTGTTTTCAGGATTTGTCTCAAGATTTAGAGCTCCTTTTAGCAGTTCTTATAGTGCTGGCTTGGTAGTGGCAAATTCTCTCAGCATTTGTCTGAAAAAGACAGTGTCTTTCCTTTATTTATGAAGCTTAGTTGTGCCTGATACAAGATTGTTGACTGATAATTGTTTGGTTTAAGGAGGCTGAAGATATAACCCAATCTCTTCTAGCTTGTAGGGCTTCTGCTGAGAAATCTGCTGTTAGTCTGATAGGTTTTCCTTTATAGGTTACCTGGTGCTTTTGCCTCACAGCTCTTAAGATTTTTTCCTTTATCTTGACTTTTGATAACTTGACATACTGCCTAGGTGATGATTTTTTTGCGATGAATTTCCCAGTTGTTCTTTGAGCTTCTTGTATTTGGATGTCTAGGTCTGTAGCAAGGCCAGGGAAGTTTTCCTTGATTATTCCCCAAATATGTTTTCCAAACTTTTAGATTTCTCTTCCTTAGGAACATTCCTTAGGTTTGGTCACTTAACATAATCCCAAACTTCTCAGAGGCTTTGTTCATTTTTTCTTATTCTTTTTTCTTTGTATTGTTGGATTGCATTAATTTGAAAACCTTATCTTTGAGATCTGAAATTCTCCTGCTTGTTCGATCCTATTGCTGAGACTTTCCAGAACATCTTGCATTTCTCTAAGTGCATTCTCTATACCTGAAATTGTGATTGTTTTTTTTATTTATGCTATCTATTTCGCTGAAGATTTCTCTTCTCATTTCTTGTATGATTTTTTTTTCCTTAAATTGGACTTCACCTTTCTCTGGTGCCTCCTTGATTAGCTTAATAACTGACCTTCTGAATTCTTTTTCAGGTAAATTGGGAATTGCTTCTTGGTTCGGATCCACTGCTAGTAAGCTAGTGTGATTTTTGGGGGACGTTAAAGAACCTTGTTTTGTCATATTACCAGAATTGTTTTTCTAGTTTCTCCTCATCTGGATAGGATATATCAGTGGAAAGATCTAGGGCTCGAGGTTATTCAGATTCTCTTGTCCTATAGGGTGTTCCCTAGATGTAGTACTCTCCCCTTTTCCTAGGGATGTCTCTTCCTGAGAGCCTAACTGTAGTGATTCTTATCTCTCTTGTGGATCTAACCACCCAGCAGCTTTACCAGTCTCTGGACTGGTGCTGGAGGTTGTCTGCAGAGTCCTGTGATAGGAGCCATCTGCAGGTCTCTCAGCCATGGATACCAGCACTCGCTCTGATGGTGGTGGTGTGGGGGTGTGAAATGGATTCTCTGAGGTTCCTTAGTTTGGGTTGTTTAATGCACTATTTTTGTCCTGGTTATCCTCCTTCCAGGAGGTGGTACTTCCACAAGAGCATCAGCTGTGGTAGTATAGGGAGGATCAGGTGGTGGGTGGGACCCTAGAACTCCCAAGAGCATATGCCCTTTGTCTTCTGTTACCACAGTGAGTAGAGAAGGAGCATCAGGTGGGGGCAGGACTAGGCATAGCTGAGCTCAGACTCTGCTTGGGCAGGGCTTGCTGTGACTGCCATAGGGGATGGAGGTGTCATTCCCAGGTCAATGGAGTTATGTTCCCAGGAGGATTATGACTCCCTCTGCTGTGTCAGGCAGGTTGTTAGGAAAATGGGAGAAAACCAGCAGTCACAGGCCTTACTGAGCTCCTTTGGAAAAGGAGTCTCCTATGAGACTATACAAAAGGACAGTTTCAATCCCACTGTGTCCCCCTTAACAGCACCGATTCGGTTTCCAGGCAGTGGGAAAGCGGGGCTGAGAACTTGTCCCAGGCTACCTGCCTCTCAGCTGTGAAAGCAAGCAGGGCTGTTGTGTTTCCCTGCCTGTGGAGTCTGCAAACCAGATTTATGCCCTTTCCCAAGTTCTGGCCTGGAGACTTTGCATTTGGTTGGAATTTTTACAAAGTTCAACTGGAGTTTTCCTTCTCCCTGTGGTGTTTTCCCAGTACCTCTGGCAGCTCTCCCCAAAGGACCTCTGTGAAACAAGTCCGAAATAGCTTCCCAGGGGACACAGAGCGCCCGTAGATCTTTTTTCTGCTGCTTCCTCTACCCTTGTATTTCACTCGACTCTCTAAATTGACTCAGCTCTAGGTGAGATCAGATCCTTTTCTCATGATCTAGACCTTCAGGTTCCCCAGTGTGGGTATGTGTTTGTCAGTGGACAGTCCCCCTTTTCCACTTTCACAGCTTGGGCACTCATGGTATTTGGGCTGTCTCCCAGGTCCTGCAGGAGCAATCTGCTTCCTTCAAAGGGTCTGTGAGTTCTCCCCACTTTCCTGGTTTATTCCTGCAGTAGTTCTGGAGCAAAAGTTCGTGATGCGAGTCTCCACAAACTGCTCTGTCTGTCCAAGTGGGTGCTCTGCTGTGCATAGGTTTTTTTAACTTGATGTGATCCCCTTTGTTCATTTCTTCTTTGGTTACCTGTGCTTGTGAGGTATTACTCAAGAAATCTACCAACTCCAATGTCCTGGAGAGATTCTCCAATGTTTTCTTTCAGTTTCATAGTTTGAGGTCTTAGATTTAAGTCTTTAGTCTATTTTGATTTAATTTTTGTACTTGGTGAGAGATGGGGGTCTAGTTTTATTCTTCTGCATATAGATATCCAGTTTTCTAAACACCATTTATTGAAGAGATTGCCCTTTCCCCAAAGTATACTATTAGCAACTTTGCCAAAAATGGGTTTACTGTAGATGTATGAATTTGCTTCTGTGTTGTTTGTTGTCTTATAGTGGTCTATGTGTCTCTTTTTATGCCAGAACCATGCTGTTTTGGTTACTGTAGCTCTGTAGTGTAAATTGAAGTCAAATAATGTAATTCCTCCAGCTTTTTTTTTTTTCTTTTTGCTCAGGATTCTATGTCTTTTGTGGTTCCATATAATTTTTTGAATTTTTTTTTCTGTTTTCTGTGAAGATTGTCATTGATATTTTGATAGAAAGTGCATTGAATCTGTAGATTGCTTTGGGTAATATGGATATTTTAATAATATTGATTCTTCCAATTTGTGAACATGGAATATCTTTCCATTTGTGTGTGTGTCCTCTTCTATTTCTTTCAATAATATTTTGTAGTTTTCATTGTAGAGATCTTTCATTATTTGGTTAAATTAAATCCTAGGTATTTTATTTGTAGCTATTGTAAATGGGATTACTTTCTTGATTTCTTTTTCAGATTGTTTGCTGTTAGCATATGGATATGCTACTAATTTTTGTATGTTGACATTGTATCCTGCAACTTTATTGAATTTGTTTATCAGTTCTGATAGTTTTTGTGAAGTCCTTAGGTTTTTCCAAACATATAAGATCATATCACCTGCAAAGAAGGATACTTTGACTTTGTCCCTTCCTATCTGGATACCTTTTATTTCTTTCTATTTTCTGATTGTTCTAGCTAAGATTTCCAGTACTATGTTGAATAACAATGGTGAAAGTGGGCATCCTCGTCGTGTTTTAGATCTTAGAGAAAAAGCATTCAGTTTTTCTTCTCAGTCTGATATAGCTGTGGGTCTGTTGTATATGGCTGTTATTGTGTTGAGGTATATTCTTTCTATACCCATTTTTAAGGGTTTTTAGGACTTTTGTGATGAAGGGAGATTGAATTATATCAACTGCTTTATAAGCATCAATTGAAATGATCATATGGTTTTTGTCCTCCATTCTGTTGATATCATGTATCACACTGATTAATTTGCATATGTTGAGCCATCCTTGCATCCCTGGGATAAATCCTACTTTGTCATAATGAATGATCTTTTTAATGTGTCGCTGAATTTGGTTGCTAATATTTTGTTGAGGATTTTTGCATCAATGTTCATTAGGGACACTGGCTTGTAGTTTTCTTTTCTTTTCTTTCTTTTTTTATGTGTCTTCATCTGGTTTTGATATCAGGGTAATACTGGCTTCATAGCATGAATTTGAAAGTATTTCCTTCTGCTCCTATTTTTTGGAAGTTTGAGTAGGGTTGGCATTAGTTTTTTAAATGTTTGGTAGAATTTAACAATAAAGACATTGAATCCTAGGCTTTTCTTTGCTGGGAGACATTTTATTATAGCTTTGATCTTGTTACTTGTTATTGGTCTGTTCAGGTTTTAGATTTCTTCATGGTTCAATCTTGGTAGGGTGCATCTATCTAGGAATTTATCCATTTCTTCTAGGTTTGCCAATATCATTGTATATAGTTGCTCATAGTAGCCTCTAATGATCCTTTCAATTTCTGTGGTATCAGTTGTAATGTCTCCTACTCCATCTAGAATTTTGATTATTTAGGTCTTCTCTCTTTTTCTCTTAGTCTGGCTAAAAGTTTGTCTGTTTTGCATATCTTTTCAAAAATCAACTTTTCACTTTCTTGATCTTTTGTGTTGTTTTCTTAGGTTGTGTATTTGAAGTTTTCTACTTTTTTGATGTAGTTTACAGCTTTAAACTTTCCTCTTAGTACTGCTTTCACTATATCCCATAGATTTGGGTATGTTATGTTACCATTGTCATTTGTTTCAAGAAATTTAATAATTTTTTTTCTTAATATTTTCATTGTCCCACTGATCATTCAAGAACATAGTGTTTAATTTTAATGTGTTTGCATAGTTTCCAAAATTCCTCATGTTATTGATTTCTAGTCTTATTTAATTGTGGTCAGAGAAGATACTTGATATAATTTCATTTTTTTGGAATTTTTTTATGGCTTGTTTTGTGGCCTAACACATGATCTATTCTTCAGAATAATCCATGTGCTGAGGAAAATAATGTGTATTGTGTATTCATTAGATGAAATGTTCTGTAAATATATGTTAGCTCCCTTGGGTCTAAAATTACAGATTAAGTCTGATGTTTCTTTGTTGATTCTCTCTAAATGATCTCTCTAATGCTTAAAATGAGAAGTTGACATCTCCAGCTATTATTGTTTTGGGGCCTAGCTCTCTCTTTAGCTCTAATAATATTTGCTTTATATAGCTGTGTGCTCCAGCACTGGGTGCACACTTATTTAAAGCTGTTATAGCCTCTTGTTGAATTGACCCTTTATCATCATAAAATGACTCTATTGTCTCTTTTTGTAGTTTCTGTTTTGAAATCTGTTGTGTTGGATATATGCATAGCTACTCCTACTATTTTTCTCTTTAAACTAGCATGAAATATCTTCTTTTATTCCTTTATTTTCAGTCTATGTGTCTTTATTGGTGAAGTGTGTTTTTGGTAGGCAACAGATCATTGGGTCTCATTGTTTTTAATCCATTCTGCCACTATGTCTTTTGATTGGAGAGTTTAGTCCATTTGCATTCAATATTATTATTGATAAGTAAGAACTTAGTCCTGTCATTTTGTTACCTGTTTTCTGTTTGTTTTGTGGTCCTCCTTTTCTTCCTTCTTGTCTTCCGTTTAGTAAAGATTATTTTCTCTGGTGGTTATGTTTTAATTTCTTGCTTTTTATTTTTTGTGAATCTGATGTATGTTCTTATTTGATGTTACCATTAAGGTTGCAAATAATATTTTGTAAGCCATGATTTTAAACTGATAACAACTTAACATGATTATGTAGACTAAAAGCAAGAAAAGAGAAAATGAATAAAAACTCTACACGTTAAGTTTGTCCTCCTGCTTTTTAACTTTTTGTTGTTTTTCTATTTATATCTTTTTGTATTGTCTATGTGTTGAAATGTTGTTATAGTTACTATTTTGATTAGTTCATCTTTTAGTTTTTCTAGTCAAGATAAAAGTAGTTTACATACCACAATTATAGTTTTATAATATTATGTGTTTTTCTGTTTACTTACTATTACCAGTGAGTTTTACACCTTTATAAAATTTCTTATTGCTTATTAACATCATTTTCTTTCAGAATGAAGAAAACTCCCTTTAGAATTTCTTGTAGAACAGATCTAGGGTTAATGAAATCCCTCAACTTTCGTTTGTCTCAGAAAGTCTATTTCTGCTTTATTTCTAAAGAATATTTTCACCAGATATACTATTCTAGGGTGATTCTTTTTTCTTCACCACTTTAAAAATGTCATGTCACTCTTTCCTGGCCTGTAAGGTTTCCACTTAAAAGTCTAATGCCAAATGTACTGGAGCTTCATTGTGTGTGTGTGTGTGTGTGTGTGTGTGTGTGTGTGTGTGTGTGTGTGTTTATATATATATAATCTCTTGCTGCTTTTAGGATCTTTTCTTTATTTTTGACTTTTGGAAGTTTCATTATTAAATGTCTTGAGGTAGTCAAGGTAACCTTACTTGGGTTAATTTTTCTTGTGGTTCTATAACCTTTTTGTACTTAGATATTAATATATTTCTCTGGATTTGGGAAGTTCTCTGCTATTATCCCTTTGAATAAACTTTCTACTCCTATCTCTCTCTCTCTATCTCCTCTTTAGGGCCAATAACTCTTAGTTTTGGCCTTTTGAGTCTATTTTCTAGATCTTGTGAATATGCCTTACTATTTTTTTCTTCTCTCCTCTGACTGTATATTTTCAAATAGCCTGTCTTTAAACTCACTATTTCTTCTGCTTGATCAATTCTGCTGGTAAGAAACTCTGATGCATTCTTCAGTACGTCAGTTACATTCTTCAACTCCAGAATTTCTGCTTGATTCTTTTAAATTATTTCAATCACTTTGTTAAATTTATCTTATATAATTCTAAATTATTTCATGTGTTTTCTTGAATTCTGTTGAGTTTTCTCAAAGCAGTGATTTTGAAACCTTTGTCTAAAAGGTCACATATTTCTATCTGTCCAGGATTGGTCCCAGGTGCCTTCTTCAGAACATTTAGTGAAGTCATGTTTTCCTGGATGATTTTGATGCTTGTGGGTGTAGTTTTTGAAATCTGGGCCTGTTGTACCCATTCTTCTCAGAAAGGCTTTCCAGGTATTTTTAGGGACTTGGGTGTTGTGATCTAAGTTTGTAGTCACTGTGGCTGTATCTGCATTTGGGGATACCCCATGCCCAGTGATCCTGTGGCTCTTGCAGACTCATAGAGGTACTACCTTGATGGTCTTCGATAAGATCCAGAAGAATTCTTAGGATTACCCGGCAGAGACACTTGTTCTATTTTCTTACTTTCTTCAAAACAAACAGAGTCTTTCTCTTTGCTGAGTTTCCCAAAGCTTGTGGAGGGGTCATATAAGCACCCCTGTGACCACTGCCATGATGACTGCACTAGGCTAGACCTGAAGCCAACACAGCACTGGCTCTCACTCAAGGCCTGTGGTAACCACTGCCTTGATACCACCTATGTTCAGTCAAGTCCCTAGAACTTGACAATCAGCAGTTGGCACAGCCTGCCAGGATTGTGCCATTCCCTTCAGGGCACCAAGACCTGTCCCCCGCCCTCCCAAGTCCCAGGAAGATCTAGAGATGCTTTCCAGGAGCCAGGACCTGGAGTTGGGAACCTTAGGAATCTACCTGCTACTCTATTCTACTGCAGCTGAGCTGGCACCTAAGCTATAAGACAAAGTCCTTCCTACTCTGCCCTCCCCTTTCCATAGGCAAAGGAATCTCTCTCCAAGACCATCACTGCCCAGGCAAGTACTGCTTAGCTGCTGCCCATGTTCACTCAAGGCCCAAGGGCTCTTGAGTCAGCTTGTGGCAAATACTGCCAGGTCTGGAACTCTCCTTTCAGGGCATTAGGCTCCGCTCTGGCCCTGCCAGGGCAGGTCCAGAAATACTTTGGAATTGAGAATCCCAAAAGCCTGCTTTTGTGTACTGTGGCAGAGCTGGTACCTAAGCTGTCAAACAAAGTTCCCTTTACTCCTCCTTCTTCTTTCCCAAGAAGGAGTCTCTCCTTGTAGTCATCACAGCTGAGAATGTGCCTGGTGATGCCTGATGCCAGCACAACTCTAGGTCTCACCCAAAGCTCACCGTAAGTACTGCTTGGGTGTTGCTAGTGATTATTCAGGGTCCAAGGGCTCTTTAGTGAGCAGATGATGAATTCTTTCAGGACTGGGTCCTTTCTTTCAAGGCAGTTGGTTTTCTTCTGGCCCAGTGTGTGTCTAGAAATGTTGTCCAGGAGTTAGAGCCTGGAATGGGGACCTCACAACTCTGCCTGATACTGTATGTGAGTCATGTGGCTGAACTGATAGTCAAGTTGCAAGACAACGTCCTCTTTACTCTTCCTTCTTCTCTCCTCATGTGAAGGGAAGGAGTCTTTCCTGGAGCTGCTAGATGCACTGCCTGGGGTGGAGGGAGGGGTGGTGCAAGCACTCCCTTGGTCATCCAAGCTGGTGTCTCACTAGGTTGCTTGCCCCTAAAGTTCACTTGCTCTGAGCCCAGCACAGCACTAGAACTTGCCCAGAAATTTCAGTCATTGTGGTCTAGACTGCCTTTTAAATTTATTTAGGACCCCAGACTCCTTTAGCCCATGGTGGCAAGGCTTGCAAAAACTCAAGTTCTGACCACTGGGATAAGTGATTTTCCCCTGGCCAGAGCTGAACTAAATGCACCCTCCATAGGCACTGGCTGAATTCTGCTCAGTGTTACTTTCTGCTGTGACAGAGAATTACTGAGTTCCAATGCAAAATTCTGTGATCACTGCACTCTCCTTCCCCCAAACACACAGATTGTCACTCTGTGCCATGCAGCTGCTGCTGGAAGATTGGGGAGAGGTGGCATTGACAACTCAAGACTGTCTTTCCTATCCTCTTCAGTGTCTCCTTCAGTGATAAGAAGTTAAAAGGAAGTGCTGTGATCACTCACCTGGTTTTTTATTCTTCTGAAGGTACTTGTTTTGTGTGGATAGTTGTTCAATTTGGTGTTCCTGCAGGGATAATTATCAGTGAAGGCTTCTATTCGACCATCTTGCTCCTCCTCCACACCACAAAACATTTTTAAAAAATAAAAGATCAAAGAATATGCATCAGGTAAATACATTAACATAGTTAATATAAAACACATAATTATGAATATTATTATGCTAATGAGACCACACATATCTCAAGATTTGAAAAAGACTTTCAATTTAATTTACAAAGCAAGATTCATGCACACACACACACACATAGTACAGACTATACACTGATAACAGAGGATATCATCTTGAAATCAATCATGAGACCTCTACAACATTGATTTTATGTTAAGATCAGTTAGGTAACAAGTAAATCAGCATTAACTTTTGTAAAGTAGAAATATTATGAACAACAATCTGATCACTATGCAAAAACACTCAGATATAACCAAAAAAAATTTTAAAAACCACAAAATGTCTTTTTGTTGGAATTTATATGCAATCTCATGTAAAGGCAAAATGCAAATTTAAAATATAGAATTTGTAAAAAAAAAAAACAACACTACTTATCAGAATATGTGGGTACATTAAAACAATGTTTGAAGAAAACAATAGCCATAAATACTCTTGCAAATATAAGACAAAATAATAAAAGTAAGAAAATTAAATATTTCAGTAAACAAAAACCTTAGAAAGATATAAGAAAGTAAACTTTGAAAATGCTCAAAGAAGAAAATAATAATTGGAAAAAGATATTACTCATGTACAGAATAGGTAAGAGAATAGAGAGACAGCACTCTTGTGACACAGGTACAGGAAAGTTTACAGATAAGAGTGGAGCAGGATCACTGAGAAGCCTTTTCCTATACCAGAGCCCCCAATCTAAAAACAAGATAATGCTAAGAAATTTAAAATTAGAGTGAGCTATAGGTAATAGAAACAGTAAAACTCAAATCTAGCTCAATACCTAACTTGATTGACTAATGACCCAACAGAAAAAATGTGCCTGTTTTTAAGCATAATTACTACTGACCTCAGCCACTACTGGTTTAGATAGAATGTCTGCCACTCAATAAAAAATGACAAGATACTAAAAAGCGAGAAAATGCCATTCACTGTCAAGAGGCAAAGCAATCAGCAGAATCAGACCCAGAGGTGATCCAAATGTTGGAATCATCAGACAAGAAATTAAATGTAACTATGACTAATATGCTAACGTTTCCAGTGGAAACAGTGGACAACATTCATAAACAATACACAGATGAGAAGTTTCTGAAGAAAGATGCTCTAAGAAAAAAACACGTACAGAAATACTAAAAATAAAAACACATGGTAACAAATATGAAGAGTGCTCTTGATGAGCTTATCAGTAGAGTCAACACAGCTGAGGAAAAAAAAAAATCAGTGAACTTGAAGATGGATCAATAGCAATTACCCAACTGAAGCACAAGGAGAAAAATAAGTGGGAGCTGATTGAGGGATGGCACAAAACAGAGCAATGTAGAGCTGTGAAACAATATCAAATGATCTAATGATGTCAAGAATAAAGAAACAATATTTTAAAATTCTCTTTTTGAAAAACAAAATATACATGACACTAGTTTTTTCTGAGCAAGAAAAATTGAGGACATGTTAAAAAGACACAGAAACCAACATGAGAAGTTCTCATTGGCTAAGTCTGGGAATTTTTGAGAAATAAAATAAATAGTAGGAAAAATTACAATCCAGAGATTAAAATAAAAAATGATGGATCTATACTGATATAACCGATAAATGAATTAATGAAAGAATAAGTGAGTAAATGAGACAATTTTTCCTTCAACTAATACATACAGAAGGAACAGTGGAAGTAGAAAATCACTATTTGGGAAACATCACAGTATTATTTGTTTCAGACAAGAATCATCAGTGGATGCTAAAATTAGTGGGTGAAAGTATGAGAAACAGGATATTTACATGATTTCAAAATAATGCTACATAAACTATTTCTTAATTACAAATAGAAAAATAACCATAATTAAGACACATAGCATATATCCCCTTAACCAAGTGATATAAATGCCACTAGTAATAGCACAAATTAGCATGTACCTCTTGATAATTATGCCTAAAAACAGGCACATTTTTTCTGTTGGGTCATTAGTCAATCAAGTTAGGTATTGAGCTAGATTTGAGTTTTACTGTTTCTATTACCTGTAGCTCACTCTGATTTTAAATTTCTTAGCATTATCTTGTTTTTAGATTGGGGGCTCTGGTATAGGAAAAGCCTTCTCAATGATCCCTTGATAAGAACACAAGATCAATTTTGCAGCATCTTTGCCAAAAATTTAAATCAGAATTAAATCATAGGGAAACATTAGACAAACTCAAATTGAGAGTCAGTCTATAAAATAAATGTCTGGTATTCTTTAAAAGTGCTGAGGTCATGAAAAACAAAGACAAACTGAGGAACTTTCCATATTGGAAGAGATATTAACTAAATAAATAATAACCAAATGTAGCATCATAACCTGTATTGAATCCTGGACCAAATGGAGCATTAGTGAGACAGTTGGAGAACTTTGAATAAAGTCTGTAGATTAGATAATAATATAGCCTATCAATAATATTGTTTCAATCATAGTAAGATTTAACTGTTGGCAACTGTGGGTGAAAGATATAGAACAGTTTTTGTACTATTTTCGCATCTTGTTTTGAAACCTGAAATTATTTTAAAACATAGTCATGCATCACTTAATGATGAGCAAAATATTGTTATGTGGAGCATAACTGACACAAGTTGTTAAAATTTTTAAAGTTCAAAAAAAGTAGTGATATAAGACAACAGCGTGCTGCCATGGTCATATTTCTTGTCTATGTACTTTCTAATGCACAAAACTAACCATGACTCCCTCCTTTTCAAAATCATCTAAATCCCTGGCCCTCCTTACCTGGTTCCTACTATCTCACGAGACTCAGCTCTTACCACTCCCCAGCCCATACCCTGGGTTACCGCCATCCTGAGTTTTTTTTTTTAACGTATCAGCTTCTCCCAAGCTCGTGGGTTGTAAGAGGCCCCTTATTTTGAGCCTGTAGCACTCGTTTTGGGCCTAGGGCATTGGACATCCAGAGAAGATTGCTTTCACTCTCCTCTAAAAGATGAAATGATTTTCAGATAAAATCACATAATAATGAATAACACTTACTAGTTTCCTAATTTGTTTACTAGTTTGAAAACAGACAATTCACAATTTTAAAAGAAGAATAATGTCACTTTGGAAGGTATTATTAAAATCTGCAAAATATATCCCATGTGAATTAAATCTGTCCTTATCTATTACAAAATAATTACAACTTGTAGTTAGTACTATTTCCCTGTTTTTTTTTTTTTTTTTTTTTTTTTTTTTTTTTTTTAACACAAACAGTGGTCACAATAGCATGAAGTAACTTTAGCCCTGTCAACTTTCTTGTGGTGGGAGGCATGGGAGGAGGAGGACTGACAGTATAACCAGGGGTTATCTGGATTAACTTCTGTGTAGAATAAAATGTTTCTTAAAGAACATGTAACAAACATGCCCTAATTTCCTGCTTATGTATACATTATTCAAACTCAACAGTAAGTTCTACAATTATTTAGAACTTAGACCAACAATTTTTTTTAAATATCGTTGATATTATTGATATTATTTAGAATTGCCAGTACCTGGTGATAATAAAAAATACGTAACATTGAGTTGATTTAGTTGATTCCATTATTGCTTTTAGTTTCTCCACAGTGTTCCCCCTCAATACCTGCACCTGGCTGTTCCTCCTGCCAGCCCACCTCTGGGATGAAACTGCATAACTATGTTTTCTTCTCTGATTATCACTATCACCCTGCTTTGTAATAGCTTACTGATATATCTATCTCTTCTAGAATATTGTGAGCTCTCTGAAGGCAGAGACCATGCTTTATTTATTCATTACTATATCTGCAATATTTGCTGCACAACAGATTCTCAATAACTGTTTGCTGAAAGAAGATTCAATAAATACATGCATACAAGAAGTGGCTGAGATTCCTGTACATATAAGCCTGACAAAGGTAAAAAACAAACAAACAAAAACTCCAAATTCAACACTTCCCAAAGTCTTAGGACTTTGTAACTGAAGTCAGTACAAACTTCTGATGAAGCAGAGGAGGTGATCCCAACCAAAGGCCAAACTCCCCTATCTTTTCATCAAATACTGCAGAAATACCAGGTGGTAACTCAAAAGCGGTGTCAGACAATACTGGATTAATATCCCAGCTCTGCCACTTAACTTAGTGACAACATTTGAAATGTTTGGAAATTTGCTTGACCTTACTAAGCCTCAGTTCTCTGACTAATTAAAGTAGGCATAATCCCTACAGCACATAGGTCTCTTGTGAAATATACATGAAATGCTCTGTTGTCATGTCTGGCAGAGTCTGACCATAGCAATGGCTAAGTAAACGTTGGTTGCCATCCATTCTGCTCATTTTTTCTGACAACCGAGCTCAAACACACTCCAAATTAATATCTACTGCATGTATAAAACCCAAAGGACAGCATCTGTGTAGCATGTTATTTCCCTTAACATAGGAAATGTCTGATATAATTTGGGGATGTGGCAATTGTAAATATTTTTCATCAATTACAAGAAGATGCAGTCCTGGAACTCCAAGCTGCCCTGGATGCTGTCAGGACCATCCAGGGTGCCCAGTGGGAGCCTGACAGAGCAATTGAAGAACAGTTTCCTACATTCCTGTGGGAGGTTTGTATAACACCTGTGGGGGGCTGTGGAGTCCAAAAGCAAGGATTAACCAGCATCATGTTCTCTTCTTTCAGTATATACTTAATTGGCGTCTGTTACTCAACCTGACCAGCTTCCAATAATCACAACTTATTTTCCAATTTGACAGGACATAATTAGAGGAAGAGAAAAAGAGCACACAGGGGGATTTGTGTAGTCATGGATAGATAATCAAGATTTTTAATTGAATTTCATGTTTGAGCTTAAGCCTCTCATTGGAGAGTCTTTATTAGAACTATCATTAGCAAAATTATTTGATTCTCTTTTCCTCGTTATTTCAAATTGGCCAGCAAAAGAAAAGTATGATGTCTCAACATATATGTTTCTTGGGAAAAATAATTGAAATGATGCAAATGATAGTTAAATCCAGTGCTACCTAATAGAACTTTCTGCAGTGAAGTAAATGTTCTATTCTGTACTAAGCAATACAGTAGCTACTAGCCACATGTTAAGGTTACTGAGTACTTGAAATGTAGCTAGTACAACTGAGGAACTGAAGTTTTAATTTTATTTAATTAAAACTAATTTAAATTTAAATAGTCACATGTGGGCTGTGACTACTGTGACGAAAAGAACAGATAAGAAACTACAATAAATGCCAAGTCACTGAATGTTACCATGCTTTCAGAGTATTGGTGTTGAGCCGCATTGCTAAAGGGCTGCCTGACTCCACGCTTCAGACTTTCCTGCATATTCCTGTCCATCTTGCGCTCCTCCATGTTGTTTTAAATGTCCTCCACTGAAGTCTAGCTATCATTTTCTGATGTCTACCTCATAAACAGTCCTTTTCCCGGTTTTCTGAGGCATCTGCAGTTGATTTCTGTCATTATTATCTGTTTTGCACCTGTTTCCCCTTTAGGTAATAGCTCCCCAGTTTTCTTTGGAGCAATGTCTCTTCCCCAAACCAATCAAGTGGTTTGAGTGCAACTGACTCCATCCTGGGTCCTCAGGATGTCTCCTCAGAAGTCAGTAGGTTGAACACAGTTGAGGAACGAATCCTGAAGATAACTCTATAGAAATTTCTAAAACTGAAAAGCAAGGAGAAAAGGGAATTAAAATAAAATAAAAATATTCTTGGCAGAATATCCAAGAACTAAGAGACAATTACAAGAGGTATAAACAGGCACATAAAAGGAATATTAGGAGAAAAATAAGTCAAAAAGGAGCAGAAGAAATATTTAAAGTAATAACGACTGAGAAATTTCCAAAATTAATACAAACAATAATCCTCAGTTCCAGAAAATTCAGAGAAAACCAGACAGGGTAAATATCAAGAAGTCTACACTTAGACATCACATTCAAACTACAGACAATAAATGATAAAGAGAAAATCTTGAAAGAGGGTTGGAGAGAGCACCTTACACATAAAAGAACAAAGTCAAGAACTATATGGCACCTTTCTTTAGAAACCACACAAGCAATAAATAAATACATAAATAAGAAAAAAATAAAAATAAAAAAGAAAGGCAAAAAGAAAGAAAAGAAAAAGGGTGGAGTAAAATATTTAAAGTGTTGAAAAAAAAAATCCCACTAACCTAAAGTTCTGTATCCTGCATAATTATCCTTCAAAAATGAAGGAAAAATAAAGACTTTCTTAGTCTTTACTTTTCTACAATAAACAAAAACTGAGGAAACTCTCTCAGTAGGTCTGCCTTGAAAGAAATGTTTAAAAAAATTAGAGAAAAAATATCCCCAGGTCAGAAACTCAAACCTACATAAAGAAAGGAATAAATAATGACAAAATTAAATACATACTATATTTTTCTTAATTATAGTTGATCTAACATATAATGAGTTAAAAACAATAGAAACAATGTATTTAGTGATATTGCTTATGGATATGTGAAATGAATGACAACCATGTTATAAGGGATAAGAATGAGGAATTAGGAAAACTGTTTTCATAAGTTACTTTCACTATCCGGGAAGCAGTACATGTTGTTTGAAAGTGGGTTACATTAGTTGTAAATGTATATTGCAAACTCCAGTAAACCCGCTGATAATATTTTTAGAATAAGTATAATTGATATTCCACTGAAAGAAAATTGAATTATATAAAATGTTCCATTAAAAGCAGAGAAGGCAGAAAAAGAGTGGAACACAGAAAAACAAACAAAGAACAAGAACAATAAATAAAAAAACATTTAAAAATAAGATAGATATTAAGCCAGTTGTATCAGAAATCACTTTAAATATGGATTGTCTAAATATACCAATCAAAAGACAGAGATGGCCAAAGTGTACTGAAAAACAAAAACAAAAGCAAGACCTAACTACATGTTGTCTACAAGAAATCTACTTTAAATTTAAAGACATGCGTAGATTCAAATTGAAAGAATGAAGAAAGGTATACCATGCTAACGCTAATCAAAAGAAACCTGGAGTAGCTATACTAACTTCAGATAAAGCAGACTTCAGAATAAGGAAAATTATCAGGGATCAAGAAAGGCACTACATAATGATAAAAGGGTCAATTCTCCAAGAAGTTGCAACAGTCCTTAATGTGCATGTGCCTAACAACAGGACATCAAAAGAGAGGAGGCAAAAATTGAAAGACAAGGAGAAATCTACGAATAAGCTATTATAGTTGAGATTTTGACACTAATAGCAATCGACAGATCCAACAGTCAACTATATAAGGACATATAGTTGAACAGAAAAGTATCATCAATCAAATGAATATAGTCGATATTTACATAATACCTCATCTGACAATAGAAGGATACATATTCTTCTGAAGCTCACATGGAATATTCACCAAGATAAACAATACTTTGGAAGATAAAACATTCCTTAACAAATTGAAAAGAATATAAATTATACAATATCTCTTTCCAGACCACAGTGGAATTTAACCGGATGTCAATAACAAAAACATAGCTGGAAAATCTCCAAATACTTGGAGATTAAATGACACATTTCTAAATAACATGAGTCAGAGAAGATATCTCAAGATAAATTTTAAAACATTTTGAACTATCATGAATGGATATTAGATTTTGTCAAATGCATTTTCTGGATCCATTGATGTGCTCACATGTGATACGTTTTCTTCTTTAGCCTGCTAATATAGCATATTTCATTACTTGGTTTCTAAATGTTGAAACATCCTTGAATATTTGGGATAAATCTCACTTGCATGGCATATCATTCTTTTTATACATTGTTGGATTCAGTACGCTGATATCCTATTGAATATTTTTACATCTATATTAATGAGGGATATTAGGTTGTAGTTTTCTTTTCTTATAATTTCTGTGTCTGGTTTTGGTATTAGAGTAATGCTAGCTGCATACAATGTGATAGGAAGTGTTCCCTCTACTTTTAACTTCTGAATAAGATTGCAAATAGTTGGCATAATTTATTTTTAAGTGTTTGATGAAATTCATCAGTAAAACCATATGGGCCAGGTGCTTTCTGTTTTAGAAGATCATTCATTATTGATTCAATTTTTAAATAGGTATAGGCAGGCCTATTTGGGTTATCTATTTCTCCTCATGTGAGTTTTGATAGATTTGTGTTATTCAAGGAATTGGTCCATTCATCTAAGTTATAAAATTCATGGGCATTGGGTTGTTAATAAAGTTCTTTTGTTATTCTTTTAATGTCCATGGGCTCAGTACTGCTAGCCCCTCTTTTATTTTTGAAATGAAATATTAGTCATTTGGGTCTTTTCTTTTTTATTGTTTTTTTTCTTAGTAGTCCTAGCTAGAGGATTATTAATTGTATTTTATTCAATATATATTTGTGCCTTTATTTTCCCATTTGTAAAATGTGGTTATTTTTCAAAGAACCAGCATTTGATTTTGTTGATTTTCCCTACTGATTTTCTGTTTTTAATTTCACTGATTTCTGCTCTAATTTTTATTATTTCTTTTATTCTGGTTTTTTTTTGGATTTACTTTACTTTACTTTTTATAGCTTGCTAAGGTGGAAGCTTTGGTTATTGGTTTGATCTTTCTTCTTTCCTTTTATATGTATTCCCAAGGTCATGGAAGAGCCATCTGATATGGCCCCATGATTCAAAGAGCCCTCCAGTGTGTGATTTATGGCATGTTTCAGTGTGTAATGTAAATGAGAGAAGCTGGTGTCATTAGAAAGAGTCAGGAACAAGATTGTCACATAAAGTGGCATAAAAGTCTTAACATTGGAGAATCTCTATGGTAAACATGTTGCAAAACCACTTTATGGGCACTGCTATTCCACTTTCCTGAAATGAATTCCATGGTCTATTTACATTTTCCTTGATATTTTTTCAAGTCACTGTAGTATAGGAAGAACAAAAGCTCTGCAGTCAGGTGGCCTAAGTTTATTTCTGATTCCATCACTTATTTGCTGAGTGACCCTGGACAAGAAGCATCTCATCTTTGTGCCTTGACTTTCCCATTTGTAAAATGTGGGTAACAACTGTGATTATTTCATGGAGTTGTGGGGATTACAATCAGGTAATTCATGTCAGGTGTCTCTGACTTTATCTGGCACATACCATTGAGCTCTTCCTCTTGCCCAAATGTCATTAGTAACTCTCATCACCAGGCTATGACCGGACTCCTTTGCCAAGCTACCTTCTTTCCTTCTTTTTGTATAATACTCTTTATCTTAAAGCCAGAATCACAGAAAACACTTTTGGGAAATGTTATTCTATAATTTAATATTTAATATTGGAATCACCAGTCCTAAGATCTGCTTCCTGAAAAGAGAATTTTTTGGTCAAAACATTAGCAAATTTCATCCCCTTTTGGAGAGACACAAAACACATTTATGTATTAAGGGCTCTGTTAAGTCCAGTAATAAAAAAGTTCTTAACCACGGGTTTTCTAAATTCATCTGCTGACACATTCTCTCTTTTCATCAACTAATAACTATTAATATTTTGCAGAATGTGTACTAATTGGAAAATAAGCAATGCTGGACCCCAAACCGATCAATCCTCTCTGCTCCCATTATTTATCGCCTTGCCCTTTTACCATTGCACACACAATCTAAGATTTTAAATCTTTTCCAAATTGTCTCTGTATTATTGGGATGAATTTCTCTTGAGATATTTGGAAGAGCGTGGCCATTCTGTGTCACCTCTCTGATGGATAATATTTCTCCTTGCTATTTGTGATATTTCCTGCATCAAAAACCCACAACCAAAAGAATTGTAAAGTGGTGGGCAGATGCTCAGTCCAATGTGGGTCTGCTATTTGTAATGTTTTGAGTTCTAGAAGACAGGAAATATTCTACAACAGGCACTCCAATGTCATACAACATCATAGAGAAGCCTCTTGAGAAGAACGCTTAAGTGGCAGCAAGTCTCAGGACACTTAACTGGGAAATGAAGAGAACTGAGAGAAAGCCAGAATTTATAGAACTGCCTTGCTCCCCTTTCTGCTTAGAATAACCAATTACCTGATTTATAATCCTTTGGGTATATACCCAGTAATGGGATCACTGTTTCAAATGGCATTTCTAGTTCTAGATCCTGGAGTAATCACCACACTGTCTTCCACAATGGTTGAAGTAGTGTACACTCCCACCAACAGTGTAAAAGTGTTCCTATTTCTTCACATCCTCTCCAGCACCTGTTGTTTCCTGACTTTTTAATGATCGCCATTCTAACTGGTGTGAGATGGTATTTCATTGTGGTTTTGATTTGCATTTCTCTGATGACCAGTGATGATGAGCATTTTGTCATGTGTCTGTTGGCTGCATAAATGTCTTTTTTTGAAAAGTGTCTATTCATATCCTTTGCACACTTTTTGATGGGTTGTTTCATTTTTTCTTGTAAATTTGTTTAAGTTATTTGTAGATTCTGGATATTAACTCTTCGTCAGATGGGTATATTGCAAAAATATTCTCCCATTCTGTGGCACATATAACCATGGAATACTGTGCAGTCATAAAAAAGGATGAGTTCATGTCCTTTGTTGGGATATGGATGTGGCTGGAAACGATCATTCTGAGCAAACTATCATAAGGACAGAAAACCAGACACTGCATGTTCACTCATAGGTGGGAATTGAACAATGAGAACACTTGGACACAGGGTAGGGAACATCATACACTGGAGCCTGTTGTGGGGTTGGGGGAGAGGGGAGGGATAGCATTAGGAGAAATACCTAATGCAAATGACGAGTTAATGGGTGCAGCACACCAACATGGCACATGTATACATATGTAACAAACCTGCACATTGTGCACATGTACCCTAGAACTTAGAGTATAATTTTTTAAAAAAGAATAACCAATTACAAAATGTCCAAGATCCAAGCAAACTATAACAAGGATATAAAACAAACCAGTATTAGCAAAACAACATTGTTACCAAAGAAAAGGAAATATCCACCATTTGTTTTTTGGCTCGTGAGGTTGCCTTTAAAAGGATGACCTAGTCTAAAAGAATTGGATCTAGTTTCCAGAGCTAGGAAATATAAACCAGACACAGCATGCTTGTGAGACTGTCAAAAAGAATTGGAGCCCCTCTGAATTGGGAAAAGGCACTTCCTCTGGTGGCAGGAACTTATCTTGCTCAATGCATGTCAATATGACCACACATCATAGAGTCTCATATTCTGCAGATGAAAGACATTATCCCACCCAGGAAGATACTAGTTATTCCTCCCAAATGAATCTGAGGAGGTCAGACTCATATGGATACCATTTGTGGAGTGTTTATATGAAAACTATGAAATTTAACTTAATAGCCTGAAGAAAATAATAAACAAACAAAAAAACTTTTCAAAAAGGCAAGTATGAAAAAATGTAATAAAGGTTTATAGTTGCCTTCAAGATCTGTTTTAGGAGGTTGCCTCCAAGATCTGTTTTAGGAATGCCATTATTCCTTAAACTGTGTTCTTTAGAATGCCAGAATTTAGCAAGAATCTGAGAAAAAAATGTTAGCTCAGAATCAGCTCATCATAATCTGTGCTCTACAGTCCCTATTGGAAAACGATATGTTAAGGACTTTGAAAGTCCTAGAATAAAAAACAAAACAAATGTTTGTTTCATTCTGGTTTATTTCAACTTCCTTCTAATGTATATAAGCATATAACCATTTTATTTGGAACATCATTTAAGTTCATTGCAGTCAAGTAGTAATGTTAATCATTTCTTCTCTAGATATTAGGCAACTCAAAGTTTAAAACACCTGTCTCTACTGATTGGACAAGCGAAAATGTTTCTGGTAGGAAAATATTTTGAGAGGCTTAGAATGTCTGTACAAATACATCTCAGGTGCCATGTTGCTGAATGCCCACAAAAGTGAGCCTACCTTATCTGTAAAACTAGTGAAGTGAATGACTCTCTCCAGAATATGCCACTATTTTTTAGGCTCCCCTACAATGAGGGATTTTTCTCCTGAATAAAATATAGAGCAAACAAAAGATGATAAAAGTTATGATTTGATTAAAGGAAAAAATAACAAACTCCATAAAATTGCATGAGGCACTGTCAAGAATTAAATTATCTATTCAACAAAGGTTCCTGGGAAAGAGGATGGTCTCCTCTCACTGGACTGAATCTGTGTTACCTCCAGGAGGGAAGAGCTTATCTGGGAAGGAAGTCAGCTAGGAAAAGAGCCAAACCATGAGACGGAGGGAAAAACTGGATCCCTGATATATCTATATATAATGTGGGAGCCCCTGATCTATCTATACCGGGAGCCAGAAACATTTATCAATGTTTTTAGGATTATTTCTGTGATCAAACATAGAAAATCTAATTCTGACTGACTTTATCAAAAAGTAATTTTACATTACGTTTTTCAAAAATGACCACCATCACATTTCCAGTCCCAAATGCTTTTCTTAAACATTGCTCTTCCTCTTCTCTTGGACCTGACCTCCACTGACTGCTCCAACCGATGGAGGATGGCAGAACTGATGCCATGTGAATTTCCTTGTTGGGTCATAAAAAGGATGCAGTTTCTGCCTTGTTAGGTGGTAGAATGGGGCATTCCCTCAGAGTAAAAACTTGTCACTCTGATGTAAGGAAGCCCACACTAGCCTATAAGAAAAGAACACATGAAGAGTTCCCTGGAGATAGAAGCTGGAGCCCCTCAGGTGACCATCAGCATCAATTGCCAAGCCTTCAGATGATTCTAGCCCCCAGCCCTCAGGCCACCATCATGGACCCTAGTGGGGGAGATGCAATCTGTCCCTGTTGAACCCTTCGCAAATTGAAGATACACAAGCCAAATACATTCTGCCATTGCTCTAAGCTGCTAAGTTTAGTAGTAATTGTTATGCAGCCATTGTCACTGCAACAGGCAGAGTCTGGAGGTGTTTCTGGCTCCTGGTATAGATAGATCAGGGACTCCCACATTATAATATAGATATATCAGGGATCAAGTTTTTCCCTCCGTCTCATGGTTTGGCTCTTCTCCTAGCTGACTCCCTTCCCAGATGAGCTCTACCCTCCTGGAGGTAACACAGATTCAGTCCAGTGAGAGGAGACCATCCTCTTCTTTCCCAGGAACCCCAACACAAGATTTGTACTACTTTCCTGGTTATAGTGAGATCCTGAATCTGTCTCTGGCCCAATCATGGGACCAGAGAAATTCATAATGCTGTTTGGTCAGACTCGATTCAGTCTATCTGGGAGGAGAGGGTGTGTAGCTCTGGAAAAACTACAGAGACTGAAATTTAACCAAGTGGGTCCCCAAAGAAAATTCAGGGGTTATCATAGGGAAAATATTGCTTGAATAATACACAGTTAAATTTAAAACTTCCTGAGTTCAAGTGATCCTCCCACCTCAGCCTCTCAGTGTTGGGATTACAGGCATTGCACCTGGCCCCAAGTAAAATTTTAAAAAGAAATTAAAAACAAATGTCAACTATAAGCATACATTACGAAAAAAATAAAAATATTTATTGAGTACTTAATTTACACAACGCAGCGTTGTAAGTGCTTTACAAGTATTAATTCATTGAACCCCTTACTACTATGAGGTAGATCTTGCTAATACTGCCATTTGACAGAAAAGGAAATGAAGATGTAGAAATTACATAAGTTGACCAAATGTCTGCATGGCTTGCAAATGGCAGAGCAAGATTTCACACCATAGCAGTCCAACTCCAGAGGCAACCTTTTCACCACTGTGCTCTAGTGAGCACCGTGTTGTTGTTCTATCCACTTTAGTACATGTGAGGAACACATAAATAAATAAATAGGCATCTGCCTTAGAAAAATCATTTTGCTATTGAGAGAGAATGTAGTATCTTTTACTATTACATATTGGTTACATATTACTTGGTTACTATATGTAACCAAGTAATTGCAAGTCAACATGTCCATTTCTCCAAGAAAAACAGAGCACATGAAATGCTGAAGACAGGAAGAAATTACCTATATCTGGGGTGGAGACTGCATGGTAGGGAAATTATAGTTAACAATAATTTAGTGAATATTTCAAAGTAGCTAGAAGAGTTATAGTGTTCCCAACTCCAAGAAAATACACGTGTTTGGGGTAATGGATATCCCAACTACCTTGATTTGATCATTACACATGTATACATGTATCATAATATCACATCTACACCCAAATCTGTACAACTGTGATATTTAAGTTTTTTAAAGCACCAAAAATGAGGTGACAATATGTTGGTCCTTAAAATACAAATGGGACTTTTACCTTGGGAAGGGGTAAGAGAGGAATGGGTGTTCCAGGCAGTATATGCAAGGAAATACCAGGTATTTTTCTAAAAACTATCCAAAGTTACTTATTCTTTCAAAAATGTTTTTATTGAGCACATACTATGTGCCAGGCACACTTGTGGAAATTTAGGGTACATCACTGAATGAAACAAGGATCCCTGCCCTTGTGGAGTCAAAGTGCTCACAGCCTGCTAGGGGTGCTGCCCATGCTTCAGCAAGAAGACAGAATGGCCATCTCATGTCCCTTCAGGCAGGTCGATGCCTGGTTCAGCCAAGACAACTAGCTCTGATGTCTTCTGTATATCACCAGATTCCCCACAGAAGAGAAAGGCTAACTTTGATTGCAGCTGTTGCTATGTGCAGAGAACAAGAAAACCACCTCCCAGGTCCTGTAAGAGACAAAGGAGTGAAGATGCTCCTAAGCATGTTAACCAAGGCTGACACAAGCATGGAGCAGATGGGTGTGGATGTATGTGTGGTCTTGTGTGCATGAGTGCACTTGCACACATGTACACTGTGTGTGCCTCGTTGGACATGCACTGTGTGTGGCATGCTCTTAGGGGAGGAAAGAGAGTGGACTCCATACCTCACTGTAGCTCAATGGTTCAGAGCTTAGAAAGCCTGGCTGGGCTCTTATTATGTGTGGAAGAGGGTGGCATTTGAGTTTTCAGTAAATGACAAACTGTATTAGAGACAAAGAAAGAAGCAGACACATCCTCTTCTTTCCCATAGTTCCTCAGGCAGCAGAGTTCAGGGAGAGCCTGGAGGAGAAAAGAGAAAATGTCCCTTTTCCCAGGAATAATTGAAGTGATCGGTACCATTTTATTAGGAATAAAAATTCTCCCTTCCAACTGGCATCCTCGAAATTATGTATTGAAATTTTCCAAAGAAAAGTCACACCACACGGCATGAATTTTAAAAATAATTATTCTTGTCGTCTGTTCTGGAATCTGTGTTCTGGGATTTAATTCAAAACTTGAGTCCTCAAAAAAAGAAAACCATGTCTATTGGCTTTTTCTTCCTGAACCCTGGACAGTTACCCTCAATGCTCTTCTTTTAAAAGTATCTCCACCCATCACACAGTGCTCTCTTCTTCATTCTTTCATTCAACAAATTTGTTTTTAGCACCTATTATTGTCACACAACTGTGCTAGGCAACAAAGCTACAGAATGAATGACACACACATTTCCTTGTCTTCATAAAACTCATGGCTAGTGCATGACTTTTATCTGTGATGATGCTAATGAGGGTGTGCTTGGGAGGAAAAGAAAGAGCCCTGGAATACTTCAAATCCAGAGTTTTCCGTAGGACTGCCACATGGCAGAGGCTAGCACTAACTTCCTTCTTCAAGCCTGCAATTTTGTGTGCATTTTTTGTTCATCAAGCCACCAAAAATAGTTACTTTAATGTCATTTTATCTGAACACATTGTGTGGCAGTTGGAAGACATGCGCACCAAGAGAGCAGTTGGCCCAGACCCCACTTCTTCACTCAGATGCCTCTACAACCTTGCTAGATGAGCCCCTACACTCAAGATCCACATTGCCTGGGATCAGACCTTGGCTTCCTCATTTGTTTGGACAAATTACTTAACTCATAACCTGGCAGTAACTATTATTCCTAATATTAAGTCCACTTTACAGACAAGGAAGCTGAGGCACAGAGTGAATTAACTTTTGCAAGGTGTGTAGGGCAGTACCTAGCGTTAGCATGCCTTTAGATTACCTCTAGGCAATGAGAATAATTCAGTCAAGGAATATTTATTGAATACCTACGCTACCTGACACTCTGTGAGGCACTGGAGCTGTGAATGCAATACAAGGCAGGGGTGATCCCTGTTCTCCTGGAGTGCAATTTTTTTAGTGAAAACGCAAAATTACAGAATGTGCAAATGTTTTTATTGCTTGGAATGAGTTTATTTCCTGGGTTTGGTGATATTTTCTTCCACATGATGTTTCTCAACTATTCTGATTAGTGCTGTCATGACAACTGAGGCTCTTTAGCAAACAGAGACCCCAGCCCCACAACCTGACTACATAGAGCATGGGAGTGACTCTCAAGTGGCTAAGCCATAGATGACCCACGGAAGGATGGGAATGTTGCCATGGCAATGAGGAGTCAGCAATGCAGAGTCAGCAATTAGAGGACTTTCCTCTTTTCGCCACAAATAGTCCCTCCCCCAACTCTTGCTATGAGCATAGGGTACCTGTAACTAAGGTGTGAAAACATTGCTGTTTGGACTGAAGGTCCCTCCAGAGATAGACAAAGGGAGCCTAAGGGGGTCACAGGGGCAGGTCTTCGGAGACCCTCCTCAGAGGCTGTACCTCCCGAAAAACTGACAAATGTCATATCTCACTCCTAAAACCCACAGGTCATAGAATCAGTCAGCTATTCTCAATCCAGCAACCACAGCTTTGAAATGGAGGCAGGGCGGGTGGTAGGTGTCTGGCCTGTCCGTTTAATATATACAGCAGGTGCTCAACAAATGTGGATTCAGTGAAGGATAGTGCTGAATTTCCATCTCTAAGCTCAAAATAATTTGAGAAAATATGATAGAAATTGTGGAGTACTAGATTTCAGAAAATACGATTAGAAAAAGAGTGGTACATCTTAAAATATAGCTTTCTGGCACTGAATCCTGCCACCTACCATCTCCACCTCTAACATGGATGCAGTTTATAATTGAGAGCTTTCAGATTTTGAGTTGATTCTCATACTTTAGTTCTTCATCTAACTCAATTCTCACCACAGCCCCATGAACACCTCATTATAATCATCCCTATTTTACAGATGAGGAAACCAAAACTGGAACCAGTTTAATAACCTTGCCTGAGGTCCCAGACTTAAACCATGGAATTTGAATCCAGATGGGCTTGATCTGAAGTCCCAGCTCTTAGCTTCCACCTGATACTATCCACGCCCCAGAAACTAGCGAAGCGGGGATGACAAGCTTACAAGAAAGCAGTCACCCAAAGGGAGACCAGGTCTGCAAAGGCAGCAGGGATTTTGCAGAAATGGAAGCTACAGAGCTGAGATGAGGCCTCTTGAGTTGCCGAGGCTAGGACAGGAAGGAGGGATAAATGGGAAGGCATAATTGTAGAGGCCCCAGTCAAACATCCAATTCATTGACAGGTTCTTACTTAGTGTCTTTAAGGGCACAGAGCTGAGCTGGGCCCTTCAGAGAAGGTGCCACCTGGGGCCTGCCCTTGAGGCCTGCAAACCTTACAAAACGGTTGGGGAAAGGGCTCAGAGCAGGAGCCAGAAGACCCAAGTTCCAGTGCTAGTCCCATCTCTCACTTGCTGTACGATTCCAAGAGGGCCCTTCCTTTTGTGCCTTGGTTTCCTTATGAGCAAAAGAAAGGGCTCAACATTCAATAACAGTACAATTCCATCACTAACTTGAATGAAACATCAGTAAATACGTACGTATATCACTTAAGGAATTCAGTATCTAAATTAGATGATCCTCCTGTAGCTTTTCCCTATGTCTCCCAATAGCTTCCAAAATAATCGAAGACTCTGCTGACAGTCCTGCTGATACCAAAAGAGCTCATCCCTTTCCATCATGCCACTTCCCCATCTCCCATTAAACAAAGGAGCAATAGGTTAAATGATTTTAATACAGGAATTACAGTAATAATAATCTTAATGAGAGCTAAGAATGATTGAGGGCTAATCATGTTCTGGTTTTAGACTGAATGCATTGCATTCATCACTTCATTAATCCTCATAACAACACTGTTGTTATTATCCTCCACTTTATAGATAGGAAAACTGAGACCTAAAACTGTGGAGGAACTGACCAAATTCACCCAGTTGGTGAATGAAGACACAGGATTTCAACCCACTGTGATCTGACTCAAAAGCTCCCCAAACTGTACTCTGTAGAGGTGCCATCTGGAATTGCCAGAGCACCCTCTCTCTTGTCCACTGTATTAGTCAGTGCTCTTCAGAGAGACAGGACAAATAGACAGACAGACAGACAGGTAGCTATTAGGTTGGTGCAAAAGTAGTTGTACCAACCATTACTTTAATGGCAAAACCACAGTTACCTTTGCATTAAAGTAATGGAGAAACTGCAATTATTTTGCATCAACCTGATAGATAGATTAGATGGACAGATGATGGATAGATAGATAGATAGATAGATAGATAGATAGATAGATAGATATAGTTAGACAGATGAGAGGAGATTTATTAAGGGAACTGGTTTATATGATTATGGAGCTTGAGAAGTCACACGGTAGGGTTGTCTGCAAGCTGGAGACCCTAGGATGCCAATCATGTGACTCAGTCCAAGTCCAAAGACCTCAGAACCCAGGAAGCCGATGGTGTAACTCTCAGTTCAAGACTAAAGGCCTGAAGACCTGGGGGGCCACTGGTGTAAGTCTTAGAGTCCAAAGGCCGGGGAGCTTGTTTCTTCTAACCAGGCCCCAGCCAATTGGATGGTACCTGTCCACATTGAAGGCAGACCTTCCCCACTCAGTGGTTCACATGCCCACTTCCTTGGGAAAAACCCTCGCAGTCACATCTAGAAATAATGCTTTACCACTTCTCTAGGTATTACTTAATCCTGTCAAGGTGACACCTAGAATTAACCATCACATCCACCATGCCCCAGTGGCTTGAACAACCCTCTCCTGTGGCTTCTCTCTCTTAGTGTTGCTAGGATGCTGGGTCAGAAGGACAGGAAGCGTTATAGGAATGAGGGGTTTGACTATGTCTTCTCTTGTTTAAGAAATTACTTGTCTGTCTTTCCTCCTAATGGAGCACCCAAAGTTACCCAGGAAATTAACTATAGCACCATCTTTAAAGCAAAACAAAACTTTATGCCATTCATGGCAGTCTACCAGTTCTTAGGCATTGGGAAAAAGTGATATGGAAGAACTTGTTCCTGATAAAAATAAGTTTTAATTATGAGAGGGGCAAATCTTGGCCAAAGGTAGGAAAGAAGACATTTATGTGCCAATAATAAGTAACCCCAATGAATTCACAGCCGTCATGGCCATACTGAGGGGATACTGGTATGGCTCCTTCTGTGATATTTATATCCTGGCATATTGTTTCTGGAATGCAGCTTGTCCAGAGAGAAATATTATTAGTTTTGGAGCCTCAGAGAGCTAGGTTCACATCTCAGGGAGACCACTTATAAACTACGTGACATAAGTAACTTATAAAACCTCTCTGAGTCTCAGTTTCCTCATCTGTAAAATAAGCCTAATAACATATCATGAAATTCATGGGAAACTTAAACGTGAGAGCATGGTATAAAATATCTAACACACTAGCTGGCACAGAGTGGAAGCTCTTTATTGGTTCATTTCCTGTGATCTCTTGACCCTGTAATGAATGTTACTATCAGATATGGAGGCATAAAGGAGTCCCCAGCCAGCAGGCCTGAAGCGGCTGTGAGAAATGCAAAGGAACCAGCCCACCTTTGTGCCTTGGTGGTAACTTGGGGGAGGTATGAGTTTGTGGGACCTTCCCAGCCTCATATGAAAAAAGCCACCTCCTTAGGTCTTCTTAACAGTATCTAACAATCAGAAGTGGGGGTGGGTTGGGGGTTAGAATGGGTAGAAATGGGCAGAATAATCCTGACTGATGTATGGGAAGAATGGGGTGGCTCTAGTAGAAGGCCCTATCATTGTTCTATTAGCAGCAAACGCCTTGGTGAGAAGTGTTTAAATCAAATGGGACACACAACATTCATTTTTTAGTAAATCACATTTAATTTCATAATTGGCACTTCCTTGACAGATCGAAGTTAAATGTTGATTTATAATGCATTATTGCTCCTCTCTCATAATCCACTACTGTTTGTAATCCAATTTTGAATCTCAACACTAACATGATTCTCGGAGGGAATTGTTGGGCGAAGGCCAAGCAGCCCACATTCACAGAGCACAATTGGTAAATCTCTTGGCCCTTCTCAGCTCAATTTTTTGTAAGTCAATCAATGGGTTATGGGCAGTCAGGGCCATCCTGCCCTGCCCTGCCTGCTGCTTGATCTCACAGCTAGGTTCTTCCCACTGTTGGGGCCGTTTGCCTGCCACCTACTTGGGCTCTCAGCCCGCTCCTGTCCTAGACCAGGAGGTCATAAGTAGCTCAGATTTGGTGCCCAGAGAACATGCTGGCTCTGAGTATGGCTTTTGGTTCCAGTTACCTCTCTCCTGAGGCCACATACCCAGTTCCAATGACTGGATCTTGCTTTAATACCATGCTCTTTTGGAACTTTGGCAAAGCTGTATTAGTCGGCTCAGGCTGCCATAACAAAATATCATCGAGTTAGCTTGAACAACAGAAATTTATTTTCTCACAATTCTGGAGGTTGGAAGTCCGCAATCAATGTGCCATCATGGTTGGTGTCTGGTGAGGACTCTCTTCCTGACACGATCTTGCTGTGTCCTCACATGGCCTTTCCTCAATGTGTGCTTGCAGACAGAGATTTTTTTTTTTTCCTAGAGGGCCATTAGTTGTATCAGATTAGGGCCCCACACTTATAACTTCATGTAACCCTGATTACTTAAACACTCTGTCTCCAAATACAGTCACAGTGGAGGTTAGTCTTCAACATATGAATGTTGGAAGACACAATTTAGTCCACAGTAGTGGTTATGTCCTAGTTTCGCTGGGGTTCACCCAGCCTTGTATGTAGGATACAGATTCCTGTGGCTACTCTCCACTCAGGTTGTCTTTTTACCTGGTTCATTGATTGATCCTTCCTTTACTTGCAATTAGCACCCCGCACTTGTTCACCTGTGGGAATATACATGCTTTCCATATTTCCATCAGAATATATATATACTTCTGATACCATTGCTATGATGTTTGGGATGCTCAGTTTCACCACCTGCCTGGACTTTGCACACTTGAAGGGAAGGTATCAAGTTAGAGGTCAACGGCTTATGCAGCTGCCCCATAACAGCTTATGCAGCTGCCCCAGAGGACATGTAGTGTCCTCTGTTGAGCACCACAGAGGATTCCTGAAGGGAGGAGCAAGAAGGAACAGTAGGAAAACTCATCATTGAAATTAGAATGAACAAGAATCTGGGTCTACATAGGAGATAAAAGTGAGAAGAGAGATTTAATAGCTACTGCAGCAAGGAAGAAAAGTGAAAACTTTATTATTAATAGTATTATTGTTGTTGTTTTGGCTCTTCTGCAGTACAGGCAAAATTCTAAATGAGCAGGTTATAAATAAAAAGGCTAAGGTAAGGTGATTGGTCACTACAGGCGGAATATTTGGCGGCGCTGGACCTAGGCACACAAAGAAAAACTCACATGTTGGGAATACATGAAATCACCTTGTATTTATAATTCTTAACTAAGAAAATACATGTGAGGCATTCCATTATTCAACAAAACATTATAAAGCACCTACTGCGTATGAAGCTCTCTGTCAGTTATTTTTCTCAAAGAAAACTTAGATTTGTATGAAAACAAAAGAACATAGGACAGCCCAGCCACAGACAATCAAAGCACAATTCTGAAGAGATAGAGAACGGCAAGCAAATGCTACAATGTAGAACTTAAACACTTGCTCTTTCTGCATTCGTAAGAACGGTGATGTTTTAGCCAATGGCAGTCGCTTTTAGAACAGAAAAGAAACAAGACCTTAGTAATTTGCATTGTACTCATCTGTTTCAAAGCCAGGTTTTTACTGGCTTCTAAGTGCACCAAGCTATGGAGAAAAAAAATGCATATTTCTGCTAAAGTGGAGAACTTATGATTGCTAAGTTGGTGCTGGATTACCTCTGATTTTAGTGAATGCTAACTTTTTACTGTTCCAAGTTCTGATGGGTTCAGGCCTGGCTCAACCTAGATACACAAGTGGATTCAGTGCTGGAGATTTAAGGCTGCTGTGGCCATAAACCAAGGTGCTTCATAGAGGGGGTTACAACTTGGAACAGATGGTTAAATATTTCACCAGGTCGGGTGCAGCCCCCGACCACAATCATTCTCTAGTCTTGTCTCTGGCGGTGAAAAGCTGGACAGCACTCTAATGGCTGGCTAATGAGCATGATTAAAACATGGTAATTACTCATCCTGGGAGGAAATGTTCAATCCTGCAGAATACATTCTGCTTTATTATCTGTGAACTTCCCATGGACGGGGCCTAGAGATTGACGGGATTCCATTATGTGGAGGGGGTGTGGTTTGCAGGAAAGGGAGGGTATCTTCAAATTGTCACTGCTGGAGACTTGGGATGCTCTGCTGAAGACAGGAGGCTCCCTCCCAAGGATGCTCAAAAGAGCACTTTGTTTTTTCCCCTTAAAGCTGCAGCTTCTGATCTGGCAAGTAAAGCAGTCATTGAGTCTAAACAGGAATGTGTTGTTTTCTGCGTCGATTTGGTTAACACTGTGCTGTTGAGTCTTTACAGTCAGGGCAGATTATATTACAGTCATGACAAGTAGTTAATGACTTTACATTGACTAATCCATACAATGCTAAAGATTTTTCTGTCAGGATTAATATCCAAAATGTTCAGGACACTCTGTCTGGTGTATGGCTCTGCTCCTCGCAGCACCGTTGTGACAGGTGGGGGTTGTTTAATGTCCCACGGTCAGACGGGAGTGACAGTCAGGGGCTAGACCATGGGATTCAGGATGGCTTGGAGAATTTTGTAAACAAGTGCCAAGGCTGGTCTTATTCCTCACTGACTAGACAACTGCTGGCTTGCTTTCCTCTCCTCCAGCAGCTGGGGTCATTGAGAATGACCCTAGGGCCATGACATCTCTGGAAATGACCATGTGAGTACCTTGCTCTTGTCTGGCCACCTATCTTCTTACCACTGCTTGCTTTGCTCTTTGTTTCCTTACTGTGTCTACTCAACATGACTATGACCTCTTGTCTCATTTTGACCTTAGGTATCTGCCATCCCCTAGGCATCAAACATAATCCACTCCAGACTGCTCACCTCTTCGAGAAATCTGGCTTCTCCTTACCCATGGCCTCAGCTGCTCTCCAGCCTAATCTCTGCTCTCCTAGCCACAGCTTCACTCCACAGATACCATTTTGTTGATGGCCACCACCTGACCCTGGTGGATGGCTCCTATTTGCCCATCTTAAGGGTAAATCCCAAAGTAAGTGGGAATCGGAATCACCTGGAGAAGAATCATGTATGCCAGGTCCCCACCCTGTCCATTCTATCTGCACTGAGGCTCGTGAATCTGCTTTTTAATCAACTAGCACAAGGGATTCTTCATGCTCGATAAAAAGATGTTCAGAGTTCAAGGATGCCCCTTATTAGGGCATCTCCAGCAGGTTCCCATCCCTGGCAGCAGTGTCTGCACTAGCCAGTTTATTACCAGGATGATGCCAGTAAATGCAGCCACCCTACAAGTGGGATCCACTCACTCTCAAGGAGTAGACTCTCCCAACACTGTACACATTCTTGTCGGTCCCACAGCTTGATCTAGGCCTATAAAAATCAAAACCTAGGCCACCATTGGCTCTCTTTACTTCCACATTCTGATGACTAGGGGTGGTAAAAATGTATTAAATTGACTAAATGAGACCCCTTTCAGGAGAGAATAGTTGGGAGAGACCCCAGTGGGAAATCGGCAGGGGAGAGAATGTGGAGAAGGCTAAGGGTCCCAGGCACTCCAGCCTTTACATGATCATTTGTAACTCAATTAGGTATAAAGCTAAGGCTTACATGAAACTTATACAAGTTCATGAAGTTTGGTTTATAGTTTATACAAATGGAAGTCAGAGTAGGAAGTAAGAGAATATCATTACAGTTTGGGGATGCTGAAGAATATCTTGAATCAGGTCTATCAATAGTCACAATTCTATAACACATTAGGAGGGGTGCTAACCTGTACTGAGGGCCTGATTGTGCCTGAGGTTTTACAAGCATCACTGCTTTTACTCCTCACAACCACTCTGTGTTGTGAGTAACACTGCTATTATCTCCCACTTAAGCAAATTCTGATTCAGAGAATCTGAATAGCCTGCCCCAGGTCACACAGGTAGCATAGGCAGAACCAGAATTCAAACTCAGGTCAACCACTGCAAAATACTATGCCTTGAGGACATTGAAGACATTAATTTGATGCACAGCTGTGGGAGATTTCTGTCTGCAGAACAGTGTCACCACCCTTAACTCTCACCTTCATATCTGCCCTTCTAGGGGACAATACAGTGTTTGTAGGCCTTGGTTGGCTCCTTAGGAATGGCTAACACAAGACTATCAGGATGCATCAGACAAGCACGCTGATCAGTATGTTGCCATTACACCAAGATCGAAGACCGAGATCTTAAATGCATTTTGTTTTCTTCCAAGTAGATCTTAGGACCGTAACTGTATAATCATGTCTATATTCATTCTTAGAGCTGCCTAAGAGTAGAGCCTGTCCTATCAATTTTCTTCTGTAACTTTTCTATTTGAATTTTAGTTCAAACACCTCCTCCTCTGTGAAGCCTTTCTGATTTTTATAATTAAATTGTGCACCCTTTCCTCTGTGTCCTCCATTGTCATTTCTGGAAACATCGTCACATTCTGCAATTGCAGTTGCTTGGGCATATAATCATATGCTCCCTCCAGAGTGTACATGCCTAAAGGGAAAGAATTGAATTTTATTCATTTTTTTTCAAAGCCAATGTTCAATAAATGATGATTGAATTCACAAATGGGGAATAAACCATATTGCTGAAGTAGATTCTTTGCCCAAGGCTCCGCACTTAATATGAGCCACAAAACCCTGGTCTTCCAGACTCTGAGAAGTCAAATAATCACAAATATGCCTTAAAAGGGGTTGACCGAGAGCCCAGGGTTGGCAGAAATGCAGATGAGTAAGTCAACATCTCTGCCCCTGGCGGCTAAGTCCTCCCTGGTCCGGACCCAAAAGGGCAGATCTGGGCAGCTGGAAAGCTGAATTCTCCTCATTTCTCTCCACCACCGCCCTTTTTTGTTTGGTTGAACTAGTCACTAGGCATCTTTTATTTCATGCCAGATCAGTGACCCTAAGCCTGCCCTTCCTCAGAAGGATCTGGCCTCTGCGGCACTCCCACCCTGTCTTCTTTGAGCTGTGCCTAATGGTCTCAAAGGCATTTTCCACTTTTCCGGACTGAGCCATGAACTGGAAGGGCCTACAGGTTCATGACAAAGGCTCGTCCAGCCTGTGTATCCCAGCCCTGGGACTGGAGCACCACCATGGCTTCCAGGAAGTCTCATAAAGGGGCCGGTTATAACATTCACCCTCCCTCAGAATACATTCCTTGTGTCCCAATTAGTTTTGGCTGAGGGAACAGTTGGCCAAGAACAAGGAGGCAGACACATTGCCCAAGTCCAGCCTATGTGACCAGGGCACTGCAGGGAACTCTGTGGGAGAGCCCCCTAAAGGTCTTCCCAAAGTGGCTTTCTCCAGCTCCTTAGCATTCTTGGCACTTGTGTCCTTTAAAGTGATTCTATTTGGATGTTTCATGATGTTTGTTTGCATGTTTGGGACTGTTTCTCCCTGGTTTGAAAATTCCTTTCTGAGCCAGGTTTTATATTTTTTTAGAGTGAAGAAATTTCTGTCCTCCCTTAAGCAGAGTTGCTGAAAGGTCCTGCTCATCCAGTGAGTACCTTCTATGAGAAGAGAAAAGCATATTAAAACATATTTTTTCTTAAATGCTAGTTTGGGGTCTGACTTGGGAGTCAGCCTTTTGATATTTACTCATTTGGCTTAAAGTTATTAAACACCCCTGCATTCGGCACTGCACCAGGTACCAATGTACTAGAAAGGAAAATGAGGTTCCTATTCTTGGGAAGCTTCCAAACAGGTTTCAGATGCAAAATCTTCACCAAAAAACAGCAGGAGACTGATTTCCAAGAAATGAAGGACATATTACACATGAGTTCTGTATATGAAATCCCTGGAATTCCAGGGTCGGTGAACAGGATTTTGTGTGTAATAATGCTTGTATGTGCGTACAGGCACATGTGATATATTTACTTATGTACAAAGGTATGGACATGCAACTTTTTCAGGGATAAGTATCTGTGCAGATAGGTACATGTGACATATTTACTTATGTGCAAACATATGCACATGTAACTTTTTTTCTGCGGAGAAGAATCTGTAGTTTACTGAGATCCTCAAAGTGTCCCCCAAACTAACTTCACTGTGTTAGAAGTAATTCCCCACTTGAATATTCGGAGTCTGCTCCCAAATCTCCCTCCCTAGGCTAAAACATGCAAAAGTTAACAAATCCATCTTGACTCTCCTCTCATGTTTTACTCACCACCTTAGATTCTGCAAAGAACCTGTGTTTACCAGGCTGCATTTGCTCAAGACTTATCAACTGTGGGTTAAAAGACATTCTTTTGTGGATAAGATTTAGTTAATGAGCATTTCTGTCCAAACATGCTGAGTATCATAGTATATTCTTTATTCTGTCTTGGATAGATTAAGAAAGTAACATTTTACTTCCTGAGATAATACTAACTGCACTCCCTGTACAACTGTGATGGCATTTAGTTATAATAAGACTGCATCTTAACTGAGTCCTCTCCCTAGAGAGAATGTCAGAAGTAAGGAAAGAGCTATGTCTTAAAATGTTTTAGCATCCAAAAAAGTTTTGGGTTGAGGACAGCCAACAATCCCTGTAATCATCATAAATGGTCGTGATGACTAACAAGGTCATATTACCTAGGAGGTCTCCCAGTCTCCAGTGGGCCATCTCTGGCGACAAGGTATGTAATAACTTTGGAGGCGTCCTTGCTGGCCAGAGCTGCTGCAGCAATAATCACAATGACAATGGCACTTTCTGGAATTATGCAACATGGCCCAGACATGGCTACGAGAAAGTTTCTCCTTCCACCGCCTCTTGGTACCCTGCCATGCTGGACCTGCATGCTGCACTCTAGGACCATTGAGAACAGGTTGGATTTCTTTTGTGAGGGATATTGGGGACAGTATCAGAAGCTTCAGCTTGGAGCCTAGCACCATGGAGAACTGAGGCAGCAAGGCAATAAGATAATAGAGTTTCTTTTTTTCTTTCTTTCTTTCTTTACATTTTTTTTTTTTTTTTTTTTTTTTTGAGACAGAGTCTCACTCTGTCACCCAGACGGGAGTGCGGTGGTACAACCTTGGCTCCCTGCAGCCTCTCCCTCCCAGGCTCAAGTGATTCTCATGCCTCAGCCTCCTGAGTAGCTGGAATTACAGGCGTACACTACCATGCTCGGCTAATATTTTTTGTTTTTGTTTTTGTATTTTTAGTAGAGATGGGGTTTCGCCATGTTGCCCACGCTAGTCTCAAACTCCTGACCTCAAGTGATCCACCCATCTCGGCCTCCCAAATTGCTGGGATTACAGGTATGAGCCACTGCGCTCATCCAGGAGTTTCTAATTGAGCCTGGGCTAGAAACAGGGAAACCATGGAGAAAAACCATGTTCAGAGTGCCCTAGAGCTTGCCAGGTAAGCACATGGATGCTAGGAAACCACTCTTCGCTCTCTTCTTTTTAACCTCTGGTGTCTCTGGTTGGGTCTGTGGCTAGATAGCTTGGTGGTTAGAGTACAGTGCCAATAAAACCAAGGTTTCAGATGTAATCCCTCCTTAGATGCACTTACTGTGGTCATTCTTTTTTCTGACCATGGGCTGGTTTCCTTATTAACAGAAAGATATCCCCCTCTCCCTTTAATACACAGACACACACTACTCTCAAAAGTTTCTTAGAAAGAATATAGAATTAACAGTGAATAGAAGCACGGAACCTACAATTTGAAAGGAAACTGAAAAGCTGTTCAGTGCCATCTCTTGTGTGATTCCCATGCTGCATCTATACTATCTTTGACCTGCATTTTCTCCCTCTTATGATGACACTACTCTCACTGCTCTCACAATTATCATGTATTAACTTGTCTGGTGCATGCATTATCTCATGTAATCTTCACAACCACCCTATGAGATTGGCACAGGTAACGTAAATGTTTTAGTGTAGAAAGCTCTACATGAGAAGGGTTAGGGGCAATTCCCAAGGTCAAATAGCTTTTAAATGGAGGTGGCCAAATTTTAACCCAGATCTGCCTGACTCCAAAGTGTCCAAGTCTTACACACTGTTCTCTCCTATACTATTTTTTGCCCATGACAAAAAAAAAAAAATGACATGGCAAGTGTCCATGACAAAAAATGAATAACAGGGTTCATACTTTTTCAATGGTGCTGACTGAGGAATTTCTTTCTTATCCAAATTTATTTACTCATATATTAATTCCTCCATTCAACAAAAATATATTGGGTACTCTGCCCCAAGTACCAGACTGTATGATTCCATACGCAGAGGTCTTATTGGCTTCCTGGGGTCATGTGACAACTCTATTTCCTTCAGATTTCTGGAGGCAGCCTAGATGAACCTGTGAAGTTTGTTCTTCTCTTATCACAATGACCCCAGTTCCTTCAAAGCTCTTCATTTAGGACATTTCCATTGCTTTGCTTGTACTGAGTCTCCTCTTCTGCATACACTTCATGTTTGCAGCAGCCATGGTAATGACCAGCACACTAACTCGGTACCTGCCTCTGATCCCTCCTAGGGCAGGACCATCTTCCTCCTCAACGAAGCACCCTAATGGCAGGGACCTCTGATGCAATCCTCTCCAAATGATGTCCTAGTTTTGCCAGAAATAGTAACAAATAAGATTATCGTTGACCGACAACTTACTGTATATCTGCCACTGTTTAAAGTGCTTCACATGAATTAAATTCATTTCATCTGCACACCAACCCTATGAAGTATGTACAATTATTGCTTCCAATCTACAGATGAGGAAACTGAGGTTCTGAGAAGTTAAGAAAGTTGTTTCATCAATCCAGATAACTGAACCCAGGCAGTCCTGGGTTCCAGAGGCCACATTTTACCTCTCACAATGGTTTCTATTAGCTTAGGAAGGTAGCGCCAAGAACTGTTGTCAGCCAGTCAATACCAGTCCCCTCCACAGTGACATAGGAATTAAAAAGAAATTATTTAGGCAGATAGTCAGGGTAAGGAAGTCCTTGGTAAGGTTTTCCCTTTAATGAAAAAGAGCCCCCAAATCATTTTATTTTCTAACAAAGAGCAGCCTGTAAAACCGAGCTGCAGACACAGACAAGTAAGCTGGAAGTTTACATGGGTGAATGCCAGCTGTTGTGCCTATAGGAAAAGGCTACCTGGGACCAGGCATGATCAAAATGGCAGCTCCAACTTCCCTTCTCTTTGACAGCCACAAGTACAGGAAGGAGCACACAAGATGTCACTGGCAAAGGGGAAAGGCCATTTACATATTAAGATTAGGGTGGGGCCACCAGCCTTCCTACTATGTAAACATCACACTTGGTGGAACCAATCTGTGGGCCCTACATAAATAGACAGTACCTCCTCAAAACTGCTTACATAATCTGCTGGGGTCCTCCACAGGCCGGCTTTCCCCTTTCAGATACCCCTTTCTCTCACAAAAGAGAGAGAGGTGTTCTCCTTTCTCTTTCTTTTTCCTATTAAACCTCTGCCCCTAAACCCACTCCTCATGTGTGTCCCTGTCCTAAATCTTCTTGGCATGAGACGACGAACTCTGGGTATTTACCCCAGACAACAAAGCCACTTTGACAGCACAGTTGCTTTGGACAACTTGCTTTTCCTTCCAGAGTCCACAAAGCAGGCTGCCTGGGCTCAAGGCACACTCCCCAGCTCAGTAACCCTGAGCTCTGCCTCTCTGGGCTTCATGCTCAAAACCCTTATAAAGCCCATCTCTGTATCCCATATCCAGTTGTTCCTCTGCTTCACAAGGGGAGCTGAGCCATTTATGAATCAATTAGCCTTTGAAAACCTGTGTCTCCTAAAATAGCAGATATTTTTAAAAAGTTATATGCATTTTTTAATATCTGTCACAAGTTCTTCTTATAAAACTATAAGTTAACATTTAGTAGCTCTGCCATTCTCAACAGGAAAGTATGTTTTGAGCCTTCTATTGTATAGGGGCAAAATTTTCTCCCCGAAGAGAAAAACTACACAAACTTAACAGCTTCTTTATTCATAATTTAGAGATGGTTCTTTTTTTTTTCCTGAACATGTATAATTTATGTTTGTGCATTAATTCTGTGGTTAATGGTTATAAAATACATCAAATATGTAAAGTGCTGCATAAGTGCTTAATTAAAATAAAAACAAAAAAGTGATGATAATTAATTGTACATCCCAAAGGCTAGACAGCATTATAGTTCACAGTGACTAGCAATTAATATTCCTATTGTTAATAATAAGCTCAACTTTTTATGTAAAGTAGAACATGTTAGAATTTCATGGTTAAACATTGAGTCAAAAGAAAAAAAAACTTCCTTAAAAATATTTTCACTATATAAAGCTTCTGTGGGAAAACAGCTTTCAAATTCACATTTTAAATCCTTGGTTAGATTCAGTTTCATTTTAAAATTTTTGACTCGGAATTATGCTATTATAATATCACCATTTGTAAGTTTATATTCCTCCCTAAGGAATCCTGAAAATACAGCAAAAGCCAGAGAGTGATCTTAGTTCTAAATACCAGTTCATTAGTGCTTTAAAAGGATAATATGCAATAAGGTTCATAGTACAGGGAAGGCGCTGTCCCAAGTGATTTTGAAGAATTTATTTTTGTTCATCTGACAAACTTATTGAGTATCCACTGTGAGCTGCACACTATGCTAGGTGCTAGAAATACTACAGGAAATAAAAGCTGCTTCGGTTTCAACCCTCTGTGGTACAGATGATCTAGGGAAGAACATGGACATGAAAGAATTGCAAACAGAATGAGCACCGGAAGAAGCAAATGCTTCTACCTTGAGTTATGGTTCTATAGATAAGACAATTCCCATATCAGATGGTAAATGCCTGAGTATTGTCACTGAACCACCCCTACTTTGCTTTTCTAAGTCAGTTTATTGAGGTTCTCTGCCTTTTAAACTGACATCTTCATGAACGATCTGTCTGTTTTAACTTAGCTGAAAGAAGATGAACAAAGCAAATGGATATTATTTGGGGTCAATTGACTGAAAATAGACAAACCAATGTGTTTATGGAGAGCTATTCATCCACCAGGTATCCTTACAGGTTCACTGGACTTGCTCAAGTTTTCTTTGTCAAGTAAACAGTAGCCCCTCACTGGCCAATCTCTGGACCCACCCAACGTTTCCTTGGCTGGCCAGGGTGAGGTGGTGGGATAGGACTTGGGGAGAAGAGGGGGTGGGTGACCCTCTGCCTAGGGGAGTCCATTTCCTTAAGAATTAGCTTCTGCCACCTGTTCTGCAGGCTCAGCTGCCTCTCACTGCTTAATCCTCTTCAGCAGCAGTAGGCCATTAAAGAGAGACAAATAATCTTATTTGGAAAACTGAAATATAACTTTCTGTCACTATGCTAATGAAGCAATAAAGTTAGAATTTATAAAGTATTGTATTTAATGAAAATACTGCCAAGAAAGGATTTAAGTGGTTCATTCTAGAACACCCACCTACACAGAGCTCTTCCTTCGGTACACACTTTGGCACTGGATCTTACACTTTTGGGTCACAATACTTTTAAACCCATGAAAGAAAAATTTCTGTTCTCAATAGACTAGCACATCTCATACCAAAAAGACCTCCTGGGGTCTCTGGCAGGCAGGTGTCCCTCTCTCTATATAGAAATATAACGTCCCTCCTTAGTCAACCAACTTGACCCTCTCAAAAAAGATTTTTAAATTTGAGGCCCATGGGTAAACTTCAAAGGATTAATAAACCCCAGAGACATATATACAGTGTTTTTCACACAATGGATTTGTGTCAGGAGAGTTTGCATTCTTTTTTACTTTACTTGCAAAATGATCTATTGATTTTTAAATGTTTAAAAACCACTGGTCTTTCTAAGCTCCTGCAGTAGATGACATGAATGGTTCAAATTCCTCACCTTTCCTTCTAGTCACACTTTCATCATGTGACTTTGAGGTTTGTGCTGCTAAAGAAGCAGAGTCTATGTTCGTACTCCTTGAATTTGGGCTCAGCCCTGTGACTCTGACCAACCTAATGAGGAAGAGATTTAGTACGTCATCTCCAAGCTTGGGCCTCGAGAGACATCATGTGTTTCTGCTTGGTCTCTTTAGCTCCTGCCATCACTATAGGAATGATGTGCCTGGGCTTAGATGCTGATGTCAACAAGAGGATGGGAGAATCCTGAGCTGTTACAACCAAGATACCTCAACTAAATCCAACTCGAAGTGGAGCTCCCACACAACCCTTAGACATAAGAATAAGCCCAATGGAGATGAACAAAACCAATCTTTATTGGGAACACCAAGCTGATCCACAGATATGCACACTATAATAATAAATGACTGTTGTTTTAAGCCACTGAATTTGAGATAACTTGTTACACAGCAATAGCTAACTGATCCAAATCCTAATTCTTGATGAGAGATTCCTGAGCTGCTCTAAAATCTCTGGAAATTTGCTTGCAGACATATCCTCAAGTCCAATCTTTTACAACTTTTTTCTGTGTCTGTCCCCTGTGCATAAATCTTGCATAAATCCTTCCTCCAGAATTGTCCTGTCAGTGTCTTGTAGTGAGCTCATCTGACTTACATTGCCCCATGTCCAGTAACTGCTGTTCACACACGACTGTAGACAGGATTCATGAGACATAAAGCCTTCTATTAACTCAGGTTAATATCAAGAGACGACATTTACAGGGTATAAGTGAGAAGATAATAGAATATAAGTACTATTGAGTTACCAAGGCCAAAAAGAGGGGCAGAAACATTGCCTATGGTTAAGGAGAGAGTAAATGCTTTGATGTCTACCTATTCCATGTATTAATTCTCCTTAGGATTTTTTAGTGTATTAAAAGATAACTCTCTCTGGCAACATGGTTCTTTGGACACAACTCATCATATAACTCCTTCATCTATGGGATCAATTTTCCTTCCACTTCTATGGCAGAAATACTTGAGGGAGAAGCATCAGGTCAATTTTCTATTGCCCACAGGCCTTTTGATATAGCCCATAGTCTACGTTCCAACCTAATGTATCTAAGACACCCAGTTATACCTCTTCTCCTCTTCCACCCTCAACTCTCAGAACTCTCTTGTATTGGAACTGTTTGACCTTGGGTAAGACTCATCATCTTTCTGGGTCTCGGTTTTCTTGTTTGCAAACCTAAGGAACTCTATCACTAGATGGCCTTTATGGCTTATCATTATAAAACTCCCTGATGAGTCTTATCTGCCTATCCAGATTTATATAAACACAACTTTTTTCTTCCCTTTGGAAGGAACTTTGAAAACAATTCATCCCCAACACTTTAATCTGTGAAAGAGAAAACAGAGCCACAGACAGATAAAGTGATTTGCCTAGGCCCACCCAGCAAGTCAACAACAGAGCTGACATGGGAACCTAGGCCTCTTTCCTTGTCAATACTGTCTCTCATTCGACCTCCTTGAAGATAGGGGATACTTTCAAATTTATCTCTTTTTTTTTTTGTCTTCAGCCATACAGTCTAAGAATTGTAACCAACACTCAATAAATCTCAGTAAATATTTATTGACTTGAATATTGGCTGGTAACACAGCCAAGAACCAGATTTCAAAGTCTGTTCAGCCGAGATCCACATTCCCTGGAGGTCATCTTCCTGCATGTGGGGGAAAAGTACGATTGTACATAACTATTTTCTTAAGTTTCATTTATGATCAAAGGGCCAAAACGGCTTCTTATCAAGCACTAGGTTGACATCACTGGGTCTTCAAACTTCAGCACTGCTCACAATGAAGGCATAGTGGACAATTTACACATAATTTCTCACTCACAGTTTAGGCTCTGAGAGGAGAGATAGACTGTGAGCGAGAACATAATGGATTATATTTAGGCAGACAGCCACTACCAGTGCTTATTGTTTCAGAGGGAACTAATGTTTCTCTGAATAAAAAATAATATACACTCACCAGAAAGGTAAAGTGAAGGAATTAACTATTAAGAACAATCAGACTTGGATTATTACTCGTCAGAGTCTCAAATGTTGTTCTCGCCCATTTTAGAAGAGGTGAGAGATTGAATATGGTCCCCTCCTGGGTGGCACTACCTTTGAAATGAAAAGACAGAGAGCCACACGTCATCCTGGCCCATACTCTTGGGAAACCACATTAATAAAGCTCAGCTTACTCCCAAATCAGGCACTTAAAGCATTCCAAGGGCACTATTTCTGCATGTTAATAAATGTACAATAGAAAGAATGTCCTGGCCAGGTGCTGTGGCTCACGCCTGTAATCCAAGCACTTTGGGAGGCCGAGGTGGGCAGATCACAAGGTCAGGCCTTCAAGACCAGCCTGGCTAACATGGTGAAACCCTGTCTCTACTAAAAATACAATAATTAGCCAGGTTTGATGGCAGGCACCTATAGTCCCAGCAACTCAGGAGGCTGAGGCAGGAGAATCACTTGAACCCGGTAAACTGAGATTACAGTGAGCCAAGATCGCGCCACTGCACTCCAGGCTGGGTGACAAAGTAAGACTCCATCTTAAAAAAAAAAAAAAAAGAAAAAGAAAAGTGTTCTGTCCTCAAACATACTTGGGAAATTTTCCATTAAAGAAAAAATTTTAAAGGTTATTTGATTGTTTTTAAAACCTATGTAAAAAAATGTGTAATTTGATACAGAAAAAAAATATATGGCATATAAGTCATGAAGTTTAATAGTAAGATAAATATCCGTGACCCCAATCAACTTAAAAGGGAGAACATTACCAATAATCTCTGCATCTACTTCTAAACCTCTCCTTGTTTCTCTCAACTGCCACATATATAAAAATATATTTGCACACATACTATATGTATGTATGTGTATATGTATGTATTAAATACATTATTTAATTTTGCTTTTTGTAATTTCATAGTAATTGAATCATACTGTAAGTAGTTCTCTATAACTTGTTTTTCCCAATTATTATTATATGTCCAGAATTTATCCATGCTGCTGTGCATAAGTGTAGATCTTGGAACTGTTGCTGTTTCATGGTGTAATATCCTAACATTTATTTATCTGTACTATTTGTTGATGGACATTTAGCTGTTTCCCATCTTTATCTATTGTGAATAATGCTAGAATGAACAGTCTTATAAATTACTCCTAAGACAAATAGGCAAGAGATTCTCTAACACTTACATCTAGGAGTAGAAATGCTGGGTCCTAAGCAGTAATGTGCATTTTTAAATTTATAAGATAAAGCCAAATTGTTTTACAAAGTGATTAACAAAGGCAAGTTGTTTTATGAGGTGGTTATATTGATGCATTCTCTGCCAACATTACATAAGAACAGTATTGTCATTACACCCGGGCAAGAGGTCTCTGCCCAGGACTCTACTTAAGCCTAAGATGGGTTGGAACCAGGAGTACTGTCTGGACAGGGCATTCTAGACCTTATTTCTCCTCTTTGAGTTACTCCCTGATTCTCTAATCCCTTCCCAACTCCCTTACCCCTCACCACACACACAAGTTTAGCAAATGTCCTGAGGAGCTCCCACACTCTCACTTACGGAGTTGTCCTGGAGCACCAACATGGGATACTTGTTCCAGAGACTGGGCTGGCTAATACATTGCTCTTGCTGGCTGATGTAATATCCCTTTTCCAGGATTTCATGTTATAGGGCTGCCAGAATAGTGCTGACAAACTTTGTGGGGTGACTCTAATTGTTTATATGGACAGAGTCCCTGAAAAATGCATTTGCTGAGAGGCCTGCACATTCTATCAGTGGTCATGTGCCAGAGTTTCCAGTATTCCACAGTGCTGTCACTGTATAGTACTGTCAAACTTAATTTTTGCAACCGAGTGGGTATAAAATCACTGCTTATTGTGGCAGTAATTTGCAAAACCTTGTTTTGATAAGTTTTTCTTATTTTTTATTTGCCACCATGGTAACATTTCTGTGAAATGCCTTTTCAAGTCCTTGCACCGTTGTTTAAAATTGTGGTAAAATACACATAGCATAAAATTTACCATCTTAACCATGTAGTGCAGTAGTATTAAGTATATTCACATTGTTGTGCAACGAATCTTCAGAACATTTTCTTCTTGCAAAACTGAAACTCCATAACCATTAAATAATGGACCCCCCATTTTTCTTCCCTCCCAGCCTCTGAGAGCCATGATTCTATGGTTTCTATGAAATTGGCTACTCTAGGTACATCATATAAGTGGAATTTTACAGTATTTGTCTTAGTGACTGACTTCCTTTAACATAATGTTCTCCTGGTTCATCCATGTTATAGCATGTGTCAGAATTTCCTTCCTTCTTAATGTTGAATAAGCCATTTTATATATATTGTTTGTCCATTAATTCATTGACGGACAATGGGGTTGCCTCCTCTTTTTGACTGCTGTTAATAATGCTGTTATAAACATGGGTGTGCAAATAGCAGATATCTCTTCAAGACGCTACTTTTAATTCTTTGTATATACAGCCAAAAGTGGAAGTGCTGGATCATATGATAATTCCACTTTTAATTTTTTGTGTAATCACCATACTGTTTTCTGTAGTAGTTACACCATTTTGTATTCCCTCCCACGGGGCACAAGGGTTCCAGTTGTGCCACATCCTCACCAACACTTGTTATTTTTGTTTTTTGATAGTAGCCATCCTAGTGGGTGTGAGTTGATATCTCATTGTGGCTTTGATTTACCTAATGATTAGTGATGTTGAGTATTTTCTGATATGCCTGTTAGCCACCTGCATATATTTTTTGGAGAAATGTCTATTTAACTTCTTTGTCCATTTTTTAATCAGGTTATTTGTTGTCATTTATATATGCTGAATATTAACCCCTTATTAGATGCATGATATGAAATATCCCATTTCGTGGGTTGCCTTTTCACTTAATTGTGTCTTTTGACACACAGAAGGTTTTAATTTTGATGCAGTCAAATTTATCTACTTTTACTTTTGTTGCCTATTCTTTTGGTGTCATTGTCAGGAAATCATTCAATGTCATGAGGTTTTCTTCTGTGTTTTCTTCTTGGAGTTGCGTAAGTTTAGGTCTTATGTTTTGGTCTTTCTTTGATCTGTTTTGAATTAATTTTGTTTATGGTATAAGGTAAGGGTACAAATTCATTCTTTTACATGTGGATATCCAGTTGTCACAACATTTGTTGAAGAGATTATTCTTTCTCCATTTACTGGTATTGGAATCCTTGTGGAAAACCATTTGACCCTTTAAGTGAAAATTTATTTCTGATTTGTTTATTCTATTTAATTGGTCTACACGTTTGTCACTATGTCAGTATTATGCTGTTTTGATTACTGTAGCTTTATAACAAGTTTTGAACTTAGGAAATATGAGAGCTCCAACTTTTCCTTCTTTTTCAGAATTGCTTTCGCTATTTGGGATCCCTTGAGATTCTGTATGAATTTTAAGATGAATGTTTTTGTTTCTCCAAAGACTGCCATTGGGGTTTTGATAGGGATGGCATTAAATCTGTGGATTTAATGGGAATACTTACCACTAAATTATGGATTTAATGGGTAATATGTATCATGGATAATGTTTACATCTTAAAATATTCAGCCGTTTAATCCATGAACACAGGATACCTTTCCATTTGTTTGTGTCTTCTTTAATTTCTTTCATCAAGGTGTTGAAGTTTTCAATGTACAAGTCTTTTGCTTCCTTGGTTAAGTTTATTCTGAAGCATTCATTCTTTTTGATGTTATTGTAAATGGAATAATTTTCTTCATTTTCTTTTTGAATTGTTAGTGAATAAAAATGCAGGTGATTGTTGCATGCTGATTTTATATTCTGCTGCTTTTCTGAATTTGTCTATTAATTCTAACAAGTTTCTCTCTGTGTGTGTATAAGGCTAATATTTAGGGTTTCTTTTACATGTTTTAAAAAATTTATATACATTTCTTATTTTGGAGAAGTTCATTACATTTTTCAGTTGCTAATTTTTATTGGTGACATGGAACACAAATACTTTTCACACAATATTGCTTGTCTTTCATTTTCTTTATGGTGTCCTTGGAGGAATACTAATATTTATTTTAATGTACTTGAATTTAGCTCTTTTAATTGGCAATTTTTGAGTTTTAAGCTATAATTTTCTAGCTCAATTTAATCAAGGCATTCTCTTATACACAATTCCTCATTTCAATTGTTTAATGTTTACATTTAACTACTTACTCCATCTGGAATTGATTAAATGTGTGGTATGTGGTAGGTATTTAATTTAATTTATTTACTTACTTACTTATTTAATAAGTGGAGCCACCTGCCCCATCATTTACTTATTCCAATGATGTGACATGCCCTTCTCTGGCACATATAAGGTGTTTATAGATGTATGGAATTCTGTCTGGACTTTTTATTTTGCTGCATACTAACTTTTTCTTCTAAATAGGAATATTATCACAACTACTTGTTTTCAAATTAAGTCCTGATATCTAGTAGGGAATGTTTCCTCATCCTATTCATCTTCTTTAAGAGTGTTTTGGCTAACTAGGGACATTTGCTCTTTCATATATACATTTTAAAATCAGTTTATCAAGTTTCATAAAAAACTCAATTGGAATTGCATTGAATTTACAATTCAATTTTAGGAGATCTGGTGTCTTTAAGATTTTAAGTCTTTCAACTTGTTATTGAGGAATGCTCTTAATTTATTTAAATGTCTTTAACATCTTCAATGCATGTATTGACAGTTCTCCATGAAGGAATTGCATATTTATTAAATTTATTCCTAAATATTTTTTGTTATTATGAAGGGTATCTTTTAATTTAAATTATATCTTCTAAATATTTATTATTCGTATCATGAGATGCAATTGACTTTTGTGTACTGATCTTATATCCAGCCACCCTGGAAACCTCACATTAATTTTTATAATTTATATTTAGATCCTCTTGAGTTTTCAATGTAGGTAATTATATCATCTGTGTCTATGTTTTCTTTCATGCCATCCTTATACCTTTTACTTCTTACCCGTTTCCTGTTGCATCAGCTAGAATCTCCATTACAATGTTTAATAAAAGTGGTGATACTGGGACTCCTCTTTCCCCCTTGACTTATAAGGGAATAATACTAACTTTACTATTAAGCACTATATTTGCTGTAGCTTTTTGTTAAATACCTTTTGTAAAGTTAAGGAGAGACACTGCTATTTGTAAGATTTTTTTGTTTGCTCATTTTGTCATGTTTTTATTTCCTTTATGTTAATAGTTGTTGAGTTTTATCAAATTATTTTCTGTTAACTATTGGGAAAACTTTTCTTTTTATAATTATATATTTAATCTTCTTAATGTTTGGCATTACATTTATAGGTACTTTGGTTTTAAACAATCCTTCTATTTCATCTTTCCATAAGCCAAAATTTATCATGATGTATACCTTTTTTTATAAACTACTAGCTTCAAATTAGAGTTTTGTTTAGAATTTTTAAAAATTGCCTATAAATTATATTATCCGTGTCTGGTTTTACTCCAAGTTTATATTGACATCTTTTTCTATTCTCAAGAAGGTGTTGTATGTTGGAAAAACTATTTTTTGAAAATTTAGTGATACTCATTTGGGTCTTACCTTCTTTTGGTGATTGATTAAGTATCTTAATGACTATAAGAGTATTGTCTTCATTTTTAAGTCAATTTTGGTACGTTATATTTTCAAGCAATTTATCTGTTTCATCTAAGTTTTCAAATTGACATATGCTTGTTCACAGTAGTCAGGTTTTTATCACATACTGAATCTATAATTACATCTCCTTTTTGTTCTAATCATCAGAAGTTTGATTATTTTATTACTGTTTTCAAAGCACCAACTTTTGGCTTTATTCACCTTGTATCATGTCTTTTTTCAACTTCATAAATTTTTATTTTTATCTTTATTGACCTACATCTACTATCTTTGAGCTTATTTTTTCTTACTTCTTAAGCTGAATAATAACAACTAAAATTTTCTAAATCTTAACCAGAATGCTTATAACACCAATTATATACATTTCTTTTTTTAAGCATTTATGACTATACATTTCCCTTAAAGTTCCGTTTCCACTATATCCCACGAGTTTTGAGATAATCCTCAGTTTTAAGTATATTTAAATTACCATTATAATTTCTTCTTTGCCCCATCCAATAATTAGACATATGTAGTTTTAATTTCCAGAAATATGAATTTTTAACAATTTTTGGTATTAATTTCTACTATAATTTTATTATCCTCGAAAACATTATATACATATTATCATTCCTGAAAATTTGTGGGTATCTGACTTGTGGCCTAATATGTGATTAGTTTCTGTAATTGTCCTCTGTGAACTTAAGATGAATGGGTATTCTCTAATTGTTGAATGTAGGGTTCTGCCTATGTCCATTAAGATAGCTCGTTGATAATGCTTTTCAGTTCTTCTTTATTTTTGCCAAGTTTTTGTTTTTGCTGTTTCTAGCAGTAATTGAGAGGCATGTATAGAACTTTCTAATGTGATGGTAGATTTGTGTATTTCACCCTATTGATATTTTCTTTATATATAATTGAGGTTTTATGTTTTAGAGTTGTAAAATCTTCCTGGTAAATGATATTTAAATATATATATATAGAGAGAGAAGCCCTTTTTACCTTTAATACGATATTTTGTACTAAAATCAATTTCATATAACAGTAAAATAACTATCTCAGTTTTCTTTAAATAATATTTCGTAGTATTCTAAGCACCTTTTTAAAAACTTTAATTTTTATTTATTTTTTATTTTTTAGAGACAGAGTCTTGCTCTCTTGCCCATACTGAAGTGCAGTGGAACAAATCACAGCTTTTTGTAATCCTGAGCTCCTGGGCTTTTGTGATCCTCTGACCTCAGCGTCTGAAGTAGCTAGGACTACAGGCACATGCCACATGCCTGGCTAACTTTCTACATTTTTTTGTAAAGACAAGGTCTTGCTATGCTGTGAAGACTGGTCTTGAACTTCTGAGATCAAGTGATCCTCCTGCCTTGGCCTCCAAAAGTGCTGGGAGTACAGGTGTGAATCACTGTGTCTGCCCAAAAGCTTTTTTATTATAGAAAATGTTAACATGCACAACAGTAAATAAAATATTATGATCAATTGGTATAATCCAGTTACCCAGTTTCAAAAATTATCAAATTATCAATATTTTTCAAATTTTGAAATGTATTTTCCAACTTTTTGTCTTTAATTTTTCTGGGTCTTAGTGTTTCATGTATATTTCATGTTTATTTCTTTGTAATGGCCTATGGCTAGACTTGCCTATTTTTAAATGTCAGTCTGATCTTTTTTACTTAGTACTGAGTTTCACCTGTTCATATTTATTGAAATTATTGACGTATCTGGAGCTACTTTAATCTCTTCATTTGGTTTTCTATTTCCCTTGCTGTTTTTATGTTTACTTAGTCTTCTTTCCTGCTTTTAAAATGATTATTTTAAACCAGGTGTGGTGGCTCATGCTTGTAATCCCAACACTATGGGAGGCCAAGGCAGGAGGAATGTTTGAGCCCAGGAGTTCAAGACCCACCATGGCAGCATAGTGAGACCCTGTCTCTACAAGAAAATAATTACATTTTAAACACTATTTTAATATAATTATTATGGTAATCCTTTAAATTGGACTTAACTTTAAAATTAATAAATATCTTAACCTTCTTTCCAAATAACATGTAGTTGAAAATATTTTTATCCTTAATATCCCTCTTATAATTTGCATGCTATTATTTTCCACCATATTATTCCTGTTTTACTTTTTAGAAATCCATAAATTTGCTATTAATATTATTACTATCGAGCAATATTATTACTATCATGAGTATTTTGTAAGAATGCTGTTTGTTTAGAAGTATGTATATATTTACTAATTTATATACATATATATCTACATATTTTAGAAATTCTTCATATTTTATAGTTTAGAAATTCTTCCAGTGAATATTTGTTGATGAAAATAGTTTGAGAATCTCTCTCCTTTATTCTTATTTTGGTAAGATGGTTTTGCTGGATACACAACTCAGTATTTTTTTTATATATATATATAAGCATTTTATATATATGCATTAGCATATCTTAGTATTATATATATATTAGTAGTCATCTTTTGGTTTCAATCGCTGCTATTGCCTTTGTCTTATTATAATTTTTAAGTATCTGGTTTTTCTCTCTTTCTGTTTTTAAGATCTTTTGTTTTGAGGTGATACAGTATTATTATTATATTACATATTATTGCTGTTGTTGTGTGAACTTCTTGCCATTTAGTAGAATATATATATATGTTCCAATACAGGTGAATTTTATTATTTTGATAAGCTTTAAAAAATTGTTAGCCAATATATCTTGAATTTTTTTTCTTTGTTCATCCTAATCTCTACTTCTGGGTCTAGTCTGATTCTAAGTCTTGTTATCTTATTCTTCTTTTTGTACGTGTCTTTTATTTTAGGTTCAGGGGTACATGTGCACATGGATAAATTGCACGTGGCTGAAGTTTGCTGTATGAATGATCCAGTCACCCAGGTAGCAATCATAGTGCCTGATAGTTTTTCAACCCACACCTTCCTTCCACCCTCCCTCATCTAGGAGTGCCCAGTGTCTATTGTGTCTACTTTATGTTCATGCTCACTCAGTGTTTAGCCTCCATGTGGTGTTTGGTCTTCTCTTCCTTAATTTAAATATGCTAATGGCCTCCAAATGCATCTGTGCTACTGCAAATAACACAGTAACATTATTTTATTCTTTCTTATGGTTGCATGGTATTCCACTATATGTACGTACCATGTTTTCTTTACACAGTCCACTGTTGGTATGTATCTAGGTTGATGCCTTGTCTTTACTATTGTGAATAGTGTTGCAATAAACATGCATATGCATGTGTCTTTTTTGTAGAACAACTTATTTTCCTCTGGGTATATTCCCAGTAATGGGATTGCTGGGTCAAATGATAGTCCTGTTTTAAGTACTTTGAGAAATATTTATGCTGCTTTTCACAATGGCTGAAATAATTTATATTAACACCAGCAGTGTCTAAGTGTTTCTTTTTCTTAGCAAATTGCCAACATTAGCTATTTTTTGACTTTTGAGTAATAGCCATTCTAACTGGTGGTATCTCATTGTGGTTTTAATTTGCATTTCCCTAATGATTACTGATGTCGAGCATTTTTTCATGTATTTGTTGAACACATATGTGTCTTCTTTTGAGAAGTGTCTGTTCACATCCCTTGCCTATTTTTAAATGGGGTTGTTTGTTTTTTTCTTGTTAAATTGTTTACCCTCCTTACAGATTCTGGATGTTAGGACTTTGCCAGATGCATAGTTTGAAAATATTTTCTCCCATTCTGTAGGTTGCCTGTTTGCTCTGTTGATAGTTTCTTTTGCTGTATAGAAGCTCTTTAGTTTAATATAGTCCCACTTGTCAACTTTTTTTTTTGTTACACATGCTTTTGGGGACTTAGTTACAAATTTTTTACAGAGGCCAATGTCCAGAATACTATTTCCTAGATTTTCTTCTAGGGATTTTATAAGTTTTAGGTCTTACCTTTAAGTCTTTAATCCATCTTGAGTTAATTTTTGTATATGGTGAAAGGAAGGGTCCCAATTCCAATCTTCTGTATATGTCTAGCCAGTTATTCCAGCACTATTTATTGAATAAGGAGTCCTTTCCCATTGCTTGTTTTTGTGAACTTTGATTGTAGATATGTGGCTCTATTTATGGGTTCTCTAACCTATTCTGTTGGTCTAAGTGTCTGTTTTTGTACAATTACCATGCTCCTTTGGTTACTGTAGTCTTGTAGTTTAGTTCAAATTCAGGTAGTGTGATGCTTCTGGCTTTATTCGTTTTGCTTATGATTGCTTTGGCTATTGGAGCTGCTTTTCTGTTGTTCCACATACATTTTAGAATAGTTTTTTTCCCCCTAATTCTGTGAAAAATGAGGCTGGTAGTTTGATAGGAATAGTGTTGAATCTGTAAATTACTTTGGGCAGTATAGCCATTTTAACAATATTGATTCCTCCTATCCATGAGCATGGAATGTTTTTCCAATTGTTTGTATAGTCTCTAATTTCTGTCAGTATTTTGAAACTCTTGTTGTAGAGATATTTCACCTCCTTAGTTAGCTGTATTCCTAGGTATTTTATTCTTTTTGTGGCTATTGTAAATGGGATTGTGTTTTCAATTTGGCTCTCAGCTTGGACGTTATTGTTGTATACAAATGTTACCTCTTTTTGTACATTGATTTTGTATCTTGAACCTTTACTGAAGCCATTTATCAGTTCTAGGAGTAATTTGATGAAGGCTATAGGGTTTGGTAGGTGTAGAATCACATCATGTGCGAGGAGAGATAGTTTGACTTCCTCATATTCCTATTTGGATGCCTTTTATTTCTTTCTCTTGCCTGGTTGCTCTGGCTAGAACTTCCAGTACTATGTTGAATAGGAGTGGAGAAAGTAGAAATCCTTATCTTGTTCCCATTTGCAAGGAGTGTATTTTCTGCTTTTGCCCATTCACAATGTTGTTGAGTCTGAGTTTGCCACAGATGACATTTATTATTTTGACATATGTCCCTTTTATGTGATGCCTAATTTTTTGAGTGTTTGTAATATGAAGTAGTGTTGGATTTTAACAAAAGTCTTTTCTGTGTATATTGAGATGATCATGTGGTTTTTGTTTTTAATTCTGTTTATGTGGTGAATCACACTTACTGATTTTGGTATGTTGAACCAACTTTGCATCCCAGGAATAAAGCCTACTGGATCATGGTGAATTAACTTTTTGATATGCTTCTGGATTTTTGTTTGCTAGTATTTTGTTGAGGATTTTTGAATCCATGTTTATCAAGAATATTGGCCTGATGTTGTCTTTTTTCATCACATTTTTATCAGACTTTGGTATCAAAATGATGCCGATATTGTAGCGTGAGTTAGGGAGGAGTCCCTGCTCCTCAACATTTTGGACCAATTTCAGTAGGATTGGTACTAGTTCTTATATATATGTCTGGTAGAATTTGGCTGTGATTTCAACTGGTCCAGGACTTTTTCTTTTTTTGATGGTAGGTATTTTGCTATTTAATTTTGAAACTCATTTTTAGTCTGTTCAGGATTTCAGTTTCTTTCTGGTTCAATTTTGGGAAGTTTTCTGTTTCCACGAATTTATCCATTTATTCTAGGTTTTCTAGTTTGTGTGCATAGAGGTGTTCTTAAAAGTCTCTGAAGGTTTTTTGTATTTATGTGGGGTCAGTTGTAGTATCACATTTGCCATTTGTGATGGTGCTTATTTGGATCTTCTTTTTTTCTTTATTAATAACATAGCTAGCAGTTTACCAAACTTCTTGTTTCAAATAACTTTTAGTTTTGTTAAGCTTTTGTATGGATTTTCACCTCTCAATTGCATGCAATTCAGCTCTGATTTTAGTTGTTGGTTTTATCCTGCTAGTTTCAGGGTTAGTTTGCCATTGCTCTTCTAGTTCCTCCAGGTGTAATGTTAGGTTGTTAATCTGAGATGTTTCCAACTTTTTAATGTAGGCATTTAGTGCTATAAACTTTCCTCATAACACCATTTTAGCTGTGTTTCAAAGATTCTGATATATTGTATCTCTATTTTCATTAGTTTCAATTTATTTTTATTTCTGCCTTGATTTTGTCCTTCATTTGAAAATCATTCAGAAGCAGGTTGTTTAATTCTCATGTAAGTGTATGATTTTGAGAGGTCCTCTTGTTATTGATTTACATTTTTATTGTGCTGACATCCGAGAGTATAGTTGGCAGGATTTTGATTTTTTGTTAATTTGTTGAGACTTACTTTATGGCCAAGCATGTGATCTATCTTAGAATATGTGCTATATGCACATGAGAAGAATATATATTCTGTTGTTGGGTGGCATATTTTGTGGATGTCTATTAGGTCGAATTGGTTAAGTGTCAAGTTTAAGTCCAGAATTTCTTTGTTAGTTTTCTGCCTCAGTGATCTGCCAAACTCTGTCAGTGGAGTGTTGAAATCTCCCACTATTATTGTGTGGATAAGTCTTTTCATACTTGTTTTATGAACCTCATTACTCCAAAGTTGGGTATATATATATTTAGGATAGTTAAGTCTTCTTATTAAATTAAAACCTTTATCATTATATAGTGCCTTTCTTTGTCATTTTTAATCATTGTTGGCTTAAATTATGTTTTACTTGATATAATAAAAAAACCCCTGCTCTTTTTTTGTTTTCTGTTTGCCTGGCAGATCTTTCTCCATCTTCTTACTTTGAGCCTATGGATGTTGTTACATATGAGATGGCTCTCTTGAAGATAACAGACAGACAGTTGGGTTTTCCTTCTATATCCAATTTGCCATTCTATGCCTTTTAAGTGGGGTAATAAGCCCATTTACATTCAAGGTCAATATTGATATGTTAAAGTTTGATCCTGTCATTGCATTGTTGACTAGATATTTTATAGACTTGATTGTATAGTTGCCTCATAGTGTCAATGGGTTTTGTATTTAAGTATGTTTTTGTGCTGACAGGTACTGTTCTTCTATTTCCATGTTTAGCACTCTCTTAAGGACCCCGTGTAGGGGAGGTCTAGTTGTTATGAATTCCCTTAGTGTTTGCTTGTCTGAAAATTACTTTTTTCTCTTTTGTTTATGAAGCTTAGTTTGGCAAGATATGAAATTCTTGGTTGGAATTTCTTTTCTTTAAGGATGCTGAAAATAGGTCCTTAATCTCTTCATTGTGTAGAACTACCTGAGACTGGGTCATTTATGAAGAAAAGAGGTTTACTTGACTCACAGTTCCACAAGATGTACAGGAAGCATGGTTGGGAAGGCCTCAGGAAACATACAATTTTGGCGGAAAGGTAAGAGGGAAGCAAGCACCTTCTAAAACACATTTTGGGGTGCTGTTGTAATAAAAACCTAAAAGTATGATATTGACTTTGTCACTGTGTAATAGGTAGGGTTTTGAGGTACATGCTGCAAATACAAACTTTAGGGACAATTCTGTTTAGAGTTCAGAACTCAGAAAGAAAATAGGAGAGCTGAAGAGAACATTCATATGTTCTTAGAGAATACATTAATAATCAGGAACAAAATGATGGTAGAAATAAAGATTTTAAGAGCTATTCTTCTGACCTCTCATACAGAAATGAAAAACATGCCCCTGGAAACTGTAGGAAGCCAATCCTTATTATAGAGTAGCAAAGGACTGTGCTAAACTGTGATTTAGTGTTTTGTAGAAGAACTTGAATAGATATATCTCCAAAGAAGGAATACAAATGGCCAAAAATCACATAAAAAGGTGATCAACTGTCATTGACAACTGCAAAACAAATCACAATGAGATACTACTTCACATCCATTAGGATGGCTAGAATAAAAATAAAAATGAAAACAACAAATGTCAGTGATGGTATGGAGAAATTGAACCCATATACATTTCTACTGGGAATGTAAAATGTTCAAATTAATGTGGAAAATATTTTGGTAGTTTCTAAAATGGTAAGCCTAGAATTATTATGTGACCCAGCAATTCTAATCCTAGGTATAGCCTCCGAGGAACTGAAAACAGGTACTCAAACACCTGCTTGTACACAAATATTCATAGCAGCACTATTCACAGTAGATAAAAGGTAGTAACCAAATGTCCATCAACACACAAATGGATAAGCAAAATGTGGTCTGTAAATACACACAAATGGAATACTAATCAGCTATAAAAGAAATGAAGTACTCATACATGCAATAGTGTAGATGAATCTCAAAAACATATGCTAAGTGAAAGCGGCCAGACACTAAACATCACATATTGTATGAGTCCATATATGTGAAATATCCAGGTTAGTTAAATCTGTAAAAACATAAAGCAGATTGGTGGTTGCCAGGGGTGGAGGGGAGTGGAGAATGAGGAGTGACTGCCTAATGAGTACAGGATTTTCTTTCAGTGTGATAAAAATTTGGAACTAGATAGATGTGGTTGCAGGACATTGGGAATATACAAAATGTCACTGAATTATATACTATAGCCTGGTTAATTTTATGTGACATAAATATCACCTCAGTAAAAAAAGAGTATATGTGTAAATTTCTCCAATTCTAGGTGTATTTTAGCAAGTAAATTAGTCAGAGTACCCAGTCAACAGTACACTGGAATTGTAAGTGGTAATTTGTTTTTGTTTTTGTTTTTTTAACTGTGGAATCTCTCAGTATACTTTAATGTACTAATGTGCCTTGGAAAATTCCAAGTAAGAGATAGAACATGCAGAATTTTGGCGGGGGAGAAGGTATTAGGTATATGATTTTAAAGAGAGCCTCATGGATACTGGTAGTAGTGGCAGTAGCACTAGTAGTAGCAGTATCAGCACCAGCAATAGTGAGGGTGATGGCAGCAGTAGCAGTAGCAGTAATAGAAATAGCTGAAATTGTTGTAGTAATGGCTAACATTGAGTGTTTATTTCACATTTCATTCTAGGCACTTTATAGCTGTTAACTCTCATAATACTCATACTAATGCTGTGAGGTAATATCTATTTATATTATTATTATTTATATATTATAATTTATATTATTATCTCAATTTTCAGATAAGGAAACTGAGTCCCAGCTATTAACCTATGTAGATATGGGTTTGGTCTAGCACGTGGATCTATCCGCTGACAAATACTCATAAGTCAAAGTTCCCTTAGAGTGAATGTTCCCAGCTAGTCAGAAGCTCTGGGCAGGCACAAGCATTAATAAAAAGGTGGTCTGAGAGAAAAGCAGCTAAGAAACCCCCAGAGCATTTCTATTCCAATTCTTTTGGAGAATTATGAGTGCAGGTAGTAGATTTCTGATTCCTGCATTCTCTTGTGAGCACTTACTTCCCTCCTGTTGAGGAAGTTTTTGTTCCAGTGCTCCCAGTGCTCTTTGTTGTTCCTCATTGCCCCAGTTCAATCCAACTGACTCCTCCTACCCCTTAATTGTAGTGATATATCTATATATATATACACACACACATATATAACCTATATATAGGTTAGGTATCTATAACCTCCAGTGTATCTATGATCTATACATGAGCGTTGAGTTCATACTGCTTTGGGGGATAATGTATGTTTCCCTGTTTCTGTAAGGATGCATGCCACAGTGCTAATTCAGTATGGGCATTGGTGCCAGGAAGGGAGGTCGACTTGGGATTGAAGAATTTTCCTCCTGTGCCTACCCAGAACCTGCTCCTCAGCCTCCTCTCCATGGACTCCCATCACCCTCAGCTCCATCCATCACAGCTGCAGCTCAGCCTGGTGATGTATTACACTAACATATCATTAGTGCAACGGCAGAGCAAGGAGCTTTGATGATGTATTGGGGCCATACATCATAAGAATGAGTCACTCTGATGATGTATAACTCAAAAGATGGTACTATCCAGGGAAATGTGGACATACCATAAATCAGGGACAATGTTAAAGAAGAAAACCCAGGACAGCCTCGGAAGGAAAATAAAGGTTCAGGGGTCTCCCGCAGTAGGGATTGAGAGGCAAAACTAGTACATTCTTAACGGCTCAGATTGAAGCTTTCTGTTAGCTGCAGCATTCTTAATGACGAAACCAGATCACCAGCATCCCGGGTGACACTTGGATTTCCTTTCCATCTGGAATGTAGTTTGGCTTCTGCCTTCCTGCAAAGCCCCTTGTTTTGACAGAGATGCGGAGTCCATCAGATCAAAAGGAAATGCTCCAGGTCTGTGCTCCATCCAGGTATTCTTGGATTGCCATCCATTGCAGGGATTGTGGAAGGCTTTTTAGTCCATGATGGTTTAAACTTGCCTTCTCTCTGAAGTGTTCAGCTCTCAGACATTTATTACCGAAATTCCTCAGACTAATGCAAGAGTGTGAATTTGACATTAGGTTGAAAATATAAAGCTATAAAGTCAGAGGAGCCCTTACTGGGCTGTAGGAGTTATAAACTTTTAGAACACAGTTGAAGATTTCTATTTGTCAGTGAGATAGATCTGGACAAAACTTTCTTTGCTTTTCTCTCTTCAAATTAGCTACAAAAAGGAGAGAAGACACTATAACATTAAATTTAAGGCACAGAAAACAACTCCAACTAGATGTTCATGGGGCCAATTTACCTGATTGGCCTAGAAATATTGGCACTTGGTTCTGGTGTATGCTGAAACCTACAACGTCCTGTCCCCTATCTTTCCATTTGACTCTATCCACAGGGAGACGCATTATGAAAATTGTCAGCCTCCCTACAATCACCTCAATTTGGGGAGTGTGTGGCATTTTCATAGTTAAGAGCATAAAACTCTTTGTAACTTTTAAAAGTGATAAAGAAAGTCTTAAAGAAAGGGAGTTGAGAGCCACAGGCAGAATGGGGAGGTAAGACCACACACAGGCACATGGGGAAAAAAATTAACTTTTGTGTTTAATGCTTTATTTAATGCTGAACTGTCAGCTTGAGATCTGAGGCCATAACATACCGGTTCTATCCCTCCACCCATCCAAAATAAAATAAAAATCAAAGCCTAGGTGCTTTGGGACTGGAGAATATCAGAACTCAGCCCTTGGCATATGGGATCCATTACAGGCGAGAAGTCTTCCTCCAGGGGTTCCTTCCTCTGGTCCCCACCCACACTCCAGCAGCAAGCAAAGGCTCTTCCAGCCAACCCTGGTCATGTTGCTGTGACTCATTGCCTTTGTTTATTACAAGCTCTATAGTGGACTCTGTCCTGAAGGGCAGCACAACTGGAGAGCTCTCCTAGAGGGTGCAGGAGAAGGGTTTTGGCCACCAAAACACAATGTCCCCACTCCCCTCCCTGTGGAAAGGATGGGGGCAGTGGGGGGCCCTTCACCACCTGAAGAGCAGTTAAGAGAACAGAATGCTTTCTTTTTTTATTGTTCTCAAATAGCTGTGCCTTCAAAGGCCTTTAAAAGTTGAAACAAAACAGATCTTGCCTCTGTTCTTTATTTATTCTTTGGTGGGGGGAAGGGGAGGAGAATTAAGTTGCTGATAAAGCCAGTACATTTCTTGGGAGTTGTTTATAAAGGAGTTGGCACCGAAAGGGGTCCCATAATGCCTAGGGATATTCTGTCTGTTGAAAGGGGGTGGCAGTTGCCTGCATCTGTCTGCAAGGACTCCCTCTGTCTGCACAGTGAAGGGTCATGAGGTGCAGGCATTGGGCATCCATGATGCCTGGCCTGATGGGAAAGCCAGGGGAATAGCTATTACCAATACCAAGCGATGAATTGAGGCAACAGTTGAGATCTACATGACAACACAACTCCATGATCAACTTTAGCAGAAGAAATAACATAGGAAATTTGCCAGAACTATAGTTTGAGCTACTAGGCCAGTCAACTTCATTCAAGAGTGGTCTGGGCCAAGCTATGTGGCAGTACAATCATTGAGCAACCCTGCAGATTTGGCCCACTGGTCCTGGAGTCCCCATCAGAGCTGTGTGTCCACTCGTCAAACCTGCTAGATACTGTGAATGTCAACAGTAGGAGGCATGGCAGAAGCAGTAGCAACAGGTCCCACAATTATCACACACTATATCAGCACTGTGTTAACTACTTGGCTTACATTATATCTCATTCAACTTTTATAATACCTTGAAGAGGTTTGCATTAGTCTGTTCTCACATTGCTTTAGAAATACCCGAGACTAAGTAATTTATAAAGAAAAGCTTTAGCTGGCTCACGGTTCCACAGGCTGTACAGGAAGCATGGCTGGCGGGGGGGGGCCTCAGGAAACTTATAATTATGGCAAAGGTGAAGGGGAAGCAGACACATCTTCATGTGGCCAGAGCAAAAAGAAGAGAGAGAATGAGGGGAGGTGCTACACACTTTTAAACCACCATATCTCACAGGTAGTCACTCACAATCATGAAAGCAGCACTGAGGGGGATATCCACCTCCATGATCCAGTCGCCTCTTACCAGGCCCCACCACCAACTTTGGGGATTATGATTTGACTTAAGGTTTGGGCTGGGACACAGACCCAAACCGTATCATCACTTTTAGATGAGAAAGCCAAGGCTAGTGTCACCGTATATCTGTTCTGTGTTGTGGTTAGTAAGTGCCAGAGGAAGATTTCAATCCAATTTCCTTTGACTCCCAAGATTTCAACTGCCAGCATTGTGTGGCCTGCAGTGCAGGTCAGACCTGCAGTGCTGCCCAACCAGGCCTTGAACCTCTCCATTGCCTCAGCCCCTTCTCAAGCTGCCTGCCTAGGGGATAGCTCAGACTTCCATTCTAGAAACCATGTCCAACTTCTTTAAAACTTGAAACAAGCATTATTCTATTTCAAATTTCCTACTATTTTGTGCATGGATTAAAGAGCAGAGGAATAGTCTTAAAGGCCAGAGGCCACTTGCCGAAAGGCACAAAGTCAAGGAAGAAAACAGCTAAGTGGGTGGGTATGTAGGGGAGCTGCTCTTATGCTTTAGTTTCTCTCATCAGCTCTGGAGCTGGTCTCAAACCTGTGACCTGGTTTTTTGACAACATGTCCACACCTTCTCTACCTTCAGACAGAGAATGTGCCCAGAGTCCAAAGGGCAGCAGAAACATGCAGAGGTAAAGCAACTTAACTTTTCCTAAATTACCTGACTCTCTAGAATAAATAATGATAATAATAACAATAAAAACTAAAAACACCCCGATATGTTATTTTGTACCCCCTCCCACTTCAACATAATAATAACGCATAGTTTTACAAGATGGAGGTGCAAGAACTAATAAAATATATGGTTTAATTAACTAAACTTATGCTGTAGTCCACATTAGAAGGCCATGATTTAGCACGTACTCTCATCCTCAGGACAGAATAATGCAAACAGCATAATTAAAAGTTGATGAGAAGTATATTTATTGGGCACACAGCAAGAAGAGACATCCAGATTTATGATACATAAAGTAAACCTTTAGTTTACAATATAATTAATATTTTAAAAACCACAGTGTGCATATAATGCAGCCAAAGAGTCCTCTTCCGTGGAAGGATAATTTCTTTGGTACTGATCTTGGCCCCATTTAATAGTAAATTATGTTCCTGAACATATACAAATGTAACATGATCTATTATGATCTAGAGATGATGCTCATTGAGATGTCTGCAGCTGTGATAGATCGTGGTTGTACGTCTCTGAAGACATGGAGGATGGCTGAAGGGCCAATTATTTATCTGTGGCATGAATTCCATGGCTATTAGTCACACACGCAGTGATGCAAAATGACGGTATGCTACTACATTTTAATCAATCCCTGCTCAAGAAAACTCTTCGTTAGCACAGACCTGAGGATATCAGGAATTTACAGTGGAAGAGGTGAGTTTTATAAAAGCAAGGGTGTTGGGTTAGAAGGACAGTCTCAGAGTCCCAGAAAGCACCCAACATCCACATTGGTTTTGAGGACTCCTAGCATTTATGAGCTTGGGCTACAGGTTCAATCTCAAGTAATCCTCTAACAATCCTGTGTGGTAGATACTAATTTTTATCATGCTTATTGCACAGATGAGGAGACTGAGGCTCTGCGAAATGACCATGCCGGTAACGGTAGAGCCAGGATTCCCAGCCAGAAATGTACAAGCCAGGATTCCCAGCCAGATCCTACAGTCTCATTCTGTTCCACCCAAGGCTTCCATGAAGGACCTTGGAGAGAGGTGAGCTTTATTTCTCTGCAAGCCAGTCCACGCTTCTCCTTAGGGTCTGGGAGCTCAGGGGTCCTCCTCTTGCACAGATTCTATGTTTCTCCTCTCACACACATCCCTACATTGCCTCTCTGAGGGACAAATTGCTATTGCTCACACTGTGCCTTGCACAGTTTTCAGAAGACTCGGCCTGGATCATCATCTCAAGGACATTCCAAATAGGGTCATGTTTGCTGCTATGTAATAGACTCATTTTTCCTTGAAAAAGAAAAAAGCCCTGGTATATAGCTAAATAAGTTAATTATCTACCCTCTCTCCCTTCTATTCTTCTTTCCTTCCTTCCTTCCTTCACTTCTATTTTTTAAACCTGGGGATTGGTTTAAAATTCAGACTTGTATTTTCTTTTTAATGAAACAGAGATACTACACACTTGAAAAAAAAATAGGATGGCTTTGTATATATTCTTTAGTGTTTATCCTGTCTAAATTCCCCAGGCTGGCTAGTCTACTCACTACATGGGCTATGAGGAATGTGGGCAAAGTGTTTATTAGCATGGAATTTTTCCACTTATCTGTCTGCTGTGCTTGTTCTATCATCTGGATCGCTGCTATGGGAGTCACTGAAGGAATTTAAGAAGAAATACCTGGCTAAATTATTTTACCCAATATACATGTGTCACAGGTCATGGAACAGTTATGAGCATCTTATAGAGAATGGCAAATAATTTGACGGCACTTGGAGGAACTCTTTGGAACCATGAGTGCCTGAACTTTGTACTTGAGTTCCCATTGCTTCTGCCACAACCTAATCTGAGCCTTATCACCCAGTATTATAACCACAGGCGGGAGAAGTCCAGTCCAACAAGGGCCACACTTTCCACTCCAGCCATAGTCCAGACTCCAAGTGGAAACCAGCATGACTTCCTTAGCCCCACTGGCTTGAGGAAGGCCCCATTGGCTTGAGGCTTAAGGGAATTCATTGGAACCTGAGTGACAGCCAGTCCCAGAAGGGGGCATTGTGTCCTGGTCATGAGCTTTGAAACACTGTCACTGGTGGTCTGGATGGGTTATCACCCAGCTTTCAAATTAGGATGTTTACCAGGTTTCAATGAAACTAAGTGAAACATTTATCTAAAATCCTAACATTGGAAAAACTCTCAGGGAGGGGCATGCAAAGGAAAAATACAAAATAAATTAAGTACTAAGTAGATAAAGAAAATTATATGAGTTCTTCTTCATTATCTGGTTCATTACACTGTTTAGTGCTTATTAAAATCACTGTTAAATGATTTAATTTTGTTTGGGGAAAAAAAGTGAATGAAAAAAAGAATAAGAGATTAAGGAGATAAGCTGCTGAGGTTTCCATTTTGGAACCGGTTGCAGAGCTAGGCTACAATGAGAAAATTAATTTGTAGGTCTCTCTGGGGGAACAGTCAACACCAGGCACCACAACACAAGCAATTTGCCTTATTTTTTGTTTAATTGGCATGGCCTTCTCTGGGGAGAGCTCAAGCTAAGCCAAGTAAGAGGATAAATCACCTTTAGTGTGGCCCCTTCTGGGTCACGGATAATTTTTCTGACAGCCATGTCAGATCAGGATGCTAATGTGTCAGCTAACTCCTCTGTATGCCAGCATTGAGAGTGTAATTTCCTTCCTATTAGCGCACATACTCACACAAACACTCTCCCCAGGGTGGTTTAATGAAGGTCCTGAGTACAGTCTTGGGGAAGAAGGGTTCTGAGGAAACCTAGGATGTATTAGGCCAGAAAAGATGGCAGTCTTTGCCTATAGAACTGCATTTATGCCTCCTTCTAGAGAGCTTCTTTCATCCTTTCAGGAACTTCGTATCTTCTAGTTTCCCGGATGCCCCTAGATACATGCCTATGTGTCATCTGGTAGATTTGTAGTGGTGGCAGTCATCCTGAAGTGGTCTTAAGTTTTCATGGCAATTAACATAGACCACACTGCCTTTACCAAGTAAAATATTGGGAACTTAACATGCCTTTAGGACACCATGGTTTAATCATGTAAATAACACTAAATGGGGAGATATTGAGTTTTAAGATAAACTCAGAAAGGTACCAGGAAAGGGGAGAATGTGTGTGCTTTTCAAAACCCAGCATGTAGACCACAACAGATGGAAGTGATTCTAACTGTAGTTTGCATGTCCTGGGGATGGCGCAAGACACTAGGAGGTCCGAGTTTGGTCTCAGGAAGACTTTCCTCAGACACAAATCTTCTTGGGCCTTTAGATCCAGTCCTGAGATCACCAGATGCCAATCTGCAATCCTGGTTAAGAACCTAAAGATTTCCTTGTCCTCCTGGCCTCAACTGTAATCACTTTTTTGTCCTATGTGACAGTTATACCAAACTATTTGACATTCCCTGGATGTTTCATGCATGAAGGTTTCTGCTCCCTGAGGCAGAAAGAAATCCCCCTTCCCTGTGCATGTGGTTGTTTATCATGGTACTCATCCCAATGACTGAGCTCCTGGAGGTCAGGGACCATTGTCATGTGCATTATTAAATGGATATTATAGATTTGTAGAGTCCAGCACATAGTAGGTCCTTTATAAATGCTGAGTGGATGAACTATAATGTGATAGAATCTTCCCTGCAAGGAAAGTAGAGGAGATAGGAGATTATATGACTACTTCCAAGGCAAGATAGACAGTGCCAAGTCCCTTAAGAGAGGTGCATGTCTTTATGGCGGTTTAGTTGGGGAATGAACTGAGAAGAGTTGGGTTACCTTGAGGGACCCTCTGGGCTCTGAGCCTTCATTATTCTGAGAAGCAGAGATGCACTCAATTGGGGCAAGGCGTGGGTTAGAGCAGTGATGAGTGCAGGTTGTAAGCCCTGCATGAAAGCTCAGGGATGAAATCCTGGGGTGTACAGCATCTTCTCTTTGAATTCTAGAAGGCAGGTTTTACCTTTCTGTCTAAGCCTGCCTCTTCAATAATATTAGTCTCCCTACAATATCAAGCCCTTTCCCACCCAGTCCTCAATCTATGCCCAATGGGAAGACCATTAGGAACCTAGCAAATGGACAAAGGGCCTCCCATCCAACAACTGTGAGTACAGAGGCTGACAATGATGACTCCAAAGGGAGGAAAAAGCAAGCCCTTTGCTGCCTCTGATGATAGAGGGAAACAGGCCAGGCAAGCTGTGGGCCTGAAAAGTTCTTGGCAATGAGGACTCAACATTTTCCCCCAAGAGAGCATCTAATAGTTCACTGATCATCCCTATTAGAAGAAGGAAACTTGCTATGTTCTCTGCTATAGACACACTGTACAGCCACTCACATCTTTTCTGTTGCCCAGAGATTTTCACCACTGCTCAGCGTGTGCAGCATCATGAATCTGAAAGAAAACAAGCAAGAGAACTGGCACTGATCACCAGAGGCAGAGCAAGGGCTGTGCTGAGGCGCCCGGGCAGGGACAACCTGGGCAGGTGCCAGGGATGAGCCAAGCTAAGTCTTTCCTTTATCCTGATGCTTCCCCTCCCAGGAGCCTTTGGTCTCCATTACGAAATCCTCTGCAAACTGCTGTGAGGGCGAAAAGCAAGCCTTTGCCTTTCATAATGGATTTGGGCATAAATGAGGATTGTTCCTAGGTAACTCACCCTGCCCTACTTTTTCCCACCTGCTTTCTAACAAAGTCAACCAGAGAGCAAATAGAGCTGGGCTTTCAAAGCCCAAGATTTAAAACAGAAGAATCCTCCCTTTCACAGCGCCTGTACTTACAAATATGTATTCTGTATTTATACAGCATATTAAAACCTAAAACCTACAGTAATGCAACATTAAAGTCAAGAAATGCAAAAGTGAAGGGTTTATGACGTTGTTAGCTTGCCCACATTGTGCATTCTGCATAATGAACCTCAGCTTGAAATTCAAGCCATATACCATGTGGCTGAGTTCACCCCACCAGGCAAACCTTAAACCTTTTGCATTTTGTGAATTTCATTACCTCAAATTGCAATATTAATAACTGAAATGTGTAGCTGAGAAAATGCTAATTTTCTGCTTTTCCTTTCATTTTATTTTTTCATCTATTTTCCCCTCTAATTAAAAAAGTGGTGAAGGTAAAGAAATAGGGAGAAAGGGAGGGAGGAAAGCCAATGGGGAGGAAGCCCACCACACACAGTCACAATGTCAGGCAACTTTATGGAAGGGGAAACTGAGGTCAAGAGGGAGATTCAGTTTGCTCAGGGTTACTCAGCTTAGGAGTGGCGTTGCAGTAAGCTTCGACGGTAAACTCAGGGCTCTTCAGCTTCATTTTCTTACAAATTCTTTTCTGAGGCCCCAAATCCAAATGGGGAAATGGATCCAACAGCAAATAAAGAAAAGGCAAAAGCCAAATTTTCTTTGAGCTTCTCCAACTACTTTTCTTCCATTTCCACTATCTGGTTTATCATCACTTAGCACAACTCTGATCTCGAAGGGTGCAGAATGACTTTGAAGTACTGGCATTCAAAGAAGGTTCATGTCACAGACCATAAAAGAAATGCATTCTCTCTTTGGTTGCATCATTCCCAAGTAGAAGAATAATTTAACTCACAAAGTAGCCTGCATGGACAGAGCCCCCAGGGTTCCACGTTATAATCAATAATATTCCCTTCAGCCAGTGAGTTGGTGCCTTTACAGGGTTGGCTGGTCCCCACTTCTTGTGGAGAAACAGATACAGGGTTCCGAGATGGAAAGCCTGGTTGACAGCCCTGGCTTCTCCTTGAGCAGCCTGCTGTCTGGGTCATCTAGAAAAGAGAAAGGGTCAGTGTGACCTCCAGTCAGACTTCCCAATGAATCTAGACCAGGGCTGCCTTGACACTTGGCACGCTCATAGAATCAACAAGAACAACAAAAAATCATACGGATGAATTTTAATTCCAAGAAATTTGACCATAAATCATATATTTGTCTGTTTCTTGATTAGAATGCATCTGAAGGCAATGCCAAGTTGGCCCCAATGAAAGAATGAGGAATGAGATGAAAAAAAAAAGCAAATGCAGGCTCCAACACCAGAAGGAGATGCTCCTAAATGACAACCATCAACTTCTAGAACATCCCCCACCTAAGGGCACTGAGAGTTTCCTTCTAAGGGGCAGCTTCCCTTCAAGACTTCACTATCTCTCACACCTTATACATCTGTGAGTAATTTATGTTTTGTTATCCTGTTTGGAATCCAAATGCATTATTCTAGAATGGACTGGAAGTCCTTCTGCCTGTGTCCTTGCAGAGATGTTTTTGAGGAAGGGTGGCAAGTCCAGGGCAGTGATCCAGCTCCTACCCCCATCACGGGGGGAATAAGAACAAAATGCCTCAAGTAGGAGGTGGGGAGAGGACAAGAATGCCCCCAAGAGGGTTTGGCTTAGTTAGAGGTCCCCGTTCCAAATGACCCAGAAACCCAGTGGATAGAGTGGAAACAGATTTAATGGGGCAGAAGATGATGAAAAGAGGAAACATGCAAGAGAGGAAGATGAAAGTCAGAAGCTAATGCCCATCAAACAGAAGACAGGAGGAAAAGGGATTTTCCTCACACCATCAATCCTGTCCAGAAGTGACTTACCCTTTCTTGGTCAGTTTGTTGAATCCAAAAGGTGCTTACCCCAGCCAACAGCAGTCACCCTCCCTTCTCTCACCTCTCCCCTCAAGTCCCTGCTGTTCTCCCCCTAACAGATGGTAGCACACACAAGCATTTTTTTTTTTTTTTTTTGCTTCTGATGCTAAGCATGATTTACAGGCTTGAGTTATTATTTATCATTATTCATTTTCTGTCAGCAGTGCATTGAAGGTTAATAGAAATGCCAGCATGCTCTCTGATTTACTTAGTAAAATATTTGTTCCAAGGTTTAGGTCATATGATTGGTGTCTGAGTGAGTTTCAGGTTTATGCATTATGAAAAGCAAGATGACTTGACCTTCAGCCACCAACACTAGCACCATATATTACTTTAGTGAGTGACCTTCAGAGACCTAAGACGCAGTAGATGTATTCAACACATGTTAGCCTCCTCCATATTGCTGGCATTGTATACATACCAGCTGAGTTTATGCAATGTAAGCTGAGCCCTGGAGCCCATCTAATGAATGGGAGGCAGATGAGATGTAAACTTAGGCTAAACCAGATCCTCTTCTTAAGATAATAAACTGCATTTGTAGCCCAGCTGCACCGAGTGTCTGTATATACACAGGGAATAATCGCTTCGCCTTGCCTCCTGGGCTCCTTGCAGCTCAGCACAGAGAAGGATGTGGACAAAAGTACAATTCTGAAGGAAATTCGTTTTAGATGAGCAATTAGTCAGGGCCCCAAGGGAAGAATGGACTTGGAAGGACCCACTATGCTAGCGTCATTGTAATGTGGTTGCAGGCTGGGCATGCCAGAGAAGGGAGATGGTGAAGAAGGGAGAGACATGAGCCTTGTCACTAGAAGCTTGGAGCCAGGTTAGCAGAAGAGATCTAACTGGCATTACGGTGACGTAGAAAATAAAAACTATGTTAAAAGCAATTAGTGGGTAATTAATTTCTAAAGGGCCAGTTCTAATTATTACTGTAGAGGTAATGCAGTATCACAGTGAAATGTGTTTAAGTCACAGGCCAAGATTTAGTGTGCATGAGTTTGAATCCCAGATCCACTATACAAGTTGACTTAACCTACTTAAGCCCGTGTTCTTATTAAAACAACAATAAGGTACCAACCTCTTGAGGCTGCTGAGAGGGTCCACTGAGATGACAAATGTAATGTGCCTAGCACATTACATTCACCAAATGTGCACCAGTTTTGTAAGTTCTGTGAATAAATGGCAGAGATTGCTGAGAACAGCTGGCCAGTCTTCATGTTTGAGAAGGGACTCGATCTGCCAGTGGCAAAAGAAATGTTGTTTGTTGGTGGAGAAAAATGAGCTCTGCAAGAACAGAAAGCCTGCTGGGTGTCAGAAATATGTTGCAACTCTGGGGTGAGAAACAAAGGTCAGAATGTTTAAGAGATGTACTTTTTGTTTTCTATTCCTAAACTATGGTCTTTCCCTAAAGTTCTCCAAAGAGGTCACTAATGTTCCCTATCACCACCTATTACTTACTTTCAAACCCAGAGAAATTTCTTTGGGCCTTTAGAATTGCCTCAGTCATAGTTTTGGAACTCCATGATCAACTGATATTTTCCAAGGAGTCTTCCCAGTCACTTCCCCGATCCATCCCCTCCCCTCCTTGTTGTTGACACAGGCCATTACCAGCTGGACTTCCCACCCTACAGGTAACACATGTGATGTCTAAGCTCATTAACTTGGATATAAGTGACTGGGCCTACTTCAACTATTCATGGCAACAGAAGAGAGTAGGTGTTTTGTTCCTTAAATTACTGCCTTTGATATCTGCTGAGGAGAGAGTTTAATACTCCAGAACCACATTCACGTCTCCTGGAAGCAGCGTGACCCCTCTTTCCCACATGTTGTACAATAAGAGGATAGTCTATATTAGGCAAGTGTCAGGGAAGGTGGTTTAACAAGCAGTGGAAATATCTTAACCAGAAACTAAACAGAAGGCAGTTTTCTTCAAAGAAAGCAAATACTGGAAATGAATCCAGAGATTTACATCAGCGCAGAGGAGAAGGCTATATATATATACACACACACACACACACACACACACACATATATAATTATATTATATATGTTATATATAGTTATAATATACTTTTATATATAAAATACATAAATAAAATATACAATTATAACATATATTTATATGATATATATATATATATATATATGTACTTTTTAAAATAAGAGACAGGATCTCTCTCTGTCACCCAGGTTGGAGTGCAGTGGCATGATCATAGCTCACTTATAACCTTGACCTCCTTGGCTCAAGTGATCCTCTTGCCTTAGCCTCCCAAGTAGCTGGAACTACAGGTGCATGCCACTAAACCCACCTGATTTTTTTATTATCTTGTAGAGATGATGTCTCATTATGTTGCTCAGTCTTGTCTGGAACTCCTGGACTCAAGTAATCCTCCCACTTCAGCCTCCGAAGTAGCTGGGACTACAGGTACATGCCACCAGGCCTGGCTAGCTTTTCATCTTTTTTGTAGAAATGGGATATCACTATGTTGTGAAGGCTGGTCTCAAACTCCTGGACTCAAGAGAGGCTTCTTCATTGGCCTCCCAAAGTGCTGGGATTACAGGTGTAAGCCACTCTACCTGGACACAATATTTTATTTGAAATAAGAAAAATTTTTCCCTCACTGGGAATGCTGCAGTTGAACTAGATCAAATCCATAAGGAGTAGAAGACTGCCCACCAGTTATTCATTCACTCATTAATTCTAGATGTTAAATTTTCTAGGCGGGGGTGGGGAGGGAGGTTCTCCTACATTCAAGGCATTCTTGAATATAGCCAGACTTTGTAGTTTAGCCAAACTTCATAGCTAATAGCCAAACTTTGTAGTTTAGCCAAACTCTTCTTGCAGCAAACCCCATGATACTGAAACTGTTCTTCACACTGATCATTTGTGATAGAATAACAGAGCTTTAGCACCAGACAGGTTCTGAAAGATCGTTGAGTCTAATCCTCTCCCTTTGCCAATGAGAGTTCTGAAGCCCAGATTTGTTGATTTGTGATTGATAGCGTCAAAGACAGGCCTGAAACACAGATGTCCTGGGTCCTAGAGGTGCTCTTTGCCCCTCTCCATATTTCTTCTGTTCCAGAAAACTCTTCTCCAAAACTGGCCTTAACAATGAGCTGATTATTGGGTTCCAGCTGCCCAGACTACAGGGCACCACTCTCAAAAGAACCACTTTTCCTCCTCTTGAACAAGGGTGGAAATGCCAAGAAACCCAGGGCATGTCAGAAATGTTGATGATAAAATACTGCAATGTAATAACAAAGGCAACCTTCAGAGGAATAAGGAAACAAAACAATTTAAATTTATTTAAAATAATTTTCCCTTCTTCCTCCCATCTTCACCCTAGACTGTTCAACAAGCCCATCTGAATTCTGAGGGCATGTTCAATGTCCCACAATGGGGGCTGACTGCTGGAAATGTCCTTTCATTTAATTTCCAGTACTAGCTAAATTATCTATTGCCATGATCTGTGATTGATTTAGTTTTTATTGCTCTTGGCTGTGACAATCTATAAGGACCCAGCTGATTTTCCCTTTTTGGGTTTTAGGCTTTATTGCTGTCATTTTAATGACAGATATTAAACACAGAGAATTCTCATCTGTATTTCCTCCAACAAGCTAAGCTATCTGCTGCATTTGAACGTGAAATGATCCCAGGAACTGTTACTTCCAAAGTCTCCGTCCCCTATTTCATCCATACAACCATGCTAGGAATTTATGACAATTCTGAAGAACAACACATGTATCTTCAGACTAATTTCATTATCATACTACCAAAAATATAGTAAATATCTAACACATACTTGAATGAGTTAATAAATGAAGGCTTTATTAACACTTTGGCAGGTGGAAATTTTCGTGAATCTGCCATTAATCTTCATTTCTAAATGCTAAGTGAGCACCTACTCTGTATAAGGAAACTGTGCCAGGTGTTTAGAAATTTAAAGATGCATATTATCATGCATTCCACAAACTTGCTATTTGTTGATAAAAACCACATGTGTACATTAAAAAATTAATATTGTAAAGTATGAAATGAGTTATTCTAAATAATAAGATTGCAAGTTTTCTAAGTATAGAAAAGAATGAGATATTCTCTTGAGTTGGTCAAGATAAAAGAAGTAGGAAGGGAAAGTAACTTATGGAATAAGTAACTAATGAAAAAGGGAACCATTTGATACTGAGTTAGGTCTTTTTCAGCTAAAAGAGACAGAAATCCAATCCAAGTTAATTTATTGGCTCACAGTGTTCAGACACTTCTGGGTTAAGTGCTGATATGACATCATAGGAATCTAAAACGTCTGCTCACTACAAGACCGGAGGAATGATCATTCCATGCTACGCCTACATCTGTACTTCATTTTATAGATTTTTCCAACTAAATCCTCCTTCTTTACTCTTTACACGTGGACACAGATTGTTTAGTATAAGAAATAAATAATTTCTGAATTTTGTTTTAGAGATGCCTTCTTAAGCCTTGAAAATATATGTTCAACTCAGGCTGAAACCCAAGAGCAGTGGCATAGTCAAGTCAAGTAAGAATTTGACTGAAAAACTGATCGAACATCCAGAAGTCAACTCTGCATTCTGTTTAACAATGATGGGTCAAAAAGGAGATTATTTTTCTTTGCTTTGCACACTTTCATGAGATGCATTGCTCGATGATCTCCTAGCTCTCATTCTTGGGTGCTACTCCTGATAATATTTTCATTTGTTAATAAACACAGGAGTCACTCTAGGGTTTCCATTCAGAGAGCTGACTCTACCTGGGGAGAAAGAAATGTATTTCTGTTGACCATTATGAGATTATTTATGGAAGGTTATGGTGAGAAGAGTATCAGCTTAAAAAAAATAATGACTTCACAGAACTGGATTTTTGGCTAGTCAAGAAGTACATGGTTGCCGGGCGCGGTGGCTCAAGCCTGTAATCCCAGCACTTTGGGAGGCCGAGACGGGCGGATCACGAGGTCAGGAGATCGAGACCATCCTGGCTAACACGGTGAAACCCCGTCTCTACTAAAAAATACAAAAAACTAGCCGGGCGAGGTGGCGGGCGCTTGTAGTCCCAGCTACTCGGGAGGCTGAGGCAGGAGAATGGCGTAAACCCGGGAGGCGGAGCTTGCAGTGAGCTGAGGTCTGGCCACTGCACTCCAGCCTGGGCGACAGAGTGAGACTCCGTCTCAAAAAAAAAAAAAAAAAAAAAAAAAAAAAAGAAGTACAGAAAGTATGTGTAAGTAGTAATCAATATTTTTATTTAATGCAAGTATATGTGTAAGTATTATATGTTAGAACATAGAAAACGATAACTTTTCAAAATGTTTTTATTGATATTATTTAGTTTTTGTACAAAAACTTGAATGATGACATCGAAGGCATGAAGGCACACTTATCAAATTGAAGGATGACGCAAAGCTTTGATGAAGGATCTGCATTCTTTCCCTTAGTCCTCAACACTCAAAATTCAGATGACAAACAATGTGCAGAAGGGTTTCAAAGCAGCAAAAAGGAAATGAGATATGCCTACCTTTCTAACCTTCCAAGAAATTAGTTTTAAATTAGCCACCAGAAGTCTGAGCTTGCAGCAGCCCTAACAGGTAGAAATATTTGAATTTCCTTTGATAAGAATAAAGCTTGGCAATTTAAAAGAATTAAATTTAACCTGAAATTTTAGAGGTTGGTTTTCTGTGTGTGTGGTTTTTCTTTGTCCTGGAAAACTCGATTTTCTTCATTCAGAGATAAAAGACTCTTTGAACATCTGAAATTTCAAAGAGCTCAACTTAAATAAAATTAATTTATTCAACAAATGTTTTCTGAGTGGTTCCCATGTTCCATTCATTGTTCTAGGAGATATGATACATTGACCAACAACAATGGTAGAAATTTCTACTCTTTTGCAGCTTACAATCAAGTGAACTGAAGTGACCTTGGAACATAACAAGACATACCTTGGCATGCTCACCTCTACTAGCAAAGGAGTTCAGAGGAACAGACCTGGAAAGTGAAGATAATGAGAGAGATTCTGGCTGGTGTGGAGGAGTAAGATTTGGGGACTTCCTGAATTACACAGGAGACACACACACACACACACACACACACACACACATCGAATAGTTTTGCAATACTAAATGTGCAATACTCTAGTATCTTAGACTCCCTTGCTTGGGGTTTTCTATCAACCTCTATGCAGAAATTCCACAGCCAGTATCACCAACCAAACCCACTTCTTAATGTTCCAATGAGAGAGAGCCTGAAATCGGCAGTAGTGTAGAGAGCCCATCTGTCCCACTGCAAAGGCCCTAGGAGGAAAAAGATCCCAAGAGAGGTTCGAGATGTCTCAAATGAATCCAAAATCCAATCAGATGACCTAGGACTGTCATCCAACTCAAGCAATAAAGAAACCAGTAATCTCAGATAACATGACTCCCTGCCAGGTGCTTTGTGCATTTTACACAGTATTTTCAACATGGGCTTTAAAGTCAGAAAATGAGTTGGAATTCCAGCTATGATCATTTTTAGTTTTGACTTCAGCAAGAGTTTCAAACACAGTATCTTCTACTAGTATTATTATTGCTACTAACCTCCAACTGTTCCTTTTACTACTGTGATGACTGTCTCATTGAATGCTATATAATTCTTCCTAAAACCTTATGAAGTAGATATATATATCCATTATATCAAGAAAAGAAAATAAATAAATGAAAAGCAAAATTAAGTCTAGAATTATTAGTTCATTTAAGGTTGTAGCAAGTAAGTAGTGGAACTAGAATTTGAATCTATGTTTGTTTGTCCAAAACCTATGTGCTGATCAAGTAACTCATAGTACCTATAGGGGTGGACAAGAATCCAGTTCATTTAGATCTAAGGAAAAGAGAGGCAGGAGGATGGCTTCCCAAGACCTTACACAGCAGAGAAAACTCTCAGCACAGCAATGAGGACAAGAAGCATGACTCTGGAAACTATCTCAGACACTATCCAAAGAGACCACCCCAGCCCTAAAGGCTGCTCCTATGCCACATGCTCCTACTGTTGGCTTAACCACCAATCTTGCCTTGCCCCTTCCTCCTCAAGCAAAGTTTGGCTTGTAAAGATCATGGTTGGAGCATCTTCTCAGGGCTGCCATGGTGACCTACATCTCCAGTGCAGCCACATAGTCCAAGATGGTTACTGTTTAAAATATGCAGTCCTAGTCTTTTATGTCACTGAAATGTTTCAGAAATTCTGATGTTTCTGTGTCCAGAACAGTGTTAGGCTGACTCTCACAGCTAGAAACAGTTGAAAAAAATTGTGCTTATTTTTAATTTGGAAAATACAGCTGCTACAGTTGGACTCTTCTCTAGCTAAGCTGCATTGTTGCCCTCATCAGGCGAGGGAACTCAGAGCCCAGCATCCTGAGGCTGGGAATAGCCACACCCAGAAAGCTCCTCGGAGACCATGAATAATAACAACAAGGAGATCCTTCCTATCTGTATACTACTTGACACCAGAGCCTCTCAGCTCCTTGTGAGGAGACTTAGTCCTTAACTGATGAGAAAGGGAATACCTAAAGGGAGGTAAGGGGGTTCCATATCTCATGGGCAGGTGCTTTACCTGGGCTGGCACTGGTGGGTGGAGGTGGGTTATTTTCTCCCATTTCTAAGTGAGGAAATTCAGGTTCAGAGAGTTGAAGTAATTTTCCCAGGGTCATCCAGTTTCCACATAGCTACCTGGATCAAAGGCTTCAAGCTCTTTCCATGGGTCCACACTGCCTTTCTCTCCCAGACTATGAGGCTCCATGACCCCATGCTAAACAACCCACATCAAGGGATGAGAGCCCTGAGCCCTCACTGCAAAGAAGTCAAATGCTTGGGTAGACCACAACGGGGGTCATGTTTGGGAGGATGTTTTTAAATCCAGACCATATTGAGGAGTTCCCATTCAAAAGATAAGAGTGTGGTTTCACTTACAAAAGCCCTCCCCTGTATGTGCAGCATCTGTGAGGAAGCAAAGATGAGAGTGGATCCACCCCACTTTAGCACAAACATCTCTGGAGGTCTTGCCTTCAGAGAGTAGCCAGGGTTTCTCACTTAATCACTGTCATTCCCCCCATGCATAGAGATCTGAGACTTCAGCCTTATTTCTCTGGGGAAAATCAACCTCAAACACAGTTCCCCACTTGGGGCAAATGAACTTTTGCAATAGGAAAAAATTTTACCATTTTATGCAATTCTTCTGTGTGCTCAGTGCTTTTTAATTTTATCTTCATAGCAACTCTATGAAATAAGCACTTTCATTTTCTCATTTTATAAAAAGGAAAACTGAGGATCTAAGTTACCCAGCATCCCTTAGTAGGAAAGTGGCCAGTCTGGAATTCAAACACAGGTTCTTCTGGATCTACAGCATTGCATTTGAGCACCCCCGTATCTTTCAGAAGGGCTCCCTGGAGTAGGTTGCAGCTGCAGCCTAGGCATTATTGAACTTTCTGCAAACACTTGTTCCATTTCTATTTTGGACAGAGGGTGAGAGGATGTTGCCATAGCTTCAGCCCTTAGAGGGGTAGTTTGGGTTTGTAGGACTAGTGTTTGTATTCACCTACCTTCCTACTGCCTGACTGTCATTTGCTGGAGAACCAGGAAATATACCTGCTGTTACTGCCGTGGCATCACCCAGGTCAAGGAGAGGGTAGAATTGAGAGATGCCACCTTGTGCCCAGCCCACAGTGGAAAGGAAGAGGTGCTCTCTTGATGGTATAATTTATCATGCCCCGCCACCTCCTCTGCCATCATACCTAGGCTATGGCATTCTGCAGGATCCAAGAGGAAGGAGTATAAGCCATAAAGACTCAGTTGGACACTTTCCCAAGTGATGAGCAGAACCCAAATGGGACCAAGGAACCGCACGGCACCAGGAGCCCAGTCAAACTCCCTCAAATGCAAAGACCCTTTGTTCTCTTGAAAACTTGCCTTTGTTGGTGAGGTTGCTATTGTTGTGGTCTGGGTAGGGGTGGGGGGAGGAAAATGCCGACATCTCCGGTTTTTAATATGGTAAATGTCAGTGTTTATGCCTGCACGGGACTGGCCTAATTATCCTGTGTCCTCTAAAATCTTCCGCTGTAATTACCACTCACCGCAGTGACACCTACTGCTACAGGGAGAGCCGTCAGCGGCAGGAGCTCAGAACCAGAGCACACTCAGCAAACTGCAAGCGACACCGGCAGCTGTTTCTGGTTTCAAACGGTGGGAGCTTCATCAGCCATTTTCCCTGGTCCCTCTGGAGTAAATGCCACCATGGTTGAAAAGTTGGAAATGTTTGTCAGGCCTGGAACAAAGCTGTGAATGAATACTATAGTAATTTGCTTTCCCACAATCCCCTCCTTTCTCTAAACCAGCCACAGAGGCAACTGATGGGTTAGAGCAACAACAGCAAAAAAAAAAAAAAAAAAGAAAAAGAAAGAGAGCGAGACTATTAGCACCAGTGGTATCTGGTATGTCATTGCTATTATGGGTATAATAGCCTTTGCGTTATCTACATATGTACTGTAATGCACTGAGAACTAGCTGAAGAGTTGAGACAGCTCAAGAGAATAGCTTTTTAGTAAAACGCTGTGTTAAAGAGACTGACCCTCCTTTGGAAAAAAGAATGCCCATTAGCACACAAGGGCAGTATTGAACTGTGGTTGCAGTGTAGAGGGAATAGTTGGCCTGGCTTCTATGCCTGCAACTGTACAGAAGGAGGAGGGAAACAAGAAGAGGAAGAAGAAGGAGAAGGGGAAAAAAAATCAATAAATTCAGTGTAAGCAAAGTCACAGCAACCTTTAAAATAATAAGACAAATCCATTTATTTCACAAATGTCTTCATTTCCAAATGCCATTGTTTGGGGCACTCTGCTGTCATTGTCCATGACATTTTCAAAAACTTGGCTCTTAATCATTTAGGTGTAGCTGGAGTTCTTCTGCAACAGCCAAGTTAAAAGATTATGCATTCACCCCACTGCTCTGGCAGGGAAGATCGACTTTAACAGCCTTGTCCTGTGGGGCGAAGGAGGGAGGCTGGTGGTGGGGGAAGAGACTTGGAGAAAGACAAGGCTTAAATATGGACAGAAAAGCTCAGCTGTATTGCTATATACAATGAAAAGTAATTACAGAGAAAAATGAAAGCTGTTTCTTGCTGTTAGCAGGAAGAATAAGAGAATTCTGTACCTTTTTAAAGCTCTGAGTCCATTTTGATGTAATTGGTTCTGGAATTATTTATGACATTAATTGCTGCGCTATCGACTGCCTGTCAGTGGCCCTGGCAGTTAGTCCATCTTTCTTAGCAGAGACAGCCTGCTCAGCCCAAACTAGACTGACAAGCTAATTATACCCATCTTCCCCTTCAATGACAAATGCTGCTCATCGGAAACCTTTCTAGAAATAAGCTCTCATTCTTTTCACTTTTTCCTGAGCCAGACATAACGGATATCTCAAGGTGCAGATCACAGCTAAAACTCAGCTCACAGGGCTATTAGCTCTGAACATCTCACTTGAGCCAAAAAACCTAAGCATCTTATGTTATCAAACTGTATGTCATTCCCTGATGCTAGTTTTCAGGGATGAGCAGGGGCCTGGCCTGTCAGTCAGAACAGGGCAGAGGGAGCCAAGCTGACGGAATTAGCCAAGCTCTTCTTAACTGTCCACGGACCTGACTCAGGTGATGACAAGGAGGCTGGGGAAATGCCTTCTGCGCTTTGCACAACTGCTGCTCCTGGGGGCATTTGGGAGATGCTCGGTGCAGGGCCCATTTTGGGGAGGCCAAGTGGGGAGCTCCTCTGTCCACCATGCAGCTTTATCCAAAGGCTCCCTGGTGATTGAATTGTACAAATGATTCCTGTGTTTAAGGCTTTCATTGCATGAAACCTTAGTAGATTATTTTGTGGGCATGACATGCCATCAAGCATTGCTTTGTAAAGCGGGCATCCCTGTATGTGGGACAATAGAAAGAGGCACATGAGAAGAAACGATGCGATTCTCTTGTTGGAGAAGCTTGCAGGCTAGTTTGGATGACAAGGCATGCACATAAACAGATGTGTACAAGAATGATGTAAAGTGGCTGAGCGTGTGGCTCACGCCTGTAATACCAACACTTTGGGAGGCCGAGGTGGGCAGATCATGAGGTGAGGAGATCGAGACCATCCTGGCTAACATGGTGAAACCTGTCTCTACTAAAAATCCAAAAATTTAGCTGGGTGTGGTGGCACGCACCTGTAGTCCCAGCCACTCCACAGGCTGAGGCAGGAGAATCACTTGAACCCGGAGGTGGAGGCTGCAGTGAGCCGAGATCGCACCACTGCACTCCAGCCTGGGGGACAGACAGAGCGAGACTCCATATCAAAAAAATAAATAAATAAAAAATAAAAAAAAAAATGATGGAAAGCATAACAAAAAGAAACAACTCTCCTTTAAAAATACCACCTAGTTTATATATCTACCATAGATTTCTTGTTTCCTTTTTGCACTGTTTTGTGTTTTCCAAAGTAGGTCAGCAAAATCCTTTTTCTTCAAATGATAAAGGCACCTTAGAAAAGAAAGGCTTACTTGTGCCTGTTACCCAATTGGGAGAAAAGTCAGGAGGCCAGAATTCAAGTCGCCTACCTGGCTTTTGGCAATATACAAACTCTCAAAATCCAAATCTGTAACATGAATTTAGTAACCTCATCCTGCCTCCCACACAATATTTGGTAGGAATCAATTTAGAAAAAATTATAAAAACACAGAATAAAGAAGAAATATGCCATCCAGCTGCAAAGTGTAGTGATAAGAACAAGGGCAAAATGTAGCTTTGGATCAGTAAGGTTATTGGATGCAGCTTGCTTTGAGAATGCTCTTGGCCTTTGAGATTGTGAGGTCACCAGGGCAGTGTTAGTGCATCAGAATTTTTCACATAATTTTACTATTTTTATTTATGATTGCAAGGGATACTTATGGATGCTGAGAAAACAAGAGGTGGACTGTGGTGGATTTGCATTGTAGCCACTTAGTTTAAATGGAACTGCATTTCCCACAATACCCTTCTCTGAATACTTTCAACTTGATGTAACATCCAAGAGACATTTATGTGAGATCTGGAAGGCGGAAATAGAGGTGTGGCCCGATTGCTTTACTCTCAGTAGGTGAATGGAAGCAGCTTCTGCGTAATTATGGTTATCTTCTGGCTCTTCTTCTTGGCACAGGACAACAGGCAGGCTCAAGCCTCCCCCAGCTCCTGCTGAATCTTCTGCTTCAGCTTTTCCTATGCCTGGCCTGGGAGCCAACAGAACAAATGGGACGAGCTTTTCCTCAAAGTTGTAAGACTGTAGGAGGTGAGAAACCAACATGGATGCCAGCTGGCCCTCCGGAGTTCCAGCCCAGCCTTGGAGGTCCTGGCTGGTCCTTGTTTCCCCTACTTTGGATCTGTCTTTCTTGCCTTGCTCTCTGCTATGGACTTCAGGCCTTAGTGCCAGTATATATTTATTTTTCTATCTATAAAGTCTCCTAGTGGCTCTGCTTCTCTGATCAAACATTGACTGAATCAAGTCCCTAGGGCAATATTAAGTGCCTCCAGATTACTCATTGTCCAGAGGTTCCAGTAAAGGAATCTCTACCCCAGCATGTGGGAGAGGGAGACAGCCACTATGTGCAAAATAACATGGGCATGAGCATGCCCCGCGAGAGTCGATTTTCATGTTAGTGTAAGGCAAATGATGCAAGAAAAACTGTGTAAAATGTGAGCTCTATCTTTACAATCCTAAATACCTAGACACCATCTAATATTTTCTCCATAACACCAAACACTGTATAGCTAGGAAATGAAGTGTGTTTTCATGCAGATGACTGATACTGCAAAAATGTAAGTTTCTTCTCCAGTGCATAACACAGTGAAACTTGTTCTACAAAGGAGTATAGCTAGGATAACCAGCTATCTCAGTTTTCTCAAGATTGAGGGATTTCATGGGACATGGGATGGGATCTTCATCGTAAACACCGGTACAGTCCTGGATACATTGGTACGATTGATTACCCTATGTGTAAAACAATTTTTCTGCCATAAAAATGTTAGCAAGCTCAGCATGATATGTTTTTAATCTCTCTGAATCTGTTTCCTCACCTCTAAAATAGTTTTTCTGAGGGTAAATTGTTTTAATATGTATAAGATACCACAGTTCTTGAAAAATAGCAAACACCAAATATATAGCTATTAATCATTAGTAAATACTATTATCAGAAAAGGTAACACATGGATATGTTAAAATATAACAATAAATCCATATGTGATGTACCAAGCATCATGTGATGCAGAAAATATTACTCTCAGGGTCTATGGGGAGAAACAACATAGTGGGTGGGAGATGCTTGTGTTAATTCATTCAACAGAAGCACCACTCTGTGATAGGCATCACACAAAGCACCAGGTTTAATTTGGTGAACCAAGTAGACATTAGTTCCTACCTTCAGGGTGTTTTCAATCTACTGTGAGAGTCAGACATAAACAAAACACAGGCAAAAAAATAAAAAAGAGTATTATGGAAGAAAACATTTGTGCACCCTCAAAGAAAATGTAGGGGCAGATGTAATTTAGATGGAGTGATCAGAGAGAAGTTCTCTGATAAAGTGTCATTGAGAATGACACCTGAATGATGGGTAGCAGTCAGCCAGGCACAGGATAGGAGAAAGAGCAACCCCATGAAGGGGAAAGAATAGGGTTCAGAGAATATATCTTGGAAGAGGCGAGGGCCTTGAATTGGGTCTTGAAGAACCAGTGAGGTTCCAGTGGACACAGAATTAATGCCTATCATTGGCCTTTGAATTCCTTCATCACATTGGGAAATTATTTCAGTCTCTGGACCTCAGTTTTATCTTCCATGAAATAATCAGTTTCAACTAAGTGATGCTATGGAGGAATTACGTTGATAGGATTGAATATGCTGAAGAAAATAAACACAGAAGAATCAAAAACTGCTTGTCATTAACCATGACTACACACAACTATCCCACAGGAACTGGCAGGAAAGCCCTGGTTACTGTGTTTGCTGCAGGCACCGCCCATTTACTGAAAAGGCTAAGATGTCCTGAAGACTTGACTAGATGCTGGGGGTGCCAATTAGGACTCCCGGGAGTATGTTTGATGCCTTTTTAGAGGAATTTGTGCTTCTTATTTTCAATGAATCATTTCAGTGTGTCAGAGAAAAGGAGTTTCCCTTTATGAAGTCCCTTCCCCACTAGGAGGAAGGGGATAACTGAATAGCTAAACCGTGGACACTTCACACACACACACACACACACACACACACACACACACACACACACACACACACTATATATATATATATCTGGTAAACTGGGAAACTCCTTGGAAAAACCCACATAAATTTAACATGAAGCTTTAAAAATTGGTTCCTTTAAACCACTCTCTGCCTATAAATTGTGTGGTGCTGAGGGCAGCTTTCTTAGGCCATTCTTTTCACTAAGTGTGCAGAGCGCTGAAATAGGTGGATGAGGGAAGATTACTATGCAAATCCCCACCCCGCCTCCCTCCAGGCAGCCAGGGGTTCATTTCTGTGCTTCTCCCTCACAATTGGCACAAAAAGAGAAAATTAGGACTTCCCTGAGGACTTTCAGCTAAACCAGGGAGCCCCAGGACGGCAGAGAAGTCCCTGCCTCCTCTGACTTACGGCACACAGCCTGGCCCAAAATGGGAACTGGGGATGTGTTACCTGGATAGACGAATTAACTTCAAGCCAAGATCTGGTCTGATTTGACCTGGCTAATGTGGAAATTGAGAAATGGCAAGAAGATTGGAAAGCATTTAGGGAAAGAGTAGCATCCTGACTCTTGGCAAGAGATATAGATTCCCAGTCAAGCTGCGGAAAAAGGCTGCCTCCTGGGGCCCTCAGCAAGGTGACCTTGACCCAGGTGACTGTTCTCTTATCTGAGCTCTGCAGGTAAAAACTTCTCTCCTCGCTGGGAAAATGTCGATTTTTAAAAAGTGAACTTGGCAAACAGTCTTTCAAATCTGTAGCCTAGACTTTTGAGTAAACATTACCACGATGGCTTTACCATAGCCCTAAGACAGAAATCATCTAGTAATTGCAATAAAAATATCAGTGTTTTCTAAGAGTTACTGAACATATCATCTATTGCAAAGCCCTTTTACATACAATATCCCATTTAGAACAACACAACTATAATGTAAGCTCCAACATGGACATGGACCAAGTCGTTTTGCTTATCACTGTACTCTCCTCATTTTGATAAATATTTGTCGAATAAATCAATGACAGCGAATAGAATGCTAAGGCTTAGAAAGGCCATATAATTTTCCTAACGTCAGATAGTTCATAAATGACACAGCAGTTAATTTTTAGTATAGGTAGTTCAGAATGTTTTCCAGGTATGCTCACAACTCAGCCTCTTCTGATGTCCACAATAGCAGAGAGATTCACCTTCAGCTTCATTGATATAGGGAGTATTCAAACTGAAGAACTGGAGAAAGTCTTAGATCATAAAAAATGCATACAGAAAAACAACAACCCAAAGAAGCTTGTTTTGTGGAAATTATCTCCCTAATCCAAAAGAATATCAGCTCTCATTATAGCATTTTGTTATAGTATAGCTTATCATGCTGTGCGGGTTAGTATTATAAGGTCAAGAAATAATTTTATCCTAGAATTCAAGCAATATTTCTCTTTCCCTGACTCCTTTGAATTTTCTGTAAAAGTATGCCTTGACCCAAATTTAGCAGTCATGAAGATGATATGCATATGCCTTTCATTTTTAAGAATAATAGCACTATACCCAGGGATTGTGGAAATTATCTTCCAGATGCTTCTGTACTGACTCTTGTAGAGGAAATCCTGTATCTGATTGCATATCAGTCATTGGGATGTCAGGAGAAGTGAATCTTTATACCCAACCAAGAACAGAAAGGTTGCCTTACTGAGCTCTGGCTAAAACTGCCTTCTCTTTTCTTAATTTCTGAATTTAGGGCTGCAGTTGGAAGGAAGAAAAATATGGGAGCCCCTTTTTCTGTCGGTAAACTCACATCAGCTTGCCTGGTACTCAGACATTATCTTCACTCAGGACAGGTAGCGGAAGAGGTGGTTTGCTCCCTCCTCACTCTGTCCTTTTAGGTTTCCAACATTTTCAGGACACATGTAGAATTTTTTTCAGGTGAATGCCACAAGAGATCTAATAGAAGATGCATTTGTTTTTGACTTCTAATTAATCAAGATAACATCTCTCTCAACCATTAGACAGTAAAATCAATACCTCAGGCGCTGCACCGCCAGTTAGACTTATACACCAATACCTATTATTGGCAAATCAGTGATATATTTCACCATGTTGCACTCTATCATTTTATAATATGCGAACAATGTGACTATGTTGAGAGTATGGAGAGATGGTGATTTCTGCCTATGGAACCAATAATGGGATTTCAGCTACATCCCCAGCCCTGGTCCACTGCCTCCCACACCCAAAGCTGGGGTGTTGACTCATTTTCCAGATTCTGAGGGGCATGAAACCACTCACTCATTATCAGGGATACCAGAATCCCAGGGTGCAGAAAAGGTAGGTAGAGCAAAGATCCTAGATTCACAGGTGGAACTACTATAAGAAACGTGGGTGTGTCAAGAACTCGTTTCATAACAGGCAGCAATGGCTAGAGGTGAGGGTGCTGTCTATTTTGAGGCCCTGCTCTCCACTTAAGAGTGGGAGTAGGAGAAGAAAGGGAGGGAAGGGGGAAGTGAAATCCTCTGTAGAAGTAACATATGGAGGATCTCTGAGGTGTAGCTGAGAGGAAAACAAATTTCTGGGGGATGAGCTGTAGAGTTTACATAAGTGACACCTACCTGAGTCATTGTGAACGTTCGTTGAGGAAGCAACCAACAAGTCAAAGACTTCATTGTAGATGGAGGACTTTCTCTTTGAGTCAACCAGTTGCCTTCTCTTGACCTGGAGCTAGAGCACCGAGTGCATGATATGCTCTGCACTTCTCTAGGCACCGAGACACTGTGTGGTAGGCCAAAAAAGTATATAAGGCAAATGACTTACCATGGTTCCTACCTACAGTCTTGTCAAGTCACTCAAGTCCTGCATCACTATTGCTTTTAGCTAGGGTTCCTTATGTCTCCATCTCCCTGAATTTTCATCTAATTAGTAGAGCAAGACTCTTGAAGGCATGACAAATTCCAGGTGACCTGGGATCTTGAGGATACCCTTTTACCTTTAAGGTAAGGAAGGGCTGGTGAAGTGACAGACTGCAGGGGCTGAATAAGAGGACCTACTGGGACACCAAAGTCCAAAGGACCCAGTGCAGACCTTTCGATAAGGACAGTCTTCCAACTGATCCTTTTCCAGGAAGCATTCCTGACCTTCCCAAGCCTGCTCCTCCTTGCCCTGGCTTTACCTGGAATCCCCTTCCGAAACTCTAAAATGACATTTCTTCAGTTTTCATTGAGGTATTTTTGCTTTTTCTTCAACACTGTTTTTCCCCCAGGCCTGCCGGAGCTCACACCTGCTGGAGTTTTCCTCTCATTGGAAAGCTATACTTGGAAAGCCAATAAAAACAGAAAAGTAAATTTATAGGAATATGATTATGCTACTGGGATCTATTCTTGTGATACCAAGATGGTGGCTCATAGATGTTGCCCTGAAGACATATATGCACAATCCTCCAACAGGTGGAGAAACAACCCACCATGTGTGTGCTCTGTTCTGGTGACACACTTCCTGTAATCTATGGGCCTCAGTGACATCCCCCAAATTGTTCCCTAGTAACTTGAGCTGTGGGCTCATTGAGAGACTCTTCTCCATTCCTTGCTTTTTATCCAAACTGATAGTAACTAAGAGTTTGTATTTCTTTGTCTATGAGCTTGGTTCAAATTGTCACTGGAAATGTTTTTTTATTTTTTTCAAACGTGTCCCTGTGCAGGAAGTGGAAGCTATAATTTGCAGCACAAGTTTATGTGATATGGGGGCATCATGCCTCTAGCCTGAGTTTTCATGGTATTTTTCTCTTTGAGATATTATTTTCACACTCCAACCTCATAATGTCTTGAGCTGTATAATCTGTTCCATTTGAATAAAAAGTCCTGTATCAACCGCAATGTGCAGCCCAATACATTGCCTATAGGTTTCTGGGGATGAAGTAGGGTTTTGATTAGTTACCTGGTGTCTTAGTGTTGAGAACCAATCTCACCCTTAATGTATTACCATGTGAGCATGCATTATGGATTGCAGAACCACTCGCCCTTACAGGGAGTTGTTTCACTAACAATTAATTTTACCACTTGTCTGCACCATGATTTGAGACACAAACCTCTGCTGACAGCAAGTGCTCTGAGCTCTCCTAGAGATTTGTTGGTGATGCACCAGCCCCTGTTGGACATCTCCAAACCACACTTCCATCCCAAGTTCCTGCTTCAAACCCTATTGGTTTGTGTCATTCAATGTCAGCAAGGTCAAAGGCAGGGCTGATCTTTCACAAAACATAGGCAAGTCAGGTGTGTCTTTGACTAACACTCTCTTCTGGTGCCCCATTCACTGTGCAGTGTTTTCCTCTGCAGTTCCCAGGCCTTTAGGCAACCATAATCCCAGTCCCTCCTTCCCTGATCCAGGCCATACCAGAGCAGATGCCCTGCTCTAATCCAACCATCAACGTCAGCTATATCTGCTTTCTTGCACTGATTCTTTATTTTTTAGTTATTCATTCATTCATTTGATATATATCAGTTGTGTCAGGTAACCTGCTAGATACTAGGGATAAAATGCTGATTATAATTGACATAGCCCTTGTATTCATGAACCTTAGAGTTTATTGGGGGAGATATTTAGTAATTGAGTACATAAAAAGATGTATTTACAAATTGCAATAAATTTCAGGAAAGAAAACAATAGCTATAAAAATTTAACATGGAATGTACTTGAGATGGACTGGTGGGAGTCAGCCTGCAGATTCCTCACTTCATGACCATGGAGCTCATCCTCCCCTCCTCCATCTTGGGGCATTGCCCACAGCTGAAAAGAGGTGCTCCACTCAAGAAAGTACACCCTTCCTGGAACAGTCAAATTCGATGGCTGGTCCACATGGGGATACAGAGGCCTGACCCCCTTGGTTCAGGGCAGGACAACTCTGAAGACCACCCCAGTCCCAGAGCTCCCAATGGGGTTGGCTAAGGCCTCTGGTGCAGCTGCACCATGGTTCAACTTCTCCCTCTGTCCAGTCCTTTTCTCCTGACTGTCTTACAGATATTGATCAGAGGATACTCTCCAAAATACCTGCATGCAAATCTCAGAGCCTGGTTCCCTGAGTACCTGTCCTAAGATGGAGCCCCTACCAGAGGTGATATTTAGCCAAGATCAGCATGGGAAGAATGGGCAGCTGGCTTTGCAAGCAGAGGGAACAAGATGTGCAAAGGCCTAATGGGAGAAAATGCCAGGAAATATCAAAGGCCAGAGGGGCTGATGCTCTGAAGGTCATCCCGCTCACACTGACGTGCCACATCCTCTATAGCATGACCTGATCTTGTCCATCCACACACCTCCTGACTTGGTTTCTCACACAAAGTGTACACAAGCTAGTCCAGTCTCCCCTAGCCTCTAAGGCTCTGATTGTGGGCTTCTTCCAACCTACAGTGCCTTCCTATCAACTGCTATCCTCAGTAATTTTTTTGAAAACTTAATTCCAAGCTGATTATTTCCCTTCAACTTAGCACTTTATTATTAATCATTCTGCACCATACACTGCTTTTTTTCCTTTGAGTTTTAAAAAAATGTTTTGCTGTGTAATCTTCACAGCCCTGATGAGACTAAAAGATGCTTCATGAAAAGAATGGTTTAGGATTTTCTACAGAGTTCTCTTACCAGGATATAGAACTGAAGGAGTCAGAGCTCATCAAATAGGGTATCAGTGTGAGTTCTTAGTGATGGACAGCTTTACTCTTTCTAACTAGTTTAAAGAGGAAAAAAATTATTAGAAGCTATACTGTGATTCATAGAATATCTTGGAGAGTGAGAGAATCAGGTTTGGAGACTTTTCAGGGAAACAGCCTCCTTCATGGGCTATGGCAGTAAGGACATCACTTCCACTTGGCCCAGACTTTGCAGCTCACACACAGCACTGATGCTGAATCAGGAAATGTCACTGCTGTACTTGGGCCTCTCTTATACCACCCACCAGAGTGGAGTCTGTATGGCATCCGCTACATTGTGTCACAGACTTGTGGATCAGTCTCACATGAGGGCATCTGACTGGTAGAATCTAAGTCAGGTATTATGTTGCAAGAGAAACTGGGAAACCACATGTCTGGCTGCTTCTGTAGGGTGGTGTGTATTCATAGGTGGAAAATTGGAAGCTTAGGAGAGGTGTTCAAAGGTAATGAACAACTCAAAATATTGGCTAATGTCCACGACACATGAAAAGGAGGCTTTACAGACCTCTAATAACAGCCTAGGAAGTTAACCAACCTTTAGGGTTATTATGGACTCCTGTCCCTCTCTCATGCCTTACATGCAATTCCTGAGAAAGACCTTCTGACTCACTTCATAACCATCTCTTAAAACATTTTTTCATAATCCCAGCACAGGAGTTGGCAAACTATATTCTGCAAACCAAATCCAGCCCACCTTCTGTTTTTGTAAATACAGTTTAATTAAACCATATCCATGCCCATTCATTAATATGTTGTCTATTGCTATTTTTACACTACAACAGCAGAGTTGAGTAGGACTTTTGCTGATAAATCCTAAAATATGTATTAACTGGTTCTTTATGGAAAAGATTTGGTGTTTTCTGTCCTAGTCTGAGCCACCACCAACTCTTTCTGAACTACTGCAAGAACTTCCTAAAAGACCCCACATTTCCTATAAGCTCCAACAATCTGATGTCACACTGTACCCACAATACTCACTGCAAAACATAAATATGACCAGGTCACTCAAGACAAATATCATTCAACAAACTTCCTTATACTTAATGTACAGAAATACCTTCAATATAGCAATAAGACCCTGTACAGTTTAACTTGTCTCTACGCACATGGTTGTTCAAAGGAACAATAATATTGAGTGAAAGACACCAACAGCCATGGTTGGAAGACGTATGTTTCCTTGATGGTCAAAGAGAAGAGGTGATGTTCTCATCAAGTATGAGATGATGGCTTGCTCCTAGGTACCAGATACGGGGAAGGGCTTCACTATTTCCCAAGTGCATCACAGAACAAGCAGCTACTGTGGCTCACACTGAATAAAGGGAAGATTCAGGCAGCTGCAAGAAGTTTGCTGATATGGTTTGGCTGTGTGCCCACCCAAATCTCAACTTGAATTATAGCTCCCATAATTCCCACCTGTCATAGAAGAACCCCTTGTGAGATAACTGAATCATGGGGTAGGGTCTTTCCTGATGATAGTGAATAAGTCTCATGGGACCTCATGGTTTTACAAAGGGGAATTCCCCTGCACAAACTGTCTTGTCTGCTGCCATATAAGACATGCCTTTGCTTCTCCTTTGCCTTCTGCCATGATTGTGGGGCCTCCCAGGCATGTGGAACTGTGAATCCATTAAGCCTCTTTCCTTTATAAATTATCCAGTCTCAGGTATATCTTTATTAGCAGCATGAGAACAGACTAATACAGTAAATTGGTACCAGGAATGGGATGCTGCTGTAAAGATACCTGAAAATGTGGAAGTGACTTTGGAACTAAGTAACACACAGAGGTTGGAACAGTTTGGAGGGCTCAGAAGAAGACAGGAACATGTGGGAAAGTTTGGAACTTCCTAGAGACTTGGAGGGTTCAAGAGACAGGAAATTGTGAGAAAGTTTGGAACTGCCTAGAGACTTGGAGGGCTCAGAAGAAAGGAAGATGTGGGAAAGTTTGAAACTTCCTAGAGACTTGTTGAATGGCTTTGACCAAAATGCCGATAGTGATACAGACAATAAAGTCCAGGCTGACGTGCTCTCAGATGGAGATGAAGAACTTGTTGGGAACTGGAGCAAAGGTGACTCTTGCTATGCTTTACTGGAGACTGGTGGCATTTTGCCCCATCCTAGAGATCTGTGGAACTTCGAACTTGAGAGAGATAATTTACGGCATCTGACAGAAGACATTTCTAAGCAGCAAAGCATTCAAGGGGTGATTTGGGTGCTGTTAAAAGCATTCAGTTTTATGTATTCACAAAGATATCATTTGGAATTGAAACTTCTGTTTAAAAGGGAAACAGAACATAAAATTTCAGAAAATTTGCAACCCAACAATGCAATAGAAAAGAAAAACCCATTTTAAGTAATGAGGAGACAAATGTTAATCCTCAAGACAATGGGGAATGTGTCTCCAGGGCATGTCAGAGGTCTTCATGGCAGCCTCTCCCATCATAGGCCAGGAGACCTAGGATGAATGAATGGTTTTGTGGGCTGGGTCCAGGGCCTTGCTGCTTTGTGCAGTCTCTGGACTTGTTGTCCTGTGTCCCAGCTGTGGCTAAATGGGGCCAATGTACAGCTCAGGCTGTTGCTTCAGAGGGTGAAAGCCCCAAGCCTTGGTGGCTTACATGTGGTGTTGGGCCTGTGAGTGCCCAAAAGTCAAGAATTGAGGTTTGGGAACTTCTGCCTAGATTTCATAGGATGTATAGAAATGCCTGGATGTCCAGGCAGAGGTGTGCTGCAGGGACAGAGCCCTCATGAAGAATCTCTGCTAGGGCAGTACAGAAGTGAAACGTGGGGTGGGAGCCCCCATACACAGCCATCAATTGGACACTGCCTAATGGAGCTATGAGAAGAGGGCCACCATTCTGCAGACCCCAGAATGGTAGATCGACCGACAGCTTGCCCTGTGCACCTGGAAAAGCCACAGACACTCATCACTAGTCTGTGAAAGCATCCAGGAGGGGGGCTGTACCCTGCAAAGCCACAGGGGTAGAGCTGCCCAAGACCATGGGAACCTACCTCTCATATCAGCATGACCTGGATGTGAGACATGGAGTCAAAGGAGATCATTTTGGAGCTTTAAGATTTGACTGCCCCACTGGATTTTGGACTTGCATGGGGCCTGTACCGCTTCATTTTGGCCAATTTCTCCAATCCTGAATGTGTGTATTTACCCAGTTCCTGTATCCCCACTGTATCTGGGAAGAAACTAACTTGCTTTTGATTTTACAGGCTCATAGGTGGAAGGGACTTGTCTTGTTCCAAATGAGAGTTTGGATTGTGGACTTTTGAGTTAATGCTGAAATGAGTTAAGAGTTTGGGGGACTGTTGGGAAGGTATGATTGTTTTTTAAATGTGATGACATGAGACTTGTGAGGGGCCAGAGGAAGAATGATATGGTTTGGCTGGGTTCCCACCCAAATCTCATCTTGAATTGTAGCTCCCATAATTCCCATGTGTCCTGGGAGGGACCCAGTGAGAGATCATTGAATCATGGGGGTTGGTTTCCCATGCTGTTGTCATGATAGTGAATAAGTCTCATAAGATCTAATGGTTTTATAAAGGGGAGTTCCCCTGCAGAAGCTATCTTGCCTGGTGTCATGTAAGACATGGCTTTACTTCTCCTTTGCCTTCTGCCAATATTGTGAGGCCTCCCCAGTCATGTGGAACTGTGAGTCCATTAAACCTCTTTCTTTTATAACTTACCCAGTCTTGGCTATGTCTTTATTAGCAGCAGGAGAACAGACTTATATACTTGCCTTTGCCATTTTCCTATTTCTGAAAATAACTTCCTTCCTCTGACCATCCCCTAACCTACCTGTCTGATGTGAATTATCTGAATGTGGTCTTGTTTGCTCATCAGGCACAAGTGATGAATGCTAATCATCCCAGCACATTCTTCTTTACTGCAAGAGTAGATCAATTGATGATTAATTTTCTAGCTACAGAGAACTGCAGCAGATCCATGCTTCAGGACTTTTAGTTTTTTATATATAAATTTAAGGGGTACAAGTGCAGTTTGTTACACAGATATATTATGTAGTGAAGTCTGGACTTTTAGTGTAACCATCACCGAAATAATGTACATTGTACACAGTAAGTAAATTCTCATCCCTCAACTCCTTCCCACACTGCCACCCTTCCAAGTCTCCAATGTCTGTTTTACTCTCTATGTTCTTGGGTGTACATTATTTAACTTCCACTTATAAATGAAAACGTGGCATTTGACTTGTTTCTGAGTTGTTTCACTTAAGATGATGGCCTCCAGTTCTACCCATGTTCTGCAAAAGGAATTATTTCATTCTCTTTCTTATGGCTGAAGAATATTCTATGGGGTGTGTGTGTGTGTGTGTGTGTGTGTGTGTGTATACACATATAGTCATATGGCATAAGATGATAGCGCATTGTGGCTTTAATTTGCATGTCTCTGATGATTAGTGATGTTGAGCATTTTTTTTCGTATGCTATTGGCCATTTCTATATCTTCTTTTGAGAAATGTCTATTCATGTACTTTGCCCACTTTTAAATGTAGCTATTTGTTTTCTTTTCATTGAGTTGTTTGAATTCCTTGTAGATTCTTGATATTAGTCACCTATTGGATGCATAGTTTGCAGATATAGATAGATAGATAGATAGATAGATAGATAGATAGATAGATAGATGATAGATAGATAGATAGATAGATAGATAGATAGATAGATAGATATCTAAAATTTTATTTTTTAAACTTTTAGGTTCGGGGGTATAAGTGCAGGTTTCTGCAGGTTTGTCACATAGGTAAACTTGTGTCTTGAGGGTTTGTTGTACAAATTATTTCATAATCCAGGTATTAAGCCCACTACCCAATAGTTATCTTTTCTGCTCCTTTCCCTCCGCCCACCCTCCACCCTCAAGTAGACCCCAGTGTCTGTTGTTTCCTCCTTTGTGTTCATAAGTTCTTATCATTTAGCTCCCCATTATAAGTGAGAACATGCAGTGTTTAGTTTCCTGTTTCTGCATTAGTTTCTAAGGATAACAGCCTCCGGCTCTATCCATGTTCTCACAAAATACATGACTTCTTTCCTTTTAATGATTGCGTATAACATTTTCTTTATCCAGTCACCTATTTATGAACACAGGTTGATTCCATATGTTGGCTATTGTGAATAGTGCTGTGATAAACATCCATGTGCAGGTTTTTTTGATATGACATTTTTTTCCTTTAGGTAGATACTTAATAGTGAAATTGTTGGATCAAATGGTAGTTCTATTTTTAGTTCTTTGAGAAATCTTCGTGCTGTTTTCCATAGAGGTTGTACTAAATTACATGCCCAAGAACAGTGTATAAGGGTTCCCTTTTCTCCACATCCATACCAATGTCTGGTTTTCCGGTTTTTTTTTTTTTTTTTTTTTTTTACTTTTTAATAATAGCCATTCTGATGACATAAGATGATAACTCATTGTGGCTTTAATTTGCATTTTTCTGATGATTAGTGATGTTAAGCATTTTTTTTTCACATGCTTCTTGGCCATTTGTTTATCTTCTTTTGAGAAATATCTATTCATGTACCTTGCCCACTTTTCAATGGAATTGTTTTCTTTTTGTTAAGTTGTGTTCCTTTTGTATTCTTGATATTAGTCACCTATTGGATCCATAGTTTGCAAATATTTTCTCCCATTATGAGGCTCATCTCTTCACTCTGTTGTTGATGATAATTATGATGATATTTATTATTATTATTATGCTATGCTGGTCATCTAGTCTCTGACTTAAAACGAAATATTCTTATAGTATCATCTTAGCATATTTCATTTTTTTCTTCTTTGATTTGAAGTTTTGGTTTTGGTTTTAAGTTGTGTTTTTTTCTTTCTAAAACACTTTTTAAAATTATGGGCTTTCTATAATTATCACTTAAAATACACAATGAGGGAAGTTTACAGTATCAGGACAATGAATTATTTTATCAGTTGAATAATTTGTTCATTTTTGTGAGTTTTTCATCAGTGTACTTTATTTTATATGGCCCTTTTGAGGATCATTAATCCTCAAAAAAATTACAATATTTCACATGTAAAATTTGTAAAAAAATTTTATAATATTTTAAAAATATTATTTAAAAATTACAATATTTCATTATAGCATTTTGGGCTGCTATAATGAAGCACCATAGACTGGGTGGCTTAAACAGAAAACACTTTCTCAAAATTCTAGAGGCTAGGAGCCTGATATCAGGGTGTCAGTATGGTTGGGTTTTGGTAAAGACTCTCTTTCAGGTTGCAGATAGTCAATCCTGTTGTATCCTCACATGGTGCAAAGAGAACAAGAGAGCTCTTTGGGCTCTCTAGGGATTAAGGGCACTAATTCCATTTATGATGGCTCCATCCTCATGATCCTATTACCTCCCAAAAGTCCCTCCTCTTAATATCATCATATTGACGGTTAGGATTTCAAGATATGAATTTAGGGAGTGGGAATATAAACATTCAGTGCATTACAACAGGTTAACAAATTCTAATAATTATAATAATAGCTTTTGTACTTTATAAAGTCTCCAACTCTTACTATAGAACAACTAGGCAATCTTCTTTTCAGGCTGATCACTATTATTTTAACACTATTCCCAGGAACTGCTGAAGATGTTCTTGCTTTGTGATAACATCAAGATATTCTCTCCTGCTCCATATAGGTAATGAGTACCCTCTCATGAGCTCTGGGCATCCTGTCTATCTTCTACCTATATATATTTCTATATCTACATATGTATGCATCCATCTAGCTATCTAATCTTTCCATCATAACCTATGTATTTATTTGTTTGGAGAATGGTATTCAAAACCAAAATTGGCTCTAAGAATGCACATTAGTTACTTTGGAAGGACTAGATGAAGTAGGCATGGGAGGCTAGCAGAGACGTTTCTCTCTGAAGTCTCCATAGGGAGAATTATACCTTTCTTTCAGCTTCCAGCGTTGCCAGCAATCCTTGGCTTGTAGATGCTTCACTCCAAACTCTGTCTCTGACATCATGTGGTGGTCTTCCTGTCTGTATATATTCTCCTCTTCTTATGAAGACACTATTAGTATTAGATCACAGCTCACTGAATCCATTTTTTTGGGAAAACAATTCAAGCCATAATGGTCCATTTTAAAGCTCTGTGGTTAGTTGCATATCTATATGGGATTGTTGTCTTCTTCATAAATTGACCCCTTTCATCATTGTGTATTATTCATCTTTACCCTTGCTAATTTTTATTTGTTCTAAATTTTACTTTGTCTGATATTAATATGGACACTCCAGGTTTCTTTTGATTAGTGTTTTCAAGGTACATTTAAAAAAATTTTTTTTTTATGTTTGTGGGTACACAGTGGGTATATATATTTATGGGGTATTTGAGAGACAAGCATGCAATGTATAATAATCACATAAGTGTAAATGGGGTATCCATCACCTCAAGCATTTATCCTTTGTTTTACAAACAATCCAATCATACTCTTTTAGTTATTTTAAAATGTACAGTTAAATTATTTTTGACTACAATCACCCTGCTGTGCTAGCAAATACTAGGTATTATTCATTCTTTCTAACTATCTTCTTTGTACTCATTTACCATCCCCACTTCTCCCTGATACATCCACTACCCTTTCCAGCCTCTGGTAACCATACTTCTACTCTTTATCTTGGTGAGTTCAGTTGTTTTAATTTTTAGCTCCCACAAATAAGTGAGAACATGTGAAGTTTGTCTTTCTGTGTCTGGCTTATTTCACTTAATGTAATGTCCTCCAGTTACATCCATGTTGTTGCAAATGACAGGATTTCATTCTTTCTTATGGATGAATACTACTCTGTTGTGGATATGTATCTCAGTTTCTTTATCCATTCATCTGTTGATGGACATTTACATTGCTTTCAAATCCTGGCTACTGTGAATAGTGCTGCAATAAACAAGGGAGTGCAGATATCTCTTCCATATACTGTTTTCCTTTCTTTTGGGTGTATACTTAGGAGTAGGATTGATGGATTCTATGGTGGCTCTAGTTTTAGTTTTCTGAGGAACCTACAAACTGTTTTCCATAGTGGTTGTACTAACTTACACTCTCACCAACATTGTTTTTCTTTTACTTTTAACTTATCTATATCATTATACTTCCTGTGAGTTTCTATATTTTCTCATATCATATTTTAATCAATTCTGATGATCGCTGTCTTTTAATTGATGCATTTATACCATTAATAGTTAGTAGAATTGACATATTTAGGCTCAAGCCTACCATTTTATTAGGTTTTTGTTGTTGTTTTTGTTGTTCTTCCTCTGTTTATTCATTCCTGCCTTCTTTTGGTCATTTGAATATTTTTCAGTATTTGATTTTAATTTATCTATTCTCTTTTTTAATATATTTCTTTATATAGGTTTTTAAGTTGTTGCTCCAGGGATTTCAAAATACAACCATAACTTTTAACAATCTACGTAGAATCAATATTTTATCATTTAGATGGAATGTAGAAAGTGTGCCACCATCCGTTCACTAAACTTCCTCTCTTAGTGTTACATTTGTCTTTTATATTACATCTATATACATTGAAAACTCCTTGAGACAATGTATTCATTTTTCCTCCTTAATGGACAAATATGTTATGAAAGAACTCAATAGGGAATGCATAATACACTGTAGTTACCATTTCTGTTGCTCTTCCTTCATTCTTGTAGTTATTCAGTGAGAGAGATGACATGAAGTGTGTTTACTCCATGTAACCTCAAACTGTAACCTGAATATATAAGTTTTCTATTTTCTTTTTTTAATCTGTAGAACTCTCATTTTTATGTTATTACATCTTCCAATACATGAATACAATATATTGCTGCCTTTATTTAAACTTATTTAAATTCTCTCAATTTTTTTAATACTTTCCACTGTAGAGAACTTTTTTACCACTCCTTTGACTTAATCCTCAGCATTTGATGGTTTATGATGCTGTTTTAAATGATATTTTTAAAATTTCATTTTCTAAATGCTTGTTGCTGGTATATTATAATACAATTTTTAATATCAACCTGTTTCTTGCATTCTTTCTTAATTCACTTATTAATACTAATTTTTTTATAAATAAGTAAGACTTTTTTACAAAACAATCATGTCATCTGCATATAGTTTTATTTCTTAATTTCCAATCTTACATATTTCATTTACCTCCATTGTTGAATTGGCCAGAGCTTCACCTATCAAATAGAAATGGTGATAGCCAGCATTTGTGTCTTGTTCCTGAACTCAGGGATGAGGCTTTCAATATTTGACTATAGTGTTTGACATTAGCTATATTTTGTTAACAGCTCTTAATATATTCAGAAATTTCCCTTCCACTTATTGAACTGATTTTGAATGCTTACCCAAACTTGCAGTCTATGCATAAACCCAAATTGGCTGTGATAAATTATGTTTTTAGATTTAGATTTCATCTTTAGATTCAACTTGCTAATATTTTGTTTAGAGTTTGTATTTTTATGAGATTAATCTCTATTTTTTAACTCATAAAATCATTGTTATGTTTTTGTGTCAAGATTATGCCTGCAACATAAAATGAGTTGCAAACCATACCCACTTTTTCTCTTATCTTGAAAAGTTTATGGAAGATCATTATTGCTTCTAATTTGCATGTTTATGTAAAAAAATAGTAATTGTATGAGAAAAAATACAGATGAATCTCACTCATAAGAAAAATACAAACTCTAAACAAAATATTAGCAAGTTGAATCTAAAGATGAAATCTAAAAACATAATTTATCACAGCCAATTTGGGCTTATGCGTAGGATGCAAGTTTGATTCAGTATTCAAAATCTATTCAATAAGTGGAAGGGAAATTTTTGAATATATTAAAAGCTGTTCACAAAATATTATAGCTAATGCCAAACACTATGGTTAAATGTTGAAAGAATTATCCAGATAAGCCATGTGCTTAAAGAGTTCTTCTGACAAGATTTTAATTAAAAATTCAATCTTTATCAGATATATTAATAATCAGATTTTCTATTTTTGTGTCAGTTTTAGTGAGTTGCTTTTTAAAGAAAAATTGAATGTTTCATCCAGCTTTTCAAATGTATTGTCATATTCATAATATCCTCCTTCTAATGGAAATAGGATCTGAATTCTTTGTCCCCTTATTCATTCTTGATATTCGTAATTTTGTGTCTCAAGAAAAAAAGACATAAATTACAAACATCATACAAATTAATGATAAATACGGCTCCAAATAGTGATGAATATGTCTTTGCATGAACATGTTTTCATTACTCTTTGGTAGATTACTAGGAGTACAAATACTGGGTCATGTAGTAAATTTATTTTTAAGTTTTTAAGACACCATCAAATCATTTTATAAAGTTTCTTTACTATTTTATTCTCTTAAAAAATGCATAGGGGTTCCAGTTTCTCCACATTCTTACCAATACCTTGAATTAACTTTATCTTTGATTATGTCCATTCTAACAGGTGTGTAGTGATAACTCATTGTGACTTAAATGTTCATTTCTCTAATATTAATATTAGGTATCTTTTTATGTGCTTATTAGCCATTTCTATATATCATTTGAAAAAGCAACTATTCAAATATTTTACCCATATTTTAGTTTCATTGTTTATTTTATTATTATTGAGATGTAGGAGTTACTTGTATATCCTAACTTCAAGGCTTTACAAATCCAGAATGTTTTCAGTCTGCCCTGGGTTTTATTGCCCTCCAGTTCCATTTGAGTCTTATGCCATGTGTGCAGCTACAAAGTAAGCCAGTAGTGTGAAACTAGTTTGGAGGTTCTCTGTCTCCAGTGAGGACATATGGACTCAGCCAGGAGTAAGCTTGTCCCAGTGAGGACTACAAACCTCAGGCTAAAAGAGTGGAGCCATCAGCCTTCCCACTTGTTTGCCTCAGATAAGTCACTTCCATTGAACATGGGCGTTAGCCACTGCCCCAAGTAGAGTTAGTTACCTCCAACTGTGTCAGAGAAGCTGTTGGTCTTCATAGCCTGCCCCACCCTGGGAGAACCTCCACATCAGCCACTGGGAAGGTGGATGATGGGAGAAGCCCCTGACACAGGCCTAAGCACTATAGACTCCCACGTTCTTACTCTAAGCTCAGATTATTGCGTGACTTTAGTAGAATTACAGAGTGATGACATATTTTTTGTCAACTTTATGGTTACCTTCTGGGGAGAGGATTTTGGGGAAGTCCTGAACTTTATAGACTTGAATCTTAGTCTTTGTTTTTTTATAATGTATGCATGTAATTATACATATTTCCTTCTAAGAACAGCTTCAGACTTGCTATACAAGTTTTGGTATGTTTTATTTTATAATAATTCAATTTAAAATACTTTATAATTTCCATTTTGATTCTTTGCCTCATGAGTCATTTATATGTGTATTCCTTAATTGCACATTGTGGGAAGTTTTCGGTGATTTTTTTTTTTTTATTGATTACTGGCTTCATTAAACCATTTTAAAAGAACATATTCTAAATCAATGATTTTGCTCCCCAGATGACATTTGGCAATATCTGGAGACATTTGTTGTCACAACTGTGAAAGAAGAGTGGATACTGGCATCTACTGAAGAGAGGCCAGGGATGCTGCTAAAAGTCCTATAATGCACAAGACACACTCTTGCAACAAAGAATTATCTAGTCCAAAATGTCAACCCTGCCAAGAATGAGAAACCCTGAGATTTATTGAGATTAACCTTAAGGTTCACTTGCCACAATTTGGTAAACATTCCATGCCTACTTGAAAAGAATGCGATTCTGTCACTGTTTGTGCAGGATCCTCTCTTAGATTCATATTTGTTAATTATGTTGTTAATGGATTCTATATGCTTATTATTTTTTGCCTGTTGTCCTGTTAGTTATTAAAAAAGGTATGGTAAATTCTCCAATTTTGCTTACAGGTTTCCTTATTTCTCCTTTTAGTTATCTTTTTAGTTTTATTGCTTTATATATTTTGAAGTAATTTTTAGGTTCATACAAACAGAAATCTGCCTGTCTTCCTGGCTAATAGAAATTTTGTTTGTCGTTGTGAAATTATCTCTAGTAATGCTTAATTTCTTATCTGATATTACACCAGGTTTTTTATAGTTAACCTTGCCACGTTTTTTCCATCCTTTTATTTTGAACCTCGGTATAAGTTTCTTTAGTTGTCTTTTCTAAGCATAATATAATAAGGTTTTGATTTTTATCCAGCCTAATAATATTTGTTCTTTTAATTGAAATATTCTGGCACATCACAAGTAATATTGTTACTAATATATTTGGATTTATTTCTACCGTCTTATTATTTTTCATTTATCACCTACTTTTTGTTTCTTTATCTTTTTCTTCAAAGTTTTTTGCTTAATCAAATATTTTTATTTTTTTTTCCTCTTTATTTTCTTGCTTGTTTCAAAGGTTTTTTCCCCCTATTCTTCTGGTGACTGTCCTAACTATCACAAAATGCATCCTTGAGTTATTAGAGTCTAATGTAAGTTAGTACTTTAACTTCTTTCCAGATAATTCTAAGAGTTTAGATAACCCCTATCTACTCTTTATCATCTTTAGTGTTTTAGGGGTGAGCTTTATCATGCGTTTTAATTCTGAATATATATTGCAACCCACAGAAGACATTATTTTATCAGTCAATAGGCATTTGGCATTATCCATCTATTTAACTTTTGTGTTATGCTCTTCATTTTTTCCTTCATTAATCCTGTTCTGGGATATTTTCCCTCTTCCAGAATATTTTTTAGTATTTATTTAGCCTGTGTTTACTGGCAGTAAATTCTCTCAGTCATTGTCTAGAAATTGTCCTTATTTTTGTCTTCACTTTTGAAGGATATTTTTGGTAGGTGTCAAGTTATAAGGTGGCAGCTGTTTCTTTCAAAACTTTAAATATGTCATTCTGTTGTTTGTGGGTTGCCATCATTTCTCTGTGAACATCAGTTGTCTTTCTTGTTAGTTTCTTTTGAAGGTTATGTGTCTTTACACTGGCTGCTTTCAAGCTGGGAAGTGAGTTCAGAGGGATTTGGGCACACAATGCTAGCCTATTTGGTGATTAGAACATGGTGTAGATGAGAATATGTGGGTTTGTGGTGGGCACTTCCTTTTGACCCTTATAGATTCTTTGCCCCATGAGGAGGGCCATTGTCTTAGTCATCTCAGGCTGCTACAACAAAATACCATACACTGGTTGGCTTAAACAACATACATGTGTTTCTCACATTTTTGGAGGTTGGGAAGTCCAAGATCGAGGAGCTGGCAGATTTAGTTCCTGGTGACGGGGCTCTTCCTATCTTGCTGATGGCTGCTTCCTCACTGTGTCCTCACATGGTTGAAACAGAGAGCACTGGCCTCTCTCCCTCTTCTTAAAAATCACCTAACCTATCATGGGGGGCCTATCTGCATGACCTCATCTAGACTTACCTCCTGAAGGTCTCACTTCCAAATACCATCACATTTGGGGGCACGGCTTCAGCATATGAATTTGTGGAGGACACAAATGTTCAGTTCATGACAGGCATAGTCAGAGGAAAACCAGAGCAGGGGTCTCTAAATAGTGGCCAAAGACATGTACCCATTTGTCTGAGTCTAACAGAGATACTAATTCTAAGTGTTGAGCCTATAGCAACGATTAAACTATAAAATTAGTACTAAAAGTAAAACAAGATGGTGATTAGGGTGATAGTACAAAATGCAAATAATACATGCTCCAAGAACATAAAACTTATACAAATAAAAAATGAGCAGTTAAGGGAAAAAGAGATGGTAAAATATGCTGATTTCCTCATCTTTAACAGCTGGAAACCAAAGAGTTCCACTAAAAAGCTCACAAATCAAATACAATCATCACTAATGCATATTTCTGTTATAGGAATTAGCTCATATGTGATTTGAAATTAATTAGTAGTGATGATGATGGTATACTTTGGAAGTCACATTGATTCATGTGTGATATTTTTTGGCATGCTAATATTCTAAGCCACCAGGGAATAGTGGATGAATGTTGCAAGCAACAGACATGTACAGGACTGTACACAATGCCAAGCCACTACATATTTTTCTTCTTGGCTCACTTTGTCCCTACGCACTATCTTTGAGGGCCAGCAAATGCAGCACTTGCTTATACCTCCTCTCTTCAAACTATCTTCATTTTTATGTAAAAAATATTATAATTACTGCTGGGCATGGCTGCATGTGGCTGTAGTCCCAGCTACTCAGGAGGCTGAGGCAGGAAGATCACTTAAGTCCAGGAGTTTGAGGCTAGGCTGGGCAATATAGCAAGATCCTATCTCTAGAAAGGAAAAGTAAAATAAATAAAATAAAATACTGTAAGTACTGATTACTACTTTATTAGAAACTTAATGTTTTTTTAATTGGGTGATTTTTTGTTTGGATTATAATTGATTTTGCTCTAATAAAGTAGCATTTTTTAATTGTCTGCTGTTAACTCTACTTTTCTAAAAAGCCTAATATGCTTAGAAGACAATTTTACAGAAATGAGTTTTTTTTCAGTACACACTCACACACTCTAAACTTTAATAACACTAAGAAGGATACATAATTAAATGCAATCAGATAGCACGTAAGGAAGAGGATACAACAAATTCCTAATTCATTTATTGCCTATTTTAGGGTAACATTTAATCAGGGTTACATCTGAGAAACAGGACCAGTTATCTGATATTTAAATTAATTCATTGCAGAGAATTAGCTTATGTGATTGTGGGGCTGTCTTGGAAAGTCCAGAATCTGTCGGAAAAGATGGACTCTCTTGGGCAGAAGCTGATGCTGCAGTCCACAGATGAAATGTCTTCCTCCTTAAGAAAACCTCATGTTTTCTGCTTTTAAGATCTTTCAACTGAGTGAATCAGGTCCACTAAAATTATCAAGGACAATCTCCTTCACTTAAAGTCAACTAACTGTAGATGCTAATCACATCTACTAAATACCTCACAGCAACACCTAGTCATTTATGATTGAATAACCGGGTACTGTTGCCTGACCAAGTTGACACTACCGCTGACTATCACAGAAACTAACACAAATTTTTAAAAAGACATGTTTAATGGTATAGTACATAGTTGTAGATATGAACGTCTCTTTTAGCAGAAGTACAAGCCTGCCTAAATATCAAGGGAATCACAATATCAAAATACAAAGAAAAGAGCACATATTGAAATATTTTATGTAATACAAACAAAAAATAACAGAATAATATGGATTAAAAGCAAGCATATATATCAATGTTTTCAAGTGAATTAACTGTCTCTTATGACATAAAAAAATTCAGATTGGAATTAAAAGCAAAACCCATGGTTGTTCACTGCAAAAGTTGTTCAACGTTGCTGATTGATTGAAAATTTTCAATAATAAAGTGTTTATACAAAAATGTTGATGGGAAAAATAAAACCAAAACACAATTCTGTGCTCTCTGTATAAGACATAGGCAAAACAAAGTGACTCAGAAAACTCAAAAACAAAAAAAATATAAACAAGGAAAACACAATAAAAAAGAGTAGTCTTAGCAATCTTAATAACACATAACTTTGAATTCAGGCCAAAAATCCTTAAACAAAACAAAAACAGGCAGTTTATGAGATTAAAGAGTCCAATACACAATGAACACATAACGGTTGGGATTGTATGCATTAAATAATATAGAATTCACATTCATAAATCACAACTGTGAGAGTAAAATGCATAAACAGAGATACATTAACCTTAGATTTTATTTTACCTATCTTTTCCTGTAAAAAATAGAAATCTGAAATAAAATAATTAAAGAGGTATAATAATTGATATATTTTAAACTTTTTTTTTTTTTTTTTTTTTTTTTTTTTTTGAGACGGAGTCTTGCTCTGTAGCCCGGGCTGGAGTGCAGTGGCTGGATCTCAGCTCACTGCAAGCTCCGCCTCCCGGGTTTACGCCATTCTCCTGCCTCAGCCTCCGGAGTAGCTGGGACTACAGGCGCCCGCCACCTCGCCCGGCTAGTTTTTTGTATTTTTAGTAGAGACGGGGTTTCACGGTGTTAGCCAGGATGGTCTCGATCTCCTGACCTCGTGATCCGCCCGTCTCGGCCTCCCAAAGTGCTGGGATTACAGGCTTGAGCCACCGCGCCCGGCCTATTTTAAACTTTAAACCCTAAAAATAAAGAGTATACCTTCTTCCAAGGTATAGAATATTTATAAAACTTGATCATATATTAGACCACTTGCAAGGCCCCGATAAATTTCAAAAAGTAAAAATAATATCCCCAAATGTACCATGCTTATAAGGAAACAACACTAGTACTTAGTAAGAAAACAATATGGGACTTTTTAAAAGTCCCACAAGCAGTTCTTATTTCAAATATAAAATTGAAACTAAAATAAAAAAGATCTAGAAAAGAATGAATTGAAAACTCTAATGATCAAATCCTATACATTCACCTGGTAGAAACATATACGAGAAAATGTATAATGACAAGTGTATATGTTTGAGTACATATGCAAATTTTAGGCTTTGTAATATCAGTAAATACTTTTAAATAAACCATCATTTTATTTATATCAGTTTTACCCCTATGCCATAATTAAAATTTTCAAGGTAGAAAATTTCATAAAAGGAGTCTGATAAACCTTTAATAAAGAATAATTTTGAAGCTATATAAAAGTTATTTTAGATAATGACTTTAGGGAAAAATCCAAATTCATATTATAAGGTAAGTATAACATTGGTAACATAATCCACTGAAGTCTGTATAATAAGAGAAAGCTACACAAAAGCTCACTCATGTATATAAATTAAAAACTACAAAAGGGGCGGAGCAAGATGGCCGAATAGGAACAGCTCCAGTCTCCAACTCCCATCGCGAGCGACACAGAAGACCGGTGATTTCTGCATTTTCAACTGAGGTACTGGGTTCATCTCACTGGGGAGTGCCGGACGATCGGTGCTGGTCAGCTGCTGCAGCCCGACCAGCGAGAGCTGAAGCAGGGCGAGGCATTGCCTCACCTGGGAAGCGCAAGGGGGAAGGGAATCCCTTTTCCTAGCCAGGGGAACTGAGACACACAACACCTGGAAAATCGGGTAACTCCCACCCCAATACTGCGCTTTAAGCAAACAGGCACACCAGGAGATCATATCCCACACCTGGCCGGGAGGGTTCCACACCCACGGAGCCTCCCTCATTGCTAGCACAGCAGTCTGTGATCTACCGGCAAGGCAGCAGCGAGGCTGGGGGAGGGGCGCCTGCCATTGCTGAGGCTTAAGTAGGTAAACAAAGCTGCTGGGAAGCTCGAAGTGGGTGGAGCTCACAGCAGCTCAAGGAAACCTGCCTGTCTCTGTAGACTCCACCTCTGGGGACAGGGCAATAACAAACACAGCCGAAACCTCTGCAGACGCAAACGACTCTGTCTGACAGCTTTGAAGAGAGCAGTGGATCTCCCAACACGGAGGTTGAGATCTGAGAAGGGACAGACTCCCTGCTCAAGTGGGTCCCTGACCCCTGAGTAGCCTAACTGGGAGACATCCCCCACTAGGGGCAGTCTGACACCCCACACCTCACAGGGTGGAGTACACCCCTGAGAGGAAGCTTCCAAAGCAAGAATCAGACAGGTACACTCGCTGTTCAGAAATATTCTATCTTCTGCAGCCTCTGCTGCTGATACCCAGGCAAACAGGGTCTGGAGTGGACCTCAAGCAATCTCCAACAGACCTACAGCTGAAGGTCCTGACTGTTAGAAGGAAAACTATCAAACAGGAAGGACACCTACACCAAAACCCCATCAGTACATCACCATCATCAAAGACTAGAGGCAGATAAAACCACAAAGATGGGGAAAAAGCAGGGCAGAAAAGCTGGAAATTCAAAAAATAAGAGCGCATCTCCCCCGGCAAAGGAGCACAGCTCATCGCCAGCAACGGATCAAAGCTGGACAGAGAATGACTTTGACGAGATGAGAGAAGAAGGCTTCAGTCCATCAAATTTCTCAGAGCTAAAGGAGGAATTACGTACCCAGCGCAAAGAAACTAAAAATCTTGAAAAAAAAGTGGAAGAATTGATGGCTAGAGTAATTAATGCAGAGAAGGTCATAAACGAAATGAAAGAGATGAAAACCATGACACGAGAAATACGTGACAAATGCACAAGCTTCAGTAACCGACTCGATCAACTGGAAGAAAGAGTATCTGCGATTGAGGATCAAATGAATGAAATGAAACGAGAAGAGAAACCAAAAGAAAAAAGAAGAAAAAGAAATGAACAAAGCCTGCAAGAAGTATGGGATTATGTAAAAAGACCAAATCTATGTCTGATTGGGGTGCCTGAAAGTGAGGGGGAAAATGGAACCAAGTTGGAAAACACTCTTCAGGATATCATCCAGGAGAACTTCCCCAACCTAGTAGGGCAGGCCAACATTCAAATCCAGGAAATACAGAGAACGCCACAAAGATACTCCTCGAGAAGAGCAACTCCAAGACACATAATTGCCAGATTCACCAAAGTTGAAATGAAGGAAAAAATCTTAAGGGCAGACAGAGAGAAAGGTCGGGTTACCCACAAAGGGAAGCCCATCAGACTAACAGCAGATCTCTCGGCAGAAACTCTCCAAGCCAGAAGAGAGTGGCGGCCAATATTCAACATTCTTAAAGAAAAGAATTTTAAACCCAGAATTTCATATCCAGCCAAACTAAGTTTCATAAGTGAAGGAGAAATAAAATCCTTTACAGATAAGCAAATGCTTAGACATTTTGTCACCACTAGGCCTGCCTTACAAGAGACCCTGAAGGAAGCACTAAACATGGAAAGGAACAACCGGTACCAGCCATTGCAAAAACATGCCAAAATGTAAAGACCATCGAGGCTAGGAAGAAACTGCATCAACTAACGAGCAAAATAACCAGTTAATATCATAATGGCAGGATCAAGTTCACACATAACAATCTTAACCTTAAATGTAAATGGACTAAATGCTCCAATTAAAAGACACAGACTGGCAAACTGGATAAAGAGTCAAGACCCATCAGTCTGCTGTATTCAGGAGACCCATCTCACACGCAGAGACATACATAGGCTCAAAATAAAGGGATGGAGGAAGATTTACCAAGCAAATGGAGAACAAAAAAAAGCGGGGGTTGCAATACTAGTCTCTGATAAAACAGACTTTAAACCATCAAAGATCAAAAGAGACAAAGAAGGCCATTACATAATGGTAAAGGGATCAATTCAACAGGAAGAGCTAACTATCCTAAATATATATGCACCCAATACAGGAGCACCCAGATTCATAAAGCAAGTCCTTAGAGACTTACAAAGAGACTTAGACTCCCATACAATAATAATGGGAGACTTCAACACTCCACTGTCAACATTAGACAGATCAACGAGACAGAAAGTTAACAAGGATATCCAGGAATTGAACTCATCTCTGCATCAAGCAGACCTAATAGCAGCAAGCAGACCTAATAGACATCTATAGAACTCTCCACCCCAAATCAACAGAATATACATTCTTCTCAGCACCACATCATACTTACTCCAAAATCGACCGCGTAATTGGAAGTAAAGCACTCCTCAGCAAATGTAGAAGAACAGAAATTATAACAAACTGTCTCTCAGACCACAGTGCAATCAAACTAGAACTCAGGACTAAGAAACTCAATCAAAACCGCTCAACTACATGGAAACTGAACAACCTGCTCCTGAATGACTACTGGGTACATAACAAAATGAAGGCAGAAATAAAGATGTTCTTTGAAACCAATGAGAACAAAGATACAACATACCAGAATCTCTGGGACACATTTAAAGCAGTGTGTAGAGGGAAATTTATAGCACTAAATGCCCACAAGAGAAAGCAGGAAAGATCTAAAATTGACACTCTAACATCACAATTAAAAGAACTAGAGAAGCAAGAGCAAACACATTCGAAAGCTAGCAGAAGGCAAGAAATAACTAAGATCAGAGCAGAACTGAAGGAGATAGAGACACAAAAAAACTCTCCAAAAAATCAATGAATCCAGGAGTTGGTTTTTTGAAAAGATCAACAAAATTGACAGACCACTAGCAAGACTAATAAAGAAGAAAAGAGAGAAGAATCAAATCGACGCAATTAAAAATGATAAAGGGGATATCACCACCGACCCCACAGAAATACAAACTACCATCAGAGAATACTATAAACACCTCTACGCAAATAAACTAGAAAATCTAGAAGAAATGGATAATTTCCTGGACACTTACACTCTTCCAAGACTAAACCAGGAAGAAGTTGAATCCCTGAATAGACCAAGAGCAGGCTCTGAAATTGAGGCAATAATTAATAGCCTACCAACCAAAAAAAGTCCAGGACCAGATGGATTCACAGCTGAATTCTACCAGAGGTACAAGGAGGAGTTGGTACCATTCCTTCTGAAACTATTCCAATCAATAGAAAAAGAGGGAATCCTCCCTAACTCATTTTATGAGGCCAACATCATCCTGATACCAAAGCCTGGCAGAGACGCAACAAAAAAAGAGAATTTTAGACCAATATCCCTGATGAACATCGATGCAAAAATCCTCAATAAAATACTGGCAAACCGGATTCAGCAACACATCAAAAAGCTTATCCACCATGATCAAGTGGGCTTCATCCCTGGGATGCAAGGCTGGTTCAACATTCGCAAATCAATAAACATAATCCAGCATATAAACAGAACCAAAGACAAGAACCACATGATTATCTCAATAGATGCAGAAAAGGCTTTTGACAAAATTCAACAGCCCTTCATGCTAAAAACGCTCAATAAATTCGGTATTGATGGAACGTACCTCAAAATAATAAGAGCTATTTATAACAAACCCACAGCCAATATCATACTGAATGGGCAAAAACTGGAAAAATTCCCTTTGAAAACTGGCATAAGACAGGGATGCCCTCTCTCACCACTCCTATTCAACATAGTGTTGGAAGTTCTGGCTAGGGCAATTAGGCAAGAGAAAGAAATCAAGGGTATTCAGTTAGGAAAAGAAGAAGACAAACTGTCCCTGTTTGCAGATGACATGATTGTATATTTAGAAAACCCCATTGTCTCAGCCCAAAATCTCCTTAAGCTGATAAGCAACTTCAGCAAAGTCTCAGGATACAAAATTAATGTGCAAAAATCACAAGCATTCTTATACACCAGTAACAGACAAACAGAGAGCCAAATCAGGAATGAACTTCCATTCACAATTGCTTCAAAGAGAATAAAATACCTAGGAATCCAACTTACAAGGGATGTAAAGGACCTCTTCAAGGAGAACTACAAACCACTGCTCAGTGAAATAAAAGAGGACACAAACAAATGGAAGAACATACCATGCTCATGGATAGGAAGAATCAATATCGTGAAAATGGCCATACTGCCCAAGGTAATTTATAGATTCAATGCCATCCCCATCAAGCTACCAATGAGTTTCTTCACAGAATTGGAAAAAACTGCTTTAAAGTTCATATGGAACCAAAAAAGAGCCCGCATCTCCAAGACAATCCTAAGTCAAAAGAACAAAGCTGGAGGCATCACGCTACCTGACTTCAAACTATACTACAAGGCTACAGTAACCAAAACAGCATGGTACTGGTACCAAAACAGACATATAGACCAATGGAACAGAACAGAGTCCTCAGAAATAATACCACACATCTACAGCCATCTGATCTTTGACAAACCTGAGAGAAACAAGAAATGGGGAAAGGATTCCCTATTTAATAAATGGTGCTGGGAAAATTGGCTAGCCATAAGTAGAAAGCTGAAACTGGATCCTTTCCTTACTCCTTATACGAAAATTAATTCAAGATGGATTAGAGACTTAAATGTTAGACCTAATACCATAAAAATCCTAGAGGAAAACCTAGGTAGTACCATTCAGGACATAGGCATGGGCAAAGACTTCATGTCTAAAACACCAAAAGCAACGGCAGCAAAAGCCAAAATTGACAAATGGGATCTCATTAAACTAAAGAGCTTCTGCACAGCAAAAGAAACTACCATCAGAGTGAACAGGCAACCTACAGAATGGGAGAAAATTTTTGCAATCTACTCATCTGACAAAGGGCTAATATCCAGAACCTACAAAGAACTCAAACAAATTTACAAGAAAAAAACAAACAACCCCATCAAAAAGTGGGCAAAGGATATGAACAGACATTTCTCAAAAGAAGACATCCATACAGCCAACAGACACATGAAAAAATGCTCATCATCACTGGCCATCAGAGAAATGCAAATCAAAAGCACAATGAGATACCATCTCACACCAGTTAGAATGGCGATCATTAAAAAGTCAGGAAACAACAGGTGCTGGAGAGGATGTGGAGAAATAGGAACACTTTTACACTGTTGGTGGGATTGTAAACTAGTTCAACCATTATGGAAAACAGTATGGCGATTCCTCAAGGATCTAGAACTAGATGTACCATATGACCCAGCCATCCCATTACTGGGTATATACCCAAAGGATTATAAATTATGCTGCTATAAAGACACATGCACACGTATGTTTATTGCAGCACTATTCACAATAGCAAAGACTTGGAATCAACCCAAATGTCCATCAGTTACAGATTGGATTAAGAAAATGTGGCACATATACACCATGGAATACTATGCAGCCATCAAAAAGGATGAGTTTGCGTCCTTTGTAGGGACATGGATGCAGCTGGAAACCATCATTCTTAGCAAACTATCACAAGAACAGAAAACCAAACACCACATGTTCTCACTCATAGGTGGGAACTGAACAATAAGATCACTTGGACTCAGGAAGGGGAACATCACACACAGGGGCCTATCATGGGGAGGGGGGAGGGGGGAGGGATTGCATTGGGAGTTATACCTGATGTAAACGATGAGTTGATGGGTGCAGCACACCAACATGGCACAAGTATACATATGTAACAAACCTGCACGTTATGCACATGTACCCTACAACTTAAAGTATAATAATAATAAATAAATTTAAAAAAAAACTACAAAATTAAAATAAGTTTAGAGCGAATTCATAAGCATATTACAAGAATAATACAATATAACCAAGTTGAATTTTTTCCAGAAATACAAATATGGTTCAATATTTTGAAATAATGTAACAATATATTATAGAAATACATACTATGATTATTTTCACAAATTCTGAAAAAACTATTTGGTTATTACACATCTATTCCTGATTTAGTGAAACCAGAATAAATTGTTAATTTACAACTTAAATTTATAATTTAACAATAATATTAAATACATAGAAATAAATCTAGCCAAAATATGGAAGACTTTAATAAAGAAAAATATAGTATTTTGAGACATATTTTAAGGAAAGTTCAAATAAATTGAATGATACACCACGATCAGGGATTTGAGGACATAATATTCTAAAGATATCATTTCTTCCCAAATAAACACATAGATTCAATAAAATTCCAATCAAAATCCCAGTGGGTTGTTTTATGTAGAAATTGATAAACTGATTTTTAAGGAATTTTAGAATTTCTGAGTTAAAGAAAAGGTTTTTGAATTAACCTAGTCAGGCAAAAATAAAGAAAAAAGAATGAAAAGAAGTGAACAAAGTCTCTCATAAGTATAGGTTTATATAAAATGTCCAAACCTAAGAATTATAGGCTATTCCTGAGGAAGAAGTAAAAGTTAAAAGTTGGGAAACCTATTTGAGGCAAAAATTCAGGAAAACATCCCTGGTCTTGCTAGAGATTTAGACAACCAAATACAAGAAAGTCAAAGAAGTCCTGGGATATTCACTACAAAGAGGACATCTCCAAGACATATAGTCATCAGGCTATCTAAAGTTAATATGAAGAAAAGAATTCTAAGAGCAGTGAGATAAGCATCAGACAACTTATAAAGGAAAACCTATCAGACTAACAGCAGATTATCAGTAGAAATCTTCCAAGCTAGAAGGGCTTAGGGTCCTACGTTTAGTCTCCTCAAACATAATAATACTCAACCAAGAATTTCGTAACCAGCAAAACTAAGTTTCATAAGTAAAGGAGAAATTAAGTCTTTCACAAACAAGCAAATGCTGAGAGAATCTGTCAACACTAGACAGCCCTACAAGAAATGAGTCCTAAATATTGAAACAAAAGGTTGATGTGCACCAGAATAAAAACAATTGAAAGCATAAAACTCACAGGGCTTATAAAACAGTGACACAATAAATTGAACAAAGTAACTTGGTAAAAATCGACATAATGACTGGAACAACACCTCACATGTTAACATTAACATTGAACATAAACGGTCTGAGTGCTACACTTTAAAAACACATATTGGCAGAATGGAATAAAAACCACAAACCAAATATCTACTATCTTCAGGAGACCTACCTAATGTATGAAGATTCTTAGAGACTCAAAGTAAAGATGTGGAAAAAATAGTTCATGCAAATGAAAACCAAAAGCAAGCAGGAGTAGTTGTTCTTATATCAGATAGACAACTTTAAAGCAACAAGAGGAAGGAAAGGAAAGGAGAGGAGAGGAGAGGAGAGGAGAGGAAAGGAAAGGAAAGGAAAGGAAGAGAAAGAAAGAAAAAGAAAGAAAAAGAAAGAAAGAAAGAAAGAAAGAAAGAAAGAAAGAAAGAAAGAAAGAAAGAAAGAAAGAAAGAAAGAGAAAGAAAGGAAGGAAGAAAAGAAGGGAAAGAAGGGAAAGAAAGGAAAGAAAGAAAGAAAAAGAAAGAAAGAAAGAAAGAAGAAAGAAAGAAAGAACAGGAAAAGACAAGAAGAAAAAAAAGGAAAAGAAAGGAAGGAAGGTCATTATACAATGATAAAGGGATCAATTCAATAAGAGGAATATAACAATCCTAAATGTATATGTACCTAACTCCAGAGCTCCAAGATGCATAAAACAACTACTACTAGACCTAAGAAAAGCGGTAGACAGCAGCACAATAAAGAGAGAAGAACTTCAACACTCCATTGACAATCCTAGTCAAATCATTGAGACAGAAAGTCAACAAAGAAACATTGGACTTTAACTGGACTCTAGAAAAAGATGGACCTGGCCAGAAGCGGTGGCTCACACCTGTAATCCCAGCACTTTGGTGGGTGAATCATGAGGTCAGGAGATGGAGACCATCTGGCCATCATGGTGAAACCCTGTCTCTACTAAAAATACAAAAATTAGCTGGGCCTGGGCGTGGTGGTGTGCACCTGTAGTCCCAGCTACTCAGGAGGCTGAGGCAAAAGAATCACTTGAACCCAGGAGGGAGAGGTTGCAGTGAGCCAAAATCGCGCCATTGCACTCCAGCCTGGCGACAGAGCAAGACTCTGTCTCAAAAAAAAAAAAAAAAAAAAAAAAAAAAAAAAGAAAAAAGAAAGAAAAGAGAGAGAAAAAAATAAATGGACCTAACAGACATTTACAGAACATTCCACACCAAAACTTCAGAGTATACATTATTCTTATGAGCACATGGAACATTTTCTAAGATATGATAGGCCACAAAACAAGTCTCAATAAATTTTTAAAAATCAAAATTATATCAAGCATCTTCTCAGGCCAGAGTGACATAAAACCAGAAATCAATTGCAAGAGGAACCCTCAAAACTATGCAAATACATGGAAATTAAACAATCTACTCCTGAATGATTTGGAGGTTAACAATAAAATCAAAATATAAAGTTTAAAAATATTTCAAAATGAATAATGGCAGTGATAACACTTATCAAAACCACTAGGATACAGCAAAAGCAGTGCTAAGAGGAAAGTATATAGTGTTAAATGCCTACATCAAAAAGACAGAAAAATCACAAATTGACAACCTAATATCACACCTCAAGGAGCAACAACAACAAAAGCAGGAATAAATCAAACTCAAATCTAGCAAAAAAAAAAAAAGAGAAATAACAAAGATCCAAAAACAATTAAACAAAATTCAAATGAAAAAAAAAAGAATAGAAAAGATCAATGAAGTGAAAAGTCATTTCTTGGAAAAGATAAACAAAATTTATAGACAACTAGTCAGATTAACCAAGAAAAGAATAAAGATTCAAATAAGTTCAAACACAAATAAAAATGGAGGCATAACAACTGATACTACAGAAATACAAAAGGTCATTCAGGACTACTAAGAACACCTCTATGCACAAAATCGAGAAAATCTAGAGGAAATGGATAAGTTCCTGCAAACATACAGCCCCCTAAACTTAAATTAGAAAGACATAAAAATTCTAAACAGATCAATAATAAGCAGTGAGATTAAATCAGTGATTTAAAATCTCCCAGCAAATAAGCAGAGCACCAGATGGATTCACAGAGAAATTCTACCAAATATCCAAAGAAGAATGAGTACCAATCCTGCTGAAATTACAAAACATTGAGAAGGAAAGAATCCTTCCTAATGCATTCTACAAAATCAGTATCACCCTGATACCAAAGCCAGGAAAGGATATAACAAAAACAGAAAACTACAGATCGACATCCCTGATGAATATGGATGCAACAATCCTCAATAAAATACTAGCAAACTAAATCCAATAGCATATCAAAAAGACATATACATATACATATATATATGTACACACACACACACATATACACACACACACATCCCGTGGCATATTATTCAGCCATAAACAAGAATGAAATAATGTATTTTATAGTAACTTGAATGGAACTAGAGGCCGTTATCTTAAGTAAAAACACAGGAACAGAACACCAAATACCACATGGTCTCACTTATAAGTGAGAGCTATGCATTTCTTTGCATATGGGTATTCAAAGGAATACAGAGTGGTATAATGTACACTGGAGACTCAGAAATGGGGAGGGTGAGAGGTAGGTGAGAGATAAAAAATTCCCTGTGGGTTACAATGTACACTATTTGAGTGAAGGGTACAGTAAAAACCCAGACTTCACCACGATACAATTCATCCATGTAACTAAAAACCACTTGTACCTCGACAGTTAATGAAATTTTAAAAAATTAAATAAATAAAATAAAATAAACATGGAATTTCAAAGTGCTATGAATAGTGAAAAGAACAGAATTAGAAAACCTGTACTAATGAATATCAAGTATTTATACAGTTACATTAATTAAGATAATGTGGTTGTATTTAAGGACAGTCAGATAGACTGATGGAACACAATGAAGAGCCCATGACAGGCCCACATATATATGGGTACTTTGTCTATGGGAAAGATGACATCACAGAATGGTCTTTTTAATTAATGGTGTTGAATTATTGAATATTCATGTGTTAAAAGAAAAAATACTTGATCACTACCTTATATCATACAAATAGTCTTGATTCTCAAGACAGATTATGGATCTAAATATGAAAGGCAAAACAACCTTTTACAAAAAATTCACAGAATGTATTTGTCAGATTGAGGTAGCACAGGTGTTTTGAACAGGAAAGAATACTAATAATAAAAGAAAGGATTAAAAATTTTAGTACATAAAATTAAGTATTTTTACTCAGCCAGAAACATTCTTAAGAGAGTAAAGGGACAAACCACAGAATGGGAGAAGGTATTTGCATTATATAAAACAAACGACAGCCAAAGTAAATAATAATTAATATGGTATTGAAAAACAAGTTAAAGATTTGCCCAATTTTATATGAAAACTTAACAAAATGACAGTAATTAAAACTGCTGGCCCAGGGATCAACAAACAAATGGCACCGAATAAAGAGCCTAGAATGAGTGGGGAAAGGAGAATAGTTTCCACTGTTTTTCCATATTAAGAAAAATGCAATTGCTATCTCATGCCAATCTGCCATAATCACATTCATATGATGAGTTAATGATATGAAAGTAAAAAGCATAGTTTTCAAACTTTAAAAGAACATATTAGATTATATTTACATCTCATGGTTCAAAATGGTTTCTTAAGAAGAAGGCAAAAAGCACAGATCATAAAGGGAAAATAAAAGATAAATTCAACCGTATTAATAATTTTCTGCCAGACATGCTGGCTCATTCCTGTAATCCCAGCACTTCAGGAAGCTCAGGAGGGCAAATCACTTGAGCCCAGGAGTTGGACACCAGCCTGGGTAACATGGTGGAAGCCCATCTATACAAAAAATACAAAAATCAGCTGGGCATGGTGGCACATGCATGTGGTCAGAGCTACTCAGGAGGCTGAGGTGGGAGGATCCCTTAAGTGCAGGAGGCAGAGGTTGCAGTGAGCAGAGATCATGCCACTGCACTCCAGCCTGGGCAACAGAGTAAGACCCTTTCTCAAATAAATAAATAAATAAATAATTTTCTATGTTACAAAGATAACACACCAAATATTGAAAAATCAGATAGAGAATCAAGAAAGACATTTGCCACACATTAAACTAACAATGAATAGGAATCCAGCACATATAAATTATCCTTACAAATCAAGAAGAAAAGGACAAAAATCAACCCTGCAGCAAAGTGGGCAATTGATATGATCAGCTAAATCATTAAAGAATAACTTTAGAGGATTGCTAGACATTTGAAAAGATTTTCAATCTCAGTACTTAGGAAAATGTTAAAAAAAAAAAAAAAACTAGTATTAAGGTACCATTTAACGTCTTTTAGATGGGAAAAATATGAAAAAGTATAAAAGTACGAAGTGCTGGTGTGGATATGAAATATTGGGACGTGTACAGTCCTGGTGGTGGTATAACATTTTTCTAGATATTTGTCAATGTTAAATAAAATTAAAGACACAAACAGCCCACATATGACTCAAATCCATCTCTGAATGTATGTCATGAAGAAATTCTCACACATATCAAGGACAACAAATGAACAAAATTATTTGCTACAAAATTACTTGCTGCAGCAAATAGTAGTAAAAAAACTGGAAACAAATGAAATATTCATTCACAGAAGAAAAGTGAAAAAATTTGAACTCCAGCTAAATTTGTTAATTGATATTAACACATTTTACAGAGGTCATGCTGGATGAAAAAAGCAAGGTGTGGAATATAAGTTCAGTAACAATGGCATTTAAATTAACTTCAAACAGTCTGCAAAATATTACAGTATATATTTCCTGGATATATACATATATAAGAAGGCCATAAAATCATGTTTAGGAATTGCAAACAATAAAATAAGGACAGTAGATTCCTCTGTGGAGGGATATTGGGAAATAAATGAGGGAAGGGCACCTAAGATGGTGTACTTATATACACCTAAGAAGGTGCACCATCTTGAAACCCCATCTCTGCCAAAAATACAAAAATTAGCTGGGCTTCGTGGCACATGCCTGGAATCCTAGCCACTTGGGAGGCTGAGGCAGGAGAATCACTTGAGCCCAGGAGATGGAGGGTGCAGTGAGCCGAAATCATGCCACAGTACTCCAGCCTGGCTGACAGAGCGAGACTCTGTCCTCCCACCTCCCACAAAAAAAAAAAGATAAAAAAAGAAGGTGCACCATCTTAGGTATCCTTATTATAGGGTCTTTATTTACTTTGTTTTTTGTTTGTTTGTTTTTTGTTTTGTTTTGTTTTGTTTATTGAGGCAGTCTCACTGTCTTCCAGGCTGGAGTGCAATGGCGCCATCTTGGATCATTGCAATCTCCACCTCCAGGGTTCAAGCGATTCTTGTGCCTCAGCTTCCTGAGTAGCTGGGATTACAGGCATGCATCACCATGCCTGGCTAATTTGGGATTTTTAGTAGAGTTGGGGTTTCACCATGTTGGCCAGGTTGGTCTTGAACCCCCAACCTCAGGTGATATGCCCGCCTTGGCCTCCAAAAGTGCTGAGATTACATGTGTGAGCCACCGCACCCAGCCTCTTTACTTTGAATGTTTTATGGAACAAAGATATTCAAAGTAAATAAATCACAACACTAAAAGTTGCTAAATGTGAGTGTTGATTATATCATGCACGTGATGTGTTTTTCTCTGTTTTTGTAATACATTTTGTGGTAAAATATACGAACACACAAATAATGATTGAAGGTTAACAAAAAACAAAGGAATCTCTGATTTCTGTAATAGATAAAGGAAATATGTCTTTAAACATTGCAGAAAAAAATGAAACATGAGAACCTAACAATAAGCCAAGCTGTTATTCAAGTACAGGAGAAACATGAAGACATTTTCAAATATAACTTGACATCCAGACTCTTTAGCTCTTTTTTCGGGATGGATAGTCTAGGAATAAAATTACCCAATGATGAAATCTAGCCAAATTAAAAAGAATGGCACTATGTAACTTAAGAAGTATGCCGTACCCGATGGTAGAAACCAGTGGTACAACATCTAAAACTTGCTGATAGAGTGAAAGTGTGACCTTGGCATGCAAAACACTCACAGATTACAGGATTGAAATTCTTTCTTGAGAAAAGTACTCCAAGATCAAATCCAACTTAGTGGTGAGAATCAAAACAAAACACTCGGAAATAGAGACACTCCAGAGAAATGACTGTTAGTGAGCAGTAAGTTAATGTAAATGAAGAACTAAGACAATTCTACTAGGGATATCATGATTATAGAATGTAGGTGTCATAACTCTTGGTAAGTATATTTGGAATGTGGGGGTAGGTGTCTTGACAGGCAGGATACTTAAAGGGCTACTGACCCATCTCTCTTAGCATGAATTCAATCACCACTGTAAAATCAATGTGGAATTTTAAAAAGTATAATACTTCCACAATCTTCTACAGTTGGAAGTTCGTATTTTTTTAACCACAGATAATTTAGGCATTTATATCTCTTGTGGTAAAGAAACAGCTAAAGTTAAGCAGCTCTCTTCATTTTTCTTCTTTTTTTCTTGTTAAAATAACATTGTTTTTATTAAAACAACATAGCATAATCCTGTTATATACAATTTTTTCTTTCATCCATCCATTTTTCCATTCATCTGTATTTGTGCATCAGGATAAGTCTAGAAGAATTATATCTAATTTTATGAAATATTTTTAGGCAGTATGATTTGGATATTTTTAAATTATATGTTTTGGTTGTATATTTTTTCTTTATACTTTGTGAACTGCTTGAAAATTTTGAGGATTATGTGTAATTAAAAAACATTGGCCAGGCATGATGGCTCACACCTATAATTCCAGCATTTTGGGAGGCCGACGCAGGTGGATCTCTTGTGGTCAGGAGTTGGAGACCAGAATGGCCAACATGGCAAATTCCTCTATCTACTGAAAACACAAAAATTAGCTGGGCGTGATGGCATAGGCTTGTAATCTCCGCTACTAGGGAGGCTGAGGCAGGAGAAGTGCTTGAACCCAAGAGGTGGAAGCTGCAGTGACCGAGATGGCACCACCACACTCCAGCTTAGGCAGCAGAGCAAGACTCTGTCTCAAAACAAACAATAAATTATAGAAACATTATTGCAAAAATAAAAATGGAGGACAAATATAAGAGTTCTTATGTAAGAACAGGTCTTGCTGACTGCTGGGTTATGGGGAATGAAGAAAAAGAAGTCAAAGGCATGCTGAGATTTAGCGGCTGGGCCTCCAAGAAAATAGCAGAACCATGGACAAAATAGGGAACCTAGCAGAGAACAAGATTGAGGGGATTAAGCAGCTTCCTTCGGATGGAATATATGCATTCCGGTGGTTACTATCAGTGTATGAGGCAGCATTGGTTAGAAAGACGTATCTAAGAGTAAATGCTGTGGAAGTGTGAGCCAGAGTCGTGGAAAAGGATGAGATTCCAAGAGGGCTGTGTGCATGGGGAGGGTTCATGGGTCCTGACATAAGCTGACACCATCGTTGCATTCAGGCTGGACCCCTAGAAGGACATATTCTATTGAAAGGGTCATTTCCAGTCACCAAACACAAAACCAGAGCAGAAAGTGGCTGAAGCCACGATGGAGCCGCATATGTGACCCAAACTTATCTCGACATTCCCCAGTGCAGGTTGCCACAAAACACCTACTCTGGGCCCTGCCATTCTCAAATTTCAGGCTCAACTCGGGTCACTGAGACACCAGAATTCTCCTTCCATTTCATCACTGACTCATGGCGTTTGGAGAGGGAGACCAACATAATGGCTGATTTATCATCCTGCCAGGGGCGCCAAGGAATTTTCAGTGGGAACCATTCTCAGAGCCTATATGTGCCATTGATTTCTTTATCAAATAATTTTTGTCAGATATTTTAATGCATGAACTTATCAAGTCTCACATTATTTGAAAATCCTTAACTACAAGCCAATGTATTAAGAGTGATTAAATGCATACCTCTCCTGTTAGTAGGTTGGAAGGCTGGAATAAAGACCACACACACCCCCACCATCATACATCATGTCTAATGCCAGTTAACCTTCACTTGTGGGCCTGAGCTAATCAAGCCAGTCTCCCCCACCAGGTGAGCTTCATTACCACCTGTTACTTTCACTGGGCCAGAGGCTTGGCCATGGATTTTTATTTACAAGAAATATTTGACTTTGGCAGACTGTTAAGAGAAGTAATATTTCAAAATAATGCCTGAGAGCAATATTTATGAAACTATTTGCACAGTGTTACTGAGAAGCTAGCGCTCCTCTCCCATTATAAATCACTCGCAAGCCAAGTCAGAAGAGCAGGTTTGCCAAATATTCAGATCCTGGAGGATCTGCAGCAGAGATCATTAGATTAAAAGAGTAAGAATCATCAGAAGTTATTGGTGGGGAAAATGCTGGCAGCACAAAAATTACACATAGAAATGTGGGAAAGAACTGGCAGATTGAGAGCCTTGACTTGGAGAGCGATGCAGAGAACAAATAAAGACAGCAAACAAACTCACAGCAAACCAGTGTGGCCAGCCCTGGACCTCCACCTCCCCGACCCTCCCCAGCTGGAGTGCATTTGGTTTGGGTGGCCGACCCTACATTATCATGGCTTGGCAACATCGCTTGATTAGGAATAGATGTTTATAAGTTTCCTGAACACTTCCACTGGCTCTGTCCATTTGTAGATACCATTCTGGAGTTGGGGCATGACAAAGATTGGAATTGACAGCCACCAAACTCTGCATGTCCTGGAGCCAGCCTCGATGGCTCTGCCACTGTCATGTCAAGCTTCATCCCTCGTGGCCACTCAGTGACTGCACCCATGACACCTGTCAGAAACTTTCAAGTGCCTGCTTGTTTCTTTATCAGGATTGCCTGCGCAGCCTGAGCAAAGAAGGGATGACATTTGGGATGCGGGAAGGATGGGAAGTGCCTTCCTCTTTCTGCCTCCTCCAACTGTCAGTTTGGGTTTTCTCTCAACATATCAAGATTTAGACCCAGTCGCCTTGTCATTTAGAAATGCATTCAGTGGTAACCAAGTTTGAAAATAATGTAGGAGAGAGAGAGAACTTGAGCACGTCTCCTGGGAGAATGATGCATCTTGAGGAAATTAAACAAAAGAGGCATGGCATGAGGCTATCTCTGCCCTTTGGAAACACGCTGCTTTGGGAGATGGGTGGATGCACTCAAGCCATCCATACACATGAATTCCTTTGCATTTCTTTGATCTTTCCATCAAAGTGGAATAATTTGGCATACGTGTTATCCAAAACAGCAGAGGTTTTCTTGGTGGGAGGTTTTAGTTGTCTACTGTTTTTCTTTTTCTTCTTTTAAATAATGCTTTCATTTTAATAAAGGATTAGGGACAAACACGTGGGTTATAGTTAAAGCTAAACTTTCATAGTGACACAAACTCAGTATGGGTTCACGTCTGGAATCCACTCTCCCTATTAACACAATTTGGATAAATATATAGATGAGGAAGTGCTGCTTCTGGAAAAGTACAAATAATGGATCGTCCCATAGTTCCTTTGCTGGCCTTTTACCATGACAAAGTGAGTGTTTCATCTTTCCTTTAGTCCGCCTAACCTATTACACTATTCTAAAGAGTTTTCTCAAACTGTGTCACTCAACTCTCATTTCCCATCATTTTCCAGTGGGCTTAAACTCTGCTTTATGCCACCAAAATGCCACCCAAACCTTCAGTGCTGCAGAATGTTAAATTTACATATATATGTCAATTTAAAATATATCTACATTTACATTTACATGTAAATTTAAATCTATACATACGTGTGTGTGTGTGTGTGTGTGTGTGTGTTATGGTTTGGCTGTTTCCCCACCCAAATCTCATCTTGAATTGTAGCTCCCATAATTCCAATGGTTGTGGGAGAAACCCAGTGGGAGTTAATTGAATCATGGGGGCGGTTCCTCCACACTGTTCTCGTGGAAGTGAATAAGTCTCATGACATCTGAAGGTTTTACAAGGGGAAACTTTTTGCTTGGCTGTCATTCTGTCTTGCCTGCCATCATGTAAGACATGCCGTTCTCCTTCTGCCATGATTGTGGAGCCCCTTCAGCTATGTGGCACCGTGAGTCCATTAAACATCTTTTTCTTGATAAATTACCTAGTCTTGGATATGTCTTTATCAGCAGCGTGAAAAGAGACCAATACAGTATATATAGATTTTTTAACTCCACAATTAATAATTCTTTCCATTTTCTCAGGGCATATTTCTTCTCAAGAAGCTACACCCAAGCAGGGCATTCAGTTGGGACTGATTTTTCTGGTTCCTCATGGGACAGCACCTTGTCCACCATACTAAGAGTCCTGGTGGTGGCCCAGCTGTCCTGAGGTTTGTGCAGCTATACTCAGTAGAACACACCACAGCTGTGGAGTCCCACAGAGCCCAGTTCTGCCCCCAGCTGTCTTCTAAACATTAGGCAAATGACTTCACCATTTTCTGCCTCCGCCTCTGGGTATAAAATGAGTAGAATCATAACTGGCTTTGCTCATGGGATTGGTTTTGAGGCCCAGATGAGATAATAATTACGAAATTACTTTGAAAAGAATAAAGGTATTATTAGTACAAAAAAAAGGATGGGGGCTGGGTGCAGTGGCACATGCCTGTAATCCCAGCACTTAGGGAGGCTGAGGCGGGCGGATCACGAGGTCAGAAGATCGAGACCATCCTGGCTAAGACAGGGAAACCCCGTCTCTACTAAAAAATACAAAAAATTAGCCGGGCATGGTGGCGGGCGCCTGTAGTCCCAGCTGCTCGGGAGGCTGAGGCAGGAGAATGGCGTAAACCCGGGAGGTGGAGCTTGCAGTGAGCGGAAACCCCACCACCCACTCCAGCCTGGGCGACAGAGCTGAATTTTCTACAACCGCCACACATAAGAAGCAAATGGAGGCCAGAGCCCAGTTTGTCAGGAGGGCTACCCACTAGCCTTAGGAAGGTGAGGGAGAAGGAGAGATACATAGCTGAAGTAGTGAAGACTGTAAGAAGTGTCCAGCATGCTTTCATTGTTCTGTGTTGGAACAGGAGATTGTAAAAGCTTCCAGGTTGCTTGCACAAGATAGGGGAACTAGTTGCACCCAGAAACAAAAAGATAAGACAATCATAGTTGGTAACAGGGCAAGGCATGGGGACTCTCCAGACCTCATCTTAAGACTGAAAAGGAAATTGAGAGAGCAAAGAAACATAAATATGTATTTCTACCCCACCACAACCCAAGTAGCGGAGTCAAGGGGCATACCAATAGCAATGTTGATCTTCTCCTGCCAGCTCACTCCTCTAGTTCACATCTCAGGGCAGAGCAGCACAACTTTGAGGACTGGGGCTTTGCAGACAGGAAAAACCCATGGACTAGGCACCTGCCTTCACATCCAAGTGTCCAACATCAAGTAGCCCTTCCAGAGTGTGAGATTTCAAGGAGAGGGAAGCACGTGCTGGGGAAGGATGTGAGCAGTTCTCAGGCTGAGGTCTGTGTCCTCTGCCCCTCTGATAAAAACTTACAAGGTCGTGAAGAAAGGAGCATGGCCACAGGGACTTTGTGTAAACGAGGACCTGCAGGTTGACTTGGAAGAGGCGCCTGCACTCACACAAGCCAGCCTTCTCCTGCAGCTAAAACAGTAACAGGACTCAACAACTATTTGTGTATGCCCAACCTAAGGGAGGAGTGTATCTGATGTGAGATATTAGGACTCTGGCCTTAGTATGTGCCACTCTGGCCCTCTGGGCTATCTGCTGCCCACCTGCCTGCCTGCAGGATATTAATTTTACATTTTGTTCTAATTGCCAAAAGGTAGGGTAAGCTTAAAAGTGCAGAGCACCTCCACCATGCAACAGGCTGCACAGGTTCCATTGGGGCCATACCACACACTTATCAACAACAAAGATGATATTTCTGTGTTAATAAATAAAATGATTTATTTGTGTTAATATCTGGCTCCTATATCTGTTTTTAATTGTTTTTTGACTCCTGGAGGGAAGAGTTATTCAAAATCTTAACAGGAGATTCTTGCTGGTAAATCCTTAAGTTGGAGAACATTGACATCATAAACAGAATTGTGGAGAATGATCACAAGTGAATCACAGGTAAGCTTTCAGAGGTAATGCATGAGTTATAAACTATGCATTGACCCTTGTATCATTCTCCCCATGATTCTATTAGGGACTGAACTACAATGGAAATGACTTCTTCTGTTAGAGGTAGGAGCTTATGCCACCATCTTAAAATAAAATTGAGGAAAACATAGTTGAGAAGTTGTGAACTTAGTTCCAAAAGTCAAACTTCAGAAATGTACAATTTTTGGGAGTGTAGTTATAAATAAAGGGAGACATATCATATGTAAAGAAAATTTGAGTTTGGCAGTAATCTCTAGGTTTATAAATGTGAATGTCAGTGAGAACTCTAAAAAGGGGCAATTAGATTCCCTTCCTATTCTGCCTTCATGGAACTACTCCTAGAGTTTTGAAATGAAAATGAACATGACACTCTGAGTAGGACACAGGAAAAACTGGAGCAGGCTCAAAGAGACAAAGTGGCATGGTGAGGGGCAGAACCATGTGATCCAAGGCACAGTGCTGTATCTCCTACAGAAAGGAGGCACAAGAGGAGGAGGCACGATGGCCATCTTTAAATATCCAAGGGGTGGTCCAATGGCAGAGAAAGCTACCTTACTGTGTGCAGCTGGAAGAGAACCAAATGGTGAAGAGAGGGGAGCATTTTTTAGCAATTAGGTCTAATTGAAATAGAATATCCCCCTCCCTGTCACATGCTAAGTTCTTAGTTATGAGTATAGTGGAGACAGAATTCATGTATTAGGTAAGAGTTGAACAAGCTGAAGTATCACATAGGTGTCCAGGTCTAACATTCTCTGATTTCAGAAATTACCAATAAGAACCTTATCCAGAACAGCCTTGACTTATTATACCAGCCTCATTCCTTGTGTGGATTCTCTTCTCCTTTTGATTTATGAATTCACTCATGAGGGCTAAACTAGTGCCTTTCACTTGAGCACTTGAGAAATGTTTACTGAACAAGTGAATAGTAGATTCTCAAATATTCTTGATGATGGTGATGATATGCTCAATAATATTTGACTAGTGGATTAATAAACAAAGATGTTAAATATTAGCAAAGTTGTTTTTCTTTAATACTGTTTATTGATGCAAGTAATTCTTCCTGATTTGGTAACATTTCTCTTTAACAATTCTTTACATAAAGGCTGAACACAATAGACTGAACGGCCCTGAGGCATTTCCTGGTTTAAAAATAAGCAATTTTAAAAAATTTTTATAAAAGATGCTTCCATTCATTATCTTTTTATAACCCTCAAAACAAATCTATGAAGTTGAAATTTTCCAAATGAGAAAACTAAGGCCCAGAAATAGGGATGCACATGTTCAAGGACACGAAACCAGTAAGTAGCAGAGCCTGCGCCAGAAACAAAGTCTATTAATTTTTAAATCACATGACCTTTCTACCACGTGTCAAATGCCTCCGGCAAAGGCCCCATGTGAAAAGAAGAAAAGTGTGGGCTTCCATATGGACAAGTTGGGGGTCAGACTCCCCTATGCCTCATTTACCCATGTGTTTCCCTTCCTAGAACTCTGCATTCAGTAAAGCTGCTTGTTCACAGAGATGACTCTAGTTTGCCTTGATGCTGAGCTGACGGTGATGCTATGTGAACACGACCACAACATAACTTGTCTTTATAAATATCCATTCCTTGCAGGCTTGTGAAACTATTCACTTGAAGTCTGAGTCTGTTTGGCAGGAAGGCAGGGACAGGGCAGCTGTAGCTTGGCACAATTACCCTAGGGTAGTCCATTGCAAGCCACCTCACTTAATGAAGGACTGGAAGCTGGTGCAGTGGTTTCATACCAAGACTGCTGGCAGCTCCCACCTTGTGACCTGGGATTGCAAGGTGATCTGTGAAAAGAGGCCTGAAATATCATGAGACATGCTTGAGGGTATGCGTGCTACCTCATAAGTGCTTTGGAGAAGGTTAAGTCTATTCAGTGTGTTCAGTATTTTCCTCCTCAATCACAACTTCTTTCACCGTTTTTTTTTTCTTCTTCCTTGAAGAAACAGCAAAAAGGGAACAGGTTCTTGTATGTATTGTATGCAGTTTCATCACATTAATTCATTTAATAAACATGAGTACCTTTGATATGCCTAATGCTGGACTATGTTCTGGTAATACAGAAGTAAAAAATACTGTTTATACAATCAATGAGTCACAGTCTAATTAGAAAGACAAAAATTAGCTAAACAAGTAAAATAAAGGACCATTAGTATTATTATTGAGGTTTGCAGGATGCTATAATTGGTATTCCTGAAGAATTGGTGCAATGTAACAACCCCATTAAAAAGTGGGCAAAGGACATGAACAGACATTTCTGAAAAGAAGACATTTATGTGGCCAACAAACATAAAAAACTCAACGTCACTGATCATTAGAGAAATGCAAATCAAAACCACAATGAGATACCATCTGATGCCAGTCAGAATGGCAATTATCTAAAAAGTCAAGAAACAGGGACAGATGCTGGCAAGGCTGTGGAGAAAGATGAATGCTTTTACACTGTTGGTAGGAATGTAAATTAGTTCAACCATTGTCGAAGACAGTGTGGTAATTCCTAAAAGACTTAGAACCAAAAATACTATATTTGACCCAACAACCTAATTACTGGGTATATATTCAAAGGAAGAGAAATCATTCTGTTATAAAGATACATGCACAGGTATGTTTGCTGCAACACTATTCACAATAGCAAAGACATGGAATCCACTCAAATGCCCAGCAACAATAGACTAGATAAAGAAAATGTGGTACATATACACCATGGAATACTATGCAGCCATAAAAAGGAATGAGAACATGTCCTTTGTAGGGACATGGATGGAGCTAGAAGCCAGTATTCTCAGCAAACTAACACAGAAATAGAAAACCAAACACCACATGTTCTCACTTGTAAGTGGGAGCTGAACAATGTGAGCACATTGACACAGGGAGGGAAACACCACACACTGGGGCTTGTTGGAGCAGTGGGGTGAGGGAGAGCATCAGGATAAATATCTAATGCATGTGGGGCTTAATACCCAGGTGATGGGTTGATAGGTGCAGCAAACCAACATGTTTGTAAACATGTAAAACATGTTACACACGTTTACCTTTGTAACAAACCTGCACATGCTGCACATGTATCTCAGAATTTAAAATAAAATAAAAAAATTGTTGGAATATATATGACAATCACAGGTATAACAAGAAACTTTCCTAAGGTGAATAAGAGTGAGCCTACAAAGAACTCACCACATATCAAGTAAATTCATGTAAAGAGGCCAACACTTAAATAAATTCTGAATAAATTAAATTTTTAAAGTAATTATCTTAGTTTCAATAAAAATTCCTAGGAGAAGCAAACACTGATCATTTTTGGAAGAAAGCTTCCCCTCTGAAGGATGCCTATTATTGTTTAAATGAGTTTGATTTTGTAAGTATTGCTAATTTTAGAACAAAGTGATAGCATTTTTAAGTGCCTTATGTTTCCCTGGAGTTTCTTTTTTTTTTTTTTTTTTTTTTTTTTTTTTTTTGTGAGACGGAGTCTCGCTCTGTCGCCCGGGCTGGAGTGCAGTGGCCGGATCTCGGCTCACTGCAAGCTCTGCCTCCCGGGTTTACGCCATTCTCCTGCCTCAGCCTCCCGTGTAGCTGGGACTACAGGCGCCCGCCACCTCGCCCGGCTAGTTTTTTGTATTTTTTAGTAGAGACGGGGTTTCACCGTGTTAGCCAGGATGGTCTTGATCTCCTGACCTCGTGATCCGCCCGTCTCGGCCTCCCAAAGTGCTGGGATTACAGGCTTGAGCCACCGCGCCCGGCCTTCCCTGGAGTTTCTAGTTGCTTTTATTTTACTTTTGAAATATGTTTTTATTATCTTCCCTAAGATTTTGCACAGAAATCCTCCCAATTTTTCCTTTGACAACTCTCTTAGGTTAAATCCATTGGTACTTTGAAACCTCTGTACAAGTATCAAGTGGAAGCCTCCATACTTCCACTACAGATTAATGCCCAGACCATGGTCATGTGGCCAGGTGAATGGAAAAATAAGATAAAATTACTCAGTAATTAATAAATATCCTCAAATAGCTTTCTGTGTCAGTTTGGATTAGGTTCAGCTGCCTATAAGAATAATAAAAAATAAATGTAACTTAAATAATACATATATTTTTCTATCACAAAAAGAAATTTGAAGGTAGGCAGTATAAACCTGATATAGTGGATTCATATTGTCATCGTAACATAGTTTTTTCATCTTTTTAAAAAATTATTCTCTGCTTATGGCTTTCATTCTCATGGAAACTATGGACCCAAATGAATGTCAGAGCCCCAGTTATCATGTCTACATTTCAGGAAATTAGAAAGAATAATAATGGGAGAATATCCCCTTCCTTTTAAAGATATTTCCATGAAGCCCCCCTCACAACACATCCATTACAAATAATTGGCAAGAACATGGTTACGGAGCCACTCATAGCTGCAAGGGAAGCAGAAAAATACAATTTTTAGCTAGCTGGGATGTGTCTCAGTAAAAATTGTTTTCTATTGCTGAGCATGAGAAAAGATGGATCATTCTGGGGAACAGATTTCTAACTCTTTCATGTCTGAAAATATATTTGCTTTTATCTCACATTTATTTCATATTTTGCCAAAGTATGGAATTTTTTTCATCGGAACTTTGAAAGCATTTCTACACCATCATCTGGCATCACAATAACAGGTCAGTCCTACAGAGGTACTATATTTATCTGATTTATTGGTTTTTCATTCTCCGAAAGCTTTCAGTTATTTACCTTAATGTTCTAAAATCACAATTATTTTTTCCTTTTATTTATATTTATCATGTTGAATATTTGATGGAATTCAGCTCTTCAAAACTGTGTCCCATTATTTATTTGAACATTTTCTTTCATTCATTTTCTTTCTTTGTGTAACGTCTATCAATTGACTATTATAGCTCCTGCGTTGGTCTTCTGTCACTTACCTTTTCTATTATATTTTCATGTCTGTCCCCTTTTTGTGTTACCTCTAATTCTTCTACTGAATGTTTCATTATATCCATAATATTTTGCTTATCAAGATCTCATTCTTATTCTCTGACTCTTCCCTTTTCATTGTATCCTGTTACTTTGTGGATGCAATGTTAGCTCACATGTCTCAGAGGATACTAATAAAGGTGTTGCCCCTCTATTCTTGAATATTTCTATTTCCTTTGGCATCATTTTTTTTCTTTTTTTTGTCGTAGAATTAATCTCATGTCATAATTTATCCTTCAAATATTTAGTGATTCTTGGTTTTCCCATTCATATTTAAGAATGAAGAATTCATATTAGAATTTCAGTTAGTATAGTTTTTGAAGTAAACTCCTATCACTGCAAATATTTTACATATTTAAACACGCACACACACACAGACACTTGAGCTTGAAAGTAAGAAGGAAAATCTGCACCATTCAAAAATAAAAAGGAAACCCAGAGTCACAGTGGGATCCAAAAATACAAGGCAATTGGCCTGCAGGGAAATCAGATATGGATATAAGCATAATGCCTAGGGGAGGAGTTTTAGGATCCTCACCCTTAAGCACAATGAACTGAAACTGATCCCCTGAACAATACTCTGTGCCTGGTAGGATGTGGCCTAGAATCCAAGTAACCAGTCCGAGCAACATATGATAAAAGATTCATCTACAAGACATTGGAAGCCCAAGTCTATGCAGTGGGAGATATGGAGTTTACATTTGAATGCCACTCCTAGGGAAGGACTTATAAGCAGAAAAGGAATATAACAGCTGGTCTAATATTGGTAATGCCTACAGGGTCTTCGGAAAAGTACATTTTAAGGTGCCCAATAGAGATATCTCGATAGCAGAGAGCATCAAATACTGTCTTGGAAAACAACTCTCAAAAAGAAGAAGAGGAAGAGGACAAGAGGGAGGGGAAATTGCAACCGTAACAGCAACATAATGAGATTCATCAGGCACAATAAACAGGAAAAGTAAACGGTAATAAATCAAGTTGAAAGAATTTTTTTTAAAAGGCAAATCTGAGAAAAAAATTCTAATTTATAAAAATGAAAAACATAGCTTTTATTGTTTCCAAATTTAATGAGAACTATAACCCACAGATTTGAGAAACTCAACAGACCCCAAACAGAATAAACAAAAAGAAACCACACCATGGCACACAATAATCAAATTGCTGAAAACCAGGGATAAAGAGAAAATCTTAAATATTGCCAGAAAAAGAATAGCCACATTCTGGACAGTGAAAGGAGATTAGAATGACCACAGATCAGAAATGATGCAAGACAGAACACAGTGAAATGACAAATTTAATGTGCTTAAAGGAATAAAGTGTCAACTTAAACTCCATCTCCAATGAAAATGTCCTTCAAAAGTGAAGGTGAAATAAGGTCATTTCTCAGCAAGCCAAAGCTGAGAGAATTTATTGCAAGCAAAACCAACCCAAAAAAATGTTAAAGGAAAATTTTCATGCTAAAGAACAATGCTTCCAAAATGAAAACTCAGATTTACACGAAGAAATGAATACTGGAAATGTTAACTATGGGAACTAGAAAAATGTGTGTGTGTGTGTGTGTGTGTGTGTGTGTGTGTGTGTGTGTGTGTAAACCTTTTTCCTTATTTTAAAAAATTTAGTTAGCAGATACTTGGCTATTTAAATAAAATAATAAAAATATATTATGCATTTTATAAGCATGTAGTAATGAAATACAGAACAGTAATAGCATAGAGGGTGCTAGGGAAAATGGAAACATCCTTGTTGTACAGCAGTACCATGCATGTGAAGTGGATTTTAATTAAAGATACTGATGTGATATGTTGAAGATGCATATTGTAAACCCTAGAGCAACCACACATACCAAAAAAGGTAAACTGGAATACTAAAACAACTAAATTAATCAACAGGAAGCTAGAAAAATAAGACATAAGAACAGGAACCAAACAGGATGAATAGAACACAAACAGCTAGATGGTCAATTACACCCAAATGTTAATAATTTTATTACATATAAATGGTCTAAACCCTCCATTTGAAGGCAGAGATTGTTCAGATGAATTTTTAAAGGGAAAAAGCAGCTACATGCTATAAATAGGAAGATAATTTTAAATATGAAGATAGGGCTGGGTGCGGTGGTTCACACTTGTAATCCTAGCACTTTGAGAGGCCAAGGCGAGCAGATTGCTTGGGCCCAGGAGTTTAAGACCAGCCCGGGCAACATGACGAGACTCTGACTCTAATAAAAAAAATTTAAGAAAATAAATATGAAAATAGGTTAAAGGTAAAAGGGTGGAAAAGAATAAATCCTATGAACTCTAAAAGAGTTATATTAATAAACATGTAGATTTCAGAATGGGGAAATTACATGAAATACAGAAGGACATTTCATATTTTAAAATGACAAATGCATCAATAATCTATAATAATACTAAATGTATAAGTGGCATCTAACAACAAAGCCTAAAAATACATAAAGCTGAAACTTACAGACTAAATGAAAAAATAAAAAAATTCAGAATTATAGTCTGAAATTTTGACACGCATCTCTTAGCAATTAATCAAAATGTATACATAGAGTCAATAAGGATATACAAAAATTTGAACAAAAGTAAAAACCAACTTTTATTAGTTGACACTTACAGGACATTATACTCAACAACGACAGTATACACAAGCTTTTCCAGGGCATGTTAAACATTCACCAAGCTAAATTGTAAGCTAAACTCACACATTTAGAAAGATCAAAATCATACAGAGTACATTCCCTCACCACGCAAACACTAACTTAATAGGAAATAGCGCACCTCCCCCCTCAAATCTGGACAGCTCTCAAATGTTTGGAAATTAAGCAAGGCACTTCTAAATAATCCATATATCAAAGTAGACATCACAAAGGATATTATTAAATATTTTCAACAGAATAACATAGAAATTATTATATATCAAAGTGTGTTAGAGAAAGCTAAAGCAATATTTAAAAAGGAATTTATTGCTTTAAATGCTTATATTAGAAGACAGCATAGTAAGGAATTTTTAAAGTTCTACTAGCAAACTAGGAAAAGTTACTCAAAGCAAGTGAAAGGGAGGAAATACAAAATAGGAATAGAAATTAATAAAATAGTAAAAAACACAAGAGAGAAAAAATGAGTGAAACGAAAACCTGGTTCTCAGAAAAGATAAGAAAAATTAGTGAACTTCTGATAAACTGCTGGATCAAGGATTAGCAAAAAGGCACTAGTAGGCCAGTCAATATATTTGAGTAAGTTCTGTAGATTAAGAATATTATTCAATATTAATTTTCTAATTTTGATAATTGTATTAGGTTTAAGATGTTAATATTTTGGGAAGTTGGATTAAAGGTATAAAGAAACTTTGTACTATTTTTGGCAACATATTCGTAAACCTGAAATTATTTCAAAATTAGAACTTTTTTAAAATAAGAGAAATTTCTAGAATGGGAGAAGAATCTCTGCTCTTTGAAAGGCTCTGTTAAGAAATTAAAAAGGCAGGCCCCCAATCAGGAGGGAATATTTGCAATACATACATCTGACAAAGACTTATATTAAGAATATAGAAAGAATTCTTACAATTTAATCAGAAGAAGACCTACGTACCAACTAAAAATGGAAGGAAGGAAGCAGGAAGTGAAGAAGAGAGGGGAGAGGGAGGAAGAAAATTACACAGTTATAGTAATTAGAATAGGGTAATATTGGCACAAGAAAAAAATTATGCAAATAGAGTATAACAGAGAGGCCAGAAATAATTCCACATATATACATAAACTTGACAATGACAGAAATTGCATTGAAAAGGAGAGAAAAGATTAGTAGAACAACACACTATTATGTAGTCAAGAAGTTTACTTCTATTCCCACCTCACACCATAAGTAAATTCCAGGTGGATCAAACACCTAAGTATGCAGGAAAAGAATTTCACAGCTCTTAGAAGAAAATATAGAATAACTTTATGATTTCAATATATTGAAGAATTTTCTTTTATTTTTTATTTTTAATTTTTTTTTTTTGAGACAGAGTCTCGCTCTGTCGCCCAGGCTGGAGTGCAGTGGCCGGATCTCAGCTCACTGCAAGCTCCGCCTCCCGGGTTCACGCCATTCTCCGGCCTCAGCCTCCCGAGTAGCTGGGACTACAGGCGCCCGCCACCTCGCCCGGCTAGTTTTTTGTATTTCTTAATAGAGACGGGGTTTCACCATGTTAGCCAGGATGGTTTCGATCTCCTGACCTCGTGATCCGCCCGTCTCGGCCTCCCAAAGTGCTGGGATTACAGGCTTGAGCCACCGCGCCCGGCCTATATTGAAGAATTTTCTAAGACATCAGTCCCTGCACCTTCCTCATACATGTATCATAAAAATTTAAAAATTTGATCACATCAAAATTGTAAATATCCCCCAAAGGACAATAAATAACCTTAAAAGGTAAACCACAGTCATGCAGAAAATATTTGCTCACACATTAAAATCGAGATTTAGTGTCCAGATTATTCAGGAAGCCCCAAGAGTCTAGGTGCAGTTTTAAACCTTAATCATTTCAAAGTATAAGTGTTGCTACTTACATCAAATATATGTGAAAAGTTAACTCCTTATATTTTAAAACCTTGATATGTTTCTTATTAAAATTCAATATAAGCATGGCCTTCTGCTACACATCATTCTAGTTGATTTTCAAACTTCATTAAAACTTTCCTCACCTGCTGCTCAATTATAAGAATAATTGCATGTATAATCCTGCCCTCAAGACCCTCCAAAGAATGAAGTTTTGGCCATGCACAGAGGCTCATGCCTGTAATCCCAGCACTTTGGGGACTGAGGTGGGTGGATCACTTGAGGTCAGGAGTTCGAGACCAGTCTGGCCAACATGGTGAAACCCCATCTCTACTAAAAATACAGAAATGAGCTGAGTGTGACGGTGCTCACCTGTAATCCCAGCTACTCAGGGGCTGAGGCAGGATAATTGCTTGAGCCCAGGAGGTGGAGGTTGCAGTGAGTTGAGATTGCACCACCGCACTCCATCCTGGGTGACAGAGAGAGAGTTCGTTTCAAAAAAAAAAAAAAAAAGAATGAGGTTTCAGTGAACACATGACAGAAAGTTTGGACGTGACCCCATGCAGAAAAGTTGAGTAGAGTCAGACCAGGTGACCTAGGCACAGCAACAGGTCTTCCTTCACTGGCGCATCCTCTGAGAAAATGTCATCCAGAAGCCAGGGCACTCAAGAAATTAACATTAAAAATTTACTTTCCGAAAGCCACAAAGTAAGTGGAAGAGCACTGTAAATAATTATATGATCAAATGTTATTTTTGTAATTTTGTAGCATTTGAAGTTAGAGTCATGAAAGCTTAAAATTTCACTAAGATTTTGGAACACTCTGCATAATGAATGTCTACAAACTTCCCACTAAAATTGCTTATTTTTCTTTTTCTCCACACCGTTCTACCAGTTGTTTCATACATATTTGAGCCACATTGATAGATGTAAATGCATTCATAATCATAATATCTTTTTGGTTTAGTATGTCTTCCAGCAATATTATGTTATCCATCTTTGTTCTTTAGGGGGTGTTAAGGGAAAAAAGGAAGATGTGGGCATTGCATAGGCATCCACTTGTATAAAAAGAAGGGATATGGGAATCTCTGTATCTTCTGCTGAATTTTGCCGTAACCTAAACCTGCTCTAAAAAAATAAAGTCTATTAAAAAAAACACATATACACACACTGCTTGCCAGTCCTTCTAAGGTGGGGAGAAAGACTGCTAGACAAATATGGAGCTCATTCTTCTCATATGCAGGGATTGATGAACAGAAGGCATCAGTATCTGTCAGTTGTCTGCCAAACTGTGTAGCAGAAGAAAACAATGTCCAAGAGAAGAAGTAAAAACCATTGAAAATTGCTTTAATAGCTAAATGGGAAAAATACAAAGATAAAAGAAACCATCACAGATGGTTAAGACGAAGATTTAGTCTTCTGTAAAGAACCTAGCTACAAAACAGTTTAGGATTTTTAGCTGTAAATTAAACCAATGTTGAGTGTTGACAGGCCCAAGGATTTTGAAATATCCATCAAATAAGTAATGTTCAAATTTCCCCCATTCTTCTACAAGGGGTGTGGCCCAGTCAGGGTTGGGCTTACAGTGGCTTGACATAGAGTTTCTTACCCAAGGCAAATGGGGACATCTAAAGATCTAGGAAAGAAAAGTCTGGGTAGAAATGTCAAGGCCCAACACGTCAAGAGGAATGTCTGAAAAACTACTAAAACCAATTGAGAATAAATAGCCAAACTTGGAAATAGCACTAAAGTCAGACATCGAGCAAGGAATATAGGGTCTTTCTGACCCTTCAGTGAGATGAGAACACATAAAACAAGCTGGGAGCAAGAAGGCAAAGGAAGAATTCTGAGTGATTATCAGGAAAATATGCTGATATTTTTAGCATACAAGTAGCAACTAACATATGCAACGTGGAACACAGAGGTGGGATTGTTGACTTTGATGTTTTTTAAGGATAGAATTGAAGAGGTGAATATGGTGCTGTGTTGACTCATAGTGGATGGAGCCTGGGGCAAAAGGAAAAGTTTTTATTTAACATTGGATATTTTGTTCATCATTAATCATATGCATTAATTTGGGTTTTAAAAATATTTTATTAAAACATTAGTATTCTTAGTGAGATTTGTAGCCTCTTACAATTGCTTCCAAGGTGACTGCCTCACTCACTATACCCTAGTCTGACCCTAGTGAATAAACAGAAGCCAGAAGCAGTTTTAAATTTATACTTTCTAATTATGAGGAATGCATAAAGTAGGGGAAAAGCCATGAATGATTATCACCAAATGAAAACATGGCATATGAAAAATACCATGCATAAAGTCTAAACACCACTAAAGCACATATAATTGAGTATATAAGACTTAGCTATAAAATAGTGACTAATTTTAGAATCTCCCTTTCAGGAATGATGCAAAATGTTGTGGTTTGGTCAGCTTCAAAGTAGTCATCTTGAGAGACTATGCCCTAATTCCAAGAAGGAATCTGATTACCTAAAATATTTCTGAAACTTCCTTTTCGAAAATGCCTTCAGAGTTTGCATTCTACCATATAATCATTTATGCTTGGGTAGCACTTTGTTTTGCAAAGCACTTTCATATGCATTATATCTCACAAAGTTACTAAACTCCAAGTTTGGAGAGACATTGGTGATTATCCTCCATGGTGTTAGCTTCATCTGCTTTTGGACAGGCTTCCTATCCTCCTTAAACAGCACAGAATTTAAAGACCAGAGAGAGGAGTGAAGTCAGGGAGAAGCAGAGCAGAAAGAGAGCCCAGCTCTATTGGCTCTGCTGGACCATCCACTAAGATAGAGTTTTTCCAAATTTTCAACATCACTAACAATTGCCCATTGACCAAATAGCAAAAATAAGGATCAGGATGTGGGATTTCCAAGCTATTGATTCTTTCATCACACTATGTGTTCATAGAAAATCTTTAAAAGTCTTAAACGTCAGAAAATATTTTTCATCTGGGGGTAGCTTGGATTTATATAAAGTATGTTGTTTTTGTTTATTTTGTTTTTGGGTTTTTTTTTTGGGGGGGAGCTGATTTCAGGGAATGATTGGGTTGTAGAGTTATATAACGCCATTTTTTCCCTTTTGTTAACATGAATCCTCATTTTATGAATAACTTTGAGTTTTAAAGAGTTGTTCCACCAAAGAAGCTTCAAAAATATCTTGAGCACTATCTCCATCATCAGAAAAATGTGCAGCTTTACAAATAAGGGATGCCTGTCATAGAGATACTGCAGTGATAGAGAGTATCAACTCTGGGCCCAGACAGCCTGAGCTAAGATCCGGCTTTTACATCCACTCCTGTGTGTACTCAGCCCATGGTATTGAGCGTTTCAAAGCCTTAGTTTTCTTATCTTTAAAATGGAGATAATAATAGCACTTATTTCATGGAACTGTGGGATAACTGTAGATTAGTTAATGTCTGTAATGAGTTTATAATAGCATTTGCATACAATTATCATTACTTAATTAGACTAATAAATTCTATTCCCACAGAGCAGGAAAGAAAAACTTCATTATTTTACAATCACCAATCGGAAGTTTTGAGAAAGTCTGGATGCTAAGTTACCAACTTAAAATGAGTTCGTTCTATTCATATCTTGAGATAAAACCATAATTTAATAATGCTTAATAAGTTTATTTTATAAAATAATATTATGCTTCCTTTAGATTTCTCCTTAAATCTTGCTTTGTGTATATCTTATCAGTAAAATGGTGTATAAGAGTTATAATAAAGAGTTTACACATTTGATTAATTTTTAATTGAGTGAAAAGAACTTCTGCTTCTACAAATATAATCTCTGATCTGTATTACTTACAGTGTCCACAACCAATTCCACATAGCCTGCTGGTTGCATGGGAAATAATTGGAAAAGCACCCCTGTAAAGCTTACACTGCATCTCAAATCCATCCAATGTCACGTTGCATATCATCTAGTCATTCTGCTTCTTGACATTCATTTTCTTTCCTGTTTCAATCTTAACCCATTTTCATTGTCTCATGCTTCCTCATTGTATAGTGTTCTGGAATGGAATGAGGTATTTATTTGCCTGATTTAGGTTAAAGAAAGGAGTGGAAAACTTTCCAATGAAAACTCATCTGATAAAAGAGACTCATCCTGCTCAATATGCAACAATATGTTTGTAAACAAAGCCTCATAGACCTCTGCAAGTTAGAACCATTCTTTCATTCATTCATAAAATGATTATTTATTGAGGGCCTGCTATAGGCCAAGGCACCCTCAAGGCACCCCCTTGTTAGAATAATAAATGAAAAAGCAAATAAACATCTAATATGTGAAGCAGTGGCAAGTGCAACAGAGGAAACTAAAGCAAGATAAGTAGAGTGTGATGAGTGGGTGGGTGGTCCAAGAAGGCCCCTCTAGTGAGGTTGCATTTGAGCAAAAACCTGAATGAATTGAAGTGGCACTTCATGGGGTTGTCTAGGGGAAGAACATTACAGTCAGAGGGAACAGCAAGGGCAAAGTCCCAGAGCCACAATGTGCTCCTTGTAGTCTAGTGTGACTGGAGTGAAGAGCAGTGAGGGGTGGTATGGGCGTTTATTTCTGTTTCACTCTCACAGCTATTGGGTCACTGATTTCCTGATTTCTCTAAAGCTGATTATGTAGGACCACATAGGGTCTTGAAAGGACTCTAACTTTTACTCCAAGTGAGATGGGAAACCACTGATGGGAAATGGGTAGTAGAACCACAGGATGTCACCGAGCATTTTTAGGGGATCACACTGACTTTCCCATAAAGAATAGGCTGTACAAAGGTAAGAGGAGAATCAGGAGACTTAGTAGGGAGGTGGATGTAATCAATAATCCAGGTTAAGAAATGTTGGTGTCTTGGGTCAAGATGGTAACTGCAGATATGGTTGGATTATGGCTATATTTGGAATTAACTTCCCACCATCATTTCTGGTGCCTTAATTTATGTAGTTCTTTAGTGCAATTTCTAACTTAATACCTATTTCAGCATATAATAATTTTTGTGTATATATTAGTCTACTCCAGACAGAAATTTGTCAAAAAGCAGGGCATCCTATTATTATCCCCTTGTATTTGTAACTTTCTAGCATACTAAGGGTACCCAGTGAATATTTGTGAATATGCATCCTTAGAGATACAAATGAGCATCGTTTTTTTAAAAAGCTTCAAAACCTAAGGGGACCATGTAAACCATGTAAACCAAGAATTACTTGGAAAATATTTCTAAAGAAGTGACCCAACAGTGTGGTGGGAGCAAATCAGAAATAATGGAAAATATTAGAGTTTTTAAATATTTATAGCCAATTTGTATTCTTAAGAGTATTTCATATATTTATATTACTGATCTGCATGAAGTAAACGGATGCTTCCAGTAGCATGTACTTCTACAACTAGTAGTTTCTTGACCAACACATTTTAGTAAAATGACAGTTTTAGTGCTTGTTTTAATGATGATATTGCAAAATAATTATAGTAACCATTATTTATGTGTTTATGAGTATGTGCATTTGTGTATCATGAATGAACCAGAGGAAAGAAGCCCATAATACTGTCCACTAAAGTGGTCCATAGGCCAAACTAGCCAAAATGGAGTTGTAAATTCCATTTTCATATTTGATAAGCCAGTACCCTATATCTATATTATATATGCAAAAATTTATAAAATAAATCTGCAAGATGTATCTAATAAATCAGAGTTGAGATGCTAATTTTTTCAGCTAAATGTAATTTTCCAAGCAATGGTTAAACCTAACTTATCAAAATATCTACACCACAAGATATGACCCTTTTCTAGTGATGGTAACCTTCATTATCATCATTTATTCTAGATCTTTCAGGAATGTGTTGACCATTAAGTCCAAATATTTTTATACTCCACTGTGATCCTTTGAAAATGGATCATTCTGAGTGAGCACACCAAATAAAGTTTTTTAAAAGAGGAGGGGAGGTAAGTGTTCTAACTGGAGGCATTTGGACATTTATTGTGTTTGAGAATGTAGCCAATGTGGCTACAGAATGTAAACGTTATGCTATAGTCCTGTATAAAAAGGAATTATTTGGGGGAAGACAACCTTTGTATGCAAATAAAGAAATATGGCTATTGTGTATGAATGTAAAAATACAGGGGAATATGAATAGTCTATAAATGAAACCTGGTTTTATATAGTAACTTTTAGAGATAACTCATGTAACCTATTTTTCTTTGAGCATCAAAGATCTCTCTTAATTAAAACAAAATTGCTCTAAGTTACTCTTTGAACAATGATCCTGTGTTTAAAAGGCCAAGAAGGGGAAAAACAAAAACATCATGACACTGTCGCACCAGGGCTTCAGCACTTTGTGACTGACATCATAAAATGTAGATCAGCAATTCATAGGAAAGGAGGACACAAAGTAGATATTAATTAATTGGCTATGAAATAGATGCATTTTTCTATGTAACATGGTAACAGGATAATTGCTGACCTATTTTGGAGTCCATGCAAAACTTAGAGAATTTATGTCAGTAATAGGAATTCTCTAGTTAGATCCCAAACTCTTTCATACACATTCTCTCTCTCTCTCTCTAATAACCCAAGTAATTAGTTAAAAGTTTTAGAGGACTTTATAGCTGTCATTGTTATTGTTCTAATTAAGCAAAAAAAAACAGCTTTTTGCCCCCAAAAGCTGTTTCTATCATAAGCACAACCTGAAAAACTGAATGTGGGGTAGAAGTCAGAGTACATTTTTTCATGAAAGATGACTTTAAACAGTAATAACATAAAAATTAAAACACCATACTCTACCTGGGTGTTAAATTTTATTTGTATCTTGCTTCAAGGAAAATTTCTTTTATAGTAGCACTTAATTATTATGATTTAGACTATGATTTATGAAATTGAGCTTTTGTGAATAAATAATATACATTAATTCTTACCTATTTTGATACTCTGTAACTAGAAGAGTCTAAATATTGTGATTAAGCCCACTGTCAGGACTTTTTCCCTCTCATCACAAACACCTAAATTGGAAAGTTCACATCTAAAGGAAATTATCCCAGAGGTTTTAAAAAACATTCCTATTTATAACATTGAGAGAACTATTACAATACGAAGAAGGAAAAGTTTATTTAAAGTAAATTGATGTGACAAAACATAAACATGATTTCTAGGATATTCTGCATATTAATCCACATAATCCACTTGAACTAAGATGTTATTCACACTTTCGATGAGCTAAGTTCTTACTCGCGGTCTGCACGCCAATAACAGTTAAATCCTATTGCCAGCATCTTTTGCACCATATACAGGCACTCGTCTTTTTCTTTAAATATTTTTGTTTTTTTGTGTTACCTTCTCAAGGTGTCCATCTACCTCTGAACTTGATGAACATATGAAGACTTCCCATGACCATAAAACTATTTTCTCTTTCATATGACTGCCCAGATCATAAGTTTACCTTGTATTTTTTAGCTGGTCCAGAGCTGAGGCACTTGCCTTAGGATGCTGAGTTTGTAGAATATTAGGTACCAGCCACAGTCATCTCTGTCCATATGCAGCTGCCACGCATGTGATCATTTGTTCCCACAGTGCTCCATGAACCATCTTTTCTACACTGTTTCACTGTGTTGAACAGAAAAACTTGTAAAACATTAAATGGGTGGACACTCATTTATATGAAACATGATTACATTTTGAGGATAAAATATCCCTAAACATCACTGTAGTACTGAATATCAGCAAACCTTTTAACTGGCAGAAAACTGTCTTTTCCCTTTCCTTCTCAATTTACTCCTAGCCATGAAGATGCCACATTTTAATTCTGCTGCATTCTGTCTCTTGGCATAATCCCATTTATTGCCATTTATATCATTCCTACTGTAGCAACTCTCCACCAAACATATTACATACTTATAATTTCCCCTACTGTTTCTTAGCAAAACTCCCTTGTCCCAGGTTGTTTGTTCTCTGGGCCACATTCCAAGATAGTCTAGAAGAATTAGCATGTGTTTATATGATAATATGCACAAATAACACAATTTATGACCTATCCCAACCACAAAGTCACAAATTAACACTTAGCATTATAATTACCCAAAGGATAGGAACTGCCAATGCTGGGAAATTTCAGGTAAACGTGTAGGAAGACAATATTTTGAACAGTGGTTGTGCCTTTCAATGTTCTTCAGGTCATTTGAGTGGTTGCTTTTGCATTAGAAGTAACACACGACACTGGACCACAAGCCGATGGTCTAGTTGTCATATAAACAGGTAATCAACATTCTTTGTGCTTCTCAGGTCTCATTTTCCTTTCCAGGTCTTACTCACAACAGTCAGTTTCCTGCATGGTATTTGAACAACTTAGAGAGAATTGAGTAGTGGTAGCACCCTTCTTCAGAGAGGGTTTCTTCCTGGAAACAGAACTGGAAGAAGCAGATGGTCAAAGGTCACACTGGATCAGCTACAATGATGGACACCAAGGAAGAGTCTCAATGGGTACTGTTGTGTCCATGCTGGGCATTACCTGTGTTGCAGCCACACAGACCTGATTTAGGCTGCCTTTGCCAGTAGCAAGTACTAAACACCGTTATTGTTTTGATGAAAAGGGCCCTGTGGATTGTTTTTGGTCTGCATGTTAACAAAGAAAAGAAAGACAGCCAGGTTATTTCCTGAAAACAGCAAGAAAGACATTTTTCCCTTGAAAATGTGCAAGATACGTCTCTGCTGGAAACACACTCATGCACACACACACACACACACAAATGAAAAAATCCTTTCATCCAGAATCTGTGGTTTGCTTTCTTTTATTCCTTAGTATACATGAGTATGTGAAAACACACAACACTCAGACATGCAGCCTGATCAAGTGATAATCTCTTATAATGTGCTTCTATTTAAAGCAACAAACAGATGGAGGGTTTATGAGCGAGGCTGGTAAAAGTAAAAGCAAATGATCGCAATAGTTGTACTTTTAATAGGATTCCTCACAATCCAAGACATTATTCCCTAAGGAACAAATTGTTCTTTAAAATTATGTTACTTAGGAAAGAGACAGTCGTCCTGACATTGCTGAGGCAACAGAGAGTTGCAGGACAGCCTTGTATTGCCGAGGTCTCTCCACTCAGGTCAGCGTCCTAGGGGAGGGAAGACAGGGATGTCAGGCACCACAATCCCCAAAGAACAAGCTCAGTGGAATAGGATAAAAGGGAGAAAGACCAAAGGGTAAAGGAGGTACAAAACATGTCTGGGCCCTGATTGAATTTATTACTTTCTACTTCTCGACTTTGAAAAACAAGGCTTGGGAAATTCCTACAGATTTAAGATAAACATGCAGCATGGCTTCTACCTCTGCCAATTCAGACCAAAATCTAGCTCTAGCACAGCGAAATCTGGTTAACACACAGTGGAACTGTGAGCAACCCAGCACTTCATTATCATTATCCCTCCCTAAGAGAAACAAAGCTCACTACAATTCTATCAATAAGATGAATATACCTTAGTGATGGCCTTTAGGTAATTTATAATTAAAGCTAATCTTAATTAAAGTTATTACACCGTTCTGGAAGAAAATAAACAACCCAAAGAGAAGGAAACAATGTGGCCAATAACTCACTCCAAAAATATGTTTTGCCTCCAAAGCTCACATTGAGGGAGACATTCCTGCGCATGATACAAATGGTTCTGACATTAAAAAAAGTAAACAAGTAAGAAAAATAAAGATGGAAAAATTCTGTGGTCAGTTCACAAGTGCTTTTTTATTGTTTGAGGCAGGGTTAAAGCCTTTTATAAAGACAAGGATATATGTGCGGCTAGATTGGATATGACATCGGACTCGTCTAGCTGCCCTTGCACAGAACTCTGGCTGCCCATATTATGCCAGGGAGAAAGCATGTGTTGATGCTTCTAAACAACGACCCAGGGTGGGACCAAATGCTGATAATGTAAAGCATTTTTCCAGTGCTGTTTTGTAGATCAAACAGAGAAAAGGTACTCAACTCCAGTTACTAATGGATTTGAGAGATAAAGGCAAACATTCAACATTCTCCAATTATTCATGGTTTTGAGGATTTTTATGTTAACTTGTCTAAAGAACTGATTAACAAGGGTTGCATAATCTCTAACAGGGACTCCTGCCAGCCTCAATACATATCATTCAAGGCCTGTGTTGACTCAGTGGGCCAGAGGCTATGTAAACGGGCTAGAGCTGAGAAAGTAGGTTCTCCTTGGGCAGCTTAGGGATTCTGAGTCCCCATAGTTTTCCAATAGCAGCTCCTAGTCCCCAGTATCTATAACTTGGAGGGATTCTCTTTCAGGTTTTGCTGTCATCCAACTGACCTAATACTGGGAGGACAATGAACACTTGGTCTAAAAAGAAGAAGCAGAAAAATAAACACTATTGTGTCAAGAACAATCAGCCTTTTGAGTATCTTCTAGAGTGATCTGACTGGTGCACCAGCAAGTTAGATAAACTTAGAGTCACCCAACTAGCAATGATCACACTTATGTTCCTTGTGACATTAGTGCTAGGGCACAGCCAAGCATACAGGAAGCACCGTCTCACAACCTATGGATTTGATTTCTGAGAAGTTGTGACAAATGTGAAATCCAAAAGGTTTGTGCCTTCTATAAAAACTCTTTGGTCTGGTGGGTGTTTTTGACAGTCTTAATTTTGTTTTTTAACCTCCTGACCCATCACTCTATCTTTCATCACCTCACTACCTTTAAATAGCACCCAAAGGAGCAAGCCAGCCCCACGCACAAGTATGGCCCCAGGCATCACTGGAAGTGTGTACGGTTAAAAATAAATTAATGAATAAGAGTCCCTGGTGCAACCAAACCCTCGTGCTGAGAAAGATGTCTTGCTGCCTTACACTGCATCATATTCAGGGCAAGAAGTGGATTTAGAGTTGAATGAAACAAGATAAAAGTCCATGCTTTTGTAGTCAGGGATTTAGGGAAAGCTATTTACTCCAATAAAGGGATTGTAGCAACATGAAGCCAGCCATAAATGTATGACCTGGCTGGGAAGTTATACCTTCTTCTCTGAAAAACTGCAAACTGAAATGCATCATCTGTCATAAAAATGATGCTAAAGGAATGTGGAGGGGAAGAGACGGGAGCTATGTATATGCAGAATACAGGAGGTGAAGATTTAAAGGGAGTGAGGGAGAGTGGCCTTCCCCTAAACTGTGACTTTTTCACTGAAAATAAGCCCGCAGCACGATGATATCAGAGGGATTTCAACTCAATAGGTGAGCTGAAGACAGTCTTTCTCACTTGACTGCAGCCACTGAGCATGCCCAGGGAGGCCCCAGGTGTGACCTCTGCTCCCCTGTGAGCAGTGGCAGGACCAGGCAATCTATCATGGTGCTCATGCTGTCAGCCCCGTTGCTTCGCCACCGCTGTCTGTCACCCTGGTGGATGAGACCTGCTTAAGGGCAATCATGTCAATCTCTATGTGACCACTCAGTCTAAGGCAGAAGGATCATCTTGACAGGCCTGGCAAAGTCAGCAGAAGGTTCCAAAAGCTGAAGTCATAGCTTTTCTCAAAGAGAGGCGATGTGGGCTATTGTTTTTTCTTTAGCGTTGTCTTTATTTTTGATTTCCCTTTTGATTTTATTTTCATGAAATGGGTGAAGGTATACAGAACTTGGTTTCAGAGCTGGTCATCTCGGATAAACCTGTTGCCCTCCGAGTTTTTTCCGTAGTAAATGTAGCGACACTTCCCCAGGACACCTGTGAATAAAAAGACACATATCATTACAGGTGGCACAATTAGCATAGCAGGGAAGCCACAGGCACTGAAAAACAGACATGCAAGACAATCACAGATCCAACGGGCAGCAGAAAGTGGATGAAGCCCCAGAAAGGAAGAACTCTATCTTTTTGTCCTCACAGACAAGGAGGTTCTGTCGACCTCAGAGTTGACATTGAAATAAAATGTCACTACAAATACAGGTTCCTAGGAATATCGCTTTCTGCATGACTTCTCTTCCACATGTTAGGTACTTCTCTAATTTGGCCAATTACTCCCCAGAATATAGCCTCTCCTCACTCCAGTTTCCCTTAGTAGAGTTTCTAAGAATGGAAAATTAAGAATTTAAAGATGAACCCAGCCCAAGCAAAAGACAGAACAATCTTCCCAGAATGTGACTATTTTGATACCCTTTATCATGAAGCAATATTGTTAACTTCTAGAGAGAATATTCCAAATCCTGGCAGGCACCAGGCATTGAACACATATGGGATGATTAAGGAAGAGAGGCAGTGTTGACAAAATACCACATGGACGGCCGGGCGCGGTGGCTCACGCCTGTAATCCCAGCACTTTGGGAGGCCGAGGCAGGTGGATCACAAGGTCAGGAGATTGAGACCATCATGGTTAACACGATGAAACCCCTTCTCTACTAAAAAAAAAAAAAAAAAAAAAAAAATTAGCCAGATGTAGTGGCAGGCGCCTGTAGTCCCAGCTACTTGGGAGGCTGAGGCAGAGCTTGCAGTAAGCCAAGATTGCACGACTGCACTCCAGCCTGGGTGGCAGAGCCAGACGCCATCAAAACAAAAACAAACAAACAAACCAAAAAAACTCCACATGGACAGGAACAGAGCCTCCAACATTAAATGGCTTCTTACAGGCATCCTGAACTCTCTTTCTCCGGTCAGAAAGCATTTGATTTCCATTTTCAGTTTTACTTTAAGTAACTCTGTGGCTCCACATAAGGCTCTCCTCTCATTCAAGGAGACTGTAGGAGACTTAACAATGAAACATGCCCCTACAGTAGGGTTGAACTTTTTTAGTCAACTCATTATTTATTCTAAATACCCATAAGAAATCACCTCCATAGTTATTATGAAAGCTCTGTAGGACTATCAAGGAAAAATCTGTTTTGTTTTCGCCACCTGCGTTTTTATTTTCTTCTTTTTTTAGAAAAACCTATTTTAAATTCAGTTAGACGGAGTTGTCTTAGAAGTAATTGGACTTGAGTCTCTGAACCAACTGTACACAACTTGAAAAAAACGAAGAAAGGAAATGTCCATAAGACATTCATTTAAAAGCCACAAATCTGCTTGTGAAAATAGCTACCTAGGGACATGATTATTTTTATTTCCATCAGTGTAATAGTGTGAAACCAACAAGCTCATTTATTTTTTTAATTTGTGATAAATTAGCACTTGAAATTAACCAGGTTCTTCACATCAGAAGTTCTAAGTAGTAAATATTTTTGCAACTGTAAAAGAGATGTTTCTCCACTACAAAACTTCAAACCTTATTCTTACATAAGGATCAAAATGACTTCTAGAAACTTTTTAAAAAATTTATTTATTATTATTATACTTTAAGTTGTAGGGTACATGTGCATAACGTGCAGGTTTGTTACATATGTATACTTGTGCCATGTTGGTGTGCTGCACCCATCAACTCGTCATTTACATCAGGTATAACTAAAGCAGATGCTCCCTGGTTTGGATGACTTGGAAGAAAGCTAGAAATTGCTAGGGTCAAAGAGTCTCTCAGAGTTGGCAATGGAGAGAGGGTGACATTGTTCCATGGCCTCAAAGCTGGCCTTGGGCTCACTCTCATTAGTTTTATTTCCTGCCATGTTCCCATGAGCAAGTTTACTGTGGATCATTCTTCCTCCTTGGTCGTGCTTTCTCCTTGGCCCCCAATCCCCAGTTTCTGGTTTTCAGTATTGGTCTGGTGCCTGGAAACTGAGCTTGGATGGAACCTCACTGAGACCCTTCTCGGGACCTAAATTATTCTTTTAGTTGTTGGCATTGGGCTGTTTCCTTTATTGTGCTGAATAATGTAGCCATCAGCATTGTACTAATATTGTCACCCATGCCAGGATCCTGTGGGTCTGTGGGGTTTTCTGGTCAGGCTCTGCTCCAGGAATAGCATCCACTACAGGCCTGGGTGGGAGTGCCTCGGTTCTGCCAGGTATCCACAGAGGGCTTCCTTAAACATAATTGATTCAAATAAACCCTGAAGAATGTGGAAGGATGGGGCCAAAGGATGCTAATTTCTTTCTACAGCACTAGGATAACATGAATTCTAATAAAAAGGAATGGATACGGTCTGTTGGATGTCATAAAGAACACAATCTTTCTCTTAAGCAAAAGGATGAAAGGCAGACACACACACACACACACACACACACACACACACACACACACACACACCCACCACCCACCATGAGTGCCCTATCTCCAGTAAACTCTCCAGTACATTCAGGGATTCAACTGCTTTTTTTCTTCCCTTGCTCCAGGGTAAACTTCAACTCCAGAGCTCACCTAGATGCAACTTGGACGGCAAGTGCCGCCCTAGAAACAGGCTGGATGCTCCTGGAACGTGGGCTGTGATGTGTTCTGTGCCACATTCCCAAGCCTTCTTTCTGGCTGGCATTGATAAAAGCCCTTTTCAAGGCCTACCCTTTTTCTTTGGGCCTGGAAGTAAGAATGTTTATAGACATCCTGGTGAGAGAAGGCTGTTTGATGAATGCAGGAGACTGTGGCTAGGTGTCAGCGCTTGGAAAATGAGGCAAGGACATGAGGTATTAATATTGTCAATGATCTCTTGACAGGAAAACAGATACCACATTCACTGTCAGATTTAAATAGACATCAAGTGCATTAATGACAAAAGGGCAGACTTCAAACAAAGGGGCTGTGTGGTGAAGAGCGGAGCTAGTCTCTGTGCTGGCAACAGCCTGATCTGAAAAGACACCGTCAGGGCTGTAGACAGGCCCAGGATTGTGTGCGGTGACAGAAGACACAGATGCTGACAGAGATACCAACGCCATATCATGCCAAGGATATTCTAACGCTGTCTGCCGCTCTAACGAAAGCTGACATCACTCCCCATCACTCGGGGTCTTCTCTGCCTGCCCCTGCAGAACATCTCTCCCCAGACATCATTACAAAACTCACTGCGGCTGCGAAGGTCCTGGCAGTTCTGTTCTGCTGGAGCGGTGGGGACAAGGGGCCTAAGGATAACCTCAGTCAATCTAAATTTGGAATTTGCAGGAGGAGCACACCCGACCCCACTGATATCTTGGCTACTTGAGATGATCAGAAGGCCATTGTGTGAGGAGCTGTCACCTTGAATAAACTCCCGGAACGGACGGCACTCAGTCTGTGGGCTGCTCCAGGAAGGCGTGGGGATGGCCTGGCAGTTGAAAATGAGATCCAGCTGCCGGGACTCGCCTGGGCAGAAAGGCGCTCTGGCTAGTGATGGTAAGAATCGGCTGAAATTGTCAAACTCAAACCATCTCCGGTGGCTGAAATTAAGCGAGCATTGCCTCTGTGCGTCTCCTCCCAGATCTCAGAGTTGGGATGTGATTACCCCCAATATGTGACTTTTGTGTTCAAAAATAAATAAATAAAATTAGCCAGGAAAAGCAAACATGCACAGAACAGCACAGTCCCATGTGTGGCCACAGGCCTTTATTTATCATGAAGGTTATTTGTAAAATATGAGGCTCTGCTGGTAAATTAAGTGAGGTGGCATTGCGTTTCTCTCTCCCTCGTCCGCCCCACGGCCCTTCTTCTCCCACCATGGCAACTGCCATAAACTGTGAAAATTACAGAGGGAACAGTTTGCTTGCAAAGAACATTTTGATGGGGAGGCACTCCGAGGCTGGAATTTGGGAACCCGCTGGTTTGTGACTCAAGTAGGCAATGGTTTCTCTGAACATCTGCAACGTATTCATTTGTTTGTATCTCCTCAAACTACAACGTCTTGGGACTGGAGGGGGAACAACGCATTTAATGGCATATGCAGTGTTTTTAATTAAAAGATCTGGCTTTGGCCATATTAAGTAAAGCAGGCTTGCCCTGTGTCAGGCTGACGTGCAGCTGTCTGTGTGGGGTTTCTTTTCCAGAGACCCTGAAAAATGACAGGGCACTGTCCCCCGGGGGATTCTTTTCCTGCCAAATGAGACTCCTAATTTTTCTTAAGTAGCCAGCTTTCCCATCACCATAAGCTGTTAAAGCTATAATTATGAAAAAAATTTATCAGGAAGAATCTGTTTTAAAGAGGCCCTTTATCTTTTCCATGTTTTCCCCCTCTGGAATGGATGTCCTAATTATGCAGATTAAGTTATAACCTTGGGGCTGCCTGAGTGGGTGGGACTCAGCCTCCTTTCTTGGATGTAAGGCTGGGACTGCAGGGTCAGTAGCAGCGATTTTGCTGGGGCAGGCCCTGAGAGTCCAGTCCAGGGAAGGGAATTCTTGCACATCCTTTCATTTCATCCAGCATCCTGGACTCCCTGATTCCTGGACGGCCTCACAATACCAGCTGCAGTTCAATAGTCTATTTAGTAAGGCGAAGTGGGGAAAGACCCGCATTTAGATCCAGCCGTGCCCTAATAGTCATGTGACCATGTACATGTCCCTTTCTCTCCTTGGGCTGGTTTCCCCATTTGTAAAACAAGGGCAAGGGGCCAGATAATCTGAGAGGTTCATTTTAGCTCTGAAATAGGTGATTGGGCATTTTCCAATGTTTTCCTTATGAAGATGAGAACACCAGGTCCAATACTGCCCTGATGCAGGAGACAAATTCAACAGGTTAGTCAATAAAAAAATTGATTTAGACTAAGTCAGCCCTTGAAACCCATCCAGCCTGTATCCCTAAAGCATAACCTGGATAGAAGGGGGCCTCTGGAGGACCCCAAAATCCCCGAGGAAAGGGTTTTCATTAACTTTCCTGCAACCTGTATTTCATACTCACAGCTAGAAGTGCTGACCACTAACTAGGCTGTGTCCCACAGCTTTGGCATAAGCCCAAGACTCATAACTCCGTATTCAACAGAACTAAAGCCTAGCCATCAAAGCAAGTGGTCTGTCATTAATATTTTAGTGGTGAAAAAAAAAGAATCTGCATGTAAATTACAAAAATGCATTTGATACTAGAGTGTAGGTTGAACCAATACATTTATATTTGTAAAATAGAATAATTATCACTGTTGTTAGTTTTGGTAGTCATCACTTTAGGGATCGTTATTTTAAAAGCTATTTCATATGAGTTTCTAAATGTAGCTATGGAATCACAAACATATCTCAATCCCATTGTGATATGAGGAGGTTATAATTAGCACTAGGATGGAGGCAGGGGATGAACGGTTCCCCCATAGAACTTCTGTTCTGTAACCTATATGGAAAGGAAGGAACTAGATACCTCATGACCCCTGCAAAAGGTGATAACAATGTTGTGAAGAGGTGGATGGGCCCAGTGACAGAGAGGAAAAGGTGATCAGGAGCATCCTGGTCCACCGCAGAAGGCTCTAGAACAATGTTTCCATGGGACTCTATACATGTCCATAAATGTGTCATCCCCTACAATATTCTCCCTCCTCCCCAATTTCTAACACCCGGTACCTAAAACCATACAGAAGCATCTTGTTTACCATGGAGCTACGTCCCAATAAACCTATTGTAAGTTGAAATTATTGTAAACCAAAAATTCATCATTACTTGAAACTATCTGAAGTTGTAAGCCCTTCGACTTACAATGGGGTTACAGCTTCTATCAAATGTGAATGACTTTGTAAAATTAAACAATTATAGGTTGAACCTTTGTAAGTTGGAGAGCATCTGCACTTGGTACAGAGGAGATGTTCAATAAATATTTGTTGAATAAATGAATACCATTAAAATAATCATGCACATAAAATTTACACAGAATCTACAAAGTAAGGAATGTCAATTGCTGGACACTTATCTTTTAACCTCTGGTATGACTTCAGACATTTGAAACACTCTGAAAATATATACAGATTAAATATTTGCCTCATTGAAAAAGAAAGAGTAACAGGAGGCAACGGCCTCAGTTCCTAAATCCTGGTGTTGTTTTTACCCCAAACACTTTCTCCCACAAAAGCAAAGCAATCACAACATCTAGTTGAAAAGAGAGAGAGAAGTGCAGTGAACATTATCATCTGGCCTAAAGAGCTGTAAACATCACACACTGGAAAGGGACATTCCCCAGAAAGCACATTCCTCGGTCTTTGTTAAGTGCGGCCATGAATGCACGGGGAACTGGAAAGGAATAAACACCCATGTTTTATGATCTTGAGAAGTAGCTGGAGCAATGCCCTGAGGTCAGCCCATGTGATGTGCTATCAGCTCTGCTGTGGCTATCACACAGGATTTAGCGGAGCCTGCGAAATGACAGGCTCCCAGCACAACATCCTACTTCAGTGTAAGCTACTTAAATACTAAGACAAAATAAAGAAGAGAGACTTTAAAAGGTATTAGGGGAAGGGATTGTGTGGGAGCAGTTTTTGAGGAAGGAGGACAAAGACCTTTCTCTCCACCCAGTATATTTTCCCTTCATCTGCAGCACATCTGAGATGCCTCGGGTTGGAGATGAAATGAAGAAAGGCTCTCCACCTTACCCAGGGGAGGGTAGAGAAAGCAAAAAAAAAGTGTGAGACTTGCTTCCCAACCCAGCTGAGCATGACTTCAGGCAAGTGTCTCGGTTTATCATCTGCATCTTGGGTGGGAATGGGGTACTGCATTACAACAGTGCATGCCAACCCCCAAACCTCTGTTAGGGCTCTTGCACCATAGGTTGGGGGGGTACTGCACACTGTCCTTTGCTAAATACTGCAGTGACCACTTCAAACCATGCTTCCTGCTTCACCTTCATTGTATAAAAACAACCCACAAGGGTATTCCTACCCTACTACACTGACCCTGATGTCTTGTATTGGTAGATATTTGAATTCCCCAACTTTGACTCCAGGGATGCTTTGACTTTGGGTTTATAAATACAAACATGTAAACTAGCCTGATAATTTTTCTTTGAAAAAGCATTAATTATTCACAGCAAACTCCATTCAGCCAATTTAATTCCTTGATCAATTTTTAAGTACAAAAAGCATTTCTATTTTTAACATTTTCATTTCTATTTTATTGAATTTATCTTCAATGGGATCAATCCTTTATCATGTAATTTTTACAGTAAGGTTAAAGTCCTCGATCAGCTTTGGCCAAATATTAAATTTGCTGATTACATCTTCTAAATCTCTTTTAGAGTCATTTATTTTTACAAAGTCCCATTTCCTTGAGTAAAATATTGCAGATCTAAATTGTGACAAGAAGACTTGTGTCTGCTGTTAAACTTTAGTCAACAAACTTTATTGTGTGTAGTTTTAGCTCATTTCAATTTTATTTTGTTTTCATTATTTTTATCAAGGCTAATTCCTCCCCATGTATTTGTGTGGTTTTCAATATATCAACAAGATATAAATCTTTGGTCCATTTTTCATTCATCATAAATTATATTATGTGCAGGATTAGTTGCTGTCATTTTTTCCCCAGGTTGATTATTTCTGCCAGCACTGTTATCATAAAGTAGAGTAAACATTAGTTTTTATTCATTTCTTAGCACAAAGAGTATGAAGGAGAAAGGTGAATACCGAGTGCATGATAGGGTCCAAACTGTGGGGTTCTGATATGTTGTCTTCTACCAAATGACAGACAAAATATTAGAGTGTGGAGCACCGATTCAAGGGTTAGGATGCACCATACCTGGAAAGAAAGCTAACAAAACGGCCAGGCAACCTATCCTTTTGACAAGAGGGCATTTGACTCCAATGCTCAGACCCATCCAGTGTGGCTTTCCACTGGGAGAGGACAGATTACACAGCCTGCTCAGACAAATGCTGGGCCTTGTCAAGTCTCACCCACGTGTTTGTAGGGAAGGAAAAACAGGAGAAGGAAGTCGATCAGCAGGGAAGGGATATTCGCAAAATTCGTCGTGAAGGGGATCAGCAGGTAAGGCTGTGGGGCTAGCCTCCCAGACCAGGGAGGCTACACAGGCAGTCACAGAGTGGGCAGGCTTATTGTCGTGTGACAAACCAGAGCCTCTAGAAAACACACCCTGGGCTCCCAGGGCAGCTGAAATGAGGCTTGTCATCTTAGAAGAAGAAGGGAAAGTGGGGAAGGAAAGAGAGGAGAAGAAAATGCAGGACAAGTTCTTCATATAGTCTATCATATAATCTGTCAGTGGAAAATGGAAAAGCTGGCCCAAGTCTGAGAAATAACTGCATCTTTGAGCAGATCCTTGGTGACATTTTCTGCTGTCCCACCTTGGGTCCTGGACCCCACACTCAGGTTACAGGCGCCGTGGCTCTATCCAGACTGGGTGGGCCATTCAGTCCTCTCCACATGAAAGAAACATTAGACTAACAGATTAAAAATTATCTGGCAGAGAATATTTCCATTATGTGAATCCTGGAAAGGAAACAGACAATGTACTTTCGCTTAGATGTCAATGCCTTTTAATTTCCTATTTTTTTGGACTGGGGGTAGTAACGAGTGAGTACAAACTGACAGGAAAGATTCTCAGAATGGAGGATGGGCTCACTAGCCCCTTTATTGGGAGCTCCCTTTTTTGGCTCCTACCTCTATACACATTGTATGTCAATCAAACAGAAACATACTATAAATATGAGAGGTCAAACTCCATGGTAAATATTTCCTTTCTCCAACAACCCCTCTCCTCCCCACCCCCCAAATGAACTGTTAAATCTTCTTAGCATTCCAAATTTTGTTTTTTAGCATCAGGTTACTTTTTTTTTTGGTCCAAGCAAAGATGAAGCCTGAAACAGTTTTTGTTCTTGACTTCCTAAACAATGAATTGTTTACACTGTCCTATAAGGATTCTCTGTGATTTGCTGTACTGCCTAGTAAGCTTGGATACAGAACGGTAACCTTTTCTTTATAAATATTTCTTTAACTGTATTGAAGGATTCTAAAGCTGAGAAAGAATTTAAAGAACTTCATTTCAGGTAAATTCCTTCATTTTACAGAGTAGAAAAATAAGGTTTCAACTGGCTTTTGGAAGGTGACAGAACCAGACCAGGCACCCATACAACTCTATCTAGCCCAGAAATATCCCTGAATTATAAGACACTGCCTTGGCGACAGGAATATAAATTTTGCTTTTCGGCTTATTTTTCAAATTCATTATTTATTTGTTCAGTCCTGTTCACAGGAACCAGGGGTCTCCAGAGAACATCAAAGATCACCCACATCCTTACTTAGTAGGCTCATTCCTACTTGCTTTTCCTTAGAGAGAAACTTGAACTGCAAGACTAGTTTGGTGTGAGTGTGTTTCTCCTCTCTCCTATGTCTGTATTCTAAGTAGGGCTCAATGGATTTGAGATGGGCTGGATTCCAAAGTACATGCCGAGATGGGATGCGAAACCGTTCAGATTTGTGAAGTGCCCTTCAGTGCGGCTCCGTGATGGATGTCACATCAACCAGGCTGTCAGTCAAAACGGACAGTGGTCAAGTGCTCTGGCCTCACGTTTCTTTCTCAGTGTTTGCGTGAGGAACTCAGACATCTTTCAGACAGGAAAGAAAAAAGAAACAAAGGAAAAGGCCACCCCGTCACCACCTCCTCCATTCCCGCCATTATCTCTACATTCATCCTTTCCACCTTCCAGCTGAAGTCGGGAGCATCACCACTAGAGGGCAGCATGAATTTAGGAAAGCAGCCGCTTGCTTTTAAAAAAAAAATAAATAAATAGCGGCAACTATTCAGGGAGAGTCATTAAAGCCGCACTGTGCTTTTGGTCACCAATTATAGGCTCCTGAATGATCAATATGTCATGTTTGGTCAATCTGCGCTGAAGGCTTTCAGGAATAGGGCTATCAGACACTCCTTGCCCCCCGTTTTGGGGTTCTTCTCGCCTCAATTTCAGGGACTGATTTTCTTTACCATCAAGTGTTCTAATTAATCTTCCAGGCTCAGAGATTGGGGATTTTTGCATATCACCTCCACAAATGTAAATAAGCATTCAAAATAATAAACAAAAATTTCCTGCATTTCTTAGCGGGAAAAGTCATTTTTACCATGAAAGTTCAAAAAGATATGCCATCCGATGGCGTGGAGCTGCCATCATTTGACAGTCAAAAAAGTAAAAAACATAAAAATAAATAAACATGAAAAATGGATCAATACACACAAAGTTATCTTCTTTTAATGCTCCCCCTTCCTGCAAATCCACCCAGCCACTGCCTTCCTTCTTAGGATACCTGGTCCCAGTGTCATCAAAACAGAGAGAGGCAGAAGCTACTCAAATAAAAATATGACAATAATTCCAGCTGCTGTTTGATCCTCATCTGATCCCCATCATTGGTCTTTGGTACATGGGTCAAGTAACTATTTTCATGCCTGGAACAACGAATGATCACCTCCCTTTAGGAGAAAGAGGTATTTGTGGGCTTCTAGAGATTTCAAACACATCATTATTAAAAAAAAAAAAAAAAAAAAAACAAAAAAAAACAGCAATAAAGGTATAACATTCTAGGGAATGGCATTTTAAATTAGAATTTTATAGGATAAAAATACATGAGTGGATTCAATCAGGGAAGGAGTAAACACAAACTGGAGTTACTGGCCTTCAAAGCAGGGGAAACCAGAGCTGGGTCCAGGTGTTATTCTCCATTTCAGCCGAGAGGCCTCTCAAGTGGTCAGTGAGGCAAGTATAAAATGGCCCTCACACATCTTCTTAACTTTCCTAATATAACAGTCACGTGACTAGCCACTAGGGGAATGTTGGGTCCTTGTTAATTAAATTATCTCATTAACTCATGGTTAGCTAAAAACCTTTTTGAATTTTCACGCATAAGACACTAAAACCAAAATCAATTTCACTGTCTTACTAGGTAATCATAGTGACCACAACTGAATATTTCTTTGAGTGCCTTTAGTGAGGATAGTACAGTTAGGAGTTTAGATGGGGTGAGAAGGCTGCGGATTGAACATTTCTCAAGATCTTAGGATCTCCTGCTTATGTGAGCTCCAAAAAATCGAAAACGACAGCTTTTCACCCATGCATCGTAAAGCTATGGCATAGTAGGTATGCAGTACATTTTTTTTAAATTGTGGAATAGATGAAAAGATCTCAGCATACTTATTCTGAACCCCAGCATTTATTATACATCCCTGGACAGTTATAGGTAGAAATGTGTGGGTTAGCCCTGGGACAGTGATTCTATGACTTGCCCATGCGTCAGAATCACTGAGAAGGCCTGTTAAAACACAGTTTGCCAAGCCCAATTCACCGGAGTTTCTGATTCCGTGGATCTGAGTCGGGGCCAAGAGTATGCATTTTTGCGAGTTCCCAGGTGATGCCAATCCTGAGGGACCATCTTTAAGAAACACTGTTTTAGGACAACCTAAAGAGGGGCCCTTATTTCTTTTTAAAAAGTAAAACTCATGACATTAGTTTTTATTCTTGTAAAATCAAGACTACCTAAAACCAGAGATTTAAAAAATCTGGTTAACTGAGGGTTCTAATGTCTTGAGTTTTGGTAAATGGAGGTTTTATTTTATCCCCAATAGCAGTCTGAAAACTAATGGTACCTAAATAATAATAATAATAAAAGGTTGTTCCAGCTCTTTATCTAAAAGAATAACCATAAACATTCAAATTTTAGTGATGTGCAATTACATTAACAGGAAAAAAGAAGAAAACAGTTTCTTTGGATAAGTAGAATAGATCTGAACCATCATTTATGAAGTATAACCAAAAAATAACTTGCAGGAAAAATTTCACATAAAGTCTTTAGACTCCCCCCAAACTGACAGAATCTTGTATGAAGAAATCTGAGCAGTGGGGGTCCTCCTGCAGAGTCTGAATGGGAATTTTGGCTTTGCTCTCAAGCAGAAATTTGCTTTTGGGTTTTAGATCTGTTCCTATTAGAGAGCTTACATCAAAAGCAGGGAACATCCACAGTTCTGTCTGGTTCTGCAGGCTGAAATTTCTTGAGAGTCATTGAAAATAAAGACAAGTTGCTTTCTTGTTTTCCTAATTCTTTAAGCTCCAAAAAAAAAAAAAAATCCTTTCAAATAAAATTAAGCAAAACCCCGTAACAACTGGGTTTGTCATAATTCAAACCCTGCAAGGATTGGGGAAAAGGCCTTCCTTTCTTGGGCCCATTGGTCCAGCCTCCGCCTACCCTTCATTAGAACCCAAACAAACTCTTCCTGTACTGATATTACCATAATCTTTCCTAATTCCAGCACACCCTAAAGTGCTTTCTCTGAAAAGAAAACAAAGGGAAGCTGATGATATATAATCTAACCGAAAGAAGTTTGCTTTACAAAAAATGAGTCTGTTGTTGCAGAAAGCACAGCATAATTCTTGGACACTAGCTCATCCCAGTGCCAAATGGTAAAATATGTTCATAATTTCCCAATCTTCAACTCCCCACCCTCTAACCTGCTTTGAGAAAAAATTGTGTGTATGTGTGTATGTGTGTGCATGTATACGTTAGTGCAAGAAACTGTAGGTTAAGGAAGAATTAATAGTAGAAAGCAGGTTATAAGAGTTATATGAACCTCTGTACCTTTTTTTCTGCCCAAGATAAAGACAAGGAAAATAGTAGAAGAGCATGTTATAAGGGCTTTCATTAGGGTCAGGCTCATTAAAACTTAATGAAGGCACCAGAGTCTCTCCAGCAATATTAAGATGGGTGTGTTTTTTGCGTATCAATAGAATGCCCCAGTCAGAGAGACACTGCTGACAGTGGGTGGTACCAGGTGTTATCTGTCCCTAGAATGTACTACTTGGATGACTTGGGATATTACCCCTTTTATTTGGCTGGCTTGAATTTGTCAGGATTCACCCTGTGGTAAGTTAACATGCTTCCATATTGGGGGAAAAAAAAAACTGCCTATGGGCCAATGTGAGCCTCGCACCTAATAGAATACATCTGGCTCCGACAGTTTGATGCCCAGCTCTAAGCTACATTCGGCAACACAAATTAACAGCGTAGACATTGCCCACGCTGAGCAGGAAGTAATAACCTGCTACCTGCTACTTGGCCAAAATCTCATTATAAGCCATTACGGTAATTGAGGGCCAAGACTCTATGGATATTAGACTCCCTGAGCACCAGTGGTGAGTTCAGGAGAAGAAAGACTCATAATGCAGGGGGTGGGGCACCTGAGGAGAAACTGTGCTTAGCATCACACAGAGAATTCCATCTACAGGGTGCTCTGTGGTACAGGGAGAAGCCCACATGACCTCTCCCCGGGGGCTCAGGACTCCAGGAAGGTGATGTAACTATTGGTAGGCCTCCAGCAATGCTATACAATTGAAATTTTGTTTGAATGAATATTGGGTACAGCCACAAATGAAAGAAGAGGGCAAAATAAGCCAGAATGTTCCATGAGTAATAAGCATGGAAGCTGGCGAGGGGGTGGCAGGAGAAGCAATCCGTTCTCCCTAGAAGATGAGGCTATCCAGGAGTACTGTGTGTATAAGAGCTTGCATTCTTCCAGAGGGGCAACTTCTTTGCCCATAAAGTCAGGCCACTGAGGCTCTGTGCAGGGTTGGGCAGTTGCGAATGAAGTGGTGTGAGTTGAGAGGAGGGAAACAGGACAGAAGTCCTATCAATCCATCAGTAAACCAACTGATCAATCAACCTGATTTTTGCTACCATGAAGATGGCCCTGGACTCAGAAAAAAATGATGATGGCTTTCAATAAACTTTTCTAAGAAAGTGTCATATAAGGCCAGGGAGAGGAGTAATTGAAAATATAAGAAACTGTCTGCAGAAATCCCTTCTTATCATCACCCTCTATACACACACACACACATGGGCACACCCCAATAACAACTAAATTCTCCAATCATGGGGGCAATCTCATGCAGGGTTTTACCTAATGTATAATAAAAGCTCCTGAGTGCCATGTCTCTTCTGATACCACTGGACTGGTGAACACCTTCCTGAGAATCCCCAAATGACAGTTTCATCCTCCACCAGGTCTCAGTGAAGGGTTCCTTGCTATTGGCATTTTAAAGAATCAATAATTTCAGGAAAATCAGCATGGTGCAGGACATAGAGTGTTCCTGAGCATGGAGACACCTTGTGAGTCTTAAGCACACACCCTGTGCACCCTAAGATAATCTTCCCATCTCAGTCAAGCCACCCTCCTCACTTCCCTTCACCTAGAGAGTTAAGCACAGTCTGGAACCTGGAAAATGGCTGTGGTTGGTACAAGTGAGGCCTTCCCTATAACTAGATCCTTCAGGAAAAAACAAATTAATCAACAGCGAGCTGAAGTGGGTTTAATGATTGCATTCTGCATACAATCAGCTTTTCCCTTTTCAAGGGCCATCAATATGTCAAGGGAAGACATATCTGAAGGATATAGCTCTTAACATCAAGGTTATCTATTCTCCACAAGGCTCCCACTCCTTGCCTGGCTGATACTCCACGCTGCCTGTGTCTAACATTTTCATCAACTCTGCAATCAATCAAGGTAATAATGTTGTGCAAAAAATCAATTAACAACGCAATTAAACTTTCCTTATTATCTCAAAGGGCTGAAATAATACCTAAAGGGAAGATAGACTCACTGAATGCAGACATCCATAATCCAATGTGAAAGTGAATTATGAGGTTAGACAGATGCAGGCATGTGCTGGTGCTGTTATTTTCCAGGGGTTATATCTCATCACAGCAGTGTATCAGTCAGCCCCAATCCCAGACCCTAAAATTCCAAATTACTTTTAAGAAATATATGATGTGCAATATCCATTTCATATTCTCTTTTAAAGATAATTCCCTCCCCTCCAAAAAAAAATTGAATGGCCATATTATTCAAAGACAAAATGATCTTTCAACAAGAACATAAAATATAAAAGCTATAATAACATTTACATCTGTATAGCACACATCTCTGTAAATGCAGGTCATCTATTATACATAATCTGCAGCACCTAAAAGCCCAGGATGCGGCATAATATTTAAAACCCAAAGGTGTAAATGTGCAAACTCCTATGGGATGGCTGTGACTTCCTCCAAGGGGAGGCCTCACCCATGCCTGCCTACACACACACACACACATACACACATGTGCACACATGTACATGCATGCATGTATACATGCACACAAATGTATGCAGGAGCATCTGGAACCATGCAAGTGCTACTTATTTAAAAAGAGAATGACTATATTATTTAGCAATTACACTCAACTTGCCCTGAAACACTATCCTTAGGAATTGAGCATTTACAGTACATAAAAAAAAGACGACTATTAACCTTTTGCAGCAGTAAGGACTGGGGAAGTGCTTGGAATTTCACACTGAAATGAGACACAAAGGGGAGGCAGAGGCAGGGGTTCCATGACATTTACAGAGCTCATTTTAAACTACTCTGGACTGGCATGCCATGTTCTGACACCATCAGAAGGAGGCCTAGCGGTAGAAGGGGAAACAGTGAACAGAAGAAGAAGGAGAAATAAATGCCAAAACAAAAGCCTGCAAACAGAATGTGCTAATCTAACATTAGCATTATGTGAACATCTTCTTATCCCTGGAAACAAAACACAATACTGACTTAAAGAATAAATATGAATTCACACAAAAATCATCAGTTCAATTCCCCCTGAACTTATCCTTCTCTTTTTTAAGATGGAGTCTCACTCTGTCGCCCTGGCTGGAGCAGTGGGGCGATCTGGGCTCACTGCAGCCTCCACTTCCTGGGTTCAAGCGATTCTCCTGCCTCGGCCTCCCAAGTAGCTGGGATGACAGGCATGCACCCCCATGCCTGGCTAAGTTTGGTATTTTTAGTAGAGATGAGGTTTCGGCATGTTGGCCAGGCTAGACCTGACCTCCTGACCTCAAGTAACCTACCCAACTCGGCCTCCCAAAATGCTTGGATTACAGGTGTGAGCCACCATTCCTGGCCCCACCCTTCTCTATTGGGCACCAGAGGTTGCCTCCTAGCAGAGTCTGACAATCTCTCACCAGCCTAGGAGATCCCTGGATATACACAGGAGTCAAATGAATGGACCTAGGAACACACAATTCCCAATTTGGGCCACAGACAGTTATCCAAATCAGATTAAGGAATGATTTCCTTCATGGTCAAACATGTTGCTCCATGGGCTCTAGGTCTGGATACTACATGACTCATTTCATCACAGCATGAATTTCCACATATACCACTGGGACTTGTGCAGGTATTGTCGAGCATTTAAAACAAGTAATTTTTTTTTGCAAGTTACTCTGTCGTAACAAAGATCCATCTTTCCAAGCCAACTTTCTTCCATTTTCAGCACAACAATGAGGCAAGCCTGAGCCCCAAGCACAGACTCGAATAAACAGTAAAACAGGACAAATACACAGGCTCATTCTGCAGTTTCTTGGGAAAAATAAAGAGGCAACCAGGATGTACTCTTTGGTACAAATTTTCAACAGAGAAGTTAGAAAGGTTTAGTGAATCCTGCTATTTCTCTCCTAACCTTAAGGAACATAATTAATATGTTTTCATTTCCAATGACTCTATTGTGTGTGTAGCAACTGGAACTGCCCCTGCTGTGTATTTGATTCCACCGACGATGGGGTGGGTTGGATTTTAAATGATGTGTGAGCACTTCTGTTCTTTCCGTGCTCTGGTTTATGTGTTATTCATGACTCGCATTACAGACATGGCTGATACACAGATGTAAATGTTATTAAATCTTTTGTATTTTAGAGGCTTTGTGAAAGGCTTCTTTGTTTTCAAATAATTCTCTTAACCACCAAAAATAACCAGTAATACATGACAATGTCTTGGGAATTTTTTTCACTGTATTTTCTGATGAAGAGATTTCCCCCCTCTACTGCTATCTTTTACCAAAATAAAAATGTAGAATGAATTGGGAGATGGAAAGTTACATCTTTATTGTGTTGCTCAAGTTCAACTTCACATGTGTGCACATGTGTGCAGACACTAATGTGTGTTCCATGTTTTGTGTGCATGTGGGTGTTTTGTGAATGTGGGCATGTGGGTGTTTGTGAGTGTACTGTTGTATGTGTCTTCTGTGTGTCTTTATGTAAGTTATGTTATACAATACACACAGTACGTGTTGTGTGTCTACTTTGTGTGTATAACTTGTGTGTGTTATGTGTATACAAGGAATGTGTGTGTGTGTGTGAACATGTTGACATCATTATGCCAAATCAGAACTCAAAGTCACCCAATTCTTAATTACCTGTCAAAGATGCAGTTGCTTTACTGCATTTTGGTACCTGACATAATTTTTAATCTGTTTTCACTTTGCTCCATCCTCTTCATGTTTCTCGGGCTTTCAACGGAAATGTGGCAGAGGATAAACCTCTTCATATAGACAGCACTTAATCAGTCTGTGCCTCTCGCTGGCTCACTTTTCTCTATTGATTTTAAATTTAAACAATGCTCTGAGACTGAACAATGCACCTCCACAAATACAGCTGACTTGACTGAAGGAGGTCAGGAAAGATGGAGATGGTATATTTCAATCTTGAGATGAGTGGCCCAGCTGCAAAGCACTCTAAAAGTAGGGATTGCTCAGGCCCTCTGCCCACCCCCAGGCAAGTGGGGGTGCCTGCTTGATTTCAAAGGTTCCCTCTCGGGATCACAAGAAAGATCACCTCAACTCAGGGTGGGTGTGGCGGACTCAGAGGTCTGCTGTAACAGTTCCTAGTGCTATTGCCCTGGGAAACCTGTTCCATCTCTCTGGGCCTCAGCTTCTTAGCATGTAGAGAAAAACCCCTTGGGGTTATTTCTTTCCTAATGAACATCACCCCATCATCATCTAGGTAGATTTCCTGTGCTGTGAGTAGCTCACATTGTGGACATCATGATATAAGCCCTTTTTCTTTCTGTCTCCTCTTTCCCTTTCCTTGATTCATCCTCTCTTCTTCCTAGAGTATCTACAAAGCTTGTACTCCCTCTTGCCTTCCTTGGGGTTTCTATCGAAGACAGAATCCAAACACCACTGTCCTTTTTTCTTATCTGACCTTTCATACCTTTTCTGAGAAGTGGCTAGTCTCTGATATGTTAATACATGTTAGGATGTTATACCTTTTTTAAAATAGACACTATTATAAAAATAGACTGACTAAATCTCTAATGGAATTTCAGGCAAAATAAGTAAATGGAGAAACACCATATGCCAGGCATAATCATTGCTACTCACTCCCACCTCTAAAAAGAAAGAAAAGGAGAGAGAGAAATTCTTTGTACATTTGAGGAACTAGCAGGCCAGAAAGGGAGATGGTTTGTCAAATAAAAATAACTGTAATAAAAGTTGCCATAATACTTTAATATACAAAATGTTATGCAAACATAGGAAAAAGAATTAGCTGTGCCTCAGGGAGGGAAGAGGTGGGCAGAAGGCATACAAGACATTTTCTCTCAATGCATGCCTTTTTATAGTTGTGCTAAGTCACAAATATTACACAGAGTTGTAACAAGTTAAACAATACAGAAGATGTATTTAAGAATTTAATAATTACTCCTTTCAAGATTTCCATGACTACCTAATATACAGTGATTGCCAGGATATACTGTATATGTGTGTATATAGATATATACATAAATATATATAACTGTATATAAATATACATATATATGCAAGATATCTTGTTAAGTAGAAACGCAACAAGCAAAAAAAAAAAAGAATAAATTCAGGTACTTTTTGGTAAGAAAGAAGTAAAAACAAAGTTAAAATAACCATATACATATGTCCATTTATGTTTTCCAAAAAGAATGTGGGAAGGATAAACCAAAGAGTAAGAATGACAATGTGTAGCAGGTGGGTAGAAATAGAGTACAGGGGATACGGATGGGACAGGGACTGCTCTGAATATGTCTCTTTTTATCGTTGTATAGTTTACATGCTGAAAAAATAAAATAAATTGAAAAGGATGGAAAAATGTGAACTCTAAGTCTGAACATAAACAGAAAAAAATGAACCTAATTGTATATTAAATCTGTAGTACAACTATACAAAGAAATTAATTAAAGTAATTTTGTAACATGTACTTCAACTACATGCCTGAATATATTCTGAGTAACAGAAAACTACAAAGAAATCTTGAGCTTTAACTTAGTAGGCTTATCGTTGTTAGTGTTGTTGCTATTATCCTTCTCAAATTATTTTGTGTATATTGTAGAACAGAGAAAACGTGTAAATATACCGAGGTTGTTAAAAGTCAAGATTTTCAGAGAGAAGAGAAATAAAACTAAGAATAAGGGAAGATGAGGTAGGTAGGCAGAATAACTCCAGATGTCCACACTCGAATCCCTGGAACCTGTGAATATGTTACCTGACATGGAAAGAGAGGCTTTGCAGATGGGGGTATTATCCTGGACTACCTGGGTGGGCTCAATCTAATCACATCACTCCTTAAAAAAGAAGCTTTTAAGACTGTCATCAGAGAGGGAGATGTGACGATGGAAAAGTGGTCAGAGAGGTCAATGTCACTGGCTCTGAAAATGGAGGAAGGGGCCAGGAGCCAAGGGATACGTATGGCTTCCAGAAGCTGGAAAAGGCAAGAAAAAAAATTTTCCCTTGGACCTCCAGAAAGAAGTGCAACCCCACTGACACCTGAATTTTAGCTCAATGAAGACTGAGGCCAGACTTCTGACCTATGGAACAGTAAGATAATTTTGTGTTGTTTTAAGCTACTCAGTTTATCATATTTTGTTATGGCAGCCGTAGAAAGCAAAGTAGCAGAAGAAAGAAAGAATAAGGATAAGAAAAACGTGACAACAGCTCTGCAAGTTTGAATTGAGGGATCTGTAAGAAATTACGATTAAAATATACACATATGACTGTGTGTGCACACATGCGCTCAAGTTATGCACGTGTGCAGGACATCTAGCATCCACATACTGGTTTCCAAAATAACAGGGCTACTGGAAGAAATGGCTGATTCATGTTGTGGGGCAGGAAATGTGCACAGTGAGACTAGAACATCTTGCTGTGCCAGAAAGCAGGGAAAGAGCACAGAAGGAAGTTTGAAGAAGCTGTTTTGTGGCCAAATTTGGCACTATTTGAATATCAGAATGAAAGATGATCGTAATTATTTGATACATTGAATTTTTTAATAAGTATGAGTCCATCATAATATTTAAACAAATATAAATACAAATAAATGCAAAGGAAGAACGAAAACTCTTATTTAAAGAATGACAGCTAATTAACATAGAAGGAGTGACAAAATTAGAAAAATTACCATACGCCAACATAGTAATTCAGGCAAGTATTATCAATGGCTGTTACAACTATTGGATGAAACTTTATTGGGGAAGAAAATATTCACACAGTCTTTAGGTCACTTATTAATTATAAAGGGGAACATAGCCTTTAGAGGGGATCCATCTGGTAGTAACCACGTTAGCCAAATTCTCAATCTTAGTATCACTAAGAAAGGGCAAAAGGATCATTAAATATCACGTGCCTCATAACATGATGTAGTAAATATGCCCAATATCACCTATGCCTGCCAAAATGTTAAACTTGAATCAAACCATGAGGGAATGTTCAGAAAAATTCAGAATGTGGGACATTCTAAAATGAAATTGACCCGGGCTTTTGATAAAAATGAAATGTCATGAAAAGCAGGAAAGGTGGGAAGTATGCTGTAGATCAATCGTTCTTCAGCTTCATCAGAATCACCTGGAGGGTCTCTTTCAACAAAGATAGCTGGATGGACCCCCAGAGACCCCAGTGATGTGATACTGCTGGTCTGGGGCCCACCCTTGAGAACCATCGCCCTAGACTGGAAAAGTCTTAAAAGCCTTAACCATCAAATGCAAAGTATAAACTTTGAAACTTTGATTAAACACTGGATCAAAACTAAAAGAGTTATAAGAGACACCATTGGAAAAATTGGGGAATTTTTTTACTATGGACTGCACGTAATTAGGTAACAATGTTGAATTAATGTTAATTTTCTTAGGTATGATAATGGTATTATTGTTTCACAGGAAAATGCCCTTATGCATAGGAGACCCATGCCAAAGTATTGAGGGATGAAGTGTGATGGTGTCTGTAATTTATTTAAATGTCTCATTTAAAATGGTATCTATATGCCAGGAGCAGTGACTCATGCCTGTAATCCCAGCACTTTGGGAGGCCAAGGCAGGTGGATCATCTGAGGTCAGGAGTTCAAGACCAACCTGGGCAACATGAAGAAACCCCATCTTTACTAAAAATACAAAATTAGCTGGGCATGGTGGCACATGCCTGTATTTCCAGCTATTCGGGAGGCTCAGACGGGAGAATCGCTTGAACTGGGGAGGCAGAGGTTGCAGTGAGCTGAGAACGCGCCACTGCACTCCAGCCTGGGCGACAAGAATGAAACTTCATCTCAAAAATAAAATAAAATAAAATGAAATGAAATAAAATAAAATAAAATAAAATGATATATATAATACACAGGCAGACTCAGAGACATAGAGAAATGGCAAATATGGCCCAATATTAACAGTGAATTGAGGTAGATAATATATGTATGTTTAATGTACTATTCTTCCAACTTTTCTGTAGGTTTGAAAATTTTCACAGTAATAATTTAGGAGGAAAAGGCTTGTTTTTCTTGGCATATGAACTTTTAATGGGAGATTACTGACCCCATGAGTATTTTTCAAATCTTTATCAATTTTTATGAATCTGTATAATGGCCTTCTCTTCTATTAGAAGAGACCTATTTAAGTGACCTATTTATGTATTATAAGCTAACAATGATTATGATCGTTTTAGGCCAACACATCTGCAAATAGCAATCAGTTGTTTAAAAAATTAGTTAAGAATGAGAAATTATTTGCCCCTCCCCACCTCAATCCCTCACCCTCTGCCTTCCTCTTCTCCCAACCCCCTCAAGAGCATATATTCCACATATATAATCCATCTTTCTTTTATTCCTTCCTTCCCTCCTTCTTTCACAAAAATGCATAAGACTCACGCTTAATTTGCATTACAAAATGCCTGACTTGAAAAGTTATTTTCTGGTCATGGACTCATGCCTTCTCACATGACACAACTATTTACTGAGATTCTACGATGTGCCAGGCAATATCCTGGTAGCTAGGGATACGGCATTGTATCCCTGTGTGAGGATATGTAAGGCTATTGCCTGATACATAGCAAAGTCTTAGGTCACAGACACTATAATCTACTGGTGGAAGGCAGGCAAGGTAAGCAAGTAGACAAAATTTAGAAACAAACAACCACAATAATTTTAGACATAAATATCATGGAGGTGGTATAATGGGGTGGACGGATAGAACTAAGAAACAGAATACCTAGATGCTGGTGCTACTAGCTCCTCTGTAGTTTGGGTTTGCAAATTTTGGCAGCTCATATGATTTATGTGAACCCCAGTGTTTATATTTTAAATGGCAATAATAATATCTGCCAATATACCCCCACAAGGTGACAATGAGAAATTTCAGCTTTTGAATGACATGTATTATCATTGCCAAATGATAATATTTTTTGAAATATGCCTTGATACTTTGTCATAATTTTTATAATAATGATCCATCTTATAACTATCCTGTTACTGCATTAATAAGGATTACAAAAGCTGCTGTAACAAATAAGTCCCAAAATTTCAGTGGACCAACACAATAGAATTTTACATCTTTCTTACTCAAAACGCCAATGCAGGCAGTTTCCTCCAGGTGTGATTTTTGTGGCTCTGCCTTCTCCTATCAAGTCGTTTCATTTGCATCAGGCCAGTGGAAAGGGAAAGAATGTGGAAGAGGCACAGTCATTTCTCAAAAGCGTTGGTCATGAACTGCCACACAGCACTTCCACAAACATTTCATTGGCTAAAACACATTCATGTGGCCATATCTTACACAAGTGTGACACACTCACATGACTTCTCCTAACTGTAAAGGAGAATGAAATGAAGTCTAGCTTTGTTCCCCAAAAGCAGGAGAAAATGTGGATTTTTGTGAGCAAAAAGCAATCTCTGACACTATGATTAATTTTTTTTCACATTCTTCCTTAATATGTAATGATGTAACATGTTAAAGAGAATGGAAAGATTAATTTTACCGTGAGTTGTGGGCCAACTATGTACCAGACACCATATTATGTTAGTGCCTTGACCTGTGGGGCAAAGCACAGGATCTATCACGGTTCCTGGCACATAACACAGTATGTGTTCATAGATCAATGAATGAGCATCCCACTAGATTCCAAGCTTCATGAGAACAAGAAGTCTGATCTGTCTACAGTCTACCGCAGTCACTTAAGAGCCTGGCACTGTGCCCAGCATGTAGTACCCAGTAAATATGTTAAGGATTTATGTTTTGAAACCTAAAATTATAATATATTTTGTTTCTCAAATTGAGCATATGCATTATAGGATACTCTTGAAGCAAAACATTGATGACACATTTTGCCATGTTAGAGTAGTTCCAAGCCATCCAGGCTTTACCTAAATACTCAGGAATTACTTAAATAACTGACAATGCCACAGAACAATTATAGCTATATTTTAGTATCAAAACATAATAAGCAAGTAGACAGTGTTTATTCTTAAAATAGAAATCATTAGGTGCCTTTAACTGAAAATTAGAAACAAATGACCCTAACTTCCAAAGAGCCTCCGCTAAGTAATTAAAGCAATGAGTTAACAAGCTCCTGAATGATAGCAAGTTGTTCTTAGAGGCCAACATGGGTGTGTAAGAGCAAAAGAAACCAGCAGCAATTTCAACAACGAACATAAATTCAGGTCTTATATGATAAAGATCTAAACACAGTTAACCAAGAAGGGAAAGAAATGTTCATGAATTTACACAAAGGCATTGCTTTTCATGGTAGAATCAAAGTACAATGAATCCAGTTGAATCTGGATATAGGAATTGAAGTTGGCCTGACATAGTCAACATACTCAAGATAAAATTTAGAATAATCACAATCAATTGGTTTTAGGACAAATTCAATAATATCCTATTTGAAACTAATAGTTACACTTTACAGGTGTTTGTGATTCATTCGCTCTCTCACTCTCACTCTCGCTCTTGCTCTCCATCTACAAGTGGTTATTCTTGCTTTGTTACTGGAATGTCAAATTCAAATTAAGAACCATTTCAAAGGCCGCATTTTCTTTGAATAAGATATTTATTTATTATTACAACTATGAAAATAATTTAAATAAAAATGGGATATAAAACTCTGAGAATCACCAGGAAGCAATAATTTAACATAAAATCCACTGTGTAGCAAGATCGTAGAGGCATGTCATGTTCATCTGAGAAACACACAATTAGAAGAACTGTGATAACTAAAGCAATGTAACTTTTAAATTTACCATTCAGATTTTGGGTTTCCCAATCAAAAGAAAACAATGTATTCCTAAAATAAATGTTCTTACCCTAGGAAAAGTTGAAACGGCTTGTTCCCACAAACCTCCCATGACAATTCACATGACAAGACTCCTCTTTGCCAGATAAAATTCTCCTTATCGTTCAAGGCCCAAATAAAATGCCATTTCTTCTTAGAAGACTTCCCTGATTTCCCCTTGGCAGAATTAATGGTTCCTTGTTTCCTCTTTCTGTGCACTACCCATCACAAAACCATTACACATATCCCACTGCAGCACAGTCAAGCATTTGATTGCTATTACTCCCTCTTAAAAGAAATTTACTTGAACCCAAGGATACTGTCTTCCTCATCTTTGAATCCACAACCTCTATTGCAGGTCTTAGAATTCAAAATATGGTTCAAATCTTTGCTGAATGAATGAAGAAAGAAATGTATAAAGGAGTTAACTTTTTCTGTTTACCAAGCAGAAGGCCTAGAAGGTTATGAGAAGAATTCATAGTCAAGCGATGAATAATACTTTGGTTATGTGATGGCCACAAAGATTAAAAGTAGAGGTTTGTGCATGTTCTCACTCGTAAGTGGAAGTTGAACAATGAGAACACATGGACACAGGGAGGGGAACATCACACACTGGGGCCTGTCGGGGGGTATGGGAGTAGGGGAGGGATAGCATTAGGAGAAATACCTAATGTAGGTGATGGGTTGATGGGTGCAGCAAACCACCATGGCACGTGTATACCTATGTAACAAGCCTGCGTGTTCTGCACATGTACCCCAGAACTTAAAGTAGAGGTTTGAAGAAGGTGTAATGTATCTTTTCAAAAAAAGCTTAGGCACTAAAGAAGAAGTGAATAACCTGAAGGACCGTATATCTATTAAAGAAATCGAATGCAGAGTTCATTATCAGCCCATGAAGATAACTCCAGGCCCAAATGATTTTAATGACAAATTTAACCAATGACTTAATAAAGAATGACATGGCCATGCTTTCTGTTTTGGGAGTCTATCCATTGCCAAATGAAGATCTCCTCATTGCACCTCTGCTATTAGTGGGCCAAGAGGAAAGTTCAAAAGTCAGGTGTGTGGTAGACACTCTTGATCTTACTGGAAACTAACTCCCATTGGCAAATCAGCCCTTATGCTTCGTCTCAAAGATTTTCTCTTTGGAAAATAATGAAAATCCAACAACAAAGTCAAACCTATTGGCCCAAGTCTTCTTACCTCTGAGGATCCTCATACTACTGTACAGGAGGTAGCTTCAGAAATTAGTGACCTTTTTCCATGGAAGAGGACAAAGCCTCCCAAATAACTGGCAAGTTTTTCTTGCCAAAAGGGCATTTTCTACCCAAAAGGGCTATAGTCTCCCTATCAGAGAAGACCAAGGAAAAGTCAGAGTAGAATTCAGGAGTCTGAAGAGCTCTGTCTGAGGAACATGTTCTTGGCCACACTGCTGGATAATTAAGAGTTTAGAGTAGGTAGAACTGAGCGATTAATTGTAATTTGCAGGCCACCTGCAGCAGAATCTAATTTCTGATCCTAGACATCTACATTTTTAACAGGCTTACTGTGATTCTTAAGCACACTTAAGATTGAGAACAAATGTCATGGAATCAAGTGGCAGATAACTTGGGTGTAAATTTCTTTGTCTCTCAATATCTGTACCTGTAAAATGGGGACACTCATAATGTCTCATTCCCCAGATTAAATGAAATTCTGCACATAAGGAGTTCAGAGTTTAGCAGTGACTATTAATAGCATGTAGTGAGCCCTTAATTCCCATTGGCTGCCATAAGTCTTTAAAAATTACATTTGCATAGCATACTAAGCCTTTCCAAAAGACCTTCACAACTATAAAATCATATTATCCTCACTACAATCATAAAAGGCAGTGAATTTTCAATATGCCTATTTTAAAGGGGAGGAAACAAAAGCACAGGAGGTAACAGAGGCTTGGAATGGCAAATGGGATTCATCACCAAGCACAGGTGATGACAGTGGTTGCATATGGCACTGTACTGAGAAGGTTCCGGAGGCCTCCTTGGTGTCACCGACATGCTAGCCTTTGTTAAAGTCAACCTGCTGTTAAGTGGCAGAGTTGTTATTAAAATCTTAAAGTAAGGCCGGCTACCCAGTATCTATATTACTCTTTCATCTTATACACAGAGCCCCTATGCTGTTGAGCATGGCAGCACTCATCTTGCCTTTCCTTCCTTCCTGCCACTTGGAACTTGGAAAGAAGAACTAGTGCAACAACAATAATATGGTGACCGGAAATCAAACTTGAGGACGGGAGCCAGTCTGTTGGAAGGTAGAACCAAAATCAAAGAAGCCTGTGTTCCTAGTGATATCATAATAGCTATGGATTGCCTACATCTGAAATTCATGTTATAGGACAGTATTCTCTTAAAGCTACTGGTATTTGGGGCTAGTTGTAGCTGAATAAAATTCTTAACTAACTCACATAAACCCTTTTTGTTATTATCACTCCCCTTCTCTCTGAAACTATTTTCATAAAGACTATATTGTTGTTTGGGGAGTTATTTTAATTGTTTTCTTATGACATTTAAATGTTCATTGTAAAAAATTAAGTGTAAATTTAAAAAATAAAAATCATGTATAATTCCACTGTCCAGAACTAACCACAGTTAGCATTTGGATGTTTTGCCTTCTGGTCTTTTTTCTGTACATATGTTGTATGGATGTATTCATATATATCCATCTTCATTTATTTATTACTTAAATATTTGCCTATCATATTAAGTCTAATCTAACCATCATTTGAATACTGTATAACATTGTGTTCTGTGAATGTGGCATAATTTAGCTTTCTTATCTAGTTGGATAATGACTTTTTTTGTGTGTTTGGATGTTACAAACATGACTATAGTGAATATTTTAGTGTATAAAGATCCTGTGTTTATGCATCTTAGATTCTTATCTTAGAATAGATTCCTAAGTGAATGCATCTAGCCTCAATACACAAGACCAAAATGCTTTTCAAAAACATATTAATATGCACCCAATCCACTCCATAGCACCAGGCATGCCTGTTTAATCATCTTTGCTAGTTTAATAAGTGGAAATATTATATCCAAGCATTGCTTTACTTTTTAAGCATTTGGTTATTATCGAGAGTAAACATTGCTCATAGTGTTCATTATCACGTGCTTCTCACTATGTTTCATGCATTTTTGTATCTCCAACATATATCACACTCCCTGGATTGCAGGAGATGCTCAATATGGCTTCACCAGAAGGATATGGTTATTCTCAATAACAGTGTACCTGAGATGACCTAAGAAAAATTGCTTTTGGATACATTACAGATTATATTATACCCATGGAGTTTTAGAGTTTGAATACTGGCAGTCCATGAATGATTATAATAATTATAGCTAACACTGAGTTTTTTCTATGCATCACACACTGTTCTAAAAACTGTTAAGTAGGTACATCATCTTGTTCAACCATTACAACAACCCTATGAAGTAGATGTGTTAGTGTCTGAACATTAGTAGATGTTCAGAAGCTAAGGCAAAAAGATGTTAAATCAACGAAACAAGGATTGAAAGTGATTCTAGAATGAGTTTTTACTCAGTGGCTCTAATGTGAAATAGAATCTTGTGTTTCAGGAGATATCAAGAGGGGAAAAAAAATAATGGCCCTGGTCTCCAAAAGTTCAATCTGCAGAGATGTTATATAATTTGCAGGAGATTACACTGGTAGTAACTTATAGAGCCAAGATTTGGATCTAGACAGTGAGTCTCAGACCCACCTTCTTAAACACTTTGTACAGAATACACAAAAATAGAAGTTGGAACATGGCAGTGCATATTTAATTATCAAAGAGGCAGACCCAACAGTTAAGTGCCCTCAGAAGACAGCACATTCACCATGAGCTGGAACGACTGGGAATGGCCTTCACTATGAAATCATCCTTCACTATTACATCAAAATGGCAGCCAAAGAAACATGGCATTAGAGAGAAGACCTATGATGGAAATAGACAAATGTAGGTTTAAATCCCAGCTCCACCTCTTCCCATGTAATGGGAATAAATACTCTTCTGTAACAAGGTGGTTGTAAACATGATGTAAGTTGGTGTGCATATTGCATTTAGCAAAGTTTCAAGTCTTTAGTAGGTACACAAAAAATGGGATTTATCTTACATAGCAGACACTATGCATTGGCTCCCTTTTATCCTGCCTTCCTCTACTATAAAAGCATGAAAACTGAAACACTTGACTTTCCAGTCTCCCAATGACATGATCTGGGTAATGAGAAAAAGACAGACATCTTCAGGAAGCTGTCTACCCACAAATGAAAAGCGAATGCCTCATAAGGAAAAGGCATCCCTCTTCATCTTACCTCGGGTGATGAAATGATGCCAGGAGCAGCAGCAACCATTTTGAGACCATGAGGGTAAAATGCAAATGCTGAAAATGTAGTAGGACAGAAAGACAGAAAGGGCCTGGGTGCCTAGTGATATGTTCTTTCAGCCACTATCACTGTCCCGGGCTGCCTACCTCCATTCTCACTTCTGAGTGAGGAAATTAATGCCTACACATTTTGGTCACTATTTGTTAGATTTCTGTTGCTGAACACTTTTCTCATCATTTGCCAGAGTTCCTTGCATTTCCCTAGACCACAGAGTACACATATATGAGCGACATATCTCCCATTATCAAATAGCCAATGTCTACTTTGTAAAGTCAAAGATTTCTTTCTATAGGTAGGACTCAGGACACCAGGTTTAGGTGGCAAATTGTGAATCTAATACTTCTGTTCATTATCAGCCAGTTGGAGAGCTGGCTGTTTATGGTTTAGAATTAAATGTTGTGCTCACTTAATGAGATTTTAATCACCAGGGACAATATGAGTGACAGGAATTTGGGGAGTACTATGTAGCTGATATAGAGACAAACAGGTCAGGATTCAAATTCTGGAATTGCTACATACTAACAGTGACCACAAATAATTAGCTTCAATTCTCTTGACATCAGTTTTTGCCTCTATAAAATGAAGATAATAACTCTTATCTTCTAGAGTTAACAACTAAGATCAGGTATTGTATTATATGTAAAACAACTAACACAGTAACTAGAAATCATAACAACTAACAAAAAAAAATAGCTAGAGTTATACATTACTAAAGACCATAAGAAATAGTAGTCCTCCATTCACTTACCTGCTATTTATAAGAACCTATTATGGGCCACGCCCCAGGACTCTAGAAGCAAAGAAGAAAATCAGGTTCTTGCCTCCTACCCCCTACTATGGAGCTTATATTCACATGGCAGAAACACAAAGTGAACAAATAGGTAAAGGACTCAATCCTCTAAGAGGGTAGAAAGAGCTAGGAAGAAAAATAGTGTTTAGGACTTCAGGGGCAGTAATGGGTGGGATGTCATCATGGTTAACAGTGAGCCATGCTTTGGTTTTCATAACAAAAAGTTTCTCCCCATTTTGCTTAAGAGATGATGAAGGACCAATGAACCCATCAGTTTGGTTTACTAATTTAATATCACATAATACTGATTACTTCTGAAACTCAGGCCCATTAGAAACACAAATTCTTGTGATTTAAAAAAATTATTTAACATATAAAAAGGTGCAATTCATATCTTTTGCAAGGATCTGAACACTGGATAAGTAAGTATCACAACCCCTGCCCCTTTTTCTCATCCTTCAACCCCACCTTGTTATCTACTGAATAATTTTCTTCCAAGCCCTGCCATTGACTGTGCCCTCAGACGCTGAAGAGCATCTGAGACAATTGGTTGCAGAAGACATATTAAAAACACAATCTCTTTTGTCTAAAATGTTTTCAATTATTTTTATAAAGTGTGTGTTATTTTCTAAGACCCAATGCTCCACTGACATATTTTGTCTATTTTATTGTGGGAGAAAAAAAAATGAAAAGCTGAACTATATCTGTATTTTTCTGTTCAGATGAAGCCATTGCTCTCCTGTAGTCTCATCCTGTTTCTGTCCAGCGAGATGGCACTGCCACTGGCAATTTCCTTTCTCTTTTAGCTATCCTGGTCCTTCCAGACTCACGGCCGAGGTACAAAATATTGACTTGAAAAGTAATTAAGATAAAAGTATTCCAAAAGAGAACACACGATTATTCGAAGTCATTGGACACCGTTCAAAAGGAAAGATCTATGGAATACAAGAGCTGAGAGCCATCACGCTGTTTCTCCTCCACTTCTCACATTAAGGAAAAAGACTAATTATAAATCTCCAGCAAATATGACCTGGTAAAGAGTTTTCAAACAAAAGCCTGCACTGGAAAGGATATCTGGCAGATCTGGGTACTTGTTTTCACTAATAACCATTAAAGTTGTTCCTAGTAAACCATTTTACAGCAACATTAGAAATATCAGAGTTTACATTTTCATTAATGAATTGCTGCAGAATGTAAGCGCTGCACCACGTCTCCAAACGGCTCCCATCCTCGCTTTGTCTCCGTTGTGCTTTTTTTCACCCTTAACATTTCATTTCCAATGACACGTCAGCCGTCTTTCACCAACCTCAAAGGAAAGTTGAATGCGGGGCTCACAAAGTTAAGCTGACATTTGCTCCCTTCCAATAAAAAATATTTAGTCCATTAAACATAAATACCTGTCATTATGATACATGGACTGGGTGCAAACCTCCCGGTTCCCTCTGATGTTTATTACATCCAAACAACTGCAGTGCCTGCATGTTTTCAACTTTAGTGTATTGATTAAACTTTTAAATGGCTGCCATATAACCCAGGGACAGCGGGAAGATTAATTTGCGTCAATGTTCATCTGTAATTCATTAGCCATTTATTCTTTACAACCACATGGGCTATCAAGAAAATGCAGGCCATTTTTCACTCGGCACAGGCTGAGAACAGATTCTGAAATTTGTGCTGCATACAAATAAGTTTCCTGGGCCTGGCCAGCTAAACTGCTTGGCTTTTCAAAAGTTAAAGTTGGGAAATGGCAGCAGGGAAGGAACATTAAAAACCAGAAATAGGGAAAAACACACATCCTCAGGGTGCTCACGATTTAACTGAGTTTGTCCACCATCTTTTCATCCATGGATTACGGTTTCTTATTTCAGTCGGATTAAAATAACAGAAACTTGTGCCTGAATGAGGACCATAAATAACAAGAGTTGCTTTTTCCCATCCCTCCCTTCCCACCCCCCTTTTAATATCTCCTAAAATGCTGTTTCTGGCAGAAAACTCCAGCGAGTGGCAGAGAAGTAGAAAAGTGCATAGCCTAGAGGAACTTGGAGCTGGGATCTCAGGGACAGTGGCATTTGAACCAACTCTCCCTCCAACAGTGGAATCTCATCCCGCCTTGAGTTGGGAAGGTGCCCAGCTAAATAGCGGCGTGTTTCCTGAGGGAAGAGGTAAGCCATCTGGCTTCTCCACGTGCCCTCCTGACCCCCTTGGCAGAACACAAAATGCGTATTAAAGGCATAAATGGAATAAGCACCCCAGTGAAAGGCCCTTTGACACACAAGCCACTTTGGGGAGGGAAGGAAGGAAGAGTCTGTGTATGCTTAGGTCGGGGCTGGAGGAGAATAAAGCACACGGGGGAAATTTTTCTTCATAAGGATGAATAATTAAAGTGGAGAGCTAAGTGCCCAGGCCTCACTGTAGTTAATAACTGCAATAGTGAGCAGAAAAAAAAAAAAAATCAATGGTCAGGATGACATCTGGGGAAGATGGCTGGCAGGTACCCATTTGCAGGACATGTGAAAGCCAGTGCGCAGCTGTACAAGGCAGCAACTCTTTTTCTCTGGTCTGCAGTGCCCACAAATATCAAAGGCACCAGGCATATTGGTAACCTTTGGTAACAGTGTCCATGAAAGAGCCCACAGAAGAGGCCTTGGGGATGAAGTGGTAAATTACCCATTTATAATATAACTGCTCAGGCGGCTTACAACTAAGGATAAAAGGGAGCCCTCCACAAAGGCATCCATCCATCTGGAGCCATCCTTGTCCCTGCCCAGGAGTTGTCCACACCAGAAATCAGCAGCATATAACTTTTCAGACCCTCAGGGAGAGGTGGCGGGGGATCATCCTAGAAATGCAGCTTGAGGAGTTTTGTTTGGCTTGTGGATGTGATGTGTAAGTTTCAAAAGAAATGCACATGAATTGTAGAAAAATGAGCTGGATGAAACCTCAAGGTCATTAGTTCCAGCCCCCTGCCATGTATAAGATCCATCGACTTTATCTATTTTTCTAGTAACTAGTACACTGGTCTTTGCATCTTGCAAGAGCTCAATGCATATTTGCAGAGTGATTGATTCATTCAACCTATGCACACAGATTCATTCAACCACTCAACAAATATTTATTGACTGTCTATCATATCCCTGGCACCATTCTAGAACTAAGATAAAGTGGGGAACAAGTGTAGCTGAAAACGCATGGCAATAGGGTACTTCTATTATAGTTGCCTTTTGCTTTCCTGTGGAGGCAAGGGACTTTCTAGCATCCTAGGACATCAGTTTTAGAGGACTAGGGCTATGTTCTTTGGTCTTCCTATGAGCAATCCCTGAAAATGGTGGTGGTTAAATAGCTTATGTTTTGTGAATTAACTGGATAAGAACTAGGATTAAACAAGTCTGAAATTCAAGAAAAACTCAGTATATACATGTTTATTGAAAATTTCAGTTAACCTTGATTCCAAGCATAAGTTTAACCTCTACAAGTGAGGTTTGGGTAAGGGTTTATTTTTTGGAGCTGAGACTCCACAAATATGCTACTCGCCAAATTTTCTATCATAATTGACCTTGAGTTTGAGGAACAAAAAGGAATTTTGTGGAGGTTTCAATCACTTAAGAAGCAAATACTGAAGACAACTGTGTCTGCCACACTTTTGGGGAGATACTGTGCCGTATAAAGAATAAATATAAATCATTATCTCTAGTCTCATGCAAGGAACTTACAATCTCTTTGAGGAAACAAAATTAATACGTGAGAGCTAACTAATACACAATAACAGAGAATTAGGGGCAAAATGCTTAACATGCTTTTTTCCTCTTAAATAATACTGAAAAAATATTTATATCTGATGTAGTCAAGGCAACTGGAGTACTAGAACTTTCATACATAAAATTAGTGGATGAAAGTCACCTGAAAAAACATATTTCAAGAGCCTGAAAATGCTTTTCCCTTCTCTCCCCTAAATTCCAATTCTTGATATTTATGCTAAGGAACTAATTCCCCAAAGAAAGGAAAGCTACACAACAAAGATTTTCTCTGCAGAGCTTTTTATCATAAGGGACAGGTAGTAAAGCAAAGATTATGTAAATAATTATGTATTGACTCTATGGACCATTGGATAGTCATTAAAACGGTAATAATGAATAGAATGGAGCAACAGAGGAAAGCATGAAACTATGCTAACATAGAACATGAAATTGTAAGTTCACTAGAGTTACAACTATGTATTCATATGAAATACTGCAAGGATATAGGGAGTTAATATTATAGAAAATATGTCTCTATTTTTAATCAAATGTTCTACAAGTTTGTTTTCTTGCTTTTATAATTAGAAAAAGTTCTAAAATGTTTAAACTCTGTGGAACATATACTAAAAGAAGCTTCATGATGAAGGAGCTAGAGTTAAGCCTTAAAGAAACAAATTTTAATAAACAGAAAGAAAGAGAAAAAAATATCCCTGGCAAAGAATATTCTCAGCAAAGCCTGAGAATTTGAAATGTGCATGGCCTGAAGCAGGAATAATGAAGAGATTTGTCTGGCTAGAGGTGGTGAGGCACTTTAGAGAAATAACATCAGATAAATGACACTAGATAATTTTTTAAAACTTTGGTTACATGAGAATGTAATTATTTCCTTTCTACCTTTCCAAACCAACAGGTATATTTCTTACTTTAGATCTCCCTAATTTTATGGGTCAAATGCTATTAGAAAAATATATCAGAGATTGGCCGAGTTTTTGTTTTTAACTTTAGAAAATGATTCTGCATTCCTCTTATTTAACACATTTAAAAAGAATAGTTGACGTCATCTTGAAATAGAAGAGGGTGGATAATGTTTGTAATTTTTTAAAAAGTATACAACAAAAAGGAGCAAAAAAGAAAAAAAATAATTCATGATCTCACAAATAATGCTGCAATAGTTAAACAACATGGAACTTGTAAAAAAAAAACTGAAAGAGAGATTAGTGGTACAAAATAGAAAGAAAAGAACAAGATTCTATTACAAAATAATTTACACTATGATAAAGTTGACATTTTCTCTCAGTGAGGACATGAAGCACTGTTTAATAAATGTAAGGACTAAATGAATTTGCAATCCTAACCAGATAGTCCAACACAAGTAAACTATTAGACAACAATCACCACAAACAATTAGAGACTCTCCAATCTCCAGGAATATGCAATAAAAGCAAAGGAAGAAATAATACAAGAAAATATTGTTAGGTCTAACCATGTAAAAAGTTTTCCTCTGCCATGGTAAAACACCATAAAAAAGTAAAAGCCAAATTACAACCTTAAAAAAAGTATGCTTTTTATCATCTATGACAGGTGAAGGATTATTACCTACTTTAGTAAACATTTCTTACAAGTAAAAGCAAAAATTATTAACAGCTCTATAAGAAGAGCTGTTTACAACATAAAAATAAAAATAGTCAGTAAACTCATGGAGCAAGTTGAGTCCCACAAGGTATCAGATAAATGTTTTAAAGAGGCATTTTGCTATTTTGTAAAATGGTAATACATAATGTTTGTGATAATGTAGTGAAATGAATCCTCTCACACTCTGTTGGTAGAAGTTTCAATTAGTACAGCTTGTGGGAAAGCTGTCAACGTATATCAAACACTTAAAAAAAAAATCTTAAAACAAGCCAAACCAAAACAAAATATTTCTCTTTATGTCCTTCTCCCTGCCAAACATATATGAATATGTTTTTGTCTCTGCAGGACAGTCTGGATGGAAGGGAAAATTTACTTTTCTTTGAATATACTTTTGACTTTACAAGAAATGCTTCTAACTTTCTACCATTAAGAACCAAGTATGCTATAGGTTTTGTTTGTTTTAGGTAGATATTGTTTATTTAGCTAAAAAGTTCCATTCAACTCCTTGTTCCTTGAGAGATTTTAATTATAAATGAATGTATGCCACTTTTTCAATATACAGTATTTTCATAAATGTTCAACTCCAGGGATTTCAAATTTCCATTATTTTTATGAGCCATGTGTTAGAATTGTTTTTTAAATATCTAAACAGATGTGTTTCAATTTCAAAAAAAAATTTTTTTTTGAGACTGGGTTATGAGACTGGCTAATTTTTGTATTTTTGGTAGAGATGGGGTTTCGCCACGTTGCCCAGGCTGGTCTTGAACTCCTTTCCTCCAGAAATCCGCCCTTCTCAGCCTCCCAACGTGCTGGGATTACACATGTGAGCCACCACACCTGGCTAACAGATGGGGTTCTTCTAGTTAACTTTTTAGTATAAATTTCTAAATTAAAATTTTATTGTAGTCAGAGAACATGTGATACTTAGTTTTTGAAATTTGTTAACATTTGCTTTTATAGCTTAAGATGTGGTCAAATTAAAAAATGTTCCATATATGCTTAAGAATGTGTGTTTCTCTAACTGCGCACAGTTCTACATATGCCCATAAAAATCAGCTTGTTATTCATCTCTTACACCTTTTTTTGTTCTGTTTGAGCTATCACAATTGAAAGAAATATTTTGAAATCTTTTACTGTTATGGAGATTTTCATATTTTTTTCTCTTACATAAATATTTGCTTTAAGTGGTGTGAAGCTATCATAGTTCATCAATTCTAAGACAGTTTTTTTCACATTTAACATCTCAAAATGAAGATCTCTTATAATTGACATAATATGAAACGATTATTTCATAGTTTAGTTGCAGGAGTTTTTTTACTGTTCACAGTGGTAGATAAAATAATAGCATGTCTTACAAATGTTGGTATCTCAGATATGATGAAATATAATATTTTAGCAGGTTCATACAAACTTAGATTTAAAAAAAATCTTTTTGGTGAATCAAAAGGTCTATCATTATATGAGGTCCTCTTCGTCCACCGTAATACTTTTTGTCTTGAATTCTATATGTGAGAGATATATTCTATTCGATAGAGATACAGATACAGATGATAGATAGATAGATGATTGATAGATAGATAGATAGATAGATAGATAGATAGATAGATAGATAGATGACAGATAAATGGATAGATGGATAGATAGGTAGGTAGGTAAGTAGGTAGATAGATAGATAGATAGATAGATAGATAGATAGATATTCTCACTTTGTTTTCGTTGCCATTGCCTGATATATCCTCAAACAGGGGTATCCTTATATTTTCATACATATATTGTAAAGGATATATAGTTGGGTTTATTTATTTTTTCATCTAATAAGACAATGTCTGTAGTTCACTTGTGAGTTCAGTTCATGTAGTGATTGTGATGGTTGATCCCTTTAGATATGTTTCTAGCGTATTACTTCGGAATTTGTATTTTTTCCACTTCTAAGCTTCTTTTTCTCTTTTATTGATTACATACATATATGTGTGTGTGTATATATATATAATTTATATATATGTCATATATATTATATATATGTTATATATATTATATATATGTTATATATATTATATATATATACACACACACACACATATATATTTCTCTCCACTAGTTTGGGATTTATATACTCTATTTTTTGGTGGTTATTTGTGACAATGTATCACACATTGCTGATCTAAAAAATCTTACATTAATATCTTAAACCCTTTGCCTGAACACTTAAACTCTGATCACTTCCTCCTGAATTAGATGTTACATTTGACAGTGATTTCCTTCTGTCCTTTTGTGAAAATCCACAAATTATGTTTTCATAAAGAAAGTGTTTGTTTAGATTTACTTACATGTTTGCCATTTTTTTTCTCATGATTCCTTTAAATCATTTCACACTTTTCTTCCAAGATAATTTATACCTTTCTCAGGTACCTGCTTTAGAAGTTCTTTTAGTTGAATATACAGGTAGTAAATTATTTCCATTTTGTCCATACCAATATTTCTTATTTTGCACTCCTTCTTGAGAGATAGCTTTACTTCTAACACAATTCCAAGCTGATATTTATTTTTCTCCCAGTACTCTGAAAATAAAATCCCACTGCTTCCCTGCTTCCATTTTGATGCCAAGAAATCTGCCTTGTGCCTTCTAATTGTCATTTCTTTATAGGTGACTTTTGTCTTCTGGCTACTCATAAAATCTTCTCTTTGTCTTTGGTGCTCTGCGGTTTTAATATTCTTGGTTAGGTGGGGCTTTTAAGTTTACCTGCATGCTCTGTCATATGTATCGTATATATTTTTCCATCATTTTGAAGAATTCTCAGCTGCCACCTCTTCAAGTATGGCTCTGCTATCTTTTTCCTATTCTCTCTTCCTGGAACTTTGATTTGTTGAATGGAAAACCTCAGTCAAGCCTCTATACCATCTAACCTCTTAGGCTTTCCATTTCTGGTTATTTCAGTGTTGCATTCTGTATATATTAATATCTTTAGAGCAACTTACTAGTTTGCTAATATTGTCTCTTCAATGATAATCTATTTAACTGTGGGTTTTAAAGTATATATAATAATATTTTTATACTGAAAGTTTTACTTGGATATTTTTCAAACTGGTTACTTTTTAAAACTCTTATGGCTTTCTCTATTTTATTTTATTTTATTTTTTTTGAGATGGAGTCTCACTCTGTCTCCCAAGCCGGAGTGCAGTGGCCAGATCTCAGCTCACTGCAAGCTCTGCTTCCCGGGTTTACGCCATTCTCCTGCCTCAGCCTCCCGAGTAGCTGGGACTACAGGCGCCCGCCACCTCGCCCGGTTAGTTTTTTTGTGTGTGTTTTTTTTTAGTAGAGACGGGGTTTCACCGTGTTAGCCAGGATGGTCTCGATCTCCTGACCTCGTGATCCGCCCATCTCGGCCTCCCAAAGTGCTGGGATTACAGGCTTGAGCCACCGCGCCCGGCCAGCTTTCTCTATTTTAACCCACCTTTATTTGTTTAATCATTTCATACAAATTTGCTTTATGTTCTGATTGTGATAATTTTAATATCTGATACCATTTTGGCATCCAAATCTGTTTCTTTTGCTAACTCTTATGTGAGATTTCCTTGAGTGTTTGCTAATTTCTGATCGTGAGCTCATATTTGCCTTTTATCAACCTGTACTATTCACAATAGCAAAGACTTGGAATCAACCCAAATGTCCATCAGTGGCAGATTGGATTAAGAAAATGTGGCACATATACACCATGGAATACTATGCAGCCATAAAAAAGGAGGAGTTTGTGTCCTTTGTAGGGACATGGATGCAGCTGGAAACCTGTGGAATTCTTGACAGCCTAAGCTTATGAAGCTTTCTTTTAGGAAGAATCTGTGCTACAGATAACAAATCGCTTGATTAAGCTTCAAGAATCCAGATCTAACAAAGGAGTTTTTGATTCATATCCCCCAGTGTATGGTGGGTCCAAGGCTTTATCTCTATAATTCAATGTCTGAATTTGGGGAAAACGCATTCTTCTTTCTGATTTCAGCTTGGTGTTTTTCTTATTTTTTCTCCTGTTTAGTGATAGTTCCTATTTCTAGCTGACACAGAAATGCATTAACAATAATTATTTATCCAGAAATAAGATCTATTTAAGAGGATGAGGGCTGGGCAAGGTGCCTCATGGCTGAAATCCCAACACTTTGGGAGGCCAAGGCGGGCAGATTGCTTGAGTCCAGGAGTTCAAGACCAGCCTGGGAAACATGGAAAAACTACGTCTCTACAAAAAATACAAAAATTAGCTGGGTGTGGTGGTACATGCCTGTAGTCCCAAGTACTCAGGAGGCTGAGGTGGGAGGATTGCTTGAGCCTGAGAGGCAGAGGTTGCAGTAAACCAAGATCATGCCACTGCACTCCAGCCTGGGTGATAGAGTGAGACCCTGTCTCAAAAAAAAAAAAAAGGATGTGTATTCAGAGTGTCTAATCTACCATACTTTCTAATATACATTTATTATTTTTTAATGGCTTAAATACTTAAGTTAGTGAAATTACACCACTAAATTCAAGGTTCAATTTGCCCCAAATAATCACATTTAACTAATGAAAGTTTACAAAACCTTTTTTTGATAGATACACTGTTTGGCCTTTAAATTTATTTTCTAGACATTTCGCTGAAGTACATTTGGCTAATTCAGAAATGCTTTACACTTAAGTTCAATTGACTATGGAGTTACAAGAACAAACATTTCCATGTACTCCCACATTTTAGGATTAGATTAAGTCCCATAAGTGAAGAGGCCACACAGAATAGAAGGAGAAACAGCATATCACAGCATACCATGCATTTCTTAGTTCTCAGAGTCCATGAAAGGCATGTTTAGTAGGTTGGGACATGTCTTTGCAAGGTAATGCACAGCTCAATTTTTTTCAATACAACTGCCCTTTATACTCAAAGCTTGCATAATCATGCCAGAAGAATGTATTACAATAATGTATGCACATCCATTTATTAGCAGTTTTGTAACCAAGAACTTTCTGGTTCTTGTGCAGGTAGAGGTAGTAGTCAGTACCCAACTGTACTTGAACAAAAGCACTATCTTCATATTTCTAGCTTTCTAGAAAGCCCATTTATTCATGGATCCCATGACGATGTGTGCATCAGCATGTTACTATGGCATAACTTTAAATGGTGTAATAAAGTATGTGATTCCAGTTTTGGTATTTGACCACTGACAGCTTTCAGGCTGCACTCCTCCACTTTTCCCCCAGCCCCATGTCTGGACAGACTGGTAAGAAAGCCAGCATGCTCCCTCCCTTGGCACAAGGAGGGAAGTTCAAATCATGCAAAAATTGGCACACATGTGGGAACTCTCTCCCCAACACTGCTCCCTAAGCACAATAAAAAACCAAAACCTTTTGCCCCTTCCTTCACTCAAGCCAAACAAACTGACTTGGATGCCTGTCCTGCTCTCTCCAGAATGCCTCATGATGTAATGAATATTTTCATACCCTCCTGGTGCTTTTGTGGCATTGTCCGTCTTGACATATGAACCAATTTTGGGAGGGGGTGATTGATTCCATTTCTCTGCTAAGCAACCACCTGACAACTGGCCCTGTGATGAGGATGATCTACGTGATGGCCACTATCACCTGGGGAGCTTTTGTCCTTTGCTTTTGGTGGGCTAACAGGCTCTGCTTCTGGCTGGCAAGCAGACACTTTGGAAGCCTGCAGGTTAGCATGCACTTTGAGCTGCATTTGCTGAATCCTACTGTGCCTCTTCTATAGACTTAATCAACCTAAGTTGAGGTTTCAATACTGGCATTTAGGGACAAGAGTATGGGATTGGGGTGCTACTTAAAGTTACCCTAGGTCATATGTCTTAGCGTGGGCCTATCTTTGTGCCTCAGATTAAATCTCTATTCTAGCATAAGCTGTGGCTTATGATGGGTTCAGGGAAACAATTCTTACCCTAATACTATTTGTTCTGTGTCTCAACCAGGAAAGGATCCTATTCAGTAATGACAGAAAAGACTGATACTGATAAGCTATGTAATACATGGGCCCCTTGGGTGCCATTGTGTCAAGAATAGTCACCCTGTGGCATACTGAGGTCTACACTCCTATAAACAGTTCATTCACACATACCTGCCCTGCCTATCCCTCTGCCACCAAAAGAAAACCCGATCCTCAAAGTTAGAGGGAAAGAGTACCCATGACTGCCAAAGCACAGACCTTTATGAGAAGTAGACTTGAATGCATTATCTCTGCCCCACTTAAAAGGCCAGAGGACACTAACAGACAACTATTATATATATAAAATTGACCAACAAAGACACTGTGTTCATTGAGTGATGTGGCTTATCAACATATTAAAGGGCTAATTCAAACTCTACTTAAGTCAGTACCCTACCCAATAAAACAACTGCCATGGGGGAGGTCCCTCACCTTGATGATAATGAAGTGGTACTCTCTGAAGAGAAAATGTATATATATACATCTGAACAAAGAAGACACAACCCTTTTAAAGTGTATCCAGCAACCGTCAAATTTAAAAGCAAGTAAACAAAAGTGAGCAGTGGGGGAAACTAAAACAGAGATCCATAATTTGATCCAATTAGAAATCTAAAATGTACTAAAAATATATAATAAAAATTGAAAAGTAAAAAGGATGCCTATTAGCTTTTGTGTTTTAAAACATAGGGTTCAAAACTAACTCTAATATCTACAAAGGCAAACCTTCATGGTCTTAACTAATTCTGAGGCTCAAATTACAGTTATGTTTGGGATCTCACCAAATTTAAATTGTCCTCCATTTTGCATATGGTAACTCCCCTAAGAGTTTAACCATAAATTTATTACATTGATCTATATGTAATAAAGAGTTACCATACTCTTAGGGAGATTACCAAATGCAAAGTAGAGGGCAAACAGGTATGCCTCACCTTGACCACTGGTACACTTTCCTTGTCTAAATTCTCCACGGCCTTAGCACCTGTTGCCTTATATATACGCCTTAACATATATCACATAGTAGATACGACCTATCCCAATGAGTAATAAATTGAAATAAAATTAAATCTTTGACATTTAAAATCAGCTTGAAAAAAATGGAATACCACAAACCTAAAATAGAATAATCCATCTCTGGTTAAAATAGTTAATATGTCCTAATATAACAAAGCCTACAGAAATTAAGGCCCACAACACAAGGGGTACTATCTTCCTATTTAATGGTAATTCTAAGGATCACTATTTTTTCTTTGGTTGTTTTGCTTTTGGTATCATTGCTAAGAAGGTTAGCCCAAGGTCATGAAGACTTACTCCTATGTTTTCTTCTAAAAATTTTATCATTTTGCTGTTACATTTAGGTCTATGATCCATTTTGAGTTAATTTTTATATATTATATAAGTAAGGGGTAGAACTTTATTCATGTGTACATGCATATTCTGTTGCCTCATCATCATTTGTCGAAAAGGTTGTTCTTTTCCCATTTAAATGTCTTGGTACCCTTGTCAAAAATTAATTGACCTTAAATGTAAGGCTTTATTTCTGAATTTTCAACTTTATTACATTGATCTATACATTTATCCTCATACTAGTACTATACTTTCTTCATTACTGTTTTTGAAGTTTTGAAATTGGGAAGTGTGAGTGTATTAGTCCGTTTTCACACTGCTGATAAAGACATACCTGACACTGGGAAGAAAAACAGGTTTAATTGGACTTATAGTTCCACATGACTGGGGAGGCCTCAGAATCATGGTGGGAGATGAAAGGCACTTTTTACATGGTGGTAGCAAGAGAAAATGAGGAAGATGCAAAAGCAGAAACCCCTGATAAAACCATCAGATCTTGTGAGACTTATTCACTACCACGAGAACAGTATGGAGGAAACTGCCTCCATGATTCAAATTATCTCCCACTGGGTCCCTCCCACAACATATGGGAATTATGGGATTACAATTTAAGAGGAGATCTGGGTGGGGACACAGAGCCAAACCATATCAGCAAGTCATCCAACTTTGTCTTCGTTTTCAAGATTGTTTTTGTTATTCTGGATCCCTTGCTTTTCAATATGAATTTTAAAATCAGCTTGTCAATTTCTGCAAAAAAAGCCAGCTGAGATTTTGATAGGGATTGTGCTAAATCTAGATAAATTTGAGAAATAACGTCATTTTTTAATAATATTAAGCCTTTTAATTCATGAATATGGGCTGCCTTTCTATTATTTTGCTCTTCTTTAATTTTTTAATGTTTTGAGTTTTTACCATATAAGTTTTACATATATTAAATTTATTCCTATATATTTAATATATTTATATATTATTGTGAATAGAATTATTTTCTTAATTTTTGGATTTTTCTCTGTAAATGTATAGAAAGAAAATTGATTTTTCATATATTGATCTTGTATCTTGCAATCTTGCTAACTCATGTATTAGTTCTAATAGGTTTTTAGTGGTTTCCTTGGGATTTTCTAATATGTAAGATCATCTGACTCCATCATCTTGCTGCTGACAGCTTTCAGATCCCTTTTCTCCCACTTCTCTTTTCCCCTCACACTTGAGCAAGCCAATTAACAAACAAATCCCAGGCCCTCCTTTCCTTGGCACTAGCATGGACGTCAAACCACGTAAACTCGAGCCTGTACACGGGAGCCCTAATGCCAGCCCACACCCAGACACAGTAGAAACCAAAGCCACTTACGCCTTCTTCACTCGAACCTAACAGAAAAGCTTGGGTGTTTCCTCTGCTCTCCCTAGAAAGCCTCATGATATAAGTAATAAATGTTTCCATACACTCTTCATGCATATGTGGCATCATTAGTCTTGACTCTGAACCAATAGGATGGGGGATATTGATCCCACCTTTTCAGGACAACTGCAAGACAAACATCAAAAAATAGGAACAATTCAAATATCCCACAATAAGGCTCAGGTTATAGACTTCCCATCCCTGCTTTATCCAGTGAGTTTCATTTTTATTTACTTTGCAACCTGGTCTTCAAAGAAAGAATCCCTTGCAAGATGAAGTTTAATAGTTACAAGAAACTTAAACTTCATACAGCTTAACCTGAAGAAGACTGCATAGATGCAGCATATGAGCTGTGAAAGGCAGATACAGTGTGGACACAGGGGCAGGAATTGTCTAACAGGTGAGAAGGTGGCTAAAGCTCTAGCAAGATGATCAATCACATCTGGGGTCATAGGCTCTGGAAGACCTCATCTCAACAATGATCATGAGGCATCGATTTGTGCAGTAGAATTTCAGAGCCCCAAGGAATTACACAATTATCTAATTCATCTTGTTCGCTGTACAAGTGAAGAAGTGATCCCCAGATAAATTGAGTGGCTGGTTTAGGTTACCTGGCCATTACACATTTTGTGGCAATTCGAGGTTCTTCTGATCTCCCTGTCTGTGCTCTTCCCACCTATGCTTTCCCAGTCTACCGATAAGATCAGGAAGCATTCCAATCATCATGGTTCATTTTTCTGCGTTTTGATAAGAAAAAGTGGTTTCTGAATCATGTTCCTGAAAAAAGAATGCCACAGGTTTGTGTCTCCAACTTGTAAAACATTAGGGCGGCTGGGGGCAGTGGCTCACGCCTGTAATCCCAGCACTTTGGAAGGCCAAGGTGGGTGGATTCCCTGAGGTCAGGAGTTTGAGAACAGCCTGGTTAACTTGGTGAAATCCCGTTTCTACTAAAAATACAAAAATTAGCCAAGAATGGTGGCACACGCTTGTAGTCTCAGCTACTCAGGAGGCTGAGGCAGGAGAATCGCTTGAATCCAGGAAGCAGAGGTTGCAGTGAGCTGAGATCGTGCCACACCACTCCACTCCAGCCTGGGCAACAAAGCCAGACTCCATCTCAGAAAAAACAACAAACAAAACAACAACAAAAACGGAAAGACAAAAAATAAAACAAAACAAAAATAAACATTGGGTGATCTGGGGCACTCAGCTACTTTAGTTACTTTCACAGCCTGGTTGGAGCATACTAGTTTTAAACCTCAACTTAGAGCTGTCCTTTACATATACCTGCTTGGCAGCCCAGGTACTCAGCTTAAAGTCTGAGCTTCAGATAATCCAGACTGAAACCCCTTGCCCCAACCCAATACACACATATTTTCACTCTTTATGGCTTAAGCTTGCCTGCCCTGCACTAGCAGTGACCTGAGTATTGTACTTACCACAAGGCTGAAAGGGAACCATCCCAGCAATGAGATAGTTCATGAAATTCAGCCTTCACACAGATAGCCTCTCAGATCTCTACTCTCAGATCTTTCCCATGCAGTGATCCTGCAAACCATTGTTTAGTACCAGCAAGGGAAGAACAAACTGATTCTCATTTCCCCAAATTAAGCAAGGCTGGAATTTTGTGGTTGTTACATTTATTACTGTCTGGCATATTCTAAGAAGTTGGGATCCTGATCTTCTATGTCATTTGTGTTTTAGCATGTACACCCAGTCCTCTGTGTTGCCTGGAAGTCCTTATATTAGCCTAATTTCAAGGAATGTTAGAAAATGGTTAGAAACTTAAGTTGCAAAGTGTTTTGAAATGTGAGCCTGGATTCTCACCTGTTTTTGGTAGAGACACACCTGTTCTCTCAACCCTTCATCACTCATGTCTAGGGCAGCAAATACATTTCATTTGTTCATTATTGGCTGCCTAAATTCTATCTTGGAAAGGATTCTGCATTCTATATTGGATGCACAGGAAGGACTGACATTAGAAATTATTGCTAGGGAATATGAGCTCTTACCAGGAAATATGCACATACCTGCATATTTTCTACCTCAGTGCTGAGAACATAGTGGGTGCTTATGAATACTGAGTGAATATAGCTCAAATTCAACTAATATTTGAGTATCCACTATGGAACAAATAATGTATAGACAAGTTCCCACGTATCCTTTAATATAGTCATCACTACAACACTGAGAGGCAAATAGTATTAGATTCATTGCTAAGACAAGGAAAAGAAGACTCAGAGACACTGGAAAAGTTTTCCAATCCCAGAGAGAAATTAAATTTAAGTATGGACACTGGAGACCAAACTTCAGACTAGGTTCAAATAGTAGCTCTATCACCTTCAGTTGTGTGGTATCCGACGTGTTATTTAACTTCTTGAGGTCTCAGTTATTTCATTAAAAATATAGGATTGCTAATTGTGCCTAGGTCATAGGGAGAAGATAAAATAGAACAGGGTCCAGATCATGATTTCTAAGTATCTTTCTCCAGTAAAAGTCATCAGATTTTCTTGGAGAAATGGCTATTTCTAGACAAAGAAAAGTATAAGATGAACTTAGAAAATAAGGAATAGCACAATAAATAACAAGGGCATGTAAAAAAAAAAAAAAAAACAGTCAAGAGTCAAATGGAATGGTCTCCCAATGGCAAAATCTTAAAATAGTTTGATCAACAACATAAATAACAATAGTAATGGATTATTACCCACAGGATAAAGTAAGAATCTATGAGACCATAATGTTATAAATAAGTAAATATATAAATAGGAGAGCATGGTAAGCTCTTTCTCACAGTATTATTTGGATAAATAAGTGTATAAGAAGTGATAAGAGTAGAAAATCACCATTTGGCAAACACCATAGTAATAACTGTTGTAGGTAAGTACCAACAAGTGCTAAATTTAGTGAAGGAGACTATCATGTGGAACAGGATACTTATACAGTCTCAAAATATCTCCCCACAAGATACTTATTAAATAAAGGAAAACAGGAACTCTTTTCAGAAACATGACAGATTTCCCCTTAACCAGGTGATCAAAGCTGGTATCACCACAACTGGGACAAATTGATATCACATACCTCCTGATACAATGCACTGAGAAGGATGCAGCATGCTATTCTGGCCAAATATGCATCATCTAAAGGTACTCATGAAGAAGCATCTAAAAATTCTAAATTGAGGGATATTGCATAAAATAATTGGCTAGTACTCTTCAAAAATGTCATTCTCCTAGAATACCCAAAGCAGTCTTGAGCAAAAAGAACAAAGCTGGAGACATTACACTGCCTGGTTTCAAAATGTACTATAAAGCTGTAGTAACCAGAGTAACGTGGTACTGGCACAAAAACAGATACATAGATCAATGGAAAAAAAAATAGGGAACCCAGAAATAAACCCAGGCATTTATAGCCAACTCATTTTTGACAGAGGCATCAAGAACATACACTGGGGAAAGGACAGTATCTTCAACGATTGGTGTGGGAAAAACTGGATGTCCATATGCAGAAGAATAAAATTAGACCCCTATCTCTTAGCATATACAAAAATAAAATAAAAATGGATTAAAACTTAAATATAAGAACCGAAACTATGAAACTACTAGAGGAAAACAATGAGGAAATACTTCAGGACATTAATCTTAGCAAATGTTTTTTGAGTAAGACCTCAAAAGCACAGGCAACAACACTGGGACAAATAGTATTAGATTCATTTCTAAGATAAGGATAAGAAGACTCAGAGACAAATAGAATTACATCACACTAAAAAGCTTTTGCACAACAAAAAACAAGAACAATTGACAAATGAATGCATAACCTACAAAATATGAGAAAATATGTGCAAATTATATATATATATGGAACTCAATAGCAAAATTAATATTAATAATAATCTGATTTTTGTAATGGGCAAAAGATCTGAACAGACACTTCTCAAAAGAAGACATACAAATGGCCAATAGGTACATGAAAAAAAAAAGTTCAACATTGATAATAATCAAGGAACTGTAAATCAAAACTACAATGAATTATTAACTTATCTCAGTTAAAATGACTATTATCGAAAAGACACAAAATGACAGATGCTGGTAAAGATGCAGAGAAAGGGGAACATTCATACACTTATGGTGGGAATTAGAATTAACACAGCCACTATAAAAAGTTATACACAATAGAACTACCATATGATCCAGAAATCTCACTGCTGGGCATATGTCCAAAAGAAAGGAAATAAATATATTGCAGAGATATCTGTACTCCCATATTTGTTGCAGCACTATTCACCATAGCCAAGATATGGAATCAAGCTAAATGTCCACCAACAGATAAATGGATAATGTGTTACATATGCACAATGGAATATTATTCAGCCATAAAAAGAATGAAATCCTGTCATTCTGCAGCAACATGGATGGAACTGGAGGATATTATGTTAAATAAGCCAGGCACAAAAAGACAAATACTGTATAATTCATATGTGGGAACTAAAAAATACTTATGCCATGAAGCTAAAAAGTAGAATAGTGGTTAATAGAGGTTGAGAAAAGTAAAGGGGAGAGAGGGATGAAGAAAATTTGGTTGATAGCTACAAAAATCAGTGAGAAAGAATAACTTTTAGTGTTTGATAGCAAATAGCTGCACATAGAAGTCAAATTTTGGTTAAAAAATGTATGAAAAGAAAATAAAGGGAGATCCACCATCTTGTCTCCCCAGCCTCTTGGGATACAGATATGGCTTCTGTTCTTTCAGGAATTAGGAACCTGGTAAAGTGTTCAGCTGTGAATGGAGGTGGTGTTTACTGAATATGCAAAGGTAATATTTAGGACCTGAATGTCTAAGTGTAGACTGGAGACATGAAGGCTAACTTATAAAGGGAAACAAGGGCATTATATTAAATTAGACAAAAGTGCTACAATAAAGTTCCATTTTAAAAATGATCACCAGGGGTTCTGGACAAGATGGCCAACTGGAAACAGTCAGGAAGCACTGTTGTCACCAAGAAAGACCAAAAATTGGGTAAACTAACATATTTTGAATAGATATTCAAAGAGAAAATACCAAGAGTCAAAAGAGAGGTGAGGTAGACACTAAGGCTGAAGAGGGAGGAAGCTGGGAACCCTGCATAGATTTGCCAAATGTTAGGGACAGTTCCTGGCCCCAATTAACTCCTAGAGAAGGGGCAAAATTCCAGCTACAAGTACAGATCCTATAGAGGGCATTGGCACCCTGAAAGCACCCAGAAACAAAGCCAATTGACTATACTCAACTTATGCTACAGTTAAAGAAACACCAGGCCTCTCAGATGAGAAAGAATCCGTGCAAGAAACCTGACAATTCAAAAAGTCAGAGTGTTCCTTTCCCTCCAAATGAGCACCCTAGCTCATAAGCAATGGTATCCAATCAGTTTGAAATGACTAAAATGACACACATAGAATTCATTGTGGATGGCAAGGAAGCTCATTGAGATCAAGAAGAACATTCAAACCAAATCCAGGAATTCACAGAATCCAGTAAAATGATACAAGAGCTAAAAGACAAAATAGCTATTTCAAAAAGGAACCAAACTGAACTTCAGGAATTGAAAAATTCACTATGAGAATTTCATAATACAATCAGAAGCATTAACAGCAGAATAGACGAAGCCACAGAAATAATCTCAGAGCTTGAAGACCAGTTCTTTGAGTAAACTCAGTCAGATAAAATTTTTTTAAAAAATGATTTTTCAAAAAATGAACAAAACATCTGAGAAATATAAGGTTATGTAAAGTGACTAAGCCTACAAGTCATCAACATTATTATGAATCCCTGAACATTTTTTGAAAATTGCTAGAGAAGCTGGCATGCAAATTCAAGAAATACCAAGAACCCCTGCAAAATACTACACAAGATGACAATCCCCAGGGAACATGGTTATCAGAATCACCAAGGTAAATGCAAAAGAAAACATCTTAAAGGCAGGTAGAGAGAAGGATCAGTTCATTTACAAAGGGAATCCCATCAGGCTAGCAGTGGACTTCTCAGCAGAATTCTTACAAGGCAGAAGACATAGGGAGCCTGTTTCCAGTATTCTTAAAAAAAAAAAAAAAAAAGAAAGAAATTTCATACCAACAATTTCATATTCTGCCAAACTAAGCTTCATAAGCAAAAGAGAAATAAAATCCTTCTCAGACAAGCAAATACTGAGGGAATTTATTACCACTAGACCAACCTTAAAAGAGGTCCTTAACAGAGTGCTATACATGGAAACAAAAGAACAATAGCTGCTACCATAAAAACACTCTTAAGCACATAGCCCACAGACACTATAAAGCAACTACACAATCTATGCTACAAAACAACCAGCTAACAATATGATGACAGGATCAAAATCTCACATAACAATAATAACCCTGAATGTAAACAGTCTAAACACCCCACTTAAAAGGCATGGAGTGGCCAACTGGATAAAAAGACAAGATCAAACTCTCTGCCATCATTTAGAGATCCATCTCACATGCAATGACATCCACAAGCTAAAAGTAATGGGATCTACCATGCAAACAGAAAAGAAAAAAGGTCACTAGTCACTATTCTTATATCAGATAAAACAAACTTTAAACCATCAACAAACAAAAAACAGAAAGAAGGACATTACATAATGATAAAGGTTTTGATTTAACAAGAAGATTTAACTATTGTAAACATATATGTACCCAACATTGGAGCATTCAGATTCATAAAACAACTACAAAAAGACCCACACAATAATAATGGAAAACTTCAACACTCCACTGACAGACTTCACTGACATATCATTGAGGCAGAAAATGAACAAAAAATTATGGATTTAAACATGACACTCAGCCAATTGAACCTAATAGACATTTACAGAATACTATACACAACAGCAACAGAATATATATTCTTCTCATCAGCACATGGAACATATTCTAATATCAACCTCATGCTCAGTCCTAAAGGAAGTCTCAATAAATTCAAAAAAGTTGAAATCATACTGTGCACACTCTTGGACCACACCATAATAAAAATGGAAATCAATACCAAGAAGATCTCTCAAAACTACACAAATACGGAGAAATTAAACAACTTGCTCCTGAGTAACTCTTGCATGAACAAAATAATTAAGGCAGAAATAAAAAAATTCTTTGAAATTAATGAAAATAGAGACACAACTTACCAAAATCTTTGGAATGCAGCTAAAACAGTGTTAAAAGGAGATAGTTTATAGTGCTGAACACCTTCATCAAGAAGTTAGAAAGACTTCAAGTTAACAATCCAACACCATACCTAGAGGAACTTTAAAGAAAAAAAAAAAGAACAAACCAGCACCAAAGCTAACAGAGAAATAAATAATTAAAGTTAGAGAAGAACTAAATGAAATTGAAATGCAAAAATCCATGCAAAAGATCAATGAAACCAAGATCTAGTTCTTCAAAAGAATAAACAAAATTGATAGACCTCTAGCTAGATTAATAACGAAAAAACCAGAATAACTAAATAAGCAAAATCAGAAGTGACAAAGATGACATTACAATTGATACCACAGAAATACAAAAGATCCTCAGAAGCTATTATGAACAACTTGATGCACAGAAATTAGAAAATCTACAGGAAATGGATAAATTCATGGAAACATACAGTCTCCCAAGATTGATCCAGGAAGAAAGTAAAAACCTGAACAAAACAATAACACATTCGAAATTGAATCAACAATTTAATAATAAAAAAAAAAAAAAACTATCAACCAAAGAAAGCCCCAGACCAGATAGATTCTCAGCCAAAATTTAGCAGACATACGAAGAAAAATGGGTACCATTCCTACTGAAACTACTCCAAAAAGTCAGGGATGAGGGGCTCCTCCCTTACTCATTCTACAATGCCAGCACTAGCCCGTATGTTCCACAACAAAGTCTACTTGGTCTTGAATCAACATCAAAAAGCTAATTCACCAAAATCAAGTTGGCTTTATTCCTGTGATGTGAGGTTCGTTCAATATATGCAAATCAATAAATGTGATCCATCACATAAACAGAATTAAAACCAAAAGCCATAGGATCATCTCAATAGATGCAGTAAAAGCTTTAGATAAAATCCAACATCCCTTCATGATCAAAACACTCAACAGACTACATATTAAAAGAACATACTTCAAAATAGAAGAGTCATCTATGACAAACCCATAGCCAATGTCATACTGAAGAGACAAAAGCTGAAAGCATTCCCCAGGAGAACTGTAACAAGACAAATATGTCCACTCTTCCCACTTCTACTCAAAATAGTATTAGAAGCCCTAGCCAGCGCAATCAGTCAAGAGAAAGAAATAAAAGGTATCCAAATAGGCAAAGAAGAAGTCAAACTATCTTCACTGACAAAATGATTCTATACCTAGAAAACCCTAAAGACTCTGCCAAAAGGCTCCCAAAATTCATAAACAACTTTAGGAAAAAAAAAAAAAAGAGGAAAAATTGTAGTAAAGTTTCAGGATGTAAAAATCAATGTACAAAAATGAGCAGCATTTCTATAAACCAACAATGTCCACGCTGAGAGTGAAATCAAGAAAACAATCCCACTTACAATCATTACAAAGAAATTAAAATACTTAGGAACACAGCTAGCCAAGGGGATGAAAGAGCCTCATAACGAGAACTCCGAAACACTGTTGAAAGAAATCCGAGACAACATGAATAAATGGAAAAACATTCCATGTTCATGGATTAAAAGAAGCAATATAAAAATGGCCATACTGTCCAAAGAAATTTATAGATTCAAGGCTATTTCTATCAAACTGCCAATGTCATTCTCACAGAATTAGAAGAAACTATTCTAAAATTCATACGAAATAAAAAAAGAGCTCACATAGCCAAAACAATCCTAAGCAAAAACAACCAAACTGGAGGCACCACACTACCAGAACTTAAACTATACTGTAAGGCCACAGTACCCAAAACAGCTTGCTACTGGTACAAAAACATAGACATAGACAAATGGAAGAGAAAAGAAAACACAGAAATAAAGTGGCACAACTACAACCATCTGATTTTTGACATGGCTGACAAAAATCGGCAGTGGGAAAAGGACTCCCTTTTCAATAAATGATGTTGGGATAACTGGCTAGCCATATGCAGAAGATTGAAGCTGGACCACTACCCTCCACCACATGTAAAAAATTAACTCAAAATGGATTCAAGATTTAAATGTAAGACCTCACACTATAAAAATCCTGGAAGACAACATAGGAAATACTCTTCACGACAGAGGCCTTGGCAAATAATTTTGGACTAAATCCCCAAAAGCAATTGCAACTAAAACAAAAATAGACAAGTGAGCCCTAATTAAACTAAAGAACTGCTGTACAACAAAAGAAACTATCCATAGAGCAAACAAACTACCTAAAGAATGAGAGCAGATATTCACAAACTATGCATCCAACAAAGACCTAATATCCAGAATCTACACGGAACTTAAAAAAATCAACAAGCAATAAACAAATAATCCCATCTAAAAATGGGAAAAGGACATGAACAGACACATCTCAAAAGAAGACATACAAGAAACATGAACAAATCCTCATCACTAATCATTAGAGAAATTCAAACGAAAACCACAATGGGAAACCATCTCACACCAGTCAGAATTGCTATATTAAAAAGTCAAAAAACGACATATGCTGGTGGGGCTATGGAGAAAAGCAAATGCTTACACACTGTCAAAATGAAAATTAGTCCAGCCACTGTGGAAAGCAGCCTGTAAATTTCTCAAAGAACATAAAACAGAGCTACCACTCAACCAGTAATCCCATTACTGGGTATATACCCAGAAGAAAATACATTGTTCTATCAAAAAGACACATATACTCGAATGTTCATTGCTGCACCATTCACAATACCAAAGACATGGAATCATCAGTGGTAGACTGGATAAGGAAACTGTGGTATATGTTCACCTTAGAATGCTGCACAGCTATAAAAATAATGAAATATCATTTGCGGCAACATGGATACAGCGGGAGGCTATTATCCAAAACAAAATAATGCAGGACCAGAAAACCAAATACCACATGCTTTCACTTACAAGTGGGAGCTAAGAACTGAGTACACAGAGACATATAGATGGAAACAACGATCAACACTGGGAACTACTAGAGAAGAGAAGGAGAAAGGGGGTGTGGGCTGAAAAACTACCTATTGGGTACTATGCTCACTACCTCCATGATGGGATCATCCATACCCCAAACCTCGGCATCACGCAATAGACCCATGTAACAAACCTGCACAAGTACCCCTCCGAATCTAAAATAAATGTTGAAGTTACTTTTATTAAAAAAATAAAAAGAAGGCAAAAAATAAGCATAGTGTGTAAAACATACCTTTTCCTCGATTTCTTTTGTAATTAAAAATTTACATTTTGCATACAAAGAGACAATTCACTAAAGAAAATAAGCAAATTGATAACTGTTTTTAAAAGTTAACATCACTAATAAGGAAATGCAAATTGAAGACACAGTGGAGTTTAATTTTCAAACATTGGAAAAAGATGAATTTCCCCAGTGCTGAGGATGGTGTGGTGAAACAGGCTTTCACAGAGTCCTAAGGGAATTTATATTGATATCATCATTTTGGAAGTCATTTTAGCAATACAAATTAGTAACCTTAAAACAGTTCATACACATTGACTAATTTCATTTTGTTTCACCAGAGAAAACCTAAATGTTTAATATCACAGATATGCTTGAGGGCAGTATGTATTAACCACAAAATGGACCATTATGAAACTATTATGTTTTTTAAGAGTTCTTAATGCATGGAAAATGGTTATGATATAATGCTAGTTTAAAAGAGAATATAAATTATATTTTCAGTAATATGAATAGAAGGACAGAAATAGATCAAATTGTCAATAGTGACCATCTAATGGTAATGAAATAAGGGTGATTTCTATTCATTCTCTCTTACATGTTTTATATATTCTTCTGCAGTAAGCGTGCTTAGCTTTTAAAATATAAAACTAAGGCCAGGCCCAGTGGCTCATACCTGTAATTCCAGCATTTTGGGAGGCTGGGGCAGAAGGATTGCTTAAAGGCAGGAGTTTGAGATCAGCCTCAGCAACAAAAGAAAATCCTGTCTCTATACACAAAAATTCTTAAATATTAGCCAGGTACAGTATCACATGCCTGTAGTCTTAGCTACTCAAAAGGCTGAGACAGGAGGATCACTTGAACCGAGGAGTTTAGGGCTGTAGTAAGCTACAATCATGGCAGTGTCCTTCAGTCTAGGTTACAGAGTGAGACCCTATCTCTAAAAAATATATAATATAAAAATAATATATATTTAAAGTTAAAAATGTAAAGTCTCAAAGTTAAAAAATGAGGAAATGTTCCAGATTTTAAGACTAAGAAGACATGATAATTAAATGCAATATGTGATCCTGGGTTGGATCCTGTGCTAGAAAAAGAACGTTAGTAAAAAAAAGGGAGAAATTTGAATAAGGTCTTTAGATGAGATAATAGTATTGTATAAATGTTTGATCATTGTACCGTGATTATATAAGCTGTTAATAACTGGGAAATTTGGGAGAAGGGTGTATAAGAAATAATTGTACCAATTTTCCAACAGTGTGAAATTAATTCAAAATGAAAGATTAAAAATAAAAGTATAGTGCCTGAATTCTAGTCAAAATATTCATCAACTGATGGTAGTTAACAAAATGTAGCATGTCCATACCTAGACAATAGAATATTATTCATCTCTAAAAGGAACTGAAATACTGACATGGGCTATAATATGATGAACCTTGAAAACATGCTACGTGAAAACACCAGGCACAAAAGATCACACTGTATGATTGCATTTATGTGAAATGTCCAGAATGGGAAAATACATATATAGAGAAAGTACATTAGTACTTGACAGGGTTTGGAGGCTCAAGGGGAATGGAGAGTGACTGCTTATGGATATGGGGTGGCTTATGGGGGTGACAAAAATGTTCTAAGAGTGGATAGTGGTGAGAGTTGCACAACTCTGTAAATATATTAAAAACTTCTGAACTGTTATACTTCAAGTGAATGAATTTTATTGTATGTGTATTATACCTCAGTAAAGTTGTTTTTCTTTTTAACAGTGCCTGGTGCATAGCAAATTCTCTAAAAATCTGGGCAGTGATGATGATGCTCATGATCATTAGTACTACTACTACTGTTGTTTTATTTTTCTTCTCATTGGCCTTTCCAGCATTAACTTGTAAGGCTTATAAATAGACTATGGGAGAAAGAATGACTTATTTGTTAGCTATCTGCTTCTGTCCACTGGAGAACCAAAGAGTCTCCCTCATCCTTAACTAAGGAAAGACCAAGAGTCAAAAGAAGACCCATTTCAGTTGCAAGCCCCGATGAAGATGCTAGAAAACAAAGGCAAAGAGTGACCCCGAAAAGAGATATGGATCTGTCTAACTTTTATAGATCAGTTTTGATTTATCTTTCTACTTACTAAACAACCAATTAAGATTTATTTTTGCACTGTTCAAAGGGTTTCACTCCTGCCATGCATCCTTGTTCAGCCCTCAATTCATCGAGGAAGAAGTACTCCAGGTATATTGGAAAGGAAATGGATTGATCCAGCTGACAAAACCTGAGAGTTTTCATAGGAAAAGGCTTGAGGAAAAATCTAAAGTTCTTTGCATGCCAGGTAGGAAGAGCTCATCATGTATACAGGTGGTACCTTTTGCAGGCCCATATTCTATCTCTTGTTGCCTGCAGATCATGCTGTACCTCCAGGTTTGGCTTTGAACTACAACTAGAAATGCTGAAGATTAGTGAACATTACCTTCTCTCAGATCTCAACACAGCCTCAGAGAACCAGGGCTGCCATTAATCTAAGGAACCTCCTAACACAGTATTTGGCTTGGATTTATGAGAGGCCTTTGAGGCTTGCTAATGCTGGTAACGAACCCAAGTCCTTGATTATTGTGAATGAAGCAAAGCCAAAGAAAACAATGCTGAAGGCTGAGCACAGGTGGAGTTAGCCTTGTAGTGTCACAATCAAAACTTACAACAACTGTTCCAATTTGCAAGACCATTAAGTAGCTTCCATGAAATTAATAAATGTCCATAAATGTCTCTTCAAGAGGAAGCTCTGATATTTTGCAAGAGGATGGAGCAGAGAGAAGACCAAATTAAATTGCACTCTGGTGCTGCATTCTTAACTAATTTGTTCTGAATATCCTCCAGTCATACATGTGAGATATGACATCTGAGGGCAAAGGGCTACAGCTCAGAGATAAAAAAACAAGTTGAAAGTATTTAAAGAACTTGCCAAGGAAAAGTGCTCATCTGATAAAAATTTAGACAGGAAGGATGCCAAAGACCAGGAAAGACACAACTGAGAGATATGATGAGGTGACTGCTGCTCCAGCTGTCAGACTTGTCAATGGTGTGGAGATGCCAGATTTTAACTCAAATGCAATGTCAGCCAAAATCTGACCCTATTTACATGCGTGGTTTTTATTAAGAAAGCAGTAGGACTTAGTCTCACCTACAAATATCCTACCAATAGTAATTTAAAGATATAAACTTGTTGGTTGGTTTCCTCTTCAAAAAGAGAACTGAAGTAGGGGGAAGAGAATACAATTTCACACTTTCACCATTTCTCTACTGAATAGAGTCAGTGGGGTATACTTGAGTTGAAGTGTTGGGCATGGTGGCAGACATTACCTGAAGAAGAGGGGGTGTTGAATTGTCTTGAGAAGGGCAAATGTTTTAATATTAGTCTTTAAGGGTCCTACAAGAAAACAAGGGTGCAAAGAATGGTACTTCCTCTCCTCCATAATTTTGGAATGTCAAACCAGATCATTATTCTGTGTTATCAAAACACTAGTCATACAGGCCTAGGCACACATAAACTACACGAATATGGACAACATTGGGCTTCTTCTACTTGCCTAAAATATATAAGAGAAATGTATAAAAAGAAAGTTTGAAATATTTTTTAAAAGGGGAAAAAAAGATGAGGGCCATGGAACCACATTCCCCCAGTGAAGAGATAACAAGGAAGTAGGTGAAGGGAAAACAGATATTTGAAAGCTAATACAATTCTCACTATTAAATACCTTTTAACTTTCCTTCAAATCATATTTTCCCTATTATAATCCACAAAACTAACCATAATGAATCTGTTCATTGCCTTGGAAGACAAGAAACCTACACAACACCTTACCACCAATGCACAGTTAAAGAATAGAGGGAATCTTTTCTTAGACCATTACAAAGTCACCATTACAATATCAATGCCACTTTCTCCTTGTTATGCCTGCCCATGCAGTGCTCTTTCACTTTTAAGCAGACTATAGCCAGGCCTTTTGAAATGTTGACTTACTAGTCACACATGCAGATTCTCTTTGACATGATAAACACTCCAACACCCCTATGATCTCGAAGGCAATGTCCCCAAAGGAAGCATCAGCCAGGTAAGTCAGGAAACTCTTATGAGTTCTTTACAAGGATAACTTGGCCTATGTCTCTTTTGCTTATAGATAGTAGAGTTTGAAATGTAATAATCAAGACCCAATAAGCTTCAAAACCACACTGAGTTAACAGAGTTTTATGATACTTTGAATTCCAACCAGATAAACTAACAGGAATCACTTTCATACCCCCCCTCCACGTACCTGAAACAACTAAAATACTGAACAAAATATATGAAAGACATTGGATATAGAGCAACATAGGACAGCATGTCCTAATAGAGGGAAAACAAATGAGATATTTTCAGGCATAGATTCAGTTTGCTGCCTGGAGAGAATTTCTAGGTGACAACGCAGAACAGGGGGACCCAGGTGGAGCTCATAGTCTCAATTGAGGAGATGGAGCTGGGAGGGTAAGATGACTAGATCTCAACAGGCAGATTATTGGAGCAGATAGAGCTGTATCAAAAAGCTCTGGAAAGTTGCAGAGAGTTCCCTGCAAGTCTTCAGCTGAATGCTAGTCAGGGGATATGTGTGAGGCAACTACATGAGTTTTTAGAAAAGAGCTAGAAGAAAACTACCTGAAAGGACCAGAGGAAAAAATCTTCAGACATTACACAGAGCTGGGATAGTTCATGTTACCACCAACTAGAGTGGAAAATCTAGTAAACCATGGTGCATTGGGTACAAGACCCAGAAAGGTATTGGCTCTATATAGTGGGGCAAAATTAGCTGTAGATTAAGGCTGTTTTTATCCCAACCAACAAGTCTTAAAAGGCAATATGTTAAAAAGTAAACAAGTAAAATAAAAGGCAGGTAAACCGGAAAAGAAAAAAAAAAGTCTCTGTTAGCAGACAGCATAATTGTCTACATAAAACACTTCAAGGAGTCTATAAAATAACTCCTAGAATTAATAAGTAAGTTCAATAAGGTGTCAGGACACAAGATTAACACAAATAAATCAATTGCATTTTCTATATACTGAAAATGGACAGGTGGAATCTGAAATAACTAATGCAATATCATTTACAATTATTCAAATACATGAAATACTTAGGTATACATCTAATAAAGTATATATATATATAATTTGTATCCAAAAATTTACAAAATTCTGAAATTTTATAATTTCAGGTGAAAGTAATTTTAAAAGACCTAAATACAAGAAGAGGTATACCATGTTCATGAATTGGAAGACTCAATATACTGTGGAATTGTTATATAAAAATATTTTTTCCTATAAGAGCTATAGGTTTAATGCAATGCCTATCAAATTGTCAACAAGAATCTTTATAGACCTGAAGAAACATATTCTTGAATTTATATAGGAAAGAAAAGGAAGAAGAAAGTGGGAGAAATCTCCCTTCTCAATGTCATGGTTTATTATATATGCTTAATAATCAAGATAGTATTATATTGGTGGCCAGACAGATACATTAATCAATGAAACAGTATACAGAACCTGAAAAAGTTCTACACAAATATGATCAATTATTTTTTAATAAAGGAACAAACAATGCAATTAAAGAGAAAGAGAATTTACAATAAATTATGCTGGGGCAACTGGACATTCATCAGCAAAACAAAATAAAAGATAAGAAATGAAAAGAACCTCTATCTAAACCTCAAAAATTATACAATTTTAGCACAATAGATTATGCACTTACATGTAAAGTATAAAACACTAAAACTTCCAGAATATAAAATCCCTGGGGGGCGTGCCCAAGATGGCTGAATAGGAACAGCTCCAGCCTCCAGCTCCCATTGTGAGCAACACAGAAGACGAGTGATTTCTGCATTTTCAACTGAGGTACCGGGTTCATCTCACTGGGGCGTGTCAGACAGTTGATGCTGGTCCGCGGGTGCAGCCCGACCAGTGAGAGCTGAAGCAGGGCGAGGCATCGCCTCACCTGGGAATCACAAGAGGGAAGGGAATTCCTTTTCCTAGCCAAAGGAAATTGAGACATACAACACCTGGAAAATCGGGTAACTCCCACCCTAATACTGCACTTTACCAAGGGACTTAGCAAATGGCACATCAGGAGATTATATCCCACACCTGGCCCAGAGGGTCCCACGCCCACAGAGCCTCCCTCATTGCTGGTACAGCAGTCTGAGATCTAACTGCAAGGCGGCAGTGAGGCTGGGGGAGGGGCGGCCACCATTGCTGAGGCTTAAGTAAGTAAACAAAGTCGCTGGGAAGCTCGAATTGGGTGGAGCCCACCACAGCTCAAGGAGGCCTGCCTGCCTCTGTAGACTCCACCTCTGGGGACAGGGCATAGCTAAACAAAAAGCAGCAGAAACCTCGGTAGAGCTAAATGTCCCTGTCTGACAGCTTTGAAGAGAGCAGTGGATCTCCCAGCATGGAGGTTGAGATCTGAGAACAGACAGACTGCCTGCTCAAGTGGGTCTCTGACGCCTGAGTAGCCTAACTGGGAGACATCCCCCACTAGGTGCAGATCAACACCTCACACCTCACATGGCTGGATACACTCCTGAGACAAAGCTTCCACAGCAAGAATCAGAAAGCAACACTCACTGTTCAGCAATATTCTATATTCTGTAGCCTCTGCTGCTGATACCCAGGAAAACAGGGTCTGGAGTGGACCTCAAGCAAACTCCAACAGACCTGCAGCTGAGGGTCCTGACTGTTAGAAGGAAAACTAACAAACAGAAAGGACACCCACACCAAAACCCCATCAGTACATCACCATCATCAAAGACCAAAGGCAGATAAAACCACAAAGATGGGGAAAAAGCAGTGCAGAAAAGCTGGAAATTAAAAAAATCAGAGTGCATCTCCCCCTCCAAAGGAATGTAGCTCATCGCCAGCAACGGAACAAAGCTGGACCGAGAATGACTTTGATGAGTTGAGAGAAGAAGGCTTCAGTCAATCAAACTTCTCAGAGCTAAAGGAGGAACTATGTAACCAGCGCAAAGAAACAAAAAACCTTGAAAAAAGATGTAATGAATGGCTAACTAGAATAACCAATGTAGACAAGTCCTTAAAAGAACTGATAGAGATGAAAACCACAACACGAGAACTACGTGACAAATGCACAAGCTTCAGTAACCGACTCGATCAACTGGAAGAAAGAGTATCAGCAATTGAAGATCAAATGAATGAAATGAAGCGAGAAGAGAAGTGTAGAGAAAAAAAGAGTAAAAAGAAATGAACAAAGCCTCCAAGAAATATGGGATTATGTGAAAAGACCAAATTTATATCTGATTGGTGTGCCTGAAAGTGACAGGGAAAATGGAACCAAGTTGGAAAACACTCTGCAGGATGTCATCCAGGAGAACTTCCCCAACCTAGTAAGGCAGGCCAACATTCAAATTCAGGAAATACAGAGAACACCACAAAGATATTCCTCGAGAAGAGCAACTCCAAGACACATAATTGTCAGATTCACCAAAGTTGAAATGAAAGAAAACATGTTAAGGGCAGCCAGAGAGGAAGGTCGGGTTACCCACAAAGGGAAGCCCATCAGACTAACAGCAGATCTCTCGGCAGAAACTCTCCAAGCCAGAAGGGAGTGGGGGCCAATATTCAACATTCTTAAAGAAAAGAATTTCAACCCAGAACTTCATATCCAGCCAAACTAAGTTTCATAAGTGAAGGAGAAATAAAATCCTTTACAGATAAGCAAATGCTTAGAGATTTTGTCACCACCAGGCCTGCCCTACAAGAGATCCTGAAGAAAGCACTAAACATGGAAAGGAACAACCGGTACCAGCCATTGCAAAAACATGCCAAAATGTAAAGACCATTGATGCTAGGAAGAAACTGCATCAACTAATGAGCAAAATAACCAGCTAATATCATAATGACAGGATCAAGTTCACACATAACAATATTAACCTTAAATGTAAATGGACTAAATGTTCCAATTAAAAGACACAGACTGGCAAACTGGATAAAGAGTCAAGACCCATCAGTTTGCTGTATTCAGGAGACCCATCTCACATGCAGAGACACACAAAGGCTTAAAATAAAGGGATGGAGGAAGATCTACCAAGCAAATGGAAAACAAAAAAAAAGCAGGGTTTGCAATCCTAGTCTCTGATAAAACAGACTTTAAACCATCAAAGATCAAAAGAGACAAAGAAGGCCATTACATAATGGTAAAGAGATCAGTTCCTCAGGAAGAGCTAACTATCCTAAATATATATGCACCCAATACAGGAGCACCCAGATTCATAAAGCATGTCCTTAGAGACTTACAAAGAGACTTAGACTCCCATATAGTAATAATGGGAGCCTTTAACACCCCACTGTCAACATTAGACAGATCAACGAGACAGAAAGTTAACAAGGATATCCAGGAACTGAACTCAACACTGCACCAGGCGGACCTAATAGACATCTACAGAATTCTCCACCACAAAGCAGCAGAATATACATTCTTCTCAGCACCACATCCCACTTATTCCAAAATTGACCACATAGTTGGAAGTAAAGCACTCCTCAGCAAATGTACAAGAACAGAAATTATAACAAACTGTCTCTCAGACCACAGTGCAATCAAACTAGAACTCAGGACTAAGAAACTCACTCAAAACTGCTCAACTACATGGAAACTGAACAACCTGCTCCTGAATGACTTCTGGGTACATAATGAAATAAAGGCAGAAATAAAGATGTTCTCTGAAACCAACAAGAACAAAGATACAACATACCAGAATCTCTGGGACACATTTAAAGCAGTGTGTAGAGGGAAATTTATAGCACTAAATGCCCACAAGAGAAAGCAGGAAAGATCTAAAATTGACACCCTAACATCACAATTAAAAGAACTAGAGAAGCAAGAGCAAACACATTCAAAAGCTAGCAGAAGGCAAGAAATAACTAAGATCAGAGCAGAACTGAAGGAGATAGAGACACAAAAAACCCTCCAAAAAATCAATGAATCCAGGAGCCGGTTTTTTTTAAAAAGATCAACAAAATAAATAGACCGCTAGCAAGACTAATAAAGAAGAAAAGAGAGAAGAATCAAATAGACACAGTAAAAAATGATAAAGGGGATATCACCACTGACCCCACAGAAACACAAACTACCATCAGAGAATACTATAAACACCTCTACGCAAATAAACTAGAAAACCTAGAAGAAATGGATAATTTCCTGGACACTTACACTCTCCCAAGACTAAACCAGGAAGAAGTTGAATCCCTGAATAGACCAAGAGCAGGCTCTGAAATTGAGGCAATAATTAATAGCCTACCAACCAAAAAAAGTCCAGGACCAGATGGATTCACAGCCAAATTCTACCAGAGGTACAAGGAGGAGTTGGTACCATTTCTTCTGAAACTATTCCAATCAATAGAAAAAGAGAGAATCCTCCCTAACTCATTTTACGAGGCCAACATCATCCTGATACCAAAGCCTGGCAGAGATACAACAAAAAAAGAGAATTTTAGACCAATATCCCTGATGAACATTGATGCAAAAATCCTCAATGAAATACTGGCAAACCGAATCCAGCAGCACATCAAAAAGCTTATCCACATGATCAAGTGGGCTTCATCCCTGGGATGCAAGGCTGGTTCAACATACGCAAATCAATAAACATAATCCAGCATATAAACAGAACCAAAGACAAAAACCACATGATTATCTCAATAGATGCAGAAAAGACCTTTGACAAAATTCAACAGCCCTTCATGCTAAAAACGCTCAATAAATTCGGTATTGATGGAAAGTATCTCAAAATAATAAGAGCTATTTATGACAAACCCACAGCCAATATCATACTGAATGGGCAAAAACTGGAAAAATTCCCTTTGAAAACTGGCACAAGACAGGGATGCCCTTTCTCACCACTGCTATTCAACATAGTGTTGGAAGTTCTGGCTAGGGCAATCAGGCAAGAGAAAGAAATCAAGGGTATTCAGTTAGGAAAAGAAGAAGTCAAATTGTCCCTCTTTGCAGATGACATGATTGTATATATAGAAAACCCCATCGTCTCAGCCCAAAATCTCCTTAAACTGATAAGCAACTTCAGCAAAGTCTCAGGATACAAAATCAACGTGCAAAAATCACAAGCATTCTTATATACCAGTAACAGACAAACAGAGAGCCAAATCATGAATGAACTCCCATTCACAATAGCTTCAAAGAGAATAAAATACCTAGGAATCCAACTCACAAGGGATGTAAAGGACCTCTTCAAGGAGAACTACAAACCACTGTTCAGTGAAATCAAAGAGGACACAAACAAATAGAGGAACATACCATGCTCATGGAAAGGAAGAATCAATATTGTAAAAATGGCCATACTGCCCAAGGTAATTTATAGATTCAATGCCATCACCATTAAGCTACCAATGACTTTCTTCACAGAATTGGAAAAATTGCGTTAAAGTTCATATGAAACCAAAAAAGACCCTACATTGCCAAGACAATCCTAAGCCAAAGAACAAAGCTGGAGGCATCACGCTACCTGACTTCAAACTATACTACAAGGCTACAGTAACCAAAACAGCATGGTACTGGTACCAAAACAGACATACAGACCAATGGAACAGAACAGAGCCCTCAGAAATAATACCACACATCTACAGCCATCTGATCTTTGACAAACCTGAGAAAAACAAAAATGGGGAAAGGATTCCCTATTTAATAAATGGTGCTGGGATAATTGGCTAGCCATAAGTAGAAAGCTGAAACTGGATCCTTTCCTTACCCCTTATACAAAAATTAATTCAAGATGGATTAGAGACTTAAATGTTAGACCTAAAACCATAAAATCCTAGAAGAAAACCTAGGTAATACCATTCAGGACATAGGCATGGGCAAGGACTTCATGTCTAAAACACCAAAAGCAATGGCAACAAAAGCCAAAATTGACAAATGGGATCTAATTAAACTAAAGAGCTTCTGCACAGCAAAAGAAACTACCATCAGAGTGAACAGGCAAACTACAGAATGGGAGAAAATTTTTGCAATCTACTCGTCTGACAAAGGGCTAATATCCAGAACATACAAAGAACTCAATCAAATTTACAAGAAAAAAACAACCCCATCAAAAAGTGGGCAAAGGATATGAACAGACACTTCTCAAAAGAAGGCATTCATACAGTCAACAGACACATGAAAAAATGCGCATCATCACTCGCCATCAGAGAAATGCAAAACCACAATGAGATACCATCTCATACCAGTTAGAATGGCAATCATTAAAAAATCAAGAAACAACAGGTGCTGGAGAGGATGTGGAGAAATAGGAGCACTTTTACACTGTTGGTGGGATTGTAAACTAGTTCAAGCATTGTGGAAAACAGTGTGGTGATTCCTCAAGGATCTAGAACTAGAAATACCATTTGACCCAGCCATCCCATTACTGGGTATATACCCAAGGGATTATAAGTCATTCTGCTATAAAGACACATGCACACATATGTTTATTGTGGCACTATTCACAATAGCAAAGACTTGCAATCAACCCAAATGTCCATCAGTGACAGACTGGATTAAGAAAATGTGGCACGTATACACCATGGAATAATATGCGCCATAAAAAAGGATGAGTTTGGCTGGGTGCCATGGCTCAAGCCTGTAATCCCAGCACTTTGGGAGGCCGAGATGGGCAGATCACGAGGTCAGGAGATCGAGACCATCCTGACTAACATGGTGAAACCCCGTCTCTACTAAAAAAATACAAAAACTATCCAGACATGGTGGCGGGCACCTGGAGTCCCAGCTACTCGAGAGGCTGAGGCAGGAGAATGGTGTAAACCTGGGAGGCGGAGCTTGCAGTGAGCTGAGATCTGGCCACTGCACTACAGCCTGGGCGACAGAGCCAGACTCTGTCTCAAAAAAAAAAAAAAAAAAAAAAAAAGGATGAGTTCGTGTTCTTTGTAGGGACATGGACACAGCTGGAAACCATCATTCTCAGCAAACTATGGCAAGAACAGAAAACCAAATACCGCATGTTCTCACTCATAGGTGGGAATTGATCAATGAGATCACTTGGACACAGGAAGGGGAACATCACACACTGTGTCCTATTGTGGGGAGAGGGGAGGGGAGAGGGGGGAGGGATAGCATTAGGAGATATACCTAACGTAAATGATGAGTTAATGGGTGCAGCACACCAACATGGCACATGTATACATATGTAACAAACCTGCACGTTGTGCACATGTACCCTAGAACTTAAAGTTCTATAAAAAAATAATCCCCATGATCCAGGACTAGGGAAAGAGTTATTAGAGTTGATAGCAAAAAATACAATTCATCAGAGGAAAATGTGACATACTAGACCTCAGGAAAGTTTAAAAAACATGCTATATGAAAGATACTGTGACATTGTTAAGAAAGGTACAAAGACAAAGAATATTTTCTGACCAAAATGATGTTAGAAGTCAGTGGCAGAAAAGTAACTGCAAAACCCCAAAATATTTAGAAACACAATATTAAATAGAGATATGAGTCCAGAAAAGTGAGAGTATATTTTAAACAAATTGCAAATTAAAATACAACATACCAAAATGGTGGGATACAACAAAAATTACTCAGAGCAAAATTTTTACCATTAGAGGTCATATTAGAAAAAGAGAAAGATCTCAAATCAATGACTTCCGTTTCCATCTTTATAAGCTTGTAAAAGAAGTTAAACACTAACTAAGCAGTAGAGAAATAATAATAATAAAGAATAAAAATCCATAATAGTGAGAACAACAAAAAAGAAAGAAGATCTACGAAACCAAAGTTGGCCTTGAGAAAGACTACAAACACCATATAACTTTAGCCAGACTCAGTTAGGAAAAATAAGAAAATAGATAAAATTATCAGTATCAGGAATGAATGAGGTAACATCACTCTACGGAAATTTAAGAGAAAATAAGGGGATACTGTAAACAATTTCATGTCAATAATTTTAACAACTAAGAAAAAAATTGAAAAATTTTTAAAAATTACAAAACATCAACATTCATTAAAAAAAAAAAAAAAACTGTGTAGCCTGAGTAGTATCATGTATTTTAAAAAGTACATTTTTAGTTAAAAACTCTACCTACGATGAGAAAGATGACAAGGATGGCCACTTTCCCACTTCTGTTCAACATATAACTGGAGGTTTAAACCAGTGCAATAAGGAAAGAAACAGAAACAAGTGCAATAAAGAAAGAAACAGAAACAAAAGACAACTACATTGGAAAGAAAGAAAGAAAACTGCTATTATTTGCAAAAGACATGATCAGCTATACAAAAAAATCACACCAAATATACAAAAGAATCTACTGGGACTACAAAATCAGTTTATTTCAGTAACATAATACAAGATCAACATATAAAAATCAATTAAATACGTACATATAAAAGCAATAAACTATCAGAAATCAAAGAATAGCACAGAAATATGAAATTAAGGGATCAATTTATAAACTGAAAGCTATAAAATGTTGCTGAGAGAAATAAATCTAAAAACAAGAGAAATATAATATGTGCATGGATTGAAACAATCTATCATTAATATTTTAATATCACCCAAATTTTTCTATAGACTTAAGACAATCCCAATCAAAATTCTAGCAGGAATTTTTTAGACATGGCAAACTGATTCTAAAATTGCCATAGAAATGCAAGGGACCTGAAATAGCTAAAACAACTTCAAAAACGGTGAACAACTTGGAGAACGTACTCTGATTTATTTAAGACTAAATATAAAGCTATATAAATGAAAACTATGTGGTATTGGCATTAAGATAGAAATATAAGTTAAAGAAAGAAAACAGAATGTCCAGAAATATACTCACATGTATATGTATATCATCAAATACCATTTTACAAAGATGCCAAGGCAATTCAATAAGCAGAGGATAATCTTTTAAAAAATGGGACCATCCCTGATTCCAGGCCTTGGCTCTTTGATGGCATTTCTGGACCTGCCCTGAGCCAGAGTGGGAACCCATTGCCTTGAAGAATGGGTCCCAGGCCTGGCAGCATTCATCACAAGCTGACCAAAAAGCCCTTGAGCCTTAAGTGAACATTGGAGGTAAACTGGTAGTACTCCTCATGGGCCTGTGGTAATGACAATAGGGAGAGGCTCATCTGCATGTGGAAAGGGAAGGGAAGAGTGGAAACAACTCTGTTTCATGGTTTGAGTGACAGCTTAGGTGCAGTAAATAAAGCATCAGGTAGATTTCTAAGGTTTTTCACTCCAATCTCTGACTCCCAGATGGCATCTCTGGACCCATCTGTGTCCTAGAGGAACACAAGTCTGGCTGGATTTATACCTGCTGATTGTAGAGCCCTAGGGCCTTGAACAAACACAGGTGGTAACCAGGTAGTGGTTACAGTGGACCTTGGGTGAGACTCAGTGCTGTGCTGGCTTCAGGTCTGACATGGTTTGGCTCTGTGTCTCCACCCAAATCTCACCTTGAATTGTAATTAATTCCCACAAGTCAAGGGCAGGACCCTTGAATCATGATTGAAGAATAACTGAATCATGGCAGTGGTTTCCCCCATGCTGTTTCTCAGGATAGTTAATTAGTTATCACGAGATCTGATGGTTTTATAAAGGGCTTCCTTCTTCGTCGGCACTCATTCTCTCTCTTTCTGCACTGTGAAGAGGTGCCTCTGCCACGATTGTAAGTTTCCTGAGGCCTCCTCAGCCATGCAGAACTGTGAGTCAATTAAACCTCTTTCCTTTATAAATTACCCAGTCTCAGGTATTTCTTCATAGCACTATGAAAACAAATTAATACAAGGTCTAACCCAACACAGTCTCCGTTGTGGTGGCAGCCCAGCACACAGAGGGAAACTCCATTTGTTTGGGAGAAAGTAAGGGAAGAGAAGAAGAGTCTTTGCCTAGTAAACTAGAAAATTCTTCCAGCTGTTAGTGAAGACCACCAAGGTGGTATCTCTATGAGTCTGCAAGAAGCACAGTGTTATGGGTTTGGCATATCCCTTAATGTATATATGGCTTAGATTACAACATGCAAATTTCATCAAACACCTGGAACACCTATCCAAGAAGGATGGGTATCAACAAACCCAGACTATGAAGACTGTAATAAATATCTACCACTTCAATGTCCAGACAATGACTAATCCACAAGCATTGAGACAATCCAGGAAAACATGGCCTCACAAAGTGAACTTAACAAACCACCAGGGACCAATTCTGGAGAAACAGAGCTATGTGATCTTTCAGACAGAGAATTCAAAATAGCTGTTTCGAGGAAGCTCAAATAAATTCAAGATAACAAAGAGAAGGAATTCAGAATTTTATCAGATAAATTTAACAAAGAGATTGAAATAGTTTAATAGAACCAAGAAGAAATTCTGGAGTTGAAAAATGCAATTGACATAAGGAAGAATGCATCAGAGTCTCCTATTAGCAGAACTGATAAGCAGAAGAAAGAATCAGTGAGATTGAAGACAGGCCATTTAGAAACATACAGTCAGAGAATATAAAAGAAAAAAGATTTAAAAAGAATAAAAAAGAATGAAAGACACCTATAAAATATAGAAAATAGCCTCAAAAGAGTAAATCTAAGAGTAATTGGCCTTAAAGAGAAGGTAGAGAAAAAGACAAGAGTAGAAAGTTTATTCAAAGGGATAATAACAGAGGACTTCCCTAAACTAGAGAAAGCCATCAATATTCAAGTATAAGAAGGTTATAGAACACTAAGAAGGTGTAACCCAAAAAAGACTACCTCAAGACATTTAATATCAAACCCCCAAAGGCCAAGGATAAAGAAAGGATCCTAAAAGTAGCAAGAGAAAAAAAGAAGTAACACAACATGGATCTGCAACACATCTGGCAGGAGACTTTTCAGAGGAAACCTTTACAGGTCAGGAAAGAATGGCGTAACATTAATTTAAAGTGCCAAAGGAAAAAAAAAAAAAACTTTTATGCTAGAATAGCATATCTGGTGAAAATGTCCTTCACATGAAAGAGAATTGAAGACTTTCCAAAATAAACAAAAGCTGAGGGATTTCATCAACACCAGACTGCCCTATAAGAAATGCTAAAAGGAGTTCTTTAATTGGGAAGAAAAGGCTGTTAAAGAACAGTAAGATATCATCTTAAGGTACAAAACTCACTGGTCATACTAAGTACACAGAAAGACAGAATATTATCACACTGCAATTGTGGTATGTAAACTATTCTTATTCTAAGTAGGAAGACTGAAAGATGAATGAACCAAAAATAAAAACTACAACAACTTTTCAAGATATAGATGGTACAATACAACATACATAGAAACAACAAAAAATTAAAAAGCAGATATAAAAAGTTAATATGCTGAATTTGTATTAGCTTTCCTTTTGTTTGTTTATGCAATTAGTGTTAAGTTGTCATCCGTTTCAAATAATGAGTTATAAGATATTATTTGCAAGCCTCATAGTATGTGTAACCTCAAATAAAAAAAAATACAACAGAAACAAAAAAATGAAAAGCAAGATGTTAAATCATACCACAAGAGAAAATCACCTTCACTAAAAGACAGCAAGGAAGGAAAGAAGGAAGAGAGGACCGAAAACAACTAGAAAACAAATCACAAAATGCCAGAAGTAAGTCCCTATTTACCAATAATAATACATGTAAATGGACTGAATTCTCCAATCAAAAGACACAGAGTGGATGAATGGATTAAAAAAAAAATCGGTTGTCTACAGGAAATACACTTCACCTATAAAGACACACATAGACTGAAAATAAAGGGATGGAAAAAGATATTCTATGTCAATAGAAACCAAAAACGTGCACAAGCAGATATATTTATATTAGACAAAGACTATAAGAAGAGACAAATAAGGTCACTGTATAACAAAAAAGGGTCAATTCAGCAAGAGGATATAACAATTTTAAATATATATGCACCGAACATTAGAGTAGCCAGATATATGAAGCATATATCAGAGCTAAGGAAAGACAGAGAGAGAGAGAGAGAGAGAGAGACCGACCCTAATACAATAATAGCTGGAGACTTCAGCACCTCATTTTCAGCATTGTACAGACCTTCCAGGCAACAAAATAACAAAGAAACATTGGACTATAGATCAAATTGATCTAATAGATATTTACAGAATATTTCATCTAACGGTTGCAGAATACACATGCTTCTCAGAACACATATTCTCAAGGACAAATCTTATGTTAGGTTACAACACAAGTCTTAAAACATGCAAAATATTGAACTAATATCAAGCATCTTCTTTGACACAATGGAATAAAACTAGAAATCAATAACAAGAAGAATTATAGAAACTATACAAATACTGGAAATTAAACAATATGCTCCTGAATGACCAGTGGGTCAATGAATAAATTAATAAATAAATTTATTTTTATTTTCATTTCATTATGAAGAAATACCTGAGACTAGGTAATTTATAAAGGAAAGAGGTTTAATTGACTCACAGATCTGCATGTCTGAGGAGGCCTCAGGAAACTTCCAATCATGGCAGAAGGCACCTCTTCACAGGGCAGCAGGAGAGAGAATGAGTGCCAAGTGACGAGGGAAGATAGATAGATAGATAGATAGATAGATAGATAGATAGATGTAATTGGGGAACAGATAGCGTTTGGTTACATGAGTATGTTCTTTAGTGATGATTTGTGAGATTTTGGTGTACCCATCACCCAAGCAGTATAATTTAAAAATTTTTTGAAATGACTGATAATGTAAGCACAACATACCAAAACCTATGAGATATCGTGAAAACAGTACTAACAAGGGAGTGTATAAGCTCCTATATCAGAAAAGAAGAAAAACTTCAAATGAATAACCTAAGGATGCAACTTAAAGAAGCTAGAAGAGCAAGAGCAACAAAACTCAAAATTAGAAGAAGAAAATAAACAATAAAGATCAGAGCAGAAGTAAAATTGAAATGCAAAAACAATACAAAAGATCAATGAAATTAAAGCTTGTTTTTTTTTGAAAAGGTAAACAAAATTGACAAACCTTTAGCTAGACTAAGAAAAAAAGAGAGGAGACCAAAATAAATAAAATCAGAGATGAAAAATGAGATGTTACTATTGATATTGCAGTAACTTAAAGGACAATTAGTGGCTACTATGAGCAATTATATGCCAATGAATTGGAAAATCTAAAAGTAATGGACAAATTTCTAAACATATACCACCTATCAAAATTGAACCATGAAGAAATAAAAAATCTGAAAAGACCAACAACTAGTAACAAAATTGAAGTTGTAATAAAAAGTCTCCCAGCAAAGAAAAGCCTGGGACCTGATGGCTTCACTGCTGAATTCTATCAAACATTTAAAGAAGAAATACCAATCCTATTCAAACTATTACAAAAAATAGAGGAGGAGGGAATACTTCCAAACTCGTGCTATGCTAATTCTGTTATCAATTCTGATACCAACAGCAGAGGAAGACACATCAAAACCAGATGAAGACATATCAAAATCAGATGAAGACACATCAAAACCAGATGAAGACACATCAAAAACAGAAAACTATAGGCCAATATCACTGATGAACATTGATGTAAAAATCCCCAACAAAATACTAGCAAACCAAATTCAACAACATATGAAAAACTTCATTGATCATGATCATATAGGATCTATCTCATGAATTCAAGGATGGTTCAACATACACAAACCAATATGACAATTAAAAAGACTCACCATACCAAGTGTTGGTGAGGATTTGGAGCAACCACAACTCTTAGACACTGCTGGTAGAAATGTAGAATGGTACAGTTCCTTTAGAAAATAGTTTAGCAGTTTCTTAAAAAGTTAAATGTTAATGTCCCATGTGAAAGCATTCATAAACTAGTGCTTATGGCTGCTTTATTTTTAATAAAGTTAAAAATCATACTGACATAAATGCCCATCAAAATGTGAAGAAACAAACTATTGTATATCTACACAATGCAATATTTGTCAGCAATAATATTTTAAATGAACTACTGATACACACAACATGGTTGAATCTCAATCATATTGAAAGAAGCCAGAAAAAATAGTACATACTGTATTTTTATATAACAGTCTAGAAAATGTGAAATAATCTATAACAAGATAAGTCATTTAGTGATTTCTCAGAGGCAGGGGCAGACAGGGAAGAAGTAAGGAATTTCAAAGGACATTAGGGAGATTTAGGGGTGATAATTTCTCATATATATAATATGTCCAATTTTATTTAATTGTATGTTTTAAATATGTATAGTTTATTATCTTTCAATAATAGTTCTACAAAGCTATAGAAAAAGAAAAGAAAAACAGATAATTTTTTTCTTCTAGTGTTATAAAATTTTTATTGAAGCACCACGAAGATTTCCAAAAATAAGTAAAAGTTTAGAGAACTGGTTTTGTAGTTACAGATACAGTATTTTCAAGCAGCATTTTAAAAAATCTGAACCACTTAGAGAAATGAAAAGTAAATCACACAATTTGAACAGCTACTATTTCTAGGTTCTGTATATGGTGTTATTTTGTTATCACATACATTCCCCCAGATTATTATCCTTAATTTAGAAATAAGGAAACTGATGGCTGGAGAGGTCAAGTTACCATAAATTTGGTAATATTAATTGTATAGACATTAAGAGCACAGAGTCTAGAACACAAGGTTTTAAATCCCAGCTCTTTCACTTAGTAGCTGTGTGATCTTGGGCAAGCTGCTTAACCTATCTATGTAAAATGTTTAGAACATCATTTGTGTTTGGCATATAGAAAGAGCTCAATCCAAGTTAGCTTTAGTTGTTTTTTTCCTCATTTCTCAATCCCACTAACAGACTGTAAAGTCTTGCAAGGTGTGTCTTATACTGACCCTACCTTAAACAGAGTCTCAAAAACTGCATACAGACATGCCAGAATTACTCAAATCCCCATACTCAAATCCAGTTTAATTAAATCATCTAGAGTTTACTATGGCATTTCCTTATCTTGTTATGGTATCATCATTCTCACATGCATACAAAATACTTCCTCTGAGTCATCTTTTAGTATACCCTCTCTTTACCTTTCAGGGCTAATCAGTTCCCAGGTGTCCTCCTTACCTCCATAATATCTCTTTTATTTTCCCTGTAGTTTTCATTTCTGTTGCCTTGGCCCAACTTCAAGCCCCTGATATCTTTTGCATACAATAATATAATCATCTACTGGTCTCTTTAACTTCAATGACTTAGGGATTCATCACCATCTATAAGTAATGTCTTAAATCTTTAGTGTGTATAGGAATACAGAATGCAAATCTAGAAATCAAGATTCAAGAGGTCAAAGTTAAGGCCTAGAAATGTGCACATTCAACATCCTTCATAGAGGGACTTCATGCAGCTGGATCATGAACCACACTTTCATCATCACCATTCTTAATGTTATTACTGCCCAAGGAAAAAAACTTTCCATCTTATCTAAAGTTTAAGTAAGAGCAAATTGCCCTTAATCTACATATCTAGCAACATAATAATAACCTGTTCATCTTTAGCTTCTCGATTTATTAGTTGTCCAAGTAGAAGTAGTTAAAACTGCATCTGAGAACCCCCCCAAGACCCAAGAATATTCACTTTTCCCTTATCTTCTTTTCCCTTCCAGACCTCTCCCAAGACCAGTGTCATCCATAGACCTGAGCTTCCATGGCAGCTGTGGCAGTGGCAGCAGCATAATGGCATAAGACCCAGAAAGAGGACTCGTCTCCTTAGACAGAGTTACTAGGAAAGTAGCCTCTGTTGTCCAAAGAGTGGGGAGATAGTATCCATTACTTTTCTCTTTTTTTAAATTCCCACTACATCTCTCCAAACAAAGTCCCAGTAAGAACCTAAAGAAGGTCCCCACTGTGTGACAGTGTAGAGGAATAACATCCTGAAAGAAACCCAAATTTTTAGCCAAAATAATCAGGAAAAGGGATTCTCTGGAGTCCTAAAATGTAGGAGAAACCTAAGAGAGAACTAGATAACAGAGTCCTCTAATTTTGTATATGATGTGGCATAAGATGCAGAATCAAACTTGACCTATTTACATGTAGCACAGAGCCACACAACAAAACAAATCAAAACAAAAACCACCACAGAGAAGGTATCCAGAATGATCCACAATATAATCCATGGCCCAAGTCCTAGACAAAGCCTTGACTAATGCATGCACTGGGCAGCTTCAGGGAATATAGAAGAGGCTCTGCAAACTTAATTGATATTGGAATCACCACCTACAGAAGGCAAAGCAGAACTTGTGGTATGAATCTCACTGGGTGGATTGCCTGCTTTAAAAAATATTCTACATATCAGAGGATATTAACAAGAAACTTAGCCTCACACACATAGTATTAAAAATGTCACTTCTGGTTTCAAATAACATGGAGTAAGCACATGTCACTCTATTTCCTCCATATCTGTAACTAAAAACTCTGGAGTAAAATGCATAATGAAGCATCTATCAGAAAAATCTGAAAGCGATCACAACAGGATAACTGAATAAGGATCTCAGTACTCAAAGAAGGATTCAGTGAGCCGTTTGGCTTTTTCTGTTTGTATAGTTTTGTTTTTGCCTTTTACATATCCTAGCATGGGAGCTACAGCAGTCCCAAACTAAAACTTCTAATAGACGCAGTAGTAAAAAACCCCGAAAGAGAAACAGAATAAGAATTACAGTAGATGTCTCATCTGAAACTATGCAAGCAAAAAGAGGTACTTCTATATTCAATGGAACTATCCTCCAATAGTAAAGAAGAAAAAAAGACTCTCACCAACAAATCTGAAAAATTCATTGCCAGTAAACTTATTCTATGAGAAATGTTAAAAGAATTTTTGAAGGAAAAAGAAAATGACAAATGTCAGAAATCCAGATACACATGAAGAAAGGAAGAGTATTGGAGAAAAAATAAACAAAGGTAAAATAAAATATTTTTTAAAAAATTTTAATTGATCTAAAAGATAACTCCTTGGTTAATGTAATAATAGTAGCACTGTATTCAGTGATAACAGTATATGAATAAGTGAAATGAATGACAGCAATTTCATAGAGGATAAGTGAAATAATTATGAATACCCTGTTACGTGGTACCCACACTATCCATAATGTGGTATAGTGCTATTTAAATGTATATTACAAACTTTAAGTCAACCGCTACAAAAATTTTTAAAGAAATATAGTTGATATGATAAAAGAGGAGAGATATAGAATCATATAAAATGCTCAATCAAAAATAGGGCGGGCATAAAAAGAGGGGAAAAATAAACAACGAACAAGTTCAATAAGTGGAAAAGTTACAAACATGGTAGACGTTAATGCAACTACGTCAGTAATCACTTTGAATGAGAATAGTCTAAATATACCAATTATCGGAAAGAGATTGTCAAAGTGGATAAAAAACAGGACCTAATTACATGTGGTCTATAGAAAAAACTATTTTAAGTATAAATACAGAAACAGGTTGACAATGGGATATGTAAAGATACACTAATACTAACAAAAGAAAGCTGTGCTAGATATATTAATTTCAGACAAAGCTGAATTAATAAAGAAAAATTATCAGAGATAAAGAGGGACATTATACAATGGTAAAAGAGTGAATTCTCCAAGGAAGTGTAGCAATAATTATCATGTATGCACCTGACAACAGAGCATCAAAATACATGAGGCAAAAAAGTAACAGGACTGCAAGGAGAAATAAGTAAATAGAAATAAACAAATCCAATTATAGTTAGATATAATATGTCTCTCTCTGTGTATGACATGATTGTCTATATAGATAACCTAATAGAATTTACAGAAAACTACATAAAACTAAAATAATTTTATCAGGATCACAGATTAAAGGCCATTATGCAGAAATCAATTTTATCTGTACAACAGTAGAAATTACAAGTTGGAAATAAAATCTGTAAAAGCAATACCATTTAAATGGCTCAAAAATGTTGAAGTATAAATCTAACAAAATACATACAGGATTCTATGTTGAAAACTACCAAGCACCAAAGGAGAAAATCAAAGATGACCAAGTCAATAGAAAGCCATATCATGTTCATGGATTGAAAGACTCAGTATTATAAAGATGTCATTTCTTCCCCTGAATTGCTCTATTTTTTCATTGCTACCCTAATTAAAATGTTGGGATTTTGAGAAATGTCCTTTAAGATTTCTATAGAAAAGCAAAGAACTTTCAAATAATTTCTAAAACAGTTAAGGAAAAGTTGGAGGAAAAGAAGAATGACAAGTAGAAGGAGAAGGAGGAGAAGATGGAGGAGGAGAAAGTGAAGGAGAAAAAGAGAAAAAAAAAGGAGAGAGGAAGGAGGAGGATGGGAAGAGAAGAAGTAAGAAAAGGGAGAAAGGGAAGGAAGAAGAAGGGAAAGGGAATGGGGATGAGGGAAAAGAAGGAGGAAGAGTATATGACAATGAAAAGAGCAAATGTACAACAGCAGCTGAAAGACTAACATGAGTAGATGTTAAGACATTAAGATCCCTATAGATGCTGTAGCTAAAAAGCTATAGTAATTACTATGGCATGGTAGTAGTAGAAAGAGAGGTAAATAAACAGCTGCATCGTGGTTGCAAATGGAATTTTTTTCCAATAAATTGTGATGAATCAAGTAGCTATCCATGTGAACAACAATGAATCTTGAACCCAGTTCACATGAAAAAGGTAGCTTCAGATTAATTCTAGACCTCAATATGGAAAATAAAGCAATGCTTCTTATGGTAGTCTGTGCCCTCCTTTTTTTTTTAATGGTTTCTTGACCCAGTCCTGAAGCCCTGGGTAGAGGACAATCAATTTTCCTTTCTGAGTAGCTGATTAAAGCCACACTTCAACTATTTCTACTATTTTGCTCTCACACACTAAGGCCAATATGCGCCTGCCCCTATTGCCCCAGAACCAGGTAGGAAACAATTAGGGATAGTCCCTATACACTGGAGCCCTGGAAATTATTCAGATTAGTCAATCCCTGAGAAGCTTGGAAGACCTAGCTAAACACATCCTGCTTATCATAAACTGCCCCGTGTAGTTCCAGCTTGTTGTTACCATGGTCTTGGGTGAAATGCCCTGTGGGGCCCTGCCTGGCAGCCTTCTCTGATTTAGAGCTGCAAGTAACAAAGAGTTCTGCTTTCCACCCATCAGAGTGTCTGTATACTGCCATCAAACGATTTTTTAAATGTTGTAAAACACAGCTAATATTTCTTAAATAGATAATTAAAAACACTCATCATTAAGGGAGCAATGATAAATTGTGCTACATTAAAATTAAGAATTTCTGTTCATCAAAACACACCATTAAGGGAATGAAATACAAGTTACAATGTGGAAAGGAAAAACTGCAATTCATAATCTGACACAGAACTTGAAGCTAGCATATAATAAAATAATTCAATTTTTAAAAATGAACAAAGACTGAAAATCCATTTCACAATAGAGGAAATTCAAATGGTCAAGAAATGTATGAAAGAGTGTTCAACTTCATCAGTCAACAGGGAAAAATGCAAATGAGAACCATGATGAGCTACCACTTCATATGGAACATTATGCCAAAAATGAGCAAGGCTCATAATACCCAGTATTGGTCAGCATGTGACGAAACTGAAAATTCTCATATGCTGCTGAATTGGTATTGAATAATATGCTGTATTGAATAATTGCTGAATTGAATTGAATAATATGAGCTGGTACAACTACTTTAAAAAACTCTCTGGCAACATCTAAAGCTGAACAAATGCATATTCTATTCACAAGCAAGACCTCGTGTTTTCTCAGCAGGGATATATAAATATGTGAACTAAATGACAGGTACGAGAATGTTCATTGCAACATGACTATAGCCCCAAACGGGAAACAAATCAAATGTCCATCATCGATAGCAGAATGACTCAATGAACTGTGAAATATTCATCCAGCATATACTAGACAATCAGAATGAACAAACTTCTGCTACATGCAACAGCATGGATGAATTTTATAAACATAATTTTGGCCTGAAGGATCCAGACAAAAAGAATACATATAGTATGGTACCACTTATCTAAAGTTCAAAAACAGGCCAGCTATTCTATTGTATTAAATGCTAAGTAAGAAGTACATCTGATGGGTAGAGATACGAAGACAGTGGGGTAAAAGGGGAGTTTAAGTGTGTGAATAATTTAGTTACTGGTTGCAGGTCTGTTCACTTTGTGAACATTTGATGAACTAAACACTTATAATTTGTAAATACTTATAAATGCATGTTAATACTTCAATAAAAAGTACCCAAAAGGCATATTTAATGACCTATTAAATAGGTGGCAAGAGAGAAGAGCTGAGGGTTTATCTAAGGTACTTCAATTGCCCAAACTGGGTAAGATTATCATGTTACAAACCAATAAGGAAAATATATTAAGAGAAAAAAATTGGAGAGGCATACACGGGTGGTGTTGTCACAAGAATGATAATGATTTCCGTTTAACTTGCAGGTTCCTGAAGGAAATCCAGGTGGAAACATCTAACAGGCAGTTGAAAACACAGTTTGCAGATCAAGCAGTACATGGAGGTCATGAAACATACATTTGAGCCAATGAGGTATATAATGTTTGGGGTCATGAAAATGAATGCATTACCCAAGGAGTATGATTGCAATAAGAAGTAAGGATGGCTGATGGTCAGCACTTTAGGAAATATTAGAGAAGCCCAGTATATAGAAGGGCTTGTTATTGGAAAGGACTTATGAACTGGGATGCAGGGTCTTATGAGTTAATCTGACCCTACATTTTCTGTAGGTTGAATTAAGAAAGAAAAACATTAATCTATTTTCCTATTGCACAAAGAAAGTTGGAGATAAAATATATAGCTGAGACCTTTGCCCAATTAGTTAGACCATTCCCCATAATTAGCTATTTCTTTTAAATGCTGATAAACATGCCCAGTGATCCTTGTGAGACCCTGCAAGACTAGAAGGAGGAAAGTTTTCTCATTTTGGGAGCATAAAGTTTGGTTTATAAACAGTTTGCAGCTCCAAAGCAGCAAGAGATTTATATCTCCCTAAAGAAGGCCTTAAAAAAGCCAGCCTTCAGCTCTGTCAAAAATGTGCTGAGTTAATTCATCAGAGGAACCAGGCCAATGAAAGGTCATTTCAGGCCCGTTGCAGAGGCCTGAGAAGGAGAAGGCTGAGCATATCAACGTTATAATCTAAAAATCAAACACAGGGTCTGAGATGTATCTTGAAGAGTTTTATTTTCTTTTAAGTCTACAGTTGAATAAAGAAAACATACATAAGCTTTGTCTCCTTGGTTTAAATATCATTTAATAGAATTGTAGAAAGGAGGAAATCTAGAAGTCCTCACGATCCACATTAATTTATAAAATTGACCATCTTCACATCTTAATGGACCCAAAAAGTAAAGATCAACAAGCTACAAATAAGTGCTTCTGAATTCTAAATTGATCCAAAAATATAAATTAGAACATCCCTTCTAACCTCTCTAAATGCCTCATTTTCTTTTTCATCCTATTATTCATATCATTGAGTTGCTGTCCCAATGACAGGACTTACTGTTTCTCAACACATGTAATTATCTTTAAGGGATTCTTCAAACTTACTGGGAAATTATTTTTCACTGGGTTATTCATAGAGTCAAACCTAAGTTGAAGTCCGCTAGAAAGCAGACACCTCTATGTTGAGTTAAAGAAGCTCCAAAAGGTTATAACTCCCATATACAGGAAATCCACAGACTATCTAAACTCCATGCAAGTTACTTCCATTGAAGAAGAAATCTGTCAAACCATCAAACTGGATGTTTTATTTCATCTAGATAAAACTGACCAAAGGGAGGCAAGGTAATGTTTGGAAAGAGTGATGAGCCAATAATTCACTTTAACTCGTAAATGATATTCCTGGCTTTGTCACTAAAGTCATACATCAATTATGTGAACACAGGGAAAATATTAAATCTATCTTAACCTCAGTTTCAACATCTGTGAAATGTATGGATTGGCACAGGAGTGCTTTAAAATTTCTTCCAGCTCTACTATTCTATGACTTCAGAAATGATTAAATCTTGCACTTCCTAATTAAGTATATTTTTCTCACATACAGTATTATATTCTCAACCAGGTAGATAATAAATTGTGGTGCAACATGAAAATATCACCAACTTAGAGGCTTACTACAGTATAACCATATAACAGTAACATATATCAATGGATTCCAACATTAATTCTTCCAGTGAGGCCTAATACATTTGGGGGAAAAGTCAAGGAAGGAAAGAAAATCGTCATGGATTTCAGGTTTCATCTAATAGCACTTGAGAAGTCAAAAAAGAAGACACATCATTTTCATCTAATCTTTCTCTCTTAAGCCCTCTGAGATTCAGTTTCCTTATCTATAAAGTTAGGATAATAATGATCAACCTAAAAGATTGATGGGAAAATTAAATGAAATCATGTAAGTAAAATGCTTAGCTTAGAACTTTATTATTCATCAGAGATTCTCCAGGAATCATAATTGTTTTTGCCACAGAGCCTACTGAGTTGTCAATTTCCTAACAAATCTAATAATCAGAAATAAAATAAGTTAAGGCTATAATCATCTAAACTTCAACAGCCCACTTAATGGATGAGAAGCAAGGTCAAAGCATATAAGGCTCATATAGGATATATTACCAGTCTCAGGAAAAAAAAAATGAGGAACTAAATGTTCAATTGCCTTAGACCCGTCATACTCTTTTTTAGGTACATTAAATAAATCAAAGCAACTTTTTTGAAAAACACACACTATTCTTGAACATTTCAGATGAGGTTCTAGTAAGCTAGTTAAAAATTGCAGCCCTTCAGAATTCAACCATGACTTAGCATTCGGTGTTTCTCATCAGGGCATTTTGGGCAGGGCAATTATTCACTGCACAGGGCTGCCCTATGCTCTGTAGGATATTAAAGGCTTCCTAGCCCCTTCTCACTATAAGTAGGATCAGAATTGGTTACATTCTTCATAGGACCCCCTAAAATGAAAATTCAGGACCCCTTGTTCAAAACATACAGCAGAGAATTAAACTAAGCTTGGGCCCTTCTGAGCATGGCGTGGGGTGTGACTGCACAGGTTACACACCATGAAGCTGGCTTTGTGAGAGGAGCCCTCTTTGGTCACTGTAACCACTAATAAAGTCCCTCTCCCTTGCCCCACATTGCCAAGTACCTCCTCTAAGATCTTGTTGGTACGAACATCTTAAGATAAGAAAGCTAAGGTCCACAAATAAGAAAATTTTCCAAAATCATATTGGTTGGAAAAAGCAAATGTAGGATTGCATCCAATGTTTCCAACTTCTATTTTTGTCTTTTTTTAAATAAAAGTTTTATTGAGATATAATAAACATAGCATAAAATTTACTACATTAAAATACATATTCAAAATTTCATGCATATTCACTGTGCAATCATCACCACAATTTGAAAACACTTTCATCAACCCCAAAAGAAATCCCATGCCCACCCTCGTAATGTCTGACTCTTTTCCCTAGCCCCCTCATCCCTAAGCAACCACTATTCTTTTGGTCTCTATGAATTTACCTTAAGCTATATATGTTCATTGGTAACTGGGTTTTTTTACTTAGCATAATGTTTTCAAGGTTTACCCTCATTGTAGCATATGTCAGTACTTCATTTCTTTTAATTGCCAAATATTCTACTGTATGAATATACTGCATTTTATTTATCCATTCATCCACTGATGAACATTTAGATTATTTCCACTCTTTGACTATTATGAATAATGCTGCTATGAATATTAATGACCAAATTTTGTTTGCATTTGTGTATGTATGTTTTCAACTCTTCTGGGTATATACCTAGGAGTGGAATTGCTCAATATTTAACCTTTTAAGAAACTGCCAAGCTGTTTTCCAAAGCAGCTTCATAATTTTACAGTCTCAACAGCAATGTATGAGGGTTCTAGTTCTCCACACCCTATACTTGTTAGTATTTATCTTTTTTGATTATAGCCATTCTAGTGGATGTGAAGTGATATCTCTGTGATTTTGATTTGCATTTTCCTAATGGCTAATGATGTTGAGCCTCTCGTGGTGTGTTTATTGGCTATTTCTATATCTTCTTTGCAGACATATATATTCAATTTCTTTGCCCATTTTTAAAATGAGATAATAATTACCTTTTTATTATTGAGTTATAAGTGTTCTTTATATATTTTGGATACCTTATCAGATATATGACTTATAAAAATTTCGCCAATTCTAGAGGTTATCTTTTCACACTCCTGATGATGTTCTTTGAGGCGCCCAAGTTTTAAATTTTGAGGAAGTTCAAGCTATTTATTTTTTTCTTTTGTCCCTTGTGATTTTGATATCATATGTAAGACACTGTTGCCTCAACCCAAAGTCACACAGAATTATGTCTATATTTTCCTCTAAGAGTTTTATGCTTTTAGTGGTGATATCCGGGCTTTGATTTATTAATATATTAAGTTAACTTTGTAGATGGTGTGAGGTGTATATGGTGCGAGGTTCCAAATGCATTCTATTGCAAGTAACTATCCAGTTACCTGAGCATCATTTGTTGAAATTACTATTCTTTCCCCCAATGAGTTATCTTTGTACTCTCATCAAAAATCAATTCACTGTAAATGCAATGACTTTCTTCTGGACTCCCAGTTGTATTCCTTTGATCTATGTGTGTATTCCAATGCCAGTACCACACCACCTTGATTATTGTAGTTTTTAGTAAGTTTTGAAATTGTGACTAGATAGTCAATCATGTTGAACCTGTAGATCAAATGTGGTGGAGAACTGTTGTCTTCACATCCAGGAACATAGAATGTATTTCTATTTATTTAGGTTATTTTAATTGTATTTCAGCAAAGTTTCTGTTGTTTTCCAGGGTATAGATTTTGTACTTCTTTCGTTGGGTTTATTTCTAAGTCTTTCATTCTTTTGATGCTATTATAAATGGACGTGTTTTCTTAATTTCACTTTCAGATTGTGCATTGCAAGTGTATAGAAATACGATGGATGTTTCTACATTGGTCTTGTATTCTGCAACATTGCTGAACTCATTTATTAGTTTTAGTAGTTTTTCTTTTTTTTGCAGAATCCTTAGAATTTCCTATATACAAAATCTGCAATTAGATAGTGTTACTTCTCTTTCCAATCTGCATCCAATTGATTTTGTTTTCTTGTCTAATTTCTGGGCTAACACTTTAACTGTAATGTTAAATAAAAGTGGAGATAGTGGATTTCTCGCTCTTGTTCCTGATTATAGGGGGAAAACATTCAATCTTTTCCCATTAAGTATGATGGTAACCAAGAGTTTCTCACAAATGTCCTTTATCATGTTGGGGAAGCTCCCTTCTTGTCCTAGGTTGCTGAATGTTTTTATCATGAATGTGTGTGGATGTGGACTTTTGTCAAATATATATTTTTTAATGGTATGGAGATAGTCATGTGTTTTTTGTCCTTTATTCTTTTGATATGGTGCATTATGTTAATTGGTTTTATAATGTTAAACTAATCTTGCATTATTGAAATAAATCCTACTTGGTCATTGTGTATATTTGTACATATTGATAGATGGGATGTGCTAATAATTTGTTAAGGATTTTTCATTTCATGAAATACCATATTTTTCTTTTTTATGATGCCTTTTTCTGGTTTAGGAATCAGAAAAATGATGGGCTCAGAGAATAAATTGGGAAGTATTCCCTCCTTTGTTTTGGGAAGACTTTGTGAAGAATTAACATTTGCTTTCTTTAAATGCCTGATAGAATTTACCAGTGAAGTAAACTCTGGGCCTGGGGTTTTTTTTGTAGGTAGTTGGTTGTTTTTTGTTTGTTTGTTTACCAACTCAATCAGTTAACTTTCTATAGGTCCATTCAAATATTCTATTTCTTCTTGAGTCTGTCTTTAGAAATTTGTCCATTTCGACTAAGTTATCTAATTCGTTGGCATTTAATTGTTCATAGTACTGCCTTATAATCCTTTATTTCTGTCAGGTTGATAGTAATGTTCTGTCTTTAATTCCTGATTTTAATCATTTGAGTCTTCTTGGTCAATCTTAGCTAACTACTTGGCATTTTTGTTGATCCTTTTAATGAAAAACTTTGGGGTTCATTAATTTTTTTCATTGCTTTTTATTCTTCATTTCATTAACTTCTGCTCTTTATGGTTTCTTTCTATCTGCTTTGAGTTTAGTTTTCTCTTGTTTTTCTACTGTCTTAAGGTGGAAAATTAAGTTATTGAATAGGTAACTGTTTTCTCAGTTTGTAGTTGCATTTACAACTACAAATTTCCCTCTATTTACTTTAGCTTTAGCTGCACCCTGTAACTTTTGGTATGTTGTGTGTCTTTTTCATTCATCTCAAAGTGTTTTTCCATTTTCTTTATTGCTTCTTCTTTGACTAATGGTAATTCAGCAATGTGTTATATTCTACATATTTGAGAATTCCCCAAATTTATTAATTTTTATGTTCACTCTATTGTTATCAGAGAACATACTCTGCATGATTTACCCAGTTAAGTTTATTGAGGCTTGTTTTATGGCCTAATACATGGTCTATCCTAGAGAATATTCCATGTTCTTGAGAGGATTGTGCATTCTGATGTTGCTGGGTGGAAGGTCTACAGATGTTTGGTAGGTCAAGTTGGTTTATGGCGTCGTCCGAGTCTTCTATTTCCTTGATAATTTGTCTAGTTGTTCTATCTGTTACTAAGAGTGGGATATTGAACTCTACAACTATTATTGTTGAAAGTTTATTTTTCCCTTCTGGTCTGTCAGTTTTTCCTTCATGTATTTTGGAGCTCTGCGGCTATGTAGCCACGTATATATGTTTATCATTGTTACACATGCCTGACAAGTTGACACTTTTATCATCACAAAATTTCTCTCTTTTTCTCTAGTAACTTTTTCTGTCTTAAAGTCTATTTTTTTTTCTGTTATTGGTATATCCACTCCAATCTTCTTATGGTTGCTGTTTGCATGATACATCTTTTCAATTACTTTACTTTCAAACTATTTGTATCTTTGAATCTAAAGTGTGTGCTTTGTAAACAACACATAGTTGGATTTTGTTTTTTTATCCATTCTGAAAACCTCTGCCTACTGATTCAATTGCTTAATCCATTTATATTTGATATTACTATTTATATAGTAGGATTTACATATTCCATTTCAGTTGCTTCCTATATGCCCCATGCGTGTTTGTTTCTCTGTTCCTTCTTTACTGCTTCCTTTTGCCTTAAGCAAATATTTCTAGTGTAATATAATTTATTTAATAATTTTTCACTATATTTTGAGTTATTACATTTTATTAGTGGTTAACTTATCAGAATCACTTTCAGATATATGCTAACCTAATTTCACAAAAATTTTTAAAATTGCACCTATATAGCTTTGTTCCATCTTCCTCCTTTTGTGCTATTATTGTTATACACATTATATTTAAATATATTACAAACTTACCAACATATTTTATTATTTATATAATTTTATGTCTACTAAAGAAGCTAAGAGAGTAGAAGAGAGTAAACATATATTCATAGAGCTTGTTATATTTCCCTTTCTATTTATCATTTCTGATTCTCTTCATTTGTTCCTATAGATTTGGGCTACCATCTGGTACCATTTCCTTACACCAATACAGGTTTCCTCCCACCCATCTCCATTGTGCTGTTACTGTCAAATATATTATATTTACATATAAGCCCAATAATATAATTACATATCTATTATTTTATATAATTGCTTTTTTAGAATTAACTATTTTTTATTTTTATTGTGGTTAACATGCATAACAAAATTTACCATTTTTGTCATTATTGTGCATAATTCAGTGGTATTAGGTACATTTAAAATTTTGTGTAACCATTACCACTATACATTTCCAGAATATTTTTATTATCCCAAAGGCAATTCTGTACCTATTAAACTATAACTGCCTACTCTTCTCTCCCTGGCAAGTTCTCATTCTTCCCTTCTGCTGCCAGACCTTGGTAACCTCTTTCTGTCTCTATGAATTTGCCTATTTTAGATACTTCAAATAAGTGTATTCCTATAATATTTATCTATTTGAGTCTAGCTTAATTCACTTAGAATAATCTTTTTCCATCTATATTGTATTATATATCAGTACATCATTCCTTTTTATGGCTGAATATTATTACATTGTACAGATATCCAACATTTTTTATCCATTAATCCCTTGATGGACACTTGGGTTGTTTCTACCTTTTGGCCATTGTGAATAAGGCTGCTATGAACATAGGTGAACAAGTATCTGTTTGAGTTCTTGTTTTCGGTTCTTTGGGGTGTATACCTAGAAATAAAAAATGCTAGATTATATGGTAATTTCATGCTTACATACAATTGCTTTTAAATTAGTTAAGGGCAGAAAGGGGAATATGTATTTGTACTATCTTTTTATTATTATATAATTACCTTTACTGGTGCTTTTTGTTTATTCATGTGGTTTTGAATTAATGTCTGGGGTGTACAGCTTTCAGCCTGAATTACTTCCCTTAGTATTTCTTGTAAAGGAAGTCTGCTAGCAAATAAAGCTTCTCAATTTTTGTTTACTTAGAAATGTCTTTATTTCACCTTCATATTTGAAAGATAGTTTTGCTGGATATAAGATTGTTGTTTGACAGTTTTTTTATTTTTATTTTTTCCAGCACTTTGAATGTGTCATCCTATTGGCTTCTGGTCTCCGTTGTTTCTAATGAAAGCTAATTGTTAATCCACTATCATAGGGGAGAAGGGATGGGAGGTTGTTACTTTAATCATTCCAGAGTTTCTTCTTGGGGTGATGACAGTGTTTTGGAAAGAGATGGTGGTGATGATTGCACAATACTGTGAATGTTATAGATGCCACTGAATTGTACATGGGTAGGGGAAGTTTTTGAGGCTAGTGCTTTAGGTTTGTTGTGAACCCAGGAGAGTTCTTATCTATCTCTTTCTGTGGTTCTCTCTAGTAAACTTGCTTGCTTCTGGTGTAAGTTCTTACTGTCATGGAATTATTAGTCTCCTCTTTATTACTTACCACCAACATCTTCATTATGTAAAAAAGTGCCCTTAGCCTTGAACTTCCCTCACTCTGTTTCAAAGACAGTTCCCCTAAGGAGAGCTTCAGAGCTCTGTGTATTTATGGACTGCCTCTCCTCCTGAGAAAAACCTCCAAGCCACTGCTCCAGACACTGAGGCAGATATGACACTCTCTGGTCCTCTCAGCTTGCCTCTCCCAGTGTGGGCCCTCTACCCCATCATTCTTGAGTAAGAATGACGAGGGCCCAAGTGTTCTCAGTTAGCTTCACCTGCAGTAGAACTGCCACATTTGAGTTGGGGGAGTGGGTAGAGAATAGCAGTCTCTGACTTCTTGGCTGCCCTCACCAGGAACTTAACTTCTGCATCTCAGAGTTGGAAGGAATAAGAAATGTTGGCAGCCTGCTCTTCTGGGTAAGATACCATATCCCTTGATTGGGAGATGAGGGACAATGGAGCCCCACCTTCTTAGCCTCACACACATGGAATAGAGAGCTTCCTTCAAAGTAAGCTGGGGGGAGGAGGAAAGGAACAGGTTATGGTTCAAATGCCATAGAATCCTGTTGTTCCTTTTGAGTTTTAGTAGATTTTCTTAAATAAATGTTTCTTCGTTTGCTATATTCCCCTAGTACAATATCCAGAGACTCTGAATGGTTGGATATTTTTTCATAATCTTCACCAGTTACATTTGCTTCACTGGGGAGCAGGTCACAGAGCTCCTCGCACTGTGCCTTTCTACAAATGGATCTCTCCCTCTCCCTCTCTGTCTCACTTCCTCTCTCTTCTCCCTCTCCATGACTCTACATGTTTTAGTGCCTTGAGGTTTATGTTGATGAGCAAAGGGAATTTGTTACAGGTGCTACCATCCTATCTTCAGGATGCATTTCAGAGTTGGGTGAGCCTTCTGTGTATTCATGTGTTCTGTGAGAAGTTTAATTTTTAAATCCTTACAGTTTTTTTGTCAAACACACGCCTTACTTAAAGGATAGCTATTGTCAGATGTATATACCCGAAAATGATTAAAAAGTAGGAAAAACAACTAAAGTGCTAATTACAAACTCCCTGCTGAATCATCCCTCACGTGAAAAAAAATGTTTTCTTTGTGGTAACTTCATCTTTCCTGGTCTATGCAAGGTTTACGGCTTCTCTAAGACTATTCAGAAACAACCCAGTCTACTCTGTTTAAAAACATACAATAGCTTAAATAAAACAGAAATATCCTCCAACACTCCCCCTAAAGAGGTCAGCAATTATTAATGAAAAGCAAGCCTCAAAACTTGCCAGCCAGTGATTAAAAGACATTTGTTCCGGAACAGTCTCGCTCTCTCGAATAAAAGAGATGAAGAAGGAAATTAAATTCCTGAAGAAATAAATTTTGACTGAAGTGAGAAATCACACTAAGAAGCTAATTTAAGGGAGATGAAATTAATTTTGGTGACATTTATTCTATTTAGCAAAAATGGTGACAAAACATATAGTGGCTCTGTTAGCCAGAGATAAGAGGCGAGTAATTTAAGGCTGGGCATAGCTACAGTCTACTGCGATTTAATCCTGCTGCTACACTTCCCTTGTGACCTATCATTAAAGGTTTAAAGTAAAACTGACAATTATTATTAGCTAGTAATTGGATTTTGGAGATTCAGTATAAAGTTAGGATAATTTAAATGACTGTTGACATTGGAAAGATTATGTAAACGCTCTGAATCAGCTGAATTTATCAATTTATTTAGTCTTACAAAAGCAAGTATATACCCAGCACCAGAAACCAGCACAAGGGATAGTAACTTTCTCAGAATTGTCCTCAGGGAGCCAGTAAAAGCTTGGACTCGAATCTTCCAAGGGTAGCACCCAGGCTGGCACGCCAAATATCTGTCATAAAGATGGGCTCCAAACACCCAGCTCAAAACCCCCCAGACCTTTATCCTCCACAAAGGACCGAGCAAGGCATACTTCAGAAAAATCATAGCATCCCAGGAGAAAAATAAAATTGTCACAGGCCAATATTTTATGATATGGATTTTTAATTACAAAGGCTGAAATTCAGAAACTAAAGATGGAATCAAAAACACAACCATCATTATAGATTTATAGCAATGTCCTCTGGCCAGAGTAATTCCTACAAGGCTACACTCCATAAATACTGATACAAAACCTGCCGTGCCTTTGTCCAACCATAAGCACCAAGTAAAATTGGATTATTTAGAGAAATGCTTTACAAAATTAGTTCTGCTAAGAATGCAATTGCATTAAAATCAGTAACAACACGGTATTTCCACCAGCTGGGGCAGATGCTACTGTTAACTGTCCCCTCACCTTTAAATGCTTTCATAAAGGGTATGCCTAGTTTCACTCTGAAATCATTACATCCTATTACTCAGGTTCGGCCACTAATATTTAAATCCTTGCCTCAACCCAACGTTCTAGTGCATTGTAATCTCACCCTACTGTACTATAGGACAGAAGCCATACTTAATTCATGTTTTCCCTAGCTTAGAAAAGTGAGTTTTTATCCTGAAAAATCCTCATACTTTTTGATTTAGTAATTCCACTTCAAAAATTAATCCTAAGGGATTACTTAAGGATGTGTGCTTAGATTTATTGAGTTGCAGTCCCGTTTATAAGAGTGGCAAAATTTTAAAACACTGAATGGCTAAGAATAGGAAGTTGGTTAAATAAGTGATGATACATCCTTATGATGGAATATACTCCACAGCCATTAGAATTCGCCCTGTGGAAGAGGATGGACACTGGAGACTTTTTCATGATGTGCTGCTAAGTAATAAAAGCAAGGCTATAGAGCAAGATACGACTTTTTAAAAGAAGCTGAAGGAATCTGTGCTGCTTCTTTTCTTTTCTTTTTTCTTTGAGACAGAGTTTCACTCTGTCCACCCAGGCTGGAGTGCAGTGGTGTGATCACAGCTCACTGCAGTCTCGAACTCCCAGGCTCAATCCTCTTGCCTCTGCCTTGTGAGTAGCTGGGACTACAGGCACACACCACCATGCCCAGCTAACTTTTGTCCTTTTTGTAGAGAAGGGGCTTTACCATGTTGCCCAGGATGGTCTCAAACTCCTGGCCTCAAGCAATCCACTTACCTCGGCCTCTCAAAGTGCTAGGATTACAGGGGTGAGCCACCACACCCAGCCTGTGTTATTAAAGTTATTGTCTCTTAGTTAAAATCCATCCTTCAATAACATGGCCTGTCATGCGGTAGGCTGCAGATTACATTTCTTTTTTGCCAGTGGATACCTGTTAGGTCCTGCCTATGAGGGGCACAAAAGCAAGATCTGAAGATGAAAGGAGGGAGAAAGGACATGCTCCTCTCCATTTCTTGCATGGTCCCGGCAATCTGTCTCTTTGTCTACCCCTCATACTTGCCAGTAGCAGCTGATCGTACCCTCTGCCCCTCAGAGTTCTGGGCACCAGTCCTGTAAGACTCCTTCTGCAAGCTGCTAAGTTCTCAGGACTCCAGCCTCTTTCTTTTATTCCTCTAGTCCTAAGGTTAGGGTAGTTGCTTCTTGCAATTACTATCTTTGTTATTTCAAAGTTCCCTCCTTGCCTTTTCAGTCCTCCTATATCTGTTTGTTACAGGCTGAACTGTGCCCCGCCAAAAATTCACAGGCTGAAGTTCTAAACCCCCAGAACTTCAGAAAGTGACTGATGATCGGATATAGTGTCTATAAAGAATTAAGTTAAAATGAGGTCATTGGGGTGGACCCTAATACCATATAACTGGTGTCCTTGTAAGAAAAGATTAGGGCGCATACAGGCACAGAGGGAAGACCATGTGAGGACACAGGGAGAAGACAGCCACCTACAAGGCAAGGGGAGAGGCCACAAACAACTCCTCCCCTCATGGTTCTCAGAGGAAACTAACCCCACCAACATCTTGATCTTAGGCTTCCGGCCTCCTGAACTGGAGGAAAATAAATGTCTGTTGTTTCAATCACCCAGTCAGTGGCATTTCTTATGGAAGCCCTAGAAAACTCATACCCTACTTAAACAATTCTCTTAAATTATCTCTGAAAAATAACTCATACACTAGTGTCCAGAAGTGGTCGTACAAAACAGATCGTCAAAGATGGGGTTCCAGGGTTGTTTTAGACACCTCCTCCACTTTCCTCTGCCATAGGTAGTTGTATTGAAATTAACTTTATTGCTGTGGGTCACTGTGGATAGTGCACCAAGGGTCTCAGGAGAACAAATAGCTACTGTCCTTGGTTCTTACGGCAGTAGTGATAGCTCCAAGGGCAGTGGAGCAGGAGGCTGCTCCTGGGGGGACTGGAGTACTTATAGAAAGGAAATGACACACACAGGTCTTACAATTTCAGCTCAAGTCACAAGAGAACCAGAAAATATCTATGGCAGCCTTTAATGAATCTTTTATTTCTTGGAGCTCATATGCCCATAGCCACAAATATTCCTGGTGACCCCTTAGTGTCATAGGAGTGGGATCAGAGGAGCTGACCACTTGAACGCTTGAAATCACAAACATCAACTAAGTGGTGTGATAGTAGGAACATTCTAGCACTGAATGGAGAGGCCACCAAGAGTGCTTGTCTGCCAAAATACAGACTTACATTAATCCTGTCCATCTTCTTATCTGTGGCCTTGAGAAGCAATTATGTATATAAGCACAGCCTCTGCAGTGCTGTCTGCTTCTTTTGTGTGCCCACATGTCCACAAAGCCATAGTGAAACAGGGAGGAGAGAGAAGCTACTCTTAAGTCAAAGAGTATATCATGTGCCCTATTGTCTTCCTGTGTCACATGTCCTCCAAGAGATGATGATATAATCAAGCATATGTATATGAGCACACATAGATTCACACCCATTACCTACATGGTGATGAAGATATGAGGGAAACTTGAATAATGGAAACCCATGAATCATTTGGAAGCCTTGTTTTGTTTCAGATTTCTAACTCAAAAAATGTTTCAGACAGGGCTGCTCAAAAAACAAAATTAAGGAGGCATTTGAGGTTACCTCATTCTTCTGGCTCTTTGCTTATTTTTACTCAAAGGGGTAAACAACAAGGTGGCCAACAGAAGAGCTGGAAGAGAGGAAGTAGCTGCTGGAAAGATAATCCTTTTGTAAGGACACATGAATAGTTCTTAGTTAAATTGTCCAGTGCGTACATCTGTACTAGAGTTCACCTAACTGCCCTGGCCATGCTCATGTCTGAGAAGCTGTCCTCACCAAGGAGCTCTTTTTCCAGTCCTGTCTATTGTAGGCATGTTGACTGGGTATCAGGCCATTCTAGTCTCTCACCACTTATCCACTCATAACTTACAATTGCAGTTCCTGACACACCAGGTTCTCTGGCCTGTATGCATCATAATCCTCATCTCTCTTCTGGGAATACCCTTCCCTGCCAGCTAAGCCCAGAGTCAATTCCTATTCCTCCTTCAAGATTCAGAATATCTGCCGGGCACGGCAGCTCACACCTGTAATCCCAGCACTTTGGGAGGCCGAGGCGGGCAGATCACCTGAGGTCAGGAGTTTGAGACCAGCCTGACCAACATGGAGAAACCCTGTCTCTACTAAAAATATAAAATTAGCCAGGCGTGGTGGCTCATGCCTGTAATCCCAGCTACTTGGGAGGCTAAGGCAGGAGAATTGCTTGAACCTGGGAGCGGAGGTTGCAGTGAGCCGAGATTGCACCATTGCACTCCAGCCTGGGCAACAACTCTGTCTCAGAAAAACAAAAAACAAACAAACCAAAAAGATTCAGAATATCTTCAGGAAGCTATTAGTACCTTTCCTCCATTCTCTTCCCAAGTCCAAGGTGTTTTCCCCAGGTGTAACTTATGCACATCTCCATCATAGCCCTTATGCACAAATGGACTCATTGTCTATTTGGCATGCCTGCTGCCTCCACCACACTATGGGCTCCTTGAGAGCAGAAAATGGTCACTTTTGTATCTACTCCCCACTTTCCACTTAGTAGAGTGCAGGCACAGTGTGTTAATGTGTGCCTGCTTTATAACAGCAGGCTTTATAACAGGATACCCAAGGTGTCTTTGCAAGGGTCTTAGCAGACAGAGAGAACAAAAAGTTCTACAAAGTTGCTTGGGGAGGCAGAAGACAGCCTTACATTTTTGTTTGTGCTCCCTTTCCCATGAAGCAAGGCAACACTCCTACCCACCATTCACCAAAATATAAAGACAATCCATGCCAGCTCTGAAGTCACCAAAACAGAAATAATTCAGGATCACAGTCCCCACATACCAAAGATTCACTTCTTCATTCAATACATTTATTGTGCCAGGCGCGGTGGCTCATGCCTGTAATCCCAGCACTTTGAGAGGTAGAGGCAGGCAGATCACTTGAGGTCAGGAGTTTGATGACCTGGCCAATGTGGTGAAACCCCATCTCTACTAAAACTACAAAAATTAGCCAGGCATGGTTGTGCACACCTGTAACCCCAGCTACTCGGGAGGCTGAGGCATGATAATTGCTTGAACTGGGAGGTGGAGGTTGCAGTGAACCAAGATCACGCCACTGCATGCCAGCCTGGGTGACACAGCAAGACTCCGTCTCAAAAAAAAAAAAATGTATTTTGTACCTACTGTGTGCCAGGCACTGGACTATTTCTGAAGATCCAGCTCTGCACAAGTTAGATAAGAGTGTAGCTCTTGCAGTGTTCACATCCTATTTTGGGAGATACATAAAATACAAGCAGACAAACTTGTAGAAAAGATAATTTCAGTTATGACCAAGGCTATGAAGAGAACAAAGCAGTGAAGCAGCAGAGACTGAGTGAATCTGCAGCTGTCCTTTCTCCTCAGTTCTGTTTCTTTAAAGCCCTCCCCTTACCCTCCCTCCTCCCAACCCCCTCCCCTCCCCGCCCAACATCCAGCAATCCTCTTCACTGGGTGTCTTAGGCCCATTCACTCATCTGCTCAAACACTCTAAAACTTGCAGTGAAAGCCATGTTGCTTTGCCCTGGAAGAAGTAAATTACAAAGCTAGCCTGTCATTACACTGAATCCTGTTGCCAATCCACCTGGTGGTACAGAGGAGTCTATCTTCTTCACTTTGGGCAGCCAGGGCCCCACAAGATCCTAGTGGTAACCAAAGTACCCCATAAACTTCAGCAGCAGGAAGAGGCCTGTTTAGAATGATAGCTTTTCCTTTTGATTTACTGTCACTTCCCTTTCCTGAATTTCAAACAAAATCCATAGGTCCCACTTGCATCTCATTTCACCGTTGTTGGCTGTTTTCCCTGGGGAAGCATCTGGCTCACCATTACAGTATTGAAGTTGTCGTTTAAGGTTTTCTGGCTCCTGCAGCTCTTGAGCTCTTCCATGGGCCTGTCTTGGATACAGAGAAGGGCTAATCAAAGAAGGGCAGTTTGGAGAGAGTAGGCCCCCTGCCCATCCCTGAGCCTCCCTGAAGCTGCAGTCTAGCAAAATGCCACCAGGCTAACCAAGGGACCCCGTGGACTAGTAACAAATCAATCTTAAGAGATCTTTTAAGGGGTCCTGAACTAACAACTTGCCAGCTTTATGCATTGTGGCTCTGTGCACTGCCTCGGTTGGGTAGAAGGAATGAGGCACTTGTAAGGTTATTCAGCACAGCATTTGCACAGGGGAACAGCAGGAAGTGATTTAGCAGCTACACAGGTGTTTTCTTTAATTATGCACTATAGGAAACACTCGCTGAGCTCAACAACCCCCACTGTTCCCTGTGCGCTTTCCCAGTTGTCCAATGTGGGATGCGCTGAGTAGCTGGAGAGGGCTGTTGTCTGGCTGGAGTGCTTCCCAGCAGCCAAGAGACAGGTCCTCTCCTCACATGTACTGCTGGAAATGGCTCCCATGAAAGCCAGACCACACTCCACTCAGCATAGGAAGAGATGGTGCCAGATGCCAGAAGAACTGTGTACCTATGGAAGAATTTCAACTTCTCATAATGGGAATTGGAAGCTGCTGAGACATCTAACTATAACTGCCAAGCTCCAAAGCAGCTGCAAGTGAGATGGGCATCCAAAAATGTTAACAAAAAGGAGCTGGGTGAAGAGGAAGAGGATGGTTCTTCTGGACATTAGACTTCTAAAGTTTTTCTATGGGGATTCGTCTACTACCAATTCCTGTCAACGGATGGGAAGGAACTTATTCTACTCATCTGTTTTTTTTTCATATGGAGAAACTGAGGTGAAGACGGAACTAAAAGAATACCAAGTCAGGTCTCTTAAATCCCAGTATAGTTCTACGAGACTCTTCTATCTTTCTCCTCAAACATTTAAGTGTATATGAATTGCCTGGCACTCCTGGAAAAGAATGCAGATTCTGATTCAGAAGGTCTAGGGTATTGTCTGAGTGTTTGAGTTCACATTCTGTTTTTTTTTGTTTGTTTGTTTTGGTTTGGTTTTTGGTTTTGGTTTGTTTTTTTGTAGACAGGGTTCCCTCTGTGATCCTCACTCTGTGGCACAATGGCAGCTCACTGCAGCCTTCACCTCCCTGGTTCAAGGGAGGTCAAGGCACACCAAGTAGCTGGGACTACAGGTGCATGCCGTCACACCTGGCTAATTTTTGTATTTTTTGTAGAGATGGGGTTTCTCTATGTTGCCCAGGCTAGCCTTGAACTTCTGGACTCAAAGGAACCTGCCCATCTCAGCCTCCCAAAACGCTGAGATTATAGGTGTGTGCTACTGTACCTGGCCTGAGTCCACATTCTTAACAAAAGCCTCAGTGATTCTGTGTAAAACACCCTTTGAGTGTCAAGGAAATTTCTTAAGACAACACTTCTCAGAGGACAGAGCCTCCCATAATAGTTTGATGAGGATTCCTGGCTCTCCCAGTTCACCATCTCCCCCTCCTATCTTTATCACTCTATCAGGAGCTTTATTACACAACTATGCAATCTTGTTGCATTCTGAAAACACATTTATGGTTCTAGAGTTAAGGCACTCTACGTATGGGGAAGAACATTTGTGAAGAACCAGTAAGTACGATGCTAGTTCTCTTTATTTCATGGGAATCAGTCTGGAAGCAATGCACTAAAGGCACCAACAGGTTGCTGTGGAAATCTCAGTGCTCATAGCCTGCTCCCTGACCAATAAGCTATGCGAATACAGGACTGACATTTTAGTAGAGTTCACTGGCAGTGAAGTTCAACAGAGGCTTGTCTCCATCTTCATGACAGGCTCACTGGAGATTTTCTGTTACACAGGACTTTGGTTCTTGATGGCATACCTAGACATTTCACACCATGCATGGTGAGGTCAGGATGAGGCACAAATATTTGCTCATCTCCCCTTGCTGCTTCCCATAACCCAAGAGCACTTCCATTATCTTTCCAGGAAAAATGTGTGTTTGCTACAATGTGGTTATAAACAAAAAGCCCACAGTGCCTTTTGTGTTTTATATTGTCCTTAGAAGTGTTTTAAGCACAAACTCATTTAATTTTCAGAAGTCTGTGAAAGAGATGTTCTTGTACCTATTTTATTTATGAATAAATGGGGACTTGAAAATGTTAAGTAGTGTCACCAAGATCATATAAGAAGAAACATCAGAGCCAGGATGTGAATGCAGGTTTTATCTATGAATAAAGTACTATACAGGTGCTTTCTTTAAAAGTAAATGCTAAAAATGCACCCTCCCCTATGGAGGGAAGAGGAGAGAGAAAGTAGCTCTGCAATGCATCTTAGAGTCCACAAATAGAGGCAAAGAACTTTCCTCAGGTTTTGGAGAGTAGAGAAATGAAGAGTGCCGGTGGCATCTACAATGCTTCCCATCCACCCTTATAAGTTTCCTTGGATAACACTATTCAAGTTACAGTTATGTGTGACCACCCTGAGCTGGGCACCCTGAAAGAATCAAGAAAAGGTAAAGATACACAGTTCTTGCGATTACGACTTTTACTGTCTAGTCAGAGAAAAAGAGCTAAATCCTGGAAAATAATCAGAGGCGTTCATGGTGTGTGATCATCTGTCTTCACCACATGCATTAAAGAATGTGTGGAATGCAGATCTCCGTCTTGGCTGCACACTGGAATCATCAGAAAAATTTACATAAACACTGAAGCCACACAGCAATTCTGATGTAATTGATGAAGGCCAATCCTCCTCAAGTGTGATTTTGGACTAGCAGCATTAGCAATAACTTCTACAAATACACATTTTTTAGAGCCCCCTACCTGCTGACTTAGAAATGCTGGGTGTGAAGCCCAGAAATGTGTGTTTCCACACATCCTCTGGGTGATCCTGATGCAGGCTAAAAGTCTCAAAGCACTGATAGAGGGTGCAGTGTGAACACTGCGGCTTTTTCCAAGCTCTCCCGGCAGTTCTACTCACAACCACTGACCAACATAGAAGACAATATAGACCAGCCTCTAGAAGAGATGTCCCAGGCCAGTCACTAAATAGGGGACACATTATGAAAGGCTCTGAACATCAGACTGAGCATCTACCTTGAAAATCGGACATTGTGTGTTCTGTCTTCCCCAAAGGGACATAAGCTCTCCAGAAGCAACAGCCACACCTTCTAATTCCCATGTCCCATTCAGAGTTCATCACCCAGTGAGTACTCAGTATATATCTGTCACTCACAATTTCTCATTATTCTGAGTTTGGACAATTACGGGTCGAGCCTTTGGAGACTAGGTCTGGCAGGAAAAAAAAAAAAAAAAAAAAACGGCCCAAAAGGAAAATGACAGGCTAGCCAAAAGGAGGAAAATTTGAGTGAAAACATGAAGCCCCTGAGTTATAAGCACACATCTCTGATGCTCATCCTAAAGTGCTTGACACTGGTAGGAGGCATTTACAGCAACCATTTCCTCTCCCTATTCCCACCCTCACTCAACCACACATTTCGCAGTGGCACCAAAGCACGTAAAGCATTTATTAAACAGCATGAAATCCATTTAACGCTTCTCTGGATGCACTAATTAGGTTTTGTATTTTGGGGCAGAGCAACACAGAACAGAGGGCAAAATCCTGGGCTTATTAACATTCTGTGCGTCTATTTTGGATTGCGCCATGAGGTATTGAACCCCACCCCCATTTTCAGTCCCAAGTGATGGAGAAAGTTCCTTTTAGGGAGGATAGGAGTAAAAGCTTTCAAAACCTGCAGTCAAAAATAATAAACACTAGTAACAGGCTATCAATCTCTGTGACTTCACCCTGGTCCACAAAGTTCCCCATTTCCATTAATAAACATCTCCAGGAACATTACAGTTCCTTTGGAAAATCCAAAGTGCTTGGCAAGGAGGTTTTGATTTCTAGCCAGCCCTTATTTGGTGCTGTGTGTGGAGGATCTGTTAAGCTTCATGCAATTAGCAGGCATAGACAAGCTTTGAGCAGGGGATATTTTTTAGTTCGTTGAATCATACCAAATCTGAATCTATTTACCAAAAGGAATAAGAAATGTGCATCTGGCTAGGCTCTTAGTAGAGGCTTGAGTAAAACCGTCACATTTTACTGATTTCTTAGTGCTATTTTGTCTTGACACTTGGAATTCGCCATCAGAAAGAGAAAGGTTGTAAAGTCTCAGACTGGGCTTGCAGGCTGAGGAAAATGGCCTTATTAGTATCTGTGCGCCAAATACCAAATCTTGTTAATATATTTTCAAAGTTTCCAAAGGTGCCTACTAGGGACCTTCATAAAAAATCAGAATAAAACAAAATAATACTCTGTAGCCAGAAGTGTTCCATAGTGGAGATTTCTGTGGCCCCTGTTCAGCTGGGCTTCCCACATGAATGATACAATGTGCAATGGCCTGTAGGGTCTTCCAAACTGCATCTGATGTGAAACAGAGTTGAGGTCATTCCTTAAAGAAAGGAGCTTGGCTGATCAGGCCCTGATAGTGCTCTCATCCAAAAGACAGAGCTCAAGCTTCCCCATATCCCATTCATCCTCAGGCACCACTGCCAGGAAATAAAAATGTCACATTGGTTCTACTCCACATCCATAGCAGTACGATGGCCAAATCAACAAATCAAACAGAATTTGACAAAAGTATCAATAAACTGCCTGCATATAAGCTATCAATAAGCCATTTTATATTCATCTAAATGTTTACATGTAACTAAAAAATAACAGCACATTCTTCCAAGATTGATTAGTATTGGAAATGAAAACAGTATTAAATATCCAGTGCAGGCCGGTTCAGGTTCAGAGATTTATTGCAATGTCAAGATTCCATATAAAATTCAACAACCCACCCTTGTCTGGAGGAGAGGGGTGACTCTCCTCTATGGGTGCTCAGACTGCAAATATACACAAAACAGTGAGGCTAATTTTTTTTTTAATTAAATAGCCAAGTTTTTTTTTTTTTTTTTTGAAAGCACTAGGAATGTGAAAGAAAACAAGCTTCGTTCCAAGTGAAATGGCCTAAAAAATGATGCATTTCTATCTGGCTTGTTAGAGGAGTTCCAGGTTGAGGGGGAAACCCTCCTATTTCCCTTACTGTAACATGTCCATAGAGTATATAAGGCATGCACATCCCTCCTGGCATATGAAGTCTAGAATATTTATCTTCATCATTACAGCTGACACTTAGTAAATGATTACAGTTGATTCTTGTCATTTGCAGCAGCTATACCTTATAAAGTCTCTGCAAACACTGAATTAGCAAATACTGAACCATTGTTCCTCAGGAAGATACAGGGTTAGGTTCCTGAAAGCCTCTGGTCACAACATTTCTGTCAATTGATTGAGACATAACCTTGTTGTTTCTGTATTTCTGTTTAAGAAAACTTATTTAAGATATTTTGTTGATTCATTAATGTCGAACTCATGGCCCATAGCACTATAACTTATGCCTGAAGAAAGCTTATCTAACAAATGGATTTTCTCTACAGGGCACATCATGGCCTTCTTGGGCTTAGGAATACCGTACAGAACTTCAGCATGATACTTCGTGGCCACTTTAAACTGCAAAATCACCCAAAACACAAACATGTGAAAAGCATAGCACTACATAGACCACTGGAAAGACATTTGCATACAGTCTGAGAGCTGCAACAAAAAAGCAGTGTCACCTTGTTCAACCTCAGCTGGAAACATGCACATCGGGCAACTCATTTCACTGCTTTGTGCATGTCTATGAATGACTGAGAAAGTGTGTCATGAATATTGATTTGGGGCTACAGATTTCAGTGGGCAGGCAAATTTGCAAACACAGAATCAGGGAATATGGAAGATCAACTGTACATTACTTGTCCTATGGCTGACGCAGAGAAAAGAAAACGGAAAAGCATTAAACTTTGGAAAGTTGAAACTAAAACCCTAAATGCTCTCTCCTAATGGGAGACTGTTGCCAAGTACTTTCTTGATCTGTAGTAAAGAGAAGCCTGAGGGAATACTAAAGACAGGGTCATGACAATTCTTGGAGACAATGAAATGTGACTCTGACCATCCGCAGACATCCATGGAACTGCAGAAAAGGTTCAAAGTCGGAGTTACGGCTAAGACCACAATTTGAAAAAACCAACACTCAACTTCCTATAATCAACTTAACCTCAGTAAATTAAGGCAAGGATTAAAACAGTCAGAATTTCAACCAAGTTCTGTGTTGCAGGATTACTATTTCAGACCCCCAAAAAATAAAAAAGAAGGGAAGAAGGAGGTGATATAGTAAGAATGAAAGTCTTCCTTCAAGAGCTGGAAAAGAAAACCTGTTAACAATGGGAAGGTAGAAAGGACAGGCTGGGCACATCAGAGTGCTGATTTTTACCTCAAGTTTTAAGATCTCAAATCTGCATCTCAGGCTTTCATCTGAAATCCTTCCTTCCTTCCTTCCTTCCTTCCTTCCTTCCTTCCTTCCTTCCTTCCTTCCTTCCGTCCTTCCTTCCTCCCTCCCTCCCTCCCTCCCTCCCTCCCTTTTAAAATAAAAGTGCAACTTTCTCAGAAGGCCTACTCCTTGGTCTGCATAAAGAAAATGAAAACGTATTTTCAGTAGCTACCTTATGAAAATGTAAGGATCACCTCACCTCAAAACAAGACCGTTTTCTTAAAGGGCATAAGACATTTTTCTTAGCCATCATCCTGAGCAAATACAGCTTTTCAATGGACATCTGAGTCATGTGCTCTGGTGCCACATCACATGGTCCTCTGCGACTGCTTTCATAGTCACAGGGAAGCTCCGGCTCAGGGCCTGCCCTGCCACTACTACTTCCTTTGAGAACTTGGAAGACACTGAACATGCTCTTTGGCCTCCATGATAAAACTTTAGAGTGGAACATTTTGCTTGGTAATGTCCAATTACAGAATATATTTGGTGAGTTAAATACAAATAGTGGGAAAATGACCTCAACACATCCCACTCTAGAAGCCAGGCCCTTGCTCAAACCATAATGCTGAAATTGAATCTGGCTATTTGTTGTTCCTTATTTTAGATGACATCAGGAACAAAGTGGAGACCGAATGACTATTTTTGGGTACAGATGCTATGCAAGGAGATGTTCTCTGAGGGATATTCATACCCTTTCCCAAGCCCAACAACCCAACCCCTAAGGAGGACGAGGAGAAATACTAGCAGGGTTGACCAGCATAGAATACCTTTTCTTCACTGTGGTGCATACAGTTGGAAGCACTGGGCCTATACAAGTTGACGTGGCCCTTCTAGATTCCTTACTACCCGACTCTGCCACACAGCCAGAGTAATAACAGGATATATCCCTTGGGACATTCCCTTCCATTATTCAGGAGCTTTCTCCTCTCCCACATAACTAAGTAGGATGGTCCCAGAAGATACACCTACCCTTGTCATATACCCTCTTATCCCCTGCCACTTCCCCTATACATCCATGGCAGACGATGGGCCACAAACTCTAATTCTTGTGCTTTCATCTGCTGCTAACTGGTGTGCAAGGCCTTGTCTCACAGAGAAGTGATAAGATTTGCAACTTGGATTTGGGTTTGGAGGTGACCACAAGGAGAACAGACCTTTTGGCCTGCTTTTGTTCTAGCGTAGACCCTTAAGTTAGCCTAAGCTGACTAAGGTAAGGGGCCTCCTGTGACATTCATCCTAGCCCATCAGTGTTTTTATTCCTAAAGGCCCTGGCTAATATCAAAGTCTTATCCCATCAGGGATTAGCATCGATGCATACTCTTACCTCAGGACCTTGCAGGAAGAGGTGACCAGCCAAGCCCAGGGTTCACTTATTTTGGTCTTAGGGATAAACAGCATTTTAAAACCTTCAGAATTTCATACCAATTCAATACCATCAATATATCTTATATTTTCCATTTCTAATCAAGGGATTTGGGCATTGGGTGACAAGTTGAACTAATGTCCTTTAATACCATCCCACACTTTCTTTCTATAATATTCACCAATTCTGGATGGCCATAGATGTTGATCCAATGGGCAACAGACAGTTTTAGATTCTAGGAGACAATTTATTCTATAAACAGAGGCTCTCTTGCTCTCTCCTGCAGACTTCATCTAAAATTAATTTTATGGGAAGTTGGACAATATGACCTTTAATGGCCTCTCCGACTCTGGCATTCTAGGATGAGGAAGTCATGCTTCAAGCTAAAACTCTGTACTCATGTGGTTGCTCTCTCAAGTCACATGGAATAAAGAGAGCAGAAATACAACTTGGCCCCAGTCAAACCAGATCCCTGCCCTGGATTCTCCATCAAAGAGAAACATATGTGAAAACTCCACCCAAACTGTCCTTCTCTCAACATCCCTAACCCTCTTCCTGTTGCTGTGAAACATCAGAATTTGTCCTTCTCAGCATATGAGACCTCTGTAAAGTCAAGAGATTACAAATAGTCCTGGCAGTTTCCAGAAAAGTCTACTCTGTCATTGGGCACAACAGGGGAATCCACACATCTGGTCCAGGGAAAGGAAATGGAAAAATACAAATAAAAAGGAAGTCAAAGTCGGGCGGGGTGGGGGGTGGCGGTGAGAACAGCTTGGTCTAGCTGAGCGAATGCAGACCCAAATCACCTCCAATTCTCACTGGGTCATTTTTTTTTCTTTATGTGTAAAGGAACATGTGGGTTTTAAGAATGTTTATTTACTATGTCTCGATTCTCTGCTTGCTTGTTTTCCTCGTTTTAGGATAGCCAAGTTGGTACAAAGAATAATGCAGCCTCAGAGTGACCAAAATCTGCCTTTTTAGGGAGTCTGCATTAAACAACAAAAGAGGATACAATGCAGACACTGCTACTTTCACTATGGAAATAATATGATTAGCGACTCTTTTTAGTTCAATTCTAACATTTAGCATGCCAATAGAGATTAGAATCCTCAATGCAATCACCCAAAGATCAACATTTTGTATATCTTTCTCCTCCATCTACGTGATTCATCCTAAGAACTATTTATGTGTAACAGACCAAAGAATTCAAAATGAATGTTATTCTAGATTTAGCTTCATACTACATGTGAGTGATAGCCCCCAAATGTTATTTCAAAATAACTTATCAATGAAACGGCTGTTATGGTAAGCCAGGAAAACTAGATTATGACTGAGAAGATGTGATCCTCAGTTCAGACCCTGCTACTAATTGCCTGTGTGACTTTAAGAGGTTCCTGAACTTTTGTAAACGTTCATGACATGAACTTTGAAATGAGTTTTGAGGATTAAATGTAATGTCTCATACAAACATTGAATACATACATAGATATGCATTTTATGTTCTCATAAAACACTGTATTTTTATCTTTGGCTCACTTAATGCATCGAATGGTACAATTATGAACATTAGAACCCTTAATCAGCCAACCGGGCTCTAATTTAATAAAGGAATTTCTGGAATCTACATCCAACTGCTGAGCTACATCAAAATCTACATGATCTTCTATTTAAAACATAAATTTTTTAGTGTCTACAGGAAAAATATATGAATGCATAAATTAATGTCTTAAATACAGGATGAAACATGCTGTTGTGGTTACCGGTTTATCCATCCTGCATGATTTATTCATAAACAATGTAAGACTAGATAATCTATAGCATGGCAAACAAATGTGCCCTGGTTTTGTTCAGATCATTCCTCTAAGCAGATGCTTATCATAGCTCCCTCAGAATAAAACAGATGTTGCACTGTTGAAAGTCTTGGGAATACATGTTACGAGAAGACTCTGTATGTCATATAACCCCCAGTAGAGGTGAACGGCTTGTCTCCTATTTGAATTCATATACACTTTAGCCATGAGATTTCATTACACCTTAGTTGGCAACTCAATAGACAAATCTTTACTCTTTCATATCCACATGGCCAAACTGGTACCTGCGTGGTAGAATCCCAGCAACTATATGCATAGAAGGGACAGCATATTTAGCCTGATTAAAAGACCTCAATGGATCCAACCCACTGATCAGTCCTTGCAAGAGCTTTATGGAACTCTGCCCTGTAGGAAATCCTGGTCACTGCTAATGATGACTATCTTTAACTATGTTTTAGCAATATTCTTCTATTTCAGAGACCTCTGTGAACATTATAGAATATTACTTATCATTCATATATCAAGTATATTTATTTAGGGGCTACCACAAGTCAGGTACTCCTGTGACTGTTTAAGTCATAGGAGATTCAAATATATAGAAGTCCAGACCCTGTCCACCAAAGTTTACTGTCCGGTAGAGAAGTTGCATGACATAAGAGAAATACTCCTTATACTAGGAATTTGGAATCCTAGGATATAACTCCATCACATGTAGTGGTTATTTGATAAATATGGGTTTACTTAATGAATGAAAGCATATACAAGTGTATGAGTGAATAAAAAAATACGCAAACATTTTGCTGTTAACTGATCATATTAGGTTACTTAACTTTTTAAACCATCCTCCCCCAGGGCCTTCCAATAACACTTTAATTAAATCCGAACTCCTTACCCCAACATAAAAATATCTTCTTTCCTAGACACTGCTTTCCAGTTTGTTGCTAGCCCACTATACGTCCGCTATTCCTGGCTTTCTTTTAGACCCTCTACTTCACATCTTTGTACCAGCTTTCTAGCCATCTGCATCCTCTGTTCTCACCTTTACCTGATGATATCTTTTTTTTTTTAATTCAGTGCCCATCTTAAATTTCACACCATCTGCCTGTTAAAGGAGTTGGAGTAGGTAAGTTTTAATTTTATTCCATTTCAGAATTTTCTAAAATTTTGAGGGCAGCAGAAACAGGTGAGTGATTAGGTCTTTCATTTAAAAGAGAGTTAAGTGTTCTGGACCCCACGTGGCCTTCCCACACCCCCACTGCAATCAGATGGACCTTGAGGCCCTGACCCAGACCCCAGGGCTTCTTACCATATATTATTGTCTACATCCAAATTGAATGCTCCCTCACACTTAGGTGTATTTGAAGAAGCAGAGTAAGAGCATAGGACACAGGCATAGGCAATCTAGTTGACTTAAAGCATGTCATAAGATGCCACCTACTTCCTATCCATGCTGATGAGCCATCTGGCAAGTGACCTCAGAACCACAGAGGGCTAGAATTCTCTTCATACTTCCTCAATCAAGCAATGAAGAAAATACAGGAAGATTTTAGGGATAGGTCATTCCTTTGAAGAAAATAATTATAAATGGGTAAAGACAGAACACTGGGCCAGGCATGGTGGCTCATGCCTGTAATCCCGGCACTTTGGGAGGCCAACCCAGGCAGATAACCTGAGGTCGGGAGTTCGAGACCAGCCTGACCAACATGGAGAAATCCCGTCTTTACTAAAAATACAAAATTAGGTGGGTGTGGTGGCACATGCCTGTAATCCCAGCTACTTGGGAGGCTGAGGCAGGAGAATCACTTGCACCCAAGAGGCGGAGGTTGTGGTGAGCCAAGATCACACCATTGCACTCCAACTAGGGCAACAAAAGCGAAATTCCATCCCCTCCACCCCCCGACCAGGGAAAAAAAAAAAAAGCATTGAAGAAGCATTTCCTGAAGAATATAGTCTTCACTTGCAGCACCGTTCAAAGGAAAATGGAAAAGTCTATCTGGCTCCCTAGCTTGCTCAAAATATCCAGCTGTCAATAAAAGTCTATAAAAATGCAAATCAGAAACACACAGAAGAATGCTTCCTAGACATCCCAAATTAAGTTACATCACTTCAAACTTCAAGAGTAGAATCCTATCAAATTAGAGTGACACAGAAACAAGGAACACACCACAGGACCTGCTTGTTGGTCTTAGAGCACAACATTCCCTATTCAAAAATGAGCATAGAAAACCACATGTATACATCTGCCACTATGGATTCCACGAAAAAAGACAACCATAGCATCTAGAATAGGAGCTCTTCCATGTTGACTCAGATGAGGAGGATATATTTGAAATTTTATTTTTACATGAAACAAAAGCAAGATTTAGAACTCATCTGTTTGCTATCCTCAAGAACTCTATAAAACAGACTCTGTAAAAGAGAATCAGAGTGTCAAAGGAAAAATTATTCTGAGATGAATGAAGAGATAATTAGGAAACTGGCTGGATTAAGAAATTAACCAAGGAAATCCAAAATCCAATGGTAAAATGAAAGTCCATATTTGAGGCAATATAAACGGAAGTAAAACTGAAACAATGTAAAATAATAATGTGAAAAAAGTTTAAAGAATATTTCTCAATATTCAGAGGAAAAATATAGAAGAGAAGATGACAGACATGGAGGACAATTTAGATCCAGATGAAGTGTTACTGCAGCAGGAACAGAAAATTTATCACAAAAGAATTAATAAAATAGAAATTACCACAGAGAAAGAAAGACTTTATAAGTTTTATATGCTTATAAGGCTTTAAGTAAAATGGCTTAGTGAGAACCAAATGAAATGAAATTTTTTAGTGACTAGAAATATTAGGGAAGTTCTATTGTGTTTTAAATCTCAATGATAAATTTAAAATCCTACAAAAATGAAAAGAGGAATGAAAGCTTATCTCTAAAGTAGCAAAAATAAGGCTGGCCTCACCCTTCTTTGCAAAATCAAATAAATGTCAGAAGACAATGAAACGATTTGTCCAGAGCAATGACTAGAAAAGTCTATAACTTAAGAGGTTTATGTCCAAGTTGTTCATGTAAAAAGGCTGCAGGAAGACATTTTACTAAGCTTAAAATCATAAAAACATTAATCATTTTTATTCTCTTCCTGAGAAAGCACACGAAAAATGAATGTCTGTCAACTAATAAAGAAAAAGAAAAATCAAGAACTCAAGACTGTGAAATCAAAACTGTAATAGCTAAGCTATAAAGAAAATGGCAAGGAACTTTGAAATCAATTAACTTTTTAGGAAAATATATGAAGAACTGTTGCAACATGGGCACAAAATTAAATTCAAAGTCTGGAAAGGTTATATATTTTAAAAAATCTGGATTTTATCTTAATATGTTGATAGCATAAAACCAGGTAAAAGGAATAAACACAGATAAATACAGAGAAGTAGAAAGTCAGGAAAAGTCCAGATAATTGAGGTTTCTCATTAGAAACTGGTTCTTGAATTTGACAGATGAATATAGGATTTAGTAGATAGTTTATAAACAAAAGGATTATCACTAGTACAATTAATGAAAATACTTCAATCTTCCAAACCTCTATATAAGATGAAAACACATAAAACCCAGAATAAAAAGGGAAAAGCAAGAAAGCATTAAACAAAGTTATAAAATTAAGCCCAAATATATGCTATAGCAACAGATGTAAATGCCTTAAGTTTTCCTAATAGGTGTTACAAAATCAAATACATACACATCACCAAAAACATTTAAATAAAATGTAAAAGATGGTTTTAAAATTGAAATAATAGAATATGAGAAAGTCTTGCAAAAAACAGTGATAGCAACAACATATAAGGCAGAAAGCAATATCTGGAAAAAGAAGATAATATTTTGTGCTGAGAAAAGGAATCCTCTGCAATGAAGATATAAAGGACATATAACTTATGACATATATAATATATTCATCAAACACCAAAATCTATTTAGCAAAAACTACCAGAAATGAAGAGTTGAAACATATTATACAATTGTCAGCCTCTGACAGATTAAACAAATATTAAAAGGAATGAAATCTTTGAATAACATAATTATAAATAAATACATAAACATATATATACATATATTTCCTTATACCCTTCAAAAAGAAAATATAAGTTCTTTTCAAATACCCCTGAGGCATTTTAAAATGTGTCAATTCATTTAGAATGTTTGATAAAGTTCTTGAAAGCAAAAAACTATATTCTCAAACTTCAGTTTAATAAAACTATAATGTCAGAAATTTAAGTTAAAAAATGAAATAAATCTGGAGATTTCCTCAATAAACATTAGATCACAAAGTAAATAAACATCAATTATACCTACTTTGGAAATAAATGAAAATAAGCAAATTCATATCAAGATTTACAGAATATAGACTCAGAAGTTAACAAAGCATATAAGCCTGTGAATTGACAGGAGATAACTAAAATTAATTAATTAAGCAATCAGCTCAAGGAGTCATAAAATAAGAGTGCTTGCACAACAAAAGGCTAAAAAAAAAAAAGAAAATGCATGTAAGCAAAAATCATGAAAAATGGAAAATATTAAAACAGGCTCTCTGGGAAAACCAGAAAAGGAGAGGAACCTAGAGTCTTATTTAGAAAAAAATACAACTAAAGACTCAGAATTTAAGAAATAATATCAAAAGAGATATCGGAATATTTCAGAGCACTAACATGTCAACAGACAGCATTTTTCATCTATCCAACTGGTAAAGTTGGAGAGAAAATACCTAGTACTGGCTAGAGAATGATTATGCTACCATTGGAATGTAAATTGGAAATAGCGTATTTGGATCAAAATGTTTCATTATGTATCAAGTGCCTTAAAAATATTCATACTCTTTTACTAAGTAATTACTTGTTAATTTATGCTAAGAGAGATATTAAAAATTTGGATGATTTATGTTTTTATAGTACCTCCATATGTTGGGACATTAAGGAGCTGTTAAAAAAATTGCTTTTGAAGATTATTTTATGGCATGGTAAATCCACCCTATAATGGCTGGTACAAAAGAGAAGGATATAAAACTAAATATATAGTATGAATTCTATTTAGTGAAAAGCAAAATATAGATGACAACACACTGATATTTTAACTGTAATTATTTTATGCAGTTATATTTTGGGTTATTTAAATATTTTCTATATGCTTTTTAATATGTTAATGAACATCTATTCTTTTACTATCAAAATAAACTCTCTAAAATAAATGTAAAAGATTTCTAGCCAAGATTACATTGTAAACTTACACATTCGATACCTTTTCCTTGCTACACCACAAAAAGCAATTCTAGCCGAAATTCCAAAAATTAAAAGTTGTATCTATAACCAATACAAGACGAACATTTCTTATACACTGGAAAAGTACTGAAACAGACATCAAGGAAAAAATGCTGGAATCATGGGGTTATTGAACTCTAGGTTAGAAACAGACAAAGGCAAAGAGAAGGCTGTCACGGAACACTGAATTAGGGCCGCAAGCCTGACTCACAGGATAAAACTCGTAGGGTCTCCAATCTGAATGGGTAAAACAAGAAAAACATAAGGCTGTGAACTGTACCACCATGTACATGTGAGACAGGAATGAACAGAGCAAATCACACAGATCAGATATGTGACAAGCTGCTAAGTACTGGATCTGCAATATCCCCAATACGACTGAGTCAGGAATCCCTGTCCACTAGCATAGAACTTGTTTCTGACCTGAGATTCTCAGGGAGCCACATGGAAGCTACTGAAAATCTGCAAAACCTGATGGATATTTAAAGGTTTATTTTTAAAGACAGTTTTCACTCTAGATGAGCAAGTTACCTAAAATTCAAAACCAATAAGGAAAAACAGAACCAAGAAGATATCCACAAAACTCAACAATGAGAGGAAAATTTGACTACAGAAAAAAAATGCACATAATTGTCTCTGAAAAACCTTAAAAAATACTTAAAGTAAAAGATAATATCCTTTTGAATAAGAAAGCATTATGTAAACTAATAGATATAAAATGAGAAAAACAACTAATAAAATAATCAATATAGAAGACAGAATCAACTAGAAGACAGAAAATATAATTGAAATTTCAAAACTCTATAGATGAAATTAACACAAGAGTTTCTGTGGTTAAAGAGAACACTAATGAACTGGAAGGCAGTAGTGAGGAAATAATTCTGAGTGCAGCACTGAGACATAATGAGGTTAAAAAAAAGAGAGAAATTAAGTAATATGGAGTATTCAACATATACTGAATATGATTTCCAGAATTTAGGCCACAGCAGGAATACTGGGAAGCAATTTAAATAGCTAACAATAGAGAACTTTTCCGTAACTAAGGAAAACCCTAAATTCTCACACTAAAGGCACACACCGACTCAGCTGAGCATAATAAATAAAGACCACTCTGCATAGTATTCCATAGTGTATATGTGCCACATTTTCTTAATCCAATCTGTCACTGATGGACATTTGGGTTGATTCTAAGTCTTTGCTATTGTGAATAGTGCCGCAATAAACATACGTGTGTGTGCACATGTACCCTAGAACTTAAAGTATAATTAAAAAAAAAAAAAAAAAAAAAAAAAGACCACTCTGCACCTAGAAATACTGCAAGGCAGGTCTGCCCAAAGGGCTCTGAGTGGAATTAACATGTGCCACTTCCCAGCCAAAGCATAAGTAAGTGGGTGAAAGTTTTATAGGCAATGGGGCAGCTCCAACTTGCCTTTTCTTGAGATGAAAACCTGGATCTGTGAGTCACCAAGTGGACTGCAGGAATCACACAATTACATAGCTCACTTTGTACAAGACTTTTGTTGTGTTAACCTACTAGATTTTGGAAGTACTAGTTACTAGCTTAACTTGACTAATGAAACACCTTTATGAGAAACACATAAACACGGTTACAAAATATTAAGAAAAAATTAAATTTAGAAGAAAAAGCAGCATGATTAGCAATCTTGACATAAAAGATATCTGTAGAACTCCTCGTTAGGGAATAACAACAAGAAAATAAGTCTGCTTCATGTTCAGTACAGACACAGTTATTTTGATTTTTCAAATATGTTCAATCCACAGTTTAATCCACAGATGAAAAACCATGGATATGGAGGGTTGACGACATATGGGTGTGCATTGCAGCTTTGCTCATAATAGCAAAAATTTGGGATCATCTGTGTAGGAATGAATAAATAAACTGCATCAATTTTATATGATGGAGTACTGTACAGCAGTTAAAATGAGTGAATGCAATGTATATACCTCAACACAGATAATTCTCAAAAACACAATGTTGATAAAATAAAAACACATTGTCAAAAGGTATAGTATAATACTATGATAATAATTTTTAAAAATACTAAAACAATGCCCTATACTGTTTATAACTGTATACATATCTATGCAATAAAAGGATAAAAATGGACTGGCTACACACCAAATGTATAACAATATTTGCTTCGGGGAAGCTGGGACTAGGGAGAGGAATGTGAGGGACTTCAATTATTTCTAAATATTTTATTTCTTAGTAATAAAAATAATCTGAAGTCAATATGACAAAATGTTAGCACTTTTTCATATTCAGTTGAGTTGGGAAAGCATGAGTAACATTACATTTTCCTCCATGACTTTTTAATTTTTAAAACTGTTTAATGAAAAAGCAAACAAACAAAACCTTTTCTTGTTTCCCTCCACTCCAAGTTGTCACTAGTCTATTTTTTGGAATGCAGCAAGTCTTAAATTTGATCCTTGGCAGGAATGGAATAAGATATTATCCAAGGAGGGACTCCAACTCAAACCTCTCCCTCTATGTAGTCTCACCAATCTGGTTTGTTGAACTTATTTCCTGGAGAACAAATCCCATCTATATTTTCAAGGCTTTCCCAATGGACAGTGGGAATGATATAAGCTATAGCATGGCTGTGATTAACTCTGGCAAATGAAGAATTTACTGCTGTGCATGTGTCCTGAGTTTAGGTAACAGACAAATAAACATCCGTGGTGACCTGCATCTGCAGGGTCAGAAGCAAACAGACCTCTGAGGGGAGTCAGAGCCCTGAAGAATGTTAATGCTTCAGAATCAGAACCTGCTCTTGCCAAGACCCTGAAGCAAAGAGGGACTGTGCTGGTTGGATAGCAGCAGAGATCTTTTCTAAAAGCAGGCAGTACAACTAGAAAATGTGATCACTGCCTTTCAGGAGAGAGGAGAGAAACTGACCACAGTAAGTGTTGTGATACCAGCCTTCTGTTCTTTATTATTCACAAAATCCGAGGGCAAATTATCCTATATCAGCTACCAGATTATGGAGAAGGGTAGGCATTCCTGGAATAGTTAATGGCTTTTAATCACCACATGCCCTCTAGATCCTTGAGAAGACCTGTGTCTTAATCTACCAAGTATTCCCCATAGTGCTTTGCACCATGCTTTGTCCTTCATAGGCACACTATACATGCACATACAGTGGGAATACTTATATACACATATGAACATAAGTATATCTGGATATAAATATACATATGTGTGTATACATGAACATATATGTATATATGTACACGAATACTATTATAGATATAATTTTTACATATTATAAATATATGCAAATATGTATACACTATACACACACATATAGTACACATACAGATACACACACACATACACATACTGATCCAAACATTTTTTCCCCCTTGTCCTTCTTCCTGGCCTACGCATTTTAGAGAGTTTGGCCTTTGGTTAATATTATTCACCATCTTGGGTTCCAGTGTCTCTAACAGGCTCTTGCATTCTCCTTCAACATGTGATAGGGTGAGTTCTGAGTTGAAAGCAACCTAAGTCTGTGCTTGGCTGGATGTGTAACCACACCATCAGAATAGATTATTTGGGACTTGGAGTACCAGAGAGAATAGAAGGGATTTCTAAACAAGCTGGGCTGCAGGCTGTCAAATGAGCTACAAGTCACTGATGCACTTTTAAAACAAAATTGAGATTTGAACCCAGTATTGAATTCTGTTGCCTCTTGAGAATGGTCACCTTTCCACCTCCACACTGAAGTCAGACCAGGGCTCAAGCCCAGCTCTTGTTACCCATTTCTACCGCAGCTTTTGTGATCCCCATTGAACAACACCTCTTCTTTCAGCTGTGTTCTGATCAAGCACTGTGTACTCATTTGCTGGGCTGAGCCTGGGCAAGGTCTTGAAATAAAAGAGATCAAAGTCATTGTCCTCTGAATCAGCAGAGGCTTTCTGTGAGGTTCAGATTAGATGAAAGTGATCCATGCCAGAGGAAAACCGCACCCCTCAACTCCCTTTTCTATAACGCCAGCACGTTTTCTCAGAGGAAACGCAAACACCCCACCCAGGGAATAGCTGAACAAAGCTTTGGTTTTGTAGAATGGGAAGCAGAGGCCTGAGAAGTGAAGACCTATCCATTCTGTACTCATGTTAAATACCAAGGTGAGTCGGCACTCATCCACTCAGCCTTCCATGGGGCTTTCTTTCATCCAAGTAGAAGGTTTCCTTGTCCTTACACCCATCCTTACCAGGACTTAGAAAGGTGCTTAATAAAATAAAAACCAGGAGAAGAAACCAATATAAACCCAAAAGGGTAATATTAAGTTAATTTTAATTCATAAGCTCGCACAGAACCAATTACTTGTTTATTCCAAAAGATTTCAAATATTCTGGCATCCAATGAGGACAGCTTCTGAAATGCCAAAATATAACCTTACAAACCATGGTAAGTTAAAATCTATATAGCTGGTGGTGATAGGCAAATGAAAAATCTCGCCTGCCACGTCTAGAGGGAGCAAGGCTGTGGTTGAAACATAAATGTGGATAAAGCACTTTAAACTCTACACTGTGCTGTACTGATAGCTAGCAAAGTGATATTAAAGATGGTTTCATCTGGTGAGACCCCTTAGTTTTTCTCAATATAACACTAGCTACTACAACTATCATGGCCCACGTGCTTGCCATCCCAGAGTCTCAGAAAGCTAACTACCATTATCTAATCAGCAAAGTTCTAGTCAGCAAAGTGCTAAACTAAAACTGTGAATTCTGGATGACAGCCAAACTCTAGCTTGGATTATCTCAAAGATGTGATGCTGGAGTTAAGGTAGTGGATGATCAGTCGATGGAAGGATGGCTGTTACCCAACTTAAACTGCAAGCATTTTGGAAAACGGCATTTGCAAGAGAATGCAAAATAGAAAGCCCCTTAAGTCAAACAAATATGTGCATGCTGGGTCTTACGTTTGAAACTGTACACATCTGTTTGTCTTAAGGCTGTTTGATCTAAGTTCAGGTATCAGGTACCTGATGGCTTTCATGATTCTAGGAGGTACAGGTGAAGAAACACTGTACTAGGAATGAAGGCACCCCAGTCCTATTCCTGACTCCATAGCTAATTCATCCTTGGCCATGTTTTTGCCTCACTTTCCTCATCAGTTAAATCAAGATGTAAGATTAGTCCACGATTACGTTTTTGCATACCCAAAAATTGAACAATTTTTTGAGACCTAGGTGGAGTAAATCTTCACTTATGCCCATCCAAATAAAGAAAAAGACATCACACAAATGGAAGAATGATTGCATCTTCCCTCAGAAATTAAAATGTTCTATATTAGAAGACAACTGAACACCAGAGCTTATTCATTACATGAGACTTGTCACAGAAGCTCAGCAAATAAATATTTCTATGCACCCCTAAAAAGACAAATCAACTGATTTTTAAGATAAAATACTTGACTATACATATGAGTTAGGTATTTGTTTTTATAGGGGTTTTTTGAGACAGGGTCTCACTCTGTGACTCCACCCAAAGCAGTGGTGTGATCACAGCTCACTGCAGCCTTCACCTCTCCACTCAAGCAATTTTCTAACCCCAGCCTCCTGAGTAGCTGGGACCACAGGCACATGTCACCACACCCAGATAATTTTTTATTTTTTATTTGTAGAGACAGGGTCTCACTATGTTGCCCAGGCTGGTCTCGAACTCCTGGACTCAAGCAATCTTCCACCTAAGCCTCCCAAAGTGCTAGGATTATAGGTGTAAGCCACCACATCTAGCCTATGATTTAGTTTTACCTTTTCATTTTAAGATAAGAACCTAAACCTCTGAGAGGGGAAGCAAGGTTATGAGAAAATATGTAAATGCCTGGGATTAAAGCCACATGATAAGTGTTCCATCAATCTCAGTCACAGGACCCCATGTTCAGGCATTTTTTCCTTCAATTACTTCATTCTACTAAACATTTTTGCTTTGATGGATAATGATAATTTTCTTGCATAAAACCAAGGGGTAGCAATAATCACGTATTTACCCTGTGTGCCAAACTAGACATATTTTTGGGGCAATAACCTTACACTAATCTTTAAGAATTACATGATTATTAGGCTTTTCATCAGAGCAATTAAATTAAAAAGAAATGCTCATCAAAATTAGTGCTTTCTATGAACAAACTTTGTCCATTTAAATTTGGGAATAATACACCAAAGTGTTTCTGGACATTCCAGGCAGAGAGACTAGGTGGCAGACGGGAGGTGGCTGCTATGACTACGAAAATACTGCTTCAGTGAGCACAGTGCCACAGAGACCCAGCCTCTGGCTTTTGCAGGTTAGTCTAGGAGAGGCAGTAATGCCTAATACCTATGATTACTGGAGCCACAAAATAAAAACGGAAAATCTTCCTTAGGCTAGGTAAGAATCTCATGTGTATGCCAAGTGTAATGAGTCTTTGAAAGAAGAACAAGAGGAGGTACACGGCTGGGGAGAGGAGTAGCGGGCACAGCCTCGCACATCCACATCCTGCTGGATGGGGGCTGGAAAGGCTACCACTTCCCCTGTGCAATTCCAAACACATTCTGCTACAGAACATTATAGGGGGCTCTCTATTGATGAATGGGGAACATGAAAGACCATACTTTGTGTGTGCTTTGGCCTAGGTGTATTTGTTGTTGTTCTTAGTTTGGGTTTAGCCCTTTATATGCATTATTTGTTTAACAGTCCCAACATTCCTTTGAGTTAGATACTATCAGTGTCCCCATTTTACAGATGACACAACCGTGACACATAGAGGGTCGGTAATTTTCTCGCGGTTTCACAGATAGTAAGTGAAAACATGAGGATAAAAAATGAAATTGCCCAGGCAACTATTAGTGTTACCCCACATTGTCTCCTGAAGCTGAGAGAAATGGAGAAGTGTATTCTGTTTGCTTTAGAAACTAAGTCCAATTGACTTGATTTCTCTCAACCTTAATTACCACAGCAAAATCCTAAGTCAGAGAGAAGGAGAGAGAAGAGAGAGAGAGAAGCCTTCCCAAGATGAAAGAGTCACCCTACAATATTACTCATGCACCATCTGGTGTGTGTTCCCTCCTCTGTAAATAATGAAGAAGGTGTTGATGGAAATAAGGAATGCAAGCAGAAGATTTACCAGTAAGAAGGAATATGAGAAGAAAAGATTCTTAGGTTGGTTTATTATGAGCCCAGTCAATTATAAGCAGCACATTCTGACACCACTGTAAATAATACACTCTGTCAGAGTCAGCTGATAGAGATTTTCTGTTCAATATATTGTCATAGACACATGATGAAGGGGAGACGTGGGGTGGCATATGCGGTACACAGGAATAAATATGTGAATAATCTCACCAGCTTTGAGACTTCCAAATACTAACTATGACAGATATGAACTACAGTGCATTCCCATTCTGAGACTACAGGACTAATGATGATAAGTTGAACAGTCTAATATCCATCTTTACCGTGTACAGCCGGATCTGATGGTTCTGCTTGAAGGGGCATCATTTGACCTGGCCTACTTCCAGTCATGTAATAATGAGAAGCATTTAACTGGGTCAAATGGAATGCTAGAACGAAACGGATCTGAAATCATCCACCACAACCCTCCCATTGTACAAACGAGGGAAATCAGACTAAGTAAAGTTAATTGCCTTGTCCAAGATCAATTACAAAGCCAGTTACAGACAGTTCTACTGAACTCAGCGAAACTAAAAGAGGGCTGACCTTATTTCAGGTCTAGATGGGGTATCAGGGAAATGGAGGCCATTTTGGGGTGAGAAGTAATACCCTCAATATTTTACCCACCCTGAACCATGACTATGAAGATTATTTATTTGGCCATTTGAAGTTATGTGCATTGTGATTGTTTAGTCAATTTGTCCACAAATGATAGGACTCATTCCATCACTATTGGCTGATATTATCTAAATCTTACATGGCCAATGAGCTTTACTCAAGTTCCAAACCTTTCGAGAGGCTTTCCCAGACCGTACCACTCTCTTTGCCCTCACTGCCTCCCACACCCTTGGTATCACTGACTTACAGATTATACTGGATTCTTAATTGCTCTTGTATCTTTAACATAACGATCTATGTACAGTGTCAATTACTTAAGCTTGAGGAATGTAGCTCATGAGATGCCGCCAAGAGTGAGATGAACTCCTACACTTTACTCCCAACCTTGGGAATCAGAAGTCCTGGTGAGTGATGGGTAAGATTTTTAAAGACTTCTCCAAGGGGTCGCTCTATACCCTACAGTTCGAAAAACTCTGCCCTAAAGAACCTTTTTGACCAGAATTGGTTCCGAAGACATGATGTTAGCTGTTCTTCTGTTTCTGAGATTTCAGATAATGACAATATTTAGAGGGAAACCCCAAAAGATACTCCCCTACCCATACCTCTGCATTCAGCACAGGGGACTACCACTGTTACCATCCATCCCTGCTGGCACCTCTCAGAAGCACTGGGTGCAGGTGCAGTGGCACTTTGGGAGCCTGCAGCCAGCAGTGAGGATCAAGGAGCACTCCTGACCTTCTTGTCTAATCCTGTGATCGCTCAGACAGCTTGGTCCTGTGATTCACACTCACTTGAGTGAGGTTAGGAGCTCACTGAATTCTTTCTAAACTTCAGAGACAACACCTTTCCTTTGTGTTAGTTTAGGCATATCTTGTAGCTGGGCCCTCTAACTGCTAAGGATCGAGCAGTGCAAGGAGAGAATGGTGTTTTTGAATCAGAACAGATTGTGCATGAACCACCATGCACCCTCAACCCAACCACGACCCAGGCAAACATTAAGTAATTGGCCCTAATTAGCAAAACTAAGGGCAATATTAGGAAACAAGCTGATGATAGATATTTAAATGTCACAGATATGTCTTTGAGCATTCCTGCCTCATAAAACCTTCCCTGAAATTAAAAAAAAAAAAAAATTCTCTTTGGGGCTTGCTACTGTATTTCTTTTAGAGTCTGAAATCTCCCTGTATGCTTTTGTGTCACAGAGATAATAATAGACCTGGAGAGAAATGTGTATGTTTGTCTTTGTTAGATTCAAATTTAATTTAGGTAAAATATTAATGGAGTAAGCAGCCAAAAATTAATTTCACTCATGTTTATATTTTCCAAATCAAATACTGAGTTCAACTACTAAGTATTCATCATAAGCTTACTTATTTTACATTTTCATCATAGTTCACTTAGGCTCAATTTTGACAACACGGTGTATGTACATATGGCAGGTATGCCATATACATTGTCTAAACATATATCTCTAAATTGCCAGAAATTTGACAAACTTCATTTAAAAAGTCTGAATGTTTGAATCATCCAAAAGCCATCTGAATACACATTAACATATACATTTGGATTCAAATTTATGAAACAGCATGAGAAATAGCTTTCTTAACTCCACAGTAATAAAGAATCAAGAAACAGATATTTTTTCAATTTCTTCCCATTACATTTTATGTCCACATTTAGATGTATCTGGGAAGATCTCTAAACTGACACCACAGTGAGAGGCCCCTGGGATGCACAAATATCATTTCCATGACACTCAGAAAACGGGGGAAAAGAGGAAAATGTGAGCAGCGATAAATTGGAGCTAATCTCTTTCTGCCACAACCTGAAATGATACTTGGCCAGGTAATCTCCCCATCCTCCATGCCGTAATAAGAGCTTGTCTATCTCTCCCAGATGCCCAACCTGAGTACTAGTATCTCCCCCAAATGCTTGTACTAGAAATTTCCTAATGGGATTCCAAGGCTCTGAAAGAAAGAGAGAAATGAAAAATAATTCTGTCATGCAATAAGCATTGTAAGTTTAAAGAATAAGCAAAGCTCAGTGTTTGAGGCCTGCTATAAAGAAAACAAATAATGGATTCTTTGGGGTTGTAAAGCTCAACGAACCATAAACCACACACAGAGCCTCTGATGAGGGTCCTCTGAGCCTTCTGGAGCTCTGTTCAGTGTGATGCTGGGCCCTGACCCGTTGCTTATATCCCCTCATGTCCAAGCAATGAGATTCTTCCTTCTACGTGTGAAGAGCACAGATGCCAAGGGTTCTCAGGCTTCCTGCCTCACCACACGTTTGTGTTTTGATAATGTCTCTGGGCACATGTGATCTCAAGGACACCTCTGTTTCACACTAAGGGGAAGTGAAGCCCCATCAGTAACAGAGAGTTGCCTCTGACTAGGTGGATGACTTGGGATAAGTCACTAGCCTCCCTGCTCTTCAGTTTCCTCATCTGAAAATCTGTGATACAACCTAACTTATGGTTGTTATGAGGACCAAATAAAATAAGCAGGTAAAGCCACTTGGCAGAGGACTGGCTCAGAGGAAGCTTTAGCAATGACCACCATCCCTTAGGTTGGTGGAAGAAGCAGGACTGATCCAAAGGACTTGTTTGTTACAAATTCAATCAAATGAGTGTCCCAAAGCAGGTGAGGAGAGGTGGAGAACGCACCCATTCTGCCCTTCCCAGGGATTTTTCCGGAAAGGTTTTCCTGGTTCCTCTGCTGTCACATTTTCTGTTGCACTTTAAGCCTTGGTATGAATGTCACTGGATTCTGGGCATTGTCTTCTTTTGCCTGCCTGTCTTATTTTACTCTTGTTTACTGTTTTCCTCACCAGATGTACACACCTGAATTCAGGATTTACCCAGAGAAGGCTGCCCAGAACTGTGAGCACAGTAGGTCCTCAATAAACATTTCCCAGGGGGCTAATTGAAAGGAAAACAAACAAAACAAAACAATAAAATTAAGGTGTTGGAAGAAGCTGTGCTCTTATCTTGGCTCTGGCAACAAATATCTCTTTAACCTTGGAAAATTTCTTTGGACATCAGTTTCTTCATCTGTAAAGATAATCTCCAGTTTCCTTTGTGGAGCTAAAATTCTCTAACTTGAAGAAAAACAGCTGCAAAAGGATTCTCTGTTATCTGGTCTGCTAAGCTGTTCAGGCAGAGGAATGAGACCAGCTGAGCCTGGATCCATCGCTATGGCCAAGTTTTCAAACTCCAGTTCCTTCTGTTTCTTCCAGTTGTTCTTGCTGGTCCTGTTTTATTTATTCACTTTTTTAGACTAGGCAAATTCAAAGCAATGAGCCCATTGCTATGATTAAAACACCATTGGGTCTGTGCCATCACTATCTGACAGGGCTGGAACCAAAAGCTCTGCACACCAAGAGGAGAAAATGTGTTCACAAACCAGAGAAGTCCTGTTTGAGGCAGCTCAGGTAGGTGGAGGGAGAAGGAAGGTAGGCCCCACTGGCTCTGGCTGCAGTCTCCCCTAACAAAGCCCCATCCACCTGACAAATCGAAGGCTTGGCCAGATTTATGAGTTTTCTAAACTCAATCAGAACGCAGCCCGCTCTGACCTATAGAAGGTCACTCAACCGTATTGAATATTTGTCAGCAAGGCTAAAGATAAAGTGAATAGACGTCCAAGACAGATTTAGAAATGTCCCTATATATCCCTGGAAACTGTGAGCGTCTGTCTGGGTGTGAAGAGCACAGGGGTGGATTACCCTTCCCTGAGCACCGATGCTCTCCCCACAGGAACCTGCTGCGCCTGCTCCAAAGCCAGCATCTTGTCACTGTCACTCAGCAGCTCGAGAAGCAAAGGCACAGGGAGTGCCACACCTCCCTGCACAAGGGTTCACTTTGAAACCTGTAGAGAAGGTGAGGGCAGCAGCATGAAAAGCCTGACCTGCCGGTGGCCCAGCCCACATTCCACAGGGTTCCTGTGGAACCCCAAGTGGCCTGGGTCATCTCAGCCATCCTAGGAGGGGAACACAAGCCTGGTTACATTTTCCACCCTTTCGCCCTTTACAGCCCAATGACAACAGAGTCTTTTCTTCACACACTTATTTTTCACTCACAGAGAGTATTAATGACTCTGCATTCACTAATGTACTCCACATTTGTCCTTGAGCACTGTGGGAAGCGGGAGCCAGCCTCTATTTCACTAACTCTACCACCAACCTCTACTCATCTGCTTCTCACATGAGAACATCAGAGACATGGTTCCAAGGCCCATCACCACAGAGCTGGGCTCTCAACCCATCTCCGGCTCCTCTCAGCATACAGAATCGATACCATGTTTTCATATAACTAAAGCCTAGCATGTCCTTTTATTTCTGGAGCAACAGATTTAAAGTAAAAACCAGGGAAATAACCAATATCCCAGAAGTTGAAGCATTTTGCTTCAGCCCAGTTTCTCCCAAAGCGTCACAATCCATCTAGAAGATAGGCTTTCTTTTGTCATCTGTTTGGTCTTTTTATCATTATCCTTTGCCAGAAACATGAGTGTTAGCAGGACCTGTGAGAGGAATCTTCATTCCTGAACTTTGCTTCTGGATAATGGCTTTTTGCTTCTGGATAATGTCTTCTGAGAACTGCTGTGGCCTAAGGTACTGATGACCCAAGCACCAACCCCCTGTGAGCACGGCACTTGGGACATTTGTGTGAAGAGTATTCACCAAGGATAAGATGAGCAGGGGTGATGTCTACAAAGTCTTTCAACCTCTCCCAACCCAGAAGGCAGTGTGACATCAAAAATGTAATCAGTTGCTGACCTGGGCATTACGTCTCCTTTTGGTTATTCCTTGTTTTAGCCTCTCTGAAGAGCAGGAAGACAAAGTGCTTGACTTATAAGACCACTCCTGATTCAGAGTCACGGGTGGCCTTCTCAGCCTCCTCCCTGGAGGGAAGCCTCTCCCTTCTGCTCTGAGAGGTAACATGCCATGGCCTCAGATGACTGCATCAGCCTCTAGTGGCCTGAGTGAATCTATGTAGCTTCTGGGGCCTCATGAAAGAGAAATTTAGGGTGAGAACATTGGGAAGGACTGAAAGGCCACATCTTGGCAAGGCCAAGTTATAGTTCTGCCAACGCCTTCCTGTGTGGCCTGGAGAAGTCACTTCTCCTCCTCCAGAGCCTCCGTGTTCTCATTCACAAAGAGATGTGCTTGGGCCGATAATCTCTAAGTTCCTTTGCAGGTGATATATTCAATGATACCTTCCCTTCCTTAAGTACTGGGAAGGACTATGTCACACAGATTATTCTTAGTTAATCTATAAAATTAAGTAGATTACCAGAGAATGGTCTACCTTATGGGGCAGAAACATGGCGGGGTGGGAGGGAAGGATAATCCAGGCTATGTTTCATGAGAAACTTAAGAATAAGAAGGGTCTATGTCTTAGTTACCTCTGTAAACCCAACTCCTAAAACAGTGCCTGGCTACTGGCATTAAGGAAGAGTTGTTTGATTAATCTACAAATGAATACAACTCAAAAGCCAAGCAGACACTTAACGGTTGGGTGGCAGTGTGTGCATGTACAGGTAGGTATACACATTCACACATGCACACACACATATATCCACACCATTTATCACAGATCACTTACCACCCAGCACTGGTTGTCTTTTTCTAGGTGGTGAGCTCTTTAAGGATGGAAAGCTCATTTATTGTTGTATCCTGCGCATCTTGCCAGAGCCTGGCCAATGGCAAATGCTCAGTGTCACTTATCGGATGGATGGATGAATGGATGGATGGACGGATGGATGGGTGGATGGATGACTGGATGGATGAATTGATGGGTGGGTAGGTAAGTGGGTGGATTGATGGGTTAGCTAAGTGGTGATATGCAGTTTGTGACATATTCTGTGTAACCTCAGTTCCTGTTGCTCCTTACATAAGAAATAAAGAAGCAATAATGTTTAAGCTTTTTTTAGCTTTGGGAAAGGGAGTGGTAGCAAAAGGGGGGAGAAAGAGGGAGTAAAGAGATAGGAGGGGAGAGAAAGGAAGAAAGTTAAAGAGAGAGAGTGAATAAGAGTTAGAGAGAGAGAAAAAAAAAGATATTAAAACTTAACAAAACCCAAGAAAAGTCAGAACTCATTTTCCATGGGCAGGAGGAGATGTCTGTTGAAGGTTCACTATAATCAGGACATTGATGCTTTGGAAAAATAAGATATTGAAGTTCTGGAATATAAAAGAAGGAAAGAAAGAAAAGGATATGAGAAGGCAACAGTTACCAAGAAAATGAATTAGGAGACAAAACGAATTATCTTTTTTATTCTTCTGTTACTAATCCTTTTGGATTTTAATGTTTATATTTTTAAAGAGCCTTAAAAGCAGCAAAGGTGAGGTGGAGTGGGATAATAATAAGCCTAAGCATCAACCATGCATTTGGATTTGGGAATTTGTCAAAGGTGAGGGACTGAATTTCCACGCTGACGTGCAAATGCATTCTTATTTCCTATGCTGTCCCCCAAGTTACCCTTGTTACATCAGTGTTCAGCTGGGTCAGGGCGTTTGGATGGGCTCACTCTAAGAGGGTGAGAATTTGATCCCATGACAAATGAGAACGGCTACCTGGTGCTGCAGGTGAAGAACAGGCTGGAGCAATCTCAGGGCTGGGGCTAGAGGAAAACACAAACCAGCAACATGATCTATGGCTTCAGTCAATACTCAGGAAAGGCTATTTCTGTTTCCCCAGTGCGTTCCTGAGAGCAGTGTTGATTACCAGATAACCAGAGTCTTTGGTCTTTCACAGAATCAACAGCTAGGCAGCCACAAAGTGACAGGCATCAATACTAATCGCACAAGCCTGTCTGCAGCTGGACCCCAGGACAGGCCGTGCTCCACCTGCCTGTCCAGGAAATGCATGCCAGGTCCTCCCCATGGAAACCACTAACAACACTTATTAGCTGTTTCCTTGCCTGCTAAGTGGTCTGTGCCTCATTCTGGCTCCCATTATTATATTCATTTCAGCCTGTGTCCTGAAACCTGATACCTTTGTACTTGGGGGGTGTGGTGTCTGCCACCTGACAATGATTTGACATGACACAGTGACAGAAAACAGGGAGACGGGATGGAAATAAAAGAATAAGAGATCCAAGCAGCTGGCGGCTCCAGGCAGGGGTGCCCATCAACACAGATACCTGTGAGCAGGAACACAGGCCCCACTGCCACCCCAGCCAGATCACTCAATTCAGCTGCACTGGACTGGGAGACAGCAATCTTCCTTTGCTGAACAAGGCCCCACGCAACATTATAGTGGGTTCTTCACTTACACTTCTGATTTTAATGTGGCTCCACTTCTGCCCATTCCTTTCCCTCCCAATTCATCCCCCAGCAGTCCATTCTGTCCTTCTTCCTGGGCCTCTGTGCTGATAATCACGGCTGCCATTAGGGCGGTGGCACTAGTGGCACTCATGGCCACCACATGCTAGTGCTATAGTCATTCAAGAGACCAGTTAGGGCATGTGGGGAGGGGGCAATGAGGTGAGCCCTCAGCCTGTGGAAGCCACTATGCAGACACAATACTGGAAACAGTGGGGTTTCCAAAGAGCAATTTCAAGGCTAGGGTCCATGACTAACTAGCAGTGACATGAGCCAGTGATAAGCCCACTCTGGGCCTCATCTGTAAAATGAACAAGATGGGCTAGATCACTGATGCTTGAATCTTCTGTTGTTATATTAGACAATGAAGTTTTTTCATTAAATGATATTTTCCTTTAGACCCCAGTGTATTAAATAGATAAAAATGGAGTTGGCAGCCAGTTTTGGGAGCCCTGTTAACTCCACCCCGATGGGTCACCACTTGTTCCCCCTGCATCTCTGACAAATCTCATTGGAATGCTAGAATTTCACATAGCTCAGTGTGAAAGGCATGGGGCCAGATCATCTCAAAGTTGCCTTCTAGGCCAAATGTTGCTTTGGGTGAGGCGTGGAGACAGAGAAATAGTAGGGAGGGTTTGGGGATTTGAACCCTGTTCGAATGATCTTTTCTCCAGCATTTTTTCTTCTCTTTTTGTCATCAACAGTCCTACAGCTCAGAGCTCTGTGGAGATCTATGGCAAGACAGAGCCAGTGAAGGAGCACCATACCAGCAGCCCCCCAGGCCCACACCCATGATATTTCAGAAAGTTCAGCTTTCATTTTTATACACACTGGAACTGAAATACAGGGAAAGAAGTCAAGGGAAAATTTGGAGATAATCAGCCGGGACTCAAGTTTTACAAAAGGAAATTAAGCACCAGTACACTTGCTATATTTAGGATCTGTATTAGTCCATTTTCACACTGCTGATAAAGACATACCTGAGACTGGACAATTTACAAAATAAAGAGGTTTATTGGACTTACAGTTTCAAGTGGCTGAGGAGGCCTCACAATCATGGCAGAAGGTGAAAGGCACGTCTCACATGGCAGCAGACAAGAGAAGGGAGCTTGTACAGGGAAAATCCCATTTTAAAAACCATCAGATCTGGTGAAACTTATTCACTATCATGCAAACAGCATGGGATACCACCCCCATTATTCAAGGTTCCTCCCACAACATGTAGGAATTCAAGTTGAGAATTAGGTGGGGACACAGCCAAACCATATGAGGATCTATCATCTCTTTATCATCCGCAGGACCACCACCATCACCAATGACAACAAATCCAGCATAGGTCTAAGTTATCATCCACTGCGGGATAAAAACAGGTAGCACTGATTATACTCTTATTATTGGTTATTATGAGGATGTGACATTTATAACTGCCCTAGAGCAAGGCACCATTATTCTCACTTTTAAAAATGAGAAAACTGAACTACATACAGGAGATTAGTGACTTTCTCCAGCTCCAGAGTTTGCAAGTAGTAGAGCAGGGATTTGAACTCATGCAGTCTAACTCTGAAGTCTGTGCTTTTAACACTGTCATCACCCAGGGAAGCAGGCTGATGTGAGGAGACAACTGAGCTGTAGTAGAGCTCACACAAACTGTGCAGTCAGCAAAGTTGCTTTTCTTTTTTTTTTTTTTTTTTTTTTTGAGACGGAGTCTTGCTCTGCCGCCCAGGTTGGAGTACAGTGGCCGGATCTCAGCTCACTGCAAGCTCCGCCTCCCAGGTTTATGCCATTCTCCTGCCTCAGTCTCCCGAGTAGCTGGGACTACAGGCGCCCGCCACCTCGCCCGGCTAGTTTTCTGTATTTTTAGTAGAGACGGGGTTTCACCGTGTTAGCCAGGATGGTCTCGATCTCCTGACCTCGTGATCCGCCCGTCTCGGCCTCCCAAAGTGCTGGGATTACAGGCTTGAGCCACCGCGCCCGGCCAAAGTTGCTTTTCAATAGCAAAAAGCTCCTAGTTATGGGCCCGTTAGTATCCATGCTCCTCTCTGCATCAGCCCGCCTCAAACACATAAATTCACTCCCCAAGGCACCTGGTTATTATCTTGCTTGTTCTCTTCTTAAAGTATTCAGAAAATATTTAGATCCTTTTTGTTTTCACCCAGATGTAAATAACTGATAATAGGTTAATCTGCTTCTTCCCACCTCCCAGGGAGAGTTGTATTTTTCACCAGAAACCAAAGCCTTGAACTGTAGAGATAAAGCTCCACTTGCAAAATTTCAATGTCAGCATAGAATAAGGATTATGAACAAATCATCAGAGTCTTCCTAGTGCCCCTGAAGTCTATTAGGCAGTTTTTAATTCATTAGGAAAAAACTATCCAGATGGAGAAATGGATATAATCTCTACTCCAGAAACTATTCAATGGAAAAAATAATCAGAAAGCTTTGGCCTTGAATTTGTGGAGGTAGGGGAGGGGGTTGTGGGACAATTAGGAGGTTGAAATCACTCACTGACCCTATCTGAAACTCTATATTCTATACTGCCACCCTCGGACCACCCTTAGGTTAACATTTCCTCTGAACATTCTAGCTCCCTTAGGTTATTTATTTACTTACATTTGGTCTTTTCTTTTACAGAGCAGAGAAAATGGAGGGAAAACAATATTCCTATCTCCAAAAACACTCACTGTGGTTCCCTAGGAGGAAACAGTAGAGCTCCAGGAGACACAAATCCAGCTCTCAATTCCCTCCTGCCTGCCTGGAGAAATCACTCAGCACCCGTAATGAGAGGATGCAGTGGCTAATTTTGTACCATAAATCATAAGGCTAACACTATGACTAAAAAGTGATACCATCAGCTCCTTTCCTTCAAGGCTGTTAGATCTTAGTCAATTACTTATGAACGAAGATTTAAAGACTTCAGAAGCCCCTTTGCCAACAAAAGATGCTTTTACTATTAGCTTTCTTTCCCCTTGAAAAGATTCTTGAACTCCCCTGGAAGGGGCTCCAGTGTGTTCTCAGCATTTATAGGAAGAGGTTTGCAAGGGAGCAGCAATTAACAATGCCAGGCTAATAAAAATCCTGGAGCCTCAGTATCTTCCGAATGATACTGCCAAGACTCCTAGGGTAGCCTAATATGAGAGGAGAAAACACACAGAGATGGGGGAAAATATACCTTGTTTCCGACATATTTCTCAAGCTGTTTAAATATGAAACAAAATCCTACCAGGCTACAAGTTTCCAGCTGTTATGATATCATAAGATAAATTTACAGCTAGAGAAACAGCATGTTTGCTTTTATAAAGTATGGAAATATAAATGTTCCAAGTGTTAAAACTGTCCAAACAAATTAATTCAAGTAAAAATAGTTGTCTCGGATCTGGTTCTCTCACATTTGCTTTCTTTTTATAGAGCTCACCAGCACACTTCTCTCAACGCAGAGAGGAGAGGAAGTGTAATTCCATCTCGGCAGGCACCTTTTCTGCATTTGGAAACCCAAGGAGCCCTACAGCAGGGAAGCTGGGTGGCCCCTGCCCAGGCCCCCATGGCTGATCTATTAATTAAAATCTTAATTTAGCCTCTTTGCAACAGAAGAAAGACACTGTGAAAGGGGGCTGAGGCTAAAAATCTTACGATGTGCTCCCATTTGGGGATGTTCATTGTAACTAAAATGAAAAAAGAGTTTCTTTCCTCAGTGACTTTGAAAAGAATAGAGTGGTGATTAACAGCAATATTTTTTTTAATGAAACGCAACCCGTCATCCCTGTCATCTTCTGGCCATCCTCGCTTGTACGCGCCTCCCTGACAAGAGGAATAATAATCGTCATACATCACTGCTCTCCACGTCCAATCATCTAAATCTTCCCTCGCTGCAGCCTCTGAGACTCAATTACTTTATTGACATGCAATCTTCGTAAGGGGAGAAATATTGTGCATGTAAGGTCATTTGGTTATGAAGACATATTATCATATTATCTGCATGAGGGTTGCAGGGCTAAGACCTGACAGAGCTAATTATAATGGTACATGATAGAAAGCTCAGTACACATTATTCGCATGGCTGCACTAAAGGTGAGGTAAGTCCATGACATCATGAGTTTTTGAGAAAATAATGCAACATTGGCTTGGCGGCTGTAACTTTTTTGTTGTTAATTTCCCAACATTTTTACTTTGGGGTTTTTCATGCATGATAAAATAACTAGTTAAGGGATTCCTCCGATCTTGAAAAAGACAGTGGCATGCCAGTGTGGGGAGTGTGTGTGTATAACTGGCAGGGTTATTTCCTCATCTAACACCAAGGTTTCAGTCCACTTCCCAGCAACTGAAATGACAATGACTCAAAGGAGAAAAGCAAATGGATACAAATTGGTCAATATGATAACAGAGTAAAACTTCTTTATCTCACCCTCAATTAACCCCTTCTCAAATCCTTGCCCCTTTCTTTCTCTTGCTTTGCCTGGCAGAGCCTTAAGTTGCTGGGATTTAGCGCTCCCGAATGTGGTTTCTTTGTTCAGATACCCAGTTATCTGAGCTTTCACCAGTACTATAAGTTCCATGCCTTGCTAAGATGCTCAGCTAGTCAGTCATTCTCTTCTGTGCATCCTCAGCCGGTTTACCCTCCTCATTCACCCCCACTGTATCTCCTACGGAGAGGCCAAGATGATGAGCTCCAGTGGCAATTTCACAAGAAAGGAGTATCCAGGAAAAAAGTCTGGGCCAAGTCTCTGTGTTTTCTGGACTTGGCACAGTTCATGTGGGGCCTGGAAGGAAAACTGGGGTGGATGGATCTATGATGGGTCTATGGCTCATGAAGTTAAAAGATGAAATTAACTTCATCATGAAGTTAAAACCATGTCAGTCTCCACAGTTGGGCCTGAGCCAGCATCAAGAATGAAGGCCTGGACACCTAGTCTACTTTAGCAGGGAGTTTGAGCTTTTAAAAACAAGTAAAGGAACCATTCAAAATATCACTACAATCCAAGACAGGCTGACTCCTCCTAAGTATTCTCTCTCTCTCAATGAAGAACTAATTCAATAAAGTAGAAGAAAGCGCTAAAGCCTTCTAAACTCCAGAAACTGATTTAGTCTTGTAACATGAGTGTTTTGGCTCGGCCACAGGAAGTACTGAGCATAATAAGAAATTAAGGTTGTCTAAATTCTCTCTTATTTAATACTCTAGGAACTCAAACATCTGAACTTCTTATACTAATGGCTCAAAAATAATGGTGACATTGGTAATAAAGTCACAAACAGATCTAGACCTTTTTTTCTGAGTTGGAAATTAAAGTGTACATAATGTGATATTGACATTAAGTAAATTTGATGGTGATCTGTTATAGTGGAAATGGTAACTCTTTAGACACCAAAATTTTGGATTGGCTATTTTGGATTGTTGAGTTTACTGCATTGCATCTCCACATTCTAGCATCTCAAATGCAACAACTGAGATGCAATGCATTGGGGAGGTTCACAAAGTGCCCATTTCTAAAAGCTGAGATGCTAATGGGGAGAAAAGTGTATGGCCAATAGTAAGAGAGATGGGTTAAAGTTTAGAAGATTAAAAATCTACTCCTGACTCAACCACTCATCATATACTTGCTGTCATTTTTAGTCAAGGCACAATCTCTCCATACAGGTTGGAGAAAGACCTTGGGAAAGGTTCTTTCTCCAACCTTTCCCGAGGTGCTGTGAAAAGACAACTGTTTTGCCTAATCAACAAACTGGTTGAAAATCTCTCTACACCACTTACTGGCTTTATGATCCTGAGCACATTCTTTGCCTTCTGAGCTGCAATTGCCATTTTTTTAAATGGGTAATGATATCACCCACTTCAAAGGATTAGCATATGAATTAAATGATAAGAAATGACAGTGAAGACATTTTTACAAACAAAATACACTTGATGAATGGCAGTTATTGTTACTGTTGTGGTCCTACCTGTTTTCGTTTTTGTTTTTTGAGATGGAGTCTTGCTCTGTCGCCTAGGCTGGAGTGCAGTGGTGCGATCTCGGCTCACTGCAAGCTTGGCCTCCTGGGTTCACACCATTCCCCTGCCTCAGACTCCCAAGTAGCTGGGACTACAGGTGCCCGCCACCATGCCTGAGTAATTTTTTTTTTTTTTTTTTTTTTTGTCTTTTTAGTAGAGACAGGGTTTCACCGTGTTAGTCAGGATGGTCTCGATCTCCTGACCTCGTGGTCCTACCTGTTTTAAACTGTTATGCAGGTCAATCTTGTAAGTAAACATCGACTGTAAAGGGAAAATCCCAGTACTAAATAAGATGTGATTGATGAGGGTCACTAGATCAGACTCTTAAATGTAAGCACTTAGATTCTTAATGTCAAAAATCACTTTTATCAGAAAATTGTTCAACATTCACAGCCATTGATATTGTCTCAGAACACAGAAAGGAAAGTTTTGATGGCAGAAAACGATGGAATAGAAGGGTAAGTCCCTCAAGACCAGAACATAATTCCATATAGAAGGTGAGCCAGAACTTGGGATCACAAAGGAGCCCCTCTGGCCCTCTAGGAATCAGAGCACACTCTGTGATATTTTCCCTTGCAGCCTATAAGTCAGGACACCCCCAGGTCTAGTAACCGTGGAAACATCTCCTCATCCTTTGAGGCCTCATATTCGTAGCTGAGAAGGCGATTCCTAGTCATTGGTTTTCTATAACAAACACCTCCTCTGTTGATTAGGGTCCACTGTTTAACAAAAATAGACACAGGGGCAATGGGAAAACTCATTCTAGCCAAGTCAGGGCATCAGATTTTGATCGGAGTCAAAAGTGGACTAGAATTTATTACCAATCAGCAGTAACAGCAGCAGCTAAGTTTGAAACAGTGCCATTCCCTTTATAACAAACTTTATTAAATTTTAATTATTTTATTTCAAACTCTTGTGAAATCTGAAAAATCACTCAATTAATCAATAATCATATGCAAGACTTCATACAACCCAGCCTTATGAAAGGGTATGATTGCCATGCCCATTTTTTCAGAGAAGAAATCAAGGCTAAGGTAAGTTAAATGAATTTATATCTAGGTCAAACAACTAATGAGCAGCTTTATTTTATTATTATTTTTGAGACAGAGTCTCACTCTGTTGCCTAGGTTAGAGTATAGAGACACAGTCATGGCTCACTGCAGCCTCAATCTGCTAGGCTCAAGCGATCCTCCCATCTCAGCCTCACAAGTAGCTGGGACCGAGGTGTGCACCACCACACTTGGCTAATTTTTATATTTTTTGTAGAGGCAGGGTTTCGCCATGTTACCCAGGCTGGCCTCAAACTCCTGCACTCAAGTGATCTGCCTGCCTCAGCCTCCCAAAGTGCTGGGATTACAGGCATGTGCCAGTATGCCTGGCCTCAATTTTGTTTTTTAAATACACCCATCTTCATGGAGTTTTTTGTCCTTGCTATGAAAGAAGAAATTCACGTCTTTTGCATCTTGACCATTATTAGATAAAACAGGATATAACTTTCTCAAAGGGTTTCGTTTGCCCACTTGTGGGCAGGATTGAGTTATATGGTTAGCTTCTTTAGCTCATTGCAGAGATTCAGGAAGGCAAGTTCTTTTTTTATGAGGAAGTAAATTGCTATAAATGCATTGGAAAGAACAAAAACTTCAGATGGAGGGGGGAGATTCAAAGGCAAAGTTGGCTCTATGCGTAGGGGTAGATGCCCCAGGGGTATTACTGAGACCCAAGACACAATAGCAAACTTTTCACTTCTATTCTTCCAAAATAGATATTTCCATCAAAGGCTGAAGGTCTTCAAAACAGCTGTATTAATAAAATGCAGTTATCCCTCAGGAAGAGCTTCCCCTTAAGAATTAACACTTTTTTATCAAGATTTCTTTGACAACCGACCCTAGAATGATACATGAAATAGGAGCTGAGGAGAAAGAGGCTTAGTTTTCTTATGTCTTATGATTAGACAGAGTGAGGAGAGCATGGCGGGGCGCTGGGTTTCTGTCTTTGTAATGTGGATGATTTAACCTCAAATTCAAGATCTGTAAAGTGTGAATAAAATAATTTGATGAGAGTGAGAGCGAAGTAGATAGACTAGCTGGCAGCAGACCAATGCTCCCACTGAGAAAAACTAAAAATGCTGAGCTAAATATGTGTATAAAATCTTATGTGAGGGCCTCAGTGAGTTACTAAGGCAGTGATGACCTGAGAGGGTAAGATCTGGGGAGAGTGAGTGTGCAGAGACCTGAGTCCCACATCCAGTGCTACTGTCTCTCATGAGGCAATTTTCAATTCTCAAGCTGCAATGAAGAGGCTGAGTAGCTGAACCAAACTTCACAGTCTTACAAGTCTTGGCAGACAAAATTAGATTTAAGATATGCCAAGGAGGAGGGGTCCAGGTAGACATCCCAGACTTTCAGCGGGGGCCCTGAAAAACTACATCACAGGTGGAAGGGCAACTGGAAATAGATCTGTCCTCACCAGGTCTGTAGCCCAGTTTCCCATGGAATAAATCCCTAACTGGACTAAGGCAATCTTCCCCCACCCCACCTTCCTCCCAGAAACAAAATATGTCTTATCTGAAGGAAAATAACATTATTCAGAGCCTCAAGTTTTTTTCCTATAATTTTTGTACTCAGTGTCAAGTATGAAATATCATGTGGCATACGAAGAGACAAAACCAAATGCCCAAAGATCCAATCCATCAATCAATAAGAGATACGAAGCTACAAAAGAAATGGATATTGGAGTTATTGGCCACGGACTGGAACATATCAATCACATATATTCGAAAGATGCAAAACAGCACATGAAGGAATTTAGCAAAGAAATGACAACTATACAACAGAGTCAAATGAAAATTCAAGGCCGAAACATACAATATCTTAAACTAAGAATTTAATTGGTATATTTAACAAATGAGACATAATTGAGACTATTAGGAAAAGGGCGGCTGGGTCACAAGGAAGCTATATTAAATGTTAGTTAAGACGTTACTCTATTAATTGTTAAATAGTCTATATATCACCATTAAAAGGAAGGTTTTCATAATGGATTTCAAAGTAATATACTGCTTACAAGAAACACATTTTAAATAAAAGCCTTCAGAGAATTTGAGAGTAGAGAAGTGAAAAAACTACACAAAGCAAGTCCTAGCCATAAGAGAAAGTGTATGTTTACAAATACCAAGTAAATTAGACTTTAAGGTAAGGACCATAACTAAAAATAAAGGGAAGATATCGATAATGATAAAAGAGTTGTTTGTTCAGGAAGATGTAAAAATTCTTAATTTATCAACTAAATTCAAAAACACATGAAACAAAAATCAACAGAACTATAGGGGACAAAAAGGAGAATTTCACAATGATAGTGGGAGGTTTTAACATACTGCTCTCAGTAAGTAAAAGAAGCAGATAACGAAAAGGAATTAAATAAAAGATTTGAACAATAGAATTAACAATCTTTAAATATGACCATATGCAGACATATACACACATATGCAAATGAAGAATACTGCACGTGAGGACTAAAGACATTGCACAACACAGAACATTCACCCAAATTAAACATATTCCAGGCTATAAAGCAAGTATCAGCAAACTTGAAAAGGCAGAAATTGTGCCAAGTATATTCTCTGATCGGAGTGGAATTACCTGAAAATTATTAACAAAAGATAACTAAGAAACACTTAAGTGCTGGGAAATTAAGCTACATACTTCTAAGTATCTCAACAGTCAAAAAAAATCAGCATAGAAATTGGAAAATATCTTGAATTGAATGACTATGAAAGTATGTCATAAAAAAACACATAGGATACAGCTAAAGCCACGCTGAGAGACATATATATCAATAAAATGCATATATTAGAAAAGAAGAAAACCTAACATCAGTGATCTAATTATTCATCCTAAGACATTAAGGAACAGAAAATAAAACCAATAAACTGGAATGAAGGAAATAGTAAAAAGAGAAAATAACAGTCAACAAAGCCAAAACTTTTTTGAGACTTATAAAATTATAAATTCTGGGATGGGGGTAGGAGTGAGACTGCTCAAGAGTGAAATAGAAAAGGTACCAAATTACAATATCAGAAAAGATATGGGGAGTATCAATATAGTACCTGAAAAATAGATAAAAGGATACTAGGAACAATTTTATGCAAATAAATTTGACATTTAAATCAATTTTTAAAATTTGTAAAAAAATACAACAAAATAGATACAATAAAAAATAGAATAGTCCTATATCTTAAAGAAATTAAATCTGTAATTAAATGCCTTACCACAAAGAAAACTCCAGGCCTAGACAGTTTAGCCAAGAATTTTTCCAAATACTTAAGAAAGAAATAATACCAATATTAAATGAAGTCTTCCAAAGAATAGAAAAAACAAGAAAATTCCTCAACTTATTTTATGAAGGTAGTAAAATTTTATACTGACATTTAATAAGAGCATTACCAGAAAGAAAAATTCTAGGATAATCTTTGTCATGAACACAGATTCAAAATCCATAAAGAAAATACTAACAGTTCAATTTTGTGTTCATATATGTGGCAATGTATAGTCACGTAACACAATAAAGTTTAGTAAATTTCAGGAATGTGAGTTGCTTTAATGTTTAAAAGACTGGGAGAAAATATTTCCAAATGATAGATAAAAGACTGTTACCGAAAATATACAAAGAACATTTAAAACTCAGTAATAACCAAATGAACAACCCAATTTTAAAAATGGATAAAAGACCTGAACAGACACTTCATCAAAGAAGATATACAGGTGGCAAATAAGTAAGGAATGCTCAATAACTGCTGGAGGGAATGCAAAATGGTACAGCCATTATGGAAAATAATCTGGCAGTTTCTTACAAGAGATCCTCTTTCCATACCATCCAGCAACCACACTCTCTGGTATTCGCCCAATGAATTGAAAACTTACATCCACACAAAAACCTGCACACAGATGTTTACAGCAGATTCGTAAACAATTGTCAAAACTGAAGTAGATGAATGGATAAATATATTGTGGTACATCCAGACAATGAATGTTATTCAGCACTAAAAAGAAATGTGCTATCAAGTGATAAAATGACATGGAGGAAACTTAAATGCATATTACTAACTGAAAAAAAGCTGTATGATTCCATTTATATTACATTATGGAAAAGGAAACGCTATAGAGACAATAAAAAGATCAGTGGTTACTAGGGAATAGTGAGGAGGGAGGAATAGAATAGGTGAAGCAAAAAAGATTTTCAGGGCAGTGAAACTATTCTGTATGATGCTATAATACTGGAAACATATAATTTCATACCTATGAAAACCCCTGGAATATACACCACCAAGAGTGAACCGTGAAGTCAGCTATGGACTTTGGGTGATAATAATGTGTCCATGTAGATTAATCAATTGTAACAAGTGTACCACTTTGGTGTGAGATGCTGATAGTGTAAGAGGCTGTCCAAGTGTCGAGGCAGGGAGTATCTGAGAACTTTTTCTATCTTCTGTCCAAATTTTCTTTGAACCTGAAACTTCTTCCCAAAATAAAGTCTATTTTAAAAAATGATCAATGTAATTCACCACATTACTACAATAAAGGAGAAAAGCAAATGAGCACCTCTATAGAGGCACAAAACATTTAATATTTCATAAAATTCAACACCCATTGATGTTGAAAACTCATAACAAAACAAAAGATGACTTTTCTAATTGATAAAGGATAATGACAAAAGTTCTATAACACTCATTAGACATAATGAAATTAAAACCTGAGATTGAAAATGAGACGACAGTATCTTTCAAGACCATTTATGTTCAATATTGTACTAGAGGTCGTAGCCAATTCTGTAAGATAAGAAATGAAATAAAAGGAATAGGTATAAAGAAAAAAATTATTACAGGGAGATTTGTGTACAGAAAATCAAAAAAACTCTAGAAACTCTTAGAATAAATAAGTGAATTTAACAAGGTTTCTGGCTTCAAAATCAACATGTGAGAATTATTTCAAACTTTATATACTAGCATCAAAAAAGTAAATCATATTACTATACTATTTTGAAAAATCATATACATAGAAATATAGTGAAATATGTACAAGACCTCCACACACACACACACACACACACGCAAAAACTAAAAATTATTATAGAGTTGAAGACCTAAATAGGTGGAAGAATATTCCCATGGTCATGAACTAGAAGATGTCATGTTGCAAACACATCAATCCTTCACAAATTGGCCTATAAATTCAAAATAATCTCAATCAGAATATCATTTTTCATTATTGTTGTTATTATTAAGACACATATAATTCTAAAACTTGTATGGAGATTCAAAGAGCCAAGGATAGCCAATATAGTTTTTTTTTTTTTTTTTTGAGACGGAGTCTCGCTCTGTCGCCCAGGCTGGAGTGCAGTGGCCTGATCTCAGCTCGCTGCAAGCTCCGCCTCCCGGGTTCACGCCATTCTCCTGCCTCAGCCTCCCGAGTAGCTGGGACTACAGGTGCCCGCCACCTCGGCCGGCTAGTTTTTTGTAGTTTTAGTAGAGACGGGGTTTCACTGTGTTCACCAGGATGGTCTCGATCTCCTGACCTCGTGATCCACCCGTCTCGGCCTCCCAAAGTGCTGGGATTACAGGCTTGAGCCACCGCGCCCGGCCGGTAGCCAATATAGTTTTGATACATGACTAGATATTAGACATTATTATATAACTATAGTCATTGACAGATAAGGGCATTGACCCAGAAGAGACAAGAGTGCTAATGGGACAGAATAGAGAGTCCAGGACAACTTCACATATATGAAGACAATTGATTTATGAAAAAAGCAGTGAGGAATGTAAGGTCTTTTCAGATATCCTCATGAAAAAATAATTATTGACCCCCTTACTGCACACCATATAAAAATGTTAGGTGTATTGTAGCTCTAAATGTGAATGTAAAATATAACACTTCTAAAGGATAACATAGGATAATACCTTCATGACCTTTGAGAAGACAAAGGTTGCTTAGACAGGACTTCAAAAATACTAACCATAAAGAAAAAGATTAACACATTGAACTCCAATATTTTGGAATACTATTTAACACTGAACAACAACAACAAAGATCCCCAAATACACATACTTTACTCTTCCATTTATATAAAATTTAAAAGCAATCAAAACCAATCCATAGAATAAGATGTCTGAATCTTGGCTACCTTTAGGGAGGAAGAAGTAGTGCCTAGAGTGGGATATGAGAGAGTTTGTTGGGGGACAAGGGCCATTGCCAGTATTAATTTTTTTTTGTTTGGGTGGTGATAGCTCACGATAATTCATAAAGTTGTATACTATGATTTGTGCATATTATATAGTATGTTATAGTTCACTTTAAAAGTTTATTTTTAAATAAGTTGGCAATCACCAAGTGAATACAAAGGCTGTAGCACAATACTAAGAACTCTTGCATTTTCATTGGAAGATTAAGGAGCACTTGAAAGACATGCTAATAAAACATATATAAGAGAGAAATTTCAGCATTTTGCCTTGTGCTGACGAAAAAGAGTGATCTAGAGAGGAATCAGTTTAAAAATATATATCAACAGGTGTGACCCAGGCTGTGACTGAAACAGAACAAATTGTATCCAGGGATATCAAATTGTTGATTAATTTGTAATTTCCCACCTAATCCCACTGAGCCAGCGTAAAATATGACATGTTACCAAAATTAACCTGCATAAGGGAGTCAGGAAAGTTAAATACACAGAGTAGAATTGTCCAGCTCATTAGCGAGTAACACACTTCTGACCTAGGAGAATCACTATGTCTCGTCCATCATAGTGCTTATTCATCCATAACAGTTAAAAGATAGAAATGCAAGAATGGGTAGTGCAGACACACCTATACCACATACATGCATACATAAACACACACATACAAGCACACACAGGCACACACACATTTCCTTAATCATTCACTAACTACAAACCAACGGGGTGTATGTGTGAGCACTGGGGAGATGAAGTGGAATAGGAGAAACATATACGCAACCTCCGCCATGAAGGCAGTGATATTATTATGATTACTTGATCTCTGTTTCATGGATTGTCAAATTCTGACACATGAACCTGTTAAGCAGACCCCTAGAAGTTATATGTCAAAATTGTCTATATATCCATGGAGGTGGTTTTTATTTTGATTTGTTTTTATTTGGGGTGAAAGGTTCCACAGTGTTGAGCACATAACCACTGGTTAATTTATTCTTTCCAAATTGCTTTTGCAAACATCGTCTTCTTTGAATTTCATAACTAACCTGGGGAAAAAAGACAGCATAGTAGGTAATATATTATTCTAAAGATTAGGACAAAAAAGCTTAAATAAGTTAGATGGCCTGTCCGAGGCCGCATAATAAGTGACAGATCTGAGGGTTGGATCAAGTGTGCAATTTCTTTAAAATCTCTGAAAAATGTTTGACACATATCCACATTAACCTCAGCAGGACAGGGAAAGCATGATTCCAGGAGGCACTCCATTTCCCTCCATAGCAAGGGTCATGTGAACCACCTTCAGAGTCACAAATCTTTCCTTCCCGAAACTTCCATCCCAGTCCTGCCTTGTAGAGTTCTGCCATATTAGTTGAATGCTTTGTCCTCAGGTCCTGCCACCATTTGGATGGTTGAAAGTACAGTATGCTTCTTCCTAAGCCTCAGTATTTATCTTGCACTATCAGTATTTCCATATGATACAAAGTGTAGGCTTGATCCCACAATGTGAAGCAGTGAATAGCGGCTTCACAAAGCCCTCTCAGACCCTGCCTCACAAAAGATGTGTGAACTGATTAAAAGCCTACTCTTACATTTCCCCTTCTACAAAGCCATGCAAATGTGGAGGTTGCAGCTGGATTTAGAATTCCTCAAGGAGCAGCAAAGAGAACAAGACATGGAGTCAGCCTTCGCAAAGCCTGTGTCAGCGTATCTCGTGTGCAGAGGAACATGTGGCAGGCTGAGCTGTGATGGGCAATAAAGGATAGCCAGGCTGACAAAGTGTGGGGAGCATATGGCACGGGTGGGGCCCATAGCCATGTCAGGAATGCACGCACATATGGTGATGATAGTGTGTATGGGATCGTATCCTTAATCTTTTTTTTCCAGAAAAATCTGTACACACACACATACACACACACACACATGCCCCAACCAAAGATGAGAGAATGTCAATATGGAAACTGGTACTAGATACCATGTAGCCCAACTCCCACTTTTTATAGAAGAAACTGAAGCCTAGAATGTATGGGACAGAACATATTCCAGGTCACACAAACAAACCCAGGAGCTAGAATCCAAGACTCCTTATTCTCAGTGTAGAGTTCTTGTGTCCACACTAAGCTACTTCTAAAAAAACAGAAATGACAGCACCCAGCTTTATCTACCTTTCCCCAAATGGAACTGAAGCTCTTCTGGACAGAAAGCCCTTGTAGCAGGTCTAAACAAGGCAAGAGAAGATTCAGACTCTGGACTGATGTCTTTATGTCAACCCTTGATCGTAAAACTTAAATGGAGTCTTGGGAAGTCCAAAAAGGAGCAGAAATCTGTCAGCTTTAGGGAACCAGAAGGTCCCCAGACCAATGTATTGAAGACATGCTCAACTGATCCCTCCAGCAAAGAAGCCAAGCTAGCACAAAGGCAGAGACACATGGAGCCACTTGCATTTCCCCTCTGACAGGCTCCCAGGAGGGAAGGGCCTGGATGTGGGCAAAAGAGGTGGTGGATGCCACATGTTTTGGAGGATTTCTTCAGACCCTCAGCCAAAGAACCAAGTGCTTATGGAGCCTCACTCTCCTTTTCTTCTTACTCTGCTGCATAACTGCAGATGCCTCTGCCTGACTATCCTGACATCTCCAACCCAAATATGAGTCTCCTTTCCTAGCCACTTTCCCACTCCCCTGGTTCTTACCTAGGCTGGTGATCTAGCAGTGACGTTTAAAGCCCTCTCTGGCATCTGTGGTGACCTAAGTAAAGATTTTAAGGGGCCCATGACTGGGGCAGCCAGCTGAGCCATGGTTCAACCAGTTTTCTCAGGGTTACACATCTTAGACACAGAAAAGGAGAACACAGAGGAATATGGTTCTTCCATTTTTCTCTGTTGCTTGAGTCTTCTAAGCTCCTTTTCCATGCCCTCTCATGACAGCTTTCCACAAGAACTCCAGTCAATATTATTCTTTCCCATATCAGAAGTATAAATCAATCTCTTAATCTCAACTAATTACTAACTCTTAATCTCAACTCATTATTTGTATCCTTTTGTCTCTAGCCCAGGCACAGCACTTGTAGGGTTGCAATAAACATTTGACAGAGGGAAGGAAGGGAGGGAAAAAGAAAGGATGGGTGTTCCTTGAAGTATAGCCCCATAACTTCATAATACGTGGTTTGTTGTTTTTGTTACTGTTTGGTTGGTTTCTGATTTGTTTTGAGGTTCTGTAAGTCCTAACGGACTTTGTATATAATTTTTCTCATAAATACTAATGATACCTTATTTGAGGAATAACATTAATGCTGTATTTTACTGTTTGCAAAGTTCTTAGATACAACACTGTGAAGTCAGAGGTGTTGTCCTTTCACTAGATGAGGAAGCTGAAGCTCAGATAACTTAAAAAGCATGTCCAAGTTCATATAGCTAGTCAATGGCAGAGATCAGACACTTACCGCCAAGTATAACCCGATGCTTGAAAGCTTGGGCTTGGGTCACTCTGCCTGGGTTTGAAGTCTATATTCTGCCTCTCACCAGCCATATGGCCTCAGGAGAGTTGCCTTCTTGGTGTTTCATAGTCCTTGTTTGCAAAATTGGATTATGAATGGGCTAACCTCATAGGATTTTGTCAGGATGATGTGAGACAATCATCTTAATATAAAGTGCTTAGAAACTTTCTTTCCAAGGCAAGTGCTCCATAAATGTTGGTAACAGTCATTCATTAGTTCAACACATATTAAGTGAGCCAATACTGTGCGCCAAGCTCTAGTTTAGGCCCCTGGGATAGAACAGCAACACAGACGGACATCCCTGCCTTTGGGGAGCTTACTTCTAACAAGGAACATCATGCAATAAATAAAATAGATGAACTTTATACTATTTTTTAGTTTGAGAATCAGTTGGTGATATGGTTTGGCTGTGTCCTCACCCAAATCTCATCTTGAATTGTAACTCTCATAATTCCCATGTGTTGTGGGAGGGACTTGGTGGGAGATAATTGAGTTATGGGGGCAGTTTCCCCCATACTGTTCTCATGGGAGTGAATAAGTCTCAGGGGATCTGATGGTTTCATAAGGGATTCCCCCTTTCACTTGGCTTTCATTCTCTCTTGCTTGTTGCCTTGTAAGATATGCCTTTTGCCTTCCACCACAATTATGAGGTCTCCCCAGGCAGATGGAACGGGGAGTCCATTAAACCTCTTTTTCTGTATGCATTACCTGGTCTTGAGTATATCTTTATTAGCAGTGTGAGAACAGACTAATACAGATGCAATGTGGCTCATGCAAAAGTCAGAGCTGGAAAAGTAAAAATGGAGGCATCTATATAGGAGAGATGTTAAAGATCCCATGGTGGCTAAGACTGTTGAAAAGAAAGAAAGGGCTCAAAGACACAATCTCGAAAAAAGGTCACAATTAAGGGATGTGAGAAGAAGAGAAAGGGAGTAGATACAGACATGAGAGAAGCATCAAGAGAGTGGCATAAAAGCTCAGAGACAGAGGGTTCTGGAATCACCAGGACTCATCCAAAGAGTCAGTAAGGCAAAGAATGTGAAGAAGAGGTTGGATTGCTGACCAGGAGAACAGCTGTAATCCAGAGAGGAGGAAGGAAGTCAGGGGACAAGGAGTGAAGATATGGGGAAGGAAGGGAGAGCAGGAAAGAGAGAGAGGAAAGGCAACAAGTCTAAATTCTTTTAACATTTGGCAGCAAAACAAAGAAGGTGGCATGAGAGCGAGAGAGAGGGAAAGGAGGAAGATTGCAGGAATGGTGTTTTCAGGCTGAGATGATGGGATGATGCCTGTGGGCATAGGGGCATCACAGAAGAATCAAAACTACTTACTGAATATTGTATAGGTTCAACGTCTTAGAGACTAACAATGCAGAATCATTCCTTATTCAATTCCCCTGTATCTTTCCCCAGACAGCGAATCATACTTGTTTGTATGTAAGGACACTTATCTATATTCCCAGAGTCACACACCATCATCTCACGCAGAAAGGGCAGAGTCCCCCAGAGAAGGGAGATGAACTCTTTTGATTTTGTGTCCTTCCTTCCCACTACAAGATGTTGAATACAGAGCCATGTTCAAACTGCATGTGCTACAAAAACCCACAGTATGCAGGCTGACTGGTTAACCCTTTATCCATGAATCAGAAGAACAAATAGGTTGTGTACCTTCCTTTCTGAAATCTTACCTCAGAAGAGTCCACCATCTTTCTGAAATACACTGGGGAAGTAGAGCCCTCCCTCCCCGTGTAGAAGCAGGAGAAAATACAAAATGACAACTGAAGATTTGTTCCAGGCTTAGAATTACACATTGTGGGGAGCAAACCACAAGCTAGGCAGCTACAAGCACCTTTTCTTAACCATTCCTCCAAAATAAGGCAAGATTTCACTTATTTTTCTCATGCACTCATGCTGGAGTTTTAATTCCAAGCCTCCAGCTGGTGAGTCAAACAAAATTTGGGAAATGTTCAAAATTTTGAGAGAATTCAAAGGGTAATTTGGTCTCATCAAAACCAAACTAAACCATTGGCAAACAGAGGCTGGCGCCTTGTAAATGCACTAGGAGGTGTCCCAATAGAACTCGGAGATTTTGCAAACATTCTCCATTCCCTCAGTGGATTTCTCACCAAGTGAAGGCCAGCGCCTCCATCTGCTTTCCATCACTGTCCCCGCTGTTGCTTTCTGGCAGAGCTCTACCCTGGTTACATTTGTTATGTCTCCAAAGTGGCCTGCCCCAAGAGAGCACAGGGAGGCCCAGGCAAAGTTTCCCAGCCTGGTGCTGAGTTCAGAGACTGTGCCTCCTGTCAGGGGCGTGGCTCCATCCCCCACTGCTGGCACCCTCACATTCACTTCTCTCTACCTCCTCTTTCCACTCCTGGAGAACAGCCATCAGCACATGATAATGAATGTGCTTTGAGATCCAACAATGGGCAACACTACGCCATAAGCAGAATTTTGGCCAAGAAAGTGGAATCATATAACCTGAAGCACTTGAAAAATAGTGAGGAATTTATCTCAAGTAGAACGATAGGAATGTCCCTTTAGGGAAATAATGTCGTTGACCTTAGGCAGATGCATTCCACCCAGGGAGTCCATGAAACATGGATGTAAGGTATACATAATCATCCTAATTATGTTGGATTTTTAAAAATCATTTGTACAGAACTGGCACTAGGCTTACAGTGGAAGTTGAGATCCCAGCAAACGATGCAGCATAAATGTGGATGAAATCTGGTCTGAACCATGTATACTATGGAGAGCCATCCTCAAGAAGGTGCCCTTTACCCATCTCCAACATGTACTACTGAAATGACTTGGTAGGTGGGCATGAGAACAAACTCAGCCTGCAAATGACACTGACAAGTTGTAACACTAAGGTCGGTTAGCATTTTCCTTTTATTCTTCTCTAGTAAAACAGTACTCAAGAAAGCTATGCATAAAAATTTCCTCTCATGGTTGTTATGATGGTGAAATAAAAACAACAACAGAAAAATGACAAACATCTCTTGCATGAATTGCATCTCTTGCTCCAACCCCCTCTCTGGTCTCCCTGCACATACCTATGGATGGCAGCCAGAATGATCTTTCTGGTGTTTTGTTTTGTTTTGTTTTGTTTTGGAGATGGAGTCTTGCTCTGTTGCTCAGGCTTGAGTGCAATGGCACGATCTCAGCTCACTGCAGCCTCTGCCTCCAGGGTTCAAGCAATTATCCTATCTCAGCCTGCTTGGATTACAGGTGCTCACCACCATGCCTGGATAATTTTTGTATATTTAGTAGAGACAGGGTTTCACCATGTTGGCCAGGCTGGTCTCAAACTCCTGACTTCAAGTGATCCACCCTCCTTGGCCTCCCAAAGTGCTGGGATTATAGGCGTGAGCCACTTCTCTCAGCCAGAATGATCTTTGTAATAAGCCAATGTGATCTTTCAGCTTCTCCAGTTTAAAACTTCTTGATAGGGACTGGGCCACAGTGGCTCACACCTGTAATCCCAGCACTTGGGCCCATTATATATGTTGTTCTCCCAAGGTGAACACATTTCTCCCTGGTCAGTTGCGACACAGTTGTCACGTCTTCAATGTTACCTCTTCCAGGAAGACTTCCCTAATCCTTGCTTCAAACTGGATTCTACATGCCTTCAAATGTTCCCATAACTCTGCATGTTCACTATAAAGCTCTTACCATATTGAATCATTAACATAAATTTATTTTTGTAGATTCTATCCTCTGGGAGAGCAGAAGTTCATTTTGCCTACCAGTTTATTCTCATCACTGCCCAGCAAGTAGCAAGCATTTAATAAATGCTCACTTTAGTGTTGCTATCACATATTGGGAAATGCTAAAGTTGACCATGTACTTGATATTAATATTTTAAAAGACTAGCATGCAGTCAATAAAAGTGAAATTCATGGAGATATATAACATAAAACTACTTTATATGTGTTCATTGAAAAAAGTAAAATAAAAAATGTCAATTTTCACCAGGATCACAACTACATACCAAAATGTATGCGCTGAAAAAAGAAAGGCTAGAAATAAAGTGAATGTGTTAGCAATGGATTGTGGGTATCAGAATTATGGGTAGTTTTTTTCTCCCAATATTACTAATTTTCTAAATTTTATAAAATAAACATTTTTAGAATACAAAATGTAATTTAAAAAATGTAATGTTAACCCATTTGTGCCAGAGGTTGCAATTTTTATATATGAAAAATCAGACCTTGGCAATGACATTGAGCAGTAGGATATAAATAACTCCCAAAAGCTTAGCGTTCCAGTAATGGAACACTAGGCATAAAAGGGTTAATAGTTTCGAACTACAAAATAAAATGTTCTCATTGCAGAAAAATGTCAAACTACCAAAAAGCACAAAGCAAAAGAGTATGAAAATCACTGACAATCTCACCACGATTGCATGTGGTAAGTGTCCATCCTCTTGTGGAGAGGGAGAGAATGAATGAACGAATGTTTAAAATCACCTGGACAAGTGACACAAAGTGGCAAACTGAAAGAAAGTAGACTGAACCATAGGGCCTCCTTGGAGTCTCCAGATGGTAGTAATGAGAGGCAAATATTCCTTCTTTGTTTGCTTCCATCATTCATTCATTCCTAAAATATTTTTTGAGCTCCTACCAGGTGCTAAATGCCTTGTACCACAATAGGGAGAAAATAAGCCCAGGGTTCCAAAGTCATCTGTCTATGTTTATAATGTGACTGCTACATGAGGGGAGTATGTAAACCACCAAAGGAAAGCTGTCAAGAGGAGAATTATTTCTTTCCAGGAGTGAGGAAGGAAGGAATTGCCCAGCAGCGGAGGTGGAAAGTAGAACTGAGCAATGTAGCAGGAATCCTGCAGCTTTGGAGGAGAAAGAAGAACCCAGCAGAAAAACAAAAGGGAAAACAAAAAAGGCAAACTTCAGAGGTAATTTCAAAAAGCAGGAAATGAACTGGACAGTTTGGTCCTCAAACATTACAGCTCTTATTTAGTGAAAATCACATCAATATAAATGAGCAGTCTCTGCCCTGGTGCCTGAAGGACCAAGTTTGGTTTTTGGTTAAATATTGACAGGAGTAATTTATATTTCTAGAACCATGTGCATAGGACATTTCCTTACAGAATCAATGAGAATTATGAGAATTATGAGAACATAATTATCAGTACATAATCAATGAGAATTATGCTTTTAAATAAACTCCACAGAGGTCAGAAATATGACTAGAGAGCAGAACTAACCGAAGGTGAGTGTTTTACATAGTTAGATGACCATTAAGGCCCTCTCTCTAGTTCTACAAGGGCTCTACCAAACCCAGCTAGTACCCGGTGCTCTCTGTTGACCACAGACATCACCACGGTTCTGCGTTGGTGTTCTCATCCCAACACTCAAATAACCATGGAATGAGAAGTTTCATTGTATGCTCCAAACCCTTCTCAAGCTCAGACTCTCATCAAACCCAATTGTTCTGCATTTTCCTTTCTTTGGATTATGATCTTTACAGGTGCTGAATAAAATAAAAAGCAATAAGTGTTAGTTGAGATAACACTGCTAGGAGTAGGGAAACTTGCATTCTTGGTTATGATTTTAAACTGTGTTCCCTCTCATCTGCAATATGGCAGAAAATGACTGACTAATTGTATTGAGAGTTATTATCTCCTTGCATAAGGTCCAGCTCTGATAATCTAAAATTCTATGTTTAACATATGGCCCTTCTTAATAGGAATGTCCTAAAGATCATATTTTAATTCAAAACAAATGTTCTAATTTGGTCTCCTATTAAGTGTAGTTAAATGAAGAAATTGCCCTGCCTATATGAAGTCATTTATTGAGTTCAACTATGTATAAGCAATACAAAGTAATGCAAAAGAAATAACCTAGGATTTAAGGATAGCAGACAGTTTTGGCTCTTACATGGTCACCTTTTGGCTATGGAATCTTGTGCATATTTCTTAATCCCTCCTGTATCTCTTTTTACTTACCTATAAAACTGACAATGATCATAAAATCTATTTTACAGGGTTGTTGTGAGTTGCATGAGATAATGAGACAAAGGTTCGTTATTCTAATTCATCAAATCTCAAGGTTGAGAAGAACTTAGAAGTTATTCTTGCATTGGATGAAAATTGGTCCCAGTAACTTCTAGAACATTAATTTATTCATTATTTTGCCAAGTCTCCATTCAAGTAGATAGTGTGTGTTCCAACTCTTCTGGGCATCTCAGGTCCTCAGATTTTGATTGAATGAGAGAATCAATGAAACAACAGAAATTTTAAGTTTGTTATTATTATTTAAAAGCAAATAGAAATAGGATAGTACTGAGTCTTCCCACATATGGAGCACCTGGCAAACAACTATTTTTCTCTTAAGACATATCAGCAACTTTGAGTATTACACCCTACCTTCCTCCACTCTCCACCACAGAGCCCGGGCTGATGTGCACACTCCTCGTTCTGTGCATCCTTCAGCTGCCACATCTCTGTGGTAACACCTAATGCACAGCCCTACATTCCCATCCTTCCTGTGCACATGAGCTTTTTGAGGCATGGACTGGATCTTATTTATGGACATTCAACAAATGTTTGTGGGTGGATGGAGGGATGAAAGGATGCATGAATGGGCAGATGGTGAAGTGGGAAAGATGACTGAGTGAACTATAGCTCAGCTGTACTGAGATCTTGACCAATTATTCCAGCCTTTCTGAGTTTTTTTAAAACTTTGAAGTTTTTCTACCTTAAAATACAAGTAGAATCAAAGACTGTCTCGAGGGCCTCTTGGGCTCATTCTACGGACCAATAATAAGGTTTCATGTTTTGCTTCATAAATCTGCTCCAGAGAAGGCCCCTTTTTTCACCATGTATGCCTGCTTTCAGAAGGGACATACTCAAGGTCATGATGAATGAAAGGACACCTGACAACCCACCCTGAATCAGCCTTGTGTATCAAGGCAGGGCAGATGTCACAGCCAACTCCACTCCCATGACAGCCACAGAGGCAGAGCAAAGCGAGAAGGACCACTGTGGTCACCTTTTCACCTCTTCAGGAGGAAACATTTTGTGCCACCAAAAGACCATGAGAGGCTGGAACATGTGTCTTTAGAACATAGAGGCTTAACAGGTATCTCTAACTGGCTATACATCTTACTGCTATTTTGTTAATAAAACCCAAATGTGTACCTATCCCAACATCTCTGTTCCATGTATTTAGAGTATAAGAAAATAGGGTAGCTTTCATCAGAAGCCCTTTTAGGATATTCATACCTCTCTACCTACTGCCTTTGATATGTCAACAGTTTGTGGGTCATGTTGGGATCTAATGAAGATGCCACAGAACAGACATTAAAAGATGGCACTGCAACATAAATTCCATGGTGTTCCCTTTCCGCCTGTTAGTACCGCAGGATGTGTGGACTTGTGCACAGCCGCCCTTTCCGGAATGCCGGCCATATTTCCCAAACCCATCCACTCAGCACTTCCCCTGGTTTTAAATAAAGAACATATGCAGATGTAAATGAGCTCCATCAGTGCTTCCTGTTGTTCCTCTTGTTTGGTAATTTGTGGGTTTTCCTTGCTGGCCAGTTAAATAAGAGCAGAGAACCTTTGGAGCAGAGAACACTTTTGGATTTTCAGACTGCATGATAAAATGGTCATCTTTTTAAAATAAAGCTGGAAAAAGTTTCAAGCGCTAAGGTTATCCTCACAAATACAGACAATTTTCAGGAAATGGAAGGTCAGGGAAAAGTATGACACAGAAACAGAAAGAAAGCAAGAGACACAGAAAAGGAGAAAGGAAGGCACAGGGGCTGAGGAAAGTATAGGAATAAATTATCTTTTAATGTTTTCATCCTTCAGAATTAAAACAGGAAGAACTCTATGAATGAATAACTAGCAAAAGGCCACAGTGTGATCGTCTCCACTGTTCTTCCTGTCCCATTTAGAGGTCCAGTTCTTACCAGGTCCAATTACAAACACATCCCATCAGCTGTGAGCTCTGACTTCTGAAGTTCAGTCTGCTGCATAACCATGAAAAGATACCACCAGTCAGTCACATCCTTAGACAGGCGAGAACTGTCTACTTGGATTAAAATAGTGACAAGTCTGGTCCTTTACACAGTTGTAGAAGCAGCAGCCCACTGTTCCTGGCAGGGCTGCATTTGCTTCTCCCCAAATCCCCTGTCCCTCACCTGAACTGTGTTGAAACACACCTGGGCACCACACCTCCCATCAAAATCTAATGCAGCTTTTATCGCACCAAGTGACAAAAGCTGGCCTCAGGTACAAAAGGAGACCAGAATGCATGTATTGCAAAGGTTTCTTTCCTCTGTCTTCAAGTCAGAAAGGAAATCCTGAAAGAAAATAGAAACTTTGAAGATTGTACAGAAGAACTGGGGACCAAGATGGTCAAATTCTTTGGGGTCTTATGAGTCTGGGTCCTGCCAACTGTATTAGTTTTTTATTGCTGTTGTAACAAATTAAACTCAGTGGCTTAAAACAACATGGATTTATTATCTTACAGTCTGGAGATCAGAAGTCCAAACAGGATCTCCTGAGCTAATAACATCAAGGTGTCAACTGGTCTGGTTACTTCTGGAGGCCCCAGAAAAAAATAATTTCCTTTTGCCGTTCCAGTTTCTAGATGCTGCCTGTATTTCTTGGCTTGTGGCCCCTTCCTTCATCTTCAAATTACATCACTCCAACTTCTATTTCTGTTGTAACATTTCCTTTCCCTGTTTTATCCCTGCTGTTTCCTTTTTATAAGGATTTTAATTTTTACACTGGGCCCACCCACATAGTCCAGGATAATCTCTCCATCTCAATATCCTTACCTTAATCACATCAGCAAAGTCTCTTTAAGAGTGTCAAAAGTAGGAAGTTGAGGTTTTATACAGCATGGCAAGGGAAGGCTTCAGTGAGAAGTTTGGAGGAAACGGCTCAAGGAAAGAAAGAATTGAGCCATTCAGATACCCAGGAAAGAGCATCCAGGCTGGGAATACAGTAAGGGAACAGACTGAGCAGCAAGCATGTCCAGTGTGTCTCTGAACAGCCGGTGAGCCAGTGTGGCTACAGTGGAGTGAGCCAGGGGAGAGAAAGAGGCAGATGAGGGCAGAGAGATCTCACGGGTGCTTCATACACCATTGTAAGACCTTGGCTTTTATTATAAGTCAAAGCCAGCCATCAAGTAAGCACATTTAGGGTTGGAGATTTTTTAGGGATTTATTTATTTATTTATTTTAGCTTGCTCACATACAGACATTTAAAAATTACTGCTAAATGCTTCTTTTGGGGAATGTGAAACACTCATAATAATAATAAAAAAGTGCCTTGGGCTTTCTTACAACTGGATACATCAAAGGGTTTTCACTAGTAATTTGGGGAGCGTCCGCCTCTGGGTGCCACTGCTGTGATTTCAAAATAGAATTATCTCGTGCTATGTGATTTCTTGAATCATTAGTTTTCCATTTTCTCTTCCTCTTTTCTTTTGGTTCAATTTTTTTTAGTCCAGTGCTAGTATATGCAAGACATTTTTTTAAAGGTGACTCACAGGCAATTGGGTGAAGGGGGCAGCTGCGAAAGAGGGAAAGGAATTGAGCCTCTTCCCTGGGCTCAGGCAGGACCCAGGCATCCTGCATCTGTTTCATCAGCCGAGAGTGGGCGCCATTCAGGGTGTTTGGCTTTGCTAAGACAATGGGAAGATCTTAAGGAAGAGACGGAAGGTCAGGGGGTGAAATTAGGAAAAGAGAACTCTTCACAATCCAGTGGATTACTTTACTTGATTTAATTAACCCTTTCACTGCACCACGTGACTAGAATGAGTGCATTTTTGCCACACAGAGAGAGCTCTTATCAGAAGCACAACCGTCATGAACAAAATAGAACCTTGGTCCCACCCCTTTAATTACTTGGATGACAGCAAGCTGAAACTCCTCAAAATTATAATTATCAACAATTCGAACTCATTATGCACTGAACAGTACTTATCTCTGAAGATTAATAATTTAAGCATTATCAAGGAAAAATAACAAAATTACTTAATTTTCTTCTCAGCTAACGCCCCTAATTTTTAAAGGAACAGTCTGTAGGAAGGGAGCCAGCCATGCACCACTGGCCCCAAGGGGCTTCCTGGGTTAGCATCTACATATAGGGAGTCCACAGAATGGGCACGGCAGATAGGTGGGCCCAGGGGTGCATGAATTAGGACTTTGACTTCTTGACCCTCTTACCTGCCTTTTCCCACCTCTGACTTCCAAGATCAGCAACAAGAGGTGCTTGGCAAAGAGGATGAGGAGGAAGTACCTCAGGGACGCTGATTCTTCTGCTGGGTTTTTGGTACAGGGTCTATGCACATGCCAACATTTCCACATCTGCACTATACAGTGGAGAATGTTTTTTAATGTGAAACAATTAAAAAGATGAGTTCAGGCATAAAGGGAAGAAGAACAAGCAGGAGACTACAGGAGAGATTAGGACAGAGCTATCTGGGGAGCACAGGGCCATTGCTGGGGCACTCCTGTTTGATGAAGGGCAATATGCAGAACAAATAAAACACTTCTGGGGCCCCAGTTTGGGCCATCAGGTGCCCATTTGTGACCTCTGAAACAAATCCAACAGTCCTTGAGGTTCTGTGTGAAAGGAACAAATCTCATTCGCAAAGCTCTCCCTAGGAACTACACATTCCTTGGCCTGCCTATGATTATTTACATCCTTGTAAGTTACAAGTCCCTGAAAAATATCTCTATTTTAAAGAATGCAGAATAGCTATGTTGACAAAGAAAAGGGAATTAAATTAAGGTAGAAAATGCAGGGACAGTGCATTGCTATAAAATCCCTCCTTAGTGATTCTTAGGTGTGAAAATACAGGATCACAGACCTAGACAAGCCCAGAGGCAAGCTGTGTCCTCACTATGGCCAGTTTGGTGTTGGTGTTAAAGAACCAGCTGGACCTTGCACAGTGGCTCCTGCCTGTAATCCCAGCACTTTTGGTGGTCAAGGCAGGAGGACTACTTGGGGCCAGGAGTTGGAGACCAGCCAGTGCAATATACCAAGATCCTACCTCTACAAAAAAAGATGAAAAATTAGCCAGGTGTGGTGACACATGCCTGTAGTCCCAGCTACTCAGAAGGCTGAAGTGGGAGGATTGCTTGATCCAGGAGTTTGAGGCTGCAGTGAGCCATGATCCCACCACTGCACTCTAGCCTGGGTGACACAGCAAGAACATAGCTCTAAAAAAAGAACAATAAAATAAAATAAAGGATCAGCTTCATCTTGCCTTAGTAAATGCCCCAAGCCTCCTCTCTTCCACAGTCTCTAGGCTACTGCAGCACTGGCTTTTGTGTCTAGCTCTTGGCTATTTCAAGCTTGTTCCAGCCCCGAGGATTTTGACCTAGCACATTCTTCTGCCTAGAAACTGCCCCATATTCCTGGATTGGCCTAACCTCTTTACCTCCTGCAGATGTCCACTCAAATGCCACCTTCTCAGGGACAGTTCCCTCATCATCTTTCTTTAAGGTAACATGCTTCCTGCACCATACTCAGGGACTCACCAGCATATCACCTCATTTGATTCTCTTCATAGTACTTACGACTTTCCGAAATCATCTTATTTATTGTCTGTTGTTTGCTGTCTCCCTCCACCGCACCCCTGCTGCTGCCAGAGCTGTATCCCTGCCCCTTTAGTTTCGCACTATACCCCAAGTCAGGGCCAGCTACATGATTTCCAGGGTCCAGTACAAATGAAAATGCAGGCACTTGTACAAAAGGCAAGAGAAAAGCTTTTCCTATTCGTCTGTAAGCTTGCTCGTGATCTCCTCTCTTTCTCTCAACCTGTCATAGTATTTGCTATTTAGTATCGTTTCCTCACTAGCAGTAAGTACAGATCCTCCCAGGTACCCAGGGTCCTTACTCTGTGACCTGGAACACAGGGCATGTGTACCCAACCCCAACTCTCCCTGTGGTTGTGCCCAGGCCCCTGCCATGGTGGGAAGGTGAGGAGAACAAGTGGTTTAGAATCTGTGTCAGGGAGGCAGAAGGCATAGGCAAATTGGCAAATTCCCTGAGCCCCAGCATATACCCCACTATCTTCTGGGACTTCACTAAGAAAAAACAGATTCGATAAAATGATTAAGAGTCTCAAGAAGATGGTGATGTTAATTAAACATAAAACCCCAAGAACAAGGTGTCTTTCTAAGCATGATGCCCATGAGTCCACTTCGGCCCCTAGGACAGTGCCTGGTATGCAGTAAAGGAATGAATACAAGAATAAGCAAGTAAATAAACCAAGAGTTCCACAAACCACTTCTATTTTGCTGTCTTGTGGGTACACTGGCTTGCTTTTCATGAACAAGAAGAATATACCATCCATTGAGTCGCTGAAGCGTACCATCCATTGAGTCTCATCCACTGAGAGCATACCATCCATTAAGCCATTATATTGGAAGCTCAAGGGCATGGAAAGATGAAACAGAAGAAGCCTCCTCCATATAATCTGCAGCCTAGCACAGGTTGAGTATCCCTAAGCTGAAAATCCAAAATCCAAAATGCTCTGAAACCCAAAATGTTTTATGCACCAACATGACCCTCAAAGGAAATGCTCATTTGAGCATTTCAGATTTTGGATTTTCAGACTGGGGATGCTCGACAGGTAAGCATATAATGCAGATATTCTAAAATCTCCCCCAAAATCCCAAGTTCTAAACACTTCTGACCTGAAGTATTTTTGATAAGGGCTACTCAACCTGTAGTACAGATACAGCAATATTCTCAAGCCAGTCCCCTGTGAGGTAGAAAATGAAAAGAACCTGAGGTATAGAACGATGGCAGCTCAGAGATCTATACAGCTTCACGGATCACAAAAGGTTTTAGGAAAGAAGCAACATTTAAGTGGGCCTTTAAAAAAGATATGGGATTTAGTCATAAAGAGAATCCAGGAAATGGTAACAATGTCAGCAAAGGGTAAAAGGCAGAAAGCCAGAAATATGAACAGTACAGAGGTAACTGTGCTCAGGAAGGAGAATTGGAAAACAGCTTGAATAGGTAGTTCAAGGCCAAAGACAAAGAATCATGAAGACACTGAGTATTTCTGAGCAAAAGCCTGACAGTGTCAGGCAGTAATCTGGCTGCTCTAGGATATAGCTGTCTACCATTAGGTAACAAATTACCACAAATCTAACAGCTTAAAAGAATACATATTTGTTGTCTCACAGTTTCTGTGGGTCAGGAATCTGGATACAGCTTAGCTGTGTCCTCTGTTTCAGGCATCTCGCAAGACTGCTACCAAGGTACAGACCAGGGCTGGGGTCTCATCTGAGGCTTGACTGGGGCAGCTTACAAGCTCAAATGGTTGTTGACAGGATTCAGTTTCTTGTGGGGTCTTGGGTAAAGGGCCATAGTTCCTTACTGACTGTTGGCCAGAGGCCACCCTCTGCTGCTGCCATGTGGGCCTCTCCAATGTAGCTTCTTAATTCATCAAGATCAGCAGGAAAAAAGTTTTCTACTAAGGCAGAAGTCACAATCCTATGTCAATTAATAATGAAAGTGACGTCCCATTACTTTTTTTGATAATCTGCTGGTTACAAGCAAATCACAGGTCCCATCCACACATAAGGGGAGGAGATATCACAAGGGTATGAACACCAGATAACAGGCATTATGAGGACCATCTTAGAAGCTGCCACATCATGGTAGGATGACTGGATTGGTGGAAAGACTAAATTACATAGGCCATGAAGGAAATGATTAGACTCAATGATAAAGCAGTAACTTTAGGAAGAATGGATGTTTTCAAGTGGTATAATTCACAGGACTTGGCAACTAGTTCTATGTGGGAAGTAAAGAAAGGGGAGAAAATAAAACTTCCAAAGTTTTGAACTCTAATAACTGGAATTAGAGGAGTAGTTAAGAGAAAGAGAGAACAGAGGAGAGGCTGGTTGCTGTTGTTTTAGGGGAAAAAAAGAGAACGTATTGAATTCGAGATCCTAGAATACTATTCAAGGTGACCATATACTTAGCAATGCTAAATTTCAGGAACGCGATGAAGGCTGGAAATCTTTATTTGGGAGACATCTGTACACAAATGACAGCTCATGGTATGTGATTGGCTAAAGAAAATGGAGCCAACTCCAGTGATTTTATAGCTTGGAATGAGGAAGCTCTGGAGATTCCTCTCTTCTTGTGGGAATTCTAGCCTGACTTTTAGGTTAAAGTTATTCAGAAGGGCCGGAAGAGGACCTTCAAGTCAAAACAAAAACTTTAGTATGTCTGCGAGTCTACCAAGAGCCAACTACTTAAAAAACTGATCCCACCAGGATTTTTCCAGAGACAGAGAGAGGTCTAGATGCAGGCAAAGGCCCCTCAAAAACACAAGCACATACACTGACATGTAAATAATAATAATAACAATACTATGTTGTTTCTTAGTATTTTCAAATCAACTATATTATAAATTTAACCTTGGGATCACCTTTATTTCATTTTGCAGATGAGAAAACCAAGCCTAGCCCTAAATCACACAGACAACATCTATGACCAGAATCAGTGATGATCACTTTCTTCCATAATACAAAATTTTAGACCTGGAATCTGAATCTAAGATGCATTCTCCTAGATTTTCATGCACAAAGTCAAGAACCTACTTTATTAACATAAACACAAATGAACATACATTTCCCAAAGCTCTCAGAGGTTAATTAAATTTGGAAGCCCCAAAGACCCACATTTTCCAAGTAAAGAAATGATCTTGGAGTACTGAATCAAGTGGGAATAAGGAACTCCTGGCCTCCCAAGAGAAACCATCTTTTTCTGGGAAACTCATGGAAAAGGTTAAGGAAACTCAGCTGGCTTCCCAGTTGTTATCTGGTATGGAGCTCAACAAACTTTCAAGCCAGACCAAAAACCCAAGGCATTCCCTGTTGCCAATCCATATCATAATCAATGTTGATTGAATGTCTGAATGTAATTTGAATGAAAAGCATTTCAAAGCACAGAGGTTCTGTTCCCAATAAGTTTAGTCTATATAATCAAATGCATTCTTTCTGGCCCAATCAGCAGAGGCTTGGCAGAATAAAGGACTTTGGTATGAGCAAAAAAATCCAAGCTTAAATCTTACAATTGCCCCTTTGAGGGTCGTTGACTAGGCAAGTTTTACAGTGGTGTACTGAAATGAATACTGCCTCTATGCAAAGCAACAGGAGGTCACATTATAATTAGAATGCAATCAGTGGAATTGGTTATGGCTTGGTTTTCTTCCTGAAATGACAATCTATGCCACATCTGCCATTACATTAATATTTTCTGCATTACTAGAAGAACAGAGGGAGGGAGCTGGGGGGAGGGGGACATCAGTGTCTTTTCACTGAGCAGCTGATAGAGTTGTCTTTAGCTAGAAGTTCGCATGAGCTAATCAAGGCCCAAACAGTTCACCTTTAAAATACCCAAACCATCTGGCAGGCTGTCCCATGATAAATCTCAATGATAAATGTCTCCGTTTTGATGTTACAAAGGAGCCGCAGACCTGCTCAGTTCTGGCACAGCTGAAAACATACTGGCAACAGTAGAATAGAACTCAGATGTCCCAAAATAGAGAAGTAAATCATTTTGACCTGCAGGGCATAATATATTTAGAGAAAGCCTGATTGTAATAAAAAGGTTGGACTCATCACAGTTTGTGCTCTAGGAGTGGCAATATATTTTTTGTAATACTTTTCGGTTTAGTGAAAACTCCAGCATGTACAATTTAAAAGCACTCATTCTTTTTCTGTTGTTCACCCCCTTGTTTTTGTGTCTTCAGGCATTTCCCTATGCCCCTTGTGAACTACAGCAGTCCCCTCTCTCTGGTTCTCAGACATCCTGCAGGGGAACTGTTGAGGCGAGCATGCCTTCAGAATGATTAATCTGCTTGCCTTTCAGAGGTCTGTTTTGCTGGGCCCGTGGCCACTGCCAAGAAAGGACACACTGTGACCACCAGCACCAGGAAGCGAAGGCATAGCCTCCAAACTCAAGGTTAGCCCAGACCTGGTGCCGAGAGGGAATCGTAAAATAAATTATGCCGTGTGGTTTTGGAAGGGAGACTTTTATGTCCAGCCAAGCTTCAGAAACAAATTATGAAGTGGTCAGTTGGCCTTATTTATTTCATCTTTTTCCCCCACAAAGTTAGGAAATTAATTAAACAGGGATATGGAGTGTTAAGGGCAAAGTACGAAAGCTTCCCAATCCTAGTGGCCCCTGCCCCCTTCCCTGGCTGGCCTGAAGCTCAGAGTGAAGGATGTCAGCCTACCACAGGCATGGCCAATAAAAACAGGGCCTCATAGGCTCCAGGGCTCCTGGGGAGCTGCCTGGGACCTTGTGACAACTGAGCAAAACCCGGCCTCCTTCTCCACCCTGGTCTGGTTGGTAGCAACGGCTTGACTGATTCCCTCCACAGCTGCTGGGGTCACTTTCTGCTAACTAATGGGAAAGACAGATTTCCCATCTGCCCCCTGACAAATGGTTAAAAAAATGATTTTGCTCACACACCCAAAAGAGAAGCCAGAAATCAGCAAGGGAGGGGACGTGTCTCTAAGAAAAGGGGTTTCAATCTCACCCTCTTCATCTCCAGACAAGTTGAGGGAAAAGAGGGAAGGCAATTTCTCTGGGTAAGTAGAGTTGCGTGGCATGGCAGAGGCTGTTTTAAAACTTCTGGGGGCCTGCAGCAATGAGGATTGATTCCTCAGACTCTCAGGAAAATAAGTGCAAGTAAATTTGAGGTAACTATTTTCAATAAGACTTGAATATATATATATATATGTAGACTGACAGTCCATTTGGAGAGGAAAAGACACAATAATTTATTGGCTGTTGGCAACTCCATTGGAGACAAGTTACCCCATACCTTCTGGTCTGCCCTGGGCCAAACAACACATATCTAGTTATTTGACTGTCTTCCCATAAGTCAGTTCTAGTGGTGCGGAAAGAAGACACCCACTGGATCATCGGCATCCCCAGCTCTTTAATCATTTCTCCGGCTCTCACCGGAAGCCCCTCCAGGTCACTGACATCTTGCTGATTCAGAAATGTGTAGAAAAGAGCAAGGTATTTCAGCTGACATTCCTGCAGGTTCAGTGGGAAAGTAGAAAAGAAACAGTGAAAGGGGCCCCTATCTCTACTGGGTAAGAGAGTGCACATGAGTGGCTACAGCCAAAAGAATCGCATCGTCACTTTCTTTCTGCACCATATGGTCTCTCCCTCTCATATCTGATTTATGACTCCCGATCACCACAGATCCTTTGGCTAGGCCACTTTCCACATGTCAACCTACTGTTGAATATTTGGGTGCCAACATTTCCCCCAGGGAAAAGAAGAGACAAAGAATAATGATGTCTTTTCTTCTGTCCCCCACTGCCTCCCTACCATGTAGCGTTTCTAGTTCAGTTTGTATCATCTGACACAGGAAACCCAGGCTCTTTCTCTAGCCCTTCAGACATGGCAGCTTCCAGCCATCCTCTTCAATCAAAAATGCCCATAGGTTCAGGGGGAAAAACACAGCCCATGGTAGGATGCTAAAGCCCTTAACTAACTCATCAATTCCAATCTACTAATTGGATTCCGACCTTCTTTTTCACAAGGAACTGTTCGTATCAGGCAGCCCCAGAAAATGAAATGAAATGAAATAAAATAAAATAAAATAAAATGAAATAAAGCAAAATAAAATGTCATCAGCACTACTGTTGTATAGTACTATCTCTTACAGTTATGCAGTTTATATTTTATTCTCACCAATTCAATTCATCATGTTTTCACACTGTTTTAGAAATACAATTATTTATTGATTGCCAGTAAGTATTGAAAAATATTCATTCATTTGATTTATAATTATTGACTACCAGGCACTTCCCTAGATTTAGAGCTACAAAGAGAGTTCTTGAATAATTTGACAGTCTGGCTAGAGTGATCTAATGTGAGTCTTAGATTAAGGAAAACTAATATGGGAATCTGAATACACAGCACAGAAAAGAAAAAGACCACATAAGCAAAATAACACAAATGGCTCTAATTCACGTGGTATGAAGGCAATGCACTTTTGGGAATGGGTTCAAATGTGCTCATCAGCAACTACTGTCAGTGTTATGAGGTGACAATGTTTGTGGCACACAAGCGAAGCCAAGCTGCCCCCTGATGAGCCAAGTCTGAATTTCATTTCCATCCAGATCCCCCATGTTGTATGGGCCAAGGGGCAATGACTATAATTGTCTGCTAAACAAACTACAAAGGAGAATCGGCTGAGATTGTTGGGCTACAAATTCAAAGATGCATATTATAAAGAAAAGCAGCAATAATGTGGCAATTATGAGAATCAGCCAAGGACACACTGGGGTGGCGTCATTGAGCAAAAGCTCTGAAAAGTTTGGAGCTGAGCGAGGACTATGGTTTCATTCAGGTTGGTCACATTTCATACAAGAGGGTATTGCACTTACTTGCTCCTCCTGTAGTTATTCTTCTGTGGAGCCTTATTTAGTCTCAGCAGTGTGTATCTATTCACCTTTTCAAGGTCAGGGGAATGTGCTAGCTTTAAGTGGAGAGTTTAGAAGTAGTATGTCTGGAACTCAATAGCCTACTCTTCTTAGATACTCTCTATTTCTGAGAATTAAGCCTAAAAGAAGGCACAAAAGAGAGGGATCACATCTCTTATTGTTTTGATTTGAATTTTATTTTGTATGCCACTTGAGTAATGGCAAGCATGTTTCAGGAAATAACAATGGGAAAAACCCCTTTGGAAGATTAAGCCTTGATGCCCTTCCAGTGATTAAAGCATGCCTGGGCACATTCTCATCCAACCAATTACTAAAATACAAAAGCAGAGCAGATCAAGGTTGATAATGACATTGTATCTTTTTTAAATTAATCATAACCATAGCATTGTAGTAATCCTCCTTGCACTCTGTTTTGAAGAGTCACATATTCCACCCCCACTGCTTGATCACAAAGGCAAGTATTTTCATGGAATCAACTGCCCTCCAGAAAGCTGAGTGAGCTGACTCAGAAACAACACAGGGCCTTCATCCAAGGAGCCATACCTGGACACAGTGTAACCCCAGAGTCAACAAACCAAGGCAAGATTCTTCAGGCAGGAACACATCCTTCTTAAATGTGATACATGTGAAGAATCTTTATAAGGCCAATTTTCATCTTTGTAGAGTATTTTTTTACAAGTTGACAAAATATATGATTGCCAACAAAAAGCAGAAGAATTGTGTCATTCACAGAAAGATGAGAGTAATACAGAACATTTGAACTCTTACCTCCCACGTATTTCTGAAGGCAAAGATTCCAGAGAATGGATTGGAATCCCAATAGCCCAGACCTTTATGTCTTCTAGTGTCCACATTAAAGCCATTAAACAAATGGTTTATTTAAACTTTGGTTTCAAGAATGCCTTTTTAAATTAAAATAAAATTATCGTTCCCTTGTTGTTGCATCACATTCTGTAACACCTTGTTCATTCTGGCTGCACTGAACTATTAATGGCAGGTGTGAAGAGGGTGTATCCTGTGTTCTTTTGTCTCACAATATTTGAAAGTCATAAAGACACATAGACTAATGGAAAAGAATAGAAAGCCCAGAAATAAATCCACACATTTATAGTCAACTGGTTTTCAACAAAGGTACCAAGAACACACAATGCAGAAAGGCCAGTCTCCTCAATAAACAATGTTGGGAAAACTGAATATCCACAACAGAAGAAAAAAATTAGACCCTTATCTCACACCATATAATAAAATCAACTCAAAGTGAATTAAAGACTTCAACATAAGACCTGAAACAGTGAAACCACTAGAAGGAAACACAGGGGAAAACTCCATGTCATTAGTCTGGGCAATGACTTTTTGGATGTCACCCTAAAAGCATATGCAACAAAAGCAAAAATAAATAACTGAGATTACATCAAACTAAAAAGCTTCTGCACAGTCAACAGAGTGAAAAGATAACCTATGGAATGGGAGAAAATATTTGCAAACCATGCATCTGATAATGGGTTAATATAAAAAATAAATAAGGACTCAAACAACTCATTAGTAAGAAAACAACCTGATTAAAATTTGGGCAAAGGACCTGAACAGACATATTTCAAAAGAAGACATACAAATGATCAACAGGTATATAAAAAAATGTTTAACACCATTAATCATCAGGGAATGCAAATTAAAACCAAAATGAGATATCACTTCACACCTGTTAAAATGGCTATTATCAAAAAGCTAGAAGGTAAGTATTTATAAGGATGTGGGAAAAAGGGAACCCTTGTACATTATCAGTGGGAATGTAAGTTAAACAACAGTATGGAGATTCCTCAATTAAAAATACAGTTATCATATAACCTAGCAATCCCATCAAAAGAAATGAATGTATCCAAAAGAAATGAAATCAGTATGTAGGAGAGATATCTGCACTCCCAAGCAGCAATTATTCACAATAACCAAAGTATGGAATCAGTCTACGGTTCCATCAATGAATGAATGGATTAAGAAAGTGTTGTGTATATGTACACAATGAACTACTATTTAGCCTTAAAAAAGGACATCTTGTCATTTGCAACAACATGGATGAACCTGGAGATTATGTTAAGTAAAATATGCCAGGCAAAGAAAGGAAAATACCACATGATGTCACTTATATGTGGATCCTAAAAAAGTTAAACTCATTGAAGCAGACAAGAGAATGGTGGTTACTAGGGACTGTTGGGAGTAGAAGTAAGTTGGGAAGATATTGGTCAAAGGATACAAAATTTCAATTAAATAGGAGAAATAAGTTCAAGAAACCTATTGTACAACATGGTGACTATAGATAATAACAATATGTTGTATTATTAAAAATCACTAAGAGTATATTTTGAGCATTCTCACTACAAAAAAATATAATAAACTATGTGACGCAATACACATACAGGTTAAGGACTCCAATCTGAGAATCTGATATCCTAAATACTCAAAAATCTGAAACTTGTTGGATACCAATGTGACACTCAAAAAAAAATGCTCACTGGAGCATTTTGGATATGGATTTTCAGATCTGGGATGCTCAGCTGGTAAGTATAATACAAATATTCCAAAATCCCAAAAAATCTGAAATCCAAAATACTTCCAGTGCCATTTCAGATAAGGGATACTCAGTCTGTATTATTTAGCCCCATTTAGCCAGTCCACAATGTATTCATATTTCAAAACATTTGTACATATATAATTTTTGTCTGTTGATTTAAAAACATTTTTTAAAAGAAAAGAATTTGAGAGCCAGCAGACAGAACAAGTTTGTTACCTGGACCTACAAGCCTTCCAACTCTGCAGTGTCTGTTCCACTGTGAATGAAGATGGGATTACCAAGATAATATTGGAGACTAAGCTATATAAACTAAATATATTAATGCAAATTATCACTAGAAAATAGAATTAGCTGTACTAAACAATCAATGAGATTATTCCTAATTTATGGTCAATATTATTAAAGCTTGGCTTTTCTCCTTATTTAGCTCTGTCAAAACTACTTCTCAGCTTGTCAGCAATCAGACACTATTCCAACATAAGACTAAAGTTTGGTAGCCCAGACAATGGGTAAATATTTTTAAAATATCATTTATGCTAACATATCAAGACTCTGTGGTGATATAGTCTCCACAAATCCATAGACAGATATAATTTGCATAGATTTCAAAGTAGACTAAGAACAGTTACCTTAAATAAGGCATCTTACTATCTAATCTCTAATCTATTAATACAAAAAGCTTCTTATGACCATAAAAGATTAGTCGTCATGAAAGACAAGAGCTATGAGAATCAGGGGCTGGGCTGTCCAAAGGCTTTCATTATTTTGATTAAAGAAAGAGTGGACTGCATGAGTAGCTTTCTGGTTGTTTTATTTCATGCTGAATAAGGTCACCAAGGGAGAATAATTTTCACTACCAAAAATTAGCCTAAACCTTAGTTTAATTTGCATGGCTTTCCACCCTAAGTGTGTATTCTGTCAAGCATAAACTATATTTACCAGACATAATAGATCTTGGCAGGTCAGAAAATTGCAGTTTGGTCTCTATTACACATAAACCACCAATGGAGAAAATGCTATCAGGATTGCCAATAAAATACATAGTAGGATATCTTTACTTATCCTGGAGGCAGCAACACTGAGATCCCTTCTGGTTTTCCACAAAACAAAACAAAACCAAAATAAGCCTCATCAGCTTCTAGTAACCTTGTAGACTATCTATCAGGGACATGATGCCAAATGATCATAGTGAATCCCACTCTCTTTGTCTGCAGCTAAGGGCACTCTAGGAGGGAGTGAATAATCACCTTCAAATAAGCTTAAGTTGCTATATGCAAAGAGGAAGACTCCTTCCTGGATTCCTGGCTTCCTAAAATCTGGGAATGTTACTACATTCTGCCAACATGCATTTTAGGCCCAGCTGACCTCTTTGGAATATTGGTTAGAGGTTTAATTCCTGTTCATAGTTGCTAAATTGTGAATAATTTTATGAAAGAACAGTGTCACTGCAGAGGGAAAATATTTCCATTGGATGGTAAGTTCTTGGATTCTATGACTATCATATGTTGAAAATTCCTAAATCTTTTTCTCTAGAACCAAGAATGCTAACTCTCTCCACGTGAATACACAAACAGGCCCCAAATAAAACTTACCATATTTGGTGAACTCCCTTCATATCTTCCAAAAAATCTTTTCCACATCAGTACATGTGTCAAGAAATGGTACTGTTATCTTGGAGTAAATCAGAGGGGAAGGGGGCGGACAAATCTGAATGGACCCTGGCTACTGAGCTGGAGCAGGGTCCAAGGTTCCCCTACCCCCTATATGTACCCAGCATTCATTATTATTTAGGAAATTATGGCAGCATACAGGGAGTTTAGGGATTTCGAAGACCTAGATGGGAGGGGCAATGAAGGGGCACTCTTCGGGGAGCTGCCATGGAAGTATTTCAGCCAGAATGGCTACGCAGGTACATACTGACTTAATACCAGTCATGGTGCCATCATCCACTCAACCTTGAGTTTTCTTGTCTTTTTGTTCTGCTTCATTTGCAAAACAATCTTTCAATGCTCCCTCCTCCTGCTTCTCCCTACCACCACCACTGCCCCATACAATTTCATTAGTTGTATCACAGAAGCCTTATCACCTCTTGGTTAGTTTAGTGCAACTTCCTACCTGATCTTCCTGTCTCCATTCTGACCCTCCTTCTACCCTTTTACTTCTCCCCAGAGGGATCATTCTAAAAAGTCAGTTCTTAGACTTTGCCCCAAAGAAGGTATACAAATGGCTAATGAACACATGAAAAAATGCTCAATATCACTAATGGCTAGGGAAAGGCAAATCACAACCACAATGAGATACCACCTTATATCCATTAGGATGGCTATTTTTAAAAGTGAGCAAATGAACAAAAATCAGAAAATAGTAAATGTTAATGAGCCCGTGGAATAATTGGAATCATGTGCATTGTTGGTAGGATTGTAAAATGGTACAGCTGCTATGGAAAACAGTATGGTAACTCTTTAAGAAATTAAAAATAAAATTACTGCATAATCCAGCCATTTTAATTCTGTATATATACTCAAAAGAATTGGAAACAAGGTCTCAAAGATTTATCTATTGGTCTTAAGAAGCATTTGTACATCCATGTACAGCACTATTCATAAAAGATAAAAGGTGGAAGCAGCCCAAATGACCATCAACAAGATGGATGAATAAACAAAGTGTGGTATATAGATACAATTGGATATTATTCAGCCTTAAAAGGAAAGGAAATTTTGACACATGCTGCTGCATGGATGAACTTTGAGGACATTATGCTAAGCGAAATAAGCAAGCACAAAAGAACACATAATATTGATTTGATTTATATGAGGTACTTAGAGTAGTCTAGTTCATAGATATAGAAAGTAGAATGGTGGATTCTAGAGGGGAGGAGTGAATGGGAAGTTAGTGTTTAATGAGTATGGAGTTTCAGTTTTGCAGGATGAAAAGATTTTGGAGATGGATGGTGGTCATCGTGGTACCACAACGTGAATGTACTTAATGTCACTGAACTGTACACTTAAAAATGATTTAAATGGTGAATTTTAAGTTTTGTATATTTTACTACAATAAAAAAAGTTGAATGCAAAATAAATGCATGGCTAATTGCTAGGAGGAAAACAGGAGAGTCAATTCAGTCACATCACCATCCTGGCAATCTCTCAGTATGGCGACCAAGCTCTCTAATACATCATTGGATTGCTTGGGCCCTTCTAATTTTATTCCTGTCAATCTCTCCAGCCTCATCATTCAAAACTTGCCACCACAGCTCTAAATTCTAGCCCTGAGGAACAACTTGCAGTTGCCTGAATATGCTGTATTCACTTGCCTGGGGGCTTTGTACATGCTGTTTTCCCTTCATGAGGCATTTTCCCATTCCAAGCATCTACCCACAGCCCAGCTAACTACTGTCCATTTTATTAGTCCTTCAAGTCTCAAACTAGGGTTTGTTAATCCTTCATAACTCAGTTCTTGAGTATCACTTGAAGAATATCACTTCTTCAAGGAAGCTTTCCTTTATGTACTCCCTGCTCCCTGTCCTACGTCAGGCAGGGTTAGGCAGGTATTCTGTATATGTCTCTAGTAACCTGATCACCTCCACTGATTAAGAGCATAAACACTGGAGCCAGACTGCCTGAGTTTGAAGTCCAGCTTTGCCACTTATTAGGTGACCTTAGGCAAGCTACTTAGCTCCATGACTTCAGATTCTCGTTTAAAGGAGGCAATGCTGATACTACTTACCTCATGAATTATAGTGAGGATTAAATGAACTACTTGCTAGAAAGCAATTTGAACAATGTCTAGCACATAATGATGAAGTCACAGACAATATCTCCAGCTCCGTTTGATCTTCAACATGACTCCTCCCACCAGAAGGTGGTATCCGTGTCCCCTTCCCTTGAATCGGCGTGACTGTGTGACTTCCAAGAATAAGTCAGAAAAACTTCTGATGCAGCTTCTGCTTTGCTGACTAGAACCCTTGGGCTTGAAACCTTGCGCTTTCATGTAAATCCAACCACCCTGAAGCTGCCAAACCGCAAGCAAGCCAGGCCACAAGGAGTATGTAGGCATTTCAGTCAGAAATCCTTGTCTGTGGGTCCTCCTAGCCCAAACAGATGAATGTATGAACATGAATCTTCAGATCATTCGTTTCCAGTCAAGTCAGCCCTAGCATTCACGTCTTCCCAGCTGAGGCTGAAGACATTGTGATGTAGAGAAAAAGCTATTATTTTATCCTTTCTGAATCTCTGACCCACAGAAACCATGAGCTGAATACAATGGTTGTTTTAGTTACTAAACTTTTGGTATAACTTGTTACACAGCAACAGAAACTAGAAGATCTACATAAGTGGTTTCTATGTCTTCATCATTATTATCATCTTCATTACTATGTTATCCAAGCACTTAATACAATAATACTTATAACATAGATATCTACTGACCTAGTTGTATCCCTTATTTCATTCTAAGCTCCTTGTTACAGGATCTAGCATAGTACCAGACTCATAATACATACTACATTTTTTGTTCAAAGAACAAATGAACTTCTTCAAACTAACTAGATCTACAGTGTTCTGACACTTAGCCTCTCAGTCACACAAACAAGATGACAGGACAATGATGTTTGACCCAGTCAGAAACATCACTCACAGTCTGTTTTATTACGCAATGAGAACCACTGCTGATATTTCAGTGAACTTCTTCTAAGTCTTGTGTGGGTCCATTAAATTGAGATGCTCTATGGAGCTTTTAGTACTTTGTCCCCACTTACAATATCAGAAGCACAATCCCATGTTACTCTTTTAAAACTTGTTTCTGTGCTCTGCCTATGGAATAACCATTCTTTATTCCTTTACTTTCTTAATAAACTTGCTTTCACTTAAAAAAATAAAATTTAAATTTAAAAAGACTTATTTTTGTTGGTTAAATAATACACGATCATGTGAATATACCACTTTCTTTTTGAAACAGTGCTTCATTCTGTCCTCCAGGCTGGAGTGCAGTGGCATGATCACAGCTCACTGCAGCTTCTACCTCCTGGTCTCAATCTAGCCTCATGCCTCAGCCTCCCAAGTAGCTGGGACTACACAAATGTACACCACTATGCCCAGCTAATTTTTGTAGCTTTTGCAGAGATGGGGTTTTGCCATGTTGCCCAGGCTGGTCTCAAACTCCTGGGCTCAAGAGATTCACCCACCTCAGCCTCCCAAAATGCTGGGTTACAGGCATGAGCCCCTATGCCTGCTCTGAATATACCACATTTCTAATCATTTCACCTATTGTTAAATATTTAGGCTATTTTCAGTTTTCCTTCATATAAACAATGCTATGAAGAATTACTTTTAGTCTTTACATACATTGACTACATCTTTGTGTTCTAAAAACTTGCTGAGCCAAAGGGTAGCTACCATATTTGTGTAGTAATATAAAAACTATCAAATTGCTTTCCAGAAACATTGAAATAAGTTACTTCTAAAAGGAAGATGTAAGAAAGATAGTATCATTGTGCCCTAATATTTATTATTACCATTTCTTTTTAATCCAAAATTTTATAGGTTCTCAGTAATAATTTTACTTATGAATATTTCATTTTAAGTTTTTAAGTAAGTTTGAGCTTTCTATGTTCACTTGCATTTCTAGTTTTGTATAATCACATCTTTTATCCAATATTTCTACTGGATCTTTTGTTGTTGTTCAGTAGAACTCGTAAAAGCTCTTCCTATAATAAAGGAATAAAATATTTAATTATATTTTAAAATATTATTGCCTAGCTTATTTGCCTTAATTTTCTTTATAATACTACACATAGATAAAATGTACACATTTTTATGTTATAAAATTTATCAATAATTTATTTTATAGAATTGCAATATTAGTTTAACATTTTTGACAAATTAGGGCATTGGCCCTATTCACAGTTTTTCATAAAAGTCAAATATGGGGTGTGATATTGTAATGTTTAAACAATCATGTTATCTTGCAGGTGTTAAGAACATGTTCCTCCACCAAGATCAAGGCTGACAAATAAAACTGAAAGCAAATTACGTTGTATCCTCTCAAGAGCTATTCCCAAACCAGCCAAAACAAAGTCATCAACTTATGGTCCCTGTTATCACATTTTAGTCCAACAAACTTCCCCATGTAGAAGACAGACTATTAGTATTAACTGAAAAATGGGTGAGCAGCATTAGTAACTTGCAACTTTGAGAGCTAGAGGTTCTAAATATTTTCTTTAACAGAATTTCTAGCTTTGGATTTGAAGGTAATTCATTCATTTATGCATTTAATAAGTATTTTTTCAGCTCTCTACTTACTTGGTAATCCAAATAAGGCCAAGGACATATAAAATATATAGTCTCTGTGCTTAAGAAGACCCCATCCTTGTCAAGTTTAGGAGAGATTAACATATAAACAAACACTTGTAGTAATAGCCAGATATATCAAGTTGATAAAATCAATCAAAATAATTTTTGTATTACTTACCAATGCTGAAAGAATTTCTCCCTTTTAAGAGTTCTAATCAAGTGTTCAAAGTCCCTCTAGATTTTCTTTGTCCTCTTTTCAGTTATATCATTATCTTGCTACTTGTTATGGTAAAATTTACCAGAAACAAGATGAGTCAACTAAGGTATATCATTAGCAGCAAATATTTGTTGAGCATTTACTATGGGCACTCTGGAGATATTAAGAAGTCTGAGGCAAAGTTCCTGCCAAACAATAGGTTAAAGTCAACTTAAGGAAACAAGATGCATATACATTAAATAGCAATTTTAATAAGCAGCAAATGAATGAAGAAGCACCTGAGTGCTATAGAGAGTCAAAGAAGAAAGAGTTCACTCCAGGAAATGAAGATAAGGTGGGATATGAAGGAGCTAGAAAACCTCAACAAAAGGAAGACCAAAGGACTTCCAGAAATGTAGAGCATGATGAAGAAAATCAGGCCAAAGAGAAGCAGCAAGATGGCATGTTAGCAAAGAGATTCAGGACACAAGACTGCTACACTCTGCCTACCTCTTTTACTACTACTAGATTTTGAAAAACTAGAATAATTGAGTTCAGAGATCACAGACAGACCATTCATATTGCAAACTGTACCTCCTTCACTAAGGCCCCCTCTGAAAGTATCATAACTTTTTGGGGCTCCTAGGATACTTACCTATGATGAGGCATTCCATAAAGACCACTACGAACATTACTGTATAAATTGGTCAGTACTTATTTTTAGAGCTCCCTCAGACTGTTTAAGAAGCACCAACTGAAATGGAGTACACTCGATTGGTACATAAAAGTAAAAGCAAAATAAAAGTTTCAGGTAAAGCAGAGCCATAAATCTAGGAATTTAAGCTCCTCTCCTCGGGCAACTGAAAGCCAATTCCTTATTTCCTCTTACTCGCTGACAGCCTCTTGGGCATTCAAATGGGAAAGAGTTGAAAACCAGGATTTCCGGTCCAATCTAATACTGGACAACACTTAATGGCTTAAGTAGATTAATAATACTCTTGCTATTGGAATTTTGCCTTTCACCACCTTTCGCCGTAAGCTTTGCCTGTACTTGGTCTACAGGGAGGCTGAATGCGGAAGAGGATTTTACCAGACCTGCTCTCGTTCAGCATGCCGCCTGGAACTGACAACCCAATTTCAACACCAATCAATCAGCAAGAATTTATTGACTGCTATTATGTTCCCTACACTACCTGTGATACTGGCAGAGACCTAGAAGAATTATAAAACACGGCTGCTTTCTCAAAGAAGATAGAATTGAATTGGGTTTTCAATATTAACACACATGGAAGAAATACCAATCCAAAGAAAATCATCATCAGCACAAAGCTAAACTTTAAAGGGCCTAGACTTTACATGCTAAAGAGAACAGCTCAGGGGACAAATGGGAGCTCACAGGGTTGTGGAACCCTTCCTGGGATGGAAAGTCCTGAACTGACCTCAAAGAAAACGGCAAAGAGAAGAGAGTTCTAGAATAAAGTAATAACATAAGTGAAGACGAGGTCCAATTGTGGGGTAACGAAGAGAGAGCCTTACTGGAGAGTAGACAGTTGGAGCAGAAAGACAGCAATTTAGCTAGAAAAAGAAAATTGGATATTAGACAGACAGGTCTGGATATAACATTCGGTATAAAATATGAAATTTTGTTTTCATATGTGTCTCTCTCCATTTCATTGTATCATTTCCCTGGCCGAAACTTCTCTGACATCTGTAATATCTCGCCAAGGTATCTGGCATATGGTAGAAAACAAATATCAATTGAATGAATAAATGAATACATTGGTTAATAGATAAATGTATGAGCGAATTATACCTAAAGGATGTTGATCCACACATTTTTTAAATATGAAAAATGACATAAACTTTACTGTAAATGTCATGCTACCCTCAGCCAAACACCCAAAGAACAGGGAAACCATTCATTCAGCAAGAATGATTGAACACATACTATGGACATAGCACAGTGAACAGGACAGATAAGGACCATGATCTTTTGGAGTGTACAATTTCATAGAGGTAGAAGTGGGCTGGAAATGGGGAGAGAGAGAGAAAGGGAGGGAGAGAGAAAGAGAAAAAAATGGCAGATATCATAAGTGTCACAAGGAAAGTGACACACTGACAGATGATAGAAAGTGACTGGTGGGTGGGTGGTTTTGGTTCCTTTAAACTGAGTGGTCTCAGAAGACCTCTCTGAGGAGATGACATTCAAGCTGAAACATCAATGTCAAAAGAAGCCAGTATCACAAAGATTGCATGGCAGGGCCTTCTAGTCAGGGTGGATAGTCCTATGTAGAAAAGACACTGGTGTACTCAAGAAACTAAAAGGTAACCACTATGTCTGGAGTGTGGTGCAGAGTTGGGGGACAGAGGACCAGGAGCCTGTAGAGAGAACAGGGCCAGTTTACTTAAGGACTGGAAGGTTCAGGAGAAACCTCCAGCTAAGGGACCAAGGCATTGGCAGGTGCCTGTTACTGAAGGGGCAAAAGATGAGCCCAGCACCCAAGGCTATGTTCTCCATAGGAATGCCCACTCTCTTCAGATCACACATTTGTCGCTGGGCCTGGAGACACACTTGTAAATTGAGATCAGACCTCAAGATTCCAAAACCATTGCCCAATTTATGTGCAGATGATTAGACATGTAGCTTGAGAATTCTGCTCATTTTTCACAATGGTTAATGCAGTGACTCTCGCTCCTATAAAACCCACTAAAAACAGTAATTGTCCTTTCTTTGTGCTGAACTGTAATGGGAAAAACGCCCTTACAAACAGTGTACTGGCTGTATTTCTCTTCCTTCTCTTCGCCTGACAGCCTGGGTAGAGTGATCAGAAATGTGAGGTACAAGCACATGCTTCATGAAGATGGCAGCTCTTTCAGGCTCTGCCTTGGCTTGGGGGACAGTGGGAGCAGAAACTCCCCTTCCAGATGTGCATTGAGGGAAGAAAGTCACTCTGTCCCCAGGGGAGAAAACTGTTCTTTGAATTTCAAAGGCAGATGCCCCAGAGGCCCCACCAGACTCACCCCACAAAAATGTTTGATGAATTACCATGGCAGGCATCAACTTTGCAGATTAATGGCCAAAAGGAGTTTAGTTTATGTCTCAGTGGAAGAGGATAAATTTTCTCCTGGCTTTGAGAATCTAAAGAATTGAGCAACCCAGCTAACCACAGCACCTCTCCCTTCATTCACAATGCTTTACCATGGGTCGTTTACTTTCTACATTCCCTTTCAGCAGGTTTTCATAAATTTAAGTGAAACAGACAGCATGTCTGTGCTCTGCTTCTTTTGCAATACGATGGCCACCAAGTGATTAGAAATTGTCTTTGGGTTGGTGTTGTTTGTGGAAAATCATTGAGGTTTGTTGTGAAATTCATTCTCAACTCATAACTCAACCAGACACTGAATTTCTATTTTTCCAACTTTAGACCATGCTGTTAAAAAGTACTGGTATCAAATTCTAAAAGTATGTCAAGGCCAAACCCCTATTCTTTGTGTGCTTGCGTGTGTACATGTGCATATGAATGTGTGCATGTGAGTGTGTCTATGTGTTTTAAATAATCTAGAGTCTCTACCCAGGAGTAGTAAGGTATTAACTAAAATCTTAGCCCAGGAGTCAAGGTTATTAACATCATTTTTTCCTGTCTTCGCTTATTTTTCCAACACAACAAGGTTTTGTGCTTTCACGCCCTGTTAAACATGATGGACAACGTTTCTATGAGAAGATATATTATTATTTGCCTATTTCCATGTAATGTATTGCAGGACTCCTCATTTATAAAAACCAGCTGATGGTCTTTTTTGAACAATTACAATCTGCCTAGCCTTGTTCTAGTATTTTGGGTGGATACAAGGGAAGAATAAGCCATGATCTCTACTCCTCAATCTATCCGAGGAGAGAATAGATGAGACTTCATAGGACAATACAAGATAGTAGCTGAGTAGTAAGGCATGTGGTACATAGGAGTGTAGGTTAGAAAAATGGTCTGAAGAAAGTTTTGTGAAGTGGAGGACATTTTCAAGGGGCTTTGAAGGATAGGTAGGAATAAGAAAGGAGCCAAAGAGCTAGAGGAGCCGGATATTCTTTCGTCAGCACAGAGATGCTTACAGGATATGAGGGTACATATCTCTTTCCGCGTGAGGAGAGGGTGGTTGGTGATAAGGAAGGGACACTCCACAAGGGCTTGGAATACCAGAAAACCCTTATGGATTATTGAGAGGTGGTAAATACAGGGCAGAATGATGAAACTATAAGCATCATTTTCTAACTACTGGATTTTAAAAGAAGTTTCAGTCCCCAGCCAATTACCAGATATGTACAGGTATCGGTGATACATATGGACTATTGTCAATTCTCCTTTTTTCAATTAGCACCAACAAAAAATTGAAGATACCAAATATCAAATAAGCTACATTTTAAAGTAAATGTAATTTACTTTAAAAAGAGTCCTAAATGACATACAAATGGTTTGAGAATTACTGGCTCCACTGTCACAGGTAATTAATAAGGATAATGTAACAGTAACTCCTTTTACAGTCAATGTCCAATGTGAGAGGTTACTTATACCAGGTAAGAGGCAATTAATGAGAATTAGATTTGCTTGCCTGTCTTAAACATGATGGGCTCGGGAGAAGTACCCTGGTGGCCATTAGAGTAACCACCCAGCCTAGGGTACAGCCATTCCAAGCCAGAAAAAAGCAAACAAAGATAACAATTTACAATAGTTAATTACTAATACATACATACATACGTTACTATTTTAACATAAAAATGTTAAAAATAAGGTTTTATTTGAAATTATATATTATTCTATAGTATTTTCCTTTCAGCTACACAAATTTTATTATTTAAATGAAAATAGGCTCAGTTAACAGCGGCAATTAACATTAATTAATAGTAGGACTAACAAAATGAGTAATATGTGTGAGAAAAATATTACAGTAATGTTTCTGTCCTCTGATAAAACAATTTGTTGTAACACTTTTTAAGCACTTTATTGGATATTTAAATTTATAGGCTATATTATGTATATTCTTAAGATACATAGACATAATACTTTTTAAAAAGAAAATGAAAATAACATTAGAAACAGATATTACCTATACATAATGAAAAATAACAACAACATGGAGGCAGAAAAACAACAAAGAAACTTTGAACTTAAATTGAACTCCAGATCAAATCAACCTAAGATATACTTACAGAACATTCTACCCAACAACCACAGAATATACATTCTTCTCATCTACGCATGGAATATTCTTCAAAATAGGCCATAGTTTAGGCTATAAAGCAAGTCTCAATAAATTTTAAAAACTCAGAATCATATCAAGTATTTTATTGGACCATAGTGGAATAAAACTATAAATCAATACCAAGAGGAACTCTCAAAAAACTATACAAGTATGTGGAAATTAAACAACTTACTTCTGAATGATCTTTGGATCAATGACAAAATTAAGGCAAGAATTAAAAAAATTTTTTAAACAAATGAAAATAGTGACACACCATACCAAAACCTCTAGAATACAGCAAACATGGTGCTAAGAGGAAAGTTTATGGCATTAAATGCCTACATTCAAAAGATAGATCAAAAATGAACAGTCTAAGGTCACACATTAAGAAACTACAAAAACAAGAACCAAACCCAAAGCTAGCAGAAGAAAATACATAACAAAGATCAGAGCAGAACGAAATAAAATTAAAATAAAAAAATACAAAGCATCAATAAAACAAAAAGTTGTTTTTTGAAAAGATACACAGAGTTGATAAACTGCTAGCTAAACAAGAAAAAAGAGAGAAAAGTCAAATAAACACAATCAGAATTGATAAAGAACACATTACAATTGAAACCACAGAAATACAAAAGCTCATAAAAGACTACTATGAGCATTTCTATGCATACAAACTAGAAAACCTATAGGAAATCTATAAATACATAATCCCCAAAATTGAGCCAGGAAAAAATAGAAACCCTGAATAAACCAATAACAAGTAATGAGATTGAATCAGTAATAAAAAATCTCTTAACAACCACAAAAAAAAAAAAAAAAAAAAATGCCCAGGACCAGACAGATTCACAGCAGAATTCTACCACACATTCTAAAACTGGTACCAATTGTAGTGAAAATATTCCAAAAACTTGAGGCGGAAGGACTCCTCCCTAACTCATTCTATGAAGCCAATATCACCCTGATACCAAAGTCAGTCAAGGACACACACACACACACACACACACACACAGAGAGAGAGAGAGAGACAAAAAATGCCATGCCTGTAATCCCAGCACTTTGGGAGGCCGAGGTGGGTGGATCACCTGAGGTCAGGAGTTCGAGACCAGCCCGCCCAACATAGCAAAACCCTGTCTCTACTGAAAGTATAAAAAGTGACTGTAACTCCAGCTATCTGGGAGACTGAGGCAGAAGAACTGTTTGAACCAGGGAGGCAGAGGTTGCAGTGAGCCAAGATGGCGCCACTGCACTCCAGCCTGGGCAACAGAGCAAGACATCATCTCAAAAAAAAAAAAAAAATTAGAAAAAGAAAAAGAGAGAAAAGGGAAGGGAAGGGAAGGGAAGGGAAGGGGAGGGAAGGGGAGGGGAGGGGAGGGGAGGGAAGGGGAGGGGAGGGGAGGGGAGGGGAGGGGAGGGGAGGGGAGGGGAGGGGAGGGGAGGGAAGGGAAGGAAGAAAAGACAAGACACACCAATACTCCTGATGAACACAGATGCAAAAATCCTTAACAAAATACTAGCAAATTGAATTAAGCAGCACATTAAAAACATAATCATAATCAAGTGGGTTTTATTCCAGGGATTTGCAACAACATATGCAAATCAATAAATGTGATTCATCACATAAACACAAATATAAACAAAAACCATGAGATTATCTCAATAGATGCAGAAAAAAGCAGTCAATAAAATTCAGCATCCCTTCATGATAAAAACTCTCAACAAAGGAACACACCTTAAAATAATAAAAGACATATACAACAAACTTACAGCCATCATCACACTGAATGAGGAAAAATTGAAAGCATTCCCCCTAACAACTGGGACTAAACAAGGATGCCACTTTCACCACTCCTGTTCTAGTACTGGAAGTCCTAGCTAGAGTAATCGGGCAAAAGAAATAAATAAAAGGCATCCAAATTGGAAAAGAGAAAGTCAAATTATCTCTGTTTTCTTATGATATGATCTTATACCTAGAAAACTTCGAAGACTCCTCCAAAAGACTCCTTGATTTGATTAAAGTTAGATTGGAAAGAATAGAAATATAGTTAGAATAGAAAGTCAATAAAGTTCAGAATAAAAATTCAACATACAAAAATCACTAGCATTTCTATACACCAAAAATAATAAAACTGAGAACAAAATCTAGAAGTCAATCCCATTTACAATAGCTACAAAAAAGTAAAATACCTAGAAATATATTTAACCAAGGAGGTAAAAGATCTCTTACAAAACACTGATGAAAAAATCACAGATGACACAAACAAATAGAAAAATATCCCATGCCCATCGATTAAAAAGTCAAATATTGTTAAAATGACTAAACTGCCCAAAGGAATATTCAGATATAATGCAATTCCTATCAAATCACCAATATTATTTTCCCCAGAAATAGAGAAAGTAATCCTAAAATTCAGATGGAACCAAAAAAGAGACTGAATAGCTAAAGCAATCCTAAGCAAAAAGAAAAAAGCTGGAGGCATCACGTTACCTGACTTCAAATTATACTACAAAACAATTGAAACCAAAACAATCTGATATTTGTATAAAAATAGACACATCAATCAATGGAACAGAATAGAAAACCCAGACATAATGCCACATATTTACAAGCAACTGATCTTCAACGAAGTTGACAAAATATATACTGGAGAAAGGACGTCATATTTAATTAATGGTGCTGGGAAAATTCAGTAGCCATACGCGAAAGAATGATACTGGGCCCACATGTCTCACCATATACAAAAATTAACTCAAGATGGAATAAAGACTTAAATATAAGACCTCAAACTATTAAAACCCTAGAAGAAAACCTAGCAAAAACTCTTCTGACATTGGCCTAGGCAAAGAATTTGTAACTAAGAGCCCCAAATCAAATGCAACAAAAACAAAAACAGACTAATGGGATTTAATTAAAAAGCTCTGCATAGCGAAAGAAATAATCAACAAAGTAAACAGATAAACTATAGAATGGAGGAAAATATTTGTAAACTATGCATCCAACAAAGGGCTAATATCCAGAATCTGCAAGGAACTCAAACAACTCAACAAGAAAAACAAAATAAATAATCCCATTAAAAAGTAGGCAAAGGATATGAACAGACATTTTCAAAAGAAGACACAAAAGTGCCCAACAAACATTTGAAAAAATGCTCAACATTACTAACCATCAGAGAAATTTAAATTAAAACCACAATGAGATGCTATCATATACCAGTCAGAATGGCTATTATTAAAAAGTCAAAATACAACAGATGTTGGTGAGAATTTGGAGAAACAGGAATGCTTATACACTACTGGTGGGAATGAAAGTACAACCTTTATGGAAAATAGTATAGCTATTTCTCAAAGAATTAAAAATAGAACTACTATTAAATCCAGCAATTCCACTCCTGCGTATCTGCCCAAATGAAAAAAATTATATTAAAAAGTCACCTGCACTTGTATGTTTATCACAGCACTATTCACAATAGCAGAGTTATGAAATCAATCTAGGTGTCCATCCACAGATGACTGGATAAAGAAAATGTGCTCTGTGTGTGTGTGTATATATAGTGGTGTGTATGTTTGTATGTATGTACAGATAGGAAGATAGAGAAGAATGATATATATGTATATATTATGGAATACTACTTAGCCCTAAAATGAATGAAATTATGTTTTTTTCAGGAACATGGGTGAAACTACATGCCATTATCTAAAGTGATAACTCTGAGTTATCTAAATAACTCAGAATGTCAAATGCTGCATGTTTTCACTCATAAGTGGGAGCTAAAGAATGTGTACACATGGATATACAAAATGGAATAGACACTGGAGGCTCCAAAGGTGGAGGGTTAGCTGAGGGGTAAGGGATGAGAAATTACCTATTGGGAATGATATACACTATTTGGGTGTTGGTTACACTAAAAGCCCAGACTTCCACTTTGGGAAGCCGAGGCGGGTGGATCATGAGGTCAGGAGATCGAGACCATTCTGGCTAACACAGTGAAACCCCGCCTCTAGTAAAAATATAAAAAAATTAGCTGGGCATGGTGGCAAGTGCCTGTAGTCCCAGCTACTCAGGAGGCTGAGGCAGGAGAATGGCATGAACCTGGGAGGAGGAGCTTGCAGTGAACCGAGATCACGCCACTGCACTCCAGCCTGGGCCACAGAGCGAGACTCCATCAAAAAGAAAAAGAAAAAGAAAAAAAGCCCAGACTTCATCACTATTCAATAAAACCATGTAATAAAAATATACTTGTGCCCTCATGTCTATTACAAAAAAAAAAATGACACGTTTCCATCTGTCCTGTGATACAGCAAGATACAGCAGGATATTCTTACTCTCTGTTTCTTTTTCCAGTAATAGTTCTTTAAACTGCTTTCAACCATTACAACATCCTTCTATTCCTTTCTGTAGTGTTAAAACTAAATAAATATAGTCAAATGTAAAACTTCATTTAACTTTAGACTACGCTCTTTATCAAGCCCACTCTACACTGTCTTGGTATGACTCCACGAAGCCAAATATCCTCTCAAAAAAAAAAAAAAAAATTTCAGCATGGAATACTTAGAGGTTTACTTACTAGTAACATCAGGATTTTAGACTTGTAGGGATTAATTTCTAGCTCTCCAAAAATGTTCATCCACTTTGTATCCACATGCCTGCTTTGATGGACCAGCAGTTTGTCAATCAGATCCACTGCATCTATAAACTCATCATATAGACGATCCATGTCCAATATGTTGATCATTTTTAATATACTACGAAGCATTTTGGATGTCATCATAAGTGAAACTTTTCTTTGGCAGGTAAAATGGTTGTAAAGCACAGAAGTAATTCAAACTTGTGAAATCAAAGCCAGATTCTAAGTAAGTGACAGTTTTATTAAAGAAATTGAAAAACTGAGAAAGATTGGCCTAACCCGGCAGTCCTCTGGTGACATATGGTTTTTTTTTTTTTCATTTGAAGCAGGCTTATTTCCAAAACATAAGTCCATTTTTTCTGTATGAGTTTCCGTCACATCCTACACATAACATCCAACAACTTGGGTATAGTCAGTTGTCCTTTTCTAGGCTCCTTACGGCTTCTTCAAAGATCATCAGAGAGTTTTAGAAAAAGCCTCAGTATCACAGGTAAGCAAATCCCATTTTTTTAGCATCCTTGCAGAAAAGGTATACTGAACTTTTAGCAGTTGAAATCTTTTTCTTTTCTTTGGTAAGAAATTTACACACTGAATGAAGTTTACCAAAATTTACATTTGCACTGTCTGCCACATATGCAGATAGATGAGCTAAATCTAGCTTGGTTTTAGACAAGTTATCAGTAATCTTTTGTTTTATGTTTCTACAGTTTCATTAAAAATCTTTATAAAAATCCAGAAGACATTCTGAATCTCCATTTATCAAGTTCAAGTACTAAAGAGCTACAGGGAACAGTATCTTATTGCCGTGATTCAAGAATTTCTTGATATACTAGAGTTGTTGTTCAAATGTAACAGAATTAACTCTGCTACATAGAGGGCCAGCACATGTTACCCAAAATGTCCCCTGCTATTCATGCCTAGGGCGCTTTAACTGCAACCTATGAATCAGGAACATAATTTTTATCAGTTTCAGAAAGCAATCAAGGGAATAATGCAATGACGCTGCTTATTTGTGTCGTATACTCAAGATAATTCAGTGGCTGCTATATTCAACTGAGCGTTGGTGTCTTCTTGGGAGACAAGAAACTTTTGATTGACTTAGAAGTACTTGTCTACCTCATGCCAAAATTGTGGGATTCAGTCTCTGTGCAGTCTCTATGCACTTTTATATCTTTTCTGCATATTGTGCAGTATGCTCTGTTTCGATTATTTATCTGCCCAATGCAGATATATGAGTCCTTTCACCTGCCATTAAAATAGCAACCATCTAACCTTCTTTTTCTAGGATGCTGGCATTGGTATAATAATCATCTTCATTGTCACTGTCTGAACTCTTACAGAATATGGTCACAATATTCATAAAGTTAAAAATTACTGGCATTATCTTGATACAAAGCACAAGTTAATATAAAAACAAAGTCAAAGACAGATGGACTTTTAACACTCAAATTACAATGTAGTTATGGTGTACACTTGAGTCTCATCAGTTGGAGTGAAACAATAATGAATGATCTGTTAGTGTGAACTGCAAATCATGATTGTCAACATGGGAGGGGAGAAGAGTAACAATAACTATGAAAGATAGATAATCTATGCTGTATCTATTTGACAGTAAAACAGCATTGCTTTCAGCACCTATATTTTGGGCTGACAAATGGGCTTTGTATGTCTCCAAGCTTTGCCATCCACTATTGAAAACCAGGACATTTTGCATCTTAGAGAGAGGATTCCAGAATGTGGGACTCTGAGTACTAAAGCCAGGACAGTCCCAGGCAAACCAGGACAGTTTTTCATGCTAGCGAGACTCTAATGTTATTCAGAATAAATACTTGCAAAGTTTGAAACAGAAAAGGACTATAAAGCCAATCATCTTATCATTAAAGTACAATGAGGAATAGATGGAATAGGCTATACTGGGATAGCCTGGGAAGTTATGATCCATATGTGAAAATGAGCTGTGTACAGAAAAAAAAAATGTCTAAGAACTGACCAATTGTGCCTTCCCAAAGGTAGACACATTTGGGAAGACTCAAAACTAATGCAACTGATGGCTGTGACTTAAAAACACAGGAGATAACAATATCTTATCCAGGTGAGAATAATTAACTATGACTTTCCCTTTACAGTTCATTGAAGCTAAGCTCTCAAAGTCCAGACAGAATACCAGGATACTACAAACTCCTATTATAATGAGTAGTATATAATAATCAATATTTTAATCAATATTATAATACATATAAATATTATAATCTTACCTTTTATTTTTTGCTGTTTGCAATAAGCAAGGCAGCAAGCCTACTCATTACTCTTTTGTTCCTCACATCGCCAATACTGATTAACTATTTCCAAAACAGATAACTCATCTTAAAATGAGCCCATTTCTACTAAGAAGGAATTAAGCTTTTTTATTTAGGAAACCTTTGAAAGAATGTATGGACATCCTTAGCTAAACCCAATGGAAGCATCACCAGCAAACAAAGAGACACCATGTTAATAAATTGTGTGGTTAAATATATTTGAGAAACACTGAGTTTAGAAAGTGTCAAACACCACTCCTCATGCTAGATTCCACATAATCTTTGATAGGCTTATATGCCATGAGCACTTGAAGAGCTGGAAATCTTACACATATTTTCCAAATATGTTTGATCAGGACCCTTTTTAAAAAAATCGGAACACTTTTCTGAAGCAGGGCTCCATAGACTACAGTTTGGGGTAGACTGACATAAATATAACAACATGTGAAAATGGGACCCTTCAAGTTCAGCTGAAGTCACAAAACACAGGAATCAACTGGTTCCATATTCCAAGATGAGGTGCCGCATCATCCCAGCAGGACCTGCAAAGGTGACGTCTAAGACCCAGGTCTGCACCCCTTAGCTGGGTACATCTCTGCATAGCAGAAAAAAGATGCTGAATATACTATCAGAGGAGCTGGGAATTTGGAATTAAGGATTTCTTTTTATTTTACTTTACTTTATTTTATTTTATTTTATTTTATTTTATTTATTTTTGAGACGAAGTGTTTCTCTGTCACCCAGGCTGGAGCACAATGGCGTGATCTTGGCTCAATGCAATCCTCCACCTCCTGGGTTCAAGCGATTCTCCTGCCTCAGCCTCCTGAGTAGCCGGGATTACAGGCACCTGCCACCACGCCTGGCTAATTTTTGTATTTTTAGTAGAGATGGGGTTTCACCATGGCCAAACTGGTCTCAAACTCCTGACCTCAGTTTCCCCACTCAGTTTTCCAAAATGCTGGGATTACAGGTGTGAGCCACTGTGCCCGGCAAGGATTTCTTTAAAGAGAATTTTCAAGTGTACTTGCAATGCTTCCCTCCAGTGGACAAGTATTAGGGCTATGCTACTCCTTTTATTTCAAGCAAATGAGAGGGACTTTGGTAGTGTACTCAGATAGCTTGGTAGATGCCCCTGAACTTTGAGGGTCAGAGTGAACTGATACCAGTCTTATATAAGTCTAAGAAAGTTAATGAGTGAAAGAACTACTATGGCTGAAGCTGCTCACTAGGTGGCTAAACAAAAGAGACTCAATTTGGGGACACAACTATATACCACTCTTAGGTCAAAGATCCATATTTCCAGGGAGGAGGTAAGTGCCAAGTACAAGTAAAAGCACCCTGAGGTAGTCTTGGACCTTGCCTTATTAGAGGCAAGGAGAGCTCAGCAGATAAAAGTCCCTAGATGATTCATTTATCATCAGCAAGAGAATCACCTGCAAGAAAGAGGAACCCTAGTGATAAGCATCCAAATCATGAAACAGCCTGCAGAGAAAAAACGCCAGTCTTCAGCATCTGCCAGTCGAAAAGCAACCCAATACCAGATTGGGACCAGCCAAGCAAATCTGATCCTGGCTCCTACTTCTCTTCCCTTCCCCTATCCAACTCACCTAGCATATGGAAGAATAAAGGAGAAAGAAGGTACTCAGCCCACTTCTCCCCCTGTAGCAAGCTCTTGATGGTGCCAGAAGATGCATTACCCATGGATGAATTTCAGAGTTTTGATTATGACCTGAGACTATACTTATTTATAGTATAATCAACACTGTTTGGAAACTTAGGTAACCAATGAGAGGAGTTATTACTAACTAAGAGTGAGTGGCAGGCTCTGAACACTAGCTAGGATACTATTCCAGGGCAGAAGATCTAGCCCTGCAGAGTAGATTCACAAAACCAGTTGTGAGAAAAAAAACAAAGTGTATTTGACCCCAAATTAAACACTAAACTCATACTGTGTTAAAAGCACCAATGGTTTTCTATAAAGTATTTGAGGACAATCCTATCATTTTGTGACCCAAAACCCCACTGCAAGAAGGAGAAAGAGAACCACTACCTTGAATTTTCATGGCATCTTCAGGCCCAGCATCTCAACTGACACATCCCTACAAGGTGACTGGGTAGCAATGACTGTTCCCATTTGACAACGGAAAAAACTGAGGATCAAATCTGACTTGACTTATCTAATGTCTGAAAGCTCAGGCAATGACATGATCCAAATTTTAGAACTCTTGCAGGTCCTGCTGGGGTGATCTAGCACCTCATCTTGGAATGTATGACCAGTTGATTCCTATTATTTGTGGCTTCAGCTGAACCTGAAGAATCTCATTTTAACATTTTGTCACATTTGAAATTCCTTGTTCAATGGTTTTACAAACATACAGTAGTCCCCTTTTGTCTGTAGAAGATACATCAGGACCACTAGTGGATGCCTGAAACCACATGTAATACTGAACCCTATAGACAGACCTTCCATCCTCAACTTATAATGGGTTGGCCTACAATTTTTCAAATTTACTACAGTACAAAAATGATATACACTTGGTGTGCTCTCCACTTCCTATATATAGTATGTATACTATGTTTTTCCTATACATTCAGGTCTATGTTAAAGTTTAATTTAAAAATTAGGCATGGTAAGAGATTTACAATAATAATAATAAAATAGAACAATGATAACAATATACTATAATAAAAGTTATATGAATGTGGTCTTTCTCTCTCTCACAGAATATCTTATTTTTGGACCACAGTTGATCGTGGGGAACTGAAACTGTGGAAAGCAAAAGCACAGATAAGGGGAGCCTAAAATATATGCTATTTTCTTTAAAAGACAGGATAAGGGGTCACTTGCAAACACTGGAATCCATTTCTCTAACATGATTGGAAAGGACTTCACAGTAAATAAAAATGAAATAATAACAGCTGTTAGGCAAGGTTTGTAGATAGCGACATCAGCTTTGAAACAGAGTCAAGAGCAGCATAAAAACAGTACGACCCCAGGCAGAGAGGATTAAAGCCATGCTCCAAACCCAGGCTGGCAGCTCTTTATAGCTGGATGGTTTTTTGTTTTCTTTTTACCCTTAAATAATTTTAGGAGGAGGGTCTCTTTGATTACACTAAAACAAATAAAATCTTGTGTATGAAGAATTCTTTTGGCATAAAGCATGAGGCGTATTACTACTTTTTTTTGCTGGCATAAAATCTAAGAAAAGCCTCAAGGTGCAAATGATCTGTAGTCTATTTAACATCATGGTTTTTTATTTTTATGGGACCTCATTATTGCTCCTTACCCTAAATTATAGGTACATTCTTGGCTCCATTTCCCACTGGGCTGCAAGCTCCAGATACTGTGTTATTTGTCTATAGTTCCAAATACTCTTCAATACTTCTTCAATCAAACAGTCATTATCTCATAGTTGGGATATGTTGAACCAAGGCAAGGATCTAGGGAACTCTTAAGTTAAGTACTGCTGTAGGCCCAGTTCTCAACCAGAAGTGCCACATGTCTATCAAAATTATGAAGGGAAATTCCCAGGTCGCATCATTTTACAAAGATGGAGTTCTCTGCTCCATGTTAAACTAGCACTTGAATGTCCAGGTTTTCCCTGGAAAACAGATTTAGGGGAATAATTGAAGCAAACTCCCCTGACCTTGAGAGAGACCTAGACAGCCAAATACAAGAAGCAAAAGAACACCTGGGAAGTTCATCACAAAAAGATCTTTGCCTAAGAACATTGTCATCAGATTACCTAAATTTAAGATGAAGGAAAGACTTTGGGAGGATGAGGCAGGCGGATCACGAGGTCAGGAGATCGAGACCATCCTGGAGCACACTGTGAAACCCCATCTCTACTAAAAGTACAAAAAAATTAGCCAGGAGTGGTGGCAGGTGCCTGTAGTCCCAGCTACTCGGGAGGCTGTGGCAGGAGAATGGCATGAACCCGGGGGGCGGAGCTTGCAGTGAGCAGAGATCACGCCACTTCACTCCAGCCTGGGCAACAGAGCGAGACTCTGTCTCAAAAAAAATAAAAAATAAAAAAATAAATGAAGGAAAGAATCTTAAGAGCTATGAGACAGAAGCACCAGGTATCCTATAAAGGAAAACCTATCAGATTAACAGCAGATTTCTCAGCAGAAACCCTACAAGCTAGAAGGTATTGGGGACCTATCTTCAGGCTCCTCAGACAAAACAATTATCAGACAAGAATTTTGTATCCAGCGAAACTAAGCATCACATATGAAGGAAAGATACAGTTTTTTTCAGACAAACAAATGCTGAGAGAATTCACCATTACCAAACTACCACAACAAGAACTGATAAAAGGAGCTCAAAATCTTGAAACAAATCCTGGAAGCACATCAAAACAGAACCTCTTTAAAGCATAAATCACACAGGACCTATAAAACAAAAATACAAGTTAAAAAGCAAAAACAAAAAACCAAGTACATAGGCAACAAAGAGCACGATAAATGCAACAGCACCTCACATTTCAATACTAACATTGAATTTCAATGGCCTAAATACTCCACTTATAACATACAGAACAGCAGAATGGATAGGAACTCACCAACCAACTATGTGCTACCTTCAGGAGACTCACCTAACACATAAGAACTCAGATAAACTTAAAGTGAAGGGGTGGAAAAAGGCATTTCATGCAAATGGACACCAAAAACAAGCAGGGGTAGCTATTTAAATATCAGACAAAACAAACTTTAAAGCAACAGCAGTTAAAAGAGACAAAGAGGGACAGTATACAATGGTAAAGACCTTGTCCAACAGGAAAACATCACAATCCTAAACATACATTCACCTAACAGTGGAGCTCCCAAATTTATAAAACAATTACTAATAGACCTAAGAAATGAGATAGACAGCAACACAATAATAGTGGGGGACTTCAATACTCCACTGACAGCACTAGACAGGTCATCAAGACAGAAAGTCAACAAAGAAACAATGAATTTAAACTATACCTTGGAACAAATGGACTCAACAAATACATACAAAACATTTCACCTGACAACCACAGAATACACATGCTATTCAACAGCACATGGACCTTTATCCAAGATAGACCATGTGACAGGCCATAAAACGAGTCTCAATAAATTTAAGAAAATTGAAATTATATCAAATACTCTCTCAGACCACAGTGGAATAAAACTGGAAATCAGCTCCAAAAGGAACCTTCAAAACCATGCAAATACATGGAAATTAAATAACCTGCTCCTGAATGAGCATTGGGTCAAAAACGAAATCAAAATGAAAATTAAAAAAATTATTCAAACTGAATGACAATAATGATACAACCTATTGAAACCTCTGGGAAATAGCAAAGGCAGTGCTAAGAGGAAAGTTCATAGCCCTAAACACCTACATCAAAAAGTCTGAAAGAGCACAGAAAGACAATTTACGGTAACACCTCAAGGAACCAGAGAAACAAGAACAAACCAAATTCAACCCCAGCAGAAGGAAATAACCAAGATCATAGCAGAACTAAATGAAATTGAAACACAAATAATACAAAAGACAAATAAAACAAAAGGCTGGTTCTTTGAAAAGAAAAAATAAAATTGATAGACCGTTAGCAAGATTAACCAAGAAAAGAGAGAAAATCCAAATAACCTCATTAAGAAATGAAACAGGAGATATTACAACTGACACCACTGAAATACAAAAGATCATTCAAGGTTACTATGAACACCTTTATGCACATAAAGGAAAACCTAGAAGAGATGGATAAATTCCTGGAAAAATACAACACTCCTAGCTTAAATCAGGAAGAATTAGAGACCCTGAACAGACAAATAACAAGCAGCAAGATTGAAATGGTCATTTGAAAATTACCGTCCAGGTACTGTGCCTCACTCCTGTAATCCCAGCACTTTGGGAGGCCGAGGCGGGTGGATCACCTGAGGTCGGGAGTTCAAGACCAACCTGATGAACATGGAGAAACCCCATCTCTAACAAAAATACAAAATTAGCCGGGCATGGTGGCACATGCTTGTAATCTCAGCTACTTGGGAGACTGAGGCAGAAGAGTCACTTGAACCTGGGAGGCAGAGGTTATGGTGAGCTGAGATCGTGCCATTGCACTCCAGCCTGGGCAACAAGAGTGAAACTCCATCTCAAAAAAAAAAAATTAAATTTAAAATTTAAAAAATTCAAAAACAACAACAACAATAAAAAGTCCAGGACCAGACAGGTTCACAGCAGAATTCTACCAGACATTCAAAGAAGAGTTAGTACCAATCCTTTTGACACTATTCCACAAGACAGAGAAAGAAGGAACCCTCTCTAATTTATTCTATGAAGCCAGCATCACCCTAATACCAAAACCAGGGGAGCACATAACCAAAAAAGAAAACTACAGACCGATATCCTTGATGAACATAGATGCTAAAATCCTTAACAAAATACTAGCTAACCAAATCCAACAACATATCAAAAAGAAAATCCACCATGATCAAGTGGGTTTCATACCAGCGATGCAGGGATGGTTTAATATACACAAGTCAATAAATGTGATACCCACATAAACAGAATTAAAAACAAAAATCACATGATCACTCAACAGATGCAGAAAAAGTACTCAACAAAATCCAGCATCTCTTTATGAGTAAAACTCTCAGCAAAATCTGCATACAAGTGACATACCTTAATGTAATAAAAGCCATCTCACAGCCAACATAATACTGAATGAGGAAAAGTTGAAAGCATTCCCTCTGAGAACTGTAACAAGACAAGGATATCCATTCTCACCACTCCTCTTCAACATAGTACTGGAAGTCCTAGCCAGAGCAATCAGACAAGAGAAAGAAATAAGAGGCATACAAATCGGTAAAGACGAAGTCAAACTGTCACTGTTTGCTGATGATATGATCGTTTACCTTGAAAACCCTAAGGACTCCTCCAGAAAACTTGTAGAACTGATAAAATAATTCAGCAAAGTTTCTGGATACAAGATTAATGTACACAAGTCAGTAGCTCTTCTATACACCAACAGCAACCAAGCCAAGAATCAAATCAAGAACTCAACCCCTTTTACAATAGCTGCAGTAAAAATGAAATACTTAGGAATATACCTAACAAAGGAGTTGAAAGACCTCTACAAGGAAAACTACAAAACACTGCTGAAAGAAATCACAGATTTCTAAACATAGACACAAACAAATGGAAACACATCCCATGCTCATGGAGGGGTAGAATCAATATTGTGAAAATGACCATACTGCCAAAAGAAATCTACAAATTCAACACAATCCCCATCAGAATACCACCATCATTCTTCACAGAATTAGAAAAAACAATTCTAAGATTCTTATGGAAACAAAAAAGAGCCTGCATAGCCAAAGCAAGTCTAAGCAAAAAGAACAAATCTGGTGGCATCACACTACCTGTTTTCAAACTATGCTATAAGGCCATAGTTATCAAAATAGTATGGTACTGGTATAAAAATAGGTACTCAGACCAATGGAACAGAATAGAGAACCAAGAAATAAATGCAAATACTTACAGCCAACTGATCTTTGACAAAGCAAACAAAAACCTAAAGTGGGGAAAGGACGCCCTTTTCAACAAATGGTACTGGGATAATTGGCTAGCCACATGTAGGAAAATGAAACTGTATCCTCATCTCTTACCTTATACAAAAATCAACTCAAGATGGATTAAGGATTTAAACCTAAGAACTGAAACTATAAAAATTCTAGAAGATAACATTGGAAAAACCCTTCCAGACATTGACTTAGGCAAGGATTTCATGACCAAGAACCCAAAAGCAAATGCAATAAAAACAAAGATAAATAGCTGAGACCTAATTAAACTAAAGAGCTTATGCACAGCAAAAGGAACAGTCAGCAGAGTAAACAGACAGCCCACAGAGTGGGAGAAAATCTTCACATTCTATATATCTGACAGAGGACTAATATTCAAAATCTACAACGAACTGATACAAATCAGTAAGAAAAAAACAAACAATCCAAACAAAAAGTGGACTAAGGACATAAATAGACAATTCTCAAAAGAAGATATACAAATGGCCAAGAAACATATGAAAAAATGCTCAACATTACTAATGATTAGGGAAATGCAAACCAAAACCACATTGCAATACCACCTTACTCCTGCAGGAATGGCCATAATCAAAAATTAAAAAACAGTAGATGCTGGCATGGATGCAGTGAACAGGGAACACTTCTACACTGCGGGTGGAAATGTAAACTAGTACAGCCACTATGAAAAACAGTGTGGAGATTCCCTAAAGAACTAAAAGTAGAACTAACATTTGATCCAGCAACCCCACTACTGGGTATCTAGCCACAGGAAAAGAAGTCATTATTTGAAAACATGCACATGCATGTTTATAGGAGCACAATTCACAATTGCAAAATCGTGGAACCAACCCAAATGTCCATCAATCAATGAGTGGATAAAGAAACTGTGGTGTGTATGTGTGCCTGTGTGTATATATACGTATATATACACATATATCTATATATGTGTATATATGTATATGTATATATACATATATATACATGTATATATGTTTATATATGTATGTATATATGTATACATATATACATATATGTGTGTATGTGTGTATATGTATGTGTGTATATATACATATATGTGTATATATGTGTGTGTATATATATGTGTATATATATGATGGAATACTATGCAGCCATAAAAAGGAATGAATTAACAGCATTTGCAGTGACCTGGATGAGATTGGAGACTACTATTCTAAGTGATACAACTCAGGAATGGAAAACCAAACATCGTATGTTCTTACTGATATATGGGAGCTAAGCTATGAGGACGCAAAGGTATAAGAATAATACAATGGACTTTGGGGACTTGGGGGAAAGGATGGGAGGGGAGTGAGGGATAAAAGACTACGAATATGGTGCAGTGTATACATGGGTGATGGGTGCACCAAAATCTCACAATCACCACTAAAGGACTTACTCATGTAACCAAATACCACCTGTACCCCAATAACTTATGGGAAAAAAGTTAAACGTCCAGGTTTTCATATTCTTGTATTTTTACTTAGCAAGTTATGCCACAATTACAAAATGAGTCACCTTTTTGCAAAGATTTAATTAATATCCTTTTTCCCTCTTCCCATGCCCCTCCCCTAATCCTTGACACCCCACCAAGCTCCTAAGGCTCCCAGTTCCCCCAACATGGAAAAATTCCCTGGAAATTTTCATATAAACAAACTTTTCTAAATTGCTACAATTTGGGGTCAAAATTTCCCCAGCCTTATCAAACAAGTAGTTTAAAGTAATAAGAACCACCCCTAGAACAGCAATAATAATCCCTAACATCTATATAGTTTTTAGATCACTCTAATTTATGTCAAGTAAAATGGTAAAGTGCTAAACAAACAAAAGACACTATTTCCATTGTTATATTAAATTTGTCCCTTTCTCTGTCAAAAATCTTACTTAAGCTGGAACTTGGGTTTAGATATCAACTCAGTGAAATTGTTCCCAACCCTACAAGCAGGGTTAATTAATCCCTTCTTTGCACTCTCCTAGGCCCTTATGTATGCTACTCTGAATAGCCTATCCTATGCCACTGGAGTTAGTTCTACACATATTTTCACTAAATATTCCCTGAGGGGAGTGATTCCCCATCTCCAGCTCTTAGAGTTTCTAAGAACTAGAAAAATTTTGTTGGAGTAAGCCATCAACGACCCTATAAATATGGAAGTCATGCAATCATTATCCCTTTTTTAAGACAAGCAAACTGAGCCTTAAAAAGGTGAAGTGATCTTCCCAAAGTTGTTAGAGCTAGTTAAGAGGAAATCAGAACTTGAATCCTGATACTCCAAGTTCCAATGATTGCTTGCTGACATTTCACTCCTTGTCTTTGGGACCATTTTATATATAACAGAACATTCACTGTAAGCTCAAAACAACATAGTTATGGTCATTTTGTTTGACTTAACCCAAAGAATAAATAACTTTGCTTTTAAGAAATAAGTTCTGCCCTTCTTTTATGGAAAAAAGGTTGTTATGCCAAGAAACTAGAAAGGAAAAAGGAAGGAAAGAGGTGAGGGAGGGGAAAAGGAATGAACAAAGGGAGAGAAAGAGTAATCAAAAGCAAATCTAGATAATTCCATGTTATCTAGATTTGCCTTTCTAATTTTGCATACCACACTACCCCTCACTTATCCTATGCTCCAGTTAAACTGGTCTACTTGTGGCTGTCTTAAGTTTAAGGAACTAAAAAAAAATTGACTTGGATATTAATCTTGCATCCCACAACTTGCTAAATTCACCTGTTGCTTCTAATAGCTTTATGTACATTCCACTGAATTTTCTACACAGATGATAATTTCATCACAAATAAAGACAGTTTTACTTCTTCCTTTCCAATCTGGATGCTCCTTCCTTCCTTCCTTCCTTCCCTCCCTCCCTCCCTCCCTCCCTCCCTCCCTCCCTCTCTCTCTCTCTCTCTCTCTCTTTCTTTCTTTCTTTGTTTCTTTCGCTTACTCTACAAGCTGAAACCTCTAGCAATGCTAGGTAGATGTTAGCAAGCATGTTTGCACACTTTTTTTTTTTTTTTTTTTTTTTTTTTTTTTTTTTTTGAGACGGAGTCTCGCTCTGTCGCCCAGGCTGGAGTGCAGTGGCCAGATCTCAGCTCACTGCAAGCTCCGCCTCCCGGGTTTACGCCATTCTCCTGCCTCAGCCTCCCGAGTAGCTGGGACTACAGGCGCCTGCCACCTCGCCCGGCTAAGTTTTTGTATTTTTTTTAGTAGAGACGGGGTTTCACCGTGTCAGCCAGGATGGTCTCGATCTCCTGACCTCGTGATCCGCCCGTCTCGGCCTCCCAAAGTGCTGGGATTACAGGCTTGAGCCACCGCGCCCGGCCTTGCACACTTTTTAATAACAAAAATTATTGAGTATTTTTCAGGCATTGAGTAAAGCTCATGGAAGTTAAAGGCAGGAATTAATCCCCATCCTAATGATATCATGACTTTGTGGAGGAGCTCTGTCTGCTGGTAAAACAGAAAATCAGGTAAGTCAGGAAAAATAAGGTTAGGACAGGTCATTCAATAAAAGCAACAACAGTAGCAAGAAAAGACTTAATACTTACAGAAGGATCAATATGGGCCAAGCACTATTGAAAGTTACTGATATGTATTAACTCATCTAAATCTTCCAACTTACCCCCATTTTATAGGTAGAAATCAAAGAGAAAAGAAAGACTGCTCCAAAAGGGGGGAGGGTGGAAGGAGGGTAAGGGTTGAAAAATTAACTTTTGGGTACAAGGTTCGATATTTGGGTGATAGGTACATTTGAAGCCCAACTCCACCAGGGGGGTACAAACAACCACATGTACCCCCTGAATCTAAAACAAAAATAAATGAATAAAAAAGATTACTAACTTTTGTCTCCATAGCCAATGTTCTTAAATGCTAGAATAAATTGCCTCTGGTAACCATCTCTTCATTAATGGGTATTGAATGTTCACTCTTTGCTAAGTACTATGTTACTTTCAATTACTTTAACTATTGAAATAATCCTATTTTATAAGTGAAGGAACTGAGATTCAGAGTGATCAAGCGACCGGCCCAAGGGCACCCAGCTAACAAGACTGAAACCAAAGTGTTCTGACTTCAAATTCAATACTCTCTCCACCACCTGTTTATACAGCACTTGACAGCTTACAAAAATCATGATCACATTTGTGCCTTGAATGTCAGCTAAAGGAATTGAGATTTTATTCACTAGCCCGTGGATAACCTTTGTCAGTTTTTGAAAGGAGGAAAATGAAAGAGAAAGGTGTTTTTGAGAGGCTATGGCAGTGTCGTGCTCCGTGGGTTTTCTGGGGCAAGTCTTCAAGCACAGGGTTAGGAGCCTCTCCGGTCCCCTCTGAACTTGTGAGTCCTTCCCTTCAAACTCATTTGCCAGTCTGGAGAAGTCCTGCTTTAAATAATGTTCCTGGAGGGAACTCCCAGAAGAACAGAGATAATAAAAGTACTTCTTATGTCACTTCTTCTCCCTGCATTTAACTTTCGGGAATATTTTTGTTAACTGAGAAGAGCACACCAAGGAACCATTATCACTGATACAAGGAGAAAACGGATGGTAGATTTCCTCAGTCACATCCCGTCAGTGTCAACAATTTAACTAAACATATAATAGTCATAACCTCATCAGTGTTAAATTTTCTAGGTTTCTGGCACATATCTCTTCATCTCCCTCATTAAGTTTATAGAGTGTTCTTTGGTACATTTGCTCAGTGTGAGGATTTCACTTTCAACTGGCACATATTGGAGTAGAACAGGGAAATGATTTTTCTGCCTTAAGTAGTTAGCAAAATAAGAGAGTATATGAAATGGATCAATGCCCTAAGCCAGGTACTTGGCATGTAATGGTAGAGAAGCTTGACCCCATCCATCACAATCCTGCCCACTCACCAGGGGTGGGTCTGGCACAAATAAGCCAACCAAGTCTGAAATATAAAGAGTTGCTCTGTTTCCATTATCTTCTTGCTCCATGTCCCATACTCTCCCTTAGATGGGGACTTCCTTCATTCAGAATTGGAGTCCTGGGGTCACCATTGTTACACCCCTATCAGATAGCTACTCCTAAACAAGCTCCCCAAACCCAAATCTATCCTGGTCCGCCTTCATTTAATCCTGATTTTTTTTTTTTTTTTTTTTTTTTTTTTTTTTTTGAGACAGTCCCACTCTATCACCCAGGCGGGAGTTCAATGGTTCAATCTCGGCTCCCTGCAACCTCCGCCTCCCAGGCTCAAGCAGTTCTCCTGCCTCAGCCTCCCGAGTAGCCGGGACTACAGGTACACACCACTGCATCCAACTAATTTTTGTATTTTTACTAGCGGCAAGGTTTCACCTTGTTGCCCAGGCTGGTCTTGAACTCCTGACGTCTAGTGATCAACCCGCCTTGGCCTCCCAAAATGCTCAGATTACAGGCATAAGCCACCGCACCCAGCCCATTTAATCCTGATTTTAACATGTTAGCATGTTGTGCTCAACTATCTTAGATGAAAATTATTTTTAAACATTAGTCAGGCAATTATTTAAGCAATAAGAAATTTGGTCTGACCTCTCTTCCAGGGATATTCGCATTTTAAAAGAGTACCCAGAATCAGAAATGTCTTAACTTACAGAAAAAGTTCAACTGTAGCAGGTGAGGTAGGGAGGGTATTTTGGAGTTTCAGGAGAGTAGCTGTTCCCAGCATCCACCAAATATGTCCTGTGAAAAATTTCCAACTCCACAAATACATTTGTATCTCAGTATCCTCACTTACAACATAAGAATGTAATACTGACCTCACAGAACTGTGGGGATTAAACAAGTTGGTTAGTAATTGTTATAAACCTTTCGAGAGGCTATATAGTACTACACAGAAGTGAGAATGTTCATGACTTCTGTGCTTTGCCTTTTATATAGGTAACTTACTTGATCTGCCTACACAGGATCTGAAGACATTGGAAGCCACAATTAATCTGTCCAACTACAGATTAATCATGCTGTCTCTACTTTTTAAAGATACAGCCCCTGTAGCTTAGATGAGCTAAAGAAAAGCCACCTTGAACACTGGCCACAGAGGTCCTCAGGTACCCATTCACAGGGCTGTCATACCAAGACCGTGTGAACCAAGGAAGTCAGAAATGCTACTAGGGCCAGGCATGGTGGCTCACACCTGTAATCCCAGCACTTTGGGAGGCTGAGGCAGGCAGATCACCTGAGGTCAAGAGTTCAAGACCAGCCTGGGAGTCTTGGAGAAACCCCAGCATTACTAAAAATACAAAATTATTACATAACAACATGGAGAAACCCCAGCATTACTAAAAATACAAAATTAGCTAGGCATGGTGGCGCATGCCTGTAATCCCAGCTACTCAGGAGGCTGAGGCAGGAGAATCTCTTGAACTCGGGAGGCAGAGGTCGTGATGAGCCGAGATTGTGCGATTACACTCCAGCCTAGGCAATAAGAGCGTAACTGTGCCTCAAAAAAAGAAAAAGAAAAGAAAAAAGAAAGAAAGAAATGCCACTGGACCAATCCAAGGGCAACAAGATGCTCTTGGTCCTGAGGTTAATAACTAATTCAAGAATGATGGTACATGAAGAAAGGTAAAACTTGCTGCTATTTCACTTTGAAGCAGAGCTCTACTCCCAGCCTTAACAAATTTTTCTATTATTATCCAAAATTGATTTTCATAGACTTTCAAAAGCTCTATTTTCTAACCAAGATATTAAGGCATCAGTGTATGCCTTCTTTTACTACCTTTCATTCATAGGGTCCTTTGACTATTAGAAGTCTATCTGATTACTTATGAAAGTGGTCAGTCCTAGGTCTTCTGGGAAAATTAAACCATGGGAATATGGGGTTCTCTTCAATTCTTGATCAGAGCAAAGTGGCACTGAAGGATAGTACGGAAGAGCATAGAAAGCATCTTAATGCATCTCATTTTACGGAGGAAACTGAGGTCTGGGTTTACAGCCACATGCTGCTGTTATGAGAGAGATCCAAGATACAGACTTGGACCTAGTGTACTATCTATCCACTCTACCAACTAGCTTCCCCTCCCCTCTGCTGTGAATGTCCTCAGCACTAATGTAACCAGTCTTATCATTCCCTAGAAGTTAATGAATGTCTCATATTCTCACTCACATTGTAACCTTCTCCCTCTCCTACCAAGGGTCTTCTCCTATGTCTTCTTCAGGTTTCAGGGAAGTGCTGTGGACTAATAAGCCTTTACTCAACATTTTTTCAATGACCAATGGAATGAATGATGAAATGACCACTCAAGTACTTGTCACCAGCATTAGTCTACTCTGTTAGCTGAGGCTCCGGTGTTCTCTGCCTTCAGATAAAACCACAATGACAAAATGGCATGGTGGACAGTTTCTGCACCAAGCTCCATGGGTGACCTGCGATGTGTTCTGTGGCTGACTGTCACAGGAGCCCAAGTGGATGGGCTGGGAGAAGAGAGAAGAGGCCTTACAACGGAGACTAGAGGAATGCTGTCCCTTGCCGAACATCTGTGTGCTGATGAGACCGATGACAGGAGGCAGAGCACACAGTTCCAGCAGGACGCCAAACATCTGGGCTCAAAACCAAGCAACAGAGTTACTCAAATCAACGAAAATATAATCACGGATATTTTCAATGCCTACTATGTGCATTCAGACAGCTGTGATTAGATGGATAACATTTCAGTCCCACTCACCCCCCAACATTCCACTGCTCTCTGCTCCAGATGCCTGATGTTATATTAATCAAATATTCATGTTTTGCACTGAGCATCTGTTGGCATATGTTGATGTGCAGATAAAACCAAGGTTATGAATTATTTCACCAGAATTTTAATGGGACTCTTGTTCAGCTCCTTTGATAGAGGCCAAAGACAGTATACCCCAACCCTTAGCCATTTCTAAGACTGCCATGCCTCCTGGCTCCTGCTCTATCAGAATGCAGGGAAGCTAGGAGGCCCATGCTGTCTCCCATAGCACCAAGGAGATATTCAGGTGAGAAAACCATCAGAAGCATCATCTTTCTGAAGTCAGTGTTTGGTTGCTGTTAGGCTCACAAGCACTCAATGCCAAGAGGAAACGCTGTGCATAATTTGACACCAGCGGTGCTCCAAGAACAAAGGATGTAATATCTCTTTGTTTCTGCACATCCTAAGGTTAAAATGACATCTTGGCTGGCAATTATGATTCTGTATTCTTTTATAAATCATGTTATTTCCAAAAGAACATAAAGCAGGTGAATGAACATTCCATTGCCTCATTACTGGCATTTCTCCTATGAGGACTGCCAGAGCCTTTACTAATACTACCACCAAGTATTGCAGTCAGGAAATGAATAAAGCTGAGGGATCTGCTTTTAGCTTGAGGCCATTTACCGTTTTCATTCTTCAGTGAGAGAAAAACAACCACTGAGGTGAGGGTGGAAAGACCTCTCCATATGGAATGGCGGTCTCTGATTTTTCAAGGTCCTCTAGAGAGGACTTTGTTGTCAAACAGGCTTTGTACACACTTCATTTACTAGGATTGTGCTTGTCTTTCCTGTTTTCACAAAGGCCTCCAAGCTCCTCAAAGTCAAGAGTTTCTTCCAGAGGCCTCACACTCCCATGGTACACTGTGTAAGGATCTGCATAATAATTGCAGGGAGTTTGCAGATAGGGAAGTAAAGAACCACGAAGGCCAGGCTTGCTCACAGCCTTCCTGAAGGGAGACTGGAGACGAGAGAAGCTGGAAATGTGGGTCTCCAGACACTTGGCTTTGTGGATGCTATCTCAAGAGAGTGAAATCAAGGACCCCTTTAGTCATTTCCATTTTATACTTACTTCGTTCATTGGATAAGGTGGTCTCTGCAGCTAGATCGCTCTGTGAGCCACCATGCTTCCCTGCTGTCTGTGCTTTAACTACCCAAGAGAACAAATATAGAGTGCCTTGCTTAGAAACTCCAGCTCTGAAAATATGCAGATACGATTGGAAAACTTAGAAGGAAGTTTAAAATTCCCCTATCCAGGGACTAGTCTGTTCTACACAGTGCTTTGGATAAATATGAAAAAGGTACCCCTCTGAGGTGTACCTCCACACACATAGTTTGGTGAGTAAAACCTGGGTCAGATTTCCATCCTGCCAACCTGAACTCCTTGGTTTACAGAAACCCTGTAATACTTTCTCATCTTTATACCCAGAACCTGGATCGAATTCCAAATGGCCTTTCTCCTCTCTTCTGAGCCTCCCTCAGATCCCCCTAGCTCTATTCAAGAAGAAAGCTTCCAAAACAGCTTCATCAAAAACAAGAGTTACAACCGCAAAGTCCAAGCTCCTTTACATACTCTCCTGATCCCGCCCCCACCCCAGCAATGGCTTCACAGAGGAGCAGGGTTGGAGGGAGGGGAAGAGTATCCATGCCTCCTCTTCTGTCTTTCTATGCCTTGCCAATTTTTTGTTTTGCACTTGCCAATTTTTTGCTTTGCACTCACAACCTTGTTATACCTTTCTTATTTGAATATATTTTCCTAGTTCTCCACCAACCAACCTTCTTTGTTACCAACTTTGCCCACTTGCCACAGGATGGAAAGATAAAAATTCCAAAGTCACTGTTTATATCTCTCCCACCCACCAACTCCTCCATGAAATTGTGTGACCCAAAGATGACCCTGGAAGACATGCTGAAGAATTATTTCTGCAAAGAATTTTCAAGTTGTCATTTTCATTTTAAAAAATAAGATGATAAAAAACACACCCGCACACAAGCCATTATTTGTAAAATGCCTACAGATGATGAAGAGGAATGCATATCAACAGATGCACACGCACACATAGGAGTGAGCGACCACATGTGGATATGTCACCTATAGAGGCCAAGATGAACATTTCCAATGAAGAGAGTAATTGAACAGTAAAGAAAATGTCAGGAACCAAGATTTCAAATTTCTTCTCCCTTTTCCTTCCACCAATCCCTTCAGTTTAAAAAAAAAAAAAATACAGTTTTCTCAAAATTCCATTTTTTATTTGATACCTAAATTAGCTTCAGAAAGCAGTTACATGGGTTGCAGAAATACAGGGGTTACTAAGCAGGGGTCTCATTGTGGTATGCAAATGACTGCCAGCTAGGAAGCAGGATTTTCTAGTTATCTTCTGGTATTGCTTAGCTAAATAAACTCTGACACCTCTGTGCCTCAATGCCTGATATCTTAGATTCTTTCTAGCATTTACTAGGGTTCTATGGTTATATTATTTTAAAATTATCTGGATATTTGGAATAATAACTACCATCTCCATGATGATGACTAGTACCACCACTATCATCCTGACATTGTTTTCTTTCTAAAACTGTTTGCAATTGTCCAGTTATACCTGTCCCCAAAGAAATGAACACATAATGGCTTTCCTTATTTTACAAGGAGGAATGCAGATCAATTCTAGATTTTAGTGTATATATAATATATACACCCAATATATCTGGGTGGAGCCAATTTTAAACTTCTTAAGTAACAAAGCTCAGTGCAAAACTGTCTCACCTCTAATGATGGGAGGCCTTTCTAACTGGGTTTCCAAATCAGCTGTCAAGGGGCATGATACAAGTTCCAAGAAAAGCTTGATCTATAGAGAACTTGGGCTTCACTTATAGCCCTGAATGTGGGCCACATTCAGGCTTTTCTAATGCTATTCCAAATACTCCCTAACCCAATAATTTAGGCCCACATTCAATGCTAATTCAATGTCCCTTTCTTTCACAATCAGCATGCATGCAACTCTTTATACTTCATACAGCTTATGAAGTTAGACATACCATTTTTCCACCACACAAAAAATTAGACTCAGCTCCTCAACCCAAATATATCTTGGATGAGAAAGTCTTTTTGAGAGGTTGAATGGTGAATGGTAAAAATCACAGACTTTGGAATCAACAGACCAGGAATAACTTTAAACACCTATGTGAGAGAAGTTAGCATCTGAGAATACACACATGTCCCCTTTGTACTCATTATTCTTCCTTGATCACATCAGATATAGTTGTTGGCACATAGCATGTACTCAATAAATATTTATTGAACTAAATTAATCCATTCTCATATTGAACAAATTTACTTTCACTTAAAAGGGCTCCACAATTTCTTGGTAACCTGATGCTGTGCTTCTTAGAATTTCTTTAAGGGAGAGTTCTGGGTTTAGGATATTGGTGTCTTTGTCCCACCTCATCCATAAAGTCTTCTCTGACAATTCCAGTACAACCTACTCTCATTTTTCTGACTCTCTGTTGCACTTATTCCCGATTCTAGTCACTTTGTCACATACACGATAGCTTATCTTGCCATGTAAAATGTTTTTCATAAGCACATCATCCTTCCTATGAGCTCATAAGCTTTTCAAGGGCACAGGTCATGTCTCATTCTTATTTTATAGGTCCCATGGCACACAATACAACATAAAGCCTATAGGAGGCTCTGAACGAGTACCTGTTGAGTTGAGTTGAATTTTAAGGACAGCAATGACAGTGAAAATTTTATTTCAGAGAATTATCAAAAGGTAGAATTGGTGTGGTGCAGGGGCATGAAGAGAGGCTGGTTAATGGGCACAAACATTTAGTTGGATAGAAGACATCATGTTCAACCACAGTCACATAATTATGACTATAGCTAAAAATAATTTATTTTATATCTCAAAACAGCTAGAAGATTTGAAATGTTCCTAACACACAGAAATGATAAATGTTGGAGGTGATTTATCACAAACACCCTGATTTAATCATTACACATTATATGAATGTATCAAAATACCACACGCACTCCATAAATATGTACAAAGATTATATATCAATTTTTAAAAAGTATAGACAGGTTTTTTATAAGATTGAATTTCTATTTTTACCACTCATTTCACCTAAACCAGGGCCATGGGCCTATAACATAAAGTACTAGTTAGGAAGCAGAGGACCAGGAAGCAGCTGGCTACTGTCAACGAAGAGAAGATTGTATTTCAGCAATGGGTTGTGGGATTTGATGTATAAGTCACTAATGACTCTTGGCCAATACCAAGTGACTCTTGGTATTATCTGGAATAAAAAGTAACCCAGAGATATGCCAAATATCAATTTCCAATTACTTTCCTGTGACACACTTCTATCCTCCTGGGAAAACTCCTAAGGGATCTGTTGCCCCATATCAACTCAGATCTGGTTTACCTTTCAGTCAAACAGGTAACACTTGACAGCACCCTGTTCAGCCTCCATATCACAATGTCCTCCTTTGACACTCAGATTCTCTTTTGAAAACTTCAATATTGCCTTACACTGTCACTGGAGACCTAGCCCAAGTGTAGAAGGCCTTTAATATTATGCCCTGAGCCATAAGCATTCGCATGGGACGGTGATATCTCCAATACCTGCAGTGAGTTGTTGTCACTAGAGCTTCCCAAGACTTAATTTGCACTGGGATGGTGAAGGCAGGAACAGAGGTTCCTGCCCGTCCCTTGCAACTTCAAATCTAGCCCAAGGGGAAAGAAATAAGAGTCCCTAAGTCTTAACTTTGATACTCAAAACACAGAACAGCATTTCTATTCTCCAGATCACAGAAGGCAGACCACAAACTAATTTTAAAAATCTTTGGTATTAGGGATGTTAAAACTGAGGATCTGCAAAAAAGCCAGAAATCACATGTCCCCCCTTATTACAAAGTAATGGAACAGAATTTGGAAAAACCAGAAAACATCTCCAGGTCCATAAATCAGCCTGGCTGGAGGAAAACACAAATGGCCAGCACCTGGAATGAGCTTTCATCTGGAGCAGGAAAGCAGCCTAAAGAATCGAACTTCAGAGCCAAGACTCCAGACTGTGCACTGTGATTAATGACTTGAGTGAAAGGTCTCAGCTGAGGCTGAACAATTAACTTGTTCTCTTCACATCTCAGAACTCTCCACGGCATAACTGTGTCTCCCCTGATCATACACATTTACTAAGATGCAAGCCAGTCTGCGGAGCTTCGAACGTGTCATCATCAGACTGTTCCTGACAATGTGGAGAGCCCTGGTATTTGTCAGGACTACTTCAGTCGAATCATCTGCATTGACTCTGCATGCATGTGTCAACCTTTCAGTTCCTTTTCAAGTTTAAGAACCATTGCAAATGAGGCAACGACATTGGCCTCAATCTATCACACACATGCACACAAGTCCACAGCTCAAAGAACTGCAAATGGACAGCACATGGCCTGGCATGTTTCTGGTCATTCCCAAAAAAAGTTCTTAGGGAATGTAATGTCCATGAGATTAATGGTTCCCTCTTGTCCTGCCTTTATCCTCTGGAATAGGTTTCTCTAATCTATTTCAGAGCCTCTAAAGCATTTACAGTATACCAATCACTCCTCTTGAATCTACATTGAGACTCTGATAAGAGCCGCTAGATCCAAAGGAAGTCTCCAAACCTCTTTCCTTCTCTCCTAGAGGTGAATCTGTAGACAGGAAAGAAAGGAATTTTGAACATGGAAGTACTCAAGCTGGATATACTCAAAGAATCCAGTTTTCTTGTTTGATCTTCAAAAGCTGCTTCATTTGGCGCAAATGAGTTTACCAAAAGTGGATATGGCCCACATCAAAGTGGGATTTGAAGGGTAATGAGTGGCATGTCTAAGAATATCCTCCCATCTGACCTGCGACAGGGGCAGGTCCTTCCACCTCCCCTGTCCCTGATTCCATCCACAACCACTTCTTTCAGTGAAGGCACTCTACTTTCAGGAGATATATTTTTAAGACAAAAATACCAATGCTATTGATAATAATAATAATAGAAACAGCAGCAACAAAAACATGTATACAGTAGCCCCCCCATCCACTTTCTGCATGGTTTTAGTTACCACAGTCAACTAGAGTCCGAAAATATTAAATAGAAAATTCCAGAAATAATCCATAAGTTTGAAATTGCATGCCATTCTGAGTAGCATAATAAAATCTCACACTGTCCTGTTCCATCCTGCCCAGGATGTGAGTCATCGCTATGTCCAGTGTGTCCATTCTGTATATAGAATCGGCTGCTTAGTCACCTAGAAGCCGTCTCAGCTATTAGATTGGCTATTGTGGTACGGCGGTGGTTGTGTTCGAGCAACCCTATTTTACTTAATAATGGCCCCAAAGTGCAAGAATAGTGATGCTGTAATATTCTTATAATTGCTCTATTTTACTATCAGTTATCGTTATCTCTTACCATGCCTAATAATTACATTAAACTTTACCACAGGTATGAATGTACATGAAAAAAAATGTTACAGTATACATAGGGTTCAGTACTCTCCATGGTTTCAGGCATCCACTGGGATCTTGGAATGCATCCCCTAGAGGTAAGGGGGACCACCATTCAGCACTTCCACAATAACTATTTGAAACCATTCATAGCAACTTACACAATCCTCACAACAACCTCAGTAAGGCAGATGTTATTATTGTCCCTATTTTATGGAGAGAGAGATGCAGAGTGGTCAAGTACCTTGTCCAGAGCCACAGAGTCAATAAGTGGCAAAGCCAGGATTCAAACCCAGACCTCAGCCTGATGCTCTTGACACTATGCTATCCTGTAATCTGTCCCCTAGAGGTACTGGCACCCACCTTTTGATGGAGTCAGAGAACCAACACTTCTTGCATAGCGCCTGCTCCTACACAGGAGTCCAGCCTGGTGAGTCCTGTTTCTGTGGCACCTCAAGTGAGTTCTCAGTCTCTTAGCCCTAGTTGTCCTTATGTGTAAAATCAACATGCTAATAAGACCTATCTCACAGGGGCTTTTTTTTTTTTTTCAGACAAGAGTTCTAAGAATCACCAGGGCTTACTGAGGATTAGTGAGAGAATGTATATGCAGGGCCTAGCACAGTGCCTGGAAAAGGGTGGGTGCATAACATTGGTAGCTGTGTTCATTACTGAGCAAACCTGCTAATATTGGTGAATGGGAAACCAAAGGGGTGAAGAAGATGAGGCAGAAACTCTCACACCTTGGAGAGGGATGCAAAAAAGCAGATAACTATAGCAGCCCCGGAGAAACTAGAATATTAGGATGCTCAGAAGTACCAGCAAGTGTTACTTACCCTCCTGGTCTGACCCAGTTTACACAGACTTTATATTAGTTTGGTGAGACCCGATTTACACAGTCTCTATGTTAGCTTATCTCTATGAAAGAAAGAATTCTACTTCAAAACATAAACTATATCCAGAACAAAAGAACAGAAGAAAGATGTCCATCCTGGAGGAATTCCAATATTCTCCCTGAAATTTCTGATACAAAAGCAAGGTGGCTGAAGCATCCTCTGCGGCCGTGTATGGCTGTTTCAGAGTCAACACATGGAGCGGCATCCTTCATTCTGCATTTCCTACATGCTCTTGCCAACCCCTGACACATCACATTCTTTGCATCAATAAGTGCTGGTGCCAGAACACACTAAATTGCCTTTGACTACATTTAACTGATCTAGTATTTTTTTATGATTCTTTCTTGTTGTACCATTTTTCACTTTTGACTTTATAATTCTCTGCTGACTTTAAATAAAGCTTTACCAGACTACCCAAGGTGGTTTTTAATAGAGATTTAGGGGCTAGGTTGTGTTGTGGTTTGGATTCAGATTCTACTTCAGCAACAAGGGGAAATTAACGAGGTGGTTTCATCTCAAGTGCCCATTTATATTCGGAATGGACAGAGAGTTTATCTTCTTCCAAGCCTTGTAATCATGACACTACAAAGTGATATTCAAGAAATAAAACATTATGTAGCAATAGCTTCCACACCACAAGACCACTACACAGTGTCCCTGCAACCCCAGATGACTAGGGTAATATTAAGACAGCAATGGAATTACTTTCTGAGTGACAGGGAGGATTCTGACCACATTTGGTCCTATGCCAAAGACAATGCTCGTTCTCCTAGAGATAGGGAACTCAAATGACCCTACACCAGCCACGTTAGCTCCTTCCTGATGTTCCTCCCTCTTCTATGCTATCCATAATCCCCCCTGACTCCTGCCCAGCTGAAACACTGGAAGCCAGCTGACCCTCCATCACGGGGAGAGGTGACATGACTGGAAAAAAACTGAGCTAGACAAAAAAAAAAAAAAAAATCAGTCGCCAAAATGAATGTTTCTTTTGAACAAAAGAATAAACTTGACTTAATTATTTTTGAAAATATAAAATTGATAACTTAGTAAGATTTTGGTTTTGCCTTGTTTTTCATTATCATGTAAGACTTGCTTGATGTTAAGGAGCAAATATAATATATGTAAAATAATAAGAATTATCATCTAAAAAATATCTGTCTACCCATTACCAAGCTTAGAAATAAATAAATACCATTGATTGTTCCTATCAGGTCAGAATTTTTTTTTTTTTTTTTTTTGCCTCCACCTACCTGCATTTTGAATTTTTCATTTTCATGGTTTTCGTCCTAGTATTGCCAAAAATCTAAGGACACTTTACAACAGTGTTTTATTTTGCACTTTCAAGCTTTATGTAAAGGATATTATATGGTATCATTCAGTGGGTTTCTTTTCTTTTGATTTTTAGATTTGTTCATATTGAATGTTATTTCACTTTATTTAATGAATCATTTGGGTTGTTTCCGGCTTCTGGTTTTTGTTTTGTTATGCTATGAGTATAGTTCATATTGATCTGAGCACATATAATAGCTTTTCTTGTGGTAGAGTCCTGGGAGTGAGATTTCTGGATCTTAGGATTGGCATATATATTCAAATTCACTAGAAAATAATCAATTGTTTTCCAATAGAGATATATTAATTCACAACTCCCATCAAAATTGCTTTTCAGTTTTTGTTGCTCTGCAATGTTGCTAACACTTGGTATCACCAGATTTTTAAATTTTGCTAAATCATTGAGTACAAAATGTATTTTGTTGTTTTAATTTATATTTTGATATTTAATTGTTTCCTTATAGACAATCATTAGCTGACTTTTGGATAGTTTGAAAAACCTCTTTATCCCAAATAAGCAGGAAGTGCAGCCTTTATATCAAGTAGGTATGATTATATGTCTACATAGAAAGATACTAGGTATATATATGTATAAAATATATATGTATGTATGTGAGTCAACATAGCTACATTTATATTTTTATCTTCTAATCATACCTATATGTACAGCAGGATTGGCAAACTAGCTCCAGTGGGCCAAAACTGGCCTACTGCCTGTTCTTCTAAATAGTTGGGTTTTTTTTGTTTGTTTGTTTGTTTGTTTGTTTGTTTGTTTTGAGACGGAGTCTCACTCTGTCGCCCAGGCTGGAGTGCAGTGGCCGCATCTCAGCTCACTGCAAGCTCTGCCTGCCGGGTTTACGCCATTCTCCTGCCTCAGCCTCCCGAGTAGCTGGGACTACAGGCGCCCGCCACCTTGCCCGGCTAGTTTTTTGTATTTTTTAGTAGAGACTGGGTTTCACCGTGTTAGCCAGGATGGTCTCGATCTCCAGACCTCGTGATCCGCCCGTCTCAGCCTCCCAAAGTGCTGGGATTACAGGCTTGAGCCACCGTGCCCGGCCTCTAAATAGTTTTATTGGAACACAGCCAGCCCCATTTGCTTCCATATTGCCTGTGACTACCTGCACACTACAATGGCAGAGCTGAGTGGTCATGGCAAAGACTGACTGACCTGCAATGCCTAAAATGCTTACTATGTGGCCCTTTGTGATAAAAGTTTGCTGACCCACAACCTATAACATCTGCATTTATAGACTATGAACACTTCACACTCAACATTCCCTTCAAATCCACTTCTTCCAAATGCTGATCCTCATAACGGCTCCACCTTCCACAGAGACATTCAGGCCAGAAAAACCTGGGAGTTATTTCATGCTCTTCCCTCCTACACACATTTACAACCAACGTGTGGATACTACCCAAGTATTTGACCTCCTCAACATGGCTCCTGTGATGTCCTCATCTGCCACTCCTTTGTGCAAGCCTTATGCTGACTTAGGCAACCCTTCAGCTAATGACCAAACCCCATTTGTCCCCACTATCCTATACAAATGGTTTTTCACAGCACATGTCACACTTTGCTGCATTTATTTGTTTGAGTTTCTGTCTGCTAGGTCCTCCTAAACTGTAAGTTCCTTGAGGCAGGGACCTTTGTCATTTCTACACATAGTACAGTGTCTTGCATAGCAAATACCTAATCATGATTAGCCTCCTGAAGGCTGCTTAATCTTTCTGAAAAACCATTGAGAGCCTGACATGGCAAGACATTTGTGGCTGCCACTATTCAGTAGGGTTTGGAAATAGTTGCTATTCTCCTAAATCACATGGTGGAAAGGACTAAGGGAAAGAGACTCCTTGTCAATATCATTTAATGCAGTGCTCTTCACATGATTACGTGCAGACATGTTACCAGAAGAACTCATTAAAAACAGTAGATGCCGGGGTGTTCCATCGGAATCAATGGAAATAGGTGCTTAAGCACTTTTACTTTATGGTTGTTCCCTAGGAGATTCTTATGTAGGCTTGAGGAGCACATTTCTAATAAAGGGAGCTTCCTGAATATACCCTTCTTGCTCTGTCCCACTCTACCACATTGCCCATGATGGATAGCTATCAATGCACAGGAACCCCGAGGCCCTTTGCTTGGGTACCAGAGGTTCACTAAGTTTGTTCACCCTTTCTCAGTGGCCCAGAAGAAGCCTGATTTGAGGGGATAACTGTATACTTTCCTCAGGGCTGCATTTTGATTTCTAATCTCTGTCTTTCATTGAATTGGTTGCATTCCTGGTTAATGATGAGGTCTATCCCCTGCACGGAGCATCTTCACTGCTCAGCATATCTAAAATCAAAATCTCCTGCTCTATCCTAGCATCACTCCTTTGCATGTACCACACCTCCTAGTACTTGCCTGAGGGAAGAAACATGCAAACATTTGTACAATGCATATATTATTCGAATGCCTGTTTTAATTTTTACTATCCTCTTCATTTTCAACATATTACAGATCATTTAATATGTAAAAAAACAAATGTTAATAGAAGGGTTAGACCAATGATGATACCAATAAGATGCTGTTAGTATTTATTAGAGATTTTTCTTATTAGACTTAATTTTTTCTTAAATTGCATGTGACCCATTATCATTACGCTTGCTGGATAATATAACAAAACAAAATTACCAGTCCATTTTACTCAAGAAGAGCATCTAAGGTTCCTTGAGTTTTATAACACCAAGCATAGCACAAATTTAAGGAATTTTTCCAGTGCTGCACTCGGTGATTTTTAGGGGTCTATTTTCCCCAGAGGCATGTAAGTACTAAAATTGCATCGGATTGCGTTTTGCTCTCAGCGGGTGAGAAAGTGCATAGTCAATGGGTTATTTGCCATTCTTTATTTCCATTTTATGCAGTCACACGGAGGTATCTCTCAGGTGGTTGTTGAAGTTTACTAGACACTCAGGAGCCATCCTGTGCTTTCATTAAATGGCATTTATAATCTATAACCAAAGGGGCTGTCCATGAAGCTATTGGCGTAGTATACCTAAATTCTGCTCATGTTAATTCAGGCTATAGAGATAAGACCTTTCATTATCAGATTCCAATGTGGGGAGAAACTGCATCAAGTATTTAAGCAATATTTTTAGGATGACAAATAGAGATACAAGGTTTTATATAAAGGGACTAATAAAGACAGAACATTTGGAATCAGTGTATAGGGAATAATGGCCTTCAGAATATGCAGATCAATTAATAAAGGGGATATGCAAGAATCACACCAGTGATTTTGCCATACCTTTATCTATCTGTAATAAAAGCACTAAATTCTGTCAATGCAGTATTACTCTGCTTTCTTTTAACTAGATATCTCCAATTAGACATCATTTCCATGCTTCACTAGTACTCAGATAATTGACGCTCATAACAGGATTCCAAAGCACTCAAAAAAGCCAGAAGTACTCTCCTAATCATCAAGCAACATTAAAAGGTATTCAGTGTAATTGTATTGTTGTGCATTTTATTGGGGGGCAGAATGGAACAGGGGAAAGAACACAGGCTTCAGTATCAGAGAGACCTGGTTTTGCATCTCATGGAGGACACTTATTAGCACTGGGACCTTGGGTAAACAACAAAATATCTTTCTAAGCTTCAATTTCCTCATATATAAAATGGGGATAATATCCACTTTTATGAGATGTTTCCAGGATTAAATGAGATCACGAACATATGTAAAGATACCTGCACAGTGCCTGGCTCTAAAGAATTCACTCAATAAAGAATATTTTTAACGCTAATGTCTTCCTTTCCATTCTCAGTAGATTATAAGCCAAACAATATATACACGTACTTCTATATTTTTCTCTGTATTTCTTTATTTACCAGCATATTTGATTCATGTGAATATCCCATTCCTCAACAGTGACAGAGTACAGCAAGTTTACTGTGGATTCTCAACATTTGGAATATTTAAATTTGAAGAAGAAAAGGGATGTTTTCACAGAAGCAATTTGTCACTTGGCCTTAGGGAAACAAACTTGCAAAGTCTCCAAAACAGTTATAAATCACCCAAAGTTATCACCTTCTTTGGGACTTTTTATTATTATTATTATTATTATATGAGTAAAATATTAGCATATTTTAATAAAAATTCAAATACTGAAAAATCTGAAGTCCTTTTTCACCCTCTTTTACTCTCTTCCACTCCAAAGTCCTCCCATAGAAGTAATTATTGTTAGGAGTTTTGTGTCTACACTTTCAAAACAATTACTATATATTTATAGATTTGTGTGTGTGTCTCCATGTGTGTATAATTTTGTGCTTTTAAACACAAAAATGTGTATAGCACTGTACTCTTAAATAAATAAGGTATGCCAACACCGTACAAATCTTTTGCACTCAAACATGTTTTTGCTCAAAAATATGTCTTGGAGATCTTTCTGTTATGTTAGTATTTTGCTTACCTTAACCTTTTTAAACTGCTGCATAGCCTTCAATATTACAAATTTACCATATTTTAATCATTTCTTTCCTGATAGATATGCAATTTTTGTATGTTTTTTACTACTAGAAAAATGCTTCAGTGAATATTATTCTGTGTACTTCCCTTTGGCCATGTGTAATTGTTAGGTTATTGACAGTATGAACTTTATTTTGGTCTTTGAAAATTCAATTTGTTTATTCTTGAACACGATCCAAAGCTTTAAAGTAAATGCAGGAGTAAGTCTTTTTCCCACCATACTCTTTTTCCATGCCTAGTTCTCCCATCCATAAACTGTCACTATTATCACGCATCTTTCAGAGTTTTTTCATAAATATAGGTTCTTATTGTCCCACCTTTTATGCATAAGTAGCAGTATACTATACATACTATTCTACACCTTGTTTTATTCCCTTTAATTTATATATATAAATTTATAAATACATATAAAATATATCAATATATATCTAAATTTATCATGGTCTGTAACACAATTCCCAAATAATTTTTTAAGTTCGATGTTCATTTTTGACTTTGCTGAAAAGGTTTTGTGTTCCTGTGTAAAAGGAACGCAATAATTTTTTTAATTAAAATCAAGAGTATTTCTATTTTTGCACATTAATTTTGTATCCCAAGACTTTGCTGAAGTTGCTTATCAGCTTAAGGAGATTTTGGGCTGAGACAATGGGGTTTTCTAAATATACAATCATGTCATCTGCAAACAGGGACAATTTGACTTCTTCTTTTCCTAACTGAATACCCTTGATTTCTTTCTCTTGCCTAATTGCCCTAGCCAGAACTTCCAACACTATGTTGAATAGGAGTGGTGAGAGAGGGCATCCCTGTCTTGTGCCAGTTTTCAAAGGGAATTTTTCCAGTTTTTGCCCATTCAGTATGATATTGGTTGTGGGTTTGTCATAAATAGCTCTTATTATTTTGAGGTACGTTCCATCAATACCGAATTTATTGAGCGTTTTTAGCATGAAGGGCTGTTGAATTTTGTCAAAAGCCTTTTCTGCATCTATTGAGATAATCATGTGGTTCTTGTCTTTGGTTCTGTTTATATGCTGGATTATGTTTATTGATTTGCGAATGTTGAACCAGCCTTGCATCCCAGGGATGAAGCCCACTTGATCATGGTGGATAAGCTTTTTGATGTGTTGCTGAATCCGGTTTGCCAGTATTTTATTGAGGATTTTTGCATCGATGTTCATCAGGGATATTGGTCTAAAATTCTCTTTTTTTGTTGCGTCTCTGCCAGGCTTTGGTATCAGGATGATGTTGGCCTCATAAAATGAGTTAGGGAGGATTCCCTCTTTTTCTATTGATTGGAATAGTTTCAGAAGGAATGGTACCAGCTCCTCCTTGGACCTCTGGTAGAATTCAGCTGTGAATCCATCTGGTCCTGGACTTTTTTTCGTTGGTAGGCTATTAATTATTGCTTCAATTTCAGAGCCTGCTATTGGTCTATTCAGGGATTCAACTTCTTCCTGGTTTAGTCTTGGGAGAGTGTAAGTGTCCAGAAAATTATCCATTTCTTCTAGATTTTCTAGTTTATTTGCGTAGAGGTGTTTATAGTATTCTCTGATGGTAGTTTGTATTTCTGTGGGGTCGGTGGTGATATCCCCTTTATCATTTTTTATTGCGTCTATTTGATTCTTCTCTCTTTTCTTCTTTATTAGTCTTGCTAGGGGTCTGTCAATTTTGTTGATCTTTTCAAAAAACCAACTCCTGGATTCATTGATTTTGTGCAAAAATCACAAGCATTCATATACACCAGTAACAGACAAACACAGAGACAAATCATGAATGAACTTCCATTCACAATTGCTTCAAAGAGAATAAAATACCTAGGAATCCAACTCACAAGGGATGTAAAGGACCTCTTCAAGGAGAACTACAAACCACTGCTCAGTGAAATAAAAGAGGACACAAACAAATGGAAGAACATACCATGCTCATGGATAGGAAGAATCAATATCGTGAAAATGGCCATACTGCCCAAGGTTATTTATAGATTCAATGCCATCCCCATCAAGCTACCAATGAGTTTCTTCACAGAATTGGAAAAAACTGCTTTAAAGTTCATATGGAACCAAAAAAGAGCCCGCATCTCCAAATCAATCCTAAGTCAAAAGAACAAAGCTGGAGGCATCACGCTACCTGACTTCAAACTCTACTACAAGGCTACAGTAACCAAAACAGCATGGTACTGGTACCAAAACAGACATATAGACCAATGGAACAGAACAGAGTCCTCAGAAATAATACCACACATCTACAGCCATCTGATCTTTGACAAACCTGAGAGAAACAAGAAATGGGGAAAGGATTCCCTATTTAATAAATGGTGCTGGGAAAATTGGCTAGCCATAAGTAGAAAGCTGAAACTGGATCCTTTCCTTACTCTTTATACGAAAATTAATTCAAGATGGATTAGAGACTTAAATGTTAGACCTAATACCAGAAAAACCCTAGAGGAAAACCTAGGTAGTACCATTCAGGACATAGGCATGGGCAAAGACTTCATGTCTAAAACACCAAAAGCAACGGCAGCAAAAGCCAAAATTGACAAATGGGATCTCATTAAACTAAAGAGCTTCTGCACAGCAAAAGAAACTACCATCAGAGTGAACAGGCAACCTACAGAATGGGAGAAAATTTTTGCAATCTACTCATCTGACAAAGGGCTAATATCCAGAACCTACAAAGAACTCAAACAAATTTACAAGAAAAAAACAAACAACCCCATCAAAAAGTGGGCAAAGGATATGAACAGACATTTCTCAAAAGAAGACATTCATACTGCCAACAGACACATGAAAAAATGCTCATCATCACTGGCCATCAGAGAAATGCAAATCAAAACCACAATGAGGTACCATCTCACACCAGTTAGAATGGCGATCATTAAAAAGTCAGGAAACAACAGGTGCTGGAGAGGATGTGGAGAAATAGGAACACTTTTACACTGTTGGTGGGATTGTAAACTAGTTCAACCATTATGGAAAACAGTATGGCGATTCCTCAAGGATCTAGAACTAGATGTACCATATGACCCAGCCATCCCATTACTGGGTATATACCCAAAGGATTATAAATCATGCTGCTCTAAAGACACATGCACACGTATGTTTATTGCAGCACTATTCACAATAGCAAAGACTTGGAATCAACCCAAATGTCCATCAGTGACAGATTGGATTAAGAAAATGTGGCACATATACACCATGGAATACTATGCAGCCATCAAAAAGGATGAGTTTGTGTCCTTTGTAGGGACATGGATGCAGCTGGAAACCATCATTCTTAGCAAACTATCACAAGAACAGAAAACCAAACACCGCATGTTCTCACGCATAGGTGGGAACTGAACAATGACATCACTTGGACTCAGGAAGGGGAACATCACACACCGGGGCCTATCATGGGGAGGGGGGAGGGGGGAGGGATTGCATTGGGAGTTATACCTGATGTAAATGACGAGTTGATGGGTGCTGATGAGTTGACGGGTGCAGCACAGCAACATGGCACAAGTATACATATGTAACAAACCTGCACGTTATGCACATGTACCCTAGAACTTAAAGTATAATAATAATAAAAAATAAATTTTAAAAAAAGTATTTCTAATAAAGTCAAATTTGTCTATTTTTGCTTTTTATATCTGGGTTTCTGAATTATGAGTTATCTTATGCTTTTTTAAATACTTTTAACATTTTTTTTTTCACTTAAAATTTTAATCCATTTGCAATCTATCCTGCTGTAAGGTATAAGGTATCTAAATTTTTTTCCAAATGCCTACTATATGTCCCAAAAACGTATATTGAATGGCCCATCTTTTCCCTACCTATTTAAGATACTACTTTACCATATACAAATTTCTACATGTAACTGAGTCTAGTTCTAGACTTCTAGTCTATTCCATTATTCTGGAGATTCCTGTGCCAGTACCACATTGTTTTAATTATTAAAACTTCATAATATATTTTATATCCAATAGAGCTGGTTTTCCCTCATTATAATTCTTTTTTAAAAATAATCCCAGCTATTATCTTTGTATATTTTCCACATGGCCTTTAGATTCAGTTCTTCTAGTTTAAAAAGGAAGAAAAAAAGCTTTGTACATTATTTCATAATGAATTTATAAATTTACAAAGAGTTAATTGACATATTTATGATCTTGAGTTTTCCTATAAAATAATATAAATGTCTGTTCTTAATGTTAAGCATTCTTGTGCATACTCTTCTAGAAGGTTTTTGTGTTGTTTCTTGGAGATATTCTATATTTTTGTTTATATTTGATTATAATATTCCCAATTTATTATCTTTTATGTTGCTTTTGTAAATGAAGTTTTTCATTCAAAATACTAACAGGCTTTCATTTCAATATAAAAAGTCTAATGATGTTGCATATTCACTGTACATTTTACTTTCTCACTGAGTTATTTTGTTAGACTTTTAGTTTTTTCCCTGAAATTCCAAATGTAAAAATCACCTGGTCGGGCCCAGTGGCTCACATCTGTAATCACAGCACTTTGAGAGGCTGAGGCGGGTGGATTGCCTGAGGTCAGGAGTTCAAGATCAGCCTGCTGGCCAACATGGTGAAACACCACCTCTACTAAAAATACAAAAAAAAAAAAAAAATTAGCCAGGCATGCTGGCATGAGTCTGTAATCCCAGCTACTCAGGAGGCTGAGGCAGGGGAATTTCTTGAACCCGGCAGGCGGAGGTTGAGGTGAGCCAAGATCATACCACTGCACTCCAGCCTGGGCAACAGAGCAAGACTCCGTAAAAAAAAAAAAAAAAATCACTTGTAAACATGAAACTTTTATAATTTGCTTTCCACTTTCATGCCTGTAATCTCTTCTCATATCTAATTGCTTTGGTTAGTACTTCTAGTAAAACATTAAATAATAGGTAGGAACAGAGATCTTGTTTTGTTCTTACCTTCATAGGAATACCTCTAAGTTTGATGTTGGCTTTTGGACTGAGATGGATGTGTTTTTTCATATTAAGGAAGTATGCATCTATTTTTGAATGCTTTTTATCAAGAATGGTTATAAAAATTTTTGGCCAAAGCCTTTTTGGCATCCATATAATTACGGGTTTCATTGTCAGATCTACTAAAAAAAATAAATAAATGAGTATCCTAATATTGAAATTTCATTGAATACTTGGAATAAATCTTACTTGGTCATGATGTTTTACTCTGCTTTTATGCTGCTAGATTCTGTTTGTAATTATTTCAATTACTATTTTTGCACCTATATTTAACATTGGAGTGAGTATGTAGTCATTTTCTCTGTAATCCTTATCAGTGTTTCTATAAAGACCTTATCAGTGTTTCTATAAAGGCCTTATGTACTTCACAAAAGAAATATGGAAGTACTTCTTTACTCTGTAAATATACTTCTGTAAAAAGTACTTCCACACCCTGCAACAGTTTCAATAGCATTGGGATCAGCTCCATGGTATGCAAAAGCCAGCTCGTACTGACTCACAAGAGCCTATTTGTACATCTCTTCTCATCTTCACTTTAAGTGATGTCACACAGGTAGCTTGAAATAAGTTATGGCAGAAATATTTATGCTTAGAAATCAGCAAACAATACAGATCAGGGCTTTTTTCACTCCCTGCCCCAGCCCCCAGACCCAGTTGTTAAACATTTAGCAGAATACTATAAGTATCTACTCTTCTAATGTTTGGTAAAATTTTCCAGTAAAACCACCTGGGCTTGGTGTTTTTGTGGGAGAAGTAATAGATCTTTATGAACTTTATTTTGCCTGTGGAAATCAAATGATTTCAATCTTCTACCTCTTCTGGGGTCAGCTTTGGGAAATTATATGTTCCTACAAAATTACCCACTTCATCTAGATTTTCAGATACTTGCACAGAATTAAACACAGTTTGTTCTTAGGATTATTTTAGTTTTCTCTTGTTACTCTGGCTTTTTATCTTTTTATTTTGTATATTTGCATTTTCTTTATTTTTCCTTTATTGGGATAGTTAATAATTTAGTTTTTCAAAAAAATAGCTTTTGGTCTACACTTTTTATATTCTAGCTTATTAATATTTATTTTTAACTTTACAAATTCCTCCCTTCCACTTTCCTTTATGAGGCTGATACTGTTTTTGAGTCAGATGCTTAATATATCTTTTACATTTTTTGCTTATTTTTTCAAGTTAATATATGCACTTCAAGCTATCTGTTTTTCTCTAATAATTACCTTAAATCTAGCTATACATTCTCATAGGTAATGGTTTCATTAATATACTTCTCTAGCTGTTCTACAGTTTAGGCTTATATGTTATCTTTTTTGTTGTTGTTGTTTGTTTTTAATTCCCCAGGAATTCTCAGCCATATATGTTATCTCTGACTTGAAATTTAAGAGTACTAGAAAATTTCTGGGTAGAAGGGCTTTTTTGCAATCTAATTTTGTTATTTCTAGTTTTATTATATTATGATATCAGTGTTATTGTACTACCTCTATCTACTGAAATTTATTGAAATTTTGTTTGTGATCCAGTATATTACTAGGGAAGACTGTGTTTGCCAAAATCAGTCAGAGCAACACTTCTGGTCCCACATGCTCTTCTAGAATCTTGCCACTCCCTAGAAGAAGCAGAGTCTATTTGTTCTTCCCTTGAACGTGAGCAGCAGGACTTTTGTAACTACCGTAATGAACAGAATATGGCCAAAGTAATGCTGCATGACTTCTGAGGTCATCAAAGATTCTATAATTTCTGCCTGGGTCTTCCTGTCTCTTGGGACTCTCACCCTTAGAACTCTGCTACTAGGCTATGAAAAAGCCCAAATGAGCCAACAAAAGGAAACCACATGGAGAGACCTACATGGAGGGAAAGGGGGGTCCTTAGCCAACAGCCAGCATCAACCACCAAACCTGAGCATAGGAATCTTTTGATAATTCTAGCTCTCAGACTTCAAGTATTTTATTGAGGCACCAGACATCATAGAGATAAGCCATTCCTGCAATCCCTTCATGAAATGCCTGACCCACAGAATCTGAACATAATAAGTCATTCTTTCATAGCATTAAATTTGAGGGTAATTTGTTACACAGCTATACTAACTGGAGTAACAATGAGTGTTTATGTTGACTTGAAAAGAAGCACATCCTATATTGTTAGGGTACCGAGTTTGATATGTTTTAATAAAATCTACCTTAATAATTCTGCTGTTTTTGTCTTTCATATCCTTATTTTTCCCCACTTGATCTGTCAGTAAATGAGACAGGTGAAGAAGAATCCCCTAAGACTAGTAATTTTTTTCTGTTTCTCCTTTCATAGCCTATGATTTCTCCATCATGAATATTGGCACTTTATTTTGCTATATAGCTATTCATAACAGTTATTTCTAATATGAATTTCAACCTTCAGTATTACCAGGCATCTTTCTTTGTCTCATTTATGTTCTGCTTGAATTCTACCTTGTAAAATACTACAAGGACTACAACACCTGCTTTCTTTTTATTCACATTTGTCTATCCTTTTATTTTAACTTTCCTGAGTCAGTTTGTTTCTGTGTCTCTTACACAACACAGAGCATTGGGTTTTGCCTTATAATTCACTCTGAAAATCTTTAAAATACATGAATTAAGCACATTTACATATTTTACTACAGATATAATGGATCTTAGTTCTGCTACGTTATTCGGGCAAAACTGAGTAATTGTCACAGATGTCTTCTGGCCTACAATCCCTAAAATACTTATTATCTGCTCCTTAACAGAAAAAGTTTGTTGACTTCTGGTCTAAGTCATAATATCGACTGCAAATAATGCTGAATTTACCCCAATCTTTATTGTGCTCTGTGTTGTTGTTGTACATCTCATTGCTTTGGCTAGCATCTCCAAGGGAATGTAGAATAGTCCTTCTCTGCTTGTTCTGAGACTTTGATGGAAATATCTTATATCTCTCTTTCATATGCAGGTTGCTATAGGTTTCTGGTAGATACACTTTATCAATTTAGGGAAGTTCCTATCTATACCGTGTTTACTGAGAGATTTTTAGCAGAAATGGTTGTTAAATTTCATAGGTTTCTTCCTCTCTCTCTCCTTCCTTTTTTTTTTTTTTTTTTTTTTAAATACAGGGTCTTACTCTGTCACCCAGGCTGGAGTGCAATGACATGAGCTCGGCTCACTGCAACCTCCACCTCCTGGGCTCAGAGATCCTCCTGCCTCAGCCTCCCAAGTAGCTGGGACTACAGGCATGCATCACCATACCCAGCTATTTTTTGTAATTTTAGTAGAGACAAGGTTTTGCCATATTGCCCAGGCTGGTCTTGAACTCCTGAGCTCAAACAATCCAACCCCCTTGGCCTCCCAAAGTGTTGGGATTGCAGGCGTGAGCCACCATGCCTGGTCTCTCTCTCTTTTTATATCTAGTAACATTATCCTCGTATATAATCCTGTTTTCTTTTTAATATGCCAATATGACACATTTACTGATAAATTCTACTAGTAAACTACCCTTTCAATATTGAGATACAACTCTACTTGGTCAGGTAGTACTATTTTTTAAATGCACTACTAAGTCTTATTGTTAATTTCTCATGGAGGATTCCTTTACTCATATTTGAAAAAGAGACTGACCTAGAGTTTCATTTTCATGTTTTCTCACCTTGCTTAGGTCAGTTATGAATTCATAGTAAGAGAAACAGTAATTTTCCGTACTTTTTATTTTCTGGAATAAATTATAAAAGATGAGAGGCTACTTCTCTTTGAGGGATATATGGCTATTTTTTAAGTTTCTTTTATCATCTTTTTTTTTTCTCTGTTTAGACTACATTTCTTCCTGAGACAGCATTGGTAACTACAATTGCCTTAAAATTGCTTGTTTTACTTAGATTTTCAAATTTATCAACATAAAGCTCAATAGTGTTATGGGATTTTTTTGTCTCCTTATTCCTAATGTTAAATGTCAATCTCTATTTTTTCTTACTTTGATCTGCTAGGCTCACCTTTTTCTTAAGTATCTGTTGGTATTGTTGATAAAGTATATTGTACGTGGTTTCTATTTTATTAAGTCCTTTCATATGTCATTACATTTGCTTGGGTTTTTAATTAGAATATATGAAAACACAGTTCTTTTATTTTTATCTTCTATTCCTTGTTTTATAGTTTATGTTTCTAAGGAGGAAAAATCCACTTATTAGACTTTTGGCTATATCTCACAGTTTTTAATATACTAACTACAGTGTTATCACTTACATTTACTTTTAAAGAATATTCTATATTGTTTCCTCATAAACCCAAAACTTCATTTATTTCTAATTCTGTAGTCTATAGTACTTTTTCTTTCCTCTTTTACTTTTTTTTGGAAGAAGGGGGAGGGAAGTCTTCCTTTTTTAATGTAATTTCTAATTTGACTTAGTTATGATCAGTTAATTTGAATGAAGCATGTTACACTTTTCTTTATGAGCCAATTTGTGGATATGAGCCAATTTGTGAGTTTCATACAGGTTATTAAAGAATATCACCAACCGGGCGCCGTGGCTCAAGCCTGTAATCCCAGCACTTTGGGAGGCCGAGACGGGCGGATCACGAGGTCAGGAGATCGAGATCATCCTGGCTAACACGGTGAAACCGCGTCTCTACTAAAAAATACAAAAAAACTAGCCGGGCGAGGTGGCGGGTGCCTGCAGTCCCAGCTACTCGGGAGGCTGAGGCAGGAGAATGGCCTGAATCCGGGAGGCGGAGCTTGCAGTGAGCTGAGATCCAGCCGCTGCACTCCAGCCTGGGCGACAGAGCAAGACTCCGTCCCAAAACAAAACAAAACAAAACAAAAAACAAAAAAAAACAATATCACCCTATTTTCTATGTAACAAAATGAAGGTATTGTAAAATTTCCATTCATTTAGCTGTCATTTTCATAGGAGATGTGCTAAAGTCTTCGTGATGGTGACTTTGTTCATTTTTTCTGGTATTTCTAGAAATTTCTGCTTTATGAATTTCAAAGTCGTATCATTGGTTGCCTTAAGATTCATGATTGTTTTAGATTTCCATTGTATCTTCTTAGTTATGCAAAATAACCCTGTTTGGCATTTCAGTAATCATCTTGAGTCTTGTTTTGTTGAATATTAACATTGCTCTTCTTGGATTTTGTGTAAGCAGGTATCCAGTATTTCTGTCCTTTAATTCCTGTATTTTCAAGCTGCCTATGTTGTTTTATTATATGTACCTCTTGAAAAAGTACTTTATTTTACATCTTCTTTTTTTTTTTATTAACCAAATCTGGGAGTGCTCTTTTAATTTAGTTCATTCTCATTTATTATGACTTATACATTTGTACCAACTCCTGCCATCCTATTTTTCTGATCCAATCACTCACACTTACTGTTCTGGCTTAGAGATAGCTCTGTTACTTGATGCCTAAACTAAGGATGGAGAGAAGTATATAGATGATATGACCCATGTGGCTGTACCCACTGAGGAAGCCTAAATTATTGCCTGCTATGAGGCCCCTAGTAGCTTTCTCTGTGCTTAAAGAACTCCTGAAGCTAGTTCTACATCCATTTATTTACTATTTATTTATTTATGAGACTGTGTCTCACTATGCTGCCCAGGCTGGAGTACAACGGCTATTCACAGGCTCAATCACTCCACACTACAGTCTCAAACTCCTGGACTCAAACAGTCCTCCTACCTCAGGCATATCTGAGCTTATAGGTATATGCCATCCTGCTGGGTCTTGGTTCTGCATTTTGAAACTCTGTTGCATTTATTTTGGGCTGTGATCTTTCAGAAAACCAATAGTTTCTGATCAAAAGCAGTACCCTTTCTTTCTTTTCCAGTTAGTTATTCATTTGGGAGTTGTTGCTTTTTTCTATAAGGAGAAGGGTAATATCATTTCTATTATTTCTTCTGCCTTGAAATAGCTTCCTGTCTTAGTCACAGTAAGCAGTGTTAAAATAATCTATCAGGAAGCCATTAGGCTGAGATGGTTCCAGCACTTTGGATTCCTACATAAGCAAACCAAAACCCAAGTCAATGTAAGCAGTAAAACGAAACTTAAGCTTAACCAACAAGAAACCACCAATTAACCTCTAACTGGGACTTTCCACTTTAACCAGTCAAACAATTCTTTGTCTTGGCTTCCACAAACACGTTATAAAAAATATCCCCTCACACCCTCTTGGTGGAGCCCTGAACCACATGCAATCTAGTGCTGCCTGATTCATGAATCACTATCTGCTCAAATAAATTCTTTAAAAGTTTAATGTTCCTGGGTTTAAAATTTAACAATGGGCTACAAGTTCTAGCCCCTGCTATTGTTCTGGCTTCATCTACCACTCTCTCTCTAGATTGCTCACCCTAGCCACACTGGCCTCTTGGTTGTACTTCATGTATGCCAGGAGCATGCTCCCACCTCAGGGCCTTGCATTTGCTCCTTCCTTGACCTGGATCACTTTTCTCTCAGACATTTTCAGGGCTCCATGCCTCAACTTCCAAGGTCTTTACTCCACCATCATCTTCTCAGTGGTGGCTTCTCTGGCTATCAGATCTCAAATTGCCAAAACATACTCTCTCATACCCTTGATCTGCTTTTGTTTTCATCTTAGTACTGATATATTATGTGGTGGTTTTATTTTTATCTTAGTTATAGATCGTCTCTCTGACTAGAACATAAGCTCTTTGAAGGCAGAAATGTTTGCCTACTTTGTGCACAGCCCTAGCTCTAATGTTTTGAACAGGGCTTGACACATAGAACATGCTCCATAGATATCTCTTGAAAGAATTAATAAACTTCTAGGAATTTGGAAGAAGAAAAGGAGGCTATGGAATATGTTAAGTCTGCTATCCTAGTTCCCCTTGTACTTTAGAATCATGCAGACATGCCAACATTCACTGCCCTATTTAACCTGTCTCTGGAGGAGTTTCATTATCTGATTTGAACATTATATGAAATAAAAGTTCCAGAGAGTTTCCAAGGAGGCCAATAAAAAAAAAAAAAGTGGGAGGAGAAATTAGACATAACAAGGAAAGCTCTCTCTTGAGAAAAGAAATTTGTGTAGGAGGATGGTTGTATGGGTTTCCTTAATCAAAAACAAAAAAGGGACCGCATCTTATCCTCTTTGACTCTCCTTGATTTAGGATAAACTGATGAAGTATAGCAAGATAAATAAAGGAATAAAGAGCTAATCCACAAGGGAGAAGACTGTTTTATTGCTCTCACACAGATGTCTGTCCTAACAACACAGGAAATTTTTTTTTCCTTTGGGGGAGGGTGGGAATAGAGTTTGGGGAGCAGCAATTTAAATTGGGACCTCTGGTCAGTCTGTGTTTGGGAATTAGCATTGCATTATTTCCCTGGCTCCCCACTCCCTCTTGTCTTTTAGTTGAGAAACATTTGCCCTGGAACAGCACACAGAGTTTGCATTAGCATCCCTGAGGACACAACTTTGACCCCACAGACTAAGGAAGCTACAGATGGAAAATTCCAAGTTGCTGTACTCTTTTATTTTCATGCTAATGCTTCTGCAGAGAGTATTTAAGGAAACAGATGCACAAGAATAATAAAGAGCTGAGGACTAAGAACTCCTCTGGCAACTGAAGTTATGCTCCATCCAGCATGATCCTATATCTCCTTGTGCTTGCACAAGTCCAGAAGGGTCAAGGTGAAACCCTGATTTCATTTTATGAAAAAGCTGAACCAGCATTGACATAGAGAACCCAGGATCACATCCAGTCAGGATCTGATCATTGTTTAAGTTTCATTTCACTTCCTTCAGGCTACCTCAAAGACAGATGAGCAAGTCCTTCAGTAAAAGGCCTTGGGGAATGGTGATTTCTCTATCTCCCTTGCCAATCCACACCTGAGTTCAAAACAATACTTATCCTTCTGTAAACCAAAAATAAAATTCTAAGGCTCCCTCAACTATCTTAATAGACTCCCTCCTGTTGATCAGGGCACTCCAAAGTTAACCTGAAAAACTGGTTCAGGCTATGATGGAAAGTAGGGGGTGGGTTGGACGTGCCTCATTATGCCCTCCTCCCTGTTGTAATTCAGGAAAAGCCAACCAGCATTTAATATCTACATAGACCTTAAGTCTGATAAGAAATATTTACAATCTATTCTCTCTGAAGCCTGCTGCCTGTAGGTTTCATCTGCATGATTATGCCTTGGTTTCTACAGCCTCTTATATCACCCAGATATTCCTTTCTATTGATAAGTCTTTCAACTGATTGCCCACCAGAACAATTTTAAATCTACCTATAACCTGGAAGCTCCCCCCACTTAAAGTTGTCTGCCTTTCTGGACCAAACCAATGTACATCTTAAATGTATTTGATTGATGTCTCATGTCTTCCTAAAACATATAAAACCATGCCGTGCCCAGACTACCTTGGGCACATGTCACTAGGACCTCCTGAGGCTGTGTCACAGGTGCATCCTTAAATCTTGGCAAAATAAACTTTCTAAATGTATTGTGAGACATGTCTCAGATACCTATGGGTTCACACTTCCCTTGGATCTAACCTAAACGGTGCTCACTATATTTGCAGCCCCTGGTCACTTCCCTTGTATTCCGTGCAACAAGAAAAACTTCTCACTTTGTCCTAAGAATAATCTCATCCTTGGTATAAATCTTCATGTGGGAGACATATGAGAGCACTACACTCTGTAAAGCCAGATCATCTTAACATTTTATCCTAATTTGCAAACAAAACTTAAATTTTACTTCACCCTAGCTATGTCTTGCAAAGGAGAAGCTAATTGGAAATGTAGAATAATCATATCTAATTCTTGCTTTAAACGTATCCACCCCCTACTTTCACCTAGATTAAGACCAGAAACTAGACAAGAATTCCACAACTTGGTCTCTCCCTAAATCCTTTCACACTTGGAACTCACTCAGGGAAAGTTCTTTCAACTCAGTTCTTACCTTCATTCAAGGCCACCTCCCAATCTTTCTATGGTCGGAGATCCCTCCCTTCTCTGCACTCTTCCATCTAGCTTGGCCTCTGCTTTGTCTGCGTAGGACCTTGTCTCCAATTAGACTGTAGGATTTCTGAAGGCAGAGCCCACAGCTTCTTTTGCATCTCCTACATGCCCTGGGTAGCGGGTCTCAAGAAAACCATGGCTGAGTGACTGATTGAAGAAACAGAAATAGGCCCCTGCGGTGACCTGAAGCATATGGAATTCTGAGCAAGGGAAATGAAAAGCCCAAAAAGCCCAATACCACACCCTTTATAAAGCACACACATCGCAACAAATCCAAGGTTATTGGAAAAGTAACAGCCCTCTCCCCAGACCAGCCCCAACCAAAAAATTTCATTAGAATGGATAAAGAAACTGCAGTAAATATTAATGGCTGGAGGAGGAAGCTAGAGGACAGCAGGCCGAGCTGAGCAGGTGTTCACCTCCCTCAATTTCAGTCCGTTTGCAGCCAACAACGTCATCATTTGGCCTTCCTGAGCTCACCGACAGGCCATTTTTCATGATTTTACCATTTCTGGCCAAATGCAAACTTTTTAATTAAATGTACCACATGATTCCAGATGTTTGTTTATTTGTTCCAAAAAAGGTTGTAAAATCACTACATGAGGAAAAACCTGGGGCAGGGTAAAGTTTTCTATAAGAGACAGGGAAATAAAGAGTCAGAAGAACTGGGACTAGGAAGTTAATACCGGCCTGAGGTCACGGCAGAACAATTTAGTCCAAAAGCATTGGCTTCAAATCACTCTCCTTCCAGAAGCCCAAGATTCAGAAATAAAACACCCTGGGTACTTATTAGTTTTTAAGAGAATGAAGCTCATCTTTAAGCCAAAGACTAGAATGAGAACAAATGTTTGTGGCTGCTCTGCCTGCTTTTTGTACGTTTGTTCCTGCTGCCACAAGCTCCACTACATTAACTCCACCAGTCTTTCATTTAACAGGCCAGATTAGAGTTCATGCATGAATGGTGGGAGAGAATCCTGCAATGGGGATGAACCAGGAGAGGGGCAACAGGCAGAGACCACAGCCTCCCACACACCATGCTGGCTTCCTTACAGCTTTCTGGTCCTCTGTTTCTCTCTACCCTGAAATATAATCAGTATTTGGTCTATTGTGTTTGCAACAGAATGTTTCCCATACTCCTTCCTTTATTCTTTGTACCCCCAGCCAGCCAGCCAGCCACTCCAGGCCTTGATCATCAAACGCTGGATTATTGCAACATTATCCCGGGCCCTATGCTTTAGTTTCAAAAGCCAACATCAGAAACATTCTGAATAACATGCGAAGGGAAAACATTGACTGTCCAGTTTCTCTGATGCCTGAGTCCTCGTGACCAAACCATCAGCAACCTCATACAACAACTTCATAGTGGCCATAAGGTTCCCTGTGCATGGCCCCCACCCCTGCTCTCCTGGCAGTATCTATCCTGGCCCCAGCTGTCTTCCCCATCTGTTACCAAGTTGTTTTCTAAATTACCTTTGCTAGAAACCTGCTCTTTGGAGGCATCACAGTCTATGGGCACAGAACCTGGTTATCTGGAAATCTAAGGCTTCTAAGACTGAAATGATCCCCCTCCAATCCCATCCGCCCATGGCCTCCTTGAGTCCAGGCTCCCTCCTTTCCACTTACCCCTGCATACTACTTGCAGATTAATAATCCTACAGCGTGGTTTTGAATCAAATATAAACCCTTCTGTCTGTCCGAGACCTGCCATAATGTGGACCTGTCCTACATAAGGAACCTTATTTCTGACCTTTTCAAAACAGGGTCCCTTTCTCTCATCAGTTCTACCTGTTCTTGTCCTTGTGCTTTATCTTTACCCATTTACCTTTCTGGAATGCCGTTCTTTTGCTCCCCACTTAACATGTTCTTCAAAGCTCAATGCCAACATCCTCCAAAGAGCCATGCCTGAGGAGTCTCACCTACACTGTGCCCTATCTTTTCTAAACATTGAGAGCACCTGCAGCTTTTACCAACTAATATAGCCCTTATTTATATAACATATAATATCTTGTTTGGTTGGTATTACTTCATTTTTGGGATCTCCTCAATCAAACCATAAATTCCTGGAAGATAGGGATAATATTCTCTATTTCTGAATTCTCCACAAATCCTAACAATACACTTGGTACACGGTAGGTACTAAATAAAGACATGTTGGGGAGATTCTTGAATGACTGTGCTCATAGCAATCTTTGTCTTACTGACCATATCATACTTCTTTCCTCATAAAAAGGGGCAAGAAACATAAGGACTCTAAAACACAAGCCCATTTAGAACCTTCCACCCCGTACATTCTAAGCTTCCATTTTTTAAGATAAAGGCAGCATGTTTTTACATCATTTTTTATTGGGACTGCCTGTTGGGGGAAGAGTTGTCTTTCTGACCTCTCATTTTACAGAAGTAGGGTTTGCTACTATTTGAGGGGCAGGGGAAAACTGAAATACATTTTTCCCTCCTTGCTTCGCTTCTGGGAAAGAAAAACCAGATTCGTAGCCCTTCTGTGTCTATGAGAATACCACAATTCTGTCCAAAGAATAGAAATAAAGCAATCTCGGAGACTGCAAATGAAAAATCATCCTTGGAGAAAAAGGAGAGGAAATGGACCCCTATGGATTTCAAATGTTTAAAGGAGGTTGCTTAAAGTTCCTGGCTAAACTCCATGCCAGTCTTGGTAATAGTCTAACAGATTCATCCATCTTCAGACTCCACTTGGCTTGCTCTTCCATCACTGCCACCCTCGCAGACAGCGAGTGCACACATGCACATCTATCTATATATGTGCGGAAGTTTTAATCTACACTACCCTCCATTCCAATCCACCCCAGCCCGGCTCTGTACAGAGTAAAGCTATTGACCCTGCAAAGTAGCAGGGAGATGAATTTGATGACCCAGACCAGAGTTTTTAAACCACTTCAGCAAGGTCTAGAATCAAAGGAAAGCACAATTTATTCAGCACTTAGTAAAGTCCTTTTACTTTGGAACAGAGTGCACCCACTGAAAATAGACTCCTACTGCCACGCAGATAAAATAAACCTGTCAACCACTACTGTCAAATTACTAGTCACCTCGATTAAATAAAGGAAACTTTAGCATCTCTCAGCATCTGAGAATTCCACAAAGATTATAAGCCCATAAAAGCATTATGAAGGAAAGAAAACTAAAGTAATGGGTTCTGTTGAAAATGTCATCAGAGGAAATCATTTTACATAATTAGCAAATGCTAATAATAGTTCTGCACGAGGAACCAACACACTCTTCCCCCACACAGTCAAGGCACAGTGGTGGCAAGAAGTCTAAAAGATACAAGCCAAGGCCATACTCTTATTTGACAGGACCCCTGAACAAAAACATGTCTTTGTCTCTAAGGAGGTTTTTTTTCTTTTTTCTTTTCTCTCTTTCCTTTTGCGACTTTTCAATACATTATTCATGGGGAAAATTTGGATCTGTCGTGCTTCTATGAACTTTCAATGAGTCAGTGACAATTTTTGGAGAAATTATTTGATGCTTAGCTCTCTTGAAAGACTAATCAAAATATTCTGGAAGGCAGAAGGCAATATATAAGCAGGTTGTCTCAGTAATAGGGTCTGACCTTAGGTGAGACCTACCTGGCAAAGTCACCAGAACCATCAGATTGTTCATCCCATCTTTTTGTTAGTTTGTTTTGTTTGAGACAGAGTCTCACTCGGTCACCCAGGCTGGAGTGCAGTGGCATGATCTCTGCTCACTGCAACTTCCGCCTCCTGGATTCAAGCAATTCTCCTGTCTCAGCCTCCCAAGTAGCTAGGATTACAGGTGCCTGCCACTGCACCCAACTGATTTTTGTATTTTTAGTAGAGACGGGCCAGTTGGCCTGTCTGGTCTCAAACTGTTGGCCAGGCTGGTCTCGAACTCCTGACCTCAAGTGATCCACCTGCATCAGCCTCCCAAAGTGCTGGGATTACAGGCGTGAGCCACTGCATCCAGCCCCATCTTTTTAAATGATCAGTGAGAACCAAGAGGCAGTAGGCAAAAGATTCCTTGATGCTGAGCTATTAAGCTGGCCTAAATAAATGCATCTATTTTCCTGAGTCTTTGCTATTGTTTGCTGTAGATTTTGTTTATAATGATCAGATACACTGAGCTTTCACATTCCCTGTGGCTGACACGACAAGATAGTAGAAATCTAAAAATGAAAAACTAAAAGTTGCTAAAAGAGACATACTGCCTCTGACAGGGCTCAGAACACAATACCCCAAATTGTGGCACCTTGACGTGCTGAGTGCTTTGAAACAAAAGACACTGGAAGGGCCTCAAAAGCAAGGTCTCTCTGGACTTCTCTTACCTGCTCCTTCATCCCTCTGTCTCTCCCCTGCAGTGAGTTACAGAAACCAGAATTCCTTTTCCTTAAGTGGGGTCATTGAAACTAGAATACTGTCCCTTAAAGCCAGCCATGAAACCTAGAAAGGTCACACTCTCTCTTCTCCTTTGAAGACTCTCATTTCAGAGGGTCCTGTGCTATAACCAGGGGAAGGAATGCTACATAGAGAGGTCAAGAAGAATCTGAACAGATAGGGCTTGCTGCGTTTCCCCTCAATTTACTACCATTAGATCATACCATTTGTCTAATCATGTTTCTACACAGCTGTCCATTCTTCATTAACATAAGCATAAAAATAGTTTTCCCTTTCATTTCTGAAGGCCCCCCTGTCTCAGAAAACTTTGATTAAGTAAATTTCTTATCCTCTTCTCTTGTTAACCTGTCTTTTGTTATAGGCTGTGACCCTTATAATGGATAAGAAAAAGTATCACATCATTCTGCCCCTGCACCTCTAAATCCTATAAAAGCCCAAAACAAATTGTGAGCAATAGTTTAGTCATCAAGTAACTTCCTTTTGAGCCCTCCTGAAAGCATTATGCTTGTTGGCATGAAGTTTTTCTGGCCAACATCTCCCCATCCCAAATATCTTTGTCTACATTGCTACCTCTTCACATACAGACATTTAAATTTCCTTTTGTTCACCTTCACTTTGGCTGATTTAATGAGTTGAAGCAAAGCATTCTGTATTTATGGCTCCTGTGGAAACGTATTTTATGATATCTCAGGCTAAAAATGTTTTAAATAATATAAAAAACCACAGTTTTTCTTTCGGTCTTTTTCTTCTTTTTTGAATGGCATACATTGAGCTGCTTCATGGAGATATACAGAAAAATCAATTGCTAAGCATAAAATGCAACTCACATTAGGGAAACTGCAAACGATAACTAATTATGATAAGTTGCTGTATAAATTACTTTGTGACAGTCCCAGCAACCAATTTCAAACACAAATAGATCAAGCCCCTGGTTGGAGAGGAAGATGAGTACCTAACAACTGTGTCAATAAAAATAATGGCAAGATTGCCAACAATAGTCAAAGTAGAAAGGTTATCTCTAAGCAAGTTTCACAGCAAATTTCCTCTTCATTTTTTTTTTTTTGCTTTCTTTCTTTTATACATTTCAAGTCCAATGTTTAATATGGCAAGCTAACTATGGCATACCTTCAAGACTATAGTATAAGCATCAGGAAATAAATAATTCGGGGGCATTCACTAGGCTTGCAATTATCTTGCAAAGCGTGTATACAGACAAGTTGAAATGAGATCCTCCACGTGATAGCTATTGGCAAGGCGGGGTTATGGTAGATGTGCTGGATTCTCTGTTTTAGCATTACCACCATCCGCTTTCTTCTAAGGTTTTCTCTGTAGCTTCAAGGGAGAACTGAAAACTGTATATCTCAGAATCACCTTCAGCGAATCAACCTAGGTGAGAGTTGGCCTAAGAGAGATGCTGGAGTATGATCTGGAAATCTAGAGAAAAGGAGGAGCAGAGCAACGTATGGATAATGGCAATGACTGAAACAGTCTCCAGGTGAATGTGAGAATCCCTGCACAGGTGCTTCAGATAAAGAAAGTCAGTGAGAGATGCCTAGGTGTTCCTGTGATCCACAGAAACTTTCCAGCAAGCTGCTGAGAATCACTGGTTCAGTGCTGAGGTTGAGACTGGGTGGTGGCAGCACCTCTAATTCCTTCCATTAAAACTCTTCATTACTGGAATACATAGCGTGCCTTCTATTTTCCCCATCCAGACTGACATGGAGCATTGTCCCTTTTTGTTTTCAAACCTTCTCCACTCCTGATTTTATTGTTCTGTAATTTAAAAATAAAGAATGGTGGAGCAGGAGTAATGCAATTCTTTGACAGAGACAGGCAAGTATCTCCTAGCAGCCTTAGCACAGGCTTTGGAAATGCATGGCAGTGGTGAACATTTCCAGGCCATGCCTCTACCTGTACTTTTTCTCCTCTTCCTTCCAGCTCAAGGCCACAGTTAGTCCTACCTACATTTGCTTCATATGCACTGGGTAAAGGACAAAAGTCAGGGGTGACCTGAGAATTAAGGGCACAGGGTTTGATTTTGTTTCCCTTGCCTGTTATTGAGTTGCTCCATCATCCCCATCAATTCTTGATGTCTCCCTCTGTTAAATGGGAATAATATTTGCCCTCCCCACTTTATAGGGTTTTCTTGAGGATGATATAGTTTACATTCTAAATAGAAATGTTTTCCCCAAAAGATACAATGCCCTGTACAAATGTGAATTCTACTTCTAAGAGCTACTAGGTAAAGAACGGCAATACCTGGCATGCTAGGGCATGTCCTGTACTCATAACATATTTAAAGGGACATTTCTCCAACAGATATTTTAGCACTCCTCATAACATGGACACAGCCAAGGGCACAATATGTAGATTGTCACTAGGGAACAACTGAGATTACTGACACATCCCCGTGTCCTCCTCATTCCAAAGATATGCTCCAACCCAGGGCAGCATTCTCAGAGAGAATTCAGGTAGACCATTCTAAATCCATGTGTGTACCACAATCTTTACCTTACTGAGAGTCTGACCCCTTCCTTGAGACTTTCTGTTCTAGTAACATAATTCCATCAGTTACTTCAATTCATTCTATTCCCTTCCCTACCATCAAACTACCAATGCTTGAAAACTACAACATTGAAATAATCAACTATTTAGAAGTTAGGCTTTGCGACTAAATGCTCTCTGGTAATGAATCAACACATATGACACCCATCCCTGATGGTTTGGGTTTATGAAAGCAACAGAATTGAAGTCTGAGGTCCACACAGCTAGACCTTTCCCTTTAGTGTGTTCACCCCCAAAGGAGGCAGGGTCTCCTTTCTCACATACAATCAAGTTACCTTGCAGAGGTGACTAAGATACTCACGCTTCCCCTGGGTTTCTATTACTCAGTCTTTACTGAACAAATATATATGGAACTCCATTTAGGTAGGAGGCCCTGTGCCAGGCATTGCAGATAAAGTGGTGAACATATGTAATCACAACCACTCTTTCCAACAGCTTATGGCCCATCTAGGAAGATAGTCCCTGAACAGGGAACACTGGCCTAATATAAGTGTGTAGGGGGGATCAGGGGAGTTTCCTTTGGAGCTGTGATATGTAAGCTGATACCTGAAGAATGGGCAGTGTCAGTGATATCAAAGAGAAGATGAGGCTGGGCGCGGTGGCTCATGCCTGTAGTCCCAGCACTTTGGGGGCCCGAGACAGGTGAATCATGAGGTCAGGAGTCTGAGACCACCCTGGTCAACACGGTGAAACCCTGTCTCTACTAAAGATACAAAAAATTAGCCAGGTGTGGTAGTGCGTGCCTGTAATCCCAGCTACTCAGGAAGCTCAGGCAGGAGAATCACTTGAACCCGGGAGGCAGGTTGTAGTGAGCTAAGGCTGTGCCATTGCACTCCAGCCTGGGTGACAGGGTGAGGCTCCATCTCAAAAAAAAAAAAAAAAAAAAAAAAAGATGATTTGGACTTACTGCTACCTCTCAGGAAGTTTTCATTTATAAGGAGTTTAAGACACACAGAACCTGACCTTTATCATACAAAGTAGAATATGAACAATTGCACCTGGAAGATAGAAACAAATATCAGATGTACCTATAGAAAGAAGAAAATCAACATAACTCAGATCAGTAAAAGTTTCATGTAGGAAGCAAAGTACGACATGTTACTATCCCTGTGATATATGGATTATCTACAAGTAGCAGATGGAAGAATTGAGTCCCAGGTCTCCTGATCATTATTCTAAGCCCGGACTTCCTTTGCATTTGAATCTACAGTTTTTAGGACATGAATCTTGGGCCTATCATACTCGACATTGGAAGTTACATAAAAGGACAAGTAAAGGGAAAATGGCATGTACAGAAAAACAGCAATTTGCGCATGAACTACTGCCCGCCAGTTTCTGTAGTTGTTGGTGCGGAAGGAAAAGAGATTGGGAACTGGATGAATAAAAAATTATTTGCAAAGAGAACTTCCAGTGAGGACTGTATAGACAAAAGTTTCAGACATCATGGAGAATTTCACTGGAGAAAGAATTGATGTAATTTGTCCTCACACCATGAAAGGCCCCCTTCTGCATAAATGTTTGTAAGCTGTTTGCATGAAGGTATTAACAAATGACATTCAAATAGTTTCGTGATTTACATGATCAGAAACTTGAAATAATTCTCTTAAATATTAAAAAAAAACGAGATAGTATTAAGTGGTTTCATTTTAGTGCCAAAAAATAATGACTTTCTCATTTGGGAAAAGCCAAGTTGGTTCAAGCCAAATTGGTTTATGCCAAGCTGAAATATATTAGTCTCACCTTTCTCCTGCACAGATCAGTTCAATAATCTAGCTTTAATGAACTTCCTTGGTCTTCTCTTTATTGGTCTCCTTATGGCCATCAGCCCAAAGAGCATTTGATGGTGTGGACTTGCTTTTATCAACAACCAAATCAGCACTGATCAGGAAACCAATGTGTTAAATGTGTAGGGATTTTCTTCAGTAAAATTGAGATGTCTGTGTTGGTTCCCTTTAAAAAATGTCTTTACATTTCTCTCATTGATGTTAGGCCCTAATGTCATCCAAGAGCACTTATTTGAACTCTAACAACTTTAGGCATTTTTCCATATTCCAAATATTATTCCAAATATCTTAAAACCATATTGTGTTATATTTCCTTCCTTCAAGTCTCAGATTCTTTATATTACTGTTAAAAATGACAGATGATATTTGCCCTATTCCTAATGATTATCATCTATCTGATCATCTCTCCCTATTGTGAAATCTCAATTTCATGGCCAGATAAACTTTACAAGTGGCTGGGAGGTTTCTGAGACTTCGGTTTCTATGCAACTTATTCAATAGACTCTAAAGTAAAAATACCCTTATTCAAATACAAGAAACCAATAAATAAACACATGAGGATATGAGGCTAATTTAAGAGTTAATTTGTTGCTCCAACTAGATGTGGTGTCATTTTAGGGAAATTCCCCCAAAAACAGTCTCGAAAGGGATGTATGCTTAAGACCTCCAAAAGAATATTCAGCAAAAGAGACCTGTTCAGACCCCTCAAAACACAGCAGGTCGGCAGCAGCTTATTCCCCCAACTTGGAGCAAAATTGATTTTTCACAAAATTAACTAAAGTATATTTAAATGTAGAAAAGTTCTATTGATGCCCAGACACCAAAAAGGCAACACAGGTCCAAGCCACAGACACTGGAAATCCTGCACTACTCTCTTCTTCATTTCCTGCAGAATACAAGTATCCCATTTGCTCAGAGCCCAGATGGTGACTCGGAGGGTCAGGTTCACTACTTTCTGAGCATCTACACAGCCTGTTCTTCCACCTGCTCATCCTGCAATGCTGCTGGGATGACAATGCCGGAATAGTCCCTGTTCACGTTCCTCTTTACATGTACAAGTGGAATTTCCTTCTTGGGGAAACAATATTTAAAACAGCCAGCTTAGGGATAAGACATTTTCAAATATTTCATGTCAGTGTTCTGTCTGCTTTTGAAGTTGAAGACTCTAGAGATGGCAACAGACATGCAAGGCTTTGGTAAAACTGAGTAAACCAAATTAACGTTTTGAGAATAAGGGAATTCAGCAAAAACTGCACATGGCTTCTCTCAATGTTGCCAGGCAAATTGGAATTCCTTTTAGTTATAACATAGAGTTCATTCATTTTGAAATTACAGATGTTGTTATATTCTCAAACAATGACACTTTTATAAATGTTAGTGAGTTTCCCAAATTCTCTCCATCACTAATACTGGAGTTAACATCTCCTTGATAATTTTTAAGTACTCTAATCTCTTTATTTAAAGAAAAAAAATCACAAAATTATATTATACCGTAGATTTATTTGCCTCCTGAGTAGACTGCCACTAAATTCTGTTTAATACAGGTTAAAATCACTACGTGTGACAGGTATGGTTTTCTCATCAAGGACTTAAAAAGCACTGTGTTCTTTCTAAAGTGCCGAGGCAGCAGTAATGAGCCAGAGCTCTGCACAGCCAAGTGTCCCTCCCTGCACCCACTGAGAGCAATAAAAAGCTGAGTTCCAACCTTGGTGACTGGTGAGTTCCCTGGAAGCAGAAGGCAAGGGCGTGTAGTGGAGCTCCGGGGAGCCGGCAACATCCTCACTGGAAGCCTGTGTGACATAAACAAAGTCAACATGAAGCAACACCAAATACCAAACTCCTCATTTACCTAGACTCGTCTCCTTGGGATCTAAGCTTGGAGAAAATTATCCACCAAGATATTTCTTAGGAAGCAAGAGTTGTTTTTGTTGAAATAATATTCTGGTAAGTGTTGGGTAAGATCCAAAGCTTTGAGGGGCCTCAGTACATATGGAATAGCTCTAAGAAAAGGGGGCAGTTTATGTGCTGAAATGAAAGGAGAGGGAGGAGGAGAAAGAGAGAGGCAGAAGACAGGAAAAGTTAAAGGCTTAGATTCCCATCAGGCCTTCATCCAGTAATTCCCACAAAGTAAAGGCTGGCTATAGGCAGATTTCTTTGGATACTAGTGAAGAGGTTAAGTTCTGCCCCTAGGGATAAATGGGGAAAACCAGGGCTGACTTCCATGAGCCCAGTGGCATGAAAGACTCAGCACAATGAAGTCACCATAGGAAAGGATATAAATTGTCTTGTGTTGTGCACTGGGGATTCTGGCTCAGTTTAACAACAGCGATGAGAAATACGTCTGAAATTTGGATTTGGGATGTAGTGCTTATCAACAAATGTGTCACTCCAAGGCCTAAAAGAAAATAACATCAGATACATCTAGGATGATGCTTTTTCACTGCATGCAGACAACTCTTTAACCATAGAACGGTGTCTGAGATGGCCCAAGCTGCTAAGGCTCTCTTTTCAGAACCCAACATCCTTGTGAGCTAAAGCCAAAAGAAAGTACTTCAGCTTGGGGTCAGCTATCACTCAGAACCAATGGCCAGTGTGCCACACTCACAGTGTGGTTGCTAGTAGCAAGAAGCATTATTACCACTGTAACTCTTAACTGAGATGCCTAAATCAAATGCAGCTTTTTTTTTTTTTTAATATCCCAAAAAGAACATCTGCTAGGATCAAAATCTGAAGCTTACAATCTTTCCAAGCTTCGTGAAAAAGTAAATTTCATTAATGCTACATTTTTCTTTCCGGAGTAGGAAATACATTCTATGGGATATATTTGCCCTCCTAAAAGCAGGCCTTTTCTCCAAAGAGATTACCTATATTATAGGAATCAAAACTAAGTAGGAGATTAGACCTACTTGCTAGAAAAACCCTTTAAATTTCATTTCTGACATTTGAGACGTTTGACTAAGCGGCTTTCAGTGGAGACTTACAGGAAGAGAGTGCAGCAAAATCAGAAGCCCTGTCCCTAGGTAGAAAACAGTTTTCAGGTCGCACTTCTTCACTCCAGCTCCAAGGCAAATATACGGTGTTTCAAGTTGGATCCAAGACTATTGGGTCCACAGAAATAAAGGCTTAGTCATCAAGAAAAACATGTTTTAAAGTAGGAAAGACTTTTCCACTTTTTAGCACACTACAAGAATGTGGAGCCCAAAATTAGATTAAAAATCAAATACTACAGTCACCAAGTATCTCTCTATTAGTATTCAAGGTCTCCTGTAATTTCTACATGATGAATGAAACATGATGATAGTGTCCTAAATATGACATCTATTTAATGCTTGAGGCAGGATATATGGGGTGAGGGTACAGGGGTCATCCTCCCTAGATCTATCATACTTCCTCCATAGGAAGCCATAGCTGTCAATATTTCTGCTCCATCTCATCACTTTAAAAAAAGACCCAAAAATCCAGTATGAGTTTTAGTTTGTTGTGTTGTGATATTTCTTAGAACTTTTAATCTCGATTTGGGCTCTTGACAACTTGATGACAGCTTTTTTCTACAATTACTGGAACAAATGCCACCTTTCCGGAAACACCTCTGACTGTGCTACACATTAGAATTCTGTAACCAAGCGTAAAAGAGATATTTAGTTTTGTTCCGTATTTTAGGTAGAGCAAAAAATGGTGTGGCTTCTGTTGTTTTGCAGTCATCATTCTATGACCAGCACTTAATTACTTTTCTGCTCAGTGTCCATTGATAAACTCACATCATGGAAAATAATCCAGGAAAGAATGATTTTGCAAACTATGCCTTTTGGTGGGACTTCTATGGCTGGATGTTTAGGAAAACAACTACAAATCAATGTTCCAACTATCAGCTCTTTGACTTGGCTTTTTTCAAAATGAAGCCCATGTGATCCTTTCAATAGTGATGTTCACTGAACCTTAGGATTAGAAGCATAATTCAGAAAGACACAATTATCATATGAAAGAAGTGGGCAAGAAAATGTCTTAAATTTATACAGTATCTGCCAAAGAATAAAGAACTCGCCTTGAAACTGAGGCAGTATACCCATTGTATACTGAGTATGCAGTAATGTAAAATTTAAATAATGTTTTCTTTTGCTTGGATTAAGAAGATATGCCTAAAATGAGAATAAGCAAATCTGAGTAAATCTGAATCTTGAAGATTATAAAGACTCTCAAATATTTGAATCCTTGGCAAATTTGTTGTTGTTATTGAGACAGAATCTCACTCTGTTGCCCAGGTTGGAGTGCAGAGGCACAATCTCAACTCACTGCAACCTCTGCCTCTCCGGTTCAAGCAATTCTCATGCCTCAGCCTCCTGAGTAGCTGGGATTACAGGCACGTGCCACCACATCCAGCTAATTTTTGCATTTTTAGTAGAGACAGGGTTTTACCATGTTGCCCAGGCTGGTGTTCAACTCCTGGCCTCAGGTGATTCACCTGGCTCAGCCTCCAAAAGTGCTGGGATTACAGGCGTGAGCCACCACACCCGGCTCTTGCCATATTTTGTAAATGCCTATGGCAAGGAATTATAGTTTTACATTTTACTTTTTAAATTCTCCTGTCAGGAAATACTTGCAATATCTACAATAAATAATTAATATCCAAATAAAAAAAGAATGTTTTTAAATCAATAGAAAATATTATAGAAAAATAGACAAAGGAAATGTCTGGAAATTCAAAGATGAGAAAACCTGAACAGTCAATGAACATAAGTGAAGTCGCTGAAATTTACTAGGACTAAGGGCAATGCAAATTAAAACAAGATATGATTTTTCCACTCATCATATTGACAAACTTTTAAGTCTCACAATAGCAAGTACTAGTGAGAACAAAGGAAAAAGAAACTGTTATCCTCTCATTCCTTGCTAGTGGGAATGTACATTGGTTCGACTGCTTTGAAGAGTAACTTAGCAATATCTAATAAAATTGAAAATTGGTGCAGCAATTTCACTTAAAATATATACTCTACAGAAAATCTCACATGGTTCTGCAAATTGAGACATAAAACAATGTTTATTGCAGCATTATTTATAACAGAAGAAACTGGAATTAACTCAAATGTCTGTCGATGAGGAAAATAAATAAATATAATGTTGTATATCAATAAGACCAAATAATATTTAGTATTTAAGAGAAACAAACCTGATTTCTATATCTCACTTAGAATAGGTCTAAAAATGTAATACAGAGTGAAAATTCAAGTTGCAACATGATAAATGTAATATAATATTTATGGAAACATAAAGTTTGTTGATTTCATGTATGTATGGAAACATCTAAAAATTATAAAAAATATACACTAAATTCATGAAAAAGATTGCTTCTGCCAAGGGGCAGTGTAGTAGGACTGGGGCTAGTGGGATGTGGAGAGAGGGGAACTTCAGCTGTATATATGATGTTCTTTCTTTCATTTAAAGAAGACTTTAAAAAAATGTCAAAGTATTAGAAACCACAAATTCTGGATGATCCCTACATGTGTTCATTATTTTTAAAACTTTTCTACATTTTGGAAATTTCTCAGACTTAAGCCTGAAATTTTTTAAAAAACACCAAAAGGCCCTATTTCTTTTCTAATCCATGCACTCCTATATTGACATGAACCCATAATGAGAGAAAAATTCCTGTAACAGTTCTCTAGTACTTGTACAACATGGATGAATGTCATCTCTGATTGGCTTTTTGTGATGAAATATCCCATTTCTGTTTCTTCTAGAGCTACTGAGAGTGAGTTCTAGAATAGAAAAAAGCAGATGATGGTAAATATGTATCCCCTTCCCCGCAAGGCTTGAAACACTCATTCTGGCCTTGTAAGTCCTTCTGCTGAATATACATTAAAGCATTCTGAAGGTTACTTGATTCTTCTCCTGCTTACAATCAAAGAGTTACCAATAATTTTTAAAACTCACATCAATAAAGGAAATAGCCACTAATATACTGCACTCTGCAATATCCATAACGGAAAGAAGGAAGGTAGAACTTTGGCAACCTGCTTGGAGAAGATTCAATGCACGTACAGTGTATTCTACAACAGACTTGCAAAGCGAGAATTTCACTCAGTGATTACCGGAACTGATAAATGCGTAAAATTCAAGCCCCTTTCCAATGGGTGCATTCAATGAAAAACTGCAGTCCGGTGGATATTTCTGAATGTCATGGACGCTCTCAAAGAACTTGATACAGACCACAGGAGGAGAGATTTGGCAGACTTCGAAACAAGAAGGGGGCAGCTACAAAGTTGTTTAATAGCCATAAATCTCCCACTATTTTTCACAAAATACCATCTAAGACCACAGCTCCACAACTCATTCCCCATCACTCAACTCAAGTGGAGTGCTTTGGCATGCTCGCTCACCCTTAAATCATATACCACAGAAAGTGATCCCGAGTCTGGGAAATATGTCAGCCTCTTTCAAGCAAAAGCAATCTTCACTTTTCATCACAATTCATTCCCTGAAACCATGGTATAAAGCTGACTCTTCTAAAAACATTTATTTTCTCTCATAAGAAAAAGCATCACTCATTTAGTTATCAAGTATTTAATAACCACCTACTATATGCCAAGCCCTGTGCTAAGAATACCAAGAAAAATAAAATGAGAACGTTGGTTGCATTCCTGGGTCATAAAAAAAAAAAAACATACTATGATTAATACTGGTTACAAAGAGCCATCAACTCATAGCGTGTCCCTCACACTCCCATACTCTGGATTATCACAGAATGTTGTCCCTGACCTTGATTATGACATCTAAACCCCTGTAACAGTAGTTATGTCCTTACCCATTTCTCATTCATACTAACAGAGAGCTTTAGAGGTTAACTATATGAACTTTCTGAAACTAATTATACAATTAACCCTTGTGCCCAACATACTGCCAGAAACATAGGAAGAAGTCAATGCATGATAACTGAATGAGTAAAACATTTTAAAGTCAAAGATAAAACTACATACCATGATTGTAATTAAACATGAAAGTGCAGGCCAAGTTGCCAGAATCAGAACATAAAGACTTGCCATCTTCCGAAGGATTAAGTTAGAGAAACTAAAGAACCAGGTAGAAGGCTGAAGCTTCCCACCCCTCTCACAGACTAAGGTACCATGCCTTTCACTAAAGCAAGGGAGAAGGTGTCACTGACAGACAGATTAAGTTGGGAATAATAGACAGGTTTGAAAGCAGGAACAGCCATATCCTGTCTAGAGTAAGAAGCCAAGAACTTGGGAGGAAAACAAAAGGCAAGGAAGGGATGAGGGTGAGTCTGGAACCAAGAGACCAAGAAAAGATCCCAATGGAGAAGAAGTCAGTCTGGGTAAAAGCTGACCATGAAGCTGAGTGAGGGCGCTGAAGGGTAATTCAATTGAGAAGCTGGTCACAGCAGAGGCTGGTGGGGAGAGGAGTATTGTGTCAAAAGCCTCTCTGGAATAAGAAAGACTTTTGAAGGCAATGGGCCGGAGCTTCCCATTTGTTTCTATCTGATCTACAGGGGACCCAGTTCTGCCAGTGCCCACAGTGGCATCTGGCCCAGAGTAGTAGTTCACAAATATTTATGAAAGGCAGGGAAGGAAAAAGAAAAGAAGGGAGGGAGGAGGAGAACTAGGAAAGGAAAAAAGGAAGGAAGGCCTGTGGCTTGGGCATCTTATGGGATATTACATAACTAATCCAATCACAGAATGTAAGAGTTGTTAAAGATCTTACGGCCGGGCGCGGTGGCTCAAGCCTGTAATCCCAGCACTTTGGGAGGCCGAGACGGGCGGATCACGAGGTCAGGAGATCGAGACCATCCTGGCTAACACGGTGAAACCCCGTCTCTACCAAAAAATACAAAAAACTAGCCGGGCGAGGTGGCGGCGCCTGTAGTCCCAGCTACTCGGGAGGCTGAGGCAGGAGAATGGCGTGAACCCGGGAGGCGGAGCTTGCAGTGAGCCGGATCTCGGCCACTGCACTCCAGCCCGGGCGGCAGAGCGAGACTCCGTCTCAAAAAAAAAAAAAAAAAATCTTACAAATCAACTAGAGCAGTGGTTCCAAAACATTTTTATCAGACACTTATATAACAGAAGAAAAAATAAAATCATCTAAATATTGCATGTTATGGAAGTGATCATAATGTCTTTTGGTAACCTAATACAACTATAAGTACAAAGGAAAGAGAAAGATGCAAAGATATTAATTACCTAGTATTAAGTGAACATAGTAAACATTAAAATAATACATAGGTTGTGGTTTTTAACTACATAAAATTTGGATTAGGTAGAATACGCAAAGATAAAAAGATTTTTGGGCTGGGCACAGTGGCTAACATCTGTAATCCCAGCACTTTGGGAGGCTGAGGCAGGTGGATCACCTGAGGTCAGGAGTTTGAGACCCACCTGACCAATATGGTGAAACCTTGTCTCTACTAAAAGTACAAAATTAGCTGGGCGTGGTGGCATGCGCCTGTAGTCCCAGCTACTCAGGAGGCTGAGGCAGAAGAATTGTTTGATCCCGGGAGGCGGAGGTTGCAGTGAGCTGAGATCGTGCTACTGCACTCCAGCCTGGGGGACAGAACGAGACTCCATCTCAAAAAATAAATATTTTTGCTAGCAGTATGATCAAGATGGTTGGTGTTGTAAACTTTATTTAACATATCATTACTTCTTATAAGTTATAATATTTACAAATTGAAACACTACTCATATACAATTGCTGATATGAAATAATGCCTAGTCCATTAAATATTTTTCAATCTGCCCTATCAGAGATTGAGGAGAGAGGAAAAAAGAGAAGGGAGGAAAAATACAAATTGAGGAAAAAGAAGGAAATGGTAAAGAAAGGAGGCAAAGTGTGCGACAGGATCTAATATTTCTTGAATATATAGTAAATGCTAATGGTTATCCAATGTATGAGATATGTCCTATATTCCTCTCATTTGAAAAACGAAAAAAACTGAGACTTAGGAAAGATTAGTAACATGTCCAAGGCTATCCAGTTCTAAAGTCCAGAGTGTGATTAGAAACCAAGTCAGCCTGACTCCTAAAGCCCAAACTGTTGCCATAGCCCCACACTCTCTCTGCATTGGAGCCCTCAGGTTTTCATGATGCTCTTCTTCTGACCATTACTCTATTCTCCCCTGCCTCACTGTCCACTGGATACTTGTCCCTTCTGCAGAACTGCAGACATCAAGATTGTAGGGGCCAGTCCTAATTTGACAGTGAATGCTTTGCAGCACCTAACAGGACAACTTCTCAAAGCATTGAGACAAGATTATCAAATGAGAAGGAATTTACTAATAGCACGGGGTAGTTTTAATAAGGGCAGAACATCCTATCTACAAATAAATATCTTTATCCAAAGAAGTATGATGGAGCACAAATTAATAGTTTGCTGCTAATTAATTCTTGCTGAAGATTTGCTTTGTGTCATATGTTCAAACATAGAACATAATCAATATGTCATATAACCTCCAAGTAATGTGGGGGTGTATACATCACATTTATTGAGGATTAATTATACGCAGACATTTTATAATTTATTTTCTCTCATTGTTTCATTTAACCCTATCAATAGCCTTATAATACAAGTGTCACAGGATCCTTGGGGTGTCACTTTTCTAGTCAGAAACCTCTGTGGCCCGTGGCGTCTTTGCTTGAGTTTTGCTCGGGCTCACTGGGCTCATTCCACACACTTGGCCCAGCAGGCTGCGCTTGGTTGGCACTACCGGTCCAGATCCCACATCTGTCAAGGGTGAGCCAGGCATGGAGTGGCAAGGAATGTGTGAGTGAGCACAGGGTTAGGCCACAGCGCACAGCTAGGTGTGCTGGCTGCGCAGCACCAGCAGGCAGGCAGCTCTAACGGCCAGTTCAGGCGCTGGCTCCAAGCGAGGCTGCAGCTAGACCAGGCGTCCTGCAAGTAACTTCCACCATGGGCACCAGGGAATGCCGTGGTGCCTGGAAGCTTGGAGACGCCAGGAACCACAGAGCCCTAAAGAGGGCGTCACAGCCCTGGTTTGGAGAGCCCCTAGGTCTGGGCTCCCTGAAGGGCCGCAGCTCCTCTCTCCTCATCACCTGCAACGTGGCAGGCGGGGAAGCATGTTTCAGTCCTGTTTGTGTTACAGCTCATTTAGTCCGGCCATTGGCGGATCTTGAGTTCTTGTCCTGCATCCAGAAAGAATGAGGTACGTGGACAACTTGGAGGGTGAGCAAGACAGAGAGGAGCTTCATTGAGCGAAAGAATAGCTCTCAGAAGACCCACAGTGTGTAGCTCCTTTAGGCAGGCAGGTCATTGGAGTGGGGAGGGTGTCTATGGGCTCAGAAGGGAGGAAGTGAGTGCTGATTGGTCCATGGGCTGCCATGGGCCAGCCGGAAAAAGCATCATAAATTCTCACTCCAGGCAGTGGACTCCTCCCGGAACTAGAAGCCCGGCCCCCAGGCTTCAAGCCATTCCTGGCTTTGAAGATGGGGTTTCACTGGGGATCCACACCCTTCCGCCTAGGGACCTGTCTGCCTTCCACGTTTGCCAGGCTGTTCATGCTGAGGGTTGTCTGCAGGCCCGCAGGAGCTGCCCTCAGCACCCCCTAGGCTGCTTCCTGCGCTCACTGACGCCCAAAGTCTGGAGGGGGCCAAAGCAGCAGGGGGCACTGGCGTGTGAGTGCCGCCCCGAGTGCACGCAAACCCAGCTGGGTCACGACAGCGCTCGGGCTTGGCCACAACTTTGCTCTGCACTGGAGTGGGCACCGGGAGCAGGGAGAGGCCCAGAAGCAGGAGCAGGCACTTCCAAGCCCACAGGGGCAGGGGCTTCCCAGGCCCCTGAGAGCACAGGGATGCCAGGGTCTAGAACACGGCTGGGAAACTGCAGCTGCACACAGGAGTGCGGGCTCCCGCCCCGCCAACTGGGTAGAGGGTGGGGCTCTTGTCTGTCCCTGGCTCCCACCAGCTCTTCCTCCCGCACTGAAGCTAGCATCTTTGAAGCAGCTGCTCCAGACAGGCCGCGGCTGCCATCACAAGTACCATTAACACTACCACTTTATAGGTAAGGCAGTTGAGATTTAGAGAGAGGCTATAGTACTTGTCCAAGAAAACCCAGCTAGTATGTGGAGACCGGAATTGAGAAATAACACAGCTTGATTCCATAGCCTGAATCCTAAGCACTGTACAATGAACTTGATGTTCAAAGGTGCCTGGCAAAGAAAACCCTCCTAGGCTTATTTAGTGCACATACAAAGGTAGGTAATATGTTAGCAGTGAGATATGAATCAACTCATGTTAATATGCAACATATTTTGTGGCGTGCTAATAAAACTATCAGCTTATTTAATAATACATGAAAGATTAGCTGTGCAATGTAGACAAATTAGTGTTTCAGATCTCTTTGGCCTTTTGGGTTCAAATAAACAGGGGTGTGTAAGTGTTAACCTGTACTGGCTTACAAGAAGTAATTATTAAGGTTTCAGGAACTTTGGTCAGTTGTTAAACACAGGTATTATTTAAAATTATATACACTTAAAATTGAATAAATTACCTTATTTAACAAGACTCCTCACTTCTTATTTTACAAAATTTTACTGTTATTTATGCTCTTGAAATTGAGTCTACTGTATTTGTATGATAGAAATACTATATAATGATGTGCAATCACTTTCCAACTCTTCGGTGATGGCACTTTGTAGCTTGACATTGGCCACTGCGGGAGTATTTGCGGCAGAAACTGGCAAATGCTACAAGTTAGAGCTTGATTTATTGGTGTGCATTTGCTAAACTTGAAGTGATGGAGAAAATGTTAATGTAGCAGATAGAACCTAAAAGAATGTTGTGTGACTGGGCATGATGTCTCACACCTGTAATTCTAGCACTTTGGGAGGCCAAGGTAGGCAGATCACTTGAGCCCAGGAGTTGGAGACCAACCATGAGCAACATGGCAAAATTCCATCTCTTAAAAACAACAAAAAAAGGATGTTGTGTCGTAGCATAATGGTAGCAAAATATTAACTTGTGCTCCATACATTTTTGGCTAAATATAATTGCTTATTTATAGATAGGATGTTCTGCCTTTATAAAAATTACCCTTGGTATTAGTATATTCCTTCTCATTTAATAATCCTTCCTTAATTCTTTGAGAAGTTGCTTTGTTGGGTATTGCAAAGCATTGTGAATAGCACAAAAATTTGAAAAAATATTCTTCCAGTATTCAAAAACTATTATCCAATTCAGCAAAATATGTTATATCATTAACAAATGAGTAAAGTTCTGACAAACTCATTAAGATAAAGGAATATCAACCAGCATTCCAGTTGGAACTACAGTTGTTCATCAATTGCAACCACAGATATGAGATAACAAGAGTTTGGTCAAGATCATTGAAAGTATCTGTGACAATTAAGTGATTGTAAGGAATTTTTTTATAAAGAGTACTATATATTCAATTTTTATTTATTTTTAATTGTGTTCTACACATCATTTATATAACTAAAAAATGCAATAAATTATATATGCATGTGATACACACACTTTTTTTCCCAGAGATTTGGCTGTTAAGCATTTACCTACACATCACTATATATAACACCTTTCAAGTAGCTTCTAAAGTATGTTTCAGGCTATGGAGAAAGGGCTATTTTATAGTCTAGGAATGGAAAGAAGAGTAAGACAAATACTAAGCTTTCAAGGATTCTGTTCTTGACTAATTCACAATTTGTATATCGTTTAACTCTCTGTTTTCTGTGCTCTGATGCCTTATTGATCAAGATTTAGAGCCAGGCTCCATCTTGGGCAATATACTTAAACTCGTTAAGCCACATTTTGACTAACAGTGATAATGGTGATAATAGTCACAGTCATGATCATGATAGTTAAAAAGTGCTAACACTTATTAGCATTTTTAGTTAGTGCTTACCTTGTGTCAAGAACTGCGTTAAACACTTTCCATGTATTGATTTATTCAGTCTTCACAAAGTTTCATGAAGGAGTCACAACTCCTAGTTCTGTTTTACAGATGAAGAAGCTGAGGACCAGAGAAATTAAGTCCCGTGACTAAACTCTCACTTAAGTTCTTGGGTAACTACTACTTGGCAGAGCTGGGACACAAATCCAGGCAGTTTGCCTCCACTTGCCGCTGTCTTGACAATACAATGTTATGCTGCCTCCCTTCCCAATAAAGGTAAATGTTAAATAAGGTAAGAGACAACCATCTTAGCCACTGCTCATGGATGTTAGCCATGATTTATTCTTACTTCACTCTAATTTTGTTTAATATCTTATCTCTTCAACTGGACTTTAAGTCTCTTGAGAGGTAAAGCTAATGTTGTATAGCTTTTTCTGCCCTTCACAGTAGCCATAACAGAGACATGCCCATATTTCATAATTAAATAGGCATTATATGAATTAACTTTGCTTCTCACTTGTCAAGCAGAAAAGCACTACTGAGATCCCTTCTGGGAGAAAAAATGGTGAGATTCCTAACTTCATTATAACCCAAATTCATCCATCGATTCACTGCATTGTTGTGATGCTCTAACAATATTTAGATGGTCTCATCTAACCCAGACGAGAAGGCTACACATGGCGTATCTCAACTGGGTTTGTAGGACTGTCTTAGAAATAATAATATGTCATGGTAGTCCTAAAGGCTTGATTTATTTTGGCTTAAAAGAAGCAACTTGCTTCATGTGTCTCTTTTCCTCTCATGGAGGTTTTTTTTAATCTCGAGGGCTGCGGGTCAAGTTCTGTCCTTGGAACCAAAGTACTTTTCCAAAATGAGTTGAAGCCAGCTCTGTCAAGCTAGGCCAGATCTGCTGTCAGTGCCTTTCCCAAATACATCAGACCCTCTGCTTGTAAAAATAAATTGATACCAATGCAAGAAATTTATTAGGAGATGACAGCCCAGTTCATAATGGAAATATGGAGAAAACATCATCCTTCAAAACTGACAGTTTATCCATCATGCCTCAGATTCCTGAGATATAAGCAGACACTGTCACATGCAATCCGCTGAGGACACATCTTGGATTTCCTTATGACAGGAAACTCTGAAATAATCCAGAAGTAGGGAAGGACTCGCACTGCCCTTAATGTGCTCAGCCATAAATTTTTAGCATTCACAGAAGAAACATGTGGCCAAGGAAATGAATGATGGGGGAAATCAGAAAGCCTGGGATTCTCAAAGGCCTCTTCTTGTCTCTTGGGGATGATGAACTAGGGATAGGGGTCAGAGAGGGTTACTGCACCACCATGAGGGACATCAATACCCTGTTATGTGTAAGCAGAGCCAACAGGTGGCAGGGCACCACTGCATACATACCACAGTCTGCTCTGTGTGAGGTTTGGGGACCTGGTCATCTTGCCCTGCTAACTTTTCAATTGTGGCTATTTTGCTTAACTTGTTATTTATATTAATAAACTTGGGACAATTCAAGAGGGCCATTGTAATTAGGAGTAAATGCAAGTCTATTTGTGGGGATCACAAGAAGCCTGATCTTTGCAGGCTTAATGAGGCGACCTACCCAACCCCATACAAAATAATTGTGTATTATATTAAAAGCCACTTCGGAAAATATAATCCTGGTAGTAAACTGGAATGAAATGAACATGGTATTAAAGGGGGAAAAATATTCACTGCCAATTTTATGGGGCCTTAAAATATTTATGTTTTAAACTTGCATTCTTTGGAGATTTGCTGAGTGTTGCTAGAGCTGGGAAACTTTTTTAATGAGATACATGCATATTTTTCAAATTTACAGATCTTTTTTCACAAAAATGGAAAGTCATAAATGTGAAATGGAAACCTAAACAAGGCAAGTGCAGCTTTAATGGCCTTAGATTCTTAATTGACTCTTCATATTAGAAAAAAATTAAAAACACAGGAAATTTCACTTAAATATGAATAACATGCAAGGAACTTTTGTTTTATGTCAGTGTCTATCCGATTAAAGTACAGAGCATTAGCATAAATATGATAACCCAAATAAACTTGAGTTTTGCTGCATTTATGTTAAGTGGGCATGAATAGGATACGTGTGCATTCTTGGGTTACTTAAAAACAGAGTCAAATACTGGCTTTTGTTCTACTTCCCAAATGAATCTCTAAGAACAGCAGGGAAACAAATTACATGTTGATCAAGTCTTTATTTCTTTATTCATAGGTACCAGTGGTTGAAAAAAAACGCAAATGGGTCTGTAATTCTCAGACACTGAATCCCTCTTTAAATGCTCTCATTCTTCGCAAGAGGCAAATGAACTTCTAATTGTTCACATTTGTTTCAGCCAATCTTCCTGATTCCCTTTCTCATGAAAGACCTAAAACTCTGTTGACTTTACATGTCCAAATTAAATATATCTCTGTTTTCCTTTTGCTTTCAATATGAGTGCATGCCAGCATGACTTAACATTCATCCAGAGTTTATTTCAATATTAGTGGAAAACAAGCCATTTTTCAGTTTAATGAATAGCATCAGTGTCTCCCTTTTAACCAAAAATGTGACCTTAAACTTGATGGATCTCACCAGAAGGCACATTTTCAAATTATTTTTCTATTGGAGGTTATGAATATCGTTTCCCAAATTATTGTGACAGCTGTGAGGGGAAAGCCTGCATCACAGACCCAGCAGCTTAGAAACAAAACTCAGACCTAACAAAATGGTAGTTTCCTTTATGAAATGAGAAAAGGGGAATGGAAAAGGAAGCATGAACCACATGGGAGGGAAAAAATACCTCTTTTGAGACTTATGCAACAGGAGAAGAGTCATGTAAAGGCCCCGAAATTCCCATACTTTTTTGTTACTACCATTTTTGTTTCCCAATCATTCTAAATTGGGAAGGTAAAGGCTGAGCCTTACTGATTCAAAAAACCTCCAAGAGGACATCTGATATTTCTTCCTTATTAAGGATGACGGAGTGTAATTGATGTGCCTGGTGCCTGGCCAATTCCAACTTTTTTGAGAATGCTGCTTAATGTGTGGACATTATTTTTGAACTACTGAACGCCAGAAAATAACGAGCTGGCATTCAGCTTTGGTGAATAAGACCCTGAATTTTCATCTAAAAGCAGTTTTGAGTTATTGCTGTAGATAAGGTGTAACTGTGCAAGGGAATTTTATCCATGTTTCTCCCATGAATCATAAATGAGGAAAAAAATTACAGTCTAAATTGCACTTAAAAGGAATAAAGTCTTTTCATGTCATACATGATTTATCAAAATGATCTCATTTTAAGGGTACTGTGGTGTATCTTGATTAATCGCATTAGGAAGCGTGATGAATGGCCTCTTTAATGGTAACACAGGATTTATTGGCAGCATCCAGACTTGAACCAGAAGGGTAAGAAGTAAAACATACAATAGATAGCTAATGCAGATAGGATGTCAGTAATGTGCTGGCTTGTTGTAAAATTATACCAGGAGCCTTAGTTTCAGGAGCTTCTGAAACTGCCAGAGGGTGGACAGCAAACAAGTTTTGGACAGGACCTTGGGTGCCACCTCAAATCCAGTCTGACCCTTCCCTAACTTGTTGCAGTGCAAGTAAAATCACTCTGCTGGACTGTAAAAAGAAGGTGTCTATGAAATCTGGGAAAAACTTGGAAATTCCTAGTAAGAAGAGGGAGACACCCGCCTTTCGAGATCAGCGCTCCTTGCCCTTTTGCCCTATTTTAATATCCTCTTCACATTTCTCTTTAATATCCTAAATGCCTTTTTTTAAGCCTGCTCGAGTCTGCTCCCACTAATTTCCTCTAAGGCTGACAGATCAGAGGCTTTCCTCGAACTGTTCCTTTTGGAGCTGAGAAGCCCTCCTCATAATCCTGCTGCTTGTCCGCAATTAATCCTTCCAGTTGCCTCATTATTACCTCCACCACCCACAGACAGAGGAAGCTCTGACCCACTGGACACTGGCTCCCGACTGAAGCTTCAAAGGTGCCAATCACACCCTCATCAGAAAGGTGCCTGCTGTCAGCATCAGAGGTTTTCATCCCCTCCTCCCCGCTGATCAAACATTCTTCCTCAGAAGATTAATTCAGAGTCCCCGCCCATTTCCTCCCATATCCTCTTTCCCTTTTTGGTTTACCCAACGATCCATCTTTGCCTCGAAAAGGGAAGCCACGGATAATAGAAGTCCTTTCAAAACAAAAGCTGGGCAAAGGCAAATTTAAATCCCAGCTGTTATCAACTTTTTTTTTTTTAACCCATTTAAACATCTTAAGGCAGTGAGGATTAGGGCCTGGCCTGAAATGCCATTCTTTGATCAAAGACCCCAAGACTTTACACAAACATAATCACAAGGCAATGGATGCCCCTCTGAAGGCTGAATTGATTTGTTTGACTGCGGCGCCTGGGATGGTAGAGAAGCCGCACGCTGACTTTCCTAACTCCCAACATATATGTCACTAGGCCAAGTGACTTAGAAATTATATTTCTGTTCCTCCTGTGTCTTAATTGGAGCAGTCACTTTCCGATTCAGACAGAACTACGGGCAGAGGGTTTGGGGAGAAGTAAATGTGAGCCATATGGGTGCTTGCTATGGATTCCCCATCCCCAGGCTGGGAGGAGAGAGGTGAGAACAGAAGAGAGGTTGGTGAGAAAGCAGCAGCCCCATGGTCTCTGATGTGGAGCAAAGGTGACTTAACAGAGAAAGACCTGGGTTTAGAGTGGCTGGTTATACTGGAATCTTCTCCATCTCCGCCAGTCACTGGGAAGCTGCAGTTACCTGTCTCGGCCTATGGAAGTAGTCTCTGGAAGGGAAACCAGCAGGGCCTTTCCTGGGGCCAGTGAACAGCCACCACGTGGCTCCCTATCCATCTTTGTCTTTCAGGACCGGATGCCAGGATGAAACCACAGGAAAACCTTCAAGATATGCTTGTGAGGACCAGGCGCAGTGGCTCACGCCTGTAATCCCAGCACTTTGAGTGGCTGAGGCGGGCAGATCACGAGGTCAGGAGATCGAGACCATCCTGGCTAACACGGTGAAACCTCGTCTCTACTAAAAATACAAAAAAAAAAAAAAATTAGCCAGGCATGGTGGCGGGTGCCTGTAGTCCCCGTTACTCAGGAGGCTGAGGCAGGAGAATGGCGTGAACCCGGGAGGCGGAGCTTGCAGTGAGCCGAGATCGCACCACTGCACTCCAGCCTGGATGACAGAGAGAGACTCCATCTTAAAAAAAAAAAAAAAAAAAAAAAAGGTATGCCTGTGAGATCGCTGCTATGACAAATTCTCATGACTCACTAGGGTTGACACTTGTCATACATATCTATAGGTAGATCATTTCAAAGTTGCATAATAAAGACAGTGTTTAAAGAGAAGGTTGAAGGGACCATTGAAAATTGATGTTCAAGTAGATGAAGGTGTCTTTAGAAAGAGTAGACTAATCAGAATTTTGTTCCTGGGTTTAGGGATTTTGTGATTTGGGGAGAGGGCAAGTAGGGTTGGTTTGTTATTTACATTACAAAGAGACTATCAGAAAATGAAATTTAAGTCATGCACAATTAAGAATTCTTGACCAAAATGACTCGATAGAGACCATTTACTACATTTCCAGGGTAAGTTGTAAAATCTCCCTTGTAGAACAGTTCAGGACAATAAGATTATCTTTTTGATCGTAAGTCATGAAATCCACCTCAAAGTGCTTTAAGTTTAAAAAGAGGAGCAGGGGCTTTAATGAGCTCAAGGTACGGTTGGATCCAGGTGTTCAAACTTCTCATCAGAAATTTCTATCTCAGCTTTGTTTCTTGGTTTCTCCATGTGGTGACCTCCCAGGAGGCCCCCACATCTGTACCTCACCATCTTCAAAGAAAAAATAAAGAGTTTCTCTTTCCTGAAAGTTCCAACAAAATCTGGGAATCCGTGGCCTGGTTTGGGTTACGCGCCTATCCTGGAAAGAATCTCCTCACCCATGAGAAAGAACCCGCTGCCTGATTGAGCCTGGCTCCTGTGCTACTCCTAGTGCTGAGAGAGCGGCTGGCCCCCTCAGACCACGATTGATTAAGGGTGGCCATGTGGTGGTTCCACAGAGGTAGGTCTATCCCAGAATACAGTGTAATGGACACCAAAGAGGCCAAAAGGGCAAATTCCCCTTTGAAAGCAGATGACCTCCTACGTAAGTCTTTGGGAGCCCCTCACTACATCCCAGACATTCAAAACATCTCATCATTATCTTTGGGCCAAACTGAACTCGTTATACAGTAGCTCAATCCTGATATCAACATCAACAAAAGGCCTCCACCTCCAGAAAACCCTCCCCACGAGGTCTTGCAGATATCATAGAGTTTATACCTTTCAGGATCTTAGTTGACACCAGACAGGTTTATCATACAATTGTATTATTATAAGCTTTGGTATCCCACAGAAGATTAAAAACAGCCACAGATATCTAAATAGAGCAACATGAGGGGTGGGCAAGGGTAGCTGCTGGGGTCACAGTATGACATGGGAAAAAAAAAAAAAATGCTAGACTAAGAGCCTGAACCACAAGATGCTGCAACAGACCTCTGAAATGATGACACCCAGGCTTCCTCCACTCCTCCACACACATATATGTCAACAGGATAAAGTTAAACTCAGTGTGGTATTTTCTGTTTAAGTGAGGAGTAATACAGTATATTTAATAACTAATTAGCATGTGTCAAGCAACTACTGGCATCAATTTTGGGGATGAGATATCATACACATTTTGTCCACATGTTAAACAGATAATACCAGAAGAGAACATGTGACCAGTACAAAAGAGTAGCACAAGGAAGCCCTCTGGGAACAACATTCTAAAAAGTTTTAATTTTGATGTATGCAAATCTCAAGGGTGTGGGAAAATTAATTCTAATGTGCATCTCTCATTTTCCAAAAGCATTTCCCCGTTACTCTATCACTCAGTCCTCTTTTTATCTCTCAAGCCTATTTATAAGAGATGCCAAGGATGTTTGCCTTGAATACATCCAAGACTCCAGGTTCATTGTGTTGAGGATGAGGACAATGTGTCCTGGGCAGCTTAGGTAACCCCCTGAAGATCCATGCCCCATGTCATGTGTGACTTACGATGTGGAACTAGAGACCTACAGACTTAGAACTGGATCCTACACTTGAGTTTCATTTCCCCCAAGAGACCCAAAGAGAGTAGGGAGGATTCTCTGCTTAGCAATTCAACAGCACCCACTATAGCAACCAAAGGGGGATATGTACAAATGCTCTGCTAGGCTGCTAAAACCCTTCTGGGCTAGAGCCCACATGCTCTCAGTGTCTATATCAGGATAGCTAAAATCTGAAGAAGAACCATGCAGCTTGGATGCTAACATTTGGAATTCCAAAAGGGCTGCAGTATGCAAAAGTGTGTGTGTATGTGTTGATTGCAGAGGAGAGGATAAGGATATAAAAAACTCTGAGTTCCAAACCCAGTCTTTCTTTGTAAAGTTAATACTAATCCTCAGCTTGTGTACCTTTCTAGATAAGAACTTAACTTTTCTAGATAAGGACTCTACATTATTAAATATTAATTTTCATAATACTAATGTGTTTATTATAAAATATAGTTAATATAGTAGAGTGGAGCCAAGGGAAATGGTGGAAAATAGTTTAATAGATGGAAAGTCATTTGAGAAATAACCTCCAAAAATCTTTTCTCCTTTATTTTCTTTTTTCAAAATTATCTGATAATTATTCACAGAGCCATTCTTGAAAGAGGCCTTTTTGTTTGCTTTATAGTATCAATAACTGTTAACATCAAAAGTTTCATTCATCTAAACATATACATATGTGTGAAGCTGTTTCCTTGAGAGATTCCAGACCCAAATATATGATTACTACAAGAAAAATGACAAATCAAGTATCATAATCAGTAAGTCTGATGGCCTGTACAATATTTCTATATGATTCTAGCAGCCTTATTCTCCCTGAAGCCAAAGGAAATGCAAAATTGAAGTTTATTTCCTAAAGACACACTACCCTGTGCCTCTGAAATCTTAGTCTTCAACTCTCGAACACATTGTGGTCTAGCGGGACTCAGTCACTGACAAAGTGTGCATGAACCTACCCTGGGTGGGAGATCCCATTCTGGGTATATGTTTTGCTCAGGACAGTCCAATGTCCTGACCATGAAAGCCATGAAAGAAAGAAAGAGGATGGAGGGAGAAAAGAAAAGGAAAAAAAGATGTTTTGGGGTTACTTTCCAAATGAGTTTTCATTCATTAAACCATTTTCTAACATATTTCCTGACTCCATTCTACTGTATCTACTGTCTTTTGTACTCCAATTACAAGATAGAAAGGCCCCACACATGCTGCAAGCCCTCTTTTCTCTTATTCCACATCCAGGATTCCTAGGTTCTGAAAGGTAAACATGGCCACAGAAACCTGTCTGCTTTCTCCAGCTCCTGGGTTTATCCTGCAACCACACGTGCACAGACAGCTTACAGAAGGGTAAGGCACGGGAGTGAGACACACAAAGAAGACCTGTAACCCAGATGGTTATAAAGCTCAAAGGACTCCACAGAGATTCATGGGGAAACTGGGGTCCCTCTGCTTAAAAACATGTAATGATTCACCTTGCTCTTGGGGTAAGCAAAGAGCACCATCCATTTCCTAGAAGGCCCTCTGCCCCAGTCCCTGCCTTCTTCTTAGCCCATCTCTTGCCTTCACCCCTCACCCTGAGAGCCATCACATGATCTCCTGCTCCCACAGGACACTGTGCCCCATCCAGCCGGAGATCTTTGCCTTGAATACATCCAAGACTCCAGGTTCATTGTGTTGAGGATGAGGACAGCCTGGTCTTCCTTCCTAAATCCCTCCCCAACATGCTTTGCCTGAGTTGTTCCCCTACTAGACACTTTGCTCCTTGAGGGCAGTGCCCTACTCCACCTGGCTGGCCCACAATATCAGTAAATACTAGTTAAATGGTAAATTGAATGAATTTAAAATATTGAACAAATAGCATTCCCCGGCGCCCAAGGGTGGAGGATAACAGTAAGTCCACATCTTCCCAGGCTAAGTCAGCCTCTACACTGTCCTCTGATGGGACCTCTCTACCCCATACCCCAACCCCTGCAAACAGAGCTTCTTAGTGTTGGACAGGTGGCACGCATAGTCCCTCCCTCCAAAATTCTCCATGTGCACACTCTTTTCTAGCAGAGCCCAGTTGATTTCTCGTATGTGAAAGGACTACAAGTTTAAGGTGCACTTCTGCCAAATGGAGTCATCCAAAAGGTGTTTAGAACAAACAAAGGAAAACCTCCTTCCTGTATTTCAGACTGGGCTGCAAATGGGAAACACAAAACACAAGACTGTAGTTTCTAAGATGCGTCCAGAGGCGTCTGTCTGGGATTTGGGGTCTGGCAGGAGGGACCCCAGCCAGGAGTGATCTAAGGTAGCACCTGCTTCGCTCAGCTTTCTTTTTGTTATACCCATCTTTCTGTCTCGTTCAATGGATGGTTTTTGTTCCTTTCCTCTGATGAATGAGTAATTAAAAGCGTAATCCAAATGAAGCCCCCAGGAGTGCAGGTAGGCACACCATTAGTCACTGTTGTGCTCCTCCAGGGACCAAAGGGAAGGGCTGGGAAGGTTAGAGAAAGCCGTGAAAGGGCCTTCAGGGCTGTCATCGGGGAGAAAACTGAGTTGTAGTGAGACCTTCTTGTCACACAGCTCAGTCGGCAGAAGGGGGTGCTGTAGTGTAACCTATTTAGGATGCAAATAGAGGTCTCCCGAGCTGCAGATGAAAGCGAGCGTGTTAGCCGCTGCCTGGCAGGTCCTCAGCAGTACTGAATGTTGGATTTCTGCTTGTCACTGCTCACTGCAGGTCATTAATAGAACTCAGAATGGTGTTACTAAATGTGCACATTAAAAAACTGATCACCAAAAAAAAAAAGAGTGGCAATCCCATTCCCAGGGAATTCAACTCATCCAGCTCAATGAAGATTTGTTTATTCAAGATCACTGGAGTTCAGCAATTTTATTAGCTTTAGATTGACAACTATCTATCACAGACGTACTACCCAGTAAATGATAGAGAGAAGAAGAAGGGAGTTAAGGTCTCATGTGCGTGCCTGTGTGCAGTAAGGAAGAAGAGATCACTGAGAGCTAGAGGTTTCACAGATAGTGCCCAGGAAGTGAGCGCTGGAGGGGCACCTCTCCCTTCTTCTTGGTTGGACTTCCACGGGGGCGGAATAAAAGAGTCAGAACAAAACCTTCGACCTCACAGAACCACACCAGCTGGTACTTATGCTTTATTTTTTGACCCAGTCAGGTGTTCATTCTGCCAAGCAAGTTTTCATTTTTCCCTTTACTCCAGCCAATTCCTGTTTTCTTCAACTGGAGCTCCCCAAGACTCATCAAAAACACAATTTAATTACATCTCCAAAAAAAAAAAAAAGGGAGGAGTGTAAACATGACTCCTTTTTATCTCCTGATACATCTGGACAAGTAGACAATGTGCTAAAACAAAATAAATCTGCCCTGACAGTCACATCAAAGAGTTCAGCAAGGGGCTTGCAGCTACTTAAAGCACAGGAATGCTGTTGCTAAGCATCGGCCTACAACTTATCAGTCCCTGGAAGAAATGCTTTTTTCTTTCTTTCAGGGGGAGATGAGGAAAGTTAGAGTGGGAACCAGACTGCAAAAGGAGATTGGGGATTTTCAGGGATTTTGAAGCTTAAAATGAATTGTGTGAAGAAAAGGGGTTTTGTTGTGTTGTGTTTTCCTTTTAACAAACTGTCTATATTTTTATAAAGGTACTACATGGAAACCTTCTAGAAAGGGCTACTTAGGACTCACAGAAATAAGTGGTCACACAAAACACTTGTATACAAATTTGTGCCATATCTCATTTTTGTGGATTTCTCTGTATGAGAAGAATCAAGTGTTAGTTCAAGGTCTGAGGAAATATCTCACAATCACCAAAGTCAACAGTGAAAAATCCTCAGGTTGCCATCATAAAAAATAAATCATCCAATATCGTAAACCACAAACATTTTCTCCAAAAGGAAAGAAACGGAGTATCCACTCCAGAAATCAAAATACAAAAGAAAACAGAATCCGCACCCCCCACCCCCCAAAAAAAGAAACCAAGTGTGAACTGCCATGTGCAATGAAATAAATCTAGCCAGATGACCCCAAATATATAGCACAGTCTCACAACTAAAGTGTTCACAGTAAATATAAAATGGAAGTGACCCTGAAACATCGCCAACACACAGCGTTTTCTCCCCACCGCCCCCCCCCCCGGGGAAGATAGTGAAACACATGCTGTGAAATTCAGTCTGATCTTCATCCCATATGCTGGTTCTCAAGACGGAGCAACAGGGAGATTTTTCTCTTCCCATGAACACATCCTCAGGTAGGTAGCTCTGCCGCACTTCCTCCCTCCAGCAAGGCTACTAAATTTAGTTGTGCTGGAAAATCTGAACTGAACATGAAATGGCATTGCTGAGAAGTATGTTCCATGAGCACCTGAGGGCACTCTGGAAAAAAAAAAAATAGAGCCAGTTCAAAATAACCCACCAGTTCTCAATATGCATCAGACAACGCCACAGAGATTCTGTCCTCAAAACTGAGGGGCTAAAAATATGCAGATGCTTTACTAGGGAGGCCATGATCATTTTAAGCAAACAACTTGCTATTTTCTTTTCTTGGATCAAAGGAAACAAATTCTAAAACTACTGTGATCTCCTCACAGGAAAATGCTCAACAACATGAACAATTACCAAGTCTGTGATATTGCACAAATAAATAACACTTACCATTATCTCTAGCGCGATCGTATTTATTAAACAGTGACGGAGGGCATCAGTAACCATTTTTATTGTCCCATATAGCTCCTATTTTCTAATTAAACAAAAGGTTATTTCTACTGTTAACAGCCATTTGTCTACTTGGGTCTTACATAATACTTTTTGCCAAGCATGACAGAATATAAGAAATTATGCTCTGTGGTGGGGTTTTTTGTTTTAAATTTTGCATGCTGAGTTGCTACTTAGAGAGATCCATCAGTTCATAATCAAAGCAAGAGGCCATTGTGTGGTGAATTCATAAATATACCTTGGCAATTTTTCCTAAAACATGATGAAGCAAGCACTTGGTCCTACCCTTTAGCCTCAATCCAAGGGCAATGATCTGTATTATTAAAGATATAGGTCAAGCCAGCTTGCGCTTCTTCGTCCTGTGGGATGTTTTAGAAGCTGCTGTCACATTACCAAGATCTGTTCTGTGGTTCCTAATTATTCCTCTTGGCAGCTTTGGATTCCAAGTGATTCCTCTCACATGTATGTAAAAATTTATAAGCTGTTTAATATAACAGCATGAGTTACTTCCTTGTTGTTTGTAATTGGCGAAGATACTGATTAGAAAAATGCTCTAATTTCACTGACAAGGATAATGGTAACTTAATAAAATTTGCATCATGTTTTCTGCAAACCTCAAAAATACTTCGTATCAACAATTGAAATGGTGATGTTTAAACTTTTTAATATAACTCTGAGCGCAGGGCCATTCCTTTCCTGAACATCTTAACCAGAAGGAAAAAACAAATAGCACAGATTTCCTCCTCATTGTCAACATTTGATTTGGTCCAAAAGCTATGAGCAAAGAACTAAGGGAAGGAGCCTAATGGTTATTAAGCATGTACTATGTACTTGGCATGTTCCCATAAGCCCTCCTGTTTAACTCCCAAAAACAAGTTAGTGGGGCAGATAGAACAATGCTACAATGGTATCCTTGGGGAAACCAAGCGCCTGGATTCCAGCACAGAATTCCATTCTGATTCTGTATTCCTAGGGCTTCCTGATGCAAGCGCTGTGCTCTTTGCACCATGTTGAGAGGAGTAAACTGTTGCAAATTAAAGTAGCTTACACTGTACTAGGAGGGAATAAGATAAGTCAATAACTACCGCAGAAAAAGGGATTGAGACAGATGCCCACAGAGGAGAGTCCAAACAAAACAGCCTAGGGTCTGAATGATGGAAGACATTTCGTCTGTTCCAGGAAAGACAGAGAACGTGTTATACTGTCTGATTTTCACATGTGAAGTATGTTGGAAAGGTATTAACTTCTCTATTAGACAGATGAGAACATGGAGACAGAAGTGCCTTCCCCAGGCATTGATGGCTTGCCCAGGATAGAACACAGCTTTCTTGCCTGCTTTCCTACCATGATCAATGGATAATAATATCTCAACTTTGTAAAATGCCTTCCCACTGAGGAATTTCCTGATAGCCTGAGTTTAAATTTTGTGCCAACAACCCAGAGTGTCCCCAAATGTAGCTGCACAACTTTTCTTGATTTCAAATAAAACAAAGCTCTGCCTCCACAAGTGGCAATCCCACCTTTGATGACTACAGATCTCACTGTCTATTTTTAATGACAAATATTTGCAACTCTTTAAATACCACCAATCAAATATGTTCATAGGTACATGGTTAATCATATATCAGTTTCCAGTGAAAACACTGAATTGTTTGGTTTATTCTCAATTCTGCCACTATGTATCTGCCCCTATACAAGGAAGAGATAAGAATAGATCTTTCATACCTATTATGCTATAACTACCCCTGGTTTTAGAACAGATGTAGAGTTTCTCTCATTTCTTTAGAGATTGGGGTAAAGTTAGGGGAGGTAGGAAGAAGTATTATTTCCTTTACAGAGATGTAAAGCAGAAAGGTGAGCAAATTGTCCAATTTTATCTGAATCTTAATCCTACAAAGCTTGAGTCTCAGGCCTCCATTTCTTTGTACAACGAAGATGGACATCTTTCTAGAGGACAAAACTCATTCATTCCTACAACCAGCCAAAGGTTAGCTCTTACTAGTGTTGAGAATGAAGACACCAGATTGCAAAGAGATTAGAGGAATTCCTCCAACCCTCTAATTACCAAGTTTTGGCCTCCAGGCAGTGATCCTGAGAGGAATGAGAAAGTTATTCTGCAGGAAACAACTGTCGTTGCAGGAATGATTCCCATTAAAAAAAAAAAAAAAAAGGAAGAAGGATGGTTCAAAGACATTGTACCTGACTATTCATCGTACAAGCAGAGCAGAGCAGAAAGGGAAGGGAGCACAGATTCCACATCTGACCTCTTCCCAAAGTTTAGCTTCTGTATGAACTTCTAGGTCCAGGTAAAACCTTTTGAGAGGCAATAGAAGGTATTTAAGGTCTATGATTAACTGGAAGACAGTGGTGTATCTAGATAAACTAAAATGGCATAGTCTCACATCTAGAGGAATGAACATTTTATTAAATCTACTCTCCAGGGCCTCTAGAAGTCCAAGTCATTTTTAAAGGTTGTATCAGCCAGGCAAACTGCAGGACTCCTGAGAAACCTGAATATCCCAGAACATATGGACACACACAGTATACCTAAACATAACACACACACACACACACACACACACACACACACACACACACACGGCTCTTCTCTCTTTAACAGAAGATGTTCCTGATGTTTATGCAGGAGGAACACCTATCTGGTATGCCCTGTCTCATTGCCTACTCATGGCAATTTTGTCTTAGCTTTTAAGTGAAACAAACTAATTTCTAATTTAATAATTTCTTATTTTCTAAGGAAAATAAGTCAAAGAAAATATTTCTAATCAAGAAAATAGAAGAAGGGTGGCCAACGAACAACACCCACTCCCCAAGTTTTTGGAGCTGTAAGGAAGATCAAGAATACTGAGGAGATACAGTCCCATCCCAGAAGGGTTTATGTAGCTGAGTAACACGATGCCAGAAACAATTAGATGGCCACATGATGGACAGAAGAGGGGACCCATTGGACCTTCCATCACACAGTCACAAAACAATTTGTTAGGACCTATAAGAAACTGAGTAGAATGGTATGCTTCATGGAAGAGAGAATTCTAGAAAGTAAACTTTTAAGGCACAGTCCATGTTGTGCCTTTAACCAGATGCCTCCTTGATGAAAGTCTATTCCTCTTCAAGGTTCAGCTTAAGCATCATCTCTTTGGCTACCCCAGGCCTCTTAGGGTTGCACGGCACCTCATGGGTGCCTATGTGAAAGTACTTGCCTATGTGTGACTGAGTTCTTGACAGACTCTGAGAGTCTCTAAGTCACAGTTCATTTCCTCTCCTACCTTTGTAACTTAGGCACTAGTACCAGGCCTACTAGTACACAGAAGGCCCTTTGCACAGGCCCAGTTAATGAGTAAGTAAAGGACAAGGAGAGAGGATGGCAGCCACTCCAGATTATTTCTGTCTTCCTGCCTTCCTCTCCCATGCTGCTTGGAAGCAGCTGACAATCTCTCACCACGTCCAGCTCAGGCAACACGGGATTCTCCAATATGCAGCTGGTACCAGCTCCTTCCCCATGCTGCTAACTGGTTGGGGGTGGGAGGCAGAGATGTTAGCATGATGTTTTACTCAGCAGGCATAGCATCGAGGCACATTTTTAATGATTTACCAGTTCTACTTGACTGAGCCTACACCCTGTAAGTGGATCATATGATCAGCGATCACAAGTTAAACTGCTTTTGTTGCTCACAAGGCATGCATGGTGGGCTGGCTGCATGGCACCAGCAGCTCGCACGCAGCTGTGTGTAAGACAAGGCGAGGTTACGTACAACAGGCAGTTAATGGCTCATACCAGCAAGCCCTCGACTTCAGTCAGCACATGCAGCTGAATTTTAAAAAGGTAAATGACCTTGCAGCTGGGAGCTTTAACTATGTGCTTTTACCTATTTGTACCTGGATAAGTAAACATTTGCAGCACGCCAAAAGGCCCTGAAAGCTCTATTGTAGCCATAGGCTAATCCCTTTCTCTCTGGATGAAAGACTCCAAAACAAACCGGGGGAGGGGAAAATCATTTTCTGCCTCAAGTAGCACAAAGGTAAAGGGGGACAATGGTGATAATGACTTCCATTTGTTATAACTTTCAGAAGTCACCAAGGTTTCGGTCCTAACCAGCTGCCCATATTTAGGATTCTACTTTCCAGGAAGAATGACAGAAACAACAGGCCCCCAGACAGAGAATGATTCCAACCAGAGTCTAACAGAATGACCTCCTACTTGCCAGTGACTCTGACACAAGGAAGCTGGAATGAAAAATTCCAAGCTTGTTCTACTACCCCAAAGGGTTACTTCTGCCAACTGCTGTCACTCAGGGCCAAAAAAGTAGGCCCATCTTAGTTCTCTTCTGCTTTAACTTCAAATCCACAGGGCAGTCAGTATTTGTGTTGTGGAATCTAGGCCTTTACTACAAATTCCCTGTATCCCACTCTAAGTTATCTGATAACCATTTAGCTCCTTCTGGTAAAAGCCCCTTCAGACACCTCCAACAAGAGTGGGGCTGCCCAAGCCATATCTGAAATAGTGGTTAACCACCCTGAATGCTTTCCAAAGAGTGGAATATTTGTGATTTACAATGTGAGTGAGAACTTCGGTAATGCTGTTATTTTAAGAACTCGTCAATCAATTGAGATTAAGATAACATTTATTGCAACATAAACTGGAATTGCCATGAGAACAGGCAGAAGGTATCTGTAGAACATTTAAGACATTTCACAGGCAGTGAATCAAAGGAGGGCCATTGTGTGAGTGATAAGAGCACTGAACTGAGAGCTCAGAGCTCCAGGCTCTTCCATGGCTCCACCCATCAACAGCTGTGTGACTCTCAGCATCTCACTCCACTTCTTTGCACCTGAGATCACAATCCCCTCTGTGACAATTCTATCAACTTCCTGCTATGTGCTAGAAAGCACACTAGACACTAAAATCAAGCATGTTGGGATCACTAGGTATCCGTCAAATATGTTCATGCAAATGAATTAACAAACAAGAAAAACTATACTTTGATGCTAGTCACCATCTGTTGAACCGAAATAATCTTTAAATGACCAGAAATACTTTCTTCCCTGCAATTCAGTTACTATGGGTTGACCTAATGAGGTTGGTTTATATACATGAGAGAAAACAGCACTCCTTGGTCCAATATACGGTTTTAATAAACTTTATTAAATTTCCATTGATCCATATGCAAAAATAATTTGTTTACAATTTGAACTCAGCCTACTAAATGGTGTCTAACTCAATAAAGGAAGAGGCTGAGAAACAACAGCTGTATGGCTATTAACACATTATGCCGCTAAAAACATTAAATAGTTGGGTTTGGTGAAGGAGTCAAAGTTAACCCTTTGAGTAGCTCTAAACCAGAGATCATTTTAGTTTGCAATGGGAAGCCAGGGACTAGGAAGGGAATTTTTCTCCATCTGGTGAACAAACCTGCAAGAGTGGCAGCACATCTGCCTATGGCTCTGCAGTTTAGCCTTCCAGAAATCTATTCTAAATGTGCAACCTTGGCCTCATAACAGAGATGACAAGGGGTTATTAGGATTTAGACGAATGTCTAAATAATAAGCAAACTAGGCTTATTTGATAGTTAATATAATTCACATGATATCCTATCCTTTAGACACTTAAATAAATTGGTTAATTTTGACCTTGTGCTGATGAGGCCAGGGTCAGGGAACAATTCTTTTCAGCCAGTTGGTTCTATGTGGTGATCATATTTGTAATTCAATCAGTAAATCAATAACATGTATTCATGTAGTACTCAGTAAGGCAAAGTCCCTAATCCCAAATTACATACTATGGAGACTGGGAGATAAAATTAAGAGACATGAAAATGTGAAAACAATTAAGCACTATGCAGGATAATTCCAAAGATATATCGGTCCCCAAGAAAGAGATGAGTAAAGATTAGCAAAGAGATGACTTTAGGAAGGGAATGGAATTGAGCTGTGCCTTGGAAAAAATGAGAAGATTTCCATTGCAAGGAGAAAATGAAGGGTCAAGGGAGAATCTGAAAGTGGAACTGAGGAGGGCTGGAGGAGGTGGGACAGAGATAGCTTAAGCAAGAGATAGAGGGCAGTGAAAGGCAATAGGGATACTGTAGTTCTTTTAACATTTATTGGTTATAAGGGTTACCAGAGAGGAGAGCTAGAATCAGCCAGTGCATGCCTGTGACACTACCATGAAAGCAAAGCAGAGGGCACACCCAAAGAGATGGCAGCAGCAGTGTCCATGAAAGCTCATTCAACTTTTAGAAACTCAACCTATGCCTGGTATCCAGGTTAGCGACCATGTGATATTTCTAACTGAGAATGCTGTATAATAACCTGAATACAAACAAGGAAATGACTGAAAATATATAGGCACACTTTGAAATTCTCAGTATAACAATGAATTTGAATTCAAATGAGTCCTTGCATCCTGCGAGGTTGACCTGTCCAGCTTCCCACACAGACGTAGACATCTCTTCTACAATGCCTTACAAAAATGATCCTCCAGCTTTGCTCTTAGCTCTTCCAGTACAATCGGCACCCACATCTTTGTAAGGAAGAATATCATTCTGTTTAACAAGATCCTTTAATAAAACTTTCTTTTTACATTGTATCAAAACTTCCCTCCTTATACCATTAAACCATAGTCCTAGGTTTCTCCTCTACAAATGCTACATCTTCATCCCCACAGTAATGTATCCACTATTTGAGAGAAGATTCTATGTATCATCTTAATCTCCTCTATTCTAGGCCAAATATTTCCATAACACTCAACAGCCTAGTGCCTCTCCTGAACATCCCCATTAGTTTTTCTGGTTTTCTTAAAACATGAAACTCTGGCCTGAACCTAGTCTTATAGATGATGGGTGAACTGTATGAATCCCAAGAAGACAATGTGACCCAAAGCCTCCATCACATCCAAGTTGGCAATACCTTCCCAAGCTATAGCCTATGCTGGTATATATCAAACGTCAGTCAAATAAAATATCCCAATGCCTTTCATGTGAAACACTGCCAAGCCAGACCTTTCAAGCACTTCAATAATAGATTTTTGAAAATATGAAGCTAGGACTTCAAACTTATAATCCTATTAAATTTTGTATGATAGGTGTCAGGCAATGTTTTAGCTTGCTGAGACCACTTGGAACCATGATCTAAAACCTCTGGAATGTTCTGACCTCTCCAACTTTAGACTTTAAAAGTTAATAAAAAGGGCCTTTTTCCACCTCCTTGCATGTTTTTGACAAAAATGTTTACTAGGTCAGGGACAAGGACAAATTTAAGTCTGAAGTTAAAATATATGGATAAGGCCTCAGACTTAGGAAAGGAAATAAGATGTGTTTTGTACGTTCTTGGGGAAATGTGAAGATAGACACCAAGAGATGACTTCACCAGTATAAAGGTAAATACTTAGATGAGCCATGTTGTTTTTCCCCTGAGGATCTACTTGTATTAGGTCTGGAGTAATCAGCAAAGGAAAGAGTTTCCAGTGTGAACTCTCTCAGCTTAATCAAGAAATTTAAAAAGAGAAACTAAGAACTATCCAAGTGAACCTATTGCTCTTGGAAAGATTAACACAAACACACACACACAAAATGAGTTCACTCTGGTCATAGGCCCAAGAACTTAATACCAAGTTTAGAACGTATTTTCCACAAGAGATTGCTAGATGAATTTACGAGCAAACATCTGCACAGCCAATACCAGAACACCCATGCTTGTCAACTCCTCTCCTATCAAGTGGAGTGGGAAAGTGTATTTACTGTAGAAGTTCAAGAAAGCGTTATTAAAAACAAGCACCAAAACAACCTCCAAGTGTCACACTGTGGCTAAAGAATGGCTACTAAATCCAATAATGGAGGATATGAATGTGAACTGTTTAATTATGACTGAGTGACATGAAGCTAAATATTACAATGTTACAACAAACCAGAGAGTAAACAGATTTAAGGGTCTTGAGTTATTTCTCAGAGATAAATGGGAGAAATAGATGGTGGTTTGAGCCATTTTTCATAGCCCAGCTGGAATCCTATATATGAGATAAGGTAACATGAGAACTTTATAATGTTTACAGAAATCATAGATGACTCTGCCACATTTGGCCTTTGGCTCATTAATTTGACTAATTACAAAGACCCCTAACTCCTCATAGTTATCTCCCTAAGGCTTGGACTTAAAGAACCAAACCACATGTTTATTTAAACTCTTAGTCTTTTGTAAAAGCTAAACTATGGCTACCAACCTAGGCCAGATCACCTGTATGATGCCACTAGGAAGATATTTAGAAGCAAAAATCTGAAATGACATCAATGCAAACATAAGACAGCATTTGTATCACTCTTCTTCACATTTTTCTAAATGTTTCAACAAAATTACCATTTGGGGTAGTCTAATCAATCTCATGAGCATCATAAAGAAAACATTACCCTCTCGTTTTATAGACATGGGGCTAAGAGATAAATAAAAGTATTTACCTAAAGATATACAATGATTAAGGCACACAGAGTGGGCCAGGCACAGTGGCTCAGACCTATAATTCTGGCACTTTCGGAGGCTGAGGCGGGCAGATTGCTTGAGGCCAGGAGTTTGAAAACAGCTTGGCTAACATGGCAAAACAACAGCTATACTAAAAGCACAAAAATTAGCGAGGCATGGTGGCACATGCCTGTAGTCCCAGCTACGCGGGAAGCTGAGGCAAGAGAATTGCATGAACCTGGGAGGCAGAGGTTGCAGTGAGCCGAACCAAGATTGTGCCATTGCACTACAGCCTGGGCAACAGAGCAAGACTCCATAATAAATATATAAATAAATAAACAAATAAAAACACAGACGGTTTTCCCATTTTGCAAATTTGCAAGCACAGCAGTTCTAGTTATTTGTTTTCCGACATTTCAGAGTGGCCTTTTGTTCAGAGATGGAGCCACCCTGTTTAGCCATGTCTATGGCATCTTAATGACCTATTGGGACAGATAGTATGACACTTCTCTATATTAACTGTCCAATCTACAAGCCAATTGTCACACAGCTTTCTGGTGTCAGTCAAAGCAGGCCTGTGTGAGTAACATCAGCCCAATCTACCTAGAATGCAGGAGCGACACAAGTGTGTGCATAAAGAGTCATAAAATAATATCATGGGGACTTGTCACCAGGAACACCATTAGTTGATAAAAATGGAAGTAAAGCCTATCATTATTTCATCAGGGTAGTCAATCTTCATTGGAAACAAATATACAGAGATTTGCCATTATATTCCCGGCTACAACATGAGCAAACATGCTGCAGATCCAGCTACATTTCAAGCAAATTGCCCATTCAAGGCAACAATTTAGCCTAAAGAGACTCCGCTAGAAACCCGGTGACTGGAAGCAACATGGTGGGGTAAAAAAGCAGACTAGGGTCCCAAGGATGTGGAGTCTGGGCTCTGCTCTGTCACCACCCCAGCTCTGTGAGTCTGGCTGGGCAAGTGATCTGATGGCTCTAAGCCTTTATTTTCACTTCTGCCAAACTGTGGACATACACCTCGAATTCCTTCAGTGGATTACTATGGAAATTAAGTGGGATGTTGCATTGGAAGGCTATATATTAATACATGTTGTATAGATAGGAGGAACTAAAATGCATCTTTATCTCGGTGATTGTTTAATACAGGCCTCTGGGCAACCTTGTACTGACCTCTCTTGGCCTGCACCAGATAATTTAGTGTCACTATCATCATTAGTAAACATCCACCGGGGGCCTGCTGTGGGCTTAATTATACATTGGCTTGTATGGTTCACTGACATTTTCATGTGTATATGTCTGGTCTTCTTTAGGCAACTGTATGCTCATCCAGGGACAAGACTGTGTGTGTGTGTGTGTGTGTGTGTGTGTGTGTGTGTGTGTGTGTGTGTCTGTGTGTGTATCTGTATATACATATTAGCCCAGCAAAATGAAAATATATAGTAAATTCTCAATAAAGAGGTAACTTGATTGTCTTAGAAACCAAAGATAGAAAATTTCAAAGTAGTGAAAACAATAGAGTTAGAAAATAAAACTTATGAAAAATCTAAGAGCTTTTTTAAGGGATGGGCATAACAGCAGCATTTCCCTCTGTAATCTCACATAGAAGGATGTTTAAAGAAAAAAAAAAAAATCCTACCAAGGGTCTTAATCAAGCTATTCCACTTTAAAACATTAATGCTAAGTATGCAAACGTTCACCTGACTGATCATTAAGGTATCAAGAACTAATTTTCCTCCTTTTAAGAGCTTATATGTCACATCCCACCCCTTGGGCCTTCCAGAAATGCATTTAAATGCCTAACTAGGAGAAAGAAAAGCATTCCAGACAGCCAGGTGTTAGTGATTCAGCCATTAAAACTTCAGTTATAAAATATCCCCCACAATTGTAAAACATTTCAGTCATTAGAAGATCATAAATAGATTGAGATGACATTTTAAATTATTATGACATCATGTGTATGAAATGTACATTGTTCATCACAATATTCCAGATGACTGTGACTCTGATTATCTGAAGTTAAAGATGAAGTGCCTGTGTTATTTATTTTGAGATCCAGCACTGAAAGACAGGGAGGAGGGAGGGTGAAGACAGCAGACAGACAAGGAGAAATTGTGAACGTTGCATCCCTCCTAAGGCAGAGAAAAACTTCAGATTCATTTTGCAATAACACTCATTGACCGCTCCTTGAGCAAAAATAAATCCTTGTTTCCTTTCTGGAGGATCAGGCTGAAGTACAAAAGAAAAGTGCTCCCAAAACCCGTAATTTTGAAACCATCATCTAAAGTGTCATGGTACTCGCTCTTCTTCGAGCTATTATATATAAACTGAAAGATTTTAATTAGAGGTCAACATTAATTTACATCTGAAACCAGCAAAGTAGTTCGTGACCCTTTTTCATGTCGCACACACCCATACTATTTCTCAGAGTCAACTGGTCTCTCATCTCTTCATTATATACTAAGTAAGCAGGGTATGTCTCTACCTTGAAGGTATAGCACCTCCTTATAAGAAGTAAGACAGGTTTCTCTAGAGATCTCCACCTAACCACCACCATTGGAATAGAGGACAGAGTCCGAGGGCAGTGGCTCAGGCCTGTAATTCCAGCACTTCGGAAGGCTGAGGCTGGTGGATCACCTAAGGTTAAGAGTTCGAGACCAGCCTGGCCAACACAGTGAAACCCTGTCTCTACTAAAAATATAAAATTAGCCAGGTGTGGTGGCACACACCTGTAATCCCAGCTACTGGGGAGGCTGAGGCACAAGAATCCCTTGAACCTGGGAGGCAGAGGTTGCAATGAGCTGAGATCACACCACTGTATGCAAGCCAGTCTGGGCAACAGAGTGAGACTCTTTCTCAAAAAAACAAACAAACAAACAAACAAACAAAAAAACAGAAAAAGAAAATAAACCTAAATTGTACAGTTACTTATAAGACTGTTGTAAGAAATCAGTAATATAAATAATTCAGTCTTGCTGCAAACCCATGCTTTTCAACTCAGTCTTACCAAGGAAATAAATTCCTTTCAGAGTTGAGCATTTTGGGAAATGTGTGTAAGGACTAATGTACCTTACGTAACTCTACAAACCAGCTGACTCGCCTGAATGATAAGGCCCATTAAAGAAATTGTAACAAGAAAGTTTGGGGTATTTAGGATATCCTAAAAGTCTGTATTATTCTGCTACATACATTGGTAACTCATTCTGCCAAAGGAGGCAGGGATAGGTATGCATGAATATGGACCTAGGCACACAGTTAATGGTGGTTAAAATTTAATCTTGTCCTAAAAATGTTGAAGAATTTGTTGGGACTAGAAATGCAGAAGCCGTGCAGGCATTGGAGAACCTAATATAAATGCTCCCCCTCAAAATTCTTTTTTTTTTTTTTTTTTTTTTTTTGAGACGGAGTCTTGCTCTGCCGCCCAGGCTGGGGTGCAGTGGCCGGATCTCAGCTCACTGCAAGCTCCGCCTCCCAGGTTTACGCCATTCTCCTGCCTCAGCCTCCCGAGTAGCTGGGACTACAGGCGCCCGCCACCTCACCCGGCTAGTTTTTTGTATTTTTTAGTAGAGACGGGGTTTCACCGTGTTAGCCAGGATGGTCTCGATCTCCTGACCTCGTGATCCGCCCGTCTCGGCCTCCCAAAGTGCTGGGATTACAGGCTTGAGCCACCGCGCCCGGCCTCAAAATTCTTCTCTCAGAATCAACAGTGAAACTTCCTTTGTTTCCCTCTAGATGATCCTGGTTCTTTGGAATAATCTTTCCTAAAAACTGTCCAAACCTAAAGACATGAAGTCAATAACCTGGCACCATCAGATGCTCGAAAAGGATTGGTTTCAAAGAGGGTGATTAAAGGGAATTCAGCAGGACAATTACTCATCCATTTTGCCTGGTCAGTTATGAGGCACATTTGAGAAACAGCCACGAGGCTTTTGCTACATGTATGGAATTGGAAGACACCAAGCCCAATGCCTCACTGTACACATAAATGTATTCCTGAAAATGCCAGACTATAGCTAACCAGAATCTATCCAAATATTGTCTGTAATAGGGAGATGAGACAATGCATTTTATTAGATAACGCTTCCTAATATTGACTTCCTTATAACCTACTTCCTGTAATACTGTGTAGGGTGAGGGAAATGCTCCATGTCTGTGGAGCACTTTAAGTGTTTTCTGCATTACAAACACTAAGGAAGAGATATTGAAAAAAATAACATTGGAAATAGTCATAAAAGAAGGTGACCTCACATTCTCAGAGGCCAATTCTGCCACTCTGATGATTTGGCAGGTACAACTTTGGGTGTCAAAAAGAGACTGTCTATTTTTCTGTCTGTACATATTAAAAGCTTGGGAATGGGAAACAATTTAGTAAAGTCCAAGTCCACTTTTTGTTTCTTTTCTCCAAATTTCCCCTTCATTGAGAAAGGCTCTAGAAATATCTGCTTCAGCACCACACAGGCCAAGTTTGCCCTTCCTAGAGAAAGATGCCATCAATGTCTCTAATCTTAAGCAAATCCAACATCCCACCTCCACCTTCCACTGTAATATGTCCTTGCCCTTGGTTTGGGCAAACCATTAATAAATTATTCATTCATTCAACCCTTGAACAAACCCTTGTGGAATGAACATATTAAATATATTTTATGTTTGTTTGTTTCCATAACTACTTCTTTATTGAAGGAAACTGTTCTCGTAACATAATCTTTATTGTCATGGGCAGAGAGCCAGTCTTCATTTGATCTGCAAGGGGCTGGCCTTCCATCATGTTTTCTGATTGACTGATTGGCTCTGGCTTTAAACATCCCAAGCAATTTTCTAAGAATCTCTTCTTTTCTACTATGGGAATCACAGTTTATCCTTATATTGTAGTAACTAACATTGAGGGATTTGGGGTTGGAGGTGCAAATCTGGTCATAGCATTTAAAAAGAATTGTAGTAGTATTGAAGAATTCTACTGTTAAATAAAATTTATAGGAAGCCATGCTTTTAGACTGAGCTCCTGCACTAGGCCCCAACAGAACAGACCAAACCAAAATGGAGTCACTATGATGATAGTTTCTTTTGCTGTGAAGAAGCTCTTAAGTTTAATTAGATCCCATTTGTCAATTTTTACTTTTGTATCAATTGCTTTTGGGGTCTTCATCATGAAATCTCTGCCCATGCCTATGGCTGCATAGTATTCCATGGCATGTATGTGCCACATTTTCTTTATCCAGTCTACTGTTGATGGGCATTGAGGTTCAATTCCATATCTTTGCTATTGTGAAATGTGCTGAAATGAACACACATGTGCATGTGTCTTTTATGGTAGAATGATTTATATCCCTTTAGGTATACACCCAATAATGGGATTGTTGGGTCAAATGGTAATTCTGTTTTAAGTTTTTTCAGAAGTTGCCAAACTGCTTTCAGCAATGGCTGAACTAATTTACAAGCAGTGCATAAGCGTTCCCTTTCCTCCGCAACCTCATCAGCATCTGTTATTTTTCAAAAACTGACTTGTTTCCATTTCCAACAAAGCACTTCTATTTTTAGATTAAGATGCTGCCTAGTTCATGAATCACTAATAAAAGGCCATTATATCTTTAACCTAAATATGTTGAAATTTTGTTTTTTGACAGTACTCAAATAAATGAACTGAAAATTAAACCAAGAGGCTGAGCTCTTTGAAACCAGTCCTGACTCAGTGCTTGCTTCCTGGGTCTTTGTCATTTCTCTAATGCAAAATGAATCCCAAACCATGTAGTGCAGCACAACAAAGATATTCAAATGGAATTAAAGTTCAGATTAGATCTGAAGGCCCTGGTGTGGCTGTGGTTCCTCCAGAGTAGACTTGTTTATTTGCTAGTCTTTTTACAGAGTTTATGGAGCAGAATTTTGTTTTTAACAAGAACTTTTTCTCCTCTTGGAAATGAATTAATGATAGTATTGCCAGAGAGTGTTTATGAATACAACATTTAAAAGTGGACCAAACAAAATACACCTTATTTCCACTCACTAAGAATGCATTGTCTTTCCTAATAGGAGCAGGCTGGCATAAATATTATTTTATTATAATAAATACTTTTGTTATTATGTTAAATATCTACTACTACAGAAGATACCAAAGAATTGCAGGATCTCTGTCCTCAAATTGCTTAGAGTCAAGTTAAATTAAGAAAAATAAACCAATAATGAATAGTACAAGACACTGTGTTATACAGTAGGAGCATTTTTGGTCCCAACTAGGTTCTGAAGGAATTCAGAACAGGATCTTTGTGGAATCTAGAGTGGCTGGGCAGGAATTCCTATAAAGATGAAATCTGGTCTGGCCCTTGACAAATGGGATGTTTAGATAGAAACAAAACTAAGATTACATGAATAAAGATAGTCCACAGCCACCTGTATGCTGAGAGTGGGGCAGGCAGATGGCAATATAAAGAAGAAGCCACAACCAGATTCACTACCAAAATGTAGAGATAAGTGAAAAAGGAGGTTTCAAATAAAAGACATCTCTTTAGGGATAAGCAGGGACATTTAGTAGAAATTATATGGACTAGTTTCAGAAGATCTCCATCTAATAAATTCAAAAGCATGAGTTCCAGCATAAATAATTATATCATCATCTCTGCCATTAATAATAGAAGACATAATAATAAAGTTTGAGGTGCATAAAATAATAGTAAAGAGAGTGCTACACATTTGAGAAGAGGATGCCAACCTGCTTTTACCACTACAGATGTCCCATGTCAAGATGCGCAGAGCTGCTATGACATTATGGGCCAGCAAAGCTAGGATTTGGAGAAACAAATTTGGAAAAACATTAAAACATTGGACAAATAAACACATAACAAATCCTTTAAGGTTTTTCTACTCCCAAAAGAATGGATGACTCAATTCATTGTGCTTGATCCAACATCTGCCTTGACAAACTTTAGGGAGAAATTGCCCCAAATGTCTTAGACACCTAAAATGTTTGGCAGAACTCTTGAAGCTCTCCTAGGAGATGGTGGGTTGATTTCTGCTACTAAAGTGAGCTACTCTGCACAAAGGGGTGGGAGTCTGAGAGCCTGATGCCCATCAGCCTGTCTCATCCTTAACTGCTGCTCACCCCATCCCCTCTCTGGTCACTCAGCAGAGCTGCTAAGATACAGCGGCAAAATATTCCTACCTCTTGAAATGCAGTTTGAAAACCACTGTTCTTTCACAATCCTCTCACTTTAAAAATGTGGAACAATGAGGCCCCAAGACTAGAAACCTGGGGGTCACCAGGTTGGTTAATGGACAGGCAGGGGTTAGAATCCAGGTCATCTGATTTCCAGCCCAATGTGCTTTCTCTACTCTACACAGCCCTTTAATGCATCGGTGACAAACTGCCCATTTTAAAATATGGTAAAGTAGGGCATCTGATGAAGAATCTCCAGTGGGAAGATCTTCATTGTCTTTTTCACCTTCCATACTGTGTCAAATATTGATATTTATAAAATAATGGAAGAACTGGCATCAGAAAATGTATGCTACAGCGACTCTTTGAATGAGGGCCAGAAAGAGAATAAAAAGCCCAGAGTGACCTGCTGTACACCCACACTGCTTCCCCAATTAACTCCAAACAGACTTTGTCTGGGATGAAATGATTTAGCCTCAACGCAAGGTCATTCCCACATATCCAGAATAAAGATTGCCGAATATGCTTATTTGAGCTGAATTACATTTGGTAGTTTAATAATATGAATTTACTGCCTTTTCAAGAGGGACTCTAGCACTGGGGAGAACTTTAAAATGCATCACACTTAAAACATAAAATTAAATTCAATTAACTTTTATTGGGAGGCTAATACACTAGTACCCTAGAGGGAGAAACGAAGCTCTCCGCTTTCCCAGGATTTTCAAACCAGGTCTCTGGAATCCAGGCCAAAGATACTGGCCTGGCTCACTCCCTCATAAAGAGCTTCATTGGCAACTTTAACATCTGTACTCAGTGGAGTGGACTGTGCCTGTAAGTCTCCAGCTAAAAGACCCTCAGGGGCATAAAACCTGGAATAATAAATAGGCAGAAAACACTCCTCTACCTACCTATCACATAAAAGACAAAAAGCCAACACAGGCATGAAAACACGTGAGGGTCTCAGAGACCATATGCTCTTTATTAAACCCTCCTGCCGTCCTGCTATCAGGACAAAAGGTCTCATCTATTTTTTTTTTTTTTAATAGTTAGTACATTTAGCCACTCACATTGACTCATTAGATTCTTCAGTCAGCCTCGGCTTTCCTAAGGCCTTACTGCCCCTCTCCCTCCATTGAGATATCCAAGTTTGCAGACAACTACAAGTGGAGTGCCTGACTACTCCCTTTGTGACTTCATAAAGAGCAAGCTATGACATTTGCTGGTTGAGCTGTGGAAAAAACTGAATTCCAGACAGATTGGCCAACTATATCCTGGAAATAGGATGAAGTAATCTCATTTACTCATTTAACAAATATTTAATGGGTGCCTACTGCATACCATATACCATACTAGGCATTAGAGATTCATGAGTGAATGAGACATGATTACTTCCCTTATGGCTACAAAAGAGGGGAGAATGGGGAAATATGGAAATCAAAAAGCATCCCTGTATTATCTGTTCTCATGCTGCTAACAAAAACATACTTGAGACTGGGTAATTTATAAAAAAGAGGTTTGATGGACTTACATTTCCACATGGCTGGGGAGGCCTCACAATCATGGTGGAAGGTGGAGGAGCAAAGGCATGTCTTACATGGTGGCAGGCAAGAAAGCATGTGCAGGGGAACTACCCTTTATAAAACCAGCAGATCTCATGAGAGTTATTCACTATCACGAGAACAATACAGGAAAAATCCACCCTCAAGATTCAATTACCTCCCGCTGGGTCCCTACCACACCACCTGGGGATTATGGGAGCCACAATTCAAGATGAGATTTGGGAGGGGACACAGTCAAACCATATCAGTCCCTATCTTAAACAAATAATAATAATAATTAAAAAAACAAGATTTCAAAATCAGGGTTAAATTCTCTGTCAAGCTGGCTGGAATTTGCCCAAGACAGTATCAGTTTCCCGATGCTGCTATAACAAGTTCACATGAACTTAGTAGCTTCAAACAACACAAGTTCATTGTCTTACAGTTCTGGAGGTCAGATGTCTGAAACGAGCCCTACAGGGGCAAAATCGAGGTGAGGGGAGAACACGTTTCCTTGCCTTTGCCAGCTCCTAGTGGCTGCCTGTGTTCCCTGTCTTGCATCCCCTGGCTCCATTTTCAAAAGCACATTGCTCCAACTCTGCTTCCTTCATCATGCCTCCTTCTCCTCTGACTCTGACTTCCCTGAGTCCCTCTTCAGAACCCTTGTGCTTACCTCAGGCCCACCTAGATAACATAGAATAACCTCCACAATTTAAGATTTTTAATCACACCTGCAAAGTCCCTTTTGCCATATAAGGTAATCACAGTTTGTAAGAATTAGGACATGGACATATTTGGATGATTGTTATTCAGCCTATCACAAAGACCAAAAGTAACATCCCAAACTTTAGGTACTTTGGTGGAAAAAGAAATGACCTGAGCTCTTAAAGATGTGACCAGGGTGCAGAACAGTGGAATTGCCTCCCTAATTACATTCATACTCTCTGTCTAACAGCAGTAAAACAAGAAAGGCATGGTGGTGGTGCATGCCTGTAGTCCCAACTATTTGGGAGGCTGAAGCTGACGGATCACTCAAGCCAAGGAGTTCAAGATCAGCCTGGGCAATAGAGTGAGACCTCCTCTCTATTTAAAAAGAAAAAGAAAAGCAGTGAAACACAGCGGTAAAGAACACAGGCTGTGGGGTAAAATACACCAGGGTATTGGTTGAACCAGCTCAACCAAACACCTGGATGAACATGATCAAATTACTTAACCTCTCTGAACCTCAGTTTCCTGTTCCCCAAATGGAGCTCACCATAATACTCCCTTTCTGGGGTTGTTATGAGGATTAATGAGATAATACCTATACAGCACTCTTTGTGGTATATAGTAAGCATTCAATTGATGTTACTATTATGTTATTATTATAATTATTCAATCACTGGCCACCAGCCTGGACTTGAACTCACAACTGGGTATTTTACAGGTCTCCTTCAGTACAGATCACTGAAATTTCCAGAACTTCCTCTTCCCCTTACTTGAAATCTGATCTGTCCCTCAAGCACTTGTCTCATTCATGCTCCTTCATGCTTTCCCAGTGGGAAGATCTCTCTCTCCCTTTCCTTCTTACCTACAACAACATGTGAAACACTCGTGTAAGGCTATCACTGGTCTTGCTGCTTCCAGTCTTATTTTTATGTTTTAGCACCATATATAGATTACAAACTGCCTGAGGGCAAAGACTGCTGTACTAGTACGCAGTGAAGAGATGTGGCCACAGTAGATAATCAATAAACTGGTTAAATAAACTCACTGCAGAGTTTATTCCTCCCAGATCTGTGGGGAAACACAATTTCACATTTCCCATTAAAGGGGAGCTAGCTGTACTCCCCTAAGATATGCTGCAACCTTGAAGTTGAGGTTCTGAAGTGAATTTAATTCTCATCTCCCTTTTCCATTATGTGCTCCACAGTTCCCTACATCCCAGGATGATGAAGACCCCTCTTTCTCCATCTGGATGCCAAGAAGTTTGTAAGTATCAGCAGCACTCCAAGGGAAAACAGCAAACAGACTTCTGTTTGGACATGAAATTGAACAAAGAGCTCACACCAGTCAAAGCCAGTTTGAACCAGTCTGCATGGCTCTCATATCTGTCCGACCCCCCTCTGAAGCTGGCACAAAGACACGAAGAACATCATTGACTTCAATCTTTGGCCTTCTAACCAGGAAAGGACTTGTGAAGGTGAATGGTTTGCAGACGAAGGGGATATAAAAGAGACAAAACCAGGATAAAAATTAAATAAAAAGTAGCTGTCTTAAACTGTAATTGCAGTCCTCTGCTGAGCACGCTTGCAGATATATAAATGTGATTTACCATCAGCTTGCAACTACAAATCAGGTCTTGAGAAACACTTGTGCTATGAAATTGTTTAATCTCATCAAGCTCTGCTTTCACAGCAAGCCATAAATCACAAAGTCTTTGTTATCATAGACCTCCACCAGCGCCTCTCTGGCAGGCTATGGATCGTGGGTATATATAATCTTGACTGCACAAACACTGGGGTCGACGCAGGCTGAAATACTTTCATAATAGCCACTGTGCAGCTGGTGGAACACAAGCCTATGATGGATATCTCATTTCCTACAGTCGGCATCTATTTCGAGCAAATTATTACCACATAAATTTCTTGTCAACAGAAACGGCCAATTAATTAAGTTAAAAATTTACTTGTGATCACATCTACAAACCAAATAGAACTGCAAGGCAATTTTCCAGTTACTGAATATACTGCAGGTCAGTTTAATGAATAATTTTTAACTTTGTCATAAACTCAAAGACAGGCTAATATCTCCAGAAACCTGAATGGAGACCAGCTGCCGACAGATTTACACAAAATATATTTATGTGGAATTTGATTGCTGACATCTGGGGACAGAAATAAACTTTCTATAATTACAGAGGCATCTTTCCCATATATATGCATTTCTTTCACCAAAAAATGCAAATCTGTCCCCAGAAAGGGTGTATTTACATTTTCAGGCAGGGCTGCAATGGGGCTGGATGGTTCTTGGAAAAATCATTGCATTAAATTCCTGTGCTAGTGATGGGTTCATTATCATGGCAGAAGACAATAACAGGCCAAGACCTGTTTATCACTGCCCCCCACCTTCCTACACACAAAAAATCAGGATGCTTCCTCTCTTTGAGGTTGTAAGCCACTTGGCACATGTCCAATAGTAGAGGCAGCATTGGGAGGATTTAGGGGTCTGTCAGGTAAGGCAGATTGACACAGCTTCCCCTTAGGGTTATTATGCATATAAAATAGATCTACATGGAAATAAGGCCGGCAGAGGGCCCTTTTCATAATTCCTGCTCTAACCATGTCTCTTTGAACTGAAGAAAATTCATGGATGATGGGGGGGTTGGGGGAATGGCAGTTGTCTAGGCGAGTATAAAGGATGTGGATTTGAGGCATACATCAGATCTGACTGCTAACAGTGGTTTACTCAATGAGCCACCTATTGGATATAGAATTAGGGTTTTCAAGAGGGCCGTTATATACCCCAAAAGTAGAGGGCACTCAAGGTCCTCCAAATAATAATCCCAGTCTATCTTTAACAATTTCACTGTTCCCTACTCTCAATCTGTCACTGCCAAATGACCAAGCTAGACTATGTAACATTCCCACCACGTGCCTTGGCTTTTGTACTTCTGTAACTTTGCTCCAACAAAGGATCTCTGAGGTCTGTTCCCATATACCTCCACTTTCCAGATTCTTATCTCCAAGATAACCTCCTTGGCTTTTCCTCAGCCTAGAAAAGCCCTTTGCTCTTCAGCAAGACACTTCCTCCTACACAAAAATTGAGAGCCTGTCATGCTACCTCGAGCAGAATGAGTAGTTGTGAGCTCACAGCCACTGGAGTGTTCAAGAAGATGCCAGACAACCATTTGGTGGGCTGTTGAAATGGGGACTCAACGTATGTGGAGAGTTGGACTAAGTAACTGCTAAAGCTTCGCATCCCTGGGATTATTATTTTTTAATCCTTAGTCTGTATATCAGTAAGGCCAGAAGCAATTCTACAATGGTTGCTTGTGCCCTTGTTGGTAAGCTTCTTGAAGGCAGGGATCATTTTACTCATATTTATAGTTTTCTCAGCACACAGCCCAGTACCTTTTTTTTAAGGCACATTTTCCAGAAAAGTTATTGAGGGCTGATTTTATGGAGGTTTTCTCATATTTGTAGCACTCAACTTCAGGTGGCATTGATACACTACTGTACCATAATAATCAATACGAACAGTGTTGATGTGTGCTTATTATGTTTAGGGCACTTTGCTAGAATTCTGAGAATTCCAGGAGTCAAATGCATTCTCTCCCAGACTAATTTTAATTAAGGAAACAAGTCACACAGTGAGCTCAAAGTATACTCCAAACAAACAGGGGCTGAGTAAATGAATGATCAATTTCCAAAATACAAAATAAGATAGAATATAAATATTAAATCAAAGGTTTCAATAATTTTCAGTATCAGGGTAGACAATGCAAAAATGTTTGTGTTTTAGAATCTGAAAGGTACAAACAAATGATTCCATATAATTCTTCACTCTGCTACTGTGGATACCAAATCCCCCACCCCAAGCTGAACCTGCTTGCTCAAGGTCACTAAAATAGAAGATGGCAAAAAGAGAATCATACCTAGCTGTCCTCAATACCTGCCCTTGATTCTTTCCATCACATCCACCAAACCCAACACGGTTAATCCTATACAGGCTAAGGATTAAATTGCTTTTCATTTTTTCCTGGTTAATTTCATGTTCCTTGAATCAAAGTATAAATACCTCTTCTCTGGCTCAGGCCTTGGCTCTACGTGTCCCTGGATTATTTCTGATGACAAAATACATTTCAAAATTTTTTCCTTGACAATGATCTTAAATGTGACGATATTGCCCAAACATCTAATTTCACCAATAATCTACTCTGGATCCTTTCTGTCACACACGCTCCTCACAAATAAGCATTAAATGCAGAGGTTGATTGGATTCAAAGCTTGGCTCAACCCTTTCTTAGTTATGGGAATTTAGGCTGGTTACTTAATTTCTCAGTGCCTCAGTCTCCTTGTCTATAAAATGGGGTTACCTCATAGTGTTATGAGTATTACATTAGACAACACATGTAACATTTCAAAACAATGCCCATAAGAAGCATTTGTTCTGAGATCAGGAGTTCAAGACCAGCCTGGCCAACATGGCGAAACCCCATCTCTATTAAAAATACAAAAAATTAGCTGGGCATGGTGGTGGGGACCTGTAAGCCCAGCTACTCAGGAAACTGAGGCAGGAGAATCACTTGAACCCGGAAGGCAGAGGTTGCAGTAAGCTGAGATCACACCATTGCACTGCAGCCTGGGCAACAAGAGCAAAACTCCATCTCAAAAAAAAAAAAAAAAAGAAGAAGCAGCATTTGTTATTAGTTTTTAATCCTTAGCCTATCTATACCACTTTTGGCATAGTAAATCTCATATTCTTACCCCATGCTGTATAAACTTTATTTATTTTCATTTGTCCTGTACTTGCCTTGTGAAACTTCAAGGAGAATTTATAAAACAATGATGATGATGATGATAATGATAACAGACAACATTTTTGCCTGTATTATGTTCCAGGCACTGCTATAAACACTTTACATTCATTATCAACAGCCTTAGGAGGCAAATATTCTTATTATCTCCAAATCACAGATGTGACCTAGAAAGGTTAAGTAACTTGTCCAAGGTCATACAGCTATAATTGGTCAAACTCTTAAGTTCATGCTCTTAATCACTGCAATTTAGTGTTACTGTATTTGGTCAGCAATTCCTTATCATTTTATTTCTCTCATTTATAATATTATAGGTATTACTCATGTCCTCCATCATACTCCATTTTTCCAGAACAGTCTGAGTCAGTCATTATTCCTATCCTCAAGGACCTTGCATTTCAGACAAGGAAACAAAATAAATGTGGATATGAAAAGCATATCCACATAACAAAAACAAACTTGTTCTAACCCATCCAACTCCATCATGCTTGCTTATTTCATTCTTCCTCGAAGCTTCTCTCTACCCAGCAACAATAGTTTTTGAGAGTGTATCTAATCATAGCACCAAAACACTATTTAAAGATATTGGGCAAAGTAAAATAATTTTTCAATAAAATTCAATTAGCTCATGAGTTCAAATAGGAAACACACACTACTGTCTTTCAGGAGGAGGGGAGAGGCCTGAGGAGGTTCCATAGCAGAGCTTTTGTGAAATTAGATTCTGGATTTCTGTAAAAGAAAATGTTTTATTACAGAGACAATGAACAAGAAACGTGGGGAATTACCTATATGCTGTCTGAGTGCTACTAACAAAGGCAGGTAATGGTGTGGGTGAGACACCGCTGACTGTCAGTGTATCTTGTTGAGGGTCACTGCTGCCGGAGTGTCAAGGTCAGGATAAGACAGTAGAACAAAGCAACAGCGAGGAACGCCTGCCTCCCTGGCTGATCCGCTGACGATTAGCAGCGTAGGGGATGTGAGCAATGATAATATCACAGTCTCACATGCGTTGAGCACTTTATAGTTTATAAAGCACTTTCATAGTCATTATCTCATTATATTTTTAAAGAATTTCTTATGGAAAATTCAGTAATGACCAAACCTGCTGAGGAACACTTCACTTTTCAGGGATACATTTTCATGATTTGAGAAAAGCTATCTATTTTGAGTTGGGTAACCACATGAGCACAGATTTAGAAACTGGAATTCAATGAAGGAGAAAGAAGACTCTAGGGTTAACTAGAGGTATAGTACAGCTCATCCCAGACAGTGCCAGAAATTACACAGGGAATCTGCAAAATCCTAAACATTCTCATTAATGCATCCAAATCTAGAAAGAAGCAAACTTTATATAGGCATTCTTCTCTTCTCCTTCTTCTGACTGAGTAATGGATTAAGTAACCACTGGGAAAAGCAAATGAAACACAGAAAACTAACAATTGGGTATACCCTCTAATGGGCATGAAAATTCCATGACGACCCAGTGAATTAGAGAAATGATCCAAAGCCCAAAAGTAAACCCTAATGAAGGTTTAACAGAATATCAGATGAGAGAATTAAGTCTGGCTATTCTAATAAAGATCACATCCCTTCTCAGTTGAACTATTCTCCTCCCTACCCCATTTTCTCAAGCTACAGAACATGGACAAAACATGAAATACTTACTTCTCGAACTGCAACTTTGAGGGTAAAAGAAGCTCATATTATGAGAGGTGGGAAGATAATTCAGAAGCCATTCACACTGTATATTTCAGAGTTACTCAAACATGATCAGAGAGAAAACAAACAGCACAGCAAAAAATTCAGACCAACAACAAAACCAGGAAAAGGAGGACAGAAGCACATCATGCAAAAGACACAAAAAGGACCCAACAACTAAAGGAACACCAGAAAAAAAAAATCCAAATAGCTTTATGCCATAAAACAACTTAATAAGAACAAGACTTTAATAAAAGAGGGGCTCAGCTGAATACAATTTAATTGAATAGGAGTCTGCCTCTTGCATGAGAGGGTAAGCCTACTACCTCCTATCTCTTCCACTGATACAAATAAACACTGTACAAAATACAAGGATGCTGAGGACGGGGAAAAGCAAAACAAAAGCCAGTGGCTTATGGAGAAGCTACCCACCAAGAGGTGAATTTCTGGGTTTATTGTTCTTTTTTTAATGTGGGGCTTTTCCCCAAATGCAGGCCCCAATCACAGTCGTTTGACACAGGAGTACTGTGGAAATCTAAAACTCTACTTTCTATTTCTATTTCAAATTTCTCAGCTGAAGAGCTGTGAAAAACAGCCCTTAAGGACTGGAAGGTGTGGAGGGAATCCCAGAGTGAGAGAGTTGGAGAAGGGGATACTCTAATTCTATATATGAAACTACACAAGTTCCCAGCTCATCTCTGAGCTGTGCATTTGGATATGCAGGACATATCCAAAGCAGCTTAGCAAGGGCTCTAAGAATGGAATGAGGATTGTAAACCACCATCCAGGTTTCATGCTAACTCTTGAGTGTACAGGCACAGACAGATCAAGAGGAGGATGTCAAAGGCTTTGAAAACTGAACCAAGACTGGAACCCGCAAAAGGCAAGACAGAAATGAGGCTAATTCTTCATAAAACAAAAAAGCAAATATTAATATTCTTCACAGGGTTGTAATATAATCCAATATTGAACCACATAATGTTCAAAATGCCCAGGATACAAGCCAAAAATTACTAAATATACAAATAAGTGTTGGTCACATTTGTGTAAAAACAAAATCCACATATATGGCTCAGATGTTGGAATTAGCAAATAAAGGCAAGAAACCACCTATTATAGCTGCATAGTCCATGAGATAAAGCTGAGCTTGCTTTAAATTAGTAGAAAAGTAGAAGCTCTCAGGAAAGATACAAAAGCTATAAAAAACTTAGAAATTTTAGATCTGAAAAATGCAGCATGTGAAGCAAAAAATTCACTAGAGGCCAGGTGCAGTGGCTCATGCTTGTAATCCCAACACTTTGAGAGGCCAAAGTGGGATGATCACTTGAGCCCAGGAGTTTGAGACCATTCTGGACAACAGAGCAAGACTGCATCACTGCAAAAAGAAAAAAAAAATTAGCTGGACATAGTGGCACATGCTTGCAGACCCAGCTACTAGGGAGGCAGGAGGATCCTTGAGCCCAAGAGTTCAAGGCTACAGTTAGCTGCAATTGCATCACTGCTCTCCAGCCTGGGTGACAGGAGACCCATTCTCAACAACAACAGAAAGACAAAAAGACACAAATAGAAAGAGAAAAAAGAAAGATTGATTCACTAGATTGTCTCAATAACAGAATGAAGATAATAGAGGAAAGATTTAGTGAACTTGAAGATACAAAACAATAGAGTATCCAACCTGGAAAATAGGGAAAAAATGATAATGAACAGAGCCTCAAGGACCTGTGGAACAATATGGAAAGATCTAACATATATGTATGTGGAGTAATATAAGGAGAAGAAGAAGAGATTATGAAGGAAAAGTAAAGAAATACCGTGCAAAAACTCACCAAATCTACTGCAAAATTTTTTCATATATCCAAGAAGCTCAGTCAATTACAAATATGATAAACACAAAAATCCAACACACACACAATTTAATGGATTTAAAAAGAAGACCTAAAGAAACAAAGACCAAAACAATATGGTTCAGAACTAAAAAGCAATTTGGAAAGATCAAAGAGCAGAGGGGTCACACTAAAAATCAAATTACTGACAGAGCAACAGTTTGACGTAATCACAGTGAATGCATATGAAAAATAAAATAAAATAATTAGATCATTTAAGACTCATAGGAAATAAAGACAGTAACATTTGTATGTGTACAATTAATATGACAGAAAATGTATTCAAACATATACTTAAAAAAGTCCCTAAAATGAAGAAAAAAATATAGTTCAAAAGAGCTTAGCAAGTTAAAAAACTGATACAAAGAATGAAGAACAATTAGATAAATCTTAATTAAGTTACTAAAATTCAAGGGAATAAAAATCTCTACACAAGTGGATGGAAGAAAAAAGAATCTACTACAAGGAAGAAAAGTCAGTCTGACCTCATACTTATCCAGAATTCACATTCAATACAAGGAAACAATGAAGAAATATTTCTCTATACATGTAAATCGTATATAGCCTAAAACTATTATACCCAACTAAAATGTCATTCAAATATAACAAGCATGGAACTTGAGAAAATCAGGACTCATGAGCCCTTTCTGAAAAAGACAGAAGAAAGCCCAGCCAATTAGGGTTGGAGTAAGAACTCAGGAATGGAGAGCTATCATCCAAAGAACTTCCACTGAGATCTGAGTTCACTTAAATATGGAGCCAATACTAAACAACTATGGAAAGCATTGTTATAGAGGAGAATGCAATTGTCATTTACAATATAATGATAACAATGTAACTAACAAAAATTGAGAGGTAGGGGAATGGTAGGGAAAGTTGTGATCTTCATCCTTCAGAGCAGAAAAGCAGTGACTGATCCTGACTAAAATTGACATATATGATTTTCCAAAAAAACTGGTCCAATATCAAAACACATATACTCTCTTTTTCTACCATTACAGTGATTGTTGATCTAATTTTTATAAAAAGTAGGGGTGTTCCATTATTCTTTTTTTTGCCCCGATACATAGCAAAGAAGCTCTCACAAGAATAAAATATGTAACCTTTACCTTAGTGGTACTATATTCTAACTAAAAAAAATAACTAACTGACTAGAAAGAACACAGACACATTTGGGTTTTACCCAAATCAAGTTCTACTTGACTTTTCCAAGACACACACAGATGCATATAATATCCACTTTTAATGCCTGGCCATGCATTACCAGTCTACAGAAATCATTGTATTCTTATTGACCTGCTCACTTTAAAAACATCCCAGTTGGTTTTCAAATGAATATGCACAGATTGTGCCTCAGGCCCATTATAACCAGATGATCCATATCTAATTTTATGGTAAAAACACCATTTTCGCAACTCATTTATTTAATTCTTCCAATTTATACGCAGCAAGTTTAGATGGGATTAACTAAATGGAGGAAATATGGGCAAATATATTTCTCTTCCTGATGTATTTTAAGATCTTCATAAAAGACTTGTTTAATAACTTATTCCAATATTTGAAACTGGTGACCCTGAAACAGTTTAGGATATACTATGAATGACTCAGATATTATTAAGATGGAATGGTTGGGATACCTGGGATACCAAGTGATGATGACAAATACCTTCAAATATCTTCAAATGTTTAGAAATGTATATCCTGCTGTGTTTAAAAAAAAATTAAACTCTGGTTTGTCTAAAAAAAGGTAGTATGTAAAAATCCATAAAAGAAAATAAAGATATTTGAAGACAATAAAACCATGACAACAATAGAAGTTCTTGAATGTTTCCTATATGGCAGGTACTCTGGTATGAACTCTACATGGATCATTTGACCTCATCCTGTAATATCCCCATTAGTTAGTGCCCTTTTCATTCACCTGATCCAGGGATACTGGATGGGGAACATGCTGGAGGACACAGGAGACTACCTCCACCTCCCTGCTTCTGGAGAGGGAACTACATGTCACCTCAACCCTATGTCCCATTTCAGAACATTTCTGGACAGAATTTAGGCACTGTTACTTTATGCCCACATGTGTATTTCTTTGGAGAGTGCCATCAGGGAACCCTGTCACACATGTTGGGTATATAATAGTACAAGTTATATGGAGATACGGCAAAGTTTAGGAAAGTTACACACCAGCAATGAACAGATTAGATATCATACTATTTTAAAATAATAATAAAGGCAACATGATTTTAACAAACTCTGAATCAAATTGTTGGTGTCTGGTGGTTACAATGATTCCTTAGCATCTATAATGTGGTATTAGTAAGTATAAAAGTCAGTTAAATATCAGTTTTTAAACTTTAAAGCCATTGGTTGTCAAGGTGTAAATACCCTAAATATTTACACAAAATTCAACAAAAGGAATCCAAGGTTGCACAGTTTTTAGATCTAATGGTACATCCTAGCCCAAAAGACTACCTCTTTCCATGAAGCCAGATAAAAAAGTTTTGGTCTAGAAAGTAAACATGTGGAGATATTTACATTTGGGAACAGGGATATCTTATATACAATCTATGTAGCACTGTCATAGAATTCCTCACTAAAAATTTTGCCCTAAGTGAGAGGATGCTCACCCCATGTATAGGTATATATGCAAGCCTACAGGAAAAAAAAAAAAAAAAAAGTGGTTAGTCCTTGATATGGTTTGGCTCTGTGTCCCCACCTAAATCTCATCTTGAATTGTAATCCCCACATGTTGAAAGAGGGACCTGGTGGGTGGTGATTGGATCATGGTGGCAGGTTCCTCCATGCTGTTCTCGTGATAGTGAGTTCTCACGAGAGTTAATGGCTTTAGAAGTTTTTGGCAGTTCCCCCTTTGCTCTCTCTCCCTGCCACGTAAGTTGTGCCTTGCTTCTCCTTTGCCTTCCACCATGATTGTAAGTTTCCTGAGGCCTCCCCAGCCATGTGGAACTGTGAGTCAATTAAACCTCCTTTCTTTATAAATTACCCAGACTCGGGTAGCATCTTTATAGCAGTGTGAGAACAGACTAATATAGGCCTCCAGACCAGCTTTTCCAATGTATATTCTGGGGAATAGGCCTGCTCTGACAAAGGGTTCCTTGACTGAGTCTGTTTGGAAAATGCTGAGATATTATTATAGAAGCTCAAAGCCCTCATGTTAATGTATCTTGTTAATGCATAAAAGGTAAACTGAATTTAATACATTTCCCAAACCTTTGTGATGTGGGAAGTCATTCATGGGTACATATAAAAACATCTGATACCACCCGGGTCACTGTTTCTCCTCACAGACCATGGATCTCAGGTTCTATTGAAGAGCTGTAGAACTATCTAGAAACAAAGCAGCTCTTGAATGAGAACTGTGAGAGCAATGCCCCATACAAGTCCCACGTGGCACCAAGTCCATTGAGGAGGATTTAAATTTAGTTTACCAATGTGTCCATATATCAATAGATTATAACCTTCTTCCCCCAGAGAAGGCAACCTGGCCAAAAATCCAAGGTGAATGGTGGGATGGGGGCATCTCTGTGATTATCATTCAAGATTCCTGAGACCTTTACCTTTCATGAAGTCAGGTGGGAATAACGATATGCTATCCTCCAGGAGAAGTACTGTGGAAGACCAACAATCCCTCCCTATTCCTTTATGGATCTCTCACAGTGGGATAGTGGAGAGGGATGTAGCCCATAAACATTTTAGCTTTTCTTACTGGGTGACTGCACACATAAATCAGGGCCCCTTCTTTCTCCCTGAATCAAGGTTCACTCTTTCATTCCCTAAGACTGGACTCCAATTGTGGTATACTTTGAGTCTGCTTCTCTTCCTTGGTCACAAGTATATGGAATTAATTAGCAAGAAGGCAAGTGGAAGTAATTCAGATTTTTGGAACTACATATGTAAAGATGCCAAACTATCAGTGAGACAGAGAAAGATAATAAAAGTCTTGGGGTAAAAGCAGCTTCTTATAATGGCACTTAGATCTTCCTTGTTTTTAGGTTCTGTAACAGCCACATAATCACGTATATATCCACAGCTAGGCAATGTCCAGGCCTGTTTTCTGTCACTGAACCTACATTTCTGGCCCAAATGAGATCATAGTTTGAGCTATAGGAAAACAATAAACAAGATGGATGTGACTGAAAGAGAAAATGCAGATTTAATTATTTGCCATAGGGAGTATTCCTCTGTTACCAATCAAAGGACTGGAAAGTTGAAAAGTTTTGTTTCAATGAAAAAGCATGGATTATTTTTTTTAGCATGGAAATTTTATAAGGTAGGAATTCCTTTTTTCCAAGACATGGTCTCATTCTGCTGCCCAGGCTGCAGTGCAGTGGCATGATCTTAGCTTACTGCAACCTCCACCTCCCAGGCTCAAGGGATCCTCCCACCTCAGCCTCCCAAGTAGCTGGGATTACAGGTGCATGCCACCACACCCAGCTAATTTTCGTACTTTTTGTAGAAATGGGGTTTTGCTATGTTGCTCAGGCTGGCCTCGAACTCCTGAGTTCATGCAGTTCACCCACCTTGGCCTCTCAAAGTGCTGGGATTAGAGGCATGAGTCGCCTAGTCAAGCTAGGAATTCTTGATTACATATGGATCTGTAGTAAAATTGTTCAAGAGGTCACTTTAGATTTGGCCTGGGTAGCCTAGGGTTTAGCATTTAGGCAAAGGAGAGGGGGAAAGAGATAGCTATTCTCTGTGATTATTTCTACTGTGCACTTATCAAATCAATAAAAATAATAATTGTTATTGATGGTGGCCTTCCCGCTGATTAAACGGGCCAATTTAATTGCTTCTGTGAAGTCACACAGCTCTTAAGTGTATATCATGGCGTCAGTAAAGAGCATTCAATTGCCCCCAGCTTTGTGGACAGGATGTGCATGGCATTGATTTAATTAGAGCTCTTAGATTGCAACCTGCACTCCTTCCTGAGCCCCTCTCAGCTGGAGACTTCCTCTGTTCTTTTTAAATGCTGCCCTGAGCTGGAACAAAGCAAGGTGCCCAGCAAGAAGCATTGGATTGCATCACAGAGAGGATTAAAATGCCCATTATGAGGTAAGATTCGAGTCAAAGCAGAAGGAAAAGAAGACAGGCTGTAAAAGAAAATGGGCTGCAGGCAGTAAAATATTGATTGAAAGAACTGAAAACACCATGGCATTCACACTCCTGCCCTGCCCTGCATGCCCTAAGGTCTGCCAATCTCCTGACTTCATAATCTACTCTCCACAGCTAATAATGCTTCAGCCACTCTGGTCTTCCTCCTGGCTTTCCAACACAAGACACTGATTCCTGACTTGGGTCTTTAGAGTTGCCTTTCCTCTAGCCGAACCCTATGCTCTATACACCAGCTCCCAGCCATCTTCATCATTTAGGTCTCAGCTCAAATGCCCTGTCTTCAGGGAAGCCTTTGTTGGCATCCTAGTGAAGATAGCTCCCCTCCCCAACTGGACACTTTCCATTGTGTTGCTCTCATGCATTTTCTTTGAGGCACCAGTCAATGTTAGAAAGTGCATGGTTTATTTCTTTACTTGTCTATTGTCTGACTAATTAAAATATTAACTCCACAAGAGTAGGGACTGTGGGCCATCTTCACTACCGTATTGATATCCAGTGTTCAGAACAGGGTGTGCACGGAGTAGATGCTTTGTAAATACTGACGGGGAACAAAAAGGGGAGTGGCTTGAGAGAATGAGAAAAGGTGAGTGGCTTGAGTGAATGAGAAATTTACTAACATTCATCTCAAGATCTCTGCTTCCTGCCTATACCACATGGTGTTACTAGGTAATGTTAAAAACAGGTATTGGGCCAGGCGTGGTGGCTCACACCTGTAATCCCAGCACTTTGGGAGGCCAAGGTGGCTGGATCACGAGGTCAGGAGATCGAGACCATCCTGGCCAACATGGTGAAACCCCGTCTCTACTAAAAAAATACAAAAAAATTAGCCAGGCGTGGTGGCAGGCACCTGTAGTCCCAGCTACTCAGGAGGCTGAGGCAGGAGAATGGCGTGAACCCAGGAGGTGGAGCTTGCAGTGAGACGAGATCCCGCCACTGCACTCCAGCCTGGGCAACAGAGTGAGACTCTGTCTCAAAAAAAAAATAAAAAAAAAACAGGTATCAGACAACACAACATCTAGTCCTAGCCCTGTTGCTTACTAGCCATGTAATCTTGAGGAACTTAACCTCTCTGAACCAATTTCCACCTTTATAAGCAGGTTTATGAAAAGGCTTAATCTCATGGGACTGTTGGAATTTTAAAATGCATCAAAGGGCTTAGAATAACTCAGCCAGTAGTAAATGCTTAAGTAGTGTTGCTATTATTGTTGTTACTGCTATGATTAAATTTACTATATATCATGAAAAGTATCAGGGACCAGAGAACTTTCAAATGGATGCTCTACTTTTTAAAAAATTCCTAATTTAACGCAGTTTTTTCATTCAAAACAACTTAGTGTGTATCTATAGACATCCTCTTCCATCTCAATATATCATGTAGTCGGCAAGTTCAATAACTGGGCAACCCCATCTTCTATATGGACCAGCAAATGTGCACAGTCCAGCCTCCTTTCTGGCACGGTCACGAGTGGTCTTTATAAATAATTTTGGAGAAAGCAAAGCTTCCATTGTTGAAAGCTATGGAAGAGATTCTTAATTCAAACAGTATTAGGGTGGTGGATGAGGCAAATTGGAGCATGTAAAATTTCTTGGACATCATAAAAGGGAAGCAGGGATAGGGCCAGGGAGATGGGGGGTTCGATTACTGCTGAATTGCTGGCATAATAGCCTGCAGCACATCACTGTGCGCCACCGGGGCTGGGAAGCACTCTCCCCGGATGATTGCTTTATGTCACCACGGATGCTACTGGCCCATCAACTACAACCCTGGGAGCAGCAAACCCCATCATAAGAAAGGGAGAAATGTAAATTTCAAAATAGATATATAAATATTCGGTGGCCCAGTGTTCCATTAGTCATTTATATTCCTGACTCTGGAATGCAAAAATGTAAATCCAGTGCCCTTCTGCAGTCAGAAGTCACCCAGGGTTCATATAATAATCTCTCTGACAAGGACTAAGCTGTGGCTGGCAATAAAACCTAGGGGGTCAATAAGCTCACTAAACATGCTGGGAGAAAACAAGGGAGAGATACACTCTCAACCTCAAATGGGGGTAGAGAGAGATTGACTGACATGTCAAACCCATCCCACCTAGTCAGAGATTTCCCTGATGCAATGGGGGCGTAAGGACAGAGCTGATTTACTCACTGACAAGCCTACATCCCTGTAAGCAGAATGCTCCAGAGCTCATTCTCAAGGTTCTGAAGGGCATGGCATTTTTTTCTGATTTACTACCATTTTATCGCTGCAAGAAATGGACACAGCGCAGATGCCCATAGTTCTAAATGAAGGTAAGTGATGTCCTTGATGCAAGCTCTTCTAATGTTCTCCTTAAAAAGGAAATCATTAAGAGTTACATCAGATCGAGTCTGATCTAATATATTAGGGGTGAGGGAAGTGGAAGGAGAGAGATGTAAATACCATAAAGCCAAAGAAATGGAAATCGCTCCAGTACAGCCCCATGGAGGGCAAGTGCAGAAACACGCACTAGCCCTGTCATTCCTGAATGTGGGAGAGAAGCAGGACATCCAGGAATGAGAAACAGGAGGAGATGATCTACCTCAACCTGCTTAAGACAGAGAGGAAACTAAGGCACAGAGGACTATGTGTCAAGATCACACAGCTGATTAGAAGCAGATTTGGCCCAGACCTGAACCTACTAATTGACTCCCAGGGTTAGGGGTTGGGTTAGCATTAACTTTGGCCTTCACACCAGGTTATATTTGTTACAATTCCTCTCCTCTTCATTTCTGTTCCATAGGGAATTTGGCACTCTAGCATATACTGACACAAAGCCCACCCCTCAAGTTTAGGAATTAGAGAAGTGATTGACAGCCTATATGTGGCTGAGGTAGAAGATACATTTTAGGAGGTATACAGAACAAATATATGTAAATCATTTTAATAGCAATATGCAGTATTATGTAACCTAGGGACTTCATGAACATTAATTAGAACAAAATAAGATAAGTATTTAAGACATTTTAAAAGTGAACTGATTGCAAGAAAAACACCGAGTAAATAATAATACAGGGGTCAATAGACTGGGTACCATTCTAGAAATATCCTCAACATGTTTTCCAAGTCGGTTGTGTCAAATGAGACATTTCACACAAAAATGGTGATTTTACTCACAAGATTGACAGCTATAGATGGAATCCACATCTTCATTCCAGAATATTATGTTTACAATGGAATATTATTTGGCCATCAAAAAGGATGTATTTCTGAAACATGCTTCCACATGGATAAACTTTGTTTTCAAGGTTTATGTCTATAAGCTAGACATAAAAGGACAGATATTGCATGATTCCACTTACATGAAGCAGATAGGCAAATTCATAGAGGCAGAAATAGAATAGAGGTTACCAGGGCTGGAAAGTGGAGAAAGAGGGGGTTATTGCTTAATAATTATAGAGTTTCTATTGGAGTGATAAAAAAGGGTTTGTAAATAAATAGTTGTGATGGTCGTACAATACTTTGAATATCATTAATGCCACTGAATTGTATGCTTACAAGTTTAAATGGTAAGTTTTTTACATATATTTTTACCACAATTTTAAAAGTTATAGTGTAATATGTCAAAAATCATTGAATTATATAATTTAAATGGGTAAGTGATATAGTACATGAATTATACCTCAAAATAGCTGTTTAAAAAAATATGTGCATAAAGTTAAGGATATTCTTGCCAAGAAAGGAAGTTGCATATGGTGACCTGTGGAAATTCATCTCAACTATGGGAATGCCATTCTTTATCATGGCATCTGGTCTATCATGCCCCAAAGAGTCCCTATAGAAGGAGGCATGACTATCTTGGGTCTATCTAAGGGAGGTTAGTTACAATTTGAATTTATCAGCACTCTTGATAATGTGTCCCTCCTGTATCGTTTTCCCATAAGAGCTATCTGGGAAACTCCAGCCTGTATTAATTGGATCATCACCCAGAGATTGAATGTTCTCTGGAATCAAAACAAACTCATCTCCTGTTAGAAGTCTAGTTTTTAACTTCTAACCTGTGAATTTTTGAAATTAAGTTTCAAATTGTTATCCACTCAATTTATGTAAATCTACTAGGGCATTTCTCAAAACTCATCAAAAATGCCACTTTGTAATAAATATAAAATAGTAATAATCTACTTAACCCAAGGTCTAATATACTGAGTTATAAATAAAGAGGCAAGATAACCTAGTGTCATGGACATGGAATTTAGTAGACAGACCTAAGCTGAAGCCCCAGCTGTTCTACCTCCTCACTTTTCTTACTTCCCTGTACTTAGTTTCCTATTCAAAAAATTGAGATAATGACTCTTTCCTCAAACAGGTATTGTGAGAACTAAAATAGATAATATGATGAAGAGTACAATATTACTGCATATAGCAAATGTTCTATAAATAGTAGTTAAATACGTATTCATAAACACAAAAAAGCAACACAGGATCTAGAGAAAGAAGAGTTGGCAAATAAGAAATTATCAGTCTTCCTCTAGCAGCTAACAGGTAATCCTGTCTTTGCAAAGGAGTATTCTATGGAGAAGCAGGTGTAAACCTCCAGATTCTAACATTATAGGATGAAATGGCCTAGGAACATATCCAATTACCTTTATTACAAAAAGATGATGATTATTATACTACTAATACTAGTGTGAATATTTATTGTGTACTTATTATATGCCAAGCATTTTCATACACATTTTTTTATTATCCTGGTTAATCCTCCCAACAACTCTATGAGGTAAGTGCTCTTAGTATCTCATTTTCTAGATCAGTTAATCAAGGCTTAAAAAGGGTAAGTAACTGGTCTGAGATCATGTAGAGATTAAGGGTGATGGCCAGGATTCCAAACGCAGGCTATTTGACTTGTAACCTTAACAGCTATGCCATCATCCATTCTCACTTAGAAATCTTGCAGATGATTAATTTACTTTGCCAGTTAGCCTAATACCAAGACAGAAGGTACCTAGAATGCAAATGTAAACAGTTTGGTGGTTTCCTGAACATCATCCCTCACGCAAATGGAAATAACATGTTAGTCTTTTGGTTTGTAAATTAGTTTCTTAGACATGAACTAATAAGGTCATTTTTAACACGTGAATGACTAGTAATAACATCAAACCAACACACATGGAAAGCTGAAGATCCGACTCTTCCCCAACAATAACCAATGTACAGTCACCTCGGGACTCAGCCCATAAGGACCTGATGGGTCTTCTGTGACCATTCCCCCAGCACTCTCTTAAGTATAAACACTGGGCTCCATACCAAGCCTCCCCTGTGCTTGTTATAGACATCCAAAACTTCCTGACCATGTGGAAAGTGAGGAGCACTTCCTGAGAATGGTCCTACTATTGGAGAAGGGCACAGGTCCCTGTGTGCTCCCAGAACAGAGAAGGCAGAATTTGGCTGCACTGAGTGTGAGCACATGAAAAGAAGCAACTCTAATAACCAGGGCTCAGTAGTGCTTGATGAGAACCACTGAGCCCTATATTGATTGTGAAGCGCCTATAGCTGCTGATGCTTGACAGATGACACTCAACTTTCAGCCTGGGTGGAAGAGCAATAATAAAAACATTGCCCTCAAAGAAAGAACTCCAAACCATTATTCAACCTTTCCTTTGGAAATGTAAGGTTTCTCCTTAGAAACATGAATAAGGTACAGAGAACAGCTAAAAGATGAGGAAAGACATAAATTGGATTGGATCAACAATTTCCTGCTTCTGCCTCCTGCTGTTCACACAGTCAGTCACACAGAGTGCCCCTGTGCAGGCCCCAGAGGTCATGGGATCAAATATAAGTTTCGAAAGTTGAAGAGGGAGAATCCATTTCAAATGACTTAGAGGATAACTGTCACTGGAATTAATATGGTTGGAATGTTTAAAATTGCCACAGGTTCCTTCACTTTTGAAAGGTGTCAGGCCCCTGTCTTGAACACTGCATGTCTGTCTGTGATACCTCAGTGAAAGGTTGCATTATCACAGACAGTTTCAGGCTAAGGAAAGCTTATTTAATTTACTGAACTGCACATAGAAATTGGCAAAGATGAGTCCAAAAGGTTAAGCATGGGGCATGATTCTTACCTCTCTTCATTTCCCATAGTACTATAATGTCCTATTAAATTTTCCTTTCACAAAGGTGCCTGAAAATATGTTTTACATTTCTCCATGCGTACCTTTCTGTTTAGTACTCAGGACTCCTCTCCCAAAGAATTAAAACAGATGAGAGAGGAGACATAGAAATCTGCTTCTCTCCTATGGGATAAAGTTGGAATTTAAGAGAGCAAAATCTGAAGTGCTAAATTGGGCAAACAGCATGAGAAGCAGTTGAGCTGACTGAAATACTTGTAGTGGACATGCCTTCAACTAAAATGACCATGCCACTTGCAAATGGAAAACACATTATTTCAATCTGCTTCCTCTTTTTGTTTGTTTGTTTTTTGTTTTTTTAGACAGAGTCTTCCTCTGTCACCCAGGTTGGAGTATAGTGGTACAATCTCAGCTCACTGCAACCTCTGCCTTCTGGGTTCAAGCAATTCTCATGCTTCAGCCTCCCAAGTAAGTGGGACTACAGGCATGTATCACCACGCCTGGCTAATTTTTTGCATTTTTAGTACAGACAGGGTTTTGCTATGTTGGCCAGGCTGGTCTTGAACTCCTGGCCTCAAGTGATCTGCTGGTCTTGGCCTCCCAAAGTGTTGGGATTACAGGTATGAGCCATCATGCCTGGCCTCAACCTGCTTCCTTTCAACATTAAAGGTAAATGAACATATTACTGCTAAAAGGAGGAATAAAAGTAAATGAACTCAGATTCTCAGGTTTCCCTTAGAGTCAACGGAACCCTTCCAAATGGCAGTAGTTCCAAGTTTTAGCTCTTGCAAGATTACCTACGAATGAGTTATGATGACAGCAAATCCATCATTATTATGAAGGCAGAGTTTTACATGGTTGAATAGAGCTTTCCATTCTTTTTTAACCTGTAGCAGAAGACATCAGAGTTGACAGAGGTTTTGCCACTATAACATAGAAGGGCCTCTGAGTTACACTTTTATCCCTCTCAGGGTCACCTATCACCAAAATCAATTTATTTCTTTGCTTCAATATTTATGCATGTTCAACATTTTACCCCTACATATTATTCTTGCTCCTACATAGCATTCTTCCACCTGAGCCTATTCGTGCTTTCTACATAGCAAGCACTACGCAAGATGGTAGGGATCCAAGAATGAACAAGCTCCCATCCCTGCCTGGGCTTATAGTCCAATGGGACAAAACACTGTAAATATGTGAGATGAGTTATGTAGAAGCTTGAGCAATGTGCTATGGAAGAATATCTTATTGAGTCTAAAAGGCAAAAAAGATAAAGCAACCATCATGCAAGCTTGGAAACAATGCCTCAGTAGAATCATCACCAAATTAAAATAGCACATCAACTCCATTTTTTTCTATTTTGATTTTCCTTTGAATTTCATATTGCTGTAAACTGACAAACATTTTTTGCAAAAGCATAAGAAAGAGAGAGAATGAGATAAATTGATGATCTTTAAAAAAAAAATTTTGTTGGAAATTCCTTTTGTGGTCCCAGATTATAATAAAGCACATTGAAACACTTCATCAGAAACAAGTTTGCCTTGTAATCAACTTTCTAGAGATGAAAAGGTGACCCAAGAGGTATCTTCCAAAGTAAAGATCAGTCATTTAATGTTTGGAACGTATCCTTCTGAAGATAGCATTTGAATTTTTTTTTCAATTTGAAAATGAGATTATAAACAACTACAAAAAAGACTTTCCCCAAAATGCTAATGTTAACAACATTGCAAAGTTCTATGAAAATGATTCTATTTCCTTATGAGAAAAATTATATTAGGGCATACAACATGTATATTCTGTAAAGAAAATGGTTAGCAAGGGCTTAAGAAAGGGCAAATGGCTGGCAACAATCAGGCACAGCAGCAATCAGGCACAGGCCAGAGCCAGCTGTGGAAACAGAGTGTCACAAGTCACCCCGGCCAGCATGACTTCCCCTGGTAAACTTGCTGGAAAGCATGAATTTGTCAAGAGGGTTCACTTTGGGGAAAAAAACAGGGACCAGCAGAACCTCAGAACTAAAGGCCATGGATTTGGAAGCTTGAGAAAGAATCTGTACGGAAGAAGTTAGTGCCCGTTCTCCAAGCCTAGGGCCAAGTAAGTTGCAGAGGAAAGATGTTGAATAACCCAAGACCAATCAGAGAAGATGCAGGCGCCGAACACATATATGCCAGAGAGTTATTTGAGATCAGTTACCTTAATCTTTCACTTGACAGAAGATGAGGCTAAGACCCAGAAATGGGAAAAGACTTGTAAACGTCACACAGTGCCAGAGCCAGAACCTAAACCTGAATGCCAAGTGACTGTACTTTCCATCACCCCACTTTGTTCTTTTCACTGAGAATCATTCAGAAAATAAAGCATGCTGATGAGAAGCAGATGCATGAGTGGAGCAGGTTGGGAGCATGAGGCTAGCATGAGTGAACACTGGTGGTAAAGATTTCAGTCACTGAGAACCCAGGTGATTCCTGATTCTAGATTATAAGCATTTGAAGGCTTTTGCTTTTCTTTAAGAAATGGAGTCTCATGTTGTTGTCCAGGCTGGAGTACAGTGGCATGCACATACCTTGAACTCCTAGGCTCAAGTGATCCTCCCACCTCTGCCTCCTGGATAGTTGGGACTACCAGTGAATACCACCATATCTGACTAATTTATTTTTTATTTTTTTAGAGACAGGGTCTTGCTATGTTGCCCAGGGTGGCCTTGAATTCCTAACCTCAATGATCCTCCCACCTCAGCCTCTCAAGTAGCTGAGATTGCATGAGGCTTGTTTTCTAATTTTATTGCCAACAATTTTGTTCCCCACTAATATTTCTCCAACAACTCCATAAACCTATCAAGATGGCTCAAATGTCATTCTAAATTTGTTTTTTAGTCATAATCCACCTGTTGTGCACATGTGGCTCATCAACGAGTTTACATTATGGGTTCATCCTGCAGAAATGTTATCTATCTTTTTTTTTTTTTTTTTTGAGACGGAGTCTCGCTCTGTCGCCCAGCCCAGGCTGGAGTGCAGTGGCGCGATCTCGGCTCACTGCAAGCTCCGCCTCCCGGGTTCACGCCATTCTCCTGCCTCAGCCTCCCGAGTAGCTGGGACTACAGGCGCCCACAACCGCGCCCGGCTAATTTTTTGTAATTTTTAGTAGAGACGGGGTTTCACCGTGGTCTCGATTTCCTGACCTTGTGATCCGCCCGCCTCGGCCTCCCAAAGTGCTGGGATTAATGTTATCTATCTTTATAAGTGTGTGTATAAAAATGTTTTTGCACATATGACTTTCAAAAAATATGTAAAGCAAATATTTAAGGTTCAACTTGCAGACTCATTATTGAAGGTATGTGTGTTGCTTTTCAAGGCTTACGAGAAGTGAGTATAAATAACAATAAACCTAAGTAGAAATGCCTAAAGCTAATTATCTCCTTGATACTATGACCTAAGCACAAGAGTGTAGTCAAAGGCTCTTATTTTTGCATGTCCAGTGTTAATTCACTCTTCATTTCATAACAACCAGGGTGTCATTTTTTTTTTTTTTTTAAGAACCAGTGCTTTCCACCTTTCTTTTCATATGATTCTGATGGACCAGAGCCCAGTTCCTGGTAGGAGGTGTGGGTCTGACCCAGGTGATTAGTTCAAACATTGAAACACAAGCCGGCTGGGTGCAGTGGCTCACGCCTTTAACCAGCACTTTGGGAGGCCGAGGCGGGTGGATCTCGAGGTCAGGAGATCGAGACCATTCTGGCTAACATGGTGAAATCCCGTCTCTACTGAAAAATGCAAAAAAAAAAAAAAAAAAAAAAATTAGCCAGGCGTGGTGGCAGGCGCCTGTAGTCCCAGCTACTCAGGAGACTGAGGCAGGAGAATGGCATGAACCCAGGAGGCAGAGCTTGCAGTGACCTGAGATCACGCCACTGCACTCCAGCCTGGGCGACAAAGTGAGACCCTGTCTCAAAAAAAAAAAAAAAAAAAAAAAAAAGAAGAAGAAGAAAAAAAAGAAAAGAAATGCAAGCCAATCCAGCCAATAAAAGTCAGTCTTCAAATTTTGTCTTGAACTATTGGAAACAGCTCTCTTTCCAGTGGGGTTGCTAAGCTGGCAAGAAGTAATCCATTTGCTGATATTGGCCATCTTATCAAAATTTATTTCTTAAAAATGCTCACTTCAGTGGTACCTATACTTAAATTATAATGATACAGAGAAGATTAGCATGGCCCCTGCACAAGGATGGCATATGAATTTGTGTAGTTCATATATTTAAGAGAAGGAAAAGGGTGCAGAAAACATACTTAATGAATTAATAGCTGAAAACTTTCCAAGTCCTGGGAGAAAGATAGACATCCAGATCCAGGAAGATCAAGGAACTGCAAATAGAGTCACTCCAAACAGGTTTTCTTGGAAGCACATTATACTCAAATTGTCAAAAGTCAAAGACAAAGATTGAATCCTAAAAACAGCAAGAGAAAAGCATCAAGTCACATATAAGGGAACCCTCATTACATTAATAATGGGTTCTCAGCAGAAACCTTATAGGCCAAGAGAGAATGGGATGACATATTCAAAGTACTAAAAGAAAAAAAAATGCCAGCCAAGAATATTATACCTAGCAAAGCTATCCTTTAGAAATTAAGGAGAAATAAAATCTTTTTCAGACAAGCTAAAACTAAGTAGATTTATCACCACTAGATTGGCCTTACAAGAAATTCTCAAGGAAGCCTTACATCTGGAAAATAATAATCACCATCATGAAAACATGCAAAAAATGGCTGTAAAACTCGCTGGTAGAGACAATACACAAGGAAGAAAAAGAAGCAAGGCAATACACAAAAGAAAAAGAGAAACCTGTCACTACAGAGAATATCCAAGTGCAAAATTAAATAATAAGTGAGGAAGTAAAGAACAAGATATACCAAACAACCAGGAAACAATGAATAAAATGACAAGAGTAAGTCCTCACCTATCAATAATAACCTTGAATGTAAATGGATTAAATTATCCAGTTAAAAAACATAGACAAGATGAATGGATTTAAAAAGAAAAAGATCCAATTATATGCTGTCGACAAGAGACTCACCCTCACCTCACATGTAAAGGCATCTATAGACTTGAACTGAAGAGATGGAAAGATATATCCCACACTAGGAGAAACCAAAAGCAAGCATAAGTAGCTACACTTATATCAGTCAAAACACACTTCAAGTCAAAGTTCTAAAAAGAGATAAAGAAGGATATTATACAACAAAGGAATCAATTAAGCAAGAGAATATAAGAATTATAAATATATATGCACCCAACACCAGAGCACTGATATATATATAAAACAAATTATTAGATCTAAAGGGAGAGATAGACCCCAATACAATAATAGCTAAGGGACTTCAACACCTTACTCTCAGCATTGGACAGATCATCTAGAAAGAAAATCAACAAAGAAATGTTGGAATTAAACTGCACCAGAGACCAAATGAACTTAACAGACATTTAAGTACCATTTTACCCAACAGCTACAGAATACACATTCTTATCAGCAGATGCAACATTCTCCAGGATAGACCATATGTTACGCCACAAAACAAGTCTCAACAAATTTTGATCAATCAAAATTATATCAAGCATCTTCTCAGACAACAATAGAATAAAACTAGAAGTCAATAACAAAAGGAATGCTGGAAACTGTACGGATACATGGAAATCAAACAACATACTCCTGAACAACCAATGAGTGAAGGAAAAAATTAAGAATGAAAAGGGGCAAATGATCTGAACAGACATTGCTCAAAAGAAGACATACAAATGGCTAAGAAATATATTTTCAAATACTCAACATCACTAATCATCAAGGAAACATAAATCAAAACACCAATGAGATATCATCTCACCCCAGTTAGGATGGCCATTATCAAAAAGACAAAAAATAACAAATGTTGGTGAGGACAGTGAAAAAAGGGAACTCTTTACACTGTTGGTGGGAATGTAAATTAGTACAGCCACTATGGAGAACAGTATCAAGGTTCCTTAAAAACTACAAATAAAACTACCATATGATCCAAAAATCCTTCTACTAAGAATGTATATAAAGGAAAGGAAATCATCATATCAAAAAGACATCTGCATTCCCATGTTTATTTGAAGCAGTATTCACAATAGGCAAGATATGGACTAAGCCTAGGTATCCAACAACAGAATAGTAGATAAAGAAAATGTGATATATATACACACAAAGGAATATCACTCAGCCATAAAAATAAATTAAATCCTGTCATTCATGGCAACATGGATAAAACTGGAGGATATTATGTTAAGTGAAATAAGTCAGGAACAGAACTAACTAAACACCACATGTTCTCACTCATATTGTGGAAGCTAAAAAAAGATGATCTCATAGAAATGAAAAGTGGAAGAGATAATACAAGAGGCTGGGAAGGGTAAAACAAAGAGAGGGTTAGGGAGATTTGTTAAAGGATGAAAAATTACAGCCAGATAAGAGGAATAATTTCTCATGTTAAAAAAAACATTGTAGAATGATTACAGTTAACAATAATATATTATATCATTCCAAATAGCTAGAAGAAGGATATTGAATGTTCCCAACATAAAGAAATGAAAAATGTTTGAGATGAGGGATAAGCTAATTACACTGATCTGATCATGCAATACATTATACGTATTGAAACATCAATAGGTATCCCATAAATATGTACAAGTATTATGTGCCAAGTAAAAAAAAATACATTTAATTTAAAAAGGCTATATGAACTACATAAAAAAGTAGAACTGAGACAAAGTATGCAGATGGAAATTACTGCCAATGTTACTTGAATACCTGGAGATAGCACAACCCTTATGGGTAGGTGGTAGATTATTCACAAAAAAATGCTGCAAAAATTCCTTTTCCCTCTATATATTCTTCCCTGGGCAATGTAACCTTACCACTCTTCCATCAAGAGGTAGAGTCTTGTTCTCCACCCCTAGTATGTGGACTTGGCCATGTAACATGTTTTGTCCAATGAGTCATTAACAAATGTTATGCAAGTAAATGCCTAAAAGGTACTTGAGCATGGAGTTTTCCTTCTCCTGTTAGGGGAAACTTTCTCCCACCACATAACACACCCAGGCTAGCTTCCTGGAAGAAGAGAGATCACATGGAAAGCTATTCCAGCCATCTCAGCTGAGCCCCAGACATGTGAGGAAATTTGCGACCATACAGCCCCAACTGAGTCAGTCCAGAGAGGAAGCATCCAGCCAACCCACAGGACTGTGACCTTATATATAGCTAATATTTTAAGCCATTAAATTTTGAGGTGGTTTGTTGCAAAATAAAAGGTAATTAATAAAGTATCAAATTATATATTTTTTTAGCAATTTGAATTGTTTTATCATCTGTAACCAAAATAAAAATAAAAATACCCAATGCTGGCCGGCCGTGGTGGCTCACACCTATAATCCCAGCACTTTGGGAGGCTGAGGCAGGCGTATTACCTGAGGTCAGGAGTTTGAGACCAGCCTGGCCAACATGATGAAACCCCATCTCTACTAAAAATACAAAAATTAGCTGGGCATGGTGGCGGACACCTGTATTCCCAGCTACTCAGGAGGCTGAGGCAGGAGAATCACTTAAACCTGGGAGCCAAAGGTTGCAGTGAGCTGAGATCATGCCATTGCACTCCAGCCTGGGCAACAAGAGTGAGACTTTGTCTCAAAAAAAAAAAAAAAAGTACCCAGTGCCATAGCTAGCATATTTGATACCCAGAACAGATAATTTTTAATACTCCCTTCCTCCATAAAACAAAATTCTTTTCAGTTATAATCATGTAATTAGTAATTATTATTTTTTCTTCATTTGCTTTTGTTTTGAAATAATTAACAACTAAAAAGAAAATTAAATTTTTAATGTAAAGCTATTATTCAAATATATTTGAGTTATTCATGCATAAACTTAAATTTGCAATTACCAAAGAAAAAATAGTACACTTCATGGTTTGTATTTTATTGTTTTAAATATTAAGTACAAGTAAATGTTCCAAGTAGTCTCACTGAATGACAGAACTAACTCAAGACCTGTTTCTTTATCTCTCAATCATTTTTCTGTGACTGCCTAGTTCAAATATATTGTTCAAACACAGAAATATATGCTACTAAGGTTTTAGAGATACTGACTGTGATGTGATCTCTAATAATTCCAAACCACTATGAATTTATAGCTAAGTTCATGTATGCTAAGGCTTCCTGGAGAGCTAGGAGTTCTCCAGATTAACTCCATGTAGAATACAATGTGTCTTAAAAGATAAACTTTTAACTGTGTTAAAATGTAATAAACATTAACAATAATAGTCATTATTTTCAAATACAACAGAACTCCTGGCAATTATTTAGACTGACAGCTTTTTTCCAGAGACGAGTATTTTTATCACTTTAATTGCCTGAATTGCCAGTACATGGTGATAATAGAATATACATAAAATTTTAGTTGGTTTTATTATTGTTTCAAAGTTTTCTACAAACAATGCATCCCCTCATTGTCTGTACCTGGAGTAGACCACTCTCGTCCCCCTGCCCTTGATATGCCACTGTGAATAACACTGGAAATAAGTTTCATTCATGTTGAGAATGATATTCTCCAAAGGACTCCGTCTGAAGCACAACGGAAGTGTTTAATGAATATGTTTGCATGTGGGAGAAAATTTCCAGCAAGATGATTTCAATATTGACCTAAAATTTCCAAGTTTCCTAGAAAGAGAAATGAAGATCATTGATGGCTTTAAGCATTTCAGCACAGTGACCAGGTAGAACTAAGTTTTCATTGGAAGAAAATGCTTAAATAGTCTTCACTGTGATACTCTATTGCAATTTACTGTAAAATCCTTCTAATTCCAGAAAATTATCATGGTTCTCTGGACCAAGACAAGCCAACAAACAATAACTTATTTCCAATTAATTTCCAATTAATCATACACCCTTTAAGGTGAGTTCCCTCTTTCAGGATTCAGGTAAAGCCCCAGATTTTCTTGAGAGAGCTAAAGATATTACACAATGAGTCATAGAATTAGAAGAATGAAACTGATCACATGATGCCATTGATCTATATAAACCTATTCCCATTGAATGTCCATTTGACTTGACTACATATTTTATTCATCTGCTTTATAGCTGGTCGGTTGTAACTTAGTAAATTCAATCCCCTTCAGACTGAAACATATTTTATTCTCTCCAATATGTGCCTTTCTGCTACATTTTATTCCATTTGGTATACTTCCTAATCAATTCTTTTGTGAGCTTCATTTCATTCAGCACAATGTATCCATTGTTAGGATTTATTTCTTTCAGAATGATTTAAATCTATTTTGCTCGACGCTGCTTTAAAGCTACTATATGCACTATCAATTCCCATCCACTGGGCCATGTGGTCTGGTTCATACTCCATCTTCTTGGTTGAGGAAAGATGTACTTTCCTAGCTTGGTCTGATATGAAATGACGGTTGCTTTTTATCTATCCTGGCAATGGCTGTGGACTGAATAATAAGAATGATATGTAGCCATGTGTACGAATGTCAGTGTATTACAGGTACCCAAGGTTGAGATGGGTAACAGTGGGCTCCTAATATCCTTAGAATGAAGTCATCCTTCAGAATCTATGCTTCTAAAATTCTAGGTATCATTTCCAACAGAGGAAATGCAACACACAATCATCAAGCACTCTCGTAAATCCTTGCTGACTTAAAGGACAGCGGAAGGTTGCCTTCTTTGGTAGTATTAATTGTAAGTCACTTTTAATTTTGGTTGGCCCCAAACTTTATGTTCTTTCTTAGTCTTCGAAAGTTCATTTTGCACCATAAAATTATTTTATTCTTCATAGAGAAAAAAACAAAAGTCAATGAAAGACATTTGATTTTAATGACCTTTTTAGTGACTTACCTTCTAATTAATAGAAAACTAGAAAAGGTCTGGGGGAAAGCCCAAAGAGGTGAACGAATAAAAGAACAAATCATGTTGCTGGATATGAGCAGATCAGTTAATTTGAAAGGCTGAGTGTAAATAGGGAAAGCCTGGAAGGTTAGTCTAAAAAAGTACGTTGAGGTCAAGGTTAAGTGGACTTAGAAGCCAGGCTAAGGGTTTGTGGCTGTATCCCAAATGCGAGGAGGAGGTCCTGAAGGTTTTTGAACAGGGAGTTGACATGATACAAGGACATTGTTCCTATAAAACTGGTCCTAACTTCCTAAAATAAAAGGAACTTGAACTAAACACATGGTGATGGGTCATCATGCCGTGAATGTGACAGTGGAGGAGAACACCTTGTTCAAAAGAAAGGTATTTCCAATAGAGAGAGGGGAGAGAAGAAGAGGTGAAGAGGGAAAATCCTTTTTGGATACCAGGAAAATTAGGCAGAAGTGCATTTAGTGAACATATTTAAAACGTAGCAACATAATATATATTATATAGCAGAACAAATGCCAACATGATCAAACTTATAAAATAAAAAGATTGGTGGTATGGAAGATATGAGACCCCTAGGAGAAAGTGACTGTGCCTAATTGGAGATAACTTTGCATATTTTGGAACACAAATATATGAATACTCTTGATTGGGTTTGCTTTATTTTTAAGAGACTATAGCATTTCAGTATAGTACAGTACAGTACAGTACAGTATAGTATAGTATAGTATAGTACAGTACAGTATAGTATAGTATTTCCACAGATATTGATCCTAATAGGACATGAAATTCCAGAAGGAAGGATGCTACTAAAAGTGAAATTCTGAGTATATAATTATGAAAACTGACAACAAGGAAGGTTGGGGAAGCTTGAGGATGGGGAAGCAGTGAAAGAAACCAAACTAGTATAATTGTATGGGGCACATTCTATGAACTCAGATTTTAAGAAGTCACTTATGAAAACAATGCTCAAAGGAAGAAAGTAAGTCTACTGTTGGAAAATGGTTTTTAAAAAAAGAAATCCCAAATGACAGAGAAAAGGCAGAATGATTAAAACTAAGCTCTTGTTTTGTCATTATTTTCTCCATCATGAAATTATATCTTTAGGCTAGACTGATGAGTGAAAAGTAAAAAAGAAAAAAAAATGAAAGAATGAGGCCCTAGAGAGCTTACAAGACAGGAGAAGCCTGGTCTCTAGACCTATACAAGTAGTATCTTATTTTACGATAGCAACAGTAAAATAATTCTTATAGATCTGATCATGGAAACAATATTACTAATATTTGAAAAAATAAAGATCAAAAGCAAATTTGGGCAAATTTCATATTTTTGTTGATTTTTTTAAGGAGGAACAAGATTCTAAAAATAATAAGACACTACAATTGTGAAAAATTATATTAAATATATGATATATGAGCAAGTTGAAAAGATAGTAGCGATTTGTAAGAGCTAGTACACCTTTTTACCTAGAACGAGTAAGGCCAAATCAATCTCTCTCTCTCTCTCTCTCTCTTCTCCACTCCCTTTCTCTCTGTCTCTCTCTCTCCCTGCCTTCTAGCTCTTTTAGAAATAGTTATTCAGCTGGTAGATCAGTGAGACCATAAACATTATACATTGATTTCAATAAGACATCTAACAAAAATCCCCCATGATATTGCTTTGCAACAAATAAAATAAATGAGATGCAGGTCAATTCATAGCAGATCAATTAACTACACCCAAAAAAAAAAATGTTGATCCATGAATCAATGTCCTTAAACCTACCCTCAGGACTCTATCCTTGCCTCCAGATTGTTGAATAAAACCCAGAAATCTGTGTTCTAACAATAGGCTAAACCCAAGGACCCATAATATGCAAAACGAAGCAAAAGTACCCACTTAGATCTGAAAACTCAATTTCCCAAGCAAGGGATGGGAGAGTTTTTCTGGGCAGTAGCTTAAAAAATAAAAGCCCAGCAGGCACTGGTTGACTCTGAGCTCTATCACAATAACACGCGACAGATGCCTGGCCTCCCTGGAAGTTGCCCCGCTCATACACAACCGTCTGCATGTCCTGGGTGGGATGTGGGATGAAATGTTTCTTCCAATCCTCAGGTTCCACGACTCTAACATCAGTATGAATCCCCGCCTGGTGACCTGTGTGTGTATTGCTAAACAATCGCAGAGGAAGAATCGCAGAAAACAAAGGCGATTACAAGTGTTTCTAAAGCCACTGATTTTATCACAAGCCACATAAGAAACCTTCCCAATATCTGCTAATTACCAGAAGGTACTGATCCTCCAGTATCTAGCAGTAGGGACACACACCCCAGCTGACCAAACCATGAGTTTAAGACAGGCAGAAAAACCTAACATCTCCCTGCCATGACAAAGGCAACTAGAATTGCCAAATCCTATACACAAAACATTTAATTTATAACAGTTAAAACCTGGCCTCTGACCAAGTCCAAAAGAACTATGTCTTATTTCACTTGCTCTTGAATATGTCTCTTTCAGAGATAAATGGCTCTGCTCTTGGCCAGTCCTCCCCTCTGTGTGGTGTTTTGTTTAGCTGGGCTTATGACAAGCCAAGAGTTGATGCATCTGCTTGAATGTGTAATTTACCTCTCTGGTCAACTTAGCTTTTTTTTCCTTGACAATATTATGTCAAACAATCACATCACAACTGGCTCTGATCTCTTTGTTGTTAGCTAATAAATTAAAGAGTATTTATTATCTGCTATCCTTTTTTCCTCTTTTAATGGTGACACATTTGTGGTGAATTACAGGGCAGCTTTATAAACTAGGCTCCAGGCCAGTCTCAGGCCCTGCGTCCATGTGAACGTTCCTTCTCCCGGTTGGCCTCCCAGACTGGTGGTAAATCAAGGCAGCTGTCACAGCACACTAAGTTAGTGTGCGTCATTGGGGAGAGCAGGAAGCGTTGGGGGTATAATTCTGTCCATCAAACTAATATGTTATATCAGTAGCTTTGTAATCTTCTGCCATAACTTATGGGAAGTGACACCTAAGAATTCACTTTGAAGGCAATGTGTTTCTTAGACTTTAAGTCAAAACAGACCCGATTCACAGCAACAGTTCCTCTGTTTACATGAGTGGATTTCTAGTGCCAGGGAACCAGGTCCCTATCAATGTGGCAGTATTTAACACGCTCCACCACCGGCTGGATTCTGTTTACAGCCCTCAGGGCAGGATTTGTAAACTTTTCAAACAGGGTTTCTTCTCTTCTTTTTGTTACCCTTGCCTTAACCTCCAGTAGCAGGATAGATAAACATGCTCCTTGAATGTTATCATGACAAAGCAAACCTCTGACAGACGGGAATGAATGGGTGACCCATTTCCCTTGTCCGGTCCCCTTCAACCTTTGTCTTGACAAATGTGGGAAATGGCTCTGGAGGACAGAAGAATACTCACAGCACTATGATAGCAGTGTCAGCTTTGTGCTGTTGCTAAATGTCCACACGGTACTTAGAAATGACGGGAGATAACCTTCAATGGACAGTGTGCTTTTCTAAGTCGTGACATCAGTGTGACCAAACTTAGACCGTGCATCCTCTGAAAGCAATGCCTTATTTTCTAGGATTTGCTGTTGGATTGCCCCTGTCTTCCCCCTTCTCTCATCCTTGGCTGTTTTTCTCAGCAGGCCAATGAGAGAAGCCCTTTGGGGAAGATTAAGTAGTTTTGTGAGCTGCCATCTGATGGAAAAGAAATCTACAAGAACTGTTCAAAGGAGCTCTTCCTCCCCCAGGCACAAGACTAAATATGCACAGTAAAGAAATTTGAAAAATGCCTGCCCTTGCCATCCCCAATACCCCTTTGATTGATAGCAGAGAGGGTTTGCTATGATAATTCTACTTTGACAGGTCCCAGGCATAAATCCCACAAAGTTGTTGCTCTAGTTTGACAACCTTGGAGGGCTCCAGTTAGGAACAGGAAACAGGCCTCTATTTTTCACCCTCAATGCTCCTTCAGGTGCAAAGAAAAGATCGTATGGAAAAAATAAATTCTTATCTAAGGGGGAAACCAAATTCAAAGCAGTTTTAGTACTTATTCATCAGAAAGAATGTCCAATGGAGAAAGATGTGACCTCAGTCCTTCTTCAAACTTAAATTTAAATGCTCCAAATACAAGATTTGAAACCTATTCATGATGAGAAACGGATACACTTTTTTCATTTTTTGGTTCTCCAAAGTTATCTTAGTATTCTCCTTCAAGGTCAGTCTAGAAATGTACCATAACATTTTATAAAACTCATTACTTACAAATGAAAGTACATACACATCCTAATATCCATAATTTACCATCAAAAGCTTGCAATGTGCCACCCGCTGTAACTCATTTTATCCACTCAATTCTCATAACCACCTTAAATGAGTAAAGTCTCAATTTATAGGAATGCAGTTAAAAAGAGAGTCAAACTAATGAATTTTTTCCAGGATACATCTTTCAGTCTTGCTTCACAAAATGCCAGGGGATCTTTGGCAATCAGTGCACCTTCCCTCTCCCCTTCTCCAGCTGAAGAATGATAACTCAGCAACGAGAACCCTAGTCATGAAATCATATTCAACTGTGTTAAATGAAAAATTTGTGGCTGAGTGAGGTGGCTCACACCTGTAATCCCAGCACTTTGGGAGGCCGAGGCAGGCGGATCACCTGAAGTCAGGAGTTCAAGACCAACGTAGCCAACATGCTGAAACCTAATTACTACTAAAATTACAAAAGAAAAAAATTAGCCGGACGAGGTAGCACATGCCTGTAATCCCAGCTGGCTGAGGCAAGAGAATCACTTGAACCTGGGAGGCTGAAGTTGCAGTGAGCGAAGATCGTGCTATTGCACTCCAGCCTGGGCAACAAGAGTGAAACTGTCTCAAAAAATAAATAAAAATAAATAAATAAATAAATAAATAAATAAATAAATAAATAAATCGTGGTTTGCTGTAAGTTAACTAGGGAATTAAATTAAACAGAACCCATTCTCTAAGCATTTTAGTTGATCTACCTGAAAATGCAGTATTGTGATCTATTAAAAATTATTAAGTGATCAAACCCAAGCAAATATTTAAAAAGAAGCAACACTTTCTATTTCTTTAAAATTTTTCAGAAGGTTCCAATTGTCTGCCTCTTTGAATGTGAGACACAGTTTTCTCCTGGCTGTAGGATTCCATTCTAATATTAAGAAAGGGTTCATAAAACTCTAATACCATAAGAGTGGATTCCTCCTCCTTCATGGGTGCCATCGGAGTTCTGCAGAAAGTCTGCACCTACTGAGAGCCGCCAACAACAGGGAAGAAAGAATCCAGTCTTGGAACACTCAGTAAAAGTTGGTTTTTTAATAGGACTAACACAAGGACTTCACCCTGGATCATGAATTGAACCTCCTTTTCTAGGGTCAGTATTTTATGACAGAAGCATCTCACTGAGAATCTAGCCACCCGCTAGGAGTACTGAAGCATAGCTTTGCCAAGAAAGTCGGTGAGGAAATCAAGAACAGAAAACAGCAAGCCGCCCATAAAAATGGGGAGTAGTATCTGAGTTTTTTAAGTCATAGAGCAGCTTGAGCAAATCTCAAGAAAAAGAAACTTGCTACATAATTCTTTCTCACTCCATTGCCCCTCTAAATAGCAAACAGGATATGAGTCCTTGTAAATATCTATAAATTTTCAGGGAGAAAAACAAGTCTGATCTTTGTGTACAGAGTTCTAGGCTGGAAGGAACATGGTTAGATTTCTGTTTCCCTTAGAGGAAGATGCCAGAACAGCATTTTCCCATCAAGTGTTGATAAGAAAGGCATTTAGCATTTCATACGATGAGGCTGCTGTGAGTGGGTGGTATGACATGATAAATTATGGTCAATGCCATATTAAAAATTACAGGCCCTTCCACACATGCTCACTCTGTTTTCAAGCCAATGATATGTTATCCGGCACAAAGCCGTCCGCTGTGGCAGATGTGATAGAGATGTTCCTCTCCCAGAAAAAGCTTAGAATTCTCCAAGGTTTAGAGGTGATGGCCATCTTTGTAGTCCATAAGCAAAAATTAAACTGAACTCATACTTTCCGCAAATGTAGCTCTGCTTACGTCTGACTTCCCACCTTGATCCATGTCCTTCCCTCAGGCATTCAATCTACTTCTCTGAAATATAAGCACAAAATCTGGGGCTAGGAAGGCATTTTAAAATTAGAAAATCATCTTCATCCAACCCTAAAGAGGCATCTCTCAGGATGTTAAGTTATGTTTTTGACAGACTCTTCAGAGACTCCCAAAGAGAGAGCTTGCTCTTGAAGAAGATGAGGCTGGTGAAGTATTGGCTAGATAAGTTAAGGAACTCTGAAAAACCTGACATGAAGTCAACAATTGCCCAGACCAGGGTATCTCAACCTCAACACTATTAATACTTCGGACTTGATCATTTTGACCAGATCATTCTTGGTTGTGGGGACTGTCCTGTGCATGGTAGGATGTTCGGCAGCATCCCTAGCCGATATCCACTACATGCCAGTAGCATACTTCTGCCCTGGGGGTACAAAAATTAAAAATGTATCCAGACATTATTAAGTGACTCTTGGGAGTCAAAGTAGCTCCTAATTGAGATCCACTGTCCTGGACTATTGGGGTAAGGTCATTCCACTGAATCTCTGCAGGCCACATGCTTTCCAATGAAGACGGCTGGATTCACAAGCATATATGGAACCTGTGTCCTTTCCCCATTATTTGAGGAAACATGATAGGACTGCATATAACAATACCCTTCCACTTAGACATTTTAGCAAAAATGCAGGTGCCTTCACTTTGGTCCAGGGAGTCTCTGCTGGGATGACTTTTGTCTGCTCCAAATATTCTCAACCTCTGGAAGGTACCCCAATCTCTTTACATGGCAGTCTCAGGGTATCAAAAAGAGCGTAGGGCCCCACATGCAGACGCTTTCTAAGCCTCTGATACATTCATGTTTGCTAATGCCCTACTGACCAGAAGAAGTCACAAGGTCAAGCCCCGATTCAAGGGGTGGGTAGAGAAACTCTACTCTTGGTAGGAGGAATATTACAGACACCTTGCTAGACAGGGGGCCGGGGGGAATCATGCATAAAGGGATGGAATAAAAGTAGCCATTTTTAACAATCTATCACACTAGGTGAATGGATTTCATAGTAAGTACTTTTCTAGCCAGAGTATTCCAGTTTTATCCACAGCTGAATCTCTCAAAAGGATCTATAATTATTTTCCAAAGAGCAAATGTGTTTGGTTGTCACAGAGGCCCTGGGCTCTGAAACTAAGCTCACTCCACAGGGTTTCATGGTTAATAGCCAGACTACCTTGCCCAATGTTAAGGATGTTGCCTCAAATTCTGAGAAACCCCAAGACTCCCTCACTTTTCTCCATGCCTTAAAGACAGAAAAATGCTTTCAGTACAGCATTGTGGGGAAATATCAAACTAGAAATCAGAAAATGTAGTTTTGTATTTTAACCCTATAACCAGTCATCTATTTAAGTCACTTTATTTTCTCCAACTCACAATTTCTTGATATGCAACCCTGGAAAGTTAAGCTATTCTGGGATAGCTGTGGCAAGAGTGAAGAGTAAGGGACAGAGGAGGTAAGACAAGATAGTCACTGGAATCAGTGAAGCTGGCTGGTATAAAAGAACCTGCAGAATACATGCTCTGTTAATGGCATTTAAATCCACTGTTTTCACTTAAAATATTTTAGCCCAGGATCTGACTGCAATCTGTGACTAGTTACTCTCCAAGACCTGACCTGGCTCTGCTGTTTGTAGCCTCTCCCCTTTTGTATCCCCTCATCCCTTCGCTGCACCCATCTTTGTTATGCAATTATCCGGTCCACCTGATCTTTCAGGACAAGAGACACTCATGTGCAATGCAAAGACAGAGCACAGGCACTGGTCTCTTCCTTCAAGCCATCTTCTTTCAATCCCACACACCCTTTAAAGTGGGATTGCAGTTGACAAAGCTCTTGCTTTTACATAAGCAATGCCAGTTGGACTAAACCAGGGCCATAATTCTGCGGCACTCACTCCTATCTGTGCTTCAAGAAAGGTTGCAGGACCTAACACTCTCAGACCCTATTGCTGTCCCACAGTCAGCTGTGGATTCGTACGGCTTTCCCTGCACCCCTGGTTCCAAGCACTTGCTTGGCCCAGGGGAGACATGCTCCAAAAATATCTGCCTTCTAACGATCCCTCCATTTTAGAGAGAATTCTCAGGAGATTAGAATGCAGAAGAAAATAGGTTGTTAGCCATGAGACATGAGAGGAGGTGTGGGAAAAGCCCTGCAACTACTGCAAGGTCCTACCATGAGCTGGTAAGAATCTGCATTAGAAACCTGATCTCTGATGTGACCACAGGGTTATTTCCATACAGGCTTTTTGAGTTTCATTTCCTCCCTTCAGTCAGCCAGGACCACTTCAAACCAAACTCATCTCTCCTAATGAGCCTACTGTGGGCCCTGCGTTCCCTTATTTGATGACTAGTAACACCAGCAGTACCGCATGAAACCAATCGGGCTGGATTGGAATCCTGGCTCACCGCTGGAAGTCCAAAGGCTGTGAACTTTGGTAGAGTTTCCAAGTCTCTCTATGTCTCAGCTTCCTCATCAGTGAAATGTGGACATGGGATCATGGTGATAATTGAGAAAACAATTGTAGAGTCTTTAGTATTTGGCATATATACAATGTAATACATGTTAGCTGCTATTATCGTATCTCTAATTTTTATATTGTTGATAAAATAAAATTGTTAACTTGTCTCACGTATTCCCTTTATGCTAGTTTTATTTGTTTAATTAGATAATATGTTCAAGAACAAGAATGATACATAGTTCTCTTTACCCCCATCCTCCCCTCCTCCACTGCTACTTCCCATCGGCCCAGTGCATTGTATACAATGCATGCCAGAGCTGTGATAGTATAAAGGCAGGATGCCAAGGCAAAGAAAGCACAGGCCCTCACACAGACATGTGTTCAATTCCTGGCTCTGCTTCTTAATAATTTAGTGACTTTATCCAACTTATCCAACATCTCCAAGTCTCAGGTTCATAATGTATAAGACAGGGGTAAAGTGATTGCCTCATAAGATGGCTGTGAATACAGAACCTTCCCAGTAGGGAGCTCATCATGGGCATTTAAAAAATGTCTATTTCCTTCCCTTTCCTTGCCTCTCACCATCAATGAATTGATCAGAATATGCTCGAAGACATGGGGAAGCATACATGAAAACTGGCCTCAACATAACAGACAATGGGAAGTGGGCTAATGTCCCAAAAACCAACACTACGACCTTATAACAGGACCATGCCCCCAGGCGCTCCCCTGACTACTTATTCCCAGACCCTGGATTTTCAATACCATTTAGAGATGGCAAAACTGTCATTAACACAGGTTCCTCAATAGGACCAGGCAGTGGAGGTCTCAAGTCTTTAAAACATGTCTGGTTTTCCCCTGGATGATGGATGAAGCCCTGGATAGTGTATAGAAGAGAATATCCAATTTTTAAAAAATTTTTTTCCCTTGTTGCCTTCCTGTGATTCTCCTCTCCCCAGCCATGCCAAACAAAATACGTGTGCTACATAGGTGGACACTGACCTCATGGGGATCACTGTGAGTTTTCATGGAACCATTGAATGCTAGTACTGAGATGTACGGCTCCACAAACCTCACTGTGAAGTTGAAGCCTCGGAGAAGTTAAATGACTGGCTCAAAGTCACACAGCTAATCAAGGACAGAAATGAAGCCAGACCCCAGCTCTGCTAGCTCTTAACCAGTGTTCTTTTTCTCATCATTCTCATGCCTCAGAAGAATACATGGTTCTGAAAACATTTATTAAATCAGTCATGCTCTAAATTCCCACACTGACTTCCCCAGCCTGTATTTGGTGGGATGTAATCAATCACGACTTTCTAGGCCTAAAATCAATGAACTAAAGACATCCAGCAAAAAGTCATTTACATTGGCTTCTTTCTGCAGCCCAGAGTATTATACGCCCTCCTTTCACATGTGTTGTCTCTTCTCCATGGCTGGGAATGTACCCTGAGACCTCCTTGTGTGAAGGAAACAGACCCCAGCTGGCCAGCCACACTGCAGCTACAATGTGGACTTCAGCTGCTTCTCTATAGGGCCGCATTCAACGAACTGCACTTGAAAAACTTTTAATATCTACATGGCTCTCACCCAAATGCCGCAAAAACACCAGCTGTACCATGCTTTCTCCTCTAATTTGACAGTCCTAAGAACAGCTCCTGAAGAATGGAACATTCTTCAGGGGAGGGCTGTTAGTTTTGCAGACATTTTAGGAGGCGGAGAAGATGAAAAAGATTTCAAGTTGAAACATCATGTAGGAAAATGGGTAGGAGGTGATGGGAGAAGGAATCTGATGTGTACTGAATGCCTGTCATGTACCAGGCACTGGGTTGGGTGAGCTTTCACGGTTCTCATGATACTGAGAGACAAGTGTAATAACCCAACTTTTACAGATGAGAAAACTGAGGCTTGTAAAGATTAAGAGTCTAGCCCAAAATCATATAAGCAATTTATTATAAAACTGGTATATTTGTTTCCCAGTGATCTTGCACCAAACTACCATAAATTTGGTGGCTTAAAACAACAGAAATCTATTCCCTAACAGCTCTACATAACTCCAACCTCTACCTCCATCTTCATATCTCTTCTCCATTAATCTCTCCTCTGGGTGCCTATTGCAAGGACACTTGTCATTCGATTTATAGCCACCCTGGACTATCCAGGATGATCTTTTCTTGAGATCCTTAGTTACATCTCCAACAACTCATTTTCTGCTGAAAGGCACATTCACAGATTCCAGGGATAGGACGGAGCCCTATCTTTGGGGGGGGGGGGGTGGGGGCTACCACTCAACCCACTATGGCAAAGTTTTCACCTCGGGCCTGTCTTACTCCACAGCTCATTTTCTCACTGCACTGTCAGATTATTTCCTGCCCTTTCCTTTACCTGCTTTCTCAAGGATGAGTTTGGCCAAGTTAAAGTTTCCCAGGTAGGCACAGCCACAGTACAGAGAAACACAGTCATGAATTTGTTATCCAGAAAGTTTGTGACCAAGTGGAAGCTTAAGTTCCCCTTATACCTTGCTCTTCCTCCAAAAATCAACAGGGAGAACTGTCCCAAATACCTTGCCATTGCTTCTAAACATCAAATGATTGACTCCTTTTTATAGCTCAGCCCTCCTTTTGCAAGAGTAAAAGAGCTAGCAGGTGTCAACATAACCTACAGCCACCCACTAATAAGTTTAAGATAAAAGGCCAATATATTTAAATAAGATTCAGACATAATGTAATAGTATTTGTTACCAAGCCCCATCTAATTATATCAATCTTTTATTACCAGACCCATGAGTACAGGGAACTCTTATTATAATTTCTCTTTATAATGATCTCTTCACTATCTGACTCCTCGAACTCTGTAGTAAATTACTCATCCACTGGCAATCATGAGTAAACAACAACTCAATTAAGAATTGATAAATAAACAGTTCACTCCGAGGCTTGTCGTGATACGGACGGGAGAATCACTGGGCACCTGCCAGCATGAGCTTGGCTGGGAAGTTCTGAGGTATGGATGGGTTCTCTAAGGCTGTACTGCTTCTGCTGTTTATAGGAGATGTTCTGGCTGATGTTTCCTGCTCCTATCCTGTCTTTGGAGGTGGAGAAGGACTTATTCCAGTGTCTTCTCTGGGTCTAAATGTGGAAGAGCTGCTCATCTTATCCTCACTCTACTACATAGCATCTCATATCTGAGAGAAAACCAGTAGGAAAACAGTAAAATGCAAGAAATGTGGCTCTGCCACATCAAACAATGAAGTACAAGAAACCCTCATATATGTCAAGATGTAGGATGACTCGGTGTTGTATGGGTACACAATTGTTATAACGTTGAGTTGTATCCCCCAGAAAGACAGGTTAAGTCCTAAACCCCAGTGCCTCAGAACGTCGGCTTATTTGGAAATGGAGTCATTGCAGATGTAATGAGTTAAGATGAGGTCATGCTGGAGTAGGGTGGGCCTTTAACTCAATATGACTGGTATCTTTCTAAGAGGACAATGTGAAGATGTAGAGAGGAGAGAGCGCTATGTGAAGAGACAGAAGGAAAAGACAGGCATGTGGCGACAGAAGCAGATATTGGCACGATGCATGTATAAGTGATAGCACACCAGGGATTGCCAGCTACCACCAGAAGTGGGGAAGAGGCAAGAGAGGATTCTACCCAGAGTCTTTGGAGGAGCCTGGGCCCACTGGCACCTTTATTTCCCATTTCTGGCCTCCAGAACTATGAGAGAATAAATTTCTGTTGTTTTTAAGCCACCCACGTTGAAATACTTTGTTATGGCAATCCTAACACACCAATGCAATAGTCAGTAGTCCTGGCGACTCAAGAGGCTGAGGCGAGAAGATCACTTGAGTCCAGGAGTTCTGGGCTGTAGTGAGCTATGCCAATTGGCTGTGTCCACATTAAGTTCAGCATCAATATGATGACCTCCCAGGAGCGGGGAACCACTGGGTTGACTAAGGAGGAGTGATCCAGCACAGGTCAGAAATGGAACAGGTCAAAACTCCTGTGCTGATCAGCAGTGGGATCTCACCTGTGAATAGCCATTGCACTCCAGCCTGGGCAACATAACAAGACTGTCTCTTAAAAAAAAAATTTATTGCAATAAGAATAATCAAGCCAGCATTTGGTAAGCATTGTTATGCAGCCAAAACTATGCCAAGTATTTTATAGGCACTAGCACAATGAATCTTCACAACTATCCTGTGAGGTTAGTACTCTTATTCTCACTTTACAGATAAGGAAACAAGGTTGACTATGGCCAACAGCCCCAAAGTCATGAAGCTGGCGAGTGGCTACCCTCTCTGTACTAGAGGCATACCCTTCAGTCTCTAGGACCCCACACTGTAAGCCTGGTGAGGGCAGGGGTCAGGCAGTGTTATTCACCAGGGCATTCCCCAATTGTAATGCTGGAGCCCAAGGGCTCCTCTGCTACAGGTACAGAGGATGAAGGGAAGCCTGTGCTTACATGGGATCCTCAGCCTCCCACTTCCACTGCATCTGGAACCACTTCACATTCGCATTTCATACAGTCAATGCCCACAGAAAATATTTTTCAAACCACGTTATCTGCTGTGAGAAAAAAAGATTTCAAACAATTACTATATGGAGGAAAATTCTTCATAGCAGAATTCCAGGTAATAGATACAAAGGGATGATAAAATTAGAAAATTATTCTCCAACATATAATGAAATAATGGACTTAGGTCACGGTCATCAAAAAATGCTCAAACACTAGGTAAAAGGTTGGTTGGGAACTTTACAATGGAAGAATCCAGCTGATTCTTCCTGTACCTAATGTGTAGCTGTACCTCATGTGTAGTCTTTTATCCCTCACCATCCACCCACCCTTTCCCCCAGTACCCCAAAGTCCCCTGTATCATTCTTATACCTTTGCATTCTCATAACTTAGCTCCCATTTATGAGTGATAACATATGATGTTTGGTTTTCCATTCCTGAGTTACTTCACTTAGAATAATGGTCTTCAATTCCATCCAGGCTGCTGCAAATGCCATTATTTCATTCCTTTTTACAGCTAAGTGGTATTCCATGAGGTATGCGTGTGTATGTGTGTGTGTGTATATATATATATATCACATTTTCTTTATCCACTCATTGATTAATGGGCATTTGGGCTGGTTCCATATTATGCAATTGCAAATTATGCTGCCATAAACATGCGTGTCCAAGTATCTTTCTCATATAACGAGTTATTTTCCTCTGGGTAGATACCCAGGAGTGGGATTGCCAGATCAAATGGTAGATCTACTTTTAGTTCTTTAAGGAATCTCCACACTGTTTTCCATAGTGGTTGTACTAGTTTACATTATCACCAACAGTGTAAAACTGTTCCCTTTTCATCACATCCATGCCAACATATATATATAAAATATATATACACATAGATATATTATATATATACATATATAATATACATACACAGATATATAATATATATTTATATTATATATATTATATATAATATATATTTATATTATATATATTATATATATTAATATGGCCCTTCTTGCAGGGGTAAGGTGGTGAGTGAGAATATATGATGTTTGGTTTTCCATTCCTGAGTTACTTCACTTAGAATAATGGTCTCCAGTTCCATCCAGGTTGCTGCAAATGCCATTATTTCATTCCTTTTTATGGCTAAGTAGTATTCCATGGGGTGGGGGGGGTGTGCAGTTGTGATATGCATTTCCTTGATAATTAGTAATGTTGAGCATTTTTTTTTCACATGTTGGCCATTTGTGTATCTTTTTTGAGAAGTATCTATTCATGTCCTTAGTCCACTTTTTGATGGGATTGTTTTTGCTTTGTTTTTATTTTTTAAAATTTTCCAGCTATATTGAGATATAATTAACCAATAAAACTGTATATAGTGTTTAAGGTGTATAATGTAATAATTTGACATAACTTGTATATGTATATATACATTATATATATGTATATATACATAAAATGTAATGATTAGCACAATCAAATTAGTTAACACACCCATCACCTCACAGAGTTACCATGATCAGATATTAATTATGCATCTCAGGATGTGATGCAATAGGAAGTATACAGCGCCATATAAAAAAAATGATTTTGAATTCAAACAAGTTATTGATCTGACACAAGGTTATAAGACGTACAGAGGATAGAGGAACAAGTTAGATGACATGGCAAGAAGCAACCAGCCAAATCAGAATGTGGATCATTGCCCAGGACAACACATTCAATTCCTCAAAAAAATAATCAATGCATAAGAGAGAGAGAGAGAGAAACAGACAGTACAAGAGACAAAGAGAAGATGAAAAAGGAGAAGGGGAGGGAGATGATTAAAGACTAAAAAAGATCAAAGAGATACAGCAACGCAATAAAAGGTATGGGCTGTGTTTGGACGTTGAATCAAACAAACTGGATACAAAAAGATATTTTTGAGACAACTTGGAAAATTAGAATATGGACTGGGTATTGAAAGGCCCTGTGGAATTATTATTGCTTTTTTTAGTTGTGATAATGACATGGTGACCGTGTTTAAGGGAAAATGTTCCTTATTGGATAGAGAAGCCTAATGGAGTGTATAGAAATGACCTGATGTCTGGGCTGAGGTTAGGATTGGGGGAGAAGGACTAGAAAAATCAGGGCCTCTCCCCTGAGACCCAAGCAAGCAGCTAGCCACCCCCTGTCACCCAAATTGACTATCTAGGGAGTGAACCATGCTCCCTCTGCACAGGGCTGATAGTTTGGGGTATTTCTTTAAAATGTCACAAATTTGTATGTCACCAAGGCGAGGCATGAGGCAGGAAAATTTGCCAACATGGCACCTTGGGAGTTGACCTTGTTGATCCATCTCACCCCCTTCCTTTCCCATAATACCGGTTCACTCAATTCATGGCTAAGATTGCCACAAATATTATTACAAAATCAGTAAGGAGAACATATATCTCCGTGTTTCTGTGTTTATGACTGCGGCACTCTTAGCCATGTCCTTCCTGCCTAGTGTGTAAGGGTGTCATTACCATCACACACTCTTCTTTATGGGATATGTGATCAAATAAAAAAAAAACTTTTGGTAAATCCTTAAAATAGTATGCATTCAATAAACATTAGCTATTATCATCGTCATCACAATTATTATTATTATATTGTTGATGTTGTCCATGTTTGTCATTGAACATTTTCTGTGTGTTCCCTTTGTGTTAGCTTTATTTATCCAATTAGGGACGTTAGGAAAGTCAACTCAAAGTCAAGGATATCCTTATGTGTTTCTACCTGCTGCCCTTCCCCTCCTGCATGCCCACATGGGACATGCCCTGTAAATAACAGATTTGCAACAGACACCTGATGAGAAGGCCCCTGGGTAGAGAAGACGGGAGGCGGCGGGGGGAGGGGTCCTTATTCCTTCAATGTAAGGGCCCCAGAGTCTGGGGAACAAAGATGAGCATTACAGGCAACAGACTTGAGTTAAATTCCTGGCTTTGTCGTTTAATGTCATGAACTTGGCCATTTTGCTAAGTCTTTTATCCTCAGTTTCCTAATAAGTAAACTGAGGACCAAATTGCCTGTGTCATTAGGCTGTGAGGACATAGCTAGAGTCTAACTCGACCTCTGGCTCACAAGAGCACCATGTGCCATGGCAATTGCTGAGTTTCTCTCTTCCCCTCTAGAACAAGGATGGGGACTATTTACTAGGCCTCTCTGAATATTAACTGGAAGAGGATGTATAAAGACCTTGCATAGAGGAGACACATAATAAATACACACTCTTAGCTGGGTGCTGTGGCTCATGCCTATAATTCCAGCAGTTTGGGAGGCCAAAGAGGGTGGATCACCTGAGGTCAGGAGTTCAAGACCAGCCTGGCCAACATGGTGAAACCCCATCTCTACTGAAAACACAAAAATTAGCCAGGCATGGTGGCACGCACTTGTAATCCCAGCTACTTAGGAGGCTGAGGCAGCAGAATTGCTTGAACCCAGGGGCAGAGGATGCAGTGAGCCAAGATCACACCACTGCACTCCAGCCTAGGCAACAGAGCGAGACTCCATCTTAAAAAAAAAAAAAAAAAAAAAAGCAGTCTTGTCCCTTTAAATATATAAAGTTTTCAAATTTAGGTTGCAATCACAGGAAGCTTCCCTGGAGTCCGTATGGCTGCCCTTTCTGAGCTCCTTCCAGCCCTGCCACTGAAAGCAGGAATTGCCAACAACTGATCTCAGGACTAGGGAAATTGCTTGCTGCTCCCACTTTGGAAAAGACAACATTGCAAAGACAAAAGAAAGGTTCAACATTCATTCCAAGAGCATGTTAGCAAAAGCCACCAAAGTCACAGGAGAAAGGGAAAAGATCAACATACAGTATTTTAAGTTTTCCTTATGTTCTCTTAGATCAGCTCTAATCTACATCTTATCACTAATTACTGATAACCTTGGGTCACTAGATTTCCTTCTCTGGGCCTCAGTTCCTCATCTGTAAAACCAAAAGTGTTCTTAACCTAAGCCTTGCACACCTATAGAATTTAGAAGTCTGTGAATTTTGACGGGAAAATTATTTTTATGTTTAATTATCTACATATGTATTTTTGTATAATATCTGACATATATAAAAATATGTTTTTATTTTCAGTAATGTTTATGGGGAACTTAACATTTTCTTTCTTTCTGTTTTTGTTATTTTTTAAGAGACAGGGTCTCTCTCTGTTGCCCAGGCTCAAATCCAGTAGTGCAGTCATAGCTGACTGCAATCTCCAACTCCAAGACTCAAGCAATCCTCTGGCCTCAGCCCCATTTTCTTTTATTATAAATGTAGGCAACAAAATGACTGGAGTTTAAGGAGTATCTGTGACTTTATCATTGATAAAAATCAGGTATTTTCATGTCACATTATTGTAGAAATCCAAAACACTGTTTATGCTTACCAACACTTTGAAATTATAGTAGCTGTTAGCATAGCTTTGAAATTATAGTTGCTGCTGGCTGTAAGCACATAAATTACTAAGTCATACATTTTATTTTTAAATATTTTGAAAACAGTATTTCAATATACTACATTTGCTTTGTAACCCTTTGTACTTTATTTTGTGCACTTAGAAAACATTAATCTGAGAAGAGGTCTAAGGGCTTGTGACCATAATAGGTTTGCTGCCTGATGTACATGGCAAGTCAATACACCAAGACACTGGGTTGCAGCAGAAAAAAGAAGTTTGGTCATAGGCCACGAAACGAGGAGACAGAAGGAACCTCAAATCCATCTCCCCAAGGAGTTTGGGGCTAGAGTTTTTAAAGGTTTGGGAGTGGGCCAAAGTGTGGAGACCATTGATTGGTTAAAGAGTACAGAGTAGGTCATGGGACGGGGAGATGAAGACACTATTCTCATGCTGACTCAGTTCCTCTATTGGGGTCTTCAAAATGGTTAGCATTAGCTGTTCCACTGTAATTCAGAATCTGCATCTGCAATTCTCAAACAAAAGCCTTATGATTGTAGTGTCAGAGATCCTATCTATCTTAAACAAAAGCCTGATGTTGTAACTTCAGAAATCCTTTCTATAGGAACAAAGGAGATGCAAATAGTCAGGATCTGGTGTCACCTGACTTTCAGTTACAAGGAACTGAGTCAAAGTGCGCCTGCTTAATGCTTAATTATAACTACATTTCTGTCCAGAATTCTTATTAACCCTATGAGGATGGCATCCGGCTTTCCTAGAGACCTAGCTAGACTGTCTGGGTTCTAACCTGCCTCTGCTCCTCCCTTGCTATGTGACCTTGAACAATACATTTGGCCTCTCTGAAGCTAAGTTTGCTCGTTTTAGAAAATGGATCATCACATCGACTTCTTTGGGATGGTTATGAGAGGTCATTTTTTGGGCTCACCAAACAGGATGTACCACCCCAAACTATACTTTTTTGGCATATTTCGAGCTAGTTATTCTGAGGAACTGCATACACAGAAGTAGCTCTGAAAACTTGTCTTTTTGTAAAGAAACTTACATCCGTAAAGGAAATCTACATTAGTAAAGTATCTGGATCAGAAAAAAGCTGCTAGCTCCAGAAAACTTTTATGACCTGAGAGACTTAATCTGTGTAAGAAGACAACCGTTATTCATCATGCAGTTTCTAACCCCATCTTCCCAAAACTCATGTCCCTACCAGCTCGCAGAAATTCCAAGCTTCTACTCCTGTAACTCAATAGTCATGAATTCCCTCCCCTAGAATCTTATCAACCAGGGACGATTAACTGCATCACAGGAGAGGAGAATAGAGGTGACACCACACCCAGAAAGACCCTGTCACAGGCTGTCACCTATTCTGAGGGCCCATTCATCTTTCCCAGAAATCCTCTGCAGGTATACCTCATTCCATTGCACTTCACAGATACTATTTTTTCTACAAACTGAAGGATTGTGGCAACCCTGCATCTAGTAAGTCTACCAACACCATTTTTCCAACAGCAAGTGCTTATCTTGTGTCTCTGGGTCACATTTTGGTAATTTGGGTAACATTTCAAACATCTTCATTATTATTATATCTGTTACGGTGATCTGTGATCAGTGATCTTTGATTTCATTATCATGATTGTTTTGGGGTACCATGATTCATGCTCATAGAAGATGGCAAGCTTAATAAATGTGTGTATTCTGACTGCTCCACCAACTGGCAGTTCCCCCATCTCTCTCCCTCTCCCCAGGCTTCCCTATTCCCTGAGACACAACGATATTGAAATTAGGCCAATTTATAACTCTACAGTGGCTTCTAAGTGTTCAAGTGAAAGAAAGAGTCACATTTAAATCAAAAGCTAGAAATGATTAAGCTTAGTTAGGAAGGCATTTCAAAAGCCAAGACAGGCTGAAAGCTAGGCCTCTTATACCAAACGATTAGCCAAGCGGTGAATGCAAAGGAAAAGTTCTTGAAGGAGATTAAAAGTGCTACTCCAGTGAACACATGAATGATAAGAAAGTGAAACAGCCTTACTGCTGATATGGAGAAAGTTTTAGTGGTATGGATAGAAGATCAAACCAACCATGACATTCCCTTAAGCCAAAGCCTAATCCAGAGCAAGGCCTTAACTCTCCTCATTTATGTAAAGGCTGAGAGATAAAGAAGCTACAGAAGAAAAGTTTGAAGCTAACAGAGGTTGGGTCATAAGTTTTAAGGAAAGAAGCTGTCTTCATAAAAGGGCAAGGTGAAGCAACAAGTGCTGATGGAAAAATTGCAGCAAATTATCCACGAGATCTAACTAAGACTTGATGAAGATTAACTAAACTAAACAACAGACTTTCAATGTAGACAAAACAGCCTTACATGGGAAGAAGATATGATTACGGGTTTTTATAGCTAGAGAGAAGTCAATGCCTGGCTTCAAAGCTTCAAAGGACAGGATGACTCTCTTTATACGAGCTAATACATCTGGTGACTTTAAGTTGAAGCTAATGTTCATTTATCATTCCAAAAATCCTAGGGCCCTTAAGAATTACACTAAATCTACTCTGCCTGTGTGCTGTCAATGAAACAACAAAGCCTGGATGACAGCACATCTGTTCACAGTATGATTTACTTAAATATTAATTTAAGCCCACTATTGAGACCTACTGCTCAGAAAAAAAGATTTCTTTCAAAATATTACTGCTCATTGACAATGTACCTGGTCACCCAAGAGCTCTGATGAAGATATAGAAGGAGATCAATGTTGTTTTAATGTCTCCTCACACAACAACCATTCTGCAGCCCAAGTATCAACGAGTAATTTCAACTTTCAAGTCCTATTATTTAAGAAATATATTTTGTAAGGCTATTGCTGCCATAGATAGTGATTCCTCTGATGGATCTGGGCAATAGAAATTGAAAATATTCTGGAAAGAATTCACCATTCTAGATGTTACTAAGAACATTTGTGATTCATGGGAGGAGGTCAAAGTATCAACATTAACAGGAGTTTGAAAGAAGTGAATTCCAACCCTCATGGATGATTTTGAGGAGCTTAAGACTTCAATAGAGGAAGTAACAGCAGATATGGTAGAAATAGCAAGAGAACCAGAAATAGAAGAGGAGCCTGAAGATAGGACTGAATTGCTGCAACTTCATGATAAAACTTTTACAGATGAGGAATTGCTTCTTATAGATGAGCAAATAAAGTGATTTTTGTTTGTTTGTTTGTTTGTTTTGAGATGGAATCTACTCCTGGTGAAGATGCTGTGAACATTCTTGAAATGACCACAAAGGATTTAGAATATTACTAAATGTAGATGATAAAGCACAGGCAGGGTTTGAGAGGATTCACTCCAATTTTGAAAGAAGTTCTACTGTGAGTAAAATGCTATCACACAGCATCACATGCTACAGAGAAATCTTTCGTGAGTCAATCAATTGATGTGGCAAACCTCATTGTTGTCTTCTTTTAAGAAATTGTCACAGCCATCCCAACCTTCAGCAACAACCTCCCTGATCAGTCAGCAGTCAGCAACTCTGAAACAATACCCTTCACCAGCAAAAAGATTATAACTAATTGAAGATGCAGATAATTATTAGCATTTTAAACAATAAAGTATTTTAAAATTAATGTATGTATATTGTGTATTTACACATAATGTTATCATACACCTAACAGACTACAGTATTGTATAGCTTTTATATACACTGGGAAAACTAAACATTCATGTGACTTGCTTTATTGCAATTTTTGTTTTATTGGGGCGGTCTTGACAGTGACAGGAGGCAGCCAAATGCCTAGGCAGATGGCGGGGGGTCCCCGGTGAAACCCCAGCTCCAAGCTGAAGACAGTTTAAAGCCTGACAGCCAAGCTACAAGTTAAATTATTGGACCATACTGAGAACTTGTCTTCCCATTTGGTGTGCTTTTCTCTGATTGTCCCCACCTTTCACTTATTTTACATATACCTACCCTTTCCTAATTGGTTTTCTTCATTGTCATGCCCACCTTGGAGTGGTGTCTTCGCTTTAACCTTTTTTTGCATACCCCCAAACCAAGCAGCACACACTCCCCATTCTGAGTCCATAAAAGGCTGGGGGCCCAGCCACACAGGGGACTTTCCCACCTTTGAGTAGGGGGACCACCCCTGTGTCCCCTCTCCACTGAAAGCTGTTTTATCATCAATAAAACTCCCCGTCTTGCTCACTCTTCCATCGTCAGCACATCCTTATTTTTCTTGGGCGCAGGACAAGAACTCAGGACAGTGTGTAAGCCAGACTTGGGACAAGTGGGCAGGCCATCTCCTGCAGCAGGTAGAGGCCATCTCCTGCAGCAGGTAGTGTGGTCAAGCGAGGCCAGGGTAGGGCATTGCTGGCCAGAGGTCTCCAGCTTGCGAAGTGACTAAGAAGAAAATCCTGCGTCAGTCTGGAATTGAGATTTCAGTATCTCCAAAGTATGCCTGTACCTCCCCTAAGTTGTCTACATTCCTCCTTTCTTCTCCCCTATGAAGAGGGTATAAAAGCTTCTAGATCTCATTGGGTGTTCACTTTTGTTTTATATGATGCCCCTGTGCATGTAATAAATTTGTGTGTCCTTTCTCCTATTAATTGGTCTAATGTCCATTTATTCCATAGATTCAATTATCAAACTCTCAGAGGGTAGAGGGAAAAATTTCACTCCCCTATATCATCAGAAATATACATAAAAAATAGCACAACACTCAGTAAATGATTATGTTATTATTGTTATGTTTGTAATATCTTAGTGTCTGGTTATTTTAAATCATATCACTTAAAGAAACAGTGTTCCCTAAAACCAAGTTTATTATTATTCAGACTGCTTTAAACATGCTATTTGATATTTCTAGGAACAAAGAAGAGATAAATCAATAGAATAGAAATTACTAGAAATCACTGGCTTTCACCTCTGTTTACACTGAAGTGTTACAGAAGAAACAGCCAAGAATGTGATTTTTATTTTAAGTCCACCCTGATCTTCCTAAAATTCTCTTTAGAATTCTCTTTGCTCTGGGATTGTATATGTTTTCCCCTCACTTAATTTCCCTCCTGTGGTTTGTATATAGAAACTGATAAGAAAGCACTAATCTCAAACTAACTGTGTGTGAGATTTTGTGGATATGCCCTTAATGTAAATAATCCAATCTCTCTCCTACAAACTGTTTCTGTCACAAGGCTATTTGTGATAATAACTACCACAGCCACTTAGAGACTTTTTTTCACCATTAGAGGGGTGATATCTCCACGAGCAAAGATGGTTTTTATTACTTTGCATAAACTTCTGTAGCTTAAAAGAAGCAGTAGTAAAGTTAGTTCAAGGCCCTTTATGACTTCTTTTGTTCTGCAAAGTTGGGGAGGAAAAACATCGGTGAGGTATGAAAAGGCTGTTTGTTTACAATCAGTACCAAGATCCTTGCCTTTTTCACAAAAGGAAAGGAAACCAGCAGGAGAATCACAATACCCAGCACCTCCTTGGGTCTCTGCATTCTCCACACTTGTGTATTAATAGCAGCCAGGCAGCTGTTGAACAAGTACTATCAACAAAGCAATCTTCTAGCCCTTTGATTCAGGCTATTCATATCTTCTGCCCTGAAATAAAATGACTTTCACAATTAAAACACCGAAATCAATGCAGTATCTATTGTCATGTCTGCTGGAGAAAAGCTTTAATTACAGCCATAGTTAGATAACACAATCATTACACCTCCTTAATCTCAAATATAAAAACCAGCACCCTCTGAGTACTTTGCCACCCTTTCTTTGATTTTTTTTCTTTTTCCTTTCTTTCTCTTTTCCCCCCAACATGAATGGCTTTTTATCTAAGCACTTCAATTTGCATGCCTTTGCTTGGAGGCAGCTCCCCATGATATGTTAATTGCAGATTGCTTTAAGTACTAAAAGATTAACATAAAGCCCTCTGCAAACAAGCTAATAGTTTATGATAATTTTTGCATGGCCTTTGTCTGTCTATCACTGGATTGCCTCTAGCTGTAATTTTATAAAGAAGCTGTAAAATATCATTTAAACAAGTTCATTTACACATAATTATTACCAGAATCACATTATTCAATTTAGATACTCCAGCCTATTAACAATCCATGAACTAAAATGTAATTAAACTATTTTCCTTTTATGAACCTATTCATTACAATGTGTGGGAGATGGATCTCTCAGTTTCACTGCAAATTTCAGCACTTTGTTGTTGAAATTGACAAGTCTGGCACTCATTATGTGCTTTTAATTATATTAAAAGTATTGCAAGACAGCTCAGATAAAGAATATATTTAGAAAAGAATGCCTGGAAATGCCAAGATGGTGTCATCCCCAAATATATATTTATTTTATTCATGCATGGAATTTTTTGGGTTTGTTTTTTCTTTTTTTTTTTTTTTTTGCCCTCTTAACAGTGAAAACTAAAATCATGCTAGTTGTTTTAATTGAGATTTTCATAGTTTCTCTTAGTAAGTTTACTAATTTAAGCCAAGGATAAATATCTCATCTAATTAATTGTGTTTACTCATTTTTCCAGATTTCTATCTACTTTTTTTTTTGAAACTATAGTCAGAATAATACCCAAAAAAGTATATTCTCCCAGCATTTACATACAGATATACAATTATTTCAGATATGAAGGATACTGTATTTGTAATTTGATTTAAAACTACTGATTGGCTTAATTTCTGATACAAACTTGAAGATGTGTGGAAGCAACTGAATTAATAAGAAACATTTCATCTGTTTTGAAAGGGGCAGGTTTCCCTCTCTGCTTTCTGCTTGGTGTTGCTTGATTTCAGAGTTAACTCAACTTTTCGTTAGGATGTTATAGTAGGTAGGTAGTCAGACATCAGCAGGGCAGGAGAGACCCACCCCTAGCCCACCAAGAATGTCAGGCAACCATCAGGTGATGGTCAGGCAGTTATTACATTGCCTTGCTAAAATAATAATTGGTTCCAGGAGGCTCCAGGGAAAGGCAGCCTACCAATAAATAGAAATACCTGAAACTGGTGATCAGCAGCTTCCTGAAAAGATCTCAGCAGCTGGGTGAATGGATTTAAGAAAGTGAACTAACGGTCAAAATGGTGGAGTCAAAAATGGCTCAAAGGAGCATGCGTACAACTTCAGTAAACACACGCAGGTTGGGTGCTCCTGGAGCAGTTATAAAAGAGGATGCCACCAACTCCCGAGCCCAAATTGGATCCTCCCCAACCTCCCACCCACAAAGACACAGGCTCAGAAGAGATACCTCAAAGTGTGGGGGTGTTGATATGTTGAGTATTTTGAACTAAAGAAGAGTCTCAGAACCAGAGTCTGACCTTCTTCTGCCCACCCTCTCTCACCCCTCTACCTCTTGCCAAGCACAGAGGGCGGCTTTTTCTGAAGTTCCCTCATCTGACTAAGGGAAGTTCCTCTAGAAGGAAGGCAATTGTCTTGCATCACCTCTCTATAATCTCATCAAACAGGGAAGATTAACTTGCAGAAATGAAGACTAGAATACACAGCACACTCAGAGCCCAGACACACTTCGTCCCAGGACATTGTCTGTTCTTAATGCCCATTCATCACTCCTAAGCATCATTTACTTTTTCCTCTAAAAGTGCCTACAGACCCCCATTACTTTCTCCCCTATGAAGAAGGGCATATAAGCTTTGAATCTCATGGGGTTATCAGGCACTCTGTCTCTTGTGATGCCCTATGCATATAGTAAATTTATGTACCTTTTCTCCTGTTGATTGGTCTATTGTCATTTCAGTTCTCAGACTCAAATACCAAACCTCAACAGATGTTCTCGCCCAACAAAGACATACTTGGTATATTATCGTCCAAACCTTCACATTCAATTGTCCCATATCCATTCTCCCTAGAATTTCAACATCTCCTGCTTCTACTACAATCCAGATTGCATTTATCCTTCATAGGGAAACCACCTTTGCAAAAATTGTATCAGTGAGAAAAATTATAACAGCAAGCTAAGTTAACCTACCCACATTTTGCCTTTCCCTTAGTTATTCCTGAGTTATTAGGCCAAGCTAACTTTGGAAAACATTTAAGCAATAGTTTAAATAATAGATCTTGGCCAAAACTCAAGTGCTTTTTGTGAAGCTAGTGGGAGCCTATCAGGCTATGCAGAGGAGAACCTGAGTCCTTCTAAGGTGCAGGCATAAATGATTGTCAGCCATTATTCTGGAGGTTATAAGATGTGCAATGTCCCCAATTACTCCCGCAAATAACACCACTATTGTAGATTGGCCTTTTGAGATATCTTTCCAGGTTTTTTGCATGTCTGACACCCATGGCTCCACCTGGAATCACCAACCCCACTCCTGTGGCCCCACCCTGAAGTGATTCAGTGCATAGGAGGCCCGATTCAACCCCCTACGATTTCATCTTTGCCCCAACCAATCAGCAGCAGGTGCCTGTTACCTGACCACCTTTACCCCTTTACCCCAAACTGTCTGAAAAACCCCAATCCTATGAATTCTGGACGAGATGATTTGAGTATGAACTTCATCTCCCACATGGCGTGGCTGGCCTGGTGTCTATTAAACTCTTTGTCCATTACAATGCCATGGTCTTTGTTTATGCAGAGGGCAGGAAGAACCCCTTGGGTGGTTACAATAGATTAAATGACCAACAATTTCTGGCCGGGCATGGTAGCTCATGCCCAGCACTTTGGGAGGCCAAGGTGGGCAGATCATGAGGTAGGTGGGCAGATCATGAGGTAGGCGGGCAGATCACAAGGTCAAGAGATTGAGACCATCCTGGCCAACATGGTGAAACCCCATCTCTGCTAAAAATACAAAAATTAGCTGGGTGTGGTGGCATGCACCTATAGTCCCAGCTACTTGGGAGGCTGAGGCAGGAGAATCACTTGAACCCGGGAGGCGGAGGTTGCAGTGAGCCGAAATCAAGCCACTGCACTCCAGCCTGGCGACAAAGTGAGACTCCGTCTAAAAAAAAAAAAGAGACCAACAATTTCCATTAAGAACCTTCCATGCCCTCCAGAGTCCCCACTGGTTGAACTCTGGGAGCAGTAGCCTGCACTGCTGAGTCAGCATTCTGCACACATTTTCTTATATAAGTATCTACGTGTTCTGTGGGTATCTCATCTCCTCAACTACTCTGCAAGGTTCTCTTCTTATACCTCTATATCCCTCTTATGGCCTAATAGTGACTTTCACTTGGCCAGTATTTAATAAAAAGTACTGTACACACTGATGTGATATTAAAACCAATCTCTCTCCCTTTCTCAGAGAGCCACTAATAGGACATACTATGAGAGACTATAGGACATGCCCTGTGAGTCTCTGGTTTTTTGTTTTTGTTTTTGTTTTGAGACAGAGTCTCACTCTGTCGCCCCGGTTAGACTGCAGTGGCATGGTCTTGGCTCACTGCAAGCTCTGCTACCCGGGTTCACACCATTCTCCTGCCTCAGTCTCTCGGGTAGCTGGGACTACAGGCGCCCACCACCACGCCCGGCTAATTTTTTGTATTTTTAGTAGAGACAGGGTTTCACTGTGTTAGCCAGGATGATCCCGATCTCCTGACCTGGTGACTCGCCCGCCTCGGCCTCCCAAAGTATTGGGATTACAGGCCTGAGCCACTGCACCCGGCTGATTCTCTGGTCTTAACACTAATGTAGCTACTCGTCCTGGGAATAATATCAAAGGACAAATTCAGTTGATTACAAGAATGGCTTTATAATTTGACTAAAAGAATCTTGAGAAACAAAAATCACCCTAAAACTATCAGGGCCTTGGGAAATTCACTACTATCCACAATCTCTGCGTTCTACTCTGCCTGCCAAAGACTTGTAAGATTTCCACTGAAGGAAAAATTACAATTGGTAGGTACAATGCCCCACGTTCATGCAGCCAGTTGTCAATCACATTGAAGGAGTTTAGGAAGGAAGGAGAAAAGAGAGAAACTTTCTACTTTAAGACTCTTGCCTAAGAATAGATTTAGGATGATTATCAAAATCTTAAATAAATAAACAAACAAAAAAATTCACAGCTAGTGCTTCAGTATATTTTACCAATATATTTACCGATATTACTTATTGGATAGACTTTGAATCCAAGGAGGAACACAGTAAACAAGGTCACACCAACATGAGAAACCACTCTAAATTCCTTTTTTCCATTCATACCTCACAGAATTTGATAGAACATAACCAGCTCCTGCTTATCTGAACTAATTCAGGCAAAGAGGCATGGAGAATTCACTCCATCATGTGATTCAGATAACAGGTAGAGGCAATTTGACAGGCTTTCCACAATATTTTTTTCTGCAGTATATTCTATGTATTTGTCTTTATCATGAACCTCATGACATTGCTTGCTTTATTCATCAGTATACATTAAAATCTGACACAATGTCTTAGTGAATTTGTGTTGCTATAAAGGAGTACCTGAGGCTGGGTAATTTATAAAGAGATTTATTTGTCTCATAGCTCTACATGCTGTACAAGATGCATGTCACAATATCTGAATCTGGTAAGGGCTTCAGGCTGATTCCACTCATGGAGGAAGGTGAAGGGGACCTGATATGGTATGGCTCTGTGTCCCCACCGAAATCTCATCTTAAACTGTAATCCCCACATGTTGAGGGAGGGAAGTGATTGGATTATGGGGGTGGTTTCCCCCATACTGTTCTTGTGATAGTGAATTGTCACAAGCTCTGATTTTTGTTTTGTTTTCTTTTTTGCAGATGGAGTTTTGCTGTTGTCGCCCAGGCTGGAGTGCCATGGTGTGACCTCTGGTCACTACAACCTCTGCCTCCTGGATTCAAGCAATTCTCCTGCCTCAGCCTCCCAGCAGCTGGGATTACAGGCACGTGCCACCACACTCAGCTAATTTTTGTATTATTAGTAGAGACAGAGTTTCACTATGTCGGCCAGGTTGGTCGCGAACTCCCGACCTCAGGTGATCCACCCGCTTCAGCCTCCCAAAGTGCTGGGATTACAGGCATGAGCCACCATGCCTGGCCTGATCTGATGGTTTCATAAGTGTTAGGCAAGTTCCTCCTTCACTCACACTTCTCTCTCCTGCTGCCTTGTGAAGAATGTGTTTGCTTCCCCTTCCACTATGATTGTAAGGTTCCTGAGGTCTCCCCAGCCTTGTGGAACTGTGAGTCAATTAAATCTTTCCTTTATAAATTACCCTGTCTCAGGTATTTCTTTATAGCAGTGTGAACATGGACTAATACAGTAGCCAATGTGTGCATAGATCACATGGAGAGAGAGGAAAAGAGAGAGAAGTGAGGAAGTGCCAGACTCTTTTTAACAACCAGCTCTTACAGGAACTTATAATAGAGCAATAACTCATTCATTACCAATCCATTTATGAAGCATCCATCCCCATCACCCAAAAGGTGGTCCCATTAGGCCCCACCTCCAACACTGGGGATCAAATTTCTTTTTTTTCTTTCTTTTTTTTTTTTTTTTTTTTTTTTGAGATGGAGTCTCACTCTGTCACAGAGGCTGGAGTGCAGTGGTACCATGTCAGCTCACTGCAACCTCCATCTCCTGGGTTCAAGCAATTCTCCTGCCTCTGCCTCCCAAGTAGCTGGGATTACAGGGACCCACCACAATGCCCAGCTAGTTTTTATATTTTTAGTAGAATTGGGGTTTCACCATGTTGGCCAGGCTGGTCTCAAACTCCTGACCTCAGGTGATCCACCCACTTCGGCCTCCCAAAGTGCTGGGATTACAGGTGTGAGCCACCATGCCCAGCCTGGGGATCAAATTTCAACATGAGATTTGGAGGGGTCAAATATATCCAAACCGTAGCACACAGAGACAACTCAATAAATGTGCTAAATGTTTAATTAATTAGTGGATACCTAACATACCAGTTGGGACTTTACTTCAAGATGGAGTCATAACAGAACCAGATATACCATATCTGGTACATTTACAAAGAAATATAGATTCAAATGCTGGGATTATATGGTTAAGAAAAAGCATCCAAAACTTGGATGTAAAGGGGTAGCAGGACAAGGAAGGACACAATATCCCTTCAATGGCATACTGTATCTTTGTGAACAGGTCTTCCCAAAGATTATTTAATTCTTCAGGAGATCATATCTATATTTGACTTCACTGCTCATTACTTGATCATAACCTAGACACAATGAAGTTACATGTTAAATTGTAGATTTTTGTCCAGGAAAAAAAAAAAAACAAAACAAAACAGAGTCCTAGACTCTATTATTTTATTTCTCTGTAGAATACTGACCAGCTTTGAATCTAACCTAGCAATCCTTACCTACCCTTTTTTTTCTTTTTTGAGACAGGGTCTGACTCTGTTGCCCAGGCTGGAGTGCCGAGGCGTGACCTTGGCTCACTGCAGCCTCAACTTCCCAGGCTCAAGTGATCCTCCCACTATAGCCTCCTGAGTGGGTGGGACCACAGGTGCATGCTACCATGCCTGGCTAACTTTTGTATTTTTTGTAGAGGTTAGGTTTCTCCATGTCCTCCAGGCTGGTCTCGAACTCCTGGGCTCAAGCAATCTGCCTGCCTTGGTCTCCAAAAGTACTGGGATTATAGGCTGAGCCAGCATGCCCGGCCCATTCTTTTTTTTTTTTTTTTTTTCAGTGCTTATACATACCCAGTTCCTCAAGTGCTCTTAGAACTAGCTTTACTACATCACTGGTTCCCTCATTATTAATTTAAATATATTAATAATTTTTACATAATGATATATGTGTTCATAAAGAATTTGAGAGTCATAAATTTTTACAAACTATAATGTCCTAGGACAGGGCTTAGCAACCACTGTGATGCTGAGGGGCCCTACTGAGGCACAGCTACAACTTCCTAACCCTAACTTACATAGACATAAGGAATACCTGGGGAAACTAGCAAACAGAATGGTTGGCAGGTAGCTGATCCCAGTCAACCTTTCATGTTCAGCAGGCAAGAACAGAAGGCTGAAGCTAAAGGACAGACCAAGAAGAAAGACAATTCTCCCAAAGAGGAAGTGAAAGAAGAGTAGCTGGAGGAAAGAGTGGACAAGAAAACAGAGAAAAGACTATGAAGAGATGCTGTAATAGTCAAATGAGCTGATATAACAAAGGACCACAGACTGGGAGGCTGAAACGATGGGAATTTTTTCACAGTTCTGGAGGCTAAAGCCACAAATCAGGTGTCAGCATGCTTGGTTCTGGCGCGAGCCCTCTTTGGGGTTGCACACTGCCTATTTCTCATTGCATCCTCACAGGGCCAAAAGAGCAGGAAACCTCTCTGGGAGCCCATATGTAAGGGCATTAATCCCATTGATGAGGGCCCCACCCTCATGACCTAATCACCTCCTGAGGACCCCCCTTCCTATTACATCACATTGCAGTTTAAGATTTCAGCATATGAATTTTGGGGGAACACATGATTCAGTCTATAACAGACACATCCATTAGAGGGAGGTAGGAGCCTCAAAGGAGTCTGCTTTGATACTCACACCTTCAGAGAAAGAAATTCCTCATCTCTATAAGAAATGGCTGGACCAGATAATTCTCATGTAGCTTGAATATGAAATTTCCTAATGGTTTCTCTATTCAGTATTTAAAGAGCCTCTTTTTAATTGCATTTTCTCAGTGCCTTTGGGCAATCACGAAAGGCTCTTGCACTCATAGTTCCTCCCAACATTCCTAGTCTGCACCACTTTGTATTCGGATGTATTTGGGCCCAGGAGTTGCATAGATTTCGTTTTCTCAGCCAGCACCAGCTGTGCACCTCCTCTACCATCACACTGGCTGCTCCCCATGGGACTGTGTCTAACACCAACCCTCAGGAAAGGAACCCTCTCTATCAGGTTAGGAACAAGAATTTCCCCAGAGCTGAGAAACTCCCTTGCTGTTTTTTGCAGTGAAGACTCACAGCTATTCTTACCTGCAATTCTGAGAACCCAAGGAAAGTAAAAATGGTGATTTGATCCACCGACAGGCCATAAGAGTGCCCACACACCTCCCAGGTGGGACTGGAACCCACCTGGATGACCAAGTAAGAGATCTCATTGTCTATTTCATTTTTTTGTTTGTTTGTTTGTTTGAGACGGGGTCTTGCTCTGTCGCCCAGGCTGGAGTGCAGTGGCGCCATCTCAGCTCCATTTCATTTTTTAAGTGTCCTGCATACTTGCCTGACTCAAAAAAACCATGGTGCCTCTTGGATATCTATAAGTTGCAGGCAGCTAACTACATTTCCTTCCATGCCTGGGGGAGAGTTTCAACCTCAAACAACTTTATTTAAACAATTTCTTACTTAACATGTTTTTCTCAGTGCTTCAAATCCAATCACTCCCTGCATTGCAGGGAAGAACTGCTACAGGACAAAAAGAACACCACAACCTGTTTTTATTTTAATATCTTCCGGGTCTCTCGGCACTGCCATCATTTGGCTGTCAGCCCTGCACTGCCCGAGGTGGCTTCCTGAGCTCTGCAGACAGTCTGCCTCCCCACTAATGGCACTGTTCGGGCAAGGGGGAAATGCAATTTTCCACTCCATTACAAGCACTGTGTAAAAGGACCTCTTTTCCTCAGTGCACACAGATAAGGACCTAATGAAATTCCATTCACTAAGTATTACAATAGCCAACTCCACTCCAAATACACACGTTCCATGTACCCGCCAGGCCTTCCACTCCAGAAGCAATTGACACTGAATGTCCCTGGATTGGATCGCATCAGGATGAAAAACTACAGGTTAAGCAGGGAGAAGGGAAGGTCACAAAGATGGCAGCAGATCCATGTTTTCAGATCTTCCTTCTATCCATTACACCTGGATGGGGCTTCTTATGGACTCTGGTAGGAGCTTGAAATTCTTGTACAGGAAATAGCAATATTGGGAGAGCCAAAGGACTCCCTAAGAACTCTAGACACCACATATCCTACAGGAACAGGTGACAAAAGTAAGAGAAGAGGGTAATGTGCTGTTTGTATTTAATATGGGAAGTAAAAACAGATGAGGCTCCCATTGAGGATATGAATCTCATGCAGCACATGAGGGAGAAACTGTTCAAAAAGTAAAATTACTTCTCCGTATACTCCAACCTTACCCATAACCATTTCCCAACGTGTTTCCCCTTGACTCATGGTAAAGCAGTGTGAACATAATAGAAAATAACATTCTCTTCTTCTTCCCCATTCACAGTGTCAGTACCTTCCTGGTCCCCGAAAGTCCCCAGGTTGTGCTGTGTCCCCCTACCACTAATATTCCGTATCTACAAGGAGCTCTGGATTTGCCTCACATCAAAACTCATCACTCTCATAACCATTCCCCCACCCCAGCCAGGTTCTATTGTCACCAAATAACTCATGTCACACAAGAAGAATTGGTTATGGTCTAGCTTAATAGCAAATCAGGAAATCACTCCTACAGATACAATGTCTTGGCTTCAAATGATTGTTAATGTTGAAGTTGAAGGTATAGCTGCTATGTGTATGGAATACAGTTTGGGGAATGAAGCCATGAAATCTCTTTAATCATGTCACAATGATGCCCCTATATTGCAGTTGAGCCATGCAACTTAACCATAAGGAAGATGGAAAAATATTCTTATACCATATACATATATAATATTTGTACATATACATACACATTCACATATATAAAATGTATTTATATAATAATACATTTGTATTTTAAAATTTTTCCTTTTCTCCTCATTTCCTATTCTCATTTGCCCCCTCACAAGCAATTGTTTAAGTGTATTTGTTATGGATATGTCTATTATCTGAATTTTTACAAAATATATTTGTTTTTCACTTTCTACCTATTATAAGATAAACAATATTGTCATATGCCACTTCACTTGTTTTAACTGGTGTATAATAGTCCATTGAAAATATATACAACAATTCATTCATTCACTCATTGTTAGACCTTTGGTTTTTAGGTACGAAAAATAGTATCCTAAAGACTTTCTTTACATGTGTCCTATTGAACATTTACATGCCTCCTATTGTACAGTGGAATTGCTCATGTCATAAGCTACATTAATGCTCAACTTTAAAAGAGAAATTTTGCAAAGTATTGTGCCAATCTGTACTCTCATCAGCAACATAGGAGGGTTCCCTATAGATCTACGTACTCTCCAACATTTGATTTTGAAAAAAAAATTTTGCCAGTCTTGTCTATGAAAAATATCTTACATTTCCTTTTTAATTCCCTAGTCTCTAATAATGTTGAGAATATCTCTCCACAAATTAATTGGCTATAAATATTTACTTCTCTGCAAAATGTCTCCATCTTGTGCCTACTTCTCTATTGAGTTATCTGTAGTTTTCTTATTGATTTGTAGGAGTTCTTTAAATACTCTTAATACTGATCCATTATCAATTGCATATAATGAAAAAATCTACTTTATAATATGCCTTTTCAGTTTTTCATTTTTTGTTTTTCTTAGAGACAAGGTCTCACTCTGTTGCCCAGGCTGGAGTACAGTGGCATGATCCTACCTCACTGTAACCTCAAACTACCAAGCTCAGGTGATCCTCCTATTTCAGCCTCCCAAGTAGCTGGGACAACAGGCACATGCCACCATGCCCAGCTATTATTTTTTTTTTTATTTTTTGTACAGATGGGGTCTTGCTCTGTTGCCCAGACTGGTCTCCAACTCCTGGCCTTTAGCAATCTTCCTGTGTTGGTCTCCCAAATTGTTGGGATTACAGGCATAAGCCACCACATTTGGCCCCTGCCTTTTCTGTTTTTAAAGCTGGTTTTTGATAAGCAAGTTTCTTCATTTAAATGGAACAGAATTAGCAATCTTTTATAGTCAACCCTCTCAATGTCTTTCTAAGGAAATCTTTTTGCTGTTTGTGCATTTTAAATGTATGCAAGTCATATTGTTACTGTGTCATCCTCTTTCTTCTTTCATCCAGTCTCCTATTTCTGAGATTCATTATGCTGTGATACAAACATCTGCTTTGCTGATTCTAATGACTGTGGATAGTCCATGGTATCCACCACATTTTATCAATCTATCCTCACTTACACTCATTTTATAAATCAGGCAACTACAGATCAATTCACAAGAACTTTCTCCTAATTTCTCTTTTCTCAAGAACAACACGGTTAAGTAGAATCAGGACACAGATAACTTCAGAGGTAGAAGAAAAATGATCCCCACTGTGTCCTTTTATAAAGTCAAGTCCTGTCCTGCACTTAAACTAAAAAAGGACTTTGGATTACCCACAAATGTGACAAATGCACACTTTTTTTTTTTTTTTTTTTGAAGAAAGAATCTACTACTTAGCCCAAATCTTGACAAACAGACTTCATCTCCTGTGCCAACACCTGCCATTTGATAATGGCTATCCAGAAAGCGCTGTTGAAAGGATTCTGAGGCTCCTGGAGCTCAGAAAGAAAGCCATCATAGATTAGCAATGTCTGCCAGATGTGGGGATAGCTGCACACACGCCTTGCATTTGCCATCTCAGGTAGAGCAAGGTACACCTTTTCCCATCCCTCAAAACAAGGCTTGCTATGTCCTAGGAGCACAAGAAGAGTCAAACCTGCACATGCTCAGTCTGCCACCTAAAAGGTATTTGCTCCTGAACCCTCTCTTCCATGCTCAAGCCAATGTGTAAAACAGCAAACTGATGAGAGAAACAGCTGAGGCCCAGGTCTTTGAGTTCTGCTGACGTCCCCCAACCATCACCTTACTACACCATTCTCAACCCAGTGCTCCTCATTTTGCATTTTAACTGCCTGTGAGATGATATTTTGGAATTTGGTTTCTGAAGAACAACAGGCAGGTTGTAAGAACAGCTGCAAAGAAACTGATTTTCTTTCTAAACTTGGGCCCCATTAGTTATGCGGCAGGTGGTTGCATTTAATCCAGGCGGAATTTATGGAGAGCTCTGCTGTTCCCAGCACTTCGTTCAACTCCAATAGCAGAAAACAAAAGCCACAAAATCGCCAAGTACACCTCCTGCCACATTGTGAGTGCCCAAGCAAGTGTTGGTTTCCTTTGCTTTCTTGTTTTCTTGTTTTCCTCAGAGATTTCAGTTCAGATGAGGATATGAGGCTTGTTCCCTGACATAACTATCTAGTCAATAAGTCTTCGGAAATGTCATTATCACTTACCAGGTAAGCTACAAAGTGAGCTATTAAGAAATGATGTTGCAAGGGGATCACAGTGGTCCTTGGTTGGCAGAAGTTATAAGGAGTGAACGGCTTGCATAAAATAAGTGCTCCATAAATATTTGGTTCAAGCGACATCTTACAGTAAAAGCACAAAATGCTGGAGTTAGAAGAGATATGGGAGATTATTTAAGCCAATCCTTTCATTGTGCAGATGAGAAAATAGTGATTTTTTAAAATGTTATGTGACTTCTGGGACTGGAACTCTGTTTTCCCAACCCCAAGTACAGTAGCCTTTGTGCTATATTATGCTGTATTTTATAGCCAAGCTGCAAGTCTCAGGAGAATTATGCCTGGGAGCATTTAGGTGAAATTCAACTGAAGACATTCCTGTCTGCCTCACCTCCATGGGCCATGATGTAACATGCAACCCAGGCAGCTGGAATCTAGGCCCTGATCCAGGTAGATGTGCAGTGCCCCTAACTTTGCATGACCTCCACAGGCAATTCCCCCTAGCTATAGTTTTAATTTTTAAAAATTGCTCCACTTAGAGTATCTCTAAATTTTAAAAGCATTACCATTAACAGGTTACCTCAAATTGTTCCTGTCAGCTGGAGCTAGGGGAAGCTACAATGATGTCCCCCCAGTGAATAATAATTTGTTTCAAATTTTAAAGGACAAAACTTATTCTTGGCAACCTCCTGGAGGGAGTAGAACTATTTCCAATGCTCTTTAATACATCTTGAAATAATTTATGAAACTTTACGAATCTATTATTTCAGGAATGTGCATTTGCAGTCAAACAAAGAATAATTATTCACTGTTAGAGGAATCCTTTGAAGGGACATTATCTTTCCTTTCATAGGTGATGGCTGAAAGAAACAATGTTTCAAAGCCACTTCCAGGTTAAAAACCTCTACTTAGGAAATGAAAGCTAATTTGATTAGAAAAGATGTTTAATTAACCACCAAGTCTATAACTGTGCCATTGAGGAGAAATCTCTATGTCATGCATTTGAATTTGAGGAGATTACAAGTAACAGAGATAATTACTTTTCCTTCTCAAATGATACATGTTCTAATTTTATTAAATGGATACAACCAGGGTCTTGGGTAAAATTACCAAGGCAGCATCTTCCATTCACAACTTGATGTGGTCAAGGTGCACCCCCCAATCTCATGTACAGTCTGAATCACCCCTGACAGAGAGATGTGCCTCCAGTAATGAACAGTGGTCTAGATGCCAATGCAAAGCAGGTCTGCAAATTAGCCAATGACATCCTCAAAATCACCTATTTTGTTTTTAAAAAGCTGTGGCTGTAACTAAAGACATTCAAGGGATGGGAAATTCTTGAATGTTGCTAAAGATCACAAATGCTCAGTTTGGGATGCGTTTTTGGGGTGAGATGCAAAACAGCACAATTCACAAAATTGTGATCCATCATCTTCCATTCATGGAGTACGAGCTCACAAAATTAGGAGGAATGGGAAGTCAGATGTCTGGCCTTGGAACAGTCAGCAATGGTGCACAGAGGGGACTGCCTGACTTCTTGGCGCATCCTCCCACCCCCACATTGCTTGACCAAGTCCTAGTTATTGCAAGATCCAAGTCACTTCCACCTAGACTGATCTTGATCTTCTTCTATGATTATGAGCAAACTCCTTGGCACAGGATTCCCAATCCATGTGGAAGATTCTTAGTGGTCCCCACAAGGTAGTACACAGATTTTCTCAAAGCTAATTTCAATATCTGAAACCAACAAATGACAACAAATAATGCATCCACTTGCAATAAGATACAAAGGCGGATAAAAACATGAAGCTTCTTTGCCTTTTGGCTGAAATTATCATTAGTTCAGCGTGGACATCCTGGTTATCTCTTTCTTGTTTGCAAGAGGGCTGATTGGCAATATTCATACTTTTATTGGGGTGTGAATGAATTATTCTTCAGCAGATGTACTTTGGCAGATACTTCCCTCCAAAAAAAGGGAGGCCCAGGAGTAGGAACAATAATCAGAAAAAAAATCTTTTGAGGGTGAAAAATGGACCCAACAGCTTAGCCCTTTCTACTTTTCCATAACGATTTTTTCTCTTTCCAAATTCTCATAGTACCTGGGAATCATAGTTAGCACTTGGTCATTTTTTATATTTCTCTATAGTTTGTATATGTGTGTGTGTGTGTGTGCGTGTTATTTTTTACAATATACAAAAAGAAAACTGTATTTTACAAAATCTGTATCCTATGTTAATTCTGCATTCTCCATTGTAATAAAGTTTGGTTTTAAATAATAATCAGTCAACATTTGTTGGTTAATAGACTTGGGCCATGTTTCCTTTTGATAATCTGTAAGATTCTGTGATGCTGAGAGTCTTGTTTTCCTGCTGCTGAGCCAAGAAGCTAGTGAGTTGGCTCCTTTTTGAACCTTTGCCCCCACACAGGTGATATGTAGGATGTACAATTAAGGAGTGATGAGACAGCAACTTGAGCTGGCCACCAAAAGCTACATGGAGAGCTCCAATGCCAATTCTGTGCACCAGGGAGAATCTCAGTAGTGATAACCACAGAATATGAGAAATATTTGTGAGACTCTGAAGACATTTACCTTAGCTAAGGATACCTGGGCAAAAGGTACAGTCACAGAGCCAGTTCTCATCAACAGCAAACTAAGGAATTGCTCTTTGAAGCAAACACTGTATTTCTATTTCAGATTTACAGAATCTTCAAGGTTTCCTCTGGTGATATTAAAAAGACACTCCCCACAACTGATGATTCTGTACATGTCAGCCTAGCAAAACCTAAAAACCTATCTTGTGCAAGTCACCCAAGTGACATTTTTGTTTCAGTTCAGCAAACTATAAAGTAAAAAATCTAAAGTACAGTCATTCATTGTTGTAGTTTGAGCAACTGAATTCTCTCTGGCTAGAGGCTCATTGGATTTTATGTGGCTAACTCCCTGTCAAACACTTTTGGATGTGCAGCAAGACTTCTTGAGCAGTCACCTATGTGTCCAGTCTAAAGCAGGGTGGAATAAAGACTCCAAGAGAAGGCTGAATGTTTCTCATTTGAGAAACTGATTATCTAGTCAATAAGAAAAGACTGGTACACATGATAAAAAAGGGGGGGGGAATGTGAGACAGACACTGTGAGTCAAAGGAATCTGGAAAGAGGAGAGAGCACCAATGACAAGTGCAGTCCAGGAAGTCTTTCCAGAGGAGGCAACTGGGACCCAGGCTTAGTGAACTGTAGGATGTTTATAGGTGCAGACAGGGAGGAAGGACATTTTAGCCCAAGATGAGCAAAGACATGGAAGGTGAAAAGTAAAAAAACGTGGGGGCTAGAAAAGTAAATGAGTAAGGGGTACCCACATACCCAGGACAAAGGACAAGACTGGTGAATTGTTGGCCCAATGGAAACCCTCCAACCAGAGCAGAGGAGACTGTCTGTGAGTGGGTGAGTCAGAGGTTAAAAAGGCTATCACATGCAGAAGTTTCCAAACCACTTTTCAGCAACTTTTAGAATGAAACTCTTAGACATCCAATAAATAAATTAAAACAGAACCTTCTCCTCCAGATGTCCCTACCCTCCAACACACACACACAGTGGAGTCCCTGACGTACCTTTGACGAATCCAGGAGAACAAAGTTTGATAACTGCTAAGGTCTAATCTCCTCCTCCTCATTTGTTAGAGATGGGGAAAAACTGAGTCCAAAGAAATCAAGTGACTTCATAGAAGAGTGATGAATCTCTGCAATCCTAGTCATTTTCTGTTGCCCTCTTTCTTCCTCTTGCTCCTACCCCCTGCACCACCACTGCTCCCACTAACCCACAAATAACTGTCAGCAATAATATTGGTTACCGCCATTTCAATATATATATCCCAAACATCTGCTCACATCTTTTTATCTCTATGGATACAATTTCAGCATTCTTGATTAAAAATTAAATCAATAGATGTTTACTGAGCACTCACTATGTACAGTACACTCAGAGGATGAGTCAGACTTGGACCCACCCTTCAGAAACACTGGCAAGCAGGAAAAAAAGAAGTGTGAACAGGGTGGGTAAACTGCTGAATTATGTATTTGTGATTCTTTGCTACTTTGCATTCCATTCATACTTTTAATTCGAATGCAATCATTACTTAGCTGGAGGACTGCCTCTTCCCCCACCTCCACCCCCTGCTTGTTGTAGTAGCAGGGCTTGAAACCATGGTATAATTAACATAATTAAAGTATTAATAAAGATTGAAGGGGTTGGACACTGTGAGAAATGCTTAATTTTGTGTATCTTTAGCTGATTGAATGTTTAGGTTTGCATTTCAGCTGTCACCCAAATTATGTGTAATTAAGCCAAAGCTCGGATCTGCCTGTCTCATACCCAGTGCGGATGGCAGACAGATCTGATTCTGGGGAGAAGGTGGTAAATCTGCCCACTCATTTGTAGCTATGCGCTTTCACACTTTTTATGCATCTCCTGCCTTTTCCCAGTGCATTCATCGATCAAATTATCCCATTAGCATGGAATGAAGAATAGATAGCTACAGTGGAAAATAAGTCAAATGCTTTCAAAATATTCCCTGGCTCCTACTCCCCACCCCAACATCCTGCCATCTCTCCCTGGATAGTGTCCCCATGTGCTGGTGCTATAGGACACTCTCTCTCAGAGTACACACAATGGATGTTCATACAGGATTGTATGTGACACATCAGCAATGGAAGCAGCCACAAATCCAAGGGGCTGGCTCCATGTTCAGAGAGACACCCTCCTTTGGAACAAAAATCATTTAAAGAAGTCATTCACAAGACACTTTAAGAAGAGATCAAATCCTTATCTTAATATTGAAGTAGATATCACTCAAGCCAAGGACCCCAGAAATCAATCACTATATACAAAAGAGCTCTGCACGTGTTTGTACGGATCATGGCAACATGCAATCCCTCACAGGAGCCATGGATGATGTACAATGTACTCATTCTCATGCCATCAATCCAGAGAGAAAAGAAAACACCCCCCAACAGAAGATGAAGGCCTGGAGGGCAACACGAGCAGCAAGTTCTCGGCAGGCCACAGCAGTCACACAAGGAGATGACCCGCATGGTGAAGCCTGGGTATGAGCTGGGCCTGGAAAGATGAGTCAGATGTATCCAGGAGGCTGTGAGGAGGCAAACATGACTGAGAAAACGCCCAGAGGCACGGAAGCAGTCTGTTTTTAGGAGAGAGTGACTCTCCTTAGCTTATTAGGGGAGACGGTTTGTATGAAAGGCAAGTTTTATTTTTATTTTATTTATTTATTTTTGAGACAGAGTTTCACTCTTGTTGCCTAGGCTGGAGTGCAGTGGGTGTGATCTCAGCTCACTGCAACCTCTGCCTCCCGGGTTCAGGCGATTCTCCTGCTTCAGCCTACTGCATAGCTGGAATTATAGGTACCCACCATCACGCCTGGCTAATTTTTATTTTATTTTATTTTATTTATTTATTTATTTATTTATTTTATTTTATTTTATTTTATTTTTTGAGACGGAGTCTTGCTGTGTCGCCCAGGCTGGAGTGCAGTGGCCAGATCTCAGCTCACTGCAAGCTCTGCCTCCCGGGTTTTTACGCCATTCTCCTGCCTCAGCCTCCCGAGTAGCCGGGACTACAGGCGCCCGCCACCTCGCCCGGCTAGTTTTTTGTATTTTTTAGTAGAGACGGGGTTTCACCGTGTTAGCCAGGATGGTCTCGAACGCCTGACCTCGTGATCCGCCCGTCTCGGCCTCCCAAAGTGCTGGGATTACAGGCTTGAGCCACCGCGCCCGGTCTATTTTATTTTTTTGAGACAGAGTCTTGCTCTGTGGCCCAGGCTGGAGTGCAGTGGCTTGATCTTGGCTCACTGCAACCTCTGGCACCCGGTTTAAGCAATTCTCCTGCCTCAGCCTCCAAAGTAGCTGGGATTACAGGCACGTGCCACCATGCCCAGCTAATTTTTGTGTATTTAGTAGAGACGGGGTGTCAGCATCTTGGCCAGGCTGGTCTTGAACTCCTGACCTCATGATCCACCCACCTTGGCCTCCCAAAGTGCTGGGATTATGGGCATGAGCCACTGCACCAGGCCTAATTTTTGTATTTTTAGTAGAGACAGGGTTTCATCATGTTGGCCAGGCTGGTCTCAAACTCCTGACCTCAGGTGATCTGCCTGCCTTGGCCTCCCAAAGTGCTGGGATTGAAGCTATGAGCCACCACACTCACTGGAAAGGCAAGTTTTAAAAGCAAGGCTGAGGTAACACCAGTGCTGAGGGCCTAGAAAGCCACACTGGCAGAGTGTGGTGAAGGGGCCTGGGGAAAATATGGGACTGGTGGTCCGGATATGCACAGGTAGAGGGGAGGACATACCTGATGGGTTGGTTTTCCATAGCTGCTCTAACAGATTGCCCTGGGCTTAGCTGCTGAATGCAATGCACACGTGTTATCTCCTGTTTCTGAAGGTCAAAAGCCAGTGGGCACAGCTGGTTTCCCTGCCTTGGGTCTGACAAGGCCAAAATCAAGGTGCTGGCTGGACCAGGCTCTGGGGTAGACTCTGTCCCTTCTTAGGACAGGTTGCTGGTAGAATTCAGTCCCACTGGGCTCTAGGATTGAGGTCCATGTTTCCTTGCTGGCTGCCCTGTGATTAGTCCCACTTCAAATTTTTATCCAAAAATATTCATAAACTTTCGCCCCCCAATTTCCAGTTTAGGGTTTCTTTAAAACGGAGCAGAGTATAAAGACCCTTGATAGGCAAACTGAGCACAGGCTACTTTAGATTATAAAGTTCTACCTTTCTTGTTTTAAGCTCTCTTGGCCTGCTCTCATATAATTTGTTGGCTTTTTTTTTTTTTTAACTCAGTAACATTTCCTTCATGAAATTTTTCCAAAGCATTCAACTCAGTGATCATAAAACTGACAGCTCTTTAGTCTTGTACCCATAGTTCATTGGTTTATATAATATTGAATTGAACTATGTTTGCCAATCTTGTACAACAAAAACTGGCATAAATAAGTTTGGGAATAAACATAACTGTATCTTGGTGAGAGCAGATGAGTATGGAAGGTCTAGAGGGAGGTGCTTCCTCACTGGGGGCAGGAACACCAGTGGACATACTTTTTTGTGTTGTTTTTGAGATGGAGTCTCGTTCTGTTGCCCATGCTGGAGTGCAGTAGCCTGATCTTGGCTCACTGCAACCTCTGCCTCCCGGGTTCAAGTAATTCTCCTGTCTCAGCCTTCCAAGTAGCTGGGATTACAGGTATACGCCACCACGGCCCGGCTAACTTTTGTATTTTCAGTAGAGATGAGGTTTCACCATGTTGGCCAGGATGGTCTCAAACTCCTGACCTCAGGTGATCTGCCTGCCTTGGCCTCCCAAAGTGCTGGGATTACAGATGTGAGCCACCGTACCCGACCACCAGTGAGCATATTTTATGTAGGGGACAGAGGAGCTGGAGAAGGTGAGATGATCCCATTGGATAGGTGGGGGTGGATAAAGAGGGCTTCCACTAAACAGGAAGTGACTCACATGACTATGTGCGGAAGTTACACACACTGGGCATTGTTTTTTAAATAATCAACCCGTCCCCCAACCAAAAATAAATATATAAGTCAGTAATAGTATGGCATGTTTCTCAACTAACAGGACAAAGTTAAAGGCAAAATGGCAGCTCCCACGCCCAGCCCCCTTCCCAGGGCTTCACAGACATAGGATTCCTGAACTAGTTGAGTCTTGTGGCAGTGGTCCTCAATCTCAGAAACAGAGTGCCTTAAAGGCTAGTCGGAGCTTGAGAAAGTCAAAATCGACCAGATAGAGGCATCTACTGTGGTCACTTGTAATTATTCTCTTCCCCCTGGTAAAGTGTATCTAAAAACAGCTCACTGTTCAGAGCAAGTGTTTTGATCAATTATGTGCAATGGTAGGTTAGCACCTTCATGGGTTTCTCTGGCTGATTCATTACCCCTGTTGTGGCACAGAGCAGCATTTCAAAGTACCAATTAGTAAGTCAGACTGGCTTGAGTTTGAATCCCAGCTCTGCCTGACCACCTTGCTGTGAGCAAATTACTTAACCACCATGAACTGCAGTTTCCTCCATATGAAATAGAAATGATGGAGCCTATGTTTACAGAATTGTTGTGGCCACTGAATGCGATGATGTGCATAAAGCAGTTTCTGTAGAGCGTTTTGTGCATAGCAAGCCCTGGAGAAAGGGGCACTGATCCTTTAAGGAGATAGGTAGGCTCTGATTTGGGAGGGGTGGAATTTAGCCACAGGGAATGTTGTCCAACCTCAGTGCAGGGGCTGAATGAGAGTCTGGGGCAATAGGGGGTATGCCAGGCATAAGAGGGGAAAGTGGTTACTGGATAGTCCCAGCTCCCTTGACAATTTTGCTCAATGCTGACCCAATCTTTAACTTGGGAGCCTCATGGATCCAGAAACTTATGATTAACACAGCCCACACAGCTGCCTGGAAGAACGAGAACTTCCCAGAATCCCACAAAAGGCATTCACATCCAGTTCACATGTATTTTCATGCAGTCACTCAACAGATATGGATTACCTGCCTGCTCTGTGTCGGGGCTGAGGACACAGAGGTGATCACAAGGGGTCCAAGATCCTCAAGGGGTTCCCAGTCCAGAAAGAGAAATAGACATGCATACTTTCCTGTACTACTGTAATTTATTAGAGGCATAAGTAAACAGAAGGTACAGTGCCTAATCCTACCTAGGGAAAATGAGGAATGTTTCCCCAAAAAGCTGCCATGTGAGCAAGGTGACAGGAGTTTGATGTGTGAGGAAAGAGGGAAAAAGCATTCCAGACAATGGGACAAGCAAAGGGTAGTAAGAGGTTCCAACCTATTCTGAGAACAGTGAGAGGGTCAGGGTGGCTGCAATGGTTAGCAGGTGGGAATGAGGCAGCACAGTCCCACTGCTGAGTTCAGCTCCTGGAGGTTAAAATCCCTTTCTCTTAGGTCATCATCTACAAAAATCAAGAAACCAGTCCAGATGCATCTTTTGATCAATGGGAGGAAGGAGAGAATGCGTGCCTTTCATCATCCCAATGGATGATTATCTAGGCCAATTCTTCTTGAGTTTCATGTGTGTATGGGTCACTTGGAGGTTTTGTTAAAAGGTGGATGCTGATTCAGTAGGTTTGGGATGGGGGCCTCGGTGATTCTGCATTTCTGACAGGCTCCCAGGCAATGCCAATGTTGCTGGCCCATGGACCCCACTTTGAGTAGCAAAGATCTGCATATCTTACCACCAACCAACTTCTTCCAAGAGTTACTTTGAGACAGGGAGGCCCAGCATCTCCACACTGGTACAATGCACCCACTGGAATGGTTAAATGAAGCACCACTCTCTGCCATCTAGAGCATACTGACAATTTCTCCTCAACCTCCTCCCCTTCGCCCCCTCACAGAGAAAAGTAATTTAGGGAAAAATAATTCTATATTTTCTAACTTTTTCAGTAGCATTATGATTCAGACAGTTCTCCAAATGTTCCCACCCTTTATCAATTTGGAATGTGAATGAAACATCTGACCCAAATTTCCCAATTTCCTGTAGTTGAGCCACAAGGTAGAAGTCTGAACATTCTCACTAAGCAACTCTTTGGATTTCCAGTTGCAGACAGAAAAACATGATTCTCTTTCATTTTAAGCCATTAAAGTCTGGGAAACTTTACTTCACATTACTGAACTTGGGATCAAACAAAATTGCCTGGGGTGGATGATGGGGTCTGTTTAAAGAATTGAATCTACCTTGAAACCCAGGATATATCCTTCTTTATCTGGAGAGACACAGAAGAGGCAGACACCCCTTCTGGTCTGCCTTTTCACCCCAAGATTTAGGTGAAATATGCTCTTCCAGCTCCAACAACCTTTGTCCTAAGCCCCTCTGGAGGGACATCACAGCTTTCCAGAGAAAGTTACTTAGGAAGAGGTGGCTTTTCCTCTCTTCTTTAAGTCTGCTCTTGAGACCTAGGCATCATCCTCTGGCAGTTAGAGGATCCCAGGGTTGCTAGGGGCCTCTCTCTTCCTTTTCTTAAGTACTATGAAAATGACTCCTTATTATGTGGGACCCTCATTTGTCAAATACATCACTGTCATGAGGGATGTCATGAGTATGTCACTGTCATATCAGACTCTGCCAGTAAATTCCAGAAGCCAGGGATTCTCCTGATTTTTCTGGATCTCTCATAATGTTCATCATTCTTCCAGCCACAGAGTGCTCAAACACCTACCATCTTCATTTATGGTGGAGGATGGCAGCTCAAACAATATTTTTCTGGAAAGGAAATAGCCCTATTTTTTTTTCTCATTCAACAATTAAGCCCTAGATTGGGACCTTGGGTCACCCCAAACTTAAGAAACAGATGTCAGGTTCTGGCTTTTCTAGAACATTTTAGAAGAGGCACAAAAGAAGTGGTGTATCTCAGGGAAAGAGCTCTGGACCTACAATTGGGGATTAGTCCTAATTTTCCCCTATACCATCTGAGGACATGGGGTATATGATAAAACCTTGTGGCCTCACTTTCCTCGTTTGCTATTTAAAAACTGTGTCCTGTTTCCCTGCAAGAGCTGGATAAATTAAAGAAGTTAAGCACCTTAACACTAACGTCTGGAACAAATGAAGAAAATAAGAAGGTAGTGGATAGGGGGGTGAATGGGCACATAGAGAGATGAGTGGACAGGCATATGGAATAGAGATGGGTAGACGGGCACATGGAGAGATGGGCGGATGGGTACATGGAGAGGTGGGTGGATGGGCATATGGAATAGAGATGGGTGGATGGGCACATGGAACAGAGATGGGTGGATGGGCACATTGAGAGACGGGTGGATGGGCACATGAAATAGAGATGGGTGGACAGGAACATGGAGAGATGGGTGGACAGACACATGGAGAGATGGGTGGATGGGCACATGAAATAGAGATGGGTGGATGGGCACATGGAATAGAGATGGGTGGACGGGCACATGGAGAGCACATGAAATAGAGATGGGTGGACGGGAACATGGAGAGATGGGTGGACAGACACATGGAGAGATGGGTGGACAGGCACATGGAATAGATATGGGTGGATGGACATATGAAATAGAGATGGGTGGATGGGCACACAGAATAGAGATGGGTGGATGGGCACATGGAATAGAGATGGGTGGATGGACACATCGAATAGAGATGCATGGACGGGCACATGGAATAGAGATGGGTGGACAGGCACATGGAGGGATGGGTGGACAGGCACATGGAATAGAGATGGGTGGACGAGCACATACAATATAGATGGGTGGACGGGCACATGGAGAGATGGGTGGATGGGCACATGAAGAGATGGGTGGCCTAATACCTATCAGGGCAAGAATAGAGATTTATTTTGTTTTGTTTTACAAAGTGTCTCCCGCCATAAACCCAGTAAGTATTTCACAATGTCTTCTCTGAATTACTAAATCTCAAAATCCTAAATTTACAACCAAAAATTAAATAACTATCTTTCCAAATTATAGTCTTTCTGACAGAGATTAAAAAGTACTTTGGGCCAGGGACAATGGCTCATGCCTGTAATCCTAGCACTTCGGGAGGCCAAAGCAGGAGGATCACTTGAGCCCAGGAGTTTGAGAGCAGCCTGGGAAACACAGTGAGTGAGACACAGTCTCTACTAAAAAAAAAAAAAAAAAAAAAAAAATTTAAACCCTTTGGAATTATTTGTTCCATTCTTCTCATTTTACAAGTGAAGAAGCTGAGTTCAGGGAAGAGAAGGGATTTGTTCTAGTTGTTAAACTCACAGGGAGCACAGCTGATGAGATTCTACCAAGTTGGGACTTCAAAATGTCCAGTCACTTTCTGATGGATCCCACTGTCTCCACAAAAAGTACTCATGCTCTCTGGCATTAGAAAGCATTTCCATTCTTCTGACCAAGAGCTCAGCATAGGGCTGAGTTTTTAGAAAAGTAAACCCCTGAATACCATTTACCAAAGAGTAGTTCTTTCTCAATGGCAGGAAAATAGAGAGATGTGTTTCCAATTAGTCAGAGAAAGAACTCAGCCACAAATGCCTTGCCATTTAGAGTTGCTAAGCTGGTGATTTCTCCCCAAAGCAGAGAACGGGGATAACTGTCATCATCCTTTCTGTTATTTGCATCCAAAGAAGTCACATGTGTCTCAGCAATGTGAAATATTCTCTTTCATCTGCTTGAGAATTATCATCTAGTGTCCGCTCCTTCCTCCAGATTGCACATCATTAAGTTCCCCTTCCATGAGCTAAACTCCTTGACACAAACTTTCATGCAAAGTCATATGTTTTAAAAAGAGAAAATCATTAAAGAGGGGTTTAGCTTTCCTTCATTCCGCAATCCTTTTTCTAAAAGGCTCCTGACTGCCAGATAGCTTTCTCTGGGCACAAAAGAGTCCTCTTCATTTTGGTGAACACACACCTGATAAAGCTTCATTAAAATTATTTTCCAAACAGAAAACTCCAGCATCCGGATTCCAAATAAATGCATGCATTTCTAAAGGGAAACCTAACAAGGAGAAGTTACATGCACACCATTAACAAGTCAGAAAAGCCCTGACTAAGGACAATCTTCCAATTCATTAATGCCAAGCCGTCCCATGGAGGAAGTCAGGGAAGGAAATGCCTCAGTGAAGAGAAAGTATCTCCTGGGTTTTCAGGGCATTAGAACTTCACTCAAAAAGTTTGGAAGGAAAGGAAAACTTGATGTGGCAGTGTAGTAGACTGTTGTGGTAACGGCTCTCAATCTGTTCAAAACTCCCTGTATCTGTGTCCCTGGTGATTTCTCGCCAAAACAGTCCCTTCTCATGTTGACTCCGGGCTTGGCCGGAGTCACATAACTTGCTTTGAGCAATAAGACAGTAGCCAATGTGATAGAGGCAGACCTGAAAGGTACGGGGCTTGTTCTTTGCTGCTCATGGAACTCTGAAGCCACCATGTGAACAACACCGAGACTAACCTGCTGAAAAAGGAAAGGCCACATGAAGAGAGACGCCAGCCATATAAGCCATCCTAGGGTCCCCAGCTGAGACCAAAGACCTGTGAGAGAGACAAGCCAAGAAGAGCCAGGACCACTCTGAGTCCAAAGAACCATCCAACTGAATACAAAGTGCCAATGTGCACAACTGAGAACTACAGAAATATTTGCTGTTTTAAGTCACTAATTTTGGGGAGTAGTTTTTTACCCAGCAAAAGCTAATTGATACAGCAGTTCTGAAGCTCTCGGCAGAAACATTGGCACCAGTTTTACATAGGTTATTGGTTGATTTCCAAGGGCTACAAAACTTCTCACCTGGAAAACATTTGACACTAAGTCCATAATATCCTCAGCAAATCATGAAAAATGTATCCAACAAAATAAGAGATGAGGATGAGATTGGGATGCAACATAACAGGCTCTGAGCTCTACTCTAAGAACATTGTAACAATTATGGCATTGTGGCCAACATGGACTCAGACATACCCAACAAGCTGGCCAATGGATTTGGAAGAAGCAGAACTTGGTATGAGACCCAGCTCTGGTGCTTACAAGTCATGTGACATTCGACAAATCATTTCAGCTCTCTGTATCTTTCTTCAATAATAATACAGGGCCACTCTGGGCACGGTGGCTCACGCCTGTAATCCCTACACTTTGGGAGGCCAAGGCGGGTGGATCACGAGATCAAGAGTTTGAGACCAGCCCTGCCAATACGGTGAAACCCTGTCTCTACTAAAAATACAAAATTTGCCAGCCATGGTGGTGCATACCTGTAATCCCAGCTACTTGGGAGGCTGAGGCAAGAGAATTGCTTGAACCCAGGAGGCGGAAGTTATGGTGAGCCAAGATCACACCATTGCACTCCAGCCTGAGCAGTAAGAGCGAAACTCCATCTAAAAATAAATAAATAAATAAAAATAATAATACTAATAATATGGGGTCACTAAGCATTAGGAAAGAAAAAAATAGGCTGGGCATGGTGGCTTACGCCTGTAATCCCAGCACTTTAGGAGGCTGAGGCAGGCAGATCACCTGAGGTCAGGAATTTGAGACCAGCCTGGCCAACGTGGTGAAACCCCTTCTCTACTAAAATACAAAAATTAGCCAGGCGTGGTGGCGGGTGCCTGTAATCCCAGCTACTCAGGGGGCTGAGGCAGGAGAATCACTTGAACCTGGGAGGCAGACACTGCAGTGAGCCGAGATTGTGCCACTGCACTCCAGCCTGGGGAACAAGAGTGAAACTCTGTCTCAGAAAGAAAAAAAAGATAAGAAAAAATATACAGGTGAAAGCGATTGGTAATATGCAGCATGCTAGCCAATATCAAGTAGAATTTTTATGATGAAGTTGATTAGTAATAAGACTATTGCTACTGGTGAAAATGCAAGAAATAAGACTTTACAGCATGCTGTTTGTAGATGCCTACAAACCCACATGACCATCCCACCCCAATCCCCTCTTGTGCAAGTAATAAAAACTCATCCAACTAGATCAGTGAATGGCATCAGAATTTTAAGACAGAGAACTTTTATGTTTGTGAACCATATTATAAACTGGCAAAAAGTAGACATGAAAGGCATTTGCTGTGGTAAGAAACCCCGTGAATTGTTTAGTAATTAGCATAATCACTCTCTAATATTTCTATCATTAGTTCCATTAAACATGCATACATTCAGATGTATGCATGCCATGTTTTTAAAATGAGGTCTAAGCTGGGTGCAGTGGCTCAAGTCTGTCATCCCAGCACTTGGGTAGGCAGAGGCAGGAGGATTGCTTCAGTTCAGGAGTTTTAAGACCAGCCTGGGAAACATCGTGAAACATCATCTCTACTAAAAATAAAAAAAATTAGCCAGGCTTGGTGGCACATGCCTATAGTCCGAGTTACTTGGGAGGCTGAGGCAGGAGGATCACTTGAGCCTGGAAGGTCAAGGCTGCAGTGAGGCAAGATTGTGCCACTGCACTCCAGCCTGAGTGACAGAGTGACACTCTCTCAAAAAAAATTTTTTTTGAAGTGCAGTCTTACTCCACATATGTTTACAAAGTATTTTTAATTGATCACTGTACCATACTGATACTGTAAAATCAGAAAGAAAGAGGTTTCAATGTTCATCATATGTTGTAGATTCAGGATATTTCAGAGCATGTGAAAAAGCAGGGTAGGGCTAATGCACAAACTCTGTCTCAGCCAAACTCCTGTGTCTGCCAAGATCCTGGATTAAAACTCAATAATGGAGATAGCTTCCCAATTTGTTAAAAGATAGCACTATTTCAATTTTATGACTGTCCTCTAATCATTTTTCTTACACCCTCAGTGCCTGTGACTATTGTCTCTGAGAGAATGTGCCATAAGATAGCACTTCAGATTTGGCAGAAATGCCATATTTAGCTGTTTTAAGTTTGGGTTAATACTAATAATGGTCTCCATGTAGTGCATACTTGCCACATGGCTGTCAAGGATACAAATAAATGCCTGTGTTTCTAAGCCTCAGAATGGTTCTGTGAGATAGACACTTCAATATTATCCCTACTTTTAGGATAAGGGAAAGGAGGAATAGAGAAGTTAAGTAACATGTACAAGGTCACACAGCCAGTCCATGGAGGAAATGGGAATTCCTCTAGGTTGCCTAACTCTAGGGCCTGTGCCCTTAAACCAGAGCATATGAAATCCACGGTATCACTCAAGAAACACCATAATTTTCAAAAGCCCTGCTTCTTGAACATGTTTGAGAATCCCTGGATTCGTGACCTGGTAAAAACAGGACCATTATCATAGAGTCTGACACAACACTGGCTTCACGAATATGAAGTTCCAAAACAAAATTTAATATTAGAACGACACAGATGACGTCTGTATTTTTAGGCACACATTCACACACAAATACACATACACATACACATCCCATACCCTATACCTTAGTCATTTTACTAGATAACCTGCCTAGATTTATTTTATTTTGGCTGTGAATGAAGACATTCCTCTTCCAATTCAATAAAAAAGCACAACAGAGCCATAAATATAGAGATGAATGTTAAGAATTCAACCGTTTGATTGCATTAATTCAAAGAACTGATTAAAGAGTCTTGATACAATGGTAGAAATCGGTTTGATTTATTACGCTACATCATCACAAAATCTGCACAGAGTAGGGAAAAAAATTAAACCTGTCACTTTAAAGAAATACACTCTACAATAAAGGGAATGAGGAAAAAGAACACCTAGGATAATTTATAAACATATGCATAATCTGGATAAACCAGCTCACAACTGGATAGTTCATTCCTCCAAGTCTGTGATTGGGGGCAGCTCCCTCTTCATTCCACCCTCCAGCTTTCAATTAGGAGAGTAATATTGCTTTGTTACTGTTTCTCCTCAACCTAGAATAGGGTGATGCAAAGACCTGTAAATTATAAACCCTGCTCGGCAATTAAGCAGGCCATTAGTCTTCTTCAGCATTATAACATCATGGTGCTCAACTGCTCTGTCCTGACACATGGCTATGGCTGAGTGTGACAGCCAAAGGTTCCCGGCTTCAGATGCTTGCACTCTGCTTCAAGGGAATGGAAAAAGCCTTTGTCCAAAGAATGCCAAGAGAAAACATGCTAAGACTCTTGCTCCTCAAAGTGTGGCCCATGGGCCTTCTACCCCAGCACCACCTGTGAGCTTGTTAGAAATGCAGTCTTGCCTCCACCCTAGACCCACTGAATCAGAATGTGAGTTTGACAAAATCTCCAGGTGGTTTCTATGCACAGTAAAGTTTGAGAAGCACTGTCCTAGGCTTCAGATGACAACCAAAGCATTCCATTCCAGGAGCACTGCTCTAACTGCAAGGTGGGTGACCAGCAAGTTAAGAAAGTAGAAGTTTTGGAAGAAATGGTTGACAGTGGGCCTGGAAAAGCTTCACCTAGAATAGGGACATGGTCTTACTCAATCACTTTTAAAGATTTGCAAGACCTCACGTAGCCTGGGATCAAGGTCTACTTCAGGAGGCCCCAAGGAGAAAGACTGCGTAGTTTAGACCAGAATTTCTCAGCAGTGGAACTACAAACATTTTGTTTTGTTTTGTTTTGTTTTTTTGAAAGGGAGTCTCTCTCTGTTGCCCAAGCTGAAGTGCAGTGGTGCAATCTCGACTCACTGCAGCCTCCGCCTCCTGGGTTCAAGCGATTCTCCTGCCTCAGTCTCCTGAGTAGCTGGGATTACAGATGCATACCATCATGCCCGGCTAATTTTTGTATTTTTTAGTAGAGATGGGGTTTCACTATATTGACCAGACTGGTCTCAAACTCCTGACCTCAAGCGATCCGCCTTCCTTGGCCTCCCAAAGTGCTAAGATTACAGGTGTAAGCCAACATACCCGGCCACTACTGACATTTTAAACCAGCTAATTCTTTATTGTGGAAGAGCTGCCCTATGCATTGCAGGATGTTTAGCCATATCCGTGGCTTCTACCCACTAAATATTAGTGTCTCAACCAATCCCCAGGAGTGAAAATCGATAAGGTCTCCAAACATTGCCAACTGTCTCCAGGGAGATAAAAATCACCCCCACTTGAGAACCACTGGTTTAGATAACCAGTAGTTCGTATGAATCAATTCAATGGCATGATGGCTGAAAATGAAATGCAATAAAATAATGAATAGCACCGTCCCCAATTATAAAAATAGTATAAACAGAAGGTCAGATGGAGGAAGGCAATGATCTGTATTCTGTCCTGATCATTCCTTCTGTACTACTAGGCTCAGTTCTGGCCCCACAGTCACTAAAGCAAAATAAAATAATTCTTAAAATCACTGGTTAAATTAACTATGTTGATATGAAAGCATTAAAGATAGAGATGTATTGGGGAACCATGTCATATGAGGACCAACTGAGGAAACTGTTATGTTAAATATGGAGATGAGAAACGTATACCAGGTGTCTTCCAATAGCTAAAGAATCATATGAAAGAGGAATCAGACCAAACTCCACATGACTTCAGGAGGCAGACCCAGTGATATTACAGATCACTGGATATTAAAAAGAGAAAGGACCATTTTACAGTCAGAGCTGCCCATAGAGAAAAGGGTCGCACCATAAGGTAGCCAGGACCCTACCACCAGAAGACAATGCAAGATGTAGCTAGATGTCACAAAGGTACAGAATGGACCCTGTGCTAAGTTGAAATATGGCAAGATCATTCATTCATTCTATCATTCATGCATTCAGCACATATTTATTACACGTTGGATATAATGCAATTGCCTGCATGTAATGAACTACAGAACTGCATGTTCTAAGGTGAAATAGAATTGGTCTTGACCTTTTAGGAGTTCACAGAGAGGTCAAATGGAACGCTTAATGATCAAGGCACAGTTAAGTGGGATGGAGCGGGGATCTGGCCCAGGATTATGTCCTGTTCTGTAATAACTAGCCACTTGATAAATGTTCCTGAATGGCTGATACAGGGCAAGGCAGTGTTAAGGAAGTAGCACAGGGAGAGATCACTGGAGAAAAAGCAGATTTGGACTCTTTTCCGGCCACGTGGCAGCTCTGAAAACATGGTCAAGCCTCAGGTGGGTGAGAACATTTCTAGTTCAGGATTTAAAGTGAACAGAGATTTCAATTATGCTGCTGTGGAGTCCCTGCTGTCTGAGAGCTTCTAATTGTGCAGGCCACAGCCCAGGTCCTAATATTGAGTAGGTACTCCATATTTGCTGAAGAAATTACATAATAAGCATACCATAAGCAAAGAGGGCCCAATGTGAGCTTTCTCCTTGCGGTGGGTAACAATGTCCTAGCTCAAGTAAATACTAAATGTTTCACTTCCTGTTAATTCATTTTGCTGGTTGGCAAAACAGAGCTGTGCAGTTACTTAAAAGAAAATAGCTACCACCAGTACAATTCTTAGTAACTCAGGCCTCACCTTGGGCCAACAATGAAAAGGTCCTCTTAGCTGAACACTAATTATCATCACAGGGACACAATTAACTATCGTTTTCATGCAAATGAAGGATCTAAACCCAATTTAAACATTGTTTCGTTTTTTCTTTTAATGTGGCACAATGCTGACAAGGAGACCAAAGTAAATGTCTCCATGTGTCTTTAATAATAACCTTAGAGGAAGACATATTTTATCCTAAAAGAAGTGGGTTAGTCACATGACCCTACCGAGCAAGTATTAAAACAGCTGTTCTATGCATAGAATAACATTCCTTTAATTTACTGTGTTTGCTTTTTAGACCCTATTTTGTTTTTCCATTTTGAAGAACTAAATGCCCCAGATGAATCAGTCAACAATATGTTGGCTGCTCTCACATTCAGCCTTCTGCTGTTTTATAATAGTACCCTTATCTTATTTCAAGAAAAGAATGACAAACTTATAGCTGCAAATGCTAAATTTATGGGGTTCTTTGTGGCAGGCATTACTGAGAACAGGGCTAAGGAACTAGGTAAGACGTCCTGGAAAGAACAAACCTCCATAAATACAAGGCCAGGCCTCAATTTTCATCTGAGTCCTGCAATCCAAGCAGTGAAACCCTACCTGTTTGAATTTTTTAAAGATGTATGGGGCAATCAAAAGTGCTGAGTGCTAATTAGATGGACAAATGAATGGTCACCCTCAAAAGGCACATTATGCCTAGTCACAGCTCTTCTGAATGCCCTGGTCGCTGCTTTAATAGCTCTGTGACTTTCAATGGTACAAGGTCAAGAAGAGTTACCTTTTGCTGGAACCTTCCCAGCAGACCCCAATCTGCCCGCCAGAACCGGAAGTTGTGTCTTTGCAAAAGCAACCACTTAGAATGGGAGAATGCAAGCCTCTGTTTCACCAACATGATGTCAAATTATTAGTAGGGGCCACCTTTTGCTTTTGCTGAATGGTCTGGTTTTCACTCCCTCTGGCATTTTAGGAACTGAGTAGGCACAGCTTTTGATGAAGGGAATTCCATTCAATGTAGAATTAGGAGGCCTGTAAAAATGTATCTCAAGAGCAGCTTTGCCGAAAGAGCATCCCAGGAAACACAAGTTTCACAAGATGCTTTGTAGAAAAAAATAAGTTTTCATAAATAATTTTAGGAAATTATATAAAATTAGGACACATTCCATCATTGTCTTGGAGATTCATATTGTACTTTGGAACATAAAAGGCTTGAGAAGCTGCAAAGAAAGGAAGCTTGCTTGATTTTGTTTGATAGAGTATTTTGTGGTCTTTTGATTAAAAAAAACTCCTTTTTCATATAACTCCTTTCTGGATCATGGAGCACTTATTGGACTTTCCATCCAAGTGTCTGACCCATTGTCTGTCTGCAGAGACAGGTTGATGTGGTAGCTAGAGCACTTCCAGTGAATAACTTAAGCACTGGAGAGAACAAAGCCTAACGCTTTCCAGTTGCCTCATAAGCTAAGAAGCTACGTCTTACAGATCCAACGTGAGACTTTGCACCTTTCATGATTCCCATATGTGCCACAAGTATTATCAAAGAAGTGAAATAATGCCTGAACATGTGAGCCTATGTGAGATTCAAGCTCATAATCCTATTATGTTCGTTTTTCTACTCTTCATTCCTTTCTCTCTTCATCCTACCTTGTGTATCTGGATACCCAAACAGTGTTAGAGCCCAGGCATCCCTGACTGCCCCATGATAAAAAAATAATGGAACCAGATGGCAAAAAGAAGTGTTAGGAGGCGCAGATTTTCCCTTCCATTTTCCAAGGGCATGGGATGCAATTGAGATGCTCCTGATTCCAAAAACTTTTGCTCAAAATACAAATCTTACCGTGTTCTTGTCCATCCAGAATAACTCAGTGGTTCCCCCACTGCAAACAGGCCAAATCTAAGCACGTCTGCAACAGATCCAAAATTCTTCATGCTTTAGTCGCTGTATACCTTTTAGCCCAGTGGTAACCCCAACCTCCTTGCAAATGTTGCTCAAGCAATACTGCATACCGCTAATTTTCTGTGATATCCTGTACCTTCAAGTCTCTGTACCTTTGTACTGGCTCTGCTCACTACCTGAATAAATGCCATTATTTGTCCACCATCAAAATATCAAGTATGGGTTGATGCAAGTTAGTGCTCGCAAGCTAAATAATGGATACACAGAATCTACTTCCTCACTTTATGGTCATCATTTCTCCTGAAAGCTCCAGCTAGAATTAGCTTCTCCTGCTGCAGGCCTCTCCTTATACACATTTTATCACATTTTACTATAATTGTCTGCTTGGATCTCTGACTCCCTAGGGTCATGCTTTACTCAGTTTTGAAGCTCACTGCCCATCACAGTGACTGGCACACTGCAGATTGCAACACAGAGCTTCATGGTCATACATTCTGTTTACTGTCACTGAAGATTGCACAGCTACTAGAAGTACATAAAAAATAAAGGCACGTTCATCTTAGCTTCTTCTCTTCCCAGAGATACGTGATAATAGTGACATTTGGTGTATTTGGGATTAAAAAACAATAAAACAAAACTCACTATTCTAAAAGAGCCTAAGGATCCCCAGTTGAATTTCTGGGAAAGTTCTTGGTCAAATGACACCACCAGTTGTTAGCCTCAGAGGTGCCTTTCCTTTAAATACCGGATGTTTCCAGTCATGGACTTCCGAAATCACTCTAGAAGAGAATGACTGAAGCAGGGAGCCTAATGATTATTTAAAATGGCAATGAAAACAGTCTGTAATCAAAGACATGTTTAAAATTTTAAACTACAGAAACAAAAACAGTGATAATTTAATAGAGCACTATCCCCTGCAATGGCAAGCATGCATTTCCATCTTGGCTCCCGCTTCCTTTATCTTCCACCACATTGCTAACAGGCCTGACTTTGCAGGAACAGCAAGGAAACTCTGACACATGTACAACTTCAAGAAACACGCTCATATCTCTAACTAAATATTTATGCAACCTAGCCTTAGTCCAGCAATGACCACTCTCCAAAGCATTTTATATAGCATTTATAGAAGCCATAAATGTTTTAAAAGAGGAGGGGGGTACTTAAAAACATTTTATAAAGTCTTTAATTTGCTTTCAAATATATCGTAAGTCACAGAGGTCATAAAGTGGTGGGATATATGCATACATTTTCAGGCCTTCAATGTAACTTCACAACACATTGTTTGGAGCAGTGCAAGTCTGAGCTCTACCTAACTAAATCACAGGTTAATAGACTAGAGATAGCATGCCCATTCTTACCTTTAGCAGGAATGACTGCAAAGAGTTCCAAGTTAGTCCTACTCTTTTTAGAAATTGCTGGGAAAGATTTCTAAAAAATTTCCCTCCATAATAGGATGTCTTAATTTATGACAGTTAAATGAATCTTATGTTGCTGCTTAAATTACAGCCAGCCAATGAAATTTTAACTATCATCAAGAAACAGCAATTGTCAATACCGCTCCTATTTTAACCATTTCATTTTCTGAGATATTCAGGGAGCCATGCATTCAATAGCTGGTATACCTCAAGATGACTGGCGTTGAAATAGCCAGGGCTGATCTTAAGATGAGTAAAATTACTTTAACTCAAGAAGTTCCATCTGCAATCTCTGCCTGTTGACAAGTCACAGGCCTTTTGGAGGGCTATTTTTGTCAACGGAACAGCTGTAGTTTCTTCCCTTGGCCCCTGGTCTGGTCAATTGTTAAATTTGGGACAATCTGCACCAGAATCACCATGGAACTTATTGAAGAAAATGAAGAGTCCCAGGCTCTGTGTCATATCTAAGGAATTAGACTCACTGGAAGTGGTTCCCAGGAATCTGCATATTTAACAAGCACTCCAGGATATTCTAAAAGAGCACACTAGAATCTAAGAACCAAGGAACCAAGTGACTGCTGTTTACTTTTAACTTAGGAGTGTTGGTAATAGACTTGGGAAGCATATCACCCTATCCAATGCCAACAAGTGTTTTCCACTTAGGCAAAGGACTAGACAACCCAGCTTCATAGATGTTTTCCCCACAGGCATACCACACACGAGACCTGGGTCTGTTATTCTGCTGTCTTGGCCAATTTGCCCACAAGTCTTTTTCTGTACTTCCCATGTGTTCTTGCTCATTTTGAACCCGGTGCCACTCCCAGAAGATGTCCTGGAACCTTTGTCACGATCACAGCCTGTGTGGGAAATGACTTTTTCTAACCATCGTTTCTGGTGACTTGGAAGTAAGTTGGATAAATCACTTATAAACAATCTCATGCCCTTTGCAAGATAATCAAAAGAGTCATTTTGGCATTTCCTTAACCAGCCACTGGATTCCCTTCATGGGATTTAAGGACCCAAATTGCAGACAGTCTGTCACTAAACAGCTGCTTTCACTGCTTTCCTAAAAGGGCCTTACAGGGTGGTTTCCACGCCTCAGAAATCTGACATTTAGAAGCAAACACCTGCCTTCTATCCACTCTCCAACTCACCAGCCACATTCCCCAAGTTGCCTAGCCATTAGCTCAAACACAGACTCTCAATTCAGTTGATTTAATCTACGGCAGTCACTGGCATCAGCCTCTTATCAGGGGCTGAGGTGTTTGGGGAAAGGTTAGAAGGAATGAAGTGACAAAGGATTCAAATATCCTGCAGTTAAATTGAGTAAATAGCCGCTCATTTCAAAGCTTCAGATTTGGAAAGAAAACAGCTCAGGGCTATAGAGGAAAATGGGGAGGGGACACTCAACACCATCCAGGATCTATGTATTCTGTCTGATTTATTTAAATAGAAAGAGACATAGTGCATTTATAAGAATCACTTTAGCTTTTGTATTTATCAGTACACCCCATCTTACCTCCATTACAGCTCTGACAGAATAATTAATTTCAGTCAATCAATCATTTAACAAAAACTCGCAGGTGACCTCAACATACCATATAAGCCACAGAGAACTAGTCACAACAGCAGTCTTCAAATTCCCTTGGAAAGGAAAATTAAGCCTGCTATGTGTGGCTTGGGGCAACCTAAGCCGTAAATCTCTCTTTTCTGATCTCTTCATATAGATGAAAGAGCAAAGCCGCTAGGGGTTACATACAACAATTATGTGTTCACCAAACTTAGGGAATCAGCTTGCAGACAGCCCTAATCATTACCAATTAACTACGTCTGCTGACATCCTGTAAGAGCTACCCCAGTGCTGCTGAATACCCGGCCCTCCCTTCAGGCAACCAATCCCTTATATTACAGCGTATGTGTTTTGGAAGGCCTATTAATGTTTGTTGACAATTCCAAATAGAGGTCACCTGTTGTCATGGTGCAAAATACCCTCTTTCCCCATCTGAATGCCAGGCAGGGAGGGCAGCTTTGTTAGAAACACTTGAATGCATTTCTATATTGCCACCAACATTCAGATCTGATGAAAAGAGATTTAGGGTCTCCCAACTCTTCAATGGCAATTCCCACCTGCTACCGCACACCCATCTGGGGCTGAATCTCCTCCTTGGATAACAAACTTGACAGAATACGTTCTGGCCCTAGGCCTTCAAAGGAAAATGTCCAGTCACTGGCAGTCAAATCGAAACATGATTTACCAAAATTGTCAGAAATGAAAACCTTGAAGGAGGATTTCATTCCACTGGAGGCAAAGTGGCCTTTTTCCCATTTAAATTACTCTCATTTAATCCCTAGACCCCCAGAAATTGCATTTAGGGATTCTGTTGCCAATTTTGCACAAAAGTCCTTTCCTGTACTTCCAGGGCTTATTCTTGTTCAGCTTGAAAATGATGCCACTTTAGAAAAATCTGAGTGGAAATTTTTTTTTAAATCCTGATTTAATTAAATGTAATCATTGTTTAATTACTTAATCCAGTTCAATTTCTCTAATTTGTGCCAAGGAAAGAGAAGCATTCTGCAAAAATGTCCAGTTTGAATTGTGAGCATTCAGACATAGAATCCATGTCTACCTTGAGCTTGTGAGAGTCTCCACCAGATTGCTTCTTCCTTGAGGTCGAGGCTATGCTAGCAAAAGAAACAAGTCCCACAGTACCTGTTGGAGCTGGCTACCAAGGAGAAACCCAGTGCAGGGCTATTAGTTATGGTGAGTAGCCAGATTTCACTTCACCCTCTAGAATCATAAAATTTGATGAACTGTGTGCAGGGTGCACCTTCCTTTAGTGGCGGGTCAGAGGTGAGACTGAAAGCCACTTACAAGGACAGGAGACTAGACAAGCACTCCTTTCCTCCAGATTTTCGATTATCTGAGAGCATCTTGTGCTCAGGATCTAGGCTCCCAGCTGTATGCTGAAGGGCCCGGGGTCACCACAACAAACACATATGGACACTGTGGGACATTTAAATTAATTTGAACTTAATTTTGAAATATGTTAAATTTTCAAGGAAAACACAGCAATACATGACATCTGTCAGACACTCTGCAAACTAGTGGATCAATGTAGTTCTCAGTGTCAACATTAGATCATGCTGCATTCCTTTCGATTATGCCATATCTTTTCAAAAGTTGGATGTCAGTGGTTGCTGTGATAAAAAGCAAGTACTGCCTGAATATCAATGGGGAACACAAAAACAGAGTGGTACTGTCCAACCTGATTCCAAGATTTGTAATGCTGTGCAGTACCTAACAGGTGCACACATCTCACCGGTAAGTAATTTGGTTATTTAAGAATAAAAACTTTTTTTTTTTGAGACGGAATCTCGCTCTGTCACCCAGGCTGGAGTGCAGTGGCACAATCTTAGCTCACTGAAACCTCTGACTCCAGAGTCAAAGCGTTTCTTCTGCCTCAGCCTCCCAAGTAGCTGGGATGACAAGCGCACACCACCACACCCAGCTAATTTTGTGTTTTTAGTAGAGATGGGGTTTCACCATCTTGGGCAGGCTGGTCTCGAACTCCTAACCTCAAGTGATTCACCTGCCTCAGCCCCCAGAAGTGCTGGGATTACAGGCATGAGCCACCATACTCGGCCTAATAAAAACATTTTCTTTCAATGTATATGTATTTTTTCAAATGGCTACTAAGTTGTTAAGATATAAGTTAACTTATTGGGATCTAACTACTTAATAAACAGAACTCTGTGTGTGTGTGTGTGTGTCTCTGTGTGTGTGTGTGTGTGTGTGTGTGTACGTGTACGTGCAATCATTCACCTAGAGGCATTGTGAAAAAAAACGACTGAGAAACAAAGGGTATGATGAACTGAGAAAGTTTGGGAACCGTCCTCCTCCTCTTGGGTTTGAACACCTCTCTGTTTCTTTATTTTTGGTAATAAACTCCAGTCACAGGATTCTGGCCTTTGGAGTCTCAGGAAGCTCCCTACAAATACAGATAAAACATTCCCTTCCATCCACTCATCCTCCCTAGAGGAGCTTGAAGACAACTTGAAAATGAAAACACAAATCTACACATGGCCCAGAACTGAGTGCTAAACCCCCTCCATCTTCTCAGTTGTATGTACACTTTGGAAGTGTTATTCCATCAGGTGAATACGGGTTGCCAAACTTAGACACATTCCACCATCTGGGATATAGAGGCCCCGCAAGAGGGAACTAGCCAACCCCAGTCAAGCCAGAAGGAAATCAAGACCCATCATCTTGTGCACTGCAATATTGCCACCAACACCACAGGAAGGGTCTAATAAAGATTCATTTCTTTGGGTGGTGTTTTCCTCACCATCACCTCATTACTCCTGGAGTCTGGCCAGTCCTTACTGAGTTTCTCTGAGTAGAGGACAGAAACAAATTATCTGGCTTTTCAAGAAACAAAATGCACAGTGAATAAATTTTCTTAAGCTACAGAGTGCTATCATAACCCCAGCCAGGAGAGGAAGCAATCTAATTTCAATCTGTGATCAAAACCAAATACGAGAATCAATGGATGCATCAGCCCCTCTGCAGCAATGCGAAGGGGTTTCCGGCTGACCTCTGAATCTCTGCCCAGGAAATGAAAGCAGGAGACTGGCAGATAGCTTGATGGAAAAACCAGTGAGCTCCATGGAAAGCCAGACAGGTTGCAATAACACCTGGGAGTTACCCAGAGTCCCTGGTGGGGTCCCGCTTGCTGCCAAAAACTGCTGCTACTTCAATTGCCATTAACCACTCCTAACGCTGCAATGAATCAGCCTAGGTGCCTGGGAACTAGGAAAATGACACCCTCATTTTCTTGCAAATGTAAATTGCAATCCCCAGGATGAAAGTAAAAAAAATTGAATGCCTTTCTCTGAGTTGCTAAAAATGAAAGAGGTTTTCAAGTCTTCAGTGATGAGCCTTCCCAGGACAAAATGGTCCCCCGAACTCACCCAGTCACTCAGAGGACACAGAAGTAAGATCTGTCTCCCATCAAGTCTCTTGGCAAGTTCATGCCCCACTTCCCTTCTTTACCTCTGTCCCCATACCAGCAAGCAGATTGAAATAACATCCATTGAGTTCAAGCACATGGAGCAGAGCATATTCCCAGAATTACTTTATTTGATCTTCTTAACAACTCCATGAGGTATGGGGATAATCCCCATTTTACTGATGAGGAAATTGAAGCTCAAAATGATTATAGGTTGTGCTTGAAGCTACACAGCTGGTTGACTTGCATGGTTAGAACTGGAATCCACTCTGACTCCACTATTTTTCCCCTCCGTTGCATTAATGAACTAGAGGAATGGTCCTGGTCCCTGATACAAGGGAAATGAAAGGAGCAAGGGGCCCTTGTTACACTGGCTTACAGAGTGTCTTTATATTAATTTTAAAAAGAATGTGATTCTTTTTAAAGAAACTGATTCAGGGTTCATTTGCTATGTGGGGACATTTTCTTAATATCCTTAACATGCAATGATTTTCTTAGAACAAGACACATCATCTGTTAGGAAACCACTATAAAAATACAAATCTACAGTCTCTATGATGTCCTTTTAGATGTGACAGAATTGTGCGGTATATAACTTGCCCTAACTTTCTTGACAGCCTTCCTGGATGGGCAAAGCAAGAGGGAAGGGGGTACATTTTGCCTCCTCACCCTGAGAGAGGCTAGGAGTAGTGAAGAATGTCAAGTCTTACACACGACAGGAAGTCTGTAAATAAGTGTTGAATCAAATCAAACCAAAATCCTTATTGTGAAGAAATTAAAACTAACATAAAATCACTAAAAATACCAGTATAAGAATGATTGCAAAGGACCAACTGGTCCATGGAACATAAGTCTAATTCAATGAGCTAAAATTCAATTAATAGAGTAGAAACCAAATTTTACAAACAAGCAGAGATGGGCAGCATCCTCAACTAGCAGCTAGATATTAGACAGAATGTTAGTTCCATGAGGGCAGGGACTGAGTCTATCTTTTTCACTGCCCTATCTTCAGGGCTTAGTATCCTACCTAGCACATAGTCACTACCCAACAAACGTGCACCAACAAAATGAATGGGGCCTCTGTATTTTCTGGCTACTGTTCAGCTTAATGGCTCCAAGAACTGATGGAGTACCTACTCAGTGCCAGGCGGAGGGTGGCCCTAACCCACCAGAGCTGCAGGACTTCTCAACAGAGGAAACCCATCGCCACCAGGACAGCCTGGGCTCCAAACGCTCAAGAGGACCAAGGCATTCTTTAGGCCTTCCTTCTATATAGCCTAAGTAAAAAGGTGATACATAAAGTTCCACTTGATGTGTTATTTGCACGGCCAGCCCTGAAAAGCATGTTACTTGCACAGTCCTTCGACAAAAGAATAAAAACATACTGCAGCTCTGACTTAATGTTACCCTTCTGCCTTTTTCTACCAAGCTGGGGCTGCCCTGGGGGTCAGGGCTAATCTGCCAGCTTCTTGGGGCTCCGAGGCTAAACAGAGAATTTCTGCCTTCCAGGACGCCCATCTGGCACATTGCTGTGAGTGGCACATTCAGGAAATACATAAAAAATAAACAAACTGTCCGAGATCCCACTATTAACATTCCACACCTCAGGCTAAATGTTAGTGCCATCTTATCAGGCTCAGCTTGGAATGCGTAAATGGAAAAAAAAATCCCACCACCTAATGGCTGTATTAAGTTCCATTTAATCAAATGTTGCATTATCTGGAGTTATTTTTAACAGATGCACATTGGATTAATAAAAAAACTACACTAAACTTGAGATTAAACAAGAGGTTTTGCTAGATTGACAGTAAGGCCCACTTTAATACAAAGTTATATTAAACAGAAGCCTTTGATATCAGTGAAACTCATAGAGATCCCGAGTTTCTGGCAGTTGAACAGCAACAAGCCATACTTTATTGTTGAATTCTTTTTTTTACAAAAAAAAAAAAGTACTTTGAGCATATTTGTACTTAAAAAATTAATTGGAAACATAGCTTCAGTTCTTACCAGACCCATTTCAAAACATCTGAACGATGTCTGGATACAAATGTGCCCGGCATCCTGTCTGGGTCCTTAACAGAGGGACAAGAGGACACCGAGGCTTTCACATATCCCTCACATAAACATGCTAAGAATAGACAGGGATTCACTATGGCTGATGGAAGGCAGGGGAGGACTTGGGGAAATGTTTTTTTTTTTACAGACCAGGAAGAGCCTTTATAGTCATAATAACAATATTTGTGCAAGGCTTTGCAGTATATGAAATATTTTCAAACCACCACTTTGTCCAGTCCTCACAATCTCTTTGAAAGAAAAATACCAAGTATTATCATTCATATTTTCTAGAGACAAATTTCAGTGGCGTTCCCAATCTCTCTCAACTGGTACATGCAGAAGATCGTATGTAAACAAGCTCTTCTGGTTCCAAATCACCATGTGGTCTCCTGGGAAAATTTCATTCCAAGCTCCACTGGGAAGTTTAGCCATGAAGCCTTGTGAACTCTAGCAGGAAACCTACAGGCAGGCTGGAATTTTGATGCACAGAACAGGTTGCAAACATCCCCTCATCCTAAATGCAGTAACTCATCACTGACCATTGTCCATTTTGTGTGCGCTTTAAGAGTCACATTAAAATCAGAAAGAGTATTTTTTTGAATACATGAGATATACAAAGCCAATATCCTAAAGGAGGCCATTTAATCCATTATCTTACCATGACTGCATTACACTTATACAATGGTTGCTCTCCAGTCTCCTAAGAGAACGTTGAACACATTGCCATTTTACTGCTGCCAAGCCTAAAAAGTTTTGATTCAGCGTTTGCTACCCATTTCTTAGGACAAGTTGCCAATATGTAGATTAGTACCAAGAATTAAAGGGATTCCGAGAGTGCACATCGTTCCATTTCGACCAATTAAATGAGCACCATCCATCATGAAGTCTTTCTTGTTTGGGTCATTAATACATATACTGGGAGAAAAGAAGACAGCGGGAATGTCAAGGGAGGGAATTGCTTTGTAATCTGGAAAAATGCAATCCACAACACATACTTGAGCTCTAGCAACTGGGGAAACTTTAGAACTTAGAAAATTCCACTCTATACAGTGTTAGCTCTATATCCAGACCCACCAGGCCAACATACTTACTCATTTCATACACTTTTCCCAGAATATTACTTTTTCCTGCCCATTTTTGCAGACTTTGAAAATACTTTTATGAAAGCCACAGGGCAAGGCATGAGATACAACAGCTGTGTCTGATACATTTTTCTCTATTCTTCTGTTAAATGGAATTGATCATCTCTTGCTTCAAATTCTAATTGGATGCACCAAAAGAGCAAGACATAGAACTTCAGTCTTAAGGAGAGTAGACATAACATTAAAAAGACGTAGGGCCGGGGCCAGGTACAGTGGCTCATGCCTGTAATCCCAGCACTTTGGGAGACCGAGGAGGTCCTCTCACTTGAGGTCAGGAGCTCGAAACCAGCCTGGCCAACATGGTGAAACTCCGTCTCTACTAAAAATACAAAAGTTAGCCAGGTGTGGTGGCGTGAGCCTGTAATCCTAGCTGTGCAGCAGGCTGAGGCAGGAGAATCGCTTGAACTCAAGAGGCAGAGGTTGCAGTGAGCTGAGATTGTGCCATTGCACTCCAGCCTGGGCGAAAGAGCAAGACCCCATCTCCAAAACAACAACAACAACAAAAAAGTAGGGCTCACACTTGTAATCCCAGCACTTTGAGCACTTTGGAAGGCCAAGGTAGAGGATCACTTGAGGCCAGGAGTTTGGGAGCAGCCTAGGGGCAACAGAGCAAGAACCAGGTCTCCAGAGAAATTTTTTTTAAATAGCCAGGCATTGCAGTACACACTTGTAGTCCCAGCTACTTGGGAGTCTTAGGTGGGAGGATCACTTGAGCCCAGATGTTTGAGGCTGCAGTGAGCTATGATCAGGCCAGTATACTCCAGCTTGGGTGACAGAGTAATATCTCATCTCTAAAAAATAAGAAATAAAATAAAATGATGCAATTTGATTCCTTATTCAAATGAAATTTTCACAAGTGTAGCATATTTAGATCTCCTTCTGTACCCACATGGATCTTGGTCTGCTTATTTCCTCCTTGGGTATTCATAAATCTGGCCTGTCTCACCCTCTCCCCAGTGGTGACGTTGTCCCAACCGGGTCCTGTGTGTGCAGCTGATTTCAGTCTTCTGAACGTGAAATATACCATTCTGGTGCAAATAAATGATGCCTTTTTCTTTGAAATTTAGAGACATCTTTCTCTCAAAAGGTGGGGCAAAGTACACAAGGTTAATCTTGCCAGACAACCAGTTTAGAAGTCTAGGCCCCTCCACTTCGGATAAACTGCATTACAAATATCTCATTAACCATGCTGAAATCTTATCATTATTTTTGATAAATGGGTCATGGAAAAAATTAAAATAATACCAGCCTGCTGTGGCCTTTGTTCCTTGGGAACACTTGGGAACACACTGCTATAACAATAACAATTTCTGTAGTTTTAAAGAATTCATGCTATTTCAGCTGATGTAAGTGTGAGGCACAGAACTGAAGTGAAGGTAAGTTTGCTCTGTGAAGAAAGTTGAGGCTGTCTACTTCCATGGACAGCATCCACAAGGAAAATGAGAGGGGACTCCTTCCTAAAGATGGGCAGACTGTCCTCTTTTGGGTCTATACTGTCTTCCAGTCCCTTTAAATACATGCAGAGTCTGGACTATGGGTTTTGATGTCTGACTGGGAAGAAGGTGGAGCCTTGCTGCCCCAATCCACTCATTTTATAACTGGCTTGTCCTTCTCGATTTCAACTTTGACTACCCTTGATGCTACTCACCATTCTTTCCTGGGACCATCACCCCTTAGCTCCTCTCCTTCTACCAGTCTGTCTAGTCCAGTCTTCACCCTTAAGAATGTGTACAGCAAACTCTTCATTTGGACACTTAGCTTTTCTCTCCTTTCACAGTTCTTTACTGCTTTCATCAATACAAGAGCCCAGGTGGCTCTCTTAGAGAGATTTGTCCCTTTATTGTGTCAGGGAAACCAGACATTTTTCCATGTATCCTGTCTACAGTGTGCTAACTTAACACTACAAAATCTGAGAGATAAGAGAACTCAAAATCAGGATTTTCCATGGGACAAGGTAAGACACAACACGAACAGTTTCCCACCTGCTTCCCAGGAGGCACCGGCAATGATGGTCCAGCTCCAATAGCATCATCCGTTCATTGGTGCCTACTGGGTGCCAAGCACCATGCAAAGTGCCTGACGTACAATGTTTTGTTTACTTCTTGATGTGGTTTGGCTCTGTGTCCCCACCCAAATCTCATCTTGAATTATAATCCCCTCATGTTGAGGGAAGAACTTGGTGGGAGGTATTGGTGGATCATGGGGGTGTTTATCCTCCTGCTGTTCTCATGGGAGTTCTCACAAGATCTGGTGGTTTAAAAGTGTGGCACTCTCTCTATCCCGCCACTAGGTTAAGATGTGCCTCGCTTCCCTTTGCCTTCTACCATGATTTCCTGAGACCTCCCCAGTCACCTGGAACTGTGAGTCAATTAAACCTCCTTCCTTTATAAATTATCCAGTCTCAAGTAGTTCTTCATAGCAGTGTGAAAACGAACTAATATACTTCTCAGAACTACAGCCTGAGGTAGGTATTGCTAGATCCTTTCTCCAAATAAAAAACTGGGGTGAGAGACATTAACTGTCTTCTGTGTTCAGCAGAAACACATTAAAGGTGCTGAATAGAAAGTTAAGGTTGCATTTCTGCCATCCTAAAACTCAGCCCCATCTAATAAACATAACAAAGGACTTCTCAGTCTCAAGCAGGAGCCACATTATGTTCTCAATATCTAGACAACCAGCACCTCTGTGAGATTTAGTCACAAAGGGCTCCAACAAGTGGTAGGTTAAGTTTTCAGTCAAGATGGTTTTGCCTGTTTTTATAACTTCTCACTCTCCTGTTATCTGAACATGGTAGGCATTCCATAAATAGTTCTGATTTATTGACCATTTTCATTTGCAGTAAAGATTAGAAAGAGGTCCTTATCTCTGGCCTCTAGCCTGATCTCAGGTCCTGAATCCCGGTACTTATGGGCATACAGACTCTCTTGCTGCCCCCAACAAAAACACTCTTCAAGGGTAGGCATTTCATAGTTTCTCCAAATAAATGTACTCTTCCTGTTCAGATTTACAAGTCAACAAATAACACCCAAGGGAAAAAATGTGTTAGTGTTTTCTCATGCTCGTGAGCAACTCAGACAGGATATCTGATGGTTAAGTTAGCAAACATGGTTGGTGCCGTCAGGAGGAAGCTGGGAAGTACTGAAGATGAGTCAAACATCTCAAAACCAACTGACATCCTGGGGAAAAGCACAAACAACACAACTGAGAAACAGCCCCCTGGGAGGATGGACTGAATGACCCAGTGAGAATGAGCTCAAGGCTTTGGGTTACACATCATCAGCCTGGAAGAGGTCAGTGGGCCCTTGAGAAATGTATACGGAAGAAATGTCTGCAAAAAGGGAGAACAGGGCATTGGTCATGGTGTTTACCTAACCTTGGGAACAGCCTATTCCAATGGGTTGGAGATCCAGGCCATCCTAGAAGGGAACTTGGCAGTAAAAGAGAGGGAACAAAGCAGGAGACACTTGAAGAAGACTCACAGTGGCATTCTTAGAGCCACTAGGGAGGTAAGCTGACAGCAGCCAGCCCAAGCATCAACCCAGAGTGACAGGGTAATCCCTGAGGCCTCCTTGTGTCCTGATACACTGCCTGTCACCTGTTCCCACCCCTAAACTCAGAAGCAGGAGACTCTAGGGTAGATTGATGAGGCCAGGAAAGCTTTCTGGAAGAAGCAGATTCAAACATCAGAGACTCCAAATAAGATAGATAGCCATACCAAGTTAGAATCAAGAGCCTGAACCTTAAAGTATGGACAGGTTAGAGGCCACGACAGGCAAAGGGCAGGCCAGTGTGATGGAACCAGGGGTAAAGGGGACTTTATTTCATCAGCCCATTTTGGAGTTCGGACATTCCAGTGCCCTGGATCCTCTCCTGAGTGGCCTTTAAACCTCTGAGGTATCTATAAAAGTCTCTGTTAAAGGTTCCTTCCAGGCTAGGCATGGTGGTTCATGCCTGTAATCCCAGCACTTTGGGAGGCCAAGGCAGGTGGATCACGAGGTCAGGAGTTACAGACCAGCCTGGCCAACAGAGTGAAACCCCATCTCTACTAAAAATACAAAAAATTAGCTGGGCGTGGTGGCAGGCGCCTGTAATCCCAGCTACTTGGGAGGCTGAGGGAGAAGAATCGCTTGAACCCAGGAGGTTGCAGTGAGCAGAGATCGTGCCATTGCACTCCAGCCGGGGCAACAGTGTGACACTCTGTCTCAAAAAAACAAAAAAACAAAAAAAACAAAAAAAACCCAAGTTTTTCCAAAGCAGTATCCATGGCTTCTTCTGAGGCCTGGTCTCTACTAGGCTCACAGGAGTCTTTCTATCCTGGGACTGATTTACCATCTTTGGACTAAAACTAGGGATCCCAGCCATGGGTGCCTTTTTTGTTTTCTCTATCATCAGGTTTACCCAAAATCAAAACTAACACATTTCCACTTTCATCCTATAAGTAGCAGCAGCCCTTCCTTTCAAAGCTATCCCCTATCTGGGCTCCACAACAGTGAAAGCTAATGACCCCAAGGTCTGTGGTAGATCTAGATTAATATATTGCTCTGGAGATGACTGGCTTTGCAGAAACTGATACCTTAAGCATTTTTCATTAATTCCACTTTACCTCCCTATTTGACAGGGACTCTTAGGGACTCTGAAGGGAATCTTGCTGATTCAGTTTAGCTTTGAAAAGGAGATTCCCCATGTAGAAACCTCTTTGAACATGTCCTCTTTTTTGATAGACAGTTGGTCCTTCCCAGGCAGCAGACTCACTGCTCTTTCAGGCATTCCAGGCTCATATTGAAAGCAGATCAACATCTTCCTCATCTTGAGTCAAACTTGCTCTTCATATAAATATGTCTGTGGATTCTAGCTGTGCCCTTAGCAATTATAAAGAATAAATCTCCCTATGCTGCAGTGTGGAAACCCTTCAAATATTTGAGGATGGTCTTTATAACCCCTTGAAGCATTTTCTTTCTTACTGACAAGACGGCCCTGGGTTCTTCAAAACATCCTCACAAGCCCCCAATCCTCCCAGACATCCTCCTGCCTTAAACTATTTTCTGCAGAGCTGAACAAAGTATGCCAGCTATGGAATTGCTCATCAGCTATCAGTGTCACTTGAGGCAAACACCTTCACTCTTTAGGCCTCAGTTTCCTCATCTGCTTAGTTTGAGAATTAGGCCAGCTACATGCTTGCAAAAAAGCTTCTTTCAGGTCTAGGATTCTGTAAGTCCAAGGTGGGGAGAGCAGAGAACAGGGAAATGTCCTCTACTCCTCCACCCACTCCTCACTGATTGCATCCTATTCTCTTCATGCAATGGAAGGTTGCAGAAACTTTTTTTTAAATCACTGATCAACTCCATTCTACAACAGTGAACAGCAGTCTGTGGGTTAAAAGGAAAAGGAAATGGCAAGGGTGGGGACATAAAGACTGGTTTGAATGAAGTCCTCAAATAACAACTCTTACAAGTCTAAGGAAACAACCAGAAATTCTTCTGTGCCTCCTGTTGGCTGGGCTAGAGAAGCTCTGTCTGGTCTCTCACAAAACCCTGGCTGGGTTCTCTTGTGAACAGACACGGTGAACACCATCCGAGGGCTCATTATGCCCAGGAACATATTCCTAAAGCGCTTGCTGCCTGCAGAAACGATCACACAGAGCTGGAATGAGGGATTTCCTCTGAGAGGTGTCACTGGGCATTTCTCAAAGATGAGACAAGCCTCAAGGAACAAGCTGCCACTTGAATACGCTGCTTTTCTGGATACAATTGTGATGACAGCTGCAATGCCACATTGCCACAGAGGGAAATATTGTTTTGTTCTTCTGGTGGTCCAGATCCTTTGAAGTGAGCAAGCTGATCCCAGGAGGCTTACTAAGTTGAGCTGGCCTTAGGCAAAATTGTCAAGTAGGGAAGTTTCTCCTATTCCCCACCCCAACTGAGTTCAGAAGACCCCTGTTTCCCTACCACCATCCAGTGCCCTCTGGAATGCCTCTTTGACTGCAGACTGCTCTCCTTTCCTTCTTATACTGGAATTTGTCTTCCCTGTGCCCACTTTCCCCCAAAACATGGTTCTATCTAAGGACTTATGCTGCAGTGCTAATGGGTGAAAATGTCCCAGGATTCACGTATTCAATTGCAGCCATGTGCTGTACTTACGAAGACACAAAGGGGACTTCATTGGGAACTTAAGAGTGAGATTTGCACCAAGAAGGTTTTCTGAGCTGGCCAGGTAGTCCTCATCATGGTTAGGCTGGTCTACCATAAAGTCTCCTGCAAGATGCATTGCTCACTCAGCCCCACTGAGAACCTCTTAGCAATGCCTGCTTACATTTTCAACACAAGGCCCTGAGGGCTGTGAAAACACAGGGCATCGCAAGGGCCACTGGCTTTGTAATACTATTCCCCTGGTGAGCAGACTGACATTTCATTCGGAAATCTCAATTACAGTTGCTCACAGAAGACATTTGCACAAGCCTCTGGGTGCTGCAAGACCAGCAGCTTCTGGTTAGAGAAAGAAAGCCTGTGGCAAACAGCCAAGGGGAGCTAAGCAGCATGGGGAAGCAAAGGTAGCGGAATGCCAATCTGGGGGCTCTACAAAGCAGGATTTCAATTCAACTCTAACACCATTGGACAGACCGGACCAGCTTACTTCATTTCAGGTTTCTCATCTGGAAAATGACTCTATCATCTCCAACAAACAGCTTTTGTGAAGATGAAGTTAAATAAGATAAATAAGATAGCAGACATTCAACCTATGCTGGTTCTCTTTCCCTCTCCCCTCAGTCCTCATTGATGCAGGCCTTCTTACTTGTAAAATTGGGTGGTCTCTCAACATATTTTTGTATTTGCAAAAGGAGCAAAATGGTTACTAAGCCAGACAATATTAAAATAAGACAAAGCAGGATTATTTTACCTACTTAGAAAAATGAGCCATTTTCAAAAAGTTGAGCATCTATTTACTACAACTGATAAAGCATATTTAATTTTCCCATTAAAGCAAGAACCCTGAAAGGCATTTGACAAAACTTTGCTAGCTTCCTTTAAATTGCTGCAGTCGTCATTACTGAAACTAATACAATTAGAAAGGAATTTTAAGTCATCTATAATGAAGAGGTTTTGTTTGTTTGTCTTTTTTAACCAACTCAAACTGTGTACTCACAAATTAGTTGAAAATTGTCAGCTTTTCATATAGTATTCCAAAGAAAGTGATCAGATATTCAAGTTAAAACCTCTGCTAAATTGACTTGGGCAAGCCATTTTGTGGGATTTTAAATGTCATGTGATGTGCACTTTCAAGATGATAGCTGCTGCGAGGAAAAGTACTTGGCAGGTAGAGAAATTCTTCTCTGATTAAAAAGGGTGCTGCTGGGATAGCGACACTGCATGGCTGTGAAGGCTCCAATGATAAGCAGCCCCATTCCTAAACTTGAACAGACTGTGCTTTTCCCCTTGGCCTCCCAGAGTGCAATAAAAAAATAAATAAACAACAGACCATTGGGTGCCCAGGTCCTGTGCTCTGGAAGACTCTATTGGAAAATCAGGCTCAATGGGTATATACTAGACTCTGGGAGGTCTGAAATGGTGCCACTAATTGGATGGTGCTGGAAGAAACAGGGATTATGTGAATTATCAGTATACAAATACCTTACCATCACTTTGATACAATTACACATTACCTGTAAACCCTCTTGGGTTATAGTCTACCTCGGCAATTTATAATTTTTTTTTTTTCTGGAGACAGAGTCTCGTTCTGTCATCCAGGCTGGAGTGCAGTGGTACAATCTTGGCTCACTGCAACCTCCGCCTCCCAGGTTCAAGCAATTTTTCTGCCCCAGCCTCTAAGTAGCTGGGGTTACAGGTGCCTGCCACCACGCCCGGCTAATTTTGTATTTTTAGTGGAGATGGGGTTTCACCATGTTGGCCAGGCTGGTCTCCAACTCCTGAACTCAGGGGATCCGCCTGCCTCAATCTCCCAAAATGCTGAGATTACAGGTGTGAACCACCACGCCCAACCGGCAATTTATAACTTTAAGACAGCAGTGCCTATGATTTTACTGTCTGATTTCTGCATGTACTCTGGGGTGTGCCAGTGCATGCCCTCAAGCAGCGCCAGCCTCTACACAGTCACACACAACTTCTGCAGTTGAAGCCGCCCTTCCATTGTAATCAGTATTCATTACTGCCCTTTGATCTTATCCCTTCTTGGTACACAACACTTCATCACCTTTATTTTCTGCCATAATTGCATATGAAAGATTCCCCTTTTGATAGACGCTGGATGCCAAGCTGGTACAGGAGAGAGTGTTGAAAAGTGTCATGTGACCTGCCTGCTTTAGAAGGAAGCCCATACACCTGTGGAAGACAAACAATTTTTCAGTGATATGACATATCTATCATCTGTCCACAGGATATGAGCTGTTCTGTCTGCTTAATGGCAAGAGTCTATGAATGGCAAAATAGGAGGTGCTGAAAGAAATTGGTAGCATGCAGCCCACTGTCTGGCAGGCCTCTCCAGGCCTGGCTCGTTCCTGGCTGGGTAGAAATCTGCACAGTGTACATCGCTGTGGCAGGCAGAGCGGCTAGCTGTGGCCCTGTTGCTGTTCCCTGTCATACTGTCACTCAGGTGCCATCACCTGCTGACAGGGCCACATGGTTCTCAATTACAACCCAGGTCTCCATTCACACTGCATCCCATTACCATTCAGGAAGGCCCGACCCCAACTGGGTGCATCTCTAACAAAATATTCCTGTCTCTGAGATAGATTGTTGTCAGGGCCTGCCCTGCTCTTGCCCGCCAAGGCTTCACTTTTCCCAGGTGCAGCAATTCAGCTTTCTCTGATGAGTCAGGGCCAGGCAGGTCTGTTTTCAATGGAGCCAAATAAAATCTAGAGGCTGAGCAAACTCGAGCACTCAGTGACTCGGTTACCTGGTGTCCTCACCTTGGTTTGTGAATCCTTCTTGCTAGGATCATTTCTTGCTAGAATATCAGACCCTTATCTGGCCTGTTAACAACAGTAATGACCACACCAGTGGCCAGAGAAACAATAATAGCTTTAAAATAATAGTTAATGGGAGCACTTACTTGAAAGTGGGCCAGGCATCATTCTAAGAGCTACGCATGTATCAAACAACCTCACCACAACACAACTCTGTTGAGACAGATAGTACTGTTAATCCTATTTCACGGACTAGGAAACTAGGCAAGGTCTCACAAACAGAAATGTAGCAGAGCTGGTGTTCGAATCCAAGCCACCCTCATCCAGACCCACAGTCCTTAAACCTCATGCTACAGGGTCTCAACAAAATGAACTATCGCCATAGCCACCATGCACTGCATGCTTGCTACATGCCAAGGGCTTTCTGTATCTCACCTCTGAGCCTCAGAACCATCTTTTTTTTTTGGAGATGGAATCTCGCTCTGTCGCCCAGGCTAGAGTACAGTGGTGTGATCTTGGCTCACTGTAATCTCTGCCTCCCCGGGTTCAAGCAATTCTCCCGCCTTAGCTTCCCGAGTAGCTGGGACTACAGGCGCCTGCCACCACACCCAGCTAATTTTTTTGTATTTTAGTAGACATGGGGTTTCACTGTGTTGCCCAGGCTAGCCCCAAACTCCTGAGCTCAGGCAATCCTCCTGCCTCGGCCTCCCAAAGTGCTAGGATTATAGGCGTGAGCCACGGCAGCCGGTCTTAATCCTCATAATTTCTCTAAAGCTCAGAGACATTAATTTGCTCAACAAATGGTGAAACTTGTATTTGAACCAAGGTCTGACTCCAAAACCCATTCTGTTTCCACTAGTCCCAAGTCACACACTTCTAAGGGTCGCTGGGTCCTAGACTGTTGCTACCCTGTGGATGACAAATATGAGGCCACATGAATAGGGACCTTCTACTTAGCTCATTAGCAGACCCTCTAAGACCTGAGGCCTTTCCTTACCCATCACAGTAAGAAAGAAAACCCAGTGCTCTACAACAATGAGGATGAGATGGAGAAGAATAAGGTTTTCCTTTTAGGAAAAGGTTACTATTCACATTTAGAATGTTAAAACAACTTTGTAGTCCTAGAATTAACCCAACTTGGTCATGATACATTATTATTTCTACATATTGTTGAATCTGACTTACAAAACAAACTTTAAAACATTTTTGCATCTCTGTTCATGAGAGATATTGGTAAGAATTTAATTTTCTCATATTTTTTTAAATTTTTAATTAAATTAATTTTTTAAATTTTTATGGGTAATGGTAGGTGTATATATTTATGGGGTACATGACATGTTTTGATACAGGCATGCAATGTGAAATAAGCACATCATGGAGACTGAGGTATCTCATAACATCTTATTCTAGTTTTGATATCAGGATAATGCTAACATCACAAAACGAATAGGAAAGTGTATGTTTCTCTCCAATTACCTAGAAAAGTTAATGAGGAGTCAGAATTAGTCCCTCATTAAATCTTTCTTAGAATTCATCAGTGAAGCTATCTTAGATCTGTGGTTTTGTTTGTGGGAAGGTTCTTAACTACAAATTCAATTTTCAAAAATGATACATGGCAGGCCGGGTGCGGTGGCTCACACCTGTAATCCCAGCACTTTGGGAGGCTGAGGCGGGTGCATCACGAGGTCAGGAGATCGAGACCATCCTAACTAATATGATGAAACTCCATCTCTACTAAAAATCCAAAAAGTTAGCCAAGCATGGTGGCATGTGCCTGTAGTCCCAGCTACTCGGGAGGCTGAGGCAGGAGAATCGCTTGAACCCAGGAGGTGGAGGTTGTAGTGAGCCAAGATGGTGCCACTGCACTCCAGTCTGGGTGACAGAGCAAGACTCCATCTCAAAGAAAAAATTATACATGGCTATTGAGTTTACCTGTTTCTTCTCATCAGCAGTTTGATAGTTTGTCTCTTTCAAGAAATCTGTCCATTTTATCCAAGTTGTCAAACTTATTGGCATAAAGTTGTTCATAATATTTCCTAATTACATTCTCAACATCATCGATCTTTTATCTTTTATCTTTTATTCCTGATATTGGTAATCTGTGCCTTCTATCTTGTTCCTCATCACGCTGGCAAGCTAGAGGTTTATCAATTTTATTAATAGTTTCAAAGAACAAGGTTTTGTTTTCACTGATTTTTCTCTTTTGCATTTCTCTTTTCTATTTCATTGATTTCTGTTTGTACCTTTACTTTTTTTCTTCTTCTGATAACTTTGGAACTCTAATTACAAACATATTCATCAGCTTGAAGTTATCCTGTAGCTCACAGTTTCTTGTTCATTTTCTTCAGTGACTTTTCTGATTCATTCTGAATGATTTCTACTGTGATAGTTTCAGGTTCACTAAACTTTTCTCCTGCTAGCATCTAATCTCCCACTAATTCCATCTAGTGTGCTTTTCATCTAGGCATGGCATTTTTTATGTCTAGAATTTTGCTTTGGGTCTGATGCTTATTATCTTTTCTTTATCTTCTTAACACTTTCATGCTTTCCTTTATCTTCTTGAGCATACAGAATAGAGTTATAATAGCTATTTTAATGTCTTTGTTTACTAATTCTATCATCTGTGTCTGTTTCTATTGATCAAACTTTTCTCCCCATTTTGGGTCATATTTCTCATGTTTCTTCGAATGCCAGATGTTATAAATTTGATCTTACTGGGAGCTGTTTTTTTTTTATTCATTTAAATATTCTTGAGATGTTTTATTTCTGGGACAAAGTATTTGTAAACAATTTGAAGCTTGTTTTTAGTTTTGTTAGGCAGGACCACAGCACTCTTTAATCTTGCCCTACTATTGAGACAATACTCTTCTGAGTAGTCTACCAGATGCCCTGTATATTCTGATTTTCTGCTCCAGCTGGTGGGAACAGCACTACTTCTGGTCCTGTATGAGCTCCAAGGGGTGTTCCATCTGCTCCTTTAGAGAGTTTCTTCCCCCAGATCCAGGGAGTTTCCTCACATCATGCTCTGATCAGTAAGCATTCAGACACCCCTTATAAAAACATTCTCTCCTCTCCGTTAACGCTCTCCTTTCTGGTACTCTTCTCTGGGAATTCTAGCCACTTTGGTCTCCCCTAATTCTCAACTCTGTCTCAACTCAGGGAGACCAGCGGACTGTTTGAGTTGGCCCTCCCTACACTGCAGTCTAGATACACTCTGTAGATGGTGGGTTGGAGCAATTGTAGGGCTCACCCTGTTTGTTCTTCTCTCCAGGATTAATGTTCTGTGCTACCTATTGTCCAATATTTGCAAACTGTTTGCTATAGTTTGGATGGGGTGGGTCCCTGACAAAACTCATGTTGAAATTTGATACCCAATGTGGCAGTGTTGAGAGATGGGACCTAGTAGGAAGCATTTGAGTCATGGGGGCAGATCCCTCATGAATAGATTAATGCTCAGTGCCTTCCTACAGCAATGAGTGAGTTCTCTCTCTGGTGAGAAGAGATTAGTCCCCTTGAGAGTCATGGGTTGCTAGAAAGAGTCTGGGGTGCTTGCTTCCTCTCTCACATGTGATCTCTTTGCATATTCCCAGCTCCCTTTCTGCTTTCCATCTTGAGTGGGAGGAGAATGAGGGAGGCTTCACTAGATGCAGCTGCCCGGTCTTGGACTTCTGAACCACCAGAATTGTGAGCCAAATAAACCTCTTTGCTTTATAAACTACTCAGCCTCAGGTGTTCTGTTAGAGCAACACTAACCAGACTAAGACACTGTTGTTTCATATATTTTGTCTGGTTTTAAATTGTATAAGGCAGGAAGGTAAATCCAGTCTTTGTCATTATATCATGGCTTGGAGCAGAAATCCACCTGCTCACTTTTTAGGATACACTCACAAGAAGATGTTGGTGCTACGCCCTAAAGAAAAGCACCACCTTAAAGAATCACCCACAGCCTCCAGGACTCCCTGCTGTGGTTACATTGCAAATCCTCCCTCTTCCCTTTTTCCACTCACTGACCAGTATGCAACTAAAGGCCAAAGCAGTGGGTAGTGGAGGGGCTTGCCATGCTAATGAGCTTGGCCAGCTTCCTATGAACCCAGCCTAACCACTCACAGGAGGTAGGAGGAGAGAGGCCTCTTTCCTTTTCCTTTTTGAAAGTATCAAAGATAGGCTGGGTGAGGTGGCTCACGCCTGTAACCCCAGCACTTTGGGAGGCTAAGGCAGGCGGATCAATTGAGTTCAGTAGTTCGAGACCAGCCTGGCCAACATGGTGAAATCCTGTCTCTATTAAAAATAAAAAAAAAGTAGCGAGGCATGGTGGTGCATGCCTGTAATCCCATCTACTTGGGAGGCTGAGGCAGGAGAATTGCTTGAACCTGGGAGATGGAGGTTGCAGTGAGACAGTGTCATCTGAAGGGTAGGCATAGCATGAGAACCAGATGACTCATCCCATTCCACTACAAACTTAAGGACAAGGGGTTTTAAAACCAGCTTCTTTCTCTAAGCACAGATATAGCTGCTCAGATCAGTACAAATTTTTGCCTCTTCATAGGAAGCAATGCACATCCATCTATGAGACAAAACTAAATATTAATCTAGTGATGCATTTAGTACATATAATAGTTAATATTTATTGTACATTTATCAAGTGCTAGGTATTCTTCTAAGCAGTTCATATTTATTAACCCCTTGAATACCATGAATACCTTGTAAGATTAGTTGTAACAGATAATATTTTTTAGTTCCTTTTCCCCCTCTCCAAACTCTAAAATATAAATTTTCAAGTAAGGGAAAGTGAACTTCAGTCCAGAGTTCAATTTCTGTATTAAAATATCACAAAACTAAAAGGTCTAAAACATACCTAATGTAAATGACAAGTTAATGGGTGCAGCAAACCAACATGGCACATGCATACATATGTAACAAACCTGCATGTTATGCACATGTACCCTAGAACTTAAAGTATAATAAAAATATATATATAAATAAATTAATTAATTAAATGATGCAAGTCAAATTAGAAATAAAAAAAAGAAACCAACCATTTTATAGAATTTTAAAATTTTACATGTACTAACATTTCTAGAGATATAGTTTCATTTGTACCATAAACATTTACTTATGCTCCAGTAATAATTTTGACCATTGCTTTTGAATGGAAGAGTTTTAGGGCAGAATTAGTCAAATCTCCAAAACTGGTAGCAGTATTATCTCCGCTTTACATATGGGAAACTGAGGTAGACCCAGAGAAGCAAAGGGATTTGCTTAAGATCAAAGAGCTAGTTAGTAGTCGAAGCAGGAACTAAACTCTAGTAGTCTGACTTTCAGTCAATTAGCCAATATTTACTGTAAGCAAATTTACCATATTTCCTGACACCAACCTGAGAGCCCCAACACGAGAATCTGCAAGAATTTAACATAAATCTCTGGCACAGACTTGACCATATACCTATGGTTACATCTTAAAGACATGCCCATTTGGCAAAGGCATCTCTACTAAGTAGTTGGTTAGATGAGTTAGTTTTGGTTTTCTACCGATGCTGAGTTTATATGAGTCTAAAATGCATTGAGCAGGCCAGTCTATACCTTCCTGGGTGACTGTGAGGAGACTGTTCCTACTTTTCCAGCCCTGATCCACTCCTGAATTCTGTACAGCAAGAATGTGACCTGTAATACATGTGGGGACCAGAATCTTTCAAAGAAGTGGTTCAAAGTCTGTAGTCCAATCCTCTGATTATTTTACCTTTCAGCTTCCTCTCTGCATACTCTAAGACACAGGCTATAGGAAACTTCATTGGAGAAACGGCTGTCATCCAAGGGTAAGGCCATACCCTTGGGTGATGGGAGGATAAACCTCTGAGAGGTAAACCTCTTAGAATGCATGTGGCAGCCTCACAGTAAAGAGCTGTCCTATCCCAAATGACAATGAAGAATTCTCTTATCACACCCAATTTGTTGGAGTCTACCAGTTCTACTAAGCTGGGCTTTTTTCACTAGCTTTTTTTTTTTTTTTTTTTTTTTTTTTGAGACAGAGTCTCGCTCTGTTGCCCAGGCTGGAGTGCAGTGGCGCAATTTCAACTCACTGCAAGCTCCGCCTCCTGGGTTCATGCCTTTCTCTTGCCTCAGCCTCCTGAGTAGCTGGGACTACAGGCGCCTGCAACTACGCCTGGCTAATTTTTTGTATTTTTAGTAGAGACAGGGTTTCACCATGTTAGCCAGGACAGTCTCGATCTCCTGACCTGGTGATCTGCCCGCCTCAGCCTCCCAAAGTGCTGAGACTACAGGTGTGAGCCACGGCACCCGCCCTTCACTAGCTTTTAAACCCTTGAGAACCTTGAATTTTTTAGAATCTTGAAAACACTGAACTTGGTAGGACCTTAAGTTTGCTTTCTTCGAAGACCCATGAGACCAGAGAATATTCTGGCTGTCACTGGGCCTCCACTATAGGCTTATTACAGAGATTAATCCAATCTTGCTTCTGAGTCTTCCCTAATGACCACTGAAGAAAATTCTTAGGAAGACAGCCTCAAATCCGTCTCCCTCAGACATGCTAATGTAGGGTCTCAGTGATTTAACCATCAGCCCTGATACCAACTTCCCATCTGCTCTAACAGAAGGGCTCCAACTTTCCGTCTGCTCTGTGGGGTAGAGAAGATCCAACAGGAGAGGCAGCAGGAAAAGGCACTGCCATCTGTGAGGTAAAGAATATTTCAGGGGCTCTCAAGACCATGGCTAAAAGAATATTTAAGAATGTTTTCCTTATAGGATGAAAATCAGAATGGATTCAGACAAAAAATGTCAATATTTCCTTGAGCTGAATTATTCTGGGAACTGAATGCACTGTGGAATGAATGGTTAGTTGTAGCAAAAAGATCCAGTTTTATGCCGAAGAATCCTATCAGCAACAGATTCAATCTAATTGCTGTGCCTGCACCAAATTTTCCTGCCAATAATTTTAGAATTACTATGGGGCAGGCTGGAAAGAGCTATTCTAAGGAAAGAAAGACTGATTTTCAATAGTTCTTAACTCCCCATAATATGGTTTCCTTAATACATACTATCTTTTTCCCTCCTAGAATGTCCTTCTTTCCTCCCCACCTTGTTATCCACAATTTGTAAAGTACCTATACAGTGGATACCTTTCTAACTTCACTTTGCTTTTGTTCTGTCTTAATTATTGGCTTCAAGAATAAACAGTGGACTTCATGGAATACATGTGTGTTTCAGAATTCCAATGTCAAGGATAAAATGAGATCATTGTAATTTTAAGAACATAAAGCAAATGAATGTGTGGAAGAGATATATGGAAATAGATCTGATAACTTTTTACCAATTGTTTTTAGTAAAACATGATTACAATAAGGTATGCAAAGGTGAGTATTTTTCTGTTCCTTCACAATTGTCTGTTGCCATTTCTTAAAAAAAAATTCTATGTTGCATTTTAATTTTCCATCAAAATAAATGTGTTTAAAACCCTTAAAAGAACAAAAACTTCTGTTGAGAAATACTGTTAGAAACAGAACATAGTTTCATCTACTCATCATCCCCTTTCCTTTTCTTTTTTTGCTATCTTTACCCTTGAACTATCTAACCTTTAAACTCAGTACCAAATTAAAACAAACTGAAACTGATGATTCAGATCATCACCATGTTCACCAAGTTCCAGAACAATTGCTTCTGTTTGAGCAAAGTTGTTCAAAACAGTAGTGCAAAGCTGAGGACGGCCATTGCCTAGCTCTGGAAACAGAAGCCATGAGGACCCCTGGGCATAATTCTAGCTACAAGGCATGTTTTTTCTCTCCCAAAACAGAGCACAGCTTCCCAATCAACATAGGAAACCTGGTGTCACTGAGATGGGCTTCCACTAAGGTGGTGTCTGAACTCCTTAACCAGACTTTCCTAGGAGTCAAAGCCATTTTGAAGTGTTTCAGGAAATAGATGTGGTTTTGATGAGAAATTACATAATTCAAAGTCCTGTGGCTAAAAAGTCGGCAAAAGTTCTGCGGAAGAGAAGAGATACAGATTTGCCCATATTTTAGCTCAGTGCTTCATGTATAATTTATAAAGCAGATGGATTATTCCTGAGGGCAAAAACTATTCCTAAAATTGGTCCCAAGTAGGCATCTTTTGAAATTGGGTTCCCTACAATCCATTTCACAATTGCCACAAAAAGAACAAAATACCTAGAAATATAGGTAACCAAGGAAGTGAAAGATCTCTAAATGAAGAACTACAAAACACTGCTCAAAAAAATCAGAAATGACACAAACAAATGGAAAAATATTCCATGCTCATGGATGGGAAAAATCAATATCTTGAAAATGGCCATACTGCCCAAAGCAATTTACAAATTCAATGCTAGTTCCATTAAACTACCATTGACATTCTTCACAGAACTAGAAGAAACTATTTTAAAATTCATATGGAACCAAAAAAGAACCCAAATAGCCAAGGGAATCCTGAGCAAAAAGAACAAAGCTGGAGGCATCATACGACACAACTGCAAACTATACTACAGGGCTACAGTAACGAAAACAGCATAGTACTAGTACAAAAACAGGTACATAGGCCAATGGAACAGAATAAAGAACTCAGAAACAAGGCCACATACCTACAACTATCTGATCTTTGACAAATCAGACAAAACAAGCAATGGCAAAAGGATTCCCTGTTTAATAAGTGGTGCTGAGATAACTGGCCAGCCATATGCAGAAGATTGAAATTGGACCCCCCCTTCCCTACACCATATGCAAAAATTAACTCAAGATAGACAATACTTTTCTGGACATAGGCACAGGCAAAGATTTCATGACAAAGATGCCAAAAGCAATTACAACAAAAGCAAACATTGACAAACGGGATCTAATTAAACTAAAGAGCTTCTGCACAGGAAAAGAAACTATTAACAGAGTAAGCAGGCAACCTACAGAATAGGAGAAGATATTTGCAAAACTATGCATCTGACAAAGGTCTAATATGCAGGGTCTATAAGGAACTTAAACAAATTCACAAGAAAAAAACAAACAACCCTATCAAAAAGTGGGCAAGAAACACAAAGATACACTTTTCAAAAGAAGATGTACATGTGGCCAGCAAGCATATGAAAAAAAGCTCAACATCACTGATAATTAGAGAAATGCAAATTAAAACCACAATGAGATATCATCTCACACCAGTCAGAATGTCTATCTATTATAAAAAGGCAAACAAACAAAAAATAAGACAGATGCTGGCAAGGTTGCAGAGAAAAAGGAATGTTTAAACACTCTTAGTGGGAGTCTAGATTAGTTCAACCATTGTGGAAAGCAGTGTGGTGATTTCTCAAAGAGCTACCATTCGACCCAGGAGGAATATAAGTTGTTCAGTCATAAAAACATATGCATTCATGTATTCACTGCAGCACTATTCACAATAGCAAAGAGATGGAATCAACCCTAATGCCCATGAATGGTTGACTGGATAAAGAAAATGTGGCACACACATACCGTGGAATATTATGCAGCCATAAAAAAGAACAAGATCATGTCCTCTGCAGGAACATGGATGAAGTTGTAGGCCATTATCCTTAGCAAACTAACACAGAACAGAAAACCAAATGCTACGTGTTCTCACTTATAAGTAGGAGCTCAATGATGAGAACACATGGACACATAAGAGAGGAAGAACAGACACTGGGGCCTACTAGAAGGTAGAGGTTGAGAGGAGGGAGAGGATCAGGAAAAGTAACTAATGGATACTAGGCTCAGAACCTGGGTGACAAAATAATCTGTACAACAAACATCCATGACAGAAGTTCACCTATATAACAAACCTGCACATGTACCCCTGAACTTAAAATAAAGGTTAGAAACAAACAAAAGGTTGGAACAAGTACCATTTTAACAAAGAGCCAGCAGGTTTGGGAAAATGTCCAGAAAGAGGCCTTTGTCTGTGGTTTTGACTGAGAACTCAGCCTAACAGACAGCCTCATGTCTGGTACATAGAAAATGACCCATAAATATGTGTGGAAGTTAGGATAAATTGCCCTTCACAACAGACAAATGATGAGTGGGTGAAGTCTCTCAGGAATCCCCCCCTTGACAGTTCTCTGACACTGAATGCTGCCTATCTGCTACAAATGCCCACCATTGTTTACTTCATGATTTCTTCGTTCCCTCTGTATTCCCACTGAATATTGGTCTAGAAGGGCAAGAAGCATACTGTTTGTTCACCAACCTACCTGAAGCATCCAGCACAGTATCTCAATACCCACTGAATGTGTGCTGAATGAGTGTGCTGATATGGTTTGGTTGTGTCCCACCCAAATCTCATCTTGAATTGTAGCTCCCATTATCCACACATGTTGTGGGTGGGACTTGGTAAGACGTAATTAAATAATGGGGCAGTTACCCTCATATTGTTCTCATGATATCTGATGGTTTTATAAGGGGCTGTTCCCCTCCTTCACTCATTCTTCTCTCTCCTGCTGCCATGTGAAGAAGAATATGTTTGTGTCCCCTTCTGCCATGATGGTAAGTTTCCTGAGGCTTCCTCAGCCAATAAGGTACTGTGAGTCAATTAAACTTATTTTCTTGGCTGGGTGCAATGGCTCACACCTGTAATCCCAGCACTTTGGGAGGCTGGGGTTGGTAGATCACTTGAAGTCAGGAATTCGAGACCAGCCTGGCCAAAATGGTGAAACTCCGTCTCTACTAAAAATACAAAAATGAAGGTGGACGTGCATGCCTGTAGTCCCAGCTACTTGGCAGACTGAGGCAGGAGAATTGTCTGAATCCAAAGGCAGAGGTAACAGTAAGCTAAGATCGTACCACTGTACTCCAGCCTGGGTGACAGAGCGAGACTTTGTCTCAAAAATACCCTCTTTTCAGCCGGGCATGGTGTCTCACGCCTATAATCCCAGTACTTTGGGAGGACGAGGTAGGTGGATCATCTGAGGTCAGGAGTTCAAGACCAGCCTGGCCAACATGGTGAAACCCCATCTCTACTTAAAATACAAAAATTAGCTGGGCACGGTGGCAGATGCCTGTAATTCTAGCTACTTGGGAGGCTGAGGCAGGAGAATTGCTTGAACCTGGGAGGCGGAGCTTGCAGTGATATAAGATTGTGCCATTGGACTCCAGCCTGGGGTACAAGAGCAATACTTTGTCTCAAAACACAAAAACAAAAACAAAACAAACAAAAAAATCCTCTTTTCCTTATAAATTACCTAGTCTCACATAAGAAAGGACTGATACACATGCCCTTTGTTCACTGTTGTAATCCATAAACTCATAAAATGATTGAGCCAAACAAGGTCTGAGTGGTGCCTCTAATTTTACAGCTGGAAAAATAAATAAATTCAATAAAAGGAATTTGCATCAAGGCTGAAAAATTAAATTAAATTAAATTAAATTGTTTCCTATTTTCCTGCAATCTGTGATGCTCATTTAAAAAACATAAACACAAAACACAAAAGTATTGGGGAATCTACAACAAAGGTCACAGAGCCTCTTTCTCTGAATATTTTAGATCATAGATCAGCAAACTTTTCCTGTAAAGGGCCAGATAGGAAATATTTAATTATTTGTAGACCACATATGGCCTTCATCACATATCTCAAATATTCTTTGTTTTTCGAGTGGTTTTTTGCCACCTTTTACAAATGTAAAAAGCATTCATAGCTCATACATAAAAACAAACAAACAAACAAAAAACATATTTGGCTACTGGCCATATTTGGCTCATGGGCTGTAATTTGCCAACCCCTCTTCTAGAGAAAACAGGTGGACACTATCTTTCTGGAGACTACTCATTGGGTAGTAAAATAAATACCTACTCTATCCTCTCTGCCAGCCCTATAATGTGATGGAACTGAGAAAAATAAATCTACAAAATTCTGTTTTAATCATTAAATCATCAGTGCACATTTCAATATCTGACAAAACAACAATGTCTTAGTAAAAACACAAAGCCTTTGTGTTCAGTCTCCTATGCAGCAAACTCACCTTGGGACCCAGAGCAAATTCCTTACCTCTGATTTCTCATTGGAAAAAAAATCAAACATTTTCATTAAATGATCTCTAAAGAGGCTTCCAGACTTGGTTTTCTGAGAGTCCATGAATGTTTCTAGGAAACTCCAGAGGGTTGTTTAAGGAAATGTTCCAAAATGAGCTCACAATATTAAGAAAAACTCAATGGAGTAATTGTCACCCTATCTAAAGGTTTCCAGAAAAGCAAATGGCCGTATTTTACCCTGACTAAATCTCCCATCAGAGAATATGGCATTCCAGTGACTTTGGCTAAATGTGCAGTCATGAAAAACAGAGACAATGGATTGACGAGACTCATCCTCAGAAATAAAAGATGTGGACTTTTCAGTGGTCATCTTAGGAAGGAAGCAGATACTACAGCCCAGAAATCAAAATCATAATTTCCTGTGATCTCAGAATCTTTTTGACTCTACCATAGTTCACATTTTTGTGATCTCCAAAGCTATTAGCAATAAAGTCAATTAAAATGCATCTTCCTGATCCTTAATTTTATACCATCATAATTCCTTAAAGCAACAAGAGTCTAGCTAAGTATGAATTACATAGAAAGATGTCTTCTGTCTACTACATGCATGTGCACAGTAAAGCTTTATGCAGAGCATCATTTTCTTGAAGTTGAAAAAAAAAATGTTTACTTTCTGTTTTTCTCCAATCAGTAAAACAGTCAATGGTAAATGCATATCACTTCCATTGATTTACCAGACATACATTTAAAATTGAATGCGACTGCCTGGGACTCATGTTAAGTAGGATTAATAAAAAATGTCCCATCCTCCACAGTCGGAAACACTTGGTCCCACTCAGATTTCTCTACTTACTCAAGCTCCCTAAAGATAAATGAGCTTTATACCACAGAAAGGAAACAGGTCATTTATCTGACATCACATTATTTACTGACATTAAAAATGATAATATCCATCAACAAGCAGCCAAACCCCAAGTGGGTCACACAGAGAACAAAGCTGCAACTGTCTTTCTTTGATATAGTTACAAGGAGATGCTGACTGAGTTGCCATTTATGCTCCAATAATGTCACTATTGTCACAAGAAGCTCACGTTTTAATAATATTCACATAATTTCCCATGTGCTTATTTGCGACCAAGGATCTGTGTTTTGTTCTTTTCTGAACATTTAATAAAACTAAAATCTGGAATTATAACAACAGACCTATAAATATGATTTGCTTTAGAAGGAGATTTTTCATTTTTAGAATATGTATCTTTCCCTATCATTCTTTTCTTTCAAAAATAATGCCATTATCTATAATCATCATAACAACACAACAAGGCAAGTAGTGATAATCTGCATTTTCTACATAAATAATCCGAGGGGCTGATATAGTTTGAATGCGTGTCCTGCCCAAATCTCACGTTGAATTGTAATCCCCAGGATTAAAGGTGGGGCCTGGTGGGAGGTGATTGGATCACGGCGGTGGATTTCTCACAAATGGCTCAGCACCATCTTCTTGGTGCTGTTTTTGCAACAGCGAGTGGCTTCTCACGAGATCCAGCTTTTAAAAGTATATAGTATCTCCCTCTCTCTTGCTCCTGCTCCCACCATCCACATGCTCCTCTTTCACTTTCTGCCATGTTTGAAAGCTTCCTGAGGCCTCCCCAGAAGCCGATGGCTGTGGTATGCTTCCTGTACAGCCTGCAGGACTGTGAGCCAATTAAATGTCTTTTCTTTATAAATCACACAGTCTCAGGTATTTCTCTATAGCAATGCAAGAATGGACTAACACAGGATCAAAGAGGCTTGTTAAATAAATTGCCCAAATTCATAGGGCTACTAAATGGTAGATTCAGGATTGGAACCCACTGGTTTTTCCAACTCTGCCAGCAATCTTTTCCCTTCTCTCTCTCCTTTCTTCTTCCCTCCACCTACCTACCTACCTTCAAAACAGCCTTTGTTCTCATAACAGTTTCTTGAAAGCACCTTCCCACAACAATTTAATTCTCTCCCAAAGTAAACACCACAGCACCCAGTACCTTAACAAAACCTAAGGACATGCAAATAACACTTGCAGGATTGTCTTAACATTTTGGGTTATTAGCTTGAACTCAAGAAAAACCACATGTAATTGTCAGAAATGACCTGTCAGCTGCAGTTATTCAGAAGTAAAGTCAAAGTTACAGTGAACAAAGACTGTAATTTAGTTACTAAAGAATATTATCTTACACCCTAAAAAAGTTTGCTCTATGAAATGTGAGCTGAAGCTCACCCACTATTTAAAAACAGAGCGTGCTGAATCTGATTTTCTTCCCACTGAATCTGATTTTCTTCCTGCTGCATTCACTGAGTGGAATCAGCAAAACAACGGCTCTTCCTTTGGTTAAATTTTCTAAGGTGCCGCTACATCTAGTTCTATCTTGTTCCCCTTCATCCTCCTCTGTCCTGTTAAAAGACATGGCAGGAAGGCAAGGTGGACATTTTTGGACTGTTGGCCTCATCAGTGACCCTTTCTGTTCATCAATGTTTGTTTCATGCATTGTAGTCTGAGTATCTTGGGCTGTGTCTTTCTAATACAGAACAGCCTGGTAGGAAAAGAAAATATGTCATATGACAATATATTTGCCAAGATGACTCCAAACAATTGATTTCCTAAGTTTTGTTTGTTTGTTTGTTTGTTTCCCAGAACTGTCCAAACTGATGACAGCACAGACATTTCCAACATGAAGAAGGAAGACCGGCTCTAGCATGTGACCAGCATTCTCATTTCCCACTCACATTCAGATCTCGGCTCTCAGGCTACATTCTGGTCAGGATGAATAACATGTATAATTCAAAATCAAGAAAGCTGTTCAAGTACAACGTGTGAGGCTTCTGCCAACGCTGAAATTCATTAGGAACCATGATTTTGGCTGAGCACATGGCTCTGTTTTGAGCTCTTTTATTCCTGTGTTATTGCTCATTCACTTAAAGAGAAATACATGAGTCAGAGACAAGATCTCTTTCCCTTTTCATGTTTCTCCAATTTATCTTCCTTGGCATAATAAATATCTCAAGCCAAAGACTGGAGAGTGTTGTCTTGTTTCCCTGTTTTTCCCATTATCTCAGTTATCTCTCATTTATTTTTTAGTCTTTTCTCTTATCGCAACCGTTTCTCGGGACATCATAAAAGTTGGAATGAGTAACCTCCCACCCCTTGTGGTTGCTTGCGGGTGTTTCAGGCTCCACACTCTCAATCACGTGGCTCAGTTGCTTTGACATGTTTGGAAAGAAAAACAAATCTTAGATACACCTCGACTAGAACTGATGGCTGCTTTTTGTAAATAAAAATTATTCTTTGTACGAAACTTCCTCCAGTAAGAAGATAATTTTAAGCAAAACCTGCTTATATACCCTTTCTTGCTGTGGCCAGTGTAGAGAGTCCAACCAATGATGGTCTCAATGAGATAGATTGTAAAGAGCACTGGATAAGGAGTATTGGTTTTAAAACTTTATATTTTAAGGTCAATTTTTAAAAATTGGTGGGAGCATTTCAAAAAAATTGTATTCATAAGTATAGAGACTATAGTATAATGAGCCCTCATGTATCTATAAATCAACACACAGCTAATCTAGTTTCAACTATATCTACTCACATCTATTTCCTCTTCTCTCAAGCAAAATTTTTTGAATGAATCCCAGACATCAAATAATTTCTTCCATACATACTCTTAGGTATCTCTAAGATAAAAATTTTTAAATATAACCACAATTATCATACCTAAAAAAACTTATAATTACTGTTATCAAATATCCAGTCAGTGTCAGATTTCCCTGATCATTTCATAGTCTCCTTTTTACATTATTAAGAACTTTTTACTTTCAATTATAAAATATTTAAGGTCCAGAGACAAGATAAAATGACACACGTGAATCTACCACCCTAATATTTTTCTAATATTTGCTTCAGATTTCCCTTTTGTTTCTAAAAAAAAAAAAAAAAAAAAAAGAAAAAGACTTCCTTTAGAACAGTTTTAGATTTGAAAGCAAAATTGAAGCCAGGCGCGGTGGCTCAAGCCTGTAATCCCAGCACTTTGGGAGGCCAAGACAGGTGGATCACGAGGTCAGGAGATGGAGACCATCCTGGCTAACACGGTGAAACCCCGTTTCTACTAAAAAATACAAAAAAACTAGCCAGGCGAGGTGGCGGGCGCCTGTAGTCCCAGCCACTCGGGAGGCTGAGGCAGGAGAATGGCGTAAACCTGGGAGGCGGAGCTTGCAATGAGCTGAGATCCGGCCACTGCACTCCAGCCTGGGAGACAGAGGGAGACAGAGCGAGACTCCGTCTCAAAAGAAAAAAAAGAAAAGAAAAGAAAGCAAAATTGAGAGGAAGGTACAGAGATTTCCCATATACCCCTGGGAAATGGGGGGATACATACATAGCCTTATCAACATCCCTCACCAGAGTGGCACAATTGTTACACTGATGAATCTACGTCAACCCATTATTATTACTCAAAGCTCATAGTTTACATTAGAGTTCGCTTGGTGTTGTACATTCCGTGGGTTTGGACAAATGTATGACATGTATCAGTCATCATGGTATCATGCAGAGCGTTTTTTACTGCCCCCCAAATCCTCTGTTCTCTGCCTATTCATTCTTTCCTCCCCCATAACCCCTGACAACCACTGCTCTTTGTGCTCTCTCCATAGTTTTGCCTTTTCTAGAATGACATATAGCTAGAATCATACAGCATATAACTCTTTCAGGTTGGATTCTTTCACTTACAAATATGCATTTAAGTTTCTTCCATATCTTTGCATGGTTTGATAGCTCATTTCTTTTTAGTGTTGAATAGCATTTCACTGTCTGCATGTACCCCAGTTTATTTCCCATCCATCTACTGAAGGACCTCTTGGCTGCCTCCAAGTTTTGGCAGTTATGAATAAAGCATAAGCATCTGAACACAAGTTTCTATGTGGACATAAGTCTTCAACTCATTTGGGTAAATACCAAGGAGTGTGATGGCTGGATCATAAGCTAAGTTGTGTTCCATTTTCTAAGAAACCACCAAACTGTCTTCCACAGTGGCTGTCTCATTTTGCTTCCCCTCCAGCGATGAATGAGAGTCCCTAAGGCTCTACATCCTCATCTGCATTTGGTGTTGTCAGTGATCTAGATTTTGGCTATTCTAATAGGTACATGGTGGTCTCTCATTATTTTAATTTGCATTTCCCTGATGACAGAAGATGTGGAGCTCACAAGGTCTTTAACATTCGTTTGGTTCAAAATAGGGCCCAAACATGGTCCATACACCAAGCACAACTCTTGATGTGTGTTTCCTTATTTGAAAATAAGAATGTCAGATGGTTGTTTTATTTAGCATAATCACTTTAAGGTGTATTTTTCCAAATTAAAAAATCAAGAATACGAATCAATTTTTAAAGTTCAACATGTGTGTGTGTCCAGAAATAACATTGTTTTGATAATAATGGATATGAGCTTGTACATATTCTTCTACTTACCATATGATTTTCTTTAAGTTTTATTCCTTTTGATCCATTTAACCTCTGTCTAGAATTCTATCTCATGAATAGACTGCATTTTATCCAATTTCCTGTTAATGAACATTTATTTTGCTTCAAATTTTTCACTATCACAAAACAATGCTATTAGTAGATATCTCTGTAATGTTACCTTATGAATATATCCAAGCTTCTTTAGGACATATACCTATGTAAGAGAATTTCTAGGTTATTGGAAAGAATAACATTTTAAACTCTACCACTAAATTAATTGTCCTGGAGTTGTACATCTACCAGTATGAGATAAGAATTCTACATGATGATCTTTAAGTTTTCTTGTAGTTCTGATATTCAACGAGTAAATCCATTAAATTAGCTTTTTAAAAATGGTTGCATCTTTAGTAATATTGTTAGTGATATAAGTTACTGATTTTAACATTTTTATTAATTCTTTGTTGTTTCTTCATAGTACGATCTCTTTAAAAAATATATCAGTTTTCATTTTGTAAGACTGAGCTTTCTACTCAAGCTAAATCACAAAGGACCATGTATTCCCTACTCTTAAGTTTGGAGAAGTAGAATAAGTGCCTTAAAATATAAATAATAATTAAAGGCAGCTGTTAGCAAACCATCAGTAAAGTCTACACCTGCCATTAGTATGTAAGAAGAGAGAGGTCAGTGGAGCCTGGTTTAGAAGGTTTAATCCAGGAAAGCAAAAATGAAGGTTACCAGGAAGAAGGAGGCAAGGGAGGTAGGAAAAGGGAAAGAGAATAAAGGCAGGTTAAATGGTCTGTCTGAAGTACAATGTATAGATCAAAGTCCCTAGAACATAAGAGTCACATGAAAGAATGGTTAGAGATGAAATTATAGATAGTCTATGATGGCTCTGAGGCCATAATAGAAAAGGAAAACATATTTGACAAGTCCCATATACAGTCAAATATCACATAATGATATTTCGGTCAACAATGGACCACATATAAGATGGTGGTCCAGGCTAGACACAATGGCTCATGCCTATAATCCCAGCACTTTGGGAGGCTGAGGTGGGCAGATCACGAGGTCAGGAGATCGAGACCATCCTGGCTAACATGGTGAAACCCCGTCTCCACTAAAAAAAAAAAAAACAAAAAAATTAGCTGGGCGTGGTGGCAGGCGCCTGTAGTCCCAGCTACTTGGGAGGCTGAGGCAGGAGAATCGCATGAACCTGGGAGGCGGAGCTTGCAGTGAGCTGGGATCACGCCACTCCACTCCAGCCTGGGCAACAGAGCGAGACTCCATCTCAAAAAAAAAAAAAAAAAAAAAAAGATGGTGGTCCCACAGGATTATAATATCGTATTTTACTGTACCTTTTTTTATGTTTAGATACACAAATATTTACCATTGTGTTACAATTGCCTACAGTATTCTGTACAGGAACATGATGTACAGGTTTGTAGCTCAGGAGCAATAGGCTATACCGTATGGCCTAGGTGTATAGCAGGCTATACCATCTAGGTTTTTATTAAGTATACACTATGATATTTGCCCAATGACAAAATCACCTAATTTCATCTATTGTTTCTCAGAATATATTCCTGTTGCTAAGTGACACATGTCTACACACATACACATAATTTTGTTTATTGTCACTAACGCTAAAAAATGAGTCATTGGAGGCTCAGGCTGTCCACCTTGGAGGTCTATGCTAAGCCTTCATTGAGGGCTTTTTTTTTTTTTTTTTTTTTTAAGAGACAGTATTTCACTCTGTCACCTAGGCTGTAGTGCAGTGGCACACTCATAGCTCATTGCAGCCTTGAACTCCTGGGCGCAAGCAATCTTCCTGCCTCAGTTCTCTGAGTAGCTGAGAGTATAGGTGTATGCCATTATACCTGGCTAATTTTTAAAAAACCTTTTTTGGCAACAGGGTCTTGCTATGTTGTTCAAGCTGGTCTCAAACTCATAGCCTCAAGTGATCTTCCTCAGATTACAGGTGTGAAGCACTGCACCCAGTTCTAGGCCATTAAAAGCTGTGCCATTCTTCAATTTGAAACATACTATGGCAAAAATTCATTTGCTTCTTTCCACTATCATCTTTTGGAAAATGAAATCTAAAAGCTTATTTCCTGACATGGAAACTGGATCATCTTCGTATTGGTCCTAAACTTACCTTGATTCATTTTCAAAAGGGAGTCTGCCAACTCTGTATTTAGGATTTAGTAACTAACTCCCCTTTCAACCCAGTCTTCCCCATGTAGGATTTAACAGATCTTGATCCATCATGATACTTCATTCTCATCCTTTCTAAACCAAAGACTCTTGGCTATTTCCATTCAATACAAACGTTATTAACTGAGCACCAACTATGCATTACACACTCCTCTAGGCACCAAGAACCTAAAAGTGAATGTATTATGTTCCCTGCCCCTGAGACGTACCTAATACAACAGGGAAAGTAATTCAGAGGGATAAGTGAAATGACAAAAGCCTCTATAGGGAAAAGAATGTATCTTGGAAGAAATCTGATCTTAACTGCTCTCCTATAAATGTCCCATCATTCCAATAGCCACTTGTTGCCTAGTATAAGCCTAATGCTACATCATCTGCAGCTCTCATGAGCCTTAAGTCCCCATCTGACATTCCATGACACGTCAATGCTATCATGAAGAATCTAAACCAACGGCCCATAACACTCCTCTAACATCACAAGTCAAAGATGTGGCTCAGGGACCTCCAGGCATGGACTTGGTCTGTGAATGTTGGTTAAGCCCATATTTTTTTTCAACAACTCTTCCTGTCATCTGTGGCCATCAGAAGGGCAGCCTGCAGAGTATATCAGGCTGCTTAAGGAGGAAGGGTCAGAAGTCAGAGGTCCCTAGTCTACCCTCTTGTTCTCTTTTATGACAGTTTGGAAAGAACAATGGAAGAATCAAAATCTTTGGCTGGGTCTAATTTATGAAGAAAACAGTCTGTTTTTTTCATAGAAGAGAAGCCAAATGCTGAACTATGAGTTCTCATCACCTATGAGCTTGCTTCAAGCTCCCAGGGTGCAGCTCCCAGGGACCAAAGAGAAGCCCTCCAGGGTTTTTGAGCCCTTGGAGTCTGCTGGTTGCTATGATTCCTTGGGAGAAGCAGCTCAGATGGTAAACTAAAGAGTCCCATTAACCTAAGCACAATAACACTGACACTTCCAATTAGCCAAAGGCTGTCAGGTTTAGCCATTTACATTGCAGACATTCTCATTCCTGACTGTGTTTGAGTTACTTTCTTCCAGCACAGATGGAGAAAGTGATTTTTTTTCCACTCTCTTAAAGGAAGTCTTCCCAGATGAACCATATCCAACACTAATCACTCTTTTGTTTTAAGAACACAGTTCTATAAGACTTGGCTTACAATTATCCTTGACTTACTATAACTGGATGAGTTAGCCACATTTTAAGATGTTTGAGAGTAAATACTTTTCCTATTTCTACTCAATTCCAGGACTCCATAATCAATGACTCTGTTTATACCTGGAAGCTGATGAGTATTTGCAAAATGTGATAGTCAGGATAGACTGTGTCATGCTGCAGTAACCAGAAATCCCTAAATCTTATCAACCTAATATAGCAAACGTTTAGGCACTTAAACAATATAAATGTGGATGTGAATGACTCTCCAGGGCAGCTGTCTAGTAAGCTAGTTACTTGGATGTTGTGACTCCACCATCCCAAAATACAAGGTACCCTCTAAGATGACCTCAGCTGGGATGTAAGGTAAATAGGAAGTTGCACAGGGGCATTTCATACCTCAGCTCAGAAAGGAAATGAAAATCATCTATTGAAAAATGCTAGTATTGTCTACCATTCTAACATATTTCCTTTATAAAACAGCTTCCAGGTAAGTGGCAATCTATCCTTAGACAGATTAAGTAATTGATGATCCTTCCACTTAGGTTGTGGAAGCACCTTCTCTGATGACCTTTAGGGAGAAGAGGTGAGATATTTCAGGTATGTTCATTTCATCCCAGGATTCAAGTTACTGCCGGCAAATGAAGGGTGCCCCATAGCAACACACCCCTGAAATAAAAGTTCATGGCTGTCTGGAGTACTAGATCTATGTTCTTTTCCATTAAGATCATTAAAGGTTTGGATCTGGTGATCTTAAGGGTAATACATTTCTACGCTGTTTTATTTTGATTTAGCTTTTATCATTTATTTAACAATATATTGTTATTCAGCAGAGACTGCTGGTTGTTCTCCAATATCTATTGTCTCATTCTTCTTTCTCTAGGAAAAACATGGCTAGGTTTTTTTTGATGGGAACATGCAAAGAAGTGTGATCATGTAACTTAAGTTCTGGCAAAAGGGAATGAGAGCAGAAATGACTTATACAACATCCAGGCAGTTTCCTTAAAGAGAACGAGCATGCTTTCTCCTTCTTTTTGCATTTTTGCTTAATGTGATACAACAATGGGGAGATGAATCTTCTTTGCCACAAAGACTATAAATATGGTACACGAATAAGCTAGAATGAGCTGGCTCCCTGCCACAATGGAGTCACTGCACAAGTCCCACCTTGCTAATGTCCGGACTGTGCCATGAGAGGTATGAAGTTCTATCCTATTTGATGCTGAATGTCTATCCCAAATAATCCAATGTATCAGAAGCTTTCAAGTGCCAGGAACTGTAATACAGATAAAAGCCTTGATCATAAAGGCAGACCCCTAAGCCTTCGGAAAGGGCAATGTTGGTACCACAGACTGCATTCCTAGGAAATTCTCCAAACCATCAACATGATACTGATTCCATATGGCATGTGAGACTTTGGGACATTAGTTGATCATTCAACCTTACTCCCTACATGTCTCATAAAAGAGGACTACCTCCTTCACTGTAAGTCATTTTTTATATTATATTTTTCTAAAAGACATAGAGGTTGGCTATGATATTGTTTGGTCTACATGCTCTAATTGTCATTCTGAATCTTGTATTTTTTTATCTCATTTTCTCACTCCCTCTGGGGACATGCTCTTCTGACACATAGTCTGACAACAAAACAAAATACCTGGGACCAGGACTGTCAAACACATGTGTCTACCTTAGCAAAGCTTGTGACTTTATTCCCTGATACATAAGTATTAAACAGGACGTATCCATCAGAAGGAGTCAGAACTAAGCATTAAGCTGAACAAGAGAAAAATGACCAAATCTAGTGATCAAGAAAGAAAAGGGGTTCTATCCACAGAGCAATTTAATGTAAAAAGGGTCAGGTACTACAGATCTGACAGAGAAAGAGGGACCAATAGAAGAATGGCAAATGTGTCATATCTATATTGCCTATCTCTTTTCATGCAGGTTTCAGATACCATTAATCAATCACTGTGACATCAGAGCAACCTACGACTTCTCAACACAACAATCCATATAGCCACTGCCCACATTTGAAGCAGGTACAAAAGTTAAGATCTATGAGCTAGCCAAGTCTCAGGAATAGTGACTCTACTGAACAGGACTAGCAACAGGTACCTTCTCTTTATCTTGTTTGGTGACTGTTCTGGGTATAGGAAGCACTAAATCTCTATTGCCAAGATTACATCCCAGGACTGTACCCCTAATGAAGGGAATGGCACTGGTTCTCACATTCCAGTGAAGAGCCTAGTACATGATTTAAACTCTTAGGTGATCATAATTATATAGAAACTAATTTTATCTGATAAATATTACATTTAAAAAATCTAATAGCATACATTCCTTTTAAAATCAAGAACCTGACAAGAATGCCCACCCTCCAGTCTCTTCAACATATAAAACTGGGACAACTGGATATCCACATGCAAAAGAATAAATTTGGACCCTCCCTACCTCACACCATATACAAAATCCAAAATTGATAAGAGACCTAAATTAATAAGCCAAAGATCCAAAATTCTTAGAGAAGCACACAGGTGTGTATCTTCATGACCTTGGATTAGCCAATAGTTTCTTAGATATAATACCAAAAGTACAAGCCATCAAAGAAAACAATAAATAAGTTGAATTTCATCAAAATTAAAAATTTTGCTTATCAGAAATACTACCAAGAAACTAAAAATACAACCTATAGAATGGATAAAAATATTTAGAAACCATTTATCTGATAGAGGTTTAGTATCCAGAATATATAAAGAACTCTCGTAACTTAACAATAAAAAGACAAATAATTTTAAAATGACCAAAAAAGGCCAGGATGGGCGTGATGGCTCATGCCTGTTAATCCCAGCACTTTGGGAGGCCGAGGTGGGCAGATCACAAGAACGGGAGTTCGAGACCAGCATGACCAACATGGTGAAACCCCATCTCTAATAAAAACACAAAAATTAGCTGGGCATGGTGGTGAGCACCTGTAATCCCAGCTACTTGGGAGGCTGAGGCAGGAGAATTGCTTGAACCCAGGAGGTGGAGGTTGCAGTGAGCCAAGATAGCGCCACTGCACTCCAGCCTGGGCAACAGACTGAGACTCCATCTCAAAAAAGAAAAAAGCCAAAAAATGTGAATAGACAGTTTTTTAAAGAAGATATATAAATGGTCAAATAGCACATGAAAAGATGCTCAACATCATTAGTCCTTACAATAGTGCAAATCAACGCCGAAAGAGATACTGTTTCACATCTATAAGATCACTATAAGAAAAAATAACAAATAGTGGCGAAGATGTAGAAGATGTAGAGAAATTGAAACTTTCATGTATTGCTAGTGTAAAATGGCACTACCTATGGAAAACAGCTGGGTGGTTCCCCAAAAAATTAAACATAGACTTACCATATGACCCAGAAATTCCACTCCTAAGTATATAACCAAGATAATGAAAAACATATTCACACAAAAACTTATACACAAAATATTAATAGCAGCATTATTCATCATAGCCAAAAGGCAGAAATAACCAAAATGTCCATCAACTGATTAATGGATAGATAAAATATGGTATATCTATACAATGGAATATTATTTACCCATAAAAAGGAAAGGAAATTCTTATTTATGATACAATAAGAATCATCCTTGAAAACACTATGCCAAATGAAAGAAGCCAGACATAAAAGGCTACATGTTGTATGATTACATTTATATAAAATGCACAGAATAGGCAAATCTATAGAGACAGAAAGTAGATTAAGGTTATCGGGGCTGAAGGAAGGGGCAGATTGGGAGTGAGTATAAGTGGTTAAGGGGTGTCTTTTTGGAATGATAGAAATGTTTTTGACTGAATAGTGGTGACAGTTGCACAACCTTGTGAATATGCTAAAAACCAATGAATTGGATATTTAAAAACGAAGAATTTTATGTTCTAAGAAATTTTATTACGTAGTTCTAAGAAATTTTATTATGTGGATAAAGTAGTAATGTGGGCATTCTTTATTTTTAAGACAACTTTTGGGATATAATTCCATTACTACTTTATCCTACATTACACTGGAGGTCCTATATAGTGTAATAAGAAAAAGCAATAAAAACTATAAGGATTGGAAAGGAAGAAACAAACCTTTTGCTTGTAGATAATATGACTGTCTACTTAAGAAATGCAAACTAGTAAATAAACAAAAATTAAGTTAGGATGTTGTGGATAGCACGAAAACAAAAAATTGGTTTTTCATATATCAGCAGAAAAAAATGCATTTCAAAAATAAAAATTACAATATCAAAAAAAACTTTGTGATAAGTTCATAATAAAACATTAAAGAACAAAATCCAAGATTTTGTCATAGCAGCATTATTCATAGTAGACACAAAATGAAAACAATCCAAGTGTTCATCAACTGATGAATGGAGAAACAAAATATGGCATGGCATATCCATACAATGAAATATTCCTTAGCCATAAAAAGAATGAGGTACTGATATATACCATGACATGGATGAACCTTGAAAGTACTGTGTTAAGTAAAGACAGTCACGAAAGACCACACCCACACACCCACACACACGCATGCACATAAACATATATATATATTTATATATTTATATTTACATATATATAATTTTTTGAGATGGAGTCTCACTCTGTCACCCAGGCTGGAGTGCAGTGGCACAATCTCAGCTCACTGCAACCTCCACCTCCCGGGCTCAAGTGATTCTCCTGCCTCAGCCTCCCAAGTAGCTGGGATTACGGGTGCTCGCCACCATACCCGGTTATTTTTTTTTTTTGTATTTTTAGTAGAGACGGGGTTTCACCATGTTGGCCGGGCTGATCTCAAACTCCTGACCTTAGGTGATCTGCCTGCCTTAGCCTCCCAAAGTGCTGGGATTACAGGCGTGAGCCACCTCAACCAGCCCAAAGACCACTTATTACATGACTGTTTATATTACATATCCAGAATAGGCAAATTCATAAAGATAGAAAGTGGATTAGCGGTTATCAAGAGCTGGAAGGAGGGAGAAATAAGAAGTGTCTGCCAATGAGTATAAGGTTTCTTTTGGGGGGATGATAAAAATATTCTAAAATTAGATAGTGGTGATGTTTGCACAACGTCATGAATATACTAAAATCATGAAACTGTACAGTTTAGAAAAATACTATGGGTACATACCATATTTATGGATGGGAAAATTCAACCTTTGACTATATCCAAAAGGAAGTACGGACTCATAGATCCTCTGGAACAATGACAGAGGCAGCACACAGAGCACTAGTCCCAGGGAGATGCTCATGGAGCAAGACATGGCTGATTAGACAGTGGGTTGCACTGAAGTCTGCAGCTCTGATTAAGGAAGACCTGAATAATTACCTTCCTGGAAAAAGTCTTTTCACAGATTCACTCATTTATTTATTTACCCATTCACATGAAGAGTAGCAGAATATGCCAACCCAAAATATGCCACTTTGGCACACGGATTTTTCTGAGCTGAAGACAATTGAGAAGAAGCAGTTACAAGAAAGGCACTCTGCCCACCCGCACCACCCCATTTGCCCAAAACCAGGACACAAATTTGAAAAAGTGTCCCCCGACAACCCTCCCACACCAGGAAGGATGGAAGTCAATCACTGAAGACAACTCTAGAGCTTCATCAGCCTGGAGATGGCCCCAATGGAATCTACAGCACAAATTTTACTAACTAGCCCTTCTCTTCCATCTGTTCCCCTACACAGTACTATTTACATTCCCATAATTGGTTACCCTAGAGACTTAAAGTTTCACCCAGGCTGGAATGCAGTGGGGTGATCTCAGCTCACTGCAACCTCTGCCTTCTGGACAGGTTCAGGCATTTTCCTGCCTCAGCCTCCCGAGTAGCTGAGATTATAGGCACCACCACCATGCCTGGCTAAATTTTTTTTATATTTTTGGTACAGACATGGTTTCACCCTGTTGGCCAGGCTGGTCTTGAACTCCTTAACATCCTTTTTTAAAAAGATGCTATATAAGCCCATGTTCTAACCGCTCCTTGGTGGTACTCATCGCTAAGTGCACCCATGATGCATATGTTAGGCAACCTCTGTTTTTTTATTAACCTATCTTTTGGCAATCTAATTTACAGGGCCCCAGCCAATGAGCCTAAAATGGGTAGAGGGAAATATATTTTTTTCCTCCCCTACACATATAAGAAATATCTGTCTGGCCCCTGATACATGCCGGGTAACGATCAAGAGCTAAGTGCAAAGGATACAAGAGGTTTACATTCTAGTATCAAACAGACAAGAAATACAAACAAATAAAATTATTTCAAATAGTGACAGACGCCTTGGAGGGAAAAAAGACTGGGTAATGGAATAGAAGTAACTGAGGGATGACTGTGGGCTTAGGCAACTGCTTTAGAAAACATGGTCGGGGAGACCTCTCTGACTAGAACAGTAACAAGCCGCATAACTGTTTAATAAGCTGAAATAGCTGAACCTAAGTAGTTGGCTCCACAAAATGTCCAATAGCAAAGGAAAATCAGGATCCTACTGGAGAGTGTAAAAGTCATCAAGAGCTGACAACAAAGATCTTCACAGCACAGGAAATGTAAACATAAAGGTTGGAGGAGCCCACTTAAGCCCTATGTCTGAAGCTGCCACCCCAGCCTGTGCCTGGTCAGGTCTAGAGGCCCCAGCTGGGTGTTCAGAGGTGCACACAGGGCGCTTGGATTCTGCTGCCCAGCTGGGTCTTAATGGAGAGCCTCTATTAATTATCTGAGCACTGGCATCACTCCCCTGGACTCAAAGCTAAATAAAGCCACCCCAGTTGCCTGGCCGCAAGCTCTCGAAGGTTTAAACAAAACTGTGTCTCAGTGGATGCAACATTTGGCGCTTATCTAAAAGTTTTAATGTCTTTTCGCAGTTAATAATTAGCTCTGCCTTGGTCCTCACAAAGGGTGCCACCAAAACAAAAGCAGACGTTAAGTGTGTTCGCTATCCTTGCCACCGGTATAAATAGGCAAAGGAATGATTAATGAATGGGGGGGATTTAAACACAACAGTGAACAAAGACAAAGGCCCAAGGCTTGATCGACTGCCCACAAACTGAGACAGGCTGTATCCAGAGAGAAGCTGCAGAAAGCCACACACACAAACATCTGCTTAATGGACAGGTTGTGAAGACTTCATTTAACCTTGCGTTATGACAGCCGTAGTGTTTTATTAACATTCTGACATGTTAAGGGGCCAGGGTCAGCAGAGGCAAAACCATGCATTGCTGAGGGAGTTTCCTGGCAGGGGAGGGGAAGTCACATTTTTGTGTGGGTGACCCGAGGAAAACAGAGCAGGTCCAAGCACGTTCCACAACACCCTTCAGGCCCCCTTTGTGAGGTAGGGCTGGAGCCACATTTTAAAAGAGTTGTCTGGATGTTAAACAAAGCAGATGAGGCACCCACATGCATGCCCAGCCTTTGACAGGGCCTGTCCACGCCTCAGAGTGGCCACATTAGAACCTGGGCTAGGCCTCAGCACCGACTCATAAAGAAGGCTGCTCAGAGGCATCTGCCACAGAAGTGTGTAGCGCGGAGGGGCTTTCGGCAGCCATTTGCAGACACAGGAGGGTTTACCGCTGGTTAGCAAACTTTAGTTAGTTCTAAGAGGAAACTTTCGCCCAAAGAGACAGCGGTAGCCCAGTGTTTGGACAGTTGGATTTTGAGTTTCTGGCTACAGATGAGCCTGTGGGAAGCAGCAACTGGCCAAACCCTAAGGAGCCCTGGTTGGCTTTCTGGGTACATCCCCACCTCTCTCTTTATAACCTTTCTTCTCCCTCCCAGGGCTTCCCCACATCAACCAGGTGCCCATTCCCACAGGCTCTGTTTCCAGGTGTCTGATGGGGAAGGATCTGATAAATTAATCCCTGTGGAAGATTTAGGTGATAATGAGCTTAAAGGCTCTCTCCACCCCCTCCAGGGACATTTGCATTTTAATGGAAGACTCCCACAGACCCAAAGGACTTCAAGAACCATAGCGGTGAAACAGTAATTGTGGAGTTTTAGGCTCTAAGGGAGGCCAGAAGGGAGATATTTATGGGCTTGATGAACTTCCTGGTTTCCCCACAGTCACACCACGGAGACCCCTGCCAAAATTTGTAGGCTTTTGTTTCATCTTTTCTCTGCCTACATTACTGAGGTATTGGAAATATCACCTGAGAAAATGGATGCCAAATGCTTTAAAGACAAACACTCAAAAGAAGGTGATGATTATGATTTACTAAATGACAAAAGCTTAGACCAGAGCATACTCTGTGATCAACACCCTTAAATAACAGATGAGGAATGGAAACACTGAAAAATGAGGTTTTCATGTGAGTCACTCAGCAAATCACTTACAGAGCTAGGACCAGGCACTGCCTCCCCTGATTGAAGGCCAAGGCTTTTCCTATTGCACCGTAAGAAAGACTTCTCTTCCGTCCTCAGAGCACATCCTAATCACTCCTTGACTGCTGCATTACAGATGATCCTATTATTTAATTTGTGTTTTATAGCTTTACAGTAATCTAGTGCTTTGTTAGTGCAAAGGAAATACAGAATTCCAGTTCTGGAAAAGTCACCCAAGGAAAGCAAAACATTCAAACCAAAATTCTAGAGGATACCACTTTACATCCACTTAATTGTTATCAAAAGATAATAAATTGGACAATAAGAAGTGCTAGAGAAAATGTATATACACAGAATCTCTACTATTTTGCCAGTGGGAATGTTAAACTAGAACAACTCATTGGAAAACAGGTTGGTATTTTCTAGTAAAGTTGAAAGTATGCATAACTAAAGACCCAGCAACTCTATTCCAAGAGAAACTCTAGGTCACGTGCACCAGGAGATGCTTGTAGGCCTGTTCAAAATAAGCAACAGTAAAGAAAATAACATAATGACCATCTTCTGGAGAATAAACTGTTGCACTTCAATATGATGGAATATTATACAGCATTGAAAATGCAGAAACAGCTGCTATAGCATCAACATAGATGAAGTTTAGAAACACAATGTTGGGGGGCGGAGCAAGATGGCCGAATAGGAACAGCTCCAGTCTCCAACTCCCAGCGCGAGCGACACAGAAGACCGGTGATTTCTGCATTTTCAACTGAGGTACTGGGTTCATCTCACTGGGGAGTGCCGGACGATCGGTGCTGGTCAGCTGCTGCAGCCTGACCAGCGAGAGCTGAAGCAGGGTGAGACATTGCCTCACCTGGGAAGCGCAAGGGGGAAGGGAATCCCTTTTCCTAGCCAGGGGAACTGAGACACACAACACCTGGAAAATCGGGTAACTCCCACCACAATACTGCGCTTTAAGCAAACAGGCACACCAGGAGATCATATCCCACACCTGGCCGGGAGGGTCCCACTCCCACGGAGCCTCCCTCATTGCTAGCACAGCAGTCTGTGATCTACTGGCAAGGCAGTAGCGAGGCTGGGGGAGGGGCGCCCGCCATTGCTGAGACTTAAGTAGGTAAACAAAGCTGCTGGGAAGCTCGAAGTGGGTGGAGCTCACAGCAGCTCAAGGAAACCTGCCTGTCTCTGTAGACTCCACCTCTGGGGACAGGGCACAGTAAACAATAACAAACTCAGCCGACACCTCTGCAGACGCAAACGACTCTGTCTGACAGCTTTGAAGAGAGCAGCGGATCTCCCAACACGGAGGTTGAGATCTGAGAAGGGACAGACTCTCTGCTCAAGTGGGTCCCTGACCCCTGAGTAGCCTAACTGGGAGACATCCCCCACTAGGGGCAGTCTGACACCCCACACCTCACAGGGTGGAGTACACCCCTGAGAGGAAGCTTCCAAAGCAAGAATCAGACAGGTACACTTGCTGTTCAGAAATATTCTATCTTCTGCAGCCTCTGCTGCTGATACCCAGGCAAACAGGGTCTGGAGTGGACCTCAAGCAATCTCCAACAGACCTACAGCTGAAGGTCCTGACTGTTAGAAGGAAAACTATCAAACAGGAAGGACACCTACACCAAAACCCCATCAGTACATCACCATCATCAAAGACCAGAGGCAGATAAAACCACAAAGATGGGGAAAAAGCAGGGCAGAAAAGCTGGAAATTCAAAAAATAAGAGCGCATCTCCCCCGGCAAAGGAGCGCAGCTCATCGCCAGCAACGGATCAAAGCTGGACGGAGAATGACTTTGACGAGATGAGAGAAGAAGGCTTCAGTCCATCAAATTTCTCAGAGCTGAAGGAGGAATTACGTACCCAGCGCAATGAAACTAAAAATCTTGAAAAAAAAGTGGAAGAATTGATGGCTAGAGTAATTAATGCAGAGAAGGTCATAAACGAAATGAAAGAGATGAAAACCATGACACGAGAAATACGCGACAAATGCACAAGCTTCAGTAACCGACTCGATCAACTGGAAGAAAGAGTATCAGCGATTGAGGATCAAATGAATGAAATGAAGCGAGAAGAGAAACCAAAAGAAAAAAGAAGAAAAAGAAATGAACAAAGCCTGCAAGAAGTATGGGATTATGTAAAAAGACCAAATCTACGTCTGATTGGGGTGCCTGAAAGTGAGGGGGAAAATGGAACCAAGTTGGAAAACACTCTTCAGGATATCATCCAGGAGAACTTCCCCAACCTAGTAGGGCAGGCCAACATTCAAATCCAGGAAATACAGAGAACGCCACAAAGATATTCCTCGAGAAGAGCAACTCCAAGACACATAATTGCCAGATTCACCAAAGTTGAAATGAAGGAAAAAATCTTAAGGGCAGCCAGAGAGAAAGGTCGGGTTACCCACAAAGGGAAGCCCATCAGACTAACAGCAGATCTCTCGGCAGAAACTCTACAAGCCAGAAGAGAGTGGGGGCCAATATTCAACATTCTTAAAGAAAAGAATTTTCAACCCAGAATTTCATATCCAGCCAAACTAAGTTTCATAAGTGAAGGAGAAATAAAATCCTTTACAGATAAGCAAATGCTTAGAGATTTTGTCACCACTAGGCCTGCCTTACAAGAGACCCTGAAGGAAGCACTAAACATGGAAAGGAACAACCGGTACCAGCCATTGCAAAAACATGCCAAAATGTAAAGACCATCGAGGCTAGGAAGAAACTGCATCAACTAACGAGCAAAATAACCAGTTAATATCATAATGGCAGGATCAAGTTCACACATAACAATCTTAACCTTAAATGTAAATGGACTAAATGCTCCAATTAAAAGACACAGACTGGCAAACTGGATAAAGAGTCAAGACCCATCAGTCTGCTGTATTCAGGAGACCCATCTCACACGCAGAGACATACATAGGCTCAAAATAAAGGGATGAAGGAAGATTTACCAAGCAAATGGAGAACAAAAAAAAGCGGGGGTTGCAATACTAGTCTCTGATAAAACAGACTTTAAACCATCAAAGATCAAAAGAGACAAAGAAGGCCATTACATAATGGTAAAGGGATCAATTCAACAGGAAGAGCTAACTATCCTAAATATATATGCACCCAATACAGGAGCACCCAGATTCATAAAGCAAGTCCTTAGAGACTTACAAAGAGACTTAGACTCCCATACAATAATAATGGGAGACTTCAACACTCCACTGTCAACATTAGACAGATCAACGAGACAGAAAGTTAACAAGGATATCCAGGAATTGAACTCATCTCTGCAGTAAGCAGACCTAATAGACATCTATAGAACTCTCCACCCCAAATAAACAGAATATACATTCTTCTCAGCACCACATCGTACTTACTCCAAAATTGACCACGTAATTGGAAGTAAAGCACTCCTCAGCAAATGTACAAGAACAGAAATTATAACAAACTGTCTCTCAGACCACAGTGCAATCAAACTAGAACTCAGGACTAAGAAACTCAATCAAAACCGCTCAACTACATGGAAACTGAACAACCTGCTCCTGAATGACTACTGGGTACATAACGAAATGAAGGCAAAAATAAAGATGTTCTTTGAAACCAATGAGAACAAAGATACAACATACCAGAATCTCTGGGACACATTTAAAGCAGTGTGTAGAGGGAAATTTATAGCACTAAATGCCCACAAGAGAAAGCAGGAAAGATCTAAAATTGACACTCTAACATCGCAATTAAAAGAACTAGAGAAGCAAGAGCAAATACATTCGAAAGCTAGCAGAAGGCAAGAAATAACTAAGATCAGAGCAGAACTGAAGGAGATAGAGACACAAAAAAACCCTCCAAAAAATCAATGAATCCAGGAGTTGGTTTTTTGAAAAGATCAACAAAATTGACAGACCACTAGCAAGACTAATAAAGAAGAAAAGAGAGAAGAATCAAATCGACGCAATTAAAAATGATAAAGGGGATATCACCACCGACCCCACAGAAATACAAACTACCATCAGAGAATACTATAAACACCTCTACGCAAATAAACTGGAAAATCTAGAAGAAATGGATAATTTCCTGGACACTTACACTCTTCCAAGACTAAACCAGGAAGAAGTTGAATCCCTGAATAGACCAATAGCAGGCTCTGAAATTGAGGCAATAATTAATAGCCTACCAACGAAAAAAAGTCCAGGACCAGATGGATTTACAGCTGAATTCTACCAGAGGTACAAGGAGGAGTTGGTACCATTCCTTCTGAAACTATTCCAATCAATAGAAAAAGAGGGAATCCTCCCTAACTCATTTTATGAGGCCAACATCATCCTGATACCAAAGCCTGGCAGAGACGCAACAAAAAAAGAGAATTTTAGACCAATATCCCTGATGAACATCGATGCAAAAATCCTCAATAAAATACTGGCAAACCGGATTCAGCAACACATCAAAAAGCTTATCCACCATGATCAAGTGGGCTTCATCCCTGGGATGCAAGGCTGGTTCAACATTCGCAAATCAATAAACATAATCCAGCATATAAACAGAACCAAAGACAAGAACCACATGATTATCTCAATAGATGCAGAAAAGGCTTTTGACAAAATTCAACAGCCCTTCATGCTAAAAACGCTCAATAAATTCGGTATTGATGGAACGTACCTCAAAATAATAAGAGCTATTTATGACAAACCCACAGCCAATATCATACTGAATGGGCAAAAACTGGAAAAATTCCCTTTGAAAACTGGCACAAGACAGGGATGCCCTCTCTCACCACTCCTATTCAACATAGTGTTGGAAGTTCTGGCTAGGGCAATTAGGCAAGAGAAAGAAATCAAGGGTATTCAGTTAGGAAAAGAAGAAGTCAAATTGTCCCTGTTTGCAGATGACATGATTGTATATTTAGAAAACCCTATTGTCTCAGCCCAAAATCTCCTTAAGCTGATAAGCAACTTCAGCAAAGTCTCAGGATACAAAATTAATGTGCAAAAATCACAAGCATTCTTATACACCAGTAACAGACAAACAGAGAGCCAAATCAGGAATGAACTTCCATTCATAACTGCTTCAAAGAGAATAAAATACCTAGGAATCCAACTTACAAGGGATGTAAAGGACCTCTTCAAGGAGAACTACAAACCACTGCTCAGTGAAATAAAAGAGGACACAAACAAATGGAAGAACATACCATGCTCATGGATAGGAAGAATCAATATCGTGAAAATGGCCATACTGCCCAAGGTAATTTATAGATTCAATGCCATCCCCATCAAGCTACCAATGAGTTTCTTCACAGAATTGGAAAAAACTGCTTTAAAGTTCATATGGAACCAAAAAAGAGCCCGCATCTCCAAGACAATCCTAAGTCAAAAGAACAAAGCTGGAGGCATCACGCTACCTGACTTCAAACTATACTACAAGGCTACAGTAACCAAAACAGCATGGTACTGGTACCAAAACAGAGATATAGACCAATGGAACAGAACAGAGTCCTCAGAAATAATACCACACATCTACAGCCATCTGATCTTTGACAAACCTGAGAGAAACAAGAAATGGGGAAAGGATTCCCTATTTAATAAATGGTGCTGGGAAAATTGGCTAGCCATAAGTAGAAAGCTGAAACTGGATCCTTTCCTTACTCCTTATATGAAAATTAATTCAAGATGGATTAGAGACTTAAATGTTAGACCTAATACCATAAAAATCCTAGAGGAAAACCTAGGTAGTACCATTCAGGACATAGGCATGGGCAAAGACTTCATGTCTAAAACACCAACGGCAGCAAAAGCCAAAATTGATAAATGGGATCTCATTAAACTAAAGAGCTTCTGCACAGCAAAAGAAACTACCATCAGAGTGAACAGGCAACCTACAGAATGGGAGAAAATTTTTGCAATCTACTCGTCTGACAAAGGGCTAATATCCAGAATCTACAAAGAACTCAATCAAATTTACAAGAAAAAAACAAACAACCCCATCAAAAAGTGGGCAAAGTATATGAACAGACATTTCTCAAAAGAAGACATTCATACAGCCAACAGACACATAAAAAAATGCTCATCATCACTGGCCATCAGAGAAATGCAAATCAAAAGCACAATGAGATACCATCTCACACCAGTTAGAATGGCGATCATTAAAAAGTCAGGAAACAACAGGTGCTGGAGAGGATGTGGAGAAATAGGAACACTTTTACACTGTTGGTGGGACTGTAAACTAGTTCAACCATTATGGAAAACAGTATGGCGATTCCTCAAGGATCTAGAACTAGATGTACCATATGACCCAGCCATCCCATTACTGGGTATATACCCAAAGGACTATAAATTATGCTGCTATAAAGACACATGCACATGTATGTTTATTGCAGCACTATTCACAATAGCAAAGACTTGGAATCAACCCAAATGTCCATCAGTGACAGACTGGATTAAGAAAATGTGGCACATATACACCATGGAATACTATGCAGCCATCAAAAAGGATGAGTTTGTGTCCTTTGTAGGGACATGGATGCAGCTGGAAACCATCATTCTTAGCAAACTATCACAAGAACAGAAAACCAAACACCGCATGTTCTCACTCATAGGTGGGAACTGAACAATGAGATCACTTGGACTCAGGAAGGGGAACATCACACACCAGGGCCTATCATGGGGAGGGGGGAGGGGGGAGGGATTGCATTGGGAGTTATACCTAATGTAAATGACGAGTTGATGGGTGCAGCACACCAACATGGCACAAGTATACATATGTAACAAACCTGCACATTATGCACATGTACCCTACAACTTAAAGTATAATAATAATAAATAAATTTTAAAAAAAAAAGATCTTGAAGATTAGTGGCATCCTAATCCCAACAGAATAAAATAAAAGTTGTTCTATTTTAAAAAAAAAAAAAAAAAAAAAAGAAACACAATGTTGAGTGAAAAAAGTAAATCCCAGAAAAAAAAAAATCAAGCGTGACAAGCTTTCTTTTTCTAAAGTTTTAAATAACCCCAAGCTAAGCAATATATTATTTAGGTACATAAATGTATTTGCAGTGAAATATTTTAAAAATGAAATGTCATATTACACACAAAATTCAAGATAATGATTACACTGAAGAGGACCACATAGAAAAACATAAGATATTATCTATATTCTAATTCTTGGGTTGGTCCATTCATTGCATTTTTAAGGCTATATAAACACACACATAATTATAAATACTATGCATAAACCAACTGATAGTGTGTCATAAACCAAGAATTATGATTAATTCAATTCCATGCACCTGAAATCCATTGAAAGAAAAAAAAAATCACCTACATTGGGGATAGCCAAATCTTAAAACAGAAAAAGATGTCTTCCAGTACTGACCTTGAAGTAGAAAATTTCTTGCAGCCTAGGACCATGGACAAGCTATGGACAGAGACAAGGTGAAAAGTTGAGATAAGGGCTTCTCCCAAAACTAGCCCAACTGGGGCAGTATTATGAGTCAAGAGTAGAATCTAGGTAAGGGGGCAACATGTAAGTGCATCCATGATTCAAACAGGAGATCCAGTAGAAGTTAGAATAGACAAAGGAACTAAAGCTCCGCACAAAACAATTAAAACAAGACAGAAAAGAACTAGGAGGACAGTTATGTTGAAGTCAAGTTGACAGTAAAAAGCAAAAACCAAAGGTGCAGGTAAAACTCTGTGGTTTGCAAACCTTAGAAAGAATTATGCTTTGGGGCTGATGAACCAAGGGGCTTGAAAGCTGGATATAGGTCCAATTTCAGAGAGATTTGTGACAAGACTATAATCTCCAATCTAGGTCACCTTTCAAATTTAATAAGGTCTCATTAATTTGAACAAAACTAATTTGGAATGGCTGGAATAATCAGGCTGGAATGGAACTGATCTTTCAACTATAAAAATAGTGTTTACTCAGCAAATTAATAGTATGAGACACATCAGGTGGGAGTACTTAACCTACTTAGGTGTACAAACTTGACATACATATCTAAATTCATTTGTTCTATAACAATCAGTATGTTAATTACACATGATCTTTAACTAGACATTAAAAGAGGTTCTCAACTGAAGGGCACTGCACCAGCCACTACTATGTATTACCAGGTGTATTTCAAAGTATTAATTAAAACTGTGCTTTGAAAATAATCTTTTAGTAATCCATTGCTGCCAAAAAGGGTTATAGGAGAGGAAAGATCATTTTATCTCCACCCTTCATGTTCTTAGTTGGAATGGACCCCCATAACAAAAGACAGATTAACAGAGAAAACAAACAGAAGCTTATTAACATGTGTGATGTAGCAGCAAAGAGAATCTTCCCCTCCTCTTCTGAAAGTTTGAGCCTGCTGAAAGAAACTGACAATAGATTAGCAGAAAAGGCATACACATTTATTAATGTGCTGGTGTGCATGGGAGCCATACAAAATATGAGACTCAAAGAAGGACCAGATCGTTCAAGCTTAAATACTGCCCTCTTCATAGGGGAAAGGGAGATGGGGGAATGTAGGCAATTTTGAAAAGGGTATGATTTTTAGGAGAGTCAGCTGGGCCCAAAGAATAGTTTGTAAATAGGCAATAGTTTCTAAATAATTCTTTTTGGAAATGGAATGGGACCAAAGAACAGAAAACAGCTTGTGACAAAGTCTGTCTAGGTGTGGTAGGATTCCTTAGTCTTCCTTCCTGCAATGTGAGTTTAATCTTTTCTGGCTAATGAAATTTCAGGGAGGAGATCGAAGGCAATTGTGTCCATTCTTCTCGAGAAGCTTCAAATGAGAGCACTTCAGAGAGAGAGAGAGAGAGAGAGAGAGAGACAGAGAGAGACAGAGAGAGAGAGAGAGAGAGAGTTCCACCCTGTACTTGGGGAGAGAAACAGAAGGTGAGAAAGTCTTTGGTTCTGAACCTGCTTCTAAGATCTTTTCATTTGCTTCATTCAAAGTTCCCCGGCTGCCAAAGTGCCATCCTTTGGGATGCTGTTTTCTGAGCTTCAACGATAACTCATTTATACAAGGGAGATACCCAGAAAAGAAGTGAGCGAATCTCAAAGAGGTGGCTTGAGTTCAGGTTTAAATACCATCTTCAAATGAAACAGAGAAAGAAGGATATTGGGTGGGAGTGGAGGGAGACATGTACTTGGGAGGTATCCAGGTGAAGTACGGTCCACAAAAAAGATTTCAGATTTCAGATTTTGTTCTGCAGATTTCAGTTGGCACCTTCTCCAATGAAAGAAATCTCTGGTGATGCAGTCATCTTTCTTTTCTTGGTACAGAGAGAAGACACCTTTATGAACGGAAATTTCCTTGATAGATGTAAATTTCCCTTATAACAGGGTAACTCTTATTCTTTTGTCAGAGCTTCTCCTATGGCTGTAGTCCTCCAAATAATCAGCTCAAAATAATCCTTATGCTAGAGAGGCATATTTTGGGGTGGCATATTCTGGTTTCCAAAGGGTGGAGATTGGCTCAGACTGAAACAGAGCTTAAACTCAAATTTAAAAGTCAATGAAAACAGTCCTTTGTGTTCTGGAAGATGACACAAACGGGGTCAGAAAATTGATTTCAGTCACCCCACTTTCCAAACAGTATTTGAACTGGAAGGCACCTCCATCCCCAGAGAGGCACTGTCCCTCCTAAACATGCCCCACAGAGAGATTTAAAAGCCACTGTCTCTTCTTCAGGGCCTGATATGGTCTAAGAAAACTGCTAACCTGCTTTTTCATCTCAATAACTGTCAGAAGAATAACACGTGCACTCTTAGTTTGACACACAGTCAGGTCTCTTTGGGTCCCCTAGCTGTGTCTACTTTTCTGTACTAGGAAAACACTGTCATAATTCTAAAACAAGTTCGAAAGAAACTGAAGAGTCAAGTTCCCCATCAGTATCAAGTTTTGAAAGTACACGAAAGATCAAGGGGGATACACAGTGTTTTTATAAGAACTAGACCACCAGAGTTTCACACATATAAAAACAGTTAGATGGCAACATATTGCCTTGGAAATGACTGACAAGTTTCTATCAACAGACTTAGAAATTATGGCTACCAAATCAAAACATCAGTTTATGCATAATATTTGAAACCAGAGTGAGTAAGCATGTGGGTCTGCACGTTTGAACAGGAAGGTGGTAAATTAAACAGGGGTTTGTGAAAAAAAATTATTAAATAGGTTAAATTGCAGGATAATATGCAAAAAAATTTTAACTAAATATGATGTACTTGAAGTATGAATATAATAAATGAGAAGGGTCTTGCAAGATCACTTAATTCATCTGCTAAGAGCATCATTCAGTATTTTTCTTTTTAAATTTTCTAACAGCTCTGTTATTGTGGGGCTGGCTGAAAAAAAAAAATTTCCAGTCCTTTTAGTAAATGTACACTAGAGTGAGTTTAATTGCTGTGAAGTCTAATGTTCTCTGTCTTTGAAACAGTTCAGGAAGGAAGGCACAGAGCTTTTTCTAATTTGGCAGCAAAGGAATACAGCAATTTTATCTCCACTTGTTTTTTGGAGGTGCAGATGAACACACCAAACTAAAGGGCACTGGAAAGATAAGTTTCCATGACATCCACAGTAACTCTTTTATATTGCCGATTGGCTATTCTATATGTAGCATTCAGAGGCAAATATAAAAAAAAATGATGTAAAGCCAAAATTATTTCCTTGATAACACTTGTTTTAAACACCTTGCCACTAAATAGCTAAAAGTCTCCAAAGTGAATGCATAAACCATATAAAAGCCACAAGCATACGTACATAAATTCTTAAGATTAAAGTAATAACTTCTAGAAAAAGGTGGGAGAAAACACACTACAATAAATCTATTTGTAATGGTATTTGGGCTCTACCAACTGCTTTCATTGGTCTCCAGTGGCTTACATATAAAACAATACATTTGATGTATGATTTCAATTCCTTATGGAAAACTGTTCTATCTACAAGCAGCCTGTCAAAAAGAATGCCAAAAAAACTCACTCTGCGTCCCAATATGAGGCAGGACTTTAAGATATAACTTAAGGTCACCATTTGTTCTTGCTTGGTCAGGTTTAAGACTATAATTGAGGAATGCCCAACCTGGGGAAGGCAAGCAAATGGGGGGAGTAGGTTTATTTATAGTGAAATAGAAATAGGCAAGGTGTCAGAGCTTGAAGTTAAATGGCATTGTTTTGCAGAGAGAGTGGCTCTACAAAATGGGCAAAATTCAAGGAGTGGCTCTCTGGAAGCTGCCCAGAACCTGTCCCCCACCTGTCAGCCAAAGGCACATGGCAGCTGTCAGCTCCAGAAAACCACTCTTGGACCCAGGAATCTGTTTTGCTATTATTGAGGAGTACTCTGGGGGGGAAAAGTTGCCGCAGAATGAAAACAAATGCCATTCTAATTGGCCTGTAAATTGTAGCCCTTCATCATTAGAACATGGCTCTGTGTTTCAGCCATCATTTCTTAATCCCAAATTAAAGTTGTCTGGGTTTAAACAGGGAATTATAAGATAAAAAATGTCTACAGTTGCAAAAGGGCAATACACAACTCCCGTGAGCTATCCTCCCTGAAATTATAATCCTCCCAAAACATTCTCCTAATTTAGTTCTCACCACTCCTCAGTTCTTCCTTCTGTTCCTAATTTTAGAATCACAGTTCCCCCAGCCAACCCCACGGATCCCTCTGTGATCAAGTCTAAAAGGGACACTCAGCTTTGTCATGATTCTGACACATTGTCACCCCAAGTCAAAGTTTAGGGGTTTTTTTTGTTTTTTTGTTTTTTTTGCCACAGGGATTATATTTGTTTTTTCAAAATAGTAGTTTTAAAATAAATGTATTTCATTGTTTTTAGTGTTGTTTATGATAGACTTCGGTCATTTGTTGAGCATTGTGACATCTGTCTATGGCATAAACTCCATTTCACAAAGGAAGGGCCTAGCTACAGCACATCTCATCACTTCTCCTGACTCCCAGGAGGGCCTTTCTTAGTTTTAATCCTCTTTAGGGAAGTATGAACCAATGCTAGTGGAAAATGTGATCAAGTAAATCACATTCCATCAACAAATTCCATCTACCATAAGTTCCTCCCCAAGGCCCTTTCCTCCAGTCTAACCTGCATGGACAATGGACAAGCATTGTTGCCCCTCAACTTGGTGAATAATTGGAGGCTATCATTAAGTAAGACCTCATCAAGTGAGATTAATTATTCAACACTGTTTACAGCCAAGGCACAAAGACATTGTCCATATAAGTATATCTTCCTTGGCTGAGCTGATTATAGCTAGAGACAGGAATGGCTGATACAAAATAATGAGGTAGCCAAGTGTATCATATTAACTCTAAGGGTTTTAGCTTAAGGAATAGCCAGCATGGGATGGGAATGTCCAAGAATGCTTGACAGAAGGCTTGGGAATTGAACAGGAACTAAAGGAAGGGTCAGTAGTATCAACACAGCACAGTGGTGGAGGGTGGCCCTTCCAAAAGGAGGCAACAGCATAAACAAAAGCAAGGAGGTAAGAATGGTTTGGTGTAAGGTGGTCTAAGGCAGCAAAATAACATGAGCTGTACAGGAGGGGTAGGCAGGCATTGCTAAGTGCAGTTTTTTGGTGTTACCTCCTGGATCCTCTCCAAGTACCACAAACCTCCTTTGAGTGACAGGTCACAAATGCTGTCTCTGGTTGGGGCCTGACATATAGGTATCCTTAACATTACCCACATAGAAGTGCTGCCTTGGGCTATTAATACACTTGGTCCTCCTCAGCCTGATATATTATATGGTCCATCACATAGTTTCAGTAAACAAATATTGACTATATTGGGTTTTTAAAACTTATGCAAAATATAGATATAGAAAGTTTAAGAACAAAAAAGTATTCATCTATTTTATACAAATAAACATCTTAATCTCTAAACTTGCTATATCTACATTTTTTGGACAAGTTTTTATCAAATATAGTCATTTTTGCTGCTGTTTTATTTCAAATATGTTTAAAAGTTCACTTGTATGTAAATATGTTTCTGGAAGACACAAAAGCTTCCTCCTTACTAACTCAAGACTTAATCATTTGCACATATTAGGTAATAGTTTACTCATGATATTGAATCTCCCTTATATATCAGCATGTGAACCAGATAATATAAACAATATTGAGCCAGTTTTAACAAACTTCTAATACAAAGTTTCCATGGGGAATTTTTTCTCCCAAGTGACAATGTATTGGCAAAACAATAAATCCAGCATAAGGCACTGACTTCTGCAAAAACGGAATCATCAAGGGAATTCTTCTCTCTAAAGTGCCATTCACAAAAAGAAAATTCCCTATAAATGCCCACATTCTGAGCTTCATATTATTTTTTAAAGAAAACCTTTTTTGCTAAAACTTTTGTGTACCTCTGGAGTTCACTGACTTCGTAAATTGAAAAGTAGTAAATTTTCCTGGTACAAATATCATATAAAAAATGCCTTTTCCAAGAAAGTTCAAGATTAAAGTCTCATCCATTCATTCATTTAACAAATATTTATCAAGTAGTTACTACGTGCCCACTCTTAGATCAGACATGACACAACTCCTGCTTCAAGATAACGATCTATGCCTTAAACTACAAGATAAAGCACTGAAGGTAGAATCTCTTGAATTAAAGTTCTTGGGTAATACAGTTACAGGTTGAATTGTGTTCTCCCAAAAAGATGTTGAAGTCCTAACCCCGGGTAACTGTGAATGTAACCTTATTTGGAAACAGGGTCTTTGCAGATGATCAAATTAAGATAAGGTCATTAGGATGGGCCCAAATCCAATATGACTGATGTCCTCAAAAAAAAGGAAAAATTTGAACACAAGGACAGACATCCATAGAGGGAAGACAAGGTGAAGACAGAGTAAAAATGCCATCTACAAGTCAAGGAGTACCTGAGGCTGTCAGGAGCTAGGAGACAGGAATGGAATAGATTCTCTCTCACAGCCCTCAGAAGGAACCAGCCCTTGCAGATACATTGATTTTAGACTTCTGGCCTCCAGAAATGTAAGACAATAAATTTCTGCTGTTTAAACCACCTAGTTGGTTGGGCTTTGTTAGAGCAGTTTTAGGGAAATAATACAAATAGCTTTTAAACCTTTCAAGATGAATGCCAAATAGGTGACCACTTCCCAAGACAGAAGCCTTGAAGGGTTACCAAAAGCACAAAAAATGTAAAACTCCATTCATCATGGTGCATTAAGACTACCACTTAAATCTCAAATCAAATCCACCTTACAGGGACCACATGCCTCTGTTTGGTGCTGTCCCTTGGCATTTCATCAAGGGCTTTCTTTCACTCAGAACAGAGATGCACTATGGATGATCTGCCAATGCTAGTACATTTGTGGGCATTATGAGATCTTCAGTGGCGGCCCTTCTCTTCTGGTCCAAGAGGGTCCCTCTGTATAGGGTAATTCACGCTCCATGAAATTTTTATAAAACCACTTGATGTCATGATGATTATTTACCTGTCACTGTCTCATCTACAAATTCTTGAGCATAGGTAAAACCTTTCCTCTAACAATACCAACTAAACTGGTAGAAGAGTTCGAAACACTGTTTTTAAATGTTCAAAGGCTGCTGAAATGTTCTCCTGGGTGTTGGGCCCTTTGGTGTTCTGCTATTTTCTTTTTCCATTTCATAATTCTCTTCTGTGGAGTCACTTCTTTTCTAGCATGATTTTGCCTCATAGTTGTATGACTTGCTTTTAGAATTCATTTAGCAATTTGTAAGTAATGTATCAAATTTTATTGGAGGGAAATCCTATTATATGATAAGGTTGAAGTTTTCTACCTTAATTCCTCTCCACCCCCTGACCAATTACTAAGGAATCTGTTGGGTCAATCACTCAAATTATATAACTAGGTCACCTGACTTTATATTTGTCAGTACCCTTTCTTTCAAAGAAAAAAAAATCAATAAATGGGATGCCTTTAATAGAGAGTGAATTAATAGAGATCAGCTCATAATAAAATAGCTATTTTCAGCAGTTATTGCCTAGAAATGATTGTTAGGTCATCACCTGGGTTTGCGGCTATAATAGTGTCAACCAGGAAAGAGAAGATAGCTGTGGACTGAAAGACCTTTGCAAGGTGGTATTTTTTGTTCCCATATTAGGAGGGGTCTCAGTGCTAAGGCCACAGCTGGGGAACAAACAAGGAGTCAGCATCACCACCAACCTTTCATCTCAATCTGAACGAAAACATTTGGGTCTCACTCCAACCTTGGGAACATGGCTTGAAATAAAACCATGAATTTCGCTGCGAAGTCCCACCATCATCAGATGCCCCAATTTCCCAAAAGCTGGCCCCAACAGCCGCTGCTGCCTGGGCAGCTTCTCCAGACTGCCCAGGTTCTCTCAGAAGCTGGATCCATGGGTGTGATTCATCTTTGTCAGGAATGGTTACAAACCCTGCCTTAGGAGTGGTTGATTAAAGCAAAGGGTCAGCTGTAGAATGGCTGTAGTGCCTCTAAAGCTCTCTGAGATGATGCTGTAATTAAAACAGCATGCAGTTCTCTGTTCCTGGACTTTGTTGGGAGTGGGGGAGGCGAGGACAGCCAAAGAGTTTTGGCAAAGCCAGGGCCTGTGGCAGAGCTGACTGACCAGACAGTTCCAAGGCAACAGCAGGCGCCTCACCACCCAAGCTGGTCCCTGTGGGCACCCAACAGCTTTGCCTGACTTGCCTCCCTCACCCTCATCCTCATCTCCCCCCTTCCCATCCCCAACTTCAGTGCGGGGTTGTCCTATCTTTTGTTCTGGCAGAGATAAGATGTATAAATGATGAGCGGTTGACAAAGTGTACTTCAGTGCCGCAGGCAGCTCATCAATCATTTTCCACATGTCGACGGGTAATTGATGCAAACCCTGCAGGCGAAGCTCCATCAGGTGAGAGGAGGGAAGAATTAAATCTGCTGTCAGGAGCCAGGCAGCTGATCTGTATTTAACATTCTTTTTAATTTAGCACTTGTTTGTTTTAAGCTGAGTTTGCAGGCCCCTCCTTGCTCTCCAAACGTTGGGGAGTGGTCTGGCGTTTACTGACCCTACCCACACCCGGGGGCCTGAATCCATGGGTTTCCTGGGCAAGGTTCTGGGGAAGGAAAGCAGACAAGACCACCCAGGACTGGTAGGGAGGTGCAGGGAAACTTTCTTTCTGCCTAAGTGACACTTAACATCAAAGGCCAGGCTGTCAAGCAATTATCTGTCAACAGGTCAGGATGGCAGGTGCTACCTGCACACAAGGAAAAAAACACTTATTGCTTTCTTAAGAAAATTTACACACACACACACACAAAATAATCCAGCCTCATATTTCCTTTATGAAATGAGATTAAGTAACACTTAGCATAGCGTTGAAGAGGTTTTGGTTTCCTTATTTCCCTTGCTTCAACCAAACAATTCCCAAGTGAAGTCACCCTTAGAAGGTGCTTGTCGGCCGGGCTCTGAGGCTCACGCTTGTAATCCCTGCACTTTGGGAGGCCGAGGCGGGTGGATCACGAGAGCAGGAGAGATTGAGACCATCCTGGTTAACACGGTGAAACCCCGTCTCTACAAAAAATACACAAAAAAAACTAGCCGGGCGAGGTAGCGGGCGCCTGTAGTCCCAGCTACTCTACTCGGGAGGCTGAGGCAGGAGAATGGCGTGAACCCGGGAGGCGGAGCTCGCAGTGAGCGGAGATCGCCCCACTGCACTCCAGCCTGGGCGACAGAGCGAGACTCTGTCTCAAAAAAAAAAAAAAAAAAAAAAAAAAAAGCTGCTTGTCAGCCGGTGAAATCTGAGAATCAGAATGATGAATGGTCAAGACTCTGTAAGTTTCACTGTCTAGTGGACTCCAGCTTGTTCAATCACTGGCCTCCAGCACTCATACTCATGCGCTCACCTACACATGTAAACACACACGCTCCCACAAAACTTTCCCAGTCTGCAGAAATCTTTGCTTTTGGTAACTCAGGCATTCTGGTGAATGGAAAATTACCACATCTGCCACAATCACCAATTTGCAAAAGAATGATAATATAATTTATAAGACCTTTAACTCCAACGTGACCCTTAATGTCATCTTGCAGTGCCTTAGGGTCATTCATATGAATATGATGTAATAAAAAATGTTGTGCTTGATAGAATACCAGATAAACCAGCTTCTATTAGATTTCATTTTCTACAAGGAAATGAGCTGACATCTAAGAGACTCAATCCTAATAGCCAGGCATCAGTCCCTGAAGTTGTCATTACACCATCTCATCGGAAAAGCAGATGTCTCTCAAAGCACAGGTCTGCTCTCACCCTGCCTTCCTGCTTCTTGGGCTCCAAAATCACATCTCTATTTTGGTGAAGCCCAGAAGTATAAGTAAAGAGCACGTGATGTTCCAGGATCATAGAGAGGACCAAAAGACCTCCCTACCCCATAGGTTTTTATGTTTGCAAATCTAACCTCAGGCTCCTCTTAACCAACCTCACAAGTGGAAGACTTACGAAGAGAAAGGCACTGCCATGATCACACTGAATGGAGCATTCAAGATTTGCATCTTGAATTGGACTGGAGGTAAATTAGAGTCTAGATCTTTTTAAATGCTTAAGGAACATTAACCATCATCAGCCATATATATTTATTCACTTAACCTTTCAACAAATGCTTAGTACATACCTATCATGTTCTAAGCACAGGAGCTGGGCTGACAGTATAGCTGTTTGTTGTACAGATCCTCGGTAGCTGACAAGTTCACAAAACTACTATGATATAAAGTGTCAAATGCCCTGTCAACGGACAATTCAGAGAGAATGTGCATGGCTAATACGCACATTTTTGAAATGTTCACTCTCACTAGAAATTAGAGCAATGCAACATGAATTAAAATAAAAGGGTTTTTCTTTAAAAAAAAAAAAAAACAAACTCAAAATAGCAAAAGGTAGCAAGAAAATAATACCTAGGGTTATATAGAGTATGGAAAAACGGGCCCCAGTACACAGACAGTAGAGAATAAATGGAATAATATTGCCTAAAAGGCAATTTTGCAATATGCATCAAAGATCTTAAATATTTCTAAGACTATTTCCTAAACTAATAATTGCAGGTATATACAAGATTTAAACATAAAAATGTCCATCGAAAATATCCTAATACCTCACACTAGAAATGGTATATGATGCCCACGTGATGAGGGATGAAGGGCTATGGCACCTCAGGGGTGATTCTGTTTGGCTGAGAGGAATTAGGGAAAGACTGCTGGGAGAAGTGGCTTTATACTGAGTCCTGAACAATGAATAGGAGTGTGGTATGCTGTTCCAGACAAGGATACAATAGGAAAGTGGGTGGATGGGAACTGAAAGGGCAGAGAAAGAAGAAAGTAAAGAGCATGTGTGACAAGCAGGAGTCGGCCAATTCAGCGGAAGCACCAAGATGGTGAAGGGGGCAGTGGAAAGAGCAGCTCCCTGACGCAATAAGCTGCAACAGGTTGCGCTGGACCATAAATGGGCATTTTTGGTAGGTAACGGGGTGGCCCTCACTGCTTTTCAGCATGAAAAAAGACGTAATCAAAATCATGCCCTTGGAAGATTACTCCACTTGCATTGTATAAGATAGGCTAGGCGGGGGGCCAGGCATGGTGGCTCACACCTGTAATCCCAGCACTTTGGAAGGCCGAAGCGGGTGGATCACCTGAGGTCAGGAGTTCAAGACCAGCCTGGCCAACATGGTGAAACCCCGTCTCTACTAAAAAAGTACAAAACATTAGCTGGGTGTGGTGACGAGCACCTGTAATCCCAGCTACTTGGAAGGCTGAGGCAGAAGAATAGCTTGAACCCAGGAGGCAGAGGTTGCAGTGAGCCAAGATCATACCTTTGTACTCCAGCCTGGGTAACAAGAGTGAAACTTTGTCTCATAAAGAAAAAAAAAGATAGGCTAAGCTGGGTAGACACAAAAGGCAGGGAGACAGGATAGATTATCACAACAGTCATGCAAACTGTTCACCTACAAACAATACGCTTTCCCTTCTCACACAAGGCAAAACACAGTCTGGTTTAGTTTCACAGAACAGCAGCTTCTGACCGAAGAAGTTTTTCTTTTTTTTAAAAGTCTACGTATCAAAACACAGGCTAACAAATGATCAGTCTCCATTTACAAGTTATCAGAACCTGTTATCAATCCCTAATTAAAATTTAAAGATACAAAGAATTTTAAGACATTTTAAACACACAGAGTAATTGAGAGTAACAGAGGTGAGGTTCCACACTAGTAGCCTGCCCAAATGGGGTTCCTTACTAATAACTTGATGGGCTAGCAACATGTAGCAATTTTTGAATATTTATGGCTAAAGGTGTAAGAAAATATTCTGGATGAGTCTAAGTGGATATTGGGTATGAAGCTGGGAACTCATTCTGAACCCAGTATCTTTTGCATCTACTGATTTACAGTAGTCAAGAAGTGTCCTAAAAAAAAGAATTTGAGCAGCCACAGTGACTGGTGTTCAGATATAATATTAGTAGTTAATATTTATCAAGGGCTTACTACATGCCAGGTACTCCTCAAAATACAAAAGAAAACCTCATTTATTCTGTATAATAGCCTTTATAAAGTAAACATGATTATTACCGCATTTTACATATGAAGAAACTGAAATCAGAGAGGTTAAGTAATTTACCCAGGGTAGCAAAGTCAGAGAGTAGAAGAGCTAGGAATTGAACCCAGGTAGTCTGGTTGAAGACCCCTTGCTATGAACTTCTACTTTAGACTATTTCCCACTAGAACACTTCCTAGACCACTGGAAGGCATGGCAGTGGAAGGGGTGTGTGTGTATGTATATACAAGTGTGGGTGTTAGGGAAAGGTGAGAAACAGAACCCCAGTGGTAAAGAGCAGAACTGTGGAACCCCACACTGAGAAGAGGCTTCCTAGGGAAGGAAGATCCACAAACAAGCCTGGTTTAGCAAAAGGACCTGAGGGTAGGAGAGAACAGTGGTTCTGGGTATTTCTTAGAACCTTCCCCCACCCACTCCTGCAGCATTAGCCATGTGCACATCCTCTAGGGAGAGGGGGACAGAGCTGAGTACCCTATGCCCAAGAAGCCTTGCCATGAGCTCTCTCCAAACTAAAGATCTATTTCAGGAGACCAGTGTTCAGTCTCCGAACCAATCTGCAGTGGGAGCTACAAATAATCTTCTGCCCACTGGAGATGGCAATTTGGGCAATAGCCTGGCCAGAAGTAGGAGAGTGAGGCCTGGCTGAAGGTGGGCCTGAAAAGGCAAGGGCCCTGGCAGGCTAAGGGGTAGGACTGCAGGATGGAGGAACACCAATGGCCAAGCTGGGAGCTTGAGCAAAGTGAAGGGGGAGTCAGCCCACAGATGAGTGACAGTAATGGGCATGCCAGCAGCCCAGGGTTCACTTGTCAACTGGATGGCCCTGGCACTGCTGGTATTGGTTAGGAAGCACACTGGAATGATGCTTGAGAATCAAGTCACCCTTCCTAAGGGACTCTGGAGGTGTCAAAGAGAGAACCATGAGGAGTGGGAGATGCTGAGAAGCACCAATATTTTAAAATTGTATTTAAATTATTTATCACTTTCATATGTGCAACAGAGGGTTTATTTCACTTAGGATAGATAAGTCTCCAATTCGACTCCACTGAGTATCCCTCACAGATGTTAGAATAAGGTAGATGCTCCTTGGAACACAGCCAGGAGGTCCTCTAGCACATGAATTTGCATCAGATGGAATACATCCTGCTCAACACTTTCGCGTCTGTAATGATTGCCTTCCTGATGAGCTCTGGGCTAGACAGTGGGGAATCGTGTCAATCACAAAGGCCCTTGACCTTGTACTCTAGGGCATGCTACTCCCAGGGACTGGTCCAAGGCCTCTCTAGAGTCTTTGGGCATCTTCACAGATGGGAGGAGTTCAAGGATGGATCTCACTGCAAGGATTTTTCACACTGAGGATCATAAGCATCCATCATCTCCATCAAGCCAAGTGCATGGATTTACTTTGAGCTGATGTAGCCTCCGGCCTCACTCACTGAGCTACCACTTCCCACACATTCCCAGTCAGTTTGCTTTTAATTTCTGCAAGTAGGAGCTCTCTTTGTTGACAAGAGTTGCACAGGCTGACATCAGGGGCCACATTCTTGAGCCACCTCCCACTCTTGACCTGAAAAGGATTGACAGAACTTCAGCCTCCTGCTCTTCATTGTTCACATCCACACCAACTCAGGGGTTCCCATCTGTGCTGCCCCTGTGACTTGCATCCAGCAGGAACACTGCGGCAGACTTGGGAGCTGTCCCAGGATCTGAAAACCCTCATTTTCCTCCACACACACACCTTCTGTTTTTTCTGTTGCCATCTAGAACCTGCTTTTCCCGATACCTGGAAATGCCTGCTTTTCCTGTTACCATCTAGAACCTGAATTCCACCGCAAAAGAAAAACGGAATCCAGACAAGTTATTGGAGAACGAATTCCTTTGCTAATTCTCTCCTTTCACCTCTAAACACAACTACCAGACTTTGATTTTATGGGCAAGTATTAGTGAGCAGAAGCACTTATACACTGATCTGAACCAGTAGGTGGCTAGTTTGTTGGTTTTTTTTAAGTTGGTTAAAATGCTACATTCATATGTAAACGTTTTAATTTAAATCATGTGAATCAAATTAATTTGCTGCTCTTTCCATATTGGCTTAGGCCTTTTCTTTTGCATATGGATCTGTTGACTAAAGCTTAACATGGACTACTTTGTACAAACCATTCTTACTATATAGCTCTAAAATTTCCTGTTTCGTTTTCTTTAAAGAGGAAATAGAACTTTAAAAGTCTTTTAAGGCAATCTGAGTGCAGACTCCTAGAATTTTATGATTTTTTTTTTTCCTCCCAAGCTTGTATAACTGCCTTGTCTACACTTGGTTGAGTATATTCAAAAAACTAAACCTCATTGAGTCTTTCCAAAACATTCACCTTAGTTTTCATGAAAAAAAAAAAAAAAATATATATATATATATATATATCTGCACTGTTTCATTCATTGGTTTTATAACATTTAATTAAACCACATTATTACAATATAAATAAACTAACATAAGCAGGTTTGGGAACAAGCTCAACTGACTTGGTAAAAACACAGTTCACCTGGTGGGAACAGAAGTGCCCTGCCATACATATGTAGGGTGATGTGCTGCAGCCAGTATGTTTCACAGGAGGATGGCAGGTGTAGGTGAATACACCAACTTCGTGAAATGCAAGTTGGTTAAGTTGGTTAAGAGTGCTTCCACTATGAATGTGTGTGTGCATGAATGCATGTGTATAAATATTTGCACACATATATACATTTTTTGAGATGGTATTTAGTTTTAAAGAATGAGACACCATACTTATTAAGATCATCTGGCAATTCTGCTATGAATAAAAAAATGACCTTATTTCTACTTGCACAAGCCACAGTGGCTAGGCAGGCATACAGGATCCTAATGTCCCCTCAACAATGTCAGCGCTCATAATGGCTGCACGGTGAGCATCCACTTGGCATTTCCTATGTGAGCAATTTTGTATCCACATGGTTGGCTTTATGAGCAAGTAGCCTGAAAAGTCAAAATCTGCTCCCCAGGCTCAATTTCAGGGAAACATTCAGCCAGGTATCTGGACTGAGAAGTGGCCAACCTTCAGCACAATCTGCTTAGGGTGGTTTTTGGTTGGCAGTGGTATCAGGAAGAATGCTGAGAGCCTTTTGCCCAAGATTGTTCTTTTCTTATTCCATGCAGAGAGCCTGTCATAACCATAGCTCTCTTGTGGTTTTTAACATGCAACTCCGCAATTCTGCCCACAGCTAAATGGCTTAGAGGAAAACCTGGGCTAAACGCAACCCCTGCAATAGGCTGGTCAGCAATCCATGAGGCCCCTTACGTGGAGCAACAAAAAGAACAAAATGTATTGCAAGATGGAAAAAGGACAGTGTGGGGGCAGAAATGGAGAAACACAAAAAGAAACAGAAGCCCACATGTAGAGAGGAGAAAGGCAGTGTAGAGAGGGGAAACCATTGGCCGGGGTGAAAGACGCCAGCAGGAGTGGACTCTTTCTTCTCCATATCTCCTTGCGATATTCTCCTTGCTATCTAAAAGAATCCTACCAGTAGTTCTGTAATTCCTGCAGCCACAGGTTATACCACAGGACACTGAACAAAGCCATGTTTTCATGAAAAAAACAAACAGAACCCTAAGATTGATGTATGCAGAATGCCTATGGATTATCTGCAATTGTGAGTAAAAAAAAAAAAAAAAAAAAAAAAAAAAAAAAAGCCAAAGGTATTACATGAGAGTAGTATTCAATCTACGATGTGGGAGGGAGACAGAAAGAAAGCAGATCCTAGGTTCACAGGCAACTGGAAAAGCCAGCTCCATCATGAACAACCTCAATGCTCTCCAGGCCACACAAGTCCTAGAGTAGGCTTTTCTCATGAAGCTCCATCTCTGAGGCAGTCCGGGATGTGTTAGTCAGGATATCCTCTCTCTCTTCAATCTGCAAGGGCATGTGTGTGGTTTGAATGTCAAAGCCCCACGAAAGGTCCTAAATACACACGATTGCATTCCACAGCTATCCAAGAACAAAGGGGAAAAGGAGGTGGCTTCTCAAAGCAGAGGCTTTATTACTCCCCTCTCTTTCCTTAAGCCCCCTAAGAAAAGTCAGAACATATAGTCAGGATTTTGTATTGGCTCTTTCACCACTGGCAAGGGGAGGAATTGTCTACAGGAGTAGAACAAACAAAACGTTCTGGGTTTAAGCTCTGTGAGTAGACAGTGATCTCCTCTTCACAGAAACTGGGGAGGTCAACACTGTCATCTTGGGATGGCTTGCTTGAAGCTCTGTCCCTCCAGCTGGATGCAGTCCTGATGTGGGACAAAATCACCAGGAACCCAGACTATCCCTTCCAGCCATCACGCCCTCCTCCTCTAGGTGAGAGACCCCACCTGTTGGAAGCCTCTCCCCCAACCTTCACTGTACTCTGGTTTCCTGCCTTGACAGATGGTAGGCAATTTTACTCTGGGCAGCCACTCAGGCACTAATAGTTCAATATTATTTTATTAAATGACCTTTCATTATTTCAAGTGTGATACAATGAGAAACAAAAATATTCAAAATCCAATTAGTACACGCGACTTCCAAATATCCATTCTTTAAACATAGCAAACTGTCCTCATAAACACTATCATATCAACATTTTGCCGAACAGGAGGTCGCCTCATTTCAAAGTGCTGTGGATAATTTTGGAAGAATGAAAATTCTCCAAATCTCCATGCACAACACAGTCGAACGCAAGAAGACATTCACCTGTCTCAGCTTCCCCCTAGCCCTCCACCCCTGCAGAAAAGGTGTTAACAGGAAGAAGGGAAACAGCTATTTCTATTGCAGTTAGCTGACAGGAATAAAATCAATTAAGCATTTGCAGAGGAGGGAACAAGAGAAATAAATATCTTATTTGCTTCTTCAAAGGCCAAAAGAAAAGATAATTTGAATCAGAAAAATAATCCAGATTCTAAATCCCCTTTGAGCATCAGCTTCTTAAAGTTACTGATTTAAAAGGTATTTCCTGGAAATACCTTCTTAGCTAAGTAGAAATGTCATAAGTAATAATGATTATACAACACATTTCTCTACTGACAATATGGCCCCAAAACCCTGCTTTTGAGACAAAGATGATGGGGACCGGGCAGCTCCCAGCTGCTGTTCATAAGCTACCCACAAAGCAATTATCCGCAGATGGTTGGTGAGATTATTTAAGGAATGGGCTGGCAAAGCATGGAAGTTCACTGTCCAAATGGTGAAACTGAGGCCCCAAAAGGGAGTCCTTCTCAGAGAAGTGGGAAGCAGTCAATATCTGAAAAGAATTCAGACTACTGAGCCTTGTTAATGCTAAGGGCATTGACCCAAACTCTACTTACTGTGTGGCCAAAGGGGCTGGATTCAGGACACCCACAGGGGCCTGAGTCCTAAGGGTGTGGCCTGGTTCAATTACTATTGAGTTCTGCCAGCAAGACCAGGATTCTTTTTATCAAAGCCAAACAGCTTGCCAGAGGCATTTTGATAAGAACTTACCAAAATATAGCATTAGCTGTCCCCGACACATTACTCCACTGTTTGTTCAAGAGCAGTGACATTTAAACAGCAGTACGCGTAGAGGAAAGAAAGGCAGCCTGAGAAAAGGTGTGAGTTTCCTGTGTCCTGGTAGCATCAATTTCAGCCATGATACACTTGGCAAGGACTGTTATCAAAACACTGACACAGAGGGTGTCAAAGTGAAGGAGGGGGACCTCGTTGTCTTGTTACTTGAGCAAATGAATTCTGGGTCATCCTGAGAAATAGTTACCAAGGGAAGAAAGCAAAATCCCAACCCCCTTTCATCTGGGTCACTGCACTGTGAATACTCTGGATCTGAGGGACACTGGAGTACTTGATACCAATGGCAAAAGAGACAAATAGTAGACACAGAGAGTCATGGTTGGGCCTAGAGACGATGGGAGAGGTGGCAGAGGAGAAAGGAAAGCAATGCGGTAATGAGACAAGGTAGAAGACAGAAAGATTAACAAAAGGTTGAAAAGGTGGAGTAGGAGGGAAAAGATGAGGGAGGGGAAGGAACAAGCTAAAGCACTGTTGCCTCTTTGGTGGTTTTAATTATAAGACCGGGGAGGCTCATCTCTCACCCGTCCACCCTTCAACCAGTTATTAATTCATCCTGCAAATATTTGCCGCATCCCCTAACATGGCACAGAGTTTAAGATACACGGAAAGATGACAAAGTGTCTTTAAGCAAGCTTTGCCACTGGCTTCAGCCAGGATCCTGTGCCTTAATGAGCACCAGTTTCTGAGACACTGCAGAATGCTGCCCCACACCCACCTTTGAGTGAAAGAATTCCTTCACAGATTATATATATTCAGAGAAGGACTATCCTAACCTACATTTTAGAACTCTTTTATGTATAAAGCACACTGGAAGAACATTAACAATAACAGTATCAATAGTTTCTATCTGTAGACCACTCATCAGCACTTTTCTGTGTTTTACATATATTGACTTGTTTTGTTTTTGTTTTTGTTTTCTGAGACAGGGTCTCACTGTGTTGCCCAGGCTGGAGTGCAGTGGCACAATCACAGCTCACTGCAGCCTTGACCTCCTAGGCTCAGGTGATCCTACCATCTCAGTCTCCCAAGTAGCTGGGACCACAGGTGTGAGCTGCCACACCTGGCTAATTTTTTTTTTTTTTTTTTTTTTTGTAGAAATAAAGTTTCGCCATATTGCCCAGGGTGGTCTCAAATTCCTGGGCTCAATCTGACTGCCTTGGCCTCCCAAAGTGCTAGGATTATAGGTGTGAGCCACTGTGCCTTGCCTCATGAACCTTCTTAATAAGGAGGGATCGTTAATATCCCCAAAGTCACTGACCCAGTAGAATTCAATCCCAAACCACGTGGATCCCAAGTCTGAGGTGTGTTGGCCAGCACACTATGCTGCCTCCACCAGAGGATAGCATGGAGAATGAAGAGGTGCACTGATGAAAGGACTGCATGCCAAACATGAGCAGAGAGCATTTTTCTGAAACCCCTAATAAGCACAGAGTAAAATGCCCAGATCTGGGAATCCTTTGGATCATCCTAGACGATCCAGAGAACATAACAGAGGTGGAACGTTCATACCTGCCCCGAAGGAATTTACAACCAAAGAGAAAAGGCTAATCTCCATGAACCAGGAGCAGGAAAATGGTCTATTCAATGCAGAATCAGCTTTGCAGCCTTAGAGTTTGGGTGAGCCGAATGTGGCTTAGAATACAACCCAGAAAGGCAAGCCTAACAAAAAAAATCCTTAGAGTTCATGTTCATGTTCACCTCCATCCCTCATTTTGTAGGTAAGTAGGAGGATGAACTGGGAAAGAGGCTGGCTTTGCATTGTAAGAAAGATGCTTTATTTGCTAAAAACAAGTTAACAGCAACAGCAACAATGATAGTGGCTAACATTTGTATAGCATTTACTATATGCAGGTTTATTATAAGCATTTTCATATATGAACTCATTTAATCTCTAGAGAGAACTAGAGACAACTGTCATCTCCATTTTACAGATAAGGATATACAGAGACACAGAAGTTAAGTGACTTCCCTAATGTCACACGACCATCATGTGGCAGGGACAATATTTGAACCTAGATTGCCCAGTTTCAAAGTCTTAAAAGACCTCACAGACAGGCAGGAGAAGGAAAACACCTGAAGGTGCCGACAGGTTTAAAAGGGCTGCTGGCACCGACTGAGCCTGGATGTAGCCCAAGCAGGAGACAGTCTGCCACAGCAGATGTTCGAGCATATGATTCTGAGACTTAAGATGATCAGGTGTCCCTGGGTCTCCTGGGATGCTGCTCCTGGTCTCTCACACTCCCTTGGAGATACCAGAGATGACAGAAGATGCATTTGTTGTTCCCTCTGCCTGGAACTCTCATCTACCTGCCCAAATAATTGTATATCACATAGCCTGAGATGTCACCTTCTCTGAAATGCCATCTCTGATCATCCTACATGTCACAGCATGACCTCTTGCATGACACATAATTATTTATCTACTTATTATCTGTCTCTCTTACCTCCTCCACCCCAAAATGCAAGCTCCTTGGACAGGAACTCAGTCTCTGTTCACTGCTGTATGTCCAATGCCTAGAACAGTACCTGGCACATACCAGGTCTTTATAAATGTTTGTGGAATAAAGTAATGCATGATCCCCAATGGGAACCATAGAATTTAGAGGAGAAAGGAGGAGAGGAATAATTGTTTCTTTGAGAAGCTCCTAAAATAATATAAAATACATTGATTCCTGTCTTTAGGGAGCTCTAGTCTGACAAAAAGATGTTGACTCCACATGGAGGAGGACCGAATCTAATACTGGATATCTGGTCCCCATCCTGGGGGAATTCACCACACAGGGGAAAACAGAAACAGTGACTAAGAAGCAAAAAACCAAGTTGGCATGGGAGAATGGCATTAAGGGGAGAAGTTTCCTCTCATTTAATGACAATGCTCTCAGGTGTCAAGAGAGTTGAAATATGAAGCCAGGACTCAGTCCCAATGGAGAAACCAAGGCAGGGCCATGTCCCCATCTGACCTGCATCAAACAGTTGATAGGCAATTGTGGATTGACTGTTTTCTGGCCTCAGCCTTTTGGAAGCCCAATTTTTCCTCCTTCTTAAATATCTGATTCAGCTCCTAATAATGGTGCCTCAAGCTCATAGAAATGGGCTGGAAATACTGAACAACGCCCTCTGCCAGACAATTGCCTTGTTAACTAAAGTACCTCATTAATCTTACCATTATCTAGGCTAATTAGAGGACTCCTTTCTCCTCTCCTTCCTCTTTCTTTCTACTCACCCCTGTTCTCTCCCTATCACCTTCTATTCCATAGCTCCTCCTCCTTCTTGGAGATACTAGAGACCTATTAGGTAGGTCTTTCCCATTTCCTAGAGCTGGCAAATTGAGATCCTCTGTGTGGGTGGCATCAAGAACACATACAAACAACTCAGTATCAACTAATGTCTAAGATAAAGAAAGAACAATCCGGTGAAACCCTGTCTCTACTAAAAATACAAAAATTAGCCAGGCGTGGTGGCGGGTGCCTGTAGTCCCAGCTACTCGGGAGGCTGAGGCAGGAGAAGGGCGTGAACCCAGGAGGTGGAGCTTGCAGTGAGCCGAGATCACGCCACTGCACTCCAGCCTGGGCGATAGAGTGAGACTCTGTCTCAAAAAAAAAAAAACAAAAAAAAAACAAAAAAACAAAAACAAACAAACAAACAAAACAAAAATCAACACAAACCTGTAGACATGTCACCAATGTACAAATGGAAAATAAAGAATATTTAGTAGATACAAAGAGAGTCCAGGAGAAGGTAAGAAAAGTTATTCAGGTAATTGAGTCAAAGGGGGTTGCTCTATTGAGGACAGATAGAAAATATGAGGACTCCAGCATCTGGGAAGATAGAAGCTGCAAGGATACAACAGAAACTGATAAAAAGACCCTAACAAATGGAGGGCTTATCCACCCAACACCACAACTGGGAGGCTCCCCTTCAGATCTGAACTAGGTAACATAAGATATGACATTTCACACTGGTAAGAATCAACTGAAAAACCTCTTTGTCTTAATAGGTGGTTCATGATTAAAATATAAATGGACCTAAATTGAGATTCATCATGCCAAAGCCATGATGAATTATTATACCAAACTGGGACATGCATTTTGGAGAAAGCCCAGAACCTCAGGAATGAACAGAATTACAAGGTTCCAGAGTGTTGCTTTCCTGTAAGTCCCTTGAGAAAACATGGTTTATTGGGGGGGGGAATCAGCCCCTAGACTTAGGAGTTACTGTCCCCTGATGGAAGGAGGAACATGAACATACTTCCCGAGAAAGTGAGAACAATAGCTCCCTTCTGAGATTAGCATGCCCATTCGACAGAAATGTATGGTCACAGGATGCGCAGAAAATCCAGTTTCCACTTTCCCTGACCCTGGACATCTTGGAAGCCTGACATACTATATGGACCAGTAATAATAATGAAAACAATAATAAAAAGCCCCTGCAGTCTTAGGGAGAGATTTTGAGTCATTTTCCAGGTTCCCTCTTCATTTTTAACTTATTCCACACGCTTTGCTACCCGCAGACCCCAGCCTCAGCAGCAGAAGCAATCTATGCTGCCCTGCCATTTAAGTGTGAGGAGCCCCAGCTCTATTGAAGCTTGTCATCTTGCCTATTAGCTTGATGTCTTTATTCACAGACCATCTGTACCACCGAGAGATACAGAGGCAGCTAATGTCAATATGAACAAATGCCTCCTCTTTTACAAGAAATGTCAAACACAGGACAGGCTAAGAATGACCCCAGGAATACCAACAGATGTTCACTACAAGCCTCTCAAAAATCAATCCTTTCTACAGGGACTAATTAAGATAAAATAAGGAGCAAAAGTAAAGAAATTTGTGTCATATTATCAGGAACTTCATCCTCACTTTCCAAGCTCATTATGGGCAGATTGGCCTGTGCCCTTTGAAAAAATGCTAAAAGAGGGGCTGCAGCTACCAGGGCACCAGGGAGACCTTCATTCGCCTCAAGTTCCAAACTACAAAAAGAAAATCGCTGCACAAAAAAAAAAAAAAAGAAAGAAAGTGTATTTGCACAGGCTTATTTTTCTGGGCTAGTTTCTTTAAACAACCACACACAAAAGAAATCCATTTTCAGAGTCTCAAAAATAAATAAATAACAGGATAGAAAAGATACGATTGTGATGTTTTTAATGCAAAAGAGAGTAAGAGGGCTTGGTACCCTGGGCTTGGCAGTCCAGGCTGATGGGGCCACAGAATAGTCTTCTCCATGACAAATGAATGTCTCTTGCACTCTACATTTTTCTTATGTTTTCATCCTTTATGAAAGGGCAGAATCTTGTATATGTATTAGCCTCAAATGGACCTAAGTTTGCATTTCCTGAATTTTAAATATAGCTCATCTTCGCCTTTAAGTAAAGGAATATCTGCTACCCAGAATATTTGCTGTTCTTCATTAAACTAGTTGTCACGCACTCTGATTGGGTAATAACATTAGCACACTACATCTTAATATAGAAGTTCTCAAACATTTCTCTGCCCAAGTGCTTGGAGGATTTTATAGAGCCCAACCCACTCCCAAGGGCTCCCTTAAGGTGAGATGCGATTTTCCCTAAGCTAATTAACTCCACTCCTCTCTCCCTGCTCAAGAAATTATAGAGGAAGGCAGCCAAAGTGAATCTGGTCTAATTTACATGAATGTACATCATTCACAAACTTCACTACTGTATCATTAGTCACCATTTGCTTGTGGCCTCTCTCGTAAAATGATTCCCAAATTTTACCAGTGAGTCATGGTGACACCCCAAAATATCTTTAGGGCCTACTAAAAGCAAAGCTGGGAGTCACCTCCACAACAGCATGGCTCTACCAGGAAGTCTCTACATAAAGCAGTGTGCACAGAGGGAATGGGTCAACATCTTGGAAAAGATGAGGTTTTGTTGTAGGTTATGAAAGCCTGAATTTTTGGCATCTCAGCCTATATAGCAATAGGAGAAAGGCACAAGCACTTCATGATCCTCCAAAGCAACCAATGGACTCTGTACTAAAACATATCACCACTTCACCACCAGCACACTATGCCAGAATGCCTGACATTACCTGAATACTACGGTAAAGGCTAAATATCTTCTTGGATCAGTCTGCCAAAGTTTGCTCAAATTTTTCTATCAGCTCACAGAAAGGTTTGGTCCTAGATGATTCCCTTTGACCATGGAAGGCACTCAGTCTCATCTTGGTTGTTTTTTATATGATTCACTCAAAGGCCACAGAGCCAGTCTTTAAGTGACTGCTTTTGGAGCACTATGTCATTCTCTGCTTGGCCTGGTAAGGCTGTATGATGCTGAGGTGAAACCCATGGCAAAAATCATATACCAGAGCTCTGAAGCTAATGAACATTTATTTATTCATAATTGATTCCCCAAAGCCTATGCTACAGAATCATGGGGACTCTAATAACTCTGGGAAGATTTTAGTATCCTTTGTACTTTACCCGCATGTGGGGTAGATCTCCCAGTTTGTCCCACAACAAGAAGAGCTATCGACATCAAAATCCTACATAATCAACCACTGTCAGGAGACAGAGTTATGAATATGCCCTGGTTGGGTCTCGTATTCAACCTACTCCCTCACTGACACAATTTAGTAAAATCCAATACAATCTCCATTTTTCATTCTCCCTCCTTTGTGATCATAACACTGAGTGCAGCTTTGCCATTAAGTCCACAGTTGCAACTCACTGAAGCACGAGTACTGTTGGTATGGATAAAATCATACTGCAAGGTGATCTTTTTCCTACCTAGCAAAGATTTCCAATTTGTAAACTCCTGCATTAGAGATCAAGCAGATGTAAGGGGCTGGTCACTGCCCAGCCCAAGTTCTAACCCAGTTATTATTATTATTGTGTGAACATAAGAGCAAGAGTTATTGGGTAGATGCGAATAACAAAGGGAACCTGGTAACCCAAGAGAGCCCTGGAAAATGGCTGAGATGAAAGTTCTACCAGACCCCATTACAGCCCTGGAATGACTCTTGAATGTATGTAACAGACACACAGGGCATCAAAGGTAGAAGGAGAGAAGCCAGGCTTGCCAGATGAAACTCAACACAAACCAGTTTCCCTTTAATGTAAAAATGGCTACCCTCAGGACTCCTGTCAATCAAAACGGCTGTCTTGAGAGCACAGTCTCCTCTCAAAGTTGACATCTGGGAAGGCTGCTTGCCCAAAAGGACTTAATGAGACTCCATTTCAACTGAGGTTTGAACCTTTGACCAGGAGGTCAAAGTGCTTCTAGGAAGGGAAAGAGGGAATATGATAAGGAGAGTAAAGACTCAAGTCTTGCTGAGAAACTCACATCTAATGAAAAGGTCTGAGGCTTCCTACCAACACACTCATCAAGGGTTTAGTATATGAAACTGGAAATGGGAAGCCTGAGGTTCTAGCCTTGACTTCCACTGGGCAAGTCACTACCTTCTCAGGACCTCAGATTTCTCACCTGTAATCTGGATTACCTGAATTAGAGATTTCTACAGTTCACTTTAAATCTAAAAACCTTTCAATTCTGTAAATTTACAGAATTAAAAACCTTTAATTCTGTAAATCCATGTTAATTTTCCATATTATCTTTTCTAAGTAGCACAGTCAAGACAATGTGTAGGTATTGGCCCCAGAAAGCAGTAAATTGAAATATCAGTTCTACCGGTTTGATACTTAATCCCCCAGCAGAGTGGAGCACTTGTTCTAGTGTACCTGCACAAACACGCATGCTTACACAGGCACACGTGCAAGCATCCCACATTCATACCCACAGGGCCTGCAGTGGCCCCATCCCATTCCATCTCAGAACATAAACCACGAGTGATAACGTGCCGTGTCACACTGTGCTTCCCACAAGTCTGAGCTGGCAGTACTTGATGCATTGAGGACCTGGGAAACATCTGCAGTTTTGTGATTCTTCCTCGTTTCCATTCCCACGATGATCTCTGTGCCTGCTTGGATCAGAGAAAGGTCACCGGCTCCATCTGGATGCCCTGCCCCCTCCATTCTCTCCCTCACCACTCTAGTCCCCCTTAGGAGTTTCTGCCCATTTTGTCACTTCCACCTGTTCTGACAGGTTCCCCTGCCTGACCCCAAGATAGCCCTTGGGGACATTAATCATATAACAGCCGGAGCCGTGAAAGAAACAAGGGTTTGGCTGGATACTGTTACCGTCTCTGTCACCTACTAATCATGTCCTATGACACAGAGGGGCTTAATCAGATGGTCTGCTCTCTCATTAATCATCCTGGGCTCACTCAAACTTCACAGAGAGATTAAAGTTTAGCTCCCTGTCTCCCCGCACCTCCTCCCATCTCATCTGCCTCTAAGGCAATTTCACTAGGGGTAGGTCTCAGGTTCCTTTTGCTTTGCCAACTGGCAGGGCGACCTAAAGTGTCCGATGCCTATCAACACCACAGCATTCAGGAGGAGGACGACGACTCTGCTTCCTTACTATTCTCTTGGCCTCGCCAATCCACATACAATGCAGAGATGCAAAGATCAAAAATGCATTGAATGGAAAGTCAGGGAATCGCACATCTATGCTTGTACTGAAGAGTCAAATGAAGATTTATATATCTATGAGCAATCTCCCTAACCACCTTAAAGAAGTAATAAAGGAGTATTTTCTTGTGTTTAATCAATAGTAGGAAAATTAAACACCACAATCATTTTTAAAGTGATTCATTAAAACAGGCACTTGTGACCCAATTGCCTGGAAATGACTCCAACACATGAGGAAAGATGCTCCCTTCTTAGGATGCCAGCCCAGGATGCCAGCGCAGGAGTCTCCTTACTTGCCACTCTATTGAAATAATAGCTTCCAGCAAGACAAAAACAGCTTGTATCCTTTACGAATGTTTTCCAGACCAAAATAAAAATGACTGAAAGGACCCTCCAAAAATACCGAGGATGTGAGAGTCAGAACACATTTCAGCTCAGCTGATTCATTCGTATCCTGTTTGCAATTTTCTGAGCTTCAAGGGCGACAAGCAAGCCCTGGCAAAGGCCTCCAGAAAGGGCTTCTCTCCGAGTGTTGGTTTTGTACTTGCTCTGGGTGCTGTTGACTTTTGCAGCGCCTTACGATTATGGGAAACAAAGATAATATTTGCCCTCAGAGCCAGGAAAGAACAAATATTTTATCAACATCTAAATCATCTCTCATCTGGCAGGGGAGGAGGCACTCAACGCTCAGCTGCACACACGTAAGCTGATGAGGGGAAGGAAAGGGACTGCTTGGGGAATCTCCTACCTATGTAAACTCGACCTATCAATACTTGGGATCGTATCCTTTGCAAAGAGCTCTCTCTGTGAAAATCCAAATTACCTCTGTCCTTCCAGGTGCCCCCACCACTACCCCTCATTCCAGAATGATTGCCAGAGTTCCAGTATGGGGCCTTTTTCACTTCCAAAAGTGGAAACCAAGCCTAGGACTTGGGAAGGTGGGGTAGTTCTATGGATATTTTAGGGTGAATGAGGGCTTGCCCTGTTGTTATGTTTGTTTCCATTTACTGATCCTCTACCACTAGCCCAGAAATGACAGTAGGTGGAAACACTATCTTTCATTACACAAAGTATAAATAGTGTAATCTATCAGCGCCGTCAATCACAATGATTGATTACAGGCTGTCATAGAGAAGAGTGACATATTAGAAAAGTTTTGTTAACAATGCCTATTGCTAGTCAGCCTGCCACAGAGGCTGGTGATTAATGTGTTGTCAGCCTGTAATCCCACACCCTTGGCTAATGAGGCAGGAATTTATCATCTTTACAGAGTGGCAGATGTCAGGGAGAAAGGAATCCAAGTGCTGGAAACAATATACTTTTTCTTACTAGGCCTGACAAGTCTGACAGGCCGAAAAAAACCACAAAGCAGCTTTGTATAAGCACCAACTTAAAACGAGGAACTTTTCATTTGGCATCTTCGCTTTAAATTGTGCTGCAAACCAGTCTCGATCCCTTCAGGAAAAAAGGGACAAGAAGAGAGGAGGGCACAATGCTGAGTCCTGTGAACTTTGCACCCCGTTCTTGACAGCCAGAGACCCCAGGAAAAGGTTGCCATGGCAAGCAGACAGCTTTCTTTGGACGAGCTGTCCAGAGCAACTTTTCACTTTTACCTGTGAACTTGTGGCTGGGAGAGAAACACGGCGTCAAATGGAGGCTGGGGACACTTCCCTTCCCACTGCCTTGTGTGGCTTTTACCTGGAGACACATCTCAATTTCTAGAAGCACTGACCTTTCTGCTATGGATGAGAAATGGGGGGAAATCTGAAAAAGGGAGCTTTTCATTGGTCAAGAAAAAGCAATACAGCATGAAGAGGGGACCTCTGGAGATTGACTCTCACCAATACTCTGTTCTGATTTTAAACCACTCTCAGGTTGGTTTTTTTCCCCCCTCTTCTTCTTTCCTCTCACTCATCTCTTCCATTTTTCATATGGGGTAGTGACAACTCTCCAAGCCCAAGAAATTCAAGCCCAGTGGGGGAAAAAAAGAAGTCTCTAGAGGTCGTTTTAATAAATGCCTTGTCTCTCAGCATCCCACTCCCTCAACTGCGTCTGCCACCCTTCCAAACAATTCTAATAACAGAGAAGACCCATCCGGCTAGGTCTTGGATCTTCTAAGACCCTATGAGATGCTTCTGAATATTTCAGTGCCTACTAGATTGCCCATTCTGTTTCAAGTAACTCACCACACTGCCCCCCACAGGAGACACCCAATCTTTTCCATGGAATATGGAAGAAATTTGCCAACTAGAAGAATTACACTCCTCTCCCCACTGATGCCTTCTGCCCATGCTCGGACTAACAGGAGGAAGTCAAAGGGAAAAGGCCTGGGTTAAGGAGGTTAAGTCCTCTGGTTTGGAAACTTCTTGGTACCAGTGTTCTGTGAAGACTTAATATGTTGTTTATTCTCATGTCAGTTTCCAAGGCAGGGGCAAATCTTAAGTGGCAACATTCTGAGGGAGGTAATCCTTTTTCAAACACAGATACCTCTGCTGATATAGACAAATGCAATGCAAAAAGAAAAAAGAGAGAGAAGCAGCAACCAGAGGAGAAAAACTCTGCCTTCTGTCAACAGCACCCTCAGGCTAGAACACACAGCAAAGCATTAAGTGATTTAATCTCCAAAAGGCAGTGTTCTGGCATTAAGATTGCACTGGGGGCTCTGGAGCCGGACCTACCCAGTGCAGTGGGAGATGGCTTTAGTGGGCCAGAAGCCCACATGCCCAGAAGGAAACCCAGGGCAGTACCAGGGCCTCTTGGGGCTCCCCAGATCCAACGTGCTGAAGCTGCCGACCAGGGAGACCTTCCCCCTGACCAGCTTGGGGTCAGACGCTGGACAGCTGAGGCTCCGCGTGGAAGCACCCCCTCCTCCCCACCAGCTCTTTGGGGGATCCGTGCAAGAGGCGAGCTGAACCCTGATGCTAATCAGGCGGCTCTGAGTGAAGGGTGACGAGGGCCGGCGCCGGCTCCACTCTGTCCAGGCCCCGCCGTCCTGGCCACAGATCTCACTGAGCGATAAGCAGGGAGCTGCAGCAGACGCCCCCTACCCTGCTCCTGCATGCCCCGATGTGCTCAGGGAGAGGGACTGAATGAACCCCCCACCCAGAGCCTCCTGGCAGAAGGGAAGGTGCTCGGTGGGGCTCCCCCAGGCTCATTCCTCCCCGCTGGAAGGAGGCAGGGGCCCCCGTCCGCCCTCCCGCCAGCCCCTCCAGGCTGCCAGCCCCTCCTCCCGCTCCCTTGCTAGCTCATGCAGCTTTCATTAACTCCCTCGGCCGGCAATTTCCATCCATTTGACGACAGATTAGAAGTGGAATTCAAAAAGAAAGTCACTTGACCTCCCATAATGTGCTTCTCTTAATTACGTTAAAGATTTTCAAATGTAGCCATACTGGGTTTGACAGGTAAGGTTTTAATCAACTTCAGGTGGCCACTTTTAAGTGCTCCCTGGACTGGTGCCGCAACGTTGGCGTCACCTACGCTCCCAACGTGGTTCTAATTTAAATGGCTAATTTTGACGCGAAGAAAAGATGAGAGCCCACCATGCCCCCACCATTTCGGCGGGGGTGATTTCTAAATTAGGATTAATGCAGCAAGCTGAAGCATGGTTGGAGGTTTATTTTATGGAGGTTGGAGCAAGTAAATAACATTTATCCTTAGTATACGTCTGCATATAATTACAGTAAAGTTTTCTTGTGTGTTAAATTATACAAACTCTTCAAAAGTGGGTGCCTAATGTCTTTTTCTAAAGCTGTGTTATTATTTTGGTCAAAAGTTGTTTATATTAAACAAATTCAATTTACTAAACTTTGACATGTTTGCACAACTGCATATAATTTATGCTGGAAACTTGAATCATGACTTTCAAATGAACTTTCTTGATTCTAACTTGAACATTTAGGTGTGGTGGCTTGCTCGACCCAGGTCTAAGGAGCAAGTGGTTGACTTCGTTTTCTTCTGCCAAAGTCTTTTCCATTCAGTAGATGGGTACTGAGTACGGACTTTGGTCCAAGCATTATGCTGGGTGCTAAGGATATCAATGATTAGCAAAAAAGATATGGTCCCTGTCCTGAGGAGCTTATTTAGGGAAACAAAGAAGCAAAATAACACATAAAGACATGTTAAATCACAAAGGTGACAAGAGCTAGGAAGGAGAGGTACAGGCTGCTTTGAGGATCCATAAAACAGCAGGATCTGGTCTGGTCTTGGAGGAAGGCTGCCCGGGGAAGTGATAACAAGCTAAGAACTGGAGGATGAGAAGGACAAAGTTGACTTAGGTTACTGAGAGAAGGGATTTCAAATGTGGCACGCAGAGAAAAAAAAAAAATGAGCAAAGGCCCGCTATGGATGGAGAATACTTCAGAGGGACTATAAAGAAGATGAGTAGGGGGTAGGGACAGGGATGCTGATGGTATAAGACGGAGCTGGGGTGCAGGCAGTGGGATGAGGTGAAGCACGGTGGTGCAGGCTATGGTAGTGAATACAGTCTTCACCCTATGTATTAGTCCATTTTGATGCTGCTGATAAAGACATACCTGAGACTAGGAAGAAAAAGAGGTTTAATTGGACTTACAGTTCCACATGGCTGGGGAGGCCTCAGAATCATGGTGGGAGGCAAAGGACACTTCTTACATGGCAGCGGCAAGAGAAAATGAGGAGGAAGCAAAACTGGAAACCCCTGATAAAACCATCAGATCTCGTGAGACTTACTGTCACGAGAAGAGCACCATGATTCAATTACCTCCCCCTGGGTCCCTCCCACAACACGTGGGAATTCTGGGACATACAATTCAAGTTGAGATTTGAGTGGGGACACGGCCAAACCCTATCACCCTAAAAGCAAGACTAAGCCAGTGTAAGGTTTGAAGCAGGAGGATGACCTGATTTGTCTGTATTTTGCAAAGATCTGTTGAAGGGAGCAGAGTAGACTGCAAGGGGTCAAAAGCTGATGGAAGTAAGACTAGTTTGGAGACTGTAATAGTCCAGAATTTAAAAAATGAAAGCCATGAACAGGATATGGTTTGAATTTGAGTGACAGTAGTAAAGAAGAAAAGTGGATGGCTTTGAGAAATGCTGAGGCAGTGTGGCAGGTAGAATGTGGAGCAAATCGGCCAACTCAAGCTTCTGACTTGCATACCTGCAGGGGTGACAGTGCCATTTGCTGAGATCTCAGAGGTCCTTGAAGGAGGACTGGCCATGCACAGGAATAACATGAGGGACCTTTGAGGCATCTGAGACGTGTCAAGAAGGCAGAGGCAAATATTTCTCTGGCAATCAGAGGACACATCCCTGAGTACCTTCAAACTGTAGCTGTTAGATGAAAACCTGGATGTCAATGAGGCCTCCAAGAAAGAAAGTACAGCCCAAGACCAAGAGAGGTCCTTGGGCTGAGTCCCAAGGTGTTTCAACATTGATCAGCTGGGTAAATGTAGATGAGCCTGTACAGAGATGGTGATGTAAGAGTGGCCAGGGAGGTGGTCAAAAGCCACATGGGTCACTAAAGCCAAGGAAAGACAGTGCTTTGAAAAAGAAGAGGTGAACAAAGGTTTCTAGTACTACCAAAAAGCCAGATAAGATATGCACTGAGAGATCCACTGGATGTAGCAACATGGAGGGAATTAAGATAATGGTAGAATAATGGAGCCAAATTCTGCACTGATACACACTGCACTGACTTGCTGAATAAGTTGAAGGTAACGAAATGGGGAGTGAAGGAATAGACGGGTTTTTGGAAAAGTTTGACACTAAAGCAAAAAGAGAAAGAGCTGAAGAGGGCTTCTGGTAGGATGGTTGCTTAAAGGGAGAAGGCAGAGTTCTCAAAATCTGATGGGAATTACCGTGTTGTAAAGGAGCACTGACTATGCAAGATAAAGAAGGAAAAAATGACTCTGCCTCCCCAGAGGGGGAAGAAATTGATGGCATCTATCACATGGGTGGAGTAGCTAGCCTTCGATATGGGGAAGACTTGATTGATTTTGCTGTATATTCCTGGAAAAGAAGATTTCTCTTGGGGATAGAGTGAATATTTCTTTTATCAGCAGATCAAAAGGTGCCCAACAAGGATGGAGGTCTTGTCACTAATGCTATTAAGGTCATCAAACGTCTTTCTTGGGCTTGATGCAAAGTGCTCACCACTTTGGAAGGAGGGGAGAAACACACAGCCCATGCGCAGGGACACTGTCATCCAGGGGATGTGCTCTAAGGCCCCACAGCCTTGACATTAAGCTGGAGGTCATGACCTCTCAGTGAGGGAGAGCTACATCCAAGTTGAGATGTGACTGTGGGGTATGTGAGTGGGGAGAGATGGCATTTTGGTCTGTTTTTCACATTTTCACATCTTTTCTGTCCTTTCGGAAATTCGCTGCCCATTGTAGAACAAGTATCTACAATGTGTTCAGCTGTATTTGGCCTTGTGGGAAATGGAAAACAGAAAAAGTATCTTTGCATAACTCACAGTGCATTTGAAGAAATAAGACAAATATACTCAACATAGGAACAATAACTCAGCAAAAGTATTTCCAAACTTTAGCAGCAAGAGGCTGGTCAGGGAAGTCTTCTTGGAAGTGGCAGAACCTCAACTATGTGGTATGTTAATAGGATTTGGATAGGTGCTGAGCAGAGGGCAGGGCACTGAGCTCTATTTCCTATGCCACATTTAACATGTTTGGAATAATAAAAATACTTCATTGAATAAAAACAGAAAAACAGAAAACAAAAATCATCGGTAATTGTAATATCCAGAGAAAAACATGATTAACATCTGGGTGATTTTCCTTCCATTCTTTTCTCTAATGATGTGTGTAGGGGGTGTTTATCTTCGCATGTATATACACGCATACCCTTGCACACCCAAATGGAATGTGAATCTGCCTGCCCTCATTATGTCCCAGGTAGCTTTCTGGCTTTCTAATTGGAAGACTGATAGTTATTTTACCTTTCCACACATGCGTAATGTACATATGAAGTCCCTCCACAATCCCAGCTCCAGTCACAACTACATCTAGTCAGGTCATGGAGGCACCTACAGCAGAGTTGGACCGAGGGTAGCTGCCCCAGTGACTCTATGATGACAGATTTGTTCACCGATCAGTTGGATCAGAGACCCAATCACCAAAGGCCACTTCCCTAGGTTAAGCAGGCCCTCTTTATTCCCAGGCTCTAGTAATCAGACATTTAAAGGCTAGTATTTCCCCAAGCTTGAAATAAGCGAGATAAATCTTCCATATTTCCATTTGGTATAGATTTCTTACTTCTCTAATTTCTGTTAGACTCCACAGTAATTCTAACTTCTACCGTGGGTGACAAGGCTGCTCTTGAGATAAAGACTAAGTGATTCTGACTCAGTCTGTCTAGAAAATTCTTTGCCCCTGAGGGAAGAAATATCCCAGGACAAGGTACCAGCAGGAACCAGAATTCACCACAAATGGTCTTGAATGCTGGTTGAAAACTTAGATGATGGGTTGATGGTTGCAGCAAACCACCATGGCACGTTTACACCTATGTAACAAATATGCACGTTCTGCACATATATCCCAGAAGTTAAAGTATAACAAAAAAGTAAAAAAAAAATAAAAAGAAAGGTCTATTTAAAGGACAGGGTCAGAGGAGCCACACAGGCACGTTGAGGCACCCAGAGACAAGCAAAAGGGGGAAGCTGTGAGAGCTGAAGGACCCAGGGGAGGAAACAGTGTTAACAGAGACAGCGGGAACAGGGCCATGGAGAAAGAAGGTTCATCGCTCCCTTCTCCTGGGAGACAGAGGTAACTAGCACAGATGGGCTGCACAGAATCAAGAGCTGTTTTCCCTGCATTCCAGAAACAGGGTGAGACAGGGCCTGGCCCAACCTCAAAAGGCCCAGACTGCCTTAAGTAGGAGGACTGAGGCCAAGACTAAGTGGGAGAGAACACAAGAACATCATCTCTCTGCATCTAAAGCGCTGGTTCTGAAATGTGGTCCCTAGGTCAGCAGCCTCAGCATCACCTGGGAACTTATGAGAAATGCAAATTCTCAGGCCCCACCTCAGACTTACTAAATCCCAAACTTTAGGGGTGGGGCTCCGAAATTTGTTTTACCAAACCCTGCAAACTGCAGTTTGAGAACCACTGCTCTAGGCTAATAGATTTCCCTTAAAAAGAGATCTAATGAGCAACACCTGGAAGGAGTGATCCAGCCCCAGCCAAAGCAACTGAGCAGCCATATGCAGGCCTCTACCTCCCCCACCCCTTCTAGAGAAGGCCTGGAATCTAGGAAGCAGGGAGGCTTTTGTGAAAGATCAATGCCTGAAATAAGCTCTGTGAAGCTCTCATTGCGTCTGGGCAGAAATAGCTGCTCTGGGACTCCAGGGGGGATATTTTAGAATGATGGAGGCGCTGTTACCAGCAGCCCCTGCCTCTGAGGACTCTCTCCTTAGTCTGGCAAAAGAATGGACATGATCAAGACTCTGCTATTGCTAGCACCACTGGGAGATGATGTATTTCTGCTAATGGCACCTTCTGTCGCTACAGAGAAGCTGCTCCAGCTTCCTCTCGTCCCGCAGAGAATCTGGCAGCCTCCAGAAGATGTAATAGAGACCTGAGGACATTTGGAAGATGCACTACACAGGAAGGGTGTTTTCAATTTGATTTACCTTCCGTCTCCTACAAGGAGCAGATAGTTAGTGCCACACTGCATCATGAGCCCAGCACGCACCAGGACTGGGCCTGGGGGAGACAAAATAACCCTTGTCAGGTATACAAAGGGTGATCACATAGATGCTTGTGACGGACTCCTCCAAAGACACAATCACTGAGAATTAGCTTAAATTCAGCAGGAGGGACTCAGGATAAAAATGGGGGAAAGACACAGGGATATTTCATAGCTAAAGACCAACAGGGGTTCCCATCCACTGCCTGAAGAACCAATAATTTGTGAGTTCATTCTCCATATGCTATTGACAGGTTTACAGTGAAAGCCATTATTTGGGAGTTAGGTTAGACTTTAAGCTGTTAAGCATAGTGGGTGAAAATTTTCAGGAAGTTTAAGTTTCTACTGCAAAAATGGACCATACCCAAAACTGGAACACTGCTTAAATGTCAGACGTACTTACATTTACTAACAGGCATTGGTAGCTATTAAAAGCAGAAGAATTATTTCAAATGGAGGCCATATCAGTGTTAACAAGGCTTGCACGGACTCATTCGGCAAATGCTTATTGGGCACTATACTAATAGTTTCCTGGAGCTGCTATAACAAATGACCACAAACTTGATGGCTTAAAACAGCACAAATTTGGCTGGGCCCGGTGGCTCACGCCTGTAATCCCAGCACTTTGGGAGGCTGAGGTGGGTGGATTACCTGAGGTCAGGAGTTCAAGACCAGCCTGGCCAACATGGCAAAACCCTGTCTCTACTAAAAATACAAAAATTAGCCAGGTATGGTGGCATGCGCCTGTAGTCCCAGTTACTCAGGAGGCTGAGACTGGAGAATTGCTAGAACTGGGGAGGCAGAGGTTGCAATAAGCCGAGATCATGCCGTTGCACTCCAGCCTGGGCGACAGAGTGAGACTGTCTCAAAAAAACAAAACAAAACAAAAAACAGCACAAATTTATTCCCGCCCAGTTCCGGAGGCCAGGTTTCTGAAATCAAGAAGTCTGCAGGGCCACACTCTCTCCAAAGGCTCTAGGGGAGAATCCATCCTTGCCCCTTCCAGTTGCTGGTGGCTCCAGGCATGTCTTGGCTTGGGGCTACATAACTCCAGTCTCTGCCTGTCTTCTCATGGCCTTCTCTCATGTGTCTCTGTGTCTGTTTCCCTGTCTCCTTTGTTCAAAGAACTTGTCCTAGAATTTAGGGCTTACACTAATCTAGGAAGATTTCATCTTGGGCTCCTTAACTTAATTACATGTGTAAAGACTTTACCCCCCTCCATATAAGCCCACATTCACAGGTTCCAGGTGACCGTATCTTTTGGGGTGGAAGGCACTCTTCAACCTATCACAGGCACTTATTGTGAAGATGGCATTGTTCTAGGAGTTTGGGATATACCTGTGGGAAAAAAAGGTAACAAAATCCTGCCTTTTGGAGTTTAAATTCTAGCAGGTGGAGACAGATGATAAATATTACGCATAATATTTTTGTCAACAAATATGTAAGTCAAATGCAGTTTCTTAAAATGTGATAAGTGTTCTGGAAAAAAGAAACACGGAACAGGGTGAAGGGGGCCCTTGGCTATCAAGGTGGTATTGGTGGAGGGCAGTTTCCAGTATTAAATACAGTGGTTTGGGTGAGGCTCACAGAAAAGGTAAGATTTCATCAAAACCAAGAAAAGGTAGGGTAATTAGCCAAGTGGATATCTGAGAGAAGACACTTGCAGGCAGAGAGAATGGCTAGAGCAAAGGCCTGGAGCAAAGGCCTGGAAGAGGAGCTTGCTTTGTATATTCTAGAAACAGCAACAGAGCCAGTATGGTTGGGACGGATTGAGAAAGGGGAGCGCAGGAGAAAGGCAGCAGAGACATGAGACAGGGCAAGGCCTCCAAGTGAGACAAGAGCCAGAGTGGGGTTCCACATGGGGGGTGAGCCACAAACACAGCCCGTCATCTTTTCATCTACCCACTCATCTATTCGAAAATTCAGCCCATTATCATGACCCTGGCAAGAAAGAGAAGGCACATTCACCTGGGATTTTAAAAGAACAAATTCTTTACAGGGGTGTGGGCAAGATCAAAGGAACCCCAGGGACACTGAAGCACCAGAGCTATCCACAGCAGAAACCCATGGCCAAGAGGCATGGTGAGACTCAGAGCTGCAGGGAGACCCAGAGCTGCAGGGAGGACAGCCTGGCATGAAACACTATAGTCCTGGATGGACACAGCCAGAACCACAAAGCTGCAGGTGGCAATGGGAGGGGAAGTAGCCCCACCTCTCCCTCATTATCCAAACCCAACCAGAAGCCAGAGGACAATGGAGCCTGGTGGTTGACGGCATTACCACCCCAGGACACAGAGTAAGGTAAAGAGGAGTAAAACATAGATCTGGGACGACACATAGGGAGTAGGCCACACACCCAAGCATAGTGCCATCCCTGGAGAGTCTGTAGAGGGTAGAAGAGCCATGGTCCTTCCTTGCTTGGGCCTTGCATTCTAGGGGTGGACAGGCTTTCAACAAACACATACAAACACGTACAAAAGCTGGCAGAGCCTGGAAGAAATTCCATCCATACTTGGAAGGGAATGGTGTGGATTTTTCTTTTCTTTTTTTTTTTTTTGATAGAGTCTCACTCTGTTACCCAGGCTGGAGTGCAGTGGTGCTGATAGGTGACAAAGTGCTAGCAGCCCTCACTCTCAGCACTTCCTCGGCCTCAGCATCCACTCTTGCGGTGCTTGAGGGGCCCTTCAGCCTGCCGCGGCACCATGGGAGCCCCTCTCTGGGCTGGCTAAAGCCGGAGCCCCCTCCCTCTGCTTGCCGGGAGGTGTGGAGGGAGAGGTGCGGGCGGGAACCAGGGCTGCGTGCTGCGCTCACTGGCCGGTGTGAGTTTTGGCGGGTGCTGGTGCGGGGGGCCCCCGCACATGGAGCAGCCAGCTGGCACCGCAGGCCCAGGGCAGTGAGGGGCTTAGCACCCGGGCCAGCAGCTGTGGAGGTTGTGCCAGGTCCCCCAGCAGTGCCAGCCCACCGTGGGGGCACTCAAAGTCTCGCCGGGCCCTAGCTACCTCCCTGCGGGGGGCAGGGCTCGGGACCTGCAGCCCGCCATGTCTGAGATCCTCCCCCTGCAGTGGGCTCCGGTATGGCCTGAGCCTCCAGGAGAAACCCTGCTCAGTGGCGCCAGGTCCCATCCACAGCCCAAGGGCTGAGGAGTGCTGGCGGGGCTGGGGACTGGCAGGCAGATCCGCCTGCAGCCCTGGTGCAGGATCTACTGGGAGAAGCCAGCTGGGCTCCTGAACCAGATGGGGGCTTGGAGAACTTTTATATCTAGCTGGAGGATTGTATGTGCACCAATCAGTACTCTGTGACTCTGTCTAGCTCAAGGATTGTAAATGCACCAATCAGCGCTCTGCATCTACCTCAGGGTTTGTAAATACACCAATCAGCACTCTGTGTCTAGCTCAAGGTTTGTGAATACACCAATTAGTACTCTGTATCTAGCTAACATCTGTGACTCTGTGTCTACCTCAAGGATTGTAAACGCACCAATCAGCACTCTGTCAAAACGGACCAATCAGCTCTCTGTAAAGTGGACCAATCAGCTCTATGTAAAATGGACCAATCAGCAGGATGTGGGTGGGGCCAGATAAGGGAATAAAAGCAGGCTGCCAGAGCCAGCCAGCGGCAACCTGCTGCGGTCTCTTTCCACACTGTGAAAGCTTTGTTCTTTTGCTCTTTGCAATAAATTTTGCTGTTGCTCATTCTTTGGGTCCACGCTGCTGTTATGAGCTATAACACTCACTGCGAAGGTTTGCAGCTTCACTCCTGAAGCCAGCGAGACCACAAACCCACTGGGAAGAACAAACAACTCCAGACGCGCTGCCTTTAAGAGATGTAACACTCACCACGAAGGTCTGCAGCTTGACTCCTGACAGCGAGACCACGAACCCACCAGAAGGAAGAAGCTCTGGACACATCTGAACGTCTGAAGGAACAAACTCCAGACACACCATCTTTAAGAACTGTAACACTCACTGCGAGGGTCTGCGGCTTCATTCTTGAAGTCAGTGAGACCAAGAACCCACCAATTCCGGACACAGCGCCATCTCCGTTCACTGCAACCTCTACGTCCCAGGTTCAAGCAATTCTCTGCCTCAGGCTCCTAAGTAGCTGGGATTACAGGCATCCACCACCATACCTGGCTAATTTTTGTATTTTTAGTAGAGACAGGGTTTCACCATCTTGGCCAGGCTGGTCTTGAACTCGTGACCTTGTGATCCACCCACCTCAGCCTCCCAAAGTGCTGGGATTACAGGCATGAGCCATCACACCTTGTCAGAATTTTTAACCTAAGGGCAGATACCAGTCTGCACCTTGCTGAGGCAGCTGAAACTCTGATAGAAAACATACAGTCATCCTGGCTTGAATAACTGAATCACTATGCGATAGATACAAACTGTCCATTACAGTCTGGGAAGAAGGCTTAAATTTATGAATACATTACCTACCACAACTAAAAGGGGTGAAAATGTGTTTATCGACCTCAAGTGAGTCAGGCTCCATCATGCTGCCCTTGTTCAAAACCTGAGCACAGAACCCCACTGCTGGAAATGCCTTGGCAGTTCTGTGTGCTGCATCTACTGTGAGAAAACAGAGGCCCCTGGGATCACAAGAGCGGTCAAGGGCAGTGAGTCACCCACTCTGCATCATGAGGAAACTCTCCCACAGGCAACCAGAAGCACTTCTTGTCATGCAAAACTCATGACCTTTCCAGAGGACTCTCATTGTTAAAAACAACTTCTTTATCCTTAACTGCATTTTGCCATGTTGTATCTTCCATTCAAGAAGATTATGAAATTGCTAGGAAAGTCCTAAAGGAGACCCAAAAAATCATCCTTAGAGAAGCTACAAAGGCTCCTACATGAAACTAGTAGAAAGATGACCAAGTCCTTGCCTGTCTCACTTCAATAATGAAAAGTTAGGGCCTTCTGGGAAGACAAACCCAAAGAGCAATATGACAAAAATTATAGAGTCAAAGGAGATGGATGGTAGGTTCCTTAAAACATTAAACATAGAATTACCACATGACCCAGCAATTCCACTCCTAGGTATACACCCAAAAGAATGGAAAACAGGTACTCAAACAGGACATTTTCAGGCCAGTGGCTCAAGTCTAATCCCAGCAATTTGGGAGGCCAAGGTGGGAGGACTGCTTGACCCAAGAGTTAAAGGCCAGCCTGGGCAACAGAGTAGGACCCTATCTCTACAAAAAAATTTTTTAAAAATAGACAGGCATGGTGGTGCATACTTGTAGTCCCAGCTACACAGGAGGCTGAGGTGGGAGAATAGCTTGAGCCCAGGTGTTTGAGGCTACAGTGAACCATGATTGCACCACTGCATTCCAGACTGGGTGACAGAGTGAGACCCTGTCTCAAAACAAACACAAAAACAAAGACATGGAATTGACCTAAATGAAAAAAGCAAATATGGTACATTTATACAATAGAATACTAAGCAGCCATTAAAACAAATGAGATTATGTCCTTTGCAGTAACATGGATGGAACAGGAGGCCATTATGCTAGGCAAACTAATGCATGAACAGAAAGCCAAATACGGCAGGTTCTCACTTATAAATGCGAGCTAAACAATGAGAATTCACAAACTACTAAGAGGTGAACAACAATGGGGCCTACTTAATGGTAGAGGATGGGAGGAGGAAGAGGATCAGAAAAAATACCCGTAAGATACTGTGTTTATTACCTGGGTAGCAATCTGTACACCCTACCCCATAACAACGTGGTTTACCTATGTAAAAAACCTGCACATCTGAAATAAAAGTTAAAAAAACAGATAAAAATATATTCATAGAGGCACTATTCACAATAGCCAAAAGATGGAAACACCCAAATGTCCATCAAAGGATGAATGGATAAACAAAATGTGATATGGCCATACAAAGGAGTATTATTCAGTCATGAAAAGGAATGAAATACTGATACGTGCTATGATGTGGATAAATCTTGAAAACATTATGCTAGGTGAAAGAAGTCATTTGCAAAAAGTCACATATTGTAAGACTGTATAAGAAATATATAAATTTCATAATCATATTTATAATATTTATAAGAAATAGATAAATCCATGGAGACAAAATGTAGATTGTTATCCCCCAAAGACTGAAAGAGGGGAGGATGGGAGAAACTGCTTTGTGGGTTACGAGCTTCACTTTGGAACAATGGAAATGTTTAGAACTAGATAGAAGGGACAGTCACACAACCCTGCGAATGTACTAAATGTCACTCAATTGTTCACTTCTAAATGTTCAATATGAATTTCATCTTAATAAATCTTTTTTCTTTTTTGAGACAGAGTCTCATTCTCATTACCCAGGCTGGAGTACAGCAGTGTGATATGGACTCACTGCAACCTCTGCCTCCCAGGTTCAAGCGATTCTCCTGCTTCAGCCTCCCAAGTAGTTGGGATTACAGGTGTGCGGCACCACAACTGGCTAATTTTGTGTTTTTAATAGAGACAGAGTTTCCGCATGTTGGTCAGGCTGGTCTCAAATTCCTAGCCTCAAGTGATCCACATGCCTTGGCCTTCCAAAGTGTTGGGATTACAGGCATGAGCCACTGCGCCCAGCAATAACATTTTTTAAAAGGAAAAGGGGATAATAAGGGTGAATACATGTATAGTCAGCAAATTCTGACATACTAGAATTTTTGGTTGAAAAGATGTAAATTTAGAACTAACAACAAAAAGCCAGCCTTACTACCAGGTAACAAACCCAAGGACCCAATAAGACGAAGATGTGGCACAGAATGAAAATATAAATCAGTTCACAAAGGTACAGACTAGCACTTCTTAAACAAGCAGTAGTTTTTGTTTATATTAAATTTCTTATCCATCATAAACAGATACTTCTGTAACAAAATGAATTATTAGGACTTCTGGCTTCCTCTTTGAATATAAAAAGCTGGAGAGAATATCACTCATGCAACAACAAAAAAGAGCTAGATAATTTGTAAAATTACTACTTTTCTTGATCGCAGCAGGGAACTGAACCAGTGGAAGGAAGATGGGGCCTCTGATGACTGGATGTAAAGAATTCAGCTAAAATTTTCAATAGATTGCTGAAGGCCAACTATGCACTAGCATGAGAAAATAGAATCCTTGGGAACTGCAGACACAGAGGGGTTCACAGCCACTCTTTTCCAAGGACCTCTCTATGTGCTCACAGAGAAAGACTGGGGGCAGGACTGGTGTACAGGGAATGCTACCCTCAATTCTACAGGAGGGAGGGGATGCTACTAATGGAAAGGCAGATAGCTCTTCATAATTACTTGTCCCTTAAAAGAACAAAAGTTTTAAATTGCTGGGAAAGAGGTAGCATATACTGTCATGCTGGGGGAATACTGTATCTGAGGAAAATGTTAAAGAATGAAAGCCTTCAACCCCTGCAGAAGAACAGTAAGTGATCCTGGACCCAGACTATTAGAGGTCTCCTACAGCTAAGACAGGACTCATCAATGAGCAAGACCCACCCATTTAAAGCAAAAGACATTGATTGATGTAGGAGGTAGATAAGGGAGAGGGTCCCTGGAATCTCCCACCTGCCTGCACACTAGGAGAAAGCGGTGAAGCCACAGGAAGCTTGTGTCATGTGCAGGTGGGGAGGAGCCTGGCGTCTTCAGTTCCTGTGTGTGGCCTGAAATCAATCTGTGAGATGGGGGCCTGTTAGCAGGAACCCCTCTCGCTTTCTGAGAGTTTTCTTTTTTCTTTTCTCCTTTTTGCCCAATAGATTCCACTCCCTTTACCCTTCAGTATGTCTGGGTGCCTAACTTTTCCTGGTCGTGTGACAAGAACCCGGTTTTAGCTGAACTAAGGAGCAAACTTCTGCAACACCATTACCAGAAATAAAGAAGAATATTACGTAATGATGAAGAGGTCATTTATCAGGAACACATAACAATCCTAAATGTGTATGTACTTAACAACAGATCTTCAAAATACATAAAGCAAAAAATGATAAAACTGAAAGAAAAAATAGACAAATTTATGATTACAGTTGGAGACTTCATCACTCCTCTCTCACTACTCAATAAAGTAGACACTGATATAGAAGACCTGAACAACACTATCAACCAACCTGACCTAACTAACATTATGAAGCCTCATATGAAATAACAGCAAAAATACATAATTCTTTTCAAATACATAGAGAACAGTCACTAAAACAGACAGTATTCCAGGCAATAAAACAAACCTCAGTAAATTTAACAGAATTTAAATAATATAAAGTGTGCTATCTAACCACACAAAATTATTATTATTATTTTTACTATTATTGTTTTATTTTATTTGTTATTTATTTCCTTTTTAACCACACAAAATTAAACTAGTAATGAATACAAAAAAGATATCTGGAATATTGCCAGCTATATGGAATTAACAAATGTAAGTCTAAAGAATACAGGTAAAAGGAAGTCATAAGGTAATGTGGAAAATATATTTTAATTGAATAAAACCAAATATATGGGATGCAGCTAAAGCACTGCTCAGAGGGAAATTTATGGCACTAAAACGCTTACACTAGAAAAGAAGAATATCAATAATCTAGGTTTCTACCTTAAGAAACTAGAAAAAGAAAAGCAAATTAAAAGCAAAGCCAAAAGAACAAAGAAATTAAGACAGACAAAGCAGAAATGAATAAAATAAAAAAGAAAATAAAAAAATTAATGAAACTGCCATTGCAAAATTACAACTGAGATAGTGAAAGAGATCTGACCTAATCAACTCCTTGCTTCTAACCTCCAGGCCGTCCTTATTCATTCCTGGGCATTGGTCAAATTAACTTTGGGAGGAACTTAGTTTATATTAATAGTTTAACTTCAAAACAAAGACAATAACAGCTCTTTCCTGAAACAAACCTCCTTCTTGCCTGGGGACTAGACTGCCTTTATAGGTAGAACTAACAAATTAGCCACAAGATTAGAAATTACCTTTAGGAGTCATGTTGCCGGAGGACATAAGATTCTAAACCTCCCTAAATTGCTCCTCAAGATAACATCACTATTGTAAAACCTAAGATCAGGGCTTGATATATTTTGCAGGCCCTGCACTTGATGAATCAGCTAGCACCACCTAGATGGATAAACTGGCTCATCTGGTGGCCCTTACCCAGGAATTGACTCAATACAAGAGGACAGCTTCACCTCCCTATTATTTCATCTCCAACCTGACCAATCAGCACTTCTGACTTACTGGGTTCTACCCACCAAATTGTCCTTAAACACTCTGATTCCTAAATGCTTGGAGAGACTGATTGGAGTAATAAAAAAAACTCCAGTCTCCCACATGGCTGGCTCTGTGTGAATAACTCTTTCTCTATAGCAATTCCCCTATCTTGATAAATTGGCTCTGTCTAGGCAACAGGCAAGGTGAACCTGCTGGGTGATTACATTAATAGTACCAAAATCTAGTTCTTAAAAAAAAAAATACAACTGATAGACTTCCAGTCAGATTTAATGTGAAAAAAAGAAGAAAGTACAAGTTGTCAATATCAGCAATGGAAGATGGGACATTAATATAAATATTAAAGATATTAAAATGATAATGAAAGAATATTACAAACTTTAGGACCCTAAATTGTATTTAAATGGCATTGTCAAATCCCTTTGAAGACACCAATTACCAAAGCTCATCCTAAAAGGAAACAGATAATCTGAATAGCCGTGTGTCAATTAAAGAAATTGTATTTGTAGTTAAAAATCTTCTGACAACTATGACAACAAAAGTGATTAAAAAAAAAATTACATGTCTAATGAATGTATCTATATTTATTAGATATATTTGCTAATGAATTCTACCAAACATGTAAGTAGAGAATAATACAAACTCTACACAAATGCTTCTAGAAAATAGGAGGGAACACTTTTAAATTCATTGTACAAGGTATTACACTGACACCAAAACCAGATAAAATATTACAAGAAAACTATAGACCAATATTAATTACAAACATAGATAAAAAATATGGCTAGAAAGGAGAAATAAGTTTTAGTGTTTTAGACCACTGTGGCATGACTATCGTTAACAATAATATATAGTTTTAAATAGCTAGAGAGGATACTGAATTTCCTCAATGCAAAGAAATGATAAATGTGTGAGATAATGGATATGCTAATTATCCTCCTCAGATCACTATACATTATATTTATTGAAATATCATGAAGTATCACATGAATAAGTACAATTAATGTCAGTTTAAAACTAAAATCTGCAACAAAATAGTAATAAATCAAATCTAGCAATATATTAATAATATTAAAAATATGTCATTACCAAGTAGGGTTTATCCTGGGAATGCAAGGCCGGTTCAATATTAAAAAATCAAGCAATGAAATTCACCATATACACAGACTAAAGAAAATAAACTATATACTCACCTCAATGAATGCGGAAAAACATTTGACAAAATTCAACATTATTAATGATAAAAATGCTCAGCAAACTAGAGATAGAAGAAAACATCTTCAATCTGATAAAGGACATTTGCAAAAAATCTATAGCTAACTTCATACTGAGTTGTGATAGACTGGCTGTTTTCCTTTCAAGACTGGGATTAAGGCAAAGATATCTGCATCCATTATGCCTGTTTTACATAGCACTGTGGAACTGTGGTACTAAGTTACTGTGATTCTAAGTACTGTTGTTCTAAGTGGTAGAGTAAGGCAATAAAAATAAGTAAAGAACACAGGAATTGACAATGAGGAAATAAAACTGTCTCTATTTAAAAGTAACATGAGGCCAGGCATGGTGGCTCACGCCTGTAATCCCAGCACTTTGGGAGGCAGAGGTGGGCAGCTTGCCTGAAGTCAGGAGTTCGAGACCAGCCTGACCAACATGGTAAAACCCCATCTCTACTAAAAATACAAAAATTAGCCAGGCGTGGTGGCACATGCCTGTAATCCCAGCTACTCGGGATGCTGCGGCAGGAGAACTGTTTGAGCCTGGGAGGCAGGGATTGCAGTGAGCTAAGAGCATACCACTGCACTCCATCCTGGTTGACAGAGCAAAACTCTGTCTAAAATAAAATAAAATAAAATAAAATAAAATAAAATAAAATAACATGACTGTCAATTTGAAAAAAATCTCAATTTACAAAATCACTCTTAGAAATAATAAGTTTAACAAAGTCAAAAACAATCGTATTTCTATAAACTAGCAATGAACAATTGAAAATTAAAATTTCAAAGCTTGTACCATTTATAATAGCACAAAGCACATACAATATTTATATACAAATCTAACAAAGTATGAGCAAGATTTATATGCTGAAAATTATAAAACACAGATTAAAAATTCTAAAAAGATCTAAATTAATAGAGATACCATCTTCACAGACTCGATACTGTTAAGATGTCAATTCTCTCCAAAACGCACTACATAGTCAACAGAATCTCAAAGTCCCAGCAAAATTTTTTATAGAAATCAACAAGCTGATATTAAAATTTACAGGGAAATGCAAAAGAACTAGAATACCCAAAATAATTTGTCAAAAAAGTACAAAATCAGAGGACTTATACTATCTGAATTCAAAATACACTGTACAGTGATTAAGACAATGTAATACTGATGAAAGGACAGACACATAAATCAGTGAGATAGAATAGAGAGTCTAAAGATAGAGACCAATGTATATGGCCAATTAATTTTTGACAAAGGAGAAAGGCAAGTAGAAGGAGAAAGTCTAGCCTTTTCAACAAATGAAGCTGAAGCAGTTCAATATCTGTATATGAAAAACAAAAACAACCCATGACCTATGCCTGGCACCATATATAAGTAATAACTCAAAGTGGATCATACACTTAAATGTAAAAACTAGGGCTATAAAATTTTGAAAATAAAACAAGAGAAAATCTTTATAATCTTGTATTAGCCAAGACTTGTTAGATATGCTACCGAAACTATGACTTATAAAAGAAAAATGTTGATAAAGTGGACTTTATCAAACTTGAAAACTTTTGCTCTTCAAAAGACACTGTTAATAAAATGAAAAAGGAAGATACAGACTGGGGTAAAATATTTTCAAAACACATATCTCAAAATGACTTATATCTAGATTATATAAAGAAATCTCAAAACTCAATAAAAAATCAAACAACCCACTTTTTTAAATGGACAAAAGATCTGAACCAACTTTAACCAAAGATGATGTGTGAATCCCAAGTAAGCACATGAAAAGGTATTCAACACCATTAGTCATTAAGAAAATGCAAATTATGACCACAATGGCATAGATATCATTACACACCTATTGGAAAGGCAAAAATTGAAACTAAAACTAAAACAAAAAGATACTAACAGTATCAAGTTATATATAGCAAGTGAGTAGGACTGGAACATTCATACATTGCTGGAAGCAATGCAAAATGATACAGCCAGCCACTTTGAAAAACAGTCTGGCAATTTCTTACACAGTTAAACATACATGTATCATGAGACTTAGTAATCTGACTTCCAAGTAATTACCCAAAAGAAAACATGTCCACACACAAATTTCATGTTCACACAAAAATTGTATGCAAATGTTAATAGCAGCTTTATTCATAATCACCAAAATCTGGACTAAATGCCCCTCAGCTTATAAATGGATAAACAAATAGTAGTACATCCATACGTGGAAAACTGCTCGGTAATAAAAAAGAATGAACTACTGATACATTGCAACAATATAGATAGACCTTATATGCATTATGATAAGTAAAAGCAGCCAGAGTCCAAACTATGGTATGACTCCATTTGTTTCTCAAAAAGGCAACATTTTAGGATCAGAAATAGAATCAGCATTGACAGGAAATGGGGATGGTGGGGATGACTGGGGATGGTTGACTACTAAGGTACAGGAGGTAATTTTCCAGGAAAGTAACTGTTCATTATCTTGATTGTTATGATAATTATTAGACATCTTTGTCCAGACTCTACACTTGGGTTAATTTCATGGAACTCTACACTAAGGGTAAATTTTGCTATATGTAAATTATTCCTCAAGAACTTTTAATAGATTCTATCTCAACTTTTCTCCTTAGTACTTTCTTGGAAAGAAATCAACTAAGTGAAAAAAGCCAGTGGAAGAATAATATGGATTATGACTTCCCAGTTATATGAAAAAATCTGGGGGGATGGGGTGGTTAGGTGGTGAAATATGTGTATTTCATACATATTGGAATGATTTTAACAGTAGTTACTTCTGTTAATGAGCATTTAATATGTAATGTTTTGTATTAAAAACAGTTTCTAAAAAGAATTAAAAGATATGGGAATGTTACCTACCTTTAAAAGTTTCTGAAGGCTTACTCATAATTCCTGTACTTATATCATGGACCTGTATTAATTTTCAGACTGGCACCAGTCCATGGACACCTTTGAGTAGTACTGATATAGATAATTTCCTGGAATAATGATGTAATATATATTTTCAAAATTAAAAATAATAATGAGCAATAGTGTAATATAAAATATTATGTAACTTTTATTAAATTCATCTATTTCACCATATATAGTGTTCCTAAGCAACAAAAGGAGATCATAAAGAAATATGTAAAATATAATCCTATTTATACTTCATAAATATGTGTCTTTCACATATATGGAAATAAAATTCTAACAGTTAATATATAAAAATACAAGTATAAGTAGTTGTTATTTCTAAATATAAGCTTTATTCCTTTCCTTGGTATTTATTTTCTAACTTATCTACAATACACATGCACTACTTATATAATGAGTAAGAAAGGTCTCTATTTGTTAAGTTGAGAGAAAGATTTGGAGTCTATCATTCCATCTCAGAGGCCAACTTCATCATACCTGTAGGTCCTCTCAGCATATGTCAGTAGGGGTTCCTGGGAGACCAAAGTCTGGACCGCCTATTCTGAACAATACTGCTCCTTTCAAACCCATATTTACTACCTTCCTACTGTGTGTGAAGGTACCACAGAGGACACAAAAATGTGTGGTACAGCCTGTGGCTTCAAATACCTCTAAGCATTTTTGGGGATAGTGTGGCAAGGAGGGATTGAGGTCCCCAGAGGCTCCATGGGAGAAGGAAACTCAAGATGAGCTATCAACACCACTGTTATTAATGAGAAGGTAACACAATTGAAGATGTTCTAGACACAGGAACCAGCAGAAGCCAAAACATCGGGTGGGGGAACATGAGACCTCAGCCTATTGTGACTATGATGCAGGTATATGAGTGGAGTTGGGTTGGTTATTTGGAACTTGTCAGTGACCCTGGTGAGGGCCACATAAAGGCAGCACCAGGAGACAAAGCCAGACAAGGTTTTAGCAATGTGGATACAATATGAGCAGTAAAGGAATTGGGACAATACTGTTTTTAAGTATGGCAATGAAGGAAAGGGAAAGATGGAGGAGAAGGAGGAGGAGAAGGAAAGGAGGATGGAAGAGGAGGTGGTAACAACATTGGACAAGGCTTGATTTTCTTTCTTTTCTTTTTAAAGAATCAATGAAACTTCATCTTTCAGGTGGGAAAAGGAGCTAATGGTAAAGAAAGAGAGATATAAGGGACACAGTGATTTTGTTCAGAAGGCAGAGTTGCCGGTGGGAGGTCTCATGAAGGCAAGAGGGGAAGATCTCTTTTTTTTTTTTTGTCTATAACAACTCTCCAACTTGGCTGGGTGCGGTGGCTCACGCCTGTAATCCCAGCACTTTGGGAGGCCAAGGCAGGTGGATCACCTGAGCTCAGGAGTTCAAGACCAGCCCGGCCAACATGGTGAAACCCCATCTCTACTAAAAATACAAGAAATAGCTGGGCGTGGTGGTGGGCACCTGTAATCCCAGCTACTTGGGAGGCTGAGGCAGGAGAATCACTTGAACCTGGGAGGCAGAGGTTGCAGTGAGCCGAGATCATGTCACTGCACTCCAGCCTGGGCAACAAGAGTGAAACTCCGTCTCAAAAAATAATAATAATGATAACTCTCCAACTTAGTTCACAGTGCCCTAATTGTCTCAGTAATGTTTTCCAGGGAGAGCCCATGGACCAAAAGAAATACCTAAGAGTTCCATTTTATGGAACAACTTAATAAGTACTTATGTCCTAATAACTCAATAGCCATTTGATTTAAAAAATGCATAAATTGAAAGAAACTTTTTTATTTCATTCTTCAAGGTTCACACTTGTTTCCTAAAGGGATGTGTGTACCTACTGGGCCCTGCACAACTTCCTTAATATTGGAATTGTACATATTAGGCACTGCCATCCACATTTCCTATTCCATACACACTTGCTTTTAATCACAGCAACTACCAAAAAAAATATGCAACTTTGCAAAGATACAGTATTATCCAAAGAATTGTAGCATGATCTAATGATGAAACTGTGAACCACCTGAGCTGGTAATTCACATGGAGTCTGTCAGATGTTACATGTGGTTGTGTTGCCTTCAAACGTTTAAAATATCCCATAGCATCCCTGTGAATCTGCTGCGGCACTCTGGGGAGTCTCAGCACACAATTTGGGAAAGACAGGGATAAAGGAAGAGAGAGAGAGAGACTGGATATAGGGCTTCCTAACGTGAAGAGGAGGGATGTTTGAGCAGGCTCAGAAATAAGTATCCAGGTCATCATTGGGTGGCTCTCCAATAGTTGCAGCCCTCAATTTACATTTGTAATTAGGATCTAAGCACCGGAAAGCTGTGCTAAGCAGATCCTGCACTGCATAGCCTACATAACTCAACACAATTTCAGGATTACCAGTTCTTACCACCCAGCTTACCTGCAGGGTGTGAAAGTCCTCAGCTAATTGTCCCGTGATTCATTAACTAGGGGAAATCATTTAAGTGCACACTAGCTAAACATTGACCAGGGTCACCATTTAGCCTTCAGGGGAAAATGACCCTCAACAATTTCCATACAGCCAGATTGTCCCACAGGCTTCAGAAATGCCAACAACCTACTCCTGAAATATGCCCTAGGGTTACTTGGCTCAGGACCAAAAGAGACCAAGAAAGTGTCAAAAAGCCAGTGAAAGGGGGATATTGGTGGCTCACATCTGTAATCCCAACACTTTGAAAGATCAAGGCACCGAGATCACTTGAGGCCAGGAGTTCAAGACCAGCTTGGGCAACACAGACCCCATCTCTACAAAAAAAATTTTTTTTTTAATTACCCAGATGTGGTGGCACACACCTGTAGTCCCAGCTACTGAGGAGGCTGAGGCAGGAGGATCAATTGAGCCCAGGAGTTTGAGGTTACAATGAACCATGATCACCACTGTACTCTAGCCTGGGCAACAAAGAGAGTCTACCTCTGAAAAAAGGGGTGGGAGTTTGGGGATGAAGGGAGTTGGTGGGAGGAGGATGCATGGCAGGGAGGAAGTACCAGGGAGGCAGATCCTGGGGTGGGATGAGCAAGACTGTGCACCCCCAAATGACTATGAGTGAGCTGCCCAAGGGCCATGAGGACCGCTAAGAAGAAGTGAGGTATACAATGTCCAGGTTGTAGTCTCTCCAGGATACCCCATTTACTTTCTGATCCTTCAATTAAAGACATGCAGGGGAAGTGGACAAAGTACAGAGATGGTGTCAAAGGGAAGGAATCAATCTTTATGAAGAAATGTTAATAGAGCCGAAGTTCAGCCCAGAAAGAAGTCCATGCATAACTTACCATGTATACAAAGATCTTACACACACCACATGCGCGCGCGCACACACACACACACACACACACACACACACACCACGTTTATTTCAGGAGGACATATTGGGGTGGGCATAAGAGAGGATTTCTGAAACACCAAAGTGAGGGATGCTGACATTTATTGAGTACTTGCTATTTTACAATGCTTACAGCAGATAAGATTTCACAGCTGAGAAGAGCAGGCTTAAGGGTTTACTAATTTGTTCAAAGTCACACAGCAAGTAAACAGCAGCAGTGAAGCTACCCAAGTTCTTAAAGCTGGATTCCTTCTCCTCTTACAAAGATGCAGTCGTATTATATGTGGTAAAATACACATAACATAAAATTTACCATCTTAACCATTTCTAAGTATATATAGTTCAGTAGTGTTAAATACATTCATGTTGTTGTACAGTCTCCAGAACTCTTCCTCTTCCAAAACCAAAATTCTGTACCTTGAAACAATAACTCCCCATTTCCTTCTCTTCCCAGCCTCTCACAACCCCTATTCTATGGTCTCTCTGAATATAAGTAGAATCATATTTGTCTTTTTGTGAATGTTTTATTTCACTTAGCACAATGGCTTCAAGTTTCATCCATGTTGTAGCATGGGTCAGAAGTACCTTCATTTTTAGGGCTGAATGTACTGACCACATTTTGTTTCTCCATTCATCTGTCAATAGTCACTTTGTTTCCACCTTTTGGCTATTGTGAATAATGCTGCTATGAACATGGGTGTTCAAATATCTCTTAGAGACTCTGCTTTCAATTCTTTTGGGTATATACTCAGAAGCAGAATTGCCAGATCATATAGTACAGTAATTCTACTTTTAATTTTTTTGAGGGACCACCATACTATTCCATAGCATTTTTCATTCCCACCAACAGCACACAAGAGTTCTAATTTCTCCACATCCTCTTAACCTCTCTTTTATACTGCTGCCCAAAAACAACCAAACAATGAAACGGCTGCTGCAAAAACCACACATCCCCAACCCAAACCTAGCCATAGTGAAACTGGCTTCACTGCAGCTGCCCACCCACCCATAGCAAGATAGAGCTGAAGCTTGAGAAAACAAGCCCACCCTCTAATCCAGAAAGGCAGTCCAGGCAATGGCGCCCGGGTCCTCATCACTCGGAGGGGCTGCACCGACCCCTAAGACATTCCCCAGTATACAGGAGGTGCTTAACAGTAGCCCACACTCCTCTTTCCCCAGGTATCTCAGGTTGTCTCTCCTCCTGGTGCTCAGTTTATTTTCCACTGCTGACGTTGCCAGTGACTACACTGAAAAGCTGTGTCAATCGCTTCTTTGTCTGCGAGAAGGGCATTTATCATTTGCTGTTCTAAATCTGAAAACATCATAACCAACCCGTGGGCGTTGGCTCACGTTACACTCTGTAATTTCAGTTAGTGAGTTAATGGGAAAGATGCATTAACATTCTGTTTGTGGTTTAAAATACATATTTACACAGTTTGACTTTTCATATCCCCAAACTTATAATTTATCCATCATTATGTTCCCCATTCTCTACTCTTAAACATTAACTGCCCTTATTTAGGTGATGAAAGATGGGGAGGGAGGCTGTGGTTGTACTGTGCATATGGAAAGCTGATCAGCTCAGAGCAGAGTGGTGCACTCGTGCCCAGTGGTCAGGGAAGGGAAAGGCTCTGTCGAAATCTCTCTGAGTTAATGGGTTCATGCAGAGCTGTCGCCTCCAAGCATAACAGACAAGGATGACTGAGCTGGAGTCTGCATCAACTCTACCATTTTATGTCCAACGCCAGACAGAGCCATGATTCTGAGCCTGCATACCAAGAGCTCAGATTCCCCTCAAAGTGGTTGCAGAGGATCCCGGGACACTGGTAAACTTTCTACTTCATCTTCCTATATGTTTTACTATAAAATGTCTTCATTTTTCACCAGTGCAGTTAACTTCCCCAATTCATTCTTAAGTCACATGTTTCTCTGTATTTCCATTGACAATCAAACAAAGGGAGGAAGTGTTACACAGTGGAAAGGATGCAGGCTTTGGAGTCAGACCGCCCTGGATTCAGATCCCAGCTCTGCCATTTACCAGCTGTAGGAACTTGAGTGATTCACTGAAATTCTCAGAGTCTCAGTGATTTCATCTGTCACAGGAGGTAGATGAAAGTGACCTCATGAACAATGGCCAGTGTTTTCATCGTGTATCATGGCACTCTATTCATTACAACTAATTTAGTTCTGCTACAATCCTGTATAAAGAATGGCAAGAAAAGTGTCTTTTTCACCTCTAGCCTCAGTGTCTTGCTCAATGACTTCCATAGAGTAGGAATTTAATAAATGTTAGGTGTGTGTTGAATTAATCACAGGGACAGAATTGTCATACTCAAACTAATGAGAACAATTAGGAGAGCTTTGTCTAGAAAGAAAGTCAAAGACTGAGAAGGGATCCTAACAGAATCAATAGAATCACAAAGAAGACAAATAAAGAGAAAACAATTGTTCATTCTAGAATATGGGAAGAAGAAGGAAATCTTGCGGCTTGAATGAAGAAGTAATTTTAAGATGATAGAAGAATTATTCTATTAACCTTGTAGATTCATTGCCTCCAGAATTAGTACAAGCTGAAATAACCAATATATTTCAAAAAGTTTAAGTAAACCCACCAACAAACCCATAAGGAACGGACTGGCCATTAACAAAAAAAAGTAATTAAGAAGTAAGCTGGGTGCCCAACAGATTTCCCTTTTGAGAGCCTGAGTTTCCCTCCTGCCTGGCTTCCCATCCAGATATTGTGTGTCAGTTTCTAATTCACATTTCTTTCCCTTGGGGCCTTCCTGTTTACTGGCAAGCAATTAAAATCCCCACCCTCAAAGTCTCAACATACATTTTCTCCAAAAAGTAGATACATTTTAAGAGAACCCTCCTAGAGATAAATCAACCCCATCCTCAATCCGAGGAATGAAACTTTGCTGGGACAAGGAAGACACTTTGAGGAGAGGAGGGAGAGCATTCCTCACTCAGCTCATTCCAGGGACAGAAGATGGTTACAGGTAGAGCAGAAAGCAGCATCCTTTCCTCTCTGCTGTGACCATGACTGTCACCCAGCCTCAGCTAGATTACAGCAATGATAGATCGCTCTCTGCTCTGCCAGGTTTAGGTGCCACTGTTGGATAGTTCTGATGGTTAGAGTTCTTTCTGTGTGTCTGTGAAACTTTGTGTGTCTTGCTGTCAGCCAGGCTGATGTGCAGTGGTATAATCATGGCTCACTGCAGCCTCAACCTCCCGGGTTCAAGTGATACTCCCACCTGAGCCTCCCAAGTAGCTGGGACTATAGGTACACCATGCCCAGATAATTTTTTGTTTGTTTGTTTGTTTGTTTGTAGAGACAGGGTCTCCATGTTGCCAAGGCTGGTCTTGAATTCCCAGGCTCAAGCAATCCTTCCACTCTAGCCTCCCAAAGTGCTGGGATAATAGGTGTGAGCCACCACACTTGGCCAGTTAGAGTTCTTGCTATATTTTCAAGCACTAAATTTGTGTCACTGAGCAATGGAATAATGATTGCTGATTTATCTTTTCCTTCCTTTTGGGCCCCTCTATTTGCAGTTTCAGACAACAGACACGATCTCTCTTCCACATGAAGCCTTTCCAATATTGAACACAGTACCTCTGGCATCCCCCTTAGCTCTTTATTCTCCAGGGTAAATTCCCATCTCTCTCTACAGCTACACTGAGGACCTGGCTTTGAGAGACTCCTATTACCCTCCCAATATGATCCTGTATGACTAACCTTGCTGGGTAGATGGAAATTTTTGTCTCTCTTGGGATAATTACCAGCATGGGGTGTGGTATGCAAAAGCTTACGCTGTGCAGAAGTTATAGAGAACACAAAGGCATAAAATTAGTGTCAGGGCCTCTAGGAACCTTAGAGATAACCCAGTCCCCACTCTGTTTATAGATAATCTGAAAGTCACAGAACAAGTAAGTGGTAAAACCTGGTCAAAAACCTTGGCCCTACAATTCCTAGGACAGAACAAACAGTTCTGCCCTACACTGCTTCCTTGGATGAAGACAGCTAGTACCTGACCTCTGTTTTCCCTGCTATAACAAGAATACCCCTGTGTAATTCCTCTACCTGACACTGGGGTGCACTGGCATGCCACCCGCCCCACCAGGCAGATCTGAATGCTCGCCAATGCCGGGGATGATTTACAGGGCCTGTCTGGGAGATGATTTTCCAAGAAAACACTCCATATAATTGGCCTTTGGTATATCTCCTCAGTGGTGATTTATTTCTGTAGGACAAGCCAAAGAACGTCTCTCCCCACCTCTGCAAAGCCTCCGGTCCCTGGCCTCAAAGTTCAGCAAGTTTCTGGCCAGAGAATGTTCTTCCTCTCCACCCACTCAGCCTTTTTCTCTGTGGTTTGCAATCTCATTTGCTAAATATACTGAGATGCCCTGTACACAGCGGTCTGCAGTTCTAGAATGTGCCTGACTTCCTTTGGCTGGGAGCATCACTCATAAATCACTGTGCTAGCAGCTGCCATCCATTTATATCCATGACCTATCAGGACTGAAAGCTCAAGTTCTTCCACGGTGATGCCTTTTTCATTCAGGCCCCTCCACGAGAGTAAAACTGTCTCTCTCCCACACATACACACGAGTATTTAGCTGTGTGGTAGGAATAGAGAAGGGACTTGGTGAACACTTACTGAATAGAGTGTGTAGAAATATTCACAGAGTAACTTTAAACTTGGCCACTTACTTATGAGTATTGAGTGACAATTGCATGCCTAAGCTAAACTGCTCTGAACACAAACCTGGATGATGAGTATGATGAAGCACATTCTCAGTGGAGGAAACTAGGGCTTGCTGAAGGAATAAACAGTGAATTTTCCCAGTCTTGCAAATAGCTTCTGACATTTACCAGCCTACAGCCACTTTTTACCAGCCCCATTGACACAGCCATTCCCCAGAAGTCCCTGAAGGATTTCCAGAGGTGAGACAATCCCAGAGAAGGAAAGGTAGAAAGTGTGGGTTGGTGAGAGTGAACTCTTTCCCAAAAGTTAGGAGGGGTGCTCCAGTTAAACTCACCCCACTTAGCAGGCCCCCCAGCAAGGAAGTGCTCTGAACTCAGGAAGTGCCTGGGCTTTCCTGAGAATGGGGTAAGGCGAGGAACTAGAAAAAAATCAGAATATGTGTTCACTGGTCCCCAGAAGAGAAATGTGGTTTCATGCATGTCAAGGGAAGTCTTTAAACTTGAGAAGACTAAAAAATTGAGGGGGGATGGGTGCAGAAGAGTGAAGCACGAGAAGGAGGATGTGGGAGGTGTTGATGACTGATCCCCATTGCTGGGAACAGCTGCTGGGGGCAGATGCTTGTGTTTTGTCAAACATTCCTCTGTCTATAGAGGCTATCTGCAGGTGAAATCCTTCATGAGGAAGAGGATGGGGGTGCGAGTGTGAGGGAGAGCAGGGAGGAAGCCAGTATCACTAGAAAAAAAGGCTATGTTTAGCTTACATGGAAACAAACACCTGAGGCCAAGTCTACCCTGCAGACCAGAAGGATTTTCCAGACAGGACTGTCCTCCCTTGGCTGTCCCAGGCAGACCAACATCCTACAGCATTCTGGGGCAAGATGGTGGGAGACAGGAAAGAGACCGACTCTTCAAGGACACAGGGTCAGGGCAGGGCTTAGAGAAAGGAAAGTCACCATCCCTGTGAGGTAGGGGCCAGGGGAAAGTAAAGTAACCCCCCCGTCCACCCCAGCCCCAGCCAGGCCATTCTTCAGCAGTGTGTGGGGCGAGCAGACTTGATCTTGGCTGGTGAAAGAGGCTTTCTCCTCCCAGCTGCTCCAGGGAACTGCTGGAAAATACAGCGCAAGATTGCATTACCAATTTCTGTTGGCCTAACACAATGAAAACCCACATCTAATTTGCTGTCCACTATCCCCCAGGTCCCCTTCAGCATTTACTGCTTTCCAAATATCTTCCTCCCATTGAATATCTGTGTTTCGGATTATTTGTCCCCAGATGTATTAGGATGCATTTACTGCAGCTGAATCTCATCTAGTGATTTCCTGTCCATATGCCTGACAACTCCAGGTCCCTTTATGTCACGTCTCTGTCATTGGTCAGGTTTGTAATACCTCTCCATTTAGGGGAAAATACAGATATAATTAGCGTATTCTTTACAACCTTCTCTAGGTTATTAACAAGGATGCAGAGTACAACTAAAACAAAAATCCCAGTGCCACCCCATGGCCTCTGATTCCCATCCCACGTCTCTCTCCAGTGCTGCAATGAAGTGGTCCATTCAGTCCACTGAAAGAGCTTGTGCTGAGTTCCCTCAGTCATGAAATAGGCAAAACGAGCCTTGGTCCAGTGTAATGAAGATGACATTGAGCAAGGACCTAAGAGTAGATTCTAGTCCCACCTCTGCTATTAATGAGCAATGTGACCTTGAGTAAGCCACTTCTATAGTCATATGGCTAATTGTGAATAGGTTCACTGTTAGTCTTCATAAAAGATCAAACGAAGATATTAATAATTCTGATAATCTCTTAACAGTGGCTAATTTTTACTAACCTACTACTAAGTGCCAGATACTTAACATATATTATTTTTAACCTTCAACATAAACCTATGAAGTTAAGTTTCAAAGCTGCATTTGCCAATGAGAAAACTGAACCAAAAGAATTCAAAGGACTTGCCAAAGGTCACAATGATTGAAAACTGTGACTTGAACTGAGTATCTCTCTGGTTTGAAAAAACAGTATGGCTGGGCACAGTGGCTCATGCCTATATTCCCAGCACTTTGGGAGGCCAAGGTGGGCAGATCACCTGAGGTCAGGAGTTCAAGACCAACCATGGCCAACATGGCAAAACCCTGTTTCTACTAAACAAAAATACAAAAATTAGCTGGGCGCAGTGGCACATACCTCTAACCCCAGCTACTTCAGAGGCTGAGGCAGTAGAATTGTTTGAACCCGGGAGGCAGAGGTTGTGGTAAGCCAAGATCACACCACTGCACTCCAGCCTGGGTGACAGAGCAAGACTCCGTCTAAAAAAAAAAAAAAAAAGAAAGAAAGAAAAGAAAAGAAAAAACATAATATTCCTGCTGAGCCAAGTCCCTTGGATACTAAGGAAGAGGTGGTATCTCAGTTAATGGCTTCTCCTCCATCAAGTTGTTGTCCCTTTCCCCAGCCACTTGTCTACACAGTCTTCCTCAGTTCATGGATGTTGCTCAGGAGCCCGAAGCCCTCTCCTAGAAAGAAAGGCTCAAGTACCCTGAAAGGTTTACCACCAAGCTCCATATTCAAGTAAGCAGGTGCTACCAGGAAGGGTTCATGGTCAAATGAGCTTGGGAAACACATGGTTAAACAAGTTTCAACCAACTTCTTCCCCACAAGACACACTGGAGCCTTTTTTTTTTTTTTTCTTTTGAGATGCAGTCTAGCTTTGTCGCCCAGGCTGGAGTGCAATGGCGTGATCTCAGCTCACTGCAAACTTCGCCTGTCAGGTTCAAGTGATTCTCCTACCTGAATCTCCTGAGTAGCTGGAATTACAGGCCTATGCCACCACATCTGGCTAATTTTTTTGTTTTTTTGGTAGAGACTGGGTTTTACCATGTTGGCCAGGCTGGTCTCGAACTCCTGACCTCAGGTGATCCACCCACCTTGGCCTCCCAAAGTGCTGGAATTAGAGGTGTGAGCCACCACACCCAGCCATGAAGTGATTTTATTTTATACCTATGTTCTAAAATTATTTAGGTATGGTGAGGCCAACAGATCAGAAGATGACTGCCATTGAAAACATAGCTTACTCTAGTTCCCAAGAGGAGTGGGCATGCCATGTTACACGGGGCGGCACAGGGAAGCATCTGGGTAGGTGACAAGGCAGAAGGAGGGAGCCAAGTCTTGACTGTGGTGGTTCTGGGAAGAGATGGCCAGGCAAGGTTAGCAGAAGTAGGATTGGCTGTCTTGACTGGTCCTGGGATGATTAGGGCAGAAGAATACTGCCTCCTAGAGTGTAAGAGCCAGAGAAAGGTGGTTCACAGTAGGGGCTCTGGATTTGTTCCTTTGCATATGAAAGGCACACTTCTAAGTGAGTCATTTGCAATCTCTAAGAGTTGGCCAGCCCTGGGAGGGACAGTCTTTCCCTGGTTAGCCCAGCCCCAGATGTTAGTTTATCAAAAGCACAGGAAACAAGCAAATATAGTCAATGCAATCTATGTCATGTTGCCATGCATCCACTGAATCCCTGCTTCTAACTGTTGCTCAGTACTCCAAGGCATCTACCACATTTTACCTTCCAATCTCCCGGAATTTCCTTCAGCTCAAAGCTGGCTTCAACTTTCTACCACTACAAATAATACATTAAAGAAAATCCTCCTATGAACCTCCTTATGGATCTATGCAAGAATTTCATTGGGATATTTATCTTAGAGTGGCCTTGCTGGGCACAGGGTATGAGTATATTAATTCAGCTCAATGAATGCAGTTTGTACTCCAGAATTACTGTAATGCTACCAGTAGGGTATGAGGGTTCCTATAACCCCACATCCACTAATGTTTGCCATTACCTGGTTTTTCAATTATCCCAGCCTAATGGGTACAAGGTGATCATTTATTCTTACATTAATTTACATTTCTCTGATTTCTCTGAAGTCTGATCTCATTCAGCTTTGTTCCTTGTAACCACTCAATACAGGTTTCTAAGCCAATTCTTGGTGAGCAATAAACATCTAATGGAAAATGCTAGACATATTTCCTTTGAGTCACAGGTACAAAGGCTGCCTAGTTCTGGCTCCTCCCACCAGAAACCCACAGGCAAAAGCACTAACTACAACAGATACAAATAAATCTGTTTTTTGATTTCGTGGATGACGCAACCATTTAGAAGACAAACCTTGCCATGTTGGACAGCTCATCCCAAAGTGACAGGCAGGGAAACCCAGGCTGAGGCAAGAGTACAAATCAAATATCATACTTTCTAGGTCAACTTAGTACAGTCATCCCTTGATAGACAAAGGGAATTGGCTTGGGGGCCCCCTGCATATACACAGATCCATGCATAGTCAAGTCCCACAGCTGGCCCTACGGAATCTGCACATATGAAAAGTTGGTCTTCCATATACATGGGTTTAGCACCTCGAGAATTTCGATTTTTGATCTTCATTTGGTTGAAAAGAAATCCTCAGGTAGGTGAATCTGTGCAGTCCAAACCTGTGTTGTTTGAGAGTCACCTGTAGTTAGAGGTTGAAGGATGAGGATTTGGAATTGCAAAGAGCTACCTCATACCCAAGCTACTTGTTTCTACAGCACTGAAATCTTAAGAAGAGATATTGTCTACTAAATGTGAGCCAATCAAAGCAGAAATCTATACAACAAAGTAAGGGATAGTGTTTAATATATGTATTATGTAACATGCATATATAGCTATACAGTAAATATATAAACATATAATGTGTTCATCTGGTAAGCATGTATGTGTGTACACACATACATTTTATATACATGTGTGTTTCTGTAATTTTTTTCCCTGTCAAATAAACTACAAACTACTTTATAAGTTTTACTCAGTTTAGTCCCTGTTTTCAGATCCAGAAGAGCAGAATACCACTAGTATAGGTGTATTTTCTTTCATCTCATCTTAGGCAATTCGTAGGATTAAAAGAAAGCAAAAACCTAAAACATTAAAAAAAAAAAAAGTTACATAAAACATATATCATCCTAAACAAAATCTGTGGCTATATCTGATTTTATATAAATGTACACACCATAAGAAATCCAATAGTGATACTTTTTTATTTATTTTTGAGATGGAGCCTCACTCTGTCATCCAGGTTGGAGTGCAGTGGTGTGATCACGGCTCACTGCAGCCTCCACCTCCCCAGGCTCAGCCTCCTGAGCAGCTGGGACTATGGGTGTGCACCACTATGCCCGACTAATTTTTGTATTTTTTGTAGATGGAATTTTGCCATGTTGCCCAGGCTTTTCTTGAATTCCTGGGCTCAAACAATCCTCCCACCTTGGCCTCCCAAAGTGCTGGGATTACAGGCATGAGTCACTGCCTCCTGCCAGATACTTTTATTGGAAAAAAGAACAAGTGATAAGTGTGACTACTACTAACTAGAAGCCAATACAAAATCTGATGCTGAATGCACTGGGAAACATAAAGGTGTCACAAGGGCCATTCCAGATATTTCTCTCACAACTTTATTTTCTTCTCTGCCTGCAATAAGGAAGTCTTTAGTGAAAGCGCTGAACACAAACTGGCTGTTACAGCCGTGCTTCCCACTAAGGGCTCTTGGATGGAGGTGTCATGGAGTGAAGACACAGCCCACCCTTAGAGGAGAGATTGCTGACTTGCTAACTCAAAATATAAGCAAGCCCTGACATGCCACAGGCTGTCGAAGAGACATTTGCTTTTGAATACACAGCCTATTCTACTCTCTGACTTATGTAGATGGGACAACTGGTGCCCTGGGCACACTCATCCACACATCAGCCTGAATTAGCTAGTAAATCACAACTGCAGTAGCTAATAACAGCCATAAAGCCTTTTGAATGTTACAAGGTGTTTATAATGGGCAACTCAGTATGATTTATATAAAAAACATGAGTCAGCTCTTGAGACAAAGCTGATATGTGGACAGTGGCCTTGTGGTGTGACCTCTAGCAAGCATCCAAATAAACTGCAGAATTGCAGAATTTCCCTCTGGTCCAAGTCTGGCCACTGTCTCATACATATATTTTCAGAATAACACTTGGTGAGAGAATTGAGTGCTGGTGCATTGGGTCTTCCCTGGTATTTGGCCATGGGGAAGAAGGTGACTGTCTCAGTATAGCTCAACGTAGTAGATGCTAAATACTAAGGGATAGTGTAGGACCATCCCTAAGTTTGGCCCCATGGGGTATAACGGAGGTAGATGAGATACATTCCTTGCCCTCCTACTTGGGAAAGCAAGATGGATACATTCAAATATTGGAAAATATAATATGGTTTAAAGATGTAGTTAAAGGAAAGCTCTGGGATCTGGGAATTCTGAGAGGGGGCTTCATAGAGTACAGAATATGTGTTGGGCATTGAAGGATTGATGAGAGAAAGAAGGTAGGATGTATATTCCCTAGAAGGTAGATGAGTGAGTGAAGAGATTGGGCGAACAATAATGAAGGCATATCTATTTTGAAGGGAAGGGAGGAGGAGGAGGAAAAAGAACTTGAGACATACACTGATCCAGTTAAATTGAAAAATATACTGAAGAATAGTGGGAAATTAGCCCAGAAATCACAAAACAAAATTCAGAGCTGGCAGCAAATTACCACAGATGCCCCAGACAGAAGGCTCTGTGCTATGAAGTTCACAAAATTCCTGGCAGGTAAGGACCAACCCACCTAAAGAGACTGACAAGATGAAGGCAGGTCTCTTCCCTTACTCCTAACTGTTATAAAAGCTGACACAAAATGACTTATCCAGAGCATTCTTTTTAAGAACAAAAAATCCATCTCCATCATTACCAGATGATTCTAGACTAGAGTCATGGTCTAGCCTCTGATATCCTGGGAGGAAATAATTTCATTACTTTTGCTTATTTTCTTGTTTGCTTTCCATACTTCTCAGGCCTTTCCCTTTGGTTTAAATATTTTGATGTAAGGACTTTCTTTTTCTAATGGGATTTTGGTCTTCTGGTGTCCATCTAATTTGGGCCTCCAACCCTTTTTCTAAACTGCCTCCAACTCAATAGGACTTTATTGTTGAAAGCCACATAGGGCTTTTCACACAAGGACTTCCATACATCTGAAGAGACCCACTCCCCACTCCTCCTGGCTGGGCTGTGTTTTCTCTGAGGAGCCCATGTGGTCAGCCTGGAGGGAGGCAGATGACATGCATCCTGCCCATCCACCCAGAAGTGTGCAAAACTGCACATCCAACTCTCTATCGTTCTTCCCTCCACAGTCAGATCAAATGGCAATCTAAAAAACCCTTTGAAGAATTCTGTTCATTCAATTCTAATAGAATGTGATAATAAAAAGGGAATAAGAGTACTATAAGGCACAAAGGTCAAATTATTTAAAATATTCAGTCTATAACATCTGTAGACTTCATCACGCATACAAAGGAGAAAAAATTTGTAGGCACCCAAGCAACTATAGAAGAGGTCAGCGTAGTGAGACAGAGGAAAGACTTGAGTCCATCTTCCCTAGAAAGTGCTCCCTGTGAAGGCTAAGGCTATTTTAGTTTCTTTTCTACCCAAATCCTTCCAAGGACCCTGATATACAAAGTAAATATAAGATGGATGAATGAGTGGGAAGAAGAATGGAAAAACTGAGGCTTGGTGTTAAACGGGTAGAAACTAGCCAATGGGTGAGAAGGAAGACCTTCCAAAAAGAATCACCTGAAATCCCATTTTGTTTTTCTTTGAGACAGAATCTCACTCTGTCGCCCAGGCTGGAGTGCATGGCACTATCTCAGCTCACTGTAAGCTCCGCCTCCTGGGTTCACAGCATTCTTCTGCCTCAGCCTTCCAAGTAGCTGGGACTACAGGTGCCCACCACCATACCCGGCTAATTTTTTTGTATTTTTAGTAGAGACGGGGTTTCACCGTGTTAGCCAGGATGGTCTCGATCTCCTGACCTTGTGATCTGCCCATCTCAGCCTCCCGAAGTGCTGGGATTATAGGCATGAGCCACCGCACCCAGCCCTGAAATTCCTTTTAAGCTGTTTGGTGGAATGCAAAGAGAGGGAGATGCCTCCATGTATTAATTCCCTCATCTTCTTAATAAATATCCTAAATCACCTCATCTTGGTTTTCCTCCTTCCAAGAATAACAGGCCCAATAATTTTCTCAAAAGTTGGGAATTTCTGGTGTTCCCTTTCCATTATGGAATGTCTGTGCTTAAATAGCTGAAGGTCACCTGTGTGAACAAGTGTTCAAGAGTTAACATTAGCTGGGTGCGGTGGCTCTTGCCTGTAATCCCAGCACTTTGGGAGGCTGAGACGGGTGGATCATGAGATCAGGAGATCGAGACCATCCTGGCTAACATGGTGAAACCCCGTCTCTACTAAAAATATAAAAAGTTAGCCATCCTGGTGGCGGGCATCTGTAGTCTCAGCTACTTGGAAGGCTGAGGCAGGAGAATGGCATGAACCCGGGAGGCAGAGCTTGCAGTGAGCCGAGATCGTGCCACTGTACTCCAGCCTGGGCGACAGAGCGAGACTCCGTCTCCAAAAAAAAAAAAAGAGTTAACATTGCAGTTAGGGGTAGGAATGAGAATACAAGTTGAATATATCCAGGCCAAGTATACCAGAGGGTATGGCCTGAGAAATGAGCTAAACCATCTTCTTTCATAGCTTGAAAATACTAATCATGGGCTTGGGATATTTCATTTTCATAGATGGCCTGAAAATGCCCCAGTCTTGAGGCTTCATCTATGTCACTTTCCAGCTAAACCTCTGGGTGATAATGTCGTTGCTGCTTGGCAAAGTTAAAAAGTACCCTATTTCCTGAAAAGCACAGGATCTTGAGCAGATTCTTCTGCCCTCATCACTTCAAATTACTTTTTAAGGCTCCAGTAGAATTCATCCTAATTTTGAAACTCAAATGATGAGATCATAAATAAACGGTGACCTCCCAGAAAACACTGAGAAACTATGACCCTGGAAACTCTACTTCCTTCCTTCTAGCATGATCATGTCCCTGATAGAGAAGTGATCTGTCTCGGTTCACTTTAAAAATATGAATATTTTTCCTTCCCAGTGGTCATGGATAGCATAAATTGCCATTAGCCATGACAAAGACAGATAACCTGCCCTACAGGAGAGAGATAGCAGAAAGGCTGAATTCATTGCCATTTTCCTATAGCTTGAAGATCTCCAGCTGTCTCTAGTGCATCTCAAAATTTCAGCCCTCTAGAAAGCTTGTTTTGAATAAAAGTGAAGCAAAATATACTTTTTCTCTTAAAAGAGAGTTTGGTCGCTATCACCTCTAAGTAGGAGGATGGTGCCTGGCTCTGAGGCTCAAGCAGGGTCAACAGAACCAGGATATGAATATGTCATCTTCCTCCCTTCCTCCCTGGTCCTGGTCCTGCATCCTCAGCCTATGATTTGGGGTGGGAACTCCTGGCTCTGAGGCATCTTCTGCCATGTATATAAAACCAAGAACTGCTGTTTTGAAGATGAGAGCTGTGGCAAGCTAGACATATAGGACAAACATTATTTCAAGACCATGTCCCTGACTCCCAGAAGTGTGGAGAAGTCCAGGTAACATGGAGCACAAAGAAACGTAAACCCTAGTCCCAAACTAGGTCAAGTCAACATCATCTTCATCAGGTGGATTGAGGAACCTTTGGAGGCTAACAATTTTCTTTCTATTCCTGGCTGTAAATGCAACATATTTGTTTGTTGTCTGCCCGGCCCTTGAAAGAGCTGCCATTTCCATTTTGTGCTTCCTGAGGGAACTCTATGGACAGGTACCTGGTGTTGGTTGATGACTCTGGCTCTCCTTTCCTGAATCATGTCATCTCCTCCTGAGCTGTGAAATCCCCAGAATGGCCAGGTTAGAGATCATGTAACAACACAGCACTGGGCCAAGAGGAGGCCCAGGTTTGAATCTCACTTTCACTTTTCTCTGGAACTGTCAGTGAATCCCACAACTCCTCCGTCTTAGTGCTCCTTATTTGTAAAATAAGGCACCACCTCATCTGTCTTATCCTCTCATGAGGATAAAATGATATCATGTGAGTGACAATGCTTCCCACTCTCTATCTTCACATTCAGGACGCTTACATGAAAATAACTACAAAATATGCAAAAAAATAAAGAGGCAAAAAGGAAAAAAAAGAAAGAGAGAGAGGAGGAGATACAAAATTGTTAAGTCTTTTTTTTGAGACAGAGTCTCGCTCTGTCGCCCAGGTTGGAGTGCAGTGGTGTGATCTTGGCTCACTGTAAGCTCCACCTCCCAGGTTCATGCCATTCTCCTGCCTCAGCCTCCCAAGTAGCTGGGACTACAGGCGCCCGCCATCATGCCCGGCTAGTTTTTTGTATTTTTAGTACAGACGGGGTTTCATGGTGTTAGCCAGGATGGTCTCGATATCCTGACCTTGTGATCCGCCTGCCTCGGCCTCCCAAAGTGCTGGCATTACAGGCATGAGCCACCACACCTGGCCCAAAGTTAAGTCTTTATTGGGCATGAAGCCCTGGAATAAGTGCTTTATAGTATATTCATTATTTCCTTTAATCCCTTAATCCAGCAACACTTTCAGGTAGCTATTTTTATTAACCTCATTTTAAAGATGAGGTAACTAAGGCAGGCACTCATTTACTCAAAATCCCATAGCCAATGGGACAGTGGGGATTTGAATCCAGGTTGAACCCTAAAATCTGGGTCCTTCAGTGTATCATGACAGTGGGCCAGATACTGGATCCCTACCTGACCAAGATGCCAGCTGAGGGACTGTGCACCATCCAGGTCACAAAACCACAGGGAGACCCTCAGAGTTCATCTGCACCACTGCACCCATTTTACAGATGAGCAATCTGAGCCCTAGAAGACGAACTAGACTTGCCCAAGGATTCAGAGTAGCCAACTGTTGCAGTGGGGCTAAAACACAAATGCTCAGTATGGTAGATGCTGACTCAGTGTTCACTAAATACACTGACTTGTGTTTTGGAGCACTCATTTGAGCTGCTGTATTAGTTTTCCAGGGCTGAAATACAAAATATCATTGATCAGGTGGCTTAAATAATAGACCTTTCTTTTCTTATAATTCTGGAGGCTGGAAGTACAAGGTCAAGGTGCCTGCAGGGCTGGTTTCTCCTGAGACCTCTCTCCTTGACTTGTACAGGGCAACTCTCTTGCTGCCTCTTTACATGGTCATCTCTCTGCGCATGGGCACCCCTGATGTCTCTTTGCATGTCCTAATCTCCTCTTCTTATAAGGGCAACAGCCAGATGGATTAAGGCCCACCTTAACCGTCTCGTTTTAACTCAGTTACCTCTTTAAAGGCCAGCTACTTCCAAATGCAGTCACAATCTGAGGTGAGGGCATCAACATATGAGTTTGGGGGGGGACACAGGTCAGTGCACAATGTCCGCATTTCCCAGGCTCTTTTGCAGTTATGAATGTTCGTTCACATGCCTGAGTTTTGGCCAATGGGCTAGAAGTGATGTGTGCCACCCAAAAACCCAGACTGTGAATCTTCCTGCTCAATCCTCCATGTTCTCATGCTTGCTCCATCCATGGGCTGAACTCAGGAAGGACTCAAGGCCCAAGAAAAATGCAGAGCCACTGCATGGAAGAAGCTTAGGTCCTTGGATATTCCTCCCTCTCCATCAAGGAGTTATCAGTGAATGGAGACTGACTAAACCACCAGGATCTGGGACTGTTTGTTACAGCAGTTAGTTTCCCCTGACTAATACATGTAGCTCCTCAACCAATATTCTTTCCATAACACATCAAGGGTCAATGAATTTCACCTAGGAGGGAAAAAAAAATGACAGGCTGACACCAGCTCCAAAGTCAGTGAACAATTCAGGTGGGCTGCAGACATGACAGGAAAATCTACTTCCCTTCTTGGGGTTCCAGGCATTTTAGTGAGCATAGTCCCCCAGAACCGCCTCTGACTTACAGTCTCCCATGGGTCTCTGGTTCCTCCTCCCTATTTAGGGTAATAACTGGGAGGGGGATGGAAGCTGTAGATGATAATGGTCCCTTTCTTATTTAAACAGGCCATTTTTCTTCCCAATAAATGCATTTTTTTGTCAGCTCGAATATCCTCCTTTGATAGAAACCTGAAAATAATTAGCCTTAATAGCTCTGCTGTGAATAATGCTGCATAAGAAGGAGGTAGATGTTAATAGGAACCTTCCACTCCAAAGCTAAGTCACCCTCTCGGCCTCCCACCCCCCCAAAAACAAATGTAACAAGAAAAAGATTATAGGTTTAGTGCTACTTGGGAAGAAAAGTATATTTGGAATAAATGCATGAAATCCTTTAAAAACAGCACATGCTGAAAACTTCATATTTAGTTTGATTTGCTTTCCAAATCACACAGACTGCACAGTTGCATACAATCTTTAAACAAGTATAACCCCTGAGAAGTGTGGATAGATTTAAGAGAAATAAAAGCAAGATCAGCCAGCTTGTAATCTTCTTTTCTCTTTTTTTCCTCCCCAAAGCTGCATTAAATTGGCTGTTGAGAACAATCACATATTTGTGCTTTTATAGGTAGAATGATCAGTATTATGCAAAGATTTGGCTAACAGTCTAAAGGCACATTCACACTGATCAGGACGGCGTGTCGCTAATAATTTTCGGGATGCTCTAGGGAACCTGTAATTCCCTAGGACTACAACTTAGCAGGTCAATACATGCTTTGTACAGAATCTAAGCCTTGCTTCTAGAACCCTACCCACCAATGAGACTCTAGGAAACTCATTTCCAAAAAAGGTCTTGGAAATGTTAAGTGTTCCTTTTGAGCTACATTCCCTCTAGCCTGGGTAGGTGCAATGACTTAGCCAGGATAGGCTGCCAACTTGAAAAATGGCACCCTGGAATCCTTAGGCAGAGCCTAAAACCACTTGTGTGCCCACACCTTGTGACCCAATAAGCCCAGCCACGAAAAATTATCCCAAGGAGGTAATTTAAAGGAAACACACACACACACACACACACACACACACACACACACACACACACAACTAGCAGTATTTTATACATAAGGTTAAAATCCAGGAACGGTGGGAAAATGGTTTGGTAACTGATAGTACTTAGATCAACTTGATAGAGAATTATACAGTCCATAGAAAGAATATTTTGAGGAATACAAAATAAGTAATAAAAATTTTAAGTAAAAAGTAAAACATTAAACATATCAAGAACACATTTAAAAAAGGATTTCTAAACACATTTAGAAAAGGATACGTTTTGGAAGGGAACATACATATTCCCTATATGTGTCATAGAGTCACATATAGGGAATAGAGTTGAATGATTTTCTTTGTTAATTTCTCTTAATGAAACCATAACATTGTTAAAAAATATAAAACCAAACCAAAACAAAATGAAGTGGTTCCTTGGTCTTTTCATCTTTGATTACCACACATATATCTATGCCCTGAGATTCGAAATCTAGGCTCAAATATAATGTACAACTTCCCTTTTAGGGAATTCAGGAATTCCCTGCCAAGGAGCTTTGTGGAGGGTGGTAAGATTTGGTTGCATGGAAAAATACAATCAGACCACTGCCAGACTGGCTGTTTCATCTGCGATGCTGGAAACGCCAGCTGTTCCTATGCATCTGGAAACATGGAGACTGGAAGGCCTACTTCAAGACTACTCCACGGAAAGGTCTGTGGATGCATTCACACACGGCAGCAGCAGAAGTACTCAAAGACCTTAGGCTGTGATAAAGAGCAGCTTACAAAGATAAGCCACCTTCACTATGAATGGGAAACCCAAAGGCAAGAAGGGACAGCATTGCACACCTCCCTTTCATCTCTGGGGACAGCAAAGTGGCAGTGGCCACCAGGACACTCCCATTGCCCCTGAACCAAATATGTCCTTCTGTCATTCTCCCATGCTTGTGCCTTCAAGAGGTGAGAAAGACAGGGAGCTCCATATTCATTTTTCATGATGTTTACACTGATCTCTGGCTAAGTGGTTAAACTTTTCTTGGGGCCAATCTAGAGTCATCATAAAACATCACTGCTAGAAGGACGTGAAGGACTAGCCTAAAATACTTTTTTTATTAAAGGCTATTTTTAAAAAGAATTGTTTCTCTTTACTGAGCACCTACTATGTGCCAAGCACTAGTGTCAGATGTTTCTTATCTATCATCACTGCAGAACTGCCAGCCAGGCATTATTATCTCTGTGACTCAGACTGGAGAAGGTCACACCCCTTTAAGTGGTAGAGAGGGATTACAGCCCAAATCTCTGGACTCCCTGTCCAGGGCCCTCAACACAAACTATCCTGCCTCTTCGACACACTCAGGGGGACTCAGCTTGAACTGCTCTTGTGCAGGGGCTATAATTAGTTGTCTGGTCCCAGTTGCTTGCAGGGTAAACAACGTCTGATAAACCCACAATGCTGTAAGTATTTATTACATTGCAACCCAGCTGCCAACTGTCTAACCATTTTAATAAAAAGCTATTTTCTAAGGTTTATGTTTTATTGCGTGTATGACTCCCTTATTGGTTAGCATTTGGAGTTGTGGAAAAGGTTATGAATTTAGAAACTGGCTGCATTCATATCATATTTAAAACTTAATGCTATTTTATTAAAGACATATGGGCCTCCAAAGTACACATATTAAATGTCATGTAAGAAAAGTAGCAGTTTAAATCATGGTCAAATTCATTTTTGACGTGACTCCTGAGGCTTCCCAAGATCTGAACTATTTCTTTGTAAATCTGGCAGTTTAACCACACTCATAAATCACTTTCAAAGCATATTATTTCTTAATTTTACTGCATTAGAGAACGTTTGGCCTACACAGTGAACTGTTTGTAGCAGTTATGTGAACAAAGTTGCACATTTAGTCATATAATGTGCAAAGGAAGAGGGGAGGGAAAGCAAAGAAGGAAAAGCTTTTCATTCTTTATTCTGTTTACTCGCCCTGTTCATTTTTACCTAAGCAAACACAATTCATATTTTCAGCTTAGGCCTCTGGGGTATAAAAGTGTAGAGGCTGCAAGTCGGTATTGAGGCTTTTCTGAACACAAAGAAGAAAAAAAATAATTTGTAATCTAATCTTCTCCCAAATATCCTATGACTAAAAATTAGAATGAGTACAGAAATTAGAACCTCTCTTTCTGGGGTTTTTTTTTTTGTTTTTGTTTTTGTTTTTTTTTTTTTTAGCATTAAACTGAACAGATTCTTTTTTCAGTTTCATAATACAGCACTTGGCTGTTTTCTAATTGTCTAAAGTGCCAATATCTCAACCTTGGGTTTCAAAACCCTTCTGATGATGGGATAATATTCTTTGGACATGTGTAACAAGCTCCCAAATTTCACTCTCCATTTTTTTTTCATTTCGCTCGGGGGGCAGGGGGCCTGATTCCAATGACAAATTCTAGGATCTAAACATCAGCCTTGATTTCCAGATTCACCAAGGGAATTAGAGGAGGATTAAGAGAGTTGAGTGCGAGGTCACTCAAATGAAAGAGCTTAAGGGCTCACTTCTGCACCAGGCATCCTTTCCCACACTGGTCCCGTGTGGAGACCTCTCTGCTCCACAGCTGTCCAGAGGGCAGCTGCACCTTCATGCTCCTGGCTCCATCAGTGGCAAGGAGCCTCCTGTCCCCCACGCCATGCTTACTCCTCCCGTGTCTCCACCTGCCCTACTGCTTCCCTCTACCATTCTCACAAGAACAAAAGGGTCTCGTGCGGTGGCTGAGGAGATGCCCAAGCTCAGGAGCCTGGACCTCCCCAGGATGAACATGAGGCCTTCTTTCCTCTCTCACATTCTTTTCTTTCAGGTGTTTTACTCTCACTAGGAAGTAGATGTCTCATAAGAGCAGTAGAAGTATTTCATTGAAGAATAAATTCCAGAAAACTCAGTTAAGCCACCAGAAATAGACAGGCAATGCCCTCTGCTATGGATTGAATGTGTACCCCCAAATTCACATGTCCAAGCTCTAACCAGCAATGGGACTGTACCTGGAGACAAAATCTTTAGGCGGTAATTAAGGTTGAATGAGACCCTAATCCAATAGAACTTTGGTTTCATCAAAAGAGAGAGAGATGTCCTTCTCTTTCTTTACTTTCTCCACCATGAGTGGAGGGTGCAGTGAGAAGGTGGCCATCTACAAGCCAGGAAGACAGTCCACACCTGAACCCAACCATGCTGGCACCCTGACTGAACTTCTAGACTCCAGCACTGCAAGAAAATGAATTTCTGTTGTTTAAGCCATCTAGTCGATGGCATTTTGTTATGGTATCCCAAGCTGACTAAAGGTCCCCACCCCTCGCCAATCTCAAGCCAAAATTACCTTCCTTACATTCACCCACACAACTTGCTGACACAGCAGTGCCACAAAGAGTCCTTGTAAGTTGAAATTACATGACTAAGAACACTAGCTGCTCTTGATGCTTTAGACCAGAGCCTGCATTAGCTCCTGCCACAGATTATCTCATTTAATCCCCCAACAGACTTGAAAGGCATTACCTTCCCTGTTTTAATAGAAAAACTAATAACAGAACGTAGAAGTCCAGCCTTTAATCCAAACCTAAACATTACCCTGAAACTTGGAGTGGGCCCAGTCCCCAAATGGAGCAGCAAATCCAACAACAGCTCATGAACAAATTAAGAATCGCAGGTTTTCCATGGAACTTAACAGCTACAATAAATTCAGATTTTAAACCTTCCCACAAAATCAGCTGGAGGCAACTCCTTAAATTCTGTTGAGAACAAAGTAAAGGCTGGGGAGTGGGAGAGGAGTGAATAAAAATGGGTCCAATAAAATATGGGACAGGTCACCGAGCCAGATAGCCTTTGTGACAATTCAAAATGCTCAACAACAAAAAAAGAAGAGATGACTCACTTCTAAATTTCACTCAAAAGGTAAAAGCTTCATAAAGTAGAAACCCCACTAAAAATCCCCCACTTCAAAAAAGAAAAAAAAAAAAAAAAAGACAGCTTTCGAGCCTAGACAGAGAGTACTAGTTCACTGTTAAAAGAAATAATGAGTTCTAATTCAGGTAATGTAGCTAAAAATTTACTGCCACATTTTAAAATGCACATGAAAAATAAAATTATCCTAACATGTCCTTGGTGAAAAGGCTGCACGTAATTGCTATCACTGACAATGGCATTGAACTTAGCTAAATTAACATCAAAGGAAGTCCCAATTACAGAGCATCTGTGCGTTATTGATGGTGCCCTGTCTGTTCATCTAAGACACTCTACTGTAAGGAGCAGAAAAGCAAATAGAAGGGCTAATTGTAGCACTAGCCTTCGGCAACCCCAAGGGCAGGCCTTCCCTATCATGCTTGTGAAATGCGACTTCTGCTGGTCAGAGTGACAAATAAAAGATGCATTTGGAATCTTGAGCGTGTACACGGGCCGCAGAAGGAAGCTATGGTGACCACAGGTGGGCAAAACAACTTCTAGGCAAAAACACACCTCCCAGAGGGTTGTAACAAACTCTCAAGCCAGATCCAACAGCTGTCTGGGAACTCGGATGTTCTGGCGGTGTTGGTGAGGAGAAACAGGCTCTTTGGGGAAACAGGAAAGAATGATGCTCTCTCTGCTTCTCAAAGGACCATTTGGGGTAAAGGGCAGAGATAATTTCTTTTGAAATGAGAAGCCCCTCTCTTGTGAGCATCTGGCCCCTCACTGAGTCTGCAGGGTGGCGGAAGGGAGTGCCATTACTTGCGTGCTACTGCATGCTGGTACTTGCCTGGGCATACCTGTTTAACACTCCTCTAAAGGGTACCCTGAAAAGTATGTATCAGCCACATTCAGACAAACATCACATTTTTCTTCCAAACTTTGTGAAGCCTTTTAACTCTGTTCAGGTTGGACACCCTAAGGCAGGGGTCTCCAACCCCAATCCCCAGGCTACAGACATGTACTGGTCTGTGATCTGTTAGGAACCAGGCCACACAGCAGGAGGGTGAGCGGCCAGTGAGCGAGCTTTACTGCCTGGGCTCTGCCTCCTGTCAGATGAGTGGTGGCATTAGATTCTCATAGGAGCTCCAACACTATTGTGAACTGTGCATATGAGGGATCTAGGTTGTAGGCTCTTTATGAGAATCTAATGCCTGATGATCTGAGGTGGAGCAGTTTCATCCAGAAATCATTCTCCCTCTCCACCCCCAGTCTGTGAAATAATTGTCTTCCACAAAACTAATCCTGGTGCCAAAAAGGTTGGGGACTGCTGCCCTAAGGTTATCTTATTACTTTATCCTGTCCACAACTTTGCTTTTGGGAACAACAAAAAGATCAGGTAAATGTTAAGTATCAGAAACATTCCTTTCATCACTGAGTTTACGTGAGTTTTCTTTTATATTTTCTTCTTACAATTTGCTCTTCTTGTCTGCTATTACCTATAGTAGCAGGCGGTTTGGAAATAGCCAGAACTCCAGAGTAGAAAATGGGACCACGCCGTCCTTGGTTTCTCCTTCTTCCTTAGCCATGGAATTGCAAATACTTGCATATGTCACCGAAGGCAGCTTCAGAACAATCTTTGTGATGTTTCTCTAGCGGCCTGGCATCTGTATGGTTGGCCTCTGCCTGCCCCCATCTTGCAGGTTTCCCTGCCTTCAAGGATACATAATGGCCTGAGGGTTCAGTCCCTAGAATCCTAAAGTCTGATGTTTCCATGGGCAAAGAAGGGACTTTCTGAGAAAGACAGAGCTCTATTAAGCTGCGGAGTTCAGGAAAGACAGCGAGGCCCCGGTTCAGTGGAGGGGAAGGGATGCCAAGGCTATCATGATCCTCCTTTCACTCACATATCTGTCACTGGCCTTTTTTCCCTGTTCCTAGACAAGTTGCCCCTGTATTTCCAACTCATTCTTCTTCATCACTAGGCTAGAATCACCAAGTTCAAAGCAAAGAATTGGGAGGGGTGGGTTGGAGGATGGAGAAAAGCACATGAAGGATTTGTCAAGCTCACCCATGCACCCACAGCTGAAGAACAGCAGCCAGCCCTGCCCTGCAGCTGTGCATAGAACCTCAGGCAATGTTGGTTTTAAATGTGGATAACTTTAAATCAGAACCCTAGCTTTACTCTCCAGAACCTGGTTTCTTAAAAAAGCATCTTTATTGTCCTCTCCTTTTCCTTCTTCTCTTTCCTTTCAAACTTAATTTTTAAAAATAATGATAGGCCAGGCACAGTGGCTCACACCTGTAATCCCAGCACTTTGGGAGTCCGAGATGGGCGGATCATGAGGTCAGGAGATGGAGACCATCCAGGCTAACACGGTGAAACCACGTCTCTACTAAAAATACAAAAACAAATTAGCCAGGTGTGGTGGTGGGCGCCTGTAGTCCCAGCTACTTGGGAGGCTGAGGCGGGAGAATGGCCACTGCACACCAGCCTGGGTGACAGAGCGAGACCCCATCTCAAAAAAAAGAAAAAGATAAAAAGAATCTACAGTGCAAAAACAAAATGCCAAAAATCCTTTTCCAAAGTGGATCAAGAAAATGTCAAGCTGGTAATGTGCAGATTACAGACATAACCAGCTACTAAGGCTCCATCTCAATCATTGCCAGTGATCATGCGAATGAGAACTTTTTATGGCCCAGTTAACAAGCCTTAAATTTACTCCTTAAAATGAGACAATGAATACCACAAGGGACAGGGGCTTTGAGGTAAGAACATGTCAGAGAACATTTTGGAAATGTTGTGAACTCCTTATAAGGGGGAGTCACTAGTGGGTCTCTGACAGCCATCAGTTGTCTCCTTGTCCCAGCATCAGAGTTACTCACTCTTACATGGATCCATCTCTGCCATCCCAGAGCTTCTTTAGACACAGCTCTCTAACCCCTGTAGCTGCCTGACCACTGGCCTGGGTGCTGGGAACACTGTGGCAGCCTCAAACCAGTGCCTGCTATTGCACAGATTTCTAAATCACCAAAGCACCTGCTCTGCACAGAGCTCTAAGGCTCCCTCTCCCAGATGCCCAGGGATGCAAACACAAGCCTGCCTAGACTTTTTTTCCACTTCAAACTCTGCCAAGGTTTCTCCTTACCCTCAGGGGAAATTGCAAACCTGACCTAACTCAGAGATCCCTCCACAGCCTGGCTCCTGCAGTTCTTTGCCTAGCCCATGCATTTCGCCAAAATAGGTTGTGGGGAGTCATCACAGGGTCAAAATCGGAAATTACAAGGTTGTCTCTCGCTACCTTCTATCTCCTGATCTTCCTGCTCTTTTACCCCTGCTTTCCATCACAAATGAAATGTAAGTGATACAGCGGGAAGAGCACAAGCTTTGAATTTGACTTTTTTCCCTGAAGTAATTTAAGGCTTACATGGGAAAGAACATGAGCTTTGGAGCCTAGGAAGACCTGGGGGAAAAAAAAAGGACCTGGTTCCACCTTGCTCTGTAATTTTAGGTAATGGATATAATTTCTCTGATTGTCAGTTTCCTCATTTGTAGATTCAAGGTTAGGGAAAAAAATAGAGACAACATTGTTAAGCAGCTGGTACAATAGCTAGTAGACAGTGACTACCTATTGCATGTTCTTCTAACTCACACATCAGGGAAGTTTCTGTGCATCTAATAATGTACCACTAGGCAGCCAGTCGACCTTTGTAGACTGGCCTTGCTATCCTAATTAGCTAAGTACCCAGAAACCCTACGGTAGTTGGTGCTGTGGCACCAACGACTGCCACTAACCTCACAAAACTCCAAGCTGTGTCCCAGTTAAGACCTTGGTTCAATGGCCAGAGATGCAGCAGAGGTAGGGTGCGTGGATGGGATGGCCTGCCTAGGTATTAGTCAGGTTTCTGCAGCACACTACTGCTCAAAATCTTAGTGGCTTATTACAAGCATTTCTTTCTCATGCAGAGGTCTGTGGTTGGCTGGGATGTTTGCAGGCCTCAGGTCAGGTTCAGGTCTGGTCAATGTGTCTCTCATGTTGTTTTCATAGCAAATGGCAGACGTGTGCGAGCAGTGAGTGAAAACACATGGTGCTGCGTAAGGCCTTGGCCCAGAATTGCCATGCTGTCACTTCCACTCGCATCCCATTGGCCAAGGAGTCACATGGCCAAGGCCAAAGTCAATGGAATGGGGAAGTGTATTCCTTCCTTACATGGGGAGCCACGGCAAGGGCAGAGAGAAAGGAACGGTTTTAGACCAACAATGTAATCTACTACACTTCTCCCAGTTGCTGGGTTGCAGAGGCAGGACAAAGTATCCTAGGGTTATTAATCTTATCCCCAACACTTAAATAATGCTACTTACTTCCGTGATCCTCTTGATACATCTGTCCAAGCATCTTTGGACAGCAGTGAGCATGTGGGAGGCTAGAAAGAGGAAGAGGGTGAAACTGGGCTGTTGGGGTGCTGGGCAAGCCAGAGGCCCCATCAGGGACACAGCAACAGCCCCCAGGCACTGGGCTTCATCGACAGTAGTCTCTACTATGTGCTCAGCACCTGGCAAGGCCCCTAGGACTCCTGGGAATGCCCCTAAGAGGCTGAACCACCTTCCTTCTTTCTATTGTGGATTTTGGTTCTCCAGCCATAGGGTTTCACCACCACAAAAGAGACATGGCTTTCCTACAGTGCTCTATTTTTTTATTTCAGAGGGTTGCTACCCAAATGCAAAGCTACAGAGGACGCCTCCAAAGAGTAATACTCCAAAAGCATTTACTTGAGACATAGGATGCCATGATGCTAAAAATGGAGAAATACAAAATCTTTAAGTGATTCTCCCTCAAATGAACGTGCAAACTGTGAAATCAGGAATAAGATTGAAAAAACAAACAAACTGCAAATGTTTGGCTCCCAGAGTTGTTTTTGAACACATCATCTAAGCATTTCCTTAAAAAAAAAAAAGTTAATTAAAAATTTTCCTCTCTTCAAAATTTACTAAAAAGCAGCTGAAAATAGAATCTGAATGTGTCTCTAGACAAGAAACATCTGCGTGAAAACAGAAAAAAAAAAAATCATAAAAACAAGAGCACATCCAGGTAGTTGGAAATATCCAGAAAAACAACCAATATTTTAAATTATTTTTTGAATGTTTGTCACTGTAGAGAACTTTCAAAATATATTGGCTGATGGCCTGTTGAACTGAATGTACTTGTGATTTACAATGTTTATTTACAGGCATGTCCTGTCTTTATATAAAATATATATTCTTGAAAATGTTGATTATAAAGAACAGTAATTGTAATAAACCTAGAAGTAGTTTCTGATACCCTTTTAAGCATTTGCAATTGGGCTACATAGGAGTAACAGAAGATATCAAAGACATATGCAGTGTAGTTTAGAATATGATAGCACTTAGTAAAGTGCTAGACTAGGCATAAAAACAATTAAGTGCAGCAAAGAAGCAACTAGGTAGTGCTCCTTTAGGTATAGACAAAAAATACAATAGCAGCGAAGACAGGGAAAATTTCATTGTAACTACACACACACTTGTGGGTACCCAAACATGTTTCACGAGAAGAGCTACTTACTTCGTAAAAGCCCTAATATGAGCAGGCGGGTTCAGAGAGAAGGAGGACTCCAGCACCACCCCGAGTGATGGGGAGCACACAGCTTCAGATCACACCCTTGCCTCCTCCTGAAATACTACCCAGTGGAAAAGCCAAGGCATGGTGATTGTGGTAGTGGTAGGTTTTCCCGTCAGAAGTAATCCTGGGAAAATCCTTTGGAAAAACAAATACGAAGCCCAGAATCTGTCTTTTCTGCCACTGTACAAGTGGCATTAACACACTGTCTAAAGATAATGGTTTTTTTCCTGCCTTTTCAGGTAACCATGTTGAATGAAGTAATTAGAACGTATACAACTTTTTCATGATGGATCTTCCAATATGCTCTGCTGTTCATGGTTCACTCCTTTGATGAGTATTGACTGAGCCTCTGCTATTGATTAGGTACTAGAGATACAGAAAATAAAACAAAACACAAGGTTCCTGCCCTCATGGAGCTGGCACCCCAGGGGTGAGCAGCTTCCTTATCCCAACGAGAAGCCAGTTTCCTTGTGAATCATTCCCTATCTTCATCCTAGATGGCCTTTTGCATGGAAACCCACAAACACAGACACAGATGGAAGAAACTCAAGGTATCGGGGGAGTGAGGACCTAACTCCAAGTGTCAAGGGCAGGACTGTGTAGGGTATTCGTGGGAGCAAGTGATTCTCAGACCCAAATAGTTTCCAATTTTCAGTTTAGGGGGAAAGAATAAGACAGACTTTTGGAAATGTATGTACTCCAAAGTTTATTTCTTCAACACAGGGCATCTCCCTCCCTCTCCTTTCTTCTCTGTATCACACACACACACACACACACACACACACACGCACACACACACACATACACAATACCCCACCCTCCCAAGTATCCAAATGTAGGCACATACACAAATATACAAGCTACAACAAAGTACACAAATACATAAACTACACATCATGGCAAATTCAGGTGGAAAAATCAGGAAAGGAAATCGCTCACCACTTAGAAGCTGACTCTGGTGTATGCATACCTTCCAGAACATGCATATGTACACACACACAGAGACTGAAGCGGGTATACACACCTGCATGGGAAACAACATATGTTTGAACACACTGTGCCCACACAAAGAAACAAGTGACATGTTTTCAAGGACACCTCACTACTCACAGACATGGTTATTACCACATCTGGCCTATAAGAGGATGGACATTAATGCAAGCAAAACAGAAGCATCAAAACCCTTTCTAATGTTGGCTGTGGTTCTCAGCTGCCCCCACAGTTGCCCTCCCCAGGCTCCTTTAAGGTTCTGAAGATTAAACAGTTGGTAGCCAACTTTATATACGTCCCCGTAAACAAGAGGGCTCAGCTTTAAATAATTATGTCAAAGCAATGACAGCTATGCTCTTTGCCAGAACAGGGATGAATAATTACAAAGTCAGGACATAATTAAGCAATTCTGACTGTTGGATTTTTGAGCTGTCTCTCTGATGTGCAGGGCTGGCATGCCCACCACAAGCGTCCTCCTGGAGAGGCCTCTGCACCCCTTTGATCTATGTTTCCCAGTGCAGTGAGGGGCTTAACATTCTGGTTACTAGAAGGCTCTTTCTCTGGGGACCTGAACCTTCTGTGTGTCCAGTGTGGTGTTCTCTGTATTAACAATGGCATGATTCAATGGCCAATATTTGATAAAGTTATATATATATATTTGAATTTTGGGAAATGACAAAGCCTAGCTGTTGCAGGTCCATCAACTAATAACACACACACACACACACACACACACACACACACACACAGAGGAAGTCTGGAAGCATCCATTGTAGCATCAGCTATCACTTCCTAATGAATGACAGCATCTTTCTCTACAACAATCAGAGCTCAGACAGAAGGCAGCTTTGAAACAACAAAAGCGAAAAGGCAGCCACGGAGAAGAAATGTGTCATCATGGGAGAAAGGGAGCAAGGACTTGCACTGAAACGCCAGCGCCTGCCAGGTACCCAATCAGACCTCTGCAACATCAGGCCTTTATTATCTCCTGCATGGTTCTGCATTTGCGTCAGCTGACAGCACCCAGACTGCCCGTTCCCTACCTCCAAGGCAAGGGCTGTGATTGGAGAGGCACTTTCCATTCTCCCAAATTCTTTATGTCAGGAATAAAATGAAAATAGCTCCCCAAATCACGGCCCCCTTGATCATCCATCAGAGCATTCTGCTGAATAAGCACAACAGGCCTTGGCTGCCCTGGAAAGGACAGAAGCCAGCTTGAGATTCTGATTCCATCAAGAAAAATAGGTTTTCCCTGAATGTGCTCAGCACAGCGGCAGCAACACCTGGAAAGGAAATCGCTCGTCTCTTAGAAGCTGACTCTGGTGTACACGTACCTCTCAGAACATGCATATGTATATATACACAGAGACGGAAACGGGTATACACACCTGCATGGGAACAAACATATGTCTATACACACTGTGAACAGGTGAGAACCAGCCTTTTTAATGCCAATTTATTAATTCAGCCAGGAGCTCATCTGGCCTCTTTCTTTCTACGAGAAAAGTACCACTGCCTATCTCTGAAAACAACAGACAAAAGGGAACTAACTGCCTGCCATTCAATGTAGGCATCCAGTTCGATATGAAACCAAGAACACAGAAGAATCGTCCTGAGCACTTGAAGAATCATGGCATAAATTGAACACTTAACCGGAAGCCCAGACCCCCAGGGGTTCTGGTCCCAATTCCATGGAGCCTCAGGAAACTGCACCCTCTCCCAGCTCCCTCATCCATGAAATGAGAGCACAGACTAGGTGATTTCTACGTCCTCTTTGGTTTGGAAATCATGTGACTACAGAACAAGAACCAAATCACCGTACTTTGTAAGAGCACTATGTCTCTCTCCTCAAATAATAAACAGGTCTTTTTTTAAACTTTTGTTTTAGTTTTGAGGGTAAATATGCAGGTTGGTTATATAGGTAAACTTGTGTCATGGGGGTTTGTTGTAGAGATTATTTCATACCCAGGTACCAAGCCTAGTACCCAATAGCTTTTTTTTCTGCTCCTCTCCCTCCTTCCAACCTTCACCCTCAAATAGGCCTCCATGTCTCTCGTTCCCTTCTTTGTGTTCATGAGTTCTCATCGTTTAGCTCCCACCTGTAAGTGAGAATATGTGGTATTTGTTTTTCTGTTCCTGCATTAGTTTGCTAAGAATAATGGCCTCCAGCTCCATCCATGTCCCCATAAAAGATATAATCTCATTCTTTTTTATGGCTGCATAGTATTCTATAGTGTATACATATCACATTTTCTTTATCCGATCTGTCACTGATGGGCATTTAAGTTGATTCCATATCTTTGCTATTGTGAATAGTGCTGCTGTGAATATCCACACGTATGTGTCTTTATGATAGAATGATTTATATTCCTTTGAGTATATACCCAGTAATGGGATTGCTAGGTCAAATGGTAGTTCTGTTTTTAGCTCTCTGAGGAATTGCCATACTGCTTTCCACAATGGTTGAACTAATTTACACTCTTAACAGGCTTTTTAAAGCTTAATACAGTTAGTAAGGATATTGGAGTCAATCATATAAACATGAACTAATTCTAGAATTGATTAGAAACTAATTGGGAACTCAGAAGGGCATTTCTGCTGATGTTGCTAATGACTCAGAAATAGCTAATGCTGGATTTTAAGGAGCCAGTCTCAGATGCTTTCAAAAGCAAGGAAGGATTTCGATTCCCCCCACCTCTACTCAACAGAACAGCCCTGCTCTTACCTGTTTTCTTCATTTAGACCTTAGGAGATCCACAGGGTAAATATTTAGCTCACTGCTCCAGGGGTGAGAAAGCAGAGAGAAAAGAGTGTGGACCCAGTTGTCAGACACAAGGTAAACCTCCAGCTCCATAATTACTAGCCAGGTGACCTGGGGCAGCCCAGTTAACTTCTCCAGCCCTGAGTTCCCTCACCCATAAAGCGAGCCAATGACCCCTTCCTTCTACTTTAGAGGATGATGTGAAAACTTGTAGATCTATGCACCAAGAACCTTAGAAGAATGGGGGGGGGGCATGCATTGAGTGCCCCATCCAGATATGGAGGATACTACATTTGTTACCCCTTCAGATTTTGTGTGACAACATCAAAGCCAATGATCACAGGAGAAATACTGATCTACTCTGCACACAGGTATACACATGTATACAGATGTATACAAGAAGATGAGATATGTAGGGTGGACAGGTTATTTATAATAACCCAGGATATTATAGAGTTCATTTGTTGTACTTTTGCTTGGTTTGGTCATGCTGGCTATCTCTGAACTGTTTTCACCAAAAACAAACAAAAAGAAGGCCAAGAAATAAATTATTTCATTTGGAAAAATTACAAAAGCTAGAACAACTACAGGCAGTCGTGTGCAATACATCAAACCTGTGCCTCGATAGGGAGCACTGTTAACACTTTAATAGCTATGAAATGAATCACTCAATTAATTTCCCACATGCTGAAAGAGGTAACAATACATTTATCTGCCAGTAATATACACTCCATATCATATATTTCCACAACTGCTAGCAATTTTATTCAGCATAATGGAAAATAAGTTGCACCTCATGGATTCAGGGAAAGAAAGTGGCCTGAGGTCTGCTGCCAGCAGAGCAACTTGATGGAAGATGTTTCATTGTTCTGTTTTGTTTTTGTTTTTTCTTTCCCCCCTTTAATCACTTCCAATGCATGTGCAGAGTGCTGCAAGTCAATAGCTGAGGATAAACTAGACTTCTAGGATATCAGTGCCAGCGTTTTCAACACACAAGCTGCAATCTCATGGGAGGTCACACACAGCTCCACAGAGCTTCAAGGCAGAAGGTTCTCCAAGGAGGTCATCAGGGGTCATTGAGTCCATTCCCCAGCCTCTGGCTTCACTGAAGGACTCCCATCTCCTCCCAAAGAGACAGTCATTCATGTCGTTAAAAACTCTCCTTGTGTCTGAATCCAAGACCCCAAGCCAAATCTCCACTGCCTCATCAGAGCTGCCATTAGGATGATACCAAATTCACTTACAGACTCAGCTGGTAAAGGAGAGGTCAGTAAACACCATTCTAATCAGCTCTGGAGAGATACACGTGGGGGGCACATGCCAGCCTAGGGACACATTGTCAGAAAACATCGCCTTCCACACTAACGATATCTCAGAGAGCTGTGGAACCCTTGCCTGTGATGGAAGAAAATCACTCTTCCCCAGCTTCCCTTTGGGAGCAAACAAGAAAGGCCCCCTCTGAAGTACTGGAAGAATCCCACCTACCCCAGAAGCCCACTCATGCCCAGTGCTTTCCTTTTTCTCCTTTCTCAGCTGCAAACCTGCAGAGGCCCCACTTAGTGAATATCTTCAAGAAGGAGACCTGCAGTCCCCTACAGAACTTCACCATTGGGCTATGTATAGTGCTGCTTTATTGGTAAAACAGGAAGATCCAATTTACACCTAATCCTATTTCAAGTTTGGCTAACAATGTATCCATGGAGGGATTCTTCATGTGAGATCCCAACTGCATTCTAAACACTCGGGAGGACATTCTCCACGCCCTGGGGTGTAAGCACTGCCATGAGATGTAAATCCCTTGTGAAGAACAGCGAGTAGGCAGCTCACCTTGGGCTTCACCACCTTCATGAAGGCTCCTCTGACCAACGCCTCCTCTCGTTCTTGTCTGGTTACTTTCTGGGCATCCAGAAATTTCAGGTTGGGCAGCTTGTACAGAACAAAGCATCTGGAAGACAAGAGTCAGAGACAACTCAGGAAGGTTTGTGTGGCAGCCTCAGAGATCCGGACAGCTTGTCAGATCTTTAAGAATCCACACCCTCCGGTCTTCCGGAACTTAGACCTTGGCTGCTCCTCCTCTCTTCTTTCACAAAGAATAAACAATTGCTCCTTGGAGAAGTCAGAATGGTTCTATCTTACACAGATGCACAACTAAACATTAGAAGCACACACTAATGGTACACTAGGCTCAAAGGTAAACACACACACACGTGGGTTAACCAGTAGCACCCTATCAACATATTCCCTTCCTTTCAGTCTGGAAAACAGGCTCAGCTTCTTGGCTACATAGAAGTTCTCAGTAAAATAAACCTATAAATTAATTGTACCCTTTACGTCACTGCCATTCCTATGGGTCATCTGTATCATAGAATGTAATGACCTGGATGACTGTGGGTTACAAGTGAGGAACACATGTAGCTGAGAAATGCTTCCTTGAGAAATCAGGCAGGGGTCTTAATAACTTTTTTGCATCATCCATCGATAATACATGTGGTTATTTCCATACTCTATCCTATGAAGATTATCAAGTAGAAATAGGGGAGTTAATTTTTAGGAGATACTAATGGCCCAACAAATGCTAGGTGCTCTCCATTTCCCTGGAAAAAATCTTTGGCATACATACGGACTCCAGAAATAAGCCAATGACTGCTAGTGTAATTAACTATCCTCAAATAGGTATATATGGAGTTGACAAGAATAACCACTTGGCCAGGGTATAGTTATATAAATGCACAAATAAATGTATAACAGGTATGGATATGTGTCTATACTTCTCCCTCATCAGGGACAGTCACTAACCAAGATGCTTTCCATCAGGTTCCATAGTCCATCAATCAAACAAGTGAATTGTTTCCACCCCACTCTGCTTATCAAGAGGTGAGCACCCAGTGTTAAGAGCAATGGGTTATCTCCAAGGGAATCTGTCATTTCCTTCCTACACCCAGCCTCCTCAGCATATACTCATCTTTCAAGCCTCATCTCCTATGAAGGTTTTTTTGTATACCTCCACCCTACATTGCTTTCTCCCTTCTCAGGACTCCTAGAATATGCTATCAGCACCTTACAGGCTAACATTTTGTTGTTTTCTAATTATTTTCTTGGTGTTCATTAATGTCCTTACCCAAACTATAAGCTTCTTGAAGGCAGGGACAAATTTCTTTGCTCACTCTCACCACATCTTGAAAACTGGCATTAGAATGGAGTCAATAACATACTAGTTTATTTCAGTTGCACAGCTATTTCTTGATCACCTACTATGCCGGGCCTTAGGGATACAGATGTGATTACAACATGCTTCCTGCTCTCAAAGGTGTTTTCAGTGTAACAGAAATTATACACTCACATGGAGAAATTAGGAATCGGCATAGCTAAGTGCCAAGACTGAGGTTATGCATAGAGTGGTTATGGGAGCACAGAGAAAGGGGTCTACTGACTGAAAACTCAATGGAAATCTCAAATGGGCATCAAGGAACCACACCTTAAAGCAACCTCAAGCACCTAGCTTTTCCTCAATGAGGATATTACTTGGAACAGCGTGACTCACCTTCACTGGAGCCTTGGGATTCCAAGGCCACCTTCCACATTCATAAGGTGGTCTCTTTATTGGTGGCAGTAGCAGCCCATCTGGAGCAATTGCTGCAAATACACCAGCTGCAGTAGGGGCCGTTTGCTCTGCGGAGCTGGCAGGAGCCAGAAACAGGCGGGAAACCCAAGCTCTCCTGAGTTGATGGGGCAGGAGCCCCTGCTCCCATGTGCAACTGCAGCTGCCCACTCCAATTTCGGAGCAAAGTTGTGGCCAAGCCCAGGCACTGTCACAAGCTGGCTGGGTATGTACATGCTTGGAGCAGTACTGAAACACCAGCTCCCTGACACCTCGGCCCCCTCTGGACTTTGGGTGCTGACGTGCACAGCAAGGAGGCCAAGGGGCAGCTGAGGAGAACTCAGCATGGGCCTGCAGGCATCCCTTGGCACAAACAGCCTAGGTGCCATGGGCACTGTAGTCAGCAGGTTGATGGCTGGCAGCACGAGGCAGACAGGCTCCTAGGTGGAAAGGGGTGTGTCTCTGGTGAAACCCCACCATCAGGCCAGGGGTGGCCTAAAGCACAGGGGCTGGGCTGCCAGTTTCACAAATTGGAGTGAGAACTTAAGGTACTTTTTCTGGGCCCTGCCATGGCCACCCATGGACCAATCAGCATGCACTTCCTTTCCTCTGAAGCCCATAAAAACCCCAGACTCAGCCAGACTCAGGCAGATGATGGAACAACCTGCCTCTGGAAAGGAGCTACCCACTTTGGGTCTCCTCTCTGCTGAGGGCTGCACAGACACTGAGATGACCTGCCTGCAGAAAGGAGCTACTCACTTTAGTTGTACTGAGAGCTGTACTGCTGCTTAATAAAGCACCTCTTTGCCTTGCTCGCCCTCCAGTTGTGTGCATACTTCATTCTTCCTGGATCTGGGACAAGACCTCGGGACCCACCAAATGGTAGGACTGAAAGAGCTGTAACACAAACAGGGCTGAAACATGACCCCCTGCTGGCCACATTGTGGGTGATGAGACAGAGAGAAGAGCTGTGGCCCTTTGGGGAGCCCAGACCTAAGAGCTACCCAAGCCAAGGCTGTGACACCCTCTTTGGGGCTCTGTGGTTCCTGTCATCTTCAAGCTTCCAGGTGCCACCACATTCCCCCGTGCCTGCAGTGGAAGCCGGTTGTGGTATGCCTGGTCCAGATGCAGCCTCCCAGGGACCTGGTGCCCACGCCAGTGCCTGGAGCTGCCCAGCCCACTGCTGCCAGCATGCCTGGCTGTGTGCAGTGGCCAGACCCTGTGCTTGCTTGCTCATGTACCCCTCACAGCTCCACACCTGGCTCACTCTTGGCAGCCATGGGATCTGAACCGGTAGCACGAGCCAAGTGCAGCCCGCCAGGCTGAGTAGGTGGAACAAGCCCAGCAGGCCCAAGCAAAGCTCAGGCGAAGGCACCACCAGCCACAGAGGTTTCCAGCTGAGGAAGCAACACCCCAAGGATGCAGTGACATTATCACCAAGTGGCCTGCATATGCTTATCCAGGTAAAAGACTTGGCTGACCACCCCAAAGCCAGAGAGAATAGTTTAGAGGTCTGCAGGAATAACCTTCACAGGACTCATTGTCAAGGTCAAAATATTATGAAATTCTTTTCTTCCTTCAGAAATGTCCACCCCATGCCTGATGTCCTGGAAATTTGACTCTGGCTACTTCCTGTTTCCTCCCTGGCCTCAATCTATTGTCCTCTTTCCTACCCTGGGTTCTCCCTTCCCTCTCCAAATACCTGCTAACTGCACCCAAAATCAAGAAAGTGCCACCAAATGCCCAAATATATTTTCTTTTCTTTTCTTTATTATTATTTTTTTTTTTGAGATGGAGTCTTGCTCTGTTGCCCAGGCTGGAGAGCAGTGGCATGATCTCTGCTCACTGCAACCTCTGCCTCCCAGGTTCAAGCAATTCCCCTGTCTCAGCCTCCCAAGTAGCTGGGACTACATGTGTGTGCCACCGCTCCTGGCTAATTTTTGTATTTTTAGTAGACGGGATTTCACCATGTTGGCCAGGCTGGACTCAAACTCCTGACCTCAAATGATCCACCTGCTGGGATTACAGGCATGAGCCACCACCAAATATCTTTTCTATCCTCCATAGAGCTCCCACCGGCCTCAGTCAATGTCAGAGAAAACTTCCATCTTCTGCTTGTAGCAGAAAAGTCTTGATGACAACAGACTCTTTCAAATAAAGACATGTACAGACAGAAACAATATGTCAGGAGTGACGCGCAGGGAGTAAAGACACCCACTAAGTGTAGGGTGGGAAAAGATGAATATTCAGGTGAAGAAAACATCAGTATTAGAAAATCAGCCAATGTTTAACGATGGAGTGAAAGATGCCTTCACGGGGCTGGCAGGAACCACGATGACAACAGACCGCACATTGTCATTTTGCCTCACTTTGGATCACAGCCCTGAAATCAAAGGAGAAAGAGAGAGAGAGAGGTGCTGGCTTTTAAGCTAGTTAAAAATTTTAGATGACAAAGAGCTGCTGTTTTCAGATCACTCTTCTTATACAATCGAAGAGACAGCCTATGACACAGGCTGCCAGTCACCCCCTGAAATAAGGGATGACTTGGCACCCATCCCGAGGGCCAGCCTGAGTTTCCAAGTAGCTGCTGCTTGGAGAGGTCTGAGGGACACTAGGAGGAGTTGCCCCAAATAGTTCCATCCGAGATTCAGCCCAGGGTCCAAAGTTCCTTCACAGAGGTGTCTTCTTTCATTTACTGACTCACACATTCACTCGTTCAACAAGTAATTATGGAACAGCTACTGCGTGTCAGGACCTGAGTCAGGTGCCAACATGAGATAAGCAATACAGAAGATCTGTGCTCTTTCAGTGAGCTTCTATTCTTGCACAGTGGTTCTCAAACTTCAGTGGGCATCAGTATTTCCTGGAGACTTTCCAACACACAGACGGCAGGGACCCATCCCCAGAGTTTCTGATTCAGTATTTCTGGAACTGGGCCTGAAATGTACATTTCTAACATGTCCCCAGGTGACGCTGATGCTGCTGGTCCTGCTGAGAACCAACGTCCTCGTGAAAATAACACCAAGAGGAATAATAACTTTGAAATTAGGAGGGTGGTGAGGCAGCAGTAAGAGTCTCCTTCCAGTTCTGCTAAGGCCTGCCCTGCCCCAGTGCCTGCAGTACACAGGGCCCAGCCAGTGGCCATGTCTGCCAGATCTTCTTGCCCCTTGATGGCTTGGAACTGGCTCCAAACATTAATGCCAAGTGATAAGTCAGTGGGCTTCCTGCCTGCCTGTCCTTTCGTGGTCCTGGGAGATCTATTTCCCTTTGTTCTAGGTCATGTCAGGGTGTCAAAAGCCACAGCTTCAATCCTGAGTGTAATACAAGTTTGCCATAAAAATACAAGAGAGGACTCCCGAAGCCACAGAATGAAGGCTTTTACAATATCAATTCAACCCTTGTAAATTTAATCCTGGGTTATTTGTTGCACCAAAATCTCTTTACTGTGATGTATTACTTAGTTACTGGGGTTATCACAGCCGTATCCTAAAGTTGCATAGTACATAAAACATTTCAGTTAACAATGCGGGAAGGTTAACTCCCCCAGATAACCTGCAATCACAAGGGCTAGTCCAGATGACATCCCTCTGTCAGCTTCCACGAGCTATTGATGGTTCAATCAGTTTGTTTTGAAGGTAAAGTACAACAAAAGGGCACTAAACTTATTCAGACTGTCAACAGGGGCTATCGGGAATGGGGTTTGCAGGTAAGTAATTCTGGGTGTTTTAAGGCTATTATCAAACAGCAATGGTTGAAGGAAGAGACAGCTACTAATAACACAGAAGGCAGCCATCATAAACCACTTTATGGCAGAAAGCCCCATCTATAAATCCTGCGACACCCGGAGACAGCTTCAGATTTATAAAACTGCTTGTTAAGCCAGGGCACTGCTTAATGAAAAGAGATCAGTCTAAGTTCTAAGTCTCACGTCCCTAGCTCCAGAGGGCAACTCCAATTTTCCTGACCTTCTCAAGGTGGCTGGGGGAAAGCCCCCAGGGCTGGGGGTGGTGAGGGGTGGGGGTAGAGTCAGAGGTGCTCTTGGCTGAGATACAGAAGGTGGGGTTATCAAGAGGAGAGCAGGGATCCTGGGAAGGTGCTTAAACACCCATTTGTCTCTGTCTGGAAACAGATTTCCTAAAACTGAGAGACCAGCACATCGAGCTTTTCAGGTCCTCTTTCTTTTCACAGAATGTTCCATTTGCTTAAAGGACTCCTCTAAAGAGAGAGCTAAAACCGCTAGGAGGAGAAAAGGAAAAGGAGAAATACTTTTTTTTTTTTCCTTTCTCTCCAAAATCAATTTTCTCTGCTCTAGTCCTGACACTCAGGCATTTTTCATCCAGACCTCAGAGAGAGGAGGATGTTCTTTCTCCCTGCCTGTAACCATTATCCCCAGGGCAATGCCTGCTCCCCAGGAATACTGCACAACCACAGAAAAGCTCAGATGGGTCTCCATGGTCTGTGAATGGGGTTGGCTGCCATGTTTCTTTCTCTGACACGCTATTCAAGAAATACCAAGTTTCCAGTCCATGAGGGAACTGGGCATGGGGTCATTGGAAATGTTCTTCCATTTATGGCAGTCTATGCTTCTTTGCATTATTTCTTGCTGCCTTCTTGCTTCCATCCTTTGGAGGCAGGAAGACATGGTACAAGCTACTTGGTGCCCTACCTGGGACCCCGAAGGCAGCAATGGGTGATCTGTGCCATTCTCAAACTTTCACAAAGCTTGACGGGATAGTTGAGTCTGCCAACAAAATATCATGCTTCCTCACTGTTGACTAGATTACATTAACTCAATTTAATAGCACTGGTTACCTCATGCTGAACAGAAGCCCTGATAAACTGCTGAATGTATCTGTTTCATAATAATAATAAAGTTAGCAATGGCTTCAGTGCAGTCTATTTGAGAGACCAAAGCTTTTAAAGCGTTGGGGAGAAAAATAAAAGGAGGGGAAGTTTCTGTAACAAAAAGCTTGGGGACTAATAGCATAGGGAAAGAGGCCAGACTCTGAGTGTATCTTGCCCTGTGATCTTGGTTCAGTCTCTGCTGCCTTTCTGAGCCTCAGTTTCTCTATCCATGCTGTGAAGGGGATGGGCCAAATGATGTCCTTCAAATGTTACCTTGCTTGAACTCTATGTGGCTCAAAGTTGACTTACAATAAATATGTCCATGTCGTCCTTTCTTGTTATTCCAATTTCCTTATATAACCACCCCCCAACACCTCCAAGTAAATGACGACAGTGAGAAAGTCAATAAAGACCACAAAGTAATGAACAAACACTATGAGTGGAATAACTGCAGATGCTCAGAGAGATGACAATGATCTCACTCTAATGAGCCGAGGTGAGCTCACCTACAGCATTCATGAATGCCTGACAACTGGCAGAGGACAGCTGATTTTCCTCACAGTTCACCGGCAGCATGTTTGAAGTCTCTGTGCAAACAATACACCCACAGGACAGACCAAGGCCCTCTACAGAGGGTAACCAGCAATTACTCTGTGGGCTTCTGTCACTTTGATCTCTGGGTCGTGACCTTTGCTTTCTTGTGATCTTCAAAGCCCAGATTGTAGATTAGCTGGAGAATGCTCACTGGGTTATGTAAGCCACAAGTTTTACAGCTCCTATTCGTCTGGGAAATGGTGGCAGCCCAGAGAGACCAGACGGCGGAGGGTCCCTCCCTCCTTCCCTTTGGCTGAGTGCTGCAGACACTGGGCAGGCCCCAGGGCTGCTCCGTGCAGGGGAACAAAGAAAGGGTGTCACGTTTTAAATAACTGAAAGTTGTAAGGAATACAGAAGGGCCTACACGGAGGAGGGAGGAAAGCAAGGCCAACCAGAGACTGGAGTGGCAGGAGGGGATGAACGACAGAGGGTTCAGTGACAGAGGAAGAGCTAAAAGACCATGAGATCAACTCCCTTATCTGAAAGGTAAAGTCCAGACTTGTCTACTGTTAACCTTCAGTCCATTGTTCTTTCTGTAGCAAAAAGAAAAAAAGAGATGGCAAGGGAAGCAAGAAATAGACCATTCTGGGCACCCAGCTTCCCCATATTGATTTGTTATTTTGGCTAGTGTTGAAATCCACAAGGGGCACCAAAGTGGTTTCTTAGTAGCATGGTGGTCTCTCCAGCCAAGACTTGCACTGCTGTTCTCTTCCTGCCCAAATCCTGGAGGCTGCTGATTATCACATTCACCTCCATTCAACATTCATCCCAAAATAGCAGCATGGTGTGTACACACTGAAAATCACAGACAGGTTTAAGCTCCTATAATAACAGGGCCGTGGACATTTCTCAGCCATGAACTACGATGAATGGCAAAGAGAAACCCCAGGCATGGTTCTGCTCCTGCCCCAGTGAGGCCAGGGTGCTACTCAACAACTTGGTAGTATGTTCATGCTCACATATAAGTTTAATGAGCCTGTTTTATGGTGGGGATGTGTGCCAAGAAAATCCAACTGGGTGCACAGGGGGTAAGTGAGGAAGTGAAAGGGGTGAATGTAGGAGGAGGGGAGGAAAGACTCCATAGAAACTCAAGCTCTGTGATGCCATTTCCAATAACTACACAAATCAAGTCACTTCCCATTTCTGGTCCAGTGGTTGGCCACAACGTGACCTAAAAACTGGGCTGACCTCTTTGAAATCAACATCTCCCATGGAAATGAAACAACAGACACACTTGTTTTGATGTATGGCTGGGTGACATATTATAAATATTACATCACATAACCACAGAGGATGCCAATCAATAAGAAATTTTTTCAGACAGCACTAAATGAACCATGGGTTCTTGCTTCTGAATACAGTCCTTTAAGGCTCCTAGTATTGCTTAAATGATTAATAGAAGACATATTGTCAGAAAATGTACTTAAAGTGAAAAACAGTAAACTGTAGAAATATCATTCATTTTTAAGCAATTTTCTAGTGAAAATGTCACATAAATTTACATAGAGGCTCTACTATTAGGCTCTGGGTAACAGCTAGAAGGAAGGCAACCCTCATGCTTTGTGGATGAAGGGCCAGGAAAATGTTTTACCAAAAGAAAAAAAAAAGGCAGCTGCATTGCTTTGTATAAACACAAATGCCACAGGAACTCTAGAGTCAAAAGTCATATTGCAAAACCCTAAAATTTCTCAGTGGCAAATGGAGCACAAACTCGAGGAAGGACAAAGCGGATCTGCTTACAGACCATAGAATGGAGCTATATCAAACACATATCTATATCTTCCATATACAAGTGTGAGCACTCATCAAATCAACAGTAAAAAATAAAGATATTAAATGAATAAAACATTTAAATGTGCTAGACAATCAGCCTACCATTCCACTCTTCAACCAGTTGCTGTGCAGTGAATGTGTAACTACGTGGGAACATATTTACTGTTCCTTGTGCTGTTCTTAGTTCCTGTTTCTCTCGGAGTGCAAGCATCTTGCCGTCATTGTGGATGATGTAAATTTTCTAAGTTAATTTTGCGAGTTATGATTTTGGTTTTGTATGACCTCCAGAATATAGCCTCTCATGGCAACTTTGTCATATGTGTACTCACAAACCACCTCCCTTAGCCCCACCCCTCAACTCCTTCCAAGAGAACAGAACTGGAGTGGGGAGGATGGGCTTGGAGTGTGCCCAGGCTAGCCCATGAGATAGACCACACTTGTAGAATCCAGCCCTCCCTAAAGATTCATGACCCATAACCAGCACTTGGATTGAGTCTGAATCATAGTCCTTTGCTTATTAGCTGCATTTGTTAACATCCAAATGGCTCTGATTCCAAATGGGCAGTGGGCATCTGAGATGGCCAAATATCCCTGCATCTCCCTATAAGTTCCTAGCTCCTGAGAAGGAAAGGTGGTTTCAAGCCACCCCCAGAAAAAAAAAAAAAGGGTGCCAAGCCCTTTTTTCACATCCAGCACTACTTTAGGTATTGATGAGGCTTCAAGAGTCAAGGCAACGCAGCTCCTACCCACCGGAAGTCATTCTCTAGATGTGGAAATACATGAAGAAGTGAGAGAAATACACAAGATAGAATCTATGAAATGGTGTGAGACAGTAAAGGAAGAAATGGAACTGGTTGGGAGCAGATTGTCTCCGAATTCTAAAGCCAACTGGACATCAGAAACACCTATGGACTGTTGTGTTGTAATTGCCACCAACTGCATCAGAAGACCTTGGATGACTCAGAGGCAGAACCTTGATTATGGAATACTGATGTAGACTGTCCTCCCATTTGAAAGGTCTCACTGGCAAAGCTGGACTCCACATCAGATCTTCTGATCTGACCCCATACACCTTGGTCTTAGTGCTTTTGCTAATGCGACCAGTTACAATAGAAAAAACAAATAGTAATTATTTGAGAGCTAATGGTACACAAAGAAAAGAAAAAAATTTTTCTTAGCTTTTCTTTTCCTTTTGCAACCTCATAAGCCCTGTACTTGAGACCAATCCCTCTCTACCTCCCTCATTCTAGAAAAAATAACAAAAACGTGCCTACATGGTTGGCTTCACACGTAGCTTCTTGGCCCCATGAATGAATGAATGAATGAACAAGTACATGAATGTGTGTGTACACATACATATACATATACACATAGATGTATATATATGCATATATACATATACAAAATTTATTAAGTTATTTTTAAGAGTTATTCGGGTGGGGTGTTTAATGAGAGCTTATGTCATAATGGAGAAAGAGGTCCATGAAAATGTCATTAAAGCATTTACAAAACAATCCACAATGAGAACACAGACAATTTTAAATGAAGAAGGAAAATTAAGTGACTTTGGTAAAATGGGTAAGACCAAAAAGACTCTCTAAATGATTTTGGATCAGGGCTTTTAAAGCAGATGGTTGAGAAGTAGACAGAAGAATGAAAAGCATTTCTACTTGGAGCCCATCAAAGCGCATGGCTGGTGGGCACCACAGCATAGCTCTATGGTGGAGAGATATGGGCCTGTGGGACTTCATCTTTAGATCATCTGTGAGCTCCCTAAATTTTGCTGGGAAGTCATCTCTCTCTTCAAGGTGATGCTGAGACAGACCACAGAAAGATCTTACAACACAGAGCAGGGGTCAGTAAGTTACAGCCCATGGGTCATTTCTGGCCTGCTACCTGTTTTGTAAATAAAGCTTTACTGGAACAAAGTCATGCCCATTCGTTCACAAATTACATATGATTACTTCTGCATTATGAAAGCAGAGCTGAGTAGCTGTGACAAGTCCATATAACTTGCATATTAAGTATTAAGTATTAAATATTAAGTATTAAATTAAGTATTAAAATACTTAATATCTGGCACTTCACAAAAAAAGTGGACAAGGCAATAACTTTTCATCTTTCTTAATTTTTGTGACCTCAACCAAGAGAGACAATGGCTGTAGGTTACCAAAAGGTAAAAGTTTAACATTGTCATGGGAAGCCCACTGATGTTTACCAAACATCTACTATGTACCCCAGAGTATAATATCATCCCCTAAAGCTTCTCTTTTTCCCTTTTCCCACCATGCTCCAATCCCTGGACACTCACCTGTATCTCTTGTAGTCTTCCTCATCCTTTTCCAAGCTGACCAGTTCGTTGGGACAGGCCACGTTGCCCAGCAGACTGAGGTACTCCAGAGCTGGTGTCACTTCTGCCAAGTGATCCAGCAGGTACTCCAAATCAGTGATGTGACAAAGGTTAAGGATCTTGGTCCAGGAAGACAAAAGGCTTAGCAAGGAGCATAGGCCATGACTGACAGGCGCTGACGAGTCCAGTCTGCTCCTGTGAGGCCTCAGGGTGGGGGCTGAAATCACTTCGGCTGTGGGTATATGGTATTGCTACTTTTTCACTCCCACTGTTGGGAACACAGCCCAACTTTTCGCTAGGCAGATAAGACTAAGTCCAGATCATTTGAGGAAGAATGAATAAATTTGATTGTCTCATCATATTTTTCTTTCCTCTATCGTTCTGTTTCTAAAACACACTAAAAGAGAAGATTCCATAGAGTAAAATAGTTTTGAAATATGCAAAACCATAAAGCTTAATTCTTTTCTAGTAATGAAAACAAGGGCTAGGCATGGTGGCCCACACCTACAATTCCAGTATGTTGGGAGGCCCTTGTAGGCAGATCATTTGAGGTCAGGAGTTCGAGACCAGCCTGGCCAACATGCTAAAACCCGTCTCTACTAAAAATACAAAAATTAGCTGGGCATGATGGTGGGTGCCTGTAATCCCAGCTACTCAGGAGGCTGAGGCAGGAGAATCGCTTGAACCTGGGAGGCGGAAGTTGCAGTGAGTAGAGATCATGCCGCCAGGTAACAGAGTGATACTCTGTCTCAAAAAAAAAAAAAAAAAACCCAGAAAAAGAAAACCAGAAATTATTTCAGAACGCCTCATTAAAATATATTGTTTCTCTGTTAGTGTGGGAATTAGAGAATGAAAGAGAAAAGTCAGAGGGGGGCATGATGGGGGAGATTATTCCAGGAGCCATCCTCCAGTGGGACCCACTGTCCAATCACGGCCAAACCAAATAAGGCAAGAGCTATCGATTCACAGAACCACAGGTACTGGAAAGGGTTTAATGACAACTTAGTCCCCAAACTAACTCCTGGCTTAAGCCACATACAGACAAGCTGAGCCTAGGTAAGGTGATGATTAGATAGGCATGCCTGGTTAGGCTGTGACTTTGAGAGACACATGAGAAAGGAGTTAACCAAGTCGGCAGATAAAAGGGGGTCCCAGCCAGGGAACGGCAGCAGAGCTACAGGAATAAAACATACAAGGGTAGAAGAAATGCCACATGCAAGAGTCAAAGATTCACAGTACAGTTCCCAGAAGTGGGGTCCACTTGAACCTAGGAGAAGGTAAAATCAAAGAAAAGGGATGTTCTTGCTCTGTGAGGATGTTAACTAACCTTGGGCTGTTACACAGATTTCCTCATACTTCATTTCAACTTGCCACAGAAGAATGAATTCCAAATCCAACCAATGTCTGAATCAGGTCCCTAAAATATTTGCCAAGTGGTCACCACTACATAGCAAATTCCATTTCTGACAACCATAACGGTTTTTCTTTCCCCTGGAATTGAATCTTTCTCTAACCTCTACTCACTGACCCAATTTAACTGCTTGGGGTCACAAACAATAAGACTTCTTCTCTTCCACATGATGAACCTTCAGATATTTGAAGCTCACGTGTCTTCCTTAAATCTTTTGTTCTCCAAACTAAGTTCCTTCAAGCATTCTTTGTACACATGCTCTGCCACCATCAGATGCAAGGCCAAATGCTATACCCTAGGTGACAGCAGCCAGAGACAATGAGAAGCAGAGCACAAGCAAAAGAGGGGAAACTAACAAGAGAAGAGGAAACTAGCAAGAGAGGGAAACTAACCAGAGGGGGAAATTAGCAAGAGAGGGTAAAGTAGCAAGAGAGGGGAAAACTAGCAAGAGAGGGGAAAACTAGCAAGAGAAGATAAACTAGCAAGAGAGGGGGAAATTAGCAAGAGGGAAAAAACTAGCAAGAGAGGGGAAAGTAGCAAGAGAGGGGGAAACTAGCAAGAGGGAGAACTAACAACAGAGGGGAAACTAGCAAAAGAAAGTTATGAGCACACTCATTTGCTGTTGGCTTCAATTCACCAACATCCTCCCTGTTTCCTAAACAAAGACAGAGAAATGGACATGGAAGTTTGTTTTCAATCTCTCAAATCTTTTACAAATAACATCCAGAGATGGCCACACAGGAACACTAGAATGAGGAGGTGAGAATGGGAGTTCATATAGAGACTGTAGAGAAGGTCCCACTAGGGGGATGAGGTTGGGAGTACAGAGGGGTGGGTGGCCAGCAATCAAAATCCCTGGAGACAAAATACACTCACTAAAGTTCAATCATCATACTCTTCAGGAAAATTATTTAAATGGAGCCAATTAAAATGACAGTGAACAATTCCAGGGTAAGCTCAGCTTTTCCAACAGGTTCTATCTTTGAACACTTCACAGTCATTACTACAACAACAACAACAACAAAAAGAAACAAACAAAAAAAAAAACAACAAAGAAAAAAGTCTCATTGCTAGTATTGCTCTTAGATATGGGCACAGACACCTCAGGTGCCCTGTGTGAATTTCAAGCACCCTCCTCAGAATGTCTCAAGTCCCCCTCCAACACCCAGGACTGGATTCAGGTAGAGTACCCCAGGCCTGGACCTAGCCCTGGACCTGCACCAGCCTCAGTCCCAGGCTAGGTTTCTCTCCTTCATAGCTTGTTCCAACTTTCTAGCCCACTCATGCAAGCCATCAGATGCTCCAAGGAGCACTAGGACTCATGTCTGGATCAGGCTGTCTTAAAGCCTCAAGGCCAGGCCCTTGTTCCAGGGAGGGCAGCCAGACAAGCTGACTACTGCTTCTGGCCAGCACAGTATTTCTTTCGTGGAACTGCAAGAGAGGGGGCTACCAGAATGGTGCTGACATACTGACTTGCAGTGATTCTAATTATTTATGTAGACAACAGCCCTACACGACTGAGGGAAGCCCTCTCTACTGCAGATGGAAAGGCCGGACCAAAACCTACTTTCCTCTTATGAAACATTCCTCAAAGCTTGCCTGCTTTTTGTATGTACTGTATGAAGGTGGGGATATGCAGGAATGGAACCCCAAACTGGCAAGGCTTTTAAGTTGAGGAAATACTGGACAACTGAGTTGGACTGAAATGCCAGTCATTTCTCAACATTTAGTGACAAGTGAAAGAAGCCCAGCCAGCCACCATTGTGTCCGGAATTGGTGGGTTCTTGGTCTCGCTGACTTCAAGAATAAAGCCGCAGACTGCTGGGGTGAGTGTTACAGCTCTTAAAGGCAGTGCATCTGGAGTTGCTCGTTCCTCCCAGTGGGTTTGTTGTCTCGCTGGCTTCAGCAGCAAAGCTGCAGACCTTTGCAGTGAGTGCTACAGCTCATGAAGGCTGTAAAATTACGGACCCCAAAAATGAGCAACGGTAAGATTTACCATAAAGAGCGGAAGAACAAACGCACAGTGTTAAAGGGAACCCAAGCCGATTGCTACTGCTGGCTCCAGCAGCCTGCTTTTATTCCTTTATCTGACCCCACCCACATCCTGTTGATTGGTCCATTTTACAGAGAGCTGATTGGTCTGTTTTGACAGAGCGCTGATTGGTGCGTTTACAATCCCTGAGCTAGACACAGAGTGCTGATTGGTGTATTTATGATCCTCTAGCTAGATCTAAAATTTCTCCCAGTCCCCGCTAGATTAGCTAGACACAGAGCACTGATTGGTGCGTTTACACACCTTGAGCTAGACATAGAGTGCTGATTGGTGCATCTACAATCCTTTAGCTAGACATAAAAGTTCTCCAAGTCCCCACCAGATTAGCTAAATACAGAGTGCTGTTTGGTGCATCTACAATCCTAAGGCTAGATATAAAAGTTCTCCAAGTCCCCATCTGACTCAGGAACCTAGCTGGCTTCCCCTATCAGATACCACACCAGGACCGGGGCAGAGCTGCCCACCAGTCCCATGTAGTTCGCCTGCACTCCTCAGCCCTTGGGTGGTTGATGGCACCTGGCTCCACAGAGGAGGGGACGGCACCCGTCGGGGAGGCTCGGGCCATGCAGGAGCCCACTGTGGGGGGCTGGGGCATGGTGGGCTCCAGGTCTCGAGCCCTGCCCCGCAGCAGGCAGCTGAGGCCCGGTGAGAATTCGAGGGTGGTGCGGGTGGGCCGGCAGTGCTGGGGGACCTGGTGCAACCTCCACAGCTGCTGGCCTGGGTGCTAAGCCCCTCACTGCCGGGGGCTGGTGGGCTGGCGGCTCCCAGTGCAGGGCCCACCAAGCCCGTGTCCACCCGGAATTCACGCTGGCCTGCAAGCGCCACTGGCAGCCCTGGTTCCCGCCCGTGCCTCTGCCTCCACACCTCCCCGCAAGCAGAGGGAGCCGGCTCCGGCCTCAGCCAACCCAGAGAGGGGCTCCCACAGTGCAGAAGCAGGCTGAAGGGCTCCTCAAGCGTGGCCAGAGTGGACCCCGAGCCTGAGGAGGCACTGAGAGCAAGCGAGGGCCACCAGCAGGTTGTCACCTCTCACCATGTTCAGGGAAGTAGGCCTAGATTAAGTTGAGTAAACCTTCACATGTAGATCTACCATGGAGCTAATAAAGCTCATGCATCAAGGGCTTCTTGCTTGCATAGGCCCCTTCCAATGCCCTGGGAAAGACCCTGGTAATAGAGTCACATGATCATGTGATTTTTTTTTTTTTTTTTTGGTAAAAGTAGGTAATTTACACTATAATCTGTGGAGATCACTGTCTCGCTCCACTAGGACTTCTTCTACCACATTTTCCCTTCAGTTGGGTGACAATGGGAGTGTCTATGGGAATCCCCACCTAAAGGGACATTGTGTAGGACTAACAATTATGACTCAGTGGGGGAATATTTGTACAATTTGCAGTCACTTCTGGGTCTAGCTAAATTGTTCCAACAGTATCAGTAGGAATGGCTTTCAGTAATACTCTTACTATCCACCATATTAATACAAATATGCAGGGACCAACATAAAACTGATGGCAAAATGAATAACAAACTCATCAATTCAAAGAACATTTAAGATTCAGTTGTTAAGTGTATGTATACATGCCAAACATCGACACACACACACAACTTGAAATGTCCTGAAATCTTTTTTTTTTTGAGACAAGGTCTCACTCTGTCGCCCATGCTGGAGTGCAATGGTGTGATCTCAGCTCACTACAACCTCTGCCTCCTGGGTTCAAGCGATTCTCGTGTCTCAGCCTCCCAAGTAGCTGGGATTATAGGGGCGCACCACCACACCCGGCTAATTTTTGTATTTTTAGTAGAGACCACGAACTCCTAACCTCAGGAGATCCACCTGCCTCAGCCTCCCAAAGTGCTGGGATTACAGGTGTGAGCCACTGTGCCTGGCTGAAATGTCCTGAAATCTTATACAACTCCTATCATATATGAAAGAAATGTGTAAGAGTTTCTCCAACATGTAATAATCCTAAAAGTTTTACCAATAATATAGTGGTGAAACTACCAACAACAAATGGTGAAACTGAAAGAAACATTTCTAAACTATTTTAAAAAATCAATTTTCGATCAACTATGCTAAAAGAGGGAATTATTCTCTCTAGAAAAAAATTACAAAATTTCACCAAATAATGAAGCTATGAGAGAATTTGCAGGAAAAAAGTAGGAAAAAAGTTTCTCTAGAAGCATATCTTCAGTAAAGATTGGTACTTTTCTAGGTATTTTGACATCTGTGGAATTTATCAACTTAAAATTTTAAAATTTCCTTTGATACAGTTCTATTCCAAATAAATATCCATTTCATACCTAATTTTGCATTCCTAATTATATAGTCTTTAAGAGGGCTCCCTCAAATTACAGAGGTTTCACACTCCCCAAAACCTGGATCTGCCCCTGGGCAAAACCTGAATCTGCCCCTGGCCATGAAGAAGTGGATAATTTGAATGCTTTGATCATGGGACTTTCTTGGGCAAGGGGTCTGCAGGTTCCAAGAAGCTTCAGCCATCCTTTGCCAATGAATCCAAGAGATTTCTAAGAGCCAGCCTGCCTGCCTTTGGGTATTTTGTATGGCAGAAGCTCCATCTTCCTAAGCCTTTCATATACCTACTATAAATGATATATTTGGCTGAGTCAGGTGGTTTCTCCCAAATCCACACCAAGCAGGAAGCACTAGCACCTCCTCCCTGCATGCGTGCTGTAGACCAGCCCTTCACCTTTATGTTGATAGCACCACCAGAAGATAAAACATGAGAAGTTTTAATTGGTTTCTTCATCTCCTGGGTCAGCAAGGACAAACACAGCCTTGTCTTGCCTGGTTTTGAGATCCAAGATAGAACTTGTCACATTTCTTTTTTGTCAAGATTCATAGAAAATTGACCAGAGGCAATCTGTGGAATAAACCTGGTGTCCCTGGCTAATCAAGACCACTGCAGTGGGGATCATTTCAGGGATTCTCCTAAGGGTACCTTTTTTAAAAATGTGAAGATACCTGGCACAGTTTCATCTCTCTCCAGCTGGGTTCCCGGCACACACCTGGCTTCCCTCAGCAAGTCTTCTCCGGGGTACTTAGCGTTGAGATTTTTTTCAGTGTTGTCTGTAGAAAGTTGCCATTGCGGAGCCCAGCTGTCATGGGGAGGCTTGCCAAGGGAGATTTTCTGCAGAGGGCCCAAGATCAAAGCAGCATCTTGCCTTGAAAGTTTGGAGCATGAGGGAGGAGGGAAGCCTTCCAGGGTGTTCCAGTTGTGTGGGTCCAAAGTTGTCTCCCAGGTGAGAATGGACACATCCCTCCCTCTGGGCTCAGCTGCGGGTCAAAGGGCAGCCTCCATAACTACTGGGATGATTTTAACCACAGCTAATCCTAATGCTGGGTTTTTGAATACTAAATATACAGCATAATGACATATCTCATTTTTATTCACATATATCAGAAATTTGTCGTGCCCAAATAACAATTAAGGAAACAGGGGTTAACGGTCACACAGCCAGTACATGATAGAGTCTGGATTTAAACACAGGTCCTAAAGAAACTGTATTTCTAGAGGAAAAAGTGACTCATAATTTCCTAACACAAAAGCAAAATTTAAACCACTGGAAAATGAGGGTTCCTACATGTTTCTGTGGGAGAGCACAGGTGCCATCACCGGGCTATGTGCTATGTACCTCAGATCCTTCCTTCCAATTTGGGCTGTTTCTTTTGAAGCATCGAAGCATTGACTAACAGTAAAATATGCCAAGAAATTGTAAAGTCTTTAACAAAGTGATTTCCCACATATTATACCATTTAAATCTCTCGACAATATGCTGAAGTGTGTGTTACTCATTTTATAAAGAAACTGAGGCCCCTGACAAGGTGTAGAGACTTTCCTAAGATGACACAGCAAATCTTTCCTAAGATGACACAGAAAATGGCTAAGGGAACTCCAGTCCCACCTTTGACTTGCTGGAGTGGTCTCCGTGCCACCGCCCAGCTGTGTAACATGTAGCACCATACTTTCTTCCTGCTGGCACTATAATTCAAACTCATTGGCTATTCAGTACATGTGCTGAAGCAAAAAGGGAGACAGAAGATGAAGTGCGATTCCAAATAAAATCTGCTTATGTGCCCCCCACACACGCCAAAAGGAAAGTAGAGGTGAATCATTTGATTGTGCAAAGGTTAAGTACCTACATTTTCCTGAATCTTCAGTTGGTCAACCTTACTTAGGGTTGATTATTCAGACATGATATGGCTGAGACCACTACCAAATATCCCACCCCTCCTGGTGGAACAGTCGGGGATGGTGTGTGCATGCTCATGGATGGGCATGTGTGTGTGTGTGTGTGTGTGTGTGTGTGTGTGTGAGAGAGAGAGAGAGAGAGAGAGAGAGAGAGAGAGAGAGAGCAGTGGGGAAGGTGTTCAAGTCCATAACCAGTGATTACCTGGCCAGACTCAATGAACCAAAGAAAGAAAATGAGATCCCTACAAACCAAGAAATGAAGAGGTAATCTCAGACAACCAGGCTTTCAGATATACCAGAGCAGGACATCAACACTGAGGGCTGAACACAATGAGAAAAAGGGCTGGTGGAAAAAGATGGGAGGTCCAGCAGGAGGTATGCAGATGGCAGGAAGGCATTGACTGATGAACACAGAAGGAATTTTCCAGATGTTGGGTCTGGGCTCTGGAATCTCTTTTAAGAGCGGACTCCTGGCAGCCCCAGCTGGGAGCAGGACCTTGCAGAAGCAGGCCCAGGACGCTGACTCCTCCTGTATCTGGGCTCCTCTCCTTGTACAATGATTGCCGCTCCTTTGGGTTTCAGAGTCTGGAGCTGGGAATCAGCATACCTGGGTTCTAGACTAAGCCCCACTACTGACAATCTATGTGACTTCAGAAAGCTCATGCACTCCTAGTTTTCCCATAAAAATGAGAAGAATTATTCACCAACAGTACCCAACTCATGGAATGCCATTAGGGCAATATTAAATTGTGCAAGTCAAAGAAGCATTCTACACTCAGAAGTATATCTGTACTCTGGCCTTGGTTATAATGTGACCCAAGTCAAACCAGATGAGTTTACACAATTCTCTAGGATAATAATAACAACAATAATAGTAACCCTTACATAGCACTTACTATGTTACTAGAATCTAATATGTCTGAGATACTTAGAATAATCTTCAAAACAACCTATGGGATGGGTACCAGCATTGTCTGCATTTTCAAAGGAAACCAAAACATAGAGATGTTAAATCAATTGCCCAAGGTCATGCAGAAAAGTGGCAGGTTTAGGGTAGAAGCTCAGGAAGTCTGCCTTCAGAGCCTGTTGTTCTTAACCACTGTGTGATATTCCCTCTTGCTAAAGGATCAAAGAAGCCAATGACCCAAGTGGCCAGGGTCTAGGAACCTACAGCATTATTATAGACACATTTAACTGCGAGTTAAACCAAAGTGGAAAAGTCTAGATTTTACGTGGTAGGTGGGGTGAATAACCATTTTACATATGCCAAAAAACAAACCAAAAAATTAAAAATGAAGCAAATTTCACAAAAGGATTCAAGATAAAACCTCATTTAGCAGCAAGCTTCCTAACATGTTTAAAGATTCAATTTACACAAAAGAGCTAATACTTTTTGAGGAGGTCAATAGTTACTTGTTTCTAGGGCTCCCTTTATCACAAATAGGAAGTAAAATCTTTTTTTTTTTTTTTTTTTTTTTTTTTTTTGAGACGGAGTCTCGCTCTGTCACCCAGGATGGAGTGCAGTGGCCGGATCTCAGCTCACTGCAAGCTCCGCCTCCTGGGTCCACACCATTCTCCTGCCTCAGCCTCCCGAGTAGCTGGGACTACAGGTGCCCGCCACCTCACCCAGCTAGTTTTTTTTGTATTTTTTAGTAGAGATGGGGTTTCACCGTGTTAGCCAGGATGGTCTCGATCTCCTGACCTCATGATCCACCCATCTCGGCCTCCCAAAGTGCTGGGATTACAGGCATGAGCCACCGCGCCCGGCTGGAAGTAAAATCTTAAGGAGACAAGATGCCAATGCCAAGGTCTCCCGGGTAGATTGTTGCAGAAATGAGTTATGCCTCTTTATATGTACACTCTATGCAGTCCCCTCCCCAATTTGTTCTACAGTTGGTATGTGACTTGCTTTCATCATGGGACATTAACACATATGATATAAGTTGAACTTGAAGACTACTTGTACTATGGGGCTTGTGCTGTTAGAATACTCCTCCCATGTGAAGTGCCTTATGCTAGCCTGTTAGACACAGGTAGTTTAGCCAACACCCAGTACCAACCTCCAGACATATGAGTGAGGTCATCTTAGACCATCCAGCCCTAGTTGAGCCTCCAGGTAGATGTGGCTGCATGAGTGACCCAGGGTAAGACCCGCAGAAGAATCATCCTGCTGAGCCCTGGCCAAACATCTGATCCATAGAATTGTACATATTTGCTGTTTTAAGCCACTAAATGTTGGGGTGGATTATTATGCAGCAAAAGCTAATGTATAGAGGCCATATCTAAAGCATTTCATGGGGTAGCAATAACAATATGGAACATAGAAATTGTTGGAAAGCCTGCAACATTCTCACAGTTAGGAAGGAGAGTCATTTAGCTGAAAAAGTGGCATCAGAAGTGCTGAGTTGAGAAGAGAACATGTGCTGTTATTGCCTGATTTTTACCTACCTTTCTCTGTGACTTCTGAGTCAAGTAGATGGGGAAGTTGATCTTCACAATCACATTTGTAGAGCAGAGGAAAAAAAAGGAAAGAAGTCTGTTTAGAACATTCACTGGTAAGAAATGTGCTACAACAGCAGAGTGATATCACCAGTCAGGTTTATAGCCACACAGTGTCTTCTGCTTCAGTCCCTCCTAGGCTATTACCATTACTCCCTTAGCATTACTGCTACAGATTGGAGAAGCAGAGGCACAGAATAGGGAAAGGACTCAACCAAAGACAAAGAACACCTCTCAGCACTCTGAAGCCAAGAGGCCTGCTTATCTCTGGTGACAGCAATACAGAGAATAAAACCATCATCCAGTCCAATGTATTTCTTTAAAAATGAGAAACAGAAGCTCACAGAAGATAACTTGCTCAAGGCCACACCGCTAAATATGATTAAGCTGAGACGTGAACCAAAGTCCATGGAATCTAATATTCTACAGAGACCTGGGACATAGGATATGTCTGAAAATCCTTCTGTCCTTGATTGATTTGAGAATATTGGCCAAGTGATCATCTAAGACAGCCTAGAAAGCCATAAGACTACAATATTTTTCAAACAGTCACTGGGAAACTTGGTTGACTAATGGATATAAGAGGGGAAAATCCACCAAAATTTCATTATGACAAAGACTGTGAATTTACTTGCAGGCCCTCCCCTTCTACTTCTATCAAAGTGACAATTAATAGTGACCACAAGGAGCATATTTATAATACTATGGTCTGAATATTTGTTCTCCCCTCAAATTCATATGTTGAAATTCTAATCCCCAAAGTGATGGTATGTGGAGATGAGGCCTTTGGGAGGTGATTAGGTCATAAGGGTAGATCCCTCTGATGGGATCAGTGCCCCTATAAGAAGCAACTTGAAAAAGCTTGCTTTCTCTCTCTCTGCTATGTGATGATACAGCAAGAAAGTATCTTCACCAAGAAACCAACCATGCTGGCATCCTGATCACAAACCTCCAGCCTTCAGACCGTGAGAAATAAATGTTTGTTGTTTAAGCCACCTCATGTATGGTATTGTGCTATAGCAGCAAGAGCTGACTGAGACAGTATCTTAAAGAATAAAGAAAACATTAACTTATGGCTTGAAGTATAAACAGTAGCTAACCAACACTTCTGCAAATCACTCTTAAATGCTGGCATATGCGTATGTGCTAAACCTTACATGTATATCTGATTTTATTTTATACTCTAGAGGAAAATGCCCTGGTTCCTTTTCTATTTCTAATTTATTGTATGAATGTGAACAAGTGATTTAACTACTCTGGGTCTCAAATGTTCCATCCAATAAAACAAAGCCATTGGACCACTGAGTCTGAAGCAACACAGTAGAATGCAGACATTGGACTTTGGACACAACACAGTTGACACTGAATCATCCGGGACATAGCATCTTGTTAATGTCTGGCTGTGTGCCTACCCTCACCTCTTTCCATGTCTAGATAAACGGAAAAGACACACCCTTCTCACAGGGCTTGGTAAAGATGAATAACAACACACATAAGGAACCCAGCACCATGCCTCATTCCTAGGAGTGCTCAATAAGGAACAGCTAATGATAATCATGCATTCATCCCACAAATATTTATTGAGCTTGTACTTGGTGCCAGGCACTATTCTTTGTATGAAGAACAGAGGAGTTAACAAAACCAAGGAAACTCCCTGTCCTATTGAGCTGGCATTCTAGTGCCGAGTAATCCACTACACTAACATTGCAGGAGCTAGGGGTCTTAGGTCGCAGCAAGGGTTCCCTGATTCCATCCCCACTACAGAATCCAGAGCAACTAGTGCCTGGAAGTCTCACCCTACGCTGGCTAGGTCCTTGCCTCCGTAGGGAAGGCCATATACTATCATGGGTCCCCTAGGCCTCCCATCAACAGCCCAGCATGGTATCCACCAGTGAGGGCATAGCCAGGCCTGAGCTTCACATGTCCCTGCCACCTTAGCTCCTTTCCCTCACCAAAACCGTTCCCCGAGCCTGCCCCAGAGCCTTCCAGAAACCTCCGAGGAGACGAAGTTTGCTTAGTGGCATTACCCAGGACTTCCCACCAGAGGTCGCCCTCCCACACAAGCCCAAGCAAACAGACAGGGCTTCGCCGCCTCTGCGGCGGTGACATTATTTTCTTTCTCTATTTTTATCTATTAAAAAGATTTCTTCACAGCCATAACTTAGATCCCTACACTAAAATGGAGCAACAGGAAGATATAATGGTGCGTTTCATTTATGAATGACCTATAATAAATTACTCTGAAGTGTCCCGAGTGCCAGAAGACAGAACGCTTTGTCTGCCCACGAACTGTATTTCACATACTTTAATTTAGCTGACACATAAAACTCATTTGACATTTTGCAGGTATTTGTGCAGGGTGGGGTGGGGGGACGACTGTGGGGCTGGGTGGGGAGTGGGGGCAGCGGGCAGAGGAAAGGATATTCGGTTCTTGTTGAGGGTTAAGGTATGCAGTCTGGGTAACCCTGGCAACACGAGGTCGTCCCCCAGCTGATTGTTGTCCAAGATGAGTTCCTCCAGGCTCCTGAATGCGCTCAGTCCTTCCAGTGACCTGCAATGACAAAGGCAACAGGAAAAATGATCCTGCACTAAATCAGGGAGGCCATTATGAGCCGAAATAAATATTTTAACCTTCCCTTTCAGGACTGGGAATAGTTTGGGCTTGGTGCCTGTCAGCAAAGTGAATGACAAGAATTAGTAGCAGGAGTCGGGGCGGGGGCGGCGGGGGAGAAGGGGCCGCTGGCACCCACCGCATCCTTCACGCATTGCCAACATGAAGGATGAGGGTCACTTAGTGAGTAGCCAGGATCCAAAACAAAGGGCTTCAGATACGGCCTGCAGGATAAATTTGTCAATGTCTTGTGCCTTCAGGCACCCAGCCTCGGCTGACCCTAACCTCCATTCCCAAGATAAATAACTCTGTCACAGTTCACCTTCATTCCCTGGACACAAATTCAAGTTGTCATCCATCATTCCTGCCCAGAAATATCATACCCTCTTACAATAATAAATATAACTTCAAGTATCATTTCTTAGCGGTTCTCCTCTGTACAATCGTGGGGGAAACGGCAGGGAAGGCTTCCTTTCTCTGCGTTCACATCCTTTGACTTTTTTTTTCCCTCTGCCTTTTTTCTTTACTAATCACTTAATTTGCTTCTGCCCAGCGTCCCAGTGGCTGCCCCAAAGGCAAGGCATCTGCGGAATTACATAATCACTCTGGTCTGAGAGGCCTTTTTCTTTTATTATTTCTTTTTATTTGTTTTTGCTGCGGGTGGGGAGACAGGGGTTGGCGGAATTGCTGCTTCAAAGCTCCTGGCCTGAAGTTACTGTTTTAATTTATGGAAAGTGGATTTCTCACTTAATTTTTGAAAGAAGTGTAGAGTGCAACCCTGTAGATGTTGAGGCAGTAAATAAAAAGGCAACTGAGAGAATTAAGTACCCGACTCCAGGAAAAAAAAAAACAAAACAAAACAAAACAGAAAGGGAAAAATAGCCTTGCTTATACACGTCGCTGAAAGTTAACTCTTAATTTTATGGGCTCTCATGAGTGTTGGGGGTGGAGGTGTCACGGGGTAGTTGTGCACAAGTGCTTGCCTGGGCGCACACAGACATTAATTAAAGCAAGCCGGCCGGCGGAGGGGCTTACACAGGGACACAGACTCCCAGCTCGTTCACCTGCCAGACCCGGGAGATGTGCTGAGCCTGCACAGGCTGACAGCTGAGCTACGATGTGGACCGGAGGGAGACTCCTATGGGATGCCTGGCTATTCTATAAAATGATGAATCAGGGAGATGAGTCGTCCACACTATTCATTTACTGATAGTGCTTCCATTAGAGCCCCGTGTGCTTGTGTGTGCAATGTCTGCACATCTGCTGTGAGTGTGAACTTCAGCACCAGAGCTTTCCCAAGGCATCCATAGCTCCCTTGTGGGATCTCTGCCAAGAGGACTCCAAAATAGGGAGTCAATACTTGCGAAGTGTAAAATGTGTTGTAATTAAATCTGTAGATTCCACTGGGCCCAGAGCTCTGCCTGCATATTCCATTCCTGCCAGACCTCGGGATGGTCCCACCCAGGACTTGACTCCCAGAGCATGCCTGCTCCTCCAACCAACACTGCCGCCAGTCCCACCGAGGGAGGACACATTTTGGAGTAGGGGTCCAGAGGTCATCACGTTCCATTTCCTCCTCCTTTCTCTTTTGCCTCTTGGTTCCTAGAGGCAAAACACAACTTATGAGGATAAATGCTTGAAGGGCTGGATATCCCATTTATCCTGATGTGATGATTACACATTGCATGCCTGTATCAAAATATCTCATGTGACCCATAAACATCTCTACCTGCTATGTACCCACAAAAAATACAAACAAAAAGAAATTGTAAAAACCCACAACGTACGCACATCTAGGCAGGAAGGTTTGGGACTTTGCCTCCGCTCCTCCATCTCCTGTTGTGTGAATTTGGGCCTGTCAATAGCCCATCTGAACTCTACTGTTCTGTGTTCCTTCCAGCTCATAGGATCTTGTAGAGAATAAGTAAGGATGGCTAACTGGTTAGTAGCATACGCTGTTTTGTTTTGTTTTTCTTTTTCTTTTCCTTCCTCCTTTTATTCACTGTTTTGTTTCCTGATGCCCTGACCCTGGGGGTGTGTTTGGAATGCAGTGGACAGGCCCATGAACAAACCCACAGAGGAGGCGTGCAGGAAGTCAGGCTTGTGCAGGGGACTTTCAGGCTCTTCTGAAGTCCCTCCACTAGGGATTAGGGAGTGATGTGCCAAAAGGCTTCTCAGGACTGGGCCTGTTTGCCACTAGGGGAGATGAGGCCACTTCCCCTTAGGGAGCCTTACGGGTGGCTAATAAGACCTTCGTGCACAAACATCAGTTGGGCTCTGCTCAAAGGCAGCATCCAAATACATTGCTCCTAAGTTATGTTATGCAAATATTAGACTCTTCTGATGAAAATCAGCAAATGGTTGGCAACTGGCAAGCAGAAGAAAGTTCCTTTCCAAAAGTGCTCCAGGGAGGCATAAAGCAAAACGACACAGCATGAAGATGGGGAGAGCCCAGGAGCACCAAGGAAGCGCCCACCTCCATCCAGACAGCCTTTCTTCCCTTGCAGGGTGGGCTATGGGGCAGAACCCCACACCAGAGTGAAACCTCCCAGAAGAGCTGGGAAGATCAGTCTCAAATCCCCTGTCACCTGCCTGGTTTTGAGACTTTTTTTGCCATGTGACGTTATTAGCTGCTCAGTAAAAAGAGAACCATATTACATGGGTGACTGCTAATGAATAAATCCCTGTTTTCATGTTATCAGTGTGGTGTGCTCCTGGGGATTTAATCAGCTAGATCCAGAGCTGAGGGCCGGGGCACAGAAGTCAGGGGGCAGAGAACATAGTGAATGGAGGTACTGGGGAGGACAGGTTTTGGGGGTCCTAGCTGGCACATGGATGACAATACACATACACCTGGGAGGAGGTGGCTTTAACCTTTACGTTGATTTTGTTTGTTTGTTTTTACTGTTGTTTTCTAGGGAGAAATAGGAGAAACAATATGTGTGTAGATCTTTGAGTTCATTCCCCTATATGCCAGATGCCTGCAAATATGTGCTGTTAAATAAAATGACAATTTGTCTGCTATCATCTTGTGTATGAACAGCAAAATGCACCCCAAAACCAGATCCCCCGTGGAGACGCCGACTGTCAGTCCAGCATCGCTCGCCAGCTTCCTGGAGCAGTGCGATGTCTGAGGCATGGACTGGGGGCTGGTAGGAGAGAGCAAGGTTTCACCCAGGACCTAGGCACAGCCAGCTGGAGGGAGATCATCCAGGCCTGGATTGTTCTGGAAACCGATCAGCACCCCTGGAACTCCCTGCAGGCTGCCTGCCTCCCCCTCCACCAGCAGCAACGCAGCCAGGATCTCACGCACAGGTACCATCCTCTTACCTCCTTCCCTCATTCCCAGGGCTCTGCCTGGGCTCCCCCAGGAGCTGCAGCGGCTGCTGGGAGCATCCCAGTGCCTTTTCCAAAGTCACATCAAAATGACAAAACATCACAACGCATTGGGCTCCAGTGGATTCAAACAGAGAGAACTTTTAAGTTTCCACTGTAATTAACCCTATCCTCGTTAAGATAATTATGATCAAGCTTCCTGTCAGAGTTAATATCCCAACATCATCGCCTGTGGCTCACATTCTGCCCTCATTAGCTTATGAAAACAGCAGCGCTGAACGGGCGTGCAGCCCTGCCCAGGCCAGGCCAGTGGCTGGCATGGGGGGACCTCGGGTTGGGGACCAGGGGCCCCACAGAAAGGCCGCCCCTTGAGCCCCAGTCCCTTCTGCTCCTGGGTGGGCACAAATCAGTGACCTTCATCCTTTCCCTGCAAATGAGCCACTCACCAGAATGGAGGGGAAGAGCCAGGACCCGGGCCCGGGTAGGGCTGGCAGGCTTGGGCAGGAGCCTCTAATTTGTAGCCATTCCTCCCTGCCCCTAGCCCAGCCAAACACCAGCCAGGACATTGTACCATTAAAACCACCAGAGGATGCTTCCAGAACCCCTGGATCAATCCTTGGATCTAGGCTATGCTAAGAATTCAATCTCTCCTCCCTCAGTTCCAGCCTATACCGGGGGTGACAGGGTTGCGCCAACATGAGATGGCCAGTGAACAAGGGGAACAGCTGACCACAGCCCCTAAAACAAAAGTGTCAGTTTCTTTGGGACTATATTTGGCCCCAAATCCAGGAGCAAAGGCTAGGATGTTCTCAAGCCAATCAAGAAAGCAAGATCTCCACAGAGAAAGTCTTTACCCACTTCCTCAACTCTAAATATCCCTGCCCATATATATATATATTTTTTTTTTTTTTTTTTTTTTTTTTTTGAGATGGAGTCTCACTCTGTCGCCCAGGCTGGGGTGCAGTAGCCGGATCTCAGCTCACTGCAAGCTCCGCCTCCCGGGTTTACGCCATTCTCCTGCCTCAGCCTCCCGAGTAGCTTGGACTACAGGCGCCCGCCACCTCGCCCAGCTAGTTTTTTGTATTTTTAGTAGAGACGGGGTTTCACCGTGTTAGCCAGGATGGTCTTGATCTCCTGACCTTGTGATCTGCCCATCTCGGCCTCCCAAAGTGCTGGGATTATAGGCTTGAGCCACCGCGCCCGGCCCCCTGCCTATATTTTTAACTGAGAAAATGGGGTGGCCATGGAAGTTCTAGAAGGCCTAACCTGGGTCTGATGTCTACCACCCTGGCTAGGTCCCCAGACCTGAAAGGGCTGGCTGCTGCCTGTTCTGTATGGATCTCTCTGATGATTTCTGCCTGCCCAGGCCCCTCTAAGAGGGGATCTCCCTGCAGCCTCCATACTTCCAGAAAGCTGTTAAGTGTACAGTGAGGGCTCAGTACTGCCTCATTCACTGAGCACTGTTCAGCCACAGCCTGGGAGTGTCTGAGAAAAAAAACAGCCAATAAACCCAAGCATGGGACAGAGAGCAGGACCAGCGTACTGGCCAGTGGCTAGGAGGGCAGCCTCTCGACTCCTATTCTTTCAGAGGCCAGAATGCCTCCTCATGGTTTCCCTGGGGCCACGTGGCTGAGATCAGGAAAGAGTAACTAACATTCAGCAAGTCTGCACGGGAATACCAGTTCTCAATATTAAAATATTTATGTTCTAAATATACCAGTTCTAATATATATAGTATGTATCGTTGGCTGTGTATATTTTTCGGCCATTCAAGTCACATAGCCATATATGTATACACACACACACACACACACACAAATAATTATATAAATCAACTAATCCACACCATAAGTGTATCAAGATGAATAGAAATGTCTTTAAGAAATAGAAGAACATGAAAAAGGTTCGGGCTATGTGAAACAGAACGTACACTGACATCACAAGGGATTGCATCCAGTCTGGGCAACATAGTAAGACACCATTTCTAAAACATAAAAAATAGCCTGGTATGATGGTGTGAGCCTGCAGTCCCAACTATTCAGTAGGCTGAGGCAAGAGAATCGCTTGAGCCCAGGAGGTCCAGGCTACAGTGAGCTATGGTCATGTCACTGCATTCCAGCCTGAGCAACAGAGCGAGGCTTCATTGCTAAACAATAACAACAAAAAAAGAGGCAGTGGGTTACATGACTTTGGGGTCAAAGTCAACCCCAAAGCTCTACTGAGACCCCAACATGATGAATAATCCCTGAACTGCAGAGAGTAAAATTCAACACTCGTCTGAGAGACCTGAATCCAAGACCAGTCAAAAAGCTTAAGTATTAACAGTTAACTAGGTCTGAAGCCCCCTGTACCGTATCTAAGAATACTAAGAAAACTTTCAAATATGATGCCTAAAGAATGAGTAATGAATAATTAGTAATGGAGAATAAGGAGCTAGAAGCTCTTGGAATTAATGTTACTTGAAAAAGGAGGTAAGAAGGTAGATTCTCCTATTTTGGACACATGAGGTTATATGATTACCCATATGAAATTCTGGTCAGATGATAACTCTCAGGAACCGGTATTTGCTTGCTGTAGGACAACATGAATAATGTATCTGATCATGTTATCCTTTTTACTTTTGCTACCAAGAAGCTCAGAGGTAAACTGTGACCCAGTGTAAAAAGGTAATCCTTCATGATAACCATACCTGCTTTCTAACTTCATTTGTAAAGGCTTATACTTTTTTCACAGCTTTGGTATTTCATTTATCTATATATTGCTTTTTTATTTTATTGATTCTAATAAGCTAGCCCAAACCCTTTGTGGAATGAGGTAGGATATATATGTCAATAAAATAGAATATAGATTCTCAAACAGGCAGATTCTGCACATTAAGGAAAAGTTTTGCGAGACCAGTTGTTAATGGAGATACTCATGTAGGAATAAAGAAGATATATATTGTATTCAGAGTTCAAAATGGTTGGCCAGGCATGGTGGTTCATGCCTGTAATCCCAGCACTTTGGGAGGCCGAGGAGGGTAGATCACGAGGTCAAGAGATCGAGACCATCCTGGCCAACATGGTGAAACCTCGTCTCTACTAAAAATACAAAAATTAGCTGGGTGTGGTGGTATGCGCCTATAGTCCCAGCTATTCTGGAGGCTGAGGCAGGAGAATCGCTTGAACCTAGGAGGCGGAGGTGACAGTGAGCTGAGATCGTGCCACTGTACTCCGGCCTGGCAACAGAGCAAGACTCTGTCTCAAAAAAAAAAAAAAAAAAAAAGAGGTTTTGAATAAGCTTCTCATAATATCTTTGTGACAGGAAGGCAAAAAGTAGGCTAGAAAATGACAATCTTAGGTAGAGTCATAACTGCTTCAAAAATGTACCTGAAGAATACTGATTAATGGCTCAAATTGCTCTATGGGTAGATTCTAGGGATTTTAACCCTGTTTTTTTTTGTTGTTTTGTTTTTTATTGTTTTTGGTTTTTTGCCAGTGACTTGGTTAAGGAGATGTTTATCACATTTATGGGGACAGGACCCTAAAGAGATATTAAGAAAGATACAGTAGGATCCAAAATGATTCTGTTAGAATCAACCATTGTTTCAGCTCAATAAGATGAAATTTCACAATGTCTAATGTAAACTAAATAATAAAGTTCAACTATCCAAAAATATTTACTGAAAAAAATTAAAAGGCAAATGAAAATTGGGAAAATATTTTCAACCTCTCTAACAGTCTAAGATTTAACACCCTCAACATGGAAAGAGCTTTTATAAATCATTAAGGAAAACATGAAGCTCTAATAGAAAAATGATCAAAAACCTTGGATGGAAAATTCACAAGGAAATTTGTCAATAATAAAAATATGGGAGAAATTTTCAGCTTTATTAGGAATCTAGAATATTCAAATAAAAATAGTTACATCCTTTTCTTAGATTTTAAGATTTAAGATAGTTTTGTCAAGCTTTTACTTCAAACAAATGCAAGACTAATGAGACAGTGAAATTGCTGAATGGTAACTTATATTAAAAGTCTTAAAAATAATTACCTTTTCATCCACCAATTCCAATTCCAATAATTTATTCAGTAAATATCAAAGATGTGTATAAGTTTATGTACAAGTTTGTTCACTACAGCATTATTTACAATAACTGCAAACAAGCCTAAATGCCCAAGGATTGAAGAATGATTAAATAAAGCTCAATAGATCTGTATCATAAAATACTATGCAGGAATTAAAAATAATACTGTAGGCAGGTATCTAATGAGCCAGTACAATTTTCATGCTATACATTTAAGTACCGCAAACTAAGTCACAATGTAATATGGTACACACACCAAGATCTCATGCATGAAAATGAAAAGTCATCCATATGGTCCTCACCATTTTCCACACAAGTTTTAATTTGTGCCAAGCCTTTCTGGGCATTTTCTTCCATGTTAATGGTTAAGAATCATCAAAGTCATCTTTCTTAGTGGTTCTAGTTTACAAACTGCTGTTAATATACAATCTTGTACACAGAGATGTTATAACAATTCTGTACACACATACACAAACACACTTAAATGTATATATATATTTGTGTGTGTGTGTTACCTATCTATATCTCCCAGATACATACCATTAACCCCCAGGCAATGAGTTTATCAGTCATTTTTCAAATAGTTTTCTCTAGCTACTACATTTTCTATCATGAATATGCATTTTATAATCAGGAAAAACCACAGTTAATATTTCTTTTAAATAAAACAAGACAATTCCACACGCATAACATGTAGAAGCTTTAGAGAAAGAGCAGTGTCTGGGAAGAGGACTTAGTATGAATCGCCAGTGACCACCACAGAAGCAAATCTGATCCCAATCCACTCTACTACTTTCCTGGTCCCTAAGTGCCTGTGCCTGGAGCTTTGTTTGAATTCTGGGTGCCAGATTCAAAGGGGGATTTGCATTCAGAAACACCACCCAAGGAGAACCACCAGGAGGTGAAGGGTGTAAGAAACAGTGATTGAGACAGTTAAGGTTGCTTAACCAGGATCAGAGAAATCTTAGTCATTTCAAAGTCCTAAGTCTACAGGGTTCCAGAATGCAGAATCAAAAACAAATAGAAAATTATATAAGCTGGGAGGAAATGTCTTGAATCAATTTTTTGAAACTTGTCAAAATGGAGAAGCTGTTCACTAAAGGATGAGCTGCCCTGAGAGCCACTATACTTACTTGAACAGAGGCTAAAGTCATGGAGAATGTTTAGAGGGAATTTCTGCATAGAGATCAGATTCGATGACCTTTAATATTCTATCCAGATACTGTGGTTATCTGACTGGAGCTCCTTCCTTTGTAACCACAGTTTATAAGGGCTGTTAAGTCAGTTCTGCTCTGCCAAAGGGTCCCTTATGAGTCAGTCTGGTAGGAAGAGGGTAGCAGAGTTTCAGCACATTAAACTCTGTGCCTCATTCTTTTAGCTGGGACTGTGCAAGGCTTCTTTAATATTTTCCTAACTATGGGAAGGGTGTAACATGTGCCCATAATAAAAAGGTACATGTTAGCATCCTGACCTCTTACAGAATATAAACTACATATTAGAGCTACAGCCCTATCCATGTAAAATATGCCCTATTATAGTCTTCTTATAGACTCATAGACTTTGAATCCTAGAGGAATTTTAGGCTCTTCCACTCTCCCCCCACTTCACAGAAGATGACTAATGTCCCGAGAGGTAAAGTGGCCTACCTGAAAACACACATGAGTCACCAGGCCACATTTAGAACCTGTGTACATAAAGTGCAGTGCTTCCCAACTATGTTAAACTACCTCTACATACTTTCTCACTGTGGTCCAGAAATGGAATTTCACCATCGCAACATGCTTTACCCAAACATTATATGTAGCTTTGTAACCCATTCATTGTATGTCCTCAATTATAAATACAATGATGAACCTAAATGGTTTTCAAGTTATTTTTCCTTTCACTCTGTACCCCATGGATCTTCCTAGAACAATCTCCCAAAGAGCTAATTCTTAGAGTTTTTTTCCTTTGAAGTATGCATTAGGTGGAACTGGGTTGAGATTTATCCACTAATGATCCCCTTGGGGTGCACCTCTATAGCTTATTAATTCATTCATTTATAAAAATGTATTGAGTGCCAACTCCATGCTTAGTACCTTGCTAGTCTCTGGAGCTACAAAGATGACTGTGCAATAGTCCCCTACTATTAAGTAGTAGGTATAGACGGGGAAGCAGTTACCAGATAATGCAGGGTAATAGATTGGGATGAGTAGTGCTACTCTGAGAAGGGGCTGGGGCTGGTGAAGGAGATGGGCTTGAGCTAAGTCTCAATGCAAATGAATTCTAATCTTTTGAGCATCTGCTGATACTTTATTCCCCATTTGGTGGTGAGGGAACATAAGGAAAAGAGATAACTTGATCCTGGCACTCAAGTAAGCTACAGTCCAGAAAGCTGATTTGCTACTAAAAAGCGTGGGGTGTGGTATTCACTTCCAGCATGACAGGAATTCAGTGAGCACGAGCATCTGGTGATACGAATGATGCACAAGTCGTGGAATCTGCTCCCAATGCTCTTACCATCTATGAAGGAGAGAGAGACGCTGGGCTTGGAATAAGGGGACACCATACAGGACAGCGTATCAGTAAGCGGCATGGATATGACGGGCTCTGGAAGTTGAGAGGAAAGCAATGAGGGCTGTAGTAAGCCCTTTCTGTTTTTGGCCCATCCATCCTATGCTTGTACTGAAGATATTATAGCAAGTCCCTAAGGACAGAGACAAGGACCAGGTATCTCTCCATGTACATACTAGATGAAGGACAGCCTCCATATCTTGCTCCCATCATTCTCCTTCTTTGGGCTATCCTTCCTCCTCAAAGCAAATCTTTCCTGCCTTTCTCCCACCCTGGTGACAGGGTTTGGCCTGGGCTTTGACTATGTCTCTGAAATTATTTTGATTCACGGCTTGAGATTTTACAAAACCGCACATGCACTCATGGAGCCTGTGGCCTCGGGATCTTGTTTGTTTTTAAGAGTCTAAAGAGTGAGTTTGTTTGGCGGGCTCTATAAATGGGGGTTTTCTTTGCTAGGGAGATGTGAGAGAGTGGACACGGTGTACCGCAGCCACGGTATGTGTGCACCTCACCATGGGGCGCGATGCAGAGCCTGGTGGGGGAGGCGCCCACAGCCATTGGGCAAACATATGTTGGGCCAAGAACACTGATCCTCAACCTCATGAACTGTTTGCTTGAAAGATAACAGTGTCTCTTCTACACAAGCCTTTCACCACCCTCCATAAAGGGAATTTTTAATTCAACAGATGGTGTCTACTCGTTGCAAGCCAACCAGAAAAGGAGACATTTACACGGCTGGGTCTCAAGGCCCCAGGGACCCCGAGGGCCCCTAATCAAATACTTGCCCAAAGACCAGCTCCCCACGGGCAGGGGCCCCCTGGAATGGACTCAGGCCAGGAAAGCCAGTAAAAACGTGCCAACTGTTGATTCTGTAAGGTCCCAATTGGCTGAAAAAGGTGAAAACATGTTTTCTGTCCCAGACTACAAGATAGCTTTATATCTCCAGCAGGAAAGAAGGCCCCAGGAGATATGGTGACCTCCAAAAGTGGCGTGCTTCTGGAACCATTTTCTTTCTTCCAAAATAGCTCTAGCTCTATGGTTCACAAAACCTCTCAAAGAATAATTTGGTGAGCTTTGCTTTCCAGATCCTCTTAGGGCACGTCCTGAGCCCTGTGTACTTGCACCTAACAATGCTAGGGACAGAGAAGAGATCAACTGTTTCCAGTTGTGCAGCGTGGAGAAAAAGAGATTTTCCCAGCACCGAACCAAGGCTATTTCCTCTGTGTCTGCCTCTGGTTATCTGACTGCTGCTCATGGCAGCAGAAAGCCAGTACAGTGTTTTCACAGGGAACGTGTTGTTCGAATGAGGAATATCTTGTCAACTCAGTGAGGCCAAACACAAATGAGGTCGGTGAACACACAGCATAAGACCACTCCATTTAGAGGCATCAGCTCTGTTTTCAAGTCCTGGTTTTGTGGTCTAAGACTTTGGGAAAAATAACACTTGCAAAATGTAACTTTCTAATCTTTCAAAGTGGCAGAAAATCCCTGACCTGTCCAATTTGCAGATATCAGAATGGGGATCAGCCGAGATATAGTACATGAAGACAAACCTAGATCAATTGCTGTTTAGCTGAAAGATTGTTTTTGAAAAATAAATGTGGATATTTTCTTTTCAAAGGAAGAAATTAGTTGCCTTAGAAAAGGATGCAGGTCAGTGGCTAAACCTCCAAAAGAAATACTGATATGTTTCAGAATCATGTGAATGCTTGGGGAGATGGCAGCTCGGGAGAGCCTCTGTCTTAGGAACAACCAGGGAACCTGATCTGGGTCCTGCCTTGGTTAGCATCTTGCTGCAGTATTTCAGTCAAACCCTTGCCCCTGTGGGCCTCACTGTACTTTTTTGTAAACTAAGGAGGCTAGACTAGATTATTTTGGAGGTCTCTTCATTTTTAAACATCCCATGCACTAAAGTGGGTTGCAAGATGAAAACTCTCAAAGTTTTATCATTGCCTTAATTGTTCCACCATTCAGTAAAAAGTTCAGCATAAGACTGGCAGACTATCCCTAACCCTCAGATGGCCAAAAAGATGGGGGTCAGAGAGCAGGCCATGTTTCAAGCCTCAAGTATGAAATCTGATTAATAAAAACGATCTGGGGAAGGGGAAAGTTAGGGGAGAAAAGAACTCCCCCCTGCTTTTCTTCATCTTTCATAGCAACCCAAACTAGGAAGTGAGAGGCAAAACGTCACACGCTTAGAGGGCAAAAGATAAATGTTTGATGAATTGACCATTGGTTGTGAAGTGATGGGCTTTGTATGTGCATAATGGCTGAGCTGCTTTTCCAAGCCGATCGCCTGCCAAGATAAGAAGCCATAATGGATGGACCTTGAGATGCCCTGGACAGAGGCAGCTTTAATTTGACTGGTTTTAATAAAATTAATTCTTAAAAAAAAAAAGAAGATGGCAGAAGGAAGAAGATAGTAATTTGAAGAGATCAGAAAGGCTGAGAATTATATATACAGAGAGTAGACATTAACTATTGGTTTTTCCATTCATTGCGCTAGTCAAGTAAGCATAAGAAGAAAGTTTGATCTTACTACCTCTATAAGTCATCAAAAAGTTTATAGGTGCCCAGCATTGTCCATCGTCCAAACAGAGATGCTTGTGATACAGAAATTAAACAGACTTATTGAATAGAAAGGTACTCTAACAACCACAGACTGGATCCTTCGTTCATTTATTCTTCTTACAGCAAATATTTATTGAGCATTCCCTAGCCCAGGATAAATAAATTAGGTTTTCTCCCATCCCACGTGGAGCTGGTGGAGCAATGAGGCCTGGTGGCGAAGGCTTTCCTTGCAAAGTAAGGAAGATTATTCTGGTCTAAGGACTCCTACCATGCTAGGTGCTCTCTGCCAGGCAGCCAGATCTGCACATCCTCGCACTCTGGGCCCTGAGGCTAATTGCCCATTTCTCCCTGATTTGGTGGTATTTACTCCTTGATATGGTGCCTTGGCCCTACATTTGTGTTTGCCTTCACTTAGTTGACAAGATCAAGATAGTCTCCATTAGAACAACATGATGCTTGTGAAAACATCATAAGGCCAAGAGCAGCAATCAGACAACTAGAGAGGCAGATGGAAGAAAAGAGTTGTAGTTGAGCCCCAGGAAAAATTCTAGCTGTGCCCGTGAGTCAATCACTGGTGGACCTTTGTTTCTTCCATATACAAAATGCGGGGTTAGAGCAGGTGACTGGCTCCATCTTTTGACTAACTTTTATTTGAGGCCTTCTATGAATTAGATACTCTGCCAGGCACTAGGAGTACAATCCTGTCCTCCAAAAGCCCCAAATCTCACGAAACAAGGGCACAGATGACCATTAACTCAATGAGGTTTCAGTGCTTCTTCTGCTTCCAAGTGACCTCAAAAGGTCTCTAAGATCTCTTCTAATATCCAAATATCTTAAGATTAGTATCCTCACCTCCACTTTTCTTTGACTTTTAAGATAACGTCCAGAATTACAAAGAAGTTTGGTTATTCATGCACTGAAATGGTCACCTTCCAGAATATCATGCATTTTTTCCAGTGTCAGGAGGACACTTTTCCTTTCTGCTTAGGAAAAAGCCTATGCAAAGTGCAACACTGAAAAAATGTCTTCCCCCTGCTCCCGCCTCTGCAAGTATACATTTTTCCATAACTATAAAAGGAAAGTCACTCATTACTAAACAGCTCAGCAAGGCTCACACTATTGGAGAATATAAAGTTTTATGAGCAGGTCTCTCCTTCTCTCTCTGGGTGTAAGTGAGAAAGTGAGTGAGAGAAAAAGCCGGAGAGGCCTGGCTCAGGAGTCCAGGGTGAATTATAGACTGCCGCTCAAGATTCACAGCTCTTCGTGGTAGGAGGTTAATATTCTCACATGTCATTAGGTCTGCTGGCTCTCCTGATGGTTCATTGAAGCAGGCAGCAAATTATTTCCTCATGCTGCAGAGGACAGCACACTTCAAAGCAAGGAAACTCAGGTCAGGACAGGCCTCTTGGTGGATTAATGAGTTGGGATCACCATGGGTTGTCTGTAGGTAAGAATGGGCCTGAAGCTTTTGACAAAGCTAACTTTTTGATCAGTCTTGACCTGGCTTTCAAGCCAGACCTCCAGATTTTATTCCTATCACCTTCTAAGGATCTGCCAAGACCTGCAGGAAGATTGAGTAGTGTGTCTGGTCATTTTATCTTCACTTGAAAAGCCCCCACCTGCTCACTACTGACGTACATCACAACTACAGGTCAAGGTAGAGCTTAAACCCCATTTCTTAAAGGAGACTTCTCTGTCTGTCCCAAACCCAACTGACCATGCCTGGACTGAATACTCAAAGGACTTCTATTTGCACACTTTCTCTACCACTGGTCCATGAATTTGGTCTATTGTCCAGCTGTCCCAGGTATCTTACTCTTGTCTCCTTGACAATTAATTAAGCTCTGTGACCATGGGCACAGTGGGTTATATCTCTTTGCATCCTCCTAGCAGGCCCAAATCCCAATCCTGCCTCTTTTCCAGAAGAAAAGTCCAAGAAGACAGCCAGAAATGTTTCTAATACAGGCTCATCAAAAAATGTATGTGAAGGCAGCTCGAAAAACCTCACTTTTAAAGATAACACTAACTGAGGGCAAGTTGAAGGAAGAGTGATGAAAAGCGTAAGACACTCATAGGAAGGCATGGAAAAACGCAAGGTTGACATTCCTCAGGCGTAGAATTGCTCAGTAAGCACATTTAGTGCAAATGTCCACCATAGTCTATATTCTGTTCTTTTCAGTTCCAGGTTTTCTGAACAGCAGTGGGGCTCTCACTGGGGTCTTCAGCACCATCTGGGAGGTTGCCACGGTGAGGGGATTGGGAGCTGCCAGGGAAACCTGGAGGAGACTCTGCTCACAGGCTCTTTCCAGGCCCCACACCCAGGGGCCCCTGAGTGGGCAGCTTGGGCAGGAGTCAGTGGCTGTGGATACCCAAATGTCCTCACCTTAGAGTGAGGGGCCTGCACTGGGGTTGAAGGAATAAAAAGAACTAACATCAGGCAGCCACCCATTTCCAAGCTGGAGGTTCAAATGGAAGCTTGGGAAAGTGCTTGGCAAACCAGAAAGCACTCAAGAAATGTAAGTGAAGGTGCTTCCTGTTCCAGGCCTGTCTTCTTCCTCTGCCAGACTTAGAAATGTTCTTTTTTGTTTTCTGCTGTTCCCTCCCTATCATTTTCCATAGATCCCCACTCTCTTTCTTCTAAAATACCTTTACCTGCTTTTATGTAACATGTTTTCCTTAACATGCATAGGGAAATCAAATAAAAACCACATGTGCATATCCATGTACCAAGTATCCACACACATACAATACAGACAGCTGAGAGAGGCAGGGTAGGCGACCCCCATCCGGTCCAGCCTGGGTCAGACCCCACCTCAGGCAAAGTTACCAAGCAGCCCTTCCTCAGCTCACCTTGTGTTTGATGCAGCTTCCAGAAAAGCACTACCCAGGGGTCAGCTGGCTGAACTTACTACATGATCAGAGCCCTCCCCTATCTGGGCTCAGATTCCTCCAGAGTGGAATCAAGGGGAGTGACCACATGAGACTGTGTAAAAGGGTGGCTCGTGGACCACCTGTACCAGAATCTCCTGAGACTTATAAAAAATTCAGAAGCCCATGCCCAGCCCTGACTTACATATCAGGTTCTTTGTGTGTGGATATCCATGATCTAATTCCCCAACTCATATCTATGTCTACTGCAGTATAAGAACCACTGGGGTCCTCAACTCAAATACGTCTTCAGGGTCCAGTCAGGTGATACACTGCATTTCAATGAATCCAAGTTGCACCAATTATAGGCACAACATTATTTTATGTACTAGAAAAAACAAAAAAAAAACCACTATGAATAAAGAATGACCCAATGTTTTCCTACCTTAAAATGCCTCAGGAACATTCCTTTTTTATATTCTGCTTGTTACTTTGCCAGAAAATATGACTCAAGGTCATTATTTCAATAATAAATATTTTCTTTATAATGTCAAGTTTATGCTCTTTCTGTTAACACAATAGTTTTGTCTTTCAATGCCAAATCACAATCAGTTCGTAAATGACACGTGAAGTACCAAAAATCTGTATAAGTCAACTGCAGCAAAAATAATAAGAACCACCATGACCCAATTCAAGTGTGCCCTGATAACAGCAGCTCCATCACAGCCGCCTGCTGGTCAGTGACAATCTCAAGAAGCCATCGATTTTAAGATGGATTAAGGTATGCTAACATGTAAAAGAAATGTACATCTCAGAAGTGCTGAAATGCGACAAATGCACATAAGACAATAAGGAGTGGCGAGGGCTGAAGGAATCAGAGAGCACACGCTCTACTGCGTGACAGCCATATTCGCATCTGTGCTGTCCACAAACACCACAGTGAGCTGTACCTGCCCCAAGGGTAAGATGATCATAAAATTTGCTGTCTAAATTGGGATACTTCCTAGAGTAAAGGGGACCCTTACTGATTATGCCAGGAAAATGGCATAAACTCAAACTGTCCTGGGCAAACTGTGATGAAAGTTACTCCACCTATTTGCCAGCAAACAGTAACCCCTTGGTAACACGATCACCACAGCTGATCAATCTGAACATTTAGAATCTGTAACATTATGCATTGATTGAAGCTTCTTTTCACTTTATGTCTTAAAAATCTCCAGGGCCAGGCACGTTGGCTTACTCACGCCTGTAATCCCAGCACTTTGGGAGGCCGAGACAGGTGGATCATGAGGTCAAGAGACCGAGACCATCCTGGCCAACATGGTGAAATCCCGTCTCTACTAAAAATACAAAAATTAGCTGGGCATGGTGGCACGCACCTATAGTCCCAGGTTCTCAGGAAGCTGAGGCAGGAGAATTGCTTGAACCCGGGAGGCGGGGGTGGCAGTGAGCCAAGATTAAACCACTGCACTCCAACCTAGTGACAGAGTGAGACTCCATCTCAAAAACAAACAAACAAACAAACAAACACACAAAACCAAAACAAAAAGTGAAAAACAAAAAAAACAAACCTCCAGAAGCCTGACATCTTTATGCCTTGTAGAGTTCCCTTAAGTGTCCTCAACTACCTTGCAATTACCCAAACTACCACTTCCTAATATGACATGTCTGTGCATTTTCCTGAGACCACTGCAAAATCCCCTAGAGATCCCTACAGTCATTTGAAGGGATTAGATCAGTGGTTCTCAAGTGGGGGCTATGTTGTCCCCCAAGGGACATTTGGCAACATCTGAAGACATTTTTTATTGTCATGACCGGGTAGTGCTACTAGCATTTAGTGAACAGAGGCCAGGGATGACATTAAACATCCTACAATATGCAGGACAAGCCCTGACTACAAAAATTATCAGTCCCAAAGTGTCACTGGTATCAAGGTTAAGAAACCCTGGATTAGATCGAGGATAAGACTTTTGCTCTGTCTATTGTTGGGCAAACTGCTCTGCTTCCTTTGAGTTCTGACAACTGTCCTGGTGAGCTGTCTTCCACAGCTGCCAAGGGTTACAGCGAAATCTGGGAAGGAGCCTCCACAGTGATGGAAGAGATGGCACAGATGTCAGTCTCCACGAGGAAACTAATAGAACTTTCTCAGTTTCATGGGAGCAGACAAGATTGACAGACTGCATGACTTTGCCCTTCTCCAACGTCACTAGAAAAGAAAGTGACAGCAAATATATCAGGCAGGTTGAAGCTGCAGCTCTCATTAGTGCTCGGGGG